>NC_135318.1:104388003-107028003 GCF_048772815.1 Callospermophilus lateralis | reverse complement strand
GAAAATAAACTGATACACATAATAAGAACGAGTCTTAAAATAATTTTGCTGAGAGAAATAAGCCAGAACATACAAAGGGCGTACACTCTTTTATTCATCTTAGACAATCCTAGTCATGTTGGCAGTTTCAAGGTCACACAGTGCATCGAAATGTCACAATTTATCAAAAGGTTCAAATGATTGCACGTCAGTGATACAGAGAGAAGCTACAATGACTCCTCACTGAGAGTGATATTTTAAATGTAATGGTATTCAATGTTCCAAAAATCAAAATCTGATTTATTCTTCAGTTTATTTCATACTTTTTCCTAACACACACCTCATTGCAAATTATTCAGGTCGCTCTCTCCATAATCACCAGGGCCACTGTAACACCCACGTAAGACTGGGCCATGCCCCCAGCTTCCTGCTTTTGACTCACTATGTGGACATGGAAAGGTAAGTTCATGAAAGATTCTGTGGTTGTCTCTCTCAAATGGAATTGAGCACTGGCATGTACAACCCGTAACACCCTATGCACATGTTCTCATGATTCACACCACTTGGATCCAGGAAACAAACTCTTCATTGGTTCTCCCCTGTTCTCAAAGTAAAGCACTGCTATATCCAAGTTCTTGAGGTTTGTGGATTCTGTAGCCATTGAAGACCAACACTCACTTTGCTCTTGAAGCCTTATGATTTCAAGAAAGTATACATCACTTATAAATTCAGTTCGTTCATTTACTTACTTCTAAAGCACATATATTGTAAATTATAGTCCTTGGTATAAATAAATTATATGTGCCATAAATCATAACCAAAGAAATTAAAATTAAGAGGTTAAAAGGAATGTTTTAATGTTACTTTATTTTAAGAGATCTGCCTTTGTGGGGTTTTTTGGGGGGTACATACACCCTACTTTAGAAACCACTGCCTGTATATTGGAAGCAGGAATAGTTGGAGTAAAAAAAAATGAGATTTAATTGGCCATTGGTTATGATACCTATAAAAACTTCTGGGAAAGTTGACACATCAGAAAGAACAGAAGAAGGAAAACAGCTTCCATCTTAACTTTATTCAATTTGAGAAAATAAAAATAAAGAAATCTACTCTAGATGTCCTAAAGTCACACCTAGGATAAGCTGCACAAACAGAAAAAAAAAGGAAGGAAAAGAAAGTAAGAAGCAAGAAAGAAAGGGAATGATATTTACTCTTCATTTTATTAACGTGATCCATGTGTGGTGACTGAATTTCACTAAGCAGTTATCCACAAGATAACTGCGTATAAACTTTTAAAAAGCTGTGACAGAATTTTATAAATATTTTATTTACAAATGTAAGAGATGGAGCTTATTTTTAGATAAAGTACCATACACCTAAAGGGATTAAATCTTTAAATGCTGGTTCAACATTAAACTTGAAGAGTTACCCCTAGACAAGCATATAAAGTATGAGAGGAAAAATCAAAACCCTTCAGAAGGTTATTTTACACTTAGGGATTCTGTTTCCTGATCATGTTTGGCTCTAAATCCATTACATACAGTCTTCAGGTGAAAAATCTCTATATACCCTTTGCTGTAAGAGCATTAGATCTAGACGGAAATGGACCTCTTTGAACTCTCCTACGTGCCTGGTTGAAACCATACCAGTACCTCTGCACAAGTTCAGCGATCCACAGAACCAGGGAGCAGCTAACCATGAGGGATTGGTTGGGGTATCCATCACAAATATAATCAAAAAGATTAGACACAATTCCTAACTTTGAGAACTTTGAATATTTTAAAAATCGAACATTCCCTTTTATAAATTAGTGTGCTGTAATTTATATAGAAGGATAAATTGATACAATGCCTAAGACACAACTTACTTTTATAGATTTGTTTGTTCATATGTTTAGTCTTTGGTTCCCAAGAGATCTCAGGCGCAAAGAATCAAGCTACAGAGAATGTGTGCCCCAGCATTATATTTCCTAGGTTGGTGTTTTACTTCTCCTTCTTAGGGGCTAAAGGTTTGTCCTGGCTGAGGACAAGTTTCCAGAACTGTGTGGTCTTAATAGAAAACTTTCTCCCTGCTTATCTCTCTCTCTGCTTTCTCTCCAGCCACTCGCTCTTCTTTTCCACCTGTTCATTTACCCGTGAACCTAGGCAGCACAGTGATTTACCATTCCCCAGAGTCAGGACCAAACTTCCTCCTCTCTGCTTTCCCCCTCTCATCTCCTTCCACTTTCTTGTTTCTTGGGCTCATTGATGTAAACCCTCGGCAAAGATAACCTCCAAACCACGCACTCCCCAGGATGTTCACTATTCTTGGAATAGCGTGCTATTAGAGTCAAGAGCAAAGAATGAAAATCATTTGTTCTCTGCATATCATGCCCCTGGGATTCACAGAGGCTGTCTTGCTTTTTCCATAGCAGTGGTACCATGCAACCCCTTTACAACGTCTGCACATGGGACATAAAAGCTACATCTAAGTTCACTTTCTTCCTCTTTCCTTTCTTTATTTCTAAGAACTATTTATGCTTAACACGGTTTATTTAAAGGCACCCACTGTCTCCAGGTCTCATGACCAACCTCCCATCAAAATCTTCACACAGCCCACCCCTTGGCATTCATTTCCACAGATTTCAAGAGTAGGTCTCAGTTTCTTTCTACACACAGTTTTCACATTGGAATCATTTCTTCCATGGCTCCGATTCCATCAGACTGACTCTCCTGCACAGCCACAGAGCTCTGGGTAGAGGTCCCTTGACATTCCTCTCTTGCTTCATGAGCCCATGCTTTCTATCACGATTTGGCCAACTTGTTCCAAGCTCTGAACATATTGACCATGAGTCAATCTCTCAACATCTTAAGTAATTCTTGAATGATACGTGAGAAACACTACTTTGCCACTGCCAGCATCTCCAACATGAACATGGGCCTCCATAATTCCACCTGCACTCCTGTCTCCACATGTTTCTGGTTATTGGGTTGCACTTAGTACTAGGGTTCTGCATTCCATTTAAACCCTAATTGTTTCCTCAGGGCCACTTCCCTTTGTCCTGCTTTTCTCCAGGAGGAGACTTTTATATTCAGCCACTCCCATGTATCTTAGCAGGACACCTCCTGGTTCTATGGTATAGCTCTTACGCCATGTAATTTTGTTCTGTGTAATATGGCCAGTATATTTCATTAATGCAAGCCATTATATTTCATATCTCTATTAAGGATTTAATATGAATAAAGAGGTTGGAAAAAATTCAGAAACTAAATATTACTTTTGGGTTCAGAAAAAAATATGATAGCTAAAAAGAAAGAAAAAGAAAACTTTGATTATCATACTTTATCCTATACATGTGTATAAATATTATTTGTCAATTAAAATTTTAAAAATGTTTTTGGTGAAGTCCTGCAAATACAGTAGATGTGTCCTCAATCCTCTGTTGGGGCACTAATAAATTTTCATCTTTTTCCTAAAAACATAAAAAAAATTTAAATGCCAGATGAAATTTGGCAAATTAGATTAAATGGCTGTAGAAAAATATTTAAATATATTACTGAAACTAAATAAGAGGATATTTAAATGACATGGAAAACTATAGAACATAGTTGTATCGGAAGCAAGCTACAAACTAAAATAAGACAGAATGAAGAAGAAAAGAAAAAATAAATAAAAAGAATAAAATGAGGCAGATGTGAAATCAGTACAAATAAACTCCCAGCTGCTGTGGTATCAAGGACAGATCTCTAAGTGCTTACAATAGCTCCCCTTTGGGAGACAAGTATCTCTGAAATTTTGTTTATTTTCATGAAACAGGTGTTATCCCCTAGAGGAAAAGAATCTTCCTGAAGAGTAAGCCTGTGCCATACATATATATATTTACAAAATACATGGGCATGTGAGACAGAAACATCTTGTTTAGAATTTCCAAAGGAGCTGGGAATTTCTAATTTTAAGAATATCCAAAAGTATGCCTTTCTTTCATTAATAGGTTGTAAAATATTATTGATTTTCAAGAATAAATAGACTGTTTACATACCTCCAGTCTTCTGGAATTAAAGTATAACTTACAGAGGTAAAAATGAATAGTCATTTAATTGTATAAACACACATATAAATATTCTTATGTTCTATGTGCTTTATTATATTCTATATAAAGGCTTTGGGGGGAAACAGAAATATGGAGCATGTAATTTCTATGGACAGAGTTTATAGACTGTTGGAAAGTTAAATACCAGGGAAACAATGAAAGTATGACTAAAAACCAACAAAATTGTATGGACTGTAGATAAGCCTATCAAACTTGAAGGAGACGATTTCCTATAAGGTAGAATGGCTATAATTTAGATAGTCAAGTATGAACATTTGCTAAGTCTCAGAGACTAAGTGTGGAGTGCAGTAATCTAGATCAGGGTTTTGGATTGTTTCATGATTGTGGTGCACCTGCAAATGCTGGTAACTTCCTCTGCAGAAAGTACAGGTCAAGATTGCCCAGTTGCTATGGTGACACCCTGCCCATGAAGTCTCTGTGCAAAGGTTTTGGCCTTGATCTCAGACACCAGCTCCCAGGCATAGAGGATTCTAAGAATAGCAAGATAACCACAATGTTTCATCAGTGCTATGACCTTCAAGCCTGCCTGCTTAATAAAACTTTGTACAGGGGCTGGGGTTGTAGCTCAGCGGTAGAGCGCTTGCCTAGCACATGCGAAGCCCTGGGTTTGATCCTCATCACATAAAAATAAATAAATAAAGATATTTTAAAAAACTGTGTACAATGGAAGTTCTCAGCATTGCAACAGTGGAATAGCTACTGAAATGTTTCTAGTCCTATAAATTTATAGTGCACAAAGAGCAATGCCTTTGTAGTCTTTAATTTCCTGATTGTAAGATCGTATATAATAAATGTACAGAGCCAGCTCTGAGTCACTGTTTCTCTATCAGAGATCAGTGTCTCACCCTTGATTCTATTTGTCTCTCTCTATGTGTGTGTGTGTGTGTGTGTGTGTGTGTGTGTGTGTGTGTCTTCTCCAATTTCTAGGGTTCAGCCATGCAGGTCACAGCAGGAAAGCAGCATGGCACAAATAGAAAAGTGTGATAGAGCAATTGATCTGACCACTTCATTTAGAGAAAGAAACCTAAAACACACTGAGTGGATAGTTGGGTAATAGAAATGAACTCAGGAGTCTATATTAATTAGATTCACCAACTGAATCAATTCTCAAAGAATCCTTACCTTCTCTAACCATCATATTACCCAAAACAACACAGGTATTTCTTGTGAATTTCTGAGATGAGGTCTTTTCCTTGGTATACCAGGAAAAGACCATTATAATAGCTCTAACAGCACTCTCTAGGCTTTCTAGATGTTCTGATTTCCTTGTTACCATGTATGCAAGCAAAGCATCTGAAAAATCAGAAGAAAGAATGGCTAACCTGAAACTGTGTTCACACACATCTCACAGAGAACTTCTAATTAGGAGACTCCTTACAAACTTCAGCTTCCACTTGCCTAGCTGAATAACTTGGCAAGTTCCCTAAATTTTAGCATAAAAAAATTAATGGAATGGTAAAGATTTGGACCACTTTTTCTTCTTTTAGGGGTAGGGTCTGTCCTAGTGCCTACGTCTTTGATCCACTACAAGTTGAATTTGGGGCAGCATGAGAGATAGGGGTTTAATTTTATTCTGTTACACGTGGATTTCTACTTTTCCCAGCACCATGTGATGAATAGGCTATCTTTTCTCCAGCGCATGTTTTTGGCACCTTTGTCTAGACTGAGATAACTGTATTTATGTGGGTTTGTCTCTGTGTCTTCTATTCTGTACCTGCGTGGTCTACATGTCTGCCAAAACCATTCTGTTTTTGTTACTATGGCTCTATAGTATAGTTTAAGGTCTAATACTGTGAAGTATCTGCTTTAGTCTTCTTACTAAGGATTGCTTTGGCTATTCTGGCTCTCTTATTTTTTCAAATGAATTTTATGATTTTTTAGTTCTATAAAGACTTGGATTTTAATAGGAATTTCATTAAATCTGTATAATATTTTTGGTAGAATGGCCATTTGACAATATTAATTCTGCTTATCCAGGAGCATGGGAGATCTTTCCATTTTCTAAGGTCTTCTTCAATTTCTTTCTTTAGTGGTCTGTAGTTTTCATTGTAGAGGTCTTTTGCCTCTTTTGTTAGATTGATTCCCAAGTCTTTTATTTTTTTGAGGCTATTTTGCATAAGGTTGGCACTGTTCACGTCCCTTCCACTGAAAGAACAGTAGCAGGTTCTTGAATACAATAAGCTTCAGAGCCCCAAGAAGCCTGGAACTCCACTCAGGAATCTGCTTCTTATTGAGCACCTCTGGTCCTTCAGGCCTGCCAATGTTAATTCCAATTACCAAGGTAATACCATCAAAGAGGAGAGCACTAACTATATTTTATCTGGCATTAAAGTCAGCAATAATGAAATAGGCAATCAATAGTATCCATTTTAACATCTAGTCTTCTTCTAAATTAAGGGACATCTGAGTACCTGCTAACGGTTATTACCATGCAGTTGGAAGAGTTCGATAGGTGAACCTAAAATAACTTACATATGTTATGACTACCAGCAGTTACCATCAGTGGTTATTTTAAATAAGCCAATTGTCAGTGTCATTTTCTGCTTTTTTTTTTTTTTTAAGCTCAACAGATTTGGAAATACAGTGATTCATGGAAATAGACTTACCTAATCAAGTTTTCTGAAAAAAGTTGAACATTATATATGATTTTTTAAAATCAATTAGCATTCCAGGGAAACTACCACCCAACTGCAGAATTGTTTATCCGAAATCCTGTGTCATTGAGTGTAAAGAGGACTTGAGAACAAGGTCTTTTCTCCATAGACAATCGTCCTCCCCTCAACTACTGGAGCTCATGTGTGTAACTGTTGGCAAGTGTAGGGGACTAGGTCTTAAGGATATGTCACTAGTTGTCCCTACGAGGGTGAAGATGCTGATCATTCATCTATTCAAGTAGGACTCAGCATTTGAAAAATAAATGCAAACAGAGGTCCATCAAGAAACCAGAAATAAGCCATACAAAAAGGAAAGTTTAAGTTGGGGGGGTGTGGCTTGTCACTGGGGCCATCCGGTGCTGGGTATCCCTGCTGTCTTTGGATTCTGTCACCTGCTTTTTCCATCAGTCTCATGTCTCCTTCTTATTCTGACGTCCCCTGGGCAATTAGCATTAAACACAGTTAGCAGGGAGTTCACAGCTTTGGAGGGATGCTGTGGATTGGGGCAAAAGAATCCTTCATGCAGAGTCATGCAAAAAATTGGGTCCAGCAGCAGAGATGGAAATGAACTGATCCTGTTTCCTGTTTTAGCAGAGTAACTATTGCAGCTGAGTAGGAACTAGGGGATACGGACCTGCTCAGCCTCTACTCCCTTACTTTGTCTGCAAAGTGACCTATATAATGGCTTTTCCCTATTCTTCATTTTCCTCTTAATATTTTATAATTTATAATTATCGAGAGCATTTAGAAACTACATTGCTAAGACTATTACCCCAAGTTTAGTCGTAGCTTAAAAGCACCATATGGGACAATATTTGTCTTTTTCACAAGAAGAAATGTCAGCACTTTGTTTAGCAGGTCGAGTTGCCTCTGCTTTGGGGGTTGGTGCTGACGGGAGACGACCTAGTGTGTTCTTTGGAACTCATTCTTGTTGTGCTCAGGGCTGCACCAGCCTGGTCTGCAGGATTGTCACTCCTGCTGTGGCTGCTGTCAAAAACTGCCCTACAGATAATGACTCTGTCTGACTGGGAAATGGACTTTTCTCTGCCTTTGAGCCATTTTGCTCCTGGCTCCAAGAAGCAACTTCTGGAAAGCAGAGAAATGTTCCAACAGTTGCTGCATCTGGGTTGCAGTTAACAGTCATTAACAGCTGACAAGGCAACACTCTCTAGGATGGCAATCTCATTTGCTTCTTTTTCCCTGCTCTGCAGGACTCCTCGGATGCACATTCACATGTCTATGTGTATATATTTCAAAAGAAGCTCTGGGTAAACAGTGATTTGCCCCAGAAGGGAACTGTTATGCTTGGAAAAATAGGCTTCCATAGTTCAATAAAACTAACTTAATGCTTTCCCAAAAATGAAATAAAATCTCTCCCAATGTTGGGAGAGAAATCCAACAGAAGTTCTTCCTAACACAGGATTCTTTCCTGCTCCTATTGCATATGATGAAAGATTCACAACCCTTTGCTTTAGAGTTTGATATCACAGATAAATTTTATGAGGGGGGAAAAACTGCACAACAAAATGGAATTGGTTTGTGCACACTGAATTGGACTGGAATTTAGACTGTTCCATGAGATGAAAGATTCACAATCTTTTGCTTTAGAGTTTGATATCACAGATAAATTTTATGAGGGGAAAAGCACACACAAAAATGGAATTTGTCCATGCACACTGAATTGGGTTGGAATCTCACCACAATTCATCATTAATGAAACAACACTCCATTATTTGAAGGATAAGACTTAATCATAAATAGATAACTCTCTAATCACAGAAGGAATAAATTAAAGACTAGGTTTGCCTTTGGAACAATGTACCTGAATGGTTTTAAGTTAATAGTGATCAGAGAGAGAGAGGAATTCAAAAACCTGAAAACTTGGTCACCCAATCAGTTTTTTAATATCTCAGGATCCATACCCCACACTTGCCCCTCTGCCTTGCTGGCCTCTCTAGTGGGGCTTTGGCAATCTACCTCTATCCCATGAACATAAATGAAACTCAGTACTACAAAGGAGACTCTGAAATGTTCTGTGTTTAGCTTAATACTGATGGTCTGCTTGGGCCTCTCATTTTTGTTTCTTTTTGACTGGAATCCACCAGGATGGAAGCTCTGCCTTCTTCCACCTGCAGTGTTTTTCTCATTAGCCTCATCAGCTGTGGAGCCCAGGCTTTCTCCTCCTGACTAACCATGCAGGTAAGCACCAGCTACCAAGACCTCCAGCACATTTCCCATCATACTGGGCAGGGCATGGTTGCAGGTTCTAGCAGTTCTCAGCCTAAGCTAAGTCGAATCTTGAATGTTCCCCAGTCTGTGGTCCTGTAGGAAGGTGACAAAATCTTTAGGAGGTGGGACCTAATGGAAGGAATTGGGTCATTAAGGTCATGACTTTGAGAGGGATTTTTGGGATGCTGGCCCTTTCCTTCCCTCCTTTTCGCTTCATAACCACCATGAGGTGAACAGATCTCTTCCATGTGCTCTCAGCAGGGTGCACTGTGCCAACACAGGCCCAGAGCAACAAAGCCAAAAACCATGGATTGAAACCATGGGACAAAATTAATCTTTCCTTCTTTTTTTTTTTTTTGGTGTGTGTGTGTGTGTGTGTACTGGGAATTGAACTCAGGGGCATTTGAACACCCCCAGCCCTATCTTGCATTCTATTTAAAGACAGGGTCTCACTGAGTTGCTTAGCACCTCGATTTGCTGAGGCTGGCTTTGAACTCACAATCCTCTTGCCTCAGCCTTCAGAGCTGCTGGGATCATAGGCATGTGCCACCATGCCTGGCTTAACTGTTCTTTTTTATAAGTTGGTCATCTCAGGTATTTTTTCATGGTAATGGAAAGCTAACTTACTACCCATGTAGCATAGGCCTTCAGTGTTCAGCCATGATGTCAAGGTTACAAGACAGAATGACACCTGTGTAAATGAGACTATTCAGGAAGTCACTATGGTCTGGGCCTAAAAGATGGGTAGGAGAGGGAAATTGCTAAGAGAAGAAAATATAGATCTCTACAGATAATTAGCAGATAGTCATATATAGCAACAAATTCGAAAGAGAAATATGACATGTGACTGATCCAGAGATCTACCACAGGAAAAAACAGCTACCAACAAATAACAAGAACCACAACACATTTCTCTCTGTGACAGTTTTAAAGATGGCTTGGGTGTTACTGTCTCACCTGAGGGAACATGGTGTTGATGGTTTGGATCCTTACATATTTGTTTTTGCATAACAAAAAATGTATAATGTATTGAATACCAACCGTGGGTCCAACATACTTTAAAATCATATATGACACTACAGTCCACCTTGAAAATTAATAAAATCAATGAAAGTAATGTCACAAATCTAGCAGGAGACAAAGCAGAGCTTCAAATTCTGGTAGGTCTAAATTCAAATTCAATGTCCTTGATCGGACGCATCATAACACCTATGCAGCTCCTTGCTAATCACCTCTCAGTGCTGGACCGTCAAAGCCTTTAGCTGCATCAGGAATCAGACTTCCACTGCTGTTACATCATCATGGAATGATCTTCTTGGCAGGTGGGTCTCCAGGGTGGTCAACTGATCCAGCAGAGCACAGGAGACAAGTAACAAGTGATCTGGTTAGAATTCTTTGCTTCTGTTCCGGCTCATCTGAACTCCCAAATGTTTGGTTCTCAAACTTTAGATCCTTAACCCTAAACAAGTTCATAAGATTCAGTGAAGAGCTCTCTCCAAACGTTCCATCAAGCGTTCAGGAAGCCAACTCTTAATCATTAGATGTGACGGGAAGCCAAGTCCGTCTTCCCACAGAGTTAACAAGAAAAGCGAGCAGACCTGACACCCTTGAGCCAGGATCCTGTGTTTGTCACCCAAGTCCTCCTGGCCTCAGTCACTCTCCCCATCTGGCTGGCACTTCATCCAAGAGGCAGTTCCATGGGACTGCTCATGCCTAGCCAGGGCTAGTAGGAACCTGCCAGAGAGCGGCATGACTGACTTTCCAAAAAAAAAAAAAGCTCTTTCTCACCCACCTCATGTTCTAGAGGCTCAAGTTTGTGGTCTAAGCAAGAGGGGGATTTTAAAGTCCCCACATGCTGACTGGTTGGGTTCCAATGGAAAGACAAATCCATGTTCTGAATGGAGTCCCTTGAGTTTGTTTATCTCACTGTTCTTGGCAGTGACTTTATGACTTACAGACACAAGTCCCCCCTGCCGCATACTCAGAGCAGCCACTTCAAAACTCGGCTGGATGCTTGACATCTGCAGATGAGCTTAGCACTGTCAGCTGATAGCTGACCCAGCAGCTCTTAGCCACCAAGCAGGGGATGCTTAGAAGGAAGCCATCGATGGTCACCAGGAGCCACCGGTTTCTTGTTTATTTGATGTATGCTTAAGCCATCCTTTCATTCTTTTTTTTTCTTTTAATTATTTTTTATATGGGTGAAAAGTACAGTGTAAAATTTATCATCTTGGGGATGTTTAGTATATTTACGTTATTGGACAACCAAACTCCATAAGTTTTTCATGGGCAAAACCAAATCTCTTTTAACTATTAAACTAGGATTCTTCATTCCCCCCAGCCCCTGGCAACCACCATTGTACTTCCTGTTTCTGTGAATTTGACTATGCTGGATATACTTTATAAGTGGATTGGCAGTTTTTGTCTTTTGGGATCTGGTTTACTTTACCTAGCATATTGTCCTCAAGGTTGGGCAATGTATCGGAATTTCTTTTTCTTTTAAGGCTGAATAAGAGTTTGTTGTAAGTATGTAACACATTTCTTTATCTGTTCACTCATTAATAAAATTTTGTGTTATTTCTACCTCTTGCTTTTGTGAATAAAGCTACTGTGCACATGGGTATACAAATATCTTTTCAAAATTCTGTTTTCCATTTTTTTAGACATGCACCTATAAGTAAAATTGCTGGATCATACTATTATTATAATTTCAGCTTTTTGAGGAAATGCCATACTTCACATAGTGGCATTTTTACATCTCAACCAGCAAAGCATAAGTGTTCTGTTTTCTTCACATTCTCACAAACTCTTGTTATTTTCAGGGTTTTTTTGGTAATAGCCATCCTAAGAGTTGTGAGATGATATCTCATTGTGCTCTTGTTTTGCATTTTGCAAACGACTGGGAATGATGAATAGCATTGTGCTCATTGGCCACTTAATGTCATCCTTGTGCACATATCCATTTAAGCTCTTTGCTCAATTTTGATTTGGATTAGTTGTTTTTTCTTCTCTTTGTTGTCTTGTCCTTCTTAGGAAAACTCTTATTGATAATTTTGTTACATAATAAGAAAGCAGAGCGTGAGAAGTTCCATGCATCATTAGGTATATTTTTGGATCAGAATTACTTGTATATAATTCTAATTGCTATCCTCACAACTTCAAATATCTAATTAATCACTTTCCCTTAACTTATTGTGGATGAACTTTCCCAGGAGAGGAGTTTCATTGGGATTTGTGGTCACTTGTTTGCTCCTGCCCCTCTGATCCTGCTCCCACCTGCTTCTCTCTCCAAGCCCAACACTCCCAACTGGTTTTCCTGAGCTCAAAACTTGTGCCTTCAGGTTAGAATAAAAGATTCTCCAGATGCCCCCTGATTAGGTCTCTCTGAAACAAACATAAATTATTTTATCTTGTAAGCGAGTTTCTTGAGTTTTTACAGAAAATAATATTTGATGGTAAGAAAAACTAAGAGACAAACTGAGATGATTGTAGGAATCTTAACCCAGCCCCGGAGAGCTGTGTTCGCACCTCAGGTTGGTTAACTCAGCATTACTGAGTCTCCCTTCTCAGGTACTCGCCCCTTCCTCTTCCTTTCTTTGTTTCTTGGTTCAGGATGACGGAAGCAGTTTTTCCCTACCACATGCTTCTGCAATGAGGTGCCTCCTTGCTAAAGGCTCCAAAGCAATGGGACCGACTGATCTGGGACTGGAACCTCTGAAACTGTGGTCCAAAATAAATCTTTCCTCTTTACAAGTCGATTATATTCATATTTTGGAATAGTCAAGGAAATCTATCAAAGGCACCTTTCTGTGGTTCAGTAAATGTCTAAGACATGTATGATGACATGTACCAGACTGACCCTGCTTGCTTTGATTCCAATTGCCATTTTTATAAGATGATGAGGTGACAACTGGCTTTTTGCTGAGAAGTATCTTCAGATGTCCCTCTCTACTGACTCAGACGGCACCCCTCCACACTGCAGATCCTTTATTCTAGGATTCATTTCTAAATATTAATATGAAGAATTAATATGAAGCACCCATCCCATGTTAGACACCACACTAAGTGCTGGAGATTCAAAAGGTCCTAAGTCATAGGGGTTAGTTCTTGGACAATGAAGATGATACCTTTCTGATACCCAAATAGAATTCCTTTTGTCTTTGGATTTCCTCGGTCCGACTTTTCGATTATTTCAAGAAGAGTCTAAAAGGGCTCTTACCCTTGAAGTTTTCTCCTGTGCAGCTGTCCTATACGTGACCTTGGCTTCTCCCTAATATTTGTAGGGTTCTCCTTGAGTTTTACTTCCCCACAGTCTATGTGATACTCTGGGATTCTGACTGCTTTAACCAGTTTTCACAGTCAGCTCGCAAATACTTATCTCTCTTCATTTCAAACCGTTCTCTTCCTGGGAGTTCTCACTAAGTTTCTGTTTCAAGTCTGATGTGCATTCCAGCTCTGGGTTAATTACCAGGGCAGAAATCGTGCAGGCTTACTGAGTCTGAAAAAGTATGCACTTCTTGATTCAGACTGCCAACTCAACACATCTCCCTGGGTTCCCGTGGACTCCCCTCTCCACCTTGTCTCTCCTATTCAAACAGTCATCTAGAGTTACCTTTAGAGATTGATAAAGGCAGGATGCTGTAAATCAGTAGAAAAATATGAGACATAATATCAACAGGGAGGATTCATTCTGCAAAATGTTTTCTATTTGTCCTGAAGAAAGTATCATTATCCATAAGTCTTAAACCAAACTCATATACCTCTGAGGGCTCCATCAACAGTGATTGAGGTATAAGAGTAATCGCCAAATATCACTTAGTAATAATGCTTGATTCCAAAGATAATAGCAAACCATTATTCCCCTGTGATGAAAATAACACACTTTAAGAGGAAGCTTAAAAATGTTGGAATTTTTGATATGAAGGTTTCTGGAGACTGAAAGCTTTAGCCTAGTTTAGAGTACTCACTTATTTGCAGAGGTTTTAATGTAGTTCTGTCCAGATAAATTGGTTCACAACTCATACTATATGCTAACTGGCTCAAGGCCATTGGATTCCATTTGCTAGACTACTTGATTTTGTACTGTTGGGGTTTTAGAAATGGATTTTTAAAATTGCTTAATATATTTTGATATTTTCATTCTATTCAGACAGATTGCATAGCCAGAGGTCATTTTCCAATATGCTAAAGATTAATCTGACTTGATGAAAACTAATTGTTAACTGATGGGGGCTCTGAGCTGGACTAGAGGTATAAGCTTCAGGGAAATCTGAGAATGAAACATCCCAGTAACCAGGTACCTGGAGAGGCTTAGGTAAGAGCATTGACTCCTTCATATTCTGTTGGCGTTCGTTTTGATTAAAGGGTTCCACAGGTGTGGTTGCTTTTGCATTGGTCTATCTGGGCAGTACAGAAAATTCATGGAAGTCTGTGTAGATCATGGCTCCAGTGAAATGGCTCTGGTTTAGTTTTAATCCCTTTTAAGAAGTGTGTATTCCTGGCTCACATTTCTTACATAGTAAGTTGGGATGTTTGCATATGATTGTTTTTACTTGTTACTATATATTTGTGCATGAGATTGCGTCTATTTCCCCCTAATTGGCAATAACAAGGAATGAAACAATATCCATTATCTTTACCATATGTGTGAAAAGAAAATGAGCACACCATTTTCTCCCATTTCTCCACCTCCCCTGACTTCATTACCATCATCCTGGATGTTAAGCCCAAACTGTCATATAAGATCATGCAATTAAAGTTTTTAAGCTATTATAAATAGGTTAAAGTCTTTAACTTATTATAAACTATTATATCACATATGATAAATTGCATTATTACTAATCTAAAAGTATAGCATTCCCTTTCAAAAATTTGTATTTGCACATTTTGATTGATATTTATAACTGACTATTTAACTGACTTCATTCATTCCTGTTATGTTTTCAACTATTTTTCACCACTCACAAATTAGCTGATTATTATTTTGTGGGTGAAAATTTATTTTTCTAGGAATGGTTCATTGATGGTATGCGTTATAGAATTTACAAAGGTTCTGTTTTATTTTCACATGAATAAAAACCTGGAAATCTTGCATTGGAATAGATCAATTTAGAATCCTAGAGACACTATTTAACATCAAAGAAAGTAAGACTAGGGCCAGCCTGTTTAATCATAGTTGAATGCCCATGATTTGTTTGTGTGTGTATTTATTGCCTTGATTTTTTTTTTTTTACTTTCAGATAGAAAATTGCTACCTATTTATTCATTTTGGTACTTTGTGAGACCCTTTATTTTTTGCACTTTTTTTTTTAAAGAAAAAGTCTTCTTTTTATTAATTTGAGAGTCCTATAAAATATTAAACTATATTTCCAGGATCTATATGTCTCACCTTTGCACTCTCTCTTTCCCTCCTCTAATATTCATTTAAATTTTTTAAATTCTCAAAGTTTGTCCTAGAAGAAGTCATTTCATAATATTTTTTAATGCAGAATTCTGCTTTTTATTTCAATTTTCTTCTGAACTTCTCTAATCACAGATGCATTTCTTTCTCCCTCAAAATGAAGTTCCTCAATTGCCTTAATGGGAGGACTAGTCAAAATGTTTCTACATTTTCCCTGTTTCTTAGGACCATTGTTTTTACCCAGGGGAATCATTTATTCTAAGTGTTTCCCTCCTTTGAAGTGGGTACATAATGATTTTTTTCTTCTGTGTTCTTTCTCTTCTCTGCTGTGAAAACCTATGAATGTCTGCATTATGATCAAGTAAGAGTTGAGAGAGTGAGTGAGCGACTGATTGGCTGGCCTCTGTAAGGTCCCAGTGAAGCGGAAGAGCCCTGGGGGCCTATTTCTGCTCATCCTGGCTGACAATCCATGGAGAGCATCCCTGCACCAAGATTTTGGCTCCCGGGTGGATCCTACGGCATGGTCTATTGATAGCACCTTGCTTTCTTTCTTGGTCCCCTTCATAGACTCACAAAGTAGAAAGACTGACATCGTTTACAGGGATGTTCCTGCCCAAAGTGAGCACTTAAAGAGAAGGGAATGAATAAGTGAAGAAAGGAAGGACCTGACACCTGACTGCCAGCAGGGCTAAGTACTGTTCAGGGAATTTTCATCGATTTCGCTGGGGCTTCCGACAGGTCCTCAGAGGTCAAGAGACTGCAGGAGACTGCGGCCTGAGCTGCTATGGGCCTGGGTTGCTGGTTCTCCCTGCTTCCCATCTGCCATGAAGTGAGCATCTTTGCTCTGCTCTGCCCCTCCGTCATGATGCACAGTTAATGCAGCCACTGTTTCAGATTTATAAAACATCACTACACTTTCTTTGTATATAAAGAGTCTGAGGCTTCTTACAAAGTTTAACTGTGGTTGGAAAATATTAAATGGAAAATTTCATTAAAAAAAAAGTTCTGGTCACTTGCATAAGTTTTCATAGCTATTAAAAGGCAAACCTATAAGCTGAGTCAGTTCTGTATTATTTATTTCTCTATCACCCATTTGCAGAGGGCTACAAGTTTAAAGCCCACCCTTTTGTTAATAATGTATTAACTAGTATTTTCTGAGCATGTCCTGTGCAATGAACATTGAATTAGAATTTTTGCACAAATTATTTTACTAATCACTTAAAAAAAAAAAACTCTACCATGGCTAGGGAGAGATAAGGAAAACCACATAGTATGTAGAAATAATTCTAGCAAAATGTGCCTATGCCAAGTTAGCAAATGTTTTCAGAAAGGACAATACAGTCAAATCTCATTCATTCATGTATAATATGAATATGTTATAAACTTAGCTATTCATCAAAATGAAAATGACCTGCAGGATGACCTACAGTACACAGAACCGGAGGAGTCAAGAGGAATTTATTAAGCAAAACTCAAAGTAGCAACAATCTTCTTCATATAATCTTTTTTAAAAAATCTCCCTTTGAGATGGTAGAAAGGAAGTCAGTTTGTTGAGAATTAATTATATATTTTCTTAGATTTTGTTTCCATTAAAATGAGTTTCCCTGGTGCCCAAGTGCCCATATGCATGGCTTTGATTGCTTTCTTGTATTTTTTTGCACTTTCCACAACAAACTATTACATTCATCACCACAAAAATAGGACTTAAAAGACAGTAAAGATGGAATAACATGGTTTTATGTTGTGTTTGACTTTTCCATTGTCAAAATTCCTGGGGAAAGCATGCTCACAGTGAGTCATACCCTGGGTCATTCCACACCACCTTTTGAGTTACCACAGTCATAGATTCTACAACCAGTACCTTTCTGCATTTTAACGTCTCTCAATTTGGAACACATATTAAAATAAATTTCATATCATAGTTATATTGGAAGCATTTCTTTTCTTTCTCAGTGGTGCACAAAGTAATGATTTGTCTTCAAATTGATAGTATTTTAGGATTAATAAAAGATGATATATGTTTGAGAAACTTTCACCAAGCTTACCTTTTTTTTTTTTTAAAGGAAAGTTTCCTACCCACAAATATTGATTCTGCTACTCATTCACTGCCTATACTCCAACCAGTATAGAATTGGCTAGCACCTGACCAATTGCCAGATTATTAATGGACCTACCATAATATTTAGTGGAAGTAACCACTAATAAACCATTAATTATTAGTGGTTTTACTCAAAGTAATGAACTTGGAAAATCATACTCTCTCCCATTGAGTTAAAATTGGTTGTAATGATGGCTGACATTTTACCTGCTGTGCATCATTCTGTGCATACCATTTGCTTAGGACTCACGCCCATTCTGATTTGTAGTATCCACAGGATTTGTGGTCTCCACCCCTGGGTGTTGCTGGATATTGTCTGTATCATTTTTTTCTCCTACTTTGTATTTTTGTATCCAGAATGTCCCCCAAAGGCTCACATGTTGTAGGCTTTGTTCCCAAAGAAGAGGTTCAGTATTTGGAAAATGATTGGGTTTTGCGCACTGGGACCTCATCAGTGGATTCACAATTTGATGATATTGTTGGGAGGGAATGGAGACTTCTAGTTGGAGGGATGGGGTCACTGAGGCTGTTCCCTGGAAGGGGATATCTTGCCCTGACCCCTTCCTTGTTCTCTCTACTTCCCACCTGCCATGAAGTGAGTATCTTTGCTCTGCTATACCCCTCCGTCATGAGGCACTGCATTGCCACAGACCCAGAAGGACTGGAGGCAGCAGATCATGGGCATAAACATCTGAAACCATGAGAAAGAAACTTCCCTCCTTTTAAGTCATCTATGTCAGGTGTTTTATCACTGTGGCTAAAAAGCTATCTAACACATTCCTTTTTTCTTTAAGACACTTCCAATTTTCCCTACTCCTTGTAGTCGTAGCAGTTAACTTATGCAGCGATCAGATTCCATGTTCCACCATCTAACCACCTATTCCAGAACTGAGGGCCCATGGCAACTCAGGCAGCAGTCTCCCGCAGTCTCCCGACCTCCAATGACCTGACAGAGCCTTGGATATCTGCACATGTAGCTGTTCTGATGATTAGGTGGGCACCTGTTTTCTGTATTAAGTATCTTCTGCTTGAAATACCTGGGAGTAGTGTACTTGTTTCCTCTTGCTGCTGTAACAAATTACCACAAACTTGGAGGCTTAACACAACAAAAATGCATCTACTCATAGTTCTGGAGGTCCAAAATGCCAAACCAAAGTGCTGAAAAAAAGAGTTGTGCTCCTGCTCTGGGCCTCAGAGGAAAATACATTCCTTGGCCTTTTTCCAGCTTCTTTGGCTTTTGGCTACATCCTTCCAACCTCTGCATCTGTGCCAACATCACCCTCTCTTCTGTTTGTCAGGCCCATCTCTGCCTCTTTCTTATAAGGCATGTGTCATGTCATGCTGATAATCCAGAATAATCTCCATATCTCAAGGTCTTCAATTCAGTCACAAGGACAAGGATTTTTTTGTCCAAATAAGGCAATATTTACGGGTCCAGGGTACATGGACTTTTCTGGGGGAGCCATCATTAGCCTACCATAAGTAGAATCTGTTTCCTTATCTGAATTCTGATTGCTAGCATTCATATGAGTTTCATAAGGCTGCTCTAACAAAGACGTGCAAACTAGATGCTTTAAAACCCCATAAATTTATTTTCTTATAGTTACGGGGGCTAGAAATTCAAAACCAAGGTTATCAGCAAGACCATGTGTCCTCCAAGGCTCTGCAGAAGAATCTTTACCTTCCCGGGTCCGGGTGGCTACTGGCATTCCTAGTCACTCAGATCTCTGCTCCCATCTTCACATGGTTAAGTACTGTGTGTGTGTGTGTGTGTGTGTGTGTGTGTGTCCAGATGTCCCTCTTTATAGAAGGACACCAGATTTTGTATTCAAGTCCACCCTAGTCTAGTGTGATCTCATTTCAAGCAATTTTACATCTGCAAAAACACTATTTCTAAATTATGTCAGATTCTCATGTCCAGGAGGACGTAAATTTGTTTGGTTAGATGGGATTATTCAACCTGGTACAATATGATTAAAAAAAAAAAGAAAACTCATGTGGCCTTAGGACTTGGGGCAAACATGTTATTCCATGGTTAAATATAAGCAGTAAAATCTGTGTAGAGATAATAAAAAAATAGCTTTGGTTCATTTCAATTGTCATGAAGCTTGGTTCCACATTATTTCACTATTTTTAATTCCTGTGAGATTCTGAGACCCTTGGAACATTTGATTCCAAATTCGAGCTCTGACACTTACTAGCTGTGTGGTCTCAGCTAAGTTATTAATCTAATCATGATTCAACAGCCTTGTCTCTAAGGTAAACATGATGGTATCTGCCTCATGGCGTTGTGCAAGATCCAGATGGATGCACATAGTAGGATCTATAGCCACATAGTAAGTATGCAGTAAATATTAGCAATTATCACTGCTGTTATTCTCCAGCTACTACTTGAAAATTACTTTTCTTTTTAAAAATTTCTTTCGTATAGCAAGTAAAAGAAACTCTGACTAGATCACCAAGAGATGATCAACTCCTATAGTCATTTCAGAGACATAAAAATCAACATTATTAATTATAAAATATGCTCACTTGATTAATGTATAATGTATAAAGATTTCTATGCTGAAAGTAGTGGATGTGTGTGTGTGTGTATGATGTGTGTGTCTGAGCCTTTTTATTTTAAGTAAAGGCTCAATGTATGACCATGAGGCTCTGGAAAGTACCAGAAGGCATGTTGGTCAGATAAGATACCAAAGTGATGAAAAGAGTTCGGAAGGTTGGAGATGCAGAACTTACAGACCTTTGCTGCCAGTTGCCCATCAACACTTGATGTTTATGTGAATATGTTCTTCAAAAAAGGAAATGTATCCACTCCCCCTTTGGAGACATCCATCGGATGTTATGACTCCTGCACTCTTGTATTGATTTCAGTCACATCTTAAAGAATGAGAGAAAAGAAAGAAAGCCAGAGGATGCTATGAATTGCATCTCTATGAATCAAGAGAGCAAGGAGGCACGCTTCCTCTAGATTTTCTCAAGAATTTGAAAATACCAATAGCATTGGCAGGGTGGAGCCCTTCCCCCTGGGTGCTCCAGGCCGCTAGCCATGCTGCTGTCTTTCTTTCCACCCATTGTTCATGTCTGGAACATGCACTTCCCTGAGACAGTTTCTGAGGGCTTCCTAGAACCTCTAGAAGGCTGTGTAGCCACTTTTGCTTAGCTAAAATGAACCAAAAATTATCTTTTGAGAGCTCTGACATTGTTAGATGACAAGCTATTTTGTCTGCTTAAAAGTAAGGAAAGTTACTAAGACAGCTCCCTACTCATATAGTAGATTTTCTTTCTTCTCTATTTGACCTTCTAGACAAGTTCCTATGGGATACTGAAACAATACGTTAAGAAATTCAGAATCTTTTCAACCTTCTTTCCCACCTATGAAAATAGTCTTTCCAAGAAAACATACAAGTGATTTTTATTTTGGAACCAAATAAAAATTTCAAAGCAAAACTATTTGGGTTAAATGTGTAAAATGTAGCCTAAAAGAAAGAGAAAAATAATCTTGGGAATATTTTTAAATCTACCTCTCCTTTTTCATAGAAATGTAAGGCATCGTGGATATAACAGCAGAAATTCTTATTTAACAGCCTGAGCAGACAGAGTGGAGAATCAGGGTCTGGGATGCAATTGAGAAGGTTTTTTGTTTACATCCCCATCCAATCCACCCCCAGGATCCCAAGGTAACTCTGAGTTACACACTTGGAGAAGGAATGGAGCACAGAAGTGAGAACAGAAGTGACTCGTTCCGGAAAAGCTAGGAACCTCTGGTTGACAAAATTGACTCATCTCTAAGGTTTGACTGTTTCCTCCAAAACTCATGTGGAAATGGCAGCAAGGTTGAGAACCCGTGAGAGATCATTAAGTCATGGTTCACCACCCTCATTGACAGATCAGGCGGTGATTGAAGACGTGTGTGAGTTATCAAGGGAGGGAGTCCAGTTCTTTTCCTCCATCCTGTGAAGGTGCTAGCTCACCATGGGCTGTCTCCCGCCATGTCGCGACTCAGTAGGAAGACCTGTCTGGCCCTCAGTCTTGGACTTCCAGCCTCCAAAATCATGAAACAAATAAACTTTCATTGTTTATAATATTACCCTTTTTAAGATATTCTATTTTACAAACATAATATAGAGATAGACTAAGACAGTCAAGTTCACAGAAATCTGAGAACCTCTCTCCCACTTAGGGACTGGTGATTATTATTTTTTATGACATTTTGTCCTGATAACGTCCCATGTCACATATTTCTATTTCCCTTGTTCTTTGCCCCAAGATGGAAGCCCCATTTAGCATATTATTCTCTGATGACTTCTGTCTCATTGCTCCCCTCCTTGCAAAGCATCCCACCACACGCTACAACCTCAAGTTCCTTTCACCTTCCAACCTCTGCAGGAGCCTGGTCCTCTCTAGAAGATCACACATACCTCAACATACATGCAAATACCCAAAAGGAAAGTGTTTCTTCTCCCTCTTGCCTTATGATATCGTGTAGGATGATGCTTGGCTTGAGATTTCTTCATGTAATGAGTCTTCCCTGCAAAATAAATATCTGAAATATGAAATACTTTCAGCCCCATAAATAGGTTCCTATACAATTCTATATCCCACTCTATCCCTTTTTCTATGAGCTTTTATAATTTTCTGTTCTCTGATGACTACATCAATGTCTTCAATCTTTCTATCCACCCCAAGTGCTTCCAATAACAGAGTGACAGATACCTGTGTCCACAAAGAAGCTCCACAAAATGCATCAACTCATGCCCTTGAAATCCCTTATCACCAATGGACTCAAGTTCAACCACAACCCTCCCACCCTCTCCCCCAGGTTTGGGAAGCCCCAGTGCAGCAGAAAAAGGGATGAAAGTCTCTTTCCCTTGGGAATTGTAAGTGGAGAACCATAAGGCCAGGCTCCCTCTGTATTTTATACAGATCCAGTGCCATTATGAATATTAACCCCCAGCCCTGCGGCGTCCATCTGTGAAGTCCCAGAATTGCCAATGAAGCCATGCGGGTAGACTCTAGCTTGCAAATAAGCAATTGCCGTATATTTAGTTGATTTCAATATTTTGAGAAGACAAAGAACAAAAAAATAAACTAGTAGATGAGCATGGTGAAGCCATATGATAAAAGAAAATAAAGTTCACGGGGCTGGGATTGTGGCTCAGCGGTAGAGCACTCGCCTAGCACTGGCGGGACCCAGGTTCGATTCTCAGCACCACATAAAACTCAAGGCATTGTGTTGTGTCCATCTACACCTAAAAAATAAATATTAAAAATAAAAACAAAAAGAAAGTAAAATTCACAAGGACAGAACTTAGGATTCAGAGCCAAATAGAGTGGAGCAACGTATGTGTGTTGGGGGAGAACAGAAGTAAATCCTCATCCAGCTCATCCAGGTGCAATGTTGTATGATTTTTTTAAAGCAATTAAAGTTTCTGAGATTCAGACTTCTACAGTAAGATATAAATAGTGAGAACTCCCTCTGGAAACAATGAAATAAGTGGGTGTGTGAAAGATGCCTGCAGATTGCTGGAATATATCATGCCCTAGAAAGAGAGAGAAGGTGGATAGTGAGGACAATGATAATAACAATTTTCAAACCTTGGGAATGTCAGTGACTTGGTGAGCTCCATATCGGACTAGGATTCGAATTTTGTCTTTGCTATGAATTTCTGAGTTAAGTTACCTTCTTTGACTTTCATAGTGATCCTGTTTAAGAATAATACTGCCTCCGCACGGTCATGTGTGTGGATGAATGAGATAAGCAATGTAGCATTGTACCAGGCACAGTTGAAGCTCAAGAGATGCTCCTGCCTTCCACCCTCAGCCCCAGGTCAATCCCACCACATTCACATCTCTGGCATTTCTAACAGGGAATATCTAGTTGCTGATGAGCTAAAATAACTAAGTAAACATAAAATGTGGATGCAAGAAGAAGAAAACTATATGAGTTGCTATTGTTTGAGGAAATTAATCTTCTCAAATTCCTCTAGTTGTTACACACAACTTGTCTACTATCCCATGCTTTTAAAATCCCTTAATGGAATAACTGTATAATTATTTTAGTTTCACATCCAGAATCACAACACTAGTCAGTCAGCTGTGGATTTTTAATAATTGCTTCTTATTGGACCAAGTCAGAAAGGAAGATGTACTGCTTTTGTGTAATAAAAAGTTCATGGGGCTGGGGCAGCACGTTCACCTGGCATGCGTGCGGCCCGGGTTCGATCCTCAGCACCACATACAAACAAAGATGTTGTATTGGCCAAGAACTAAAAAATAAATATTAAAAAATTCTCTCTCTCTCTCTCTCTCTCTCTCTCTCTCTGTAGCTCTTTCTCTCTCTCACTCTCTCTTTAAAAAAAAGTTCATAAAAGTTCTATATGTAGAAAATCATATTTTTACTGATAATTTGGTATTAACTATATAAATGCATACTATCAAATTGTTTTAGAATGTAGGAAATCATTCGTTTACTTACATTTCCTCTAATACCAGAGTTTTGTTTGAAGTTCAATTATATTTTCATCTTGCAGTTTTGGTGGATTTTTTTTAATGTCAGAACTGAAAACAGATTTTATACAGAAAAGTGACCTCCTAACATAAAATAATGCTAAGAACTCAGTACAAATCCATCTCAGCATCTATGGACTTGGGATTCACCTGCCTCCTGAACCATTTGCTGATCTGTTCCATCTTTGTGATTATTAATGCTGTGCAGATATGCAAATGTCAACCCATGCTGTTTGTTGATTCAAACATTCAAAATAAGTATAATGGGAAAACTGCAATATTTAAATTTTGTTCACTTTATTTAACAGAGCTCATTTTAAATTTAACCATCACCAAGGAGTAAAAGGGTAAAAATGACAGCAGGCTTGCAATTTGATTAATTTTGTTTGATGGTTTAAATTAAGGATTAATCCAGTTCTCTCTTGATAAATATGCAGAGAAGATTATGAGATGACACTTGGTTTTCCCCGTGTCTTTAAATCAACCTGTCTTATTATTATTTTAAACAACATGCTGAAGGGACTTAGATTTTCCATCAGTCTTCATTCTCTTTGCTAACTTGATTGGGGCTAAAAGAGACATGGTGCTATTTCTAATTTACTTTTCTTTATTTTGATATATAGTTTGGATTAAAATAATTCGGATTAAGTGCATAGTACAGAGAATTATAGGAAATGGCAAGGCAGAGTGTGTGAGAGAGCACATAAGTTTCTAGTTTATTGAATATTCATCCCTATGTTGTCAGGTCCTTGATATTGGCTACTGGGCCCCATTTCGGTACTTTCAGACCACCACAGTTGAAGTGCTGATGTCTAAAGCTATGGACTCATCAATCAGTTGTCACTTCCTGCAGATGACAGCAACTCTTTTAAAAGTTATTTTACCTTCACATATTTATACAATAGTAGGTCTTTTCCATCTATTCAAAATTTCTTTTTATCATTTTTTTATCTTTCTCTGTATCTTTTTGTTTTATTAAAGACTCCAGCTGTAATTAAGGAATGCTAGTCTGATTCATATTTCAAACAAATTGTGTTGGTTGTGTGTCATGTGTTGTTTTTAACATCTCAAAGAAATTCAGGATAACTTTTCTCCTTGCTTTCTACTCTCAGCAAGAATGATGTAAGCCCCTACAATGTGCCAGGAACTGGGCATATGGTCATTAGTAAGAAAGTCTAACTTTCAAGAGTGGTCACAGTTGAACAAGTAAGAGGTAAAAAATAGCAATGCAATAGGAAAAACCCTAAAGCCAATTTGCTGTAGTCTGAGCATACTCCCAAAGTCTGTGCCTTGGACACTTAGTCCCCAGTGCAAAAGTGCTGAGACCAGGAACCTTCGAGAGGTGACTAGGTCACAAAGGCTCTTGGTGGAGTCATGCTATTGAAGTAACTGTGTTCATTATGAGAAGTGGGTTTATTATAAAAGTGTGTCCAGCCCCACCACTCACCACCCACCTGTTGCCATCTACCATGTTGTAACCCAGCACAAAGGCCCTCCCTCACCAAGTGTGACCCTTTTTATTGATCTTCTCAGACTCCAGAATCATGAGCCAAACTCATTTTTGTGTATAATAGATCACCCAGCCTGTCATGTTCTTTCATATCAGCACAAAGCAGAGTAAGATGTGACGTGCTCCCCAAATATTGAGAAGGCAGCAATGAACAAAAATTACTTGAAATGTTACTAGCAAGTAACATCTGGCCTGGATTTTAAAGGATACAAAGGGATTTATCAAATGGGCAAGTTGAGAAAAATGCATCAGGCTTTCTGTGGTATTTAAAAAAAAGAATTGAAAAGATAAGTTTATCAAGAGGAAACTAAAGTCACCTTTGAATCAGGATTTGGAATCAATCCTCTTAAAAGCACAAATATAAATACAACTGAATCTCATTTTTCCTTGGGTTTGTAGCATGTCTGCTTATAAGTAAGGATTAAAAATGGAACTGTCTTTCTTATAAACCTAAGCAAAGTGTGAATACTAGATTCCCTGGGTTCTGAATGAAAAACATTTTACAGAAATTGTTAACGTGCACAAAAACCAAGTTGTTTATGCTCAAGAAATAAATAGACAAGATTTTTGTCTGCATTTTCTCATTCTTACAGCCATTGGTAAATGTTAACCCAACCCACCCATGTTGCTATGTAACATTCAATATTTAAGATGAAAGTTGTAGAGAAAAACTCAAAGGAATACTCTTCCACTGAGGTAGGAATTTACTTTTCATTAAGGTGTCAGGAATTGACAATATGTTATAATAATGAATGAAACTCAGAAATAAATCTATTGCTGGAAGAGTATGCCATGTGCTCTTGTCGTTCCAATCTAGACCAGTTTAAAAGTAAAGGAGTGATGACAGTAATAATCATAACAAAATGTACAGCATATCGTGTGTCAGGCCATGTGCTAAGTGCTTTACTTGGATAATTTATCCTCACAATCTGTGTGTAAACTGCTGATGTTACTACCCTGCAATTTATTAATGAGAGGACAAAAGTGAAAGGTGAGAAAAAGTCAAAACAAACACTCTGACTCTAGGGCTCAAGCTATGACCCTATGATATAATTCAATTTCTGCATATAAAACAAATACCATACATTTTAGTATACCGTGAGTTTAATATGAATTAACAACATGATGTAGCCACCAAACAGAGCTAATGTACTTACAGATCATATTAATAATGGAAGTTAAGCAACCTTAATTCAAAAATTCAAAATTCAAATGTTCCAACTTCCAAAATGCATTAAGCACCAACATGACACTGCACATGAAAAATTCTACACCTGGTCTCCTCATGAAAAGGGTCACTGTCAAAAAGCAGGTGCCCTAAAAACATTGTGTAAACTTACTTTCAGGCTATTTAAATGTGGTTCATGTGAACATAAATGAATTTAGTGGTTTGACTTGGGTCTGATCCCCAAGATATCTCATTATATATATGCAAACCTTCTCATACAAAAAAAATCTAAAATTCTAAGCACTTCTGATTCCCAGCATTTCAGACTATTTTTCAAAAAATACTCTATTTGTAGCAGTATTAAAAACAGGGCCAGAATATTTGGCTAATCTAACTTGGGTTAATCTTCAACTTCTATTTGTGAATAGGGTCGAAGTTGAATTACTCTTCCGTCCTTAGAATCTCATTTTAAGTATATATGGGACATTTACCTACTTAAGCTCCTTAGATGAAACTTCCAGTTACAGGTAGGGTATACCTTATCCTGCCCAAGCCTCCGCAAACTCCAATTTGACACTGAGTCAGTGGTGAATGTCTCCATGTAAACACCTGTACTCCTGCAGAATCCTCAGGCCACCTGTCACTGTTCCACATACACCTGAATTCTATGGCCATCTCATTTTGTATTCCTGTGTCTGACCTATTTTGCATTTTCTTCTCCCGTCCTCCCCATGAGGACCACCCTGCCCTCCAGAACTATTTCTATACTGCTCCAAAACCTACCTCAACACCACTATAGTCTCTCTCCCTTCCACTCCTTGCCCAGTCAGAGTCTCTGTCAAGACATCAGGCACGGTTCCAAGAAGGACAAAGGATCATTTCCTGATCTCTGCTGTGTGCTTCTCTAGAGGTACCTAATCCTACTTTTTTATACCTTTTTCCCTTTTGCTAGAATTAAAAGCACAAATTATATGGAGAAACTTCAAGACCGTTAGCTCACAGCACGCCCCATCAATATTACTGGATGGCACAGAAGTCAAAGTACCAGACTATCACTCAATGCCAGAGCGAGAGGAGCCAGACAGGAGCAATGGAAGCAAGAAAGCAGGTGGAATGTGGGGACTAAGAAGGAGGTGATGCCTTCAGGGGACTCCAGGTCCATGAGGACCCTAGAGAAGGTTGCCCTACCCAGGTAGCAACTAGAACCTAAGATCGTTAAAACTTTGGTAGGTAAAACTCAGAAAAAAAAGAAGAAAATTTGTATTTAAGTCAAAATATGTTAAACAGAAAGAAGAATGAATTTATAGAATTTGCTAGTAAATAGAGGGAACTGGTGAACATCGTGCTAAGTGAAATAAGCCAGGCTCAGAAAGTCAAGGGTCAAATGTCATCTCATCTGAGGAGACTAGTTCAAAATGAAGGGGGAAAAGTGGGGGATCCCATGAAAATAGACAGGAGACCAGTGTAGCAGATGAAGGGGTTGAGTGGCAGTGAGGAGAGGGGAGAAAATGAAGGAATGGTGAAATGGAACCTGCCAAACTCTCCTTTGTACAAATCTGAATATACCACAGTGAATTTCACCTTTAGGTTTATCTATAACGAACTAATTTTTTAAAAAATACATAAATAAACAGAAGAAAGAATGGTATGATAGAGGAAAGGAAATAGGAAGAGGGAGGTGGGGAGGGAAAGGGGAAGTACTGGGGACTGAACTGGAGCAAATCGAACTCCATGAATTTATAATTATGTCAAAGTAAACCCCAATATTATGTATGACTATAATGCACTAATTAAAATAATATTACTTAAAGAATAAGAATTAAATTGCTAAAATTGCCTACCAGAGGAAATGATACAATAACATGAAAGTTCTCAATTCTTAATATTTTTCTCCAGGGGCAGATGGAGAAACAAAGATTATTCTATCCCCACTTCCCCCCCACAAAAAATATTTTAGCATTTTATATTAGAAAATAAGTCAAAAGTATATATTAGCCTCTGTCCACCCTTTCCAGAATAGATGACAGATCAGCTATTACTATTTTATATTAGAAATAATATTTATAGTAAATATATATAAATATGTGTAACTATATATAAAATATATAATAATATTTATATTATATTTATAATATAATAATTATGTAATATATATATATACATATATACGTATACACACACACATAATTTCTTACCATTAAAACTCTTCTTGAAGGGCCCTTCTATTCATCCAGCTGAAACACAGACTCTTTCTAAAATGAATATGAATTTCAGATATTTAAAATTGCTTTGAAGATGGGATTTGTTTTTTAATGATGTGGACATAAATTAACTTTGTAAGAAAAATTAAAGCTGTAAGAGGGCTTTCTGTGTCCAGCACAGCATAACAGAGGCTGGGAAGTTATCTCTTCCATCCTTACAGAAGACAAAACCTGAGTGAAAGGAAGATCAACAACTGTCCTTGAATCCACCTTATAAAAGGGCAGAAGCCCAGAAGTGGGCGCTTCTCTAGAAATTCTTTTCAAGGGGTAGGAAAACATGCCACCAGGTGGGGATCTCAGGGATCTGAAACTTTTGTGAGTTTTACTTCAGAATCCTTACCAGTTCTTATAATGAAAAGGAGAAAAAAAATCATCTTATAAAACTTAGAACAACCATCTTACTGAGCATAATTCACTGAGGTTTCACCAGAACCTGATAAATATGGCCAAAGGGACATATCCAACTCCACCCCATTACCTGGTCTGTTGTCTGTGTTAGAAATGGTGGAAGGTGGCAAATCTGAGAAGGATGGTTAAGGGTCACAGCCTAGGGCACAGGATCACTAAAATACATAGAGAAAAATTCTTCTGTCCCACATCCTCTGCCTTATCAATAGAGCCCCTAAATAATACCAGGATAATACAACCAAAGAAGGGTGTCTCAGACCTGATTTAAGAAGCTCTAAAAATATTCAATGAAAACACAGGAAATAAAAACAAGAAAAACAAGGGGAAATTTTAGCCTCTGACATCTATAGTGATAGTAAATATTAAATACATCCTAACTCCAAAGCATATAAATCTTTTCAGTAAGGCTTCTAAAAGATAAAACACCACCACCACCAACAACAACAACAACAAACAAACAAACAAAAACAAACCATCATCTAGAGAAGACAGCAATCAACAGAACCATATTTACCTATTGGAAATAACCAGAAATATTGGAATAACCAGACCCAGAATTTCAAGTAAGTATGATTAACATGCTAAGGGAGGTAATGGAAAAAGTTGACAGATCATTATGTAAGCAGAGATGGAGTTCTAAAAAAGAATCAAGAAGAAATGCTAGAAATTAAAAGAGAGAGAGAGAGAGAGAGAGAGAGAGAGAGAGAGAAAGAAATGAATTTCTTTGATGGACTTATCAGTAAATTAAACACAGTCAAAATGGGGGGAAATCAGTGAGTTTATAGGTATACCAACAGAAGCTTCCAAAAACGACAGGAAGAGAAAAAAGAATGAATAGGGAATATAAGATCATCCAAGAACTCTGGGATGATGACGAAAGGGGTCACATACACAGAACAAACATACAGCACTAATAATAAGGAACTAATATTAGGGAAAAGTGAGATAGAGGTAAAGCTGGGAACTCTATACTTCACACTGAATAGTTTTAAATACCTGAAACTGCTCAAAATATAAAGTCTATCACCTTAAAAAAATCAAAGCTACAAAGATTAGAACTTCCAGTGCAAATAAAATATGATTTGTAAATAGAATGACTAAAATAACAAACAGCACCTAATCCCCTTTCTGTAGGGATCTTGGTCAAATTGGCCAGTTCTCTGGCTGGACTCAGCAGCTGGGAAGGATGCCTTTTCCTGGCACCGAGGAAGAAGACAGTACTGTCAAAGTGAGTTTCAGCGATTTGGTGTGAGGGAGACTAGCTCTTCTCATGAGAAATACAAAGATGCTCTAGTGGGACGGCTTGGAGATTTGGAAAGAGAAACACCAAAGCAGAAGAACTGGCATCTTGCCTCCGGAGCCATTCTCCCCTTTTCTTTTTTCATGGGCTTTGGGTCTAGTCCCAGCAAATCCTTTTGCCAGATAAAGCACCGAGTAGAGAAAGCAGCATTTCAGCAACGTTATTGAAAAATGTTCTTTCCTACAGCCAAACCTGAGGCACAAGTGCCAAGACTCTTACACCCAAAGAAGAACTGACTCAGAGCCAAACATGTGCCGGGTTTGCTTGCTACGGGGGTGGCGAAGAGAGGACAAGGGAACTTCACACCAGAGAAAATGACGCCAGGCGGAAGAGTGGCAAAGGAGAATTTGCAATATTAAGCACACTTCTCCTTACTCAGGAGAATCTTCACTAAAGATAAGCGCCTGAGATTTCAAGTAAAGAGCTTAATGTATTCCAGCTGGCATTTCCCCTGAGGCCCAAGATGTCCTGTTTCCCTCTCTGCAGCATCTGTCCCCAACCACAAAAGCCCAGTGACTAACAGAAGTGAGCACAGAGAGGCTTCTTGTCAGAGTTCACTGTGTCTTTGGCCTCTTCTGATTTCTTTGGCCTGCAATGTATTTAGGACTCGTTTGTAATTAGCCAGGCAGAGGGAATAAAAAGGAGAACTTTGGAAAACAAACCATACTGATTAGCATGCCTTGACTGGAGTTTTGGAAGAACGGAGAGCATCCCCAGTTCGCTTAAGGGATGGCATGAATGCTGACAGCAAAACCAAAGAAAACCTGCTCTAATTTTAAAGAAAAAGATATCCATTTAGTAGCACTTCAGTACTCAGAGAGAGGGGAAGAAGCTCTGGTAGAATCAGGGAGCAAAAATGCAATCTCATAGGTGATCCATGTTGTTGAGATAGTCAAATATTCATTGAGATTGGGGAAATTTGTTAAGAAGTACAGAAATAACTGTACTGAAAGCACAGAAATAGAGAGAAATGAATAAAAGATCTGATGAATAAAAGAGGCACAAACAAAAACAAGTGTTTCTTCAAAAATAAAAAATAGAGTGCAGATAATATTTCTGCAAATTTTTTTAAAGAGAAAGTGATAGAGACAGAGAGAGAGAAAATTTTTTAATATTTATTTTTTAGTTTTCAGTGGACACAACATCTTTGTTTGTATGTGGTGCTGAGGATGGAACCCAGGCCGCACTCATGCCAGGCGAGCGTGCTACCGCTTGAGCCACATCCTCAGCCCCAATTTCTGCAAAATTTTAAGGATGTTTTCTCTTCTACTCAACTCCTGAATGTCAGTTTGCCCTACATGTTTAGGATACATGATCCCTCTGTTGAGATATGTGGGTAGCAGATTTTTCACAGTACTAGCTCAAATTCGCTCTGGGTAGAAAGTCTTGAATGTGATATGGGAATGATATTGAATGAGGTTCCTACATGAAAGCCCTTCAATCGAGACCAAGAGAAATAAAAATGAATTAAACCCACCTGAATGTACCGGACAGTCTCCCATTCCAGTCCTGCTGTGAGAGGGCATGTGGCTTCTCAGAATCCTCTGATCAGAGGATTGAACACTAACATGCTTCCTAAGGTTCCCTCCTGAGGAAAGCAGGCCAGAACTAAGTATTGCAGATGTTGGTAAGCCAGGCCCATCTTTCCACCCCCACAGTATGCCAGTTATTGAACAATGAGTTTTTGCAAAAGAGTTTGCTTACAAGGTGGTCAGGCCTGGGGATGGAAGCCCAAGTCTCAAGTCTGCCTCCCTGAACATAGGTCTGGGCATCTTTATGAGATAAAGAGGTAGGGTGAAAGTTCATCAAAGATGAAGTAAACAGTGGTCTGCCCCGGTGTAATGAGTCTTCCTGGCTTCTTCATGGGGCATGTGTTCAGAAAATGGTCTCAATATTATGATCTGCAGGGGGTGTTTCTGGTCCCCTGGTGTCAAACATTTACCCAAAATATTTGTGCAAATAAACAGTCAGTGGTTTTGACAAAGGGGACTTCAAGTCCTCGAGAAGTCACCAAGGCAACCATTATCATCATGACCCACATGTCAGGGTGTCATTTACAGTAGAGCTAGTGGGAGATTAATGACATATTGCTCGGCTGTGTGACCTCCAGGATCAGCGATTTTTGATAACTGAAACCAAGTGAGGCTAGAGGGTTTATTTAGGGTTTCTTTTTGGTTTCATAAATGTTGTCCATTAGGAACCAAATGCGTCCTTTATAAAAGTCCCCAAAGCAAATCTAACAAAATGTTGCTGCTTCATCTCTTCATATCCCTTCCTCTTCTCTGTGTGTCTCCTTCCCCTCTTCTATCTCCCTTCCCTCTCTTTAATGAATCTGCATCATCTTCTTTTCTTGTATAAATACATGGGATGTAAAAAATCATATTTGAGAGAAGGAAAGGATTGCTTGGCAAAATGAAATTCTAGAGCTGTTTTCAAGTTAGGAGGCTCATGGAGAGTGGATCTAACTCTACAGATTGACAGGTAAAGAATGACTCACAGGACTGGGCTAATTGCTTATGAATTGCTTCATCATACCAAACACCACACTGATGCACAAAATGCACAGAATGATCTAATTTTAAAGTAATATATTATTCATTGCACTAGTGTTGACAAAATAGTGTTGGCTTATAGGATTGAAGTATTAGGGTTATTTAATCTGGAATTCCATTAAAGGGCAGGTACAATGAGAACTGAGAGAGAGGCATTTGCTGAAGACATGGAGAAAGGAACATAAAGAAATCTTAGGTTGAAGGGCTATTAAGAAGTCCAGTTAAATAAGTCAAAGAAGTACTGTCTCTCATCAGTAGGAGAGAGGGAGGTGCACAGAGCACTGTACCTTGCAGTGTGATGGTGAATTTTATGCACAAGCCATATTATATATTCCTGCAAAGTCAGAGCCTCAAATCCCAGTGTCCATTGCAGACCTTTGATGGAGGGGGGTTGGTTTGCACCCTACTCTGCCTCCTGCTTCCCTATACAATCTCCTCATCGCATCCTTTATGAGTTGTGCTTTCTATTTCCACCCCTGGGGCCTCCATGCTGACATTCACCAATTGTACCCATTGTAAGTCCACATTTGCCAAGCTGATACCAATCACCTTGTCACACTCACAGACATTCAGGTGTTGTTTTTTTTTAACTTGAAGAATATGTTCACCTTCATTTTTTTCCATGCTCACTGCTCAGAAAACAAGCCAGACATCAAAAAAAAAAAAAAAAAAAAAAAAAAAAAAAGACATCATCTTTCAGGGATGGGAGCACACAAGCATGCTAAGGTCAGAACAGGGCTTCTCAAAGTATGGTCCCTGGACCACCAGCATCAGAATGTGTGGAAACTTGTTAGAAATATAAATTCTTGCCATCTCACCCCACCTCTATTCTATGGACAGAGAATGGGGTCCAGAAGTGTAAGCCCAGTGGTTTGAGGAGTCCATGAGCTTTCATTTCCAGAGGACCTTGAACAGGCAACCACAATCACCCCTCCCACTTCTTCCCTTGCAGAGTACTCCCCAGGCCTCCTTTAGAAGTGCTCCTCCCAGCCTTTCAAAATGCAGCTCAGGTTTCCAGTCTGAATTCCTTTCTGATTCCTCATCGTGGGGCCCTCCTGGTGACCTTCTGTCATCGTTTTAAGAACAGTTTTGAGAGCCTTTGTTTTCCTGCCTAAATGATCAGCAGTGTTGCCAAAAACTACAAACAGAGAGAGCTTATTTTTAAAACTTGAATATATTAAAAATAAAATAGAACCTATAAAACACAAGCAGTCAGGTTATGTTTCCTTTCTGCCTGGAGTTGATATCATCAATCCAACAGATACAAAAAAAAAAAGGTTTAAAAAAAAAAAGAAAAAACAGAGTATGTAAGAAAAAGAAAGATAAAGGGATAAGGAAGAGGCAGAAATTTAGTCACCTATAAATTATATTACTGGGAGATATTTTAAAAGCACTCTGCTTGCAATCAGAGTTAGGGACGGAATGAACCATCTTGAGCGGTCATAACAAGCTCATCCCACTAAGGGACTCTACGTGTGGATATTGGATGATAAATATGAAATGGCACAGGAGATAAAAACCAATCGATTAGAGAATTGCTTGGAGCATTGTGTTAAGAAGCAAGCTCAGCCAGGTAATTCCAGTGTAGATTAGTAATGTCTGCTCTGAGTGCAAGAGGTAGAGACACAGGTATCCTGTGATGGGTTTGCCGTGGCCAGTGATGATAAAATCATACTTATGTGACATGCAGTAGGATGATGTTAAACAACTTCCTAGAAATATAAATTTCATGAACCCATGATTCAAACCAAGGATTTCTAGATTGAAATTAACTTGGAATTATAAGGTACTCCTGTTCCTCCGGTCACGTTACTCATAATGAAAGACCACTGTGGATTAAGACCTGTGGTGGGATGAATGATGAAGCCCAGGGTGAGTGGGGAGTCCAGCTCCCGTCCACAGCTGCCAGACTTGTACATCAATATTTAATACCCTGACATACCTCGCGAGGCCACTCAGCAAGGAACAATCATCAAACACTTGGTGAATATAAATAATTAACAGGAACGTAATTAGAGATCTTTCTAAAACGTAATCTATCTTGATTAGTGTGAAAGAGTTCAGATGAATGATTTTTTACAAAACCAAATAATCATTGTTTCCATCACTGCCACTTTTAATGCTTGCTTTCTCTAATTCTTTATAAGCCACGGGAGGATTGGAGTGTTAGGGTGGCTGCTTTGAGTTGACAATGCCTTGGGCAGATATTATACTCTAAAAAACAATTCCCTTTCAATTGATTTTCCTCTTGGGGAAAAGGGAGAAAAGGGTCCAGTTTAGGGTTCAGGGGACAAGTGTACTTTGGTTTTACAGGCAGTGCTAAAATGGAAGCCTTTGAAATGTCATCCAAGATCCCAAAAATTATGTCGATTGATTTGGAGCTGAATCTAAACTCCCATTCCCAGTGTTCCCCAGACTTTAAGTTGCAAATACATCATTCCATTTTTAAAGAGCCTAAAATCCTAATTGTCAAGACAGCCCATGACCCATCTGTACACTGAGTTTTCCTTCCTGACAACAGATTGGGCTATTTGGGGGTATCATTATCTCCTTAATGCAATGTAATGAAATATGTCTTTCCATAAATCACCTGTAATCAGCGGCAGGAAATCTTTTAAGCCATCCTTTGAACACACACACTTGTGCTCTGTCATTCCTTAAGAAAGAAAAAACTTTCATTGTCCAGTCAGAAGTCTTGATAAAATGTGCTGCTTCATTTCATCAGGAATGGGTACAAGTAAGTAGAAAAAGAAAAGTAGCTTTTTTCTTCTGGATTCTTCTTTTCTAAAGAAGAACACAAAGAAAGCCATTCAACAGATTTTTGTGGCAGGCTCTGAACTTAAGAGTCAGCTTCCTCATGGAATAGTACTGTGTACTGAAATGAGTGACTGAATGTTTCATGATAAGATATAAATACTGCAGAGCACTCAATAACTATTTGTCATCTCTTTATTTCCTTCCATTTCTAAGGTGTGGGATGCCCCACCTGGTGGTGCCATCCTCTCATCCTTAGTGGAGTGTCAGGTGGTGGAGTTCATCACCGTGGCTCAGCATAAACGCAAGGCCACTCCTGACCTCAAATTCAAGCCTAATCACCTTATTTCCACCTGGATAATGAGATGCCATCTCTAATTTCTAACTGATCTCTGATAACTGGATCCCTAATTAGGGCACCATAGTTCCAGTCCCAAGAGTGAGGCTGCCCATCTATTTGGGACTCTGGTCCTCCGTTGTGCTCTCCATTCACCCTTATACTTGCACCCTAGAGCCCAATTTTTGAAAAGGTGCTACTTGCTGTCCACCTTCTTGGTCACTGTCACCTGCCTATATTTCTAAATACAATTGCTCCTTTGTGCTTCTTGGCAGTATTCCAACCTTCTCTGAGGAACAGCTCCATTGTATCCAGATGGCCTGATGTCAGATGCTTCTGTTCGAGGGACTGTCTTTCCAGACTGTTCTCACAGTCTGTGCTCTTACCCCTTGATAGCTAAATGGAATGGGCTGCACATATGCCTAGAAGCTAACACAGCTATTTCTCTTAAGTGGTTGCCTCACCTTGACCCAGACAAGCAGGAAGCAGGCCTTCTAGCCTTTCCTGTTTCACCAAAGTCAACCACTTCTTAGCTGGATACATGAGGCATCATATTCATGACTTCACCAAGTGGCTTATTAAGCACTGCTCTATGGCAGACCCTTCAGGGGGTGCAGACAGAGAAGTGACAGACTAAAGTTGTGATCACCATAGAGCTTTCCTTTATTGAGGGAGAATGTCCAAGCAGGTTGGGAGTTTGCCATTAGCCTCTTCAAATCTACTCCTTCACCTTCTCTACCCATTCGATGGTCCCTGGATACTAAACTCTCTGGACAGTTTCAATCGGTCCCTCTGCCCCTAGGCTTCCAGGTAGGTTTGGATAATGGAAAAACAGAAGGAGAAGAAAGGGAAATGGGGTTTTTGTGGCTCAGCTCTCTCCCTGATGGCCTCCCTTTGGAGCTACTACATTGCTCTGACTCTGCCCCCAGCTCCTGTCACCTGTCCTTCTTCTGCAATAATAGCACTCACTGGGTGCTGGTGGCTGATCTTCCCCTGGCCCCTGTAGGCTGTGCTGTCCTTGTGGCATCTTTATCTTCCTAACTCAGGTTGCTTTATCAGTTCATGGTTTTCCTTAATGATGCCCACACCTTACAAATACTGTTATTCCTTGGTATCCACAAGGGATTCATTCCAGGACCCTTGCAGATGCCCAAATCCATGGGTGCTCAAATCCCTTACAGAAAAGGACAGTATTTGCATAAAACCTGTGCACATCCTCCTATATATTTTAAATCATTTCTAGACTACTTATAATACCAAACACAATGCTAATGATATGTAAATAGTTATTATACTGTATTGTTCAAGGAATAATGACAGAAAAAAAAGTCTGTTCGTGTTTAGTACAGACACAATTTTTTTTTCCAAATATTTTCAGTCTGTGATTGGTTTAGTTCTTGAATGTTGAAACTATGGAAATGAGGTCCAACTATACCCTTTTAAATTCTATTCATCTAAACACACCACCTATGCCCCTTCTAGGATGCTTGCTGCTATGTCAAATGAAGAAATTAATTTTACTTCAGGCAAATAGTGTGAATACAAATTAATACATACTATGAATTCACTGATAAAGCAGAGCAAGTTAGAAAAAGCTACAGGAAGCCTTCTTTTATATTGAGAATGGTCAGAAAGAAATAATATCGTAGCAAGTGACATGTGTGATGTGAAATATGGACTAATACAAATTAAACACAGGATGCCCAGTTAAACCTGAATTTCAGAGCCAGAATCATTTCTTTTTGTGGAACTATGTCCCAAATAGTGGATGAAACATATTTATGCAAAATAAATCCATTGTGTAGCTGGGCATGGTGGTGCATGCCTGTAATCCCAGCAGCTCGGGAGGCTGAGGCAGGAGGATCTCAAGTTCAAAGCCAACCTCAGCAAAAGCAAGGTGTTAAACAACTCAGTGAGACCCTGTCTCTAAATAAAATACAAAATAGGGCTGGGGTTGTGGCTCAGTGTCTGAGTGCCTCTGAGTTCCATCCCTGGTACCCCCAAATAAGTAAATAAATTCACTGTGGGCCTGTAATTCAAGTCTAACTGAATGCTCCAAATTTTTATTTGTTAAATCTGGCAACTCTAATTTGGAGACAATGAGCCAAATGACTACCTGGAGGAAGGTCGATTCAGGCAGAGCAAATATCAAGTATAGAGTCTTGAGGAGCTGAATTCTGCAGAATTTAAAGACCATCAAGGGAAAACATGCCTGATGTCTCAGCACTATTGCACCTGGCCGATGGCCCATAGAAAATTAATGGAGGGTAGAGAGAAGGAGGTTTATCCTTCTTCATCTTTCTGTGGGCTCCGCTTTCTTTCCCCACTCTATTGCCCAATTCTGTTCCTTATGTTAATTCTAGTGATAAGTTCGAAGGAAGACAGGATAAAATCAAAATGCCACCCGGCTGAGTGCAGCAATAACAAATGAACCTGAAAATCACTTGAAAGTAGCCAATATAGTTTTATGAACAGATCCCACATCTTATGCAAATTGTATGCAAATTGCCTCGATGCCCTTCTAACTCATACAGCTGAGTATTGTTCCTGAAAATCTCCAGGAGAGCTGTGCCGTTCACTGTCTCCTGTTGGTGGGTGAACTACGCTGACAGATGGAGGCGCTGTCCACACCAACCCATAGAAGAGAAAAATTCTTCACTAAAGAAAAAGTTTAGCATGTGCAAAGTTCTGGGTTCCATCCCCAGCACTGCAAAGAAAGAAGAAAGAAAGGATTCAGACATTCCTTCCCTGGCCCAAGCCTTACCCAAAGAGAGGCTTTGGTGTATCCTTCATTCCTTTCTTCAAAACCTTAGCCAAGGATGAATCATACATACTACACAGAAAGACCAGCACTTCGCCCGTGGCAATTAAAAGGATTGATTCTGGGCAGAAGCAAACTGGATGTCTGACTGTACTCAATAGATTTGCAATTTAGCATAAACACTCTGGCTGAGAGCCTTATATAAATGCTTAAATGGCAATGGGTCCAAAATCAGACACTTTCTTAATTCTGTGTGTGTGTGTGTGTGTGTGTGTGTACAAATATAAATGTATTTAAATGAATAAAATCATAAAAGATGAAAACAAATAATTTCTTTGAATGCAGGTCCCAAATATTGTATGCAATGTGCTCATTCAAATGAATTCCATTCTTGGCCTAAATTCAAGTCTAACCAGGCTCAGTTAGACTTAAAATAATGTTAGTGACACAATGTAATAAACAAATTGGCCTACAAGTGCTTTATTAATACATTAAATATGATCTAGCGAAGGACCAAATAACTACTGTTATTTCAAAGTAGTGGTGAGTATAAAAATATTTTGTGATATTTGCAGTAACTATAATGTGATATAAAATTATCTTAAGATTCCTAATGGTGACAAAATCACACTTATGCTAGTACTGTCATTTGTTGCCCACATTTGTAACTGTGGTAATCACTACGTTTCATAAGGGAATAGTGAAAGTAAAGGAGTGATTTTACTTTACTCAGCCAAGTTCAAAGATGGCTTGAATAGATCTAGGCTAAAGATATTTTAGAGATACAGAGCAAAATGGAAAATATTTCCCCTAATTTTGAGTCCTAAAGCAATTAATGGTTTTCTGTATTTCTACTCATGAAGAGGATTCATTAAGGAATGCATGTAAGATATTTCAGAAATTAAGAATTTTAACTCAAGTATCTTATGTAGTATTTTCAGGAATTTTTTTTTTTCAAAGCAATGTCATGGCTACAGCTTTTCCATTTCTGATTGTTTTCCTCCAATGCTCTAATAGAATTCATTTCTACTCATCTATATGAAATAATTTCTGTTTGCAAATACGTGTGCTTCAATATCTATATTTATAGATATAAGAGTTTCTTTTTATTAACTCACAAAACTAAAAATTCATTTCAAGCAAACAACATCTGAAGAAAGAATTGAAACATAGAAAACAATCATTTAGCACTAGTGATTTTCCGAGTACTGAAAAGATGTCTTCCATTGAGAGTTTTTCTTTCTTTATTTTTTTAAATCATAGAAAGAAGATCATTACTTAAAGACCTACTCATATCTTGCAGGCAACACCTCTGTCAATATTTAAGCTCTGAATTGTAGTGCCTTAACCTCTGACTTTTGTGTACGCTAAGGATGTAAGCTATAGGGAATAGAGTGCTGTGAAGAGGATCCCAGAAAAAGATGCCCTTGCACAATAAAATAATATTCATTGTCTAGGGGGCTGATGATAGAGCTCAGCTGGTAGAGTGCTTGCCTCGCATGCACAACGCCCTGGGTTCAATTCCCAGCATAATAACAATGATAAAAATAATAATAATATTCACTGCCTGCATATGATGAGTAGCATATTATTACCAAGTTATATGGTAATAATTTTGAGAAGAGTTATCTCTTTCTTTCCATTTTTTTCTATGCGAACCAAAATTGGTTGCAGAAAAAAAAAAAAGTTAATTTCTGAACAACAGGGTTTTCTGGTCAGCTACAAGAGAAGACTCAGAGAGACTGATGTTTATAAGTAGGAAATTTTACGTGAATTCTCTGGAGACAAAGGTGCCCTGAAGAGCGTTGGAACTGAGGGAGGGGAGGCTGCTACCATAGCCTCAGTCACTGCTATGGAGGGAGCTGAAATCACCTCAGAGAGGTGGCTCGCACTGGGTCAGGGGGTCAGATTTTAAGTTCCCCCACTAACCAAACATTAAATTCAGGCGGACCCCCAAATCAAGGGCAACTTTGGGCAAAGAAGCTCTGGAATCCAAGGCCATCACTGTAAGAACAGGTTCAATGCAACCTGCCAGTCATGAGATCCCCCACCCCCCCACCCCCCCGGGCCGGAGAACGGTGCACTTATTTCTAGAAGGGGCCCTGTGGGGAAGGGCCCAGCAACTACCACCACCCCTACATCCCTCAGCACATCCACTTCAGCAATCAGTGAGCAGAGACGGAAGAAAAGTGTCCTGAGCCACAAGCCACAGGAGGCAGATCAGAGATAAGAACCCTTATCAGGATGGAGAGTTTAAGTTTCACACCTTTTAAAATATTGGGATCTCAGTATCTTTCCTGTTTTGCTAAAATCATGGTGGGTGAGAGAGCTTGCCTTTGTTGGCTCTCAGGGAAAACCGGTGAAGTGTCTCTAATCGGTCTTTTGGTAAAGGATTCATACCCTGTTTGCTTTCTACTCTTTCACTGTAAATAAAAAGGAAAAGCATTCCTTTTTAATAGACTGTCTTCAAACACTTCATAATTATTTTTTAAAATAATTGATTTATTCTGATGTATAGGAACGATGACTTTTTATGTTATAAAGATAAAGAACACAGTGTGACAAATGATACGGAAGGAGCTTTGGTTGGTTACATTCATACAGAGTCCTCTCCTGTACCTTCACATGACTGCCTGGACACCCAGCCTGTGGGACACAAAATGAACAAAACATCACTTGCCATTTTCATTTCTCTAAAATAAGAGGACTCCCCACAGTAGTCCTAACGGAGACTAATCTACTCAGAATGTAATCATGAACTCTGGGTAAGAACAAAGCGAACAAGCAAAAGGAACGTCTAGTCTTATTGATCTATGATTCTATCCTTAAAAGTGGTAAGAAGAGGTATCAAATAAACCCAGGGTAAGTCGATGGCAAGAAATAATGTAAACAAAAGCAGAGAGCAAGGAAATTTTTAAAGAGAGACAAGAGCAAAATAAAAAAAAAAAAGTCCAAAATTGTTTCTTCTAAAAGATTAAAAAACATTCTTCATCAAAAGAAAGGAAATAAATTACTAATCCCAGGAATAAGTTATGGGATGTTGATGTAGATATTCTGGTGGTATGAAAACCAACTGTAAGCCAGTATTAAGTAAAAATTGTGTTATGACAAAATCTACAAAATAAATCAAGACATTTAATCATGTTAAAATTATATCTCCTTTTCCTATCCATATCCATTTAATTTCTTTCATCTAATTGTCCTGGCTACAGTTTCAAAAACTACATTAAATAGAAGTTGTGAAAAACAGCATCCCTATCTTTTCCATTTTTAGAGGAAATGTTTTCAAATTTTATCCATTTAGAATGATGTTTGTCTTAGGCTTAGCATAGATAGCTTTTATAATGTTTAGATATGTTCCTGTTATCCCTAATTTTTCTAGTGTCTTAAACATGAAGGGGTGCTGTATTGTATCGAATGTTTTTTTCTGGGTCTATTGAGATGATCATATGACTCTTATCTTTAAGTCTATTTGTGTGATGAATTACATTTATTGATTTCCATATGTTGAAGCAATCTTGCGTCCCTGGGATGAACCCCACTTGATCGTGGTGCATGATGTTTTTGAGATGTTTTTGTATTCAATTTGCCACAACTGTATTGAGAATTTTTGCATCTATGTTCATTAGAGATTTGGTCTGAAGTTTTCTTTCTTTGATGTGACTTTGGTTTAGGAATCAGGGTGATATTGGCCTCACAGGATGAGTTTGGAAGTGTTCCCTTTTTAAAATTTTTTAAAAATTTTAATTTCTTACATATGACTACAGAATTTATTACAATTAATACTACACATATAGAGAACAATTTTTCATGTCTCTGGTTGTACACGAAGTAGACTCACATCCTTTGTGTCTTCATAATGTACTTATGGTAACGATGACCATCCAATTTCACCATCTTTCCTACCTCTCTGCCCCCTTCCTTTCGCTCCCTTCTCTTTTCCCCTTTGCCCTATCTAGAGTTCATTTAATCCTCCCATCCCCACCCCACCTGCAGCATATTGTGAATCAGCATCTTTAAATCAGAGAAATCATTCAGCATTTGTTTTTTGGGGATTGGCTAATTTCATTTAGCATTATACTCTCCAACTTGACCCATTTACCTGCAAATGGCATGATTTTATTCTCCTTTAATGCTGAATAATATTCCATAGTGTGTATATGCCACATTTTTTTAATCCATTCATCTATTGAAGGGCATCCAGGTTGGTTACACAGTTTAGCTATTGTGAATTGTGCTGCTCTAAACATTGATGTGGCTGTGTCCCTGTAGTATGCTGTTTTTAAGTCCTCTGGGTATAAACTGAGGAGTGGGATAGCTGGGTCAAACGGTGGTTCCGTTTCCAGTTAGTCTTCCTTTTTCTTTTGTATTTCTTGAAATAATTGGAGGACTATTGGTATTAGTTCTTTAAAGGTTTTTCAGAACCTAGAAGACCCAAAAAAACTTCATTAGAAAACTTCTAGAACTAATATATGAATTCAACAAAGTAGCAGGTTATAAAATCAACAGCCATAAATCAAATGCATTTCTGTACATCAGTGATAAACTCTCTGAAAGAGAAACTAGAAAAACTGCCACAGTTACACAGCCTCAAATACTGTGTAAAAAAAAAAAAGAGGTGAAATCAAAAAAAGAGGTGAAAGAACTCTACAATGAAAACTAGAGAACACTAAGGAAAGAAATTAAAGAAGACCTTAGAAGATGGAAAGATCTCCCTTGTTCTTGGATAGGCAGAATTAATATTGTCAAAATGACCATACTACCAAAAGCACTATACAGTTGTGTACACACTACACAATTATGTACATAAAAGCACTACACAATTGATTTTATGCAATTCCAATCAAAATCCCAATGACATTCCTCATAGAAATAAAAAAAGAAGTCATGAAATTAATCTGGAAAAATAAGAGACCCAGAATAGCCAAAACAATCCTTAATAAGAAGAGTGAAGCAGGTGGCATCACTATACCAGACCTTAAACTATATTACAGAGCAATAATAACAAAAACGACATGGTAATGGCACCAAAATAGACTTGTAGACCAATGGTACAGAATAGAGGACACAGAGACAAACCCACATAACTACAGTTATATTGTATTAGACAAAAGTGCCTAAACATATATTAAAGAAAAGATAGCCTCTTCAACAAATTTTGCTGGGAAAATTGGAAATCCATATGCAACCAAATGTAATTAAATCCCTGTCTCTCACCATGCACAAAACTCATCTCAAAATGGAACAAGGACTTCAGAATTAAACCAGAAACCTTGCACCAAACACAAGAAGTACTCCAAATCTCCATCATGTAGGATTAGACCCCAACTTTCTTAATAAGACTTCCATAGTGCAAAAAATAAAATCAAGAATCAATAAATGGGGTGGATTCAAACTAAAAAAACTTTCTCTCAGCAAAAGAAACAATCAGTGAGGTAAATAGAGAACCTGCAGAATGGAAGCAGACCTTTACCACAAGCACATCAGATAGAGCACTAATCTCTAGGATATATAAAGCACTCAAAAATCTCAACACCAAAAAAACAAATAACCCAATCAATAAATGGGCCAAGAAACTGAACAGGCAATTCTCAGAGGATGACATACAATCAATAAATAAATATATGGAAAAAATGCTCAACATCTTTAGCCATTAGAGAAATGCAAATCAAACTATTCTAAGATTTCATCTCACGCCAGTCAGAATGGCAGTCATTAAGAATATAAACAATAAGTGTTGGCAAGGATGTGGGGAAAAGGCACACTCATACATTGCTGGTGTAACTACGAATTGGTGTAACTGACCTGGAAAGCTGTATGGAGATTCCTTGGAAAACCGGGAATGGAACCACCATTTGACCCAGGTATCCCACTCCTCAGTTTATACCCAAAGGACTTAAAAACAGCATACCACAGGGACACAGCCACATCAGTGTTTATAGCAGCACGTTTCACAATAGCTAAATTGTGGAACCAATCTAGATGCCTTCAGTAGATGAATGAATCAAGAAAATGTGGTATACATACCCAATAGAATATTATTTAGCATTAAAAGAGAATAAAATCATGGTGTTTGCAGGTAAATGGGTGGAACTAGAAACTGTCGTGTTAAGTGAAATAAGTCAAACTCAGAAAGTTAAGGGTCATATGTTTTCTCTAGTATATGGAAGCTAGAGGAAAATGAAAAAGAAAGGTGGGGTGGATCTCCGAAAAATCAAAGGGAGGTACACTGACGAAACCGACCAAGTAATGGGGGCTGGGGTTTGGTGGGGGGTGCTGGGGAATGATATTGGCAAACTATATTGTGTGCATGTAGGAATATGTAACCACAAATCCCATCAGTATGTATGACTGACTATAATGCACCAATTTAAAAATGAAAAAATAAGTTCCCAGAATCATATGGAGAAATGAAATAATTACCTGAAAAAAAATTGAGCTAAAAATTTAAACTTTTCTGCTGCATATTTTAGGTATTTGAAGGGGTAATCTACTTGAGATTTTAACTTCATGCCACTGCATAACTCTATTTCATTTTTCTACACCAAGGCTGACTGATTTTACCAGACTTGACTCAAGGGTTGAGAATAAAGCAGACTCCAAAATAGAAGCAGAAATATCTTAAACTGTTTCTTAACCTAACTTCAGAGATTTGTGTAAGTATTATAAGGAATTGGGTCTTTCCCCTAGGCTAAAGTTCTTCTGAGGTCCCCAGTAGAATTGCACATCTAGGGATAATCTGTTGTTCTGACCATTTATAGTATATACAATATATTCCAATACTATTGGCAACAGTACAGATGTAGCAGATGAACATGGATCTGCTATGTCCTGCTCCACTCCTCTGCTCGTCACAAACCTCTCGTCTTTGCTTACTTTTCTTATTGTTTTCAGTTGCAGTGTCAACTTCTCTATGAGAACCTTCATGATAGACTGGCTCATCCTCTGTGATCAAATATTTCTGATTTTATGCCCAGTGAAATCCTGGGTGTGTTTCTACCATGGCATTTAAATCACTGAAATATATTTAACTGTGCACATAAATTTGTCCTTTCACTCCTCAATAAATTATTTCTGTGTTTTCAAGTATTTTTAAAATTGTTTTTAAGTAACAAAAATATCATACATTTATGGTGCACAACATGGTGTTTTGATAGTTATTGCTGTGGCTGTGATGGAAGCTGGATCCCAGTGGTCAATGTTGAAGTGGTGTAACCTCTGAGAGGAGGACCTAGTAAAAGGGAATTAGGTCATGGGGCCACAGCCTCATGAATAACTATTCTGGAATCTTCTAACATGTGGGGTGTTCCAGGACTTAACTAGTTCTCTTGAGAGTAGGTTGTTATAAAATGAGGCCACCCAACCTTTCTGTATGTGGCCAGTCTCCTTCCATTTCTCTGCCATGTTCTGACACAGCCAGACCCTGAACAGGACGCCAGCAGCATACTAGCTGAACTTCCAATCACCAGAACCATGACCCAAATAAACCTCTTTTTGGTACACAATCCAGCTTCAGGAGTTTTATTATAGCAACATAAAACAGACAACACATGTATCCTTTGTGAATTATTAAATCAAGCTAATTCATATATGTATTACATCACATACCTAAATTTTTTAGTGGTGAAAACAACTAAAATCTAACCTCTCAACAATTTTCAGATTCACAATATATTATTATTAACTAGAGTCACCACAATATGCAATAGATGCCTTGACCTTGTTCTTCCTGATCATTTTCTCCCTGAAATTGGGAACAGGCAAGAATGTTTGTTCTCCCTACTTGTTGTCAACATTGTAGCTGAGATCCTAGCCAAGAAAACAAGGTAAATAAAGAAGCAAAATTTACCGATACTGAAAAGGAACAAGTTAGAGTGTCATTATTCACAGATGATATTACAATATACTTAGGATATTTTTATTAATCTACAAAATCACTCTTAGAAACACTAACTTAATTTTGTAAGATCACAAAAATACAAAGTCATTTATGAAAATGAATTACACTTCCACATTCTAGCAACCAACAACTGGAAAATATAACAAAACAATACCTATTATAAGAGAATAAAAAAGCATGAACTGTCTAGGAATAAATAAATTTAATGAAAAATGTGGTGAGAACTTTCCACTGGAAACAGCAAAATATTGCCAATAAAATAAAATATATACCAAGTTTTTGAAATGAAAACACTTAATAGTATAAAGATTGCCATCTCCCACACATTGATATTTAAATATAATGTCCTTTTAGCCAAAACCCCAAAAGGCATTTTTTTATAGAAATTGACACACTCAATATAAATATATTGCAATGCAAAAGTCTAGAAGAGCCAGACAATCATTAAATAATGCAATGTTATACTTGTCATACCTGATTTCAATTGTTATTAAAGTACATAACTAATCAAGACAGTGTGGTATTTTTATAAGAATGGGCAGGTCAACTCAATGAAATAAAGTATAGGAATAAATTCAATCTAAAGTCAGTTGACTTTTGACAAAGGTAGGAATTCAATTTACTGGGAAAAGTAGTTTCAACAAATTGTGCTAAATCCATTCAATACCCATACAAAATTTTAAATACTTAACCCCGCCTCATTCTATATTTTTTAAAGGTTAGTTTGAGAATCAAAAGGAGAAGCCAGAAACATTATGTGGTATAATCACACAGTACAATATTGCTCAGCAACAAAAGGAAGATACTTTGTACCACAAGTAACAGAAACAGCAAATCCCAAACACTTTGGTGAAAAGGGCAGAAGTCAGATGGGGAGGTGGGGTGGCAGTGTTTCTCAGTGGTTAGAGCATGAGTTAAGCCTACATATGTCCTTGCCTTCGCTGCCCCACACTGATCAAAGAAGATGAGAAAAAGAACAAGAAGACAGAGAACATCATATATTTTATGATTTCATTTACATGAAGTAAAAAAAAAAAATTGGCAAAGCTAATCTTTGGTGATAGATTTCAGAACAGAGACTGCCATTTGTCCCTAGAGCCCCTGGCAAAGGACACATGTCCAGCACTGATGGGAATGCTCTGTATCTTGACAGAGGTAGGGGTTTCATGGTGTATGCAGTTGTTAAAAACCCATTAGTCTCTTCATTTAAAATCTCTGCTTTTTACTTTATGTAAAGTACCTACTTAAAGAAAGCAAAGTGCTTAGGATTCAACAATGTTTATTACTTTTCTTTCTCTGTTCTCTGCTAATTAAAAATGAAATCAAATTATTAAAAATTCTCTTTTTCAGTTTCCTGGAAATGACTTTTCACAATAAAAGTAATTGAGTCTCGCAGTCATTAAAGCTGATGGTAAAAACAGGAGTTGGTCTGGGGGAATAGCATTTTCAACTTTATACTGGCTTCATTATTGCATATTTTTTTTTATAATCTGAAACTTGGCTTATCCTCTCTCTTCTTCCTAAACATCAATAAATTAAATAATAAGATCATAAACAGAGATTTACTGAGCTCTGGTCATATTCCAAGGACAAGCATGGCTTTGCACAATTGATTGATAAATGCCCCGTTATGAAAATAGCAACACACATTTATAGCAATTACTTTTTGAATACCTACTTTGTGCCAAGTCCCTTGCCTGATTTGTGGGAGTCACGTATTTCACGGGGCATGACGCCGTCATTTCCCCTTGGGTCTCCTCTGTTCTTATTAGACGGAGATTTCAAAGCTGAACTGCTGAGTGCTGATAAAGCTGAAAGTACAAACACTGACCTAACGGAGGTGGATGCGGCTTGTAAACGAACACCCAGTCAATTCACGGCATGCTTGAAAATAAGAAATATTAAAAAGCAGATCTTAAAATCTATTGTCTGTATTTTTCATACATGGATTGAGCATAATGTACAACAAACTTTATCCTTTCTAAGTGCAGCTCAGTGAGTTGAACACGTGTGCACGGTCACATGACCACCACTGCAACCAACAGGTACATCCATCACACCAGAGCGTTTCCTCCTCTCCTCTTGAGCTGGGTCTCTACCTCCTACTCTCAATTCCTCTAGCCACTATTTTGGTTCCTATAATTGCACCATTTTTAAAGGTTGTATAAATGAAATCTTTCAGTTCTTACACTTGAGTTTATTAACTCAGCTTCTTTAAGGCCAAGTTGTGCATGTGTTGTGTGGATATTTAAACTGGTTGCTTTTCCCTCCCTTCTGCACTTGCTCTCGCCCTCCCCTCCCCCGCTTTCCTTTTCCCCCTCCCCCCTCCTGTCCTCTCTTCTTGTTATTGCCATGGATAATGAACGAATTCTCTATTCACCCTTAAAAGGGCATTTGTCTGTTTCCATTTCTGTTATTGGCGTGTGTTTCACATACTTCAGCACGGCAAGCGCTCAGTGTGGCCATTACCTATACTTCCTTCCCCTAACAGGAATCCTGATCACAGCAGGAAAAGAGGAGCAAAAGCAAGGAAGTCTCACTCCTAGATCCAGGTGTTGGCTTCTAATAACCATCAACCACTAACAGGGATACAGCTACTTGAAGAAATGGCTGATTCTGGGGCCAGACAGAAAATACACAAAATGAGCTTGGAGCATGGAATAGTGTGGGAGAACAAAGGAGTGCTCAAACACACAGACGTGCTCACACACTCACACACACATCCATCCGTGATGGGGGGGGGGGCAAATCAAAAGGACATAAAAGTAAATTTATAAGGATCCCAGTGCTCAACGCTGGAATAATATGAGCAATAAAATAAATTAAATAGTGCTGGATGATAGTCCAAAGTTTAAAATAAAAATTCATGAGCTCATACGGATGAAACTAACTGAATAAATAAACAAATAAGTGAGGGGGAAACCGAAGCATTCCAACAATTTTGCTCTGTGTTTAAGGCAGAGAAGAGGAATCACCCTGCCCCCTCTTAGAGTGAGCTGTGCTTAGTGGCCTCCTTCTGAGGAGCTGAAGCATGGAAAGGGAGAGACAAAGAAATCCACAAACCCCCCTCAGCCAGGTGGTCAAGGTCAACGCCCACGGTGGAGAGTCACGCTGGTCGTGTGTGACCATAAAGGGAGACGGGAGGTGGAGCCACATGCCACCCACATCCCCACACAGGAGGTAGAGAACTCCTCCTGGAGAGAACTGGCTGCCACACAAGGCTAAGAAAAGAAGGCATGGAAGACCCCAGCCAGGGAAGTAGCTTTGGAAAGCAGGGGCCGGTGGCTGCATGACCTCAGCAGTGGAGACTCCACACTGGGGAGAGAGAGGGAACCAGATGTATTATATATTGGGGGAAATTCAAAGGTATTCCATAGAATTTTTTTTTTTTTTTTTTTGCCAAATAAGGGAGGAGGTGGGCTGTCCAGGCCCAATGGGTCACCCCAGTTCCCCAGGTGTGAGAGCAGCCTTCCTAGTCCAGCAAAGACTGAAGTCACCAGGTGCACTGCATAACCCATTAAGTGGGAGGGCCCCCAAACAGTGAGCTACGCCAGACCAACATCTCCTTGGCTCAAGGCTGTGGAGGTGCTAACTAGCCCAGGAGTGGCTTCCCACACTTCACCTCTGTGCTTTCGCCAAGGAAATTCATGACCACACTATAATGATGAGAAAACACAGAACACATCTGAATTAAGGAGCGTTTTATAAAATACCGGACAGGGGCTCTTTAAGCTACCATCAGCTAAAACAGGTCAGAGAATAACTATCAAGGTCTGGAAGAGCCTAAGGAGACAGGAAGGCTCCACGTAGTACAGCACCCCGGGTGGGATCCTGGAAAACAGAAAAAGGATGTTAGAAAATCCAAGTAGCCCCAGGAAATCCAGGTAGAGTGCTCTGGCTAGGGCTTACAGGTGAATAAGTGTGACAAATGTATCGCACCAAGGTAGGCTGTTGAGTAGGGTAAAATGGATGTGGGTCTGATAGAACTCTTTCCTATCTTCAGTTTTTCTTTAAAATCGAAAACCTGCTCAAACATTTTTAAACAATCTTTAACAATATAGAGAAGGGTAGAAAACGGTCTGCTTTCCCTCCCCACAAGTACTGGGGATTAAAGCCGGATGCACTCTACCACTAAGCTACCTTCCGAACATTTCTACTTTTTTATTTTGAGACAGGATCTCATTATATTACCCAGGCTGGTCCTCAGCTTGTGGTCCTCCTGCCTCAGCCTCCAGAGTACTTGGGATTACAGGCATGGCCCACTATACCAGAAAATGATTACGTATTTTCTGTCGTTCTTCCCTAGTATATTTTTGTCACCTAAATGACAGGATAAAAGTTGGTACTCAAAAACAATAACAGAAATTCATCCTCTTGCTGGAAGATAGGACAGGGACAGATACTGTTGGATAAGTTAATTTCTTGAGTGTCTGATATTGAGGACTTACCCCTCTTGCAAATAATGCCATTCAAAGTTGATAGGTCCCCCAAAATAACCACAGAGAACTTTATGTCAAGGAACCTGTCATAAAATCACATATATGGTGCAATAATGTTTTAAATTAAGAAATTGCTTACCTTAAATGATGTTTCAGACAGTAAATGTTTGTTAAATTAGAGATTAATATTGCTAAATTTGTTAGAAGTATTAGTCAAGAACATATTACCAGGAATGGTGCTAAAACATTAGAAAATTCAGATTCATCTTGAGTCCTTGGCAAATCTCAAGAAATCAGCAGTGGTTTAAGAAAGAGAGTCTTAGAAGTAATTTTGAGTCATCTGGTTTTGTTTGTTTGTTTTTTATGTGTTTGTTTGTTTCCCTAAAAGCTTCTGGAAGAAATACTTTGAAATAAATAATGGCTTCACTTTGGCGCATGTTCTACGGTTTATTGAATTCAGGTTTATTGTCTTCTCTGAAAGGGATTCAGACCACCAAATAGTGATGTGAGCTGACTCAGTCAGGGTGTGTAGTTTGTTAAATGAAAAGTGATTGACTGAAGCAAGATATAAATCTTCTTGAACTCCATGACTGAGCTTGTCCAATTACGGACAAGCTACTGTAGTTTAGTGTGGTTTTCATGGTCCACAGTAGTGCTTTATCTGCCTTTTCCACATAGCATTGCTTTCTCTTATTTATTTACTTATTTATTTATTTTCTTTCTTGGTACCCAGGGGCCCTTAACCACTAAGCATCTCCAACCCTTTTTACTTTTTATTTTTAAATCTTGAGATAGGCTCTCCCTAAGTTGCTGAGGCTAGCTTTGAACTCATGATCCTCCTGCCTCGGCCTCCAGGGTCACTGGAATTACAGGCCTGTGTTGCCATAGGTATTTTTAAAATTATTTTTAGTTATATAACATCAGGATATACCCTAACATAATCATAAAAGCATGGAACACAATCCAAAATTTACCTTTGAGATGGACTTACAGGCAGGGCTCATATTTTCAAAGCTTAATTCACCGTAAACAGAGGAAGAGAACAAACAACCTCAGGGACATTATTTCTGACCTGGCCAATTCGAGGACAATGGATAATGAGATAATGAATAATGAGACGATGAGATATTTCTCAAATGGATAATGAGAAATTATTTGTAGTGTTTTTCCTTGAAAGTGATGCCATCTTATAGAACAACGAGATTGAAGAATATTGTTTCTCCAGAAATAAATCTGAATTAGAATAAATTGAAACATGCATCCCTCCCCAACACACGGACATGCATTGGTTAAGCATCCTTAATTCAAAAATCCAAAATCCAGAGTGCTCTAGAACTCTTTCCATCATGTCATAATGCTACAGGTGGAAAAATCCCATGACAGTCTCATTTGACAAGTGCACTAAAAATAGTGTATAAAATTTTCTTTAGGTCATGGGAACAAAATAAATATGAAGCATAAATGAGTTTAGCATTTAGATTTGAGTCCCCAGGAAAACACATTATGTAGCTGCAAATATTCCAAAATTTTTTAAAATCTGAAATCCATATACTTATGTTCCTATGCATTTTGGATAAGAGGTTGCCATTCCTATTACTTATATATGGTGCTCATTTTAGTGGGACTCATGAGTCCATTCCTCTGAAGTTACAGTATCTCTGCCTCTGCTTCAAGACAGCACTCTGTACATGCAAAAAGAAAACTCAAGTTTTCTAATTGATTAAAATTTAATAAAATGTGACTATTTAAAAGATCGGAACACACTGTGTAAAGGATAAACACATGTGGAGGGAGTGCACAGTTACCATCCAGGGGAAGACTGGAGAGAGGTTTGTTCTCTCTAGGGATACACTCATAGGGTGGTTAGTGCTGGCTCTTGCCTTAGGGAAATCTCTGAATCCCCTGAAACAGCTGTTCAACCATCCCTGACTGTACCCCACTCCAGAATCTGACTCAAATAGGGGCCAGAAGTACACAGATCTGAAATGTTCCCCCAAGTTATGAAGTAACAACTAGTCAATTTCACTAAGAGCATTTGTTAAGAAAGGAAGAAAGAAAGAAAGGAAGGAAGGAAGGAAGGAAGGAAGGAAGGAAGGAAGGAAGGAAGGAAGATTGATTGCTGGTCCTATCCCTGTAACTTTTGGTCCAGTAGATGTTACGGTACAGCCCATCAATTTACCTTTCTAACAAACTCCCCTGGACTTCCACATAGGAATCATGAGAGTTCTCCCCACCCTTTCCTCCCAAACAGCCTGCTTCTCTTTCACATTCCTAATCAGGGGAAAAGAAAGAAACAGAAAGGAGAAAGAGGAAGTGGAAGAAAAGAAAGAGAGGCCATAGAGAGGAATCTATGTGTGACCTGCAAAGCAAAAGCTATTACAATTTGGGACTCACAGAACTTACAGACTTACAGCTCCTGAGTTGCCCCATACATAGGGCATAAAACTATCATCCATAATATTACTAGCATTTAGTGAGGGCTGGTTGTCATTACAATAAATCCCCTTTCACTTGATTCTAATTTTTTTTCCAAAATGGTCCAGACCAAAACATTCACTATTTATTTTCACATTTAACAAAGATGGGGTTTGGAGGGATATAAACTAATCCAATAATAGTAATAATAATACATGATGAACTAGGTGAATTCATCCCTTTTACTGTTTTTAAATTAGGAAATAAAAGATAGCTATTTAAAAGACAGCATCTCTGCTTCAAACATGTTTATAATCTCCTCTTAGGATCATTAAGAGACCTCTCAGTTCTGGCCATAAAATTCTCTTTGTAAGCTTCCACAGTTTTTGGATGTTCTTTGAAATACCACTAATGATGAAAAGTCTCTCTGTCCTGAAGGGGGAGGTTTTGTTATTCTATTACTAATTATCATCATTATTATTTAAATAAATTAGAAGTTCCTTAGAACCAAGTTGACTGATGAGAGAAGACCACATTAGGCAATGGGGGATAACATCTCAAAAACTAGGCAATCCTAATCTAAAACATACATTTTAAAATGTGGTTTGGGCAATAGCAGTTAATTCAAACTGTGCTTGGTGTGTCGCGGTGATCACTCAGAAAGGAAACTCCCCGTGGATGCCAAGACACGGCGATTCACTTACTGGTGGCTTTCCTTAGCAGGGTTCTGGGAGATTCTGTATTAGGTTCTCCAAAGAAAGAAACAGAATCTCCTTCTCTCTCTCTCTCTCTCTCTCTCTCTCTCTCTCTCTCTCTCTCTCACACACACACACACACACACACACACACACTTTAAGGAACTGGCTCATCAAGGCTGGTAAGCCCAGTTCACAGGGTAAGCCATGAAGCTGGAGGATGGAGAGCTAGGAGGAGTGGGTGCCAGAGTTCAAGTCCAAAGGCCATGGGCTGGCACATTCCCTCTTGGTCCAGGAGTTCAGTCATTCATTCCATCTGGGCTTCATCAGATTGGAAGAGGCTTGCCCACTCTATGGAGGGCCAGCTGCTCACCGGCTCTGCTTCAAGCCTGCCATTTTAAATGTCAATCTTACCCACATTTACACACATACATGCACACACACACATACACACACACATGCACACACACACATACACACATACACACACACACACACAAAAAAAAAACTTATAAAAATATCCAAGATAATGTTCAACCAACGCTCTGGGAACCATGGCCTAGCCAAAGCGGCACATAAAGTTCACCATCACAGACCCTAATTTACCAGGCACGGACGGCCTGATGATGAATAAAATGCAGCTCTGTCGCTGATGAGTCGAGAGCCTCAAATCCATCCATGTTACCCAGCAGGTGAAATCTGTGCCAATCCAAGGGGATCCAGGAGCCTCATCTCAGGAATACACGTGCACACGGAGGTTTGTGTATAATTTTATACGTGGTTTCAAGGGGGATGATTTCGTGTCACCTTCACACTTGCATGGCCATCTGAAGGGGTGTTTCATGTACCTCGCTGTCCCCCCACTGTGCCCAGTTTTGTGTAGTCCATGTGAGAGAGACCACAAATGTGTTCTCAGAGAGAGACACAGGGCTCACCTCCTAGCCAGCTATTGAAGAAAAATAGCCCTAAACACACAGACACACACACACACACACACACACACATTTATTTTAGATAGAGGCTAAACATTTTACTATTGGAATTTTTGAAGGACTTGTCAGACAAAGTATCTTTTAATAAGTAAAATATATAACCCATTTAAAACCCCTAAATACCCGTCACATACAAAGACCTTGTGTCATTTTCCTATACTCTTTTATTTCATTTGAAACAAGTCTCAGATCTGATGGTTTCTTTGGGATTTCAGCATACAGCTCATGAATCTATAAAGGCACTTTTAATTTTTACTATATTCTAGTCAAATAGTTATAGTCTCATTTCTCATAAAAATTTGCAATAAGCATTCCACCTCATATAACCATATTTTGAAAGAGCATTTATGTGTTTATTAAATCACTGCCTCGTAATTGGTAAATTTATTTCTATGTTCTTCTTTTTATTGTAAGTAAAAAGGAAATATGAATGCCCACTACTGACCTGGCCCAAGTGGCTATTCCAGTTAAGAAACCATTCCACTTCAAAATGATTCTGCTTTAACTGTCTGCTCTTAGGTCCTAACAGAGCTTTGCTCATAAAATCTTGGTAAGAATAGAAATAATTTCCCTATATGCACATCAAGGACTTGATTCTCAAGGGTGCTATTGTTTTCTTTCTTTGATGAAAAAGGATACAATGCTACTTTAAAAAAAAAATTTTTCTAGTGTTTTCTTAAAAATGTTCAGGTTAATATTTGCAAATAGATTGTTTACTAAAGGAACAGCCAGAGCAGGCAGGTATGTGGGTATTGCAACAATTTAGGAAACAAGCTTTGAATTGTTTTGTGATTGTGTGGTGGTGTGGTGTCTGGGAGGTGTGTATCATTTCTGGGGTCTGACTGCTGCATGTGTGTGGGTGTACAGAGAACAGGAGAAGGGATCACCACCTGCCCAGCTGCTGAAAAGTGGGGGAGGCCTGGGCTATCTGCTCCTTCTGGGAAGCACAGTCTGAGTTCTTGTAGGCACCCAGCTGTGCTCTCCCATCCAGAGACCCTGCCCCCTTTGTCATGGCTGTTACTGGCCAACTCTCCAAAGGAAGATGGAACAAGCAAGATGCCTCTCTTTACCCGTGAAATTCCCAGTGTGGCAAACAATACGCTTCAGTTGTTTTCTGACGGTTTGCAATGAGAAGGTTACCTGTCTTGTTTTGCCTTTTCTGGAGCCAAGCTAAATAAATGACTCTTGTCTGAAATCCTGTCAACATAACTGATTGATGAATACCAGCTTTTCAAATGTGTAAGCATCTTTGTTCCCTCCCACCCACCAGTTTCTTTGCTGATTGTACTGAGTATAAGAACAGGTACGGAAAACAGAATCTATTCCCGCTTCAGTTGATAGCTTGTTTTTATTTATTTATTTTTGTTTTGCTTTTGGTTTGGTTTGGTTTTCCTTGTACTGAGAATTGTACTTGGGGTATTTGACCACTGATCCACATGCCCAGGTCTTTTTATTTCTCATGTTGAGGTTTTGAGCCAGGGTCTCATTAATTGCTTGGGTTCTCACTAAAATGCTGAGGCTGGCCTCTAACTTGCAATCCTCCTGTCTCAGCCTTCCAAGCCACCGTGCCCAACTAGTTGATAGCTTTTGAAAATTAAAAGTCACCATCCCCAATAAGTCTGAGTTGAGGGCTGGGGAATATATTTCATGAGCACACAAATAATTTCTTTGGCTTTATGAGAAATGATGGAAGAAAATTCACATCAGATTTAAAGTGTGACCCTGAACTTTTGGACAAAGAGCCGTGGGGCGTGCTTGCTGATAAGGCTACTTTAAAGTTTCATTGGTCTCTTTCAAAGAGGCTTTCTGCTAAGAAGTTTATGCCTACAGAGCAGAGCACTGACCTAGGTCTGTGTCCACCTGAGGCTGGTGGGTGTGGGCTTGAAGAATTCTACTGAGGACAAAGGCCAGGGCATGGCTTCTGCAAGCTCCCTTTCAGAACAGAGCTGAATGGTGTGTCTGTCAAGCTGCTATTTAACTAGCACTTCATCAATTTGGTGCTAATGAGGATCCCAAGAAAGGTCTCCAGGGGATAATCACATCCTGGAAAATAATGATCTGCCAAGAAGGAAGTACAAGTCTGCCCTCTGGGATCCCCCAGCAGGCTCATGATCTGCTGTCAGCCTTCATGGTTCTGGGCCATGACTGGTATCAGAGCCCCGGCCAATGGGACCACGTTTGTAACCGTCCTGAGGACAGTTTCTAATATTTAGAGACTGCATACTGATGATGCAAGAAATGTTTATTGTTCGACACATTATCTTCCTGACAAAGAAAATAAGTGTGATGAATTTGTGGGCTGGATTTTAAGGCAAACCAGTTGCTTGACAATTTAATTCAGTTACACTTTATAACAACTAGTTTGAAAGTCCTCTCCCTTTTCTTTTTCCTGTTTGGCTTTCAGTTTTGTTTTTCAATGTCAAACTCTCTCTTCTTACCTAATAGCAAGCTTCCTAGTGTAGCTTAACCTGAACGTAATTTTCTGATTATTTTTTACTTACAAAGTTCTGTGACTTTAGTTGGGAGGAAGAAAAGAAAAAATCAAGAAACCCATAGTTAGCCAGAGAAATCATGAATTGCAGTATGATTTTGTCAATTTCAAATGGAAAGGAAGGGTAGAGGAATAGATGGATTTGGGAATCAATCGGGTAATCCTCCAGAGTATCTGGCAGGTACCAGATAGAACTTACTGGTGAGAGAGTGATTGAGACCCAGCAAGAGGTTTCACATGTCCCAAGAAAGAGCAGGGAAAGTAAGAAAGCGACAGTCAATTTCTTCCTTTAAACACAGAGGAAGGGCAGCTCCCATGAAGAAAGGCTCTGGAACGCACTGCCCCCAACTCGAGCCTGTCTAGGGGTTTATATAGTGTTGCTGGAGGTGACCTTCAAAGCTATTGGCTAGTGATATGGGGAGAGGGGAGTTTCTTCATCCAATCAGCATAAGACATTTGGTGATCACCCACCCCGTGTCCAGCGAGGATGTTGATCACAATGCTGCCCACAGTGCTTGGCCACCTGCTATCTGGCCCATCAGATACTTCTTCAGAACTCAATCTCCGAGTCCCCCCACAACGCCCTCAGAGCATACCCGCGCCTGCCTGTCCTGTTTCCAGCTCTCAGAAGCAGAGGATATTTTTTCTTCAACCATTCATGTTTCTAGCCAATCTCCAAATACGCAGGCCTCGGGCTGGGATGTAGCTCAGCGGCAAAGCGTCTGCCTTGCATTCACAAAGCCCTGGGTTCAACCCCCAGTTCTAAAAAAGACAGAGGAAAAGAATCCCACCCAATATGCAGTCCTCTTATTCGCTTGCTCCTGAGAACTTTAGGTACACCCTGCATGAAAGAGTAACACTGAATTTTGGCCGAACAATTTGGAACAAAAGAATTGGAGAAAAAGAAGAGAAGCAGGCTGTGAAGATGATGAAGCGTAGGTGACCAACTTTCCACCAGCGCCTGTTCAGCAGGGAATGTGCCTTTCTGCCGCGGCCACCTCTCACAGGGGTCAGCCTTCCTATCTGTGAGCTCCTTTCAAGGAGAGGCAGGTGGCCCCAGGTCTCTCAATCCGGGACATGCCAAGCCCTGAATGTCAGGGACAGGCACCCTTCCCGGGCTAAGGTACCCTCGGAGGAGACACACAGCCCAACAGCCAGAAATCTCCAATGGTTTGCTCTGTGTCCATTTGAAATGGAGAAGTCCCTGGGCCTCTTCCTTGAGAAGGGCAGATGACAACCTATCCAAAACCTACCTGAAGATTGCTGACAGTGGTTCAATTCGGATCCATTAGCTAGCTATCAAGGACATTTTAATTATGTTTCTAATTTTTCAACCCTTTATAATATTCCTGTCAAAGTGCCAAACCCATAATCCTATAAATGAAGTATATTTTAATTCTCTGCCCTCATCTTTTATGATAATTTCACAATAATTACTAACCTATATTTTGCTGTTTAGAGTTTTCTGGCCATGTTATAATTCTTAAACAAATTATTTGTTAGAGTTAGGCAAGTGTGAGATAAAATGTCAAGCAGGTTTCAAGATGTTTACTTCTTGAACATGTTGGCTTTACATACTCTGAGCTGAATGAATCTATCAACCAAGGCTGAATTCACAAGATGATTACAATCCATATATTCATGTACTCTTCTCCAAATAAAGGCATAGTATTAATTTGTGCAAGGTTCTAATACAAAATGAACTATATGGGCTGGGGTTGTGGCTCAGTGGCAGAGTGCTTGCAACCACAAATTTCCTCAAATATGTAAAATTCAAACCTGTCAGGGCAACTGAAGAACAGAGTTGGACTTGGAGCCTTGTACATTTCTTAACAGAGGATTGGGATAAGCCAGGCATCCTTTTAACATGGAAGTCCCTGCACTTTGACAAATGGACAAATACTCTGGAACAAAGTGGAGGAGGAGGAGGGGAGGGGGCTGGGAAGAGAGGGAGGGGGAGGGGAGGGGGGGAGGAAGGATTCCAGAATTCTTGACTAATTCAGGAACAAGACCAAAGATCAGTTTCCTCCATATCCAGGTCCAAGTCCTGGTCATTACCAATCCCAGGACAGCATGAACAAGGAAGGAGTTTTAAGATAAAGCCCACTGTGTGTCTTTCCTTTGGAATGTAGAATAAACGCTTCCCAGTGTCCCAAAAAATCCAAACCCAAGTGAGAAAACATTCCAAACTTCATTACTCGCCCTCAAACTTATCATGATATTATATGTGTATATATGTATTAATATATAGTAAACTGTATATCCCTGGTCAAGATACATGCAATAGCATGTACATACACACACACACACACTCATGTACATATTGAAATATCTGTAAGTTACAAACATCTTCTGCAGCATCTGACTAGCATTTGTAGCATGGAGTCTGTTTTCTGGATTCCACGACCCCCCTTACCTCTGAACAAGGGTATCTTTACACTAGGGAATGAAGGAAGAGTTCATGGAGGAGACAAGGCCTGAGAGAGCCTTTTAAGGAAGCCCTTATATTTTATAAGGGAAACAAAAGTATAAAGAATGGAAATGATCACCTTAAAATCCAGGGCCTTGTTGTCTTTGAGGAAAAATCAGAACAGAAAAAACATTTGGTAATATTCTCATTTTATGACTTGGAGCTTGAGGACTAGAACAGGCTCTCCCCTCTGCCATAAAAGAGGGCAAACCCAAAGCCCTACTTCAAAAAAGAGTCCATACAACAAAGGTCTTGAGAATGGACACAACACACTAGGTTATCAGAATTTCAATTTAGTGATGCTATCAAACTACTGGGAAGAGTGAGGCCAGGGAGTCACTTGAGCCCAGGAATTGGGGACCAGACTGTGCAACATAGTGAGACCCCAACTGAAAAAACAAAACAGGAAGGAAGGAAGAAAAAGGAAAGAAAAAAAAAAGAACAAAGAACAACAACAACCACAACAAAAATGGTACCATGTGGTAACTTTGCCTCTCATATATTGAAAGGGGCCAAAGAAATCAGAAGCATTCACCTCTCTGACCATAATTATGCATCCTTTGACCAACATCTCCCCAATCATCCCCAATTATTTTATGCAAAGAGAATGGATGTTAAAGCATTCTCAGACACACAAAAAGAAGCCTACGTGGGGGAATGCATTGGCTTGCAGGTTAGATATTACTGTTCCGCAGTGGCCTTCACCACATCACATAGCATGTGATACATACACACAACGTCATCAGTCATTTTTTAAGAAAAGGATGCATCTCTCACGCTTTCCTATTGATATGGGCACAGTTCTGCTATGTGCGCTTTGTGTTCGGCACATAGGAAAAAAGAAGTGCTCAGTATTCTGAAAAATATCTTCCTGCTTGGTGTTCACCTTTCCTTTCTACCTATATCAGGAAGGCCTGTATCACAGTGCCACAAGGATGCAGGCTGTAATTGTGTGCTGTTCAAAAACAAAACAGTTAATTAAGAATTTTATGCATGAGAAGCATTGCCCTTATCCTTTCTGAAAAATTTCACATATTACCTCCTTAGCTACAAAAGCAGAAAATAGTTCTTTAGGAGTTGAACTTTCAAGTTTTTATATTCCGAGGGGGTAGAAACTTTCCTGAGTATGTTGTTAAGAGAGTTGGTTAAAACTTCCTGCTACCTTTCAGGAACTTAAAAATAATGTAAATAGATATTTGCTTCATTAACTAAAGATTCTGTTCAATTCTCCAAAACTGATGTTTTTATAGCCCACATTGCTGATCCCCCATCTTTGTGGGCCAGTAAGTTATTGCAAGCTCAGGTGAGACTGCAGGTTCACCCCTGATTCCTGTGAAGATGGTGTCATGGTGGAGGCAAAGCAAGGGACCTAACCATGGCGGTGCATTTGGACACAGCTGGTGCACTCCTAGGAATGAGTCATTGGACAATAATAAAACCTGGGCTAGCAAGAGCCTGGCGGAAGAGCATTGCTTAGCAGGCGCAAGGCCTGTATTTGATCAGCAGCACAGGAAAGAGAGAGAGTGAGAGAGACTGAGCACAGAGAAAGAGAAAGAGGGAGTGGAGGAGGGAAGAAGAAAGGAAGGGGAGAGGGGAAAAAGGGATCAGAAATGGGAAAAAAGACCTGTGAACCAATGAGCCGAAGTATTTATCTGTTCATGTATATACATAAAACATAAACAGCTAAAATATTCAACTAGAGTTGCAAGGCACTGGATAGAAACTGCTGTGCATGTGTGTGTGTGTGTGTGTGTGTGTGTGTGTGTGTGTGTTTAAGAAGGAAGGGCCAAAAAATGATAGAATAAAAGGGTGATAAACACAGGCTTTAGTACCAGCCTGATCTGGTGCTAACACAACAGCTCTATGACCCCAGGAAAGTCCTCATCAGTAAATCATGACAATTACAGTTATTAAGAAGATATTAAGGGCTGGGGCTGTGGCTCAGTGGTAAAGCACTCGCCTGGCTGGGTGAGGCACTGGGTTCCATCCTCAGCACCACATAAAGACAAATAAATAAAGGTATTATGTCCATCAACAACTAAAAACATATTTTTTTTTTTTAAAAAAAAAGAAGATATTGTAGTGTGCATGTGAGGTCTTTGGTATCATGCCTGGTTTCAGGCCAGTTCTCTGTTGATGTATCAGTTGTTCTCTGTTATTATCATTGTTACTATTATTGGCAGAACTGGGGATTAAACCCTTGTGCCTCCTAGGCAAATGCTCTGCCCCTGAGCTACACCTCCAGTGCCAGTGTGTCAGTTACTTTGTTTAGGAGAGACCAGGACAGGACTAGTCTCCAACCCTCATCATGATGGATGTCACCAAAATGCCTATAGGGAACAGCCTCCTCCTCCTCCCCTCCTGGCATCAACATCTCAACAACGTCTTCATTTGAGTGCCTTTTCTTCCTGCTTTCACGTCCTCCAGACACCACAGCCCAGTGATGACCCTGTTGGAAATGGGATTGGTGGGAAACAAGTGGTCCCAGATGAGCCCCCTGACCACCTCCTGCGGGAGAGCTCTCGCGATTCGGGTGATTCCACGGATCATCGCAGCAGTACACAAAACAAACTCAGAGGCCAGGATATGAAAGGCACTCAGAAGTTGTGGGATTTCAGGATAGCTTTATGATTGAATTTAATATTTAAAAAACTAGAATTTTCTGTGAATGAATGAAGCCCTCTAATAATTTTTTTAACCAGGTGAACTAAAATACAAATTAAACAAGAGAATATAGATAAAGAGTAGTATCTGCTTACTCTGAAATGCACCTATCTGTGTAATAATTCATTAATGTGTGTGATTATATATCCAAAACATTCACTATCAAAATGCATAGCTAACACTAGGGTATGAACAAACACAACTCCAGACAAGACAAAAGTGCTTCCAACAGAATGTAGGATTCATGCATGGATACTTATGCAGTTGACCATGAACTCTCGCACGTCACAGATAATGCAGATAGGAACTTGGGATTCTGAGGAGGACACCTGGAGGTTGATCAGAGCCCACCTCCCACACCTGGGTGCTGCAGGTACAGTCGACAGAGGACAGCTAGACTGTGCTACAGCTGAGGCATCCTGACCCACGTCATACCCTTTCTCCAGGTCGTACTTTCTCAGGGTGCATCCATAAATGGTTGAGGAAAGTTGCTCTCAATCCACCTGTAGATAACTCTGCACCTACACTGCTCCAGCACTTCCTGTAGGACCCCCTGAGACCCTGGATGTAACCATATCACACCCAGCTGCTAGTCTGCACCGCAGGCTGTCTTCCTTCTTCAATATTTTGACCCAAACACATGGCTCAAAAAGCTCCATCACACAAGTCTGTCCTACAGACTGAGCCACCTGACCTTCGACAGCTGATTGCCAGTCCACAAAGAGTCTGGAGCATCAAATTAGGATGGCTAAGTGGGTGTTTCTGGGAGCAGGAAATGCCACCGGGACACTTACCAACTGGGTGAGAGCAGGACAGTGATTATAAAAACTACGATAAAGGGATGTATACGAATTAAAAAGTAAAATATAGGGTCAATTTTTATAGCTATCAATATATTTTTTTTTTCCTTTTGATACAGGGGATTGAAGCCAGGGGCACTCAATCATTGAGCCACATCCACAGCTCTTTTTATTTTTTGACCCAGGGCCTCTCTAAGTGGCTGAGGCTGGCTTTAAACTCGTGATCCCCCTGCCTCGGCCTCCCAAGCCATTGGGATTACAGGCGTGCACCATGATCTTTGTAATTGCAAATATCTTTATATACCTTAATATTCCTTAGGGAGAAATACGCATTGCATAGCTATTGGCAGTAAGCCAAAACTGGAAAATAACAAAATAGTCGTCAGTAGTGCAGTGGACTGAGATTGTGGTATCCACTCAGTGGAGTACTGTAGTGCAATGACAGTAAAGACATTCGAGATGAATCTTACAGAGTAGTGAGTCAACGAAAGGGAACATCATCAGCTGTATCTCCTCATAAACACTATACGAGCAGGTAAAGCTAACCTAAGTTGTTTGATGTCCGCACTGTGGCTCCTCTTGGTGAGAAGTAGCAACTAGAAAGGGCCAGGCGAGGCGTTCTGGAGTTGCTGGTCGTGTCCAGCATCTTGATCTAAGTGCTGCGTACCTGGGAACCGTGAATTTGTGAAAATCTATTCATTAGATGTGCCATTTTTTCTACATACGATATGTTTCAATAAAAGGCTAAAAATGCACCGGCCCTTAAATGATGAGAATTTGGTTTCTGAAAACTCATTCAGAATGAGATTGTAATTCAGGTGGTATTAGCTCAAGAAAGGAAGAAGGGCGAGCCAAGGGAGGGAGCAAGGTTGATTGGAAGATTCAAGCTGCCCTCCCCTCTTCTCTGAAGAACCATCAAAGGCTTTTTGTTAGTTTGGGAGGTAACTGAAGGACAAGTGTCAGAAAAGCATTTTGACAGGAAAAAACCCGAAGCCAGCCAGGCAGGCTTGACCTCTCAGCAACTGACAGCCTCTCTGGATGGTGGACAGGAAACTAAGGAATGATGATTTCAAGAAACAAAGAAACAACTGCAAGAATTAAGAATTACTAGTGTGGAAACTATGAATCGACCTGAATATCACACAGAATTCTTCTCAACTGATGTGCACCCTCTCGTTTTTAACAAAGTTAAACTTGAGGCATGGAACTATGTATAAAAAGAGAGTGTGTGTGCTTGTGTTTGCGTGTACATGTGTGTGGAATCTCTTTCTCAGACACTCTGGGCGCAGAGTTCTTCCACGTTGTCCTTTGTGTTTGGCCTTAGTTGACCCAACAGGATTGGATGAGATCTGTTATTGTTGGTATTCTGGAGAAACGTTTAGAGTGCCCTTTCCTTTATCTCTGTATTTTTGAGCCTTGTATTTTAAAGGGCACTGTTTTTTTGCTCACAAATGAGTTTTTACACTACTTAACAGTCATTTTTAGTAAAATTGGTCAGCACAAGGGGCAGGCAGACCTATTAATGGCTCAATTCCCGTGGCCATGAGCTGCACCGGTCTAAACCAGGGCAGAATAGTCATGTTTGTCAGAATAGTTCCCCCACATCAGCTTGGGAGCAAGAAAATAGGCGTGGCTTTACACTTAAAAAATTAAAATGGGAAATCAATTTTCCCTGAGTCCTGGCAGTGCTGATGGACCAGCTGGTTAGAAGCTGCCCTTAGCATACTGCCCACAGGAAATGGGCAATGTCCACTTGGAAAACCTGATCACCTCTAGGCTATGTGCTCTTGATTTTTGCTGCAACTCCTGGAAACCTCCCTAACACAGTGCCTCCAACCTCTCGACGCCCACAGCGCAGACTGAAGAGGCTGCTCAGGCACCCCAACACGGCCCTGGAGAGCACTGGGTTTCTTTCAGGCTCTCCCTACGGAAGCACTTCATCACCTGGGAGGGGGTGCACCTTTTGTTTTTCCAGTAAGTAACATTTTTCTTTTTTTTTTTTTTTTTGCTTTTCTTTCTTTTTCTATTTGTCCTGAGAAAAGGAATGATACAAGTCTCCTTTAAAATGAAGGCAATTACTTCTCACTTCTCCAAGATCCCATCTGGGAGATAATCTCAGAAATAAAAAGCCATAGATGACCCCTCAGGTAGTATGGAATGGCTCCCCTCGTTTCTGTTGTGGGAAGGGGCTTTGGTTCTGTTCTCTGCTGCATTTGACTTAAATAGAATTATGTGCCTCCACAATACTATCTGCCTATGCATGCGCCCTTGTCAGCACTTGTATTTGCCTGATTCCCAGATGAGGCCGGAAGTTAACTTTCGTGCAGTGAGGACCTTGACCACAATGCAAAGGTCAGAATCCAGGGTCAGAAATTTGTAACAGGTGCTGGGGGTTGCTGGGGTCTGAACTCAGGCAGGGCCTCATGCTTACAAAGCACATGTTCTGTCATTGAGCTACACCCACAGCCAAAGTTTATTCTAGTGGCTATTGAGCGTGACTTTCTGGTTGGTCTTCTTTCATTAAAGTTGCCCACTCCCAAGTGTAATCTACCCACAATCAAATTGAAGAAATCATTCCAGGAATGCAATATTTCTCCAGACCTTTAAAAATCAATTTTTCCCCCCTCTGGTAATATACCTTTAGGAGACAAATTCCAAACTATTGATAACACTTTGTGATTTAAGAGCACTTTGCTGTTTACAAAGAATTTCCTAACCCTTCCTCTCATGAGGCTTCTGGCACAGGTAATAGAACTGTTATCTCCACTTTGCAGAACTTGACACTGAAGCTTAGCGAGAGTGTGCGGTTGGTTGAAAGTCACCTGCAGCTCTTACCCAGAACAGACTTAGGACTGTAACTCAGGTGTTTCATTTGCAACATCAGGGTTTCCCTCATACCAGGAGACATTGCCAGGCAGCTAGTGCCGCACCGGGGTAATTCTTCCTGCCTAGGAGGGGATAAGCCATCTGAGAAAATAGAGTCTGAAATAATTAGTGAAGAAATAAGACAAAGTCAGAATTATAGTTTTAAGAGGCATGGAGTGCCTGATAGGTCCAGCCCACATGGGCACTAGAGATGAACAATTAGAAAATGTCTCCAGTGGTTTTATTTAAGGGGATACATCAAAGGCAGGGAAGAGGTTTCAGAGGTGGAGTCTAGCTTCAGGATGTCTTGCAGTGGACAGGTTGATTGGCATCTTGGCAGGCTACACCCATCTCTGAGAGGCTGTGTGGCTATAGCAGGTCACCCCATCTCTGGTGCTGTGTGGGACCTGCCAAAACTGAAAAGGACTCACATGTATCTGAGTGAACCTGCCAGCGGGATTGCCACTAGAAGTTCCCAAATACCAGGTTTCCCTATTCAGTGGGCTTCCATACCGATTTGCTCCATGCCTAGTCCACACATGGTTCTTGACAAGGAGATACAGTTCTCGAAAGCAAAACATTTTCTGTTTAGTCTAAACTCTCAGGATTGCTGTGTCTATATTGTCTGCCCTTGACATTAATACTGTAGAAAAAGGCCAGGGATTCGGTGGCTCAGTCCTTCACTTCACACAGAAACTATTTGCAGCAAGTAGTTACCAGGCTCTTCCCTACGTGTAAGCCAATTTAAAGAATGGCGTCTCTCCCCACGCCAGAGACTGACGATACATATGCCACTCCCATCCTGCTGCTCAACACGGGAGCTCTGACACCACAATAATCCTCAGTTTCCCCAAACAGACCCAGACCTGGGAAAACTGGATCTCTGGTGAGAGGGTCAGCCAGCTTCCCTACAGTGGGACTCCTGACTCTCTCAAAGCCACATTTTATTTAAGTGCCAACCTCTTCCCTTTGGGCCACCTACACAACTCCCTCAGAGCTTAGGAAATCACCCTTTGTGCTGGACTAGGCCAAAATGTGCCTTCACCACGGGCTCAGAAACATCCTGTTAGATGGAGCCCCTTTAACTGTTTCATCAGGAAATGATTGGGTAGGGGACAGAGCAAATGGATGCTCTGTAGCAAAGAGAAGCACAGAGATGGAAAGCCAGTTTATCACCACGTCACCGTCACCTCTTTTTCCCCTTTTTAACATCAAGCCATGTTCACAAAATCTCCTTCCAGATCACCAGCCACGATTGGGTCACATCATACATAAACAAGCAGATTTTAAGAAGGAGAAAATTATTACGGAGGAGAATAAGATAGGACAAACATAGGAATCAATGAAGGAGAAAAAAAGAGTAAATAATAAAAAAGGGTTATGGGCAATGGCAATTCTTGAGATCTTCAGTTTCTCTCAACATTCATAAAGGGAGGATTCATTTTTTTTTGTTCTTTTTCTCACTGTTTTCCTTACTGTTGACAATTCAGATTCAAAGGCAGCATTTCACAATAAAGTGATTCATACCTTATTGTATTCAAAATAACCCCACATAAACATTTCAAGTGCATTCCAATAGATAATCCGCAGGTAGACCAATGCTTCTCTTCAAACACTATCTGCTTTACTCTCAATATCTAAAACTTCAGGGGGAAAAAAGACTTTCTTAAAAAGAGAAAGCAAAAACAGATGAGAAGGAGAAGGAGAAGGAGGGAGAATAAACCAGAGACTGAAGATGATCCCAGATGGGTAGCATATTGGCTTTTTTATTGCTTCATCTTGAGTCTATATTCAATCACCAGATGCAAGGTTTAAGCATTTCTCGCTTCAAAAAAAATGTTCAGTATGGTGATTCAACCAGCAGGCTATTTTATTCATTTTGTACTCTGATGGAAAATTATAAGGAGAATCTGTCTTTCTCAACTCCTGAGGACTTGAGAGCTCAAAGAACTGAGATTAGTTTTCTGGATTGCTCAATAATGAAGGGGTTCTCACGACCTTGACCGTTACAAGATGTGATGATGCCCACTCTTCAATCAGAGAAAAGAGATAATGGTATTCAGTGCCCCTTTGGTTCTAATATGCATTTAAAAAATATTTTAAGTCTTTGAATTTAGCAATCTGCATGCAAGAAGGATAATGTTGTAATGCTTAGTTAATTAGAGGATTTGAAAATTAGAGTACTCAATCTGTATAGGGAGAATTGATTTCAGAATAAGTGGGTAGTGAGCTGGTCACTGGGGTGAAAGAGTCTCTGATTTTGAGTTTTGACAATATCTGTGGGATGAATATTCCACCCATGGCAGGTTTCATACCAACACAACAACACTGAATGCAGGATTGGTAAGAAAGACAAAGAAGACCGACACTGTACCGCATTTCTGCTACTATAAGCAGTGTATGTGAATTATCTCAGGAGCAGAAATAATAGTAAAATGCAAAATAGAAGTGATATTTAATATACCTTTGGTTTTAATAAAATGTATTTAATTAAAGTTTCTATAATTTAATTTTTAAATTTAAGTTTGCTTTCTAACTGATAAATAAAAACATAAAATTTTTTACATGTTTATGGAGTATCCTGGGATCTTTTTTATATGTGTATACATGACGTCATGTTTGAGTTAGGCAGATCTAGCTCCTCAAGGGTTTTCAATTCTTTTTTTTTTTAAATTGCTTTTATTTTTTAAATTCATGACCATGGAATGCATCACAATTCTTTTTACACATATAGAGCACAATTTTTCATATCTCTGTTTGTATATAAAGTATGTTCACACCAATTTATGTCTTCATACATGTACTTTGGATAATGATGACCATCACAGTCCACCATCATCGCTAACCCCCTGCCCCCTCCCTTCCCCCCCCACCCCTCTGCCCTGTCTAGAGTTTGTCTATTCCTCCCATGCTCCCCCTCCCCACCCCACTATGAGTCAGTCACCTTATATCAGAGGAAACTTTTGCCATTTGTTTTTGGGGGATTGGCTAACTTCACTTAGCATTATCTTCTCCAATTGCTTCCCATTTACCTGCAAATGCCATGATTTGATTCTCTTTTATTGCTGAGTAAAATTCCATTGTGTATAAATGCCACATGTTTTTATCCACTCATCCCCTGAAGGGCATCTGGGTTGGTCCCACAGTTTAGCTATTGTGAATTGTGCTGCTATAAACATTGATGTGTCTGTGTCCCTGTAGTATGCTGTTTTTAAGTCCTTTGGGTATAGTCCAAGGAGAGGGATAGCTGGGTCAAATGGTGGTTCTATTCCAAGTTTCCCAAGGAATCTTCATACTGCTTTCCATATTGGCTACACCAATTTGCAGTCCCATCAGCAATGTATGAGTGTGCCTTTCCCCCACATCCTCTCCAACACTTATTGTTTGTCTTCATAATAGCTGCCATTTTGACTGGAGTGAGATGGTATCTTAGAGCAGTTTTGATTTGCATTTCTCTAATTGCTAGAGATGGTGAACATTTTTTTCACATATTTGTTAACTGATTGAATATCCTCTGCTGAGAAGTGTCTGTTCATGTCCTTGGCCCATTTATTGATTGAATTATTTTGGGGGTGTTTAGCTTTTCATTTCTTTATGTTATCATAATCATTCAAATTCATGTCTTTGTAGTGTTTTGAAATACATAGCAGTCATCCTACTGTGTGATGTGGCACACCAAAGGTTCTTGCTCCTATCTAACTATGCCGCAGTACCCATTGATCAACAGCTACTCATCCTTCTCTCCTCTCTCTGCACCCCAGCCTCTGGAACCCACCATTCTATCTCAGCTTCTATGGGGTCAAAGTTTTTAGATTTTACAGGTAGGTGCAAGATCATGCATAACTTTCTGTGCCTGGCTTATTTCATTTAATGTAATAATTTTCAGTGCCATCCAAGTGTCATAAATAATAGAATTGCCTTCTTTTTTATAGCTGAATAGTATTCCATGATATAATATACCACATTTCTTTTATTCATTCATTCATCAATGGACACCTTGGTTGTTTCCATTTCTTAGTTATTGTGATAAGTTCTTCAGTGCAAATATATCTTCATACGCTGACTTCAATTTCTTTGAATATACCCAGAAGTAGAATTGCTGGATCATATGATAGTTCATTGTTAACTTTTTAAAGGAACTTTCATACTGCTTCCCATAACCACTGTATTAATCTGCATTTCCAGCAACCACTGGAAGTCGTTTCCTTTTTCCCATATTCTCATCAGCACTTCCTTCTGTCCTTTGCTAGTAGCCATTGTTACTGGGATGAGGAAATGTTTCATTCTAGTTTTGATTTGCCTTTTCCCTCATGATTAGTGAAGTTGAACATTTTTTCCTGTGTCTCCTCTTAAGAAATGTCCGTTTAGGTCTATTGCCCATTTGTAAATTGAGCTATTTACTTTTTTTGCTCTTGAAATTTTGGAGTTTCTTATATATTCTGGGTATTAACCCCTTGTCAGAAGTATAATTTATGCATTCTTTTTCATTCTGAAAGTTGTCTCTCTAATTTTATGATCGTTTTCTTTCCCGAACAGAAGCTTTTATTTTGATATAATCCCATTTGTTCATTTTTGCTTATGTTTCTTGTGTTTAGGGGAGTTTTCTAAAAAAATATTCTTTGTCCATTCCAACATCCTAAAACATTCCCCATTTTCTTCTAATAGTTTTATAAACTCAGGTGTCACCTTTAACTCTTTGACCCATTTTGAGTTGACTTTGGTAGCCGGTGAGAGATTGAGATCTGGTTTTACCCTTCTGCATGTGGATAACCAATCTTCCCAGTCCTGTTTGTTGAAGACTCCTTTCTCCACTGTGGGTTCTTAGCACCTTTGTGGAGAATTAGTTGTCATAGATGGGTGAGGGTGACTTAAATCTTAAGAATGGCTGTTTTTCACACTGGACTCACAATTCCTGAACATTTTTAAAGTGCCACCAGGAGACACTAAGGCAGCGGTAGACACGACCCATCACAGAGTGCGTGTAGAAACAAACTTAGCCATCCCTCAGTATCCATAGGAAACCAGTTCCAGTACCCCATCAGTACCCAAATCCTTAGAAGCTCAAACCCCATCTCTGACATGTTGTATTTGCATAGGGAAAAGTATATGCATCCTCCTATACACTTTAAGTTGTCTTTTGACTACTTACAATATCTAACGCAGTGTGAATGTCACATAAACACTAGTTCTGGTGAATTGTTTAGAGAATAATGACTGGGAAGAAAGGCCATTTGTGCTCAGTTACAGACACAATTACTTTTCCAAATATGTTGCTTTGAATCTACAGAGGTGGAACCTGTGGACCCAGAGAGTCAACTGTACACATTTTAACTTTCTACTCATGCAGTGTGATTGCAAGGATCAAAAAATACGCTACTTTGAACAGTCAACTGAGCTGATTTTTATCAAGGGTCCAATCTGAACAGTTGAATCTGGTTGTTTCCAGTCACAAAGACAAGTCAGAAAGTGATCTTAAATTCAGGCAGCTCTATGTGTGGTGGAGACAACAGGGATCAGATATGGATAGGTCCTGTAGAACCAGACCAGACTCTATCCTGACAGGTGGAACCACAAAGGAGCATTAGATCAAGGGGTTAAGTTCAGAGCATGATGGGTGATCTTAGACAAAGGAAAGTGAGAAAGGGACAGGGTAGGCAGGAGAATCAGGTTTTGCAAATTTGCAACTGCTATGGACATGTACTTTCTAAATTTTTATTTTCAAGAAATGAAATTGCAGGGATTGGAGATGCCTCTCAGTGGCAGCGCAGTCACCTAGCATGCAAATGGCCCAGGGTTTGGTCCCTAGCACTGAAAAACAAATAGAAAGAAGGAAAGAGAGAGGTGGGAGAGGGGAGAAAGAAGGAAGGAAGGAAGGAAGGAAGGAAGGAAGGAAGGAAGGAAGGAAGGAAGGAAGGAAGGAAGGAAAGAGAGAGAGAAAAAAATAAACCTTAAATGAAACTGTTTAAGGTCATACTTGGGATATAAACTTTACTTTCACTACATACTAGCTAGGTTGAGCTTTTATTTAACCTCTCTAAAAAAGAGGAAGAGAGTATCTAAAGAGATCACATGTCTAGAAGCTAACATAATGCCTGATGCAAGAGATCAACTCAGTGGCAACAGGAAAAGGAAGAGAAATAAAAAGAGGAATCATCTGTGGGGAGCTGACTGCTTACATCTGATTTCTGACTTTTGAAACAAATTGTTTGGGGGCCACTTACTATTATTTGTTGGACGGTGGCACTGGTAGGAGGACAGGCATAGTGGAGGTAGTCTCAGATCTCAAGCTGGTCAGAAGTTTGAAGATATCAAAGCACTAAGCTATAGCTGTCTATTTTTCATATATCTTCCATTTTACCAATTTTCCCGCCTCATTTGAATTTTCCCAAATTTTCTTTACAGATATAATCCAAAATTTGGGGCAATTGTTTTGTGGAAATGGTTATTTAATATCCATATGTGTCTCCCTAGATTTTCTGAAGACCTTTGAGTTTTCTTTAACTTCTTTCCCAATGAAGCATTAAATGATTTCCAGGTATTTAGTTTTAAATCACAGAGTTTGTGTTTGGCTACCATGAGCATGGTGCAGTAGCTCTTGGGCAAGTGTTTTAACTCACTCCCTCTGCAAATATTATATGCTTTTACAATTTGTCACTTGGGTACAATCACCTGAGTTCACTTAGATTGTGCATCAGTGCCATTGCCTATTTCAAACAGCCCTGCGAGCCAACCTACTCAGACTCACCCTCCTAAAGGTAGTGCCTTTCTAACATAACTGTCATGTTGATTTTAGCGTGGGCCAGCCAAATCAAATAAAGGCAGTTGAATGGAATTTCATTCTGAAGTTTTGTGGGCAGCAGCCCAGCTCTTTCAGGATGGGGGCTGCATTCCTGCTGCGGAGGACATTCTGGCTACTGGGAATTCTCCCTACCCCCAAGGGTGTCATTTCCTTCTTAAAACTCGCCAAATGATATTCTGAGTGTGCTGTGTTTGGCTAAACTTGAGAAATGTCCTTCTTTTGTTGAAATAGGTAAACCCCAGAAACTTCATCCTAGAAATTTCTTCCAGATTCAAGTTCCTCCAAAAGGAAGGTCAGGGCCATCACAGTCACGTGATATCTGTGTCCCTAAAACAAAAAAAATCCGTGTATGAATGAAGTGTGAAATACAGTGTTCCACATTTTAAAATGGATTAACGTTCTGTCTCAAACTTTATGTCAAATTCTGGTACAGAAAGAAATTTAATAGCATGAAAAACTGGGGGACAATGACCATAACATGGTCAACCCCAAACCAAACAGAAGCAAACTCTCTATATTTTTAAGTAGACTTTTTTATGTGTGAGAGGTAAAGTCATTTTTAAATACATAATTGATTATAAAGCTGCACTATCTAATATCAAATATAGGATGTGGAGTAAACTACATCCATTTTCCCCAGTTGAGGTATATTAGTCTAATTGGCTGATAAATTTTCATACCTATGTTCTGTATTTTTACTGAAACTGTCAACTCTAGATATCACAAGTAACCTATTATGCAATAGCAACACCCTAAGGAGCTCTAGAAACGAGATGAGAGATGGGGGACATTTAAATCTGAACAGAAAGAAATCAAAATTCAGGAGGAAAAATATAGCAATGAAAAAGCTGGTGAGTAATGAGGCCCTAAGAGTAGGAATATGAAGGAAATTAGGAGATCAGTTAACAGGTACAGAGAGACAGAGGGATAGTCACACTCACACACACACACACACACACACACACACACACAAAGAGAGAGAGAAATAAAAAGTTTTTGAACACTGGGGAAATTTTTGCTCAAATATTTCTCTATTCAATGTGATCTCTACTAGCCATATATGGCTTTTTAAATTAAAATAAATTTCATATTCAGTTCCTTAGCCATACTTACTTTATTTCAAGTGCTCAGTCCAATGGCTATTATATTGGACAATGCAGATGTGGAATATTTCCATCATTATAGAAATGGTGAACATAGATGATGCAATAGACTCTATGCCACAAATAAAACATTCATATAAAATTAAAATGAACACACCTATAATGACTTCCCCATGTGCAAGTTTCTGCCACTGACTTGGTGGGGTATTGACCAAGACTCTAAGACATTGTTTCACAGTGTTGTGCTAAACTAAGGATGGTGGTCTACATTCCGAAGCAATGGTGCTATGGTTTGTATCTTAAATGTTCCCCAAAGGCCTGGGTGCTAAAGACTTGGTCACCAGCCTGTGGCATTATGTGGAGTTGGTGGAACCGTTAGGGGGTGGGCCCAGCAGAGGGAAGCTGGATCATTGGGGGTGTGCCTCTGAAGGAGCTACTGGGGCCCTTCCTCTGTCCCACTCCTCTTGCTTCCTGCTCCACGATGTGAGCAGGTCCCCTCCATGACCATGATATGCTGTCACACCACAGGCCCAAATCCATGGAGTCCATGGAGCAGGAACTAAAATCTCTAAAGGCATGAGCTAAAACATTTTTTTTCCTTATAAATTGTTTTATTTCAGGCATTCTCCCTCTGTGACAGAAAACTGACTAACACAATGATATCATCCATATTTGGTTAGGAGTACAACATAAATAGATAGGACACTCTTCACCTTCCCACCAGTGAAAGAGAAATTTGTCCTGTGAAATATTTTACAGAAGGTTGGAAGATACAATCGCACAGAGAGAAGCAACCAATGAAGGAAGCAAATCCTTTCCTGTAGTTAATCAGTAAGATTGAGTACCCAAGAAAGTAAGAACCTAGATTCAGTAGCAAGGACCTATACCTGGACCACCAATCTGACACCCTATTAGATATGGCAAAATACATAAGCAACCACAAACTGACAAAGGAAGATCCAGAGGGTTGAAATACCCACGAGATGCCAGGAGAAGGAACTTGGTCTCTCGGCACATAGGATACAGCCTTTTATCTTAATTAAGCAGAAATCTATGTACTGCATGGTACATAGTTATCACCAGATGTGTTCTCAATCATTCTATACCAGACCTTCTCAACTCTGGTTGGCCAATAGCATCAACTTAGAACTTTTAAATATCCCATGTTCAGGTCGACCCTTAATTTAGTCTGTTTATATCATAATGTTAGGTGGGGCCCAGGTGTCAGTCATTTTTAAAGATTCCAGATGATTTCAACATACAACAATTTGAGAAGGTAAAGCTTTATATACTACCCATTGAAAGATTTCTAGATATATTTATAAGAAAAAAATCGCAATCAGCAGCTTACAGTTGCTAGCCTGCCACAGAGTTTGAAAATCATCTCTTGATTCCTCACCATGAGAAAAGTGCTGAACAAGCTAGAAAGAAGTTTTCTTAAATCAATCAGAGAAGTGAGGTCACTGGGCAAACTGACACCCCATGATTACAGAGACAGACAAACATAGGGAAGCACATAGAGCAGAAGTTGCTGGAGCCAGGGCTGAAGGGAATATGTGGAGGGACGGTAATGAATTGTTGGGGGCTGAGCATGGATTTCTGTGAAAGTTAGAAACTCCAGATTCCCTAGTCTTAGGGGACTCCCACACTTCTGTTTTTCTTTAGCACCGGGAGCCCCACCATATTTTTAGAGTAGAGATCTGAGAATTGATTTTAAAAAAACTCCATATAGCTTTAGGCTGTTGGAAGGGGAAAAGCTTTATTTTGAAATATACCTAGAACATTTAATTCTTCTTAAGAGAGGACTGCCTTTTAGGGAAACTATTTTGCAGAGTCTCACTGAATGGGCTTTTACCAGAGATGAACCAACCTGACAAGAAAAAAAAGGAGTGTTATGGAATGAAGGCAGACTCCTGGGCTAGGAAGACTTGGATGCCTGCCGCTGGGTGAGTGCCAAGGCCACTGGTAGAGATACACCTGCCTGCAGCAGGCATGGGAAAGGGAGAGATCCCACCTTGGTGTGAGCAATTGCAAAATAAATCTCAAAAACGGGAAATGGATCCAGCTCTGAAGGTGGCAGGAACTTTTAACTGGAATATGCAATTAGGAACTTTGAAGGAGACAGTCTGACCTAGACCCTGAACCTATTTTGTCCTCGTTTTGTTTCTTTTTTCCAGATGGGAAAACGGTGGCCTTCTGTGGACTAAGACCTCTGAAACCGTGAGTCCTCAGACAGACTTTTCCTCCTCCACAGTCGTTCTGGTCATATCCTTTAGTCAAGGTACCAAACAAGCTGACTAAAGCACTCCCCGTGGCCTGTGGCAGCCCTATCTGGAGGGATTGTCCTCCACATGTTCGCGTGGCTGCTGCCACCTTGCTCCATTCATTTCCTCTCAAATGACACAGCCTTACAGAGACTGTCTCACTCAAACTCATGAATCTCCCCAGAGCCTGTCAATTTCTAAGAATTTACCTTGCCTTCCTTTTCTTCAAACGGCTTGTCATCAATTACAAACTCATCAATTGCAAATTGTTATTCAGTCATGGTGATTTTTTTCAACTAGAATAAAAAGCTCAAAGGAACTTAGACTCTACAGGTTGCATGTACTCCCATGCCCATTTATTAAACAAGGAATGCTTTCAGTATGCAAGCGGTTAACCTTCCATTCATTTCACCCGTTAGTAGCGACTCAGTTGAAGTTAGAGTGTCCTTCCCCGACCCCAGGAAAGTCACTAATTGGTTAACTGATTAGAATAAAGGCAGACAGCTGGTGAAGGCTTCATCTACTTGTAGTTGATCAAAGGGATTCCCAAGGAGACAAACAGAGATACCCTGCAGCTCGGGTCCCACACAGAAGATGCCCCGATTTCCCCTGAAGGAAACAGCACACTGGGTGCACTATCTTCAAGAAAACTAACCTTTCACACTCCATTTTGATCCACCTGATGACTACTATGTTTCAGAGAGTTTACCCCTGAAAGAGTGATCAAAATAAATGGGCTTCTTCTGATTATTCAGGGCCATTGTATCATTAACCATAAAGAAAAGAGAGGGGGAAAAAGCACACAGTTTATTGAAACTCAATGAGGTGTACTTAATTTGCATAATGTTTCTCAATGTCTCTTGGGACTAAACTGAAGAGCAGTTTGCATGGTTGGACAGTTAGGGTGAGATCCCTTTAAAAAGGGGGGCTATTCAATTGTGTTTTAGAGTTTAAACTAAAGCATAATAGAACTGGATAATCCGAACCTTACATGGCATGCATATTTTATAACAATGACCCTTATCATAATCTGGGTCAAATTCCAAGGAGAGTTATGTCTCTTTTGTAATGACAATAATTTGTTAGAATTTTCTAAACACATCATTAAGAAAGTCTTTTATTTACTATGTGAGAGCCCTGTAAATGACACAATTATATAAAGTATATGAAACCAAAAGATTTACAAATAGCTAAAGTAATTTTTTTTTTCAAATCAGAGTTGCTAATGTTAAAATTCTATTTCCATCTCCATGATCAAGGAAATTATTGGCAGATGAATAGGTGATAATCATGATCTTTGAGGAGATGATCGTCAAAAGACCAGCAGGTTGGAAGACAATGGTAGATTGGACAGAATGTGGGCTGCATACAGTGCACTCAGGAGCCAAGGACTTGGGACCAAGGAAACCTGGGTTGTAATCTCAACTCTGCTTCTTACTAGTTGACAATGAACAGGTTACACAACTTTTCTAACTCCATTGCCTCCGTAATGTAATATTTAGAGTTAGCATATGCAAAGTACCACGAACCATAAAAGGGCAAATAAATTGACTACTATTATAAATAGCAGCAACAGCAGCAGCATCCCCATCTTTATTGGAAAGGAAGCAATTCATAAAGAAAAGGCATCTTTAGCAGCAAGAATCTCACTGTGTAAAATCTTTGAGGCCAAAAAGAACAGCAGATCTCGTCAAACCCATGATGAAATGCACATGAGCCGACATGATCCCACAAGTGAAAAATTCTACACCATGAAATTGTTTCATGCATAAAATTATTTGAAATATTGTATACTATTGCCTTCAAGATATATACATTATAGTGTATATGAGACAACTGAATTTGTTTATGCTTGGGTTTCACTACCTCACCAGATTTCTTATTTATATGCAAATATTCCAAAATCCAAAAGAATCCAAAATCTGAAACTCTTCTAGTCCCAAGCGTTTCAGATAAGGGAAACTCAGCCCGTAGTGGCTTTCTGCACCTATTCCATGAAAGGAGAGTCTCTGGCTTCTTCCCAAGTCTGAGTTGAAAATATTCATCCAATTAATTGTCGTGTTAATAGAAGCTGTGGTTTCTACTGTGCTTTTATCTAACCCAATGATCCCACAATCCAGCAAGACATGTAGAGATATTACTGTGCTTAATTAATAGATGAGTAAACCGAGACTCAGAGTGGTGAGTGACTTACTGGAGGTCACCTGGTGAGTGCCAGAAGGGACTTGACCTGAGGCCCTCTGCCTGAGGCCAGCACTCTGTTCTGTAATGGAAATGTCCCTGGAGAAATTTAATACTGAGGAGTATACGACCTCTTGCTTGGCAGTGTAGGCAAACCACTGGTATTCCAAAAAATCTCTAAACAGAAAAAAATCCAGCTCAGATTTTGAAATCCTTTAAATGTTTGACATTATGAAATCTAAATATTTAGGTTCGTAGGATTTGGGAGCAGAAGGGGACATAAAGTTTTGCAATTAATGTTCCATTCCTAATCTGAATCATCTTGGTGACAGGCAAGCAGTAAAAAGTGTTTCCCCCACAGTCAGAGATTCCTCCATGCTGGGTCATGCTGTATTTGCTCCTGTCCAGTCCTGGACCCTTATTCTGGCCTCATGTAGGCAGACTAGGGTTGGGCACAGCACTCTTCATGTGATTTCACACAATGTGCTCATGAAACATCGCACCCTGACTCTCTGCGGCATCAGGAGATCCTACATGGAGGACCACTGGTTCAGGGGCTGAGGGCACCCGGACATTGGGAGAACATCTGCAACCAAACCGCTCTCTTTCTCTGTTCTCCAAGATCTGAAATCTAAAAGAAAAGATACCCTTTATTTCCATATTCATAGCTTTAAACTCAAAACCTAATACCTTTGGCCAAGATCTAAAATCTAACTTACGTGTCATTGATTTTCTTACAATCTTCCCTGCCTCACGTTTTCAGAGTCGTTTCCACTCCCATTTCCATCAGTTCTCTCTTGTTGTTGGCATTCCAGCTCTACCGAGATCTCATTCCCTGAATTTCATTCACCAAATATAATTACTCTCCTTCAGCTTTAGACATCTGGCTCCTAACCAGAGTTCTTCCATGAATGATGAGGTATCTCAAAAGACTCAGTTTAACTACTGAGACCTACCTTTATTTATTTTTTAAATTGAGGCATAACGTGTGTACATCTTTATGAGGCAAACAATCATAATTCAAAACATGTGTATGATGTTCAATAATCAAATCACAATAACAAACACTTCCATCTTTTCAAATATGAATCATTTTCTGTGTTGGAAAGATTCTATTCTTTTGGTCATTTTGAAGTACATTGTAGTTTCTCATAACCAATAGTCACCCTTCTGTGCTACAGAAATCAGAACAATTTCCTCCTCTGTGCTGTGTTTTAGTGACCCTTATGTAACTTCTTTTTGTCACCCCTCTTCTTCACTCTTCCAAGTCTCTAGTGACCAGCATTTCACTCTGCTCTCCTATGACAATTTTTTATTCTTCACAAAAGAATGAAAACATAGTATTTGTCTGTGTCTAGCTTACATCATTTATAATAACCTCCATCCATGTTGCTACAGATTATTTTGGTTGTTTTTGTATGATGGAATTGTATACATGCATACCATATTTTCTTTATTCATTCCTTGTCTGATAAGATCTAGATTTATTCCATGTCTTAGCTATTGTGAATAGTGATGCAATAAACATTGGACTTTTCTCTAATTATCTCATCTTCTTTGGATGTACTTTCAGGAGTGGGATTTTAGTTTAGTTTTTGTTGTTGTTTGTTTGTTTGCTTTTAAGGAATCTCTGGACTGTTTTCCATCATGGCTGTATGAATTTACATTCCCACCAACAATGTGCAGGAGTTTCCCTTACTCTGTATCCCCACAAGCATTTATTACTTTTTTGTCATCTTGATGATAGCCATTCCATCTGGGGTGGGGAGATATCGTGGTTTTGATCTATATTTTTCCCAATGAGTGTGATATTGAGCACTTTCTCATATACTTATTGGCAGGCCCAGATATCACCTTCTTCATAATGAGATCCTTTATATTTAGGGGGTCTCAGAAGGACTGCCTCAGCCTTCCCTATACTTTTTACTTTTATCTCCAGACATGGGGGGTTAGTTTGTTTTGTTTTGTTTTTTCATTAATTTCTTAAGTGAGAAGATTGGATTAATCACATTTTTAAACTTGGAGGCAAGTAGTCAGACCCAGGGAGCTCATCCATAGTACACATATCTCATCTCCATTCCAGTCCTAATGAATCCAAATTTCCCACGAAATGAAGGCAAGAAAGGAAAAACGAGTCTGAGAAAGTTCACTTTTTTTTTTTTTTTTTTTAATACCAGGGAATGACCCCCAGAGGCACTTTACCTCTGAGCTACATCCCAAGTCCTTTTTAAGACAGGTTCTCACTAAATTGCTTAGGGACTTGCTAAATTGCTGAGACTGGCCTTGAACTCAGGACCTTGATCCCCTAGCTGCTGGGATTAGAGGCAAGTGCTACTGCACCCAGCTGAGAAGCTTCACTCACTCTTAACAAACAGGGATGCTAATGTAGTTCTGCAGCAGTCTAAAACAAGCCTGGCCTGAGATTAAACTCAAGCAGAAACTCAAACACACACATGCTGTTTTTTATTAACTCGATTTGAGTTGTTGACAGAACTTGAGCCAACATTATTACCAATTGCTTGTTGTATGAAATGGATGTAAGTTGGATATTTACGTTTAATATTTCATTAACTGTACAAAATATCCTAAGGACAAGGAAATCAAGCATAAAGACAAGGAATGTGCATTGGCAAGAAATATATTCTTTCTAAAACAAAATCCTTTCCAGGCCAACTGCAAAACATCAGGAACTTTTGGACATGCCAGCACTCCAATCTGATAGGGAAACCATATCTTCCGTTTTCCAGACCGCAGTGTACAAATAACATTGTTGTTTGCTGCAGATGGGAAACACCTAAGACCATTGGCCAAGTGAAACCTCTTTCATACCAAAGTGGTAAAACACAAATATCAATTTGTTCACAATGAAGAGTGGCATAGAGTTACTCACACTTTCCCAAATGATAGCTTATTTTATTTTCTGAAAGATTGAGAAATCATCAAAGTGAAAGGCATGAATAATTTTTCTCTACCACCCCAAATACAAAAATCAAGAAGAAAGAACAGAAAAGACTGAAATTTATCTGCTGCTTCAATGAAAGGCTGTTTTCCAAGCTGGTTTTGTGGAAGTGTTGCTGAGAGTGCAAAGAGTTGGGTAATCAAGCCATTTCATGATTTAATTTACCTTGATTAGCATAGCAATTTGCTATACCTTCCACAAAAGTGCTAATCAATTTTAGCAACTAGTAGACTGAAAACACCACACAAATTGCTCTCATGGCCCCAAACTGCTAATCAATTTTGAAAACCTAAATCAATCTGCATTTTATCCTGTCATTCCTTACTTGACATTTTTAATATCTCTCATGACTCTGAAGTCTGAGGAATGAGTTCTCGTGTCAAATAATGAACTGCAATGACATTGCATTTTGGCTTAAGGACTGTCATTTTATCCTCCTCACACATGCTCCCCAGCCTTGTAAAATGTTGGTGTGTCTGCAAAAGAGGACAAGTTATTTTAATAACCAAAACCATTGCAGTATTCTTCACTTCGGAAGGTAAATTACTACATTTGTTTAAAAAAATGGTTTAAATATATAAATGAGATACTGGTACAACATTAATTAAAAGGTTAAAAAAATGTTAGTCACCATATTTTAGAATGAGAAGGGACTTCAGAAATCACCAATTCCACCCCATGTCTTAGCTAGAGAAGTAAAGTCACTGAGTTCACAACACCTGTTCCCAGGACCCCTCAATAGAGATAGGGGCTAATGGCCCATACTACGTGTGAAAGTTTCCCCCATACATGGCTTTAGTAAGTGTGGAATTACTGCTGAAGGGATTGAGAGGCCTCTGATGCTCCACATTAGCCATATGTCCTGCAAAACTGCCTGTCTTAGGTAATTTCAAGATGCAGTAGTCTCATCACACCCATCAAAATGTTTGCAATATTTCAAGCAGCGTAAGCCTGTTTCCTAAATTGAGATTTCTTTGTTTCAGATGTGCCTAGACTAGAATTTTTTTTTCCTTGCTTGGCAATTGAATTAAATCACCAACCATCTGGATCCTCCAGCAATAACGCATTTATTAGAGAAAGATTGGGACAGCTCTTTGGAAACGAGGTCTGAAGACTAAAGTTCTGCATATGACAGTTAATGCATTAACGGAGTCTGGAGATAAAATGCACTCCCAAATTCTCGGTTTAATTATCAAAACTTGTGTATTGGATTTCAAATTCCAAGCTGTTATGTCTACGCCTGACAGCTGTGGGTTACTGAGCCCGAGGAGGGAGGCACCAGGGCAAGTCTCACACAGAAAGACAGGAAGGAGCAGAGCATCAGGTCAGGGGTCCCAGAACATCTGAAAGCTTCGGCATTGGTCTGGAGACAGAGCACAGCGACAAAGAGCAGGGTGAGGCAAAGGTTTAGAAATTAGGCTGGCGGGGCTGTCACAGCAAGAAAATAACACAGGCGACTGGCGCATTTTCCACGAGCTGCATGTGGAACTCGCAGTGGACTGAGGTGGTTTTTCCTTTAGTGAGGACCTCCAGGTGAGCAGTTCCCTGAGATATCGTTGTCCCCAATATGACTTTATTTCATTTTTCATTCTTCAAGGATATTTTCACCTTAAAGGATTCTAGGTTGGCAGATATTTCAGCACCAAGGGTAGATTTTGCTGTCTTCTGGCTTCCATTGTTTCTGTGGAGACCTCTCTCTGTCAGATTCATTTGTTTACATAGTTGTTTATGTATGTGTATAGGTACATACATATTGTTCCACTATAGTGATCATTCCCATATAAATAACAACAAAATAGCATATCCATCATCTCACAGTTACCCATTTTCCTTCCCACAGCAACAGCAGCTATAATCAACTCATTTAGCAAAAATCCTGAGTGTACCACGTTATTATGAACTGCCGTCCTTACTTTGTACCTTAGCTCTTTGACTTCTCCATCCTTCATGTCGGCTAGTTTGTATCCTTTGACCTACGTCTCCCCACTACACCCCCAGCCTTGGTAATCCATCTAGAGAAGGATTAAAATTGATGGAAAATTGTTCACTAAAAGCATACAATAAAGCTTAGTAGGAGGATACATGGAGTTCTGATTTCTCCATTTTTTTTCAGAAAAGGTTAAGAATACAAAGTATGGTATTTTTTAAATATTTATTTTTTAGTTGTAAATGGACACAGTATCTTCATTTTGTTTATTTTTATGTGGTGCTGAGGATCAAACCCAGGGCCCCGAACATGCTAGGCAAGCGCTCTACCATTGAGCCACAATCCCAGCCCCCAAAGTATGGTATTTGATAATTCATGGGTTCAAGTTATTATTTTGAGTAATGACTAAAATAATGATAAAAACAAAGATACTGAATGAAAATTGATCCATAAATAGGCAAGGAAAAAGAGATAAAGAGAAACATTAAAACAGTAGGAGAAATAAATTGAACAACAAAATGGTAAGTTTACATGTGATTTATTTAAATGCATTAATTAAAATAAATTTAATGATGTGATTTAAAGAAAAATTATGTCATGATTTTTTTAAAAAAGTCACCAGATGTGGCTAGGATTGGCATATTTGAGCTGAAAACTTATACAAAGTTTGAATATAAAAAGATGGAAAAGATGAACTATGCAATACTAACTACAGGAGGTACAAATATAGAGATATACCAATTTTTTTAGGCAAAATGTATAACAGATCAAGAAAGTATCTTATAATGTTGTCAGGAATTCTATAGGGACATAAGTCTAAATTTTTATGCATTTAGTAATATAGTCACAAAATATAAATCAAAATTAGACAAATGTAAAGAGATAAATAAGCAAATACATAAGCCCTCAATAATGTCTCAGTACTTTACCATACAAACTGACAAATTAATTAATAAAATATTTTGCACATATAGAGAATCTAAATTTTGTGATTGAGAAGCTTGACTTCATTCTTGTTTATGGAACACTGAAGTCCTTTCAGTAATTTATCACAAGATATGTATTTTTAGGCATGTTCAAAAATGTATAAAAATTGACCTCTTGTAATTTCATAAAGAATGTCTCAGAAATATGCAAGATTGAAACAGTAAAGTCAATAATTGATGTTAGTGTAGGTTAAAAAAGAATCGCAAAAGGGCAATTAAAAAATTCTATATGTTTGGAAAAATTATATTTTAAAATAGATAAATGAATAGAGCACAATGAGATGTAGAAAATATTTTGAACAAAATGGTAATTTTAAAACTGTGTAAAACACATGTGAGATGCTACAGAACTACTAAGCAGGAAATTATAACTTTTAACCATGTATTAGAAAAGAATATTGGAAAATAAATAAGTAAACACAAAAAGTTAGAAAAAAATAATAATTAGAATACTTCTAAAAGTCAGAAGAAGGAAAATGTTAGGGATATCAGCATAAATTAATAAAATACAAAACAAACATACAAAAAATAGAACTGACAAAACTTAGTTTTTTGAAAAATATAATAAGACTTATAAATTCAGATGAGACTAGTCAAAGAAAGAAACACAGTAAAGGTTCAAAAAACCACTACCACTAAAAGAAAAACAACATCACTATTCATCTCATGGGTACTAAAGAGTTAAAAGAAGATATATTGAATTATATAGGCCATAACATTTAAAATTTAGATGAACTCACTAAATTCCTAGAAAAATTAAATATGCCAAAACTGACACAGAAAGAAATGGAAAATATCAATTGTTTTATATTTACTAAAGAAAGGAACTCCACGTTTTTTTTTAAATTTTCCTGCAGAATAATCTCCAGGCCTTGATGGCTTCCATCACAGGTAAACTATATTAAACATTTAAGGAAAACAATAAAACACAAATTATACATAAATTCTTCTAGAAAATAAAAGATGGGATAGTTTCCAACTTATTCTATGAAGTGATGACAAAGACTGAAAAACCCTTCCCTTCGCCTGCCCTCAGATTATACTCTACCTGGGTCCACCCTCTGCTTGGCCAAATCACACCCATGACTCTAGTTCTAGTTCAGATCCTTCCACTTCAAGAAGCATGCCTGAATGGCTCCTTACCACATTGAATCTATAGTTTTATAAATTTAAATTTTATAAATTTATATATTATAAATTTATAATTTAAATTTTATAAATTTAAATTTTATAATGTTATCTCTATTTTGTGTAATTTGAGAGCTGGAAGGAGGTTTTGCTATCATTTCATAAAATTCTAGTGTCAAGTCAGACCAGAAAAGCAGGTCTCCCAAACTTCTTTTCACTTGACTACCAAAAGTCATCCTGAAACATAAATGCCAACCCAGGTATGTGGGAAAAGAGGGAAGTGTTTTACCGTCATTTTTTTAGAGTTCCCTTTGATTACTTTTTGCACTAGTTGAGTAGCCCAAAGGAGAAACACATTTATGACTCCTTACCTGTGTTATGGTTTGTATATAAGGTGTGCCCCCAAAGCTCTGTTAGACACTGCAGGAATACTCAGAATGCTCAGAGGTGAGTTGATTAGGTCATGAGAGCTGTAACCTGATGTGTGGACCAATCCATTTGATTGTCTGATAATTTGAAGGAACTACTATACTGGGTGGTGACTGTAGTCAGGCAGGCTATGGCTGGAAGCGGTAGGTCACTGGGGGTATTGCACTTGGGAATTATATATCTTGTCCTTGACTCCCATGCTTTCTCTCTCTCTCTCTCTCCTCTCTCTCTCTCTCTCTCTCTCTCTCTCTCCCCCCCCCTTTGTTTCCTGTCTGCCATAAGCTGAGTCGCTTTCCTCCATCATGCCCTTCCTCCACCATGTGATAGTGTGATAGTGTTCCTAGAGGATGTTGACATGTGAGTTAGCGTAACTAGATGGGACCGGCACCTTCCACTCCATTGGGCATAAAAGCAAATACAGAATGTGAACTGGTTTCTCTGTGGGACTGAGTTTCCTTTTGTTGTCTGGAACATCAGAACTCTAAGCTCGCCTGTCTTTGGACAGGTTATACCAGTGACCCCAACTGCCTGGGTGCTATATACTTTACAGTGGACGAAACTCTCAGGGACCAAATGTAAAAGGCCACCTGGAAGGGACATTATCAGCAGACCTGGACCCCATGGCTTTGGAGAAAGTGCTACCTCTCAATGGAGGACTGGAGCATCCATGGTCTTGCAGGCAGGGTGTGGGGGCGGGGGCGGGCAGCACTCATTTCTCTCCAGGCTGTTGACACTGCCTCCCACTTCAAAATCCAAAGTCAGAGGCAGGAAAAGCAGGTGATGCAGTACCTAGTAGCCAGCCTTCCAGAGTAGAGCAGAAAAGGAACAAGTGGAGCACACCCCACTTTACAGATGAAGCCAGGAAGGCTCTGATGGAGGAATTCAGACCCCAAGGTCCTACCTAGCTGACTGAAGAAGAGCTCACAGTCTCCACAACTTACCATTTTTTCTCCCTATATGCTGTATTGTCCCATTAGCTAATGTCTTGGTAAAGTAAGTTAGATTTCCTTCTAGTTTGTACTTAATAGAAAGGTTGGATGCTCAAGGGGTACAAACAGTGTCTATTAAGCAATCCTGAATTGGGTTTGGTGTGGGCATGTGTATACGGAGGCCCTGAGCCACTCACCTTGATTAACACAACCATTTCCTGGGCAGGATTCCATCAGTTTGCGTCTTGTCTTTTCTCTGAGTTACAAGAGAGCAAGTTTGCCATTTTTTCACACTAAGGAATAAAATCACTTGGCAATTAGAGAAACAAAAATGCTGAGCTCTGGTTTCTTCACGTCTCCTTATTTCTACTTACTGTTCTGGAGTTTGCCAGGGAAAGACTCTATTAGAGAGTGTGTGTCCATGAACAGAAAAATGAGCACCTATCAAAGGCCGTATTATCCAACTGGTCCACGTGAGGTGCTCTGGCTGGAGCATTTTTCTTAACAAGTAGAATTAATGTGAAAAATTAATCAAGTGTGTCAAACATCAGATGTCTCTGTTTAACACAAATTTACAATTTGGTTCATTGTCCAATTAGAATGGTTTCAATTAGTGGTGATGTTGTGATTTGCAGAAAGCAAATGACCTCCTGTGACAAATGATGCCCTATGTGGGAATTTGTTTTCCAAATTTCCCATCACAGCACAAGAAGAGGGAGCTGGGCTTCTAATGGAAAGATGATGGGATGCCCTGACCCTGGGGACAGGAGCTATGGCATCCACAGCATGGTGCATCCATCACTCCAGGGATCATGGAGACACTCAACACTTAATAACCACTGAGGAATTGAACTTTTGTTAAGATGTGGGAGCCCTCAATGGGTGTTCGGTCCCCAGTACAAAGCAGAACAAGGTTTGAAAGGAGAGTGTTATAGACTGAGCGTTTGTGTTTTCAAATTCATATGCTAAAACCCTGGTCCCTGAGGTGGTGCATGGTATTAGGAGGGAGCACCTTTGGGGTATAATCAGGTCCTGAGGGTGCCGCCCTCATTCTGGAGTTAGTGTCCTTATAGGAAGAGACATGATGGAGCTTGATTGTTTCCTCTCTGTCATGTAAGTATAACCAAGAAGATAGATATCTTGAAAATCAGGGGAGGGCATCCCTTTCCATCCCTCTAACAATCCACTGTCTGATGGGGTTGACAGGACCCTGAGCTACACAGCCTGGAGAGTCAGTGCATGTTCCTTGAATGAATGGATGCAAAGTGGAAGCGGAGATGATAGAACAGGTACCTGGTGAAAAAGAACCACTTATCTCAGAGCCTGTTCTTCACCTTCCTGCCTCCCTCGATGGCAGTCAATACATCTTATCCTGCAGAGAACGTTTAGATGGGATGATGCCGATTTTCAGCTTTGCCCCAAGACCCAGGGGACCTTGTCTATGACTGACCTGCACCTTGGCATCTCTATGCCTCCAGAAGGACACAGCTTCAAAGCCTCTCTGTACAGTTTGGTCTTTGTCTTTCTCATCTACCTGCCACCCTCCTGGTTCTGCCTAACCCAGGCTGCTGTCAGTACTGGTCTAGGTCCAAATCTTACTGTCCTAACTGGACTCTGAGATGCTGCCTTCATTTTCCTGGAGCCTATGCTTTACTTAGTAGCAGGACTAAGCCTGTTAAAGCAAGAAACTGCATGTCACCCTCTGCTTGAACCATCCAATGGATTTCCATGTCTTTTAGTTAAAGCCTGAGTCCTTTTTGGTGACATATGGTTAACATGGGACTACTACTCACTGCACTTGTGACTTAGCCTCCTGCAATATTCTTATTGCATGAGCTGCTGCCGCCATCCTGTCCCCATGCCACTCTGGAACTCCCAGATGGGCCTCCCCTTCTGGGTTCGTGCACAGTTTGCTTCCTGTGCCATGAAATCCCACTCACAGGCTGGCTCACTCCCTCACCTCCCTGAGATCTGGCTCAAATGCTCACCCGTTCAGTGAAGTCTACCTGGAATATACTCTGCTTGAAGTACAGCATCCTCCTTACTGATCTCCACATTCCTTTTATCCTGGTCTCACTTTTCTTTTACTACTTCGGTCATCATCTTCCCATTTTTTAATATAAATTATTTGGGTACGTGTGTGTGTGTGTGTGTGTGTGTGTGTTTTGTTGTTGTTTTTTCTCCCTCAACATCCCTGTTCTGTCCCCAGCCTCCAACATGTAAACTCTGTGAGACCAAGAACTTCCCCCTGTTTCGTTCACTAAGATCTCTTTAGAACCTACCACAATGCTTAGCCTAGGAGAGGTGCCTCTGAAATCCTTGTTAACCTAAGTAGCAACAAGGAAAAGAAGAATTATCAGCACCCTTGGATTAGGTAAAGAATAATCAAGACGTCTGCCGTTTTTCCCAACCAGAACCACAGGTTGATGAGTCAAACATGTCTGGCACCAGACCTAGAAAATGCACAAGACACACATTAGCTAAGTATCCAGGGAAAAGGTCACTTTCTAGACCACTTTATGCCACTGAACAAAAACCACATCAGGAAGCCATTAATCACATAAGTCTAGAGAAAATACCTACTTTTTCCATTTGAGAGGGGAATTACTCCCAGTGGTACAATTTTGTATCCCAAGGGATATTTGACCAGATTTGCAGATGTTATTTCTTAGCAGTCACATCTGGGGAAAGGTGTGGGGGCTGCTACTGGTATCTAGAGAGTAAAGGCAGGGGATGGTACTCATTATTCAGTAATGCACAGGGTAGATCCACAACAAACAGTGATCCAGCCTGAAACATCCATACTGCTACAGCCAAGAACTCAATACTCTGGCTTGCCAGGTATGGTGGTGGCCCATGCCTATAATCCCAGTGATTTGGGAGGCCAAAACAGGAGGATTACAAGTTCCAGGCCAGGCTTAGCAACTCAGGCATGCCCTAAGCAACTTAGTAAGACCCTGTCTCAAAAATTAAAAGACTAAAAAGGACTGGGGATAGAGTTAAATGGTAAACATCCTGTGTTCAATCCCCAGTACCAGTGTGCTCCCCTGCCAAAATTAAAAATACCCCCCCACACACACACACACAAAAGTATTCTGATATATGAAGAATGCCTTCAAATTGATTAAATATGTTCATTCATTTATGTAGAATTTTATATGTGATATGCTAATATACACCTAATCTAAAATGTCAATGAGTAACAAAAACATTTCTTACAAGCCCATTCTCTCTCAAAGAAGATTCAGAGGTAACAGCATGCATTAAATCAGAATGTATTACATACACTTCTCCCCAAGTTGCTCCTCTCCCTCAGTGAGCAGGCTACTTATTTATATTTTCTTAGTGTATCAGAGTGAAATATCAGATAAATTAGAAAATATAAAAACAAATAATTAGAACAATATTTTCTTGTGAATGTGTTTACTATATACATGTGCATTTATTCTTATCATGCCTTTAATAGCAAAGTCTTTATTCATGTCTGGAGTTTGATTAAAATTGTTCAGGTTAGTAGGTAAATGTCTTAAATTATCTTAATGTCATCATCAGAAATTTACCATAGAAAAGTCCCAGTAGCTATAATGTTTGATCACCTTTGAGCACTGAGACTATTAATTTTAGAAAACTTTTAGCTGCAAGAAGAGTTTTCATAAAAGTGGAGAAAGAAGGTAGGAAAGGGAATTCAGTATTTGCAGTTTGTATGGAATTTTTATAAGGTGGCAGTTTTTGTGTGTGGTGAAATTATTGTTTGTCTCTCCACCAGGGAGACCTCAGATGGGATGAATAAACCTAGACTTGGCCTTACAACTTGAAATCTGAAGTCTATTTAACTTCTCTCTCTACATCTACTGTTTATTTCATCCACTTTCCAAGTTTCCTTTATTTCTGTTGCTCTTTTTTTTTTTTTTTTGAGAAATTGAAATTTCCCCCCAAATAAAAGAAACACGTTGAGAATAGGCTCATGTTCAATTGACTCTAATCATTCAACAGGAAAATTTTCCATTTGAACAAATCTCATTTATATTCAACAGCCTGTTCTCTGAAAAGGGAAAAAAAAAAAAAGAGAGAGAGAGAGAGAGATTTTGCTAATCAATTGGCTTCAACATCACCGCTCCCAGAGTGTTTAAGACTTTAAATATTTGTGCGTTACATGTGTGCATGTGTGTGTTTGCCTTTGTGTCAAATAGCAGGGAGACGGGAAGACAGGAGGCCCGGGTGGCATACAATGTAAAACCATGGCTTTCTGAGGCACCAGTTTGTCCAGGGTCAACAGGAAGCCCTTAGTATTTGGCATAAATGCCATGCTAACATAGATTAGCGGGATAGCCTTGGACAGACCACTTTCTGCTCTAATTTATGCGCCTGAGCTTTCCTGTTTTCCCTGATGTATGCATGGGAACAAATCTAGCAAGGCTGCTAAAATCGGAGTCGGAACTCACAGCAGAGCAGGAGAGTCAAACTGAAAATCAAGAAACGGCACTGCCCCACGGGTGCCACATGAGGTCTCTGCGTCAGGTACTTCCAGACAGAATGAGTGGGCTCCCGTGTGCTGAATGCTCACTTGCTGAGGCAGAGGGCACCAAGATGAACACCCCAGAAGTGACACAAAGCCGCCCATGGACAGGAATTCCATTTCAGGCGGGCCAAGGCAAGGCTTCTCCACGTTTGCAGAGGGGCAGAGAACCAGGAGCCAGCTGCAAATCACAGAATCACAAGCTCCACCCCAGGCTCCAAAGAGTCTATTCCCCACTGCCCACCTTCCCCTTGGGATGGCATCACCTTCAGAGGACGCCTGAGCGGCTTTGAAACAGTGCTGACCCCTCAGACGGGCCTGGGCCTGAGGTGCATGTGTAAGGCAAGGGAGAATGTGGAGAGGCTGCTCTGCTCCCTACTGAACTGTCTCATGCTGCCACCCAAAGTGTCCAGGAGGGAAGATGGTCATTCAGTGCCACACACGAGGAAGCCGACTGGAAGATGTGGGTGGACCTCACGGAGGTCAGGCAAATAGCTCATGATGCAGCTGGGATCGGAACCAGAGGCTTTTCCATTCCACATGCGGCACCTCTGGGGCTTTAGACGGTGCAGACTCTAGCCGATGGTCCCCCGATTCAGGATCTGGAGGGAACAAGCTTGAAAGCGTTAATCTCCTCAGCTACACAGCCCCCACCCTCCTTCTTCCCCCACCTCACCCCTGCATGAAGATAAATAGAGAAGATATGACAAGCTGTGATGTGAATTTGGCTCAGAATGGTGATGTGCCTGGGCGTATGGACAAGCGTTTAAACTCCGTCTCAGATTTATGTGTGCTGACAGGGGTTAAAATGAATTTTTGGTCTTTGTTGGGCTGGGGAAAAAAATTTCCATTATTTGATTCTGTGATAGTTTATTCAAATCTTCAGTTAATATGTACACAATGTACTGGTCCAATTTTTCCAAACTGCCTTAGTGTTATATATTAAAGTTGTAATGGGAGAGCTGCCTATGGAAAGTAGAGTTTATTTTTTTAAAATCATTTCCTCCAACTCCTAAAATCATCTCTTCAAAGAAAGCAAGCGCTGAGAAAGGACACAATCATAAAGAATACATTCATGTTACAGCTCCTAGTGCTATTTACCCAACTCCAAATTAATGCTACACTGATTTGAACAGAACCTTCAGAGGGGAAATTTCTCTGTTCTGAAAACAAAGGCGTTGTAAACTTAGCATTGCTCGGGTTAGTTTTGCTACAAGTAACAAACAAGCATGAAGACTTTTGAGTAACTTAAATAAGATATATTTTATTACTCTTCTGTATAACAGTGACCCAAAGAAAGGCAGCACAGAGGTATGTGCTCTTTTTATTTATATATTTGTATTATTATTATTATTATTATTATTATTATTATTTACTGAGGATTAAACTCAGAGGCACTTAACCACCATGCCACATTTCCAGGCCTTTTTAATTTTTCTTTTGAGACACAGTGTCTTTAAGTTGCTCAGGACCTTGCTAAATTTCTGAGGCTGGAATTGAACTCATGATCCTCCTGCCTCAGCTTCCCAAGCAGCTTGTATCACAGGTATGTGCCACTGTCCCAGGCCCAGAGGCGCACTCTCTATTATGCCAACCAGCATTTTTCAGAAGACATTTTACAGTACAAGATGGCTGTTTGTCCACCAGCCCTCAAATCCAAATTCTAACCTGCAGGAAGGAGAAAGTGAAAGAAAAGAATATGTTCATTCTTCATAAAGAACAATCATCAGAAAAAACCATTTCAATCCCAGTTATGTGTTGGTGGCCAGAGCTGAAGTACATCGTCACAGTCAGCTGCAAGAGAGGCTTAGAAATGTAGTGTGTATTCAGTTCCACCAGATGCTGAACCAAAACATGAGGCTCTAATATTAAAGAAGAAGAGAAGATATTCAGGTAAGCATCCTACAATAATTTCTATGTCAGTAGTTTTCCTGTGGAACAAGCTTTTCAATTAAAGGTTCAAACCAAACAGACATTAGAGGGATTGGGGCCAGTCTAGCAAAGCATTCTAGGGTCTTAGTTCTAATGACTGCATGCTGGGAGTTTGGCTCTGCATTTCTCCCACGTGTGAGTTCCTGTGTCACATGACATAGTGCTCCCTTGTTCTTGCTCATCTGCCATACCCTCCTACTCCTCCATCCTTGGGTAAAGTAAACAGAAGACCAACATTGGGCTAAGATAAACTTCAGTTCCAGGCCCACACCCAGCAGTTAGGGGGCTCCAGGCTTTGTGCAATTCAGTCTTCACGCACAGGTTGAATATCCCTTATCTGAAATTCTTGGGACCAGAAGGGTGTCAGATTTCAGATATTGTTTTCAGATGTTAGAATATTTGTACATATATAATGAAATGTCTTGGGACAGGACCCATGTTTAAACTTAAAATTTATTTGTTTCATAAGTACCTCGTACACAGAGATTGAAGGTAATTTTATACATTTTTTTGTGTGTGTAGGTATCTGCACCTTCATTTTGACTGTGACCGGCCATGTGAGGTCCAGTATGGAATTTTTCTCTTGTTGTGTCAAGTTAGTGCTCAAAAAAGTTGGTTGGATTTTGGTACATTTGGGATTTTCTATTTAGGGATGCTCAACCCTATAAAACAATTTCTTATTTATTTATTTATTTGTTTGTTTGTTTGTTTGTTTAATAAACTGCAATGTACCTACCCCAGATGGGCTTCATCAAATGTCAGTCACGGGCTGGGGATGTGGCTCAAGCGGTGGCGCGCTCGCCTGGCATGCGTGCGGCCCGGGTTCGATCCTCAGCACCACATACAGACAAAGATGTCGTGTCCGCCAAAAACTAAAAAATAAATATTAAAAAATTCTCTCTCTCTCTCTCTCTCAAAAAAGTCAGTCACTATTGCCAGTAGCATTATACATGGGGATAAGGCCTGCATCTCAAACCAGCACAAGATCATGAAAAAGAACTCACCTAACACCTATATGGATCAATGAGGTCTCCTTCCCTATGTCCATGCTGCTAGGCAGAAGCTCCCAAACCCCCTGACCATGTTCATCACTTCAGCTCTGTTTTCTGATAGGAAGGGGACCCTTTCCTCCTCTGTAGCAGATCTGTCACCTTAAACAGATTTAGCTTAGAATCCCATGTCAGGCCGTCCTCTCACAACTATCTGGACTGGTGGGGGCCCCTCTGGACAGGATAGTGTGGGTAATTTGTGTGAAATAAAGGCAATTTAAACTCCTGTCTCATGGACTGAAGGCAGCTCCCACTTAGGCTTAGGTGGCAACCCTCCGGAGCCATCAAACCTAGTACCTTTGGAAGGTCCACTTTTAAAAGGCATTCTGCCCTCGCCCAGCAATGGAGGCACCATCTTAACCACACCAGCACGTTTTCCTCGAGAGTCTAAGAAATTGAGATAGATATTTGTCTCAGCAAGTCCTTGGAGCATAAAGTCAGAGAACTGCCAAAGAAATGTGACAGGCACCACTTAGTGACTCAGATAACAGCCAGAAGAAGCCAGGCAGAAGGCTGAGCGTTAGCTCCAGCGCTCTCCAGAATGTGCCTGTCCCTACCATCAAATCTGCTGGAGAGAATCAGTGATATTCGTGCTGAACACAATGAAATTGAAAATGTTGCATTAAAAAAAATATTTCCATATTATTTTATCAATTTGGCAACTTTCACATATCTTGCAGGTGAATTTGACCTCCTTTTTTTATCCATCCCCAAAGCAATGAATCTCTTTTATCCGTCTCCTAGCATTGATTGTTCCAATTACAGCAACAACCCCCAATCAGTAGCCCAGGTGCACCCACTTCCAGTCAAGCCTCTACATTTGCAGAAAATGTGATTCAAGATGTGAATGAAATCGTGCCACTCTCTTGTTGAGGTGTTCACTGGTTTCTCACCGACTGCTGGACAGCCTTCCATCTCCCCAGCAAGATGCTAGTCCCAAGGATCTGATTGGCCCTGGCTTCAAAGCTGACCCGTCCCCCTACACATACCACACAGGTCGCCACAGCTCCTGCCCTTCTGAAGCTCCGGTGCTTCCAGGGCCTCTTTCTCTCACCCCTGAACCTGTGTGCCCACTTCTCCACCCATATTGTCACTCAACCTACCTTCCTCGTCTGGCTGTCTTCTCTGTCTGCTTTATCCCCAGACCTCAACTCTTCCGGAAAGTTCCCCCTGATGGTGCACTCTAGGTTAGAAACTTCCGTGTGATACCACCAAAAGTCCTGACTTTCCATGACCATCTGAAATGATCTGTCCCCACGATTTGTTTGTCAGACCTCTCTTTCACATATGTGTGTTGTATCCTTACCCACTGCATATTTAACAACCGTGAAACCCTGCTGGCTTACAGCATGGGTTGAGTTTCCCCTATCAGAGATACTTGGGACCAGAACTGTTTCAGATATCTGATATTTTGTTTTTCAGGTTTTGAAATATTTGCAGATACATGATGAAGCGTCTTGGAGAGATAACCCAAGTCTAAGCACAGAATTTATTGATTTTTTTTTTTTTTTTTTTTTACGTACATACAGCCTGAAGTTAATTTTATGTGATACTTTTAGTGCATCTCTTTTTCAACTGTAATCCATCATATGAGGTCATGGGGTAGAATATTCCACTGTGGTCTCCTGTCAGCCCTCAAAAAGGTTTGGATTTCAGATTTCAGGACAACAAATGTTCGACTTGTATTCAACATTCGTTTTTGCTCATGGTTTGAAGTTGGGGCGATTTTGCTGCTGCTCATCAGGCTCGCTCAAGCATCTGGAATCAGCAGACAAGGCAGTTGAGGGCTGGCTGGCCAGGATGGACCCAGCTAGCACACTTCATCTCTGCTCCAGAGGCTGCTGTCCTCCAGCAGCCTGCCCTGGACCTGCTCTCAAGTGGGGGTAAAATTCTAGGAGAGTATAAAAATGCAAATGCCTCTGGAAGCCTAGGCTCAGAACTGAGACATGACGCATGCTGAATTCCATTCGCTACAGCAAGGCACAAAGCCAGACCAGAATGATAGACCCCAGGTTTTGATGAGGATCTGGAAGTCACTTTATAAAGGTCAGAGACCTAGGAAAACCATTACCTGGGACCATCAATTCAATCCGTTTTTGGCTTATCCACAGTGCCTGCTCAATTCCTGGCTGCCCAGAAATATCAATCAAATGAATGAAGTGAGACAAATAGAAGTATCCCAAGGTTAAAATGTCACCAATGACATCGATAGAGCAGCTGAATCTGGCGACTGGGTCCCTGTGACTTTGGCCACGGAGCTGTTTTCAGACAGCAGGTGTGTACAGAGTGTGTGCCCACCCTCTCTACGGTGGGAGCATTTCCCAGCATCCGACTGCTCCCTCGTCTCTCTGTTAATTGTGGGTCTTAACTTCTTTATATTTTATGATGCCTCAGTATTTTGCAGTTCCCTCACCAGAGAGGGACTGCCACTCCCAGGGTTGGCTAATTCCTAGGGAGGGCAGCCGTCTTCATGCCTTTGAAGTGCAAACCAATCAATCTCAAGTCCACACCCCCACATAACTCCTCTTATCAGACCCCTAACATCTGGGACACTGTTGTTCCACTGTGAGTCATCCCAGGACCCTGAGGTGAACAAGTGGAGACCACTCTGATGTCCCACAGCTTGGTGAAGTCCAGCCATCCAATCCTAAATCTGTTCATCTACTCACTCTGCTTTGCCCATGATTTCCCTCCAGAATCACAGTAAATCTGTCCACATTCCTCCCACCCTCTTTGTGCCCCCAGACTAACCCTGATGTTTCTCCATGTGCCCCCATCCCAGCCCCAGGGCGCAGAGCATGCCTCCTTTTCTTGAGAACGGTATCAAATTGAATTTTCAAGTACAGCACTCTCCTGTTGGGTCGTCCTCATCAGACCTGAATAAAATCAAAACACTAGGTACTTTATAAAACAGTCTCAGGACCTGCACCGCTAAAGTTATGGATAAAAGAAAGTTGGAGAAAAGCAGCAAGCATACTCTCAGTAGGAAATGCTCTGTGACGACACTGTCCTGAGCCTGAGGGGACAGGAGATGCACACAGCCTGTACCTGCCTTCCTTGTCTTTCCTCTGCTGGTTCCCCACTCCCTTCCCTGCCTTGTGTCCGCCCCTCTCCATCCTTACTTAAAGTCTACAATAGAGATGATCCATGATCCCACTTCCAGCATGGTGACCGGCTCGCAATGCATGTCAGAGAATCCATCAAAATGCCAAGATGTTTCTCCTCCATCCGGTCCCCTCACTGTTCCATTCCCCGTGGGTCTCCTTCCCTAGTTTTCTTTCTCCAACTTTCCACCCAAACACACCCCTCACATTGCCAGATCTCCCCTAGAGAGCCAGTGTCACAGCCTGGCTTCAGAGGGCAGCACCTCTGTCTGTCTAGTTTTCCGACTGAGCTAAGGTGGCAAGTCAGTTCCACTCTGTAAGGTCAACAGTGAGTTCTTCGGTCACCTGTGGTTGCTTAGCATATATGTGCTCTACTGTTCTCCAGCGAGATCTGAGTAGGAATGTGAGAGTCCCAATAGGGAAAAAACTGCAAAATACACCAGGGCCCTCCCTGGTCCACACCTGGTGGGGAGAGAGACACTCCTTCCCTCCCCTGCTCCACATCCTCCCCTATCTCATCCCACCTCTTCCAGCGTCTCCTGCTTCTCTCTGCTCCTGTCACCTGCCCTCAATATCCACTCACCAGTTCCTGAGGTCTTCCCTGGGGGTGTCCCATTTTGACTAGAGTCCTCACACAAATGTGGAAAACACTCCTTCAGTATGGTTTTGCTGATATCAATCAGAATTTTTCACATGCAATATTACTAAGAAACCAGAGATAAAAGGAGACAAAGATGAATTAATTTGCTGCAGTTATTCTTATCCAGAGAGAACTCAAGTGTAGCCACGGTTTGGTCTGGCAGACCTGGAGGACGGTCCCCAAGTTCCCAGGCTTCACTGCTGGACAATGTACTCAGGGGCTGATTGTAGAAGCTGTGGGGTGATTTCACTACCAGGGCTGGTCGATTCTCTGTCTCGTCAGAACTGGCTACCTGCCCTCATTTCTATCCCACCCCACACCTGTGCCCAGGCCATTCACTTTGGCATTGATTTGCAGCTGCTTTAGGTCTCAGGATCATGTCCTTGTTCCCAACATCCTGGATGGGGAGGCATATCTATAGGAGCCTCCAGATGCTACCTCTGGACCTTTGTCTCCCCACTAAGCCCCTCGACTCATTCTCTCCACCCCCATGGCCTCATGTTTACCTGTCTGTAGGATTGTCATTGTCTAGGTGTTGCCATTAACTTTTCCTTTATTTTATTGTTAGTATTTTTTGGCTAGTTTAATTTAGTTTGCTTATTACTTTGGAGTGTGCTAGCAGAGAGAGAAAAGCCCATGTATTTGTAACTATCCTTCTGTCTGTCAACTAGCAAAAGGCAGCATTATCCTTTATAGTCTGTAGGTTTTGCATTAATACATTCATGGGGGAGTGGTTTAACTAGGAAAAAAATGAGCCTGAAGATGTGACTCAGAACACAGAGCAATTAAAGCAATTGTATATGTGTAATAAAAATAATAAGCTGGGGTTTCTGGGAAGGACAAATATTTGAAAAGCTTAGCAAGAAAGTAGAAACAATGGTTCTTCTTAGGGGTTTGGCCACCAAAAGAACCCAGGCACATTTTAGAAATACAAGTATCTTGAGTCAAGTTGGAAGGATCCTGTTTTCTCTTGTTTTCATTTTTTGGTGCAGTATAGCGCATCCGTTTTACCCCTCCCACACATCCACGCTCCTTTCCCCAGGTCTTTAATAAAAGCCTGTTGTAGACACAGCATCATGATGGATGGCCTTTGGGAAATGAGATGTGGGATGAGACAGGACAGCATGCCCTGCATAAAGGAGTCCTGGGTGGTGAACAGGCAGTAGTGCCTACTCTGGCCTTGGGCTCAGAACATTCCAATTTAAATTCTCACTTGTCACTAACTTTGTGACTCTGGGAAATTGTTACTTAGACTCCAATTTCCCCATTTATAAAATAAGCATAACAATAATATCTAATTCATGATGTTGTTATAATGAATTGATATAGATAAAGCCTGTATTATTGTAAGTTCTGCTAAATAAATTTAAACGTTACATTTGGTAGGTAAAAGTATACACACAAAGCCAGAAGTAATTATAAGAAAATCAAATCTCAGAAAGGCACAGTCTACATAGGCAATGCTAGTTACTGCCCTGTACATGTTAAGACCACAAATCAATTTCATAATTCTAAGCAGACCAGAGCACCCCAATTAATACCAGGATGGCAGTCCTGAGGCCTCTGGTCACCCTGCTATTTTCACAGTTCAGACACCTCTACTTTCCACTGCTTCTGTGTTTCCAGGTTGAAAATTTCCTGGTCTGAGTCCTCTGAGATGACAGCCATGTTCCCACTCCAAACACAGCCAAATGGCCTTTCCCTAAGTCCTGGTGTCACGCACAGAGCTGATCTTAGCCAGAGTTCTTAACTGCAGGCCACACAGATTGACTCCAGTGATAACAGCAGTAAGGAATTCACAATAAAAATTAAAAAAAAAAAATGAATCTGTGGGTTTGACTCCCAAATGAAGGAGCAGGAAAACTGGACTTCAGAAATGAGCAGCAACGAGATATGCCAGACAGGGTCAGGCTCACAGCCAAAATGTGTCAATAAAGCTGTGAAAGTTATAGAATGCTGAGCTCCACTGCAGCTCCAGCTGCTGCTCCAATGCAGCTTCCACTGCACCTCTCACTGTGGCTTCCCCTGACCTTCACCTTCCTTTGCAGCATCCAATGCATCTCCCCCTTCCCTTCTGATGTACCTCCCAGAGAAACTTTCTTTGCACTTCCCCCAGGCACTTCCATTGCAGCCTTAACTGCAGCTTCCATGTCCCTTCTGCTTTAGCCTCCATTGCTCCTTCTGTTTTAGCTTAGCTACAGCTTCCACTCTGCCTTCTACCCTAGCTTCCATTACAGCTTCTACTGTACGTTTCACTGTGGCACCAAAAACAGCTCCAACTCCAGCTTGCACTGTGGCTTCCACTGCTTTGACTCCAGCTTTCACTGTGACCCTTTGGTCCAGACTCTGCACACTGTTGCTGGAACCAACACACTATGCTCTCCTTGCAAACTGGAAGTTGCTGTTGCTGCAGCCATCTCCACCTGCCACCATAACAACCTCTCTGCCATCTCACTTATCTGAGTCACTGATTTCCAGTCCGAACTCCAGGGTTGGGGGTGGGGTGGCTTTTATGCCAAGTCAAAATCTCATGCTTTGGCCCTAAATTCACAGAGCTAGAAAGCCATGCCTGGCATGGTGGTGCACACTGGTAATTCTAGCAACTTGGGAGGCTGAGATAGATGGATTGCAAGTTCAAGGCCAGCCTGGACAACTTCATGAGACCCTGTCTCATATAAAAAATTAAAAGGGCTAGGGATGTAACTCAATGATAGAGTACCCCTAGGTTCAATCGCCAGTATAAAAAATAAGTTAATTTTTCATAAGAGTCTGCAAAGCTAGAATGTGATGTTTTCACCTGTTAGGTGGGGGCCAGACTATGCATCTTCCAGGATTCTTGAGATGGAGGTTTCTTCACAGATAGGAGGGGTGGCCAACATAGAAACGATGCCTAAATGAGCAAGAAGCACAACCACTGTGTGCTGCTGCTTTGAGTAGCTAGACATGCATGGGGGCTGCTGTTAAGAGCACAAACCAATTTCATAAGCATGGAGTAGGAACATGACTTACGGTCCAAGTCACGAGACCTTGGAGAACATTTGCATTAAATACTGTGATATGTTCATTTATTGACCTAATCTTATGATAGTATTATATTAACTTATAAAAGATTTCTGCTCTGAATCTATTTTTAAATAAAATCATTTATCCCTCTATATATGTGTAATTGTGAAGAGTAAAATAAATTTTTTAAATCTTTATAATGGTTGTCTAAATTAAAAATATAAAGGGTTGGGGATATACCTCAGTGATAGAGTATGTGTTTAGTATGTGCAAGGCCTTGGTTTGGATCCCTAACACTACACTGTTTTAAATATATATGTGTGTGTGTGCGCGCGCACGCGCGCACATATGTGCACATGCATATGCGCGTTTGTATAAAACACTGCATGTTTATATGTGTGTGTGTGTATATATATATATATCACTGTTATATATATAATAGCACTGTTTTATATATATAATTTGTATAAATTTATTATATATTTACATGTAAGAAAAGCTTGACAAACATTCACATATTTTATATCATATATCTAAATTATATGACTTTTATTAAGCCATTGATATTTTCTGGAGTTAGAATTTTCAATATAATCTTATTATCTTAATTTTTCATAAAATTACAGACTATTTTCCTCCATATAAATTTGTGGCTAAAATATTTGAAATCATTGACATGGTTGACTCTGCTTTGGAAACCCCAATATTTTAAAAGGATAAAATCACCTTTCTACCCATTCTGACATACCTGAAAAATTCAGATCACATTGTGCTTAATGAAGGGGTGTCCCAAGATTATTTTCATGTCAAAAATTGTACTATGTTCTAAATATGTTTTCTCAATGAATATTGCTATAAGGCAGAGATCATAAAATGTTATCTCCTATTTCTTGGAGAATTGTGCTAATTTGGAGGATACAAAATGCCAGGTCATATCATTTTTATATAGATTTTCTGATTAAAAACAAAAAACATCATCAAAAATATTCTTTTCAGGCTGGGGTTGTGGCTCTGAGGTAGAATGCTCACCTAGCACGTGCAAGGCCCTGGATTTGATCCTCAGCACCATATAAAAATAAATTTTAAAAATGCAGGTATTGACAACTACAACTAAAAAATAAAATATTTTTTAAAATATTCTTTTCTAAGTCATGATATTGCAAAACATATCAAATGCCAAAATCATGTCCTGTATACTATCTGATTTCTCATCACTTAACTTATTTTCTTTTCCTGTGCTATTATAGGAATGAAGTGCTGTTTATAAATTTTATTATCGAGTATGGCAATTTACAAAATGCCTTGAAAGACAAAGCTTTATTGGCACTTCATGTGTTGAATTATTTAATGAAAGAATTTTAACTCATTTTGAACAAGTTATAACAACTAAAATATAAAGGACTTGTTTCCAAAATATGTTTGATACCACATAGGACACTTAGGTGGATTTTAAAATTAATATATTTAAAGGATCAAATATTTTCTAAAACTTGATTCATAATGAGCAGAAAACAGAGACTGCAGGACTCAATTTTTATTTATTTAACTATTTATTATTTTGGTTCAATACTAGCTTTATCAGAAAAAAAGTATGTTACAGATCAGGTATAGATAAATAAAGTCTGTTACATTTGTATAATTATGAACTTTGTCTCAATTAGTACAATAATGCATCCTGTTCAATTGATTTTAACTATGGCCTCTGTTCTATAGCTAATTTCAAATACAGTTCTTCTCCACAGGGCTCTTAATTCAATTTAGTACATTGTCAGTATTTTTTCATACTCTGCTTCAATAAAATTTAGATCCTTAATATAATTGCAAAATATATCTTTTCTTCAGTGAATTTTGAATTTTAGCAATTTACAAACGTGTTCATAAATCATGACATATTTCATCTTTTCTGAAAAAAAAGTACAAATTTAACTGACTTTATATTTGAGGCATCTGATGTGACTGGTTTATAGTGAAATCATTTAACTATTAGCTGATACTATTAATGGTGATTTCAAAATATATCAATAATTATTCTCTGACATTTTATGTATATACAAATATCTTATAATGGTGAAATTAGTTTATAATAGCAGACATTTGATCTAAGTGAAAAGTCATGTCCATCTTTCACTGGTGAAATGTAACACATTTTCTACAGTAGCACTCAATCAATCTTCATCCCCTGAGAACAGACTTCTTACTATTAATAGGCCACAATGGAATTAAACTAATAATAACGAAAATATCACTACAAAACTCCCAAATACTTCAGAATTAATCAACATATTTTAAGTAAGACCTAAGTCAAAGAAGATATCTCAAGAGAAGTTTAAAAATATTTTCAATTGAATGAAAATTAAAACACAGCTTCTGAAAAATCTGTTGAATGTTGCAAAAGCAGAGCTAACAGAGAAATATATGAAAAAAAAAGAAAGGCAAATTAAATCCAAAATAAGCAAAAGAAAAGAAATAAGAATTGGAGCAGAAATCAATGAATTTAAAAATAAGAAAGGAATAGAGACTGTATATGAAATCAAAAGCTGGTTAGAGGGCTGGGGTTGTGGCTCAGTGGCAGAGCGCTCCACTGGCACATGTGAGGCACTGAGTTTGATTCTCAGCATCACATAAAAATAAATAAAGTAAATGTATTGTGTTCATCTACAACTGAAGAGAAAATATTTTTAAAAAGCTGTTTAGAAATAGAATAGAAATTACTAGTACCAAAAATGAAAGGTGGCATATCTTTACATATCCCAGCCATTAACAGTATAATATGGGGATGCTACTAGAAGTTTTATTACAGTAAATTTGGCAACCTAGATGAAAAGGACCAATTCCTTGAAAGATCAATCTGCCAAAACTTACCCAAGAAGAAATAGACAATCTGAATAATCCATTATCAACTAAATTGCACCAATTTTTAATAACCTTCCAAAATGGAAAACATCGGGCCCAGACAAATTTGCTGGTAATTTCCACCAAACATTTCAGGAAAAAATCATACTAATTCTATCGGATAGACATAGGAAAACGAAAACTTTCTAACTGAGCCCAGCCTCACTTTCATACCAATATCAAAGCATTACAAGAAAACTACAAACTCTTATTATCACAAATATAAAAATCCTCAATAGCAGATATACAATAATAATGTATAAAAAGAAATATACACAAAAAGCAAGTGGGATTTATACTGACTATGCAAGATTATTTCAACATTCAAAAATCCATTAAGGTAATCTATCAAATCAACAAATTAATTTGTTGAGACTTACATTATTTTTTGAGACTAAATTAAATTAAATTTTTGAGACTAAAAGTCATATGATCATATTAATACATAAAGAAAAATCATTTGACAAAATAATAATCATTTCTGGTTAAAAAAATTCTCAATAACCAGGGGCTAGAGTTTGATTTCCTCAATTTGATAAAATACAACAAACTTACAACTAACGTACATAATGGTGAGAAACTAGAAGCTCTTCCACCAAGACAGGAAACAAGGTGAGGATGTTTGATCTCACCATTCATTTTCAACATCATACAGAAAGTCCCAGCTAATGCAATAAAGCAAGTAAATAAAGTAAAATTTTTATTGTTTGCAGAAGGCACAATCACCTATGTAGAGAACCAAAAGAATAAATGAAGTCCCGGAAATAATTTGCAATTTTAGCAAAGTTGCAGGATACAAGGTTAATTTAAAAAAAAAAAAATCAGTTTTCTACTTACCAGCAATGGACCAGCAGTATTTGAAATTAAGAGCACCACCTCCAAAAATAAAATACTTAGGTATAAATTTAACAAAGTTGTACAATATCTACATGAGGGATATTATAGACCTCTGATGAAAGAAATGAAAAGAAATTAAATGAATAGCTCATCTTCAGGGACAGGAAAAATCAGTATTGTCAAGTTGTCAGATCTTTTCAACTTGGTCTGTAGGTTCAGGGAAAACCCAATCAAAAGCCCCTCAAGTTATTTTTCAGAATTGACAAACTGAGCCTAAAGTTTATAGGGAGAGGCAAACGATCCAGCATATTTAATACAATATTGAAGGATCAGAAAGTTGGAGGCCCAGTGCTTCCTGACCTCAAAACTTACAATGAAAAAGCTACAGTACAACTGATGTGATTCTGCAATCTGTATATGGGGTAAAAATGGGAGTTCATATCCCACTTGAATCAAAGTGTGAAATATGATATATCAAGAACTATGTAATGTTTTGAACAACCTACAATAAAAATTAATTTTAAAAAAAAGAATATAAAAAAAAAGCTACAGTAACTACACACTGTGATACTAGTAAAACCACAGACCTATAAATGGAACAAAATCCCCCCAAAAAAGACTCCCATAAATGTAATCAGCCTACTTTTGATGAAGGAGCAAAAGCAATATAATAGAGCAAGACTAGTCTTTCCAAGAAATGATGCTAGAACCAATTGAATGCCCACATTCAGAGAACAAAAAAAAACAGAATCTGGACAAAGTTCTTACACTCTTCACAAAAACTAACCAAAAATGATCATGTTCTTAAATGGAAAATGCAAAACTGTAGAACTCCTAAAAGATAACATGGAAAACCTAGATGATCTTGGGTATGGTAATGACTTCATAACTGCAATAACAAAGACATTCTGCATGAAAGACAGATTTGATAAGCTGGACCTCATGAAAATAAGAAAATATTCTACAAAAGACAATGTCAAGAGAATAACAAGACAAGTCACAGACTGGAAGAAAATATTTGCAAAAGACACATTTGATAAAGGACTAGTATTCAAAAAAATATAAAACCTCTTAAAACCTAACAGTAAGAAAATAAACAACACAAATAGAAAACCAGATCAAAGATCTTAAAGCATGCACGTGAGCGCACGCACACACACACACACACACACACACACTCACACACACATCTATGGCAAATCAGCACATAAAAAGATATTCCACATCACGTCATTAGGGAAATGTAAATTAAAAAAAAAAACACCTCTGAATATGTTGGGGACCGCAAATCAAGTCAAGATGGTGCCTGGCAGTTTGCCAGGAGGAGTGGTTTGTGAAGCAACAGCACCGGGCCATTTAGATGGTGGAGATTCCTTATTGGCTGATTGCTGTATCTAGATGATGCTGATTGAGTCAAGCTATGTGTCATCAGTTAGGTATATATACCTCTGCTGTTCTGCAATAAAGCGGCTCCTGCTACCTTGAGTTTCGGCTCAGTTCCCGCTGAGTTTCCTCCCAATAAAGCAGTTCCCACTTCAACCTTCAAGTTGCTTGTCACCTCCTGGTTATTTTGCCCAGCCGGACTGTGGCAGAATATCTATTAGAATAGTCAAAATCTGGAAAACAGACAACATCACAGATTGATGAAGATGTTGAGAAACAGGATCTCTCATTTATTGCTGGTGGGAGTGTAAGAAGAGACAGCTACTTTGGAAGACATTTTGACATTTTATTTTTACCAAAGTAAACATACTATTACTATGTAATCCAGCAATTGCAGTTCTTGATATTATGGTCACTAAAAGAAGTTGAAATGTTATATGTTCATATAAAACCTGGACACTGATATTTATAGCAGCTTCATTTATAATCACCAAAACTTAGAAGCAATGGAGATGTAAGTGGAGGGCAAAATGGACAACTACCTATTGTTAAAAAGGAATGAGCTCTAACAAACACCCTAATACGTGTTATGGTTTGGTATGAGGTATCCCCCAAAAGCTCCTGTGTTAATGCAGGAGTGCTCAGAGGTGAAAGATGGGATTGTAAGAGCTGCAACCTGATCACTTCATCCTAGTTTGAATGACTAGGTGGTAACTGTAAGTAGGTGGGGCATGGCTGGAGTCGCTGGGTCACTGGAGATGTGCCCTAGAAGGTTGTCTCTTCCCTGTGGCTCCTGCCCCCACCCCCTCTCTCTGCCTCCTGATGCCACCATGAGCTGAGCAGCTACCCTCCACTGGGCCCTGTCCCCATGATATGCTGCCTCACCTCAGGCCCAGAGCAGGGGGATTGGACAACTATGAAACCGTGAGCCACCCCCCCCAAACTTTTCTTTCTCTAATTTGTTCCTTTATGGTACTCTGGTCACAGTGACAAAAGAGCTAATTAAAACAATAACATGTGGAGTAACCTTAAATGCATATTACTTTATGACAGAAGTCAATCTGAAAAGATTGTGTGATTCCATTTACATGATATTCTGAAAAAGGCCAAACTATGGAGATAGTAAAAAAAATCAATATTTCCAGGGGTTAGGAGGGGAAAAGGAATGAGCCAGAGGGGCACAGATGATTTTTAGGGCATTAAAATTACTCTGTATTGTGCCACAATGGCGCATACAGATCCTTATACCTTGTCCAAACATCAAACGTAGAATAACAAGAGGAAACCCTATTGTTAACTGTGGCCTGTGGATTATAACTACAAGTCAATGTAGATTCATCAGTTGTAACTAATGTACCACTTTGGTGGGTACATTAATGGAGGAGGTTATGCATGTGTGAGGTAGGCAGACCATAGAAAATATTTGTGCTTTTCTCTCAATTTTGCTGTTAAACTTCTCTTAAAAAACAAAGTAAAAAGACCTAAAGTTTTTTTAAAAAAAACGTAAAAGAAAAAGAGATAACTAAATCATCTGTTTTCACTTTTGACACCGAGTTGTCTAGACAGGGCAAATTAACTTGAAGAGAACTTTCACCTGGTAGCCATTACGCCCTTAGAAATATGACTTTTCAGTTGAGGACAGTCTACTTTTGTTAAGAACGGTTTCTTTTTTATATAATGGTATGTGCCTATTGTTTTGGACAGAAATAACCACAGTGTAACTATACGGTATGATGATTCTACCTTCAGCAAGATGATGAACTAGGTGGTTCCTTGGCTCAAATCTCCCACAGCTGCAAAAATTTTACAGCCGATCTCAGACAGAAGTGCCTTTGTGGGATCCTTAGAACTTAGGGATTCAGGTAGAAAATAACAACCTGGGGCTGGGGATATGGCTCAAGCGGTAGCGCGCTTGCCTGGCATGCGTGCGGCCCGGGTTCGATCCTCAGCACCACATACAAACAAAGATGTTGTGTCCGCCGAGAACTAAAAAATAAATATTAAAAAATTCTCTCTCTCTCCCTCTCTCTCCTTAAAAAAGAAAGAAAAAGAAAATAACAACCTGGGAGAGCCCAGGATCTCCAAGGACCCTCACACACAGGTGGTACACTGTGGCCCAGCTCCACACCTGAACACGGCCCTGTCTCTGAGGGGGGTTGGCTGGAGCCCCCTGGGTGTCGGTTCTGCTGTCCACAGTTCTCTGCCCAGGGACCAAAGAGGAGTCACACCTGCTGTACCTTGGGAGACAAGGACACCCACCTCGATGCCAGCTATGGATCCTGAACCAGGGCCGCGATTCTCTTGGCTACATTCAGAGAATAATAGTGCGTGGGCGAGGACCTCGTGGGAGACACAGTCTTCTGAATCCCCAAGGAGGGCTCAGGTCCCAGAGCAGATCCTCAAACAGTCCTGCATCACCTCAGCTGAAGCTGGAGGGAAGCCCCACGTACACAGGTGCCCAGAGACATGGACATCAGTGTCTCCGAAGGCCCATATGCTGACTTGAGACCCACTCTGGATCCTACAGTAGCCTACAAATCAGCTGCAGCTTATCTCAGTTACATTAGGAAGAGCCACACCTGCCCAGGGACCCTCCAGAGACGCAGGATCCACAATTCTAGAGACAAATCTGACCTCCTCTGTCCCAGCTGTAGACCCTAAAGCAGCCCTGTGACTCAGTTCCAGTGTCTCTCGGGACAATGAAATCAGGGGCTGATGTTTCCTTAGCAGATGTGTGTCTTCAAGGTTCCATGAGGTCGCTGCATCCCTATGATGGATAGTAGATGTTGAAAATCGTTCTGTAAAAGTCATGTGTTTGGCATCAATTCCCTTGATAAACAAAAAGATATAATATTTATTTTTCACAAAACTTTCAATTTCACATTTCAGGCTAATTCCAAAAGTGTGAACAGTGAAATCATAAAATCAAACAATAAAAGAAATACAGTCGTAATGCTACACCCTGCACAATTGTGGAAGCTCCGATAGGAAGAAAGCTGGGGTATTTTCTGGGGTATTTTCTGTACTTTTTATGAAAGCACTGCTCAGTCTCGATCTCTCTTGTGCATTTCCTACATCCTAGTAAATGATTTCCCCAGCTTCTCATGGCCTTGCCCTGGTACCATTGGCTGGCACACCACACGCCCAGCGTAAGAGCAAGGGTGACTCTTTCTCCTACCAGCATTGAAGACTGGAAAGAATTGCCCATTTATTACGGGTTGGATATGAGATGTCTCCCCAAGCGCTTGCGTTAATGCAGGAATGTTCAGAGGTGGAATGACTGGATTGTGAGAGCTGTGACCTCGTCCGTAAATCTTCCTTTGAATGGACCGACTGGGTGACAACTGTCTGACTGTATGACTGTAGGCAGATGGAACATGACAGGAGGAGACGGCTGTGCCCTTCAAGGGGCCATCTTACCTGTGGTTTCTTTTCCTTCTTTATTTTCTTCTGCTTACTGATCCTGCCCTGAGCTGTGCAGCTTTCTTCCAATGGTCCCTTCCACCATGACAAAGTGCCTCACTTGGGCTCAGAGCAGTGAACTCAGCAGCCCATGGACTGAACTTCTGGAACCATGAGCAACAATGAACGTTTCTTAGTCTCTAAGTTGTTCTTGTCAAGCATTTTGGTCACATGGAGGCTGACTAATACACCACTCCTGTCCCGGTGTTGGTTTTACCAAGGCATGCTGCACACAGGCATGCAGTAATTACTATGCAGCATAAAGGGGCCAGGAAAAGAAAGACAAATCAGTACAGACCGTCTTTCATCTATTATCTCACTTGCAAGAGCATCTTCTGCTTCCCGAGCCTTTATTTCAGAAATGCACAAGATCATGACGGAAGCCGGAAGAAAGAAATGAAGGTCTTCAGAATCTGATCTGGATTATTTCTACACAACCACTAATAGCGACATTTGAATTAAAAACATAAGGAAGAAAAAGAGTAAATGGGATACCACAAGCAAGTCTAGAGCTTCAGCAAGAATTCCCTTAGTACTCAGCATCATCTCCAGAATCCCTGGGAGAGTCTGACTGCAGATTGTTAGGAAGGCCCAACCCTAGGACTGGGAAGCCACATTTAGCCACCTGTTTTAGCTGCTGTTAACAAAAGACCTGACGAGAACGTTTTTAGGGGAGAACAAGTTTATTTGGGGGTCACAGTTTCAAAGGTGACTCCATTGCTGTAGGCCTGAGGTGAGGCAGAACATCGTGGCAGAAATGTGTGGCAGAGGACAACAGCTCAGGGTTCAGCAAACAGAGAGAGAGAGAGAGAGAGAGCTCCCCTCATCAGGAACAAAATTTATGCTCTATTATGATTTGGATGTGAGGTGTCCCCCAAAAGCTTGAATGTGAAACAGTGCCACCGGTTCAGAGAAGAAATGATTGGGTTATGAGACCCTTAATTAGTGAATTAATCACCTGATGGAATTAACTGAATGATAACTGAAGGCAGGTGGGGTATGCCTGGAGGAGGTAGGCATTGGCGGCAAAGCTTTGGGGTATATATTTTTATCTGGTAAGTGGAGATCTCATTCTCTGCTTCCTGATCATCCTGTGAGCTGCTTCCCTGTGCCACACTCTTCTGCCATGATGCTCAGCCTCACCTTGAGCCCTGAGGAATGGAGTCTGCTGTCTATGGATTGAGACCTAGAAACCTTGAGCCCCCTAATAAACTTTTCCTCCTCTACAGTTGTTCTGGTCTGGTCTTTAAGTCACAGCAGTGATAAAGCTGACCAAAGCATACCCCAAAGGTACGACCCCAGAGTCTTAACTCCTCCAACCACACCCTGCCTGCCTAGAGTTACCACCCAGGTAATTCGTTCATTCACGTACATTAATGCACTGATGAGCTTAAAGCTCTCATAGCCAGATAATTGCTCCTCTAAACTCTCTTGCATTTTCTCACACATGAGTTTTTTGGGGGACCACTTACATTCAAACCATAACACCACCTGCGTTCATTATTGCAGATCCTATCTCCCAAAGGGTCCAGACCCAGGCCCTCCTTGGATCCTGCGCGGCGCTTCTCTCTGCAGACCTCCTGTGCTCTGGAGCTCCCAGACCGCCAGGGGTGGTAGAGCCTGCCACGGAGGAGCTGGGATACCATTGCTGGTTGATCATCATGACTCAGTTACAGTGACTTTTTTTTTTAAAGCAGTGTGATTATGCTCTCTAAAATGTCCTGATGACGTGACACGCCACTCTGTGATCATACAGATGACTATCCGTGAGTATGTTTGAGATGCAGTCTATAAAATACGAACATGAGAGTGATCCTGATGGAGCTGGATATGACATCTGCCCTTGGGAGGAGCCCACAAGCTTTCACTTCGTTTTTCAGTATTAGATTTCCCATCTCTGATATGGTTCCTTTTCAGGGGAGGAGAAAAAAAAAAAAAAGAAAGGAAATAAACTCGCCTTGTTCAGACCTTTTCTCTCGAACGCCTTCGGAAGGCTTCTAACTGATGTTTAAATCTCCTGTAGCCTGAGAATCCTCTAGTATGCTGGGGATGTTTCACAATAAGGTCTACTAATTATAGATATTTTTAGGAGTTTTTTCCCCCTCCTCAGACAGATAATAGTCCCAGCATTTTAGAAAGATTTTAGACCTCGCTAATATTTGCAAGAAAGAACAATACCTTAAAGCTCCCAGGTCTGTGGAAACTCTCCCCAGAACTCAGAATCTGATTTAAATTTGCTATTGAGACTTAGAGTTGGACTCAGGCTCCCGAGTAGCATTAATTTTTTAAAACATACATATTTTTCCCATTGTCTCTGTTCCAGATTCTACACGTGTCTGACCGTGATAAAACAGGACATCAAGCTAAAAGCAAATGCAAAACTGCTCAGGATGGTTATTTGACTCCGAACTCTAAATAGCAGGCAACACAAACAATCATGGAAATAATGTGCAGAATCTATGGGCTCTCAGTTTTGAACTCACTGGAGTGCTTTTGAAACTATATTTCTTCCCAAAAGCATGACAGGAAAATGTGGAACTACCATTTACTATGGCCCCTAGAGTAGCTGCCAATCAAGCTTTGAAAGCTGCAAGTTCTTTTAAAGGGAATTAGAAAGAAAAAAACCCTGGATGGTCTGAGAGTCATTTGCAAGTACCGAACACTTCACAAGTGTGTTGAATCAACTGCATAGAGAAAAGAGGCCATAAAAAAATACAAGACGCAATGTGTACATTTGTGAGGAGAAAACTTAAGATTTTTGAATGGAGAAAAACTGTGATGGACAGAATGAAGGAAGAACAAGGTGTTAGGGAAAAGAAAAAAAAAAACTGTTGAAGGCAGAGTACCAGTGTGGGGGAGAGGAGTGGAATATTTTAGAAAGAACAATGTGTTGGGGAAAGAAATGACTGAAACAGTGTCTGTAACGATTTTAAATTGGAGAAACGCAGTGGAAATGACCCAAGATGTCAAAATGAAAGGGTAAGATCGAGGTCATAGAGAACTCAACCATTTTCCAGAAAATAATGTCCATTAGAGCCCCTAATCGGACGCCCCATTTCCTAGTGACTGCCTCTTCTTTTAAGTCAAGGCTTCTGTCCCACTTTAATGGATAGAATTAAAGCTCCAACCTTCTGTACTCTTCCATCAAGGAAAAAAAAATCTTAAAAACAGTAATCACTAAAAATTCAACTTTCTGTGATCAAAGGGGAAAGAGAACCAGCTCTGTTACAGCAACCATCAAAATGAGACCTAAGGGTTGAAAATGACTAAAGAATAATTATCGCAGTTTAGTGTGCTCTACTACAAAGTTAAGAATGTGTCAGCAACTCCATTACGAATCTTCTTACTCAGTGGTTCAGAGCCTGGCCTAACAAATCTGCTCCAAGTCAATTACACTTGGTACATTTTAAAAAAATAAATTGTAAGCTCATTTCAAATTTACTGAAATGGGAGACTGTGGAAATCGTTGGTTTGGGGAGCTATAGACTTGAATTATGCGGTTCTTGCCACCTCTGTATTTTTTTGCTTCTTAAAGTTACAGATGCCATTTTACTTTGAAACACATGCTTGCTGATCAGTAAACATCACGGGCACTTATTGAAATTTCACACTTTATCTCATACCTATGTACAATTATTATGTGTTAGTCAATTTAAAAAAATGTTCAAGGAGATGGAAATGCTAAATACACTGATTTGATGATTATACATTATATACATGTGTTGAATTACCACAATAAATATGCAAAATTAAGGTAATAATAATTGATTTGAATTTTAAAAAAGTTCAAGAGCTTGCAAACAATCTAGGGGAATATAACTCACTTTCCTACATACAAATTGAACTGTAGCCCAAGGCAAGGCAGACTCGTCCCTATTTCTAATTTCTAGGTTATTCCTTGTTATTACTTAAATTTGCAAAACTTTTACAGATCTGAAGTACAAAGCTAGTCCTCTGCAAGCTGAGGTAATGCTAATGTGCAAAATTACTTAATTTTTAAAAATGACTAGGAGAAGCAACTTCAACTAGGATTTCTCCAGAGTGGCAGGGTCCTTCTCTCAATTCATCAAACAATTCATCAACATGTCACTTTTTTTTTGCATTCATGGTAAATCTGTGCAACAAGATGATTCTCATCCATGCCATTTGATAAACCCATGAATTGTATTTATTGTGATCAAAGTCTAAGTATTGACAATCTGAGAATTTTGCACTTTGGGTAAATAATTTGCTTCTTTTGTTAATAAAAAGAAAATACCCTGTTTTTGAAAACTGCTTTAAAAATATGTGCTGCTGACTCTGGTCAGAAGAACACACATCCTTCAGATGCTAAGAAAATCACCTCACATTCTTCCAGTGAGGAAAGGGTATCAAGTATGCATACACTGTGGTGGGCAGAGGACAAATTTACTTCTTTCTCAATCCCTGGATTTCTATCTCACCACTAAGGTTTGTTCTCATCTACTTATTTTGATTTAAGCATTAGATTCAGAAAATCTGGAATATAATATAGTCAACATTTCCAACTTCCATGTTACCAACTTATTCTATTCTAACCATGGCAAATGCACGTAACATCTCCACGTAATTCAACCCAGAAGAAATTCATCAATCTTCCATTGCTTTATTCTGCTGGAAAGACTCCTGCACTGAGAGGTTTAGAAGAAGATTAATGTCTTTATCATTAATATCCAGTGTTTTAGAATTTTGTCCATCCCTCCAGAAAGGAAAATCCTAAAGAAGTTACGATTTTTAGACTTGTAAGTAATATTTATTCCAAAGTATTCGCTGTTTTTTACCAAAACTTGCTCTTATCTTGTTAAGTCATGCAATTTATTTTATGCAGCATTTGCAATAGAAGGCATCATACAGTTTTCCAAAGACAGGAGGCTAAATGAAATATAACACATCATCTAAGTTAGGAATGGTATTCTCCTAGGTACGTTTAAAAAAGAAAAATAAGTAAAAGCCCGGGCAGAGGGGAAAGACAGCAAGAGAAATAAGAGAGAGAAAGCAGAGATGTAAAAGAGACATTCTATTTAGGCCCTTAGTAACTTAGAAACATGAGGATGTGTAAGACCTAAATTGCTTCAAAGACAAATAGCATCTCTTGTTCTGACTTCTTCTGCCTAAAACTTCTGCAAATCCATACCATAAGGAATAGTCCTCCCCAAACAGAGCAGCTGCACCTCTGAGTGGCAAGAAAGGTACTACCAGAGTTCAGAGGAGGGGAGGCAGCCGGAGCCCCTCCCTGAGTGAGGTCTGGACCAGCAGAGTGCTCTCCTCTGAATGTGCCCCCAGATCATTGGCTTCTACCAGATCATCTGAGATAGTTCCCAAAAGGCTCATGGTATATCTCTTCTAATGGACTGCTGATCTGTGGTTGAAAGGGCACTATTTTTATGCTGCTTTTCCTTAAAGTAGATGAGTTATGCCAACTGGAGAAAATAAAGATGGTTTTTCTGAGATGATCTTGTTTTCACTGGTTGATCAGAACTCTTATTCCTGTCTGTAGCAGCAGGTCTCTGAGTAGCTGCATGGCAGGCCTGGCTTAAAGCAAGGGATTAGTTGGGCTCCTAAATCAAAGGATGGGTATCAAGGTTTTGGACAATATTGAAATGGCCAGGTGGTCATCAGTACAGAGATGGGTTAAAAGGTCACGTATTTAGGTCGAACCAAGAACACAGGTCTCAGAAGATAAGGACAGAGGAACGGAGAATGATGTGCATACCCTGGGAAGGGAGAGCTCCAGCTCTGCCTTCAGAACCCAGGAACAGGGAATGGGATGGAGGACTTAATAGCTCTGGAATCTAGGCTCACAAACTAATAGGAATCAAGGGCAACTTATTTCGATTTCTTATGAGTATGTAAAAAATTGTCCCAAACATAGAGACTTAAAATAATACTCACTTGTTATCTCAAAGTCTTCGGGTAGCTCAGAAGTACAAACTCTCTTTGTTCCTGCTCTGTTCCGGGTCTCATGGGCTGAAGCCAGATGCTGGTCAGGATGCCTTCCCTTCTGGAACGCTGAAGCTTTTTGTTTTGTTTTGCTTTCAGTTTGTTGTTTGTTTGTTTGCTTTCAAAATAATGGAGTCCTTGGCAAAATGCCCTGGTATTTGTAGGTACTAGAAGAGGCGTGCTCAGGTCCCAGCGTCCACCTGCCAAAGCGGCCTGCCTAGGATCCTCTCCACAACAGGGCAGGCTATTGCCCCAAGTCCAATCAGACAACATCTTCTGCAGCATTGAATCTCACTGACTCTCTAGATCCTCTTCAAACCGGCTCCCTTGATGAGATCTGGCTCTCCACACTCCAGGGGTGCACATCGTACAGAACCTGTTCCCAACAACCTGTTGGGATCCTAAACACCATCCTCGAATTCTTCCAACCAGAATTTAATAAATGACCTTAAATAAATGCATGAGTGGTAATGAATGGATAAATGAATGAATGAAGTAAGGCATGAGCTATAAAGATTAAAAAATAGCAGGTGCAAAGATGAGAAGAAAGAAAGAAAAATGTTCAATAAACTAAAGAGGATGGAGGTCTTGGGTAGAGAGAGTTAATAACTAGAAAGACTTCCAGGAGCAATAGGCAGAACTGCTGACCAGGCCCAGAGACCCCCACTCTGTACAAAGAAGGATAATTTTTATAAACAGTTGTCTAAGATCACCCATTTAGCAAGCAAGAAAAAAGAAAGGACAAAAGATATCCTGTTATACACAAAGCACTGTTCCCTGTGGGTATGTGGAAACCTTTCATTAACATCTAATATTCTGTAATATACAAGTTTCATTATAGTGTTTCCATTAGATTTTGTTGTTGCTTTTGCAATATTTTTAGATCTGAATACTGCCTTAAAGAAGCAAATATACCTAAATACATACATTTCATCCTCCTAACCTCCCTGCCTCTATTAATATCACCTCTATGATAGCTATTTCTATAACATAAGCTTTCCAAAATGGCTTCAATTCATCCCTCTCTTCAAAACTAGTGTCTCTACCATTTGGTACCATATTTTAGTGCTTCCCTAGTGCCAAGTCCATTCCCATCCCATAATGCAGCATCAAGCAAATAAGAAAAGGGTTCCCCTTCCTCAGGGGTACAGTTCGAAAAGCAGAGAACAGGCTGGTTTTTAGCTACCACCAGCCCCTCAGCACAGCTGTATCCAACTCAGGTATTATTGCTTCTGAAACTGATGGGCCGTCTCTGATTCTTGGGCATGCTATAGCTGTTCATCCTATCCATCACGGCTGGATTAGCCTCCTCCTAAAACTCATCTCTGTTCGGATAAACACATGCCAAGACCCCCACCAGCTCCTCTTGGCTACCTCCCAGATCACATGATGCTCATCAATCCCCTACTTCATGCTTCAATTCCAGCAGATGTCCCTGACTTCGATTCTATCACCTCTACTGCACCAAGATCTGACACACTGTTGCCTGAACATGACTCATTCTTTCCCCATCAACTGCACTGGTCGAAATCCTAGGGATGCTTTGAGGTTCTTCTGAAATGCCACCTAGCCCTTTGTGCATTTTGCTCTCTTCTGAGCTTTTCCCTCTTTCGTCTTGGCACTGAGACTGTCCTTAGGATAGGTACTTCATAGCAACTTTGACTTTCCTGCCATTTGTACTCCTGGAAGACTTACCAACCCAACCCCAATACTGGCGATTACACTGTGAGCTCAGGCTCTTCCATGGTGAGATCTCCATTCTTCTCTCTTTCTAATCAATAATCATTAAATTTTTTAAATATGATAAAATGCACAATAAAAATTTACCATTTTAATCATCTTCCAGTGTAGAGTATATTGGTGTTAACTGTATGTGCATTGCTGTGCCACATAGGTCTAGAATATTTTCAACTTGCAAAACTGAAGTATTGGACCTATTAAAAAGCTCTCCATTCTTTTCTCCTCTCAGCCCCTATCATTCCATTCTTTCTAGAAACTTAAGTACTTTTTATAACTCATATAAGTGGAATCCTGTTTTATTTTTCATTTTCTAACTGGCTTATCCCCCAACCCCTTAACACAACATCCTCAAGGTTTTTCTATGTTATAGCACACAATCCTATTTTCTTACCATTTGAGGCTAAATGATATTCTGTTAGATGTGTGGGACACATTTTGCTTATCATTTCACCCACTGATAAGAGTTGCTTCTACACTGAAGCCATTGTGAACAATGGTGGGTGTACAAATATTCCTTTGACATCTTGCTTTCAACAATTCTGGTATATACCCAGAAGTAAGATACATAAGTCACATGGTAATTTCATTTGTATTTTATTCAGGTACTGCCATACTATTCTCTGCAGTGGGCATAGGAGTCTACATCCCCGCCAACAGTGCTCAGGGATCCAGCATCCCCACGTCTTCCTAAGCACTGGTCACTTTCTGTTTGACGTATTCCCGTTACTGTGTTTTTGCGCTCACTTCCTGTGTCTTTGTTAACCCACCCAAGTATTCATTGCCAAGTCCTAGATCGTGACAGACTTTTCCTTTGTTTTATTTTATAAATCTCATCATTTTGATTCTCATGCTCATGTTTTTCATGAATTTTATATGAAGTGAGATAATGGTCATCCTCATTCTCCAGCATGTGGATTTCCAACCTGCTGGTCACCATTTTGGTGAAGGGACTATCTTTGCTGTGTTGAGTGATCATCGAACCCTGATCTAAGGTCTTTGGATCATGTATTTGAAGGGCTGTTTCTGGGTTCCCTGCTACACTTTGACTCTTGAGAGTCCCCCAAAGGTTCCTGTGTTGAAGGCTTGGTCTCCGTCTGGCCACTGTTGAGAGGAGGTAGAACATTTTAGAGGTGGGGTCTGATGGGAGGCCTCAGGTCATCGGTGTCATGGCCTCAAAGGGGACTGTGAGATGTTGGTCACTTGCTCTCCCTCTTTCACTTCTCAGCCACCAATAGGTGGGCAGCTTTTCTACCAGGGACTCCCTGCCATGACATGCTGTCCTGCCACAGGTTCAAAAGCAATGGATCCACAAACTACGGACTAAAACATCCCAAACTGTGAGCCAAAATAAACCTTTCCCCTTTTAAAGCTATTATCTGTCTCAGTTGTTGGTTACAATTACAAAATGCTGAATACCGTGCCATTCCATTTTTCTATAGATCTGTCTTTATGCTGCTACCACACTGTTTGGATTCCCGTAGCTTTGCAACATGTGTTGAAATCACTAAGTGTGAGCCTTCCAACTGAATTCTTTTTCAAAAATTTTTTAGTTATTTTTTGGGGTTCCTGAGTTCACAGGAATTTTAGCACTTTTTTTCTCTTTCTGCACTATATGCCATTGGGGTTATGCTAGAGATTGCATTAAATCTACTGATCATTACTTTGGTAGGGATTGCATTCAATCTATAGACATATACTTTGAGGAGTATCCACAAGTCAACATTATAAAATCTTCAAATGAGATGCTTTTTGATTTACTTACATCTTTAATTTCTTTCAGCCATGTTTTAGAGTTTTTTGTAAAGAGGTCTTTTGCCTGCTTGGCTAGTGTTACCCCTAACTATTCTACTCTTCAGGATGTTGTTGTCAATGGGATTTTCTTAATTTCATTTTCAAATACTTTATCATTAGTGTGCATAAAGGCACAACTGATTTTTGAGTGTTGATTTTGTATCTTGTTAATTTCCTGAATTCATTGATTTCATAAGATTTGTGGGATGTTTAAGTCTTCTACATTTAAGGTTATGTCATCCTTGAAGATAGATAATTTTACTTCTTCATTTCAAATCTGGATGCCTTGATTTATTTCTTGCTCCATTGCTTTGGTTAGGATTTTAAATTCCACATTGAACCTCAGTTGCAGAGCAGTCCTCCTTTTGTCCTTAACTCGGATGCCTTTCAGTCATTCACCATTATCAGATTGTCAGCTGTGGATTTTTCATAGATAGCCTTATGTTGAGGTAGCTTCCTTCTGTTCCTGGCTGAGTGTTTTTATCAGGAAAGGGTGTTGCACTTTGTCAAAGGTATTTTCTGTTTCATTTGAGATGGTCCTGTGGTTTTGTCCTTCATTCTGTTAGTGTAGTCTATTCCCTTGTTTGATTTTCATATTCTGAATCATCCTCGCACTGTGGAGATGAACCACACTTGGTCATGGTATATGTATCCCTTTTAAGATGCTGTTAAATGTAGTCTGCCAATATCGTGTTGAACATCTTTCCACAACTATCCATGAGCGGGTATTGGTCTGTCATTTTTTTTTCTTACAATGTCTTTGTTTTGCCTTGATGCCTTATACAATGAGTGTTACCTGCTCTTGGGCTTTAGGGAACATTTTCAGAATGGTTGGTGTTAGTTCTGTAAATGTTTGGTAGAATTCTCCAGTGAAACCATCTGGTTCTGAGCTTCTCTTCATTGGAACATTTGTGATTCAATCTTATTTCTTATGAATCTGTTCTGATTTTCAATTTCTTCATGATCCAGAACTGAGTTGTGTGTTTCCAGGAATTTATTGATTATTTTGTATTACCCAACTGTTGGCATACAATTATTCATAGCATTCTCTTATAATCCTTCCTATTTCTATTGCCTCAGTTGTCATGGTCCCTTGCTCAGTTCCTACCTTGGTTATTTGATTCTGCTTTTTTTTTTCCTTCCTAGTTCAACTAGTCAGGGTTTGGACAATTTGTTAATATCAAAAATCAAAGACAACAACTATTAGTTTCACTGATATTTTCCTATTCTATTTCTTTGTTTTATCTTTTCTCTATTTCTGTTTATCTATGCTTTTAGAAAAGGAGAAGTAATAATGAATTTTGTTCTTCTTTTTCTACCTTTTTGAGGTATAAAGTTAAATTATTATCTAATATCTTTCTTTTTTTAAACATAAGCATGGGGCAATATAAACTTCCCTCCTCATGTTTCTTTCCCTTCATTCTATAAATGTTGTTTTGTTGTGCTTTGTTTTCATTTATCTCAAGATATTTTCTAGTTTTCCTTCTGGTTTCTCCTCTGACTCATTGCTTGTTTAAGAATATGTTATCTGACTTCCACATATATATGAATTTTCTATTGTTTTTCTGCTGTTGATTCCTACTTTTATTCCATTGTGCTCATAAAAGTCACTCATTATGTTATAGTCTGGATCCTCAATACCCTTCAGAGATTCATGTCTCAAAGACTTAATTCTCAGCACATAATGTTTTCAGGATGTGGTAGAACCTTTGAGAGGTGGAGTCTAATAAGAGGAAGTAAGGTCAGTAAGGGTGTGACCTGAGAGAAATGTTGGAAGCCCAACTGCTTCTCTGCCTTCTCTCTTTGTTTCCCAGCCACCATGAGGTGAGCAGCTGGCTCCACCACTCACACTCCACCAAGATGTACTGCCTCATCACAGGTCCAAGCACTTTGGCCAACCAATCATATATTGAAATCTCCAAAAGTGGGAACCAAAATAAAGCTTTTCTTCTTATAAGCTGATTGTCTCAGGTATTTTGTCACAGTGATGGAAAACTGACTAACACACTCTGTGATTTCAGTCTTTTAAAAATATGTTAAAATTTGTTTCGTGGCCGGACATAAGACCTATCCTGAAGAATATTCCAGATATGTTTGAAAGGAATGTTTTTGTTACTGTTATTGAAAAGTGTTTTGTGTATGACCATTAGATCAAATAAGTCTTTAGTGTCGTTCCAGTTCTCAGTTTCCTTATTAATCTTTTTTATGCTTGTTCTATCCATTATTGAAAGTTAAATACTGAAATCTCCTACGATCATATTGCTACTTATTTCTGTCTTTAATTCTATAAATGTTTTCTTCTTATATTTAGGGGCATTGATGTTTACTGTATTAATATTCACCTAATAGAGTTCCACTTCCAGGCACAATGGACCAAATTATTTGCAACTCAATTGCTCTGAAGAGCAAAAATAAACAAACTAGGCCCTTTCCACCCCAGAACAAAAAGAAAAGAAGATAGAAAGAAATCTGGACAGCTGAAAGAACTTGCTGAACCAAGATTGAGAAAACAAGAATTTGTGCTGCTGTTTCCTTGGGAACATAGGACTAGTCTAAAAAGGGTCCTTAAGAGGCTGAATAGCTAAGCCGTTTCCTGTTAGAAAGGCAAAACCTAGAGTTCAAGATGTGCCAAGGGAAGCCATTTTAACATTTCAGTCTTACAGGTGGAGCACTGAAAGAACATTCTAGGAATACGAGAAAGTCAGAAATTAAATAGTCCCCTGTCGGCCTCCCTGCCAAGGACTAGCACCCACCTCAGTCCTCTCAGGTCCTAACCACATTAAGAGGATCCAGGATCTGTAGGCAAGGAGTTTAAAATGTCTCTAACCAGCAAAAGTAAAAACTCTCTAAAGGAAATAAGATCACCCAAAAGGGCAATTTGTATTTAGAATTTTCATATACAAGGTCTCAGTTAATATGTTCAAGAAATTTTTTAAAAATGAAGTATTGAGGAAAGTAATTGAAACTACAAAGAAAGATCAAATGGAACTCTAAAGCTAAAGAAATGAAAAACTTGAGATTATGAAATTAAAAATTCATTGATCAAGTTCAAATTCAGGGTAGACACGTATAAAATATGAAAATTCTCCCATTTCTGTGGTCAGGATCCCAAAGGAAAAGAAAAGAATAAGAGTATCAAAGCAATATTGAAACAGTAAATGGAATTTTCTGATTCTGGTCAAGGTATCAGGCAATGAATTCGAAAAGTTCTACTAACCCAGAGTAAGATAACCCCACTTATTCACACGTACACAGGAGCAATAAAAAAAAAAAAAAAAAACTATGCCTTGGCAAATCCTAATAAAACAGTTTTCAAACCACAGAGAAAAAAAAAACTGTAGACGTATCTAACGAAAAAGACACTTTCCTTCAAAAGGGCAACAACAATATCTGAATCCTCAACAGAAAACCAGGAAACTGAAAGACAATCACATATTTTTCAAACCGCTGAAAAAACATAACCGCCATCTCAGAATTCTATGTTCAATGAAAATATCTCTTAAAACTGGAACTGAAATAAGAACATTTTCAGACAAACAAAATACAACATAATTTGTCACCAGCAGACCTGCACTAATAGATATATTAATGATGAAATTCAGACAGAAGGAAAATGTTCCCAGATGGCAGCTCAGAGATGCAAGGAATAGCAACCGAATGAATAAATATGTGTGGAAAGATTGTAGGAAATACAATGATAGCATCAGAAGATTCAAATTATCGAAGAATTGAAGCACAGAATGAATGTTAATAATTAATATGTCAAATTCATGAAGGTCCGTGTGTTGTTTAAAATGTTGTAAAAGGATACGGTAATCCTTAGATTAACTAGTTAAAGAACAGTAGAAGTATATATAACCAGCAAGTCAGTAGAGTTGGAAAGAAGAAAAAAAAATGCCTATTAATTCAAAGAAGACAAAGACTGTGAGAAATGCAACAATGAAGAAAAGGGACAAACCGCATATAGAAAGAGGGAAAATTAAAGCCAAATATGGTTCATTTTGTTCAACTTAAATAAAAATCCCTGTTGCAGGACAAAGCTAGGAAATATACATGCTTCTGCTTTCAGGTAAGATGAAGTCACTCATGGCAGTCTAAATCCCAGGGAGAACGACTCATTAAACCAAAAAAAATACCATATTATTTTGAAATCTGCTCCCACAAGAACGGGGAGAACAAAAGTTTCATAAAGAGGAGAGACTTTCAGAGGTGAGCTGAGATCTTTGACACTTCCCATTGACCTCACTCACTGATTCCGAGCAGAGCCGGAGGGTAAGAAGCTGAACTTGAACTTGACCTCACAGAGGCTGCGGCAGAAGACAGAGAGGTCAGCAGAGCTCTAGCTTTCATAATATACAGGAGTGACAAAAGAAGAGACAGGTGAGCCACCTACCCCACCCCACGGGACGGCTGACGAAGTCTGAAGCTGTGCCCAGCCGGGTGGTCAAACAGATAACTCAGACATTAGACAGCGCCGAGAGACTAAGAACTTCAATGGGCATGTGTCTCTGAGAAAAATAGTGAGATATGAAGACCCTGGAGGGAAGAGTGATTGACACCCACAACCTGCACCTTCTTTTACACTGTGGGAGGGCAAGGGCTGGAAGGGGCGTAGAGGGGAAGCTGAAGCATTGGTAATATTTTATTTCTTCATCTTTCAAGTGTTGGTGACACAAGTGTGTTGTGTTTCATTTATAAACATTCATCAAGCTGCAGGTTTGTGATTTTTTTCTTTTATGTACGTGATTTCAATAAAAGAAGCAAAAAAAATTACAAAGATGATCAAACCAAGTTTAAAATTTAACACACACACACACACACACACACACACACACACCCCTGCATGCACACACCTAAATTCCATCAGGATGCAGAAAGATGAGAAATAAAAGGAAGAAGGAAGAAAGAAAGTTGGCATGACTACAATTAATTGGAAACAAACCAAATACAGAAACAAGAAAACAAGAGGAGAAAAGGGAATCTCACAGAGATAAAATGAGGAAGATGGAAGGAAATTCTAAATTTATAAGCACTTAGTTATACAGCTTCAAAACATATTCAGAAATCATTCACAGAATGAAAAGAAATGGACAAGTCAACAATTACAATGAAAAATTTCAGCACACATCTCTTGGCATATGACAGAACAAGCAAAGAAAAAACATCAGTAAGTGTATAACAGATTTGAAGTGTACTGCTAACCAAGTTGACCTAACTGGCAGAAGACTGGACACAGCTACTACAAAACACATATTTTTTTTCAGTTGCAAGTGAAGCATTTACTGAAATTGATCATATGCTGAGTCATAAAGCAAGTTTCATCCAATTAAAACTTCGTATGATGCAGAGTAGTCTCTGACCACAGTGAAACTAATAAAATTAATAGGAAGAAATTAAAAACAAGAGGTTGTAAGTCCTGTTTTGGAAGACAAATTACAATAGGTTATAGAATTTACAGGTCAGACAACATTAGAATTGACATTAGAAAATATTGTGAAGTGAATTATAATGAAATATGTCAAAATGATGGCTAGAAAGGAATTCTCAGCCTTAAGTACATAAATTTGGGGGAAAGAAAAAAGGCCTTTAGGGATTTAACTTATGCCTCAAAAATCTACCAAAATGAAACAAATTAAAACAAATAAAATACAAAACCCAACCCATTAAAACTGAAGATAGTAGAAGGAAGGAAATGATACAGGTAAGATCAGAGTATAACAAAGGAAAAAAATAAATATAAAATAATGAAGAGCAAAAAGACAATTATTTGCAGAGACTAATAAAACTGATTTGCCCCTGAAAAGACTGATCAAGAATAAGTGAAAGAAGGCAAAAGTAATATTATCAGGGGTAGCTCCTAAAGAATCTCTTGCTTTTAATTCTTTGAAGGATGTGGAAAATAACAACCCTCAAAAAGGGGGAATGACCCCAGGGAGAAAAGAAAGTCAGCGTGGTCTTGGAGGGAAGGAGGGGAAGGCAAACAATGGGCCCAGCGACCATGAGTCCTGGATGGAGAAGGCAAACCAGGAGCTCTGGGCTCTGGACTTCCATCCCGGTAACAATGAGCTTCAAGCTTTTACAACTGTTTCCCTGAGTCAGATTTTTAACCTGCACAACTAATTTCCTGGCTGCCCAGTGGGCAGGCACTCAGTCTCTAGTGATTAAGTCACACTAAACATTCTGCTATGATCAACTCTCATTAAGACCCATAAAAACACACCCCTCTGGTAACCAGTCGCCGTTTTCTTCCCTGAAAGAGTGCCACTCCATTGATGCTTAACAAAGAACCTTGCTGATTTGTTTGAGGTCTGCTCCCATTTGCTGTTATTTTTGCTTACATTCTTGATGCTAGGTATCAAATCCTATAATCCTTAAAAAATAATAAAATGATAATGTGAAGAATTTCATACTCATGATTTAGTAAAGTTTTAAATAAAATAGAAAAATATTTAATATAACTTCATCTATCAAAATCTGAAGTTTTTTTCTATTAAATAAATTGAATAGATTACCTAAAGCATTCTCACAAGTATAATAAAAGCCCATTGGGTTTTCATGATAAATTGTACCAATGCTTTAGGAACATATAATGCCAGTTTACCAAATCTCATTTAGAAAATAGAACATGAGGTATCATTTCTCAATGTATAATGAGTTCAGCATAAACTTGATATGAATCCCTGAAAAGAACAACATAGAATGCTAAGAATTTCTAAATCCAAACCAACCCTTCCAAGAACTATATGGAAAAGTCCAAATGAAAATGTTAAGAAAACAAACATATTGTAATATAAAAAGATTAATACAAACTACCACATAGCTTAAAAATCTTAAACAACTTTATTTGTGATTCTGGAACGGGCAACACTTAATTGCATAAAAGAGTGTTTCACTGTGCTGGGCAGAGAAGATTAATTTTACAGACAGATAATGTCTACAAAGAAAGCAGAAATAAGGAACAAAGAGCAGGTTTGTCATTGCAAAGTTACTTTCATTATATGGCAGGAACAGAAAAACAGAATAATAGAAAACTAACTGATTGTTTAACATAATACTACTTTGAGTTACTTTTTTGTTTTCTAGTAAAAAATTAAAGTAATTGCACTATCATGCCATCTGAAACTGTCCTGTTGGGAAATTCAGCTGTTCACTCTAATTTTGACTTTTCAGAAGGTCAGATAAGAACTTTATTTCAGTTTGCTGACATGAAATTTTAGTGTAAGTGACCTTATTTTGAGTTTAATTCTGGTCTGGTGGGACTTAGTGTAGAAGCTTAATCCAAAACAATGGACTTCTAAAATTTTTATTTAACAGAAGCATTGCTCAAGTACAAGGTTGGAAATCAAGAAACAAATCACCATTCACTAATACTGCAAAAGAAAAAAAGATATAATCTTTATAGTAGATGCAGAAAAGCAATTTTGATAAGGGGAATTTTCTTAATTTAATACAGGGTACCTACAAAAATTATGCAGCAAACATAGTACTTGATATTGACATACTAGAATCTTTACCTCTAACATAAAGAATAGTACAAAATTGCTTCAGATCGTAACATCTACTCAACCATGCTGGGTGGTCATAGACAATGTAATAAGGTAAGATAAAGAAATGGCCCTTATAAGGAAATATGTATAATTGTTATTCTTTGCAAGTCAAATCTTTATAAAGAGTAATTCCAAAAGAATTTATAAGTTAAATTTTAAAATTAATACATAAATTAAGGAAAAGTGTTACATAAAAGGTTAGCATGCTAATAGTAACTGTGATAATAAACTTCAAAGAATTAATTAAAAAGTAGAAGTTTTTAAAGATATAATATGCAACAGCATCAGCAAAATTTTAAATTCCCAGGCATAATCCAATGAAAATATGTAAGATTTCTAAGATGCAATGCAAAACATTAATTAATAAATAAAAATGTGCAATCCATGCCCATGGATTTGAAAACTAACTATTATAGAAGGGTCAGTCTTATCCAATTCATCTATAGATTCATGCTGTCCTAACAAAAACACCAGCAGGGATATCGTTTTACAGATAAATTCTAAAACACAAATGGAAATGAAAAGCCAAGAAGTAGCCCCTTTCTTGCTTTCTCTTTTCTTGGAGAACCTGCAGTCATCTTCTCTATTATCCTATCATTTTATTTCTAAATATAAAACCCACTCTAATATTTGAATCAACACCTTTTCAGCCTTACAGATAATAAAGACTGTTCATAATTACATTAAATATAGTAGATAAAACCTGACCACACTATACTTACTGAGGGTGGTGTATTTCTCCCACAGCATACTACACAGAAGCTAAAATAAAAAAGCTACCACATGTAAAAAGTACAGATGAATTTACAAACATAATGTTGGGCAAAAGAAACAATTTGCAAAGAATATTGCAAAGGAATAAATATTTTAAATCCCCCTATAATTCATGTTAAATTTTTTGCTTCCAAGATGATGATTTTAGGATGTGATTAGGTCAAAGAGGGTAAGATCACATGAATAGGATAAGGTCCAAGAGGCCCCAGAACTCTGCTTTGCCCCTCCCACCATGGAAGAACACAGCAAGGAGGTGTGATCTGTGGATCAAGAAGGGGCCTGACTCTGCCAGTAACTTGATCTTGGACTTCCACAACTTCTAGAACCATTAGAAATAGATTTCTGCCTTTTATAAGACACCCAGTCTATGGTATTTTATTATGGCAGCATGAACTAACTCTGACAAAAATATAAAATATCTTTTCCTTTACAAAAAATTCAAAAGGAGGAGTAACAAGTGTATGGAGTTAAACATCAGGACATGATAAATTTTGGAGAAGATAATTACTAGGTAAGACTCAGAGGATTATGTAAGGGATATTTTAGTATCCTAGTTATTTTATTTATTATTATTATTATTATTATTATTATTATTATTATTATCACCACCATAAGTTGAACTCAGGTGCGCTCTACCACTGAGCAACATCTCCAGCCCTTTTTTGTTTTTTAACAAATGATACAATGACTAATTTTATTAATAATGAGCCAAATGTACATTGAAATTATGAGATATAATTTCATACCTTGCCAAAATGGCAAATTTCTTAAAACTGGAAAACATTTTGTAATGACAAGAGAGAAGAAAAATGGGAATTCATTCACTGTTATTGATAGTGTAAATTGGATCAAACATTTTGGAAATTAATTTGGCATTTTTTTCTTAAATTTGAAGATATGAAAAATGAATGGCTCAGAAATTTGCTATTATTTATGTCTCAATGAACCTCTTGCAAGTCTGCCAATATGACATGTACAAAATGTCCATAGCTCCATTATTTGTTTTTTTTATATGTTAGTAGAGTGTATTTTGACATATTATACATATATGGAATATAACTTATTCTTCTGGTTGTACATGCTGTAGAATTACATTGGCTGTGTAATCATATATGCACATAGGATAGCAATGTCTGATTCATTCTACTATCTTCCCTATTCCCATTCCCCTTCCCTTCCCTTCAGTCCCCTTTGTCTAATCCAAAGTACTTCTATTCTTTCCTAACCTGCCATCCTCCTTCTTGTGAGTTAGCAGAATAGAAAAAAATCTTTGCCACCTGCACCTTAGATAGGGCCTTAATCTCCAGCATATATAAAGAACTCAAAAAACTCAACACCAAAAAATAAATAACTAGTGAATAAATGGACAAACTGAATAGGCACTTCACAGAAGAAGAAATATGATCAGTCAACAAACACCTGAAAACATGTTCAACATCTATAGCAGTTAGGGAAATGCAAATTAAAATAGCACTGCAATTTCATCTTACTCCAGTCAGAATGGCAATTATCAATACAAGTAACAGTAAATGCTGGCAAGGATGTTGGGAGAAAAGGCACACTCATACATGCTGGTGGGATTGCAAATTGGTGCAACCACTCAGGAAAGCAGTGTAGAGATTCCTCAGAAAACTTGGAATGGAACTAGCATTTGACCCAGCTATCCCACTCCTCAATTTATACCCAAAGGACTTAAAATCAGTATACTACAGTGACACAGCCCATAAATGTTTTAGCAGTTCAATTCACAATATTTAAACTATGGAACCAACCTTCAACAGATGAGTGGATAAGGAAAATGCAGTATATATACACAATGGAATATTATTCAGTCATAAATAAGAATGAAATTAAGGGTTGGGGATGTGGCTCAAGTGGTAGCGTGCTTGCCTGGCATGTGCGGGGCGCTGGGTTCAATCCACAGCACCACATACAAATAAAATAAAGATGTTGTGTCCACCGAAAACTGAAAAATAAAACATTAAAAAATTCTCTCTCTCTTTAAAAAAAAAGAATGAAATTATGGCATTCACTGGTAAATAGATGGAACTGGAGACTATCATGCTAAGTGAAATAAGATAAACCCCCCAAAAACAAAGGCCAAATATTTTCTCTGATATGCAATGCTAACATATTTTATATTTTATTTAGAGACAAGATCTCACTGAGCTGCTTAGGACTTTGCTAAATTGCTGAGGCTGGCTTTGAACTCATGATCCTCCTGCCTGAGCCACCTGAGCCTCTGGGATCACAGGTGTGTACCACCATCCCCAGCTAGTTATTTTATTTCTTGATGTGGGTGAGGTAAATCCTGGTGTGATGGTGCACGGCTATATTCCCAGCTACCTGAGAGGCTGAGGCAGGAGTTTCAAAATTTCAAAGTCACCTGAAGCTTTTAGAGAGATCCTTGCCTCAAAATTAAAAAAAAAAAAAAATTAAAAAATAAAAGGGGGACTGAGTATGTATCTCCTAGTCAAGAGCCGCTAAGTTCAATCCTCAGCACCTATAAATAAATAACTAGCAAATAACTGGGTTTTGTGGTGTTTGAATAAAGTTAGATATTTTGGGCTTTGGTTTTCTTTGCTAATGCAAAGACTGGTCATGTGTCCCCAGATTCCTATTCTATAAGATTGCCATGAGAATTTTATTTATTATCCAAGAATAGATTCAAAACTAATTTGAAGATACAGAGAAATATAGAAAACATGAGCACACCATGCATGTATTGAGAAACTTATAGGGTTAATATATAGGGAATTGAGAAAGGAAATGAAGACTTTTGGCCAGTGTCAATAGCAACACCCAACACAGCTGTTGCTCCAAGCTGAAGGAAAGGAAAAGGGAGGAGCCTAGCTCAAGCTTGGATTGTACGGGGGACACTGCCGGTTTCAGACTAAGGCATTGTTATTTACATTCTGTCCATTCTTATAAGCTTTAAACAAAATGTATGGAATGGTTTATCGGACAGTAAATGTTTTTAAATAAGTAAATATAAATAAGTTACTTAAAATCTCTTCATTTCTACTTACTCTTAATTATGATTGACTGAATCCATTAGTTTAAGTTATGCTCCATATTTCATTCAAATGCATTTTCAAATTGAGATAGAAAAAAAACTTTAAAACCCATTATCTATTTTGAAGCCCAGAAGAAGAAATAAAGCTTCTATAATTAATGTAGGTAAAATGGTTATTAATAATATGCCCCAAATTCATTATGTAATCAAAAACGTTATTTGCTTCAACTCTCAGCTTTGTCATTTCATGCTTGAATAATATTGAAAAAGAAGCTCTTTGGTTACCTGACATATTAAGATTAATGGATATAAAACAGTAAATTCCTCCTCATGATAGTTTTCAAAATTTAACCATCATTCCCAACTAACTAACATTTCTTGTCAACTCAGGAAACTGAATTCAGAGATTTGGGAAGAAAAAGATATTTTAGGGGCCATTGGCCACTGTGATATTGTAATGAATCAATTCTGGAGGATTAACTTATATTTGTGTATAGGTTTAGCTATACAAATTAATATTGATATCAAAAGCTCAGTTCTTGTTCCCAGGGCCAATCCAATAGCAAGGACACAGTTTTGAAAAAAAAAAAAAAAAGGTAAAATAAGTGTCAATGCTTTCCTAGCAAAGGCGAAAGACAAAGGATTCCCTTTACAGAGGCGGCCAGTCTGACTTCCAGGGGGAACAGAGGGCTTTAAAAAGGGGGGTGCGAGGGCTGTTTTCCAAGTAGCATTATCACTAGATGTAATTAACGTTTAACTTACACCCTCAAAGGAGGTGTTCTAGTTTCCAGGCCTGGAGTTTCTTGACTCCTGTGTACAGTCAGTGGAAGGGCAGATGACTCCACTTGGGACAGGAAGAATGTTAACCTTGTTTTCCACATGGTTGGAGAAGGGAAGGGGGGAGTCAGTTTTAAAATAAGCCATCAGCTGGGCACAGTGGCCTAAGCCTGTAATCCTCGTGGTTTGGGGGTCTGAGGCAAGAGGATGGGAAGTTCAAGAGCATCCTCAGCAACTTAGGAAGACCCCGACCAACTTAGAAAGACCCTGTCTATAAATAAAAAATAAATAAAAAGGGCGAGGCATGTGGCTCAGTGGTGAAATGCTCCTGGGTTTAATCCCCAGGACTAAATAAATAACAAGCCACCAGGGTGAAGCAGCAAATTTTACAGTCAAAGCATGAAGTGAACCTGTTACTGTATTTGGTGTTTCATGGAAATTCAAATTTAACTGGATGTCCTATATTTTTGTTATATGTGGCAACTCTATCTATGTAATAAGCATAAGCAAACCTAGAATTGCAGTAATAAAATTCATACCCATGATATCTGGCTAAAGAAAGAAAAATGTGGGCTGGGGATGTAGCTCAGTTGGTAGAGTGCTTGCCTTGCATGCACAAGTCTCTGGGTTCAAGCACCACACACACAAGAAAATCATGTCATATTTTATTACTCAATTATTTTTACAAACTATTTATTAATGGTAATAAATAGTTTGTAATGATATTTAATTATTGGTTGAATGATTTAAGAAACAAAAATTTTAAGTGAATTATTTTAAATGTTCTAGTAAGTATTCTAGTGAAATGCTAACCAAAAGTGTGTCTTTTTTTTGGGGGGGGGGGTGCTAGAGATTGAACCCAGGGCTTTGTGCATGTGAGGTAATCATGCTACCAACTTAGCTATATCCCTAACCCTAAAAGTATGTCTTTAAACCATTGCTAATTCTTGAGCTGTTTGTTATGGACTACCAGATTAATGTGGAAATAAGACCAAAATGCAAATCAACTACATTATTAGGTATGCTACTTATTTTCATGGCATTTTTCTACTAAATTATATATATGTATATATATATAAAATCAGTATTTCCTGAGCACTTACTATGAGTCAGGAACTTCTCTATTTGATTTAATCAGTTAAATCTTCTGTTAGAAATGCAAGGTTTTTTTGTTTTGTTTTGTTTTGCTTTTTGTTTTGTTTTGTTTTGTTGCTAACACATAGTGTAAAGTTTGGTCATATTATTTCTGAATAGAAAACTTTAAGTTACTTTAAACTTAGGAGAACTCAGTTCAAATAGCACTGACAGAAAGAATATAAACATGACTCTAATTAATGAATTTCCTAGTTGCTATTCTTTCTTTTGTTCCCCAACTTTCATTTAATCCTTACATTAACACACACACACACACACAATAGTCTACGTACAATACAGTGGAAGCAAAGGGCTTACCCAGTCACTTAAATTTGACTTCATGGCAGACGTTTATTTATGGAAATAGTGTTACCTGAATAATAAAAGGTTTTTAGTATGTTACTTTATTTTATTTTTATTTATTCATTTTTTTCATTCCAAGAATTGAACCCAGGGCGTACACACCCAGGCAAGTGTGTCACCACTGAGCTGTGTCTCCAACCCCTTTTAAGTTTCGTTTTAAGTCAGGGTCTTGCCAAGTTGGCCTTGCACTGGTGGCCCTCCTGCCCCAGACTCCCACGTAATCAGAAGTGTGTGCCACCTCTCCCAATGATCAGGATGCAGTTTTAGAAGACCAAGTAGCATAAAAAATCAGGTACAACAAAGAATTTCAGACGAGACAGATCCATCTGACAGCCTAGAAAAAGATGGGGCACTTGGAGTGGCAACTGTTCAGAAATAAGTACAGCTGAATTCTTGGGTTCTAGCTCTCCAGGTTATGTACGTGAGTGAGTGTTGGCACCATGCAAGGTATGTATGTGGCTAGAAAAACGCACATGGGAATCTCCTGGCTGGTCCAAGAAGACAAGGAGAAAGAGGATCAAAACTATAAAGAAAGACTTTCAGTCCTGAAAGGAAATGAAAGCTTCAAGATTGCCCAAAAGGAGGAAGCAGAGAGAGAGAGAGAGAGAGAGAAACAGGAAACTGATGACAAGCAAAGAGAAGTGACATGAAACTAGGAATTTAGGAGGTAAAGGATTATTTGAAATGAAAGAATTGTAAGTAATTGGGAGACCATCATCCAAACCAATGATTAAAAAAATATATAATAAATTATATAATTATAATAAATTATATTCATAGTAGTGAAATTGGTAAAGGTCTGAACATACCCAGGCATAATTTCCAGCTCAAAATCCCCAAGACCAAACATGATAACTTTTCTCCTTCCCCATAATTGCACACTACCTATAAAGAGACGTGATGACCATGTAATCCTGTACAAAGGAACCCCAAATCTTCCCTTCCTTGCCATCTGATCACCCAGCAGCTTCTCTTTCCTCCCTTCCTATAAATTTCCCCATACCAGTTGATTGAGGCAGAGTTGAGCTATTTTTCTATATTGAGTCCAGAGTCCTATTCTTTTTTTGCAGGTTGGTCCCACAATAAAGCTCTTTGTTTTTGCAAAACCTGGTGCCACTGTTGTGGTGTCTTTGTGTGGTCCTGTCACAGTCCTTTGCTACAAATCAACCAATATCTCATTGTTAAAAGCAGGCTGATTGATGGTAAGGGAAAACTGGATCTTACTATCTTGTTACTAGCTTCATTGCTGAACATGACTTGGAGATTGAAGATGCTAGAGATCAGACTATGCTGTCCCCAAATATACCTCTTTGTGCATAAAGATTATTTTGATCTGATAATTTGAAGAAGCATCAGAGATCAAAGAAGCTCTAAAAGGCGTGGAAGTTATATTTTAATAAGGGAAATAAACATCTATAAAGGAAATCTTCATTTGTGGGGGTATGACTCACCTTATGCCATGGAGAGAAAAGGGTTAAATCACAAGACTGCTTTCTGTGGAGAAGGCACTGACTGAAAACTATAGAACAAACGTTACTCTTATTTATGGTGCTGTTCCTGGTCATTTTCTATAACATCCCTTCTCCCCACTCTTCCTTTTCTGTTTTATTTAAAGACATCATATAAGCTGATGTTCTAAGCTACCTCTTTGAAATTTAACCATGTTCCTGAGTATCATCCATGTGTATGTAAAATATGCATGTTAATAAACTTCATGTTTTTTCTTGGTAATCTGATTTTTGTTATAAGGATCAGTTAAGAACTTAGGAAAGTGGTGAACAGATTGAATTTGAGGCCCCTCTGAAAATGAGAATGACTTTTTCATGCTGAAGATGGAAAGTGAAGTTCTTTCTCTCATGGCCTAAGAAATCTAAAGAGGGACATCACCCGCTGCCCCTGCCTGTTTTGCACAGGCTATGAATCTAGCTTTGTGTATTTACTGCTTTTTCCCCATTTTGTCCCTTCTTCAAGCCAAATAATTCTTTATGTGTATATCACCTGGTTGTTGTTTTTATAAATTGTAACTGTTTCTTGCACGTAGTGATCCAGCTGCTTCTTCCCAGTTTGATCAAACTGCAGAAAGTTCACTTTTTTTATTTTTTCCTCCTATGTAAAGAAAATGCAATAATTATTTATAAGAGAGAATTGAAGGATAAGATACATAGTTGTGTGTGTGTATGTGTGTGTGCACACACATCTGATAGTATCAAGTATTGCTGAATGAATTGATGTCTTATGCCCCAAATGGATCATATGCCAGTCATTCAGGAAATTGTGAATGAATTCACTGAGTCACTATCAATGATCTCTAATGAAGGTCAAAGAATGGAGAGATTCAGAACAGCTGCCAATGGGCAGACAACAGTTCAGTCTTCAAAGGTAGAGAGGAGAGTGAATGAGAACAATAACTAAGTTAGCTTTTTTTGCCCAGGACATTTTGAGTATGGAGAACAGGAAAGAATATCACCAAGATTCAAAGCAAATCATAGCATACTAACACTGTTTCATTTTAACAAGATTTCTAAACTGCTAGGTTGTAGAAATGCTGCGGGCATCATATAATACTAATTCCATATTTAGTGTGATGTAGTCTTTTATGTTATTTTAAGAGCAAATTGAGGTACATGAGCTGAGTGACAGTATCAGGTGAACTGCAGTTGGCTTTGCAACCATAAAAATGATTAAGGTGATTGTGGGACTGATGCCAATCTGGAAAGAAGTTTCTTTAGACAAGCTGAAGGGCTTGGATTAAAATTTAGAGACACAATCATTACATTGCTGGGTTTTTAAAGGCTCAACAGGATAGTAATGCATTGGTTGACTGAACCAGGGCTCTCAGGATAAAACGATAGGCAAAATCTGACAAGATGAAATTTAACAGGGGAAGATGACATGACCTGCCCATGGGTCCAAAAAATAATGCTAGAAATGAAAAACAGAACAAATATTGATTCACTGCATCACCCAGGAACAAAATTTGTGTTCATAATACAAGTCACTGGTGAGGTATGATTGCCAAAAAGATAATGAACTTATGGACTGTATTAATTAAAATATAACACCTCATCAACAGGCACCATAATTCTGCACATGATTAGTCAGCTCTCACATGCCATACAGAGGAGCAGATTGTGCCTTGTATAAGAAGTGGAGCTGGTACAGAGGCAAGTAAACAGGAAGATAGGAAGACTCAATCAAGGTGAGTTAAGATGAATCAGAGCCAGAGGCCACTGGTGCCTAATCCAGTCTCCTTTACCCAACCAGCACACATATTCCCCTGAAAGTTCTGGCTCTAAAGAGATCAAAGATGCCCTCTGACTCCACTTCTTAGAACTGTGCTTGGCCAAACAGGATCCCCTCTGTTTGAATGACATGGAAATCACTCCCCACCATTCACCAGCAGAGCATTCCTCTGAGGATAACCTGCAGCCTATGACTGATTGGCATCAAAGTACAAAGTCTGAATCTGTTACCTTAAGGTAGAGAAAAGCTTGTATTAGAATTCTGCATTCTTGAGCAGCCCAGTTATCTGGATGTGACTGGCTTTTGTTCTGGGCAGTTGCATTCTATTAATTAGTGTGTGTGTGTGTGTGTGTGTGTGTGTGTGTGTGTGTATCACAAATAATGTAGAAAAGGAAGAAAAAAGAATGAACTACTAGATAAAATGATACCCCCAAATATATCGCCCTCCCTAACTTCAATTAAAGTTTGTTTTTTCAGTGTCACAAATATAGAGAGCAATGAATTCAGGAGCAGTCTAATGTGGGGAAGTTTTCATTTTTTAATTTTCCCTCTGAATGTTCAACAATTTTGGTCTATTAGATATATTGAAAATAGGCAGATTAACAGAGATAAAACCATAACAACTTATTAGCACGCAGAAACACTGGAGCCACACAGAAAATAGGAGACTTCAAGGAAGAAGAGATGGTGTTGAAATCTGCGTAGAACTGAACAGTGGAAAGAGCCTGAGGTGTCTGGGGGAAGGGATGGGCAGCCCTGGGAGCCCTGAAGGAAAGAGGATTGTGCAGTGAGCAAGGGCTGTCTGGTTAGGTGGTAAAGTCTTCCAGACAGTAGACAACTGTGTGATCTTTGTCTGGATTGTTGCAGAGCAAGGTCATCTGGGAAGCCAAAGACCACGGAGCTCATGAAACTTAGAGGTCCATGGCCACCAAAAGCATTTCAGACAAATCGGAGTAGCAGGCGTGAGATTATTCAAAGGGATATGAAAAGGGGAAAACTGGACACTCTCACGGGAGAAAGTGAGAATTTGTGGGTCTTTTCAGAGAAAAGAGGGACAACGTGCCCCTCCTACTCTCCTGTTTTATTGGGGGTTCCAGGAACTTTCCGGAATGTGTACCTCTTGACTTTTGATTGACAGCAGGATTATATCAGACATTCAATTCTGTACTATGCCTGGTCTTACCTCAGAGAAGGGAGATTTGATTATTATAACGATAAGATGAAGATCCAAGGCAACTCTGGGTCACCTTGGCCCACTTTGGCTCTTTCTAATTGGAGTTGGTTCTTACAGATTTTATGGTTGGGGGATTTGCTTCTAATTACCCTGTCTCCCAGAGTCCTGGAATATTGTCTGGGTAAAGGCCACAAAGTGCATCTTCCCGTCACCCTGCCTTCCGGGGTAAGTTTATCATTGGTGGGAGGAGCCTTTGGAGCCACATTTCACCTGTAGATAAAAGGGCATTTGCTAAGGAATGCAGCATCACCTTTTGAAGTTAGCCAGGATGGGCCATGTGCCTTCAGGCAGATCGCTCTTCCAAAGAAAGCCTGTGGGTCAGCACAGTAGGCTCCATCTATAAAATCATCATTTGACCTTCTGTTTTCACCAGTGCATCTGTGGTTACCTATCATGGTCAGGGTCAGATCCCCAATCTCTTCCTCCTGCGGAAAGATCTTTCCTAGGCAGAAATGAAACATTAGAGAGAAAAGCCTATTTTCATTGGCTGGCTTTTTTATTGTGAATTTCTTTATAGATGTAAATTTGCTTTACACAGGCAGCTTTTCAGAGTTAATCCCATCTGCAGTTTCTCAGGCTAGCTATCTTGAAATATGCCACAGAAATACATATTGTGGGGTGACATATTTTGAGTTCTGTCTATTGTTCACGCATTAATATTCATAGCTTTAAACCTATGACTACTAAAATGTTTGTAAGCAAATTGAGTATAATATATTTTAAAATTCAAATTTATTCTTATAGATCGGAAAATCACTTTTTGATGGTATGTTAAACTTTGTTATCTCCTTTAGCCATTATTGGCATTTTGACCAAAAAAAAAAAAAAGTATTCATAAATATAAAACACGCCCACATACAAACATGCATAACAGGGAGATGTGGAAAAAGAAAACAACAAAACCTTATTTAAACAATACTTAATCTTGCTATAGGTGGTGCTCACCAATATTTGCTATTCGATTCTATTACTTGCTTAAATGACCCATGAAATTTATTTTACAGCCAATAAGAGACTGAGGCCACGTTGTTGAAAGGACCCCAGTGTTTGTTCGAAACTTAAGCCCTAGAGTTTATTTTGACACACAGAAAATTACACACGAAACTCTACCTCCCTCTGGAAATTCTGGTGCTCTAAGAGAGCTGAGATCCCTGAGGACTTGGTAAAGCAAAATGTTTGTGTAGCCCAGGTGTCAGCTGAGCCCAGCATTCCTTGGAAATCTCGACTTAGTTAGTTTCATCTACCTTCCCACTCTGAGCCACGAGTCTTATAAAAATTCTAATCCTTCTATTTAATTTTTGCAAACTCTTGTATATTTACACTCTTAAGAAAGCCTGGGTTTTAAAAGTTAATATTTTCTCAAATCATCCATTTTCTTTAAAGTATACCTAAGAGTATGATTAATATTTTTGGAGGAGTCCTGATAAAAGGTCACTCTGACAAACACAAAATGTCAATTTAGGTTATAGATCTTAGATAATTGACTTCATTTAAGAGTCTAACATCAGGCAACACTCTATTCCACGAAAATAGAATAGATGTCTCAAAGAGTTGTGCAGAAGAGATTGGTTTTATGGACAGAAAAGGGCTTAAAGAAAACAAACACAAAAATTGAAGGCAGAGGGCTGGGGTTGTGGCTCAGGGGTAGAGCACTCACCTAGCATGTGAGAGGCCCTGGGTTTGATCCTCAGCACCACATAAAATAAAAAAAGATACGGTGTCCACCTGCAACTAAAAAATAAACAAATATTTTTTTTAAAAAAATGAAGGCAGATATGTAGGTCATCTCAAAGTTATTTTCCTTGTAAGGTAGGGGCAAGGAGACAGACAACAGAGAGAGAACTGATTAGTTTACAACAGGTTTATTTTGTTACTTCTTTTGTGTGAGAAGTAAAGCAGAAGGAACTTCATTATTGTATTGATTGAAACAGGCTTACTTGGGAAAATGGGCTGCTATCTCTAATCCTGTTTCTTGGAGATTCATTGAGGTAATCAGCTTAGTTTCAGCTTGGTGAAGTGCAAGTTGAGTGAGGGTGACTACACCTTAATATTTAGCTTGGTCTGCTGGAGTCCAGGGCAGGAGATCAGTCCAAAACAAGAGATTCCTAAAACTTTTGTTTCGTACTACATGAGAATGCAGTGTTGTCATCAGGTTGTCACCATCTGAACATGTGTTGGCCTCTCCACAGAGGCATGGCATGAGTGCCTACCACTACCACCTCCTCATCTTTCTGGTCTGTGAGACCTGTCTGTCTTTTCTAGTCCCAGAACCTCACTTTTTTCCAGAATTCACCTCTCTCCAGCCCGTTGCTGCACTTGCACACTGAGAGTGAGGGACTCTGACAGGTTGCTGCCGTCTGTCTACAAGGTGGCTCTTCCCAGGACAGGTGAGGTTACAAACACCCAACACCACAGATTTTTGCACTCAGTTCTGCTATAGTTGTGCCTTGTGAGGGTTCAAAGAATTGACAGGGAGAGTTACTTAGGAGATAAAGGGAAAAAAAAACTAAGGGCCAAAACTTGACAGAGCTGTATGGTAAAAAATATGAGATGCACTAAAAACTGGGAAAGAGCAGAGCTGAGCCAGGAGTTTCACAGTTCCACCCCATGAAGCTGGGACCTAGGAGAAGAGAGAGGTGAGATTTCAGCTACTGATTGTGCCTGAGACAGCAAAGGAGGAGCCACGCAGAGGCTACCCTAGGGAGGGGCCTCCTCTACAGCTGGAGACAGTGGGCGAGACAGGAGGAAAGGTAGGCACAGGGAGAAGTGGAGGGAGAGTGGGACTGCCCCCCAAAGGGTCTGAGTTCCCCCAAGGCTGACAGTGAGGGAGGGTCAGAGTCCACACAGCGGGGTCTCCCAGCTGGAGGACAGGAGGGACCAGGGCGAGGCCTGGCCTAGACTGAGTAGGACTCTTCGTCTGTGTTTTACCAAATGGTCCTTGTGGGAATTCATGACATTCCCCTTGTGCCTATCATGATCAACTGTGAAGTTTCCTTCCATTTCACATCGAATGTGTTGGTCTTTAAAACTTCAATAAAGCAAGTCCCTTCCTTCTCTCTCCGCTCCTACCACCCTGTCTTCTTCCTTCATGGTGCATCTGCTCCTTCCAAGAATCCCTCCCCCATTGTTGCTCCTGTGTCAATTTCCTTTAACAGATTTTACACTTTTTCAATCTTTCCTTCTTCAAAAAATTACATTAATACAAGTCATCAGTCTTTTCACCAATATTGATTGAACATGGCCGACATGCTAGAATTTGTTGCCAGCCAAACTGGAAATAAAACACGTGAAGTCATGGCCTGCACCCTGAAGACCACCAGGAGACAGGAGATATAAAGCGTGCACACCAATGACCCTCCAGGACATGGAAGCTGTCCTTGTATTAGAAGGAAGTGATTATTGCTAATAATCATCATGATCCTCGTTTGTACTTTGGTTTGGACCAGTGTCCCCAAAGGGACCTGTGTTAAAGGCTCGATCCCAGCCTGTGGTGCGACTGGGAGACGGTGGAACCTTTAAGAGGTGGGGCCTAGCGGGAGGTCGTAGGTCAATGGGGGCGTGGTCCTGAAGGGGCTAGTGGGACCTCAGCCTTTACTTTTCTCTTTTGTCTTCCCACCATGACGTGCTGCCTCACCACAGGCCCACAGGCAGTGGGGCCCATTGACCACTGACTAAGACCCCCAAAACCGTGACCCAAAATAACCCTTTCCTCATTTTAAGATGATTGTGCCAGGGCTACAGTAACAGAGAGCGGACTGACACAATTTGCTCATTCTTTTTGTCTGAAGGGTACAGAAAACCCAGGAACTTTCCTCACACCTATCAACATAGCTCTTGTTTTTATTTTTGTTGTTGTTGTTTTTCCCCAACAGTCTCAAACTTTGGCTAACTTCTGAAGATCTCGTGGCTACAGATTAGCCAAGAGTCAGGGTATAGAAATGGATCCAACAACACCTAGGTGCTAGACCAACACAACAGTCATTTCTGATCAATATATGGACTTCATTGAGTTCCATAAATTATTTTTTTAGGAGGTACATATTTGACAGCAGTTAGACATTTGGCTACATAGGAAGCAGGGACAAGGAAATCTAGAAACCTGAAATCTCCCCTGAGTCTGAGGGGCAGTTTCACAGCAGCAAAGAGTGAAACAAATATTTTGCTCTACTGAAACAACCATCGAGTAATTTCAATATAGAAAATATCAAGTAATCTCAACATAAAAATATCATTTTTTTTCAAACAAGAGATATGTAATGAGAGAAAGCACTATGATTAGATCTGAGAAAATTCACCAATTATGTTCTCACAGATGGAGGGGCCCAAGTTTCAAAGTTATTCAATCTTTCCAATCTTTTGTGCATTGAGGAAAACACCATATTCTATATTTTTTCTCACTGTAACAAAAAAAGAGGGAGAAACTGGCTTTAAATAAATTAACAAAATCCAAATATCTTTTTTAGAGTGCCTTAAAATATTAATACAAGGAAAATATTTGAAAAAATGTGGGAAGAGTCATTGATTAGGTATTTTTTAAACAGAGATCCCATTAACAGATGTTCCAAGAAAGTAAATAGCAAGAAGGCACGAAGGTTATTAATAGAAACATCACAGCAGGTCATAAAATAAAGTTTAAAAAGAAAAAATTATATAAATGTCTCAGTCTAGAGAAGAATGATGCTTTTCAAACCCCTGGTCAAAATGGAGATGCTGATGGACTGGACATTCTAAAGCTAAGGTGGTCTGATACATTTTTAAGCTGTTGTCAACAGACTAATGCATTAGACATAGGTTTGAGGAGAAAGATAGACAAAAACGATGACTCTGAATACTTCATTATGTGTATCCCGTACCAGCAGCAATGCAGCCTAAAAATCACCACCCTCCTCATTCAGAAAGGTGGCCTTGGTTGTCTCTATCCTGTCAAGAAAGGTGCTTGTACCTCTGTAACTTACATCATGTGCAACCAGAACAAGGGGAAGTTGTACTCCATGTAGGTACGATGTGTCAAAATGCATTCTACTGTTATATGTAACTAATTAGAACAAATAAAAATAAATAAATAAAAAGAAAGGCGCTTATATATTTTCCCTGGATGCAGATAAAGAAAACTCCATGCAGGTATTCACAAAAGCATTGTTACCAGAAAAACCTCTTGAGTCCTCACTACCACATTCCAGATACTTCTAAATAAAGAATCCAACTTTTAAAAATCTGATACAACAAAATTATTTTCAGAAAATGTACCATGGCTACTCTAGCCCTACCTGTATCCTCAGAAATATTCCAGACCGCCATTTAGGGTGCTGGTGCAAAGTTGATCCATTTGTTTATTTAAGAATCCTAGCGACTTGGGAGGCTGAGCAGGAGGATCACAGGTTCAAGGCCAGTCTCAGCAACTTAGCAAAGCCCTAAGAGATTTAGCAAGGCCCTGTTTCAAAATAAAAAAGGACTAGGGATATAGCTCAGTGTTTGAGCATCCCTAGATTCAATCCCTGCTTTAAAAAAATAGATATGGAAAGGCTGGGGCTTTAGATCAGTGGTAGAGCACTTGCATGGCCGGCTTGCGTGCTTGAGGGTACTACAAGTCAAAATGTTAAATGTCTATTTAAACAAGAAATATAGTAGATGAAGATTGATATATCTTTAATTATCATATCAAGAGTGTTCCTGTAGGATTCAGTGATTCTGTGGCTGTGATCTTATTCAAATACATTTCATTACATTTCCCCAAACACTTTCAGTATTTTCCATCGAAATATACTTCCACTCTAGTCTATGAGTCACATGAGACAAGAGACCATAAATATATTTAGCCATGCTCATTTGCAAAGTAAAAGAATATTTACACGTATTGATCATTTTTAAGCACATCCTATCTTCTAGGCACTAATCTAAGAATTAGGAATGAAGTAACAAACAGTTTCTGAGTGAAGTGTCTTTGATCTGTTTCCAAAATTTAAATCAGACCTCAAATAACAGAGATTCCTCAGCTCATGGAAAGGTTGGTTGATGGATTTAAAATCACAGAAGATGGGAAGGACTAATGGCTACTGGTCTACTGCACGGTGGATTGACTGTGGTTAATAACATATATTTTAAAATAACTAGAAGAGAAGACTTTGAATGTTCTCATAACAAATAAATAATAAATGAGGTGACAGTATGCTAATTACTCTGATTTGATAATGACACAATGTGTGCCTGTATTGAAACATCACACTGCACCCCATAAACTTGGACAATCTTTATGTATCAATTGGAAAATTTAAAAAAGAAATGTCCAAGAAGTGTGCTACAGTCTGGAAATTGTCCCAAATGGTGTGGAGGCATGCCAGACTCCCTGGAAGAAGCAGAGAACCTCCTTATACACAAGGTTACAGTTACAGTCTTTAAAGCTGTGTCTACACCTAAGGTTTCTAGGAATTAATTAAAAAATGAGGGTGGCTCTGCATCTGTCTCCCATTTTTCCCTTTTTCTGCCCAGCAGACTTTACCATCATTCAAGCTTAGCACAGGCTGCCCTCATCCGTCCTTCCAGCCCTCTGTCTGTCCAACGATCTGTCGTGCCAAATGTGTGCTTCTCAGCGCTGAGGATGCAAAACGGAAGAAGTGGTCAATTCCAAGCAATCTCAGTTCACGCAGCGAGAACCAGTCAGTATCTTATGAGTGTGCCAAACGGTGGATGACTGGGTGGAGAGGAGAGGGAAATCTAATTAGAATAACCACAGGATGGATAGAGGAACCGCTAGGAACTGGATGAATATATGATGGGTTTACATGAGTTGTCTTTCAGTAGAGTGTGAAGTCCTCTAGGGGAAAGAACATGACTGATTCCGATTCTGTGTCTCTGGAGCACAGCCCAGCGCCTAGCACATTGGGCCTAATTAGTGTTGAATAAATGCCTGTTGGAGTGAGTGGACTCGGCCTGTATTGGAAAAGACAAACGAAACACAGTTGGCCAAAGTAAACAGTTCTCGTGTATTCCAGTGTGTTTTCTGTCTTAAGCCATTTTTGAGTTTTGACAATTAGTTGTGCCAGTCAATAGATTCTATGCATATGAATTCATGGAGTCCTTGTTATAAGAATTCCACTTGATGTGTGGGACCATATTATTTGAAGCTTGCAATAGGATAAAGGCAGAGAAATGCCTAATTAAAAAAAAAAAAAAAAAAGCTTGGATGCACTTAAACCATAACAGAAGCATTTCCCACTAACTAAGTGTCCATTGCAATGATATTTCCAGAGAAGAATGTTGGTACTACAAACATGATGAGCGTTCTTAAATCAATACAAACCCTTTATCATTCCATGCAAAAATATTGAAACCATGAAATTATTTGAGAACAGTAATTATAACTCCAGCTGACTTTATATAATAAACAGCTGAACCGACTGGTTCATGGTGGTTCCTTCTTTTCGGCCATAGTGATAATTTCTCATCCAGGGCAATTGATCCAATCGCCCTCCACTGTCATTAAATAAAGGAAAGCTGCCTTCAGCCAAAGAAGGAAGTGTATTATTGGCATCTATTTGTTTATTGGCTCATTAATTAATACACTCATGTATTGAACTCTTAGGTGTCAAATGATGAAGATAAATTGTGCATGTTACTTATGCTCAAAGAAGGTCTAGTAGGGAAGATGATCATACAAATTAAGAAAGGCAATCAAGTATCCAGAGAACATGGGTGGTCACATCTATCTATCATAGATAGGAAGGGTTCTAGGGAGGGGCGCTGGTACAGGAGATAAGAATCAGCCTGTCTTGGGAAAGGGGGCAGTGGACCCCAGAAGAGAAATCCTGCAGCAGTGGAAGTAACGGAGGAAAAGGTAGAAACTGGAAGCACATTGTTTTGTCAGGTTGGAGCAAAGAGCTCAGGGAATAAAGAGCCCCTGAGAGGTGAGACTGGAAAGCCAAGGAGGAGGAAGGCTGTGAACATATGGCAAAATAAAACTTGATTCAGAGGAACTTGGACAGATTTTTGAGGAAGCAAGGTAGCGGAACTTGTTATTTCAAAAAGGGGGCCTGGAGTTCCTTCCACCTTTCTTTTAAAGATCATGTTATTTTAAAGTTTAACTGCGTTTTAGTCAACTTTTTTTTTACTGCTGTAATCAAAAGACCTTTAGAGAACCATTTTAGAGGAGGAAAAGTTTATTTTGGGGCTCTCAGTTTCAGAGTTCTTCGTCCACAGATGGGCAATTCCATTCCTTGGTGCCTGAAGTGAGGCAGAACATCATGGTAGAAACAGACTCTCTCTCTCTCTCTCTCTCTCTCTCTCTCTCTCTCTCTCTCTCTCTGTAAGAGAGAGAGCACTATCCCTCACCACACAAAATATATACCTGAAAGGCACAGTCCAGTGACCCACTCTCTCCAGCCACAACCTGCCTGCCTACAATTACCCCCCAGCTAATCCATATGTATCAGGGGATAAATTCACTGATTGAGTTAAGGCTCTCATGACCCATCATTTTACCTCTAAACCTTCTGACATTGTCCGTACACAAGCCTTTGGGGGACAATTAATATCTAAGCCATAACAAACTCTATTACCATGTGCCTGTGATGATGCAGTATCACTTAGGAAGTATTCTGCCCTACATGGCATGACTGAGCTACACCAGGGAACTGTCAGGCAAACACGAAAGGAGTAATGTTATAATTAAAAGAAATAAAATCAAAATTTCTTAAAAAGCATGAGTGGTACAAAGGGGTCGGGGGAGACTGTGGAAATAGTCCAGATGAGTGAAGGCATATGGACAGGGTTTCACCTCATCTCTGCCTTTCATTAACAAGATTCTGGACCTCACAAAAACCTTGAACCTCAGAAGCTGGATGGGTAGCATGGGAATAGTGACAGTATCTGTTCAGAGCCTGCTGTTAGTGTGAACCAAATTTTGCTGGAAAAAGCTTTATAGAAACATACCATCCATACCCCATAGTTGGATTAATGGCCACACTGTCCATCCTCCTACCCTATGCCAAGGATGGAAGAAAATATGCCTCCAACTGCACTGAGTTACTTAGAGTGGATATTATTTCTCTACTTCCTTTGTTTTTATTTTTCCTGTGTATAGAAACATCTCCCTGATGTTTTTTTTCTTCAGTAGATTTTTCCTGCTGTTATCTTAGAGGATGTGCTCAACCTGTAGAACATTTTTGGATAATACAACCAACTCTTAGGACTGGAAGATGTGTATACACTTACTAAGCCACAGTATGACTTGCATTCTGGAGGCTAGTGTGCAGGAATCGGGGCCTTACACAGTGAATCAACTTGCACCCCAACTAGCATCCCAATTTCCCAGCTTCCACTAGTGCATTGATTTTCACTCATGATGGAGTTCCCAGCACCTAAGATGCCTAAGGGAATATACATCAGAAAACAGGAAGGATTCAATATCATGAAATTTGTTAACGTAATTTAGGCAACATACAAAATCCTATTGTCATCTCCATAGATGGTAAAAAAGTTTTGGACAATATCCATTCTTGATTTTAAAAATGTTATCTAATAATAGGAATCAATGTATCTACCTCATCCCATGGCTAATGGGAAAACATGAGAAGCCATCCTACTAAAGTCAGGAGTAACACAAAGATAATCTGGGAGTGGCCACCATCCCTACCCAGGAATGAAATTCAAGGTCAAAATCTACCTCCACATAAAATTTCAAATGAAAACATCAGTCAGTATTATTACCCACACTGTAAAAAGAGCGGAAATAAAGGAAAAAAATATATAATTAATTTCCAAAATAGTTTGTATTCTGTATGCAAATACGTGGATATAATTCCATTAGAGGGCCAAATGAAAAACTCATTGTGTCAGCCAGCTTTATGTTGCTGGGACCAAAATACCTGACGAGAACAATTTAGAGGAGGAAAGTTTATGACTTCAGAGATTCAGTCCATGGTCAGTCAGCTGGCTTCATTGCCCTGGGCCCTAGGTGAGGCAGAACATCGCTGTGCAAGAATGGGATGGAGGAAAATATAGCTCATGTCAGCCAGGAATCAGAGGGAGAAAGACAAGTGGACTGCAGGGAGGATATAACCTTTCAGGACCTACCCACAAGTGACCCACTTCCTCTGGCTAAGCCCCACCTGACCACCATTACCACCCAGTTAATCCATTCAACTAGAATGGACGGATTTGGTTACAGCTCCCATAGTCTAATCATTTCAACTCCGAACATTCCTGCATTGACACAAGAGCTCCCAGGAACACCTTGTGTCCAAACCTTAGCAGTCATACTCATAGATGTGTATATATAGATAAATATATACATAATTATAATAAATAAGCTATAAAGAATATGAAACAGAAAATATCCAAAGGAACATTGCAATACACTTTTCATTATGTTTGTCTTCTTGATACAAGATTTTAAAAGCATGCTTGTATCTATATAAATACATTTATATGATCAACTCAGTTGTGACAGCCAAGAAAGCTGATAATACACACACCATAAAGATCTCTGTCATTGGAAATCCTATTTTCCAAAATGCTAAATAACACTCTCAATTGACTTGGCAGTTGCTTTCCTGGAAAACTCAGAGTATATTAAAACTACAAAAATATATTTAGAATAAATATGTTAAGCACAGTTATATTCTAGGCTTGCATACTTATGAGCTGCTTCTAATCTACACTACTAGGAACATTTGAAAGTCAATGGAGAAAGAGTATAAATTTTTTTATCATTAAGACCTTTTCTGTACTATTCAGGATACCTAGCATTCCCACCCAACACACACTAATTGCCAACAACAGAATCAAATTATGCCTTGACAAAGATTAGAATGGTCCTGGGGTCCAGTCTCTTTGTAAACCACTTCTTGGGTCTGAGCTCCAGGGAGCAGTGGCCTCTGCAGTCAGACAAGACACCCTGCCCAGAGTCCCATGCTTAGTATTCTGTGGATGCCATCTTGAAATTGTTAACAATTTTGTCTTTGAATTTATGTTTTGTAAATAAAGTCTAATGCAAAAATGAAGCATGTGCTTGGAGTTTGGAGGGTCTCATCTCCTACCATTTCCCTGTCACACCTGGAGGCTGAGTGTGACAACCCTGAGACCTCTGCAGCCCTTTTGCCCTCTGGGGAAAGGGACCTGACTTGGGCACGGGGAAGACCAGGGTCATGTGTATGTGATGGCAGCAGTAGACCTGGACCTGGACTGGCAGGACCACAGCATGTTCAACGGCCTCTTATCCACACTTAATTTAAGGACTTAGTGCGTCCTGGAACAAAGATTACCAGGTTCTTTAGGATCATCTATTTGCCATAAACTAAGGCAGCTGTCTCATAGGAATGGAAGGGCAGTCAACTAAATTCTCCAGCTGGAGGGGATGCCAAGAAGGTGAAACCTTTATTTGCACATGTTTTCTGCTTTTTGAAAAAGAAGTTTAGCATTTTTACTTTTCCCCGGGTCACACAAATTATTTAGTTTTAACTTGTTTCGATCTTGCCCTCTATATAGAATAATGGTACATATGATGCAATATTATTTTGACACTCTTAAAGATAAACATTATAAATAGGTGCAAACGCTATTTTTCATCATCAATATTCACATATCGAAATGCAAATTTTTATGAATTATTCATCTTATATTATTTATCTTTGTCTTAGGATTAGGATATAAATTAATCTTTCTTAAAATCAGAAGTAGGGCTATCAATAAATTTGTTTTCAGAATAGTAAAGAGATTTTTATAAATAATTGCTATAGAAGGTGAATATTGTCTCTAATGGGTATAATAACTGATATTATAGAGGTGGAAACCATCTTTAGTTTCTTTTTAATAATGAAAGAGTGGTATAAAAATGTGAAAGCAAGATGTTTATGCACATGATATGGGTAGGTACTTAAAAAATCCATAGGCCAATCAAAATTTTACCACAGACCATAATAAAATTTAGAAAAACAGTAATAAAATTAATAAACATAAGTCAATAACAGTCATGGATATAAAACAAAGTCAGTTAAAATATTAAAAAGAAAAAGCCTATTTACAATATCAACAGAGATAAAACATGTAGAAATGCAGTTTATAAGAAATGTAAACAAAGAAAACTTGAAAATTCTACCATAGCCTGGAAAATAGCCTTCATCAATAGAGAAGTACACCATGAAGCTGAAAAGGAACATTTAACATCATAGTAGTGGAAACTTTCTTAAATTCATGTGTAAATTTAATGAATCTAATCAACATATCCAATTAATAGGCAATTCTAAAGTTCATGTTGAAAATTAAAAACAGAAAGAAAGGAAAACTAAAAAAGGCAGTCCACGCAGAAAGAATTGCTCCATAAAACACCAAAGGATGCTCTGACACTTCAGGAACTAAAACACACAGACAAACCAAGGCGCTGAATAGAAATTCCAGAGAGCTTTGTACACACGACTTCAGATGTGAAAGAGGCAGTACCTTAAGGATATTCAGTAAGTGGGGCTGGGACCACGGATAGCCATTTGGGAAAATGTTCTAGAGATATATGAAGTTGAATCTGTGCCTTACACCAAACAACAAGATAAATTCTAAATGGGCAAAAATATAAAAACCATAAAGCCATAAAAATACTCGAAGAACTCATGAGAGTAAGAAAGGCCTTTATAAACATGACACAAAATCTAGAAGCTATGAAATATTTGAAAATAAAACATAAATCAATATCAAAATCATCAAAACCAATACTAAATTTTTAAAATATATTGATACCAAAATATTGAAAATATCAACATCAATCAAAAAAATAAATATTAAAAGAACACCATAAGCAAGGCAAGGTCAAATGACAAACAGCAACATACATTTGGTTCAAAGAAATAATCTCCTGTACACATAAAAGGTTTCTAAAAATAAATAAGAAAAAGATTGTAAATACAAAATGAAAATTTTCTTCTTGCTTGCTTGCATGTTTTCTAAAAGGAAGTCTGATAAGATTCTTATCCTTGTTCCTTTATGGATAAGTTCTTTTTCCACTCTTCTGTTTTTTTGCAAGATTTTCTCTTTGTCTCTAATGTGAAATGACTTAGTGTAGATTTTAAAAATACATTTATTCTGTTTTGTATTCTATGAGCTTCCTGGATCTTTGATGTCTGTTATTAACATTTAGGAAATTCTTAGTCATCCCTAAAGATATTTCTTCTGTTCCCTTTTCTCTCCTTCAGCTTTTACCATTACATACGTGTTAGACCTTTTGTAATTGTATGGTCCTTGCGTATCCTGTTCCGTCTTTTGCATTCCTTCCTTGAATTTTGGTTTTGGTGGTTTCTATGATATGTCTTTAAGCTCACTGATTCTTTCCTTGTTTACATCTATCCTCCTGGAAAGCTCATTGAAAAATGTTCTTAATTTTTATTCCAATGTTTTTGATAACTAGTATTTTCTTTTGGATCTTTTTTTTTATCTATTTGCTTATCTTAATCATTCCATCTTGCATGTTGTCCATTTTTTTTCCTGATTGGAGCCCCGAGCATATGAGTCATAGTTGTTTAAGGTTCCCAGGAGAAGTCTAACATCTCTCCCATTTGGAAGCCTCGTTCTTATTCTTGTTTCTTCAGATCATATTTTTACCTTTGTCTATCTTTTAGATTTTTATTTTATTCTTTATTTTATAAGACAGACATCAGAAACTAAAGTAAATAAAGTGCTAGTGTGTGGCTAGTGGTTCATTCTTGCTCGCTCTGTTGTGAACCCCTGTTGTAACTCCCCGCCGTACCCCCTCCACTTCCCTGGCCCCAGCCCTGTGGCCACGGGGAGAAAAGCATTCTCTGGTTCAGTCTTTGTCTTTTAGTGGGTCAATATCCCTGTGTGTTTACTTCTAGAAGATGTGGGGTTTTTTAGCCTTTTCATTTTCTCTGCTTACAGGAGACAGGACAGCCAGACAGGCTCCCTCTTGTCTGGAGATCTTCCTCTAAGATTAGGTGAGTCCCTCGGGGATACTCCAGGAATGTTACCTCTCCCTCCTCCTGCTCTCTCTGCACAGTGACAACCTGGTGGGGCTCCTGGAGGTAAAACTCAGGAAAGCAAGGGCACTCTGGAGTCTTGCTCTCTCAAGGCCACGCATGCTCAGTCTGTGGTCGGTTATCTGTCAGTTTCCCCGGGAGGCTCCGGGGCTTTTGCTCACACCGGCTGTCATTCTCAGCGTTTGCCTTTATCTCCAGTTTTCAGGGGGTGGTTTGTCCTGTGACCCGGATTTTCTGATTCATGTAGGATTGCTAATTTTCAGTTTGCTTGTTTTGGTTGGTTTGTTTTGTTTTGTCTTCATGGAGGTTGTATAAACGAGAGTATGAACTGCCAATACCTGGCCTGTCCAAAAGGAAAATCCAGAGTTCATCAGCAGATGAAGAGGGCTGAGCCTCACATAATCCTGCAGAGGTGTTTCAGGAGGAGCCGAGAGCTCTCCCTGAAGGTTTGAAGCGTCCTTGCTGGGTTTACAGAGGGAAGCTGTTATTAAGTGAACCTATGTGATATGGCCACATGTAGGCTTCTAGGAGCTGAGACCTCAGTCCTACAAACACCAGGCATGGATTTCTGACAAAAAACAGGGATGCTTTGATGGGGTTCAGGGGTTGGTATCCTGGCATTCGAGAAAGCAGCAGAAGCAGGAAGTTCCACTCACCTCCCGCTCCCTCCTCTCTTGACGCAGGTCATCAAAGCTAGGAAGGACTTTCTGACTTTTCACAGAAGCTGATCAGAAGACCCTCCTGTAAGCAGTGCCTTCTCTATGCCCAGAGGAAAGGGGGTAAAACTGATCTGAAAACAGGGGGCCGGAGAGAACCTGAGCAAATGGGTCTGTTCTTTTTCCTCCAGTGAGTTACACTAGATCAGAGTCTCCTGTCCACTCACCCTTCTCCATGACTGGGCACTGCTTCATCAGATCCATCCCCAAAACAGTCTCCATGCATTTCCTTACCTAGGTTTCCATTTCATACAAAACACATACTAGATAAATCTGCATTTTTTTTTTTGTTGTTGTTAATCTATCTTTTGTTATGAGGACCTCAGCCATGAACTTAGGATATACAAGGAAATGATATTTTTCCTCATCTGCAGTTCAAAAGATGTCTTCTGACTCCCAAAAGGAATAGGATCCCTCCATACCCTGTGTGCAGCCAACCAGGACCTGAGAGGAGGATCCCACTAAGCCATATCCAGATTCCTGGCCACCTGCACTATGAGAGAGCCATGTGACTTTTCAAGCTGCTAAATCATAGCAGTAGAAAAGTAATTATGTGAGCAAATAGTTGTGGATGAGAATGTGTATGTTTGTGTATATGTATCCCTGAAAAGGCTTCCAAATAATATATTTGAAAATAAAAATAAAAAACAATGAGTGACAGCTGTCTACTGCGGATGTTGGACATTGGATGAACAGGAACACGGGGGGGTGGTGGGGGGAGAAGGGGCCTCTTTGTGATTCTTGATGTTTAAATCATAAAAGCCTAACATATAGACAAAAGAGAATTTAAATCACAGGAGATTGGCACTGCTTCAGGACACATCATCGAGCATGCCAGGTGTACCCACTGTATTCCAGGTATATGCATTTTGACTTCACTGGAGAGGGTAGACAGATTAGCGGGAGAGTGTGTGGAGAAATGCAAGCATAACTGAGCAGGAATCAGACTAAATGTACCTCGATTTTAGAACAGTTTTTGAGCAATTAAAAGATACGGGAAAAGAAAAAACGATGGCAAAAATGCAAATCCCTGATCAGACTATAAATGAATGTGCACATCATGGGTACACATTTCGTTTTAAACATGAAGCCAATCTAAGTAACTTGTCTCACTTTAAGATTTGAAAGGAAAATATAATTGTATTATTTTCCCCAAAATTTTATAACTGGATTTATTTATGTCAAATACCGGACAGCATAATGTCTACTTTTATCCAGTATATATATTTAAAGAAAGCTATTTATTCGAGAGGGAAACTGGGTTGCGCTAAACATGCAGAATTTAAATGTGAAACATTTTTGGAGAGCTACAAAGAATGTTTATCTACTGATAGAGTGTGACTTGAAAATGTAAAATGTGTGAGTCATGGAAACTGCCTCTTCTTTATTTCTTCTTTTTTCCATCTTTTTTCTCCTCCTTTTCCTCCTTTCCTTCCTTTTCTCTCTCTTTCATTTTCTGATGAATGGGCTCACGTTTCCCTCGCCAAAGGGACTCTGCTGTCTGCGGTGAGATGATGTGCACCTCTCCCCAGTGGAGTGGCTGCTACATAGGGCTGTGCATTGTCTTTTGAAAGTGGTTCTTAGAAACCTAGAGCATTTTTCTATAGATTTCTTCATGGCTTTCCATCCTTTTAAAATGTATTTAATATTTATCCATAGCCAATAATTGATGTGGACTGCTGTCTTGGGGTATCAGGGTGAGGAAAGGGAAGGAGAGAACAGAAATATTTATTGAGATTATACAACGAAGAAAACAAGGTCTGGGATTTCATGCTTTCATCCACTCCTCAAGATATTGCCACGTTCACAGTATTTAAATGAAGTAGAAGTTTCAAGAAGTAAGTCATTTCTTTAAGGTCACAGGATCCAAGCCAGGCCTCTCTCATGGCTGAATTCAAGATCTTACCATCACCCTGTGCCTGCCTCCTGCAAGGTGAGCAAAATGTTTAAGGTCAAAAATAAAAAGTGCTCATGAATGCATCAGAAGGTGAGTAGATGGCTCAGTGGCTAAACTGCCATTACCAGAGGTAGGGGACACAGCAGGAACGGTCATGAACCTCCAGACAGCGAGGGTGCATACCCGCAGCGGGAACCGCAGAAGAGCATGTCCTTGAGACACTGCAAGAAGACAGCCACTTCTAACAGAGAGGCTCATGCACCCTGAAGATGTGCACTAGAAAGTGGGGGGTCACCATCTGCCCCTTGATTCCAATCGATATTGAAGAAGATGACAGATAAGCCAGCATGCTCCAGAGTGTCCTCCAGTGTGAGCAGAGGGCACCAGCGAAACTAGGCAAGGGCACCTCACAAACTGGAGCTGCTCACGAAGATGGGCTGCCTGCCTTTTGCAGTGGAGACACTCTGTCCTGAAAGGTCTGTGTCCACAGAGGTAGCTGTGCCATCTCTGTACTAGGGTGTGCGGAGTTCCCCACTTGAACATAAATTGTATCACTTTCAGGGGGAAGACTCATATCTTCCTTGTTGGGATGCCTGCTTTTAGGCTTTTGGGTTTTGTTTTGTTTGTTTGACTTATTTGCCGTGTATCAATTTTAAGGAATGCTTCCGTCTCGCTGTCTGTTGTCCTATCCAGGCCTTGCCCACTTTTCCTGTGCCTGCCCACCTCCTGGATAGTACATAACTATTGCCAAGTCTTCCTCTCTTCTCTGAAGGACTACACCTTCTGGCATCCTGGTTTAGGCAGGATGTCCTTTGAAGATCTCCCATTATTATTGTCTTTTCAGGTTCTTCCCACTTCGGTGAGCCTGGCCTGGCCTCTCCTGACCTGCTCTATCTCTCTCAAGTTAAGACTAGTTGTCATGTCCTAAGATGGTGTGGAACTGCCAGAAAAATCTCTAAAGGACAAAGAAAAGTATTCTGAAGATCATGAGCTCCTGAACCACGCTCCTCTTGGTGCCTGCGATCGACATAATTTCTCTTTCAGAACATCACAGCTTTTCATGTCTCGACCTTGTCCCGACCTTGAAGCAGCTGATCTCTGAGGATGCTACTTCAAGAAACCCAGCAGTCGTCACTTCTCAAGGCGCTTCATGATTCAAATGCCTTAGCCTGAAATGTCTGGGCTGTGGGGAGCTTCCCAGAACTGCAGAATGACGGCATTTGAAAAGATCTCGGAAGCAGAGCTGTATTTTGACAAAGCCGGGATTTAACACAGAAGGAACTGTAGAAATCACTTCAAAAATGCATCAACATTTTCAGACATTAATACCTGAGTCAGATAGTCAATGCGTGATCATCACTGACCTACTGTCTGGGCGACATTCTTTCAGACACTAGGAATGTAAGATCCTTGAGAAGGTGACATTCCCACGAGGGAATACGTGAACGGATTCCAAAGTAAGTAGGACAACCTCAGTGACTGATGAGCGTCATTAAGAAGGTACAAGAGAGCCATGTGGAACAGAGTGAAAGAGTATGGTTGAGCATCAGTTTCCTGTGAGCTCCGTGGACCAAGAAGGCAGTCACTGCTCTGATCTGAGTGTATCCTCCGAAATTCATGTGGTAGAACATCACTTCCAGCGTCATAGTACCGAGAAGTGGGGGCTTTAGGAAGCCATGAGGCAGAACCATCCTGGACGGTTCAGTGCTTTATGAAGGAGGAGTAAGCTCATTACTTCCCGCCCTGCCACCATGTGAAAATGGCAGCACTGTCCCTTCAGAGGAAGCAGCATGCAGAGCACCATCTTGGAAGCAGAGAATGTGCCCTCACCAGACACCGAACCTACTGGTGCCTATTTTTCTTTGTTTATTTGCTTTGGTTTTGGTTTTTGGCAGTGCTAGGGATCAAACTCAGGGTCTCACGCATGGTAGGCAAGCACTATTCCAGGGAGCTATAGCTTTAATTCTGGGATACGCCTTGATCTTGAACTTTTCAGCCTTCAGAACTGTGAGAAAATATTTCTCTTCTTCATAAAACACCCAGTCCATGCTATTTTGTTATAGTAGCAGGAGTTGACTAAAAAAATAATTTGTCTCATCACTGGTTTCTGTGCAGGTGGAAAAATCAGACCTGGACAGAGGGGCCACTGAAAGGAAATTCATTGAGCCCCTTGGTCCAGTTCACCCCTTTGTGGTCCTAAACCTGCTCCTCTTAGTGCCTGCAATCATAATAATAATAATAATCACTAGGGAACCTGGAAGCAGAGGCCAAATGCTTTTCCTGATTCTACCTTTACAAAATCTATTTTGCATTAAGGAGGATAAGACAGACTAAGTCATCCCCCAAACCCAGGGGAAAAGTGGATTCTAATTGCAAATCACTTGGATGCCAAATTAAATATTTATTGACCTTAATAATAAATCCACCTGTATTTTGGTATTTCTATTCATCCTCTGAGTACAGATCCCATGCATAGAACAGGAAAACAAAGACTTGTGGTCTGGGTTGACCCCTGTGTTAGAAATGGGAGGCAGTGTATAAGGCCCTTCATACTTTTAGGGGCCACGAAAGCTTTTTTTCATTTTTTTATGATTTCCTTTAAAATCTTCAGAAAAAAAAGGATTATGATAATAATAATATAAAACAATAATTAATTCACCTAGAACTATGTTCATCTTAACACCAAGGTAGTTGCAAAACTTTAAAATATTTTAATGGAGAAAATAAAGCCCTACAATGATGGTAGTGACCAGAGCCCATGAAAACCCCACTGCAGCCTTGACTGTGGCTTAGGTTGGCCAGTTTAATAAATATCCGCTGAGTAAAAGAGTAAATCAATGTCTTCATAATGATCTTAAGACTAAACTGTGGTAAATAATTGTGTTAGCCAGTTTTCCATTACTGTAACAAATGCCTGAGATAAATCAACTTAAAAAGAGAAAAGGCTAATTGTGCCTACAGTTTTGGAGGTTTTAGTCCGGGATCAATTTCTCCCATTGCTCTGGGTTTGTGGCAGCACAGTACATCATAGAAGGAGCATGTGCCAGTAGCACCAGGTTGAGGACCAAGCCTTCAGCACTTGGACCTTTAGGGAAATTCCAGACTGAAACTATAGGACCTCATATGTGTATGCCATGGACTTCCTCAAAAGGAAAAGCAAACAAACAAACAAAAAAACAAGAAACCACATCTTTCTAAATGCCAAGAATGTATCTAGCAAAAACACCACTCACGGCAGTTTAGCCTCTCTGAGCACCCTTTCCTTCCTGAGGCCATGAAGCTTTTTGTTTGGACTACAGGCAGCCTGGACACTGCCTGCACCATGTGAGTCTGTGGCCTGCACACAGGAGAGGCTCAGGTGCACGTTTAAGTGCATTCGTTACTTTGTCATCGTGCTTCCAAATGATCCATTGCATATCACACAATTTCTAGCTTGTAATAAATCAAAGGTAGGTACTTTGAAAGGTTTGCATTACAATACTTCAAGACTACCCTCAGCATTGCCCTCCAAAAAAAAAAAAAAATCCAAATTTTTATTGGGAATAATCAGAAAGCCTTAGTTAAAAACACCTACCTGGATTTTTTTTTTTGTGTGTGTGTGTCTCTTTTTAATGACAAGTGCTACTGAGCAGTTTTCCTGCTAGACTGCTCACTGTAGTCCTGGTTGCTTGCCAAAGACTTCCTGTAATGATAAGTGTTCCCATTTCCATGAAGTATCGACAAACACTGTGGGTTGCGACAGGAGGTCTGTGAGTATCCCAAACTCTATGCCCTCATCCTCCACCAGAAAGGCTCACTCACTCTTCCCTGAAATCCCATTCAACTTTCCATGGCTGTCTTTGTTCCCAGTGGTCCCTGTGTGAGGCATCTTCCTCCACGTGTCCACCTTCTACAGAATTCCTGACTCGTGGGAGCCGTCTCAGTCTCGCTCTCTTTGGCAAGAGCAGTGAAGTGGATGCTGCCTGGTGCACAGCAGTTGGTGGCACATGGCTCACCAACAACTGAAATGACATTCGCATTCATCTTCCTAATTTAAGGTAGAATATTTTTTTTAAGCAAAATAGCAGAGAACAATTAAGGAGTATTATATAGGGACCCAAAGGATTGTCTTATTGTAAAATATAATCACTTGTCATCTTGCTGAAAGTTCTCTGCCCTGATTATAGGTAACAGTACCACTTTGTGTGTATGACAAACACTTCTCTTGATTATAGGTGTCAGTCCAATATTATGTAGATAGCGAATAATTGACTGATTCTGGGTCTCTTTAGAAAATGCAAACTTATGAAATTAAAAACGTTTGTGGAAGGCATCTACTCTGTTATTCCTTCATAGATGTTACTAATGGTAAGGAAAGTAGAACTTGTTCCTGAAAAGACTCACCTCCACTAGAGAAATGCAAACAGCTGGTTAGAGATGGTTCTCATTTTGTTTTCCTCAGCAACACCAGTTTAATGTAGTGTGAAGAGCAACAACATTGGAGTCAGACCTTCCTGGGTTCTGCCACTTAATAGAAAGTGAAATTGAGCAAGTCACTGAGATTCCCTAAGCTTCAGCAATCGAGAACAACACTATTTACCTCTTGGGATGATCAGGAGGATTAAGGGAGATCAGAGAAGTAAAGAGTAAGGCGCAGAGCATATGGTCAATAAATGGTAGCTAATACTAGTCTGTTTGTCTTTTATCCAAGACAGATGTGCTCCGGATTGGTTTGCTAGATTCCTAGTTTCCTAATATTGAATTACTACTACAGTGTTTTTAAAGCTAGTTGGACGCATAATTTTGCTTCATTCAGTATGAACTAAAAACTAGATATGTGTGTGTGTGTGTGTGTGTGTGTGTGTGTGTGTGTGTGTGTTCTTGAATTAAGATAGACTTATACTCTTTGCATTTATTCTTCAAAACCATGAATGTGTTAATTCATTCAAAATGGATTTTAACCAGGTATGGTAGTGCATGCCTTACAGTTCAGCTCCTTCTCTGGAGGCTGAGGCTGGAAGATCACTTGAACCCAGGAGTTTGAAACCAGCCTGGACAACATAGCAGGACTTCTGACTTAAAAAAAATAAAAATAAAAATGAATGCTTGCACACTTTCATTTGTGAGAAAAGCAATATATGACCTTGAAAATATATGTAGATCTTATCACAGGAATCTTATTGATGATTTAATCATTGCAATTTATAGTTCTCAGTCATGTTACAAAGTTTTTTAAAAATTATTTTCAGCCATAGAGATAGGTATACACACAGTTTATCCCAGAGATTGAGGTCTTCTTGAAAGAAATAACTGAAAATAGAAAATAATCAGTGCATCTTAGCAAAACAAATAAAAACTGAGCCTTTTTTCAGTAGAGAATATAATCCTAGTCAAGAGGAAAAAAAGTAGTTTTATATCAAACATTAGATTTTTATTGTTTCCCAAGGTGACTGTAACAGATAATACTCATTTAGATTAATGCATTCTGTTTTTAAAATATAAAACTTTTATTTTCATGTTGCAAAAGTAATATCTGTTGAGAGAGAATACAGATAAACCAAATGCAAAAAAAAAAAAATCTATTCTTGAGCCTCATACGGACATGGGTACACACTTTTAGAATTTTAACATTCTTGATGTTGCAATTTAAGTTAAAGTAGTTTTGTGCTGCAAAGCTATTTTAAAATTTAATTTTTCTAGTGAAATATGCAATCAACATCTTTTCATGTCAAGAAAGATTTATATAAACTATTTTAGTAGCTATCATCCTATTATATGAATATACCCTAATTTATCAACCAGTATACTATTGTTAAGAATTTCAATTGTTCTGTTTATTTTCTCATCTTTCCAAAGCACCATGATATAAAAGCCCTTTATGTTTACTTTTTGATCTTGCTTAGTTAGTGAATCAAGAAAACATTCACTAGTTTAGAGCTTGTAATGCACATAATGTTAACTCTCTCTCCAGAAGGGCTCTCTGCCCAACCCCCACCAGCTATAATAATGTGGATGTGAGTTTCCACGCTCTTCCCCTGGTGAGCTCTACTTCCATTTTCATCTTCATCTTACAAGGAAACAATTGATTCTAACTTTTTAATTTTTCCAAGTTAGTAATGAGTCTAATAATTTTTTATGTCTATTGCCTATCTGTACTGATTTTTTAAACTATTCATGATGCACATCACTTTTTTAATTTATACATACCCTGTTAATTTATACATAGTCATGTGTTAGAAATGTTAACACATGACCTTCTGTGTTATAATTTGATGATGGTTTTTCATTTGACTTCTATCTTCATATAATAATGTTAAGTCTAAATTGTTTAATTTATACCATTAAATAATCTGCTATTCTTTAAAGTAAAATGAATATAGTCAACCTGAATATATGAGTAACTTAATTTCAAAAAGAAATACATTTTGAGAAGAAATCTCAGAATGAAGTACCAAGGTGACACCTATTATCAAAGAATCTGGAGCTTTGCCAAAATACATCAATTCTGCTTTTTTTTTTTTTTTAATATGTAAGATTTGCTGTAAGGCTCAGTCTTTTGCAGGACAAGCAGATGAATATACATAATAATGCCCTCAATAGATTTGCAATAATCCTTTGGGCACATATTTAAATTTCTGCAAAGCAGCTAAACGTGTTTCCAGGATTTAAAAACGCCTAATACATTAATCTGGAAACACAGATGTCTATCTGGCCAAACAAATGAACATTTAATAAAGTTTTCAGTGGAGAAGTTAGGGCCCAATATCTTCAACAAACTTGAACGTGCCATGGATTATAAGTGATAAACAGCTAGGCTGAACTGTGTATCTCATCTGGGATGCTAAATGTCTACATGCCAGGAAGTCACTTCATATGACCCATTTTGTTTTAATTGAATGGCCTTCTTATAAATAGGCTTAAAGAATATAATTATTTTGGTCTAAAAGGCAAATATTTACAGGGCTTTGCTTTAATGATTTCTTATGACAATTAGCAAAATATAGATGCTAATCCAAAATTTCCTAGGAGTGACCTTGGCTGTACAGAAGCAGATAGTCATTTTGTTTGTTCTGGATATTTTCAAATAACACAGCTCACCTGGATACTATACTTCCTTTCCATACTGCATGAGGAAGCTTTAGAAGCTGACCCGATTAACCTGCTAGGAATGGTAGAAGGTAGAGCAAAAAGCAAGGATCTGAACCGTTAATTTAAGTAAGGTGAACATCACTTATAAACTTACAAAACTGGAATAAATTATACCCAAAGGAATAATTCTCTTTGCCATTATGCCTAGCTGGATGATCTAAAATCATATGCCAAAGCCAATTACTTTTAAAGCAAGCATTGATTCCATTCTTTTCTCCCAGCATGAAACGAGATGGCATTAGAAATGATGGTTCACTACTTTGTTTATATTAATTACATACAGACACTGGAAGCTGATAGCGTAAGATTGATTGTAATTGAGTCATAAATTTAACACAGAGCAACATCATTCATTTACCTGGACAGCTCTTTGCTGAAATATATTTCTAGAGCTGGGACAGGAGGGAGAGGGTCTAATGATAACAAATGATAAATGTTTCCTACCTATGGCCAAGTGAAGCAATCCAGGAAACTGGTAGCTACTCAGCTCACACAGTTATTCTCCTGTGATTGGAATCATGCAAAGTTGGATCATTTAAAAGGTTGTTTATCACCCAAGGTTTCTATGCCCAGAAAAAATGCCTAAGAGATTCTCAACTTGGGGGTAAGAATCAAATTTGTTTTCATGGCAGTCTTTGCGTTGTACCCAGCTACTCCACTGTTCTCATCTCTGCTCACTCATGTCAGAGTTTTACAAAGATAATCCAGATGCCCAGAGCGTGTCCATGCACCAGCAGGACTGAGGTAGAGCTGCCTTTGGGTCTCTGTTAACCTTGGGTCTGGATGACTAAGGATGCCCCTGGCTCCCTAAGATACAGTGCTGGAAAATGGCTGCAATTTATAACATGGCAACAAAACAAAACACTGTTGCTGTTTGACAGAAAGTTGAGGGAAGAAGCACACCTCCAGTAGGAAGATGTATATGTATGATTTCACACCCCTTCCAACTCCAGGCCAGCAAGCCTCCACCCTCAGAATGAGGAAGAATCCCAAGAACAATGTTGACATGCTGTAAACTTGGCTCAGCAAAGGGGTGGCCTAGAGGCCAACAGAGGTTCGAGGGATATGAACCAGTATACAGGCCCACAGGGGTGTGTCCAGATCATAGAAATTCTGAGGTCAACTGCAGTTCAGGTTGCTGAGAAAACAGAGCCCTTGGAAAGATACAGAAATATTAGCTGACTGATTCCAAGGCAGGCAGCAAGTCACATTCGTGATGCTCTGTGAAAGCCTGAGATTTCCATCTGACCTGGGCTTGGTTGTGAACATGGGATTAAGCATGAAATGCAATGGGAAATACATTTGGGACTTTGCCTGCACAGTATAAGAAAGTAGAGAATCTACACTGAGCCCACCACCTTCCCACCCTGCCTCCTGAATCCCAAAGGGTCCTGGAGTGGAGTGAAGAGGTGAAGCACCATTTTTAGAGGGACCTGGGAAGCTGCCTGGCCCAGGAAACTCATCCTGGGAGACATGCGCCTGGAAATGAGAGAGCCAAGGAAATATGTGTGCCTTCCCTCTCCCACAATATAATCTAAAATGTAAATGAAATTACAACTTGTAAATAAAACAAATGTTTCTAAATGTACATCAAGTTAGTGACATATCCATTTTGAAAGAAAATATTTCCAATGACTCTAAAATACAGGAATTTTATGGTATATTCTTTCTCTTTCACTCTTCCATACACACACAAAGGAATACTCAGCTCTACTTGGTAATTGTGATTTTTAACAGTACTGGTGTTATTTTGAAATTAATATAGACATGTATGAGAAAATGTGATTTTTGCAAATAATTTTTAAATTTTTAAACAAATCGTTAATGGAGCTAACAAAGTTTTTAGTTCTTAGTATAAGAAAAATTATGTAACATCAGAAAGAACTCTATCATCTTAAAATTGATTTGGAAATACCACTATAAGGTCTTGAATTATTTTCTTGTTCTTATGAAACAAAAATATTTTCTAGCTCTGTCCATGAGAAAGGCCAGGAAAAAGCAATGACAATCTTTCAGCTTTTACTAACCATTGTACACATAAATGTGGCCTCTGAGTACCATTTCCCACTAAAGCAACCATGGTCTAAGTCCCAGGAAGGATAGGTACAAGATAAACTCCCAAACAACCATGAGGGTCACATCAGAGAGAAGTTCCTCAAAATCCATAGAGTTATTCTGAGCATCACAAAATGAATTAAATAAAATAATCTCTGCAATGGAGTAAAGCATCAAATCCATAAAATGCAGGTGTTCATTATTATCTGAACAGGAAATCACTGGTTATTCATGGATGTTGGGAAGGTATGAGCTCACTCATTTTGGGGATTGGTGAAAATATTCAAATTTCCAGTGATTTAGGGTGAGGCTGTCAACCTGGTGAGCTCAGAAGCAGTCTAGATTCTAGTGGATTAAGATCGGGGTTGCTGAATGAATGATGTCAGAAAAGTGGCTACAACCAAGTGTCTATCATGTAGCAGCTACTTGTAATAAATTTGCATATTGCAGTTCAGAATCTCCTGGGCCTTTTTGTTACAGTATGGCTTTGAATGGGTGATTTGCAAATTGGCAAATAAAGGGAAAGAATAAGAACATATTCTACCTTTTCCATATAAGCATATAAGGTGGGAAATTCCTGATGAAAGAATCCTAATTATTAAGTGACTGGATTAGGAAAGCATCACTTTGTAGTCTTTGGTGTGATAAGGGACTTCAGCGACTGTTATTAGTGACTATGAAAAATACTAAGGGAAAAGTTACTGTCAACTTTGAACACTGGATTAGGTTCAATGCCTGGGGACCCACAGCTCACCCACACCTCAGTGAAGGGCACCATGAGCCTCCTGTCGTAATGCAGTCAGAGGTACACGGGAACCCCTGAGATGGATGCCTACCTAAAGCAAGCAGTAAGAAAGTGTTTCATTCTTATCCAGCCTCATTGAATCACAGCACAAGCATGAAATCCCACAGAATCCCACAGAATTCATCGCCAGCACATAAAATAGTTAATTCCTTTGTATTTAAATCATCAGGTTCCTATTAGGGAAGACTGCCTGTGGCCTGCGAGAAAAGAGGGAGAGAAGGAAGAAGGGACTGAGAGAGAGAGAGAGAGAGAGAGAGAGAGAGAGAGAGAGAGAGAGGAGCCAACCAATGCTATCTTTGCAGTTCTAATTCAAACAAATCAATTCTAAAAGAGATTTTTTTCCTGAATAGTAGAAATTTATACAAAGACTGGATATTGGTTAATACTAAGGAATTTATTTTTGTTGGGTCTGAAAGTGTTATTCAGGTTGTTTTAAAATCTCTCCCGTTAACGAAGTATACTGTAGTATTTATAAATATAGTGATACTATGTCTGAGATCTGCTTAAAAACATTTCAGAGCCTCGGGAGTAATGAATGAGTTATAAATGCAACAAAATTAGCAAAATGAATTCTTGAAGTAGGCAATGGGTACATGGGACTTGATTAAACTATCATCTACTTTTGAATGTCTGAGAATTTCGTTGATATAAAGGGAAATAATAATAACAAAGCAAATCATCCATTCAAAGCCATACTGTACCAAAAAGGCCCAGGAGATTCTGAACTGCAGTATGCAAATTTATTACATGTAGCTACTACACGGTAGATACTTGGTTGTAGCCACTTCTCTGACATCATTCATTCAGCAACCCTGATTTTAATCTACTGGAACCTAGGCTGCCTGGGAGCCCACCAGGTTGGCGGCCTCACCCTAAATCATTGGAAATTTGAATATTTTCACCAATCCCCCGAATGAATAAGTCACATTGCGGTGTGCTTGCCAAGGTTTTTCCAGGGGACCTTAATCATCACCAGCATGACAGAGCGCATGGCAGCTGGTGAACCGAAGGCATTAGCCTTCTTCCCTAGGAAACTCATTTCCGGGTGAGGGGAAAAGGGTAATAAAGTTGTCAATGCAATAATGCTTCACCTTGTGAAGCGTGGATGCTGGGATGTGTTTTTGTTTAGTAAATTATCCACTTGTCTGCTCAGAATAGAAACCACAGCTGCTTAGGCACCACGGGAACATGGTGCATTTCCTTGAAAAGTATTTTCTTCCTTCACAAACAGCTTAACCTGGCAGCTTCGGATTCAAACCTTTCTGAGGGCCCCCAGTCAGCTGCAATTTCGCATGTGTTAGCGCCCCCTCCTCAGGGTCTGTTCTGATAGATGGTGAGAAATCTGGTCCTTCCTTCCGGATGCTTTTCTTCTGCTTCCAGAAGAGGGTACAGGCTCCCTGTCGCAGGTTGTGTGTTGTGTGATGATTGATTTTCTGTGTCAACTTAGAGGGTGTGTTTGGATGAGAATAACATCTAAATTGGTGATCATTGGGTAAAACAGATTGCCCTTCATTGTATGTGTGGACCTCATTCACTCAGGTAGAGGCCAGAATAGGAAAAAAGACCAACCTTTTTTCTGCACCATTCGGTCTCCTGGGTCTCCAGCCTACTAACCCATGCTGCAAACTTTGTATTTCCTAGTCTCTCTGTAATTCACAATAATATATTATAAATACTAAATGTATGATATAAATATTATATATATATATATATCACATATATATTATATATATATATATATCACATATATATGTGTGAAAAAGCCTAATTCTCCTTAGCAAAAAAAATAGAAACATATGAACTTACAGAACTACATGGTTAAAAACAAACAAATAAATAAATAAATTGATGTCTTAGTCTGTTTTTTATTTTCTATACTACAGACTAGACAAGCTATAAAGGAAAGAGGCTCATTTTTTTAAATTTTAATATTTATTTTTTAGTTATCGGCGGACACAACATCTTTGTTTGTATGTGGTGCTGAGGATCGGAGGCTCATTTTGCTCACAGTTCTGGACCAAATCAAGGGGCCACTTCTGGTGATGGCCTACTTGCTGGCAGAATCCTAAGATAGTGCGGAGCATCACATGGTATGCAAGAGAGAACTAGCCAAACTGTCACTTGCCGCAGTCTCTGGCTGGGCACAAATCACGAGTCTCCACACAGCTTGTAGATTCAAACAGCAATTCTTTATTCCCGAACTCACACCGGCCGTCTACAAACACGTTCTGGGGAAATCCACGTTCTCTGCCCAAATCCACACTCTGCCCAAATCCACTACTCCTGGGCTTCTGTCTCCCAAAATATACTGTCTGACCCTAAGAACTCAAGAGGAACTCAGCAGCAGGATAGGCCCTATTCTAAAGGGGGAACACCCTAATCTCCTATTATGCTAAACTGCCCTATTCTAAAGGGGGAACACCCTAATCTCCTATTATGCTAAACCAAGGACACCCTAAACACGGATCCGCCCTGGTCCTTGAGCAAGGTCACCTTTCAGAAGTCCTTCCACTAGACAGCATGGGAGTAAGCTGGCAAGGAGATTGTCATACCTACTTGGCTGATGGCTCCCAGCAGTCACTTACACAAGATCCGCTCTAGAGATCCCCATTGACCTATCTACATTTGTATGTATATATCCTATTTGTTCTGCTTCTCTGCTTCCCCAGATACATCGGGGAAGGCAATGGATGGTTTGCCTTGAAAGCTCATGTCTCCTACTTTACCACCTCAGACTCTTGCTTCATATATAAATATCTATAAACCACACACTTACACTGGACAAATACTTCTAGCATTTGATTTTGTATGAGGTAGTGAGCTCTGTATCATTGGTGTGGGCTTTGGGTGTCTTCATCTCCAGCCTCCCCTTCGTAGAATAAAACATATTTGGCTTTTTTTTTTTTAAGTAATAAGTGTTTACCTTTTTTGGAGACTATAACCTTCAAACTAAGAAATATAAATCTCACCACAAATTTAATCTCCACTAATTATTACCTGAGAAATGTTTGGGCAAGTTGAACTCTCTGTGCTTCCATTTCCTCAAGTATAAAATGAGCATAATTAAAATTCCTACTTAAGAAGTTTAATACAGGAATAAAAATAAAATTACAAGATCCCAGGACAGAGTGCTAAATATTATGAAACAATCTGTTTTATGAATGCACGGCAAAGAGAAAAGGTGCTGACCTAAGAGACATCGGGTTCTGAAAGGATCAAAGCCAAGGAAAGTACACATAAGCACACTACTCTGTCAACGTGTATACTGGGATGTACATGGAAAGCAGAAGTTAGGGATTTACAGGTGAGTAAGGAAAGGAGATTGGAATGATCTACGTGATAATGGGTTAGAGTCAGTCAATCATGTGAACTCATGTTTAGATTAGTACTTATGTAGATGGCTACCTGAAGAAACAGTTACGATAGGAGTGGAGTCAGTGGTTCGTATACAGGAATCCATTGCCTTACTCCACTAGTTGAAATAGAAGCAATGAGTCTCTAGTAGCACCATCCCATTTCAGTTTCTAGTATTATTGTAAAAGCAGTCAGGGATCCTCAGAGAAAAATGTAGAATGTAAGACCAAAGAAAAATATATGCACTTAGTAGGATGTGTCTTGGGGAATCAGAAAGTAAAGATATACTAAAAGCAAACAAGTAGAAAAAAAAGCAAATTTGAAAAATCACAGACATGAGTGGGACACAGAAACCTATTGAGAGAGTTCCTAATAGTTGAGCCACAAAAGTGATATCAGATTATAACTCAAATTTTAAAATAAACATATGAGTAAAATAAGTGTTATAAATACATATCCATCTCTATGGGTTCATTCTAACATAAATGGAAGAAAAATAACAAATTTTCAATGGACAAAATTTGCAAATGATTTACATAGAGCATAATGCCTCATGTTTTAACTGTGAACTCTGCTGAAAAATTTTCTTCCAAAGAATATATCATGGAAAAGGGGGGGAATTGGATGTGGAGGAAACTGACACCCACTTCCTCTTCCAGGTGAGCAAGGCCAGTGCTCACAGTGACAGATCGTGTTGATAGCCTCGATATGATGTGATGAAATGACACCTGCCTCTATGGTCTTCCTCCCCAAGACACAGAACTCCAGTCTAATCATGAGAAAAAACATCAGAGGAATCCCAGTTGGAGAATATTCTGCAAAATACCTGTAGTATCCTTAAAACTTTCAAGGTCATCAAAAACAAGGAGAGTCTGAGAAATTGTCACAGCCAAGGGACTTGACAACTCGGTGTAATATGTTACCCTGGTTTGCATTCTGGACAGAAAAAGAACATCAGGTTAAAACTAAAGATATGGGAATAATCATGAACTTCAGCTAATAATGACGTATCAATATGAGTTCATGAGTTGAAACAAATGTCCATCCAGGTAAAATTTACTAATAGAGGAAATGAGGCATAGGATGTAGGGAAACCCTTAGTACCATTTCCACAATTTTTCTGTAAATCTAAACCTGTTCTAAAATAAATATATTTTATTTAAAAACAAAGTCATATGTATTTTAAGTTCTTTACACAGGAAATAGCTACTCAATAATATTGGTTTCTACTACAATCACTATTATTGTAATAAAAGAACTCTTAGATAAAAGCTCAATTTTTATAGTAATGATTATAGGATTCAGAAGATTCCTTTGTGAACCTTCTCTATTGATTTTAAAGTTAGAGAAATAAATTAAAAGAAAAAAAAAGAATAACCAGTAATATTGAAGCTGGTTTACAGAGCATGCATAAAATAAAAGGATGAGAAAAGAGAAAACCTACTCTCTTTTCTTTACGAAACTTAAATAGAAGTGTCTATTCAAAATTGACAATCAAATGAAGCATTTTTTGGAAATTCATATGTAGTGCCAGAAAAGAACTAAAAAGGCCACAGCAAGAGTCTCCATCTCCTCCTCTAGACCTGAGCTCCGTTTTCTGCTATCTACTCTGGTTTATTAGTTTCCCAAGGGCAGCTATTTAAAAAGTCCCAGCCTGGAGTCTTAAACCTCAGACGTTTATTGTCTGAAATCCCAAGATCCAGGTGACCTTAGCAGAGTTGGTTTATCTTGCTCTCACAGGTCCGGGACTCAAACCCAGATCCCTGCACAGGTGACATCCTGGGTTTCTCCCAAGGCCTCTCATCTTGACTTAGATGACCATGTCCCTGTGTTTCTGTGTGGTCCTCCCTCAGTGCTTGCCTGTATCCTAATCTCCCCTTCTTAGAAGAACACCAGTCAAATTGGATTAGGAACCACCCTAATGACCTTATTTTTAATTAATGACCTTTTTGAAGACCCTGTCTCCAAATACAGTCACGTTCTGAGAGTTCTTGGGGTTGGAGCCTTAGCATAAGCATTTTCAGGGGAACACAATTCATCACATGCAGTTTAGATCATGGGTCACCGAGAAGACAGGAAAAAATTGACGTAAATAAGAGAGCACTTGGCAGAGAAGTTGGCACAGTGACTGTCTTAGGTTGGCATTACTGTAACAAATAGCTGAGATAAATCAACTTAAGAGAAGGAAAGGTTTATTTCAGTTCACAGTTTGGGTGTTTTCAGTTCATCATTGGTTGGCCCCTTATTTTTTGGCCTGGGAAAAGGTGATGCATCCTGGTGGGAGCACATGGCAGAAAAAGCTGCTCACCTGACCAGTAATAAAAGAGAGAGTAGTGAAAGGGGCCAAAGTCCTAACACCACCTTCAAGGTCTTGCCTCCCAGTGACCTAATTTCCTTCTAGCAGGGCACACTTCTTTTAAAGGCTCAACTACCTCTGAACAGCACCAGAGCCTGGCATCCAAGCTGTTAACATGTGGACACTTGATGGACAATTACCCAAACCACAGAGAGTGGCTGATATTTATCTCTCCACAACCCTTCAGACAGGACTAAAGCAACCCTTCTCGGGTACTCCTGCTCCTTTCCTGTTGAGAGCCACAGCCCAAGGGACCCCAGCAAACTCCCAGCTGATGATTGGCTCACCGTGGCCCCAGCAAACTTCCAGCTGCCAGCTGATTGGCTCCTCTGCGGTGATGCTCCTTGGACTGTTTCCCCGCCCTTTCAGACCACGGAGCTGCTCATTGGGGGACTCTTTTGGCTCCGCCCATGCGACCCAGCCAATCGGCCTCAAGAGCAGGAGGAGTGGGGGTTGAGAGGCTCACGGGAAGCCCATGGTGGCAGTTGGGCTCTGAGGGAATTCCTGAAGAGCTCTGTGGTGCAGCGTGTGTGGTTCTAAAAATAAAGTTCGTTTCTGCTGGACAAGTGGCTCCTGAACTGTGCCCAGCCAGACTGCGGCACTTTCCCATCTCCACACCCCTGAGGTAAGCAGATGCTACTTCCGTGTTTTCTTGATCCCTCCGTGCTCTGTCCTCCTTACATCGGGTGCTTCAGCCTACCCCTCCTACAGACCCCAGGCTCTCAGCCCTGTAGAATCCTCCAGTCTCACGGATGGTGATCTTGGGAAGAATGCAGGCCTTGCTCGTCTGAAGGAGCGAAATGACTACAACACCTTGAAACACTATTCTTCCCACAGGTGCTTGTCCTCACAGAATTAGAGATACAGCGATATAAGGATGCAGTTTTAGGCTTTAATCCTTGAGAAGACCAAGTGGGGTGTGTGGGGGGGGGAAGGTTGGGGATGAACAGAGAGGAAAGAGGGTCAGTCACATGTGGAGAAGCAAAAATGTCCCTCCTCTGGCCCAGGAGTCTCATTCTGCTTTGTGCCCCAGCTTGCTTTTTCTAGAACATCATTACCTCGGTCAGGCTCACAGTTGTGAATTTATCTGACTTTCTCTATTCATGTATCGCTAATCTTTAGAAGCCTTTAAAAACTAATAATAACACATATTTATGTATGCATTTAACTTTTCAGAGTACTTTTATAGATATGACCTAATTTTCTTCTCTAAACAGCCATGTGATAAGAGGAGTATAAATAACATTGGCCCATTTTACACAGGAGAAAATGGACCTAGGGAAAATGATACTTGCTTAGGGCCAAGTAACAAGAATAATAAATCCAGGTTTTCAGAATTTTATCCCAGAAATCCAGATATTTCTTCATATTTCTTCCTTTAAGCTGGTGTAATGAGCAGAGCATTAAAACTGAATAATAAGAACTTTGTCTTATTTGACTGATGGATTTTAAAACTTGAATCCTCCCCCATATACATATATTCAAACCACAATTTTTAATAGATGAAGTATATTTCCTACTATATACTATGATAATCACATGTGTGTCTATACATTTATATGTATATATGCATGCGGAGATGTGAGCTGCTATAAGATTTTACGAGGCATGAGGGTTTTATGGCTGTGTGACGCAGATTTCAATATACAAACAGAATTTCAGTAGGCTTATTTTTCTGACTTGTCTCTGTGGCTTCTGGGAAATGTAACATGGTATGCAAACACAAAAGACTTCCAGATTAATATAAAATAAAGCAGAGCATAAAGAAATACATAATTTTGACCATTCGTCTAGTTTCTCAGCATTCATCCACAGCAGATTTATGAAGAGAGAACTTCAGTCTATAAAACTGAGTAGCAGACCGTTTCAAAAGCAACTTTAAAAATGTAGCACAATCTGGCTTGAAATACTATAGCTTAAAAGAATTGATTTCAGGTTCCATTTGTGGCTGCAATGAAGTAGTTGTAGCACACCATCACTCCCAAGAACAGCTAGAAAAACTGAATTACGTGCAAAAAAAGAAAAGAAAGAATAAAAATATCTGTTTGATGGTTTTGATGACTTGCTGAAGTAACCAGAGGTGAAGTGCCCAGGGTCCCTGAGGAAAGGAGCTTCTACCACGGCATCATCTTTGGCTGCATTGCCAACTGAGAATGCTGGCAGGGGGACTGGCAGGGGGACTAGAGGAGACACAGGTGGAGCTTTGGCAATCCCATGATGCTGGAAAGACACAAATTAGAATTTGAGCTGGTCAAGTCAGCAAGACTTGAGATGCCAAATCTAGGTGATAAAGTGGATATGGAAAGTGATCCTGCCACAGTCACTCCCCTTCAGCTATTTGCTGACATCTAGAATTACCAAAGGGAAAGAAGATAAAAAATCAGGCAGAAGCCACTTAAAGGACTCTTGTGTTTGCAGGTACTGAGGTAAACATCACCAAAGAGCAAACCTAGTAGGCCGCTCAGAATCCAGGGTGGGTATAAATTAGAGATAGGTGGGGGCAAAACCTATACCCAAGTCTCAGTCTGTTCAGTTTGTTTGGCTTACAATGATCCATCCCTGAACTATCCATCCTCCAGATGACAGAGAGGACTCTCTCTGGAGTAGGATGAGGCAATCCAGAACCTCTATGACTTCTATAAAATGTACAGTATTAAGAAAAATATGTCTGGACATACCATGAAAGAGAAGCAAGAGGAAATAGAAAATAAATTGACTTATAAAATAGCAGTTCCAATGACATGAGTGATAACAACTACACACAAACACACATACACAGAGCCATACATCACAGAATGACATTTCAGCCATTGATGGACCACATATGTATGGTAGGTAACATAACCTGGGGGTACAATAGGTTGCCTAAGTATACTCTATGATGTTTACACATGATGAAATCACCAAACAAGGCATTTCTGAGAATATATTCCTGTTGTTAAATCACATATGACTGTTCACACATGTATGCGTGTGTGTGTGTAAAAAGAACTTTCAGCAAATGCTAAAGAGAATGCTTATATTTGCATAGGGAAAGCTTTGCACTGAGAAACTGATATTTGGACTTAATCTCAAAGAGCAAAGGAAAAGGAATTGTAAAGGAAAGCAAATGGTAAAAGAGAAAGAAACAGAAATAAGACATAAAAAGACAGTGATACGCAGGAGTATAGAGCAAACCCAAGACAGGGTCCACAGAGTCTGGAACACGATTTAAAATGGGTAAGGTATTTGGGGACTGATGCAAGAAATCCAGAAAGTGGGACTTAAACTCTGTGATGCAGAAAACCCGGAGCCCAGCCATGGTCTTTCAGTCTGAGGCTTGGTCAGATTGTGGAATGCGGTATATGGAGGTCAGGTGAGGAGAGGATATTTGCATAACAGATACACTGGTTAGGATCCCTGTAATAAATCTGCAGGAGTTGAAAACAGCCTGGATTAGTCCAAGCCCTGGAGGTGCAAAGGTGGGGGCAATATTTGGAGGGGAGCTGAGCAAGACTTGGCAACTATTTGGATGAGTGGAGAATCAGTGATTTAATTTTGGAAGCCTGGAGGGATGTGGTTGGCATCAGTAGCAAATGTAGATTGGGGTTAAACTTGGTGACAGAGTGTTAAAGAGACCAAATATTTTATAATAAATGCAACAGGGGGCAGGAGGAACTGCAATGACTGCATGTCACTCAAATAAGAAACATCCCTAGGCGTTGTCTAGAAATATGAGACTGTGCCTCAAGGGACAGATTCTGGGACACAGATTTTGGAGGTATTAGCTTGTAGGTGTATGTGGAAAGCAGGAGGTGAGTGTGGTCACAAGAGAGAACTTCAACATTATTGAAACCAAGGGCTTGAAGATGACCAGCATTCATGGAGCAGAGAAACCAAACTGGCTGGCTGTTGTCCAGCTCCTGGCAGACTGGATTCAACAACTAAAACCTTCCCTTCTCTTCTCACGAAGGTGCACTCACCTGGCCTTGCTGAGTTCTGTTTCTGGGCACCACCCTGGCTGTAGACCCTTGCTCAACCCTGCACCCTCAGTTTCCTCACCTCAGGTGATGGCACCTGACCTAACAGTAGGAAGATCAAAAGACACAATGCATCCCAGGCCAGGGGAATGGAAGAGATGGGGCCATTGTTCTCATTGCCTAGTTACAGGAGGTACGACCTGGTGGTTAAGGACTTGAATCTGGGTTTGGATTTCATTCTAGCACTTATTTATTGTTTGGCTTTCTGTAAATCCCTCAAACTCTCCCAACCTTACTTTCACTGGAAAGATTAATTTATTCAACAAAAATGTCTCCACGATACCTCCTTGAGCCAGGGGTCTATTTGAAATGAGGATCACATGCAAACCAAACAAGCGCAAATCCCTGCTCCATGGAGCTCGCACTCCCTGCTCATAGGCTGTTGGAGGGGTGAAATGAAATAAAACATGGAGCCTGTTAAAGCACACACAGGGCCTGGGATCAGGTGAACCTGCACGGAATGTCGGTTAATTGTATCATGTGCCATGCAGCCACCCAGGCGAAATGCTGGCTCTCTCCTTCCTTAGAGGTTTCTGGCATTACAGCAAGCAAACTAGAGAAATTACAAAATAGAAACATGCCAATCGAGGGCACTATTCTCAGCCATCCACTTAGGACATTGTCAACTGCTGTCGATTATAAATCGCCAATATTAAAAATAAAGCACTAACATTCAAATATAACTCATTAGATCTATTCATTCTGAGAACAGAGACTGAATCTCAGTTTACACTGATAAATTCTCAAAATTTTTAGTATGTGATTTTTCTTATGGATTATTTACCAGTGATGAATATCTTGCCACAAAGAATAAAAAGAGTTAGACTGGGAGAGACGGGGGTCCACAGAAGAACCCTCTGGACTATGTGCTTGTATTGGAATGGATACAGACTGGGTCACTCAACTGGGAGAGCCATTTCCATCAGACTCCAAAAGGTGCCATACACAAAATCAATAATTTTTTTGACTTTTATTGATGCATCATAGGCCTACATAATCGTTAGGTTCATTTTGACATAATCATACATGCATGGAATTTAATTTACTCCACTTCAGACCCCATGACTCTCTTCCCTCTCTCCTTCCTCCATCTACTCCCATTCTTTTACTCTACTGGTCTATCTTCCACTCATATATAAATATATATAATTTTAAATTGATGCTGTACAGATACACATGAAGATATAATTCACTGTGGTATATTTATACATGCACTTAGTGTAATTTTATCTAATTCCTTCTGCATTTCCTCCCCTTTCCCATCCCTTCTCTTTCCCCTTCAAGCTCATTCTACTCCACTGATCTCCTCTCTGTCTTTACAATATCCAATCCTCCTCTTTGTTCCTCCTTACTTTGCTCTAGCTTCCACATATGAGAGAAAACATTCAACCCTTGATTGTCATCGTCTAGCCTATTTCACTCAGCATAATGTTCTCCAGTTTCATCCATTTACCAACAAAAACACCATGATTTCATTCTTGTTTATGGTTGAATAAAACTCCACCATGTATATACACCACATTTTCCTAATCCATTCATCTATTGATAGGCACCTGGGCTGGTTCCATATCTTGGCTATGGTGAATTATGCTGCTATAAACATTGATATGGTTGTATCTCTATAGTATTCTGATTTTAGTCCTTTTGAATAAATGCCAAGGAGTGGGATAGCTGGGTCATTACAATGGTTCTATTCCCAGTTTTGTGAGGACTCTCCATACTACTTTCCAGAGTGGTTGCCTTTATTTACAGTACCACCAGCCATGTATAAGTGTACCTTTTTCTCCATCTGTTTGCCAGCATTTATTATTATTTGTATTCTTGATATTTGCCATTCTGACTAAAGTGAGATGAAATCGCAGTGTAGCTTTGGTTTGCATTTCCCTGATTGCTAGAGAGAGTGAATGTTCTTTCGAATATATATATATAGCCATTCGCACATACAAAAAGTGTAAGAACTTCCATAGTGAAGTATCTTTCCAACTTCCACAAGTGAATAAATATGACAAATACAAGATGAGCTGTGACACAATTAATTGAATTTGTCTTTTAAAAAAATCCAGAGGCGATGATGTGTCAGAAGCATTTCTGGAAGGTAAGTGGTGGGAATTTCTCAGTGTGCTGTCAACATTGCCCAGGGCTCCCGAGCTGGTACCCAGGTATGTGGATCCTTCTGCTACGTCCCAGGAGAGGAATGAGGCATTCAGGTCAGAGTATTTTTAACTACCTGTCAGTTTATTCAATTTGAATTTAATTTCTTATTTTATTTACCTGATTCCTATGCATTTGGTTGGTGATTCATTTCTCCAAGGCCTGATTGCCCATAGTTAAACTGTCACATCAGATCTGTATATATGACTGATGAGGACACACCCTAAACACTTAGTGTCCCCCAAAGGACAGACACAGGCAGCTGTACTGAATCCTATCATTACTTGTTAAGTGACTAAAGCAAGACGTGGTCTTGGGCAACTTTGGCAGCATCTGTGTTACCAAGGTCAAGCAGCATTTGCCATATCTGCTTCCCTCGGAAACTTCTAATAAATAAACAAAATATATATGAGAAAAATAACAATTAAACAAACCAATAAGTATACTAGCTGGGCAAGACTATTGCATATGAAAAGCACCAAGCTAGAGGTTATAATACAGAAAACATTAGGAAACTTTCAGGCTTGGAAAAGCAAACCCATCTCACTCTCAGGTGGGAGAGGAAGCACATTGATTCTGCCAGAGCCTGGTCTCAGGGATACTTACAAAAGATCCAACAATTCCATATAGTCTTCCCTCTCTGGAGGGAAGGGAACAGCAAGAGAAAGGGACATCCGTGGTACCCCGGAAGGACAAACACTGTGTTGTTAGCCTTTTTCAGGTTGCCAGAAAGACAGTGGATGTGGATGTTCCTACAAAGATATAAGAATCAGGGAATCCAGGAAAGTAGGTTTCAGCTACCTGCCAGCTAGACGCCCCTGCCCGAGCACACTACAGCAGAAACACTGTGCAGGAAGGAAAGGGCCTGACAGCCTCTGTACTGGGAGTTCATGTCCCTGACCCAGCATCTGCCCCTCACCGTGACTCTTTTCTCCTTGAGAAAAGAAATACTGAATCCCTCTCTCCATGCCTTAACTTCAGATTCCCCCAAGAATCAGTGTATGATGGTTTATCCAGCCACTACCCAGTGCCAGGCTCTTCAAACTATGCCTGCAGGCCCAACCTGGCTACCATACTACAGTGCTGAAAGAACGATCAAGGCTTGCCAACGGAGAAAATGCCTGCTTATTGAGGAACAGCTCTGCATATTTATAGAGCCAGGGGCGGTTTGACAGTTGGTATGGGGTGCTTTTTGATTGGTGGGTAAGGATCAGGTGAGCCAGCAGGGCTAGTCTGATTGGTGGATAAGGACCAGGTGAGCCAGCAGGGCTAGTCTGATTGGTGGATAAGGATCAGGTGAGCCAGCAGGGCTAGTCTGATTGGTGGGTAAGGATCAGGTGAGCCAACAGGGCTCACCATTGGACGGCTCTTCTTGGGGGTTGGGGAAGTTAGTCTTTGGAGCCGGGCGACTCCCAACAAGTGCCACCCAGGGCACTCTGCAGTGAGCAAGGTGAGCTACAGATACAGAATCAGCAGCACCGTCCCTTTCTGCCCTGCCCGCCTCCCTACGCAGCCTGCCACCTGCACTGGTTCCCATCTGCACACCAGGGACCTTATTATTGACAACTTCTCATGGGTTCTAGAGTCAGTGACTCAGGGTGCTGCCTCTCTCCAGCCAAGTTGCCCACAGCAAGACAGACCCTCAGGGGGTCCCGCCAGAGCTGGGTGTCACAGGGATATAAAATGAGATTGACCATTATTCCCACATCATTTCCTCAAAACTTCTCCTACCACCAACTGCCAGGGCCCAACCCCTTCGTGGTCACTCTTTTTCCAGCCTAGGCCTCTGGGGGCTGACCACCTGGGATGGCCCACCCCAGATTGACCGGGCAGAGAAAGCCTGTCAATTTTCCCTCTTACACTGAAGTGCTGGCATGACATCCTCTCCTTAACACCTTCACAAAACCTAAAATATTTACTATCCAATTCTTTATAGCAAAATTGGGTGACCCCTGCTCCAGCAGACAGAAGCCTGTCTTGCAGAGTGAATGAATCACAACAATTCTTAGGCCTCTGAGCATACTCTAGGGGTGAGATACCCACACCTTACCTGACAGCCTGTTCCAGGGTAAAGGGGTCACTCTACAGAATGTGGCACCCAGGGAATAGACAGCTCCCAGCAGAAGGGAGCAGTGTCCATGTCTCCCCAAAAGTCCCAGAGGAGTGACAGGCTTGGACAAAACAACACATCCTTTGCCAGCTTGGATTTTTCTTCTATGCCATTGAATTCTCAGCATGTAGAACAGTCAGTGGCATATAACAGAAGGCAGAATAAATATTTACGAGGTGCCCACTCTATGCCGAACTCCTTTCTAGGTATAAGGTAGAACTCCCAGTGCTTCCATTTCAATAAAATAATATTCACAAATTTTTTCACTTAAGATCCTCATCCCTATATATGGCGATGGCCCAGCTAGTAAGTATCAAGTGGAGATATAAAAGCAGATCTGTCCACCTCCATAGTGCATCATTTTTTTCTACTATTATTATTAATCATTTATATGTTTTGTATGTATGTTTTTAAAATATTTTTATTTTAAATTGACAAATAATAATCATTTCATCACGTGTACAATAAGATCAGAGTAACGAGCGTATCTGTCACCCCAAACTTTTATCATTTCTTGGTCAGTACCAAAATCCTCTCCACTTGTTATTTCAAACTTTACAACTGGTTATTGTCAACCGTGGTTGCTTGCCCTCCTTTGCTGTAACACATTAGAAGTTATGTCTCCTATCCAAGTGCAACCTCATATCCTTTAACCATTCTCTCTCCATCCTCCTCCTCTTCACTCTTCCCAGCTTCTAGTAGCCAACATTCTGTTCTCTGCTTCTATGGGATCAGCATTTTTTAGCTTCCTCATATAAGTAAGAACATACAGTATTATAAGATATGGAATTAACTTAGGCGTCCATTCATAGGTGAATGAATAAAGAAAATATATACACAATGGAACATTATTCAGCCATAACAAAGAATGACATTCTGTAATTTGCTAAATCATGAGCAGTACTGAAGGACATTACATTAAGCAAAAACCTCAAGAACACAGTGGCAAATACTGCAAGTCCTTTCTTCTGTTCTTTGTTGTTTTGCAGAATAGGTGCTTAATAAGTGTTTGGCAAAGTTAAGTTTGAATTTGGTATCTTTGTCAGAAAACATTAAGCCAGCTACCAAGCAGGTTTCTAAATGTATGGAACATAAATTAGGATGTTTTGATGAGAAATGATAAGGCAGGTATGAGCACACAGAGATAATCATAGGAGCTCAGCAAAGAGACAGAGTGGGAAATTTTTTAATAACCAAAGGTTAGAAAAGGTATGGGTCTCAGACTGGAGACAAAGAGGAACACAGAAGTAAACAGAAGATACCATGTGAAAATTTCACCCAGTTCCATTTTATTTCTTCTCTTCTTTCTTTTTGTTGTTAAGGTATTCGATCCAGGATCTTGTGCATACAAAACATGTACTCTCCAACTCTGATCATGAGTCTAGATGAGCAATCAGAATACACTGGTCCTTCAGTATCTGCAGGAGACTGTTCAAGGACCCCCCGGTATACCCAAAGCTGGTGTTAGATGCATAAGTTTCTTGCATAAAATGTCAATAGCAACTTCAGAGAACTGATGTACATCCTTCCATATTTAAATTCTCTATAGATGATTTATAATGCCCTATACAATGTAAATGCTAGGAGAATATTTATTATGACATTAGGAAAAATAACAAGAGAAAATAGTCTGTACATGTGAAGTATGGGAGCAATTTTTAAAATTTTTGAATGGTGCATATTAATTACACAGAGTAGTGAGTTTCATCATGGCGTATTTATACATAGAATAGTGATAAATTTCACCCCCAGCACGTCCCCTCTTCTCTGTCCCAACTTCCTTTACCCTCATGGTCTCCTTTCTATTTTTATGAAATCCCCCTTTTTTCACTTTCTTCTTTCTAGCTCCCACATATGAGAGAAAACATACATCCTTTGTTTTTCTGAGTCTGGTTTATTTTATTTAACATAATTCTCTCCAGTTCCACCCATTTTCCTGCAAATTGATATAATTTCACTCTTCTTTATGACTGAATAAAACTCCATTGTGTAAATTTATCATGGTTCCTTTGCCCTTTATCTGTTGGCAGACACCTAGGGTGGTTCCATAACTTTGTTATTGTGAACTGTGCTCCTATAAACATGGGATGCATGTATCTCTAAAGTAGGCTCTCTTTTCAAAAGATATGTATTTGGATCATATGGTAGTGCCGTTTTCAGGTTTTTTTTATGAAACTTCATACTAATTTCCACATTGATTGTATTAATTTACACCCATACCAACAGTGCATTGGGTTCCTTTTATCCTGAGTCTTCACCAGCTTTTATTATCATTTGTATTCTTGATGGTTGTCATTCTGAGTGTAATGAGATGGAATCTCAGTATACTTTTGATTTGCATTTCCCTGATGGATAAAGCTGTTGAATATTTTTCATATAATTATTGGTCATTTGTACTTCTTTTGAGAAGTGTCTGTTTTGTTCATTTACCTTTTTACCAAATGAGTTATTTCAATTTTTTGGTGCTGAGTTTTTTGAGTTCTTTATCCTGGATATTCATCATCCTCTTTTAGAAGACTGGCTGACCCGGATTCTTCCCTGCTTTATAGGTTCTCTCTTCATGCTCTTGTTTCCTTTGCTGTGCAGAAGTTTCTTAGTTTGATGCCATCCTACATATTAATTCTTGGTATTATTGCCTAAGATATAGGAGTCTTATTGATGAAGCTCTTATCTACACTTTGTTTTTTAGAGCATTTCCCTTATTTTCTTCTAGTGGTTGCAAAGTTTCTGGTATTATTTCTAAGTCTTTGATCCATTTTGAGTTGACTTTTGTGCAAGGTGAGAGCTAAAGATCTAGTTTCAATCTTTTACCTAGGAAATCCAGTTTTCCTGGCGCCATTTGTTAAAGAGGCTCTATTTTCTGAAATGTATGTTTTTGGCACCTTTATTGAAAATCAGATGACTTGTAGCCCTGTGGTTTTGTCTCTATGTCATGTATTCTGTTCCATTGGCCTATGTGTCTGTTTTTGTGCCAGCACTTGCAGTTTCAGTTACTATGTGTCTGTAGTATGTTTTGAAGTTGGATACTGTGATGCCTTCAGCTTTGTCTTTTGGCTCAGAATTGTTTTGTCTATTCTGGGTCTTTGTTCCTCCATATGAATTTTAAGATTGCTTCTCTAGTTCTGAGAAGAATATTGTTGGTATTGTTATGGGGATGGTATTAAATCTGTGGAGCACTTTTAGTCAAGACACAGCTTTTCATTGTGAATATTTGTAGTCTGTGGTTTGCTGAATCTTCAGACACAGAACCTGCTGGTATGGAAGGTCAACTGCGATGGCATCACAGTAACCATGGTGTCATGAGATTATTGAAAGAAAAGAGAGGGTGGTAGCATCTCTGCAGTAGGCCCAGCAGTTGTGGCAGAGTGTTAATATATATAAAAGCTGTCATTTCACTAAAAGAGTCCCTGTGGTCTCATAAAACTTAACAGCAAACTGAAGCTTAATCAACGAGGAACCAGCGACTTCAGATGACAAGGTTGTGGTCTTTGATTGCTGCATGATTGCCACCCTTTAAAATCCTCTGAAAAGGGGCTCTGAGCCTAACACAACACAGGAAGGTGACTCTGTATATCTATATCCCTGCTGAAAAATAATGATGACTCTCGTTATTAATAATGTGTAACAACCCGGAGCTCAGTAACGATTTATTACCTATTCCAGTAAGTTTTGACATATCACTACCTAACAAATGGACTTAAATAGGCTTTTTTTTTCCCTTGTAATCAACTTGAATCTATTTCAAAGAAGTGCAGATTTTTTCTTTAAATCAGGGATTTAGAGCGATGTGGATGTCATTGACATTGGAACTAAATGTGAAGGATAATTAAAGAGAAACAGGAGCCCCTGGAGAAGGCCTGTGATTGGCAGGTAATAAAATGTCTCAGGACAGGGTGGAATGAGCAGGATTAGAAAGAAACACAAAAAAGTAATGTTTTAGCAAAAGTGATTTAATTATCTGACACATATGAAGAAAGAGATGATGACAAGTAAACCAGTTTGTGGGGGGAACAAATGTGATCTGTCCTGAGTTTAATGGCCCTTTGGTTTTGTGTCCCACACCTTCCAGAGTCACATGATCTTGCATATTTACTGCCCAGAGAATACTAGCAATCATGACCCTAGGGTTCTATGAAAGCCTGAGCCACCACAGAATGAGTCCACGGACACTTCAGCGCGTGCACAGAAGCGCACTAATGTTCTCTCCAGTGGTTATCAAACTACAAAGAGAAATAGAAAGATATAAAATAAATAGATTCTGTTTACCAATGTATTCAATAAGAGACAAACTCGCATCCTGAGAATTTCACTTCACTGTGATTTTAATGCATGTTTAAGTACAGATGAGAGGAATTTAAAGTTTTGCCTACTAAATGGTTTTTAAAACATTCATGCAAGCTTTAGATTATATTATAAAGATGTGTGAGCATTTATTCAGTTCTGTCATATTCTTTAGTCCTACAAATTTGCCTAAATAGTGTTCCATGCCACTAAAATAACTATTTTTAATTACTGGTGGAAAAAAGTTCATCCCCCCCCACCTTTTTAATGGTAACCTCATGTAGAGGGAGGAAATAATTCTTAATAATCTTTACTTCTTTCTTTGGTTATACTCTGGGTTATTTTTGGTCCCTCAATTTTAAAAGATGTATGACTCTAGGAGTTTGTTCTTTGAATTACAGACAAGGAAGAAAGGAGTAACTTGCCAACACTTTAAATTCACCCAGATGGTGCTGGGGGCACACTGTTACCTATAGCTGTAACTCGGGCAGCTCCTTTGTCACCAGCGTGAGCGTCATGTCGAGGCTGAAATTTAGACCCAGGAAATATGTTTAAGATTCCAGCAGGTGAAAGACACAGTTGGGATTGTAGACATTCTTTATTTGGGGGCAGCAATAGCCACTAGCCAGCCCCCAGCTAATTCCATATGTCCCCATGAGCCATTTCCATAGGCCTTTTTAAAATGCAGGCCAAAGAAGGCACATTGCCAACAGTTACATAACTGGGCACTTGCTCACAAGCAAATGTTTATGACCTTGAGTACATATGCTGAATCAGGGTGTTCATGACCTTGACTACACATTGAAAACAGAGCTTGCCAGAAACCTTGGGGAGGGAGCCTAATTATTGCCACTTGGGGCCTGCCCAACAATGAGCTTCCTCAAGCTCTTTCTGCAATCCAGGATTTTGAGAAATAGTGCATATGGAAAACCATTTCCTCTTCCCTCCAAGGTCTTAGCCATCTATGTACTAGTCTTGTATATTAATGATATACCATTACAAAATGCCACCTGAAATTCCCTATTTTCAGCATCACCATCAGCGTGGCGGGGTTGAGCCACAGGTGATATGGGTCTCAATGGCAGTGAGTGCTCAATCATCAGACCTAACCTTCTAAACTTCACCCTACCTTCTTCTGACTCCCAACAGCAGCTTTCACTTTTTTCTCTCTGTTGCTCCCTCTCCTGCTAATCCTAATGTTTTCAGACCCTACAGGGGACTACCACGTGTAGTTGATCTATCCCCAGAATTCATTGTTCTGGGGAATGAAGATTGGCAATTCAGCCAGTCCTAGAATTACATGTTCAAGCCCTCATATAGGAAACTCTTTCTGCACTTCATCTTTTTTTACATTATTTTAATTAACAAACACAATGCATGAAACTTGATTAGATCCTGATGCAAAAATAATCAATTATAAAAATATTTTTTTCTCTCAAAAAATATTCCTTCTTTCTCTTCATACATATGCATACATACACATGCCTTGAGTAAGTTTCAGTAGATACTATTATCTTTTCTTCCTCTGACTTCTTTAAACTTGGCCACATGGCACCTCTGATTTGTTGGAAATAACCAGAAAGCAGTTTTTCTTTCTGATCTACAGAGATATTTCAGCCTTACATATAATATTTTTTTCTACTTAGTACCCAGATCCAACCAGTTCTCCAAGGAGTCATGGTTTCTTTCAATGGTGAAGATGTTGACATTTCCTTCCTGTATGAAAATAAGATGTCAGACAATTCAAAGCAAAGGTGTGGCCTAGCATGGTCTTTCTGTAAGCAAATCACTGTGGCTGTTGATTAGAGATAAGACTGCAGTCAAATCAGGAAACTGACCACATGGTCGGTACAATAGTTCAGGTGAAGGTACATCAAGTTGAATGCCCAAGGTAAGCAGGGGCTTTAAAGCAGGGGAAGTGACCAGATCAGAACGTATGTACAAAGTGGAGCTATCAGACTTTGCTGATGGATTAAGAGAAGTTATAAAAGAAACAAATTAAGAATGATATATAGGTTTTTGGTACTATTTATTGAGAACAGAAAGCCTTGGAAAGGGGAGATTTGCAGGGAAGAAGAGAATTGTGTTTTGGAGCATGCTGGATGAATTTGAGATGCCTAATAGAAACTCAGAGAGGACAACAACACATGAGAATCTGGAGCTGAAGGCAGAAGATGGAGATGGAGCTATGAATTTGGGATCCCTTGAGCTAGAGATGCCATTTAAAGATATGGAACTCAACAGTGAAGACCAGCAGAGAACTCAGGATCTAAATATACCTTTCTTCAGTGTCAAGTGTCCACTCCCAGGTATTCTTTTATAAAGCAACAAAAGATGGATGAAGACACCATGTTAGAAACTATTCCCAGAAAAGAGTGATCCCGTATATTAGATGGTTGATAGGTTGCATAGACAAGGACTGAGTGGTAATCTCTGATAGGGCAGCAGATAAATTGCTGGTGACCTTCACAAGGGAAATGTTAGGTGACTGCTGGGGACAAAAGTCTGGGCAGTGATGTTCCATGAGAAGCAAAAGAGGTGATGATGTGGAATGAAAGGTCTCTGCTATAAAAGGAAAGAGAAAAATGAATGGCAATGGTCAAGTAGGGAAGAGATTAAACACTAGAAGAGATGAGTAGAAGTAGGTGATGCCTCCCACAATTATCAGTAGCTGGCATAATTCCAAATGAGATGTGCTGTAGGGTTGCCAGATGGTTCTAACAAAAATATCTGGCACGTTTGTAAAGGTTCATTATGTGCCGGTTGTACTTAATGAGCAAATTGTCATAAGAGCAAAGGGTGAAAGTCAAGAGAGTAAGCAGTAAAGTCAACATCCAGGTGATATCAAAGTATATCAATAAAAACTTTCTTAATTTGAAAATGCCAAACATCAGATGCCAAGTACTTTCAAAACTTTTCCCCCAGTATAAGCTCCAATTCCAGACAGTCTGGACAATATGTAAACCTCACCTTGTTTTCACCAGGACTTTCTGAACTGCTGTGTGTGCAATGGATATTTAGTTGCTTGGAATGGTGTATGTTTTATTTTAAAAGATGCTTCCTGCCTTGAGAACTTTCTCTCATTTAAAATTCCTCTAGGTAACTAACAAAATAAAACTTTTAGCATTGTTATTACAAAAATGGCCCTGACTGATAGTGTGCCTTTCATCTCTTAGCTGCATGCTTGCTAGCCTTCAGCAAGCTTGCTTCCTGTTTCAGTTGCCCGGCTTGATTGGGGGTTGTGATAGTTTCCCTGGTAAGGCAGGGTCAAGACCACCTGGTAGGGTGGGATGTGATCTTAAAACAATGGTTTTTCTTAAGGGGATGTAATTATGATTGGGGGGAGGTTTGGCCATACCCAACCCCATCTTCCAAGTGCTTATCTGTCAGGTAAGTCTCCCTGTGGTTTTCAGTCACCTGTCACCCTTCATAGATGACTAATTACCTAATGCTGGGATACACAGTAGATGAGAGAGGGTGACAGATGGCTCTAGGGACTGGAATCCTGATTCAGTGATGAGCCTTTTACACAGTTCAGGTTTGCTTGTTAGTCTGAAGTTCCCCCATGGTCATGTTACATAAGCTCCATTGAGATTGACAAAGTTTCTATGTGCAATTAAGTGGATTATTAATAAGTTTATATTGTCTGGGTTCCTCGTCTCTTGGTGATGATTCCCATCTTTTTTAAAATTTTCTATAATTTTATTGGTCCATTAGAGTTGTACATAATGGTGGGGTTTGTTGTTTTATATTTATACATGTACATAACTTAACAGTATAATTGGGCCAATATAATTCCCCAGTAATGATCCCCATTTTAAACCTGAGCTGAATACTTTACCATGAATTATTCTAGGCACTCCCTATAAATTCATACCCACATTTATGACCTGAGCTTAGAGCTGCAATTGCCTTTATATTTACATATTTATTATAATGACTATGCAATAAGTGTGCCTTAATTAGATGATAATATCATAACTAACAACCCTTACCACTTAATTCATAAAGAAGATTAGAAACAAAATATCATATGCCAACTTGTTTCAATCAGCTCCTCTGAAACACCTTTTGGCAATAGAGGCATTTGTTTGAGGGATAAATCTGGGAATTAAATGTACATATTTATATAAGTATGTGTTTGTTAAGATTTAAGTTCTCAGTGTCTACACAGAACTGACTGAGGAAATTTGTTTCTCTCTCAAAGAAAATATGTTTCCTTCTTACTGATGATGAGAGTTAGATAATTTAAAAGGAAGCTCAAGTCCTAAAGTTTAGTGGGTGTTTTTTTTTTTTTTTTGCTTGGATATAGCTACTATTAATAATTGCAATCAAAATGCTTCACTTTCTTCATTATTTTTCTTCTTTTCCCACATTATAATCCAATTTTGATGTTGTTATTTTATGTTCTTTTAAATGACTCCAAAGTGTTGAGGATTTTGGCAACATGTAATGTACAAAATAATTGTTTTAATATTTGGAAATTCCATATCAGGCATGTTTTTATAAGCAATGTGGGTTATTTTCTAATAGATGCCAGTCCCCAAATTGCAGAGCTCATTTCTTCATGGAAGATTGGTTTGCTTATCAAATTACATCAGAATTGGTGTGGTTAGCATATATTGCTTTTCTCTTGAATTGAAATCAACTATAAACTCATTTTTATGGGTGTGCAATAATAATAACAATAACAATACATGGAAACAAACATCCAAATAAACAAACACTTAAAGGAAACCCTTGAATAGCTCAATGAAGAACTTAGTGGTTTCACCCTGATGCTCATGAGGAGCAGACACTCACGTGGACACACTGAAGGGGGACAAAGCTCTCGGGAGAAGGAGAAGAGAGGACTCACTTGTGCATCATCAGACACACGGAGAACAAATGTCATTTGTCACAGAGTCTTCATGTTGGCACTGAGCGGTACAAAACTTGTCCATCATATTAATAACCAAAAGAAATGCTGATACATCCGGAACAATTTAAGCTAGAAAGTTATTTGAAGTAGGAAAGCTTTCATGAGTGAGCCAGATGTTCCATGATGAATTATTCCAAACAAAAGAGCCAAATACATTTCAAGTTAGTACTGTGAAATCAGCTTTCCTTATTGATGGGAAGCAAGAAGGTGTTGAGTTGGAGAGTCTCTATGGATACATCCATCTACCTTACGAAACAGAGCATGCCCATGAGCCTTTCTTAACAATTTGCTTTAATCTGGAAGGATAAAATGTTGGACACTGAAATATTACAAACTGTCACATTAATTCTCAGAAGGTAAAGCTTTTAAAAAATAATTACAAGTGGAGCCTTCAGGAAAAGTGAGAACCAATCTCCTACTTAACGGCCCAATAAAATGTGGCTACAATCGCTAGGATCTTTCACTTACTGCGTACTTAGTGCAACCCAATTCTTTCACAGCACAAATAGCTAAATGCTTTGCGAATGTCGGCTGCTTTAGCATTAGGCTCTATAATCCTGATTTTGAAGACTTTCCACAAGCTTTGCCTAAACAAGAGGGGGTTCTGAGGATTAAGGGTTTACATCAGATGGATTAAACTAAGATATAAAATATGCATTAGTCTGCACTCCACTGATTTTGCTCCAAAAGAAGTTGATTATTTTAGCTTCCCATGTCAGGATAGATTTTCAGACTTTCAGGATTGTGGATTAGTGGCTTTGATGCAGAAAGTATCTGATGGGAAGAAAGCAGCACCCACTCCTTGCCCGATAAAAGTATAAGGTAGAAAAGGATACAGGTTTCCACTTTTTAAGTAAAAAAGACTTTCATTTCTAAATATTTAACTATTTCCTACGATACTCTTGTTAATAGGAAGGTTGGTTGGGAGGTAGTGAGACAAATCTCTGGTAGGGAGCAGAGGCTTAGGATGTGAGTAGAGTCTGCCTGCCAAAGTCTGTCTGCCTCATGAATTCCTTGCTTTTGACCATTAAGGTGAAAGACATTTGCTGATTTGCAGCCTGCTGGCCTAGCTAATGATTAATACCATCCCCCCCACAATCAAAAGAAAGGGAGAACTTTCTTGGGTTTACCCCAGTCTGCCTATGCTGTCTGTTGACTTGAGGGGTTTAATCTCGTTTAAACTTGAGGGGTTTAATCTCCTTTAAAGGGATGAATTTAGTTCAGCATCCTCATTATAGTTTGTTCAAATAGAATTCCTGATCCTGACTCTGCCCATGATTTGGATCTTAAGTTTTCTATAGATGCAACCTTAGGGCACATAGTTTTAAATATATTTATTACAGAAAGAGTATAAATCAACTAGCATTATATTTCCCGGCCATGCTGCTAAATTTATGACCCTGATACTGGTTTCTAATTCTTTTTTTACCTCATGTTTAGTTGTGTGTGTCTCTGTGTGTAATGTTTAGCTCCAATTTCTGGAAAAAAAAAACAACAAGAATGATTCCCTTCAAATGATCCATATAATGAAATGAGAATTAGGAACACAAAAGCTGACATTTTGCTGGTTCTTATTCTGTATAAGGAATAGACTAAATATATGTAAATGTTGGCTTAACTAGTGTAATTTTGACATGAGTTTTTTTTTTCTATTTTATTATAATTTTATGAATGAGAAAACAGAAGCAAAAACACCTATTGTATGTAATTTGTTCAAGGTCATGTATTTAATGTGAGGCAAAACCAAGATTCATAGATAGGATGTGATTGTAACTCATGCTCTTAAATATTATTATAGGAGCAAAAATGGAAATTTTTTAAGTCAGAAAGTTGACGGATAATTGAAGGATTCACTTGACATCATTTTTATATAATAGTCTAGTGCTAACACTGTGCTGGGGGCTGTGAGAAGAAATCTTGAAGGGTTAAGCATAGCATTCACCTTCAAGAATTTACCAATATGATTGACAGAAAAGTATTAAGCCTTGAGGTTAAAGACAAGGCTGTCATACTTTGATAAACAAGGCGTCTTGTATGTCTACATGCACACACAAATACGCAGCCACTCCAATATATGTGGATCAATTTTTGAAAGATCCCAGATTTGGTAATTATTCTAGTTATCCTAATGATGTAAAAGTAGATCATGCTGGTAAAAGGAAGGAGAGTAATCTCAATTAAGTATGTTTAACTACTCTGAAGACAATATTTATATAAATGCTGACCATGATATGCTTGAACTGTGACCAAGTAGCAAATACAAGTGAATCACCAAAATCTTTCAGGTGAACATGTAAGAGGAATAAAGTAAAGTAGAAGTCAAGTATGATTATGAATATAACAAAGCTACCAGATCATAAAGGAGAGTCAGAAAGTCAATGGGTGGTTGATAGCCCAAAGTAGGATTGCTTTCTGTCCCGTCAGCAGAAGCCAGATACTTTCGACTATGGCAAACACCAGATCTGGGAGTTACAGCTGATTGATTTCAAGGTCATGGAGAAAATGTTTTTCAGTGGAAACTTACTGGTTTGGGTGACTTATTAATCTGACTAAAAGTCTGCCCCCTGAGCACTTGTGGAGAAAGTGACATTCATTTTCTTTTCCTTCGGGAAGGTCCAGGCACCAAAATCAGTACCATTACCATTAGAGACCGAGACTACCTATTTTCTCCCTTTCTGCCCTTCAACTCTGTGATTATATTTTTAGAACTTTGAGAGGAAAATATGTGAGTCAGAACTGGAGAAACTGCAACTCTTTATAACATAAGGACACAAGAAACATGGCTTTGCTGTCATCCAACAGAGGGTAAGTGCAAAGTAGGGATGCTTTCTGTCCCATCAGCAGAATCCAGAGACTGCACGACTTCAGCACGGTGCAGCTCCAAGCCCTCAAGAGTGACTGGCCAAACTGTGACAGTCCCTGGCAGACCCTGGGAGTCCCTGGCGGAGGCCTTGGATGTGAACTCATTCTAGGCCCCGTACTTTGGTGGTGGGAGAACCCCGTTAGTCAGTGTTGATAACACCGAGTGGAATCTGAATTGCTGCAGGTTGGAGTGAGATGTCAGGGATGGAGTTACTCTGTGTTGTGAGCCCTAGGCGCATACATATATTAGCTGCTGCGTGAATTATCTTTCAAAACCACCCTGATGGGAAAGCTATTACAAAACCCAGGGCTGAAAATAAGAATAGGCTCATTCATTCCATATTTAAAGGTTATTTCCTATTAATTTTTGTATTCTAGTTCTGTTATCATTCAAGAACATTGTAAAAACTTAAACGCGAACTTGTGTCTGAAACCAGGAGAAATTGTACTGTGGAAAAAAATAGTGAATATGTAGCCAAAGGGCAGTTACACAGCCAGTCATTGAAAAGGACATTAAACAGGCACAGAATCTAGACAGCAGTACCAAAAAGGACAGATGTGAGCTCCTGGTTCATTCCTGCCCTGGAGTCTCAAATCCTTCAAGCTTGCAAAGCTTTCTTAAAACTTGCAAATGAGGTACCAACCCTAGAGAGAGAAAGATATCCTTGACTGTTCCAAGGAGAAAACTGCTTAAATTTTCAAAGGTTCCCTTGGCCCAGGAGGGAGTTAAGAGTGCTCACTGAACCTCCAGATTGCTTATAAAAACAAGATAGGGAGACAGCCCTTCTTATTTCAAATAACAGATTAGGATAAAACCATTCTGCAATTTGCAACATTTTCAACATCTTACTCTCAATAGTTACCATGACCTTTTCTTGTTAAGCTACATACAGACCCTATTCATTAATCATTTTTCTTCATAAGGTTGAATTCATTAGGTTTTAAAGCTGATATAGATTCATAGCTGTTAGTCATAATTAGTTGCTTAAAAGGGTGTGTGGGGGGGTGATTAGTGCCTCATTAGCACCTCTCTTTTCTTCTAAAATGCTAGCAAGCAATTAATACAGTAATAAAAAATGAGACCACTCATGTTCTGAAGAAACTGACCCATACTAAAAAATTAATGTTTTTTCACTTTGTCCTTCTAAGCATGAATTTTTGAGCTAAAGATTGAAATAGTGTCCTTGCCCTGCACATAAGAAGAAAGAAGATGGGAAAGGATGCTATATCGTTAATACAACCAACAGATGCTTACTGTGCCCTTGTTTCATGCCCCTACTGTGCTTATCATGGATTATTCAAAGGAATACGATCAAAGCAACTCTCTGTAAGAAGAGGAAGCCTCTCTGAGATTATATGGAAGTGTTTACATCCAGGAAGTGATTAGAAAACAACAGAAGGCTTATGCTGGATGCATCATTATTAAGCTTGACAGCTCAGCAGAGCAGGGCGGGGCAGATGACAGGCTCCCTAGCCCGGCTGGGAGGTTAGGCTTCCCACTCCAGATCTGCAATTTACAACATCACCTTGAACTATGTCCTTCCTTTCCCAGAGTCTTTTTAAAATTCATTTGTCAAATTCAAGCTTTGAGAAACTACATGGAAGACACTCCTAGCACAATGCCTGATCATTAAGAATGTTGGCTGGAGCGCAGTGCAAGAACACAGCTTCGGTGGATGCATGTCACGTACCCTTGGGAAGATTGATGAAACCTTGGTTGGAAAATTAGCCTATAGCGTCCAGCACTAGGGGAGAGTGGACACCATCTGCCACGGAGTCTCCTCTCGTATCTAGTTTTGCATTCATCTTCTGCTGACCTATGAGAAGCACTGGTGACAAAGCACACTGGGTGGTTAGTGCCCACAGTGAGCTAAGGATTCAATAAACCAGTGCATGAGAAGTTACCGGCAGATTCCTGGCACACAGTACACACTCAGTAAACACTATTTGCTATCTTTGTTGTTATTTAGTGGAGTATCTGGTTCGATGTAACATTCCAAATATAAAAGCATATCTAATAAGGAAAGAATGAGACCTTTCAACTATTCACAAAGCTGAGCTACACAAAGCAGTGGTAAGGAAATTATTTTTGAGTCTAAATAGCACCTCATTAGCACCTCTCTTCTAAAATGCTATCAAGCAATTAGTACAGTTAAAAAATAAATCACTCATGTTCTGAGAAAACTGGCCCATACTAATAAATTAGTTTAAAGCGTTACTTGGTCCTTGTGAGCACAGGGTTCTGTGGTGGTTGTTGTTGTGATGAGGCTCTCCATTCTGGCCAGGCTGGGTTCAAACTCCTAGGTTCAAGTGATCCTCCTGCCTCAACCTCTAAAGCAGCTTGGCTCACAGGGGAGCACCAGTGCACCTGCTCCATGTCTAGGAACTATCAGCAAAGAATGCTGTGCATCCCACAGACAGAAACCCTTTTCCGTGATTATTAAAGCCCAGTAATCTGATGTGGTGGACCTCTCCCGTTAGAAGAGTCTCCGACACGCAAAGGAGTGTGATCTGGAGTGTGATCTGGATGACCTTTGGGCCCCTTCCACCCGGTGGAGGACAGATGCTCAGCAAATATGGAGTGAATGGAAATCAAGGGCAATCATGTTCCGGAAAAACCAGTAGGCAACAAAAGGTGGTGGCTGAGTTGTGTCCTCCAGACTCCAAAAGGCCTGTGTGGGTGCCCAGCTGTGACTACAACCAACAAGACCAACGGGGCTTCTCTGAGCCTCAGTTTCCTTAAAAACAAAGTGTAGTTGATAAAATACATTCCTATTGTAAAGCACATAAACCCTTAGTATGACTGACATTTAGCAAGATAATTATGCTGAGTAGGGAAGAGGACATTCTAGAGAGGAAAAATAAGAACTAAAAACCACTGTGGTACAAAGTAAGCACTTCATAGCCATTTTCTAAAGGAATGAGATGGAGTAATAGGATGAGTGGTTTGATAGGGAAAGTCAGATTATTGAAGGTCTTAGAGGCCAGGGTAAGACTTGATTAAAAAAAATAATGAAGGAGATTGCAGAATGTTTCTAATGAAGTAACAAGTGAGAAGGGTGACTTTTGTGGCAGTCCTTCTAGTGGAACTTAGCTGTCTACGAAGCACCTTTCTATGTGTGATCTCCTTTGGTGTACACAGCCTGTTTGGGAGGTCTGTAGAACAATTATCTCCAAATTTCAGAAGAAAATTTAGAGAAATGAAATGCCTTGTTTTTGTGGCAAAAGTATCAAGTGACATAATTCACTAATTTCACATGTCCTGATGGCCCATCTTGTAGGATTTGCATTGTGGAAGTAAAAAAAAAAACATGGCAAAGGAGTGGTTCTAGATTTCACCAGTGTTTGTTGGTTCAGTTGTTAACATTTTCATTCCATTAAAGTTTTGAAAATCATCGTTAGGGATGTAACTTGGCGGTAGAGTGCTTGTCTACCATGTGTGAGGACCTGGGTTCAATTCCTGGCATTTACATTTAAAAATAAATGAATAAGAAGTCGTTGCTGCAGTGATGTTATTCATATTCTACAAAATTTGGCTGTCATGCTCTTGATAGTATTTGCTGAGAAAGATGTCATTCTCCTTTCTTCAATTTCTTCTTTTTAAAATAATTTTTAATTGGTGCATTATCATTGTATCTAATGGTGGTATTTGTTGTTATGTATTCATGCATGCACATAATAAAGCAATATCATTTGGCCAATATCATTCCATACTTTTCCTTTTTCTGCTGTTCTGAAATTAACTGAGACCTCTTCAAAAGTGATACTTTCAATTGATTTGGTTTTTAGCCAAATATCTCATAGTCAAATTCTCCAGGCTTCATATTATCGATACAAGTTCTGTTTTGATGATATTATAATACAAATTGGTTTATTTTAGAACTCAAGGAGAAAATTGAAGCATGTAAAAAAACAATAAGGGCTGATGTTCACTGAGGGTTTGCAACAAACATGGTATTGCTCTCAGTACCCTATATATTGTAAGCAATTTAAAATTTGCCACAACCATCTAAGGTAAGTACTACTCTTATGCATTTGTACCAATAGGGAAACTAAGGCCCAGAATGGTTACAATGTTCACCGTAAGTCAAACAGGGAGTAATCAGCAGACCCAGGTGTGAAGTCAGTTCTTAAGACCATTTATAGATTATCACTGTGGCCAAAACAAGGAGAATAACTTATAGAAGTCACTTACATAGTTGTATATGTGCCCATCTGTGTTTGAAAGCAAAAAAGTTGAGAACACCACCGTTGTGTCCTTCAGGAAACCTGGCCCTCTGCTAACTTGCATCTGATCTCTCTGAGAATGACTGTAAAGAAAACCTGAAAACCTTTGAGACTTTGAGTTATTACCAAACTCCCTTTGGGTCCTGGTAACAGGATGATATAAACATGACGTATGTGTGTTGGAAAGGAGGCGCTCTCCCCAAACCACAGAGGTTCCAGAAGAGTTCCTGGTCAGAAGCCCCGACAAGAAGCATTGAGGAGGTGGAGACAGCACCAACCACAGTAGGGTGAGAGCGTCCTCAAGATCACCAGATGACATCAACAAAGGGAAGGGGCCAGGGGCTTTGCATGTTGCCCAAAGTACATGGGAAGTTACTTGGGAAGTTAATAAACTGGGGAAGATTTTAGCAGGTAAGACAAAGGGTCACAAGATAGCATCCAGAAAGCATCTATTCCACCTACTCTAGTCAGTATCATACTGCCGTCCCACTCCGCATGTGTCCACTGTGCACCATCTCTTCTGTGTCTTTTCAAGAGAACCAAGGAGATTACTGCCTGTCTACTCTCTAATCCAGTGTGAAAGTCTCACAAATGCAAACAAATCTTTAGCCATAAGATTGGAGACAGCTGATAAAGATTTGGGTCTCTAAATTATCAGAGAAAATAATAGATATGATATGATATTATCCAAAGGACTTTCTCAATGGAAATAAAATCACCTTTCATTTGTTGTTCTTAGCTGTATATGACAGTAGGATGTATTTGATGTATTAGACATACGTGGGGTGCAACCCATTACAGTTTTGATCCCATTCTTGTGATTGAACATGATGTGAACTTGCACTAGTTGTGTATTCACATATGAGCATAGAAAAGTGATGTCAGATTCTTTCTACTGTCTTTCCTATTCCCTTCTTCCCTCCCTTCCCTTCCTTCCCCTTTGTCTAATCCAATGTACTTCTGTACTTCCCGTCACTACCCTCCCTTGTTAGGAGTTAGCATCCACATATCAGAGATAACATCAAACTTTTGTTTTGGGGGGACTGGCTTATTTCACTTAGTGTGATGTTCTCTAGTTCCATCCATTTACCAATGAATGCCATAATTTCATTCTTTCTTTATGGTTGAGTAATATTCCATTGTGTATATATAGCACATTTTCTTCATCCATTCATCTGTTGAAGGGCACCTAGGTTGGTTCCTTAGTTTGGCTATTGTAAAATGAGCTGCTAAAAACCTTGATGTGGCTGCATTACTATAGTATGCTGATTTTAAGTCCTTTGGTTATAAACTGAGGAATGGGGTAGCTGGGTCAAACGGTGGTTCCATTTCAAGTTTTCTGAGGAATCTCCATACTGCTTTCCAGAGTGGTTGCTCCAATTTGTAATCCCACCAAGAAAAAAAGAAAAGAAAAGAAAAAAAGCAGTTGAATACACAGGAGGATTTTCTTTCTACCACTTTATTTTTCAACTGTCATATCAGTATTTGTGTTATTTGTCATCTCTTCATCTTCTTAAAGCCAAAGACATCCCAGTGACTGCTCTAGGTGACACTAGTAAGTATTGACCATCCACAGAAGAAATCATCATATTTTAGGGTATGTAAATTGAAATGGGTGAGAACAAATGCTGTAATGTGTTGTCTCCCCCCACTCCATAACAGGTGCTGTTCAGAGGATGTCTCCTTTAATCTCTGCAAACAGGTGATAGCAGCTAATTGTAATACTGTTATTTAAAAAGCGATTTAAAAGAAATACAATATATTTTCGATCGATTGACCAGAATCTTATAGTGTCTTGGCATTATGAGTTTCAACAATCTAGAATTTATCATAATAGACATTCTTTGCTCTTTTAATATCTGAAATACTCTGAGTATAACATATAAAAGAATAAAATTTGAATGCTCTATGTTTTAAATTTTCATATTGGTTCCCTTTTGCATTCTTTCTGTAGTTATGCAAAATCCAATCTTAATTCAATATCAAAATAGAAATCTCTCATTTATTAGAAATGAAATGTCTAAGTCAAATGTATTTATTGAGAGTGCATTTTTGTCTATGCAAGAAAGCTGCTCTTGTCTTTGTTTTGAGGTATCAACATTTAAGCAGAACCACCTTTCAGCTCTGTTGATACTGCCTACCTCTCCAATTCTTTTCAACACCACTGTTCATCTATTTGTACTCCATTGTCTCAAATAAATAATCTTAGATATTAAAAGAAAAAGAAAAAGAAATCTCTTTTTAAATGAAGAAGCTTATTTTCAAAACATCACAGGAAAGTCATTTTTGTTGGGGATTCATTCCTGTGTAAGGGTAGTGTGTGTGTGTGTGTGTGTGTGTGTGTGTGTGTGTATGTGTTTGACAAATCTAGATAAATCAGAAGAGTGATTAATCAGATAGGAATGACCTATCAGGAATCTACTCTCTCCTAGTTTTTTTTTTTTTTTTTTTTATGAGAAACTGAGATAAGACTAGAATTTCAAGGAATGAAAACAGACATGTGACCCTTTAGAAAGTCAGTCTGGCTGAAGAAAGAACAAACTACCCCTGCAAGAAGCCCGGTCTATCCCAGACTAATCCATTGCCACTAACATCTCTGTTAATCTCCCTTCAATTCCAGTCAAGGAGATCAGACCAAAGAGAGTATACGTGAAGACAAATAACCAAGCAACTCCACTCATGCCTGCGTCCAGAAAATTACACGCAAGACTACCGAAGCTCGGCAGCTGTGTACCTCTGGTAACCACCTGTTCTTGCTATCCCTGGGGAGTGAAGCGCATAAGCAGATCCTATACCCTGTAAGCCTGGCAGACACAGAGAAGGAAGGAGGAGGAAGGGACAGTATGGAGAAGACAGGAGAGTTGGCAATTACCCCATGGTGTGATTGAAGGGGTATTCTGTGTCTGCCAAAAAAATATTCTTCCATCTGGCTTTATCGCAGCACAAGAACTTGCTCCTATGTCGTTTTTGTTGGGAAAGCCCCTGGAAGGCAAGTTGCTAAAATTTAAATATATAAACCAGCTTTTTAACTTTTATGAGAATGGTCATAAATCATGGTTTAGATATGATGTGTTCCCCCAAAAGATCAAGTGTAAGACAATGCAAGATTTAAGAGGTGAAATGACTAGATTATGAGAGGTGTAATCTGATCTATTGATTAATCTGGGCAGTAACTATGGGCTGGTAAAGTATGGTGGCCAAAGTAGGTCACTGGAGGCATGCCTTTGAGGTTTATATTTTGTCCCTGGTGAGCGAAGCTTTTTCTCTGCTTCCTGCTTGCCACTTCCTGAGATGCTTCCCTCCACCATGCCCTTCTGCCATGAGGCTCCATCTCACCTTGAGCCCAGAGATGTGAACTGCTGACCATGGGTTGAACCACTGAAACCATAAACCCAAATAAACTTGCCCTCTACATTGTTCTTATCAGGTCTTTTGGTCACAGTGATGAAAAAGCTAACTAAAACACTATTCATCTCCATTTGCTTAGAACAGCTCAGGACTCTATTGCCTCTGTTCACTACTAATCGTGTCTTTTTTCACCCTTGAAAGCATTCCAGTTTAGAATTTACTTTGCATGGCCAGCCTAGTTTCTGAGTCCCTGGAATGGACCTGATAAAACCAATGAAGTGTAAGACGAGAATGAGTTAGTGACTGGGAAAAAATGGGCTGAACATCTGGGGAGAGGGTATCTCCCACAGCGGGTAAAGAAGCTGACAATTAAGCCTCATGAGCTGTGAGCAGCGTTTCCTCTAAGAGACAGACTGAGGACAGATGAAGTCATTGTTGGTGCTAGCCGTCATACTAAGTCATCCTCAGGGTTAGCACAGACACATTCTGATTCAGTTCTTTTCCCCATATTCTGATTTAGTTGTTTTCAAAATTTCTTCAAAATTTCAATGTACTGGTTTTGCTTTGGAGAATGGTAAGATCTTAAGTGACCAAAAATAAACTGTTCTTTGAGAACATTTTAAGAGTTTAACAAAAGTGCATAAAATGGCAGCAGATAAAACAGTCTCAAGTGTTACAAAATCCGAATGAAGATGAACAAAGATGTTCTCTGCAGCTGTGGTGGGAGATGCAAGCTGCCTGTGTACCTGTGGGTGGGAGAGTGGGCAAGGACCACATGGTCCCGCATCGTGGAACTCCATGAAATGCATAGAAACAACAGATTAGCTGTGGGTACCTCAGTATAGCTAGATCTTAAAAACAACAGATTAGCTTGGTACCTCGGTATAGTTAGATTTTAAAAGCATAGCTCAGGGAGAAAATTGAGAGTCAAATTAATCTATTTCAGATCAATTTTGCATTCATGTATATTTAAGATTTATATTCTTAACATATACATATTTGTGAGAATAATGTAAAGTATCACAATCAACTCCTTTGCAATAATTTTCCGTGATAAATGGGTGGAGAGTAGGTTATGGGAATACAGATTTTTAAAAAATGAGTAAAATGTGAATCTGAAATGTGGTGAGAAGGGTGATAAAATAATACAAGTGGCATCACAATTCTATTGTATCTACCCTTTACTAAATGAGTTTGCAATCTGTAGTAGAAAAGTCATGTTAGAAACAAGGCATTAAAGCATTTTATACCTATTTATGTGTCCTCTTGATTAAATGAAAAGGAATAAATACTATTGTAAGTGTTGAACACAAGTAAAATGTTTGAAACATTTCTTTTTTCATTTGTTTGTTTGTTTTGTTTGTTTGTTTTATTTTTTGGTTCTGGGGGTTGAATCCAAGTCCTCAAGCATACAAGATAAGCACTGTACCACTGAGCTATATCCCCAGTCCTGGAACATTTCTGTTTGATTTTTAAACTTAATTGTTAAAACCAAATTGAACTTGAAAGTCAGTCTGCTACATTACACCAAGAAACATCTTTTTGATACAGTTTCTTATGAGATTCTGTCTCACCCAGGAATGTTTAATGTACTTCACATTTGGAACTGGAAAAAAAATATGTAGGTTGAACACTGAAAGAAACTATTCACAGAGCTTAAAAGAAATACCAAAACTGAATCATGAAGAAATAAAAAAATCTGACCAGATCCATAACTAAAAAGGAGATTGAATCAATAATCAACAAACTCTCAGCAAAGAAAAACCAAGACAGGTTGACTGCACAGTGGAATTAAACCACTTACAAAAGAATGGATACAAATCCTCTCAAACTATTCCAAAAAGTTAAATCGAAGAGAACACTCCCAAGCTCACTGTATGAGGCCAACATTACCTTAATACTTAAGCCAGAACTTGCAATGAGAAAATAAAATGACAGATCAATATCTCCCAGATGAATATTAATGCATAAACACTCAATGAAATCTTAGCAAACAAAATTCAACACATTAAAACATCATCATGAGAAAGCTGGAGTTAAGCCTAAAATTAAAGACAATGAAAATGCACATAAGAAAATCAGCCAATGGAAAGACACCCCATGAACAGAATTAAGAACAAAGTCACTTGGCCATCTCAAATGAAAGAGAAAAGGCATCTGACGAAATGCAACATCTCATGATAAAAAATACTTGATAAACTTGGAACAGAAGGAAACTATCTCAATGTAAGAAATTCCACATATTAAAAAGTCCATAGCAAACAACATACTCAGTGGTGAAAAATTGAATATTTTCCCTTTAAGATCAGGAGCAATAAAAAGATAAGCATTCTTTCCCACCCCCCCCCCCTTGCAGGGCTGAGGATCAAACCCAGGGCCTCAATTGTGCTGAGCAAGTGATCTACCACCTGAGCCCCCAGGATACACACCCTTGTCACTTCATGTACTCCTCGGTGTTCTAGACAGAACAGTTAGGCAAGAAAAAGAAAGAAGAGCCATCCGCATTAGAAAGAAGTAAAATCATCTCCACTCACAAATAATGTGATCACAAAAGAAATCAAAAACTGTTAGCATTAATAAACAAATTTATCAAGGTAGCAAGATACAAAATCAACATGCAAAAATTCTTTGTGTTTCTATAGAGTATAAATGAACTATACAAAAAGGAAATTAAGAAAATAATTCCTTAATATAGCATCAAACAGAATAAAATAACCTAACCAAGAAGACAGGCTTGAACACTACACTGAAAACTATAAAACACTGAAAGGAATTAAGAGAATAAATGGACACACACTCTGTGGTCAAGAAATTGGAAGTTAATATTGTTAAAATGCCCATAGTACCCAACATGACCCACAGATACAATGCAATACCTGTCAAAATCCCAATGCTGTTTTTCTTTTTGCAAAAAAAAAAAAAAAAATCTTAAAATTTACATTGATCTCAAAGGACTCTGAATTACCAAAATTATATTGAGAAAGATAAGCACATCTGGAGGCCTCACATTTTCTGATTTCACAACATATTAGAACTTTACAGTAAAGAAGTAGACTGGCATGTAATCACTAACGAGGTTAATGGAGCAGGTCAGCAAAATCAGCAATAAACACATATGTCATCAAATGATCTTCAACAGGATCCAAGACAGCACAATGGGAAAAAGATAGTGTCTTCCACAAAAGGTGCTGAGGGAAATTGTATATCCACACATAAGAGGATGAATTTGGACCCTTACCTTACACCATACACAGGAATTCACTCAAGTTGGAATACCAAACTAAACATAAAACCTGAACCTATAAAACTCTCAGAAAACAATATAGGAGAAATGCTTCCTGACGTTGGCTTTGACGATGAATTTTTGGATATGATTCTAAAAGCACAGACAATATAAAAAATAAATAAACCAATGAGACATCAACCACTTCTGCAAGGTAAAAGAAACAAAGTGAAAAGCCAACCTATTAAATTGGAAAAAATGTAAAAACTATATTTCTGATAAAAATGTAATATACAGAATATATGAAGAATACCTACAACTCAAAAATGGCAAGAAAAATTAAATATTCTGATTTTTAAATGGTCACATGACTTGAACTGACATTTTTCTAAAGATTTTATACAAATGGCCAAAAAACATACGAACACATGTTCAACATCACTAATCATCTGAGGAATGCAAACCAAAACTGAAAGGCGAGTGACTCCCCCCAGACAGAGATTCAACCAAGAGATTTTACTGGGGGGCTGCCGGAAGGAGAGGTAGAGAGCAGAGAGAAGAGGAGGAGGGCAGAAAGAGAGAGAGAAAGCGTAGAGAGAAGAGAGAAGGAAGAGGAAGAGGGCAGAGAGAAGAGAGGAAGAGAGCAGAGAGCTTGGGTTTACGAGCTTTGGCTGAAGAAGGGTTGCGTAGGGGATGTGGCAGGTGCTGATTGGCAGGGTGACTCAGGAACAGCCAGCGGACCCTGTGTCCTGTGGGGATTGGTCGAGGAAACCTTTGAATTTGGCGCTCTTGGCTTGGCGCTCTTTGGAGAGGAGGGGGAGGAGCAAGGGATTCCATGATGTTCTCTGAGAAGGGGGTGTCTCCCACACACCCAACAAAAACCACAATAAACTATAACCTTACAATGAGATAGTAACTTAAATCTATTAGATTACCCACCTTGAACACAACAACATAAAACCAGAAAATAACAAGTGTTGCCAAGTATGTGAAGAAATTGGAATCCTTGACAGAACTGGTAGAAATAAAAATGATAAACTGCTATGGAAAAAAAAACTAAACAGAATTACCTTTTGATCTAGCAATCTCATTTCTGGTTGTTGTTGTTGTTGTTGTTATTGAAAACAGAATCTTGAAGACATATTTGCCCATTCATGTTCTTTTTGGATCATGCACCAAGAGGTGTGAGCAGTCAACCTGTTCACAGACAGATGAATGGAAAAACAAAATGTGGTATGTATATGCAATGGAACATTATTTAGCTAAGATATACATGCTGAAAGAACATAGCTTAGCAGGCAGCTTCTCATAGGAGGACTATCTCTCACAGCTACTGCAGTTATCCATCCCCATGCAAATCTTTTGGTAATAAACTAGTAAATACAGAATTGTTTTTACAACCCCCTCCCCATAAGCATGTTTATTTAAATGTATGGAAATAATGTCTAATAGGAAATAGTACCAAGAATTAGGAAGGGAAGGGAAGATACAACATAAGGAATAGAGGAATGGAGAGACTCTACAGTGCCACTAAGTGTAATATTTCAAATTCTAGCCCTAAACCTTGATAAATGAAATAAGTTTGGCCTAAACTGGCCTCCATTCTTGCCGTGATAAAATTTCACGAAAAGTGGCCTCCATAGTATTGAATTGTGCCTAGCTTGATGCATAAACAAACTGTGAGATCTAACCTTAGTGGATACCTTTATAACTATGTAACTGAGTCTCAGCTGATCACAACAGTTGAGCTTCATCCTTTCACTAGCTGCCAATGGATTAGACCATGTCTATATAAGGCCAACAGCTTCATCATCCCAACACAAATGAAGACTTCAGCCAATTAAGCTATTTCTGTACATCACTTTCTTTTTTTTTTTTTTCTGGCTATAAATAAAACTTTAAAGGTGTGAACTGGAGCATTCTAAATCATTTGGAATGATATTTGGCTCTAGAACCTTTTTCTTGCTTATATAAACTTTTTCAATTAAATAAAACTGATCTCAGTTTTTCTTTTAACAGCCTACATAGGAAAGTTGGCAACTCAGGAGAGAACATGTCAACAGCTTGGAGACCAAAGTCCAAAAGACCCCAAAGAGGACCACACAATGAAGCATCCCATCAGTGTATACCAAAATAAATCTAAATCATCATTTCCGTGGAATTTTCAGGTAGAAGATTCAGTGAACAGAAGATGATAAAGTTACATTTCATTTTACATTCACAGCATCATAATTTTCAGATATGCAAACTGCTAGTATCGCCTTTTTACTTAGCATGTGACTATTCTTTTAATGAACATAAAACTATTTTTAGAGGTGTTAGAAATTTCTGACATACACATGGTCCCCCAAGTACCATTTTCCCATTAAATATATAAATACTTCAGCTTCAAATTTTCTGCCAAAGTGTTTTCAGGGACGTAACTCATAACTGGAGAGAAAATGTCCCATGACTTCTATTAAATAATGATGACAGGTTATCAAAACATCTTCCCACAACACATGTACAAACAGGACACATGTGCATGCATGCTCCATGTCAAACACATAAAAATACACCCAACCTCACCACATATATATCAACACAAGGAACACATGCATGATTATATCCAGTGTATTTTGAAGGCAGAAGTAATTATACAGTAAATTTAAAAAATATTTTCATAAAAATTTGATAATATTTATAGGATCACGGAGGCTTAATAATTGCAAATTCTACAGAATATTCATCCATTCAGAATGACACATACCATACCTTCCTGATTACAACTTTCACGGATTCTGGATGCTTCATTTTTGTAAGTCACCATTTTATTGCATAGAAACAGTATCCCACAGGTCTCAGACTGTACCGGGCCCTTCCATGAATGCTCCCTATTTAATCACAGGAAATCTTATAAGATAGGGCACCTCAGATTTATAGAACTTAAACTAAAACTTAGAAGAGTTAAAAATTGAGCCTACTTTACTGGCAGCTCCAGAGGAATTTCCCTATGGGATAACCTTAGGGCAGTGATCTTGAAGGTCAGGCTGGGGATTTACAGGAAGACGTATTTACACAGCAAACAGACTCTTTTTTGTAGTTCTTCTGGGAGAGTTTGCTGGAAGACTAGGGCTAAGGTAGAAAGCCAAGACTCTCCCAAAGCCCCCAGGTCCCTACCACTGCTTAAAATTGGCTCAGCCTCTCTGGGATTCAAATCCACATCTTCCTGAATCCAAAAAATCAATGCATTGTGTAGAGCAGAAATCTGCTATAAGGACCAGAGGAAGAGACAGAGAGTCATGAACAGAAGAGTCATTTCACAATTTTATGTAAAATATCGTCTGCAAATTTTATAATCATTGTCTTAAAATTGAGATAATAAAAGGCACTTACAACTAACTCTAATTTTTTTAAATGCCATCCCTGGAGGGCAGCGTGAATCTGAGATGGCAGGTGAAGAAGCTGATAGTCAGTGGTATCATTTCGTCCGCGATCCTGCTCAGAGATCCTCAAGAAAAGCTGCTGTGTCTCCAGCTACTGAGGGCCGCACATCTTCAGGTTTCCATTCCGTTTACTCACCAAACGTAGACTCTCATAGTCAAGGTCACTGCCTTGATTAATGATTCAAAGGTTAAAATGAAAGTTGCAGGCAAGAGAAAGAGGAAGCGGTGGGGTGCACCAGAGGCGGGCAGCACAGGAGCACTCACTAAGGATAATACACTCGCCTGATGAAGAACAATGATGCGAAGCTCCCGGCCATTAGTATTCGCAGGCAGTTCATCCTGAATGTAGAGATAGAGAGCATCAGCTATTTATTTGAGGAAAGTTACACAGCCTGACATATTCTCTGTTTCTCTTTTCCTCCAGAGAATCTCCAACACCACAATTAGGGGAAATTACTGGGTTAAAGGCAAGCAAGTACCAAAGTTAGGTTTTCTTCAACCCTTTGGCAATCCCCTTTTCTTTATCATCATTTGCTTTACCTGTATTCTAGGAACAAAAGAGCTAATTTTCTAACAAAACCATCTTGACAGTTCATTTAATAGCAAATGCTATATCAAGGCAGCCTTAGCAGTGTGAGGCTGGTTCAGCCGCTGTACCTAAGGTGTTAAAAGACTCAAAATAATCCACCTGCTCTGAAAAATAGATACAATGCAGTCAAAATGCAACCAAGTGTTAGGCACAGTCTTTCAGGCTTTTTTTTTTTTTTTTTGGCACAGATTTTAGTTTTTTTGATAAAGGCTGAAAATTTTTATTACTCCTGTTGTCATTCTCACACGTTGAAATGTTATGATAGCCACATTGACTAAAAATTGTCAGAGTGATTCAATGACTTTAATTGACTTGAATACTGTGTTCAGACAGATTTGTCAGATTGTGAAACAGAAAGTCTTAGGGTTAGCAGCTATTTAAGAGAAAAGTGAAGATTGAAAGAAAAACTGTCAAGAGTATCAGAGGACAGTAAGAAAGAAAAGTTTGGAGGCAAGTGGAGGGGAAGTGGGATGGGCCACCAATCTGTGGGACCCAGTGCAAAATAGAAATGCATAGCCCCTTGTTCAAAGGTTCAAGAATTTCAAGGTAGCCACAGCAGAGCATTAAGCACAAGAGTCTTCCCATGTGGGGCCTCATAAAACTGCAAAGACTGATGCCCATGAAGCCTGTAGGGAAGGAAGGAAAGCACAAACTACCACACACCCCAAAATATCTGTGCATCAAAAGTCACGGTCAACAGCAAAGAGACAACCTACAGAATGGGGAAAAGTATTTGAAAAATTGTATGTCTAATGAGAGGTTAATTTCCAAAATATATAAAGAGTCCCTAAAACAATAAGAAAAAACTTGACTAAAAATCGACTAAACGACTTGAAAAAAGAGTTTTGCACAGATGATATATTTGATATACAAATGGCACAACATTACTAATAATTAGGAAAACACAAATCAAAATCACAGGGTAATAGGGAAGGGAGGGAGAGAGGAAATTCTTGGGAGTGATATTGGCCAAATTATATTGTTACGTAGTATGCGTATGGATACGTAACAACAAATCATTATGTATGACTATAATGCACCAATTTAAAAAGTTTTTTAAAAGTTGAAAAAATTAAATAAAAACTCATGTTGATTTTTTTGCTTAAAAAGAAAAAAAAAAAAAGTTATGCTCTTTGTATCCAGAACCCCTTGGGTCAAACTTCTGGCTGAGTTTTAGTTCACTCTAGAGGGACCTCATTTCCTAGAATGAGGGTTTCTAAATTCAGAGGTTGATCATTTCACTCTCATGACTTCCAAGTTTTTTTTTTGTTGTTGTTGTTGTTTGTTTTTGTTTTCTTTTTAACTTCCTTAAGCCTAAAGTGGTAAAAGGAAGTAAATGGAGAGAGTTAATCTGTAAGACTCTGACAGGAAAGATGTAAAATGAAAAACTGAGTCTATCATATTGGTTTATACTATAAATATACATATTGTCTGTCCACGTGATTAGCTCTATCCAGTTTCTAGAGCAAAGAAAAGAATATGATTTGGGCTGTGATTCCTTTGGGCAAATAGAACTCATTTTTTTATTTTTTTGCTATTGTAAATGCAGGGTCCATTCTGCTGGGAATGGTCTAAGGATTCCGTTGTCTCCACCTCAACTTGAGTGTCCTCGCACACTCCCACACTGACACAGACACACTGTGCTTTCTCAGTTTTTACACTTGGATTACCTTTAGTTTCCAAATAAGCATCTCTTAGACACCACACCCTCCCATGACCCTAACTCACTTGTCTGAGGCAGACTGTGCAAAATGATCCATTGAAAATCAGGAAGAAAATACAACTTTTACTTATAATTATCTTTTAGCTTCATCTTTTTTTGTTTTTAAACTGGTCAGGCATTGTGCTTGTTTAATGAGGTACATATATGATGCTTTATTTTCAGATGTATGATGGGACATTTGTACAATTTATATTAAAATAAGTGCATATATATTGAGAACTGTGCTAACTTTTTGTACCTATTTATAGATGTGGACTCGCTGTTAACATATTTCAGAAAAACTAAGGTGGCAGGTCCTTGCCACGTCTTTGGAGCCCAGTCTAGGCTCCTGATGATCCAAGGGTTTCTGAATTCCTGCATTCAATCAAATGGACCACCCAGAATCATGACTAATAAATGTCAAAAGACTCCACTGTTCTGGTCAGTCCTCAGGTAGGACACAATGAGATGGTAAAACTAGTCCCACTAATGACAAGGTTTCTGTGTCCTGCTGCATCTTATCCCTCACACTTGACCCTGGGTAGAAAAGCAGTCCAGTGGAAGTTAGATCTCCTGGCCGACTCCCCTGCTCATCCAGACTGAAGACCCTCCAGTATTGTTTATCAAGCCCTCTATGAAGTGTGACAGCTTCACACCCCACAGGCTGCTGAATGTGGATGTGTGTACAGGGACATGGAAGAGTGGGAGACAGAGTTAAGCAGGAAGCAAAAACACAGATTTGGGGTTGTGGCGATAGTAGCAGCCACACTTTACTGACTCTGCTACTTTGCCATTTTCTGAGAGGTCCTCTCATATTTCCCTGTACACACCCTCTATGTTTGTACCCCTGAAGCACATCATTTATGCTTCCTTGCCACTTGAGCACCACAGCTGGCCAAGTGCAAAGGAGGTGTGTGATGATTAAGATGTCAAAAGCTCCACTACTAAGCCACCTGACCACAGCTCTACAACTGACCCTGTTAGCCACCATTTCAGATTAACACCAACTCCTGAAACTGGGGCAGAGACGACTTTACTCACTTATGTGCCTGTATTAGAAATGCTCTGGAAATGAGCACTCATGGTGTTGCCCATAAATAGCACAGGTATTTCCATTATGACACAATACATCCTGCCAGATTCTATAATACCCTACCATTGACTTTCAGGTCATTGAATCTACAAGAAGTCATAATAAATAGCAACAAGTTAATCATTCCTGAATCTGCACCAAGATGTGGGCAGTTTTTACTTGACTTCTGGGGGAATCCTTAAAATAATCTTTTGAGTTCTATCAGCGATGAGGGCCAGATTCAAGTAAATGAAAGAACTTCCGGGCATTAAAGATATAAAGAATGGCTTGAAAAGGAATGTGATAATGTCTTTGGCCTACATATACGATCCTGGGATCATAAGAGTTTGAAGAGCAGACACCTCTCTGTGTCTTGGATTTCTTTTCCATCAGTTCCTTAGGGAATCCTTTCCAACATGATAGCAGCTATTGATTGCCTTGGAAGAATGACTCTGATAAATGAAAAACTATAAATGATTTGAAAAGGCTATTTTTAGACTAGTATATGAACTGCCTTGGTAGGATTGAAATTTGAAAACTCATGAAATTTCAATTTGTCTTCATAACAGGATGTGAAGAGTTAATTCAGAGCAGGCGAGAACATAACTACCATGGGTACTACCAAGTCCAGCCGGGATGTGCCATCAGACTGGGTCCAGGCTCTGTGTCTTGCAGGGTTACTTAAAGATGCCATCTGAAATAATTCTCTTGTTAACCTTACGAGTCAAGTATTATTGGTTCTCTTCTTACATGAGGCATAAACATTTAAGAAATGTGCCCAAGGTCAATAGCTAAGAAGTTGTGAGGATTTAAGTCTATCACCTCAAAACATCTTCTACTCGATGGATTCCAGTGTTTGAACAAAACAAAATCTGGAAAGCTTGATCATAAGCTGACTCACTGAGGTGGCAGTGGGTTTACCTCAGCCACAGAATATGGTGGAAGAGTTCATCTCCGTTTGGGATACGAAATAAAGGAATGCACGCTGATGCTCCTGGCTCCTGACTGAGGTACCACGTGAATCACAGCAAAAGAATGGACACCTCAGGAACAGAGAGAGAAGGCTGAGGTAGGTTCCACAATGGAAATCAACTCCAACACCATTTGGGATTAATCATTTTATCTTATTACCTAATAAAAGTATAACATTACTCCAAAGAAACGTTAATTCCAGGTAAAACTGCTTGAAGTTGAAAACAGTATTTTTATAGTATCTGCACTATACTATGTTCTTTTGAAATGCATACATATGCTGCTGGCGGAGCATGAAAATGAATCAGGGCAAAAAAATAGTGCTGACTTCCTTGTTTCTGGAACTTGCTAGTGTGCTCACGATTGGTATAGAAATACCTGCCATAAACTGTTGGAGAGTACTCAAATCACAGCACTTCAAGAATGGTGTGGACCATAAATATTCAGTAATAGGCCCTCATGTTTAATAGCCCTAGCTCAAGCTTGCCAAGTGTCCTATGTTTTTTGGCAAGAATTTGCCCTAGATTTAACATCTACTTGTGAACATGACTATTTCTCACTATTTTATTGGTTTCGAGAAAACTAAGAGGTTTCTGCCTTCTGTGCCTTCAGACAGAACAGACTTAGCCAGTTCGTTCGTGAGGACTGTGCTAAAAATATGAGGTTCCTTTTCAATCACGTAAAACCAAGTCACCACACAGACAATGGCAGAGCCGTCCCCACCTGATGACTTAGGCTAGCCATAGTTTACTTACTAACTTTACTTGTATGTAGGACCAACCTTGTTGGTATGATACTATGTCACTCTTGGAATCTTTCGTTTGGACAAGCTGAGCTACTCTGGGGTCTCCATACAAAGCATGTACATTCCGAGTCCCTTTCCTTCCCCAGGTCACACCTTCCTAGACCTCTCCTGGTGTTGCTCAGTCTCCCTCCCAGCCCGCCCAGGGCCACACCTCTGCACGGGGACTCCTCTTTCTGCCTGTTTCACTGGGATGTAATTTCGTCAGGATTTTTCTTTTACTTTTTATCAATACAGGACTCCCTTGTTATCCGAAATTTGGAAACAATGAAGATAATAAAAAAAATAAAGACAAAGAGAAAAAGAGAGGAAAGAAAAGGAAAAGGACAAAAACAAAGGAGAAGAAAATAAGTAGAAAAGGAAAAAATGCCATCATAAAACATAGACCTGGGTAGATCATCTTCCTTACTTATTAAATGTACATTTGCAAATAATTCTAAACACGCACTTTTCTTACTCTGCCACCCCACGCAAAAACATAGCATGATGGCATCAGGCTGTCTCGAAGGATCCCTTTTTGTAATCTGATACTTAATGGCTTCTTAATTTTTACCACTGAACAATACCATGATTTACATACTCACCTCCCTTTCATGGAACACATATCATTTCCAAATTGTAGGTTTTGAAAATTACTTTGTTTGAAGTTCTCTTGTGGCAATACGAAGTACAATAAAGAGTCAGGAATGTGAATTAGATCTCAGTTCATTGGTGAATCTGCCACATAGTGGTTTCATTACTTTGGATAAACCACTTACCGCTCTCAGCCTACATTAATTTATCTGTAAAATGAGAATTATAATTAATATTTCCTCCAGATACATTTGATCATAACTGTGCTCCCCAGCCTCCTAAATCCTATTGTCAATGCAAAAGCAGTTTATTAGTTAATGCATTCTGAGGAGTTATGATTGCGCTTGTCCAGTCTCAAAGCATTGTGAGGAAAACTGATGGATGCTGCATACCATCAAAGCACATTACGTATGTTTATGATTTACCTTCCCTTATAGGTATCATCCCTAGGTCCCTACATGTTCTCACTTCACCCTTACTTGGGGGGAAGGCCACAAATTAATAGGGTGAATCATTTGGAAATAATACTGAACCAAGAGAAATGGCTGTTAGTAAAAAAGAAAAAAAATGGAGTGACTACTATACACTACCATCTGTGCTATGCAAAAAAAAGAGAAAGAAAAAGTAATAGTTGCCTATGTGCAATTCAATGCCTCCCTTAGCTGCCTTAGCACTGTCACTTAATATAGAAAAGTCACATTTCCCAAACAGATCCCAACTCACAAGTTCAGGATGATGGTACTATTCGAATAGCATTTTTTTATTACATATTCTTCTGTTAAAAAAGACTGGTGACTTTCTCTTGAGTCTCTGCCTTTTGGCCTTTGAATTTTTAGAAGGTTTGAAGAAAATCTGGGTTTTTTCTGAATTTCATAAAAAAAAGCCTGTCTTCTCCTGATGAACTCTGTTGGGTGGCCAGATGCCTGCAGCTCCTCTGTCCCCTTGATCTAGTGAGTCCAGAGATGAACCACGGTATCAGTGTTACCCGAGGATGGACAATTGTAGAGTGACTACAGTTTACAACAACTGATTATATATTTTATAAAGAGCTAGAAGGTAAGGGTTCTTGGTTCCAAAAACAAAGAAATGATAAATGCTAAAGGAGATGAAAATGCTAATTACCCAGATCTGATCATTACACATTGTAGATGTGTACCAAATTATCACATTGTGTCCCATAAATACATTCAATTATTATATGTCAATTAAAGATAAGTTAAAAACAGTGAGTGAGTCAGGCTTCAAAGAGGCTCCATGCCTTCAAGTGCTGATATGTGGGATGGGTGGATCCTTACTGTCTGTGACTACTACATGCTACCCACCGCTTCCCTCTGGTGATGCCAAAAATGTGGGGCACAGATGGAGCATCCTATTTAACATGGAGTAAAATAGAGTGACTGGAACTGACAGTAGCAGCAGATTAAAATTCAAGGAGCTACAGAAACATGGAAAGAAATCATATTTAGAGAATTCATCATTAAAATTCAAATGATAGCTAATGCATGCAAGAGGAGACCAGAAAGCTTACAGAGCACCAAATGCAAATATGCTTCAGAGTGGCACCCCTCCTCCCGGGGAACACCTGATCAGAGAGGCAAGTCACAGAGAAGAAGCCAAGCAAGAGCGATGGATATGATCCTTCTCAGTGGTCAGAAAGGCCAGATCCACCCCTTTCCTAGCTAACACAGATAGAATGTCGACTGCCAGGTAAAGGCTGATATAAAACTGTTTTCAAACATAGACTTCCATCTGTGCAATCTCACTCTAATAGAAAAACCAATAAGGAATGAGAAATCTACTAGACGTAAATTATATGCTCACCGTGTTGCTCTCCTAGGAATGCTCCAGCAAAATGCCACAGCTGTGTGCCTTCAACAACAGAAATCAAAGGTCTGGCTACTGGGAGTTCAAGTCAGGGAGTCAGCAGGGTTGGTTTTTCAGGTGAGGCCTATCTTTGCAGCTGGTAGACAGCTTTCTCCATGAATTCTCAGCTAGCCTTTTCTCTAAGCACATAGGAAAAAGAGCGAGCTCTCTGGTGTCTTTTTCTGATCGTATGAGAATTAGGGTTGTATCCTTATAACTGCATTATATTTAATTTCCCCTCTAAAGACCCTATTTCCAAATATAGCCACACTACGGGTTAGAGCTTCCATAGAAAAATTAGTAGTGAAACGTAGCTCAGCCCAACACAAATACTCCTATGTTGACCATTTGGAAAATTTACTCCAAACTAGTGAAGCAGTCCACTTTTAGTTCTGTGATGGTCCAGCCTCTGAAGGGACAACTGCCAATGGATCTCTGAACCGAACTGTGAACTTTGTTACTTTCTCCAGCATCCTCAGTCCTAGAAACCCGGAAATTCAGGTGGGACTCTGATGATGACTGCACATTCCTAACACTGCAGCCTTTTATCATTTATGGCTGCAAATAGTCATTTGATTTTTAGTTCTTAGACTAAACTCTCACAATATAACAATGAATTAGATCATTGACAATCATCTATTTGATAATCTATTCCACTTGTGATTCTTGATAAGGTGCTCAGCAGGTTTATAGGGTGACTCTGGGCAGTCACAACAACTGAGAAACACTAGTCGAATTCAGTGATTGAGATGGAGGTGTGCTCTACTTCTCGAACAGTACAGAACAGTCCCATGGGGTGAAGGATTATATTGCATCTTGCCCAACTTTCAAATATTCCAAGGAAACCCATATAAGTAAAACAAAAATCTGTTTAAAATTATATGAGCTAGGACCTAACTCTGTTTCTATGTACAAATCATAAAAATTTTGTATGTTTTTCTTATCCACTGAATTTTCCAGGAATGCAATGCTATATAAGTTGAAGAATTTTGGGATTTTTTTCCAGTTTTATTCAGGACTTTTAAAAAGGTGTTCTATTTTGGAGGATCATATACCCTGGAATTGGGGTACTATGTATTTGAAACTTTCTTAATCATTTGATTATATGTATAGACATAAGTCTAACTAATTTTTCAACTAGTATAATGTGTCTAAGCACTTATATACTGAAATATATGTTATTATATCATAATTATAGTCATTCTATTCTTCTATTTTCTCTACATTTTATAATGAAGGGATTTAATTTTTTGAAATTAGGGATTCATTATATTGTTTATCTAAGATTTTTATTTCAATATAGTAAAGGGAACATTTAAAACTACAGGCATCTTTCATTTTGTGTCATTAGTCCACGCCTAAAGATCAAGCATTCTTTGCAAAAATATAAACAAGCAATCTTTCTTCATTATCTTAAATGGGGAAAATTGCAATGTTACATGTTAAGCCAAAATCTCTAACCAATTTCCAAAAATATATTGAAAACACAGTAAAATATTTTGTAGAAGTAGCAAACTATAGTGTTAGAATAAAAATGTTTTCACAGCATTACTTCTTGTTTGCAAAATAATTAGTAGAGCTAAAAATAAATAGTTATGATTGAAGAGATGCCAAGAAGCCAAGAGGAGAACTACCTTGCACTTCCTGGAGCCCAGGGTACCAGAGAAGCCCTGTTCTAATGGGTCCCAGAAGAAACTGGGCCACTGCTGCCTCCAACCCCATCCGGTTAATGACCTCCCGGACTGCAGAGCCACTCTCCACCCCAGGGTCCCAACATCGACATGGCTGTCCTGGCTGCTGCTGCCTTGGAGCCCAGGCACAGAGCAGCAGAGAGAGCATCCCGGGACCTCCAAGCCTCTGAGAAGCTCCTCCAGTATGACGTCACATGTCCTGCTCTGCCAGCAACACATGCATGAGCAGATGCAGGAGTAGGGGTTCAAGGACAGCAGCAAAAGCTGCAGGTGATCCAATTCCTTCTGCAGAGAATGCCCAGGACCCAGACACCATCCATAAACATCCACTCTGCCACTGAGAACTGTGTCTAGGGAGGAACTGAACTCGCCCAAGGTGGTCTTGCTGGTGCCAGAAGCGTTATAACCACCTTCCTTGCGGCCTTTGCCCCAGGGATGCTGATGTGTACAGTGATTGATGCTCCAAAGCTAAGGGTCAGCACAGACGACATCATCGTGCCCATCCACCAGTCTGGGAGACTTCATCACACTGGCTTTGGATAGAAACTTCATCTATAGACACAAAAATCTGAAGGCTCTGGGAGCATCAGCTCCAAGTTCCTATCAAACGTCTTTCAGTTCAACACAAAGAATTCCTTTCACATGGGGCACATTTAGTGGTTACCAGATCTATGATCCTTCTTTACCTCGGACTGTGGTTTAAATGTGTGTGTCCCTCCAAAATTCCTGTGAAACTTCAACCCTAATGCAACAGTATTGGGAGCCCAGGGGCCTTCAGGATAGAGCCAGGCCATGAGGCTCCAACCTCAAGAATGGGAAGTATGCCTTAAGAAAAGAGTACTTATCTAGAATGCACCAAGTCCTGCTTCAATCCCCAGAACTGCACAAACACAAAAATACATTTATCAAGCTGAGCTCAGTGGCATGCACCTGTAATCCTATCAACTTAGGACACTAAGGTAGGAGCGTCACACACTTGTTGAGTCTAGCCTGAGCAACTTAGTGAGATCCTATGTCAAACAAACAAACAGAAAAGGACTGGGCATATAACACAGTAGCAGAGCACTTGCCTAGCATGTACTTGGGTCCTGGGGTTTAATTGCCGGCACCATATAGAAAGAAATAGGCTTGAGATAGTGAATTTAGCCCATCTATCCTTTCTGCCATGTTAGGACACAGCCACAAGTTTCCATGTTAAATCACTAGCTGTCTCCAAACATTGAAAGACCTGGCACTCAACCAGCCTCCAGAACTGTGAGAAGTCAATTCCTGTTGTGAATAGATCACCCCGTCTGAGGTATTTTGTTACAGCAGCCTGAAGGGTCTTGGGCATCTGATAATGCATCCACTCTCCTCCTGTGGGAAACACAATTTTGCTGGCTGACTAGTTTTGTCCTTCATCACTTTGAATATATCAAAACACTTCCTTCTGGGTTTCAGGATTTCTGATGAGAAACCTGATGAGGACCTTTTGGGGAAATGAAGCTTTCCGGCTCTGAGTCCCTTAAGTGTTAGTTACGTGCCTTGCAGTATCTTAGAGAACAAGGCATTCTGTTCGAGTCATGATGCAAGTGAAGGGCAACCACCCTTTTGACACCAATCATTCTGAGTTGGAAGAAAAAGGAATGATACGATGAGGTCTTTAAAAGCCAACATTATCACAGATTTTTCAGACTCAAAATGAAAAGGCCATTCAGAACTCCCATATTTTAATTTCTAAATAAGTAAATATCAGTCTCCACAATCCACTGAAACAAAAAATTTATAGACTCCTTTTTTTATCCTTATGATTAAGATGGAAAAAGTCCTGGAGGCCCCAAAGTGGGAAAACCCTGTGGCTTATAGCTAGCCGTGACAGGGCTATTGTAAGCTCTGACCTCACAAGGAGCCAGTGCGAGGGAGTTGCAATAGCTACCTCAGGAGACCCTGGCTGTGGCTGATTTGTTGTTGTTGTGTTGTCCATAAGCCCAGGAAGCTCTGGGATGGTGACTGTTGGACTCACACAGAGTTAGCTCATTTGGTAGTTTGGGTCTTTTAACCTTAGAATTTTTATTTTGATGTTTATTTTTATTGTTGTTTAATTTTGTTACCTTGTGCTTTTTTATTTTGTTTTGCTGTTTTTGTTTTTTATTTCTTTTCTTTCTTTCTTTTTTTTAATTAGCTAGCATCCCTAGTTGGTGTCATTGCTTAGGATGTGTATAGTGAGAGCAGTCAGAGTCGTGAGGTACTAGAGTGTGGCAGGGTTCCTCTGCCTGCTCCTCCTTCATGCACACACTCACGTGCAAGTACAGTGCTCCGAGGGACATCAGGGGAGCACCTCTGCCCAGGTAAAACTGACCCAACATATTCCCTTGGGAGCAGAGGTGGCTGTGAAAGTCCTGCCAAAGGTAGAGCAGAACTTGCCCTTTACCATGTCTTAAGTATATGTGATAAAGCTGCGGAGAGCACCCAGGTGTGATCAAATGGTCTCACATTGGTGAAGCCTTGAAAACGTCTACACTGTGATGGAGAATGTGAGTCGGGGACAGCTGCTGGGCCACATCCTGGAAGCTGTTGGCATGCAGGAAGAGGAGAGTGTTCAGGCAGATCGTGTGGCCCCATGCCCTGCCATCAGAGGCACATTGCACACAGAGATCTAAAGCCAGAGAACACCCCGGTGGATGGCAGCGGAAACATCCAACTCTGTGACATTAGCCTGGGTTGCAGGTTCACGCCTGGGCAGCAGCTGGTCTAGTTCTGTGGCACTCTGCAATTCTGTGCCCCCAGAATTCGACTGGTAGAGATGACATAATGACCCCGCAGTGGGCATCTGGAGCCCAGTGTTTTTCTCTACTTTGTGGTCACAGGATGCCTCCTCTGGTGAGGAATATTCAACTCATCCTAGCGAGCCACCTCCCAACGACCTGGACCCCACAATATGTGGATCGTGTCTGACATAGGTCATGACCCAGGTGATGTCTGTCCATATTTAGGAGAGAGACAATTCAATGAGGTTATGGTCTCATATCTGGTACTCCAGCACCAGACAACGCAGGGAGCAAGTTGCATGATCCAAGTTCAGCCCGCAAAGCTGGAGATTGGGCCTTACCCATCTCCTTCAGATCCTTCCAGCTTTACTCTCTTCCCAAAGAGGTGTCCGAGGGAGCCTGAACTTGGCATCTTCTCCTTGCTCTGTAGAATCAGCTGTCTGAGGAGGACAAGCAGTCAGGGAAGAAGGGCATCAGAAGACCCAGCCTGCCTGCCATTTCTCTTTGGGCCAGTGTGTGAGGACCACCATTCCCATTATAACCCCTCCCCCAGATGTCCCTGTACCCTCCCTTCTCAGCTCCTAGATGAGCAGCAGCGGATAGGAGGCAGAAAGCAGCAAACCTTCCCATCATCAAAAGGAAACTCCCCATCCACTGGGCAACCCTATAGCAGAACCACAGCCAGGGCTGGAAGGAAGTGACCAGGAGGACTGCCATCTGTATGCTGTGGATATGTTGCTGCCTGCCAGTCTGAAGACATATCCTGGATTCAAAAACAAAGAGACTTCAATGAATGGAGGAGAGCCACACCCTGGATTGAGAAACAAAGCTGAGAAAGACAAACAGACAAATCCCACAGCATCTCACCTATGAAGAGAGAAAAAACCATGGACTGTTTTGGTGGGACACTTCCCCCTGCCCTTTTCTCTGTCCTTTCTCCCATGTTTCTGAGTTAGCAACGATGGTTCTTAATAAATGTCCATTTCTCATAATTCTTATAATAAAATTGATGCTTAAAAAATGTGAACACGACTACACACACTCACTCACACGGTTGCATATACACTTAGCATACCAAACCTTAAACACTATCATCATGATATAATCTAGCAAGTAAGAGGCAAGGATAAATCAGAAAAATACCAACAAAAACTTAAAAAAGCAATTTTGTGTAGCATGTAGTTACACACAGCATGTAAGGCACACTCTAGCACATGAAGTAGAGGTTGAAAATGTGAAGAAAGTTGAATGGGAGGACATCTGAAGCAATCATTCTGCCACTGGTTAAAAAGGTGACAGAGTGGAGAAGTTGGGTTATAAAATAGCAATGTCAAGCAAAGTCACAGACTCACGATTGAATTAGCAGCCCTAGCTCATGCAATAAGGCAAAAAGGAAAGAAAAAAAAACTATTATCATTAGTACAATAGACAATGATAAAATAACATTTTAAATTATACCATTTATAATAACACAGAGAAACATTGAATATGTATAAAAAATATAAAATACTATTTTATGGCATTTGTTGTCTCTCATATAATGATGTTCTCTGATCCAGCAAAAATCAGGGCAAGGGTGATAACTGATGAACCTGTGGGAAAGGTGAAAGGTTGACTAATGGTGAAAAAGCAACCAGGGCATAAACAACATGTTGGTGCATTCATCTGAATATTAAAATTTCTATTTAAAGAACTCACGTGCATGATTTAAAACACATACAGAGCAAATAGCTGTAGTTTTTCTCATCTGACCTCAGAGTGTGATGTTTTCCAGCCAAGTAAAATTATTGGTTAAAAGTACATTTAATATGCAGTCCCCAATATAAAAGAAAAAGAAAAAAGTGTCCACTAATAATGTGCTGAAAATATTTTAAGCTACTTTCCTCCCAGAGTATTAATTTTATGTGCATCTGGTCCCTAATGACAATTGGCTACTTTCTCTTTGTGCCTCCAAATCTATACTGTACCCTAAGGCCCTTCACTTTACCATGAGATGACCCGTGTACCATGAGGTCCCGTCCTCTGATTTTCAGCAGTGCTGTGAACTGACTCCTTCGTCGGATTTTTCTCTAGCACAGAGATTAAAAGTTCTGTGCCTTTTTTTAATTGGGTGTGATGATAGGACTCTAAAGAGAGCCTTATTCATTAAACAGCACTGTCTTACTGCCAATTTCCAATTGACAAGTCACAGACTGGGAGAAGATACTCGTAAATCATGTCTCTGACAAGGTTTTGCATCCAGACTACATAAAGAACTCTCAAAACTCAACAGTAAGGGGAAAAAAAAAAAAAAACATTTTTTTTTTTTTAAAAAAAAGAGCAGCATGGGAGTCTCAAACTCTTTCTGATCCAAAATATGGTTTTCCAACTCATTTAGTCAAACAAATGACCAGTCTTGGCTCCAGTATATGGGAATATTGGATCTCTCATATTTAGCATAAGGCCTGGCACATAGTAGGCCTCCCATAAAGATTTGTTGAAAGAGTAATAAATGATGAAGCTATTTTTCAAAAGACAATAGTAGGTAAACAATGGACCAATTAAAAAGTGGGGGCAAGACTTGAACCAACACTTCACCAAGAGTACATGTTCACAGAAAACAAGCACATGAAAAGACACGGACTGTCAATGGCTTGGTTATAACTTACTGATTCTACCTAGTGATTGTAGAACTGCTGTACTTCGTCAGAAAACATTCATCTGACGAGATGCATGGTTAAAGGTGAATAAATCCTTTGATAACTGCATGTTTAGGTAATATTAGAACATTTTTTCTGTAGAGGGATCATTTTAATTTTCGCTTCCCCTTAATCCCACAAAAGAAGCTTGTAGCAAGAGGGAAGAGTCCCTCTGGTAGCCGTGAGCACAGTCTTCCCCAAATACTTATTTACACAGACACATGTATGTGCACATACGTGTGCTCATGCACCAGAGAGATGTCTTACACAGCCAGAAGCCATACTTCCTGAGGTAGAGAGGCTGAGCGTCACCCCAGAGGTGCTGCGTTGACACTAGCACATTCTGTAGAGCCAAGTGCAACCTGGCACACTTCCATAATGCAGGCCCTAACCCTGGCCTTGGTGGCAGACTATCAATGCCAAAGGATGAATGCCCTTTTAAAGGTGTTTGTTCCTGTTAAATTTAGCTATTTCCCTTCTCTGCCACTACAGCATCCTCCTCCTTCCTACCTGCTAGCCACTTGCTGTGATTGTCAGTAACATTATAAAAGGTGGAGCTGACTGTCCATACACCTCTCCAGGAATTTCAGAGTTTTGTTTTGTTTTGTTTTGTTGAATTGAGTCAAAGCTTTTTACCTGTGACTCTTTCCCCTTACATACTTTTTTTTTTTTTTTAATTGTTACGAAGTATTGAACGCAGGGGCTTTTTACCACTGAGTCACATCCTGAGTCCTTTTCATTTTTTTTTTTTTTTTTTTTTTTTTTTGAGACAGAATCTTACTCCATCACTGAGGGTCTTACTAAATTGCTGAGGCTAACCTCAAACTTTTGATCCTCCTGTCTCAGTCTCCTGATTCACTGGGATTATAGGCGTGTGCCACCACTCCTGGCCAGTATTGTGATAATTTTAGTGATCTGTATGTAAAATGTGGATATTTAAATTTGTGTGTCTGTACCAGCCTTTCCATGGTTTTTAAGACTTTCTCTTATACATAGCAATATATAGTGCTCTAGTACCCTTTTAGGGAAGCACACATAACCACAGCATTCCTGTCCATTCCCCTGCTTGCCTCTGAAATGTTTGGTTAGTGAGTATCCAAAGATTCTAAAAAAGTCTGTGTACATAACTCTGTATCTAGCTACATTGTTGCATATCAACAGTCTGGTGCCAAACCGGCCCTTAGCATTCATGGGTGGTGGCTGATATTCACCCTTCATCATAGCACAGCTGTGGACACTCCCTATCTGGAGTTTTGTTTTGTCAGGGTATTTCCTGCAACCTTATCTATTATGGAAAATTTATGCAAATTTCATGCTTGACACTATTTACTTATCAACAGATCAGCCTGCTTGACATTAACAGAATATATAATGCCTTTTGGAGTCAAAAAATAAATACTATCTACCTCACAGAAAAAGAGGAAGAAAAAGTGAAGAGAGAGAACGAGATTAATTTTGAATAAATTAAAGATGCTTACATTTTTATAGGGAAGATACACAGGTTCATAGTCTTGGAAGACTTATTGTGTCAGAGTGACAGATACCTCTCCAAATACTCCAAAAAACACCAATTTTTCCTGTCATAAAAATGTGTTGGGAAATTCATAAAATAATTCCAGATTTCACATGTAGAATTTGATCAACCAATATTTATATGTATTAAAGCTACAGCAATCAAGACAGTATGGAAGTGATGCAAATTGACAGACTGAACAAAACTGAACAAAAATAGTGTGTCCAGACATGGACAAGGACACAAGTGGTCACTTGTTTTCTGACAAAGGCTCAATCAAGGTGCATCAAGGAAAGGATGATCTTCTAACTAAAGAATATTGAATCAATTGCTTATTCACATGGAAAAAGGTGCTTAATGACCCTTGCTTTGCATCAGGTGACCTGTATACCTTAGCATGAAAAGTTAAAAACAACAAAATATCTAGAAGACAATATAAAATAACATCATCTTTGTGATATCTTCTTGACTTTGGTGTAGGAAAATGTTTCTTTGATAAAATTTTAAAATAAGTCTAAGCATAATGGAAAAGTTTAACAAATTGGACTTCCATGACAATTATGAAGTTTTTGTCAAAAGATGCCATTAAGAATATATAAAGTAAAGCCGGGTGCAGTGTCACACTCCTGTAATCCCAGTGGCTTGGGAGGCTGAGGCAGGAAGATCACAAGTTCAAAGCCAGCCTCAGCAAAAGCAAGGCACAAAGCAATGCAGTGAGACCCTGTCTAAATAATACAAAATAGGGCTGGGGATGTGGCTCAGTGGCTGAGTGCCCCAGAGTTCAATCCCTAGTACCAAAGAGAGAGAGAGAGAGAGAGAGAGAGAGAGAGAGAGAGAGATAGATAAAGTACGTCAGAAAATGGGAAGGGGGCACTATTTTTTTACATATATAAGATCAAAAGCTTATATGAAAATACATAAATAAATCTTGAAAATCAGTAAGAAAATGACAATCAACTTTTTAAATCTTCTTAAAGAGGATATCAAAGTGCCAATAAACATGGTCTGTGTTCAAACTGATTATTAATCTCTCAAGTGCAAATATGACTTCATAATGAGGTATCATTTCACACCTATGCTATTGGCAAATATTTAAGAACAAAAAAAAATATTTGGTACTAGTGATGAAGATGCAAAACAAGTAGTGATGAAGATGCAAAACAATTAGAATACTTATACACTGTTGCAGGAAATGTAAAATGGTAAAACCACTTTGGATATTCTTTGGCAATATCTATTGAATATATTTACTTTGTGAACTAGCAATTCCATTCTTAAAAATATATCCAACAAAGATGCATATTTACATTCACCAAAAGACATGTTCAGGTACGTTCACAGCTGAATTACCCATAATGTGATAAACTGCAAATGATACAAATATTCATCAATAGTATCAGAAGTAAAGAGTGATATATTGATATAATGAAATACTATAGCATGGTGAAAAAGAACAAGCTACCATTGTACCCAACATAGATGAGTCTTACAAAGTTTATGTTAAGTGAAAAAAACTTAAGATTCCATGATATATTCTTTCCCATATATGAAAATGGGCCAACTTTTCCTTTGTGTCGAAGAGGGTGGTAGTTAATAAAAGGGCAGCCAACAGGAATAGCTCTTGATCTGCTAGTAATATTCTTTCTTTGTTTTAATTTAAGTAAGCTTAAATGAATATTTTCATTTTATAAAAATGAATGGAGTTGTGACTTTGTGGTTTTCTCTACGTATCATCCCTTAGTCAGAAGTTTATTTTAAAATGTATAGGTAGACACATGCAAACATGAATAGAAATAAGCGTCAAGAGACAGAGATAAAAGAGACCTACATGCTGGTTTGAGACTACATGCTAAGATAGCTTTAGTCTAATTTATCACGAGATAAATGGATCAATGGGCCGATAAGGGACGCTTCTTTCAGAATCTTCAATGTTAGGAAAAGAGGTATTTATCACATTAACACAAGGGATGCAAATAGGTAGCCCACTCCATCTACCATGAGACTTCTTGCATTTTTCTGGGAAGGCATTGAAATACACCTGAGAATCTCATGAAGGGTCATGTGCATTGACTACCTTTCTCCAGAGGGTCCTTTCTCTTAATTAGACTTGCCTTTTGTTTTTCATGGGAATTTAATGTTCACGGAACTTTCCCTGGGAATTACTTTATCCACACACTCATCCAGCATCATTTGGTCTTGCACACTGTAAGGATAAATAAACTGACTGAAAAAGCCATGAGGGAAAGAGTAGGTCTGTGTCTCTAGGATCTTGCATTAGGCCTCCCGTGTACCTGAGTATGGACTGAATATGTGAAGTAGTCACATGAGCTTTGTTTACTGGGGATCCATGGAAATAAGAATCCCAAAATTAGTTTGAGAGTATCTGTTGACCAACAAAATTCCATATATCAATTCCGTGTGTATGTAAGCATGTAAATTTCTTGTAAGAGCTTTTGATTATCAAAAGAGCAGGCCGTCTAGTAAATTTTTGAATGCGACAATTACCCCGCGAGCCGAAAGCATTAAAGTAAGTTTGGATAATTTGATTAATGGAATGGTAAAGTAGCTGTGGGACATTTACCTGCACCTTGAGTCACTTTGAAGTCTAATAACAGCTGCTGTCACTGTATAAATTTTCAGGCAATTTGAATTTATTGTGAGCCTGACCCATGGAGGGTGATTTACATTTGTCAGTTCTCTAGTCATCAAGGTGGGATGTCCGGGGTTGTGGCCTGGATGGCCTCGGGAGTCCCTCTTTCCTTTCTCCCCTCCTGCCACATCACTCCTCTGCAGACAGGACAGAGCGGGGAATAGGGAGCCGCTCAGGGGCTGTCCCCCTTCACAGGGCAGGGTAGCTCCTGTTCAGCCTGGTATGCCATGGAGAGGGCCAAGGAGGAAGAACATAGCATGTCTGATCTATGCCTGGCACCAGGCTGGGCACTATGAATAGTATGCAAATGTAGTCATTTTTACCATATCAACTAAAACAGAGCACAGAGACCAGAGGGGAAATGCTGTGGTTGTGAGCCAGCTCCAGGCACAATCTGGCAAGACAACTCCATTGAAACAGCTAGTGATGACAGGTCTAACCTTCTGGCTGCCGTGAAACTGCCTGCTGAGACCTAAGACTGGCTGGGCTCTGCTCAATAACACCTCCAACTCGCCAATCCCAGCAACACAAGTGCCAACACACTTCCCTTCAAAACAACTTACCTGGTTTATTCTCTTTGCCAGTAAACTCCTGGCCTTTCTTTGTTCATCCAGCAAACCAGAGGCATGCCTGGTTTGCAGGTATGGACCCTGTATTGCAATCTTCATTTTTATATTTCCTAAATAAAACCTTTTATAATTTGAGATTCATCTCAGCATTTTTATTGGACTTCAATTATACCAGTGATACAGCAAACACTGAGCAACTTTTATGACCAATGGGACTGCCTGATGTCAGGCATTGTGGGCAACACACAGATAAACAAGACATGCACTGGTCAAGCCATGCAAATTCTTGCCAGGGAGCTAATACCAAATGTGAACCTTGACACCCCATGAAAGACAACACATCTTCAGGAACTGTGGCCATGCTAGGCACTGTGCTTGATGCTTCAAGTGATTATCTGATTTAATCTGTACAATAGCTCTGTGAGATAATAATTGCTTCCATTCCACAGACAATGAGGCAGATGCACAGAGAAATTATGAAACCTGCCTGAAAATGCAAATCAATTTTGTTGAAGATGTCACCTACCAGCAATTGGTTCAGCAGTTCATCAGTTCATATGCTATTGAGTTTTGCAGAGGATTGAAATCAGAAACCTGTGAGATTCAAATGAGATCAATACAGCCTAGATCCCACAGGACAACGTCTGATATTTACACTACACTGTTGATTAAAACTGTGTTGAGATGGTGAGGGCAGCAGAAAAAGCAAAAGGACCTCCAGCAGGATTTCTTGACCCTTCTTAGCTGATATGCCAAATGCTTTGGATTAGGACTTGCAGTTGGCAGATTACCCAGAGGCAGACACCGTAACACAAACATCAAATCTGCTATTGCAAGTGACATTGACTGCCAAGAACAGATGACCACACTGATTGTTAGAAGCTGTGCTAATTATTAGCAGCCACCTACATTGACTGTGAGGGCTCCCAGGACTCTCAGCTTTCATTTGGCAATATAATAATTTGAGGAACATAAATTGAACCTCTGTACCTTCAGGCATCTTAATATTGGTCCCAGAGTGTACTTATGAAACTATTTTCAGCAGCTAAATAGTGTTGTGGTAATCAAAAGTGTTTTAAACAAGATGAAATATTTAATTTTGAGCAGAGCTGTAAAGAACAGATTAATAGAACATGGAGGAGGTAAGGAATTAATATCATCAAATTTAAGTCAATCCTCTGAAACAAGGCAAAACCCACAATCGGTTAGGTGATAAGAAGTTTTTTCTAATGAAACAAGAGTGAACAGTGGCGTAAACAAACAGGATATGAAAAATTAGATGCAGCCCATGAGCAAAAGGTAGCATTTAACCCACAGATCCCTAAAAGGACAAAGCATGAGGTTTTCAAAGCAGCCGGTTGCAGATTTTTTATAGCTAAGTAAATCTGTATCTTCAAAACACAAGCATCTAGCTTTGCCTTTGTAGTAAGGAACTGGTATTCTTAATCCAATGGCTTTGAATTTTTTCTTTTGAATTTTTATTTATGCAGAGTTCAGAGACTTTACTAACGGAAAAACTTATGTTGAAAAATAAAAATCAAATAGAAATTCCAGTCCATTTATACTAATCTAAATACATCACTAACATAAGTGATAGGTCCAAATGCTCCAGTCTTCATCAGAAATCTGTTCCCCAAAATGCTTGGTCTAAGCATACAGAAGTTAAAGAGGGAAATGTAATTTCCCTCTTTAACTCTCATCTTTGAGTGAAAAAATGTTAAATGAATTTGATGTAATACCCTCTTCCACTAACACTTCTCATATCTTCTTTTCCTTTCACCCTATTCTTTTCCTTACTTCCCGCTCACTTTTTCTTCCTCCCTTCCATGCTAAGATGAACCCAGAGCCGCATGCACTGACCTACGCCCCCAGCCCCCTCTTGACCTAATTATCTTCTTTCCATAAGGGATCTATGGATGGCCAAAATTACATCTCCAACAAATGTATCATTGGCTCCTCCAACCCTTTCCTTCTTCCCAGCTCTTTTCCACATAGATGACTTTGGACTACAGGGCAGTGTTCAGGACCCTCGCTGCTCATTTCTCTAGTTCTTGGGAAAGTACCCCAGGACAAGGGTTGGCGTTGTGGCTCAGGTAGAGCACTTGCCTAGGAACTGGGTTTGATTCTTAGTCCCACAAGAAAAAACAAATAAAATAAAGGTACTGTGTCCATCTATAACTACGAATATTTTTTATACCCCTAGAACAAGACTGGAGAACAGCAAGACTCTCCAGAAGGTGGTATGATAGGGAATAGATGGGAGCCAAGAGAGGGGACAAAGGTAAGTGGACAGAGAATAGTGTAAACACTGGAGGAGGGAGGAACAGGAGAGAGGAATGCTACAAGTTGACGCTCCAATATAAGGATATTGCTGAAAAAACAGAAGGTATCTAAACAAGATGTGCAGACTGATCCTATTGTGCTAATGTTGATTTCCGAGTTTTGATCAACATACCATGATGGTTTAGGATGTTAATGGAGGCTGAGCGAAGAGTATGGCTGGGATTCTCTTACAACTCTAAGTCAAAAAATATTTAATATCCAACAGCTAAAGAAATGTGCATAGCACTTTGCTTTTTACCTTTGTTTCTCTAAAATTATAGGTAAGTTTTCATGTAATAGCATAAGACATATACGAGCTATTTACCATAGTAGAATATTCTAAGATTTTTTTTCTTTGAATTCTCTTCTTTCAGAGTTACCATCTGAATAATTTTTTCTTTATCCGTATTATGGGCACTTAAAATTGTAACACTCTTTATAAGCAGAATTAAATTCAAAACTCATGAAGTTTCTTCATAAAAATGATTACAATATATTTATCATTTTCTAAGTATGCTTAAGCTGAAAAAGAATTTATAGAATGATCTTCAGGTTTTCAAAGTAGAAAGGGAATTTCCTCTGAAGAAATTTGAATTGACGGTAGATAATTCCTCACTGTATAATAATGGCATGCAGACCACATTTTCTTTTTTTCCCCTTATTTTTTTATTGGTGTATGACGGTTGTACACGTTATTGGGATTGGTAGATCCCAATAATTATTTTTGTCTGAGTAGCTTTGTTCCTTTCCTTCCCTAGCTCATCATCCCTTCACATAGGCAAAGAGAGAGATAAGTTCTTTGCTTGGACAGAGAGAGAAACTAGAGCCCAGTATGTTTTCAATGACTTTCAACAGCCTGATTAGATCTCTTCACAAAATCAGTGTGAAGGAATTATAATGATCACACTCACTCAAAACGATTCGTCAGCTGATCCGAGAGAAAAGAGCCTTTGCCTGCGGGTTTAACTCTTGTGTTCACAAACGGTTGACACACAGGAAGGAGCTGGAGTGGGCATGTAGGACACGCCACACGGATCCGACTTAACCTCTGAGCAGCTTTTCCTCATTACTAGAGGCAACTGCAGAGCGGAACCCCTTACTTCCCTGGATCTGTGTCCACGTGGACCTAATCCACCCGGGTTAGCTTTCTTGCTCTTTCTGCCTGGCTCATCACTTCTCTTCACTGGGAGGGGAGTGGGTGATATATCTAACAGGTGACTGAAACAGGAATAGTGGTTGTGGCACGGTCTCTTGTGGTCTCTCTTGCCTAGCTACCTCCCTGCAGAGAAATGTCATTCTGGGGTGATGTCCACCAAGAGACCAGGCTTCATAACTTGTAACTGTGTAGGCTAACTTAGTTCTGATGTAAATATCAGGAAGCTCCTGGTGATCACACACAAAATCATGTGTTCCAATCTGGGTACTAGTAGTAATAAAGCTAATAGTTAGAATTGTGTTTTATCATCTACCTGATAATTTAGATGCCCAATTTTTAAATTAGTTTTCATCTCAATAAATTCAGGAAAAGTGCTCTATACTGACTTCCTCATTTCAATTTTAACTAATATTCGTTATTTACAAACATATGTATGCTATCTAAATGCATGAATTTTTAAAATGCATAATGATCCCATTCCATGAGCTGTAGGTCATTTTTTAAATGAAATTGTAATATTCCTAAATTAATAGAAAAAAAAATTGCTAGAGCAGTAGAGATGCTTCCTAGATATCCTACAGCAATTCCCTCAATTGCTAGCATTTACATTCCTGGGAGCATTTGTCACAGATAATGTGCCAATATTGAGACAATGTCATTAACAAAATCAGCCATATACTCCTGTCCTCTTTCCTGTCCCTGGATCCCATCCAGGACGCCACGTGACATGTGATCATCATGTCTCCTCAGGCTTGTCTCAGCTGTGACAGTGTCTTAGACGTGCCTCTGACAACCTCGGGAGTTGTGGGGAGCACTGCTGAGGTATTCTGTGGGCCACCCTTCAAGGCAGCAGTATCGGATGTTCCTCGCACGGCCAGCTGCATCGTGCGCCTTTGGCAGCGAGGACCACAGAGGTCAAGGGCCATTTTCATTGCACCAGGTCAACGTGACTCGTCATCCATGAGGCACGCCTTGATCGGGCAGTTACCTCTTGTCATGCTTGGCTCCTGTCGAGTGGCTTCTTTTCCCTCTGTGCCTGTTAAAGGAAGTCCCTTAAATTACCTTCGATTCTGTAGGTCAGATTTATATATTCTCCCCCATTTATTTACTCAATCTTTTATTTATAACCACACAACCTTAAAACTGTTTATTTTATTCTTATGTAATAGCAGTTAGAACTCAATACTACACTGTTTACTTTGTGGCTGAAACTATTCACCTTTGGCCCATTGAGACTCTTTGAATTGGATTCAGTGTCCTTTGAAATATTCTCATCTCTGCGTGATTGTGTACGTGCGCACATGTCTCTACTTTTGGATGCAAGATTCTCCAGGCTCATCTTGTGTATTCCCTGCCCAGTATTAGAATCAACAATTTTTTGGAAGGAGCTCCCGTTCCTTTCATTAGAAGATGATATTAGAAACCAGAGGTGTGCTTGTTACTACGGAGGTGTCATTGTGAGTCTAGATATAAATGTGTGTGCACTAATATACATGTCTATGATTTGGGATTTTTATTTATATGTATGTTAAGCTAAACATGAATTCATAATCCTCCAGCTTTACTCCAGCAACACATGGTCCACTCCAGCTTATCTGTAATATACCCCTAACAGTAGGAAATCTGATTGTCACTATCCCCCTCCATTGACTTATTTGTTCAATTGTAGGACACTTGTAGAGTGGTTTCAGACTTGTGAGCCTACTCCTCCTTAGGAAACAGTTTTATCACCTCAAGTACAGTGCTTGTGTACATTCCTTTTGTTTGGGCCAGCTGTTTTTATATTTACATTTTCCACTTAATTCAAAGGTTTTTTTTATGAAAGTTTCTTTTCTGAGGGTAAGGTATATATTCATAATATGATTACATTCTAGTATCATAGTTTACATTCCAACCAGGTATTGTTGTTTCTTAATTTAAGTGAATTAAAGTTCACTCTTTTTTTGTCAAGTTTCATGAGTTTTGACAAATTTATAGTATCATATATCCACCACTATGGTGTCCTACTAGTGAAACTAGCTTCACTGCTGTAAAAATACCCCATCTGGCTCATCCTAGAACATACCTTCTTCCTCAAACCCCTGGAAAACACTAATCTGTTTTCTGTCTCTGTCGTTCTGCTGTTTGCAAAGTGTCATATAAAAGGCTGAACAGTAGGTCTATAGCCTTTTTCAGGCTGGCTTCTTTCACTTAGCAAAATACATCTTTTCAAGCCAATGTATGGGGATTTACAGAACATTTTTCATGTTCCCATTGAAAGACATTATCTTAGTATGTGGGACTGCTATAACAAAATATCTTAGACTAGGTAAATTCAGAAAGAACAGAAGTTTATTCCTCACAGTTCTGGAAGTAGGAAAGTCTGAGATGAAGGCACTAGCAGATTCAGTCCTCATTTGTCTGGTAAGGGTGGCTGTAAACCCAAACGTGGCCTTTTCTTGCAACTTCCTCCAGAGGAGAGAAATTCTATGTCCTCACATGGTGGAAGGCAGAATGTTATGTGGAATCTCTTGTATAAAGGCCTAATCCCACTCATGAGAAAAGATTCCTCATGGGTGATTCAGCTCTTTAAGGCCCCACCTCTTAATAATACCACAGGAGAAACAACTGAGTCTCAGGGGGGATACGTTACAGCCAAGCAGCCATCTTTGTTGCAGCCACTTTTGAGTGATTATAAACAAAACTGCTGTAAACATTAAAGTCTAATTCTATATCAGTTGGATAAAATACTTAGAACATCTCTAAGGTCATGGTGGAAGATAAAGTTTTGCTTTATATATACACCATAGAGTTTTACTCAGCTATAAAGAAAAATGAAATTATGGCTTTTGCTGGTAAATGGATGGAAATGGAGAATGACATGCTACGTGAAATACACCAGAATCAGAAAATTGAGAATTGAATGTTTTCTCTCATAGGTGGAAACTAAAGTGAAGCAAAGGAAAGAAAGCAGGGAGTTGGGGGATATGATATCATACAAATTCAGGGAAGATCAGAGGAGGAGAAGGAGAAGAATGAGAGGGAGGGAAGGAGGGAGGAAGGAAGGAAGGGAAAGAGGAAGAAAAATGGAACGAATTTAACAGAGTCCTGTTACATGCATATATAAATGTGCCACCTTTATGTATAAGTAGAAAGTAGGAGTCAAAAAGAAAGAAGCAAACAAACAAAACAAAGATTGGTAGAGTAGAAGAAAGAGAACAGGGGGAAGGAGAAAGGGAAGAAATGGAGAATATGGGAATTGAAATCAAATTCCTTGCAAATATGACTCTGTCAAACAGAACCCAAATACTGTACATAATTTTAATGCTCTAGTAAAAAGAAAATAAACTGCCCATTGGCCTTCCAATGTGAGAGCACATTCTGCAACCCCATGAGCAGTGAATGTGGCTTCCTGCTGCTCTGCATCCTGGACAGCAGTCGGTGTTTCCAGCTTGGGACTTCAGCCATCCACGTAGGTATCTAGTGATATTTCATTGTCCTTTTGGTGCTGTTTCTCTGAAGGACCCAATCTGGTCTTGATATTTGCTTTGTCTCTTTATATGGTCTTTGCTATGCCTTGTAGTTTTTAAAACTGAATTCCAGGCATATTGTACCATGTTTTAGGAACTAAGTTAAACAGGTTTTAATATGAGTGTTCATGCTAAGCTGGTAGGTGTCGGACGGTGTTTAATATTTGTTGAAACTATAGATACCAGGAGTTTCATGGGTGTGTCGGACACTCCTTTCCTGGTTCTGCTCTCCCTTCTACTCTGGCTACCTATGTGTTGCAAACGATTCACATCATTGACCATGTTTTGTTTCCCGCCTTTGATGAAACTGGCTGGAGTGGATGGTGCTTCTGCCCTCAGCTGAGTCAAGCTTTCAGAATTGCTGTCTGGTGACTTCCTCCCTCCGTAGGGTCTGTGACTTTGTCAGGAAGGGACAACAGTCCAGGAGAGTTTCAGGATTTCTGCTCTCCTCTGGCTCCTCTACAGGCCCCAAGGGGATCTCACTCAGACCCTCACCAGGAGAACCTGCTGGGATTTCTAGAGAGAAACTGAACTAATGAGTGGAAGGTCCCCATGTGTATGGTTCTTAAGAGTCTTTCATTCTGACTAGTCCACAACTAGCCTCCAAGAATTGGTCAAAGTGAGCAGTAAGGTAGTCTTAATGGTTTATACGTGTAATAGTTTCTGATCCATAAAAGAAAATCCTAGGTGCTGTACTTCTCTGGATAAACCTATCACTCTAGCTTTCAAGGTAGCAATTTGCTCCTTCGACTTCACGTCTCTGTTGATTGTTGGTCTGCCCAGCTTATTCTAGTTGTAAGGACAGATGTTAATGACTTCTAAGCCCTTTACCTTTTGGAACTGAAACAGAAGTCTCCTTATATGTTAATTTTACTGTTCCATTTTATAGAGGAAAGGATTAAAGTTGCTCATGTTAACAAAACTGAGAAAGAGTAGATCATGAACTCAACCCCAGGTCTTCTGATGCCACATCCTATGCAGTCTCCAACTTCCTGCCTTAATTTCAAATGTCAGTTGAAGTCCTTAGGTTTCTATTTCACCTGAATTCCTCTTAGCTCTGATGTTTAAAAAAAAAAAAATGAACATTTGCTGCATGCAAATCATAGCTCATATGACTCATGAGGATACTAAAGAAATAAAAGGCAAGTTCTGCTTTTAATAATCGTACTGTAATCGAGAGACCAAATCTACATGAGGCTATATCAAAATACATGCATAAACACCCACTTAAAGGCTAAAGTCACTTGATATTCTGGGTCATGTCCACAGACCCTATGGTACCTGCTACCATATTGTGAACAGTCCACAAGTGAGTGGTAATACTTTTCAATTAAGTACATTTATTTTGTGATAATATTTCAGGACACGCATTGACATGAAATTTCAGTCCCAGTGTTTTCACTCAGTTTGTTTCTACAAATATCCTGGAGCCCAGTGTCTCATTCTAAGATGTTGAGCAGTCAGTCTGTCCTGGAGTTGCCATGTGGCAATGTCAAGATGACACAATCCTCCTTTATTTGCCATAACACTCGTGGACCTATTTTACCAGATCTAAAGATAACAGAAAAGTCACAATGGAAAGACACTGTCCCATGATGACTCCTTATTCCTTAAATTATGTGGTGAATTGAAATGCTGATTTGACACCATGGAAATCACACAATGTCAAAGAAATATATTACTGTACTACCTAAAGGCTAATGAGAAAAGGACTGATGAACTTAATAAGTAAATAATGCATCCTCTCAAAGTGAAAGACAAATGGCTTAACAGTGCACTGTGGAAATGAAAAATGCAGCCCTTTGAATAGAAAATGTGGCAAGAGAAAGAAGTCTCACCACAGCTTCCTGCATATATATACCTAAGCTGATGAAAGCTCAAACCCCAGCATTCCATAATATATTCAATTTGCAGACCATCATATTGTTCTGTTCATATTTACTTGAAAGCGAAAGAGGAAATGAATAGACAAAAAATACTTTCCGTTGTGTGCTTTCTTTACCAGCATTCTGTCTAAAAGTATGCCGTGGACATGGTAGTATGCCAGGTCCCCTGAGATTCCTCTTGGTGTCTCAGACAATCTCTTCCCCTAGCTTCTGTGTATTCTGCTATTAAGGTCTGACATGAACAACTCTCTAGTGAGTCTCTGCTCTTTGGTTACGGGAGCCACTTTGTCCACATCCATAGGGGACAAATGCCTAAGATTGCACATGACTTAGACATTCTTAAGCCACATGTGAACAGCTTCAAAAGAACTGGGCTTTTAGCCCAGCTCCCCAGCCCCCGCTCCCTTGCATGTAAGATCTCCCTGCAGGATCGAGCAAAGGCTGCAACTACTGAGATCAGACCTTTGTTTCCCCACCCTGCTTTTACCAGTCTTTTCCACTTTTTCCTGAAAACAACACTTTGGTGGGAATCTTCATCTAAAACACTGAGGGGCCCAAGCTAAGAAAAGATGCATGATTGGAATGATTGGGCTTTCAAAGTAAAGGATTCTGTAACCACATTTAGCAAGCTCATTGTTAAAAAGAAAGAAAAATGAAAATGGTAATAATCAGAATTCAAAGGAATCATCTTCACAATCAAAATAAAATCAAGTTACTGAGAATGAAAATGAGGTAAATAATTTCTTTACTCACTAATTTCATCTCAAGAAAAAGAATCTCACATTAAATTAAGGTTGTTAATTTGAACTTGCATTTGTTTTTTAAGGGTTTTTTTTCCCCTTTTAAATTTGTTTTTTTTTTTTCTAGACTTTTATGAATGCCATCCATACAGAAAGCTTATTTCAACCTTTCTTTCCGCATAATTAAATACATATTAAGTGGAAAATATTTGAAGTACACCATAAAGAGTCTCCCAGAACAGCTTTAACTTTAAAGTAGGAGGTTCTTCAGATTTTTTGTATGGGAGTTCAGATAGTAAATACTAGATTTTGCAATCCACGGGGTTTCTGTTAAAATCATTCAACCTCACTTTGTAGTATGAACAAGCCACAGACAATGAGACTTTTTTTTATTAAGCCGTCAGCAGGGCTCATGGGTTCCACAAGCTATGACTTGTCAGTTCCTGCTTTAAAAGTAAACTAAGCACCTTGAGAAAAGCAAAGAAAAAAATAAATCATTATGGAAGTAACAAAAGTAGCCGTTTCAAGTTCCTATTCCCCTCACAGAAACATCAAAAATCAAGCAGAAAATGTCAACAGCAACCCTGTCAGAACTCTGTCAAAGTTTTTTTTTAACAACCAAAAGAATGCTGAATCCGGAAACATTAAAGGGGAAAAAAGTTTGAAAAACTTGAAAGCTTTGCAGTTGTTTTTTCTTTCCCTTTCCCCATTTCCTCCCCAAGTTGATACCATGATAAAGATGGCAGCCTCTGAGCTGAGCTGAGTATGGATCCCTGGCTCCTGGCTCTGAAGGAAGACGCAGGGCAGACCTAACTTTCAACTTGCTTAAGTGTGTTTAGGATGTTAGAAGGATTGAAGCATGACACGATCTCTGTCCCATCAAACGTGCAACACACTCAGGGTAGAAATGTGACAGGAAACCCGAAAAAACACTGAGAGGCCAACTAGGCATCCACAGTGACCTTGGGTAAGATGTTACGCTTAAAACACACGATGGACTGTCTAAGAGCTCAAAGGAAAAGCTGGAGAGAGATACTTGGATGAATTAGGGATTCAAAAGCATCCATAAATAGAGGGGAATGTTGGGAATTTCACACATGCCATAGTAAGGTGCTAAAAAACAATCTGAGGATATCCTAATCTCTGACTAGCCTCTAATCACAGTGCATTGTCAATAATATTATCAACCAATTTGTCTGCAGAAATGATGGTGTCCATAAGACAAGGGGAATTATCTATTTAAAGAGCTTAAAGAAAAAAATGAGACATGAAAAGAAAGTACAGCCATGCAAATTAAAAGGAAGAAATATATATCTACCTATTTGCAGGTGTTATGTAGGAAATCATAATGCAATCACACCCCCAAAAATAATATAGTTAGAAATTAACTAATTAAAGTTGCAGAATAGAGAGAAAAAAACATAGAAATCTGTTGTTTTTTATATAACAAGGTTTACCCTTATTTACAATAGGATCCCAAAGAATAAAATATCTAAGAATAAGTTTAACTGAAAAAGTAAAAAATGTGTGCAGTGAAAATTATAAAGTACTCCTGAAGGAATTAGAGAAAATCTAAAAATATGGAAAGATATACTGTGCTTATGGCTTAAAAGATTTAATATTTTTAGCATGTCTATCTATCCAAAAGTGGTCTGTAGATTCAATGAAATCCCTATCAAAATTCCAACAGCTTTCTTTTTTGCAGAAATAAAAAGCTGATTCTCAAATTCATATACAATTGAAATGGCCCCAAACAAACACAAAACCTTGTGTTTAAAAAAAAAAAAAAGAACAACAAAGTTTTAAGACTCACATTTCATTATTTCAAAACATACTACAAAGATATAATAATCACGATTGTGGCTGTGGCATAAACACAAACATATAATCTAAGGAAACAGAATAAAGAGCTCAGAAATAAATCCATATATATTGATTTTCAACAAATAGTGCTGGAATAACAGGATTTCCACATGCAAGATATGTGAGGTTGGCCTGGCTGCTCCATGGCGTGAAACCAATAAACCAGACAGGCAGCTTTTCTACAAGGTAGGTGAACAAGACAAAAAGGGAGGGCAACTTGACTGGAACTTAAAATTGGACACTCCAAGCAGACCTGAACACAGGAGTTGGATACAATAAAATAAGTAAAAATAATCCCAGTGGCACAGCCACTGCCAGACCCAGACCAGAAGCTCTACCATGCTCTAAGCAGGGTAAAGGGGTAAAGGAATTAAAGGAACCCCCATTTTGGGGAGGCCTGAGGCTCTCTGGGTACAGAGCATTTAGAGATTCGGGACATTGCCTAACCAACCTGAAGGTCTGGCTGCATGATATCCATGTGTGGGGAAAGAAGCCACGTCTCTCCAGGCAGCCAGGGAGGACAAGGGAAGGGAGCATTTTGCAGCTTCAGCTAGGGGGCCGGCAAGGGAGAAAGTGGATTCTTGGTAAACCTGACTGTGGCCTCAAATACAGGCCCAGTAAATACCTGCGGCACAACATAGAGTGCTTAAGTGACCATGAGAAAGATCAAACACGGAGAGAGGTTTACCCAGGGGACAACTGGTGGAGGAAACCACCCGGCTCTCCTGCTCCCTCTCCAATCTGACTGCTTGCAGGACCAGCTGGGAGAGGTGCAGCTGGCCAGGAAATTTGAAGGGCAGGGAGTTATTGTTTGGAGACTGAACCAGAGACCAGGAAACATGGGGTCTGCAGGTGAGGTAGGGTCTTACACCACACAAGTGGAACCCAGGGAGGATCCCTGGGGTAAAGTCTGCCAGTGTGGACCAGAAAGTACTGGGTGCTGGAGGTGTGCTGATGAAAATCTCCAGACCAGTTAGCATTCAGCAAAGAGCCTGGAGCCTCCTTAAACCTAAACCCTGCCTCCAGGAACTCCATCCAGGGGTTATCCCTCTCACTCCAGCAATCCAGAGGGAGGAGATCACTCTCAAGAAGACCCCACCTAAAACTGCAGAGAAGAGAAGCTGAGAATATTTAAAACTCCAGTGGAAAGAATTCTTTAACTTTTTATCAAGATTTTTTTTCTTTTTTTTAAATTCTTTTTCACTATTAATTGTGACCTTAATGGTACATGGACATTTATACAGTTTCCTATTTTTTCATGTTATCTCTGGGATTTTTGAAGCCACTTATTTTAAGTGGATTAGTTTTTTGTAAACCATGATTTTTGATTAGAATATTTTAGTTTGTTCTGTATTCTTTTATTTTTATTCTTTTTAAACGTTTGTTTTGTATTTTTTCTCCTATGTTTCCATTGATTGTTTCTTTTCTTCTGCTATCAGCCAATCTCTATTGTTCTCTCTTTCACTCTTCCTTTAATCTTTTACTTCTGTCTCCTCTCCTCCTCCCTCATAATTATCATGTCCTCTATCACTTCTATTTTCTCCCTGCCCACCATTTGAAAATGTAAACCCTTTTGCAAACTTGCTGTTACTATTATACGCAATAATAACTGATCACATCATTTCTGTTTATTGTGATAATTAACATTGTAGATGTCATAGTAGGAACCATTTGGTTTAATGTTGTAAATTGTTTACATTGGTTGTTGTTATTATTTGTCTCCCCCTAAACAGTGAAGTACTGAAAACCATCAGGAACACTGTAAGTCCACAAGGTAGAAACTCTACTGCCTCAGATCCATACTGTTAGATACGTAGACACAAAAACAACATGAAAAAGCAAGGGAACAAATTCCCCAAGCAAACCAAGATACTACAAGAACAGAATCCATCTACACCACAGTGGGAAAGATGTCAGAGCAGGAGTTCAGAATGTACATAGTTAAACTGATCTGTGAAGTAAAGGAAGATATAAGAAAGCAAATACAGGAGCAAAAGATCACTTCAATAAAGAGAGACTCTGAAAAAAAATAAAGAAATCCTTGAAATGAAGGGAATAATAATCCAAATTAAAAATTCAATAGAGGGCTGGGGATGTGGCTCAAGTGGTAGTGCGCTTGCCTGGCATGCATGAGGCACTGGGTTTGATTGAGATGGATGTTTTCAATTTTGGTAAGATATAGGATATGATTATATAACTGAATATATATGAAAATTCATGGGTAGGATTTGGGTTGCCATTAGGGTACATACATATATATGTATATATGAATGTATATAAACGTATACAGAATATATATGTGAAAATATATGTGGACATTCAGTAATATCTATAATTTTTTTGTTTAAAAGGCTCACAATCATGGATAGGGTTAGGTTTAGTTCTTAGTTACAGTTTTTGTTTAGGGAATGGGTTACCTTTGGAACATATATATCAATATATATGAATAGAGGGGTAATATAATATAAATAGAAATATAGGGATAATTTATACATCAAATTTTATATATATATACTTTTATCTATGGATATTTTTAAGGTAAGCAATATTGTTATATTATGTGTGAAGTCTGCACTATGCCTATGGAAATGAGTTCATATATAAAGTATGGGTTTTTATGTGAATTTATAAACTTATATCCCCAAATACATAGGTACATTCATGTAAAATTTTATGATTTATATGTATAGAGGTTTCTCTGAGATATATTGGTAGGTATAGGACTAATGTAGAAAAACAGGGTTAGTTTAGGGCTTGAACATTTTTATCCACATGTATTAATACAAATATGAATATATAAGTAAAAATATACATTAAAACATTTAAATGGATACAAATTTGTATATAGTTATTTTTCTTTTGAGATGGATATTTACAATTGGTTTTATAGTTTGTAATTATGTAACTGAATATTTATGAAAATATATGAGCAAGAATTTGGTTGCTGTTAGTGTATACTCAGAATATATAAATCTATATAAACATATATAGGAATATATATATGTGAAAGTCTATATGGCTATTCAATCTAAAAATAAAAACATAAAATTTTTAAAATGATATGTGAGGTTGGACCCTTAATTCACAACATATACAAAAATTAGTTCAAAATGTATTTCAACATCTAAATAAAAGAGCCAAAATCAGCTGGACATGGTGGCAAATAGCTATAATCCCAGTTACATGGCAGGAGGATCTCACGTTCCAAGCAAGCCTGGGCAGCAGTAAGACCCTGTCTTAAAAAACAAGAAGAATAGAAAAACACTTATGCAAAATAGAGGGAGAACTCTTCATGACCTTGGTTTTGGCAATACATTGTTAAATCTGACCACAAAAACACAAGCAACAACAAAAACAAAGCCTACAAATTGGACTTCATTAAAATTAAAAAGGTTTTGCCCCCAAGGAGATTATTAAGAAAGGGGAAAGTCGAGCTACAGAATGGAAGAAAACATAGCAAAATGCATTGGAAAAGAGTTTACTATAATGAACTCTTACAACTCAACTTCAAGAAGTCAAGCAGCCCAATTTAAAAGGGGAAAAAAAAAAAGGCAAAGGATTTCCATAGAGATTGTCCAAAGAAGATACACTAATAACTTATAAGCACATGAAACAATGCTCAATATCTTTAGTCAGTAGTGAGGTGCAGATCAAAGCCACACTGAGAAACTCAGCCACATCTACTAGCACATCTATAATTTTTTTGAGAATGGAAAATAAGTGTTGGTGAGAACATGGAAACACTGGAATCCTCATACATGCTTGTGCAGATGTAAAATACTACAGCTGCTATGGATAACGGTGTGGTAGGTAGTTCATCAAGAAGTTAAATATAGAATTATCACATGACCCAGAAATTTTAGTACTAGATGTACATACTCTAAAGAACTAAAGTTATGGACCCAAACATTTGTATATCAATATTCATAGCATCACTTTTCACAATTGCTAAAAGAAAGAAACAACCCAAAAGTCCATTGACTGCTAAATGGATAAACATAATATGGATGTACCTCAAATAGAAAATTATTCAGCTTTAAAAAATAAAAGTTCTAGAACATACCACAATATCAATAAACCTTCAAAATATCATCTAGCCAGGCACAGTAGTGCACAACTGCAATCCCAGCAATTGTGAGGCTGACACAGAAGAATTGCAAGTTCAAGGAGAACATCAGCAACTTAGTGAGGCCCTAAGCAACTTAATAAAACCCTGTCTCAAAAAAAAATAAAAGGGGAGGGGGCTGGGGATGTGGCTCTATGGTGAAGCACCCCTGTGTTAAATCTCCAGTACCAAAAGAGAGAGAGAGAGAGAGAGAGAGAGAGAGAGAGAGAGAGAGAGAGAGAGAGAGAGAGAAAATGTTTAGCTAAGTCCAAACATACGAGAGCAAATATTATATGATTCTGCTTGTATGAAATGTTTAGATTAAGCTAGTTCATAGAGGTTGAAGTTTACCAGGAACTTAATGGAAGGAGGAATGGAAATTTCTGGCTTACTGTTTACAGAGTTTCTATTTAGGATCATGGAAAGGTTCTGAAATAGTGGTAGTGGTGATTGCTGCACAAAACTGTGAATATAACTAATGTCATAGAATTGTGAACTTAAAATAGTTTAAATGATAAATTTTCTGATATATATGTACATACATATATATTTATTTTACCACATATAAATAATAATTATTTTTTAATTTCACTCAAGTTTGAAATTTTTATTCCATTTTATGCTGAACCTATAGAATAATTTTTAAAACTGCTTTCCTTTATATTGTTTACCTGTACTCTAAGAGCACACAACTGAAATTCATGGTTAGTAAGTATTATTTAACTTTGGATCATATAATCATTTGTTCCCTTTTAGGACAGGGAAGAGACCATATAATCTAAAATTTAACCTTAAATTACACCTTACCTAGTTCCATACTCTACATTAACATGCAGGAAAAAATAGTGAGAATTTTTTTCTGTGTTTTTCATGGTGGAAATAGTATCTGATTGTTATCTGCACTTCACTAATGACTAATGATATTAAGCATTTTTTTCATGTGCTTTCAAGCTATTTGTATATCTTCTTGGAGAAATGTTTATAGAAGTACTTTCCTTTATTTTTGTTTTGTTTTTTAATTGGGTTGCTTGGTTTTTCATGGTTGAGTTGTAGGAGTTCTTTATATGTTCTGTATATTAACACTTATCAAATGCATATTACAATACATTCTCCCATTCCCTCCTTAACACAGTATCTGTGCTCTGTGTACAACTTTCCACTATTATTCAACCTACACACAAAAACTGGTGTTTTTTTTGTGTGTGTGTGTATACACGCATGCATACACATCTATATATCTATATCTATCTATCTATCTATCTACATATATATACATGTATATATACACACACATACATACATATCTCGATCAAATGGCCAAATCACTGCCTTCCTGGTACTAGATGATTCTTGGATCTAGGGGTAGCCACCCGGTCCAATGGGGACATCCATTCCAATTATGAGCCAAGAGGATTTGGGTATTTGCTATTCAAGGTTGGAACTAAAAGACTGGGTAGACCCAAGAGTGGAGGGTTATATGTTGAACCACACATTGCTGTAAACAACCAGCTCTGCAGAAGATAGAAAAGAAGGAACTGGAAGTCTGCAAAGATGGAACAGCCACATCTCTCTTGATAGCTCTCCACAAAGTACAGTGCTCTCCTAACTACCCTTGGATTCTGTGGGATGGGTGCACCAGGAAAATAAGCTGCCTTTTTATACTTGAACTTGCTCTAGTAAGTTTCTGCTCCTTGCTGAACAGAACATTTTGAAATACACACAAATATATTTTAGTTTAAATTATAAATTATGCATGACTTTTTACAACTTCAAAGGCATTTTATTTTTATGCAGGGTAATTTCACATTACCTTCCTCTATCACCTTCAGAATGAATATTTAATCTTCTCTGCCATGCTGAGTGTTTTGGTGAAATTGTATCAGAAACACTGAAAGCTGACCAGCCACATGGTACCAATGTCTCCTCCACAAAACCCCCAGCAAATAATCACACAGCTTCTAGGTGAATCTACCTGAGACACATGGTACCCCACATACTGAAAATGGCATTGTATATTCTTTTCCCCCACGGAAGCACTGTCTTCTGTCTCAAAGGTGGCAATCTCCGAACAAGTGCAAGTAACAGTCAGCCTTTCACAGGGAGATAGGGCTCCTTGTCTCTGTGTTGGTTTGCTTTCAACTGCAGAGCATAATATGCCTGAGAGCTTGAAACTTCCAAACAGATGAATAAATAGACTCCTGTTTTGAAGCTCTTTGAAAATCTCATGGAGTTTAGAGAGTATGGTATCAGCACAATCATGAAAACTTCCCATAAGATGAGCTGGGCTTGTTACCTCACCCATATCACTGCTGACCTGGAAGGATATTTAGCAAAGCTTAAAAAGACTTAAGATTTGTCTCTGCCACCCAACAGGAAGTATAAATCACTGACTATGTCATGCATATAGGAGTAGGACTACATTACTCCACCACTGGGTGAGAGCTGTAATGGGAGGAAACTCTGAACAAGTAGAAATACACAATTAGCCTTTGAAGAGGAAATTCAATCTCAGGTTTCTAGGCATCAAGGATGCTGCCATCCAACCCACACAACTGATGGAGACAGCTTGTTTTATTTTCTTTTTTTTCCCCACACTTTGTAGTTATGCCATTTCAAAAAGGAAGATTGACCTAGGGCATCACATTGGTGGATCACCAGGTTCTTCATGGAAATTTTCATGGAGAGCAGGCCACAGGGAGAACCCTTGGTGGAGAATGGCGGAGAATGGCTGTGTCAGATGCCTGTTGCCACAGACATCGGAGCCGGATGGCAGTCCTGGTCTTGGAATCCATCCATCTTCTTTTGGATGGCACACTTGATGCTGCTTATTAATTCTTCCTAAAAGAAAAGCAGACTCTGTAGAGGCACTGGTTTCTCTCCTAATGAGGCATAAAATCGAGTCTCTCTTAGGGAAGCATTTGCCTAAGTCACAATATTGTTTTTGGTTCTCATATAATTACTATCAAGAAAGTAAAGCTTCCAGATTTGGGGTGGCAGATGAAGCTTTATTTTCATTCCTGGGAAACATAAAATTCTTGTCTTATTTCTTTTGTGTTAATGGTCATACAAAGACCTCCCAGACTGGCATGATGATCTGTTCAGGGTTCCAGAAAACCAGAGGTCCCCTAGACGCTTCCTGTACTGCAAAGGGGCCATCCGGTTACTTCTTTGGAACCTCTCTCTACCATGGCACCTTGTTGTCCAAGTTCTACCTGGAATTCTTTCTTCAGGCAAGAAGGATGTGGTAGGGCAGGAATAGAAATAAGAAGGGAGAAAACTATGAGAGTTAAATAAAAGAGCAATTTATCTTAGCAAAGCTGTCACCCAACAACACCCAGTGGATCACAGATTTGACACTCATGGGTCCCGTCTCCCTATTCTCAGCTCTCCCCAGAGAAATCATTCCCATCCCCTCCCACAAATCAGAACACTTGTAGTTAATTATTCAAGAATGCTGCTTACAGAATTCTGGACAGAAAGAAAATTCATGAATGAACTGTTCTTTAAAAAAAAAAATAAAAAGGGTCTGGTCTCTAAATTATAAATGTGGGTATTATTTGTGACAAGAAAGTCAATCCACTTTAAAATGCAAAACCTCATGTCACTTTGGGATAGCTCATGGAACAATTATTTTTGTTCTCCTAAGAGGAAATATAGAAAGTTAGGGCCTTTGCCTATGCTGCAGATAAACCAGGAGAAATCCCAGCTCATCACTCAGCTGCTTGAAGGTATCTGAACTTGTAGCATCATGTAGGTGAGCTTTTGATGTCCTCTCCCATCCACATCTTTTGCTCCTTTGTTGATCCAACCTTATGGACTTTTAAATGCCTCCTCAGATTGTCTTCAACCACATTGAAAGTATTTACTAGCAATAAAATCAGTCTCAGCCATTTACTAAGTGCTACTCTTTGCCTAATGTTTACCATATATTGCTTCAAAGATACACACCACCCAAGTTAGATCTGCTTTCATTAAAAGACAAGTCAGAGAGATAAAGAAAGGACTTGGCCCCAAGTCACACGTCCAGGAAGGGCAGAGCCCAGACTGTATCCCAACCCCCACTCCCTGCTCTACCCTTCCACCAAATTCTTACAACTAGAGCATTTGCTCAGAAAAAAAAAAATTACTTATTAAGAAATCATTCAACCTGAAATGGTGAGAATTAATTTCACTTCAGAGACAGATTGTTTTTCTGTTGGGTTAACGAAGCAACCATCTTTATTATGGATGTTTTAAAGCTAGGCGGTCACTGTATTAAGCATGAGTATAGAGTGTGCAGACACATATTTTTATTGGAGTTTGACTTCACCACTTATGTATGGTACCCAGGCCACCAACTAAACTTTTATCAACTTTAGCTTTCTTGTGAGTAAAGTAAACATACAACTGTACCACCTCATTGAGATGAGGGTGAGTAAATACGTGTAAAATTGTTTGGAGCATCATAGGCAACCATTAAATATTTTTATTGCTCAAGGTGAATTTTAGAATAGTTGCTGTTTTAGATTGTCATAGTCAATGAGTGGGAAAGTCTGGAAGAGACTGTATTTTTCTAGACCTATATTGATGAAGATTGAGAACCTTGTCCATGAAGACATGTTGTCCAAAATTTGGACTCTGATGACCAGACTCCCTGGATGTATGTCTTCTACTACTGATAATCTACCTTTATATACATTTAAATCATGTGGATAACCCCACTGAGTTGGTGCCCTGTTGGATTTTGAATGAACACAAGTCTTATTCATTCTGCGTTCATTAGGAATGTACTTGGCTTGGCTTAGTCATCAGCTTCTCTAACTACACTGAAGGCTAAGGGGATCTGCCTCACCCCAGGCCCTGCTACCTCAATGACCACATTATGTCTATTGTGACCCAGAATCTGCAGACAAAGCTGATTTGATCAATGATGTGGCCTAATGAAAGGGAAGAGAAGGCTTTCAGAGATGGCTAGTCTCCTAACTAGGGATGACGCTCCATTAACGTAATTCTCAGCACAGCCGAGAACGCCCGTGTGGTGTGATCCCTGGAAATTGTATCCACATGTGTGTAGAACCCCAAGGCCCCCTTGCCCCTTTGACTATGTATCTCCATTCATACCTTAGTTCCTTCTTCTGTGCAGAGGTTTCTGCCTTTGTCAAAATACCTCCTTAATCCCCTCGTGATGAAAAATCAAGAAAATGGGCAAGGAATAAAAAGAAAAAGAATCTCCACAGATGGATTTGTAAACCAAGTCAGTGAACACACAAGAACTCGGAAAAGAGCAGGCGGGTCCAGGGAAGTGACCTCTTGTGAGATGGACACAGGGGATGGAGAGTAAGAATGGGACTGAGATGCACTATTCTCTGGGGAGGAAAAGTAGAGGTTCCTCCATGGGGCAGAAGGTCCATAATAGAAGGCACAATCTTTTAATAATCATTGCTAACAATGTCTGGGATCTGGTTTGAATGTCAGAGCCTCTTTGACTGTAACTAAACAGGGTGTGAGTTGACAAGTTGGTCCCACTCCAGTAGAAGATACGACCTCAGGATGTGTGTGAAGACCCAGGAAGAAAGTCACAAGTAGCAACAGGAGCTGATGTAGAAAGGAAGAAAGGTGCCCAGGCTGTAATGGGTTCACATGCCATTGGAGGATTCAGAGGGACAGCTACAAGTATTCAACCTGAGTGAAGAATTGAGAGAGAAAGAGAATGAACTAAGCAGACAGCCAAAAAAAAAAAGACTTTACTCAGTGGTTCTAAGGTGGGAATGCCTTAAGATGAGCTCCTGTTTTGTGGAGGTGATGAGGCAAGTCCTTGTATTTTGGTTTCCCAAAAAGCCTAAATGAGAGGTTGAGCAACTACAAGATGCTGTAAGTGCAGTCCTTGCTTGCAGAGAGCGTCTATCCTGGAGTGCCTTGCTTTGCAGTAGTCTGCAGTAGGCATAGTCAGCACCTTTGAGATGCCACGGTGATCCCCACCACCTTCGTGTGAACCCCTTCCTTGAGCGGACCTGACAACGTATTTCTAAAACGAAGGCTATGCAAAGTTACAGGAATTTGACTTCTGAGGTTAAGTTACAAAAAGATGACTTCCATCTCCAGCGGTCTCCCCTGTTCTCTCCCTCACTCTCAGGCATGCCAGTTGCCATATTGTGAGCTACCTTTCAGAAAATCCATATGTCAAGGAAGCGATGCTCCTGCCAACAGACAGGATCTGCCTACCACCATGAGACTGAGCCTGGAAATGATCAACCTTTGAGGAACTTTGAGATAACTACAGCCCCTGCAGATGTATCAATCACCCTTGTGGGGGGCCCTAAGCTAAGCTGCACCTGGTTTTTGGCATACAGAATCTGTATAAATAAATATTTGTTGTTTAAGCCACTAAGTTATGAAGAAAACTTAATTCATCAAGAGGTAAGACAGCAGGATTCATTGCTTAAAGGATATAAATCTGGTGAAGGAAGAAAAATTAACTGAAAAGTGAGGAAAGCTTTTGGTTGACTTTTCTGAAACAAGATTCAGCCTAAAATGAAAGATTGATTAAGATTATTGAGGAAACTACCCTGTAATGATAGGGGCTTTGATTTGAAATCAACTTTGAATCTTATTTGGTATGTTAATCAGCTCTCCATCGCTGTGACAAAATACCTGAGAAAAACAACTTAGAGGAGGAAAGATTTACTTGGGTTCATGAGTTCAGAGGTTTCAGTCCACAGTTTGCTTGGCCCGCATACCAGTGGGCTTGTGGCCAGGCAGAACATCACAGTAGAAGCACAAGGCAGAGTAAAGCTGTTTGTTCGCTTTATAGTGTCCAGGAAGCAGGGAGAAAGAGAGAAACGGTCTGGAGACAAAATATGCCCTTCAACGGCTCACCTGAGTGACCTATTTCTCCAACTAGGCCCCACCTCCTAAAGGTTGTACTACTACCTCTTAATTGCACCACAGATCAACAACCAAATCACACATGGCCTTTGAGAGACATTCCATGTCCAAACTATAACATCTGTTTAGTCAAGTTCTTACCTGAAATCTTTCCTTGTAACAATAGGAAATAGGGATACCTACTTTTCAAGAAACAAAAAGCAGGAAAATGAGAATCCCAAGAATGAAATAGAAGGGAGACCAATAAAGTGGAAGAAAGGAGGGAAGAGGGAAAGAAAATGAGAGGTACTGGGGAGTGAAATTGGCCAAATTATGTTTTGTGCATGGACAAATATGTCACAACGAATCCCCGTATTATGTATAATTTAAATGCACAAATTTTTAAAAAAAGAAAGAAAAATCATGAGAACAAAAGAAAACATATTGAAAAATCTGAACACAGAACTTAAGACCCCAGGACAGTTGTGTGACTTGCAAAAATATCAATAAGTTTCCTAGACCTTTGGGGTATTTTGTTAGATTTTTCTCTGTTAGCCAAAATGCAAAGTTTTATTTAATAAAAGAAATCAGTGTGCCCCACCTCTGCATCAGTCAGCCTGAGCAACAGAACACTGACTTAGAGAAAGCCAACAATAATCAACCCCTGACAAGATTTCTATTTATTCTTTCTCCTCCCTCTCCTTTTGATTAAGCACTTTCTGAATTTTGAAAAGAACTTCATGAATCATTCTGTGGCTGCTTAATATTAATAGTAATGGGATTTATTCTACTGAAATGGGCTCATTATCATGCCAGCTGCCAGCCTTGTGTCTCCAAACAGGCTTCTGGAAATAGACTCTTCTAAATACCTTTCTTTCAAGAGAAGTGCAGACTAAAATAGGAAGATATAAAATACTGGCAAAGTTCCCACTAAGGTCAACACAAAGAAATGAGTCAAGCTTATCCCATCACTCCAAACAATGTCCCCTAACTTCCATCTACGGATTTCTCTCAGCCCTCTAAACATCCCTGTCTTAGTTCTTCATCTTACTGCCTTTGCTCTCTTAAAAAAAATATGTCTTTTACTCTATGCAATACCTCTTCCATAAGCCTTGCTCATTTTCTCTAGTTAGAAATAATTTCTCCCTACTTCATGTACATGTGGTGCAGCCACATCTGTCCTTTCTAGAACATGCTAAGCTCCTTGAAGTTCTGTCCATGTGACAGCACTTCACACAGCTCCTGGGGCAGAGGCATAATTCAACACACCAAACTGAGCTCCATGACCATCCAGGGAGTTCCCTGCCTTTGCAGGCCCTTTAAGGCAAGGTGTGCAGGGAAGATTCTAGAATGTGCATTCTAGGCATATTCTTTCAAATTGAGCTATTTAGAATTAAATATCATAGGCTAAAAAAAATAGATCAATAGTTCAGAGATATCATCGAGTCCATCAAAGGGGTTCCAGAAAACCTTCCAAAAAGAAGATCACAAAAGGAATAATGAACCAATTTGCAAATTAGCAAACAGGGGTAAAGAGTCTTCCCCTACCATGGATACTATAGGATTTCGGATTTACTGCTTGATTATGGTGCAGTTGGCTATTTCCAAGTTTAACATTCCCCAAGATGGGTACCATGCTTCAAATTTCACTGTCAATCAAATAATACCTACTATAGTGCTAGACACATAGGAAGTTCTCAGTTGTTGTTTTTTTCCCATAAATTAGTAATGGAAAGAATAAAGAAAGAGAAAGACAAGCAGACAGGAAATGCACAGTCTTGACAAATCAGGTTTAAATATAGACATCTTTTCCTTAGATGTTCCTTCCTCCAAGCAACTGGTTCATTGACAAGCTACAGACTTATTTCTGTATTCATAAGTGTGTGTGTGTGTGTGTGTGTGTGTGTGTAAATTTAATGGCATTTAAAATATACGAGAAGAACTGAGTTTTTACAGGAACGCATCCTTTGTGCATATCTGAATTTTCCTGTGGCAGACTGGCTTCTTGTAGAGCATTCCCTACATCCACTGCCATTTTTAGCTGCCATTCCATAGGAAGGGGATAAGGGTTTGTTCTTTAGGGAGATGCGTTTGCCTCGCTTAGCTTAACCCATATTTAGAGAGACTACACAACAGGGAGAATGCCAGATGGCAGCTGTGATGCTATATTTCAAAGGGCAAGTGTGGTGAATACACCATAATTCTGTACTAAAACAAGCTGAACAGAGCCCAGCAGCGGATCTGGCCCAGGCAATGGCCGGGTAGGCCAGATTGGTATATGGTACACTCTTTCTCTAAGGAAACAAAACTCTGTGTTATCTGCTGCCAGAATCCAAAGTCTGGCCATTTCTGTTTGTCTCATTTTCTAGGGAAGAAGGTTTTCTATTTCAAATGACGTCTTCTGGGGTTTCTATTTTGTTTTAACAACCTCAGCGTTGAACATACACTAGTGGTTTTCAGAGAATCACACTCCTGATCTTTCCTCTCCTCTGTCTCTCTTCCTCTCATCCTTACTTCTTCCTAATTGAGAAGTGTCAAGAAATATATTCAAAATGAAATGATTTGGGTCCAGTGCACATAAAATGGAGTCAGGAGACAGCAGTTAGATTGGATCTCAGATGGTCTGAACCTGAACTTTTGACCCTGCGCCTGCACGTATGGACCAGGATGTCAGCTGACTTCTTGGAAATAGCCGCTGCTCCAGGGACCATTATCTTCTGGTTTTTGCAAAGATCCTGAACTGAAACATTCTCCTCCCTTCATGAGAAACTGTCCAGACACTATTAGTAGTCATCCAGTCCTGAACAGGACCACTTGCCCTGAGCCAGCACCAACCCAAAATTCCAACAAGCAACTAATATCATTCTCCTTCTGTTTGTGCTTTTAAGTTTTCAATATGGCCTCAGTTTTCTTAAAAGTCGGAGCATAGACCCATGACTGCTTAAGTCTGTGGTCCAGAGTTGCGATCCTTATAAGCCCTGAATAAAGGTCTTTCTTCTTTGTTCCCAACCAAGCTGGATTTATTCAAGGGGTCAACAGACTTCAGGATGTTGATAGTCTTTAAATATTATCACCTTTCTTTGATTTCTTCTCCTCCATTTTTTTCTGCTGATAGGAATAAAAGAAAGAGCGAAAAAACAAAGAAGAAAAGGGAAAGGAGGAAAAGAAAGATTAGAGAAGAATTTCCTACAGAGCAAGCAGGAAGATGAGAAGGGGAGTGTGGATGAGTTGGTGGAAAATCTTGCAATGGGGCTTGGGTTTTCTTTGTACCATAAACCCGTAACACTCATTTTTCTAAGCATCATGTTTCTTGGAATTTTTTAATGTTCTCATTAAATATATTTTTACAGGACTAAAAAGATGGTTTTTATTGAATTCTCCCTTTTGAATTTCACATTACATATTCAATGTTCAAACAAATCCACTGCATAAATACACCGTGTATCACATGATATGATAAACAAAGGAGGATATAGAATAAGCTTGCTGAGCACTTTCTTTGTGTTCCTTCCTTATCTGATCAACCAGTGCCACCCTGTGAGAGCAACACTGTCATCATCCACATTCACAAGAGGTGAGACAGGAGGTGCTGACAGTGGCTATAGTCCACTCCAGAGGAGGACTGAGATTGGGAATGCAGGATCAGGAAAGGGAACTCTGGGACACTGGAAAACGCTGCCAAAGTCCTGCCACACACTTCCGGCAGGCAGATGCCTACCCTGCTCAGGCTATGCCAGTTCTGCCTGAGAGAGCTGGGAAAGCCAGCATTGTCCTGGAGAATGCTCTTCTCTGATCAAAGCAGCAAGCTTGGCTGGCTGAGAAGATGACTGTACTTGACCGCTGGACTCCATCTGGCACAGGGAAAATGGAGAAAGAGAAACAGAGGATCAGGAGTGAAGAATCAGAAAGTAAGAATTCAGCCAGCAAATGCTTTCTGTGTGTAGACTTTTAAATGGTCCAAATGCATTCCACTTAGTGTTCTGCAAAATCTGAAATGAATTTTCAATTCAGGGTGATTTATGTACACACTGAATGCTTCCATGTCTATGTCTGCTGACTTCTCAGCAATGAGGTATTTGGTGGCTGGTTAGAGAACAGAAGAAGGGGTCAATGTCTCAGAGGAACTTGATGAGTTGGTGACTTCAAAGCTGCTGATCATGATGGGAATTTCACCAGCAATGAGTCCATACCTGGAAAGTTCTAAGAAACTCAGGCTGGAAAGCTCATGGGGGATCCAGTGCAGATGACACAGCAATAAGCAGCTTCTCACCTGGTCACAGTGACACGCACCTCTCATCCCTGTTACTCAGGGAAGATCATGAGTCCTTCCTAAATACCCTAATAAACACCTCCATCCCTGGAATTCAGTCTGTTCTGAGCCAACCTGTTGTCCTTCCTCTTCCACACTAGTTCCCCGTGTCCCTTACTCTAGGGATGTCACCACTCGCTATCTTCTTACCTGAGGCAAAAAGTTGGAAGTCCTCTCTCGTCTGTCCCTGTGTCTCACCTGCCTGCACACAATTAGTCACCAGTTCTTGTTGAATCTCTCTCCTTCACACAAAATTTCCAAAAGTTCTCTGCTTCTCCCTATACCCTTCCTTGCTTCAACAAAGACTAAACCACAATTCTCTTCCACCTGCGTAAATACCTCAAGTGACCTCTCTGCCTAGACTCTCCACTCCTCCATCGATTCTGATTCCAGCTAGAAATGGCTTCTGCGTGCCTCCCGTTGTCTTCCAGGTGACGCTCACACCTCTTAGCCCAGATGACACAGTTCTGCATGGCTTGCCTCCAGCCCCTTGCCTCTCCTTAACCAACACCCTTGCTCTCTGCTCCAGAGCTCCAACTGCTTGCTGTTCTTCTACCAGTTTCCCTGGTGGTCTTTTCTACCCTCTTATCTGCCCATTTTATTAGCTAATCTCTTCTCTTCCAAGTCTCAGCATCTGTGTCCACCCTTTCCCCTGAATGGGTTCCTCATTCTTGGGGGAGGATCAAGGTCCCTTTGTGGTGATCCTGGAGTACTTTTATTACTGTTCCTATCCCCTGCAGCATTTGCTTGTTTACTTATAAGTTTCTCCTACTCAGTCCTTTACATCTTCACTATTTGATCCTTGACTTCTAGCACATTATCTGACACCCAGTGGGCAGAACACTTGAATAATGACCAGGTGCGTAATAGACTCAAGAAACAAAATGTCTGGTTCATGTCTCTGCTCTAAGGCTTAGCCATTTTGTGACCTCCAACAAGTTACTTATCTTCACTATGCCTCATTTTCCTGATCTCTAAAGGGAGAAGAATAATAATGATATATAACTTATCAGTGGCTGGAGAATTAATAGGCACGTAAAGCATGTTTGCTGATACAGGAAGAGCAACTGAATATTTAGCACAGGCCAGGTACTGGATCAGGTGATAGAAGACAGTGGAGGAGAGCTGGCCCTTGCCTGCAAGGGGATCTATGAGAGTCCTGTGATGCACAACGTCACAGGGTATCTTGAGAGGTTGGAGGTGAGAGACTTAACCTAGGCTGTCCTCAGAGTAAGGTATCGGTGAAGGAAGTCAGCTTCTGAGATGAGTTGGAAAGGTCAATAAAAGAGCTACTGTTTGACCCAGCTTTCCCACTCCTTGGTTTATACTCAAGGGACTTAAAATCAGCACACTACAGTAATGCAGCCACGTCAATGTCTATAGCAGCTCAACTCACAATAGCTAAACTATGGAACCAACCTAGGTGTCCTTCAATAGATGAATGGATTTAAAAAATGTGGTCTATATACTCATTGGAATATTAACTCAGCTTTAAAGAAGAGTGAAATTATGGCATTTGCCAATAAATGTTTGGAGTTGGAGAATATCATTCTAAGCAAAATAAGCCAATCCCAAAAAACCACATGTTTTCTCTAATATGTGAATGCTAATTCAATAAGGCAGAAGGCGCTAGAGAAGAATAGCATTAACTTAGATTAGGTAGAGCAAAGTGAAGGGAGGGAAGGGGAGGAGGTGTGGGGATAGGAAAAATAATAGAATGAAACTGATAGTATTACTTTATGTATGTGTGTGACTGCATGACCAATATGATTCTACAACATGTACACTCAGAAAAATGAGAAATTATATCCCATCTATGTATGATATATCAAAGTGCATAAATGCATTCTATTGTCACTTATACTAATTAAACCAAATTTTAAAAAAATTAAAAAGAACTACTGTAACCCTAATGAACTTATTTCAATTCATTCACTAGCCAGTCCACTTGACCACTGTAGAAATTAAAACCACAGAGGTCAGGGATGGGTGTTATGACAAGCCATCTAATAAATGAGGGGCTTGCTTTATGCTACCAATGTGCTTCTAATGATCATATTTAAATCAAATCATATTTTAAATGTTTTGATCCAATATGCAAAGGGACATTGCATTTACAGAAACTCTATACTGGGAAAAAAACTTACATGCAGAGTCATTTTATAGAGTCAATCTGCATCTCCTTGCATAGCTAAGTTCATGTTTTCTCTTCTCTATTCCCCGCTGGATCCTACCCATTGCAAGGACCTGTCCAGTTGCTGTTTTCACCACTAAACCTTGCACCAGCTCCACAGCTGGGAGGGCTTTCCCCAATCTGCATACTGATGAAATTCCTATTTCCTCTTCACCGTCTGTGTTGTCCTGGATATATTGCCTGGCATCTTAGGTTGATATATGTGAATCTTTCATGATTCTTAAGCCCAGGGACCATTTTTCTCATTCCTCTGTGCTCGTACTGAGCTTGGCAATGTGGATTGGACATCAGACCCTCAGTGTAAGTCCATAGGGAGAATTTAAGTTTTTCGTGAAGATTTACTTTCCACTGGGTATAACCAAACTCAAACAAGTTGCTTAGATAGCATTGTAGACCCCCCAACTCCAGCTCCAAGAGGTGAAACTATCGTTTGCATACAACTTCAACTGCTGAAAGGAATCATTTAGAAGGCGGAGGGAGCTGAAATACCAACTTCCAACTTCGGAGTAAGCAAAAAGAGGCCTCTTCCTGACAGCTTTGAGCATATAGCAAGAGAAATGGCAAAGAGAGGAAAACAGAGAAGAGTATGTGTGGGTAGATGTATTTAAGTCACCTTCCCTGTACATGTCTTTTGGGGAAGACTGACCATCCTTAATGTCTCTTTTTGTGACAAAAAGGAGAAGAATTCAAACAAGAATCACTGTCCTAGTCAAAACCGGAGACTGGAGCTGGCCAGGAGATGACAAACTCATGGCTCTACAAGGCTATCCAGAAGAAAAGCATTTGTTTAAAACACATGCGTGTAAAATAAAATTTGAAAGTAGTTATAAAATAAATCCAATATCAAATCAGACTGTAATTAATATGCCCTACGTGCAAGGGACATCTTGACCATTATGCCTGATTTCAATATGGCCACATTATTCTCAGTCTACACATGACTAAGCCCATTTTTTGTAGCACCTCTAACCAAGGATCTCTGAAAGTAAGTTAGGAAAATGTTCCCTTCTTGCCAAATATATTCTAAGCTTGTGTAATATTTCTCCTTTATGAAATATGTATATGAAATGTTTAATACCATAGAGACCTTGAAAGCTCTATCAATTGCTTGTTGTAACTCAAGTTTCTCAGTGAATCCATTTGATTGATTCTTTTAATTCAATATTTGTACCAATTCAAGAATATTATTACCCTGATACTTGAGTAAATCTCCTTGGATAACAGAGTAGTCACACCGACAGGAAATAGCTGAGGGAAAACCCACTTTATCAATATGCAGTGGCTTATGTGGAAATAAAACTGAATAAGAATGTGACCCATATTTGAGGTTTGTGGTTGTCCAAGACTTTTGTGAGATTTCTGATGAACCCCAAAGCAGCCCTAGGGGAAGGTCCCCAAACTGATCATGGCCAGACCTCAGTTTGAGTGACATTTTGCAGCATCCTCCATACCTGCCCCAGAATGTTAAAAATGTAGTGTGGTCAGGCTGCAATTTGGATATTAAATGTCCCCCCAAATCCCATGTGTTAAAACTTGGTCTCCTGTGTGGCACTGCTGGGAGGCAGCGGTAACTTTGGAAAGCAGGGTCTATCGGGTTCCATGGGTCAGTGCAGGTGTGGCTCTCGGAAGGTAGTCCTGTGAGAGATCGTTGTAAAATTTTGAGTTTGAACCTTCTCCTGGGTTGAGATGTTATTATCAATTTGCCGGGTCCTTCATGTTCCACCACAGGTACCATGATGTAGCCAAGCTTGGCAGTTGAGTCTGTATAAAGTCATTCGGACTTTCAACCTCCAAAACTGTGAGTTATTTTTCTTTTTAATAAATTTAGCTACCTCTGCTATTTCATTGTATTTTTGAGAAGCCAATTAACATAGTTAACAACCTTTCATTTTAGCCAGTTAAGTGGACCCTGCCCTGAGACTCTACAGCTTCTCTGCATGGAGCTACCCTTCCTCCAGTCATAACAGCCTTTCTCCTTCACTACTGCTCAGGATTTCTTCTTCAGATCTTTCATTCCTGGATGGACCAGTTCTTTATCCATCTGAGCTGAGTTCAACCCAAAGCGGCCTCAGCCTTTTCCTCTGGGTCTTTCAGCACCCTCCCAATTGAGGGTTTTTTCCTTCCTACAGTACAGCTTTGTCAATCTACTGCTACATTCTTCTGCTGTTCATTTTTTCCTTTGTGATTTAATTGGCTCTGGTGTGCTAGCTATTTCTCTGTCTCCCAGATCACTCTGAGCACTGTCCATTTTAATACAATCTCTGGTTCCTATAAAGACTCCAGGTGCCTCTTGAACCTACCTTCTTAAGGTTGGAGCCTTAGATCTTTCCCCATGAAGGAATCCTCCTCCATGACCCCCTGCCTCCCTGTTCACGGTTTTCACCAGAGACAAGAGGTTTTCTTCCTCACATCCATGGCTCTTCTGGGTTTCTTTTATGAAGCCAGTTGCAAAGAAACTATATCTGCAGCATGTTTTAATTTTTAAAACTGTTTGTTCTCAAGGTAGCTTTTAATCACAATGTTTTAGATACTTTGGAGTTTTCTGGAGATGGCAATGAGAAAGGAATAATGAGCCAAGACATCCGGTACTGCAGATGCAGTACCAGTTCAGCACTCAAATTCCAGCTCAGTCTAGTTATCCATGAGGAAAGTGGCTTAAAAATAAAGGCATCAGATGCACTGGTGTCTTAGACCTCAGACAATGAATCTCCTCTGTGGCAGTGCAAAATCAATTTTTAAATAAATACTTTATTGAAATATGTGTGCATACATTACATATATATACATATATATTCAATCTATATATAGGATATGTACATCTCTCTATATATAGGCATAGATATCTATCTATATATACAAAGAGAATAAGTGAGAAAAAGAAAGTGTGCAAATCACGTATGCAGCTCAGCGAATTATCACAAACTACACACACATATAATCATCACACTGTTAAAAAAATACAGACCATACACACCTTCACCCAGTGACTAATTCACCCCACCCCCACCTCCAAAAGATAAACACCATAAGGGAGTTGTACCCGTTTTTTCTCCTTTATAGAGAGGACAAAATGTTATGATTCGTTTGTCTCCGGCTTTTTTTGTTCAACATAATATAATACTCTGCTGGGTTACAACAACACAATATATTGACCCTCCTGGTTTATATCCAGTTTTTGATTATTTTGAACAATGTGCTGTGGTCAGCAGTCTCTGAGCCCCTAATGATCTTGCTTCCTGATGCTCACATTCTTATACAATTGCATTTCAAAGGACCTTGGCATTTTTGGTTCATCTGCTGAGGATAGCCAGTGGCTCTGTTGTGAACTACTTTTTGGCAGGTTCATGGGACAAGGAAGTGAAGGTGGCCTCAGGACAACAGGCCTCAGGAACTGAAAGCTGTCCGTGATCCTGGAGTGAACTTGGAAGCCGATTCCCCTCATCTCATCTTTGAAGAAGACAAGCTAGCCTTCAGAGAGGACCAACGGCTCACGTGAATCCTCCAGTTAAACTGCCCACCGATTCACCAGCCACAGACAGATTGGAAATAACAAATGTTCATTATAAAAACTGCTGTGTTTGGGAGGGTGATTTGTGACATAGAAAAAGTGAACTGATAAAGTGATATTAGCATTTGCATCCATATTTGTGTGTGTGTGTGCACAGCTTGCTTGGATGTAAATCCAACCATGGAATCCTTGGGTCACGGGGTCAGGTGTACCTTTATTCATCCTAGCAATTTGTCAAAGCAGTTGTAGCAACTTATTCTGCACGTGGCAAAACACGAGAGTTCCATTCCCTCTCCGTCCTTCACCAATGCTTGGTGTTGTCAGTCCTCTTCATTTAGCAAAAGTGGTGGGGGAGCAGGGGCAGGAGAGGGGTGTCATCAAGGTTCCCTAAACACAGTGCAGCTGGGTCTCTTCATGTTTGTGGGCCTTTGGGATATACTACTTTATGAAGTGCCTATTTTTAAATCTGATTGTCATCATTAATATGAATTTTTAAATACTATTGCCTGCAAGGTAATTGTTATTATACACGTAGCAGATGCTATCTCCCGAATTTAGATGGTCTTTAATTTTTAATCCTGATAAATTTAAGTTCTTAATTATAATATAGTCCAGCTTATGCTTTATTCTTAGTAATTTCTGTGTTTTATTTGACAAACTTACCCTATCTAAAAATTATGAAGCTGTTTTCCTGTTATCGCCTAGAAACTATCTCTGTTTATCTGTAGATCTATGATCTACTTGAAATTGGGTTTTTTTGTGTATGATGAGAGGTCGATATTCATTTTCTCCGATATGGGGAACCAATTGACTCAGCACCACCTCATTGAAAAGACTTTTAGTACCCACCACACTACAGTTCTCCCTTTGCCATAAATCAAGTGCATGCCTACAACATCTGTTTCTCAGCTCCATTTCTCTCTATTGGTCTGTATATCTGTCCTTGAGCCTAATGCATGGTGATTTAGTTCTTGTGGCTTTGTAATAAATCTTCATATCTGGTAACTTCTTCAAGATCGTCAGTATTCTTGGCCACCTTCATTTCAATACAAATTTTAGCATGAGCTTATGATTTTCTCAAAACAAATAAATCCCTTTGGTATTTTTATTGGAATTTAAATTAATTTACAAATCAACATGGAAGTTATTATTAACTCTACAGTGACTTATTCAATTCATGAACATGGATTGCATATTCTTTATTATATTTATAAATAATGAATTATAGTTTTCTTTACATTATTCTTCTTTATGTTCGCTCTTAGGTACTTAAAGTTGTTTTGATGATTTTGTAAAACTACTTTCTATTAAATTTTATTTTGTTGTTGTTGTTGTTGTTTCTTATTTGTGTTGATCAGCTTTTCATTATTATGACCAAAAGACCTGACAAGAATAACTTAAACAAGAAAAAGTTTATTTTGGGTTCAAGTTTTCAGAGCTTCAGTTCCTGGTTAGCTGACTCCTTTGCTCTGGCCCTGAGGCGAGGCAGAATATCATGGCGGAAGGGCATGGTAGAGGAACACTGTTCAGCTCTCGGCATTCAGGAAGCAGAGAGAGCAAATAAGGAACCAGGGCAAATCATGATACCCAAGAGCATGCTCCTGTAATCTGCTTCCTCTAACCACGTCCCACCTGCCTAGAGTCACCACCCAGTAGTCCATTCAAATTATTAATCCATCAAACGGATTAGTACACTGATTAGGTTACAACTCCCATAATCTTATCATTTTGCCTGTAATTGCTTAACACATAAGCTTTTCAGGGAGCAACTAAGAGCCAAAACATAACATTATTTATATAAAACTAAAATTTCTTCCACAAAAACTAAAGAGAAGGCTTGCTAAATTGATTTATTAATTATAAAAATGCACTGAGTATGTTATTCTGTATTTTTCATAATCCCTATCATGAACAAACATTGATACTTTTATTTTATTTCTCTCTAACCCTTACAGTCTCATAGTTTTTTTTTTTTTTTCCTGTCATATTGTACTACGCAGGGCCCACTTTAGAACTGGTAACTAGATATAGAGAATAAGTCATTTTTTTTTTCACATTTCTGACCTCAAAGAAAAGCTTTCAACACTTCACCATTGAGTATAACGTTCGCTGTTTTATTCAGATGATCCTCATAAAATCAAGAAAGTTACCTTTTATCCTTAGTTTGCTATGAGTTGGGAATTTTTAAAATTATGAATGGTTTTCTACATTATTAAGATGATCATTTAAGTTTTCTCATACCCCCTACAATGGTGAATTATATTGATTAATTTTGAACATTAAACCAACCTCACATTACTAAGGAAAGACAAACCTGATCATAGTATGTTACCAAAATGCTCGATTTTGTTTGTTACTATTTTAAGAATTTTGCAGGGCTGGGGATGTGGCTCAAGCGGTAGTGCGCTCGCCTGGCATGCGTGCAGCCCAGGTTCGATCCTCAGCACCACATACAAACAAAGATGTTGTGTCCGCCGATAACTAAAAAATAAATATTAAAAAAAATTCTCTCTCTCTCTCTCTCTCTCTCTCTCTCTCTCTCTCTCTCTCTCTCTCTCTCCCTCTTCCTCTTTAAAAAAAAAAAAAGAATTTTGCATAGATTTTTACATGCAGATTGATTTGTGACTTTCTTTTCATTGAATGTTCTTATTAGCTGTTGATGTTTAAGTTTTGCTCTTCTCACAAAATGAGTTTGGGTTTATTAAAATATTTCTACTTTGTGAAAGATTTTGTAAGATACTGCAGTTACTTTTTCCCTTAACATTTGTATAGATTACAAGTAAAACCAATTAGGTCTATGATTCTCTTCATGGAAAAGCTTCCGTATGAATTCAATGTTTAATAATCACAGAACAGAGTCACTACTTATTCTTGTGCCATCTAAATTTTCAAATGTATTGTCATAATCTTATGTGTAATGCCTTTCTTATAATATTTATAAATGTCCATAAGTTTGGTATTGATCATGATATTCCATTTTGTTATTCTTAAATTGGTTTTGTGTATCATTGCTCCTAAATTATTAATCAGGTTTGCCTAGTGTGTGTAAATTTTAATAGTCTCTTTTAAGAATCAACTTTTGTATCTGTTGATTTAATTATGTCTGTTTGCATTTATTGTTTTCTTTTATATGTATTGAGTTTAATATGTTGTTCTTTTGCATCTTTTTGAAAGGGTGTCTATATCATTATTTTCAGTCTTTTTGACATATGTATTTAAAACTACAAATTTTCTTATAATCTGGACTTTTATTGCATCCCACACATTTTGATATATAATTTTCTTCTTTTTTTATTACCTAATAATCTGAGTATTAACCAGGATTATCTCTCCTTTATGGCCCCCAAACTTCAATCCACTTTAACCCTGCTTTATCTGTGTGGTGAGGGCACATTGAAGGACAAGGTGGGGTGGACATAGGGCTCAGCTCTTGTCTTTCCTCCTCTTCTTTGCCCAACAATTCTTTGGTGGCCCTCTTAAATTATTCAGTGATTTACATGAAAATGATTAGACAGCCATCGACCATATAATATTTTCAAACAGAAGCTTTACATATTTTGATCAATATTTCTAAATGTTCTCTTACCTGCAATTTAGTCAAAAATACTGTAGTATAAAAGTGCCAATCTATATTCACAATCTATATTCACTTTTGGCTCACTGGTGAAGTAATGGCATCAAAAGTTTCGGTAAAGTCACTATATGTATATAAAATTGTCTTGGTTTTCTCAAATAATGCACTGAAGTGGAAAAAAAATCAAGATTTGTGAAATTTTATCTCAGGGAGTTTGAGCACAAAGCTCAAGTAGATATCTCCACAAAATATGACAAATCATTCTGAACATTATTTATAAATTAGAAAAATCATAACTTCTTTACAGTACTGTTGAGACAATTATAATAAGTCCTATACAAATAATAACAATTATTCGAGGCTCTAGAGATATTAGGCAATTCATGATGGTTACAGGTCCATAGCAAAACCACAAAATCATTATTATTCGTCACTTGAATATATGTGCAAAATCACAAATATTTCGGTTTTGAAGTCCAGGAGACTGCAATATTTTTTGGTCCCCTTTTGAATATGATGTCTTTAGCTTGTGTGTCCTTGTTAAATTCAACCCCTCCAACTCTAATGAGAGAAACCCTAATGAGGTAAAATAATACACCAATTTCTCAAAGGGTAGCATATCTAAACTCACCTATTGCAAGCCTTAGCCATCAGGAGTAAGAAGTGTACAGCCATAATTGGTCTGCTGAAATTTCAAACTCAAATTATTCACTGGTTTGCCTGAAGATTGTTAGAATGTCATGGTCTATGAAATAATTCATTCCACTGACAAGAAGCCTCTGGATTCAAAGAAATTATGTAATAACCCTGGTTTATTTAAATTGGTTGACTAGCTGCAGAAAAATTCTTCTAAAATAAGATACAGATTATAGACGATAATTAATTAATATCTTGAAAGTTGTGAAATGAAGTCCAAGTAGTCCAAAAGCATTTCTCATTAAATATCATTAGGTGATTCACCTTTTTCTATTGCTTTCCCACTAGCCACTATAGTTTGATTAAACAGTAATTCAACCTAGTTCGTGCTGTATAAAAATATTTATCATTCATATGTTTTAATATGTATTATCAATTTATTACTTTTGTTTAATATTCTTATCCAATTTTTTTTAAAACGACACTTTCCAACTGGCGTTTTAACTCCATTAAAAAAATTGTTTTTCATTCATGATGCGGGAGCCACATATAAATCTGTATTTTAGACTTTGAAAGCAGTTTTGTCACCATGTCTATTTACATCTCAACTATCCTTCAAACCAAGTGATTAGACCATTCACTTCAGCATTCCTGAGTACCGTTTGCTCAATCCTGGAGCTCATTGTTAGCTAAATTACTCCTTTCTGCTTATGAAATATTTGGCAAAGTTTCTCCATAGCAACTACAAGGATGCAGAGAAAGATTAGCAAAAATTGCCATTTTCTGCCTTATGAATGACTTTACAGTGGTTCAAACTCAAGAATATGATTAGGGTTTTCTTTTGTACACTTAAGCATGTGTGTCTGTGTGCATGAGTGTGTGTGTGTGTGACTTGCCAAAAAAGAACATCTCTGAGTGCATACCTTCTATCTCCATGTTTCAAGTCTCTGGCTCTCATTTCATCTTAATAGGATCAGAAGTCTACACTTAGATTTCACAATAATCTCTACTACAGGATTTTAAGCACTAGGGACATTTTCAATAATGAATATAAACACAATTGCAGCCCAACGTAGTGTTTGAAACAAAAACTAAGTCTGTCTTATTTATACCTACCATGACAAATTGTATTTTACTTGGATATTTGCTTTCGACTCAATTACTTTTGCTTGTCTCGCTTTAGCATATTAGATTTCTTTGAAGGTGATATTCTGAGACTACTGGGATGGGAGGTCACTGAACAAGGATAAGGCATGCTTTGTGCCTGTTCCTGATTCCTACAAATATCTTCCTTCCTCAAATCTTCCCAGGGCCTTTCTATAAAATTGAGATTAATTATGTGTTCTTTTCTGTGTGTGGAATGACTAACGGAAAGGAAAATAAAAGAAACCAATTACTTGCAAAACAGGAATTTTGCCACTAGATGTGTGCATATGTCTGATTCCATCTTACTGTTTTCATTATCTTACATTCACTTGCCATCCTTAAAGCTGATTTTTTATCTCTTTCTACATCTAAATTCTGCAGGTGAGATATCCCCAGTCCTTTGACCCTTGCAGACGACACCCTCTGCCTGAGACTGGGACTCTATTCTCTTATGGACTTCACCTGTCGTGTCTGCTTGGGAATGATTTCCTGAAAGACCTCTCCTCAGTCAAGTCAGATCCTTCCGCTGTCATAACCAGAGTATCCAGCTCTCCGCCTTCTCCTCCTTTACTGTACTTTGCATTCTTAACATTCGATTGCTTATTCCTTTTTTTTTTTTTTAAACCAGGGATTGACCTCAGTGACACTGAACCACTGAAGCACACCCCCAGACCTGTTTTATATTTTATTTAGAGACAGGGTCTCACTGAGTTGCTTAGTGCCTTGCTTTTGCTGAGGCTGGCTTTGAACTCGTAATCCTCCCATCTCAACCTCTGGAGCCGCTGGGATTACAGACATGCACCACCGCACCTGGCGCTTGCTTATTCTTAAACAAGTGTTTCATATGGGCACATCTGTCTCTTTCTCTTCTGGTGACTGTCCATAATCTGCCACAGACCTCCAGGGTAATCAATATCAATTGGTGACCAAAGGGGCTGACAGTGCCTTTGATTCTCCTCCCCAAACTAGTAAAGTAGTGCCCTCCCAAGCCACTGCACACAAAAATAATAGATAGATAAAAATCTCAGGGAAAGTATGAATAAATAAATCATTAGAAAACATTGTGATGCTTACCCATCTATTACATACACCTTGGGGGAAAACGGAGACTCCCAACTCAAGATTCACCCTGGAAACACCCCTGCAAGTTCCTACCCACCTTAGTCCCTCCTGAAGGCAACCCAGCCAGTTCTCCCCCAACTTGTTTATTTGCAATTTTTAATCCCCCTGTATCCAGGCAGGGCTGAGAGCTTCTTTTGTCCATTCTATAAAAACTGGATATCATGCATTTTTTAAAAGAGGATGTGTTGTCCAACACTTCAGGGGTGTAGGTGACGACAATCTCTCCGGAAAGTAAGCTGGTGATCTTACAATACCATCATACCCTTTGATTCAAATATCTCGCCTTCCCAGATTTTTACTCAGAAATCATCAGATGTTCATACGTGTTTTATCTACAGTGTTACTGTTATGATATTTATAACAGTAACTCAGAAGAAAAATATGCCCAATCCTAGAAAAATGATAGCAGTCGTAGACACAGTACATGAATACTTTGCTCACATTATTATTTGGGATGGTTATGCAAAGAAAATGCTTATACCATCAGCCATCTGTATCCACGGGTTCCACATCTGTGGATTCAACCAAGCTTGGATCTTGTAAACCTTCAAAAATGAAAATTCCAGAAAGTTCCAATAAGTGAATTTTGAATTTGCTACACGTGGAGCACTACACTGATTCCAGACAGGTGGAGTGAAGGGTAGTTCACCCTGCCCCAGCTGACCAGCTCCTCCCAGGACCGCATTCTGTCTCCAGCACCAGCTTGGGCATCTCGTGTGTGTGCTGTGTAATTGGGCCTAGTTCTGGGTCTATAATGAGCAGTAAGACCTTCTCTCCATAATCACTCACAAAAATGTATGTATGTAGATTTAGATATACTCAGATCATAGTAGCTATTCATGTAGCATTTACCTGGGTTAGGCATTACAAATACATGAGAGGATGTATGCGGGTCATAAGCCAACACTATGACATTCTGTGTGACAGACATGAGCATCTGTGGGTTTTGTTATTACTCATGGGGACCCCGGAACCACTCCCCTACAGATGCCAAGGGGACATTGTAATTGCCTGTAGGGCTTTTTATTCTACTTCCTTTTTAAATACTTTCCAGTTTTTCTACCTAGGACATACGGCCCACTTATTTTTAAAAAGATGATGATAGCAAATTCTAGGTAAATAAGAAAATAGTAAAAAAGTAAGGAGCATTGTTTACCTCAATAATGAATCACAGGGTACCAATCTGTCCATCTTTCAGAGCCCACTCACATCGCTCTCCCTCAGAAAGCCTTCCTCAGGCCCCGTCCACCACCTCTCACCTCCCCCATCCACAGCTTCAAAATGTTACTCAAAACCATGTCGATGTGCTTTCGTATTTCTCTTGGACATGAATCCCTGCAAGAGAGAGAGAGGGTGCATTTCATTCACTTACCCACCACTCAGCACCCAACCTCATCCTGACAGTCACAATGCGCTTATAGATGATCACTGAGTTCCAGATAATGGAATGCGATAGGTATATATGCATATGCATATTAGAGATGTGATTAATAGGTATATATTTCATATCCAAATCACAAACTGTAAATCAGCCAATGTCCATTAAAAGCAAAAAAATTAAAATGTGGGCAATTATGCCTGGGCTGACATGTCTCTGTTTAATGGTTTGTTTAGATTGCTGCCCTTATTAGGGGACCTTAATTCATTAAGAGGGTACTTGTTTTTCCCTTTACAAATAGCCTGGAGACAAAATAGTAAACCAAAGCAATTTATCACCTTGCCAGGCTAAGCAAACATTACATATGGCACACTGAAGAAACACTAATTAGATCTAATTGAGGGAAATTAACACAAAATCCAAATTACCAAGTATCTTAAAAGAAAGTGAGTCTTATGGTTTTAAATACAGAAGGAATCTTCCAGACTAACTCCTGATAACATGCTGCCAAGTGGCAGTCTGACTGGGCCTGTTTAACAAATAAAGAAGATTACATTCTGCTGAGCAGATTATTTGTTTGGGCTCAGATTAAAGCTGTTAAACTACATGGTGTTCTCCAGCTCCTGGCTTCAGAGATTTGCTGTCCTCTCTTCCTGCCTGGGCTCCCTCCACAGGTAAACTCCTCATTGCGGCACCTGAACTTTTCCATGCTGTGGTCCCAACCCGCATCTCAGTGGTAAGACTCATGATATTTCCCTCTACCTTGCATTTCCAGCCATTCCAAATTCATGGGCTCCGGCCTGTGGGCTGGCTGGTCCTACCGTAACAGGCCCACCCCATCCCACCAGGATGGACACCAGCGTCCCTGACAGTGGTAACAGGCCCACCCCATCCCACCAGGATGGACACCAGCGTCCCTGAGTTCTCCCGTGTCAGCAACACTTGAGGGACATCATCTTGTTCAATCCAGCCCAGCAAAAAAGTAGAGTTGTCTCCTTGGCAGGACAGGGAAACGAGGCTCTGGAGAATTAAGGACAACGATCACACAGTGAGTGGCAGACAAGCTACACCGCAATTCCCGTTCCATCTGACTGCAGACCCCTACCTCCAACTCTGAGCAGCTCCCTTTTCCCTGGGGAAGGCACCAGCTCTCTCCTGCCCTTGCCCTGCCCAAGCCTTTTCAGGACTCGCCCAGGCAAAGTCAGTCACTCTCTCTCCTCTGTTTTCCCCAGATAGCTATAAAGACCTTCTGCTCTGGCATAACTTGTCAAGCATCTGAACAGAAATAAACCAAAGACCACCAAGAGGTCTATGAGTCCGATCCCCATCAGACTGTCCTGCATTGAGTGAAATAGTCCAATGACTGCTGCCAGTGGATTCAGGAACATCTAACAGCAGCATGGTTCCCTCATTTGGAGACCTATGAAAATCACAGCCACCCACTCTGAGTCAGAAGTTAATGTATGTCATTATTTATTAACGGAAAGAGCATGCTCTACCATACAAAATGTGGTTGACTTAAGGGTAACTATATATCAGAAAGTGTAGATGATACCTGCTGGGGTTGACCATTAACAGTTTTTTTTATTTTTTCATTTCCCCTAGAAAGTAATTAGTAAGATACCTGTGCCTCAACCAGGATGATGATAATAATGAGCTGGCTTTGTTCTTTGTGCGAGGAGTTCTATAGGTAATAGCACCTTTAATGATCACACTTCTGCCTTGTGTGGCTCTGATGCCCAGCTCTCTTGCAGGCTGAGGAATGTTCTTTGCAGGAAGAACAGCTTCCTGATTGGGGGCAGCCCTCAACCGTTTGTCAGTGCCTCAGACCCCATGACATTTAACTCTTAAAACTGCTAAACCCTCTCCCCTCCTCTAGCTGCTTGAAATCAGGAGCATCGTCTGTAACTCTTTTCCTCCTGATTTTGTAAGGGCTATAACAAAAATAGAGTTAGTTATCTCCCTATTCTCAGACTATGGGCTTCTCAAGGACAAGGTCAGATTCTTATTTCTCTTTGAATCTCCAGTATCCGAGACCTTGCAAAAGCTGAAGAGTGTTTCTGAATCAGCAAGTGAATGAATGAATGAATATTACTTAGGAAACTGGAGAAGAGGTCCTGTGTCTACATACCTATCTGGGCCATCTACTTCCTCAAGGCAGAGCTTCTCTGGATCTTAATATTTAGAATTTTAATATCCATATGTGTATTTTAATTCCTGGAAGTCTTTAAAAGGTGGATCGAAGCTTTTACTAAGATATACAAAAATTTCTTGTCAGATCATCTGAAGGCTCAGTGTTCAAAATCTCACTCCTACACACTTTCACTAAATAGAGATGAGATTAATAGAGTCTTTTTAAAATATCAGTCTCCCTCAAAGGGAGATTACATTAGTTGATTAAGTGGAAACTCTATAGCCAAACTGGGGAACAAGCCACCTATGATAGAATGAGGTCTCAGGCCTGCATGAAGGCATATTGGGCTACAGGCACTGGAGATTAGAGAAAGGGATATAACCACAGAGAAAAATAAAACACAAGAAACCTCTTTTTTTTTTTCCCCTGGGGCCACGTAAAGACCATGAGAGGTCATTCCAAGGTTGATTGCCAGAAGTACACTTTGGGCCCCCACACTGCCTGCCTCGGGGCTCAGCAGCCTCTGCTGACCTTCTCACACCTGAGGGGGAAGGGGTTAGGGAGAAGAGGACAAAAGTGCTGCAGCCACTTCGCTCACTTTGCTCCTCTGCACAGCTGCAACTCTGAGTAAGGGCTCTGAGGCTGGCTTGACCCCTTCCTCTAAGACCCAGGCCAAGGGTCTGTGAGCGGGAAGGACTGCACAGCCTCCAGGTGTGCATGCATGTGCGTGGCCCCCAGGTGTGCACCCATATGCATGCCCCTGTGTGCTTCAACTGCATGTGTGTATTGGGATTTATTGTGATCTCACTCTGCTCCATAACTTACGCATGCACAATGCAATTTAAAAAATAAAAGCTCTTAATTGCCCAACATTAAATGGAGGGTCCTAGAAAGAACATGGGCTTTATTTATTCCACTGCGTGTGTTCCTTTCTTCTGTACCAAATGATTATGCACAGCTCAGTTTAAAACATCCATCAGTAATTTCTGTTATTTTCTTATTTCAGTTTCAATGAGAAGAAATAGATGTTACTATCAGGAGGGTTTGATACACGTGAAATTTCATTCCCTAGTTAACCTTGAAATCTTTCTTTCAGTCTTGTACACACGATTAATATAATTCAATAAAATGTCCCTGGTGTTAAAAAAAGAAAAGTTTGGGTCTGACCAGGAGAAATGTTGACAAACTGCATACTCAACTTTGCCCAAGCCTTTACTGTATAAGGCAAAGGAGCCTTGCCTTAGAGGGAGAGGGACTCAGGGCCACATGCCAGGTCCCCCTTCATCATCCCTATCACAGACTTTGGGACCTTATTTCCCCACAATCCATGGGTTCTTCTGAAAAGTGGGTGCTTAAGGAAATGGATACATCATAGTTCTAGTTCCTGTCTTTCAAAACTAGTGATGATAAAAATATCTGCAACTGGAAAGTCTGATTGGGCATGTATTAAAAAATAATTGGGGTGACTGAAATCACAAGTCCACCTATAAAAGTCCTCAAGTAAACTTTTACATTAAAATGAAAACAAAGCAGAAAATGTGCATAAGCTACTGGATGCATTTTGTGTTTCTCAGGTAAACAATACGGGGCTTTTCACAATGAATTTCCATTTGACTCTGAAAGGCCCTTTGTCTGCAGGCTTTCAAAGCAATGCTTACAGATTTTAAGTTGCTGTGAATGCAGGTAATATATCCATTGGGAGGCATTTTTTCCTGGGTCTTTTTTCCCCACTCAGAATGAGCTGAGTCAGGGAACAGAGAGAGAGAGCAAAGACTAGGGTAAGCAGGGGTGGGTGAGCGGGTTCCCTGCCAGACACAGCAATCTCACATAGGTCGTGACCTCCCAAAAAGGAGAGCTGCTCTGTGCAAAAGACCAGCTCTTGATGACAGTGTACATATTCTTTATTTCCAATATGCTTTTCAAAACAGGCCAAGAAGCTTAAAAAAAAACAAAAACCAAAAAAAAACAACCTGGATGGCAACTTTGTAGTCACATAGATCTGGACCCAAATCCTGAGGCTGGACATAGGGACAATGAGAATTGCCTTCTCTGAACGCCTGTTTCTTCATCTGTAAAAACAAAAGGAACTCATGCCAGAAGTGGTGGCGCATACCTGTATTGCCAGAGACTCACGGAGGCCAAGGCAAGAGGATCACAAGTTCAAAACTAGCCTCAGCGACTTAAAGAGGCCCTACACAACTTAGCAATACCCTGCCTCAAACTAAAAAATAAAAAGGGTTGGGGATGTGGCTCCGTGGTAAAGGGTGTCTCCACGTTCAATTGTCAGCAATAAGTCCTCCCCACAAAATAAACAAATAAAATAAAAGCACTTATATTTTCTTGCAGGTTTGATCATGAGCATGAAATAGAGAGCAGATATGATCGTTCCAGCTCAGTGCCTGACACACATGTGGAGCTGAGCAAATGCTGGTGGATTTCATCATAAACTCCAACCCCTCTGAGTTTCCTAACATCATAAGCACCACGGCAAACAAAAAATCAGAGGTTAGGTTTTCCCCAAGTAGAACAAGACAAGCAGGCCTAAATAACCACAAAACACTGGTTTAAAAAAAAAATGTATTTATAAGGTTGTAGAACACGTATTTGAGGAGGTGGAGGAAATGGACAGCAGAATGAATCAGGAAAAACTTAGAATATCTCTGTAGCCTTTTTGTGTAAATGTTAACCAGTCTACAGTTCAGTTGTTATTTGGAATTAGAAGCAAACGTTCCAGATCAGAGTTGATAAAGCGTCCTGTGACCTGCAGGGTGAATGTTTAGACTCATCGGTTCCCTAAGATATGCTGAGCGACAACGCAGTTTCTGCCCCATTTTCTTTTGGAACAAGTCAGAGTATATTTGAATGAAGGAAGGTATGAGTGGGTGATTGAACAGAAGGATATTCTAGCCCAGTAGATAAATGCCATTTATCTGCCATTGTTAGGCTATTGACCTAGCAAGGCCAATTTGGAATATCAATGTGCTTCTAAAATGACTTAGAAAATTTGAGAAGTAGCTCTACTGAAAACATGTGATCTGCAAACATTATCTACTTTACCTGAACCCTCTCAAAGAAGCCTAAACAGAGATCCAGATTCAGCAGGAGGCATATGAGAACCTTAAGAACTTGACCTTCAGCTGTGGAACAGAGATCCCTCCTGCCCTTCCACCAAACACTCTCAAAATTTAACCAATAATTCCTGTGATAAGAACAGTCTTCCCAGATTAGGTAAGACCATCAGTCAGGCCTACCAATACCATCATGTTAGATACACCATCACATTTTCCTAAAACAGCAATAATTTGTCACAAGAGGGACTTGCAGGACATTGCCATGATTATAAAGTCTAGTTTGAGATGAAAATTAATGCACATGCAAGCCTGGACCACTGTGGGTGTGACACAGGCAAACTCTTATGCAGTATGGCTTTAACAATGCTCAGAGTTCCCTCTCCTCTCCATATGTATCTTTTCATGTCTTGTCATATATCTGAATGATATATGAAATCCACCTGCCTGTGTTACTCGACCTGAGGACTTTGGTCTCTTTAAAATCATGAATACTCCTGAGTAACATTTTAGGCACTATTCATTTGGAACTCAGTGCAAATTATCTGTAAGCAAGACTGAGTTGGGGAAAAGATACTTGTGGCTCAGACTAGACAGTGCCAGAAAAGCCAAAGAAACCATTGCAGATTGACAGGTTAGGGAGCTTAAATGGAGCTCTGATTACTTTATAGTTGTTATGGATCCAATGCTGCTCACAATCATAGTCAAACTCATTCACTTTGCAGGGAAACCTCACCTCTATCCTGGATGCTAGATTTGCAGGTGGCTCAAGGGACTTTCAGCATGCTGGGTGCAGTCGGCACCCCACGTCATCAAGTCATGGGCACGGTAGGGGAAGAAGAGTGGTCAGAGGGGTGCAGAAAAGGATCAATAGAAGTTGCCACAAAGGGGCCGATTGTCCCATCTCCCTTTTTGATTATGTGACTCCAAGTTCAAGGCCCTTGGAAGAAAGCCAAATAAAAGGGAGAAATAGAAGCAGAACAGGAAGATGTATGTTCCTTGATTGGGAGTTACTGTAAAGAAAGGACTTGTCGGGGAAGAGGGAGGGGTATACTCAGAAAGCATGGCACAAACTCCAACCCAAGTGCCTTACAACCGGTGGAAAATGCACTCTGATCTACCTGTGTGATGAATGATAAAAAGGAGCAAACTATTGTTATACTCAAAAACATGGATGAATCCCAGAAAAATCATGGTGAGTGAAGGAGGCCGATCTAAAAAGGTTACAAGCTACATGATGCCGTTTATAGGACACTCTCAAAAAGACGAAACTACAAGAACCAAGAACAGACGGATGGTTGACAGATGGGGATGGGAGGGTTTGACTACAAAATGTCAGTACAGCGGATTTGGGGTGAAAAAATTCTAATTATGGTTACAAAAATCTCTACACGTGTTAAAACTATAGGAGCACACACAAAAGTAAATTTTACAGTGTATGATATTTTAAACAAATAAATGCAAACATGCAAGAGCAAAGAAAAAGAGTATGACAGATGATTAAATTGAAATGTATTTTTAAGTTTTATTTTATTTTAATTGAAATTATAGTGAAAGACCCTAGCCCAGTAACCCCAGGCCCAATTGCAAAACCATCAGGGCATGTTGCAGACCCATGCAAATTGTTTATCTGATAATCAGTTAAGGGTAGCCAGCTGTGAAAGAACAGGATGGTTGGGAAAGAACAAAAACCCAGGTCCCAGGGCATTCTTAGGCAAATAGGAACTGATAACATAAAGTGAAGAACAACTTTGCCCTTTAGGTAATCTATATGCTGGGTTCAAAATAACCAATAAGAAACCTGTTGCTTACCGCGCGCGCGAAACCTGCCCCTTTATCCTATAAAAGACCTGTACCCCAAAGCCCGGTGTGCCAGTTCACCAAAGCTCCGGCTGAGGTTTTGCTGAGCACCCGCAGGCGCCTGTGTATCAATAAACTGCCTCTTGTTTTTGCAGCCAGTGTCTCGTGCATTCTTCCTTGGACAGGGAGTCGGAGGGTCTTTCAATAGTTGTACACATTTTCAGGGGATAATGTGATATTCCAACATGTATATATATTGTGTAATGATCACGTCAAGATAATTGGCGTATCCCTCACTTCAAATGTCTATCATCTTTGTGATGAAATACTAAAAATCCTCTCTTCTAGTTATTTTGAAATGTACAGTATGTTATTGACTGTCGTCACCTCGCTGTGCAACGGCACACTAGGACTTACTCCTCCAACTAAATATAACTTTATATCTGTTGACTAACCTCTCTCCACACCCTGTTCCCCACAACCATGTCCAGCCTCTGGTGACCATTATCCTGTTTCTTAAGATCACCTATTTTTAGTTCACATATGAGTGAGATCGTGTAGTATTTGCCTTTCTGAGCCTGGCTTACTTCACTTAACTTAATATCATCTAGGTTCATTCATTTTGTAGCAAATGACAGGATATATGGCTGAATAGTATTCCACCGCCTAAATTTTCCTTATGCATTTGCAAGTTGCTGGACACTTTAGTTGATTCCATCTCTTGACTACTGAGAATAATGCTGCCATAAAGGTGGGCGCGCAGGTGTCTCTTCAACATAGATTTGAATTCCTGCGGCAGTTCTAATCTCAACTGCTTCAGGAAGCTCCATGCTGCCTTTCATAACAGATGCACTAATTTACATTTCCACCAACATGCTCAAGCACTCTCTTTTCTCCACATCCTTGCCAGATGTTAGCTTTTGTCTTTTTGTCATTCTAGCTAGTGTGAGATGATACCCTACTGTGATTTTGATTTGCATTTTCTTAATGATTAGTAATTTCTAGTGTTTTTTTCACTTAGGGCAAGATTATGATGGTAATGGCCTGGGATAAGCTGAGAAAGGCTCACTTTTTTTTTTTTCTGGTACTGGGGGGATTGAACCTAGGAGTGCTCTACCACTGAGGCACATCCCCAGTCCTTCTGATCTTATTTGAAGACAGGGCTTGCTAAGTTGCCCAGTCTGGTTCTGAAATTGCCATCCTCCTGCAACAGTCTCCAGAGTAGCTGATTACTGGTGTGCACCACCATGCCCAGCAAGGCTATGCATTTCAAGCCCTTGATCCTCATGAATCTCCTCCATGGTATAGATCAAGAAAACTGGACTTAGAGGAATTAATCATCTTGGCAATTAATGTTCAGATACTAATTGGTAGAACCAGAAATCTAAGCCATGTCCGTATTTCTCTAAAGCCTGTGGTCTTTGCATACATTTTACCAAGTTCACATGTCCCTCCATTCCATTTGGTAGAACACAGCCAGTATAGAAATGGCTTAAGGTATATTGTTCATTCATGAGTTGTTTAGTGTTAATGGACATGACTGAATAAAAACAGATTTGTAATAAGAACTTTTTATTTTCAAAAAATAGGTATTTAGAAGCATATTCCAAAAACCAACTGATAGCTGACTTTTTCCAAGCAGAATTCAATGCAAAAGAATTTTCATCCATTCAGAAAATCAAGACAGTGTTTTCAGATGGAGGAATGGGGACATCACAGCAACCTCAGTTCAAGTGAAAAGAAGGGAGTGATGGAAAGTCGTAGAGACTTCCCAGTTTGCAAGGACTCGATAATGTCAATATTGGTCACAAGTGAGTCCAAGAAACGGATATTTTCCTGCAGATGTAGAAATGGCCTTAATGTTCAAAGAAGATCCAAAACTTCCTGACATGTTTGAGTTCGGCGGGGGGTGGGCAGCCTTGGCAAATAGTATGATGTTTTATCTCTTTAAAAAATAAGAAGAATGAAAGGAGAGGAGAGGCTAGAAGGAGGAGTAAGGCGGGGGCAGAGGGGATCAAAGGGAAGAAGTTCTGGTACCGTGGTCTGGGCCTGTGATCCTAGCATTTAGGGAGGTCGAGGCAAGAGAAGAGCCAGATTCAAGTTCAGCTGGGCAATTTAGCAAGACCTGTCTCAAAATTAAAGATCATTAAAAAGGAAAAAAAGGGCTGGGGTTATATTTCAGTGATAAAGGTCACAGGGTTTTGAACTTCTATACAGCAAAAGAAAGGAAAGAAAGAAGTTATACTGTGAATTGAAACCAACCTTTAAACACACACACACACACACACACACACACACAACTTCATGACATACTTTTAATCATTCTCTGGGAGAAAAATCAGTACAGACTGTGCTCAAACAAACAAACCAAAAAAGACTCTTTAGCTTTACTAGAATAATCACACAAAGTCAAATTGCATTGCTGGCCACTTCTGAAATAAAGAGCATGAAAATCTGAAAATTAAAGGCTCTGAAAGAGCAGCTTGCCCGCTCCACCATAAGCTGGTAGATCTTTCTGTTTGTCACTGAACAAGCCATATTTTCAGGTCCAAGCATCCATTTTGTCTTTATTCTAAATAACACGAGGCAGGAGGTCCTGGGAACCAGCCCCAGGAAGACCCTCCTATAGACCCTGGTGGTGGGGAGCTGGTGGCCCTCCCAGTCCCAGTTCTGAGTACTCAGATCAGCATTTCTTGTGCCGGTTCAGTGATCATGAACTTGCATATATTTTTTTCCTTACTAAAATCAGTTACATTTTTATGAATCTTTTTTTAACCTTCTACAGCCTTAAGTTTTTGTTGCTGTTATTGTTGCTTTGTTTGCTTTTGCTACCAGGGATTGAACCATTGAGCCACATCCCTACCTCCTTTTATTTATTTATTTATTTATTTACTTTTATTTTGAGACAGGTGTCTCTCTAAGTTGCTCAGGGCCTGGCTAAGTTGCTGAGGCTGGCTTTGAACTCACAATCCTCCTGCCTCAGCCTTTTGAGTTCCTGGAATTACAGGTATATACGACCACACTCAGCCCTGCAACTTTAAGTTTTTAAACATTGGCTCATAAATTAAGGACAATGCTATTCTATGATGAATTTTGTGTTTCTGTGTATTTCCCAGGATGTAAATGAGCCTACATGCACCCAGGACACAGAATATGTGTGCTTACACATGAAACTCCAAGGGAGGGACTGGGATCAAAATGCCCCAGCTCAGCCCATCTTAGTAACTATGGAACACTTCTTTGGGTGTATGTAACTGTTCACCTTCACCTTCACCTTCACCATCATGACATTCTTATCTACCTGCTGTAATTTACTAACAGCTTACATTTTAGTTGTACTTAAAAAAAAAAAAAACAGCTTTATCGAGGAATGATTTACATACCATAAAATGCATTCATTTTAAGTGTACTGTGTTGGTTTTTGGATTAAAGTGCTATTGCTGCCTTAACAACTGCCCATAAACTTACCAGCTTAAAACAACCTGGATTTATTATCCGACAGTCTCCATAGATCAAAAGTCTGGCTCACTCCAGCCATCTTCTCTGCCATCCTCAGGCAGAAATCGGGGTGTCAGCAGGGTAGCATTCTCTTCTGGAGGCTCTGGGCAAAGATTCCTTAAAAGGTCATGCAAGTGTTTGGCCAAATTTAGCTCCTTGTGTTTTCAGGCCAGAGGTCCCTACTTCCTTACCAGTGGTGATGGGGCTGTCTTCACACTCTGAGGTCATCCTAGTTCCTTCTCTTGCTCTTCCTGTGGCCCCTCCATCCCTAGTGGGTCCACTCCTTCCTGCACTTTAAATCTCTCCAACTTTCCCTTCCAGCCAAAGAAAGTTCACAGCTTTTAAGGTCTCATGTCAAGACCCTGAGCCCATGTAGATAACCACGGATAATCTTCCCATTTTCAGGCCTGTACCTTATTACTTCTACAAAGTCCCTTTACCATCATGTGTTAGTAACACGTTCACAGCTTCCAGAGATTTGGGCAAAGACATCTTTGGGACACCATTCAGCACACTGCAGTCTTTATTTCCTCTGATTCCCCCAAAGACCTGATCTGATTAATGGGGCAGCTCACGTTTCTCACCATGTGACTCGGCACAGGGACTCCTCCAGTGTGTGCTTCCATATTGACTTCTTGGGGGCAAAGAATAAGAGTCTGACAAGAATCTGACACTTTCAAATCAATTTTCTCATTTAGTCCCGGCACCCCTGGCAGCAGGTGCCATTGTCCCCAATATACAGATAAGTAGAGGAGCTCGGTGGGTTGAGTAACTCGCTCCAGGTCACACTGTTAGTAGAGAAAACAGGATTTGAACTCAGATCTTCTCTCAAACCCAAATTCTGTCCAGAGGAAGTAAAAGATGGGGGGAAGTGTCTCCATCATTTCCTAAGGGTTTTAGCTTCCCTTCCTGGCAAGACTGTCACAGAGACAGACATTCTTTTTTTTTTTTTTTTTTTATTCTGTCCATAAATAGTTACTGGGTTCATGTCACATGTCAGCTACTCTTTTTAGGGTACTGAGGGGACTGGGCAGTTAAAAGGAAAACCAAAACAGACAAGTATGCCTGGTTTGCCCAGAGCTCATGTTGTTATGTCAAAGACAAGCAATAGTTAGATGTGTCCTGTAAACACGGTAAACTCCATCAGGAAAATCAAGCAGGCTAAGGGGCAAGAGAAGAACTATAATAGGGCAGGATGAATGAGTGGGACTCAGAATGAAGGTGACGTTGGGGCAGAGAACTGAAGGAGATGAGGCACACACATGGCAAAGGTCACAGGTGAATAGAACATGCATATTTATTTAGAAACTAGATATGTGTAGCATAACTAACTCAACTGTGGCTCTTTCCTTTGGTTTAAAGGGATTCTGTTGTTACTTAGGAGAACCTGACCTTCTCTCATATCCCCCAGTCAACTTAGTATAGATACCTCTCCACTTCAGGTCAAGGTCAAGGTCATGAGGTTTGGCCTTCTGATCATAATAAACTTTTATTGGCTCATACAATGTGGCCAGTCCAGCAAGTACTCTGCAAACATCACAACGACCCTGCGAAAGAAACACTCATCATTGTCCCTGTTTGTACAGCTGAGCATGCAGGGCCTTGGAGTGCTCATCCAACATCCCAAGGTCTCAGTGTGGCCAATGCTCATTGTCACAGCCCCTTAGCCATTGTGACCTGAGTCCTTTGAGCAGGGATTGTAAGAAGACAAGTGGTGTCCTTCTGACACCGTAAAGATCGCCCTGGTCTCCACTCCTTTTTTCCACTCACGTAGAAAATCTTCCCAAGAAGTAAAATTGCAGGCTCAATTCTAAACACATGCACTAGACTCAACAGGCAAAGGACTTGCTTTTTTATAATCTGCTTTGATGGAAGAGTGAGGGTAGAAGAGGTCACATGTAGGAAGGGATCCCTTTAAACTTATACAGAAGTCAGGACAGCTAAGTAAAAGGCAGTGGACCAGCAAAGAGCAGAATGGGGCGCCAACACCATGGCTGCTCCCAGGCATCTTTCGTTTTCCCTACTCCAGGAAATACCCACTGACTTATTGTCACAGCAAATCAGACCCCAGCAGGAAGAGGAAAGCAAGTGAACAGCTCATCCGTCTACCTAAGTTATTGACTTACTAGCTTCAAAACTGCAATAGTCTTTTTCTGCCCCCTGCCCCAAGGGAAAAGAAAAGGGGAAGCAGAGAAGGAAAAAGAGAAAAAAAATTAAAAAAAAAAAAAAGAATGAAACTAGAAAGAGAAAAGACAAAAAGTGAACAAAAGATCAAAAGAATCAATTTTCATTCCAGATTTCCCCTTGCAACTTAACTTTGCCCAAAGCCAAGAAAGAAATACCTATTCCTTATCTCAGATCTACAGAGATTATAATGTTTATTTCTTTGAATGCCAAGTCTCATATCTTTTTTTTTTTCCACATTACTTTTTATCAAAGATCAGGGAGGGCAGCTCCCTGGACTTGTTTCTGCCTTTATTCCTTTCTCTTTTAATAATAGCTCAGAAATCTAGCCACTCTCTGCCCACATGTGTTGGTTTTCATTAAAAGTGGAACATTTCTTGGCTAAAAGTTGAAAGAACACAACCTGCTCAGCTTAAGTTAACTTCGTCATTTTATCTCGCAAGTAGCAATAGAAATCTCAAAGTTTTGTTTAGACACTATTCTTTGATTTTGGAACAAGCTTCCAAAAAAAAAAAAAAAAAAAGGATTATGACTTTAAAAGCACACATTCACACGGGAACTCCGACAACCTTTAAAAGGTTTCAAATTCAAGTTCCAGCTTGAAAGTGGATCGTATTTGAATGGATGAGATTTGGGGTTCTTTTATGCTGAGCATGCTCAGTATTTGGAGGCTGCAGGACAGGTCCTCAGGCAAGTGGAGCAATTACAGAGTTGAAGATCAACAGCAAGAGGAAAAAATTCATCACCCGATCTATAAATAGATGTTTGGAGCGTTGTTGCTGAGGAGAACTGACCTTCTTTCATATCCCCCAGTCAACACGTCTGCCTGTGGAAAGTTGACATTGGGTGGCACTATTTTTCTCATGTAATTAAAAAATAAAATAATCACTTGATTCTAGTATAGATACCTCTCCACTTATGATGTGATCACATCCTGATTTAGCTCACCCTCAGTTGAAAATATCTTGTAGAAAATGCTGTATTTACTTATTTACATATTTATGTATTTTTGCAGTACTGCAGATGGAACTCAGGGTCTTGCATATGCTGAGCAGGTGCTATATCACTGAGCTACCCTCCTGGCCCTGGAAAATGTATTTAACACACTATCCTACCAAACATGCTAGCTTAGCCCTGGCTCCCTTAAGCACGTTCACAACACATTAGCCTACCATTGAGCCAAATCGTCTAGCACATTTTATTTTTATAATAAAATGTTGAATAGCTCATGTCATTTATTGAATACTTGTATCAAAAAAAAAAATCACTGGCAACACAGCAACAATCGTCTCTCCTCTTGAACTGACTGGGAGCTGACTAGGAGCTACAGCCCACTGCCACCGCCCAATGTCATGTCAGAATATTGTGCCACACATCACTATCCTGAGAAAAGATCCAAATTCACAACTCCAAGTACCATTTACATTGAATACAAATCATTTTTGCATGATCCCAAAATAAAAATTAAAAAAAAAAAATTCAAGTCCAACCGTAGTAAATCAGGGACCATCTGTATAACATTCATATGGAAAATTACAGAAATTAGAAGTGATATGATTGATGAATTAGGACAAAGGGAGTTCTCCTGTGTAACCAGCATGGATGTCAAGAAATAGCTATGTATCCCTTTGTATTAACAATTTTGTGTGCGAACTGAGCAGTTGCCAACTTAAATGTTATTTAAAACATGCCTGATGGGCTGGATCCTGACCAAAGTCAGTGTGCAAGATACGTGGGCTCTTCTATTTTTCTGTATGGATCTCTCGACTTAACATTGCACATGTGTCTGTGCCTGCCCATGCACACACACACATACACACACCAGCACTTCTGACCAGCTAGGAAGGAAACTGAACTTCTAGCATTACAAACATTAGCCAAATCCAACTTTTCGTACTGTTCACCAGTTGGAGAGGTGGGACAGGTAACGGGGAGACCGCAATTGTACAAGCAATCTGTGCCTTAGTAGAAACTAATTAAAATCTTTACAAACAATTCTGTTGCAAATCCAGGTTTTTAAAAATTCTATTAAAATGTTAAGTTTCAGTCCAAAGTCAAAAGGACTCCAAAATACCAAAATTGATTTAAATGTCACAAAAACCAACCCACTTAGATTTACGACAAGGATTCTTATCATCACACTAGTAATAGCACATGTGTTTTTTGGAGATTGCACATAGTACAGGAAACAGTTCAAGTATTTTTTACAATATCTTCAGTGAACCAACATAATAGCTTTTAAAAGGAAAATAGAAACAGCGATCCATAAAATTAGGAAAATTAGGAATCAACTGTAAAGTGTCCAGAAACGCCATTGGCGTATTAAAAATTCCTAGTTTAAATGTAAAAATACAGTTCCACAGGACAGAACTCCACAGAGGAGCTGGCCCATTTATGCAAGTGAAAGCTTGCACTAATTAATTTTCCACATGTCCATAAGGAAGAATGCACGACTAATACCATACATAGCTGCTGGTATTCTGTGATAGGAAAAGAAGAGCCAGTGATCAGGGGCACCCGAGAAAGGCTGCAGAATCCTTGTCTGGGTGATCACCTCCCCTCAAGCTTCAGATGGGGCGTACTGCATGTGGGGCAGGCCTAGAGACGCTGAGATAAAAAGATTCAGAACTATAGAAACTCCCCTGCAAACTAAACCCTATGTCCTCTCAGCCCGAATAGGTTCCTTTTCCGCAGTGGTTTAGGGGCTAGGGCCAGATGACCCAGTATCAAATCCCTCATGTGACACTGTCTCTGACTGGCCTTGAGCAAGCTGCTTAACCTCTGTGGGCTTTAGTTTCCTCAGGATGAAACAAGTAGACTCATAGCATTTCCTTCCTAGTGCTGTTGTAGGGGTTAAATGCAATAGGATATGTCTAGAAGAGTAGCTGTCACTTAGTAAATGCTCAGTAAAAAAAGAGCTTTTACGGTTATCATCTTCAATAACTGTTTATGCTACAAAAATTAAATTTAAACCCTGTCATTCCTTATGAGAGGCCACTGAACTTAGCAAAGAGTGGAATGCATAAATACCACTCTGGAACAAAGAATATAAAATGAAATGGTGACAAATCAAATGATGATTGCAGTTTTAATGGTGCAAAGCTGGTGGGAGTATTGATAAGGCATCCCAAGTTCTCACATTCAGTGGCCTGGAGTGGGATGTGACCTGGAGAGGCTGTGAGGCCCATCGGGAGCCCTATCAGCAGTGAGGTCTCACTGAGCTAGGAAACAGGAGACAAGGCAGGCTATGGCTCTGGTGGCAGGACACTGTCCCCCAGCTGAGCTGTGCAGGTTACACTGGAACACAACAGACTTCCTGCTGGGAGTGACTTCAAAATCTAGTTCAGGCTGGACATGGTGGTACACGCCTGTAATCCCAGCTGCACGGGAGATTGAGGCAGCAAGATCACGAGTTCAAAAGTCAGCTTCAGCAAAAGCCAGGCACTAAGCAACTCAGTGAGACCCTGTCTCTAAACAGAATACAATAGGGATGGGAATGTGGCTCAGGGGTCGAGTGCCCCTGAGTTCAATTCTTGGTACCAAAAAAAAAAAAAAAAAAAAAATCCAGTTCAGAAAGCAAAGCCCAAAGAGTAGGCAGGAGCCAATGATTCTCCTCCACATTGACTATTCTCCATCTGTCATTTCCACCTGGGGATTGTTCAACACCCTCTATCCGTTCTCCATAGCGAATTAAGTCCTTGCCTTTTCCATTATTTGATCCCCAACATGACATAGGAGGACCACCCTGAATTGTTCAACTAAATAGATTGGATCCATGGATGGGAGAAGATGCAAGTTCTGTTGGCTGACACAAAAAAAGCCAGAATCCAAAGAGAAACACCAGCAGATACTACCAGGTCCAGTGGGAAACTCCCATGGGGAGGGGTGAGTGGCAGGATTCACTCAGGGGAGCCCCCTTGCCAAGGAAACCAATGGGGACATCATGGAACAGAGCCAGGGCCATCACCAAAGGAGGGGAGTCATCCCCGAGCACCAAGATCCCCCTTGGAGACATCACCCTTGCCACAACGCAAACACAAAACCCTTGGAGGCCATATGAAGAGATTGTCTCTTTTAACATCGTTCTTGCCAAAGTTCCCTGCTAAGAAAGGTTGCGTGTTAAGAGGACCAAAATCTTGGAATATGGAATGACTCACTTCACAATGTAAAATGGTAACCTGACCTCAAACTCAAACTGACACTGTGGCTCAGGAACAGAGGAGTATTATGGTAAAAAGGAAAAAGAAACTCAGCTTACAGAAGATAGGCAGGCTGCTCTCCAAGCTTGGGTGGTGCTTAACAGCACAATCATTTAGAGCATCCCCCCTCTTCTTTCCAAGTGCACTTCCACAGAGTTCCAGAGCTCTTGCAATAAAACAAGCTAAGAAAAATATGGAACACTAGGTGTGTATCTGCTGGGCCAGACATAAATAATAAAACAAGGGCACATTGATTGTTCTCCACACCTGACATAAATACAATTAGCTGTGCCTACCTCTGACTTGCTCTTATGTTTCATCTAGACATAGTTTATGGCCGTGCCTGAGAGTGAGATGCTATTAAGTTGAGCTCCTCTTGGCAGTAAGAAATAATGAAGATGACAAACTTCCCCATTCCAGGACTTCCATGTCATGTTTTTTGTTGTTGTTGTTTTGTAGTTTTATAATGGACGTTTGATTTAAGAAGGAAATTCTTTCCCCTCCTTTGCTGCATAGGAAGGAGTGAGCAGGGACTCACTAAGCACACTCAATGCACATGCTATACTCCCAGGTTGCAAATCCCTCTGCGTGAGTAAATGGCAAAGAAAGGTGGCAGTAAAACAGAGACTGATGTCACAAAAGAGTGCGGTGACTTTGGATCCTCCTGATAAGAGGATTTGCATGCAGGCAGCACATGCATATCCCAACATTTATTTGGAAAGCAGAGCCACGGAGGCAAATGAGTGCATCTTCTCAACAGAGGTCTTGCTGGGGGAGGGGCACAAAATACAAGTGGAGGATTTAGTCCATCTGAATTCCTGGAGCTATTTACTACAGGGTCAGCCATCTGTCTCTTGCTGCAGTTTCCATGACAAGGCAAGATTTACCAAAAAAAAAAGAAAGAAAAAAGAAAAAAATAAGGCTTTAGCATCAAAAACAAAAAGTAATTTTTATAGAAATGTGCAGAATGTTTTCCAAGATACTTTTGTATCACACAGAGGGAAGCTAAGGAAGAAAAAAAAAAAAAAAAAGGCTAAGTTGATGTTAGGAAGAAAAGACTCAGGATCAAGAAAAATGACGAACATCTTGAAATGGTTTGTGTCAGATATAATTCCCATCGCGTGAAGAAGGAGGGCTTTCCTGTAAATCATGTAATGTCTGCATTTCTCTAGAGAGGAAAAAGAGTGCTCCTGCTCCTAGAAACTGCATTGCTCCTACTGGTGTCCACCCATCTGTGCCCCCACAGCCCCTGTGTCCTTCAGGATGCTCCCCCAGCGCACTGTGTGAGGCTGGAGAGCTTCTTCCAATCTCTGTGGCTACTCCCCTCCACATCTTCAAATCTCCTCTGTTTCTGCTTCCTCAACTCTTTTGCACACCTTAAAAAATATCTGATGAAATTTGAATGTTTAAAAATGTAAGTGAATGAGAACAGGATGGGAGCAGAGGTCCAAAGAAATAAAGAAATGAATTTTGCTTTGTCTTTAATCCATAACATCCCGAACAGATGCACATGTGGGGAGCTGATTTCTCAAATCCCAAAAAGGATCACCAGATTTTAGTGGACCTTCGTGGCCTGTAACAGTGGTTTTTAATTTTCTTACTTTATCCTTTAACCCATTTAAATCATTTATTCTACAAATGTCTTTGCTTTGTGCCAGGTCCTATTGTGCTAAGAGGCAGGGATGCAGTGTGGTAGGGAGGGGAGGGGCAGGAAGTCAAGGGGAAGAGGAGGGGGCATGAGGTGGGGGAATCCTGGAGGGACAGGGGAATAGGGAAGGGCGTGGGAGGACCACTTGAGCTCTGGCAGCATTAAGAGGCTGTGGGCTTTTCATTCTGAGTACAGAAATGCCATGGGGCAATTTCCAACATGAGGCTCTGTGGAAGAGAGATCACAGGATGAGAAGTACAAACAGAATATTTAAGGAAAGCCCAATGCAATCTAAACAGGATCCTTTCTGGCTAATAGGGCAAAGGCGGGCTCCAAGCTGTAGAATTCATTTCTTTCCTCCTCAGAAAATTTCTGAGGCAGAGAAATCCTGAAGGTTCTCAGCGTGTTCTGAAATGCCTCCCCGAAGGGCACCTCCAGAGCAGCCTGCCCTCCTGTAGGAACCGACCTGCAGGGCAGCTATCTTCAGGATTCGTGTGTTTCTGTCTTAAGTGATTTTTTTTTTTTCTTTCAATAAACCACACATTTCAGACACAAATATAAAATATATATGCACAGTTGAATATATAATTCTGTTACGGAATAAAAAATTTTTGACACTCAAAAAATATGCCTTGTCCACATTCGAGACTCCTCTGGGTCTGGCTGCAGCAGCCATGACTGATTTTTCTGTCCCCTGCCCTATTCCTCAGGATGGACAGTACCCACCTGCAGGGAGTTGATGCTCTGCTGCTGACATGGCCTGTGGGCTCCTCACTCCTCTGTCCCGTCCCTAACCCTTTCTTTTCCACACTGGCACCCTTTACCATTCCTCATGCTCACACCGGGCTGTAATTCCAAGTGCTCCGACGCCACCCCTTCCTCCTATTGTCATAGACACAGTGGTGCAAACTCAGAGTTAAATTGCTGTATCTGCTTGTTTACTGCCACCTATCAGTGTGGTTATATGTAACTTCTAGGTCTGTTGTCCCCCTCAAAATTTAAGTTAGACAAGAGAAGGAAGTACATCGTGCACTTCTTTGCACCTACCAAGGAGTTTACTTACACATATATCATGATCATTATAAAACGCTCAAAACCAAAGGTATTGATGTCATGTGGGGACTCAGACCTAGAAAACAGAATTGGGATCCCAGCAGGTGGAAGAAGATGCAAGATGCAGTTAGGAGAGTAGATGTGTTTTATTCAGAGGTAGCAGCAGCCTCTGGCCAGCCCCCAGCCATTTCCATTTAGCCCCGGAGTCTTTCCCATAGGCTTTTTTATATGCAGGGCAGACAGAGAAGGCACACTGCCAACAGATTGCATCAGTGGGCGCATGCTCACAAACAAAGGTTCATGACCGTGGTACCACCGTGGAATCAGTGTGTATGACCTTCACTCCACGTTGAAAACAGCCCAGCAGAAGCCTCAGTGAGTGAACCTAACTGTATCCATATAGGGTCTGCCCTAGTGTTGGGGACCATTTGGGTAGGGATCCTTAATCCTCATGGAGCCCCAGAATCATGGGTTCTCAGGCCACAGTCCCAGCACTTACCTGGGGTCAGTTTCTTCACAAGGCTCTGAGGGATGCTGATGCTGCTAGTTCAGGAAGCACAATTTAAATGTCCAGCATTTGACCAGAACTTCTTCCCTAGAATCTAGTAAACCAGAAGTATTCACCCATTTTTAGTTGTTAATAATGCCATCCCACAGAATGGGTGAGTTACAAAAGAAAAAGTCTGATTTTGGCCCACAGTTCTGAAGGTCCATTTCTGAAGACCTGTCTCTGGTGATGTTCTTCTTGACGGCAGAATCCTGAGGTGGGATCGGGCCTCACATGTCGAGAAACAGGAAGCCAGAGTGTGTCTGTCTGGTCTTTCTCTCTCCTCTTATAGAGCCACATGGGGGTCCCATGACTCCATCTACTCCTAATCACATCCCAAAGCTTCACTTCTAAATGCCATCGTAGGGTTAAGTGCAGACCATCTTATTATTTCACAAATGGGGAAAAAATTTCCACACATTGAGTCTGGGGAGGCACACTCAAAACACATGTCCAAACCCTAGCACCAGGTCACCCTGTGCAGGAGGTACATGGATCGCTTCAAGGGGTCTTATAATTTTCTGAAATACTACATCGTATCTCTGTGTGTGCACATCTGGCATTTTCTGAGGAAAAAAAAAAACTGAAGGTTTCACTGGATTTTCAAGGGTGTAAGCCCCCAAGAAAGGCTAAAGAGCACCAATTCCAGTCTCACTTCCTTATTTACAAACCATGTCCCAGAAATGTTAAGTGAGATGGACCTTACCACCCTGTATGTGCAGTGACCCCCGACCTCAGGTCAGAGGTGTTGGACCCCTGTCCAGTGCTTCTTCTACTAGGCCACATAGCACTGAGATAAGGTGTAAGTGCGTCTGCCCCGTGTGCTAGGCTGAAGTATCTCATCACTTATTGACCAAGGGAGAATCTGGTAGTGAACATAATTATTGCTGCATTCTGCAAAAGAATAGATAAATGATCCATTTCAAAGAACTTACAGATAAACACACACAGTTTAGCCAGCCAAACACATACAATTGTCATTTCAGAATGTATGAAATAATTACAGTTCTTACAGTGTTGGAAAAGAGACCCAATGCCTATGTATATAATATTTTTTCTTGGTCCACCATGGTATTTTATGCTTCATGTCACCTTATTTGAGGGTTAGTATAACATGAAGAATAAGCTAATGGTCTGGTTTTCCATTTTTAAGTGGCTTCTATTTTGATGAAAATTATCTGTTTTGAAAGTATTAAGATAATCAGCTTTTACACAGATGGAACACCGTGTGTGTGTGTGTGTGTGTGTGTGTGTGTGTGTGAGAGAGAGAGTGAGAAAGAGAGAGAGAGAGAGACAGAGAGACACAGAGAGAGACAGAGAACCTAAAAAACCTAAGGAAGGCAGGTCATTTTGCTATAGCAGTAAGGATTTAAGAGGGAGTAGAAAACACTGAGCATTCAGCAAAGAAAGACAAAATGAAGAACGATAAGGATTCTTGAAAGACTCCTCCCCCAGGCAAAATTAAAAGAGTAAGTATCTGCAATATTTGCCTCTACCTTGGTCATAATCAACTTCCAATGAGGTGGAGTAGTGTGTCCTACAAAGTAAGAGCCCCAGAGCTGGACACACCTGTTTTCAGATCCCCACTCCGCCATTTATGGCCATGTGATCTCAAGGAATTTACTGAATTTCTCTAAACCTCAGTTTCTCTATCTGTGAAATGGAGATAATCACCTGTGGACACAGCTGTTGTGAGAATTAAAGGCGTTAGTTCTTATATGTGTGGACTGTACAATGATTATTAAATAAATCATAGTTACATAGGTCCCTAAAAAGTACAAATATAAATACGATATTATGATTATTAAATAAATTATAGTTATAATAATCATTGTGTAGCACTTAAATCTGTACCTGTTAAGGATCTATATTAAAAACACATCTTTAGTATTTCATTAGGTAGCTTTGCCCTGACATGACTAACATTCAAACAACCTCTTGTTTCATTCAACTCTAAACCTCAAGTGATATTTTCCTGACATAATGTCAGTGGAGTTTCATTTTAGTCTGAGTATCGTATTGTGTTATAAAAAGAACGTGAACACCAAATATCATGGAATCTGTTCACAAGAGAATGGTTGTTAGACCGTTCACGGGCTTTTCTTGAGCGATTCTTAGTTCTGGTGAACACGGAGAAATGCCCCCAAAGTTTTGAGGGAAAGATATTTTGAACCTAGAAATCTAAACCCAATCACACTGTCAACAAGATGATGAAGACAAAACAAAGACAACTTCAGACACGCAAGAAATAAGAAAGTTTTACTTGTGAATTTCATTCAAGACACAGTCCATTAACACTGAAAGGTGATCTGAGAAGGAGGAGAGTTGAAGAGGCCAAGTAACAGAAAGGTGAGATCAAGTGCGCCAGAACGACAACTGAAAGGTGGTCAGACAGTGGTCTTTCTAAACTAGAACTCAAGCAGGGGGATTTCAGGGGAGGAAAAAGAAAATTTAAAAATGCAGAAAAAGTATTTATTTATTTGATTGGCAAATAAAATTGCATATGCTTATTGTGTACCACAGAATATTATAAAATAGGCACACACTGTGATATTACTTCACATGCTCATCATTTTTGTGGTAGGAATGAAGAAGTTAGTTCCAGGAGAAAAACAGGCATCCCGATGACAGACTCACAATGTGGAAGATGCTACTCTTTATTAAGAAAGAAAAAATGCATTTGGAAAATAAAACACATTGCAAAGTAAAAATAAAAAGCACTTGAAACATGGGGAAATTTAAAAGGTGGAGTGATATGAGTAATGAAAAAATCTAGCCAGGCATGGTGGCACACACTTATAATCCCAGCCACTCAGGAGGCCGAGACAAGAGGATCACAAGTTCAAGGCCAGGATCAGCAACTTATCGAGGCCCTAACCAAGTTAGCAAGACAAACCAATCACAATATGTGGTTCTGGAGTGAATATTATTTTATAATCAAAATATTTTAAGGATTATTGTTTTTAAATTTTGCAATCAACTAAAAGCAAACAATGACAACGTGATTTCAGTTGTCGAATATAATATAAATAAGTAACCTTGGTAATGTGAAAGGGGTGATATTGTCCTTGTTTTACACTGATGGGGGCTGGGAACAATACACTTTGCCTATAAAAAGACCTGAGAAAATCAAACCTCTGTGACTTAAAACTAGAAATCTTACCAGTTAAGAATAGGACAAAGAGTCCTTGAATCACAAATATTTCATACCAACACCCTATGGTAATCAACATACTTAACAGATGCACTCAAGACGCATATCTTAAAATGTCATTCATGTCAAAATCACCATGATGCTGGGCGTGGTGGCACACACCTATAATCCCAGGGGCTCAGGAGGCTGAGGGAGGAGGATCAAGAGTTAAAAGCCAACCTCAGCAACTTAATGAGGACCTAAGAAACTTAACAAGACCCTGTCTCAAAATAAAAAGATTAAAAAGATGGGGATGTGGTCAGTGGTTGAGCACCCCTGATCTCCAATACCACCCCCCAAAAAATTTTATTATTACCCCAGCATGCTGTACCCAATCTCAAGGTGACATTATATTTATCAACACTCCAGGTATCACATCCTGTGTCCAGACACCAAGCACCACTAACTAAAGGGGGTTGGGGATAGGAAAAGAGGAAGATCTGTTTGAATTTCTTTCTTTTATCAAGATTTTCAGAAAATCCCCTGTAACATCCCTGTATATGACTTCCTATATTTGTATTTAAATAAAATTCTTCTTCTGGCTTGATAAATTTCATGCATTCCCATTTTCCTCTTCAAATTTTATTTTCTTAAAGGGAGGTCTATAAGTAGACTCAAAATCAGAGGGCATAAATATTGATTTGATTCTTTAACTCTCTCTACACAAAATAGTCTCTGGGACCCAAATTCCTTATGTTGAGAATTAGACCTGAACATTTTTTATGATTTTAGACTAAACATGCCCTCATTATGTCTATAAGTTTTTTTATTTAATATTTAATTGAGTTTTAGAAAAGCTTCATAGAAATTAATACCTAATGACCTGTAGCTATCAATCTCAATCTTCCAGAGTCAATTTGCCTTTTTGTGACAAATATTTTGTTAGGCACACTTGACTATCCTGAGAATATTACATAGTTTAAAAAGAACTGATCTTATTCCCTAAAAGACTGTGTTAAAGATTTCAGGTTAAAGGATGTGATAGGCTTATCTAGTGCCAGCTAAGCTTTAGAGGAGAACACAGAACTAGGAACATGTCAGGCTGCAAGGAAAGCCTTAGGAAGGTCTCAAGACACCCAGACATGACCAACAACGTCCAAAACACAGTGTGCAGGTTACTCTTGAGCCACGAGTACTGACACGCATGCAAATCGCATCAGCACAGGTAACTCCCAGATCCAGGGTTTGTCGGCTTAAATACTTGCTACAAGTGTAGCTCTTAGATAGGTGAATGCCCAATTTCCATTATTTAATGCAGTTGACTGTAAATTACAGGTGATAAAATACACAACCTTGACAGCCAGGCTTGGCATGTTTAGGAACATTCTCAGATCAGTAGTCGGTAACTAGCAACCCAGCAAGACCCTTGTTGGTCTCCAGTGGATATATTTGTTGACACGATGTTGAAGAAAGGTTGGCTAAGGATCACATTTTTCTTAAACACCTCTGAGGCTGGAGGAAGGATTACAGCACAGCCCTTGAAACCTTTCACGATGAATAACTGGGATTTTAAAATATACATTCTTCCAGACAACTGTGCCAGAAAATATCAAATAGACTGATCCCGATCCTGTTCCTATAGTAAGTGTGTATATTGTGTTTATATTTGCCATTTTTCAGCCACAAGAGGTACTACTGGTAGTATAATCTTTCTAAAATAGTAAGCAACACAGTATTAACTTCTTTTCATGTACAGGACAGATATATGTCTGGTAGGACATTTGTGAGGCACTGGGTTCAACTGTCAGCACCACATATAAACAAATAAATGTCCACCAACAACTAAAAAAAAGTGACATAATGATATTTAGAAAGTTATTTGTGATGACTTATCAAGTGCAATCACGAATTAGGGAATTACATATGTTACATACTTTTTAAAATTTAAAATCTATGTGAGTCATTCAAAACCAATTTAACTATTTACATTGACATGATTTTGCTTCTTGAAGTCTTGCTTTAAATGTTAAACTAGTAATTTGATGTTTATGTTATTGACCAGATACCAACACTATTATTTTAATAACATTTCATCTTATTTTATGCAAATTCTGTATGTTTGGCAAATGCATGCTCTGCCAGACATCCACCCCCCAGGCAGGGAAGAGAGTGTGGCCATAATGAACTTCTGCACTCTTGAATTTGAATGTAAATAGTTAAATTGGTTTTTAATGACTCCTCTAAATTTTAAATTTTAAAAAGTGTATAACATATGTAATTCCCTAATTCGTGATTGCACTTAATAAGTCATCACAAATAACTTTCTAAATATCATTATGTCACTTTTTTTTAGTTGTCGGTGGACATTTATTTGTTTATATGTGGTGCTGACAGTTGAACCCAGTGCCTCACAAATGCTAGGCAAGAGCTCTACCACTGAGCCACAACCCCAGTTCATCGTTATGTCACTTTTAAAAACTAGTTTCCTATCAGTACATGATGGCACTATGCCATGATGTGCTTGATTATTCTACTATTTCTGGGTGTAAATGTGATTTGATATTGTTTTACTTTAATGTAGCAATTAATATCCTCATATATCCTTAGCCATTAGTAATTTTTATTATAATTGTGATTTTCCATTATCAGCACCACCACTATCAACAAAAACAGCAGGAAGTAGAATAAAAAGAGACAAAGTGGTTCAAATTCCTACAGAGCCCCTGACCCCTTCAAGAAGCAACTGTTACTATCACTTTGATGTTTACAGATTTTCATCAGAATAAGTGCATCTGAGATCGTGTTTATACACTAATATGAATAAATGTGCCCAAGTATTTCTCAAGGATATGGTTTCTACAAATGTAACTGTGGGTCAAAGATAAGTATATTGTAAACACTCATTCTCCCATAAAATAAAAGACCTGTTTTAACTTAAAGAGTTGTATTTCTCCATTATAATGGTATTTTATTCTATTTGCATTTCTCCATTACCAGTTAAATTCCATTAAAAGTAAAACTAGCTTATCATAAGTTTCTTTATTATTTGAATTTCTCCTTTGGTGAATCACTTTTTATATCCTTAGACTATTTGTATATGAGGCTGAGTATTATTTTATTGGAACCTCAGCCTGATTTGTATATTATGGATATTTATCCATTACTTTTTATAGGTATTGCAAATACTTTTTTTCACTTTCTTGTATTGTTAAGGCGAGATTACAATAAATCACCGAGTTGATCTTAAAGCCGATGATAGAACCTTTATTCACCAGCTGGTGGTCTGGATCCACCAACTGGCAAATCAAGGGGTAGGCTGCAAGTCTACACCTTTCAACCCCCTACCAGGGTTTGAGTACATCTTTTATAGCCCAAAACCATATTAAAGCATAAGTAGCTGTTGCTATGATTCAGAACCATACAGAAAAGTCATGAAATCTAAAATTATAAGCAGAAAAGGGAGGGGGCCAAAACGTCCCTAGTTGTATACAAGTTAAAGAAAGGTTCCTAACATCTAGACAATCCACCTCTGACACGGTACATTGTCCAAGAAAAGCTGCTGTATGTATATAGGTGCCTGTATGACCAATGTGACTCTGCAACCTGTACAATCAGAAAAATGAGAAATTATATCCCATTTGATTCAAATGTATGAATTGTCAAGATCATTGTACTGTCATGTGTAACTAATAAAAAAAATTCCTGGATAGAAAGTAATTCAAAACAGAATATAGCCCATGACTACTAAAAAAAAAAAATAGGTGCCAAAGAAAGAACACTTTTACATTGTATAAGAATTGTCATTTTGTGTTGCCAAACATGCTATGCTAAGCAACTTTTGATGGGTATAGAGGTGGGGCTTTCCGTGGGAGAAACATTTCTTACATGATGTGGAGTCTCAGGGCAAAATGCAGTCTGTTTGGTCATTGCCCATACAGCCTGGCCCATAACAGTCTATGTTTTAAAACTCATACTGAATTTTCATCTTCATTGATATTATTAATCTTCTTATTGTGCTTAATAATGTTGGCCCTAGAAAAAGATTATAAAATTGTTTTTATATTTGATTCTTTTTATAACTATCTCTTTAATTTACCCAGTTTGTATGGGTGTGAGATAATGATCTAGTTTTTCCTTTCGCTTGTTTGTTTTTCAGATGGATTTTAGTGTCAGCTTTTCAGATTCTGTAAAGGCTGTGAAACAGAGGCTGGTAGAGTAGTCGATGATTATTTCAGGGAGCTTGCACCCTTCACCATTTATGAAGCTTCCACCCTTGCTTTGACCTTGTCCTCAGTAAATGGCAAGCTCACCTTCCATTTGCTAAGAATAAACATCATCCGATACATCCCTGACTCCTCCTCCTCTTTTTAACTCCCCAAATCCAAATCATCAGCAGTTTCTCTTGCTTTTGGCCCTCTCTTTAAAATACACCTAGAATCTGATCTTGTCTCTGCAAGTTTGATCCCAACCTGGATCCTATCCAGGTCTGCCTCTTCCAGGATCCATCTGCACTGTTCAGTCATTTGTTGATGTGGTCCTCTCAAGAGTATCTCACTCTCCACTGATAACCCATCAGTGAGTATCTTCCCATGCATCACCAACTCAGGTGCTCAGAGCAGCCCCATGGCTCTGCACTACCTGGCCCAAAACACCTCTCCTGCCCTGCTTGCTAATGCTCATAGGTTCTCTGCTCAAGATTCACTGGGCACACCCCCTCCAACAACCTGCCCAGGCTTCCTCCAAACAGCGATTGTGTTTACTGACGTGCAGACTCCCTGGTGAGGACTTCTGGATGAACAGCTATGTAAACAGTGGCCTTACCCATCATCCAGCACTCCAGATCTACTTCCACTACCTTGTCTTCCTTCTGTAATACTCATCAGTGTACGACATGCTATTTATTTATACTTCTTTAATGTCTGTCGCTCCCTCATTGCAGAAATTTTTTTTTTCTTGCATTGTCTTCAGTATGTGGAAAAGAGCTTTGCACAAGGTACGGATTTAATAGATATTTGTTGAATAAAAAAATATTGAGTATTTGTGTTCAGAAACATACCAGGTCTCCAAATTTTGTCTGTTTTCTTCTGATCTTTCGACAAGGTTTTTAAATAGGTTTTCATGCTTACTAAGTGAAAAGGATGTATCTCCTATTACTTTTCAAATGGGTTACTGACAGGGTATAGAAAGATATTAGTTTTGTATATTGATTTTAAATTCAAACAACTTGTTGAAAATTTCCATTGTTTTCTTTACCAATCTCTAAATAGATCATAATTGTCTGCAAATGATGCCAATTTTCTTTTTCCCAATGCACTTTTCCTTACTTGTTCTTCTTTCTTATTGTACCTTCCATTCAAATGGAAACGATAGGCAACTTTTCTTATTCCAGGCTCTACTGAGAATGACCCTTAGATTCCACCATCAAATACCAAGCTCCCTGCCATTTCCTGATGGACCATGCATGCTGTGACCGAAATTTTCATCTGTCAGGCAGTGCGTATTTTACAAGAAATGGCAGCATTTGATTAATCACTTCTCTGATATTAGTTGAGATAAACATCTTTTAATAGATAATGTAGTGATTTATATATTAATAGTTTCTAATGTTAAACCCTTCACACATTCCTTGGATAAATGCTAGCAGATGATGAATTATTTATTTTGTAAAACACTTTATGTAACAGTTCACACATGTATACATACAGATTTTATATATATATATATATATATATACACATATATCATATAGTTAGAATATGAGGTATATCTGTGTTGTCAATATTATATATTCGTATTATTATATATGTGAGATTATTATAGATACCATACACCAAGTCCCTATAATTGACATTGTATTACATATAATATATTCATATTATAATAAAATGAACATTTAAAGCCCTTTATCTTAAGAACTAAGATGGTTGCTGTGACAACTCATTGTGTGCTTCTGGTTATCAGGAGCAGAATTCTGATTTTGTAATTATCTCTCTTTTCCTTGTTTGGTAATGGTCTGTTTATATATTAGCACATACACACTTTTCAGTACAAACAACCAGAACGTGAAGGAAGATTTAGGCTTCCCAGTGTGTGTGTGTGTGTGTGTGTGTGTGTGTGTGTTTGGGGGGGTATACCAGGGATTGAAATCAGGGGTACTTAACCACTGAGCCACATCCCCAGCCCTTTTTATTTAAAAATATTTTTATTTGAGGACAGGGTCTTGCTAACATGCTTAGGTCCCAGACCTTTTTGATATTTTATTTACAGGCAGGATCCCACCAAGTTGCTTAGGGCCTGGATAAATTGCTGAGGCTGGCTTTGAACTCTGGATCCTCCCACCTCAGCCTCCTGAGCTTCTGGGATTATAGGTGTGTGGCACTGCACCCTGCATTACAGATATGTGCCACAGCAGTCTGTTTTTATAGGAACCAGTTTGGTCTGGATGAAGGTCTTTGAGGATCACAGGGTTTGGATGATCCCTAAGACTCAGGGGATGCCACACCATGAGCAGCAAAGAGAACCTGCTCAGTTATACTTAGCTCCTTCACCTATTTTTAAAATTAATTTATTTACTTATTCTAATCTGTTATACATGACAGCAGAATGCATTTCAGTTTATAGCACACAAATGCAGCACCATTTTTCTTTTATCAGGTTGTACACAAAGTAGAGTCACACTGTTCATGTCTTCATACATGTTCCTAGGGTGAGGATACACCTGTTTTTCTAAAAAGCCAAGGCACTTCCAGCGAGGAAGTGGCAATTACCCAGAGACGGGTAGTTCTAGAGGGATCCTTATTGGTTCCCTTCCCTCCCCCGTGGTCTGGGAATCCGCTCCATCCTTCCTCCCTTGCAGGGAGAGGCTAAACAGTGTGGCTCCCTGCCAATCCGGTTATCTCTGTTCTTGGGCAAAGGTCTTAAAAATGAGCCCTGGATGAGCTCCACATGTGTCAGCTCAGAGACAATATTGTTTGAGGATGTTTACCAGTCCCCACAGATGTGCCCAGCAGAGACAAACAAGCCAGGGTAGAAAATCAATAAATAAAATTAAACATACTTAAAAGAATTAGATATAAGACCAGAGAATTACTGATTAATCTGTAAGTGGTCTGGAAGCCAAGTCTTTGCAGATTACTATATTAAAAAAATTAGTTAGTTGATTCTTACAACATAATTTAAGAGAAGAAAAGAGTCTTAGGTAATTTAACATGATTCAATATTTATCTGCTTTCTTTTGGCAAAAGGAACATATTCCCAGTGTTTGATTGGCAAGAATCAAACCAGTTGGCAAGAATTTAGAAACAGAATTTTTGTGGTTTTGTTTGATTAAGTTTGGGGTTTTCTTTTGTGTTGGGGGGGGGGGAGGTGTTTACTTGTTTGTTTTGTTTTGGATTGTGATGATGGTTTCTTAACTTGTAAATGCACAAAAAATTATTGAACACTGAATGCTACAATGAATTCTCTGGTCTGTAAATCACATCTCAATAAAGGTATTAGGAAAAACAAATTGTTCTCGACAGCATACAATGCCACGATTATCAATATTATCTTATAAATAATATTTTATATTTATGATAGTATATTATATTTCTGGCAGTTTTCAACCTCTGAAACACAAGAAATAAAAACCGACACCTATTTTAGCAGAACAGTGTAGGTGGAGGTACAGTGCAGAATGGAAAGTGGGTCTGATTCTACACCCAGCAGCCAGGGGACTGTGTCCTTGAAGAAGTGTCCTTGGAGAATCCCTACTGCGCCACGGTGGGGGGGGGGGCTGGAGATGGCTGTCAGTTTCTGCCACTTCAGCAGCTTCCTCTACTTCTCCCAAGACCTATTCAGCAGTAATTTACAAGGTGCTAAAATAGAATATCTGTCTAATGATGGGAAAATGACTAAACTGCATTAGCTCTCAACAATGCAGCTTAAAGCACAGGAAAAAAAAAATGATTCTAGGTATTTCCAGTGTTTAAAGATTTGTGCAGATTTGTGCAAAAATCATCAGAACAGTAAATTGAGTATGGCCTGGAGAGGTAGTCCTTTAATAGTGCAACTTCACACTGCCTTCCCTTAAACCGATGGGAAAGAAGCAAAGCCCCACAGGAAGCAAAATGAATAAAAGTTAAGAATTTAGAAAGATGATCGCACTGGAAAGTAGGATAAAAGAAGTGCTGGACACTGGAATTGTTCTCAACACACAGATTTATGCTTCCACTTTCAACATGATTTGAAAACAACAAAGACCTACGTGTAGGTTGATTAACTCATGACATACTCAACACCAGCATAAGACTGAAGAAGCTAACACTTGGAAGGGTGGAAAGGCAGCCTCACTCTACCACTCCTTGTTGGATGCCCTCTTCAATCTTCCTGACAAATAATGACTTTCCCTCTTTCTATATGTTAATTCTAAACCCCCTCCCAAGCCCAGTATTCATTTTGATTTTGAGAAACAGACCTTTCAGCACACGGAAATGGAAATCCTTAGGACTGTGCAATGTACAACCTGCACAACTGTACCCATTGCCCTCTCTTCCCTTGGGAGAGATAGTCAAAGTGAACCACCCTCTAGGAGAGGGTGTGAGGCCCAAACCAGGCCAATCAGATGTTTCTACTTATCAAAATCTTAAATTGAGTCAAGTAACAGAGTCTACCCAAAGGTGGCACCCTGAAAAGATGGCCCATTCATTTCTTCAAGTTGGGTTCTTAGAGCTGCCCTGGTTTCTGATTTGAGACCTGTTTCATCAGCGTTTCCCGCACTTTGTGGGCTACTAGAACTCCAACCAGTGCTGCACACATTTTTAATTATTTGGAGACTATTTCTGCAACCTAAAAACCATACCTGGCACAAAGCATTTCCTATGATGGTAACTCATTATTCCTCCAGGAAACTTGTTTCTTGAGCAATCCATCATACCTAGCTGGCATTTGGCTTCCAGGAGTTTCTAAACCCTGGGCCTAACTTTATTTCCTGAGGCTGTCAATCCAACTGAATCCTTTTTAGAGTAATAGATACCTACTATTTATTTATCTGTCTTATCTATTTATTTATTTATTTTGTGGTGATGGAGTCTAGAGCCTTACTCATGCATGCACTCCTTCACCGAGCTATATCACAGGTCCTAAATTATTAAATTTGTAAAGATCGATTCTATGTTCACTCTGCCAAATTTGGCTAAATTTTCTATTCCCTTAGTGGTTCTCTTTTCAACATGTCAGATCTTAAGCAGGTATCCTTTGAAGCCTTTAATTTTGCTGGAGGAAATATATCATCTATGGCCACCAATTATAGCCTAAAACTTCACAAAAACCTTTCCTGGCATATGCTTGGTCATATGTGTGGCTAAATAAATGAGTGCAAATATTTGCAACATCTTACATCTTATATGCCTGACATCTTGCCTGTAAATGAACCCAAAGTCAGTCAAGAGTTGTGAAAAAGGGCTGTTTGGTTTGGTTTGCATGTCAGTCCTGCTCAGTAACTGACTTTGTGCAGAACAGATGATTTGTATGTGGGCCTTGTTCTTATCAAACAGAGGTGTTCATTTCTGCATTAATTCATTTAACTGGTTAATTTGTGTCAAAGAATTTCCTGATAAAGAGGAATGCATTTGCTGTGTCCTGACTGACCACATACTTCATGGCCTACCTTAGGAATACTATCTTTTATAAGTCCTTATGATGGTTGAAAAGGCAGATGCACCCAGGTTATAGCTCCTGGTGACTCTGTGTGTGACTAAATAGCACCCCCAACGCAAATAAAGCAGGAGTCCCATCTGTCTTCCCGTGGAAAGACCTCTGAGTTATAGGGTGGGGTGGGTCACCTTGTCTCTGACCTTGACTTATCTCAAATAGTTCCTGCCCATCCCATGGCATTTTATAATCTATTAATTTCAGCTTATGTTTTAGCTTACGTTCTTATTCACTGAGAAAATGACAAAAGGTAATAGTTACAAAAGTCCAGTCAATAATCATGGTAAATACCAATAAACTAAAATATCATGCTGGGAAAAACCAATCATTGTTAAGGTGAGATTGCAATAAATCACTGAGTCAATCTTAAAGCAGAAGATGGAAACTTTATTCACCAGCTGGCGTTCTGGATCCACCAGCTGGCGGGCCAAGGGATAGGCTGCAAGTCTACACCCTTCAACCCCCTCCCAGGGTTTGAGTACATCTTTTATAGTCCAAAACCATACGAAAGCATAGTGGCTGTTGCTATGATTCAGAACCATAAAAAATGTCATGAGATCTAAAATCATAAGCAGAAAAGGGAGTGGGTCAAAACATCCTTTGTTGTGCACAAGTTAAAGAATGGTTACTAACATCTAGACAATCAATCTCTGACAGAGTACGTTGTCCAAGAAAAACTGGTGCCAAAGACAGAACACTTTTACATTGTATAAGAATTGTCATTTTGTGTTGCCAAACATTCTATGCTAAGCAACCATCGATGGGTATAGAGGTGGGGCTTTCCGTGGGAGAAGTATTTCTTACATGATGTGGAGTCTCAGGGCAAAATGGAATCTGTTTGGTCATTGCCCGTATAGCCGGGCCCATAACATTATCATCTCTAACCCAGTGGAGATTTTCTTTGTGAATTAATATGAGAGAACTTTTCCATGGAAGCCATTAGGAACCCATTTACTCCAGAGGTCTGGACTTGAGGTGACCTGTACAGAGTAGTTCTAATTGTGCTCCTCCCTCATACCTGTCTGAGTTCATTCCCAGCAAACCCTCAGCCTTGTTTTAACTTAAGGTTTGGGGGCAAAATGCAGGCAGGAGCTACCCACACAGGCAAGCTCCACCTTGGGTTTCTCTGGTACAGAGAACACAAAGAGGTGATTCTGGCTCCTCTTCTCCAGGCCACACTCTCACCCTCTCTCTCCAAGGCTTTAGATTTTCCAACAGAGAGGCATGGGGATGCACCAGATGACCTCCTGACCCCTTCCGGATCCATCTGCTATGAACCTCCAGTATCTGTTCCAACAATGGAGAGAAGGTGGAGCTGCACCTGCTTCTCCAATCTCTTGCACGTGTTTCCTTATTACAACATCAATGGGCTCGCAGATCCAGAAAAGGGAAGCGATAGTTCCTTCTTATGCCCATGTAAAAACTATAATTTCATGAAATCATTGATGTGCTTTAGAGGCATTGTTCTCTGTAACTCCACTAGACTGGACCGTGATTCTCAAAGCTCCCTTCCCTTTGTGTTTCTGGTTCGAATGGGTCACAGAGACCCTCAGGAGCAAGAGCTGGTGGCAGATGTGAAGCAGCAGCCATTTGGTGGCTCACTCTGGCATCACGGGCATGAGGCAGCAGAGGGTATTGAAGCCAAGTCACCTCGCCTGATCCTCCTGCAGTTGCTCCCGTTCCTGGTTCTGCTGTATGCTTACATGGCAAAAGATGCGAGCTCTCCCACAGGAACCAAAACTCAGGGTCTGACAGAGTGCGGAACATCCTTGGAGGTTCCAGCTTCTCCATGCTCTTCCTGCGTTATATCCTTCTTGTCCCTACCTGCCTGCCCTGTGGACTTCAAGGCATGGCACTTGTTACAAAGCCAAAGGCCCAGAGAGAGTGCTTGACCAGCTGCCTTCATCACCTAGGGTCAAAAAGCATATATATATATATATATATATATATATATATATATATATATATATATATATATTTTTTTTTTTACATGTAAACCTATTAGTGGTTTCACTTCTGATAATGAATGCTGATGATACACTTGATCTTACCCAAAAAATCAGAGAAGCAATAAAATGCTAATGATACACTCGTCATTAAATAATTTTTGAAGAGAATGTTATCATTTTAAAACTTATTTTTTTCTTAATTGATCTAATAATTGAACACATTTATGTTTAAATACTTGTAAACATTGTATAATATTCAAATCAGGGTAAGCATCTATCTATCTCAAAATATGTACATATACATAAATATATATATATATCAATTTTTTTAAAAAAATTAACTAAATTAGCTAAAAGATAAGCTAACTAAATTAACTTTAAAAAGGAGATTGACAAGGAGGTTAAAGAATTTAGCATTTATTTAGAGAACAAAGAATTGTGATCTCGGTGCACCAAATTAGGGCATCAATGAATAGTATCCGCTAAATCAAGAAAGTGTGGGAAAATATTTTATAGATTTCTACAAAAAGTTGTTTTGGGGGCAGTTCATTGGCTGGGTGGAATGCTAAAGGTAGACCTAGTCTCATTGGCTGGTCAGTTAGGTTATTGCCAGCTGAGAGACACTCAGGGACAGTGAACGGACACTGACTGCAGGTATCTATTCAGATCTACTGAAACATTCTGCAGTTTGACTTTTAGCAATGAATGCAATCTTCAGATTCCACTTTGGAAAGTCTCAACTTCAATGACTGCATTTTGTTTCACGTTAGATTGAGTTGGAACCTTAGGAAGAGGTCAAGTAGATCAACCCTCTTATTTGAAGTATGAAGAAGCCACCGCTCAAGCAGAAAAGATGGATTTGGAGGCAAAGCAAGGTCCAAAGACAGGATTTCTGACTACCCGTCCTGTGTCTCTGTCCCCACATGAGGAAAATCCAGAGTTCAACAGAACATAGTGTAACACATTGACCATAACTGTACTTCCAGAACTGTGGGTAGAGCTCAGTGGTAGAGCATTCGTATTGCATGTGCAAGGCCCTGGCACTATCTCCAGTCCTGGAAGGAAGAACCACTGTGCTCTTTGCATGCATTTAAGCTCTTCTGAGACCATCGGTGTTTCATGTTTGATCCAGGTTTAGGGGAAGATTAACGACATAATGATATAGTCTTCAAAAGCTTAATGATGTAATGATATAGTCTTCAAAGACTGAAATTCCTCAGTATCTCTTCCAAAACACATCACTGATTCATTTTTTCACTGATGGAATGTTTATTGAGCATCTGTCATGTCCAGGCACTGTCCTCAATGAATACAGCAAAGAGATGCGCACAATGGGCGAGGTCCCTGTCCCCATGGATTCTTGGAGAAAACAAAACAAACAAAATAAAGACAAAGAAAAAGTATGCGTTTCACATAGAGGTCATTTCCATGAAGAAAAATCAACATGGTGAGTATATGAAGGTAACCAAGATAGAGTCTTTGGACAGAAGGTTCAGTGTTGTAGTCAGGATTTTTTTTTCCTGCTATAACCAGAAGACCTGACTAGAACAGTTTTGGAAAAGGAAAAGTGTTTATGTGGCACTCACAGTTTCAGAGGTCTCAGTCCATAGATGGACAGCTCCATTGCTCTGGGTCAGAGGTGAGGAAGAACAACATGGGGCAAGGCAGAGGAAGGCAGCTCAGGACATGACACCAGGGAGCAGAAAGAGACACTGCAGATGAGACCAAATACCTCAAAGGTACACCCCCAGTGGCCCACCTCCTCCACCCACTTACCACCTGTCCACATTAATCACCCAGTTAGGTTAGGGTTCTCATAACCCATTCAGTTCAACTCTGAATTTCTTGCATTGTCTCACACATGAGCTTCTGGGGAATTCCTCGTATCTGAACCCTAACTTTGGCAAGGTCTCTGTCAAAGCTGACATCTGAATGGCCTTGCCCATGAGGGCAGAAGTGAACTTCTGATGGAAGATGGTTCCCCTCAGAGAGAACCACAAATAGTCCCAAGGAGCTCCTATGTGCAATGACCAAATTGATGAGGAAAGACACTGACAGGAGATGAGCACAGTGTAGGAAGGAACTCTGGATTGGACTTTGAATATTATAGAAAATCACTAGAATTATGAGCTGGGGGAAAAAATCTTTCAAGTTTTAAAAGGTCATGCTCTCTGCTCTTTGGAAAGGCTTTGAAGGACACAAGAGTAGAAACAGAAAGCATGGTGCTTCAGACCGGGGTTTCAGTTGGGAGGATGGTGAGATATAATTGGATCCAGAATATATCTTGAAGATACAGCAGCAGAACTTAATGAAGAACTCCTTTTAAAGCATAAAAGAGAGGCATCCTGAGCAAGTCCTTGGGTGGAAGGACCTGAGCAAAGGAGTGCCTAGAGGTACTGTTTACTGGGATGGGAACATATCTGGGTGTCAGGGTGAGTCAAATATTCTGTTTTTGAACATGTTAAAATCGTGCTGTGTACAGACATCCAAGTAAATATTTCAAGTAAGTGGTGAGATGTACTCATGGAACCCCATCCACCATATCTTGAATGCAACAGGTTGTGTCGAAGCCTCTGCATATTGTGGAAACATTGATCTACATTCATAAAGCAATGCTAGGCTGTACATGAAGTTGAGAACTTAGATCAATCTACGAGAATTATCCCACCAGAGTTTTGTTAGTTTTTCTTTCCTTACCTATATGAGGTATGCATCTATGAGACTTAATAAAATTATCAGGGTTAATTTTATGTTATCCTAGCAAGTCCATCCGAATACCCTTCCCCTCCACTACTTGTATCCAATCTCACTAGTCTGTCTTTAGAGACTCAGGTTTTACACCAGATGTCCACCAGATCTCCTCCACAAAGATATTTCCTACTTAATTCAGCACACACGTCTCTTTGCTTACATTGCCCCTAGTGTTGAGTCAGTACTGTAAAATCTACCACACCATTATTCTTGGAGGGCTTCCTATGTGTTTCTCTTGTCTCTTCCACTAGATTAGAACTTGGGTTAAGTGTCATATGTTTCTCTAATATCACCCACGGTGACAAACACTGAGGAGGTATTCAGCAAACCTACTTCTCTTTCTCTTTGGATACACCCCTAAACTACATTTCCCATTCTCCTTTGCAGTTTTCCTGGTTGTTACTTAGACAGTGGTCAAGGAAAACTGGATGGAAGTACCACATTCTCAGCTTGTCCATGAAGATGTTCCAAATGATAATACTTCTATGTCCCCCTGTTCAGTCTGTGCATCCCTCCCCCAACTGGATGTTGATGCCCAAGAGGAATATACTTTGAAGATGGCATATTTTCTGTCATTCTGGATGCAGAACGATCACATGGAGCAGGGCCTAAGTTAGCAGTTGGGCTTTTCACTAATGGGAAGAAAATTCTGCTATGTTACTCCATTCAGATATGAGGGTTTACTTATTACAGCATATAGCACTTACTTTAATTAATATCCTGAGCCTAGGGGGAAATTACAAACCTTTGTTTATAAGGCTGCCGGAATCTGTACAAATAAGGACCAATTTTTGCCAGGCAGACATAAGTTACTTGCTCAGAACATGCAGCTAATAAGTGGTAGACAGCCAGGCACAGTGGCGCATGCCTGGAATCCCAGCAGCTTGGGAGGCTGAGACAGGAGAATCACAAGTTCAAAGACAGCCTCAGCAAAAATAAATAAATAAATAAATAAAATACAAAATAGGGTCAGGGATGTGGCTCAGTGGTCAAGTGCCCCTGAGTTCAATCCCCATTACCAAAAAAAAGTGGCAGACACAGGCCAAAACCTGTCTTAACCATCCACTGGTACTGAATCTCTAATGTCATTGATAGTTAATGTGGCAATAAAAGCATTATTGCAATTTTGGGCAGTAACTGAAACAAACCTCTGATGTAAATTTCAGCAGAGTGTGCAGGAGGCTGAGACCTGTGGCTCAGGCAATCTCTGCAGAAGAGCCCAGGAAGAAAATGCAGAGACAAATGGAGGGAACAGTAATGCCTCTTCCTTGGAACACTGTAGCACACATGATTAACTGTCATGGGCTGTAAACAGATCACTGTGTTCTGATTAATTGTCAGGCAGACCCCACTCATCAATAGATACAGCGCAAGGCCTCCAACATTTCATTCCAAATGCCTGACACGTGATGAAAACCTCCTTGTAATAGAAGACTGGGAAGAAAAATGTAAGAAATAAGCTAATAGACAAGCAGTAAACCTTCTGAAAACTGAAGGAGAATCAAACCAAAACGCACTTCTCAGGAACAATATATTAAAATGAATGTACACGAACATATATCGCAACTACTCCATGTCAATTCACTTTGCCAAGGTTTCGAGTTTATGCGTTTCAGATTGAAAAAAGCAAATACAATAAAAACACTTCAAGCCAGCAAAATTTAATTGAGAAAAATCTTCCTGTTTTGTAAATACCATACTATTTACATGTGAGGGTATATATGTTATAAATATATGATGCTAATATGCAATGTCTCATATAATTTGTCCCTTGAAAGCATGATATGGACAAAGCAAGAGCTATACCTATTTGGATTCAGCCTGTGCATCTTCCTTTGCATTACACATGTATAAAAAAAATCATTTGATGGATTGACCACGTCCCCAGTCCAGACCATCTGACTTACAAATCTAGGTCACTGACCAGTGGAAGGACTGGATACAAGTTTGTGGGCCCTTTTTTCTTTTCCTTTCTTTTCTTTTCTTTTTCTTTCTTTTTTTTTGATATGTAACAATAACTAACAATAACTTCCATTTATTAACATGAAGATAGTAACAACCTTTACATTTCACATGAGGGTTTTAAAATTGCTTTTGTATTCATTATATAATTTGACTTTACTAACAGCAGACATGAACTCTTCACGGTAAGTGTGTGTGTGTGTGTGTGTGTGTGTATTTATTTATATTTATTTTTTAATAAAAGTAGTAAACTCTGAGAGGGTGAGTTACTTCCCAGAGGCCACCTTGACAGTTCTTGGTTCCAGGCCAAAGCACTGGCCTTCCCACTGAAGTGCCTCTTCCATGACACACATTTCTAAAGCAAGAAGCATTTACAAAGCATTGAAGGAAATAGTGCAGAGAGTGTAATTCTAAATCACAGCTGTGAAAACTGAGGCTCTGAAAGTTAAATGACTTTGCTTCTTTTTGTGACTGTTATCAGGATCTACCCAATTAAGCAAACCAGAAATGGAATTTCAGAGTTCACACTTTATTGGGGAATTCAATTAGTGATGTTAAGATTTCAATTGGTCCCTCCTGGGGTAGATCTTTTGACAAAGTGTTTGCACTGTCAACTAAAGCACCTGATAATTCGTTTTAAGTTTTGGAGAGGTCTGAGAAGAAAGGTGAAGGAGCTGAAAAGCAACATGTGCATCAAGGTAATCCAATCCTACGTAAAGCATGAGAAACTTATGACCTACTTTGGTGTGAATAAAAGTGAATGCTGAGCTGAGGTTGTGGCTCAGTGGTAGAGCACTTGCCTAGCACATGTGAGGGTTAGGGTTAACACCACATAAATAAATCAATAGTATATGAAAACAAAGTGAATGCTGCCTGTCTCGGGAAAGCAAATGAACATTAAAGGTTACAGCAAATGAACATTAAAGGTTACAATATTACAATGTGTGCTAATATTGGATCGTTTACCTTGCAGAATATCTAAGAAATTTTACGATTTATAAAAAGAGGTGTGTGGGTTTAAATAAAAATGACTAGATGGAAAAACAACTTTGTAATAATCAACACATGCCTGCATATTTCTACATGTTGTTGCTTATGCAATTATACTTACTTTGTTTGAATGAAATGAAACATACTATTAAATGAAATTACGGAATCATTGGGAAATTTTTCCCAAGATGTTTCAGTTGCTAAAAACACAAAGGCCAGCATGAAAACAGTGGTCTTTATTGTTCAACTAAACTCCCCAGTTGATGATTGGCATCCAAATGAAGATGCCCAGAAACAGCAGCATTATTTCTGTCCGCTAGGATCAGGCACAGAGTGCCCTGAGTAGCAGGATCAGCAAGGTCACTCTGCACTCTTGAGTTTCTAAAACCAACCTTGCATGGAGGAAACGGATTTATCTCCTCAAGGGCACATCAGAAACAATAAATGCTGTTTTATAATAAATCACTTAAACAGAGCTGGCCACAAAAGATAAAAGATATTAGCCTCATAGAATGAGTTTGGAAGGGTTCCCTCCTTTTCTCTTTCATGGGCTTATTTGAGGAGTATTGGGGTTAGTTCTTCTTTGAAAGGTTTCTAGAACTCAGCTGAGAATCCATCTGGTCCTGGGCTTTTCTTGGTTCGTAGGCTTTTGATGGCATTTTCTATTTCATTTCTTGAAGTTGATTGGTTTAAATCATGTATGGCCTCCTCATTCCCTCTGGGCAGGTCATATGTCTCTAGAAATTTATCAATGTCTTCAATATTTTCTATTTTATTAGAGTATAAATTTTCAAAATAGTTTCTAATTACCTTCTGTATTTCAGATGTGTCCATTGTGATATTTCCATCTTCATCTTTTATTTTAGTAATTTGAGTTTTCTCTCTTTTTCTCTTTGTCAGCATAGCCAGTGGTTTATGTTCTATTGTACTTATCTTTTCAAAGAACCAACTTTTTGTTTTGTCACTTTTCTCAATTGTTTCTTTTGTTTTGATTTCATTAATTTTAGCTCTGATTTTAATTATTTCCTGTCTTCTACTGCTTTTGGTGTTGAGTTGTTGTTCTTTTTCTAGGGCTTGGAGATGTAATGTTAGGTCATTTATTTGGTGACCTTTTATTCTGTTAATGAATGCATTCATGCAATGAACTTTCCTCTTAGCACTGCCTTCATAGTGTCCCAGAGAGTTTGATATGCTGTATCAGTGTTCTCATTTACCTCTAAGATTTTTTTTATTTTATCCTTGATTTCTTATACTATCCATTCATCACCCAATTGTGTATTATATAGTCTATATTTGTTAAAGTAGTTTTTATTTTTTATTTTATCATTAATTTCTAATTTCATTCCATTGTGGTCTGATAGAATGCAGGGTATTATCTCTGTTTTTGTTTTGTTTTGTTCTGTTTTGTTTTTGTTTTTACTAAGAGTTGCTATGTGGCAGAAGATATGGTCTATTATAGAGAAGGAGCCATATGCTGCTGAGAAGAAAGTATATTTGCTTGTTGATGGATAAAATATTCTATATATGTCTGCTAAGTCTAAGTTATTTATTGTATTATTTAATTCTATAGTTCCCTTATTTAGTTTTTGTTTGGAAGATCTATCCAGTAGAGAGAGAAGTGTGTTAAAGTCACCCAGTATTATTGTATTGTGGTCTATTTGACTCTTGAAATTGAGAAGGGTTTGTTTGATGTACATAGATGCTCCTTTGTTTGGGGCATAAATATTTATAATTGTTATGTCCTGCTTATATACACTTCCCCTAAGAAGTATGAAATGTCCTACTTTGTCTCTTCTGATTACCTTTGGTTTGAAGCCTACTTTATCTGAACTGAGAATGGAAAACCCTGCTTGTTTATGCAATCCATAGGAGTGATAAGTTATCTCCCACCCTTTCACCCTTCTCCTTCAGCCTGAGGCTGTTTTTGCCCATGAGGTAAGTCTCTTGAAGACAGTATATTATTGGGTCTTGCCTTTTAATGCAATCTGTCAGTCTGTCTTTTGATTGATGAATTTAGGCTGTTAACATTCAAGGTTATTACTAATATCATCCTGATACCAAAACCAGACAAAGACACATCAAGGAAAGAAAACTTCAGACCAAGATCCCTGATAAACATAGATGCAAACATTCTCAATAAAATTCTGGCAAATCACAAACAAACAAACAAAAACATTAAAAAGATATTGTACCGTGATCAAGTGGGTTTCATCCCAGGGATATACGGTTGGTTCAACATACAGAAATCAATAAATGTAATTAATCATATTAATAAACTTAAAAAAAGAATCATTTGATTATCTCAATAGATGCAGAGGAAGCATTTGACAAAATACAGCACACCTTCATGTTCACAACACTAGAAAAACTAGGATGGTAGGAACATACCTCAATATTGCAAAAGCTATATATGCTAAACCCAAAGCCAGCATCATTCTAAATGGAGAAAGATTGAAAGCATTTCTGCTAAAAACTGGAACACTTCTAATCAACCACTTCTAATCAACATCATCCGTGAAACTCTAGCCAGAACAATTAGACAAAAGAAAAAAAATTAAAGGAATACAAATAGGTAAAGAATAACTCAAACTGTCACTATTTGCTGATGACATGATTCTATATCTAGAAGATCCAAAAATTTCACCAGAAAACTTCTAGAACTAATAAATGAATTCAGCAAAGTAGCAGGATATAAAATGAACACCCATAAATCAAACACATTTCTATACATAAGTGATGAATCCACTGAAAGAGAAATTAGGAAAATTATTCTATTCACAATAGCCTCCAAAAAAAAAATATGTGGGAATCAATTTAACAAAAGAGGTGAAGGATCTCTACAATGAAAACTACAGAACACTAAGAAAGAAATCGAAGAAAACCTCAGAAGATGGAGATATATCCCATGACCCTGGATAGGTAGAATTAATATTGTCAAAATGGCCATACTACCATAAGCATTATACAGATTAATGCAATTTCTATTAAAATCCCAATGACATTCTTCATAGAAAAATCAATCATGAAATTTATTTGGAAAAATAAGAGACCCAGAATAGCAAAGCAATCTTTAGCAAGAAAAGTGAAGCAGGAGGCATCACTATACCAGACCTTAAACTATACTACAGAGCAATAGTAACAAAAACAGCATGGTATTGGCACAAAAATAGACTTGTAGACCAATGGTACAGAATAGAGGCCACAGAGACAAATCCACATAAATACAGGTATCTCATACTAGAAAAATATGCCAAAATCTTTCACTGAAGAAAAGATAGCCTACTCAACAAATAGTGCTGGCAAAACTAGAAATCCATATGTAGCAAAATGAAATTAAACCTCTACCTTGCATAAAAATCAACTCAAAGTGGATCAAAGACTTAAGTACTGGAACAGAGACTCTGTGCCTAAGAGAAAAAAAAATAGCCCCAAATCTTCACCATGTCAGCCCAGGGTCTGACTTCCTTAACAGGACTCCTAAAATGCAAGAAATAAAATCAAGAATCAATATATGGAATGGATTCAAATTTAAAAGTTTCTTCTCAGCAAAGGAAACAATTAATAAGGTGAGGAGAGAGCCTAGAGATTGGGAGAAAATATTTACCACATGTACCTCTGATAAAGCATTAATCTCTAGGATATATAAAGAACTCAAAAAACTTAACACCAAAAAACTAAATAACCCAATCAATAAATGGGCTAAGCAACCAAACAGACACTTCACAGAAGAAGAAATACAATTGATCAACAAATACATGAAAAAGTGTTCAACATCCCTAGCAATCAGAGAAATCAAAACTACTCTCTAAGATTTCATCTCCCTCCTGTCAGAATAGTAATCATCAAGAATAGAGGTAACAATAAATGTTGGCGAGGATGTGGTGAGAAAGGCACACTCATATTGCTAGTGGGACTGAAAATTGGTGCAACCACTAGGCAAAACAGTATGGAGATTCCTCTGAACACTGGGAATGGAACCACCATTTGATCCAGCTACCCCACTCCTTAATTTAAACCCAAAGGACTTAAAATTAGCATACTATAGTGACTCAGACACATCAATGTTTACAACAGCTCAATTCGCACTAGCTAGACTATGGAACCAACCTAGGTGTCCCTCAATAGATGAATGGATAAAGAAAATGTGATACATATTCTCAAAAGAATATTATTCACCTTTAAAGAAGAGTGAAATATGGCATTTGCCAGTAAATGGTTGGAATTGGAGAATATCATGCTAAGCGAAATAAGCCAAACCCACAAAACCAAAAGCCATTTTCTCTAATATGTGGATGTTAATTCACAATAGGGCAGGGGACACTAGGGAAAATAGTGTTACCTTAGATTAGGTAGATGGAAGTGATGGGAGAGGAGGGAAGGGGAAGTGGAGATAGGAAAGATAGTAGAATGAAATTGACATTATTACTGTTTGTATATATGTGACTGCATGACCAATATGATTCTGCAATGTGTACACTCAGAAAAATGAGAAATTATATCCTAATTATATATCCTATATTATAATTATATCCTATATTGGAAGTGCATAGATGCATTCTACTGTCATGTATAACTAATTAAAACAAATAATTTTTTTCTAAAAAAGAAAAGCTAAAAGAGATAAATTGGACTTCATCAAAATCACAAACATTTATGCATCAAAGGACACTTGTCAAAGCAGTGAAAAGGTAACTCTGGATGGAGGAAATGTTTGCAAAACATATATCCAATGAAGAATCAATGAAGAATATATAAAGAAATTCTATAATTCAATAACAATAACAACAAACAAGCCAGATCAAAATTTTTAACCTGGGCAGCAAGCTCGAATACTCACTTTTCCAAAAAAGACAAACAGATGCTCAACAAACACATGAAAAGAGAATCTACGCAGGGCATGGTGGCACATGCCTGGGAAGCTGAGGCAGAAGGATTGCCAAGTTCAAAGCCAGCCTCAGCAATAGCTAGGCGCTAAGCAACTCACTGAGACCCCATCTCTAAATAAAATACAAAATAGGGCTGGGGATGTGGCTCAGTGGTCGAGTGTCCCTGAGTTCAATCCCTGGTAAAAGAAAAAGAAAGAGAGAGAGAGAGAGGGAGAGAGAGAGAGAGAGGATTTGCAACATTAGCCTTTAGGGAACTGCAGATCAAAACCACTATGAGATACCACTTCACACCCATTAGGAGGCTGTTATCAAAAACAGAAATAACAAGTATTTGGGAGACTGTGCAAGAATCAAGCCCCTCGGGCATTGCCAGTGGGAGTACAACACAGCACAGACTGTGAGAAACAGGTAAGTATTCTTTCAAAAAGTCAAACAGAATTATAATAGGTTCCAGAAATTCCATTTCTGGGTAAATATACACCCAAAGGAATTGGAAGCAGAAATATGAAACTGCATGTGGATTCTCATGTTCAAAGCAGCATTGCTCACAATATTCCAAAGACAGAACAGCAACCCATATGTCCCTTAACAGATCAATGGCTAAACAAAATGTGATCTATACATACAACAGAATATAATTCAGCCACAACATGAAATGGGATTTTGATACCTCGACAACATGGATGAATCTTGGAAACACTATGCTATATGGAATAAGCCAGGGTAGACAAATACCACATGATCTGTACTTATATGAAATACCTAGAAGAGTCAAATTCATTGGCAGAGAGTATAATAAAGGCTTCAGGGGGGCAGAGAGGGTGGAATGGGGAGTTGCTGTTTAATAAGTGAAAGGGCTTATGTTTGGAACAATGAATAAGTCCTGGAGGTGGACAGAGGTGATGGGCACACAACATCGTGAAAGTACTTAGGGCCCCTGAACTGTCCAGTTTAAAAATGGTTAAAATGGCAAATGTTATGTCATGTATACCTTACCAAGATTTTTTAAAAATCACTTAAACAAAATGAAAACAATTTAGAAGAGCTAACTCCTTGAAGATGCTGAAAAATAATTTTATAAACTCTTTTGTTCATCCTTTAACTAAGTGAGGCTGGTTGAACTTAAGCCAGGGCTAGATGTTGGGATGGAGGTTTTCTTGCCCCAAATTGTGAAGCAATATAAACAGCCTTCAGCAATGTTGACTTTTCTCAACTAAATGGACAAAAAAAGTAACCACATCATTGAGATTAAAGGAAGAAAAGCAAAATAATTCAAGGGGGAGATATTACACTTTCTGTCTATAAGCAAATAAGCCTTTTTTGCAACCTATGAATTCTTCTCTCTGAATACTATCAATAACAAAAAGTAATAAGTAATTTTATAAAGTGACAGAATATTAAAATATCTGCCTGTTATCAGACAAAATCACTGAAGACAGCTGCTGAACTTGAACACACACTTTTTATGGGCCAGGCATTCAACTGTGTAGTTTAGTCCTTAAAAACCATGTGAGGTGGGCATTCACTTTAAATCAATTTACAAAGAAAGAAAAGAAAAATGAGAACAATTAAATAACTTGCCAATGCATGCACATCTAGAAATGACCACACTGAGATTGAAAATGACCATGCTGAGACTGAAAGTCCAGTGGTCACTCTACTTCACTGTACGTGGCCAAACAAAACATATACAAGCACACTTAGAAAATTCTAAGAGTCCTGTCTCCAGTTTCCATCATTCCTTCGGATTCTGATTCATCTGGTTCTACTCTTGGCCTGAACATACGCACACAGAAACCCACATAACATGTGAACGTGTGTGTATATAAATATTTGGCAGCCTACGGAAAGAATGGAAATTCCAGCAGCTCTCATCCACTGCTGGGGGAGCTCACCGACCTTGCTTGGCAAGCGCAGTCTGAATGAACTGCGGTTAGTTTTTGTGCCTCTTTGGATTACATCCACTCTATTCATCAACATGTTTCCACTGGGACCTCAGAATGATCCACCTTTAGTTTCAAATTGCAAGTGGTTGCATATTTCACTCCCAGCAAACAGCAAACAGACAAAAGTGGCACACCACCACATCCTCGCCCTGCTGTTATCCCGGGATCTTTTCGCCCCTTGCTTTGCTTTTAAGAGGATCAGGTTTGAAAGCCTGGAAATTCAAAGCCACCACGACAATGGGGAGAACTGGCCATGTTTGTGATAACTGAAGGTCTACTGGGCTGTGCCAACAGTTCCCAGCTTGAACCTTGAGTCTCAAAATAGAATGACTAGTCTGGGCAGGTTTTTCTTTGCCTTCAAATAGTGCTGTTTTCTTTACCTGTTTTAATGAGTTTGTCAACATGTGTTGATCTATTATCAACAGAGATTTGGAGGTCCTCAGTTGCTGACTTTGGTTTTGAAGTTGCAAGTATAATGGTATGCTGATTTCCGCATGTATTCTTTAATGAAATACCACCAGTGACTGGGCACGTCTACACACCTTGCAAGCAAGGTGTGTGTGTGCTGATTTGACTCCCCAGAAACAGCTTGAGTCACTGCCCAACAGCTGCCCTGAGAACAAACCCTCCCAAGCCATAAATCCACCCAGCCTTCATAATTCCCCACAAACCCATCACATCCAAATACTTGTGAGCTTTCCTTGATGGTGCAATTTGGAAGCCACCTTTACAAGCATCTGGGCCTTTGAAGGTTATTTCTACAATGAAAACTTGCTATTCCTCCTTCCCATTCAAATATATAAAAATTCCATTGTATATGGGATGAATGTGTTTGCATCTTCATTTATTTGGGGGAAAAGGTGGTAGGTCAACATTTAAACAAATTCTGCTTTGTATTTTTAAAAAAAAAAAACATCCATTGCCTACTGGCTGACATCCGTTGACCTCTTCACTGTTTGTAGGTCTGGGTGATACCATAAATATGATTTATAAGACCACCCAGCAATTATTTGCGAAAGAGACAAGGGATCTTCTGGCCCCTGTCTTCCCCTCCTTTGCCCCACACATGCACCAATTGCAGGGCTTTGTGCAATTTGAAGTTACCCTGCCTCTGTACTGCCACCACTGAAAGGCTATTGGGCCCAACCATAATCAAATAACAAAAAACATGTGTCCTCTACCTGTCACTCCCAATTTCTAATTAGACTCCTTTCTATAATTCCTCCCAGCAGATAATGCGAATCCTGTCACTTTCCTTCCTATCTTGTCATGCACAGCTTGATTTATGAGAGCCGGCTTCTGCTAACTGAAAGCTCAGCACAAAAGCATGGTGAAACCAGCCAACAGCGATCGTAAAACTCAGGGGAAGGTGGTTTTTAGTGTGGTTGTCCTTGGCTATGCATATTCACAAGACCCCGTAGGTCAAGTCCACTCCGGCACCTCCTTATTGCCATACCTACCTGTGTGCATGATGCCCGGGACCCGTGATAACCTGTCTTCTCCTCGTCTTCTCTGCTAGCTGCTGCATACCAAGCCAAGGACTCAGATGTTTATGGATGGGAGATGCTGGGCAAGTGTTTGCGGCCCAGTCATAAGAAAGATCCTAGATGCTCTCCCTAAAGTAGGCAGGCCCAGTGTGTGGAGGTGAGTGTACAGGGCCCCCTGCCAGGCTGCGGCAGTGCAGGGACCCCCCTGCACCCCACTATTGATGTACTTACACCACTCGGCCTGTGGGAGTGTCAGCATGACCCCTCTGGGCATGGAGCACCCAGTCGTGGGAATATGTACCAAGGAAGGGAGGGAAGAGACAGGGAGAGAAAAAAGGAGGAGAGAGGAAAGAACAAAGAGAGAAAGAGTGAGGGGAAAGGGAGAGAAGAATGCAGGCAAAGAGGGAAGAGAAGGAAAGAGTACGAGGTGGGGAATAAAAATGGAGAGAGGAAGAAAAGAAGGGATGATTTTTGCATATGAAGAACTTAAATTTGGGAGAAACAGATATTAGAAAAAAAAATGGACGTTTATAAAATTACAACCCTGAAAGGCGCTATTTAATTAGAGCTTCAGTTGAAGGTAATACTGAGAACTGACCTAGTTAGATCAGGAAGTGTACATAGAAAGTTTAAGGGTTTTTGGTTTTTTTTATGAACCAAGATACACAATGTGTGTGTGTGTGTGTGTGTGTGTGTGTGTGTGTACACGTGTGCACATGAGTGTGTCTGCCTGCATTGGAGTGGGTTGTCTAGAACCCATGTGAAAAGCTCGAATGTGATCAAATGATAGAAACACAGTATTTCCTTTCCCCTGAAATGCTGCACAGCACATTACCAACGGATTTAAGGGGTTTGTTTCTGCCTTTTTAAAATGACCATCCTCCAAAAAGTGACAGGTCTTAATAGTGGAAAACTAGCTGATCAGAGACGGGCATCATTCCTGAGACACCATGAGAGCACAATAAATGGAAGATTTTGTTATTGTAGGAAAGGGTCTCAGGACTGAGGGACCGTACAGAGAAGGCTCCCCAGGGAGCCCCATTCTGACATGGGGAGTCCTCGCCTTTGGGGCCCAAATTATTGCATAAAGTGAGGGGGGTGGAAAGTTGTTCTATATTTTAAAAGGCCATCCTGGCAAAGGGATATCAAAAGAATATAATTCGCTATTTCTATGATTGTGGTTTAGAAATTTTCAAATCTGAGAAAGCCTTGTAAAAAGTACCATGCATTTTTCTACTCCCCACAATCAGTGCCTACCATTAAGAAGGTACGGAGGTAAGAAAACAAGAGACTTGAATTACTAAGTCAGACAGGGGATGGACACCTGAACCCTTGGGGATTGTTATCAAAATGCTGCTTGCCCTTGGACAATGCTCTTTGTAACTTTTGCGATATCTGGAAACTTGATAAGCACAACTTTTCTCATTCATATTTTAAAATCTGGATGGATTAAATGTCCAAGACTCAAACAATGAAATAAGGATGCAGGGGAAGAAATGTTCCTCCCAAAACACTGAGCCTATGATAACTCTGAAATTTATGCACATGGCAATTAGCCATATTCTGTCCTTCTCCTTTGAACCTGGAGTGTAAAGCTTCCTTTTGATATGACAAAAAGCCTCTGCTTGTAATGCTTTTGCTTGAGTTCTGTGGATTGACTTTAGATTAAAAATTATGCAACTGAGCATTTCCATTAAGTAGCCACAACTTTATGAGGAGATTATTCTAAAATAATATATTATAAACCCACCACATTGACTTATAATGTTCTGGAGAAGTAATATTTTTTAGAAATATAGTATGTTCTAATAGATGAGAACTAATTCAATGAAAAGTAAATCCTCATTGCTTAAGAATTTCCTGAATCAAAATTGTATAATTTAAAATGCATATAACTGAGCTACTTTGAATTTTTTTGGACTTTTGAAGAGAAATTACTAGGCCAAATAATAATAAGTAGCAACAATAATAAAATGATATGGGATGTGTTTGAGTTTAGTATCTTTCTTTCAAATGTAGTCCACCTCTTGCACTTGCTTTCTCAGTCAGTGGCAACGCCAGACATCTATGCCAGTCATTTAGTCTTTCAAGTCACAATTTTTGCCAAGGACCCACCACAGAAAATTGAAGGTAAATAAGACCCACAGTGTGTGCTCAAAGAGCTCCAAGTCTAGTTCTGTATACTCTGGAACAAATTGCCATACAGACTCTGTATCCTTTTCCAAAATGCTTGGCATCCGAGTGTTTTGTATTTTTTTTAAACTTTGGAATATTTGCATAATAAGATATCTTGGGAATGGAGCTCAAGTCTAAACATAAAACTCATTTATCTTTCATATACCATATATACATAACCTGACAGTGACTTTATGCAATATTTTTAGTGTGCACTTGCTTTATTTTTACCAAACCAGGCCTATTTTGCCTGCCACCAACCATGCCAATCTCTGAAACAAGTTTTGCAAAAGACAAGAGTTTCTTGGCAAGGAAGCCAAGTGTGGAGGTGGGGAAGCTAGACCACAAATCCACCTACCTGAGGATAGGGTTTACAGATAGTTATGAAATAAAGAAATGAGCCGAGAAAGTGGTTGGAGGTGAGGTAATCAATTGAGTGTATGGTCAATCTTCATGGCTCTTCATGGGACACATGTTCAGAAAATGGTGGCATTAGGATGATACAGAGGTGGGGTTCTCTGCCCCCCTGAAATCACAAGGTCAACCTTCATCTGTGCAGGCACAAGTGAAGAGTAGTGGTTTCTACAAAATGAACTTCAAGTCTCTGAAAAGTAATCTAGGCACCCGTTACATCATGACCCACATGTTAGAGGTGTCATCCATAGCAGAGTTAGTAGGAGATTAATGACGTGTTGCATGACCTACAGAATTAGTGATTCTTTAAGTCAGCTTAAAAAAAAAAAGACACTAAAACTGAGTGAAGCTGGAGGGTTCATTGTTCCTCTCCCTTGGTTTCATTATGGCTGCGACCCATCACCTGAGATCAGAGTGGAATTTTCCAATTGCGGAGCTTAAGAAGTTTTAGTTTGGGGAGTGTTTTGAATTTGGGAATTTTGGATTAAGGATGCCCAGCCTGTAATAGAGTGTGCATCCAGATGACAGGTGTTTGGGAGTATAGAGGAATGTGGCAAAGCTCACTTTCAGGGGAGTCAGAAAAAGATTCCTGAGCTGTCCCTGAAATAATGTATGGCAACTTTCTCCACCTCCTCTTCAGCCCACCCCACCCCTCCTGGACCACTGTCATCCCCCCTTTTCCATTTTCCCCACCAGCCTCCAGTGGGACTGTTGAAATGCACCAATAAAATTTCCTCTCTCTTCCTATTGCCCCTTCAGTTCCTCAGCATATTACACTGATTGATGGTCCTCAGCTTACCATGGTCAATTTAGGACTTTTCAACTTTGTACTGGTACAAAAGCAGCATTCATTCAAAAGAAACTGTACTTCAAATTCTCAACTTGGATCTTTTCCCAGGCTAACGAGATCCAGTCCTCTGTCACGGTGCTGGGCAGCTCCCAGCTCGCCCTGCAACCACAGGGGAAGCCATGGGCACTCCACCGTGTGTGGTGTTGCTGAGAAAGATGTGTGGTCAGGTGTATCACATGCATTTTTTACTTAACAGCCTTTTCAACTGAAGATGGGTTTAGGGGGGACAGGATGCCACTCTGAATGGGGGAGGGTGATCTGTACTAAGGAATTCTGAGACTCAAGGTAGGAAATCGCAAAGGGAATCTTTTGGCAGAGAGCCAGTCTGTAATTGCCTCTACAAGTCCACTGCTTAGTGTCTACGATATATACCACTCTGAGTTCTAGTGGACGTTGTGATATATAAGTCATTTTCTCCCCAACATCTTGAATAAACTTGCAACTCCAGGCATTGAGTCGGGTTGACAGGGCAACTTGTCCTCCCCTGAGTGGGAACCAACCCCTCCAGAGATCAAGCCCAGGGCATAGAATGAAACCAAATGCCTCAGAACACCATGTGGTCTCTACAGTTTTATTAGTAGGAGTGCTACAGAGAAAGATAATCAATAGGAAGTATACGTCCATAGAAAAAGAGACTTCTTTTAAAGAATTGACTCATGCAGTCTGGAGACTAGCAGGGGCGAACTCTGCCGGTTGGGGTGACAGGCTGGAGACCTAAGGGTGCTGATGATATTGTTCTATACAAAGCCTGCTATCAGAGCTAACCTCTTGCCCAGGGGAGGTCAATTTTTTATTCTATTCAATCCTTAAATTGATTAGATGAAGCCCATCCACATTATGGAACTCAATCTGCTTGATTCAAAGTCAACAAATTTAAATATTAATCTCATTCACAAAAATACACCCTCATGGAAAAAAAACACTCTTCAAAATAATTTTTGACCAACTATCTGGCTCTGATGTCCCAGCCAAGTTGACACCTCAGATTAACCATTTTAGGACCTGTGCCTTTTAGACTGGCCCCTATTTCTCGCCTGGTCTAACAGCAGGTCTTCGACATGCATGATCTCACATCATCACTCATTCTTTCAACATTAATTGTGGATACATTAGAGAAAAAACAAATTGAATTCCTGACTGCGTGAAACATATATCCTCCTGAGATGTTAAACACATAAACACAAAAACAAATGTAAAATTGCAAGGGTGAAAGTTGGAAGCAAAAAGCACTAGGAAGCAGCAAGGTAGAAATTTGACCCAGACCAGGAAGTGGTCTGGAAGGGGAAGGTGCCCAGGGGAGAGGGGATCAGACAAAGGGAGGCAGGTGTGAAAGCTGGCTGGACTGAGCCTCACAGGCTAGCATCCTCAATGTTGCCATCCAAGCCTATAAAATATTATGTAGATGAATCATCCACCAGTGTCTAGCAAAAATTACAGGAGCCACCACTAGGAGTTTGCTCAAATAGTTCCCCCATCCCAGAAAGAGCATCTTTTGACCCAATAGGAATGAGAAACAGGAAGTTGTCAGGAATACTCCAGATCTCCAGAGCTCTGTGGGTATAACTGATGATGTCTGTTAACAAAAGTGTGCTACCTTTTACTCTGGTCCAGGACTGCACTAGGGCCACAGAAAGACACCATCCTAGTCTTCTAAGAGCCAAGAGTCAAGGAAGATCTGTTAGTAAGTTTTGTGTTTCTGTGATAAATACCTGAGAAAAACAACTGAGAGGAGGAAAGATTTATTTCAGGTCATTATTTCAGAGGTTTAAGTCCATGGTCAGCTGACTGCATTGCTCTGGGCCTGAGGTGAGGCAGGACATCATGGCCGAAGGGCATAACTCAGCTCATGACAGTCGGGGAGCAAAGAGAAACAGAGAGAAAGAAAGAGACTGGTGACAAGAAATCCCCTTTCAGGGCACGCCCCCAGCAACCTACTTCCGCCATCATTTTCCCACCACCTAAGATTTTCACCACCACACGATAATCCCTTCTGCTACCAGTGGATTAATCCATTGATGAGCTCATCGCTTCCCAAAAGCCCTACCTGTGAACATTGCTGAAATGGAGACCAAGCCTTCAACACATGAGCCTTTGGGAGATTTCCAAATCCAAAACAAAACAGAAGACAGCAAACCATGGAGCAACAGCTTATAGAAGTCTTGGGATTCTTCACTGGACCCTGCTGGGAGCTGGAATGACTCCAGGTGGGCCAAGATAGGGGCTACTTGATGGGTAGACAGAGAAATTCCCCTGAAGGCCCACCCTCAGCTAACTCCTAAATGGTGAGTCCTCACCAAGTAGAGGAGAAAAAATGGGTTTGTCATAGAAGTAGAAAACATGAGTTGAGGCTCAAATGGAAGAAAAATCATGTTTAGGCTGACAAAGAGCTGGAAGTAACCTGCCCTGGCTGGAGATCCAGTGGGTCCCCGGAGAAACTGTCTTGGAGAAGAAAGAAATGGGAGGAGGAGGTTTCTGAGAAACTGATTTTCAAACTTGGCCGTGAGCCACAGTAAGAGATGTGTTTTGTGTCAAAACCTAGTCTGTGTACATGCTTCCACGTGTACAGGAAACATAGCATAAATTTCCTGAGACGGCAGGTATGCTTAGAGCTACTTAGAATGCATTCTACAATTTTCTATTTCAGTTTGTCATAGTTTTTGTAAGATGCTGGTCTTAACCCACTAAACGTGTTTTGTGTCCCACGTCACCGTCACTCATAGCATTTTGATCAACACTATTCAAGATAGACTCAGACTTTTAAATTTGATATTGAGGGTACAAGAGAGTTACAGTCGTGCATCATTTCACAATAGGCAGATGCTCTAAGAAATGTGTCATTAGGCAATTTTGTCACTGTGCCAATGACAGAGTCTCTTCCATCCCTGGAAGAGCATCTTTTGACCCAATATGGGGGATAAAACAGCAAGTTGTCATAAAGTGTTCTTAGATCAAGACAGCTACGATATCAATAGGTGGCACGTGACATCTTGTGGGACCACCACCCCCCAGGTGATCTGTCATGCCACCTGTGACTGTAGTGGCGATTCGAAACTGGATGGCTACATCCCAGTCTTATCAAGATCCTGTGGTAAAGGTTAGGGAATGGAGCAGAGACACACACCTAGAGTGCCATTGGAAATGCTACAGTATTTAGAAGACAGAATAGTCAAAACCAGGAGACAGAAGACAGGCAGAGAGGGAGGGGAGCATTAAGGAGACGAGTTTTCTGATGGACAAGACATGGGAAAATGAGATCTGGTGGAGGAGGTCAGCAGCCTTGGACATGCTGGGCAACCATGGGACATCCTAATGGAAGTGGCATAAGGGTGAGAGTGCTGGAGAGAGGTCGTGCATTGGGCACCCCCAAAGCCAGACAAGAGCATGAGTGTATGCCAGCTCCCCAACTAAGTCTAGAGAGGGGAATCAAGGGAAGACGCTCTGAAAAAACTAATATATCTGATATTTTGCTTATACTAGTCCTCCGCCCAGAGCAGCTGTTCTCAAAGTACAGTTTAGTGAACTCTGAGTATCCCCTTGAGAGTCCTTAAGAACCTTTTAGGTGGCTTAAAAAAGAAAATATATTTTCATCATAATGCTAGGGTGTCATTGTCTTTTTCACTCTAATTCTTTCATAAATATGCAATGGAGCTTTCCAGAGAGTTCATAATGTGTGTTATCACAATAGATCGGTTACAAAAACAGATGTGAGTAACTGGTTGGCTGCTTTTCAGTTAGACACTAAAGAGATTTGTCATAATGTAAAGTGGGGCCACTCTTCTCACCTGAATTCTGTGTTTTTGGAAAGTGTGTTTATTTTTCATAAAATACTATATTATTGATGACAACAGGTAATACGTTTGTTATGTTTAAGTGAACTAAGAAATATTTTTAAAACACAAGTGTTCTCAGTTCTACCTTCTGATACAGTAAATATCAGTTGATAAAACACATAAAATCAAAAGCTCTCTGGAGTTCTCAATCATATTTATGAGTATAAAGAATTCCTGGAACCAAAAAAATTGAAATTTACTGGTCTAGAAGATTATCCCCTCCCCCCATGTCCTCTTACCAGACACAGCTACCATTGACCTAAATCCTCCTCCTCCTACCAGGTCAAGTTCAGGTGTCTTCCCTGTTAAAACTTCGCAAAGCCCATCAGGCATCATTAATTACTATCTCTTGTGTGCTCATCAAATTTCGTCTGTAAACTTCTACAGAATTCTGCCATTTAAAAAAAAAGTATTTGTTGATTTAAAAGTTTTAAGCTGTTTTATTTTAAATTGAAACAACAATTTTACAAATGTGTGGGGTATAATACGATGTTTCTGCACATGCAAACACTATAATGATTATATCAGGGTAATTAGTATATTCATCACCTCAAATGCTTACCACTTCTTTGTAGTGAAACATTTGAAATCCTCTCTTGAGTTTTCTGAAATACACAAAGTATTACTGACCATAGTGGCTCTCCTGTGCAACAGAATATCAGAACTTATTCTTCCTACCTAACTGTAACTTCGTAGCCATTGACTGAACTATCTCCATCTTCTTAGTCCCCTAACTCTTTCAGCCCCTGGTAACCATTATTTTATTATCTATTTTTTATGAGATTAACTTTTGTAGTTGGGGATGTAGCTCAGGGGTAGAGCACTTGCTAACATGTATGATAACCTGAGCTTCAGTTTCTAGCACCACTAAAATAAAATATAATAAAATAAAATAATAAATCAGATAAAACAGTCCTCTATGTGTCATTACATGATTTAGCCTTCAAATGAGGAAGACTTGTCCAGTAGATACACCTTTTATTTTTTTCCAATTATAAATTCTCTCAACATTGGAAACCAGAAGAACTATGTCAGAGTCAAATAATATCTTACTAGTCCCAAAATGGTGAGACTCTATCTCATAATTAAAAGATTATTCATTTTGACCAACTACCATACCATTAATGTCTGTGGATTTTGCTTAAGATAAGCTTATGGTTCTGAGACTACCATTAGTTGCAAGAAAAGTACCTATTGCAGTTCAATTTATTTTCAAAGACCTATCTAGGAATTCAATATTCAACCTCAACATTTAGAAAATTAGTGTGCAGTGTCAGCTAGTTCCACTTAGGCAAAGTCAATTACTTTTTCAAGAACAAAATGACTTTCTGGTTTGTTCTAAACTTCAAATTGAGAGATTAAAAGTTACAAGCTTATTTAGGTGGTGCACGCACCCAGTGGCTTGAGAGGCTGAGGCAGGAGGATGGCAAATTGAAAGCCAACCTCAGCAATGGTGAGGCACTAGGCAACTCAGTGAGACCCTGTCTCTAAATAAAATAATTCAAAACACTACTGGGGATATGGCTCAGTGACTGAGTGCCCGAGTTCAATCCTTAATACAAAAAAAAAAAAAAAGATACAAGCTTATTTAAAGCATATTATGTACTATTGTTCTCAGTTACATCTTAAAATCCTGAAAGACTTTCAGTCTAGCATTATAGAGCAAGGAAGGAAATAATGTATTCAAGATGTATGCAAGTGCCAACAAGCTTCCAAAGTGCTCATCCACAACAAAGATGTACAGGTTCCAACTTCAGATAAGCAGGGACAGTTGGGCAGTGGTACAAGAAGCAGCCCACTCCATATACCAGGACACTAAAGTTTAACTTCAGAAGTAACACTCTACTGATTCTCTTCATAAATATCCTAAGTCCTAAAGTTTTCAGAGAAGTTCCAACACCTTTCCTAAAAATATAGGTATCCCTCAGCATCTATCTGCAGGAGATTAATTCCAGGATTCCATATTGATGCTAGAATCCATGGTTGGGCAAGTCCTTCGTGTAAAATGGCAGAGTTTTTGCATAGAACCTACACACAACCTCCCAAATACTTTAAATCATCTCTAGGCCCTATAGGACCTATCAAAAGTAAGTACTCTGTGTGTTAGTCAGCTTTTTATCACTGTGACTAAAAGCCTGAGAAAAGCAACTTAAAAGAGATTTATTTTACAGTTTCAGAGATTCCAGTCCAGAGTCAGGTGGCTCCACTGATTCTGGGGACATCATGGAGGAAGGGTGTGTCAGAGCAAAGTGGCTCACCTCATGGAAGTAGGGAGCAGAGAAACAGAGGAAAGGGCTGAACACAAGATAAACCTTTCCAAGGCACTCCTTCAGTGAGCTGCTTCCTCCAACCAGGCCCCACCTCCCTCAGTCTCCATGGCCTCCCAATAGACCACACAATTATGAACCCAACAATGGATTAATCCACGGATGAGATCAGAGCCCTTGTGACCAATCACTTCCCAAAATCTACCTCTCAACATGGCTGCACTGGGGGCCAAGCCTTCAAAAATGAGCCTTTGGGGGACAATCCAGATCCAAAACACAACAGCATGTAATTGTTAAGGTCTGTAAACGAGTCTGGATGGCACCTGGCAAAATGCCAGAGGGAGTGGTTTGTGAAGTGACGCCAGTGAGCCATTAAGTGTGGAGATTCCTGATTGGTTGACTGCTGTATCTAGTTTATGCTAATTGAGATAAGCTGTGTGGAATGTATAAATACCACTCCTACAATAAACGGCTCCCACTCCTGCTGTATCAAGTTGTTCGTCACCCCCCTGGTTAGTCTGCAGCCAGCAGGGCTGCGGCATGTAAATAGTTGTTATATTATATCATTTAGAGAATAAGGCCAAGATAAACCATCTGTACATGTTCAGTAGGGTGGGTCCTGGGGATTGGATTCAGGGGTGATCTAACACCAGCAATCCCAGACATTTCTATTTTTTTTTTTATATTGACACAGGGTCTTTCTAAGTTGTTGAGGCTGGCCTCAAACTTGCAATTCTCCTTTCTCAACCTCCTGAGTCAGAGATTACACACATGTGCTGCCATGCCTGGCTAAGATACCACACTTTTTTTTCAATTATTTTTGATCCTTAGTTAATTAAATCTTCAGATGTGGAACCTATGGGTACAAAAGTCCAATTGTAATTAATTATGTAACTAGATGCTGTTTAATGTCCATAGTTTTATGACATTTCATGTAAATAAACTTATAAATCTGAAAAATAAATTTATGTCAGACTATGAGTCTCAGTCGGGGTTCCTAAAAAATGTGATCAGCATTGATATAAAAGGACCCTCGACCTCATGAGTTGGGACCCATATTCAATAGAAGTGCTACAGGAAGGTCCCACCTGCTAAAATCTTCCTATAGGTTTTTTGGGGTGTTATCTACTCAAAACAAAAAAGAGCAATTTTCCATTCCTATTTTTAAATGTTGCAGTAAATAGGCTGGGGGTGGAGCTCAGTGTTAAGGAGCATGCTCAGCTTGTGCAAGGCCCTCAGTTGAATTTCCAGCACCATTTTTTTTTAAAAAAATGTTGTATTAAAAAAGGGACATATTTCCTATCGAATGTTCTCACACTTTTCACTTGAGCTCAGTGGAAGATTCTGGATCAGGAATGGACAAATGACACCCCACAGATCAGTCCAAGCTGATCACCTGCTTTCATAGGTAGCCCGAAAGATGAAAAAGCAGTTTTTACATTTTTAGATAGTTGTCAATCTTCTTAACTAGAATTTCATGACACATAAATCTTAAAACTTGAGGTTGTCTTGTCCAGAGTGAAGTTTCATTGGAATACTGCAGAGACCACACAGACTCACGACCTCCAGTGTTTACAACCTGAACTTGGATTGAAGAGGGTCCAGCCCCTGTGCTACAGAATTCTAAGATTGAGTTACTTAAGCCTTCCTCATTCATGCTTTTGAATATTGGGAGTTTGTGAAGGTACTCTATAAAACCTCATTTAAAAAATGCTCTCCACAGTAACCAAGATACTCTACACCCTGACAGATACCACCTTCTGCCTCTTTTGCATGACATTTACATTGTCTAATTTTTAAAAAACAGTTTGATGTTCATAGACAGTAATAACCCATATGAGTCATAAATGGAAGAACACAAGCTTTCTGTTATGTTTCTCTTCTCGATTCCTTTTAGAGCATCTTAGTTTAGAGTTTGACACCTTAAGAGATAGGTGGAAGGCTGGAGAAGATTCAGAGATATATGGGGATGACTGAATAATTAATAAATCTGACAATCCCTACATTAATAAGGACTAGGAGAGTTAATGTGAAAGTCTATGCAGAGTGTGATGTTTACTAAGGATATAAAAATCTCTTCGGCAAGTAAAGCATGTGACTTATCTCTTAAAACATAAAAACCAGATTGAAACAAAGCTAGGGATCCAGGCAGAGTGAAAGACAGACTCCAAGGGACAGAATTTCCCGAGAGTGACAAATGTTGAAATAGGATCTAGCGTCTCTCTGTGGGTTTCTTTCAAAGTGAGAAGTCTTTCTTTTCTCAAGAGCTGACCTGAAGGCAGAGAGATGGACCCTGATCTTAGGATAAAGACTGAGGTGGGTTCTTTTCTTTTGGTTGGTCCCAGACATGATTCTGACACCTCCCCAGGAGGGAGAGGGGAAATGCAGTGAGGAGCATACAGGCAGGCTGCTGTGGGAGAGAAAATGAGACTGTTCCCCTGCCTCCCTTATGCTGTCCCTGCTGGATATATTTAACCTTGGCTGGGAACATCCTCCTCCTCTAGAACGGGTGTCTGGGATGACTCAGAAGACGGGAAGTGCAAATGAAGAAAGTGAGGTTTTGTCTTCTTCCTCTGAAACCCAGAGGTACGACTTCTTCTCAAATCTGTGCATGGGCTCATGCTTTGAGATCATTATTAAAATCTGTGGAAGCGATAGAAAAACTAGATTCTCTAATCCAGGTTAGGGTAAAAAAAAAAAAAAAAACAGAAGGGAAATGGGTGAAGGAACATTGACCATGAGTTGATGATCATTGCAGCTTGAAGAAAGTTTCACCAGGCTTGTCCTAGACCAGTTTCTATTGCTAATAACACAGAACCACAGATGGGATGGTTGTATGGAAAAGAATTCATGATTTGTGGCTCTGTTCCAAGGTCAAGGGGCTGTATCTGGTGGTGGTCTCTTATTAGTGGAGTTCCCAGGAGGCTCAGAACATCACCTGGCAAGAGGTAGGAAGCATGTAATAGAGACCTAACTAAAGTGACTTCTAGAGCAGACCCATGCTCAAGCTCACCCATCAACCCACTAATACAATCATTGCATTAATGGGCTAAATAATTCATGAAGGGAAAGACCTAATGACCTCTTAAAAGTCTCCGCCTGGTTCCTCCTCTTCATCCATCATATTGGTGATTCAATTTCAAAATGAATCTCAGGGACTACAAACCATGTCCAAGCCACAACAGGGTTCATTAATATTCTCTTTACTCTGCTATGTTTGAAATTTTTCATAATAAAAAATTAAGATATCGTAGTCTTGGTGCACCATAAAGTCAGTGAATCTCCTGATTCCAAAACAGTTATTTTATCAGATCATTTTTTCACCCCAGTGCACAAACCTTCACAAACTTGAGCAGAATTTGATCTTCATGTTTCAGTTTCATTTGCTCTTAAAAATAGCAAAATGCAAGGTTTCTCTTTAAGAGTTATTAGATGTCCCAGATGGCTTGGCTCAGACTGACTAAATCCTCCTTCTTAGAAGCAGGAAATCACAGCCGCCAACCGCATGTTAGTTGGAACTCCTAGACCCAGGAGATGCTTCAGGAGCCCACATCCATTGCAAGATCGTGCTATACCCAGCTTGTGCAGGTAAAATACAGTAAAGGCAAAATCCACACAGTGTTCAACTGTCTTCCAGACCCACAGAAAAAAGAGTGCACGTTGTGCCGACATCTTCACAAGGGAAGTGTGTCCACCTGATAAGCCAGCGAATTCTCACCTGTTGGCGTTTCTGGTCCCCTCTGCTCTTGGACTCTCCTCACACAGGTGCCCACCTGCATCAGATCTCAGGTCAGCAATGTGCATTATTTACAATCAAGATGTTCAGGATAGTTATACTTTTTGTATTTCTGTGCACTATGAAGACTTTATATTAATTTTTATTATAAAAATATTCCAGTTGTATACTTGTCATTTCCAAATGATCCAGGGTTATTTAGTGATGCCACTCCCTGACTCCCTGAGTTACCACCAGTTCTTCCATACCACAAAGAGAGTGGTCAACACAGGCATCTACTCTCAGGTGGTGAGAAGCTGTTTAAAGACCTAGGTCAGATATTTGTACACCTCTCCTAAAACACATTCTATAGTTTCCATTAAAATGCTTCAACCTTCACAAAAACAGATCAGGGAAGATTTTGATCATGCCTATATGGTGCATAACCTATTTGGGCACATAATTGCCCAGATTTATTATCTCACATTCTCATGTGTTAACAGTCAAAGCAAAGCTTAGCTGGGCCCTGTGCTCAGAGGGTACAAATAAAGTGTCAGTGGTCTCATCTCAAGTTCAAATTCTCTTGGTCACATTTGTTTCCTGGCATCTATAGAACCCCCACCAGCTTTCTCAAGACTAACAGGAGAGAAACTTGTGATCGTTGACTATTTTACAAAGGGCCTAATTAGGTGAGGTCTATCGAGAATACTCTCCCTTTGATTAACTCCAAATTACTATAACATTTAAAAATTTGTTGGCTATATATGGAAAGAAAGGAGTTAAAAATATGTTCCTCTGAAACACACCACTCTGAGATTTTAGCCATTTGAGTCAAAGGCATTTAAAAATCAGCAGGTACAAAAAATATCACTCTGATCTTCCTTTTCTTTCATAAAAGCAGAAAATGCATTTCAGTGCAAAAGCTGTTTCCCCTGTGCCAGAAGGAAAGTATCATTCTTAACATCAAGGATGAGAAGTTGAGCTGAAGGAAAATCAGTACAAGCAACCCCTATTAGACAATCGGGCCTTCCTAGCCATTTCTCCACCCAGTTAACAACCCCAGCTGATGTCCTTCTGCCTCCTCATGCTTTCCCAATTGATTACTTTTTATCTAATCAAGGATGTAATTCTTCATCTCCAACTACATTTTTGGTTCTTCACTTCTTTATGTGTATTCCCATGCCATATGAGGCTGTGTTGAATTTGTATGTTTTTCCTGTTGATCTGCCTAATGCCCAGTGAAATCTTGGGCTCAACGAAAAAACCAAACAAACCTTGAAGAGGTAAAATTTTTGCCTCCACACTAATTCAGCTGAAGATGATACTAGCAGGTCCTCCCATGCCCAAGAGGGGGACAAGGTACAGGGGAGTCCATAAGACGGTGGGTGATCTTGAGGGTCATTCAGATTTCTTGTTCCATCGTAAAACTGAACACTTCCAAGAGGCTCTAAGCTCTGACTATGAATAGGAGAAGTAGACTGGGACAGGTTCTACCTGGAGACAGGCCAAGACCAGTAGTTGTGAATCCTAACTTCTCCTCCACTGCAGGTTGCCACTAATATAATGATCATGGGGTCTAGACCTTTACAGTTTGGTAAATGCATAATAAATCACATTTTCCCAAAACCTATCTCAGGTGACACTGAGAAAGGCAATCAGTTGGGAAAAATGATTCTTCACGCTACATTTTTATTTTAAGACAAAGAGATGTAACTCAGATTTAGTCAAGGTCACAGAGTAGCTTAGTAAAACAGACATTCACCTCTCAGTATTTACAGGCTGTGTGACCTTTGGGAAAATTGCTGACTCTCTCTACTCCTTGGTTTCCTAGTCCGTAAAATGAGGTCACTACACTGCATAGTTCATAGCCTCATTGAGAAGAGTGAGTGGCTTTGATGAAATAGTGGTTTGAGCCCCAGGCGGATGGGACCGTGCACTAGCCAGAGTGCAGGAGAGAAGGAGATCTGTTGTGATAAAACAAGCACCCTCAGGAAGCCCAGAACTGGTTGCCTATCTTCAGAATTTGAATTAGGAACTGGACTAGATTTAACTTGAGAACAGATTGAAAGCTATTAGGTATATACATTTTTTTAAATCAGGGCTGGTTCTAGGCAAAGGTTGAAATTGAATTTGTCTTGGCATCCAGCCTTCCCTGGTGTGCCTTTTGATCCCCTCTGGGGTGCCTCTTTATCACCCCTTCCCACTGCATTTTTATGTCTCCACCTCGCTGCTTCCTCGGATGGCTGCTGGCCTGCGTCTTCCCACACTGGTCCTCAGGCCGTCTTTCCCTGCACTTCTTCTGTAGGCCGTCACTGGATTTGAATCTCACTTATATAACTAGTGTTTGGATCATTCCCATTTTTAAGCTCTATTCCTGGATTTTCGATTTCATGCAGGATGTTGTCCCTTAGTCTGTGAGCATCTCAGACTCCATGCCTGAGGTCTCCCTGTCCCCTTCCCAGCCACGTGCGCTCTCTCTCTCTCTCCTGGAGGCAAAGCCAAGCCTCTGGAGTCGACTTGGAATCATCCCCCTTCTCACCCAGCATACCAGCTGGGGTGCCAGCTCAGTGGAGTCTTTCAAAATCAGTTCCCATCTCCTCCCTCCCTAAGGCTGATGCCAATTTAGATGTTCAGTGAATCTCTGAAGCGCCACCTGTAGTCATTGGCCCATTCACTGCCACAAGTTGCCTTTCTAAAATACGAATGTGGTCATATTACTTCCCTCTTTCAAAGGCTTACTTGAGACTCTCATCCAGATCTACATCCATTGAGTTCCACGCTTTCAGTTCTATATAGGATGATGGGACATAAAGGGTCGTGCAAATCCTCTTACTCTGGAAGGTTTCCACAGCCCAGTCCTCACAGTGAGTTAGCCCCCTCGCTGTGTTCCAAACCTCCTGGGCCCGGCACTATTACCACGCTGACCTTCCCTCCATGCTTGAATTCTGCCTCCTCTATTAGCCTGTGAGCTAGCTGAGGGCAAGCAGCGTATGCTGCTGAGAATAGGACCTGCGTATAATAAAGATGCAGGGAACACTTGCTGAATTTATGACACCCTAAGACCAAACTTCTCCTTGGGGTATGTGTGTTTCAAACCCCAGTCTTCAAAGGTGATGACATATATCGACTACTTAGCTACAGACTGAACTAAATACCCTCATCTGTTCTTCAATAAGGTACCACTGTCTACAGATGGTCTTTGACTTGTGACATTTAGGCTTCTTGTTGGTGCAAAAGCTTGCCCATACACCATGCTGTTTTTCATTTTCAGTATCGTATTCAACAAATTACATGAGATTTTCAAATTATAAAACAGGCTTTGTGTTAGAGGGGTTTGCCTCACTGTAAGCTGGTGTAAGAGCTTTCAGCCTGTGTAAGGTAGGCTAAGCTGAGCTGCCTCAGTCACTAGGTTAGGCGTGTCAAATGCATTTTCCAGTTGTTTTCAACTTACAACAGACCACTCTGGTAATATTGTCTCAATTATTTGTAAAAGTCTTCAAGGCCATTATTGCTATGGCTATTTAACATATGGTAAAATTAGGGACTTAGGGATTATGGCTCTTCGAGGAGGGAAGTGGCTCCCACCATTATAGAACCAGAGAATAGAAAGCCAAGGTCAGTCGCTGGCTCACCTGATGTTGACAAAGAGAAGAGCCGATGGATGGCCGGGCACCTTCACCCTAACAGAAGGCCAGTGAGTGAAATCAAAGCATTTCATCCCGTTATGTTTCCTTCCATTAAAATGAGTAAAAAAAAAAAAAAAAAAAAAAAATTTGTTTTGATCATTTTTTAAAAATCCCTTGAAAAAAATCTAGGTTTGTTTCCGGAACCCGGGGGAGGTGAGGGAAGGGGTGGACGTGTCTAGGATAACAGGAAAGATGCAAAGCTCCCGTTTATGGTGATCAATCACACCCAGTCCACTGCTTCTTATAGTGAGATTTTGCAGAGGCAGGTGACTACGATTCTGCCATCTGGCCGAGTCTCTCCATCCTGAGTGCTTTCGGATATAGAGCATGTTTCCGAAAATAAGTGCCCTATATATTTCAGGGCTGGTAACTCTGCTAACAGCTGCAGAGCATCTGGGCAGGCACTGAAGAGGTTAAAACACCAGCAGCGTCTTGTCAGTGGCCTGAATAGCTTAGCAGCTCCAATTTCTGCATTTTTCCCAGTTTCTTACTTACTTCCTGAGCAATTCATTCGGAGTGGAGGTGGGAAGGGTGCAGGGTGCGGGGTGTGGGGCAGGTATGGGCAGGATCGCTCTGTAACATAAATCCTACTACCACATATTTGCCTGTTGTGGTCCACCCTAGCAAGTAGAATCACTTCCACAAGGCTTATCTGCAGGCACCTGCCGGAGGAATCTTCTGGCAGTCAGTCTCACCAGAAGGCAAGGTGTGTCCTGAGGGAACTTCTCTTTCATGTTAATCTCCAACTAGCTAACAGTATCCAAAAAAAAGAAAAAAAAAAATCACTTGAGTAGAAAGAAATATGACAAAGGACATGAGAAGGAAGTCAACAAGGGATACTACTCAGGAGGCCTGAGGCTTCCAGCTACAGGTGCTGGTCCACAGGTGGGCTCTGGACACACAGAATGACTTCAGGAAGAACCGGAAGCCTGAAACCACTTTCCCCTGGCATCGCCTCTCTGGATCTGCTCATCTGAAGGCCCAGGGCAGAGCCATTAGTCTTCCTTCTGACTTCTATTGTCTTCCATTTGAAGCCACCCACCCCAGGAGACTGGAATTTCCTGTAGATGTTGATGTGCCCATATCTGCAGTGACAAATAAGCTAGTAACTTATTTTTAAGGATCTTGTGTTCACTCTGCAAGAAGTAACTTTTTTAAAGAGGGAAATAAATTACAAACACGCTCCTAGTCATCTCCCTCGACTGTGCAGTGTCAAAAACGTGTGATTTATTACCTTGTTTTCTCCCAGTCTATTATATTTCCTTGAGCCTCTCCCCAGGGCCTGCTTGTGGCCTGATTAGCCCACACCATCATTTCAAAGTACAGCGGTTGAAGCAGTTCCTAGGAACCTCGGGGCTCCTCACAGGGGAGCCTAAGGGTCTCTGGGAGCCGAGGAGGAATCTGAGAAACAGAAGCTGCCTCAGTGACCGTCACAACCCCATAAACAGCCCTCCTCCCTTCTGGGTCCTTCTTCTGAGTCCACTGACCTGTGCCTTCCCTCTGCAAGCCCGCGAGCTGGGACTAAGGAGAACCCAAGGTCTGTTGTTGAGCGGTTTTATAGTGGAGCAGGCAACTCTGGACAGGCTAGCTCTAGAAACCTTCAGAAGAGCCCTTTAATTGAATAAAAAATAAATCTGTGTGAGCTCTTGGCAGGTCTACAGTATTTTTAGAGCCTAGAATAGTGTCTGGCTCCTATGGGAAATAATCACCCATGGCGTAAGGATTATTATCATGGATGTTCACTGATGGCCTGCTCTACGTCATGCATTATCATTATGGAAATTATGACTACACATGGCCCTTCATCCCTTCTCTTATTTTTTTTTTCCATTCATTCAACAAATATTTATTGAGCATCCTTTTGAAGCACCAGCCATGGTTAGTCACAGGGTCTCTGATGATGAATGAGATCTGGTCCCCAAGTTACTCACAGATTTGTGGGAGATGCAAATGATGTAAATGAATATGAATCATGTGCAGAATCCTGAACAGTATTATGCAGAAAATATTTCAGGAGTGGCTGGATAAAGAATGACTAACTTCCAACAAGAGACATTTTACAAAGAGAAAAATATTTAAATTGGGCTATGGATAGTTTATTAGTTTGGGTTCTTCAGAGAAGAGAGGGATCTATTATCAGGAAATGGCTTACTCCATTCTAGGGGTTGGCAAACCCCAAATCTGCAGGCTACCAGACTAGGATCCCCCGGAAGAGTAGCAGTCCAAATCCAGTCTTCTGACACAATCCCATCTTTCTAGGGATATTTCATTCTTTCTCTTAAAGTCTTCAACTAATGAATGAGGCCTATCCATATTATAAAGAATCATCTGTTTATTCAAAGTCCACTGATAATTCCATCCAAAAATAAGAGGCCTTCATGGAAACATCTAAAATAGAATTTGAACAAATAACCAGGCATGATGATCCAGCCAAGTTGACACACAAAATTGTGTCTATCTTTGACACACTTCAAAGATAGAGATAAGAGTCCAAAAGTCAGAGAAGGGAAATCTGGACTTAAAAGTACCTTCACCATCCCTCTAGTCATCCAAAGAACCTCCAAATTCCTTTAAAAAGCAGTTGTCTTTGCCTATTTTCTGTTGCTACAATAAAATCCCTGAGGCTGGGAAGTTTATAAAGAAAAGAAATTTGTTTAGTTCACAATTTAGGAGGAAGAATGTCCAAGGTCAGGCAGCCCTTTGGTTCAGGCTGTGATGAAGGCCTCTTGGTGCAGATGGTGTCATTGTCAGAGTACAGGTGACAGGAGGGGATCACATGTGCCAGGCAGAAAGGGAGAGCTTCAGAGCTCCCACTTTTACAACAATCTCTCCTTAAAGGAGCTAGTCAGTCCCACAGCATCTACAGTAGAAGACTACTCCCCCAGCCATCTAACTGTCTTGCTCTAACCCACCTCATAGGTTCTACCATCCTGACCATCAAGCCTGCAGAACGTAAACCCGTGGGGAGCACATCGGGCCCTGGGAGCAGTCAGGCCAATACTGGAAGCTCCCCAGATGAATGCCCCAGCCACACATTTCCTAGTTCCACAGGTTGGATACATACACTGGCCAGAGCCACTGCTAGCCATTCCCCAAAGGGAAATGCACCACTAGGAGCCCTGTGCAGGGCCGGCCCAGCCCCATCAGCCTGGAGAACTCCCGGGTCCTGTGCAATGAGAACCCCACCTTCCGGAAGGCTGACCCTGCTCCCAGCCAAGTCATGACCTTGAATTAAGGCGTTTAACTGCCATACTGTAGCGCTTCAACTCGGTCTCTGGTCAAAGGGAGCCATGAAAGATTTTTAAACAGACCAGATTTTTAACTCAGATCAGGTTTGACTTTCTGAGAAACTCACTTCGGCAATCAAACTAAGATGGATTAGAAGAAGAAGAGGCAGGTTCTGCTAGAGGCAGAAACCAAGTAGGAGGGTAATGATCTCAGAATGTCTCCCGGAAGATAAAAAGATAATTAACCAAGTAGAAAAAAAAAATGTGAAGGTCAGAGTTAAGAACACAGATTTATACCAGCAGAGTTTTGATGAGAGAAAAGAAAATGAGCAATTATTGAAACCCTACTATGTGCAAGAAACTCACACTTCTTATTTTATCCTCATCATAACCCTTTCATGTGGTGCAACCTTTAACTCCTAAGAAACCAAATCTAGAGAAGAATTACCCTCAATCCCATGCTAGAGTAGACCCAATTTCTAGGATTGTACAATGTTTAGGCATTATAATATATAATATAAAATCATAATATAAAATCATAACTGCATACATAGATATGGCAGTGAATATTTATTTAAAATTAGAAAAATTCCAAATTTTTAAAAGCAAACATTAAAACATCCTAAAATCCAGTAAACTAACATATTTTCCTGACAACTTTTGCAATACTTTCCCCCAATATTTTTATTTGAATCTTCTTTGACCTCCCCTTCCTATCACCATAGTTTCATAATTCTTTCTATAAAAATAATACAGAATTTAATACAGTTCTATATATTCTTTGCAGCTTGATCAATCAAATTTAATTTTTATCATTAATGGTTTTAGAAAATTCATTTCACCTTCATGACTCAATATTGGTAATGTCATGTAAAGTTTTGAAGCTAGGCGTCAAATTCAGGGAAACTTTTATCAAGTCACTTTTAAGCTTTTTTGAGTTTTCATACTCAGTGATTAATCTTAGATTCTCTTTGAACCGTGCATGGATGGTGCTTCTGGCTCTGCTTTTGCATATTTTCTAAGCCAGACTTCATAGAATCTTTTTGACTGATCACTCCTGTTCTTACCCCTCCTGTTACCATCCCAGAGAGCATTCCTCAGAGTCAGTCCTATATGGGGATGGTTAGCAGCTGAACAATACACACAAAACTGACTGTAAAAGCACATACCATATCCCTCTAAAACTAAATTAAACATACGCCTCATTCAACTTCTTATCTGCATCTCCACACTGCCTTCTGCCTCTCCAATGTCATTTGATCTGAGTGAAAGTATAACAGAGGGAAAATTAAAAGACGAAAATAGCCTTATCGACTGAGATGGAAACAGGTTATTTTGCAAAATTTTAAAAGCATATGACATGGTAAACACATTGCTAGAGCCCCTCCCAGAACCCTGGAAGTGTCCTGTCCAGTAAAGGGCCCCAATCAACGTCAGAGCAGAGAATGAAAGTCAAACCGAGATCCAGTAACACAAAAATCCATTCTCTAAGATTCTGAATAAGCCTCAAAGGTACTTTTATAAATTTTACCATTTTTAGCCATTTTTAAAGCACAATTCAATGGCATTAAGCATATTGATAATGTTGAGCAAATATCACCAACATCTGTCTCATTCTTCATCTACCCATTCTCCACTGCCCTCTGGTCATCTCCATTCTACTCTCTCTTTGTGATCTATATGTAAAGTTGGCCATTCTAGAGATGCCCTGCAAATGGAATCATACAATATTTATCCTTTTTCCTGGCTTATTTCACATAGTGTTTTCAAGGTCCATCCATGTTGTGGAATGTCAGACTTCTTAAGACTCAACAATGGTTTGTTGCATGTATATGCCACACATTACTTATCCATCCATCCACCAGTGGTCACTTGGCTTGTTTCTCATTTTGGAAACTGTGAATAATTCTGCTACTAACATGACTATATGAATACTTCTAGTTCCTGTTTCAGTTCCTTTGTATAAACACCCAGAATCAGAACTACCAGATCATATGGTGTAATTGTGTGTTTAATTCATTGAAAGTTCCATTGACTCATTTTGCAGAGTCTGTATAGTCTTTTACGTTCCTACCAGTAGTATACACAAGAGTTCCAATTTCTCCACATCCTTGCCAATACTTGTTGTTTTCTCTATTTTTATTTTGTTGGGTTTTGATAATAACCATTCCAATGGGCATGAGTTGATACCTCATTATGGTTCAGATTTGCATTTCCCTAGTGATTAATGATCAACATTTTCTGTCATCCTTTATTGACCTCAAAGCCAGTTTTACTAGAATTATCCTGTTAGTTATATTAAAATTCTCATTAGAAAAACTTTTTTTTTTTACTCATTTGTGTTTTTTTTCCATTTAATAAAATAGTTATAACTAACTTTCAATGAGTCATACAATAGAAGATTCACCTGGAGTAAGAAGGATGGTGTGTTTTTTTTTAAAGAGAGAGAATTTTAATATTTATTTTTTAGTTATAGGCAGACACAACATCTTTGTTTGTATGTGGTGCTGAGGATCGAACCCAGGCCGCATGCATGCCAGGCGAGCGCGCTACCGATTGAGCCACATCCCCAGCCCAGAAGGACGGGTTTTAATCAACAAAAACAGAGTCCTAAAATTGGCAGAAGTCCAGAGGGTGTCTAGACTGCAGGCAGCACAATTCAGGCTAGACAGTCAGTGTGCTCCTGGGTTTCCACCCTCAGGGGTGTTTCAGGGAGGGGGAAATACCTGCTATCTCTTAATGTTCACAACGAGAGTTTAAAAATCTCTAGATCATCCTGGATTGTTCTAGAATCTTTATCTGCAACCAGGACAGTTTATAAATCCTCCTATAAATATGTATGGTTAGCTTTAAATAATTCTATCATCTCTTTTATGAACATGGGCCAGGTTGGACAACCTTTGCTGTGAGGAAATGTTAGGCCAAAGATGTTTATATTAGTCCTCTTCAAAACATGGAGTAGAGCCAGGGGCAGTGCCACAGTTCACACTGACATCTTTTGATAGAAAACACATACTTATGGTCATGTTTTAGTAGCAGTCATCTGTAGACCTCCTCTGTTTCCAGCAGCTTCACAGAATGAATCAGACACCAGATGGGAAACTGTGTAAATTAATTCAATCTGACCTGATGTCTAGCCATCCATTTGGCAGACAGGATCAGTGTCTGGACTAGTTTTGCCTCTAATAGTGTCACAAAGGAAGAGTATAATAGGCAATCGCTGATGCTGTGACAATGGGTACAACTTCCTAATTAGCCTATAAATTACGTTATACACCTAAAAAGTAGAAACTCTTACTCAGTCAATAACTTCAAATGGCCTAATGGAAATAGTGCAACTTAACCTTGACTGTCTGCAACAAGTTAATTGACACATTTATGCAATGAGATACCAAATAGATCAGCTGCCAATATGGTGGCCAATGTAAAATTCAGAGAATATAGATATTCTAGGGGCAAGGGGAATGGTTTACTTTCTTCCCGAGAAGGTGTGCACATTTAACACAAAAGTTGCAAATTGAATGCTGAACTTGGGTTCAGGAATATAAGGCCTGCCAGAGTATTCTAAATCCTCTAACAAGATTTACTAATAGAGCTGTGAGACACCAGAGCTTGTTATATATGGCAGGATCTTGTTGATGACTGGCTGTTAAAGTTGAGTTACTGTGGTGCTTATTCCAACTACCACTTTGAAAAGAATTATTTCTCAGTCCGTTTGTGACACTCAGAACCAATCCTGTTCATGGCCACAGATGAAAAAATAATTTTATTTATAATTTTTAAAATTGCCTTATTCAAGTATTAAAAAGGAGGTACCTACAAAAAATTTAGTTTTAAGTGATTTCAGAAGAAACCTCAAAAAAGTTTTACTTAATGTAACATATCACACTTTAATACAATTTCTGGTTTTAAATATCTATTTTTAATATTGAAAACAGTTACAAATTTGTTAACATTAGCAGTTGCATAAATGTCAAGTAATGTCAATTCAAAGAAATGAACATCACTCTGATTGGAGATTATTATAAACTCAAAAAATGCTGCTGATTCTTATGGCAGTTTTTGAGACATACGTATGGATTTATAGCAAGAAATGAATCCTTTTTAGCTGAATGTTTCATTTGAGGTGATTTCTCCCTTTGTAAAATACTCATAATTGATAATCATAGCTACTGTCTTGGAGAAGCAGCAAATGACTTTCCATCTTGGCCTTTGGATTTTGAACAATAAGATAGAAGTTAACCACATGTTATGGTTTTCATATAAGATGTCCCCCAAAAGCTCACTTGTGAGACAATGCAAGAACGTTCAGAGATTAAATGATTGAATTATGGAAGTTGTGACCCAATCAGTGGATTAATCCCCTGAAATGAATTAACTGGGCAGTAACTAGAAAGATAGGGTGTGGCTGGAGGAGGTAGACCACTGGGGGTGTGCCTTTGGGGTTTATATTTGCCCCATGTAAACAGAGGTTCCCCCCTCCCCCTTTTCCCCTCCTCCCCTCCCCCCTTCCTGATTGTCAAGTCCTGCTTTCCTTCTCCATATCTTCCCGCCATGATGTTCTGCTTCATCTGTGAGCTGAGACCTCTGAAACCTCAAGAACCAAATGACCTTTTCCTCTATGTTGTTCTTCTTGGGTCTCCACTGGTGAAAAGGCTGACTAAATCACACCCCCGGGCTACTTTGTGTTAAATGAAAAAATGCTGATGGTGTTCACCCTTCCCGCAGTACAAACTCACTGAATCCTCCAAAACACAAGACATGCAACCAAACAGAAAAGACTGTATGCTTTCTCTGAATTTCCCAGTCAGACATTCCTGGGCTCAAGTATTTCGGATAATAATCTTGTCACCTTGCAAAACTGGACAAAACCTGAACTCCAATGGAAAATGGGTGACCTAATTTTGTTTTCACCTCCTTGATCAATGAATCAAAAACCTACATGTCCAGTGTAGTTCAATTGAAGATAAATCCTACAATTCTCCTGCTTACTCCTGATTATTATATAGTTCAAATCTCATAGGTTAACAAGCCAACATGTTAAAATTGGAGGAAGAAGAGCTCATACCAGGAATAGGAAGAGCAAGGCTTTGAGCCTAGGATTCAATCAGCAATCTGCTCTTATTTAAAATTCCCTGTGGTGGAGAAGGTGAAAGCAAACTTCCTTATGCAGATCTTTCTCAGCAAGACTCCGCTAGTTAAAATGGGAGCAGTGAATAAAAATGGGAATGATGGGGGAGCAAGTCAAAACCACAAAACTATCTTTGCAATTCTTTAGAAATGCAGGCGGAACTTTCCCTTTGAATTAGCAGACACCATGGGATCCCAGCAGAGAGACAGCCAAACCTTCTGTACTTCTGAAATCCATGGGGTATCTTTGACCACCTTCCACCTGAATCCTTACAGGTAGAACCAATTGCTCCTAATGATCTGAGATGGGGTAAACAAGAGATGTGCCACTTTACTTGCCTTCCAGTTCCGTCTAGTAGAAATAAATGATTGCCAGAAAGCCAATCTGTGCCTCCTCCTCTCGGAAGAGTATTTAAGGTGAAGAGAGGTGACCACCTCTGCTCACCTGAGCTCTGGTATATGTTTTCCTGCTTTTCCTTATTGGCTCTGCCATGTTTCAGATTATTCCTTCCTCTTCCTTTTCTCCAGGTCCAATCTTATGCCTTCTGCAATTTTTATTATAGACCAATACTCTTAGCTCTGGTCCAGTGGACATAATTCCAACGGCTACCTGGCCCTGCTGCTGATAGCTGCAGGCACTTGTCCCAGGACCTGGTCTTTTTCTGGATAGTCTCTCTAATGGCTCAAGAAAACCTTTCACTGCAGAGATCTCTCAGTCTCAAGAGTTCAGGTTTAACAGGTTGTGAGATTACAGACTCTCAACACTTAGTACTATCATGGTTATTTCTTGTGCCCTGTTTTAGGTTCTGTCCTGTGCCGGGCATTCCACAACAATGACTTCATTTAACTTTCACCCAATAGTTTTTGACAAAAAAAGAGCAAAGTACTCTATTCTAATTTTTATAAAAGAGGAGATCGCAGTCGAGATGGCAGCACCAGTATTGAAACCCAGTCTGCCTTCAAACCCCATCGTTACCCTCTTCCATTCCTCCAAAAGGATTCAGAGAAGGAAAATGATTTAGGAGAGAAATGTCTTTGGTTCTGGTCAAAACCTCCTTAACTTTTCTCATCTGCCTAATGAGGTGGGTGGACTAGTATTACATTTTTATGAGGGTTGTGGGGAAGTTACCTGGATATTCTGCCTGGATATGGAATTTTATATAGAAAAGAAAAATGTTTGAGCTCTTTATTTGCCATAGCTCACTAAACTTGGGTTTTCTACTAAATTTAGTGTTTGTTACAGTTTCCCCAAACTCAATGATGTCAACTTTTCTCTCTGGCCCTGGATTTTAATTGTATTGCCCAAAGTTGTCATTCCTTTTATATTCTGCAAGTGAATGTGGCTTCCAGCTGGCATCTGAGCCCAATTACAGAGCATTAACTCTGATCTCCAAGCTACATACTTCCATTCCCTGAATATCTTCAAAGCTCGATCTAGAAACCAACCATGGGAGCAGTTTGCAGTTACCCAGCTCACACAAAGAGGGCCAAGGTAATCTTGGGATTCCCATTTTAAAAATGTTTTTGTCTGAATTTGAGAAATTAAATCCAACTGCCAGAGAGTAAAGAATTGCTCTGGAGAAACCAAATTTAAAATAGCCTGCATCAAAAATTCTCAAATCCAAATCACGGTCTGAGTATGTCCAAGAGTGCTGTAACTCTGTGCCTTCCACCAGGAAGGGATTGATACCCATCCCTAACTAACATTGATGTGTGTATGGCAGGGACCTCATACACCAGAGACAAGTACAGAAAGGGATTGAGACGCCACTGATAAAGAGCACATTCTTCCACAGGAGCCACAGAGGGGAAAGAAACTAGGACAATGCCATACACACCACGGTACAGTATGTTACTGACATTTATTCAACTCCTATTTTCTCCAAGACCATTTGCATACTTTTCAGATAATATGCACATCCCTAAATCACAAAATACAAAAGAGATGCCATAAATTGCTTACCATGTTAGTCAAAGCGTAGTTGGTTTTTTTAAAGTCCCACTGAACCATTTCCCCTTGTGTTTATTATCCAATAAAAAAGAAGTTAAACCAACAATGGCATTAAAAGGCATTAAAATTCATAAAACAAAACGGATTCTAGAAAGCTTTCAAGTTTTGCCCTAGGTAGCGTATCTATGAGGATCCATCCTCCATCTGGTTTGCCAGTATCCCCAGATGTTCTATTTGAAAAACACTGCCATTAACATGATCTCATATATAAATTTTTAAAGGCAATGATACTACCACTAAATATGTTTTAGGCAGGAAGCTGTACTTTAAATCTAAAGTGTCAATAACTATATAAAACCAGCTATGATTTGGGATTCCAAATTGTTACCTAATAGAGAGAATGTATTCTCTGATTGTATGTATTTGTACTTATATGAGAATAGGTTAAATATCATTTTTGAAATATTATTTTTAAAACAAAAAAATCCAAATGAAATGAATAATCAAAATCCAGGTCTGCTTAAAAGAGGAAGACAAGGAAAAATAAGAGGGTAAAGAGCACCTCCCTAGCCATCTTCTTCACCTAGTCAGATGTAAACCTTTTTGAACAGACAAACCTTAGAAAAATTATTAAATTTTTATCTGTTAAAAGGCTTATACTAGGTAGACATGGTGGCATACGCCTATAAGCCTTCCATCTTGGGAGGCTGAGGCAGGAGGATGGTGAGTTCAAAGCCAGCCTCAGCAAAAAGCAAGGCTCTAAGCAACTCCATGAGACCCTTTCTCTAAATAAAATACAAAATAGGGCTGGGGATGTGACTCAGTGGTTGAGTGCCCTTGAGTTCAATCACTGGTACCCCACGCCCCCCCAAAAGAGGATTCAAATACGAAATTCCTCGCCTTGATGTAGGACAGGTGTGACTGGACACCTGAGGAATTTTCAGGAAGTGGGTTTATTGGTTGCAGTGTCCAGAGCAGCTATCATGTAAAAAAATAAATAAAAAAAAGAAATCTGGACCCTGAGTGCAGAAATCCATTGAACTTTATAATCAGTGGGAAGAGGGGTTTGAAGTTTCACATGACAATTTTTGCTTTTTGTTCCAATTTTTTTTAGACTAAATAGAGGTTTCACACATCTTTACCACAGAAAGCAGAAGTAACAATTCTTATATACCATCCAGTTAGCAGGCAGATTTAGCTTTTGCAAGACAGAGCAACTCAGCCCTTCCAAAAAAAAAAAAAAACAGGAAGTCTCAAACTACATTGAGTTCTTTGTAGACATTTTTGCTGACATTTTGTTGATAAGAACAATTGTTGAGGGTCTCTGGAGAAGCTGAATTAAGACTCTTTGCTGGAGGAGGGCTCTGCTACAGCCTGGCTTTCAAAGATCTCCACAGTCTGATTGTGTCTGATCTTGCCAACGTCCTGCCTCACTGTGAAACTCCTTCGCCATTGTCCAGCTACCTCTTTGTGATTTTGCATTTCTCCCAAAAGATTTTGTTCTCATTTCCACCCTGCATTTCCTTCAGTCAGGGTAGAAGGCTTTTGTGAAAAGTTAGCTCCTTGATCTCTTCTGCCTTCTTTTCCTCTTTTTTTTTCTTTAACTTTTTCCAATTCCAATCCGTAGTATTGGGTAATATGTATTTGGTCTTTGTTCTCAGTTCCTGGCAGATGGCTCCTAAAATACTTGAAATTCAAATTATACGTTACATTGTATGCTAAGGAGCTGACTGGTGGCCCAAAGTGTAGGGGCTGGTCACGGAAAGACCACTGTGAGGTTAGAGGGTTGAGACTTTCATCCCCATTTCCCCCAACTTCCTGGAAGGGGAGAAGAGTTGAAGATTATCACCGATAGCCAATGGCGTCATGAAGCCTCCATCAGAACCCAACGGGAGAGGATTCCCAGAGAATTCCCTGAGAATTCCCAGCTAAGCCCATGGAAGTTCTTGGAGAGGATAAGGCAGCCCTGAGCCCCTTCCCACTGACCTCCTGTGTGCACCTCTTCATCTGTCTCTTTTGTGATCTCCCTTATAATTCCCTTTTAATGACACAGTAAATGTGTTCCCTGACTTTCATGAGCTGTTCTAGTAAATCAATCAGACCCAAGGAGGAAGTGTGGGAACCCCAATTTACACCTGGCCAGTCAGTACGTTGAAAGCTGAGACCTGCAGCAGGCTTCTGAAGTGGGGGGCAGCCTTGTAGAGCTGAGTCCTCACCTCTGGAATCTGATGTTACCACCAAGTGGACAGTGTCAGCCAGCCGGAGTCCACTGCCACACCACCGCTTGCTTCATAGATGGGGAACACCCTACACATCTGGTGGGAGGAACGCATTGTAAGAACCTAGTGAGAAAAACCGAGTTGTTGTTTTTTTTCCTCTTTCATAACTCCTTCACAAAATTTCCCCTTCTAAATCCTTACAAATCATTTGTGTTTTTCTCTGAAAGTCTGTCACTTTGCCGTGCTCCATCACAGATGTTACTTTGGTTGTTTATATATCATTATCCACTCCCTTGAACTGTGAGCCTCCAGGGATAGGAGCAGGAGATGTCCAGGATCACCCTTGGATCCCCAGAGTCTGACATGAATTCCGCATACCACCAACATTCAGTAACTTATGAAAAATGAATGAGGAGAGATAGAAGGCAGAAGAGATCAATGAGCTAACTTTTCACAAACACTGATCCAAAGAACTTTCTCTCAAAGAAAAGATGTGTCTAAAAAACAATTTAGTACCATAGTTATTGATACTAGTAGTTTTAATATCAATAATGCATGAGCTTTGAATGCCAAAGGACATATTGTATTGAGCTTTAATTCAACATATACATCTGTAGTGACAGAATGCTCTAGATTATAAGCAAAAAAATGACTTAAACAGTACAGTAATGAATGGCTATTTCAAGAATTGGTTCACTGAAGTCATCAAAGACCCAGTGTCTTTCCCTCCTTCAGCTCTGCTATCAGTTACTATTCTTTTCCATTAGGCACCATCCTTCATGGTTTCAATAGGGCTGCAGAATTTCCAGCATCATAATGAAATGTCACATCATTCTCAGTTTTTCACTGAAAGTCTCTTGCAATGGGAGTCCTCTCAGTCCTGGTAGAACAGCAAGGTTGCTTACTCTACAGTAAACTCAAGACAAATGACAGGTCTTCCTACACAAGTCTTACAAGCTAAGAAAGTAACTATTATGGGGAAGGAATCAACCACATTTTTTTCCTCTCATTTCAAAGAATGCCACATGTATTAGTCAGCTTTCTGTCACTGGAACAAAACACTTGAGAAAAACAACTTAAAAGGGGGAAAAGGTTTATTTTGGCTCACAGTTTCAGAAATTTCAGTTCATGGCCACTTGGCTGTGTTGTTTCTGGGTCTGAAGTGAGGCAGAATATTGTGGAAAAGAGGGCACAGAGGAGAAAAGCTGCCCACTTCATGGCAGCCAGAAACAGAGACAGGAGGAGGAGGAGGCCAGGAACAAGACACACCCTTGAAGGACATATTCCCCGTAACCAGCTTCCTCCAACAAGGTCTCACCTCTTGAGGTTACCACCTCTCAATAGCATCACCAGATTGGGGGGTCAGGGAAGAAGGGTCTTTACAATGAAAAAAAAACTGGCAAATACTACTTTCGCCAGGTGGTCAAGGTCAACATCATCAATAGTCAATAAATGTTGAAAAGCATACACTTTTGTCACAGTGTGGTGAAAATGGCACTTTACCTCTGTAGTCATTTCCTTAAAAATCCATAAGCCCAGTCAAATGAGAAAAAAAATTATTAAATGAAAATTAAAGGATAGTCTACAAAATGTCTCAGCAACTTTCCTCAAAACTGTCAAGGTCAGCAGAAGCCTACAAAGTCTGAAAAATCATCACCGGTACTTACCATATGACCCAGTGATTGGTCCCTTAGGCATTTAATCAAAGAAATGGAAACTCAGGTTCACACAAAAACGCAAACACATTGTTCACAGCACCTTTGTTAGTAATTGTCCAAAACTGGCAACAACTCAAATATCTCTCGTTGGGTGAATGTCTCAATAAGCTGTGGTACATCCATACCATGAAATATTTAGCAATAAAAAGGAATGAACCATTGATACACATAGTAGATGGCTCTCCAGAGAATCATGCTGAGGTTTTTTAGAAAGCCAGTTGCAAAAGGTTATGTGATGTATGGTTCTATTTATATAGCTTTTTTGAAGTGAAAAAATCATACAGAGGGAAAACAGATTAGTGGTTGCCAAAGGGTCAGGTGAGGGAGGAGGAGGGGAGAGCTAAGTCATAGCTTAGTCATGGCTACGACTCAGGGGAGGGACCTTGGGATGGTAACACAGGAGATCCTTGCAATGGAACGTTCTGCAAGTTGACTGTGGTGGTGACCTCATGAATGAACAGATGTGGTTAATTCCAATGGAACCAAATACACATGTATACAAATGAGTACATGTAAAGCTGGTGAAATCTGAAAGCAGTTGATTAATTGTGTCCCTATCGATTCCCTGATTGTGACATTGTCGTATGATTACATAAAATCTATCAATCGAGGAAATCGTGTGAACCCTGTAAAAAGGAGATGAGGGTCTAGAGGTGATGAGGATAGGTGCAGAATTTGGGTTTTGCACCACTGTGAGAACCTGAGTTTGGAACGTGAGTGAAATTCTAGATAGGACAGAGGGGTGGGAGGGAAAGGTAGGAGGCAGGGGACTAGCAAGGATGGTGGAATGTGATGGACATCATGATCCAAAGTCCATGTATGAAGACACAAATTGGGTGTCAACCTACTTTATATACAAACAGAGATATGAAAAACTGTGGTCTATACATGTAACAAGAATTGTAATGCAAAGAAAAAAGTACATGTATAGAGACATGAATTGGGCTGTAGAGCCAATGTGATCCTGCAGTCTGTACACGTGGAAAAATAACAATTCAGACCCCATTTGAATCAAATGTATGATATGTGATATGTCAAGACCATTGTAATGTTTTGAGCAACTAATAAAAAAAAGAATAAAGAATAACTGGACAAAACAGAAAAAAAAAGACATGAATTGGCATGAACATACTTTGTACACAAAGATCTAAAAAATTGTGCTCTATATGTGTAATAATTGTAATGCATTCTGCTGTCGTGTATTTAAAAAAAATAAAATCAATTAAATAAAAAAGAAATATTTAAAACAAAAGTTCTCTCTGTCTTACTTCTTACTCTTACAATTGCATGTACATTTACACTGATATGAACAATCAGAGCTTAAAAAGTAATATAAACAGCCTAAGGGAAAACACCAATATAGGGCTACTTTGACAGATAACCTTTTTTTCCTTTTTTAGTTTTGAAATATCTAAATCATCACAAAATAATTTTGTTTAAACGATTCAGGAAAAAAAATACAATTGTCCTAAAATGGAGTAGCTCTACAACTAGTTGCTTCTGTCATATCACGTCGTTTCAGTTTGTTCAAGAGACCACAGGCTCAGCAAAGGGTATTTCTATATCTCTATTATCCAAGAAGCCAGGACCAGCATTTGTACACAATAATTCTGCTGTTGTCTTGCAGTAAGAGCCATAAGGAAGACATCTACTTAACTCCAGGTAGGACAGAGCCAGAATCCTATGCCATAGCTCAAATTTCCTGTAAGCTGATGTTCATTGATTAACTTCTATTCTACAGGCAAAATTGTTAAACTAGTTATAAATTTGCCTATTGACAACCATTGTTGAATACACTTTTTCCTCTATAGTTGCAAGCATATCCTGTTTCAGAATTTTAAATGTCTCACTGAAATCAAGATATTCTTCATCAACAACATTCATACCCTAATCTATATTTATCATATAGAAAACTTTCTAAGAAAGAAAATGTGATTAATCTGGCAGAGCCTAGTCTTATATAATCCACTCTAACTTGACAAGATTCCTCTCTTTTTTTGACATCCTCTAGGGGAACAATTTTCTAATCTATAAGCTAAGGATTTGCCTTTATTGTATAGTTTGATGATTGGAACAATGGTAAGATCCTTTCTATGCTAGCAGTCCAGAAGGATGGAGAGACAGAAATAGAAATGTACCAAGGGGAAGATGAGAAAGAGCAGTACTTCTATCCTGATTTAGAGAGCTGAGTATTTTAGGCTTCACAGTACAGGTGAGTTTTAAGACATTCTAAAAAATAAAAAGTGTTTAATATACAGCTGTTGCATGAATGACAAGTATAAAAATAAATAGGAAAATAAACCTGTATTTGATTAAAAAAATGTATATGCAAGTGTGCTTCTCTTTATAACAGAAATAAATTCTAACATCTAGAGAACATTGAGGAGTAATGGGTTAAATAAGGCCCTCAGCATATACTTTATGCTATGTTAAATAAAGGAAATAAGCTTGATGAATTAATATGGAAAAATGCCCATAGGTAGGATAAAAACAAAATGGTAAAGATATATACATATAATTGCACACACACACACACACACACACACACACACACACACACACACATGCATGAATATATACAGCCAGATACCACATAACAATGTTTTAGTCCTTTTAGACAACATATATGATGGTGGTGTCCCACAAGGTCGTAATGGAGCTGAAAATTTCCCATCACCTTATATTTTAGTGTACCTTTTCTACGTTTAGATACACAGATACTTGCCATTGTTATAACTGCCTACAATTTTTGATACAGGGAAATACCACACAGTGTTGCAGATTAGGAGCAACAGGCTATACCACACAGCTTAGGTATAATAGGGTATATCATCTCAGTTTATAAGTACATTCTATGATGTTTATATGATGAAGAAATTTTCTCACGATGCATTTCTTAGAATGTGCCTTCATCCTTAAGCAACTCACAACTGTATACAATATCATTTTTAAAATACAATAATTGTTGGCATACACATATAAATATACTATAAATTGTTAATTGTTAATAATTGTCTAGGTAGAGAAGATAAATGGATATCTCTATATTTGATTTATTTCTGTAATGTTCGATTTCCTGACATAGCATCATACAGAATGAAAAAAAAAAATCGAAAGACAAGGAGTCCCCAGAACAGCTTCTTGAGAATCACGCAGGGTCTACCACGTCTCCGGACACATCTCAGGCACAGAGGAGGAGCTAGAGACTGAAGAAGGGGTTCCAGTAGCATCTCAGTGAGAATAATTCCTACAGAGAATGGGATTTTAAGAAAGGATACTATCATCAGGCCGGCATCTCAAAAGGCAATTCACTCATCATTTTTATACTTTGGTAGGACTTCTTCACTCATCTGGAGACTGTACTTTGAAGTTGCTTGAACCATGCTCATTTTTTAATCTTTGTTTTCTTCATATATATTTTTTGTCATTTTTATTTTCCATCCCATTGTGTTTCTTTTGTATATTCTCTCCTTTAGCTGTCACCTCCATGCCCATTTTTTCTCTGCTTCTCATCTGAAATTGTGCAGGCGGAACCCTGATCCCGAGAGCCACACTGCCGTCCCTCTCGGGCCCTGTTCCGTCTGAGTGCTGGGCCTATCCCTTTTTCTCCAAATATTTTTAAATCTTTATCTTCGTTGAGTTTGCAGGGCCTCTCGTCTCTCTGCTTCTGCAGTTTCTAAGGTAACATGACCACTTTCCCATTGTCTATTACGTATACATCTTTAACCAGTTTGTCCTTATCATCCAAAGTAACTCCAAAGTAGGTTTTCACCATTGATTTCGCTAACCCCAAGGACCAGCCCCTTAACTGAAGAGCTGAGAATACCGATGCCCCAAACAAGCATGTGCCCAGGCTCAAAGCCCAGGGCCAGAACTGGAGTGCGGCACCTTGCTTTGACTTTCGATTTGGCATCTCTGCTACAGTGAACGATCCTCAAGGAAGGAAGCTGGTGGAGGGCAGAAGGGGGTTAAGAAGAAGTTTTCTTCTTTGAAAGGCTGCTTTTCTCTGACATAGGTGTATTATTACAGAAGGTGAATATGAATGTAGAAAAGTAATTATTTCTTATTTTTTTAATTAATTTAACTCCTAGGTTCACTCTCTCCCTGTCTTTGCCTTTGATTCTAATCCTCGAAAGAGACCTAGTTAATATCTTGTTACAACACGATAGGAGGCTCAGTGTTTTAATAGGCCTCTACTTAAGTGTCTAAATCCTACCTGTCTTGATTTTTGAGCTTTATTTGTCTACCCTGCAAAACATAAACTGAGGAAGATCTGCAATGGAATATTTCTTCCTACTCTCATCTGCCAGTCTTCTATTGCCCAGAAATAGTTGTCTTCCTCATATGCTATCACCACCACCATCGCTGAAATATTAATACTTTTACAGGGAAACAGCAGTAAAAACCAATTTTGCCCACACGCACGCACTTGGGTTGTATTAATGCCTTCAGAAAACTCAGCTCTGCCCCATGCAGTTTAGAAAATGAGTAGAAATCTATGAAGCATGCCTAAAACTTGGAGGTGGAGTTTTTACCAGCATGAGTGCTGTGTGCTCTCACAATCTGAAGCCTCACCAGGTAATAATGAGGTCATAGAAGAAATCATCAGCTGGGAGAGGGAGCCTGAGAATCCATTGCCAGGGCTTTTTACGACCTGCCTTAGGAAGACATCAGTTGCTGAGGGCAAAGTCCCCGACTGCACAGAAAGTCCCGGCAGGTGCTAATGATGTTGGTGCAACAAGGTCATCTAGGAGACCTGTTGTGCCTTTTGGATTCAATGTACTCTTAGTCACAAATGGGCCTCGATGCAGAACACTTCAGAGAATATAGTAGCCCTAAAAACCACCTGGATATATTCTAGTTAGGAAAGTCTTGCAGGTAAATAAATATCTCACCAGCCCCCAATGTTACATGGTCTGTCTTCCTGACCATAGGACAGAGATAATGTGGTCATTTAAATATCATTCTTCCTATTTACCTGAAAGAAACTATTTCTTTCCTTTGAAGAAACATGCAATGTTATTACTGAGAACTCAATGAAGGCCAGTCCCCGTAATTCCATGGCACACAAGTAGGAGTGTGGAATCCTAGTATCCCAAATCCGGAGAAGCCTGGTCATTCCACCTGCATCCTTTCCACACGTCACCTCTGAATTCCAACATCTCTTCTCAGTGCTCTGATCAGGAGCTGTGACTTCTAGCATCAGGCTCTTTGTAGCAATTTTCACCTATTTACTGCCTGAGATTTTTACTGTCACCCTTACGGAACAACCTAAAGTTCACCCTCCCCGGAAGAGTTCCCAGAAACCCAGACACATATAGGCAAAGTTGCTTCTGGACTTTACCAGTTTTTGTATATATTTTTATTATGCATATAAAACACAGCATGATAGCTATCTGTTTACCTGTATTTGTGCATATTTCGTTATGACATAAAACACCATATCATATTTATTTATTTACCTGTCTTTCTCTTCTCCCAACTCCCATAAAATAAAACAACCCCCCAAGGTTCTAACTTCTTTGAGGGCAAGGACTTTATCCTATACAGTTTTTAAATCATGTGTGGAAGCAGATGATTAAAGGATAAAGAGAAGGGAAGATTTATGTTATAGTGAAATCAGGGTAGATATAAGTAATTGTATCTGTATACACACATGGGAACTGATTCTTTATACACTTGTCTTTGGCTTGCTTTTATGTGGGTAGATGTTATTACATGATTAGGGTTGTTATTTTCAGACCTTCACAATACTGTTTAAATAGGGACTTATAAAAGAACAGGGAGGGTTTTTTAATTCTCTCTTAATCGATGCAAAATAAAAGAGGAAAGGTAATTATGTGGTTTTAGTGAAAAGGTTTCTCTGCTTCTGCGGTGTTTGGTCTAACTTGGTTCCTGAGAGCGCTCCCTGGCCTGGCCCCTCCCTTCTCTTGTCTTCAATGCTCAAAAACACATAAAAATCGTAACCCCAGGTCCCCCCAAGTCACGGAATATGCACCCCCGATGATGGGGCCACCCAGGTTTGATGCTTGAGCCATCTGTATCCTGGTCTGCCTCAGTCCTGCGGCCTTCCACCCACCCCCAGCGACAGGTCCCTGTCGTCCTCACAGTCAGTGTCTGAAGCTGTCTGGTGTGGGATCGCTGCAAGGCGAAAGGATTCTGCTGGAACCCACTGAAATAAAGGAGTAATGGAAGCAGCTCAGAGAACGAGGTGCAGGAAGCTGGGTCTCAGAGCCATACACTCTCAGCTCTACTTTCCCCTGCCTCTCCCCTCTCTCCTGATGACCTCCTTCAGAACTGAGGCGTCCTGACTCTCAGTCCAAAATCTTTTTGATGTCTATTACAAAAGGATGTTTTTCTTATGACAGAATACTGCATTACAAGCAAAAATTAGAGTTTTCAAATAATTAGTTTTAATGACAAAATTTTATAATACATATAAAGTAAAATGTTAAGTGAAACAAGCTAGGAGTATATAATACAATCAACTTATTCAGAATATTATCATAGAAGAAATACTGGGACTCTTTACAATGATTATTTGCTAAAAGGTGATAGTATTAGGAATCATTTTTACTTTTTTTATATTTTTTAATTTCCACATTTCCTAAACTTCTGAGTATACTCATATATCACCCTTGCAAAACAAAAATAATCCAAATTTGTTTAGCATCCCACTTTCCTTTTAATCTCCACTTTGCTTTGACTTCCACCTTTATTTTCCACCAGGGCGAGAGAGAGAACAGTGACTAAGTGTTCACAAAGTCTATTACCCTCTTTGATTCATTAGCTTTCCATCTGTTTCTCATTACTATTGCATCTATTATAATTTTATCCATATTTGGATACTTATGAAAATTATGTAAGAATTTCAATTTGTTTAACCGGTTGTCACTAAGTAAGAAGCGATTTGCCTTTCTGCTTTAGCATGTGCAGTGACCTGGGGTGAAAGAGCTCCAGTGAATGGAAAGTTGCTTTGTAATGGAATCACAGTAAGATTTATAAGGACTAGGAATATAAATGTCTTGGCAGAATTACTGTCAGTTCTACATTTTTCTCTACTTCTCTTGTAATTGCTACCTTAGAATTCCTCTGTGGTAGAAATATGCTGTGCTTCATATACAAACATATGAATATAGAGACATTGTTAGTATGCCATTATAAAACTTGCCATCAACTTTTCTAATCCTTTTTTCTCACTTCTGACAGGTTGGTTTTTCTAAAGAAAGAATGCCATCCTGTTAATTCCCTAGTGTGAAGTTCTTTTAGTGGATGCTGTGCTGTGCTACCCAGGAACCTCAAGACTAAGCATCTCTCTCTCTAGTTGCTGGCAGTGTTGGGGGCTAATGGCTCTGTACAGAGTGAACCCCCAGTAGTTGCCCCCAGGCCAAACAGTGGCCTCACCCAAGGCCACACCCTCTCCCTAGAACAGCCTCCCTCTAAGAGCTAGTCAATGAGAGACAGAAAGCCATGGCCTTGTTTCTAGTAAGAACAAACCTGAAGGACCATCCTGTAGGATCTGCTCTGAAGGTCACTGCCCTCCTCTGTCCACTTCTACCTATTTCATTACTCAACCGATGTCACTGCTATGAATATTTCTTAATAAATACCTGCATGCAGGTGATAAATCTGTCTCTGTGTCTGCTTCCTGGAGAATCCAACTAAAGACTTGGTCCCAGGAGTGGTCTGGGGAAGCTGACGTTTGGATAAGGAGGACTCCAGCCAGCTGGCTCTAAAGAGCATTGTCACTGCCACCAAGTAGGGCATGAATGGCCACAGGCACCCTGTATCGGCAAACTGTGGAGACTCCCAGAGCTGAGCTGGGACAGGAAAGCCCTGGGGTGAGATCCATCCAGTGCTCAAGGAGTTTGAAAGCAGGGATCGCAAAACTGTGGAATCCCGCAGAGATATTTGGATGCAGTCAATGCACTAAAGAAAAACAATGAAATGTCCAAAGTGATCAACTAACGAGTTTAAGAGGCAGAGGTCTTCTTTTGTATGATATAGAGTGAGTCTCATCTTCCATAGCTAAAAAGCAAAAAAAAAAAAAAAAAAAAAAATTAAAAAAAATTTTAAAAAGCCTAGAATCAAGCCCAGAACAGGCTTATTAAAGTAGCAGAGCTCCAAAGAATGTTGGATTCTCAACCCCTGCAAGTCTTCTATCCCAAAATCAGGGCCTTTGGGAAGGAGTGGGGCCATGAGGCATGGGATGGGAATATCTAAGTGGAAATCCTAGAAAATGAGGTCTCTCTGAAATTTCTGTGCCTGCCAAAATAGCTTTTGCTGTCCTGTAAAGGCCCTCCCCCGTTCCTAAAGACAATGAGCAAGCCCCTGCCTTGCATGACCACATGTGCTTCCTCTAGTGCCTATCCCCACATCCTCTCTTTGGCATAGGCCAATAACTAGGAGTGTAGTCATAATATAAACTTGCCAAGAAGGTACTACACTGACTAAGGGAAGAAAGAACTATTCCTCATAGAAGCTGCAGGGCTATCCTACAGCAAGAGCTGATATACAGGACTGCGTCTAGAAGGTGCTAGATCAAGGGAAGCAGAAAAGTTGTATAAGAGAATGTTCACTGATATGGACGTGCTCTCCCATGACACAGGACTTAGCACCCTGGCTAAGACCTCAGAATCCAGGAACACTGAAGAAAACAGTGATTCATGTGCATGAAGTCAATATAACAGAAGGACCATGGGAGACAATGCATTAGGAGATCAAAGGCCCAGGGAAATAGGTGGGGAGCGGGAACTTATGCGATGGCACAAACCCACTTACATGCCTATGTTCTGTGAGCAGCATGCAGGATACTATTTACCAAAGCAGTAGAGGTTAGAGGGGCCATTGCCTACTGAGAATCTCAGAAATGACCCTGTTCTGCAGCTCAGCCTGAAAGCAGATGTTGTTACAGAAGTGGGCTCACTGACTGCCGAGAGGATGATAAAATCCCAAATAACAAAGGTTGAGAGGTGCACTTAAATATCAGAAGAAATAGGGTTTCGTTTTCATAACAAATGCAGGACTGTTACAGTAGCCAAAAATCTCCAGAGGCATTAGAACATGTGGGGATGAGGCAGATGGCTAGACAACCAAGGTGATGTTCAGTCTATACAATCAACATATATCAAAGTTGGATGACCAAAGGAAGGAGGAGAGCTGCTCCAATAAACCATCATAATTACTTTTCCAGTTTCTAGACCTCAGCGTTAAGACTTAGACACTGAGCACCGCAGGAAAGCTCAGGTTCACGGGAAGAAGAACCCTGCAACACTGTGGCAGCTATGTTTACTGGTGCTATCTCCAGTGCTTTTCTCCAAGCATAAAGCACCCTTTACTGGAGTGATCATACAGCGGAAAAAGGAAAAGGCCCGAATAGTTCAATGACTATGATGCACATTATCCAAGTTGTTAAGAGACTGAGAGACTCGAGGCCTCCCTATTAGTGTGGAGGTATATGAGGACCAAGTAATAAATGTAGTTCTGGGTCAGAGCTGACCTTCAGGAGGTCCAATGGATCCTTGACCCAAACGGCAGTCATTAGGATGTTTATGAGAGCTGGCACACGTTGACCCTTTGAAATATGAGGTGAGGGATGTCACAGGGCACAATGGCCAAATGAAAGCCTCTGACTCACTCTCCTGCCACCGATATCAAAAGAGTTTTGCACTGTTATGGTTTGAATGTGAGTTGTCCTCCAAAAGCTCATGTGTGAGATAGTGTGAGAGGGTTCAGAGAAACTTAACCCAATCAGTGAATTAACTGAGGGTAAATGTAGGCAGGTGGGGTGTGGCTAGAGGAGGTGGGTCATTGGGGGCCTGGCTTTGGGGCATATATTTGCATTTGGCAATCTCTCTCTCCTCCCTCCCTCTCTCTCTCTCTCTCTCTCTCTCTCTCTCTCTCTCTCTCTCTCTCTTTCCTTCCAGATCATTCTGTAAGCTGCTGCCCTCCTCCACTCTCTTCTCCCACAACGTTCAGCCTTGCCTCGAGCCCAGAAGAATAGAGTCTGCTGTTTATGGATTGAGACCTCTGAATCCGTGAACCCCTAAATAAACTTTTCTTCCTCTGCAGTCGTTCTGGTTGGGTCCTTTTAGTCACAGCAGTGAAAAAGCTAACTAAAACATTCTAGGAGAATTTGAGATATGCACTACCCTTAGAAACGTAAGATGTAGCAGGGATGACCCCACTATGTCCCTATTAATTGCCAGCTTAAACCCCCAAACTCCCAATGGCCATACAAAATATGGCCATTGTCTATACACAAACTCAGCCACCGAGTTTCCCAATTGCCAAATGAGGCATCTTTGCTAGGGCAGGGTAACACTCTTGTGAGTGCATGTTATGGACCCAACAAATGCATGGTTTGCCCTCCCTCTTCATAAGGAGAATGAGACAGTTTGCTTTCTTCTTTCTTCTGTAGCATACAACAGCACACACTCACAGCCTAGCTCCAGGGCCATTGACTTGTCTGTCACACAATACTCTGAGGAGACCTGACCATCTGGATATCCCTCCTACCTTACTGATGACATTATATTAATCATATTGGAGAAGGAAAAAGTAGCAATCATGTTGGAGACCTGAGTGGATAAATCATATCATCCCAAACGATAGACAACAAACCTCATGAAGACTCAGGGGCTCACCACCGTAGCAATGTATTTTGTCTGGACATGCTGAACCCCTCATGGTAGATGAAAATTGCTGCATCTCATATCAGAAGACGGGAAGCACAATGCTTAGGGGGTCCCTTCAGGCCTTGAGAATTGCCATGCAGGGTTCAGCTCATTTACCATGTATACAGTCAAGGTTCTTCAGATAAATAGAATCAATTGTGGTGTGTGTGTGTGTGTGTGTGTGTGTGTGTGTGTGTGTGTGAAGAGGATTGGCTCCTGTGATAATGGAGCCTGGCAAGTCCATGGTCTCAGGGTAAGCGTGCAGGCTCAAGACCCAGAGAAAATCTGATGCTCAGTTCAAGTCTGAATACTTTAACAGTAGAATTCCTTCTTGCTTGAAGGGAGTTCAATCTTTGTTCTATGTAAACCTTCATATGATTGGATGAGATCACCCATGTTGTGTAAGGAAATCTGCTTTAAACACTTCACTCTCATCCTAAAATAAAACGCTCATAGACATTCAAAATTACCTTTGACCAAATACCTGGGCATCATGGCCCAGCCACATTGACCCATAAAATCGACAATCACACATGGTAACCCAAAAATGTTGTCTGCTGTCACTGGGGCCCAAGCAGGAAGTCCAAACTGAAGTGCAAGAAATCCTGCCCCATAATCTTCCAGACAGTGTGGTGGTCCTTAAAGGTAACAGTGTTAGGGAAAGAGGCGCCCAGTCATGGGAACCAAGTGACACTGCAGACAGAACTTTCCAAAGTGACCTGGGTCCTGTAAGGCTCCCAAAGTCATAATCTCAGGGCACAGCAGAAAAACCTTTGCAAAATGAAAGTGATACTTGTGGGTTCAGGCCTAGGCGGGGCTAGAAGATACAAATAATCGGCATGAAGAAGTGTTCCCAAACCCATGTGACCCACCCCTGCTGCGCTGATGCATATCCTCCAGCTCAAAGTCACAGCCACATAGAATAGTCCACCTGACTCACTCAGCAGGAGAGGGCTGGTTTTGTTTTATGGGTGAATTCATTCCGTATGTGAGAATGAGGAAGAAACTTACCGCTACAACTCTGTTTCCACTGAGAGAGGTTCTGGAAAGGGAAAGTAAGGGAAATTCCTCCCAAGGGCCAGAGCGCAGGGAGAGCTCTGTGGGGAAAGAGAGCAGCTTAAGGTAAGAATGTACATAAACACCTGGGAGGTGTCAGATAGCTTGGCTGGTTATTGGCGCCTAGAAAGGAAAAAAAGATGGGAGACAAAGAAATCCAAAGAAAAATCACATATGGCGAGATCAGTTGCAAGCTAGAACACAGAGATTTCGTGCCCCGGCCTCTTGGACAGGGTGTACTACTCTCTCAGCACTTAAAGTGTTCAGTAACCAGAAAGCTCCCCTGAGCCTGGCTCCATCTTTTATTGGGGTCTATTATGTGGGTGGGATTGATTGAATTGTCATCTGTGTGAGCTCAGGCTCCAGTCCCTCTCTCCTCCCTGGAGATGGGGCTGGCCCTATGTTCTACCCTCTAATCATATAGTTGGTGCTATGATGTGGATATGGTTTATGTGCTGAATGCTTGGTTCCTCTAGAACCATATAAAGATGCTAAAAGTCATGGGGATCTTTAGGAGGTGGCACCTAGTAGGATGTGATAAAAGCATCACTACCATTTTGGAGGGATTAATACTGGTCACACAGAAGTTCTCCCAGGAGTGGATGAGCACCCAAGGGCAGCTTATTATTAAAAAAAAAAAAAAAAAAAAGTGAGCCTGGGGTCTTCTTGGTTTCTTGCTTCTTCTCTGTCTGGCAGCCACATGGCACATCCGGCCATATGGATGTTATCCTCAGATGAGACTCAGATGAGATGAGATATCAGGGCTGATATCAGCATTATATTCTTGATATTCTAGCATTATCAACTAAATAAACCTTTTTTCTGTACCACATACCCAGTCTCAAGTATTTCGTTACAGCAACACAAAATGGATTAAGACAATTGGATTTTCAGGTGACTAGCACCCATCCTGAAGCTGTCTGGGGGACCACCAAGAGTCACTTCGTTAGCATAACAAGACTTTCCTATCATTCCTATCCTTCCTAGAGGCATCAAATAAATTTTGGCACACGTTGTACAAAACTGGTTAGCTGATGATAAATGGCTGCCATAGCTGAGCACACCAGTAGTATTCCTGACGGTGTTGCAAAGAGAATCGGTTTCGATGACATTGACACATACACTATTGATTCCTAATCCCAAGTGTTTGAAACTCTTTGCCAGAAAACAAGAACAAACACCTAAAATAGTCATCGTACCACCCAACATAACTGCCCCTACTTGAGGGCGGCATCCTCTGACCACTGGCCAGTGTGAAGTCAGGAGTCTGGTGTTAAAGTGTGACTCCTGCCCCAAAGTGGGACCACCCCTGGATCCAGGGATCCTCTGAGATGAACTGTAGCTTTAGTCGAAGTTCTCCCTTCAATTCCCAACAAATAACTGATCCTCAAAAGCAGCCCTCAGGAAACCTTCTCCGTGCATGCCCCTGAAGAGTCTGCTCCCTGGGCAGTCTAACCAGAGACAGTTTTAATAGCTCCCAGGACAAAATTCAGACATCTAAACAGCCCAGGCCATTCGCATGCTGACTACCTTGTTCTTTAATATCAGTTTGTACCATCTTTGAACTTTGTATTCTACCATATTGAATTTCATTGTAAAGGCCTTGAATTCCTTCATTTTGCTGATGGATTGGGTGAACTGGTGCAGGGGATCAACTGCCACTTCCCAGCCCTCCGCAGAACATGCCGACTTTGCTGCAGGCGGCCTGCTCATCAGGAAGTCCACAGAAATGCTCTTCCCCAGTTGTGTTAGTGACTATCTCCAGATATGCTAATGCTTCTTGTCATTGGTGCAGTATGATTTAATTAAAAACTATATCCATCAGAAAAATGTGCAGGCAAAAAAATGTGTTTTCTATGACAGCTAAATTCTATGCTTTGGAAAGACATGAAAAAGGTGAGTTTTCAATTATGGCTCTCTAATTTGGATGAAACCCTAGGAGAAAATTGAGAGGGGTGGTAAATCCCTAGAAATTTTCTCAAGAAGGCTATTCCCAAGCAAATTCAATTTCTCATCCCACTTGAAAGAGAAACAAGAATTGGGAGGACACACTATGGGTGCATCTTATGCAAGAAGGAAAACATGGAACCATATGTAACCAAGAAAAGGCATTGGCCTTTTATTTAAAAAAAAAAAATGGGCAAAGATAAGTGCATCTCCATGTTTTAATGTAAAATGAAATGCTTAAAGTGCATGTGGTTCTTTTTTATAATAACCTGTGTTAATCAGCTTTCTACACCTGCCAATCATCAACCTGGTTCACATCACAAGATGACCTCTCCCCTGGGTGTTAGTTCCCTTGCTCTGCCCATGACTCTTCTGTCCAGGACTCTGCACCTGTGGCCTCCACCTGTTAGTCCTAAAATCTCCCCAATGATCCCCTTCAAAATTCAGCCCAGGCCCCACTTCCTCCTGGGAAGCTCCCCAGACTCCCAGGATTTCACAGACACCCCGGCTGCCCCCTTGATAGCTCCTAAGTACAGTCTTGCACTTATCCACTGATGTGTCTCCCCCCAAGTCTGTAAGCAGCACCTGCCTCTCAGCCATCCTGGCCGCCCTGTGCTCAGTATATGGGAGAAGTGTGATAGATAAATATCATCATTTATGAATGGTTCAACACTCTTGGATTATCTTTCCATAAGAAATGGGCTCAGATGTCATTATCCTCCTTTTCTGGATGCTGCCTTCCTTCCTTTTACATAAAAAAGGGGGGCTTAGAGATGCTGGGGACAGATATGAATTAGTAGTGAGTTCCTCCTGCCTTCCTCTTGGTGAAAATGTAGCCCAAATTATCCTCACTTAAATGCACACAGTTGCCAGAATTTTATTCTTCTTTTTCCTTTCCTTCCCTCCCTTCTTCCTTCCTTCCTTCTTTTCTTCCTTTCCTTCTTTCTCTCTTCCTTTCTTCCTTCCTTCTGTAAATGTCTTGATTTACAAAGACATACAATGGCTATAAGGATCCTCATTTTCCAGTTGTTTATACTCAAATTCATATAATTGCCCTTTATCGATTAAGGAAGCAAATTATACTTTGTTAGGAAGGTAGCTGATCACTGCCCTCAGAAAGAAAGGTGCGATAGATTTGTAAATTACTGTGACACTAGGAGCAAACTGCATTAATTAATCTACCTCCACACACATCATTTCACTCCTCCTAGGGGCATCAAATAAATTTTGGCGCACGTTGTACAGAACTGGTTAGCTGCTGATAAATGGCTGTCATAGCTAAAACACCAGTAGGATTCCTGATGGCGTTGCAAGGAGAATCGGTTTCGATGACATGGTGCCCTCTGGGTTTCAACTGGAAGTTCACCAGAAACTTCTGTCATTGGGACTCCTTGTTTGCTACTGACAGACCCCACCCGGCTGTGCTCCCCACCTCTGCCAGCAAGAGCTCCTTCCAGAAGAGACGCCACTGCAGGAGGCTCTGAGCAACATCACCACCAGCTACCTACTCTCACCTGCTTATGAGAGTCCCAGGTGGCAGCTATATCAAGCACCTAGAACAGAGAACAGCGTCATAGAGTTTCTTAGAGTCTAAGAGAGATTCTCAGAAGCCTTCTGTGTTTTCCTCCTAGAGTTTCCAGTGTGAAGAATCAATGGAGATTTGTAGCAGAAGCAGCCTGGGCATTGCCCCACACCACCTGTCCCTTTAGTGTTACCTTCCTCGGCCTTTCCCTCCACTGCTGGCCTCTGTCCTCCCAGAAGCAGCTGCATTAGGGGCCACTAGACCCACTTTGCCCATGGAGGGAAAGTCAAAGTCCCTGGGAATTTGGAGAACAGCTCCTCAGAAAGACTGAGGGTTCCAGAAGCATAAATAACCAGCCTCTTGTTGGGCACGGTGACACACAACTGTGACCCCGGCCGCTCTGGAGGCTGAGGTAGGAGGGTCATGAGATCAAAGCCAGCCTCAGCAATTTAGTGAGGCCCAAAGCAGCTTAGCAAGTCCCTGTCTCTAAATGAGATATAAAAAGAACTGGGGATGTGTCTCAGAGGTTGAGTGCCCCTGGGTTCGATTCCCGCAGGTACCCCAGATAAATAAATCAATAACCAGCCTCTTCATCCCCGAAGGGTCAAGCCAGTTACCTTCCCATAGAACTTGTTAGTAGCTCATGTTGATTGCTCTCCAGCCCTTCTCTCACTAGGGTGACCAGCCACCCAGCTTGCCAGGACTGTCCTGATTTTCACATTGAAAGTCTCACCTTCCAGAAACCTCTGAGTCCTGGACAAAATGGGAAAATCCCCCATCTTCCATTGCTGGTGGTTCCCGAAACAATTCCCAATAAATCACCTTCACGTGAACCCTCCTCTCGGGGATCTGCCTCTGGAAAAATCTAAACCAAGGTAATAGATTTTCAAAACACCGGCTGCCTAATGAGTCTCTTTAACCTTCCGTCTGTCCGCTCATGCCAACACAGGCCACTTCGACAAGTCAGCTCAGAACACTTTAGGGAGTGAGACGGGGCTTTCACACGCACCTGCACCAGCACTGCTGCCTCCCGGTCCTGAGCCAGTCCCGTCTCTCCTCACTGGCAGGGAAGCCACAAGTAGCCTCCTCCAGTGTCTCCTCCTTCCATCCTTCATTCATTCTCGGAGCGACTTAGTTATAATATGAACCAGGTCAAAACCCCTACAGTGGATCCCCACCTCACTCAGAATAGAAACAGAGGTCTCCTCCATGACCCAAAGCCCCCATGATGGCCAATTCTGACTTCCCCTGTCCTCCTGTCTCACGCTGTCCCCTCTCTGTGTGCTAGCTGGACCACAGAGTTGGCTCTCTGTTGAGAGCCACAGCCGAAGGGGCCCCAGCAAACTTTCAGACTGCCAGCTGATGAGCTGAAGGGGCCCCAGCAAACTTTCAGACTGCCAGCTGAAGATTGGCTCACAGAGGCCCCAGCAACATCTAGCAACATCTAGCTGATTGGCTCCTCTGCGGTGAAGCTCATTGGGCTGTTTCCCTGCCTCAAATACAGGGCATGTTAATACTTGAGATCCTGTCTCAGGATCTGAACTATCCACTGCGGGGGTTGGGGGCCTCCCAGCATGTGGAGGTGGCCTTGTCAGTTGGACACTTACGTCCTCTGGTGATAGAAAGGTGTTAGTAGCAGTCTCCCTTTGTAACTTTCCCCCTGACGGCTTTTTCTGCTTTACACTTTCTTTCTCTGTCTGACTACCTTGAGAGACCTTCTCTTTTACTTGAATATTTCTGCTATAACTATAATACAACCCAAGAAGATAACGCCAAACAAAACTGAAACAGAGTGAAACAAAAGTGGAACAACAGAAAATCATTATAGCCTTTCTATCCTCCTGAAATGTCCATTCGTCCTTTCTCCCTATCTGTTCCTCAGATGTGAGCGGTTTTTCTTCCATCTTACACATCTCCAGGGACAGGCAACTTAAAACAAAAGTGAAGCAAAACAAAAGAGGAAAATGGCTCCCCATCCTCTCGCCCTGCCCTCAGGGGCGAGCGGTTTACTTACCCTCAGTCGCCCCCCGTACGGGCCACCAAATGCCGCAGTCTGGCTGGGCACAATTCAGGAGCCACTTGTCAAAAGAAACTAACTTTATTTTTAGAACCACACACGATAAACAAAACAGCTCCTCAGGAAAAACCCTCAGAGCCCAACTGCCACCACCGGCTTCCCACAAGCCACCACCCCAACCCAGCCTCTTCCTCCCACAATCCTCCTGCTCTTGAGGCCGATTGGCTGGGTTGCGTGGGCGGAGCCAAAAAAGTCCCCCAATGAGCAGCTCTGTGGTCTGAAAGGGCAGGGAAACAGCCCAATGAGCATCACCGCAGAGGAGCCAATCAGCTAGATGTTGCTGGGGCCGCTGTGAGCCAGTCATCAGCTGGCAGTCTGAAAGTTTGCTGGGGCCACTGTGAGCCAATCATCAGCTGGCAGTCTGAAAGTTTGCTGGGGCCCCTTCGGCTGTGGCTCTCAACAGCTCTCTCATTGGTCGGCAAGATGACTCACTTCCTTGAGGTCTTGGCTCAGAGTCCCCACCTCAGCAAGCCTTGCTCTGGTGTCCCCTGGGAGCTGCGAAGATCCCCAGACCACAGGCACCCTGATCTTGCTTCTCCCCCATTTCTCAGCAGTTCTGCAGCCCAAGCTTCACAGCACAGCTCCAGGAGGGCAGAGGACAGGCCTGGTCCAGGACGTCTCCCACAGTGCTGGCTCCAGGAGTCTCCACCTCCCACTTGCATGCAGCCTCCTGAGACCAGGACGAGGTATCAGAGTCTGCATTATGCTACTCAACGGTGACCTGTCACTTGGCTGATGGCACCCCATCTCCTCAAGACTTACCCCTCCCTGGGGAAAGATATTGGGAAAAGCCACCTGTTGGAGCTGCTTCCAGTATTTCTCTTTATTGGGACTGTAAACGGATGCCCTTGGATGTCTTGGTACTGTGGCTGCTGCTGTCTCCCCGGTTGCAGACAATCTGACAACCCAGGGAACCCACAGGTTGCTCTCCAGACACCCCCCTCCTATAAAAGATGGCTCTGCTTGCCCTTTTATCTTGGGACTATAGTTAGAAAACGATAACCCCAATAAAAATAATATCTGATGAAAGAAAATAAAGCTTAGTGTTGGATTCCCCTTCAGGTATAAGACAGACCTGCATCCCTCAGCAGTTCCCAAAATGGGGTACCCAGAACAACAATGCCAATATCAATGGGAACTCGCTCTTGCAGCTTATCAGGTCCTTCCAGCCAGTCCCTAGACCTACTGAATCAGAAATTCTGGACCCAGCCACATGTGTCTTAGAAAGAGACCCAGAAGATTCTGCCGCACAAACTTTGAGAACTTCTGACCTGGCAAACAGTTTTCACTGGGGATTCTTTTATCTAGAAACTTTCTGCTATGAATTGTTTCATTGGGATTCCTTGGACCAAGGTTTCTTAATCTTGGCACTATGGACATTTGGATTATATTTTTGGTTGTAGAGAACTGTCCTGTATCTTGGGATACTTAGCAGCATTCTCGGCTTCTGCGCACTAAATGTCAATACTTTCCCCTCTCATCTCTCAGTTATGAGCAGGAAAAAAAAATATCTCCAGGCATTGCCAAATGTCCCTTGGAGGACAAATTTGCCCTTGCTTGAGAATCACTCCCCTGGACAATTCCTGGAAGGCAAGAACAAAGCTAAGCCCACCAACCTTACAATTGGATGACTGCCTCCTGTTTTCCACAGTTGGATCTTAGAGCATCTGTGGCAGGCGGGGGTCCCTGAGAATAGACTTTGGTTCCGTGTGCAAGAGGTTTACAGAGGAGTAACTAGAGGAACAACTCCTGTGATGAGGTAGACAAGCAAGAACGGGCAAAAGAAGAGGCTGGGCTACAGCACAGTCGACACAGAACACCCACAACTCTTAAGCAAAAGCTCTGACAGTCATCTCCCACTCCAGTTGAACTCTGTGGCTCCTTCGACTGAAGTGAATTTCTTCACTAATTCCAAGAGAGGAACTGCTATGGTTTGAATCTGCTCTGTCCCCCGGCAAAACTCACGTGGAGGCTTAATTCCTCAGTGAAGCAATGTAGGGAGTTGGGATTCAGTGGGAGGTGTGTGGGGCTTGGGCAGGTACCCTCCTGCATGAATTAGTGCCTTTCTGATATTAGTTCTCAGTCTCATGGAACGAGATTGTTTATCAAGAGAATAGGGTGTTATAAAAGTAAGTCCACCTTCCCCTTTTGTTTCTTTCCCTCGTGCCCCACTTGCCCTTCTGCTTTCCATCATGAGTTGAGGTAGCCCAAAGCCCTTACCCAATGAACTTGGACTTCCCAGCCTCCCAACCATGAGCCAAAATAAACCTCATTCCTTTATAAATTTCCCAGCCTCAAGCATTCTGTTTCATCAACAGAAAACCCACTAGGAACTGAGCTGTGAGCTACCAGAATCCAGCACTCAGGAACAAGCACACAGGTCTTGAGTGGTGACCACAGAATCCACGACAGTATCTCCACGACAGCGTCCTACTTCTTCACAGAACCAGGACCGTAAATTAACAGAAATCCTGTGATTCCAGGCATGCCCTTAAGTGTTCAAGTTCAAACTTGAGTTCAAAAAGTTATCTACACACTTGAACTAAGAACATTTATTTAGTCAAATGATATCCTAAGACATTCTGTGAATGGACCCAACAATCCTCACTGTCCATCTGTGTTCTACCGGAGCACCATTTGTTCACACACACACACACACACACAAAGTGCTCTTTGGAGTTGTCCTTCTGCATCTTTACAAGAAGCCAGTGGGAATCAGGCCAAGAGATGGGTCATCTGGCTCTGATATGACTCTTCTCAGGAGGATCTGATTATAGATGAGGAGAAGGATCTGGGGTGTGCCAAGGCTCATCTTCTCTTTGGTTTCTGCTCAGAATGACAAACAGAAATTCATTAGCACTTGTCAGTTTCTACCAGCTCTGTGGCCCCATGCATGGCCTGAGCTTTTCAGCCTGCAAAGCCAGCACTGCCTGTCTTCAAGTCAATCAGGACTGACCCCATAGTGTCCCTGAAGTCCCATCATTTCCCGTAGAAGCCCTGAAATGTGTCTGATCTGTGGCTTTAACCCAGATCTCTGCAGACAAGTCCTAGGGTGACCTGTCCATCAAACCATTACCTTTCATTCATTTAGTATTTCTATAATTCCCATCAGGACTCACCTTGAAGGCTGTCCAGCACCTCTCTCTTATCCCCAGGCCTGTCTGATGGGAGGGCTTAGTCAACTCCTCAGCAAACAGGTGAGTCCTCTGGTTGCTAAATGTCTGGCTTGGAAACTTCATGGTAGACTCTTCAAAATCACCTTATTTCCGGGACTTACAATCCTAAAAGGAGTGATGTCAGTAGAAATACTAGAAAGAACAATGTCAAATGCTTTCAAATTTGAAGTCTGACTCTCATGAATCATCTGTAAGTAAAAATGTATATAAATTAAAGCTGACATAACTGTGCGAAGGAAGAAACATCTTTTAACAGATTCTTTTTGACCTTTAAGAATTTGCTACACACACACACACACACACACACACACACACACACACACTCATCTGTTCACTAAGCACCACTGAATGGAATGATGAGTTCATATGAACTCTGTCCCTGGCTGTAAGTAACTGAAGGGCAGAAGCCACAGACTCTTTCTAACCATACTATCTCAGGAATTTTGCCCAGGAGCTGGGGAGGATCACAGGCTGAGAGGGAGGAGGACAGGAATGCCACGTCCATCCTTTGTCCAAGACTTCATCAGAGAGCTACAATTAAAACAGACTAAAGCAAAGTGTTTTGTCAGATGGTGTGTCTGTGGAGGCTCCTATTTAGAGTTCAGAAACAGGATAGCATCTTTACAGTAGGGAAAACAGGAGGGACACCTTGTACTTAAAGTCTTGTCTTCAGGAATGTGTTCGGAGAAACCAAGACTCTGTCCACGACTTTGTGAATCAGACGTATTCCCCTCCCCACCACCCCACCCACTGGACTTAACAAACTTTTTACATACTCTTAGGGGATTCATCAACTTTGAATTTCCCATCCACCCTAGTGTCCAGGAAAAGAATTCTGAGGTCCAGAGAGAAGTGACATTTTTAGCCCTTTCTCTGGCAGACAAGCTACTTGGCTTTCTTTTTCTTTCTTTCTTTTTTTTTAACTTGTTCCTTTTAGATATACATGACTTTCTCAGAAGCATGCAAGAAGATTGGATCCTCATCCACTTTGCCGTATGGCTGCATGAAGTTAACACCAAGACACATTCTGTGGGGGAGTGAGAGCATTTGAGTGTGACATACGACTCCATTACTCAGCCCTCAGCCTGCATCTATTTTTGCCTCAGCAATATTTGTTAGAGCAATGGCCCGTAAGTGTATTTAGGTGCATCATCATTGGGTTTCACAAACTATCAGTTTCATGTGTCGATTTTCATAGAACATAGGATGTGTCATTATAAAAGATTTTTACAGGTGGCTTCCTCCCAATAATATACATTTTAAGAAGTAAAAATGTAGAGAAAATAAGCATTATTTCATCAGGAATGAATGATAATACAGTACTAACAGTATCTACATGACCAATCACACTTCTAAGATTCATATGACAATATCTGATGCTTAGTCCCTCTTTTTGTGTGTGTGGGGGCAGTACCCAGGATTGGACTCAAGGGCACTGACCACTGAGCCACACACCCAGCCCTGTTTTTTGTATTTTATTTAGAAACAGGATCTCACTGAGTTGCTTATCACCTTGCTTTTTCTGAGGTTGGCTTTGAACTCGTGATCCTCCTGCCTCAGCCTCCCAAGCCACTGGGATTACAGGCCTGCCCTTCATGCCTGGCTTATAGTCTCTTTATAATTCAGTATTATTGATTTTTTTTTTTTTTTTTTTTTTGCTGTTTGGTCCTAGGTATTGAACTCAGACCTAGTACATGCTAAGCACATGCTCTACCACTGAGCTACATCTCCAGCTCAGGTCTTATTGATTTTTCATTGTTAGAATAACAATGGAAGGAAACTTGGACTTGAACTCAGGACTGGACACTTGGTTCTGGCTCACATATCATATGAGATGGTTCTTCATGTCTAAGGAAGACTGTTTAGAGCATAAGTCATAGGAGATTATTTTTACTAGGCTCATTTCTTAGGAAACTCTTAGTCACAGAGATATCATGAATAGGGAATGGTAAAAGTAATGTTGTTTAAGTCTTACTTTTATACTTTTAGTGACAACTTTGTCACTTTTAGTGACAACGTTGCCTGTGAAACGTTGAGTTGTTTTTCAGGGAGAGTGCAAGTTCAACTGCTTCCAGGAAGCCATCCAGAAGTATACAATCCATACATCACTCTATCTTTCTTTAAAATTCTCATGGTATTCAGCTGGGAATAGTGGCACAACCTGTAATCCCAGGGATTTAGGAGGTTGATGCAGAAAGATAGCAAGTTCAAGGCCAGCCTCAGCAATTTAGCAAGGCCCTAAGCAACTTAGTGAGACCCCATCACAAGATAAAAAATAAAAGGGCTGGGGATGTGACTGAAAGGTCGAATGCCCCTGAGTTCAATCCTGGAAACCTAATATATAAATAAATAAATAGGCTGGGGATATAGCTCAGTGGCATAGTGCCCCTGGTACCAAAAACCAACCCCCCCCAAAAAAAAAAACCAACAATGTTATAATAGACTTCATTTCACTCCTTTAAACACTAGATTTTATGTAACTTGGTTTCAACTATGGGTACTAAAGCCTAGCTCATTTGCTTATTTTCTAAAGACCAAACTCCTAGCTTTAGAACTTACTGTTCATAAATTTACTGCTCCTGAACAAGTCCATTAATCCTCTGAACTTAATACCTATGGATTTTTCAGGAGTATTTTAATAATCATGAAACAATTTCTGACCGTGGAGAAATTCACCAAGAATGAAGAGTTTTGGGTGCAGGATCCAAGATGGCGGGCCACAGGGAGGCAGCATTCTGTGTCGCTCCTTGACCGGGACTCAAGTGGTGAGAGCATTGCTTCTCCGTGAGCCATGTTCCTGCCCCAGCACAGGAATCACGTCCACCATGCCAGTCCAGGGCTCCAGACCTCAGGGTCAGAGTAGGTCTCCCAACTACTTGCCTACCCAGGACTACTGGGTACCCGAGTGGGACCATCAGCATCAGTACCCATGCAGAACTTTTGGCCACCCATCCAAGCAGAAGTCATGTAATCCACTCCCACACAGGACACCTGGTAGCTTCCCACACGCAGAAACTCTGGCTGCCATTCCCCTGTGGAACCCCTCTACCAATGTGGGGCTCCCCCAGTCGCAGCCTTATTGGGACTCTGCAGCAACAGAGGTAGTCCCCTGTGTGCAGTAGCCGGCCTGCACCTGAGAACCTCCACAGGCTCTGAAGTCACCCGACAGCCACACACTGCACACCACAGAGCTCCCCTCTGAACTCATCATCCCACACCATCGCCTGGCTCCCCCTACCCGACCCAACACCCCATCACTGAAAGCAGGTGCCTCCATCTTGGGTCACCTTCATGACCGTCTTCAGTGGGGACAAGCAACTCCCAGTTTGGAACTCTGGCTGGCCAGCTACCAGTCTCTAATTCTCCCCTCTCTCCAGCGGCGGCTACCCCAACCCAGTGACACCCTGGTTCACTTCACCATCCTGAGGGCAGAGATACCAGCTAACAGCAGACAAGCCCACCTATTGGATGGGAAGGGAAGCAGGAAGGATACTGATCTCCAACCAAAACAACCCTTGTTTCTTCCTTCAGGATTTTTTTTTCTTCTCTCTTTCTATTCTTCCGCCCTCACATTCCCAACATATGTGAAACCAAGTACTTGGCATGAATTAGGATTCTGAGGTCTAGGACATCTGAATAGTATATTACAGTTGTGTCGTATATTCTTTTTTTGTTTATTTGTTTTTTCTTTTAATTTTTTTCTTGTTTCCACCAATTTCTACTATTTTAACTTTTTTTATTTTTTCTTAATGTATATGTGTGTTTGTTTTTTGTACTTTGTGTACTGTCTTCCCACTTATTGTCTACCCAAAATTACTTCCTTTCTCTTCTCCTGCTACAAATCTTCCTCTCTAGATTTCTCTTTCACACTTCCTAAGATATAATAATTCTATATCCTCACCTCCTACCTCCTCAGCATACCATCCTACTTTTCAATCCTGGTTCTTTGTCCACCATCAGAAACTGTAAACCCTTTTATAAACCTACTAATCACATTGTAGATAATAATTGAATTCACCATTTCTTTACATTGTTACCAAACTATAAACATCTTAGTAGCAAACATTTGTTTTTAGGGTGTATATTATTTGTATTGGGGTCTGTTAACATTGTTCTTCACCTCAAAGGAGAGGTATTGGAACCCTACTGTAGGGCATGATGTGGCATGTGGGGCATGTTGCATTGGAAAGGAGGAAACCTAACTTGCTAACTTGCTAGCCGCTTCCCCGTCTTGGGGCCGCACAGGTGGCTAAGATAGCGCCTGGAGATCAGCCAGGAGGCGGTGCTGTGGGTGGTGACAAAAAAAACAGGCCACCTCCAGGATAGGTCCAGGAGTCTTCCACCCTCATGGACAGCTGGTGTCTTCCCTTACAGACCATGGGATGGGTGTACACGTGGACTCGCTCCACCCCTCTGACCTTTATCCCGATTGGTTCCTGCGCATTATGTTAGCTGTGTGTACTTCTTCAATAAATGAGATCCTGCTTTGAGTGGTCTCCCTGGCCCATCTGATTGTCCACCAATGAGGGAGGGCTGGGTGCGGGCGGCCAGCGGACCTTTGCCTTTCTTGGCTCGTCCTGGTCGGGGCGTGCTTTCCCCATCTCTCCCGCAGGTCAGGAGGAAACAGGGGGCTAAAAACCCCAACACCCTACCAGCACTATCAGCCTATAGGGTAAATGGTAACGCCTCGGATCCACAGTGCTAGAAGGATGAAGAGTTTTCTTCTCGGCCACACTGAGGTCCTATGAGTAGTCTGTTTCTACACCAGGACCCTTGAAGAGGTGATGATGTTGGGTACCAAAAGAGTGGATGAATCCATGGTGAAGACTTACCCTGAACTTATGTCACTGATCAAGTGCAATAGTTTGGGGTTTTCATTTGTTTTTGTTTCTATTCTTTTTTTTTTTTTTTTCAGATAGTTAAATTCAAAATGGGGATCAAGGTATCTGTTTCATCTACACCAGAGAAGGCAGACTGCGGGGTAAACCTTTTGTTGATCTTGAATTAGAAGATTAAATCAAATAGTCTCTGGAAAAAAGATAAAGAAATTGTGGGACACAGATTTGTTGCAGTATCAAGTGAAATCATATTGAGGTGGACTGGGTGTTGAAGTATACTGGTCCAAGTAGTCCCAACATGGCCAGTGATGGCTGTGTACAGCGTGGAGGACTCCCGATTGGGTGTAGCAAGAAAGAGAGTGACCAGCCCTCCTCAGGGTTGGAAATCATGCCAAATGGGATAACATGGCCAGTGCACTTCCGAGGGAGGAATGTGGGGCAGGGCTACATGCAGTTTGCTTCATCAGAAACTAGTTGAATATTTTTCACAGAAAATAGTTGAAAAAGCGCTAAAGAAATGGAAGAAAAGAACAGGGCATGTGTCTAGTGAAATCTTTAAGAGCAAGTGAGCTGAAGGTAGAACTCATGATCCGCCGCAGAAGCTCATGTCCATTCAGCAGCCAGATCTGGGGCTGGCAGAGGCATAACAGCATCAACAGAGGAGCTGGCTTTGAGAGAATGAGGCGTGGTGTTCATGGTGGAGGCTTTGGAGGCTACGGTGATTATAATGGCTTAATTACAACTAAGAGATTTGAAAGGGGCTTCCGTTACTATTTTTCAGGTGTGTAGATATGGAGGTGGTGGCTCTTTCAGAGGACAAGGGAACATTTTGTACATATGTGGGGATTATGTTACAGAGTTACTTAGTATCTCCCCCACACACTGCTGAAACCTATGACAGTACTAATTGGGGTTGGTCCTGATGGTAGAGTAGAAGTCAAGTTTGCAACTCATGAACACGCTCTGTAGAGATGCCAAAAGACAAAGCAAATGGCAATACAGATACGTGGAACTCTTCTCGAATTCACAGTAGGAGCAAGCATTGGTGCTTATGGTAGCCAAATGATCGTGGCATGGGTGGGTTTGTCAAACCAGTTCAATGATGGTGGCCTGGGCAGCCAACAGCTGAGTGGTGGTTATGGGGGCAGCTATAATGGCCAGAGCCACGTGAGTGGATACAACCAAGTATTACAGCCAAACTCCAGTGATTTGCAATCAAACATTGCATGGATAGCCAAAGAGCAATGATGAGCAGCTACTATAAACGTGGACGGAGAATAGCTATGGGCAGAACAAGAAAGAGAGATATGTCCAGTATGCCCAGTACCAGGGGTGAATGGGGGAGGTGACCTGGATCACTGGCTATTCATCGCCTTTTTAAAAGAAAAAAAAAATCAGTTTATTTTTTTTTCAACATAAGCATATGATTTGTGCTTACTCTATAAGTGGAAGTCAGGATTGTTTTAAAGACTTGAGGCTCAGTATTTTCTAACAGAACAAACTAGATCTAGGATGTAATGGTGAAGTTGAATAACTATCACTATAAACAATTTTCACTTTTCTCAAGCTGTGTTACAGGGTGTGTCTGAGCAGTAACCATAGTTAGGGTAAAGGAGTTGAATCATGTTGAATGTTGCTCTTATTCCATGTTACATGAAACACTGGTTAGATGCATGCTGAATGACATGCTTTTGTTTAAAACTCAACACAGGAGCAATATCTACAATCAAAGGTGAAACCCTTGGCATGTGTGTTAATTCTAGTTTGGTTGGTTGGTTGGTTGGTTGGTTGGTTGGTTGGTTTTTGTAATAACCTGTAAGACACATGAGTTTAAGTTTTTGTTTAAGTTATTAGGAAAATTTTGAAATGGAATAAAAGTATTTGGGGATTTTGCTTTTGGTGTTTGTAGAAAATTATAAGACCTTGATTTAAATACTTCACTGAATTCTGATTTCTTCCTTTAAAAAAAAAAAAAAAAAACTGGGAAAGAAGAAAGGAGAAAAGGGAGGAAGACCGGAAGGAGAAGGGTTCAAAAGAGAAAAAGAAAGAGTGACAAATAAGATTCACAAGGCTACCAATTCATTTTATGGACAATAATAGTACTGGCCAAAGTAAAATTACTATTTTATATAAAACTATTACTTTGGTGTGATTCAGTATACAGTTGTGACCGTCAGCTTTCCATAACTACACCTTACCTAATCAACCGGTAAATAGAAAAGGTTTATTTAGGCTCTCAGTTTGGGAGGTCCCTGTGACTTTGGGCCTGTGGGAAGGCAGCACATCAGGCCAAGAGTGCATGGCACACCACACTGCTCACCTCCTGGCAAGAGGGAAGAGGCCAAGAAGAGACGGTTCTTTTCAAGAACGATCCTGTGACTTCAGCACCTTCCACTGGATCCCTACTTCCTAAAGCCTTCACCACTCCCAACAGTGCCACTGCGGGGAACAAGTCTTCAACCCATAGGCTTTGGGGACATTTAAAATCAGTGGCACACACCTGTGATTTCAGCAGCTTGGGAGGCTGAGGCAGGAGGATTAAAAGCGAGGCACTAAGGAACTCAGTGAGACCCTATCTCTAAGTAAAATACAAAATCAGGCTGGGGATGTGGCTCAGTGGTTGAGTGCCCCCGGGTTCAATCCCTGGAACCCCAAAATAATTAAAATAAAATAAGATCCAAACTATGGCACAGAATATGTATTTATATAGGCATCCTGGTAAACACGTGCTAAAGAAATGACTAGGTTCTGTGTTTGACAGCCTACTGAGAATTAGTCATTATTTATTTAGCATTCTGGAAAGTTCCTACTTCATATTTAAAAGATACTGAAACAAACCACTAATAAGCCAGTTAATAAAAATATAATAGGGGCTGGGTAGAGCACTTGCCTTGCACTTGTGAGGTCCTGGGTTTAATCCTCAGCACCACGTAAAAAATAAATCAATAAAATAAATAAAGATATTGTGCCCATCTTTTTTAAAAAAAATCTTTAAAAAATAAAAATATAATTTTTTTAAAATTTTCTAATGTGAACTGTAATAAACAGTTTGAGCTGATACATTTATGTATAAAGATACTTGTCAAGTACACATAAAATTAAAACCTGGAAACATCAAAAATTTCTAAGACATAGAGTCTGTACAATCTACTGTTACAAACCCATTAAAGAGCATTTTAGGTGGGGCAGGGGCATTTAATGTAGCTCATTGGTAGAGCACTTGCCTTGCATTTGTGAGGCACTGGGTTCAATTCCAAGTCCAAGCAATGTGTACAAATAAATTAAATAAAGGTCCACTGACAATTAAATATGAAAAGAAAAAAATCAAAAAAGAGCATTTTAGGTAATATTTTATAAATATAATAATAATATAAGTATTTTAAAATACATTAATTTTTTAAAAGTAGATGATTATGTAAATCTGGGGTTTTATTTATTTTAATGTATAAAATCCAAAGAAAAAATTATGGATAAGTGGGGGGAAAAAAAGAGTTACAATGATCAGAATTTGCTAATGAGAACTTTATTATTTGTATCTTTCTGAATTTTAAATTTTTTTCCACAATGTGCATACTAGTTTTAAAAACAGAAAAGAAATAAACAAGCTTTTTTTTTTCAAAAACATGATATGTTGTAAATACAATTTTTAAATAAAAGTTGCAATCGTGAAGCATAATTTCTAAAAACAAGAAAAATGGTAAGCAAAAAAAAATTCTTCTCCAATATTTTATAAATAGATTGTACCCAGATGTTCTTTTTTGTAACATGCCAGAGAGCAAGGATGTGCTCAAAGAAGGGCACAGAGGGCACCTCAGAATAATAAAATATACTTATAGAAATGCATTTTAATCCATAGAATGAAACATGTACAGCTTAGAGTTCAATCTGGTATGTAGATGATAAGTGATTGATATATGATAGACAATTAGATTAGTAGATGGATAGGTTGATCAAGGCATAGGTAGATAGAGATAGATAGATAGATAGATAGATAGATAGATAGATAGATAGATAGATAGATAAATAGATCCTATGACCCTGAGCTCTTGCATAGGTTGCTAGACAGCATAGTCCTAGCCTTCTGACTTATAGAATTGAATCCACATGTTGGGACATGAGAGGACAGCAGGATAGAATCACGCATGCCAAAGGGGCCTCTTCCTAACCACTCAGAGCAGATTTCCGGCCTGGAAATCACCATCAGCCCTTCCCATCTGGACAGCATTAGCAGGAATTTCTACTGGTAGCATCAGAACTGCCTTAGGAGCCTTTGGGGGCCTGATGACAGCTCAGAGATAGTCACAACTTTTTCAGAAGCAGAGAAAGAGTGAATGTTAGATGTAGAGCATGCAAAGTGGCTCTTCTTACTATGAGATCTTGGTCAAAACATACAGTGGCCAAAGTAATCACAAGGCATCTATCTGCTCAGATGCTATCACATAACTTCTAAGCAAATAAACAAGAGGCATAACAAGGGACACACCCTCTGTCCACATCCTCCAGAACCATATTTTCTAGTAGGATATTATCCTCTACCCCACCCTACCCAGTCCCCAGAAATGGTGGCTTAGAGCTGGACAATGGGGGAAAGCAAGCTTATACTTCCTTTCCTGGGAGCCAGCACAGTCATCCTGTTCTCTCCAGCTGGAACTAGGTTGTTGCTATAGCAACGACCGAATGATGGACAGATTTTTGAATGTGCTGTGGTCTACTGTGTGTGATAAGAGCTTCCAGGATATCCACTCAGTATTTTCAATCCTGCTAAAACGTGCTCACTGTGTAATGACACTAAATGCCATGTTTCAAGATCAATTTTAAATGCCTTTTGTTTTAAAAATTGAAATGATAGAGTCTGAGCTATTTTTAGTTCTAAATAACCATTTGTGCTAATTTCAGTTTTATTCACTAACATGTCAAGTCAAAACTTTCATGTTTTGTGCAGCACTCAGTGGCTTTGAGGAAGGCTAAACTGAATTAATGAAAACATACAGTGTCCCCTAGATAACAGTAACTTCTTTCCAAGGTGAATTTAATCACAGGTGTCATGTAGGTTTTAAGAAACTATCATAGTAAAAAAACAGTAGGATGCTTTTGACCTTCTTTTGCTATATATGTTAGACTCCCTTTCTTAAGAAAGTACTGTACCATAAAGCAGTTTCATCGTGTAAAGAAATTGTGGATTTGGGAATGAATAATGCCTGAACTATGCTAGCCGTCCTAGGTAATCGAGGTTCAGTTCTCCACATTTTATGCAAAATGCCCCTGACTTTGATTCATCTAAAATGATTCTGACACCTAAAACGAGGCAGTGCGATTGTCCTAGTTCAGATCTTGACTGTCCCCCAAAGGCCATGTATTGAAGACGTGGTCTCCATCCTGTGGCACTGTTGGGAGGTGGGGGGACCTTCAGGAAGTGGGCCTAGATCAAGACAGTTAGGCCGTTGGGCCTGCTTTGGGTGGGGATATTGGGACTGAAATAGACTCCCAATAAGTCTATCCTCCTCCAAGTTACTTTTTCTCGGTATTTGTCACACTGATACGAAGAGAGAGTGTTAACTGTCATACTCTCTCTTTACCTCCCGGCCACCATGAGGTGAGCAGTTTCCTCTGCCATAGGCCACATTCAGGAAAGCCGTTTAGTGAGTTCGCATAATCATAATTTAGTTTCCTCTGGTGGAATGTAGATTGGTTTTACTAAGAACCCTAGGCTACATGTTATCCATCTAGAGGTAAAGAACTTCAGAGTGATTTTCTTGAGTGCACTTTTTATTGAAGCATGTTAAATGCAGATCGAGACAAGCACCCCTATCGTGTCATCAGCTCAATTAATTTCCACCAAAAGAACATACCTGTGTAATCAGCACCTGGATTAATTCTTATACAATAGGATGAGAACCAGGCGCGGCTCTCCCCATCCCTCAGCAGCCAATGGAGGCCTAACTTCATAGATTGGTTAGTTCTGCCTGTTTTTTTAACTTCTTGCAGATGGAATCAGGAGGTTCTGTCACAACTCACTCAACCCATGGTTATGTTTGTGAGACTTTTCCACGGTGCGCTTTGTGGGGACGGCAGTTGCTACACAGCATCTTATCTATGGCTTTATTGAAAGATGCTCTGGGTAAACTCTAGGACATGGCTACAATTTTCAAAATAACTTGTCCCTGGTGCTAAAAATCAACAGAAATAGAGTTGGAAGATGCAAGTGTGTTTTTCTTTGAAATCTGAGTGTTCATAATCCTAGTTTACTGCTTTGGTGGGGTCTGAGTTAACCACCAGCCTGATCGTCATTGAGCACCAAAGAGCACAGAGAAATACTAATGTTTTTAAAGTTATCGTAACTTTTTTGTGCGAGACAGTTCCAGTCTCAATTTTGTTTTGTTCATTTCTTAAATGTATCCTTAGGTTTAATGAAATCGTTTCAGTGAGGTACTACATCTCACTTCTCTTTCTTGTTCTCTTCCTCCTCCTCTTTCTTCTTTTCCTTCTTCTTTTAGTTTTGTTTGTGTCTAAAAGGTCTAAAAGGATTTTTGAAAAAGGAAAAAAAAGCATCTGTTAGCAGAGATGTTTGCAAATGTACAACCAGTCAGAAGAGACAGAACTCCATGCATTTGGACCAGTGGGATATCTTCAGAGATATGCTTACTTTTATTATTATTGGGGGGATCACTAAGGACAGTTTGCAGAAGCTCCCGGAGATATCATTTTGAGAGCCTGAAACATCTTACCCAAAGCACAACCCTAAATTTAGACTGATTTTTTGGAAATCACTTGTACATATTTTTACCATATTGTCTAAAAGGAGATAACGTGGTCATAAAATCTTTCAAATACATAACATTCTCAAGTTCATTTCCTGGGAAGCATAATGTGACCTCTGTTTCTAAACACAAAGACTCCAGCTTAACAATCAGAACTCATTTCATCTTTTACACTCTGTTACATTAACCAACGAATCAAACATTGGCTATCTTTTCTGCCTAATATAGGAGCTTTAGGAACTAGGTAACTACTTTATTTTTCAAAAGTAAAATCCAAAAGATTTTAAAATAAAGGTCTATTGATGATGAGGTCAAAACCAGCTGTGAGTCCCCGGGCTCACCCTCTGTTTTCCTTATTTGTAAAGTAAAAGGATTTGACTATCTGGTCTAAGTTCCCTTCCAGAACTAACATGCTTTGATTCATTTGCAGAAATAAATCATGATGTGAGAGCCAGGAATGAGGTCAAAGCGGAGGCCAGGAGCTGGGGCGATCATGGCGAGAGGAGGCAGAATAGGAATAAATAATCAGACCTTTGGGGAATTTAGGGGAGGATTCAGGATCCAGGAACAGCAATGAATGGAAAGAAATGAGCCTAAACCTAGTACCTTCTGAATTTCCTGCTTTGTAACAGTGCATGCCAGAGACAATAGCAACAAAGAACTGTCTGACCCGTGTGGAGGCAGAATTCCAGGCACCTACATCTCAGGACTGTTCCCCATCAGAGAGGGAACAATCCAGGTGGGACATTGGATTTGGGCTTTTCTAAATAAACTTTTAAAATTTTGAGAGTAGTTTCATATTTAGTGAAAATTTGCAAAGGTGGTACAGATTTCCCATGTACCCCCACCCATTTTCCCTTATTATTAACATCATATATTATTATGGTACATTTATCACAACTAATGGCCTGATATTGATACATTATTATTAACTAGAATCTGTACAGTCATCCTGGAACTCTAGCAGATAGCAAAATCTGCAGATGTTAAGTCTTTTACATAAAATAGAATAGTATGTGCATATAACCTATGTGCTTTGCCCCATATACTTTGTTATCTCTATACTACTTATAATATCTAATACGAGTAAATGCCATGTAAACAGTGTCATAATGGATTGTTTAGGGAATAGTGACAAGGGGAAAAAAGACTGCACACATTCACTGCAGCTGCAATTGTTTTTCACATAGTTTTGATCTGAGGTTGGTTGCATTGGTGGATACAGAACCTCCGGACATGGAGGGCTGACTCTGCTTTATTCAGACCTCCCTCATTTTCACCTAGTGACCTTCTTTCTGTTGCCTGGAGTCATTACGTCTCCCTAAGCTCCTTTCAGCTTGTCTCTCAGCCTGTCCTCATTTGGGGTGGTCTTGAGGGCTGCGAGAAGTACTTTGTAGAGCATCAGCTGGGATTGGTCTCGTGGGTTACTGGGAGGAAGACCATACAGGCAAAGTGCTCTCTCACCCAGGGTGCCCACCGTCAGCAGACCCAGCACTGCTGGTGTTAACCTCGACCGCCGTCAGGTTCTCCCGTAAGCTTGCCCTTCTCCACACTTCTCACGTGTGGTCTTTGGAAGGAAGTCACTGGATGCAGCCCACACACCAGAGTGGGGCGTTTGCTCTACCTCCCCAAAGGGGAAGAATCTGCCTCTGTTATTAGAGTGCATTTCTCCCATTTATTTATGCAATCATCTATTTAAATTCCTGTGTCCCCTGGGCATTGATTTTACACTTTGAATAGAATCCAATACAACTTTACTTTCCTGTTCTGATGACTCATTTCACCAGTTCTTTCCTAGGGCTCTTGGGTCCTTTGACACATCACAGTCACTGTGAGGTTCGCTCTTAGTTTGTTTCAGAACTTACTAAATGTATAGATTTATTTATAGGATATAGAATTTGGATTCTGAAAGGCAAAAAAAAAAAAAGTGGTTTCTTAGGACAGTTTGATCCTGAGCTTCATGTTTCCCTCCTTAGCTTTTGACTCTGATCACCTTTAAAATTATTCAGATAATCTTCACATTTAGATATTTTCAGATTTCATTTAGTTCTCAGGAAACAAATTAGGAGATTTCTTTGTAATTGTCCTAGCCCTGGGAAATATTTCCTTTAACATGCTTGATAAATATCATCTCTACATTTTCTTTGTTTTCTCGTTGTAGAACTCATTAGTTAGATCACCCCCTGGATTGATCCCCTGGAGCCTCAATTTTTTTATCTTTTTTTGTTTCCTTGTCTTTTTGTTCTACAAAGAGATTTTATTCTTATCTTCCCAACACACACACACACACACACACACACACACACACTCCTCTCCATTTTTGTGGCATCCAATTTTTGATATTTATTTTGTGGACTGAATCTCCTTGGATCCTTCTAGGAAAACTACACCGAGGATTTTAAAAAGTTGTCTTTGTTTTTACCTATTTACTTCTTTAAAAAAAAATAGAATCTTTGTTTCCAGATCTTGGAGTAATTTAGCAATCAGTGCTCCTCCCAAGGTCTGGGGGCCCTTGATGGTCTGCTCCTATTTTAAAATGTGGCAATACAAAGAACCCCTAAAAGCTCATGCTGATGGACAGGCTGTTTGACCTTCATGTTTCCTGAGCGGTTTTATGAGTCAGAGCTCTCACTATGAGCACTCGCACCCTAACTCTTCCCAGAGAGTCAAAACAGTTCCTCTGGAGAAGAACCATCTGATTGATTGCACTACGGTGTGTGGCTGCAAGCAAGTGAGGGTGTAGACTATTATGGAACTCAGCACAAATGATCATTCCCACCCTCCATTCTCTGTTTAAACAGTGGTAACTGCATCACTGACAACAGATTCTCCAGGTAAGACAGAGCAGTCTTTCTCAGCAGAGAAAGTCTTTCTCAGCTCCTTTACTTCAAAGTGTTTACATTGATTTGTAGGATAAATGCCTAGAAATTGTACTGTTAGGTCAAAGCATTTAGGAGCTTTGTCATTTCGATAGGTACCTACAATTTTGCCTACAAATGGGTGGCTGGAGTTTGCCTTCCCACAGGCTAAAAGATGAGAGCGTCTCCAAAATATTTTCAAAGTTTGGAAAAGTGCTGTCATTTCCCCAGTCTGGTCAATGCAAATAGTATTTCAGTGCAGTCTCATTTGCCTTTATCTTATTATGAATGAGGTTGAGCATCATTTGTTGTATATCAGAGCCACTTGTATTCCCTTCCTGTGAACAATCTGGTCATTATTTTCCCCAAGTATTCTGTTTGTTCTTTTCTTATTGAAATTTAGATACTCTTTATATACTAAGGAGGTCAACATGTAATAAAATATAAATATTTATTATGTTTCAGTTTATTGAACTTATAATTCTTTTCTAAGAAAAAGATTTTCAATCTTTTAATTTGTTCTAATTAGTTGTACATGACAGTAGAATGCATTTTGACACATCATACATAAATGAAGTATAACTTCTCATTCTTCTGGTTGTACATGATATAGAATTATACTGGTCGTGTAATCATATACACACTTAGGGTCATAATATGTATATATGTGGGTATAGATTCATTCTATTACCTTTCCTACCCCCATATCCACTTCCTTCCTTTCACTCCCCTCTGTCTAATTCAAAGTTCCTCTATTCTTCCCTAACCTTCCCCCACTGCCTTATTGTGAATTAGCATCCACATATCAGAGAAAACATTCAGCCTTTGGTTCTTTGGGATTGGCTTATTTCACTTAGCATGATATTCTCCAGCTTCATGCATTTACCAGAAAATGCCTTAATTGCATTTTTCTTTATTATATTAACATATTATTTTCTTTAATATATTAATAATATATATTTAATATATTGAGTAATATTTTATTGTGTGAGTATGTGAATACACAGTTTCTTTGAAGAGTAAAATGCATCCATTTCTTTAATGACTTTCAGGGTATGGTTCATAGTTAGAAGAAATTTGCCTTCTCTAAACTAATAAAAAAATTATCAGTTTATCTTATAGAATATTTTATAGTTTAATAGTTGAGTTTTTGTTTTATTTGATGTATATCTTAGATTTGGGTGGGAGTTATAAATCTACTGTAACCCTTCTGTCTTTTCTTCATCAGTCTTCTACAGTAAGAGAAATATTTTCTTTCTATTCATGTATTTATTTATATCAGTGGGGATTGATAGATTCTCATTTTATTCACCTGATAATATTCTGTTACTATTTTGTGGCTCACATTGTCCCAGAACTGACCAGTAGGAATTCTTTATAAGTTCTTGGGAACTTCTGACATGACTCCATCATTATCTGATCATTTTCTTACACTCTGACACAAAAGAATGTCAAATTTTTCATTTTGTATCTACCTGCCACAACCTTAGAATCAAATTTTTTCTCAAAGGAAGCCTTTTTGTTAGAGGATAATGGATAGACCCCAGATCTGGGTGCTCACTGGCCTGCTCAGTTTGAAGAGCTATGAAACATGTAGAGTGTGTGTGTGTGTGTGTGATTGTGTGTGTGTACGTACATTCATGCACCAGTGTGTGTAACCATGAGTTATACATACACTTCCACTTCTACCCCAGGCCACAGCATTCGTTTTATTCTCAGCCCTCTATATGTGGTCTCGTACAGCAGCATTTCAATGACGGATTGCTTCTACGATGGTGGTTCCATAACATAATGGACCTGAGAAATTCCTATCGCCTAGTGACATTGTAGCTGTTGTAGCGTCCTAACAGAACCCATTACTCACATGTTCGTGGTGATGCAGCAGTAAACACAGCCACTGCACTGACGGCCTATAAAAGTACAGCACATGCAGTTACTTATAGTAAATAAAGATGTCAAGCTGTTTGTAGGACTCTTACTGCTCTTTGCATTTTCTGTGGTGTGCTTTTTACCATTTTTAAGAACATCCTTATAAAAAAGGGTCAACTAGGACAGCCTCAGGCAGCCCTCTGGGGGGTTCAAGCAGGAGGCCTAGCTGACATAGGAGGGACAGACAGCTCAAGCGTGTCATGGCCCTTGAAGACCTTCCAGTGAGACAGACGTGGAGGTGGAGCACAGCGAAACTGACCTGTAAAGGTCCGAGCTAAGGTGCATCTGTGTCCTAGTTTTTAACAAATAAATTTAAATAAAATGTAAAACTAGAAAAAAAAAAAAGCTTAAAGAGTAAGGATGTAAAAAGAGGAAATATTTTTGTGAAGTTGTACAATATATTTGAGTTTAAAGCTGTTTTATTACAAAAAAGATCAAGAAGTTTAAAAATATTGAAAATTTTACCCAGTAAAAGAGTTACACTAAGGTAAGGTTGATTTATTCCTGGAGAAAAATAATCATTCTATAGTTCAGAGTCGCCTAAATCGTCGATGTTTAAAATGTTTGTAGTCGCGTACCGCAGTGTGCTGAGCCTTCACGTTCACTCATCGCTAATTCACCAACTCACCCAGAGAAACTTCCAGGCCTGCAAGCTCCTTCATGGTAAGCGCCCTATACCCATGACCACGTTTTGATCTTTTATAAAACATTTTTACAACACCTTGTATATTTTTAGATATGAATATTCACCATTGTGCTACAATTGTTTTCAGTGTCCAGCGCGTTATTCAACCAGGGGCAATATGAGCTGTGCTCAAACACCCAGTGAGTGTAATAGGCCACACCATCTAGATTTGAATACATTCTCATATCTGGTCCATGAAATTGCCTAACGAGGAACTTCTCATCCGTGTTAGTCAGCCTTTTCATTGCTGTGACCAAAAGACCAGACAAGAACAACTTAAAGGCGGAAAGGTTTATTTTGGCTCCTGGTGTCAGAGGTTTGGTCCATGGTTAGCTGACTCCATAGCTCTGGCCCCCGAGGTAAAGCAGGGCGTCATGGAAGAAGGATATGGCAGAGGAAAGCAGCTCAAGACATGGTAACCAGAAAGTAGAGAGAGAGCTCGTCTCACCAGGGATGAACTAGAAACCCCAAAGTCACACCCCAGTGACCCACTTCCCCTACCCACAGCCCACCTGCCTACAGTTACCACTTCATTAATCCATCTCTGTGAATGAATTCACTGATGAAGTTGCAGATCCCACCATCCAATCACCCCACCTCTGAACATTCCCATATGGTCTGACTGACTTTTGGGGGACATTTCATATCTAAACCACAGCAGCATCCTCAGCATTTGCACGTGACTGTGCTTGTAGCTCAGTGTTTCAGCAGAGGGAGACCTAAGCCCATTGTCTTTGATGTGTTTACTTGTTCACTCAATTCTAAAACACCCAGAATGAGTTTCAGGATTACAAACACACATGACTAGGAAAGACAAAGGTACTAGTTAAAATGGAATAAGTGAGGTTTTTTATGTTCATTCTGAAATATACAACCAAAATACTATATTCAGAAGTTATTTGGGTTAGTGTCATGACTAATTCGTTGTTTTCCATAAGACACCTGCCCCCTTGCTCCTCACCTCCATATGCAACTGCGTCCAGCACAATTGTGATTTCTGTGCAGTCGATGCTTGATATACCTCATGCTTTTCTTTACTGAGTCACCCTCTTTCCATATTCTCTTTTTTCACAAGTTTTCCTTCAGTATGGAAGCCACAACTTCCAATTTTACCTTTGTTAGCATTTTTAAAGATTGTGCAGTTGAATTCCGTTGTTGAGAGCCTTTTGTAAAAAGTCGTTACATCTGTAACTTTTGTCTCATAAATATTATATTTTCTTAAGCCCCTGACCTCTAAAACATAGAGCTGCCTACTGCCAAGAGCTAGTAGCTATTTTCCCAAAGCACTAAATGTATTCAATAGAATCCTTTGAGACAGTGCCAGATATATATTTTATGGATGTGTTTCAGAGTTTCCTAGCCTGGGTACTCAGAACAAAGGCAGGGGAATAAGCTTATGTGGGATCTCATGGGTCAAGGGTCAAGGAAAGAGAGCAGGAAGAAGGGATGAAGAAAATACAGTGCCGGAGTGTGTGAATGAGACTGCCATCCCTCCACATCCAGCATGCCAGACTTTTCATTTTTCCCTTATTGTCTTTTGAGAAGCCCTTTTTGTGATTATCTTTTATGACAGCCTGGTCATAGAAGGAAATGGAAAAAAAATATTTTGAGATCCCAATTGATCAAAGATTTGCTCCCCGGTTGTTAATTTTCTCACTCGTCCAAGTTGCACCTGCGGGGCAATGCTATGATCTGAATGTCTGTGTCCCTCCGGAAATGTATGTTGAAACGTCATCCCCAGCAACACCGTTAAGGAGGGCGCACATGGGCTCTGCCTTCAGCAAGGAATCCCTGCTTTCCTGAAATGGCTACAGGGAACTAGCGAGGACCCTTTTGCTCCTCTGCCATCTGAGAACTCAGCGCTTAATGCACAGACCTTAGAGGTAGAGAAACTGCGGAAACCCTGAAACTGCTTCAGTCATGGCCTTGATGCTGGACTCCACAGCCTCCAAAACTATGAGAAATAAATACATGTTCTTTATACATTCACCCAGCCTCAGGTATTTTCTAATAGCAGCACTAACTGCCTGAGACAGGCACCAAGTCGAAACCATACCTTACACCTCAGAGTCAACAGGAAAGCCCAGATGACAGTCCCAGGCGGGCCAGTGGGAGTCCCCACCAGACGGAGGGTGGTCACAGGAAGCAAGTCCTCCAGAGCTGGCTTGGCCCTACACTCTGTTCTCAGTAGAGTCCCAGTTGAGATCTATGGTTGCTATGTAATCATTACACATACCTCACTTTACTCTAAAAACTCTATTGAATTGGGTCTCAGATTATATGGCTGCTTATGAGAGATCTGTCATGGGAAAGCCAGGAACAATCGGCCAGTCCCCAGAGATAGGTGTCCTAGAGATCAGACGTTCAAAACTGACTTCTTTGTATATTTTCCACATTCCAGTACCATCTTTAGCCAGTTATGCACCTACGGGATAAGAATGGCTTTTCCTTTACTCCCAAATTGTAATCCTGATGTGGTGGGGGCCTCGCCCTCTTCACAACTTGCCTGTGAAACTCTTTAAATAATAACCTAAATATAAAGACAAAAGGCTCCGCGGGGGTGGGGGGTGGGGTGAGATAGGGTGCTGGCTGCCATCCCAAAGGAGTTGGGAAGGGATTTATGCTGATGAGATATCCAGTTTGAGCTTGGACTGTAGGCTCAACCTATAATTCCAATCAACTTAGAAATGATCAACATTTAATGTTATTTTCATGCTGACCTACATTGTTGAGTTTAATTAACTGCCCCATAATATACTATTACAAAATATCTCTACTCCAAACTGCTTCAAGAAAATCCAAGTAATTTGGAAACTGTCACAGGTGCTGGATTCTGCCAAATCTGGGAAGAGTATTATCAAGCAAGCTTCAGCTTCCTAAATGACCTCTGAATATTTCCAAGTAATCTAGCCATGGTCCTCAAAGTACTGTTCTGCTCATTGTAATTTTGGCCTCAAAGGTAAAAGTAATTGGATATATTGAAAACAACCAAATTCCATAGGTAAAAATCATCCATTTTAATTATGAAATCTTCAGGACCTATCACGATCAATCAATCTGCTAGCATCTGAAATGCAGATCATGAGTCATTCCAGTATGAAAATCACAAAGCAAGGGGCAAGAGGTTTTTATCTTCCACAGACTGGAATTTGCATTTCAAAGGGAAAAAAAACCCTGTATTTCTAAAAGGTATGGTCACAACAGCAGCAAAGAAAAGCAAACCAAGAGAAGCACTGGCTATTAACTGCCAAAAAAGCTATTTGCTAAGGTAGAGAAAAAGGAGTTGGGATGGGTCGACCATGAACTCCTTTAATTAACAAGGTCAATGCATTAAAAACAAAACTGGGATGTGAGTCCAGAATAAAACGATTCTAGACAAAACTCTGAAAAAGAAACTAAAAGAGAATATGCTTCTTTTCCCTAATATAAACAGGCACTATTTCCTTGATGATTGCTTTAGTCAGATATTTTGCTGCTGTGAGTAAAGGACCCAACCAGGACAATTGTAGGGATGAAAAGTTCATTTGAGGCTCACAGTTTCAGAGGTCTTGTCTACAGAAGGCCAGCTCCATTCCTCAGGGCTCACGGTGAGGCAGAACATCCTGGAGGAAGTGTGTGGCAGAGGGAAGCAGCTCACGTTATAGTGATTAACAAGCAGAGAGAGAGACTCCCCTCTCCAGATGCAAATATATACCCAAAGCCATGCTCCAATCCCCACCTCCTCCAGCCACACTCTACCTCTTCAGTTTCCACTCAGTGAATCCCTATCAGGGGATTAAACCACTGACTGGGTCAAGACTCTTAGAACCCAATCGTTTTTCCTCTAAACCCTCTTGCCTTGTCTCACACATGAGCTTTGGGGGGACACCACAGCTGAACCATAACATAATTCTGTGACATTGTCCAATAGAAGCTGCATCAACCTAAAAACGAAATTTTGGAGGAAAAAAGAGAATATATTTTTGTGGGTTTTTTTTTTAAACTAACCATTAGTAGCATACATATCACATACTAAGTCATCATACTTTCCCTCTGTTATGAAAGATTTCTTACTTTTGGAGACGAAAAAATTACTCTAAAAGACTTTTAAGGTGATGATAACACATAATTTTTCAAAATCCAACTTGTTTGTGTTCTTGACATACGTAGCAAATTTAGGATTAACAGCAAAATTTCTGAAATATTTCAGAAAATATTAGGGTTTCCTCTGAATTCTTATGATTAAAAGTATTGCTTTTTTTTTTGCTTGAATCATATTTTGCTGTGAGTTATATAGTGACTCTTGAAAGACAGACATTTTGACAGACATATAGTCACTATTTGAGTGACAGAAATATGAATTAATTATACAAACCATTCCAAACTCTCACTATGAGAATTTTGGCAATTTCTACTACCTTTGATTATATTGCCTGGAATGTGACAGACAGGCATTTTTTTATTATTATTTTGGCTTTCAAAGTGACTGTTTCTAAAACTATAGTTGTAAAACTATATTTTTAAGTATCTTCAGCAATGAATTATAGATAGAAAGCTAAGTTAAATTTCAAATGCTTCTACTATTACTATTTCTGTTGGAAGTAGATATATGTAGAGAATCCAAAACACATTGAGGACATAGCCAACCCATGAACAATAAATAATGCCAGTCAATAATAGTTTATAGAACATGTCTACTTCTGGATCTGATGGAGTGGCTTCCAGGAGATCAATGCTCCTACAAATCCTGGGTAAAATTTAACAGTTACGTAAAAATTCATTTAAAGAAATTGGGCAGTGACTGAGGCAATATCCAGGTTTTGGAAAGGGGGAGGTTATTGGGGTGCACCTACCAATCTGCACGTTGCTTTTATTCTCAAAATATTTTTTGATTCATGGCCCATAGCATAAGACTGAAAAGCTGGTTAGTGAGTGGCTTCTAGAAAACAAAGAAGTAGGTGAGCTTTAAGCAATATCATAACACTAATTAAAAGAGAGAGAGAGAGAGAGAGAGAGAGAGAGAGAGAGAGAGAGAGAGAGAGCAGACCTGCTAAGGTAGGGACCCACGCAAGGTGGCCAGCAGAGGGTTCAGAGAATCCACATTGGACTTTGTAAGTGTCCCTGGTTACGTTTGTGTTTGATCTGCTCCTACAGTTTGGATCTTGAATGTCCCCCAAAGGCCGATCTGTTGAGGACTTGGTCCCAGCCTGTGGCACTACTTTAGGAGCAGGGCCTTGTGGAAGGAGGTTAGTCACTGGGGCCGTGCCCTTGAATAGGGAGACTGGGCGCAAACAGGCCTCCCCTGTCACATGCTCCCACTAAGGCCTTCTCAGCCTTCATGGGCCCAAGCAACCACAGAATGAAACTTTTGAAATAGTGAGCTAAAATAAACCCCTCTCCATTCTTAAGTTTCAAGTAGTGTCCCAGGAATGGAAAGTTGGCGAACACACCTGCTTTCTCTGGTGGGCAGCAGAGAGTGGGCTCTTGTTTCCTCTCACTGGAAAATCTCTGCCTTTTAATCGGCATGTTCATACCATTTACATCAGAAGTCATTATCGGTAAAGGTGGGTCATTTTATTTCTTTTCTATTATTCCCACCTGTTACTTTGTGTTACCCTTGACCTCTTCCTACCTCATTCTAACACGTTCTCATTCCCATTCAAAGATAAAGCACTTTAATTCAATAGGCAATACAAGAAACTATTAAAAAAAAGTTCAAAGGGTATAAGTGGAACCACCTGCTGAAGTTCTAATGCATTTGCTCAGGGACATCGTTTCCCCGAAGCCAGGAGGTGTGTTAACAGAAAGGAAATGGAGAGCTGCAAGGGATTTCTGTGCCTAGGCTTTCTATCCTGTTTGTGGATCTTTATTCATGACCAAAGTAAAAAGTACCTTTTGCGGAAGTTATTGCTATTTAGAAATATCCTGGTTCTTCTTCTCCTAAGCCCACTGTATTTCCCTTGGCCTTTGAAATTAGGTGTGAACATGTTACTTGCTTTAGTCATAAAACATGAATGGAAATAAGAATCACTTCTGGGCAGGAGCTCTGAGGGCAAGGATCTGAACTACAACATTCTCTTCACTTCACCTCTGTGATCACACAAGCTGTGGAACATCAGAGTCTCTGTCAAGCTTAATACCTGAGTGACTGTGGCAAACCCCCTGCTGGGACCATGCTAGGAATGCTGTATAAGAAATAAACTGTGCTGTGGTAAGCTGCTGGCATGTGGGTTTGCTTGTTACTGCAGCACAACATAATTCATCCTAAAACTTTTTAGGTGAAATAATGCAGATTTTATAACTTCGTATGCACACAATTTAAGTTTCTTTTTCACCATGTTTGGTTTCTATTTTATTAATATTCATATTCTCACTTGTACTTTCATTCTCAATTTCATTCAACAGAATTAAATTTTTAACTTTACAAGTTTTATCAAGTTAATGTGTAAAATCACATGCTTTTGGTTATAATGAGTGCCTTCTTTGGGGTCCTATTTTATAACAATTTCCATGCTCAGTATTCAATTTAAAAAAATATCTATTCTTGGAAAAACTTGAACTAATCCATCAAGAGGGTCATTAAAGGAAAGTATACTTAATATGTATACTCCTTGTACCATTTTGACATTTCCTCAAACACAAAACACTTACAAAGAAGACATTTTATTGATTAAAAAAAAGTATAAATATTGAGCTCATTAAATAATAGAACTGGAGTCCATTTTATCTATATTTTTATAAATGATCTATAAATTACAGAATAAAAACTCAGCCTGCAGCACCACTACAATCTGCTAACTAGATAATAAATCTCAAAGTCAATGAAAATAGCTTGTATGGAATCATAAAATTATAAACCTTCTTCATTAATTCAGCATGTATTTATTTATCATAAAATTTTTAACATCTATTCTAAACCAGGCACTGGGGGATACAGTAGCAAACCAGACATAATTCTTGATCTCATTAATTTGCATTTTTATAAAAGAGTCAAAAAATAACTATTTGTGTAGCATAAAATAAAAATTTTAAAGATGCTCAAAATCTGAGTGTGCACTCTCCTCTCCCCATGCCTCCGTTCCCTGGTGCTTTGCCTCCTTTCTGAGTCTACCCCGTTTCCTGCCCTCTGACAGCTGGCTTTCTCCCACTTCGACTCGAATATTCTCTCAACATCATTGCTTTCAATTAGTCAAAATTTTTGGATTCCTCAAAACTTCTCCTCGTCACCAGGTTCCTATTCTATTTTGTGACCTTTCTGAAGCATCTTACTAGTGTCAGAGCTCCATTCAAGCTCCTTACATCACTCCATACTTCTCAACTATGTTCCCAAGAGAGATTTATATTGTTCCAGAGCCTTGAGATAGCCATTCAGAAAACATTTAGACCACCCACACCTCAACCAGTCAGAACCCGAAGAATAACATCTTCTTTCTGTACACAGTGGACTAGGAGCATGTCCTCAAAAAAGTTCTGGTCCCTTGAAGACTTGAAGAACAACAGTCACCACGGTTCAGGATCATTCGGTCAATTATAAGTAATCAAAGAAGAAAAGAAATTTTACTTAGGAAAACTTAGACCTGTAGGTTTTTTAAGTACATATTATATTCAAAATATAAATTACCCTGATTATATCATTATACATTGTATACATGAATCAAATGACCACACTCTACCCATAAATATTATAGTTATCATGTGTTATTAAAAATGAATTACTGGAAAAATGAAATAAAAAGGCATGCAAAACGCAATAAATAAATAAATAAATAAATAAAGATTAAGGGCCATTATAGACTTTTGGTGCTACAATGACAAATGAAACTAAAATAAAATAAAATAAAAATTAAGTTAAAAATTGAACATGCCTAGCTCAAGCTGGTGTTCTAGCAAGACAGATGGAAAAAATCCTCTTGATATTGAAAAAAAAAAAGACAAAAACTTATTATTACCTTGGCTTTCCAGAAACCTATGGAAAATCTGTAACTGCTCTTTTCTTTGCACTTCCAGAAAAACAGATAACACTGAAGATCATCAAAATAAGAACAACTGAAATGATTGAGGATATGGACATGAGCTACACAATCGAAACTACTCACTTATGCAAATGATGGTGGCCAGGCCATATGGCAAAAGGACACAGACCCACACCCTACAGCAGCCAGCCAACACAACCTCCGCAGAAGTCAACCCAGGATGATCAGGAACTGATCAATGACTGGGAGCTTCCCTCCTCTTGGCCCTGTGTTCAACACAAAACCAACCAGAAAGTACCAAATAGGATGTATGTCAATCGCATGGGAATCACCATTATTCTTAGCCCATCTCTAGCTCTCCCAGACCAACAGCCCCCAATCAGGACAACAACCTTCAATACCTGGAGTTCTTCCTTTTGTTCCACTATAAACTTTAAATCTCTACCAAACACAAATGAATGATAGTAAATGATTTCTGTCATAGCCCCTTCTGAATAAATAGCCTCTGCTTATTTTTATCAGTGGTCTTTAGTTATTTTCACAATAAAAAAGAGTTTAGGAGTCAAGATGATAAATATCTGTCAATTCAGGAATCATAGAGAGAGAGAAAGGAGAGAATGAATGAACTGCGTTCTTTGACGAGGCTATAATAAGTTACTCAGTATCTCTTGAATAGAAAGGTATGATCAGGAAACGTCCCTGTGAACATTATTACAACAAAGTAAACATCAGATAGTCATGAAGAGACCTGATCTTAAGAAATTATGTATAAAGTTGTATTGCCACAGCTACTATTTGTTCCAAGATCATCCTGCCAAAAAATTTTGATCAAGACACGAATAAGTAATAAATCCACAGGGCAAAGCAGAAACCAGGACAAATGAGAGTCAACTCCAATCCAAACCCTTCTTCCCCCATGAAGTCATCCCTGTCTTTTCAGTGTTCCCAGGCCTCTACCTGTGCACTTGCCCTTACAGACCATGATCACCACGATTTTATTCGACATGTTCTATATGTAGTCTAACTGGGTGAGAATTCTCCCAAGCCTCTTGCCAATGTCTCATGAATTAAAATCAAGAACTAAGAACCTGCATATTTTCCCCTAAATGTTTTCCAGAAATAATGACACAATTTCACTGACCCTTGAATTTGAGTCCGGAGGGAACCACTGTTAGGTGTCCTTGTGATATTGTCATGATCTCCTAACAGCTCTTCCCATGGTGTATTGCATTTATTTATTTTCTTACCTGTGTCCATCACCAAATAGAAAGTCCTTAAGGTATTGACAGGTGTTTTTGTGTGGGTTTTTTTTCTTTTTTTCATCCCTATACCTAGTAGAAGAGCTAGCTCCTACTAGAGCTTTGATGCTGAGGTGTGTGTGTGTGTATTTTTTGGTCACCATCTACCTGAGAAGGAACTCTAAAGAACTAGGTATGAATCTGCAGTGACCTAACCCAGGTTATAGCAGCAAACTTCCCAGGGTTCGGGATACTTTTCCTGAAAGGGCCTGATGGCAGATTTTAGGCTTACAGGACAGAGAGGCTCTGTGGCAAACACTCAGCTGTACATCAGTCAACCAAAGTGGCTCTAGACCATGGCAAACCAATGGTCGTGGCTGTTCATATCACCATCTTCACAAAAGCAGAGAACGGCCTTCAGCCTGCAACCCTGACAGGATGTCAACACTTCAGAGAGAGGTAGGAATTAGAAATATTCATCAACTCCAAATTCAAGCAACACCTGATTACAGCCACAGGCTGGGCCCCAGGACCCTCTCAGGTGATGGGATCGATTGCCATTATTCATAAGGAAAAGAATTTTCAAACTTCAGTTAGAAGCTAGTAAAAATGAAACTGAAGCCTCATTGAAGAACCCATCTGTAGAAGGAATGGAATATTCCACCCTCCATAATAACATCTTTCATTGAGTGGTCACATGGGCCAAAGGTTCAATGCCTATCTTCTCATTCAATTCTCAAAGAACTCAGTAGATGGGCATTTTCATTTCCATTTTATGTATAAAGGAACAGAGAAGTAAGTTAATGAAATGTCTTTTTTGAGGGCACAAGGCTTATGTGAGAGAAAGACCATCTCAAACCCAGGCCTGCCCACCAGGAGAACCCATGTACTTTGCAGACTGTGCACCTGCAACAGGTGGGTGAGTAGCCTGTGTCAGGGGAGGGATGTATTGGAAAGCAATGACCTACATTGACCTACACTGCAAACCAACAGCTACATAGCTGCTCTTGACATAGGCTGCCTGGCTTTCTTTTAACGTTTGAAATGTGCCATCCAAAGGTTTGAGGGAAACCCTATATGCTAGAATTAAACAGCTGGGGTTTAATTTAAAACTACATTGAAATTTTATTTATTATCTAAGCAAAATTCAAGAAGCAACTGCACCTTTTTATGGAAAAAGGAATTCATGTTAAAAAATTTCTTCTACCTATTTCAAAAGTAAAAAATATGGTTTTCTATAATTAGACTATTGTTACTGAAACTCATTCAAAAAATGTTCTTCAAGTTCTAACAAAACACTGCATGTTAAAACGTAACATTAATCCATAATATTCATGTAACTTGCTATGGTCTTCATTTCTGGAAGATTTTTTTCTTCTCTCCTATCTGCAGTCTCCCTCCATACAGATTCTACTAAAAAGAATCGGATTCTATTAAAAAGAAAGACAAGCCAGTTCTATAACTGTTTCAAGACACACATTAAAGAGACTGTAAAAGTTGCTTTGCTCTCCAGTGGATTTTGACCTAAATCCGTTAGCTGTCTCTTTTCAAAGGATGCAGGTTTATAGACCCAATACAGAAACCAAGGCTAGATCCCCAGGTGTGCGACTGGAGTTTTTCTTTTTGAGGCACTAACGAAGAGGATGCTACTTGTCTCCTGAGTTTTAAGCACACACACAAGCACCTGCACACTTCACATGTACACATGCACACAAGGGCATACATGCACAAAGGTATAGTCTTCTTTCTTAGACTTCAAAGGCTTACACATCCATAGCCTTCCACTTAGGGGTCTTCCATAGCCTTCCACTTAGGGGTCTTCCATAGCCTTCCACTTAGGGGTCTTCCATAGCCTTCCACTTAGGCTGTTCCTGCCCCAACACTCATCACCCCCATCCCCTTCTGTGCCAGGGGAATCTCAACATCTTCCTGCTTACTTAGGCCTCTCTCTTTGCTCTGTAAACTTTCCTGGAGATTTTTGGAAGCCCTTACTGTATGTGATATTCTTTCTTTCCTTTTCAAGTGTTTTTAAAAAGTTAGAATTTCTCTCTCCTCTCTCTCTCTCTCTCTTTTTTTTTTTAATAGCAATTTAACATTTGGGTTATTTTGAAGCCTTTCCAGTCAGACTACACAAGTGAAGGTTCTTATAACACTTTCACCCACATGGTCCATATGTTATATTTTGGATAGGCAAGATGTTAAATATAAGCCTTAATAAATGCAGTGAGGCTACATGAAGTCAGGAATCGTGATATTTGCATTGACTATTTAACCATGATTTTGCTTTATTGTACCAAAGACAGACAACTCTGAGGATCAGCAGAAAGGGATTACAAAAAAGAACAATTGTCTGGTTTTTGTTTTATTTTTGGGGGGGGGAGGGGATTTTTGTTGCTGTCATTATTTTTTTAGCATTTTATGCACACATATTCAAATTTGAACAGTATTACCTCATTTTACTCATTTTCCCTCTTAATTTAGCTTTAGACTCATAAAACTGTTTCTCTTCTTTTATAACCTCATATCAGACCTCAAATTAAAAGGAAGTGGTAAGTTATATCACCAGCTAAAAATTCTCAGGTATGTTTGGAGATCAGACTAGAAAGCAGTGGATCAGAATTGCCTTGGACTTGAGATTCACATGAGGTAAATTACCATCGGGATGAATGTTGTGGTTTGTTTTGTAAATCAAGAATACTGATTTGATTGTATAGTGAAAAGCAAAGCAAAGGAAAAATGTGTCTCAGCTATTTGATTTCAAGTATATTCCCAAATCACTCTCAACACTGACAAAAGAGCCAAACTCCGACACTCTTCTTGTCAAGTGGTGCCAAACATCTGGATGCAAACTGAAAGAAAAGAGCCAGTCAAATCACCCATCACTGAATAGTCATGAAATGAAATGCCCAGGTCTTTGCAAACATCAAACACAACCTTTTGATGTTGTCTTAGAAGCTGAGATTCTCTGAACACTGCCTTGTGCTTCTCATATTAAAAAAAAAAAAAAAAAAAATCATAGTGCCTATGTAGAGAATAACACAAAGTTAGGAGCAAAGGGGACCATGATGGAGAAGGAGTTCTAGGGACCGGTGGGTCATCTGAAGAGAGGACAGGAAGTGGAGAGACCCTTATCAAGATAGAGTCCTCAGGATTCCACCAGAGAGAGGGTGGCAGTTCACAGGTAGCGAGGGCTCACTTTGCACCAGAATGTACTTCACATACATGACCTCATTTAATCCTCAAAGCACCGAGATGTGGTGTGTACCGGTGCTATTAATACTACCAACAATAGCACCCATGGCTTCTAGAGTGACTGCTCAATATCAGCCACTAAGCATTTTAGTCACTTGGTCCTCTTAACACCCAAGGCTATTGGCTCCATTCTACAGGTGAGAGAAGTGAGACCCAAGGAGGATCAGTGTGTCCAGGGAAGCCAGAATCCATGTGGAGCAGGTGTCTCTTAAGAGAGCTTCCACTTGTCTTCTAGATGTCCCTGAAAACCTGAGACAGTCTCAGTCTGAAGCATTCTGCAGAGGGACTACCCTTCATTAATTCAATAAATGGCACTTATGAATGCCTGTCCTTTACGGAAGGCTCACTGTGTAAGACCCTGCACTGAGTTAAGCACTACGGTTCTGCATTTCATTACTTTTCCTACATAGAGAACTGAAATCCAACAGGTTAATTAACTTACACAAAGTCACAAAGCTGCTAAACAGAGGAGACTGGCTTCACGCTCTGAGACTAAAGTCCTGCATCAGGTGTTGCATTCAGTAAGCATCGCCTATGTGCACATGGCAAGGTCTGGGTCAGGTGTCAGAGATGCTCCTGGCCACAGAAGAACTAAGGATGAGTTGAGGAAGATGTACATAAACCAATAATTAAGATGTCTTGACATGGTTGTTTTAATAAAATATAGCAGTAGCAAAGCCCCCCATACTGAATGTGGCACTTCTGCCCCTTGAAGGGCACATAGGAAGTTAATTGGCAAAGTGATGCCAGAGGCAAATAAGGGCCTGTCATTAATAAAAACCAAGTACCACTTCTTTGGCAAGACCAAAAAATAGGTGAATGTGTGGTAAATCACAATAAGAAAAAAATGAAAAAATATGAATAATGTAAGGAACAAGAAAAGTGAGAAAACCTAAATGATTACTGTGTGTAACTTTAAATAAATACAATGACCATGTTTTAAGAAGAATATGATGTTATTATTTGGAGTATTGACTACCTAATGACGTCACAACTGCAAAAGAGTTCTTTCACAAGAAAACAGTATGGCATTACAAAGACAAAATATTTGCACTAGCATGCACCATATCACGGTCTGGAGCAGAAATTCCTACCTCTCTCCACTTTTCCATCCTACCACCCTCCACTTCTACTGAACCTGAAGATTCACTATTCCCAGGGCAGGTGTAGATCACACCCTCATTTTAGGCAATACTTATCCTACTAAGTCATACTGGTCTCTTTCCATCTCTGTCTCGCCCATTGGACTGAAGCTCATATACACATCAACCAAGGCCTCCCCAGCTCCTGCACCTAACAGCTGTTGAGCAGGCAGCTGAGGGGAAGCTAGGGGAAGAATGGAGCCCAACCTGCTCATGCCCAGAGGAGCTAAAGTCACTCCCATCCAAGTAAGTAGGGAGTCAGAGGTTCCTTGCTTTCTGGTCCAGCTTTCTCTCCATCACAATCCAGTGCCCCAAATTAAGCAGAGACTGGTGAACCCAGTACGAACACACAGCCAGCAAGTCACTGAACTAGGACTCTGGCAATTTGGGTTGCCAGATTTCCTTTGAGGAGAATGAAGTTCTTTTCTACCATTTCTTTGCAAATAATTAAGGTTCTATATGGAGATGATATTTATAAAGACAGTGATGAGGGGACCCAGACGGACGCGATGAACCCTAGGAGATAATAACATGAGTGATCAGTGTGAGAACTTCCCAGGTGAGGGAAATCCAGGGGCTGCGCCCTGTGCTGGATGACTGTCCCCAAAAGCCAAAGGTCAAGGCCAGGTCTGCACACCTAATTTCCCCTCTAGAATTCTCCTCTAGATGTAGCTGGGCTTCTTCTACAGATACCTAGAAAAGGTATCTCTCTCCTAAAAGCCTTATAGAGGTAACTTAAGATATCCACATCAAAGGGTGGTGAAGAGGTTCCCAACCACCAGTATGCCCTGTCAAGAACTTAGAGGTTGTCGTTTTCAATGTTACAGCCACAAAACCCTGCAAAGTGAAAATCTGCACCTTTTCTTAGATCTGTCAGGGGAAGACATCACCTGAATTCTGGAAAGGCTTACAGACATACAATCAGAGTTCACCACGAGCAGAAGCTACTGGAATCAGAAACTGATAGGAAGAGTTAAACTGCAATTGATGAATTGCTGAAACTCCATCCAAATAAAAGCTTGAGAGATAAATGTGGGGAGTCACACATTCATCAGTTTCATTTCCAGAAAACTCATCAGATTCTTCCAGTGAAGACTGGGAGAAAGTAGCCAATTTGAAATACACGAGAACTTTGATCTTCTTAACAAATGCTTTTCCCAAGGGAAACTATCTCCCCCAAACCTGTCAGTCGGGAGTTTTTTTTAAGAGTCCTAAGGAAGGGAACCATGCAAATCTGGCTTCTCTTGTCATTCTGTTCTACATAAAAGAGAAGAAAGCAGAAAGCAAGGTGCCGGACCAGGGCACAGGCTCACAGAATGATAGAGACCTAATGGTGGTGTTGTAAAAGGCCTCCTCTCCACCAGCCGCCTCACAGCCCCTGTGTGGGTTTCTGTCTAACAACTGGGGAATGCAGACCCTGTTGAAGGAGTCTGTAAGGAAACCCAGTAAGCACAACCTATCCCTGAGCTGGATAAACATAACCCTAATACCTAAAGCCATTTAGCTCAGTTCTCTCCCTGGACGTAATGTGTTTGACAGTCAAAAAAAAAAAAAAAAAAGAAAGAAAAAGAAAATTGCAAAGCATGATGACAGACAAAAACACACTTTGAAGAGACAGGGTGTTTTAGTAAGCTTTGCAGCACTGTGAACAAAGGACCCAACAAAAACAACTTAGAGAAGGAAAAGTTTATTCTGGCTCACAGTTTCAGAGTTTCAGTCCATAGTCAGCCAACTCCATTGCTCTGGACCTGAGAAGGAGAGAGAGAGAGAGAGAGAGAGAGAGAGAGAGAGCGCACTCAACTCACCAGTGACAAAATATAAACCTCAGACACCTCCCCAGTGACCTACTTCCTCCAGGCACACCCCGCCTGCCTGTATTCATCACTGAGTTAATCTGTATCAGTGGACTAATGCTCTGATTGGGTCACAGTTCGCGTCACCTCATTAGCTCACTTCTGAACGTTTCTTTCATTGTCTCACAGGAGCTTCTGGGAGGAACCTCATGTCCAAGCCCAAACACAGGGCCAACACCAGAACAGACTGAGACATAGGAGAAATGTAAGAGTTCTTTGTGAATTTAAAGTAAATGGATGATTATTTGCTAAGGGCTCTAATAGGCAAGAACAGATGGGCAATGTAAGCAGGAAGATGGAAATTCTAAGAAAAAGTGAAAAAGGTGTGTTTGTCAATGAGTATCCAGGTCCAAAGAAAGAGTTAGTGGGCTTTATCATATGTCAGTGGGAATTTCCCAAACTGAGAAATAAAGATGAAAGAATGAAATAAACAGAATAGAATGTTTAAGAACTGTGGAACAATTTTAAAAAGGAGTGATGTATGCATAATGGGGATACAAAAATAAGAGAGAAAGGAACCTTAAAAAGCACTTAAAATAATAATGTCTGAGCAATTTCCAAAAATAAAAACAGACATTATGCCACAGATCCGGGAAGCTTAAAGAACACCAAGCAGGATAAATATCAAAAAGCCCAAACCTATATACCTCAAATTCAAACTGTAGAAAATCAAAGACAATAAGAAATTCTTAAAAAAAAAAAATCCAGTTGAGTGGGTGGAATACTCAACCTATAAAGGATGGGAAGAAAGATTATACCAGAATTCTTTTCAGAAACAGTGCAGACAGGAAGAGAGTGGCATGCAATATTTAAAGCACTGGGAAAGAAAAACCTATAACCTAGAATTTTTCAAAATTTTCATCAAAAGTGGAGGGGAAATAAAGATAAGTGAATTTATCACCAGTAAATCTGCTTTGAAGGAAGTGTTAAAAGCAATACTTGAGAAAGAAAATTACATGGATCACTAACTCGGATACACATGAAGGAAGGCCTTTTGAGAATGAATGAATATAGATACCCCTTCTTTAGTCTTAGGTGAACTAGCAGGTAGTGTTTCTTCAAACAAAAGAAATAGCAATAATGATGATGATGATGATGATATACTGTATTGGGTGATAACAGTTTTGGGATAAGATAAATGAGTGACAGAAATGTCATAAGTGTCAAGAGGAAGCATTTGAGAATACTCTAGTAATGATGTACAGTGTTATTTGAATGAGTTGTAAATATATTTTGCCAAATGAAGGGCAATCACTTAAAATTTTTTTAAAAGTATAATTGATATGCTAAGAGAAGAGAAATCGGAGTCATATAAAATCCTCAATTAAATGAAAAAATAGTGGAAGAACAACAAAGAGTAAGTATAACAAATAAAAAAACAGTTATAATATGGTATATGTTAATTTGACCATATGTGTAATGATTTTACATGTTAATGGTATAAATATACCAGTTAAACAACAGAGATCTTTAGAGTAGATAAAAAATAAAAGCCAACTATATATTGTCTACAAGAAATTCACTTTAAATACAAAAATACGGGTACATTAAAAAATGAAGATAAGATGGAGAAAGATGTAACATAAAAATGCTAATCAAAACAAAATTGGCATAGCTATTAAATTCAAACAAGCAGCTATCAGAGCAAGAAAAATTATCAAGGGAAAAAAAGTGATAATTCCAAAAAGACATAATAATCCTTAATCTGTATGCACTTAACAACAGACACAAAAACAAGGTTGAAATAAGTGAGGCAAAAATAATAATAATAATAATTACAAGGAAAATGGATGAACTCACTATTGTGATTAAAAATTTCAACATATTTCTATCAGTAGTTGACAGACCAAACATACAAAAAAAATCAGTAATATTATACTTGAACTGAACAACACTACCAATCAAAGGGATTTAATTGACTTTTATAGAATATTTCATCAAACAACAGTCAATTATACATTCTTCTCAAGCTTACATGTAACACTCTCTAAGATTGAGGTCATCTTAAAATACAAACCACACTTAAAAGAACAGAGATCATTTAATAATGGAATTAGAAATCTATATAAGATAGCTAGAGATCAATAAAAATAGGTCGAAAATTCCAAAACATTTGTAGATTCAACAGCCTACTTCCAAATAAAGTATGGGTCAAAGAAGAAGTCTGAAGTTAAAAAAATATATCTTAAATGAAAATATTATTTATCAAATGATGTAGAATGCATAAACAGCAGTATTAAAGGGAAACATAGGATTAAATACATATGTTAGGAAAATATAATTCTGTCTATATATAAATAGAAAAAAAGATCAAATTAAATATAATATATGCAAAAGAAAAGGAATAATAAATTATATTAAAAATAATTAACTTAAAAACAAGAGAATCAGAAAAAGAAAATCAATGAAAGCAATAATTCGTTTTTTTGAAAAAATAAAATCAATATATGGCGAACCTTGAAAAAAAAAGAAAAGACACATATCACAAGTATCAGCAATAAAAGAGGCCTACTGATGGATAAATAGATTTTTTTTAAAAAACTATGTATCATATGCATATAATGGAATAGTATTCAGTCTTCAAAGGAAGAAAATCCTGTTTCCTGCTACAAGATGGATGGACCTTTAAGTAGAAGTAGTTTAAAAAAAAAATGATAGGTGTAAAAAGCCTCCTCTAACCTTAGTACTGTTTGTCTGCTGCCTGGCTTTCTCTATCTTTATTATTATTTTTTTCATATGGTGGATTGAAACCAGGGCCTTACACTTGCTAGACAAGCATTCTACCACCGAGTACTACCCCAGCCCCTTTAAGACTTTTTATTTTGAGACAGGGTCTTACTCAATTGCCCAGGCTGGCCTTGAACTTGAGATACTCCTGTCTCAGCCCCCTTCTTGTGCTGTTTCTTCAAAGCAGATGAAATTCATGAACATGAAAGATGTTCTTCCTACATACTTGAAAACTCAACAACTCTTATCACCCAGGACGGAGAAACTGAGAGTGGAGGCAAGCCTGTTAACTAACCCTTAGGCTCCCAAGCCTGACCTTCACTTGCTCAGACCTTCACCCCTCACTCTTCTTTGTCCTATTGAGCACATATTGAGTACCTGGCTCTAACTGCTCTTGGGGGGTTCTCATTTCCTTATGAAGGCTCCTGTGCCACATATAACTTATATGACAGACATCTGTATGCTTTTCTCCTGTAAACCTCTCCCATGTCTATTTAATTTTCCTGTCCAGCTGGGACCCTAAGAGGGTACATGTAAAGTTTTGCCTCCTATACAAGGACATTATTCTAAGTGAAATAGAGCAATGCAAAAAGACAAATAGTGCATGACTCCACTTACATAGGCATCTAGAGTAGATAAATTCATAGAGACAGAAATTAGAATGTCATGGCCGGTTCCAGGGACTGGGGGAGGGAAAATGGAGAGTTCCTTCTGTAAGAGGAGAATGTTGTGGAGGGCCATACACAGCAATGCCAATATCCTTCACTCCAGTACTGCACATTTAAAAATAGGAAATATGGTAAGTTTTATGTTTTAACTAGTGGTTGCCAAAAGTTGGGAGGGGGTGTGGAAAGGGATAAATAACTGGAACAGAGGGGATATTTAGGGCAGTGAGAATATTCTGTCATAATATTATAATATGACATTATGCATTTGTCAAAATTCGTAGACTACAAAACACTAAGAGTGAACCCTTCATGTTAACAAAGGACTTTAGTTAACAATAGTATGTCTGCATTTGCTCATTAGTTATAACAAATACACCACACTAGGGCAAAACGTCAATAATAGGAGAAACTGGGGAGGAGAGGAATTACAAGGGACCTCTCTGTACTTTCTGCTCAATTTTTCTGAAACCTAAAACTGCTCTTGAGAATAAAACCTATTAATTAAAATTGATTAGAAAAGGAAGCAAAGATACAAAGAATCTCACTTTGAATTCTGTATCTCCTTGCTGCCTTAGCTTAGCTCCCTTATTAGATCCCTAGTTTTAAGTTTCTCTTGGCATTTATACTTACCTCCACGTGCATCTATGTACTATTATCTACATCTTAATTTCAGCTTTGTAGAACCTTAAAAATCACTTCATGTTGAAACCATTGTACTGGCTACAAGTTTACATGTGTCTCTGCCTACATGTACTATTTTCTACTGTCTCTTTCCTAGCTGTCTGCTCCCTTCACTAGGGTTTAATGCACCCAGGGTCATAAGTGAGCACAACACTTTTGCTCCAATAATGGCATTAGCATCTCTATAACAAAGTCCCTAAGAAGATGAAATATTTCATTGTAGCAGGTTGGAAGCAGGACTTCTCAAGGGTGTCTGATTCCCATTAGACAGAACCTGTGTTTTCTAAGTCCTATGTAAGTTGGTGTTGGATTTTTTTCATGACTCCTATATATAAATGTACCTGAAAATAATTTGATGACCATGCATGTTTTCAACTCTTCTCTCCCTCTGCTCCTATTTCATATTCAGCTCTCATTGCTCAGTTATTAAAAGCACTGAATAAATTGAAAGGGGTACAGGAAGAGTCAACAGAAGAGAGGAACTCTGGTAGTTACTTTATTCACTGTGACTCTGATAACTCATACATCTTTAAATATTAGCAGGTGGTATATTTACTATGTATGTGTTTTAGCCTTTAATATATGAATACAAGTTGCTTTATTCTAAGCATAAGATCTTCCAGTTTGACCTATTGGAGAAAAAACTGTATTTCCTTATAATGTCCTTTTTTTCGGATTTACACAAAGAGAAAATTACTTTCAAGTATTTACACCATCATCAGATTTTCACAAATCTTTCATACAAAGCTCAGAACAGGAATTTATGTGGGCTTGTTGACCTGGGGAAGGAAGCCATTCCAACTTACTATCATCAACTGGGCAATGAAACCAAGAGAACAGGAAGAATGTTAGAATCACCGAACATGAACAGTAGTATCCTTTCTCCCCACCTGAGAGAGAGGTAATACCCAGAATCATCCCCAAAACCAGAAGAGGGGTTGGAACCAAACCCAGCTACTCTTGATACTTGACATCTCTGAGTCTGCTAGTGTGTGGTTATAATGCTCCTATAACTCAACTACTAAAGCCAAGCAGCAAAAGCAAGCACAGAATCAGAACGCTTTGAGCTCTTTAGTTTAAACAATAGATTAATTTACTATACCATGTAATGAGGAATCGAGCTCTCCGGGATTTTGACAGTTGGCTAAGAGAGAGTCACAAGGAATTGCTCAGATTCTTCCCTCCTTTGGTTCTGCTCTCTGATGAGCTTTTGCCCTCACGATGGTCTTTTCATGGTTGAAAGAAGGCTGAAGCCATTCTCAGCACCCCGTTGTCACATAGCAATGTCTGAGGCCTGGACATGGCCCTTCTAGATTACCACATTTTAATATGGAGAAAAACATTTTAGAGACCACGCCACCACTACGACCAATGACAAACTCTTTCAGGTCTTTGGTCCCCTTGAAAACTTGGGTTATTTGTTTTCTCATTGCTGTGCTTTAAGAGTTCTAAGAATAAATTGGAAACCAGGCTTCATCAGCTTTTCAGAGATTGTGTCCCATATTGTCTTCACAGGAGCGTCATTCACAAACTGTTTTATTGATCCATCATTTTTATTTATGGATCATGCTTTTGGCCTCGCATCTCAAACATCATCTTTAAATTTACTAAGGCCACCTACATTTCCCCCTACATTGTCAGTTAGTCTTACAGTTTTTAATTTTACGGCCATGACTGTGCCATTATCTCTTACAAGTAATTGCTGTAGGAGTGGGCAAAAGCACATTTCCATTACTACAGAAGTCTCTGTTAGTAAGAATAGAAGCAGCACAATTGGTTTCAGCTACTGATTATCAAATTCATTCCAATATTGGAATCATCCCATGTATTAGGATTCCCTAAAGAAACAGGAAAAAAAACCAGAACATATGTGAAGATTTGTCATAAAAAAAATGATGCATGATTAAAGAGTCAGGAGAGTCCAAAATTTGGAACATGGTCCTTCGGGCTGGAAACCCAGAAGAGTCAATGCACTTACAGCCTAAAGGCAGCTAGATAGAAATTTCCCTCTTGTTTGGGGATGCCAGTCTTTTTGTTCTGCTCAGGTCTTCAGCAGACTGAACAAGGCTAACCCACATTATGCAGGACAATTTGCTTATTCTAAATTCACTGATTTAAATGTTAACTTCATCCAAAAGTATAAGGATCCATCACAAGTCTACCCTCATCAACTTGGTATCCAATTACCTTCCTTATACCACACTTAACCTCCAAATAAAGGCCACAGCACGGTCATACTTCAGCCTATCCTGAGCACAGGAAAAGTCCCTAGGGATTGTTTCCCAACTCAGGGACTCCAATTCCCACAGAAAGTTCTGGCCCATGGAGAAGAGCAGTCACGGGGCTTTTGGAGGATGCTGAGGCTCCCCAGGCTCATTTCTCACGGTTGTGGTGAAAGCTGTGTCTTTTGGAGCCTCCCAGGAAGAATCAATGGATTTTAAATGACCAGCCCATTAAAACATTCCAACCCTATCCTTTGAGTTCCTTCCTCCACATTTAATCATGGTGAGTTGGTGTTTCCAGTTTGCTTACTGCGGGCCATCATTGGGTCCCTGTGGGTCCTAAGGAGAATTAGCACTGTATTATCCAGCATCCACCCGAGAAGAGGTCATTAAGCGTTTGCTCAGGTTAAATCACTCAGGCAAGAAAGGCCCCTACTGCTGTAAGGAGGCATGCTGTTGCTACTGGGGGTGAAGTATCCGCTTCTGTTGGAATCAGGAGGACACTTCTTCTTCCACTAGGAGCCGGGAGACTTCTTCCACTAACAAAGAAGACTCATTTGAATTTAGGGACTCAATTTTGTGAGTTCCATTAGGGTTTCTTCACTCATCTCCATTTCAATGTACACATTCCACTCTTTCTCAGTCTACATGTCCTCCCTTTAGTAGTAGACGTGCTGATAAGCTGGTCGGCAGTCCATGTGTTACAATTCAACCAGTAGCAAGATGAGATTCTGCATTTGATTTTCAGCAACCTCAACCCTGTGGCAATAGGAGGTAAGGGTCTCCTTTCAGGGTACACATTTATCATTTATATGCTGCTTGAGCTAGGAAATCAAATCCCTGAGTTTAACCTGTTTTTTCCCCCATTACTTTGTCTGACAACATTAGTCAGCCTCATTACATTCACTTGTTTTCAAAAAAAAAAAAAAAAAGTTTCAAAGTATCATGTATACAATCACCCAATCCATTGCTTCTTACAAGAGGTTGATTAGGCGTATGCAATGTAGATATTTTGTGCATCTCCATTCCCAGATAACACCATGGACTATAAGTGCTTTTTTTTTTGCGGGGGTGGGAGATACTGGGGATTGAATTCTGGGGCACTCCACCACTGAGACATATCCCTACTCCTATTTTGTACTTTATTTAGAGACAGTGTTTCACTGAGTTGCTTAGCACCTTGCTTTTGCTGAGGTTGGGTTTGAACTCACAATCCTCCTGCCTCAACCTCTGAGCCACTGGGATTATAGGCATGTGCCATCATGCCTGGCCAATTAGTGCTTTTTTTACTAATGGAAATAGAGTTATTGGCATCTTTGAACTTAATTAGATTACAGAGCCAGTCAAAAAAAATTCAGAAAACTCACATTTAAAATTTTATTCCACTAGCACCAAAATCTGTATAAGTCAGGAATCTTCAGAGAAATAGAACCTATAGGTGATATATATGTATCTACATCATTTTCTTTGTTTCTCATTCTCCCTCCTTGATACATATTTGATCTAGACATATAACATGTAGTACATACAAAATATAATATGTAGCATTTAAAAACTATTTTTATGTAATATGTACATATATGTGATATCTTAAGTCCAGGAGTTGCATGTTATATGTAAGAGTAAAGACGTTTACTTTGAGGAATTGACTCATCTTGCCACTGAAGGCCTTCCCAGGGAACCTCAACTCAGGACAAGTATCTTTGGTGTTCAGGACAGAAAAAAATTTCAGTATGCACCAGCCAAAGACTCAAACAGTTTTATTTATGACAGCAGATACACACTCAAGGGAGAATGCAGTCTGTCTCCATAGGAAGAGATGACAACCACTTGCTCTGAGGTGTTAGTATTCATAGTGGGATAGTAGTTAGAGGCTGAACTAAAGGTGGAATCAGGGCAGAGGGACACAAGTTCACACCAGTTTTCTCTACCCTTGAGCATTTCAGATGCATTCTGTCACTTCTTGTGTACAAGAGCACAAGCCAAGAACAAGGGCTAAGAATGAGGGCTGGATTTTGCATTTCAAAAGTTCAAAGATTCATGGGCATTTCCTGTATTCCAACAGTTCATAGATGCTTCTAGGACTCAGTATTATCTTTCATTTTCTGTATCCCCAAATTCCTATCTCAATATCATGTAATTACATGAGCTGGTGAGCCTAAAATATGCAGTGTGGACCCAGAGGCCAACATTGAAATTAAATACCCAGGAGAGCCAACATTGAAATTAAATCTGGTCCGTCACAGTGGTGCACTCCTGTAATCCCAGGGGCTTGGGAGACTCAGGCAGGAGGATCAAGAGTTCAAAGCCAGCCTCAGCAAAATTGAGGTGCTAAGCAACTCAGTGAGACCCTGTCTCTAAATAAATTACAAAATCTGGCTGGGGATGTGGCTCAGTGGTCAAGTGCCCCTGAGTTCAATCCCCTATTGCCCCCACACTCAATTCTGAAAATTTGTTGAAGAATTTCCTCTTGCTAGGGGAGGTGAGTCTTTTTCTTCTACTCAGACCTTCAACTGATTAGAAAAGGCCCACCCATGTTATGGAGCTCATTCCTTTTACTCAAAGTTGTCTAATTTAAATTCGAATCTCACCCTAAAACTTCCTTGGAGCTGACATGCAAAATTAACCATGGCTCCTGGGAACTTGACTGATGCCTGAAGCCATCGCCCGAGATTCTGGTTCCCTTGGTCTGGGTACAATCTGAGCAGGAAACACTAAAGTCCCCAAGGGGATGCTGCCAAGGTCAGGAACTGACCTTGGGATTAGGCTCATTAAGATTCCCCCCCTTGCAGTGGAAGAAGAGCCCAGGCTCCCTGGAAGGACAGGCCTCCTGAGGCTTGAACAAAAGTGGGGTCAGCAAGAAAGAAGTGGGAGGAGGTGCCACAGTGACTGATTTTGGATTGGGAACCCATCATCTCTGCTACAAAGCTTTCAAATGAATTGCTTTCATGATGGCTTTTATTGTTCATGAATATCTTCCATCCTCTGTGTTTTACATGCGGCTCTTCAAATTTGAATTTATATTGATTAAAAATAAGCAAAGCTAAAGTTTTAACTCCTGTCACACTAGCCACATTTCCTGTGCTCAATACCCTCCCTCCTCCAAGGACTAGTGTCTATCTTATCAGGCTGCATGGGATATTTCCACCTTCACAGGGAGTTCAGTGCAGCACTGCTCTGGAACAACACATTGAGCAGAGTTCAGTTTGCTCTGCACCAGAAACCGAGCACATGGAGGCTATTAAGACACAATCCTGCCCTCATAAGACTTACTGTGCGGCTAAAGAAGCATGATATGTGAGTGCTTAATTATAACAGAATGTGATATTAACCATCAGGACATATTCATTGCATAAATATTTCAAAGGCAAATGGAATCATGATCCACTTATTTTTTTACTACCTACTTCTTGAAATATTTCAGGCCCATTTTTCTCCAGGAGGTATTAAAACAATACAGTCATATACTTTTTAAAAAAAAAAATGTCTACAAGCATAGGAAACAGAGGTACTGTGGTAAAAGAGACATCCTGGGAAATCACAGTGGCCGTGTCTAGCCCATATGTCACAGGATGAGAAAAAGCCATCTTTAAGAACTGTAAATGTAGGGCTGGGCAGATAGCTGAGTGGAAGAGCTACTTTGAGCCCCAGCACCACAGACACAAACATCAAAAGGAACTGTAAGTGGGAATGAAAAGCATAAATTCTGACATTTGGCCCAAACTGGTGGTCTTAGTGTTCTCTTGGAAAGCTCACAAAACATGTATGCATGCAACCAAAATCTAACTCTTAACATTTATCATCAAGCAGACCAAGACATTGCTTCAGCCCTGCTGCTAACAACAAGCGCAGTCAGCAAGCTACCTGGGAAGTCCATCAGGACAGTGTTGTTTAGTATGCACAGCATTAGTTGTTCCACTTTAGCAGACAGCCCAGGTGTTCTGAGGTGCCCATGGTCACAAAAGTTACTTGTCAGACTGTAAATAGTCTAAGGAAATGTAGCTTTAACAAGTGCAAAAGAGGAGCAGACTGTGGGAGTTCATTTTTAGGTCAGCTAGGGAAATAGGATTTTCCTTCACTCTTTTTGTGGTCACTGACCCAGTCCCTGCCACTAGAATCTCTAACCAAGGCCTGTTTTCACAAGAGGTAGCAGCTCTTGATTTTGCCTGCTCAGCACTCTTGCTCTCCTGCAGGGACCCAGATGGGTGATCACATGACCCTGACCTCCTGGTCTGATAGGAAGTGACCAGAGGCCTCTGACCCCTGAGGTCCTGGAACTGACTTCATTCAATTCTTGAAGCTCTGCCCGTGGCCTGGGTGGGAAATGCTTCTTACACCAGCAGAGAATGGTAGGCACTGGAAAACTCTACCAGGACTTGTAAACATTTGAGTGGATAGTGTCTTCTCAAAGAGCAGAAATACTGAGAGGGGGAAATATGAATAAAGAATGAAAAGGTGATTGCTTTTCTGATATAGACTTAATCTTACTCTAATGTTAATTGTATGAAATACAACTTTAAAAAAATAATAATAAAGCATGCTGAAATGGATTCAATGATGGTCCCTAAAAATACGTGTCCGTGTCTTACCTCCTGCCACTGGAAAACATGCCTGTGTTTGGAGACGCGTTTGCTGATGTGATTAAGTTAAGGAGCTCAAGTTGAAATCCTCCCCGATTATCCAGGTGGGCTGTAAACCAAATGACTGGTGTCTTCATAAGATAGAAGCAGAGGAAGGACAAACACAGAGGAGGATGCTCTGTGAAGACCGACGAAGGTGGAGATCAGAGTTATGAAGCCCAGAAGAGAAATACCTGGAGCCAGCAGAAACTGAAAGAGAGAGCAAGGATGTCCCCCTGGATACTAGGAAGGAGGACAGCCTTAACAAAGCCTGGACTCTGAACTTCGGACTTCCAAAACTACAAGAAGATTAATTTCTATTGTTAAAGCCTTCAAACGTGTGGTCATTCCTTACAACAGTCATAGGAAACCTAAATGAATACTATATTTAAAAAAAAAAAACCATACTTTGCTGAATCATTCAAAACTTTGGCTATAGGAAGATGTTATGGTTTGGATACCAGGTGCCCCCAAAAGCTCCTGTGTTAACGTGGGAATGTTCATCAGTAAAGTGGATGGACTGTGAGAGGTGTGACCTAATCAGTCCATCCTCGTTTGAATGACGGGGGTGACTCTGAGCAAGTGGGGTGTGGCTGGGGAAGGTGGCTACTGAGAGTGTGCCCTGGAAGGATGCATCTTCCCCGTGGCCCCTCCCCATGACCCCTCCAGCTCCCGCCTCACCTCACCCCCATCCTGGGCACCATGAGGGGAGCAGCTTCCCTCCGCCACACCCTTCCCCCACAATCGGCTGCCTCACTTTACACCCAGAGCCATGGAGCCAGCCATCTATGGACTGAGACCTCTGAAGCCATGAGTCCCAAACAAACTTTTCCTGTCCTTTTCAGGTATTTTGGTCACAGCAATTCAAAAGGCTAACGAAAACAGAGATGTACACCTAGAACCAGTTTCTCGTTTGTATTAATTCTCTAACAATAAAATAATAGCAAATAAAACGCTTGGTATTTATCCAAAAATATTTTCTCTCAAGCCAGGCTAGATTTGAGGAAAGTCTTGGCCTGGTTTCACAGACTCGGAAAGCAATGCTGTTTTTGAGTGCCACTAGGGGTAGCAGAGAAAGAGATTTTAAAAGGCAGTCTATCTTCAAATGAATTTCAGACTTTTTTATGTAGGGTAGGCTGTTTCTAACCATGTGAGTATTTGGACAGATACACTTGGGGCATTTAAAAGGGCTTTCATTGTCTGGTTCTATATTCTTACATTTCAAACCCAGATAAAACATGCAGGAAGGGTAAAATTGCTATTATCCTTCAGGAAATAGGGGACACAGTCTCCTCCATACATGTAAATTGCCTCCTTCAATTTTTCCATGTTTCTCAAGCTTGCAGCAACTAAAGAGCAGAAATGGCACTTCTCTTTGATATCATAAGGTCCCCGCAAGGGAAGAATCCCATGCAAACATAGGGAAAATTAAACAATTATACTTCCAACTGATACTTACAATGCCCTGACGTGGCAGTTCGATGCTATTTCCTAACTCTTGACAGATGAAGAGCCAAAGTGTTAAATGATTTCCCCCTGAACCATTCAGTGTTTCAGAAAAGAGAGATCTCTGCCTCCCAGGCGCATCTGCGTTAGAATGCCATGTCCTCTGTATTAATTCACTCATCCACATTGTTTGCCTCCCCAATCAGATCTACAGAGGGGTGCTGCTTGTCCTAAGTCGAAGCCAGAAGTGGACGGGTCCCAGCACAGCTACAGAGAGCCACATATTTGCGGTTGTTGTTTGTTGTCAAGGGCAGAGAAAAATCAAAGCTGGCATTCCCTCCCACTCAGGAATGGGCAGCCACTCTCAGGAACTGAACCGTTCATTAGATTCTCATTTCCCTTTTAACTCAGCCTGGAGAGGTAAAATGTTCAATTGCTCACATCTCAGCATGGATCTGCCAATGTCGTCTTAGAGAGATGGGACATGGGGTTGGCTGCCTGAGAGAGCTTGGGGCTGCTCTTGTGGAGGACTAGTACAGGGAAATTGCTCAAAGAGGTCAAGGAAGACGCTGAAACAAGGCCTAGGGATGATAAGTGTCCCTCCTGAACAACGTCCCTGCAACATGTAGAGAGGCAAAAATCATGGGGAATGGGGTTCATCTAAAGGAGGAATTTTTTTTCACCCAGGTATTTTATGCTGGGTTCCAAAATGTGGCCATGGAGCATTATAGGTAACTTCTGGGCACCTGCTTGGTTAGTGCCACTGCTGCTCTTGGTGCCAAGCCCATAGTCCACCAGGCTTTGTGCTGTCATACACCTGGCTGACTTCCAAATACCTTCATTTTATCTCTGTGCCTTCAAACTGCAGTGTGCCTGGCAACTGGAGCCTTCTCAGCCAGCACCAAGAATGAGCCCTTACCCCCACCCCCATGCAGCCCTTGGACAGAGACTAGCAAGATCTGGTGCATAAATACCCCAGCTCCTCTGTACCCAGAGTGGCCCACGTACTCCAGCAAATGCACCCACCGACCAGTCATCGCTTCACAGTGCGTTCTTCATTGGTCGCCTTCCTTCGCCATTCTCCTTCCCCTCTGTGTTTGCTGGGATCACCTCCAAATAAACATGTACTTGTACTAAGGTCTGCTTCTGGGGAAACCAAACTAAAATGGTTGGCACGGTTGTTTTTAACCAAAAATCTCTTCCCTGCCTAAATAACTGCTGGATTTGCATTTCCAAAGTCTTGCTCTATCCGAGTGCTTGCTAATTCATCCCCTCAACAAAGCGTCAGCCAGAATAGTTAAATGGTCTAAGTGCAGGTTTTCTTTCTTGGCTTATGATTTAACTGTTGAAACAGAAATACTTTAGATCTACCATTGTTAATGTAGAAAGAATACGGTGCCAGGAGGCCAAGGGGGCATCAGCAAAGGCTTAGGGGAGGAACTGAACGCCCACTCCCACCTGGTACTACCAAGGAGTCCCACGTTGTTTCCAAGTATCCACAGATGCAAGTGGAGAATGTGGATTGCCACCACCTTGAGAGTCATGAAGTGGCATTGGCTTTCCCCTGGTGAAATGGTGCCATAGAAGCCCTACCAAAGTACAGGATTTAAATAAGACCCTGAATCTTGTAATTCTCAAAACAGCTAGCTTTAAATAAAGATTATCTTGTCATACAAAATTCTAGAGAGCTTTTAAACTAAAAGGAAAAAAAAATAAGACAATAGAAACCAACACCAAGATGGCACTGATGTTAAAATTATCTGAGAAGAATTTAGAGCAGCCGTCTCAAAATGCTGCCATGAACAATTAGAATTTTTAAAACAGAATTTTACAACAGAACATCGTGCAAAATAAACAGAAGACACAAAGAACCAAATAGAAATCTTAGAACAAACTAATGGAACATCCAAAATAAAAGGCTCAATGTTGGGATCATCGATGGAATGGAAAGGAAGGAAAAATAATCAGTAAAGTTGAAGACAGAACAACATATATTACAAATAGGAACACTGAGGAGAGAAAATAAACAGTCCAAAGGGGAAAGAAGGAAGAAAGGAAGGTCTTTCAAAAATTTATGAGATTATGACCAAAAAAAATCTGATCTTTTTTATTTTTAGAATCCTAGCAGGAGAAAAGAAAGAAGATGTGGATGAAAATACATCCAAAGAAATGATGACTAAAAACTTCTTGAATTTGGCAAAACCCCACAAATCTGCAGATGAAGAGGTAAGCAATCACCTTGATTCCAAAAGAAACCTATATTACAACACAATATAATCAAACTTATGAATATAATAATAGGAAAAAAAACGCCTTAAAAGCAGGCAGAAAATAAATGACAGACGACCAAAAGGAAAATAATAATTAAAATGGCAGAGAATTTCTAGAAAGAAACCATGGAGTCCAGAAGTGAGTGGCATGACATTTTCAAGTGCTAAAGGAAAAGCATTGTAAAGCCAGAATTCTGTATTTATTAAAAATGCCCTTTAGGGATTAAGGTGAAATGTGAAAGAAGTCTAAGATAATTTGCCACCAACAGATCTGCCCTGGAAAAAAAAATCATTAAAAAAAAAAAGTGTTCTAAAAAGAAACAAAAATGAAAAAAAAAAACTTGGAATATCAGGAAAAATAAAAGATGTTAAGAGCATAAATACAAGTAACTGCAATGAACTCCTTTTCTCCTTTTGAGTTTTCTAGATAATGTTTGGTAGTTGAAGCAAGATTAAAACACTGCTTATTGTGGTTCTGAATGTATGTGTGAGTTAAGATAGTTAAAAGAAAAGGGGAAGGATATGTTCATAAAGAGAATTCGTAAGTATGTATCTGTAATGTGTTACCTAGAACAACCACTAAATAAGCTATAATTGAGGCAAACTCAACACTATACATAAAGTCTAAAAAACTTTCAGTAGCTCACAGAAATTAACTAAAGATAAAACCAACAAACAAACAAATAAACAAAACAAAAATGTAAATGGTAGACTCAAAAGATCAAGAATTCCTTTAAATGTAAATGGTCTACATATACCAGTTAAAGGGCAGAGATTAAAAGAATCATTTATGCTCTTTAAGAAACTCACTTGAATATAATGACAGTAACAGGCATAGTTTGATTTTTTTAAAAGGGTGAAAAATAATATTCTATATAAACATTCATCAAAATATTTGGAGAAATACTACTGAATATTAGATAAAATGCCTTTCAGAGCAAAATTAAAGAAATTACCAGGATCAGTGGAAGACATCACATAGCAATAAAAAAGTCAACCAACCAAGAAAAAATAACACCAGGCACAATGGTGAATGTATGTAATTGTTGAGAGCCACAGCCGAAGGGGCTCCAGCAAACTTTCAGACTACCAGCTGATGATTGGCTCACAGCAGCCCCAGCAACATCTAGCAACATCTAGCTGATTGGCTCCTCTGCGGTGATGCTCATTGGGCTGTTTCCCTGCCCTTTCAGACCATGGAGCTGCTCATTGGGGGACTTTTTTGGCTCCGCCCATGTGACCCAGCCAATCGGCCTCAAGAGCAGGAGGATTGTGGGAGGAAGAGGTTGTTGGGGTGTGTGGCTTGTGGGAAGCCGGTGGTGGCAGTTGGGCTCTGAGGGTTTTTTCCTGAGGAGCTGTTTTGTTTATCTTGTGTGGTTCTAAAAATAAAGTTAGTTTCTTTTGACAAGTGGCTCCTGAATTGTGCCCAGCCAGACTGTGGCATTTGGTGGCCCGTACGGGGAACGAACCCGCGACCTTGGCGTTATCAGCACCAAGCTCTGATGAATCCAAATTTAAAAAGTTTAGAGTAAAAAGGGTTATTTTAAGTTTATCTTTGGGGAATATATACCCCTTCCCAATTCCTTCTTTTTGCTTTAATAAGTACATTTTAATAGTTTGATGAGCTCTTTCAACAATGCCTTGTCCCTGTGGATTGTATGGGATTCCTGTTATATGAGTAATGCCAAATGATGAGCAAAATTGTTTAAAAGAGGTAGAAGTATAACCAGGGGCATTATCTGTTTTTAACTGTTTTGGAACGCCCACAGTGGCAAAATTTTGTAAGCAATGAGCTATAACATCTTTAGTTTTTTCTCGGGCATGAAGGGAGCCCATCAAAAATCCAGAAGAAGTATCAACTGTAACATGCAAATATTTTAATTTTCCAAATTCTGGCAAGTGTGTGACGTCCATCTGCCAAATATGGTTAGGTATCAATCCTTTAGGATTGACTCCAAGATTAACTTGTGATAAAAAGGTCACACAATTTTGACATTGTTTTATTATTTGTCTAGCTTGTTCCTTAGTTATTTTAAAACGCTTTTGTAAAGTATTAGCATTGACATGGAACTTTTTATGAAAATTTATAGCTTCTTCTAGTGTAGAGAAAATATGTATGTCATGTGTAGTTTTATCTGCTAAATCATTGCCCAAACTAAGGGCTCCAGGCAATCCTGTATGTGCCCTGATATGTCCTATAAAAAATGGATCTTTTCTGTCCCAGATTAGACTTTGTATAGTGGAAAACAAAGAGAAAATAGTAGAGGAAGGGGAAATCCTACCAGCATCTTCAAGGGATACTATAGCATTAACTATATACTGACTATCGGAAAATAAATTAAATACAGAATTTTAAAACATCACAAAAGCCTGTAATACTGCCTTAAGCTCTACCTTTTGAGCTGATTGTTTGGGTACTAAAAATGTAAAAGTTTGATCAGGTGTAACTATTGCTGCTGTACCATTATTTGATCCATCAGTGAATATATTTGGAGCATTCCCGATAGGTGTTTTTCTTGTCATTTTTGGAAAAATTACAGGATGCGATGACCAAAAAGACAATAAAGGATTAGATGGTAAGTGGTTATCAAATGAAACATATGCCTTCAATGCCTTCTGGAACATTACATAATTTTTTCTTTAGCCATTATTGCCAAAATTCCTATCTTCATCCCAGTGCCGGTGAAGACAATGTAAATTGTTAAGAAAATTGTTTTCTTTTAGTGCCTTCTGGAATGTTACATAATTTTTTCTTTAGCCATTATTGCCAGAATTCCTATCTTCAGTGAAGACAATGTAAATTGTTAAAAAAATTGTTTTCTTTTAGTGCCTTCTGGAATGTTATATAATGTTATATAATTTTTCTTTAGCCATTATTGTCAGAATTCCTATCTTCATCCCAGTGCATGAAGACAAAGATAAAACCAATCTACAGCTTCTGCAATAGCCATCACTGAACTGCTTGCAGAACTTGCCTGGACTATGTATCACTTATATGCATTATGAACTCACCTGTATGCATTGTGAACTATCTGTTGGTGCAGCAACTTCTGGTAGTGTTGGGGTATTTATGCTGATGGTGTCATCGGTGGTACAATTTTTCCAAAAGGAGCTGTCAACTGGCTTGGTGTATCTTCCTCCCTTCTGTTTGTCATGATCGTTCAGCTAAAATTTGGGGGCCAACAGAGGTGAGGCAAAGAACCTCACCCCCCCGCTGGTACAAAGACCTCTACACAGGTGTGGCTGTATACTGGACTGGTAGTCAATGACGGGTAAGATCCAATTACTATGGTACCAACCTAAGACAGGAGGCTGACGCCTTGAGGTCAGCTCATCCGATAACGGGTAAGGACCATATGTACTATTGGACAACCTAAGGCAGACACGGTCCCTAAGCCACATGCTTCTTGTTTAAACAGAGAGGGGGAGATGTTGAGAGCCACAGCCGAAGGGGCTCCAGCAAACTTTCAGACTACCAGCTGATGATTGGCTCACAGCAGCCCCAGCAACATCTAGCAACATCTAGCTGATTGGCTCCTCTGCGGTGATGCTCATTGGGCTGTTTCCCTGCCCTTTCAGACCACGGAGCTGCTCATTGGGGGACTTTTTTGGCTCCGCCCATGCGACCCAGCCAATCGGCCTCAAGAGCAGGAGGATTGTGGGAGGAAGAGGTTGTTGGGGTGTGTGGCTTGTGGGAAGCCGGTGGTGGCAGTTGGACTCTGAGGGTTTTTTCCTGAGGAGCTGTTTTGTTTATCTTGTGTGGTTCTAAAAATAAAGTTAGTTTCTTTTGACAAGTGGCTCCTGAATTGTGCCCAGCCAGACTGCGGCATGTAATCCCAGCAGCTTGGGAGGCTGAGGAAGGAGGATGGAGAATTCAAAGTCGGCCTCAGCAATTTAGCAAGACCCTAAAAATCTCAGTGATACCTTGTCTCTAAATAAAATACACAAATGGGCTGGGGATGTGACTCAGTGGTCGAGTGCCTCTGAGTTCAATCCCAGCTACCACCCTCTTAAAAAAAGAAGACAAAGCAGTCCCACATGTGTGTGAACCAAACAAGAGGGCTGAAAATGTGTGAGCTTACCTGAAAAGAGAAACAAAGAAATTCACAAGGGTAGTTGGAAACGTCTCTAAAACTGATGGAGTAGTGGAACAGAAAGTCAGTAAGAACGCAGCTACACCACCAACCCTCATAACCAAAATGACGCTAGGACATTTTGCCTACTAAGAGCAGAAAACACGTTTTTCAAGCCATATTTGCAAATGTCATGATGACCTATCTATAAAAATCCCAGAATAGCTACAAAAAGCTTCTAGAACTGATAAGTGAGTTCAGTAAGGTTGCAGAATAAAAAAAAAAAAAATCGACCTACAGGAATCAATTTATTTCTATATGACAGAAATGAACTCATGAAAACTGATATTTAAAAACCGAAAAATTACAAAGACTTTAAAGGAGGTTGTATAACGAAAACCAAAAACTGACCATGGAAAAAAAGTCAAAGAAGTTGTAGGTGAATGAAGAGACAGGACTGATTCCTGGATTGGAAGATTGAGCACAGGAAAGAAGTTAATTCCCTACAAATTGATATACAAAAATAACAAAATTTCCTTCAAAATCCCAGGAATAATTTTTATAGATTTAAACAAAATTGCTCATGAGTTTAAGTGTAAAAGCAAAGGAACAAGATATAAAATAACTAAAAAAAAAATTCTGAAAATACAGTGGGAGGAATCAATGCAATTTTGAGACTTATATAGCTACAGTCATCAAGACCATGTGGTAGAGAGCATGTAAAGACATATAGGTTGAAGCTTCAGACCAAAGAAACTAGAAATAGCCCTCCATAACTACAAACAACTAATATATATTTTTAAATATTCTCTAGTTGTCAATGACCTTTATTCTATTTATTTATATGTGGTGCTGAGAATCAAACCCAGTGCCTCACACATGCTAGGCAAGTGCTCTACCACTGAGCCAAACCCCAGCCCCAACCAACTAATATTTGACAAAGTTGCTAAAGCATATCAGTGCAGAAAGTATAGTTGTTTCAACAGATGGTCTGGAGTTTTAGATATCTGTAAGCAAAACATGAACCTAGACCTAACTCAAAATCTATTTAAGTGTAAAACATAGCATGCTTAAACTTCTAGAGGATATCATAGGAGAAATCTTTGGGACCTAGGTCTCAGTAAAGAGTTCTAACAATAAAAACATGACACATAAAAGAAAAAATATTGGTAAATTGAACTAAACCAAAATTTGCAACTTTTGCAAAATCCCTATTAAGAAAGCAAAAAGACAGGACAATATTACCAAATGCATTTGTGATATAGGACATTTGCCTATGCTATATGAAGAACTCTCAAAAATCAACATTAAAAACATGATCCACTTTAGAAAAATGGTTGAAAAGCTGAAGAAATACACAGAAAATGAGCATACATGTGATGTTCAAAATCAGTAACCATTAGGAAAAAGCAAATGAAGAACATAAAAAAAAACATCCATTCCTATACTTGTATTGAAGCAAATACAATAAAATATGATAACCATACCAAATGCTGGCAAGGACAAAGTTGGTGGGAATGAAAAATGGTCTACCAGCTGTCAAAGAACATGTGTTATTTTGTGTTTGAACTATTTCACTCAGTGCTGTGAGACCTACTCCTGTTACTGCATGTTGCATGTTTTTTTCATTTTCATTGTTGTATTATATTCCTTCTATGAATATAACATAATTTATTTACATTGTATTATGACTGAAGGAATTTGGAATGATTCTAGTTTAGGAGAATGAAAATAATACTGCTAAAAACTCCTATTTTGTATTATTGCCATTACCAGTCTTATATTAATTTTAGTTATTCTGTTGTAGAGACTAATTAAAGATAAAATTTGCATACCTTTGATTCCAAAGGAAATTGAGCACCCTTTTATGTTTATTTGTCTATTTGTATGTCATTTTTTTATGAAGCACCTGTTTTTGCTTATTTTCTGTTTGTTGCTTATTGATTTGTAAATGTTGCCAGTGTCTTCTCCCATTTGGTGAAATGAATTTTCTCTTAATACAGTACTTGAATGAACACCCCACCACCACCACCATTTTTTTTTTTTTTTTTTGATAGGGCAGAGAAATTTCCAATCCCAGGGAAAGGAGAGACTAATGAGCTTTTTTATTTTTATTTTTTTGTACCAGGTATTGAACCTAAGGGTGCTTAACCACTGAGGCGCATTCACAGCCCTCCCCCTTTTTTCTTAAAGACAGGGTCTTGCTAAGTTGCTGAGGCTGGCTTTGAACTCGTGATCCTCCTGCCTCAGTCTCCCGAGCTGGTGGGATTACAGGTGTGTGCCACTTCACCCAATGCCTGGCCCAGTGGCTATGTTGGTTCCATAATAATAGTGTACTTTTGGAAGAAGAATGAAATTTACTTGTGTAAGGATGCTACCTAGGTTCCACATCAGTGAACTGAGGCAACAGTAACCAGTGCCCTCAAATTGCGCGTCAGCCGGAGTGTCCACAGCAGCACTGGCCAAAGCACACAAATGACACCTTTTGAACACAGTTGAGATCCTACCTCTCCATCCATCCCTCCACACCCACAGGGATCCTGGGAATAAAGTGGGAATGACTGAGACAATCTAAAGCAACTAGAAGTAGGGAACCACAAAAAAAAGGCTGACAAAATTCTATTTCTTACTGTTAATGGCACTAGGTTATAGCAGCCTGGGGGAAAAGAGATGGTCAAAAAAATAAAATATTCCCTGGGTTTCAGAATTATATATCTCATGATAGAGGTGGATCTTTTGTACTATGATAAGTATTGACAGGAGAGCCAAAAGGAGACAAGACCAATGTTATCTAAAGTCAACTAAAGAATTAACTGCAGCTATTTGAAAAATAATGCATATGAGTTGAAGGGGGGAATACCTTTACTTCATTCTTAAATGCTCAAAATTTCTTAATAATGTGTGTGTCCGTCAAGCACTGCACAACTTCATAGAGACGTCCAGTAAGAAGGGGCCTCCACATTGTGTTGGGAAAGAGTAAGATACCAACAACTTGAGAAAAGAGAAAGAATCTAAGCCAAAGCTTCTCAAACTTTCTTGGTTTACAATGCCCTCTGTGACTCAGAAATGTCTGAAGCTGCCTCTAGACCAAAATACTACTACCACTACCAATAATAATAATAATAATAATAATAATAATAATAATAATAATGTCCCATTTATCAATTAGTTAAGTCCAAACAACCTCAAATGTCTATATGTTTTAATGGCTTAGTGGAGCCTCATTGTAACCCCAAAGTCACTCCCAAGATGTTTTTGCAGATCATTCAGGGACATGGCACAGAGCAGTAAAAATGTTGTCACCTGATTCGTGTTCCCAGCTCAAGTGGGACACAGGGATGCTCTGTCTTGTTAAAACTCACATATTGTAAAGAATGTCCTCTTAGTGGTTTATCTAGTGCTACATGTCCCCCATTTCTGTGCTTTTCATTTAAAATGGGCCCCTAAGAACCCTGCTGAAGAGCCACCCAGTGTCCCTAAAGGCAGTGGTGTGCCTCATGGAGAAAACGTGAGCTCTCGAGAAGCTTCCCTTGGGCCTGGGTTATAGTGCTCTTGACCACAAGTAGTTCAGTGTCAATGAATCAACAACATATCTTAAATATCTTTCAACAGAAATGCACCTAAAACAAGGTTACATGTTGGACGGTTGATGAAATGTGTCCTACGTCCCCTCACTAGTAATGGCTCAGCGTTCTCTGACTCGGAGTTCAAGGAGATATCACAGAGCACAACTACTCCTGATAGTGAGAATCAACTACAGCTATTTGAAAAAAACACATAAACGTTGAAGGGGAAAAACACCTTTATCTCATTCTTTAATACCCCAAATTACATAAAACTGTGGGTGCTTGTTGGACACTGCACAGCTTCTCAAACTCGGAGTCAGTGAACACCACCACCTTTATTTATGGTTTGACGGAGATTTCCACTTCGTACTCTTCACTGTGATAACTCCTGGTTACAGAGGAGGATATGGAGATATGACATCATCAATAAAAACGCTGCATGATCTAATGTAGAGGCTGTCAAAGTACATTATCCCACAGTTAGATCAAGTGTTCTGTGCTTCTCTCAGAAATTTACAGTGTTCTGCGGCATTGCGGGAAGTTTGCTATGGTACACTGGGTACTTCAGCACACCATTTGGGAAATTCAGTCTAATTAAAGAAAAAACAAAAACAGAGTGTAATTGAGTATTTTAAGGAATTGCTGATATGGCTATTTTACAATATGGAAAGAAACTGCATATTTATAAGAAATGGCAAAATTATAGTACAGCTGAAAATGAGTTTTGATTGGCAGATAAAGATTTTGAAGACCTCTTTGTGTTAGTCTGCTTTTTTGTTACTATAACAAATACCTGAGAAAATCCACTTATAAGGAAGAAAGTTTTATTTTGACTCACAGTTTCAGATGTGTCAGTCCATGGACACCTGGACTGGCTGCTTGGGATCAGTGGCAAAGACATCCCAGCAGAAGCACGTGGGAGAGGGAAACTTTTCATCTCAAGGAGGCCAGGAAACAAAAACAGAGAAACAGCAAGGGGCTGTGGTCCCAATAGCTTCTTCAAGGGCCTGCCTCTGTTTTTGTTCAGAAATTAAATGTCCCCCGTAAGCTCATGTGTGAGATAATGCAAGAAAACCTAGAGATGACATGATCGGGTTTTGAAAGAGCTGATCCAATCAGCGATCAATCCACTTGAATGGATTAACCAGGTGGTGGCTGTAGGCAGGTAGGACGTGACTGGAGGAGGGAACTCACTAAGGGCATGCCTTGGGGCCTATATTGTGTCCCTGGTGAGCAGAGCCCTCTATCTGCTTCCTGGTGCGTGTCCTGAGCTGCTTTCCTCCTCCACTCCCTTCCACCAGGATGTGCTGCCTCACCTCAGACCCAGAGCAATGGCGCTGGCCATCTGTAGACCGAGACCTCTGAAACCATGAGCCCCAAATAAACTTTTCCTCCTCTGAAATCGTTCTTGTCAGGATTTTTGGTCACAGCAATGAGGAAAATACACTGACTAAAAAGCCCCAATTACCTAACTTCCTCACAGTAGGCCCCACCTCTTAAAGGTTCCACCTGTCAATAATGCCAGAGGCCTTTTGTGAACACTTTCAGACTACAGCCGCCTTTAAGAGTATTTAGCTTTTATTCTGAAAGTAGTAGAACCAAAGAACATTTTGAAGACGAGAGCTACCCTCTTTTGATATAGATTTGTTTATATGATACGGAGGTATATTTATGCACAGAAACAGTTAAACTCTGTGTGTGTGTGTGTGTGTCTGTGTGTGTGTGTTTAGCACAATAATGTGGCCATGAAGGCTGGGATGAACCAGGGAAAAATTATAGGTATAAAGAAAAGAACACACACTCATTTCAGTGTAAGATAATATGAACCTGATCAAAAGCTTTAGAAGTGGGAATATTTTAAAGAAATGACGCAAATTTAGAATTTGAAGGATTTAAATTAGATATTGGGGATGTACAGGTGTGTGCCTATTCTTTGACTTCAGCTGGGCCACTATGTGGAAAGTGGTGCATTTAACCAAGTTTATCTTGAGCTGCCTTCAGGGTTCTTTTTATTCATGTTAGCTGAGAAAGATAAATTAAAACTCAGTTTTCATCCGATCCATGTTCCAGGTCAACTTTGGCAGAGGGGAAGGGAGGGGGCACGGGGTAATTAATGACGGTGGAATGTGATGATCATTGCTATCCAAAGTACAGGTATGAAGACCCGAATTGGGGTGAATATACTATGTATACAACCAAAAAAAAAAATTTCAGACAAATTTACTTTCTGTGTATAGATTCATTTAAACAAAATCGTATTTTAAAACACTTGGAAAACTCCTGTCATACCTATTAAAACATTCTCTAATTTTCACCTTGGACAAATAAATACTGCTGGTGTCCATCACTGATCTGTTTTTCTGTCAGTGCCAGCCGTATTCAGTACTGATGGTCTGAAGGACTGTTGCTTTCAGAGTTTGGGCACCAGATCCTATATATTCCAGTCTATTCTCAGATTTTGTTTTCAAGTCAAGTCTTCTGAGGGCCAACCTCTGTTTCTTGCTAAACACACACGGGCAAACTTCCCAAGACGAGCACACAGGTAACGGTCATGGCTCATCCTCCCTCAGGACCCCAGGCGCTGCCCGTTCAGAACAGAGATGGGGCTCCTGGGCAGAGACGTAGGGTGAGATTGGCGGGATAATAAGTTTGACCACAGTCCAAGCTCAAGGAGTTCTGGGTGCCCAGCAGACTACTCAGGGTCTGGCCTGAGGTCAGTGGACATCCCAGACAGAGGAGCATCATCTTACAAGAGCCAGGCTGTGTGTCCTGCTGACGCATGCTAGGGAGACCAAGTTCACCCTTCCTGCAAGAAGCACCCCTTTGTGAGATGGCTGATGGGAAAGGAACTACGGAGAGACCAGAGGAGGAAAAGCCAGATTTTACTAGCAGAGAACGTGGAGTTAGATGGAAGCCGAATTATGCCCAGCTGGAAAGTGAAAAGCAGAGTTAGTGGTGATCATCCAGCACACACCAGCAGACATTTACAGAGCAGGGACACACCTGGTGACAACCTTCCTTTATTGATTGAAACAGGGGAAAGAGACCCAAAAAATATATGTAAATATACTTTAAAAATACATACTTTCTTATATCATTTAATCCATAACGAACATCAATTATGGTTTCTTCCCTGCCCTCCTGACGTCCTGGAATCTGCTGAAATTGGGTTTTGCTCACTCACCTTCTCAGTAAGGATTTCTCTGATTGGTCCTTTGAATAATAATAATAGTCGTAGTAATAGTAGTAGCAGTGGTAGCAATGCCCCAAATCCAAGCAGTCTCTGTTTTCCTTCCCTGTTTTGTTTTTCTCTGTAGGTCTTATTATCATCTGACATACTATATAATTTTTGTATTTATTTCCTTATCATCTGTTGTTCCCCAACCTGCACCAGAATATCAGCCCCATGGACTCTTTTGATGGTATTTTCCACTGATATAGGTGATCATATACGTATTTATATTTATGTAATATATAATAGAATATAAGTACATATAAATAACTTATATATTTATGTAATATATGCATATTTTCTTAACCTGAAATAGGTTCTGGCATATTGAAATCCCTTAGTAATATTTGTCAAATATAATTGCACTTTTATGAAATTCAACAGGCGTTAAAGGGCGCTGTAAGCCATGATGGTGTATTTTAAAAGGACTTAGCATGACTTGAGGTGTCATTGAACTTCCTCCAGGAGGATGGGGGTCACGCTGAGGTATAAAGGGTAAGAAGACATAATCTCACGGAGGCAGAGAGGGTGGACACAAGGCTGAGAGCAGGATGGAGCAGGGTCCAGGTGGGAAGGCCCCGAGAAGAGGTGGCCTTAGGAAAAGGCAGCAGGACCATTTCTTGCAAGTTCTGGGGGAAGATGGTAAGGGTTTTCATCAACTAGTGAGGAGACTGAGCAGAAGTGAGACGGATGGAGCTCAGTCTATTGGACTAGTCTGGGATCACCACCAGCTTTTAGGACATTTTCATGGCAAAATGTACTCCCACTCTCAAATATTTGGTTCTCCAAATATTTCATCTCAGGACTTCTCTCTACTGTTAAGACGACTGAGAATCCCACTTTTATTTATGGGGGTCATCTCTACCAACCTTCACCACATTTGAAATTAAAAATGGGAAATTTGAAACTGTTTAATTGAAAAATAAGAATAAACTAGTACAAGGTAGCCTAAATCGCATATTATTGTGAAAAAAGTAACTATCCTTTAAAAACGTGGTGAGATGAATGACACTGTTTCATGATTTGGCAGATTGCTTTCATATCTGGCTTGAGAGACAGATGGATTCTGATAGCTGCTTCTGTAAGCCGTGAACTGGAATATCACGGGCCACCCCGTCTTGAGAAAACTCCACCGCGTACTCCATGATGAGAGCGAAATATTGTAGAGGTCTCTCTTATCCATGGAGACTAGGTTCAAGACCCCCCACGCATGCCTGACTACTTACTCGTAGCACCAAACACCCTATGTGAAACATTTTCCTGTACGGACATGATAAGGTTTAATTTATAAGTTAGATCTAGTGAGAGATTAACAATAACTAACAGCAAAATAGAATAATTATAATAAAAGTTTCTTAAGACTTATAAATTGTTATTTTTCTAGAATTTTCCAATTAATATTTAATAAAAAAAATGGTAAACTGCGGATAACTGAAACCTCAGAAAACAAACCTGCAGGTAAGGGGGATGACTGTGAATAAAAATAGTATCTGTGGTTTCAGGAACCCTTTCTGAAAGGGTTGTGAGGTCTCCAGTGCCCTGGGGCCACACTTAGAAGGCTCCTGCTTCCTCATTTGGGAAGACACCTACGGAAAGCAAACTATGCGCTTGCCAACAAACCTTGCCGACATCTTTGAATGATGCACTACAGAGTGTTTCTAAGTATATATTGCTATTTTTTTTAAGTACGATCATGTCAGGCGTGATGCCGCAGCACACACCTGTAACCCCAGCTACTCAGGATGCTGACGCAGGAGGATGGCAAGTTGCAGGTCAGCCTCAGTCACTTAGTTAGACCCTGTCTGGGAAAAAAAAAAAAAAGAAAGAAAGAAAGAAAGGAGTCTGGCTGGGCATTAGGCATGTACTTAAGAGACAGAGTCCCTCCATTTAATCCCACTACCAAAATAAATAAATCAACAAAAATTTTAAAAAAGTAAAATCATGAATGTATTTTTCTGTGGTTTTCTTTTTATCATTTCTCAGTGACTCAGTGGATAACAACATCCTTTATAAACCATGTAAACTAGAAAGGAAAAGAAGTAAAGATTTAAAAGTGCCAACCTTTTCAGAACAGATTATTCATTGTGTCTCATCAATACTGCCACTGAAAATTACAGCCGACCTGAAAGGGCAGGAGAGATTGATTCTGTCCCTCTAAGATTTTTTTACATGTCACAGGATAATCAGTTCCCTTTAGCTAAGTCACTCAAAAATTTAAAATTTATTTCTTGTACATAAAGTGATATATTTAACTTATTTTGATCTTTGAATTAAGAAGTGTATGGCTATCTAAATTGTGCTACCTAATATATAACTTAAGATCAATCTCAATCATGTAAGAATACTCTTGGGAAACGTGTATTGATTCTAAAGTGTGTTGGACAAGATCTAGAAATATGTTGGGAAGAATAACTTCAGCTGAACAAGAAAATATCACACAACTTATTACTTTTGAAAAAAACTGTGTAGGTTTTCTTTTTAAAAATTGTTCACATTTTTACTCTGTATTCATGCTTCTGAAGTCTCTAAAATTAGTGCCATTATTATCCATTAGTTTCCATAACTAAAGCCATTTGGTATCATTTCTATCATTGAAAAAAAAAATAAATTGCTGCAGGATTTGGACTTCTGAAATGGAATGGTGTTTCCAACTCTGCAGTCATTCTGTGTCAGGCTGCTTCACCTTAGAATGATTAGTGTTTCGTGAGAGATGTATGAGAAATTGCTGGGCTAATCAAGGGAAAAATTACCCAGGAGTTGAGGTGGATTTTAATTAATGACATTGCTTGCTGGTTAGGGAGAGGTCCTTGAGAAGGTAACCAAGAAACATCACAGATGGGCTGTTTGTTCTCTTAGGACTATTTTTAAATGGGAAATGCCTGGACTAGTCTCCAGTCCATCTCCAAACACTCCCAAGACATCTTCTGATAATTTTCTGATAAGTTTTCCTTCTGCCTGGGCAGAAATAAACAAAGACCATCCAAATAAAAACAAGCAAAGTCTGTGTATTCAGAGCTTGTCCTAGCAAGGGAGTTGGCTAACACCACCCCTTGGGTTTGGCAGGGAGAAGAGTGAGAGAGTAGGGGAGAAAGCCGGGCTTCTGAAGGGCCCTGCTTGGGCCTGTTGTCTGGGGAAGCCGCAGGCAGGTGCGCTAGAAATGAGGACTCCTCTGTGATTGGTTGAGAGAGCACATTTTGCCTGGCCTGTTCTCACCTGGCCAAACTAAAAGGTGATCAGTGCAGGCACCTGTTCTTCAGCTAACTTCTATAACTCTAGCTCCTACAGTTGATTACTGGCATTTTTAACAAGTAGTTGCTAAGGGAATGGATTAGGAATCAGAACATCCCTTGGTAGAAATTATCTTATGCATCTCTACTTCCCTCTCTAACTGGATTTCCTTATCTACAAAATGGGCTTCCTCCCATCCTTTGAATAATGGCTGCTGTTTACTGAAGGAATCCATCTGCTCAATTGGGACAGGCACTCAGAAGACATGATCTCATGTAATCCTCCAAACAACCCTGGGACATGAAAGTATTATTCTCATTTTACAGACAGGGAAATAGCTTCAGAGTTACCATCTTGTACCGGTTACCTGTGTTACTAGATTGTGACCCGGGGCAACTCCCTTCTCCGGGACCTTTCAATATCCCCCCTCTCTAAAGTGGGGGACAAAAACACCTGCGTCGAGGCCTGCTATGGATGGGGAGAGGAAAAAACTCTTCCTGATGGCAAAGTGTCAAACACTAAGTGGAAAGAAAGAATCGAATTTAAAAGTCACCAGAGATGCAGGCAGAGTCACAAATGGAGGCTAAGTCAGTTGAGGGGGAAGTTTGAAGAGAAAAGGTATATCCACTTAAGTTCTGCTTCGTTTCATTTTCCTAGAGAGGAATGGCTGGTTAATTCCCAGCGGAGAAAACTGTCAGGCAGCACCTTCACCAAGCAATCAGAGTTAACCTCAGCCAGTGCAGGCATGAATCAACGGAGCAGGTCTCTTTTGAAACAGGGCACTGGGAGGGAGCTAGGGCTCTGGTCTGTGGTATTTCTGCCCAAAGAGTAAAAGAAAAAAAATAATAAAAAGCACAACCTGAATTTAATCTAAATCAAACTGTGTGAAAACAAAAGACAAGCCCAAAGTGAGGGACACCTGACAAAATAAATAGTTTGAATTTCTAAAATATGTCAAGGTCTTGTAAGACAAGTGCTCCAAGGAAATGTTCCAGATTAAAGATTAAAGAGACTAAAAAAGAGGCAGGACAGCCAAATATAACAGGGGATTGTGGACTGGATCCTAGACCAAGTTTTCTGTTGTTGGATATTAGCAGCACAACTGGTGATTTAAAAAAAAAATAAAAATAAACTCTGAGGTTAGATAATACTACTATATCGATATTGTTTTCATAATTATGATAATTATGGTTATAAAAATGAATGCCCCTAATGGTAAATGCTTAAGGAGTTGACAATGCTAATTACTCTGATCTGATCATTCCTTAGCATATACTTGTTAAATTGTACCCCATAAGCATGTGTAATCATTATATACAAAAAAATGTTTCTTCAGAGAGACAGAATATCTCTGTTTTGAGGAATATAAAATGGAATATTTAGGAGTAAATGGGTATGATATTTGCAACTTACTTTCCAACAGAAACTCTAGAAACAATAAACCAAACACAGTAAAGTGTCAATATTTGGGGAATATGGGTGGATGGTATTATTGATGCAGTTTTTCTGTAGATTCAAAAATATTTCAAAATGAAAAGATAAAAGAAAAAGGGTTAAAAAAAAGTCTTGTTATGAAGGTAAAATGTGTTAATGCCTTGAAAGGACTTGAACCATAAGCCTTAAGATATTAGTGATTAGATATGATTATTACCACCACACAGTTAAGAAGTGGCAGGGCCACCTCTACTTCTATGGCCCTGAAGCCCTTATCCGTAACCCCTTCACATCTTCTTCATTCAGAGTTCAGAAAACCCAATAAGACAATGGACGGAAAAGTCCGTGAAACTGTGACGTGCTGCACCTTTGTAAGTGACTGCCATCTCAAGGTTCTTGTCCCAATGATGAGATGACTTTCATCCAGACTATGACAAGGTCACCAGAGCACAGGAAGCTCACACTACTTCAGTCAACTCACACGATCAGAATCGAAACCCAGATTTCCCAGTGTACCGCCCCCTTCTTCTCAAATTGGATTGTGTCCTACAAGGAAAAGTTTGGGAAAGGACAGCTTCCTTCACATCCCCATCTGTTCCTTGTGGTCCAGGCTGAGCTGAGACCCCAGGACTGCCTGAGGATGCCTGGTTTCCTAGACTGGAGCCCAGGGATGAGGCCAGGTGCATCATGGCAAGACTCAAAGCAACCAACTGCATCTCATGCCGTCTCTCCTGCAGGCGGCATCTTTCTTACATCTGATGCTAAAAGTTACTATTTTCTCTCCACCTGAAAACCCAGAAGGAAAGGTGGGAAAGGGGATCTCGGCTGGCCTAGAATCTTGGCTCCTACACACACCCAAAGACCGTTCCTGAGGCTGCTTCTTCTTATGGTGCTATTTCTTTAATCACGTTTCCAAAGATTAACTGAATTCATTAAAAAGTATATATCTATGGGCTGGCTAGAAATGAAGTGTTTCTGCTCAAACCTAGCATTGTATAACGGGACCCTAAAAGTATGGATCTGAAATTCATTTTTTATGCGGACTTGTATATCCAAATTTGCTTCACTGAAAAACCCAGATGTAGGTGGTTTATCCCTGAGGTACTAACTTCCCAAGCAAGGGAAGATGTTGCTGTGTTTCAGTAATGCTGTGGGATGAAATACTTAAGTTAATCAGAAGTAAAAGACATTAGTTTGGAGAAAAGGGTCCTAAGAATATATGTCAGCCCCAGTTTCCCTACCTGTAAAATAATCTCTAGGTTTATTGTAAAAGGTGAATAGCATAATGGATGAGAGAAAAATAGGTTTCTATGAATAATATTTAAGTGACAAAACATTCCAAAGTCAGCAATGGTGCAGTTAGAAACTATTTACCTTCCTCCCCTGACCCACCCCAAATGTGTCAAAGCCTGGATACTGGGATTCCTGCTTTAGCTTCTCACCAATGTTGCACTTGAGGTTCCTAAACGTGGAAAGAACTTTCCCAATGACTCATGCAGATATGACGAAGGATACTGGAGAAACCCTGAGTTTTGAACAGAAGCAGGTTATTTTAAGCAAATGGATAACAGCAAGTGAGACATTTTTTTAAAATGTCTCCTATTTTTGTTTGCTTTTTAATTTTTTGTTTACTTTTTAATTTTTTTTCCTAGTTTTAAAGAAAGGAATAGTATAGGGCCAGAGGAGCTCAGAATATCTCAAGAAGCTGTAAAGTAATAAAAATTTAATCTGCACCTGTTTGGAGTTCCTCTGAGCAACTAAAGGATGTCAGTGAATTCCATTTACCATTACATGTTGACAGAGTCATCATCAACTTATAGTTTTATGTATATAAACTGGCTTTATGATTTGTTCAGGAAATAAGTTTAAGTCAGGTGCCCCCCTTCATTTTGTACTTGCATTGTAAATAATAAACTCAATCCACTTAAAATTTTACAACAGGGATTTTCATATTTGCCTTAAGGTAGTAATTTTTCTAATTCAAAGCTAATTATTATATAGCTACTCTTATTTAACTCACTAAGATTTCTTTACGGTAGTCACCAAAGACATCAACTCATGCATTTATGCAAAATGAATAGGAAATGTATATATGCTAAGAAATTATAAAATACATATTTTTATTTCTTGGAAAGTCTTTTAATAATAACGACTGTCATTTATTAATTACCACATTCTACTAGGCATCACATTTCAGGCTATGGGAGGCACACTATCTCCACTTCTTACAAATCTTACAGGTAAGTACTAGTGCACCCATTATACAGAAGAGAAAAACAAGGTCCACAGGGTTTATTATCGCTTCAGTGCCCCTCTGTTGATACCGTGATTGTTTCTGCAGTATTCTGTCCTTCACCACCACTAGCTGCAGGTGTCTATCATGTCGCGGCGGGGGGTGGTGCTTTTTGCCCCACACTGTGTATATTTCACATTTACTGGATATGGCCTTTTTTTTTTTTTTTTTTAAATCTGCTGTTACACATTGTCCCTTCAAGCAGTTCCACAGAATTCCAAATGTCAGAAACAGTTAATACAATTGGGGAAATACTGAGTAAGCGTTTCAGTCCACACTTTTGATGAAGCCCACTGCACTTTACCCAGTTGGTTTTAATTAAATTTCTGTGATGTTTCAAATTTCTTTTAACTTCTTGAGAGAGCTTTGTTCACCTACCACGGAGCAGAGTCTCAGGCATACAGTAGGCACTCCATGAATTCTAAACGAACTGCATCACTTAGTTTAAATATTTCTATCTAAAAAAAAAAGAGGGCTTGGTTAGTTAAATGAACAAATGAACGTATGTACTTCAGGATTTTTAAACAGAACAATGGGTGAAAAATTTGTCTCCAAATGTTCTTCTCTTCAAGGACCCAGGGTGGGGGTTGGGTTGGGGTGGGGGGGACTAACTGTGCTCCCTCTGGAGATGGACACCACGAGGCAATATCAGCTAACTGTGTCTCGTTCCACCTGCCCTCACCCCCACCCCGCAGCTCTCCGGGCCGCAGGAGGACCCGTAGGGCGCAGCAGGGCAGGGACATCCACCTCCGCCCGGGCGCCTCGGGAGCCACGTTGAAGTTCAGAAGAACGTGTTTACCAGCAAACAAAGAGCGGAGCGGTCTCGGGTCCCGGGACCAGCTGCAGCTGCCTTTAGAAAATTCAAGAGCCGCGGTGACAAATGGGCATTCCGCACGCGAACAGACGGACACACCCGACCTGCGGCTCCCCACAGCCCTGCGGCGGGGCCAGCGCCCAGCCCTCACCCAGTTCCCCCGAGTGGATTCCCCCAGGACGCGCCGGGAGCCCGGGCGTCTCGGACCCAAGAACTTTCCCGTCCTCCTCCTGGTTGGGGGTGATGAGGGGGAAGAGTGGGGGTCTCCAGGGAGCTCCATCACCAGACTTGGCGGGCGACCCTTCCCAAGTCCATCCTTGAGCCTCGCGCGCCTCGCGGAAGCTGCTGGGAGCGGGTGCCAGGCGGCCGCGCGGGGCTGGGCCGAGCTGGAGGAACAAAGGGAACCTGCGGGCCCGGAGGACGCTGCGCTCCCCAACGCCCCACCTAGCCGGCTGGAGGGCGCTGCCTGGCGCGCAGGTGGCCTGGCCTTGGGCTCTGCCAAAGGGTGTGTGTCCCAGCGAGTACACAGAGACTCCTTCCGTAGCGCCAGGCGCCCGGCCTCCCCTCCCCGCCACCCACAGCCCGTTGGCATTCCTGCACCCCTCCTGCCCACAGGGACCCAAGTGCTCCCCGGGGCGCCAGGCGCGGTGCCAGGCGGGGACTGTGCAGGTAACCCTCGGAGGAGCTAGGGCTGGATGGAGGCGGTGGCTGGGGAGAGACCAGCCTTTTTAGGCATCTGCGCCGCCCCACGCAGCCCCAGTCTGCGATCACTCTGCCAGAGGCCGGGCTCGGCGCGCAGCCCTGAGCGCCCCGCCTGTGCTCGCCCGCGGGCCGAGCTGCCGGCCGGGGGCGCCGGGAGGAGGCAGTGTAACTTCCCGTGCCCTGCGCCCTCCCGCTAGGTGAGCCCGGGCCAAGAGGGAGGCGGAGGGAGGTAGAGGAGAGGGAGGGGGAGCCCTGGCGGTCCGAGGGGGCCCGCGGAGCTCCCGGGCGGGGCGCGGCTCAGCCACGGCGACCGGGCCCGGAGGCGCCGCCTCGCCCCGGGGCTCTGGAGCACGGTTCTCCCAGCGCCCAGAGCCTCCGGCTCCACCACGGCGCAGCCCGAAACAATGAAGCGCGCGGCGTGGAGCTGAGCGCAGCCCCGCACTGGCTCTGAGGCCGATCCCCCCAACCCGCGCCGCGCCCCGAAGCTGCTGCCTCCACCGAGCAGCGCTGGCCGGGAAAGGCGATCCCGCAGGCCGCCCGGGACGCGAGTGCAGGGTCGCTGTGAGCCCCTGGGTGGCACGAGGAGGTGGCAAAAGGATTGGAGCCGCGCACTAGTCGCCTGCAGCCTTCAAGTTCCGTGGCGCGCGTCTGGCGCCCCCGCCCTGGGTCCGCGCTCCTCGGGGCGCCCGTGTGAAGGTGGGAGCGCACGGCTGCGCGCGCCCGAGCGGCGGCCGGGGAATAAAATGTGAGACGCACGTCTCCGACTTGAGCATCGCGCTTCTCCGGGAGCGCCGAGGTGTGGGGGCGCGGCGTGGGGAGAAGGTGAGTGGGGGCTGCGTGGGGATCGGGCTCTGGGTTACGTCTCTCCCGCTGTGGCTGCAGCGAGTGCGCGGTTCAGCGCGGAGTCAGACTTGGTCGGCAAGAAGACCGACCTGTGTGTGCGAGCCCTGGAGGGCGGTTTGGGGAGAAGCAGGACCTTCGGGAGCCGGTGAGTGAAGTGGAGGGTTTGCGCTTGGGAACACCCGGACACAGTTTGCCCCTGTAGCTCACTAACGGTATTTTATTGGGTTCTGGAAGGGAGTGAAGATTTTTATTGTCTTTCTCTAGTCTTAAAGTGTGTTCTGTTGATTTCTTGTTCTCTGGAGCTACGACGTTTAGGAGCCGAAGGGATTTTGAGAATCCAAAAAAGCCGAGCCTTAATTCTTATATACTTGGCAAGTGGAAAACTCTGCTTTGGGATTGTTTTACTTTCCACCCGTGCACAGAGTAGATATTTGATGCATTCTTTTGAGTACGGAATGTGACATCCATCTCTCTTGGATTTGACCCTGCTGGTGCTGGGGGATTGAGTGAAGTCAAAGCAAGAGATGCTTTCCAAAGAGAATTGAATAGCTGTGTTTGGAGAAGCTGTGCTTTCCAGGAATTTAAATGAGACTTTTTTTTGTGATTGCCTTCCAGGTCTCTCTTCCTAGTACCATATTTGCTTTGTAGGGCAGAACTTCCAAAGCTGTTTTATAATCTGAGAAGCACTTCGGAGGCTGAGGGAATAAAGCCTAGCTGAATTTTTGTAAACCTATATTGATTGGTCATGCTGAAAATTTAGCGAGAAGTAAATTATACTTGATTGAAATCTTTGTCTCCTAGACCACTGGACGTTCCAACCGAGAAGGGGCATGGTGGTCCTCCACGCAAACTGCCTTCCCGGGTGGGGGGATCACTGGCAGGCTTGCCACACATTTTTGTCTACAGCACTTACTTTCTAAAGCACATTTTAAAAACCTCATGTATGTTGTTTGATTATTAATATTTCAGAAATTGTAATAAACTTTTTTTTAACATTTTGAAATATAATGTATGACTAAGAAAGAACTAAAATAAAAGGAAGTATCACCCCCTTTCCAGTTTAGTCCTAACATCTCTTTTCAAAGGAAAAATGATGTGTGGCCATGAACCTCTTTTTACCCATTCCCCTTCCACCATCATTTTTCTGTAAAATTGACAACCAAATTTTTCACAGCACTGAAATTCACGCATTTTGTACTAATGCACTAGAAAACCCACTGGCTATGGCAATTTGGATATTGTGGCCAAAATGGAGGGAAAAAAAAACTTTAATAAATGACTTGTCTTGAATTTCACGAGATTAAAAAAACACAGTCATGAAAGAATTCTTGATCCAATTCATAGTTTGCAATGGATAGAAATTGTAGCATTTTGTGTTTTGCTTGGTGCAATTGAAGCTTCTGGAGTTTTAAGCCAAATCTCTTGTAGCTATTTTGATAGAGCCTCACCCCTTAGTTAAAGCTTAGTTCTGTGCTCCACAATTTAGAGTGCATTTGGAGACTGGTGGAGAGTTCAGAGGAAAGAGCAGAATTTGTTGCAATCTAGGAAGTAAAGGTAAAGAACTGAAGATATTTAGACTAGAGGACTTAGTTTAAAATGACTTACTATTTAAAAATGTGTGAATGATTTATTATGCAAAAAAGGGCAATCATTTGTGGTACGTTTCTGTTGAGGATAATTAAGAGGAAAAGAGTTCACTGTGGGGGTGAAAACAAAGTTGAGTCTTTTGAGTTGTTGCCAGTCTAACCAGCAACAGCAAGATTGGTTAAGTAGTGAAGGGGCTGCTGAGAAATTCCTGTACATGCTTGTTCCTAGAGCTTTTAATCCCTCCCTGCCCCCTTTCTGAGAGTCTTCTCTTTCCGAGATGATTGACATGTGTGTCTCTGATCAACTGCTTATTTTTCTCCTCTAGGTCTAGAATTTATTCAAGCATTTTTCAAGTGCTTAAATCTTCTCTAAAATGACAAACTCATTCCTAGGCTTCTACAGCTTCTGCTGAGGTAAATAAATCTCGAAAGAAAAACTTAGAGATATTTGTCCTCTGGGAAACTTAATTAATTTGCAAATTGGCTGTCTCATTCATGATACTCTGAATAAAAATATCGTATGCATGATAATAGGAACAGTCATTTAGAAACTGCATTTTCTCCTTAAGTATACTGTATCGTGTTATTCCAGATCGATTGTTTTTCCTCCTCCTGAATATTCTGTAATATGATCTCAAAATTTAATTGCTTAAATTAAATGTTTTATTCCTTGCTTAAACATCTAATGGAAACAGATAGTGCCCTCATGGTAGGTGTATGTTCAGTTTTGATTTTTTAAGTATCGAAAGCTTAAAGTGTATCCTTTTATAGAGATCTATCATATGAAATTCACAAATGAGTATAAAAGAAATAATTACATTGAATCAGATACTAATTTTGGAATCAGGCAGTTGCAGGTGCATGTTATGTAGAAATTTTCAACATTCTTAAAAACCAACTGCTGATGTTAATGCCAGTGACTGATTGGGTTGTGGATGATGACCAACTGCTGTTAGCAGATTATCACACTTTCCATTGAATATAACTGCCATTTTTCTGAAAAACCTCCTTACTACTTTGGAGAGATTTGTTTGTAAACATCATGAAGTACACAGTGCAAAGCGTTAGGGAATATAGATTTACTATGCCTTTTACCAAATCTGAAATATATTCTGATCTGAATTCCCAGCAACCCCTTGAATTGATAGGTAACATTGCAATTCAGAATATGTACTTGGAACCTATCTTGTCCAGATGTAAAATGCATTTAAAGTCATGAGGTATGAAGTGGGCAGTCCTAAGGTTCTGTAGGAGCTGGTGATCTGGTCCAGCACCAGTATCAATCAGTCCTAGCCCTTGGTTATGCTGTTATCCTGCAGGGTCTGTGCTGTCCTGTGGTCTGGGACACTCCCTGGTTTGGGGGAGGAATCGCTTTGTGGACGAAAATGATATGAGTGGGCTCTGCCCAGTCTGGGCAAGTTCCATCTCTGCACAACTGTTCTTTGTCTGCCCTCCTGGCCTCTGCTGCCCCCTGTGGTCCTCTTTAGGAAAGACGCCCGGATTCAAGGCACTCATGCCTCTAAAAAGCTAGAAGGGTAAGAGGGCTGGATTTTCAGTTTTGCACTTAAAGAATAAAGTGGTAAAGAAAGCTTTTGCTCCCGAAGTGACCTGCCCTGGAGAAGTCTGGGACTCAACTAGAGTTCAGTTTCCAGTACTGTAAAAAGAAGGCCTAGATTAAACCTCCAAGGTGACTTCTGGTGTAGAGATTCCTTGAGATTGATAATTGCATGTTCTGGTGCACTTAAAAGCTAATTTCCCTGCAGGCCCAGGAGAGGTTGTAATTCAAAGAATAATAATAACAACTGATTTTCACATTTTATGCACCACACCCTGCTATTTGCTTTGCATAAATTATCTAGATATGCTTTAGCTACCACCAGGGGAAGTATTATTATCCCCATTTTACAGGTGAGAAGGCTGAGCTTTGAGAAGGTGGAATGCCTTCGCAGAGCAGGGATTTGGACCTGGGTCTGATGTCCAGAGTGCATGCTGTTAGATGGAGATCCATTCCACAGGGGAACAGGAAACAACTCCTCCTTTCATTATGTTATACCCCGAGACTGGCCATGACTGAGAGCTTTCATGTCATGTTTTAAACCTTGGCTGAGCTTGCCGGGTGGAGAAGATTGTGCCCAAAAGAAGGTGCAGGCAGGGGAACCTGTGTGTACTGATGGCACATGTTCATCTGCAAGCAGAAAACAGCTTGACCTGCAAGTTAAAATATGGGCTAGGAAATTTGGAATATTCATTCACTCAGTATTAGAATGAAATTCTGACTCCTATGAAAGGTGTCCTATCAGGTGAAAATTCCAAGGAAAAAAATAGGCTAGGATTTGTGAAAATTATCCATCCACTTTGAGCTATTAGATTGGTGAAGAGAGAGAAAACTCAGAAAGTTGTCTTCTGGGACATTTAGAAACATGTTGGCTAAAGCATTAGAGAGAACATTGTAAAGAAAAATTCCGCAATCTTGATTATAAGTCTCTGTTTTCAGAAGTTTATAATTCACACATTAAGTTCTATTCTGCGCTGCTTCTAGTATTTGAGCCTGAAAGGTTATGCTTTATTAAATTTCAAACAATTGGTTTTCTGTGTTCGAATTATACAAAATTTTCAAATAGAAGTTCTTGTAAGTGGGTAATTGTTGTGGTTTCTAAAATGACTTAGCTTTAAATTAAATTTGGGGAAGGGTAAATCTCTTCGATAATCCAATAACTTTTATTATTCAGAAATAAATTTGAAAAGTAGCTTCCTTGAAAGCACAGTGATGACTTTTCTGAAATGTAAGGATGATATTGTGGGCTAAAAAAAAAACCTGTATTTGTGCCTCTGACCACAAATAGAAAAAAGTGCAGTTAATATAGGATTTGTTAAATTCTGTTAATCCAATTACAAAATGGACCCGTTAATATATGATTAAGTGAATTAATTCACTTTTACTATTGGAAGAAAGATTGTGCTGTGTGAATTATATTTCCAAATTGGCAAAAAAATATATTCCATTTAAAATCTCCACATGTAAAAGGACTGTCCTTAAAAAGATATACATGAACATTCACACACATTGAGAAATAGGGGAACAATAAGTCCCTCCATTAATGTGTTTTTGCACTAGCAATTAGGAGTGAGAACTTGAATTAAGATACGTGAGCATTAATGGTGGATGCGTGGCGGCTGAGTAACGAAATCAGGCCTAGAGCACAATACTCACTGAGAGAACATTCGTTTTCTTTTATGATTCACCTTTTTTTTTTTTTTCCTGCAATACTAGGAACACTGAGCTATATCCCTCACCTTTTTCTTTTCTTATCTTAAGGCAGGTCTCATTAAATTGATGAGACTGGCCTTGAATTTGGGATCCTCCTAACTCAGCCTCTGGAGTACCTGAGATTTCAGGCATGGGTACCGAGCTTATATTACTTATCTCTCAAAAAAAAAAAAATTTGCATGCTCCATATTCTGTGTGGCTTGTGGGAAGTTAACAAAAATATTTAGGGTTTAAACTGAACTCCCACTTTCTTATAACCAGGACATAAATGGGAAAACAATTATTTTATTTATGTGAACACATATGTATGAGCCTGCATATTTACAAATGTTCCTAATAACAAATGGCATCTTCAGGGACCTTTGGTGGTATACGAATTTGTTGTTGTTGTTGTTGTCAGTCTGTTTTTTGTTACTGGGGACTCAACCCAGGGCACTCTTCCACTGAACCATATCCCCAGCCCTTTTCAGATTTTATTTTGAGACAGGGTCACACTAAGTTGCTTAGAGCCTCACTAAGGTGCTGAGTCTGACCTTGAACTCCTTGGACTCCTGCATGGGCCTCCCCAGTCACTGGGATCATAGGCCTGTGCCTCTGCTCCTGGCTGCAAGAATGTTTTTAAATGCTGAGACTGACTCCCAGAGAGGCTGATAGGTTAACCAGGGGCTGGACCAGGGCTGAGGCGATTCAGCTTGTCTTCTAAAGAACAGAGTACTATTTGAATTTGCCCTGAATCATAGTGTCTTCTAATCTCTGTAGATAATCGTTTCAAGAAGTCAAACAGTAAGCCCAAGAATTTTACTTTTTGAAAATACTAAACTCTGTAATTCTCAAAGTAATTTTTTAGTGTAGTAATATAGGAGTAAATGGCAACCGGATAAGTGCAGCATTTAAAAAAAAACATGTTAACACAATGTGTATATAATATGTATATAATCTGTACATAGGTCTATAATTTCAATTTTTCAAAGGGCAGTTCCCCCTCCCTACCTTAAATCACAGTTTAGTTAAAAAAAAAAAAAAGGATTCTTTCCATCAATATTCACAATTAGTTGATGGAAGAGTTGAACTAATTAAGTAATTTGCCTGATTTAACACAGTCAGCCTCTGGTATCTGCAGGTTCCGAATCCACGGATTCTATCAACTGGGGAAAGGAAGTATTTGAAAATAGTTGCACCCGTACTGATCATGTACACTCTTTCTTTTCTCATCATCATTTCCTAAACAATGAACTACAACAACTCTTTACATAGAAATCACAATGTATTAGGTATGATGGATAATCTAGAGTTGGTTTAAAGGATGTGCCAAGTTTCTATGCAAATATCATGCTATTTTATATGAACAACCTAACTAAGCAACCAAGAATCTTTTTATCCCTGGGGGTTCTAGAGCCACTCCTTTTTGAAAACCAAGAGGGAGCAGTGCCCAATATAACAACACTGGGGGTGCCATTGAATGGATTGGTTACTTCAGTAATTATCTGAGGTGGCCAAGTTTCAAAAATTCATTTTTTGTATAGAAAAATGTCTATAAGATATGCTTGAAAATAACATGATTGCTTCCCTAAGTTAAACCCAAACATTTTTATATTTTCTTCATTCTACTCTTTGTACCATAGACTGTATTATGATCATGCCCTAGTAATACCCCACGTATCACTTTGGGTACATACACAGAAAACTCAAATTTGTTTTGTTGGTTTGGAATTTTCTCCAGTACCACCTCATGACTGTTAAGTGCAGTATTAGGTGGAAAACCAGAAGTGTGTACAAGAAAAGCTTTAGGCTGTATTACATAATATGCCTCTTAAGGAGCAGTCGCAGGAACCCTACGTGAAGGAATCTTCCTTGTTTCTAGCTGGGATACGTAACCCAATTTGCCTGTGGACTCGAGGAGTGTAACCAAGTGCATGATGTGCATGTTTTCCTGTGAAACCTAAACCAGCTCAAACGACCTCAGGTCTCCACGTGAGTTCTTCTCTCAGTGGCCCAAACTGGATCTGTCCTGTACTTAGTGTGGACAATGATAGTGAGTTGATAATGCTGAAACATAAAGTGACCCTGCGAATGGCTTACACATTGGGTTTGGGAATTACCACATTCACGTGGTGCCTGAGCAGCATCCCCTGAATGTTTAATGTGATGCAGCCAGGTGCCAGGGTGCTACCCTCCAGGTCTCTGCTCCATCTAGACAGCAGGAACTTAATGCAAGGCCATTTGTACCTTCATTCCTTGCTGAATTGGAAGGCATACTTATACTGATTAATTTGCTTCCCAGTGCATGTATTTCCTGTGAACCCACATATTTTTTCCTCCCAAGTAGCAATTCAAGTTGTGTATGGGTTCAGAGGTAGGTATAGAACAGTACATGAACAAAAAAAATGTCATGTGCATCTTTGTTTTTTGCTGTCATTTTTGTAATATCAAATAGAAAATAAAGACTGACATTACAATAAGGTATCTAAATGCTCCTCTTGTTTATACTTTGTGGTTTCTAAATTAATCCTTTTTTTTTTGTTCAGAGAACATTCAGGCGCTTGAATACCTTGTCATTGAACAAGATGGGTCTGGAGCTCACAGACCATCCTATCATTCAGTTTGCCATTCAGTTTGTCGGGGTAGGGGGCTGGTTTCAGGATAGCACCCTACCTCACTGTTAGCAGAATCGGCAGAGTCTCAAGTCCCTTATGTCAAATGGCATAGTGTTTGCATTTTATTTATGCACATCCTCCTGTGTATTTTAAGTCATCTCTGGATGACTTGGAATACCTAATACGATGTAAATGCTATGTAAATAGGTCTTACACTATATTATTTAGGGAATAAGACAAGAAAAAGCCTTTACATGTTCAATATAGATGTAGTTTTTTTTTTCAAATATTTTCCATCTGTGCTTGGTTGACTATAGATACAGAATGTGCAGACACTGAGATCTGACTGCATAAAAAGTGTCTCTGTGTGTGTGTATTATATGTAATATATACATATATGAGTATATATATATATGAATATAAAATATTTATCCACATTTACCTTCACGTAACAGTATTCTTGTCAGTTCCATATACGCTCGCCTGTCGGATTTCATGAGCGTCTGAAGTAAAAAATGTTGAAGTAGAACAGTGCCCCAATACCAGCTTTGAGAATCTCAGAACATGAAGAAGCAAACTTAATCATGTCCCCAGCTTACAGATCCAACAGGCCAGGAGAAGATACTCTAAAATGTCCAAAGATGGTCTACTAGTCAGAAAACACTGACCCATGGGATGCTGTTCCCTGGAGGTTCTCAAACCAGAAATGGATGATGTCAAATGGAATTTGGGAAAAGAAAAGAATACACAGAAGCAAATCATCCTCACCCTCTTCCTACTTAGCATTCTTTTGTTTTCCTCCAAAGAGGCCCTTTGGACACAAACTCTCCCCCATTCACTCTCCGCATGTCTGTGTCAGTGATGTACTTCTTATACCAACATGAGTAAGAAGGAAGCCAGGGCACCTGCTCTCTCAAAGGCTCAGGGTTACTCTGATCTGGGTGCAGTTGCAGTCATCTCCATGCATCCATAGGATTGGTTCTAAGGCCTCAGTAGGTACCAGAATCCTTTGCTCAAGCGCTTTACATAAGATGTCCCTAGTGTTTGCATAGAACCTGCACCCAGCCTCCTGTACACTTTAAAGCATCTCTAAGTTACTTATACCTAGTACGGTGTAAACACTGTGCGAATTCTTGATGACAGGAAAGCAGTCTAGACGTGCTCAGTACATGTGATTTGGGGGATGGGTGTGTTTGCTCTGTGATTGACTGAATCTGACAATGTGGAACCTGTGAACATGGAGGGCTGACTGTGCTCATCCTGTTTTCAACTCTGTACCTAAACCAAAGGATCGCTACATGGAAAAACTATTAGATCCTTTGCCAATACCAGCTTTCCTCAGATCTTAGTGCACAGCTTGATGAATTTTCATAAACCAGATATACCTCTGTATCACATCAAGAAATCAATGTTACGAGCATAGTTTATGTCATCATGTACACTTCTCTGATCGCTGTCCCCAAAAGTTAACCACTATCTTGATTTCTGACAGAAAAAATTACCTTTGTGTCCTTTGGTTAAAGTTCAAACAAAGTACCTTAAATCATTTAGCATATTTTTCTAGAATTCAGGCAGAGTTAACCAGGAATGAAAGTATTGGTTGTACTTTTAAAAGTCAAAAGGTCCAGTGTGTATTCATCATTGAAATGTACATGCTACATATCAACAACCCTAGACTTATTAATAACACAAAGGCTTAGTTACTGTTGTCATTCACTGAGTTCACTATAGGTCTTTCCCATTGACTACAACCACAAGATCCAAAGTAAATTTAAAAATTTTTTAAAAGTTAGCAGATTATACTCTAAATCTTAAATACATACTTGACCAAAAAAGGAAAAAAAACATCAAAAAAGATGAAATTTGCTTTACTAATTGAATTAATTTCATTTGGCAACTTGTAGCCACTGAATTATGAATTTGAAATAATTTAATATTGCAAGTAGACACTGATAGATGGATAATTCTAGTAGTTATTCTATGTAATATTGTTAGCTTGTCTTAGGGATGTAGAGGAACTAGTTCATAAAAAAAAAACCTCAGCATGATGCAGAAGATTAAAGTCATGTTTGTAATACGATTCCTTGGTACTTTTATTCTCATAGAGAAATTCTACATTCCAATGTGGAATAACAAGTGAAAATCTAGAAACCTAGTGCAGGCCTCTCCCACACCCCATCAGTTACCTAACTTACACTTGTGTGTGGACCCACTTTGAGAGACATTTCCACTCTACTGAAAACTCAAAGTTCAAAGGGATATAGAGAAAAAGTAGAAAATCTTAAATTAGAAAATCTTAGCAGATCATCTTAAAATTTGGTAGGAAGAAAAAGAACAAAATATGGGAACATAATTTAAGAAGCAAAAGGAATAAAAGGCAGATTCCTTAATAAAGATCAGCTGTTTTCAGATTAGATTGCATACATTCAGGATTTTTCCTAAAGCCAGAGAAATTGACTTACATCAAAAGCCAGATGCAAATAGTACCATTTGGTGCGGAGCAGCCTGTTTGGCAGCCAAAACTGACGTGCATTGAGGTTCTATGGTTCTGCATCTGTCCTCTGAAGAGGAATCTGTATCTGCTACCTGCTGCTGCCAATACCAGCTTTCCTGTAGTGTGCCCTTGGCAAATGCTACCAAGTGGCTTGGAAACAGGGGCTTAGGGTGCACGTGCTTGTCCAGAGTCTCTTCCCTCATGGAGACCTTGACATTTACAACGTCCAGAGTGAAAGTTCTGCATGGTATGTAACAAAAGGAGCATTTTATATTAGGAATTTATTTTACTTTTGTCCCCACCCAGCTTTTTTTAAAAAATCTATTTTTAATTCTACATGTTTATTGGGTACAGTGTGATAATCCGATATGTGTATACAGTGTGTCATGATCAAACCAAGTAATTAGCATTTCGGTCTCCTTAAACTTTTATCATATTTTTGTACCTAAGCATTTCATGTATTTTATTTATTTTTTGCCATCTTTACCATTTTTCATTGGTGCATTATAGTTGTACATAGCAGTGAGATTTGTTGTTACAGATTCATACGTGCACACAATATAACAATATAATCTGGCCAATGTCACTCCACAGTATTTTCATTTTCCCTCCCCTCTTTCCTCCCCTGGTTCTTCTCCTTTTTGCTACGGATCACTAGGAACTCTTGCCCTCCTCTCTGCACATCCATTGTCCTCTGTTTTGGCAAAAAGTCAGTTTCCAGGGCTGGAGATGTAGCTCAGCGGTAGAGCACTTGCCCAGCGCCACAATTTAAAAAAGAAAATAGTTATCTTTCCAAATCCTGAGCTCCGTCATGTGACGTTCTCCTTAGAAGAGCCCAGGTCTTCCCTGTGGCAGGCAGGACCTAGTCTGTAACTTAGAACTTCTCGTGCTCCTGGTCTAGGCTCATGGGCTCCACTTTCAGGCTCTCTCTGACCAGATTGTTAAGAACCTGACTTTCAGGGTCCCATTCCCCAACCCCCCCCCCCAGTTCCTGTCAGTTTTTCCAGCAAGCCTTCTCTTCTATACAGGTACCTCCAGGGATTCTCTTGCTCTGCTTCCTACTCTTTCAATGGACTTCACATCCCTCTCACTCCTGCTTCACCATGTTTCCTGCAGGCAACCCCAGGACAGTGTGCTCGGCTACTCAGCCCATGGCGTACTGCTAAATTCATCAGATGCTTCACGTTTGTTGAATAAATGAAGCTAAAAGCCTTATTGGATTAAAATGACAGATGTCCACTCTCTAAATGTGATTTTTAAAAGGGGGAGTGGGTGGAATGTTTTCCCCTTTCTTCAGGTAGTAGTCCCATAAACATAGATCCCCAAATTCCGTTGATCCACAAATAGAACATCTTAAGGACAAGGTGCACTGCCCAGGAGGACCATTCTGTATGTACCTTATCTAACGCCTGAGCATTGCAGTTAATTACTTTGGAGAAACACATTTACTAGCAATGTCAGGAAATCAGCATTAAACCATTCAACCTAATAATTTTTGTGACACTTGTGAATCTCACCAAGAAAAATCTGAGATTCACATTTCTTTTTATAATTATTACAAATAGGGTTGAGCCTCTTTGCAAAGCCTTCAGAACGGAGGGACATATGTAATTGGTAAATAATTAGTATATACATTGAGTAGGATCTGTCTGTGGAGAATTTGTAAAAGCACATTGTTTCAGACTCACAAATGCCGTATCAAATCCTATCAATTAGAACTACACACAGTCTCAGCACCTGGTGAGGTAATGAGGCAGCTTCAGAGAGAATGGACTCAGCAGTGTTTTGTTATTGGGCTGGGTTTTTGTTTGTTTGTTTGTTTGTTTTTTCAATTCTACCAGCCCAAGTATCACCTAAGAACTGCTGTTAAACTTTGGAAAAGTCACATCTAGACCAGGGTATACAACATCAGCTGTCCATGAAGAATTATAGTTTTAGGACCGCGATCACCATTTCAATTCAGCCCTGCTGCAGGTGGGAGACTCATGTCTTTAAGTCTAACCCATCACTATGCTGTCCCCTGTCTGCATGGATGTGACCTTACTCTGCCAATACTCCCAACCAAAGCCGGTTGCAGAAGTGAGAGGCACCTAGTAAGGACGGAGACAGGTGTCATTAAGAGTTCACGTGGAACTCTGTATATTTTCAGAGGATCTTCCTGGACTCCTCATCCTCTTGAGTTTTAAGTGCAGTTTTATCCCCAGGATATTTGGTTTTGCTGTTTGAAATTTTGCAGTTACTCAAAAGGTCAAGTTAATACTGGGGGCATTCCTGGAGCATGTCAGTTAATCAAGGTTCCTCACTAGAGTCGCAATACCCACCTCACCAGTGGTTGAAGTTGGGGACGTGGAATGATTGCCGGTGGTAAATCACACATGGCAGGAACTTAATGAAAGCAGAGGAAGTGGAGTTTGAAACACAGAAAAAGTACCTGGAGCCCCTAGTGAACCATTTCACTGCTCCATTTACCTATGCCCTGGGTGCTAGGAGCTGCCTGGGAGGGAAGAGAGAAGATCCAGAGTGGACCTCTCTGCCCTTGGGAATAATCTGGAATCAAGTTCATTATCAAGTGGACGTTAATGACCTCCTGTGGGTTGGCTGAGCGGTGGTCATGTCGGCTGCCACAGTGTGATAGTCCTGTGGTCTGGCGACCCCACCACCACCCTGGCTGTGCCTGATCTCCAAAGGCTGTTCTCTGTAAGAAAGAAAATTTGGTCTGTCTCCTGTCAGCAGCCTGGTTGGGTTCCAGAACTCTGGATGTTGCTGTGATTTAGAGTACTATATTAAAACATGAAAATTTTGTGTTTCTTAATGACCTCAGATTTCTGCACACCCCCAAGCTCTTTTCATTTCCCTTATGAGTCATGCTAAGCCAGCTTAATAGGGTTGACACTGCCAGTTGGTTTCTGTGCACTTTTAATTATGTTGTTGTCCTTAACAAGGTTTCTGATAGCGGGATGTGGTTAGAACAGTCTTCCTTATGGCTGTGTTCCGCAACGTGGATGCCAGGCAGGAAGGCCTCACCCCGTGCTAAAATCAACCCATCAACCCAAAGAATGTTGTATTCTACAGGAAACCCATAATCACTGGAGATGGGAAGTGGTTTCAGAAGAATCCCAGACTTTGGGGAGAGGGGGCTAAACGTGGCTTTTGCTTGTTTGTTGGATTTTTTTTTCCCCCAACTGCTTTTGATTTCTTGAGAAGGTTTATTTGCTAGGCCATGAAAGTCAACACAATTTTGTGGCTTCCTAGAAAACTGGTAATAAATAATATGGAACTAACAAGAAGTCCTGGGTTTGCTTGTTTACACTTCATGAATATCTGAGGTAATTGGAAACTGCAACATTTGGGCTCTTCTCTGTGAAATGACTATTAGCCATTCAGTTTACATACCAGGGAAAAAAAAAAAAAAGGTCTTTCTTCATTTGGAAGGAAGAAAGACCTACTCTTTGGAAGACTGACATCCTGCTGGGCCATCCACCCACTGCAAAGCATCTTGCTTCTCACTTAACCAAAGGTGGAAACATCTCATCTCTGGTCCTGTCCCCAGGTGACTGCATTCCTATGAAGTCTGGCCACACCTGGGGTAGTGCAGAGTACCTCAGCAGAGTGCCCGTCTCCTTACAGTCTGCATAAATGAATAAAAGATGACCTCTCTTGGGCTCAAAGGTCAAGAGCCTCTTCCTGTCTGTCGTGGGTGAGGCTGGAGAGGAGAGCATGGTGTCCTGCTTAGGGGTGAGGGAGGGCTCACAGGATCCCTGGGAGTGTCTGCCTACCCTAAGCCTCATGCTTGGACCCTGCATTCCCAGGTGTGGAGCCTTGCTCTCCGTCAAGTTAATGAGAACAGCTTAAAAGCAAACAAGCCCTTCTCTCCCAGGATTCCTTCCTGATCTGGAAGGTTCTTACTGAGATTTGAAGGCCCCCTCCTTTCCAGAAAGCTAGGCAGTAAGAGGGAGCTTCTATACTCTTGAAACTGTTCTTAGGACCTTTCAAATGGCAGGAAAGCTGGGTGGGGTTGAGCGTACCCTACCAGCCTACAGTTACCACCTAGTTAATCCCTCCCAGAGATCCTCAGCTGCCCATCTCAACCTCTGGAAGGTCTCCTGACTTCCTGGGACAGCAGCAGTTGTCTTTGACTTCAAAGGGCATTAGATTTGGAGCTCCTGGGGAGAAGAGATGAAAGGAAGAGACAAGATGTGTTTTGTGTTTGCAGCAGGAAATTAGCATTGTAGCTTGAGGTTGGGTTTTTTCTCTGAAGATTTGATTAGAGGAAGCCAGGCTCTGCCAGAGGTCCACACCCTTATCCCACTTCCTGCCTTCCTGGTTTGTCGGACCTATTCAGAAGGTGCCCTTCCCCTCCACTGTCTGCAGCTCCTTCCAGCCTTTCTGGGTTCCTTATCTCTCCATGTCTTGTTCCTGTGACCATTCTGGTCACGGGCCCCAAATTCCAACCTCCCTTCCTTTCAGAGTTCTTTAGATATGGGCGTTTATGTCTGCCTCCCCAATGGCTAGCAAATTCCTCCCATAGATACTTGTGGAATAAAAGAAACTTGATCTATAGGTTTTACAATCTAGCAGTGGCTCCTGTTTTAGTCAGCTTTTTTGCCACTGTGACCAAAGACCTGACAAGAACAATTTTAGAGGAGGAAACTTTACTTGGTGCACAGGATTTCAGAAGTCTCAATCCACAGAGTGAGGCAGAACAGCAGGGCAGGAGGGTGTGGCAGATGAAAGAGCTCAGGAGTGACAATAAGGAAGCCGAAGGAGAGAGGTCCATTCACCATAGACAAAAGGCAGCCACACCCTACCAGCCTACAGTTACCACCCAGCTAATCCCTCCCAGGATCAGCACACTGATTAGGTCACAGCCCTCCTAACTCAGGCATTGCACCTGTAAACATTCTTGTACTGTCTCACCCTGGAGCTTTGGGGAAACACCTCATATCCAAACCATAACAGCTGCCTCCCCATGTATTTGGGGGTTTTTTGTTGTTGTTGTTGTTTGTTTGTTTTTTATGACACACCCTCCAGCCACAGTTAAAACTGTGGGAGCAGAAAGTTATACAAGAAAGATACATTCTGAAGTTGGAAATTTGCTTCCTAAGAACAGAAACAAGTTGACTTATTGTAACTGTCAGGCCCCAAAGTCCATAGGATGTTAGGTTTCTGGGATGGGTTTTTTTTTTTTTTTTTAATTTGGTTTTATGTTTTGTTTATTTAGGAGGGGTTGTTGTTATTGTTGTTGTAAATATTGGGTTATTTCCTCGTTTTTTTTTCGACTTCTAGTCTCCAATCCCATTTCTTGTTCGTTTCTCGTGTCTTTTTCCGACAGCACCTCAGGACTGCAGCATTAACAGCCGGCCCTACGGAAGTGCTGCCAGAGGCCTCAGGGCAGTTATCTTTGCTTTGGGACTTGTACACAGATATTTAGTTTATTATGGCCAGTTCTAAAAATTTATGACCTATGAAAAGTTTATTTTCAGTGTGATGGAGGTCAGAATTGGACATTTAATCTGAAATCCATATGTCACTGAGCTGCACAATATATGAAGGCATTTTGTAACTGTGGAGGGCAGTCTTGAGGACAGACGGGGCTCTGGAGTCAACAGGCTGAGTCAATAGGCTCCCTCACTCTTTTCCTCTGTATATGTGGTGGGAGGGGCCATAATCTGGGCTTCAGGTTCTCCTGCGTATAATGAAAATGAATGATTTATTTGGTTCTTTTTTTCTGACAAAGAATATTTTTTCCCACTACTGGAGGTTAAACCCTGGGGCTCAGATATGTCTGTCAGTTATTTAAATATATATATATATTTGAGAATCTGGCTAAGTTGTTAGTTGTCTCAAACTTGTGATCCTCCTGCCTCAGCCTCCCAAGTTGCTGGAGTTATGGGTGTGCACTGCCATGCCTGGTGACAAACAGTATTTTTAACTGCCAACCAGCACCCCTGGACAGGGCTCAAAGGTAGAACTTCCACTGTTATTATTAGAATACAACAGAATAGTCAAAGGAGATAGAATTGGCTACATGTTTAGCAAATTTGCTAGGCGGATAGAGGAGGGGTTCTCTTGCCTAAGGAACCTTAGGAAAAGTCACATAGGGTTTTTTTTAGTTTGTTTTGCTCTTAGATTACAAACAATAAAATATAATGCCTTTTTCTCTGAAATGACTTACAGTTGATGTGATTTACAAACCAGACAGTGGTTTTGAGGACCTTAAGGAAGAAAGATCATGAAAGGCTTAGGGATGGAAATTCCCTGACTCTGGGCCCTCCCTGGGATTCTAGCACATGGAATTCTAATCTCCTTGTCGTGTGTACAGTGCTCATGAGAGGAAGCTCTCTGAAACTAGATGCCGGCTTAGCTCTTTGCTAGTACCCCCCTTCTTATCCAGCCCAGTGGTCTAAAAGCTTAGATCTGCCATGAAGTTAGATAATTAAATATGGGGGAAAAAACAGAAAGACGTTGAAGTTAAATAAAACCTGTCATCTTTTTGCTTTGGTTAAGATTCTTAGAAATGATTTTGTCACCTTTGAATTTAAAATTGTAGGCTTAACAATGTGCCATAGGTTAACAGAGTTAGATATCCCTGGCACAGAGTAAATATCTGTTCAATGAATGGAGAAAGGATAGCTGAAATGACTCAGAGAAAAGAAAAGGAGAAAGAAAGGAAAGGCAAAGGGAATAAATAATGAATTATGAGATGTCTGGATTGTCAACAGAGGACTAATGACCCACGTGTTCAAAACTAAAGAGCCTTATTGCTTTCAATGAGAGGCTGAATAAACTGATACCAGAGCAAAATGGCTTTGATTTTGTCAACCTGAATTCAAATAAGTCCAGATACTAGGGGACGTTGTTCAAAATTAAAATGGGTCATTTTCTCCAGAAATCAGGAAAAACATGCACTGAAATGTACTAAAAATGCCCTTCCTTCCCCTCCTCCCTTCTCTCCCTCACCTTGTCATGGTGTTTTAACGTCAAGAAAAATTAAAATTTTTATTGCTATGAATTTTACTGTTCATTTTTATCTTGTTTAATGCCAGTTTTGAATGCAAATAAAAGAGCATTTAACTAGTTTTCAGAATCACTGAAATTACACTGTTCTTACCTCTTAGCTGGCACATGTGTATTTCCTTCTTACCACAACAGTGGAGACACTGGTTTTTTGTTTTGGTTTGGTTTTTTGTTTTTTTGTTTTGTTGGTTGGTTTTCTGGCTTTCTTTTCTTTTCTTTCTTTTTTCTTTTTTCCTTTCTTTTTTTTTTTTTAATTACGCTTCTTGATCCCTGAAGTGCCTACCCACAGTTTACCAATGAGTAACGGGCTTTTCTATGGCATCCTTTCCAGTGTGAGCAGTTGGCTAAAATAGGGAAATAAGAAAGGCTGTAGGGCATACTTAGTCAATTTTCATGGAGCCCCCTACCCCGCTTTTTTTTTTTTGGGGGGGGGGGTTGTGCAGCGGATTGAACCCAGGGCCTTGTGCATGCAAGGCAAGCACTTCCAACTGAGCTCATCCCCAGCCCCTGCTTTTGCTCTTTTTTTTCTAAAACAGAAAGCATGGCCTCTCAGGGCAAAGGGACCCCCTTGTCATAAGGCAGCATGACTGATTACCTTGTCCTTGTTTTCAGTCTTGCTGAGTTCCATGCATTGAGGCCAGATTGCCTCCACGTGCGCTAGGGGCATCACCGATGCTGTTGGGTGAATGCGCCACAAGGTTCAGTGGACATACGGTTGCACCTTGTACCAGCACTGCACATGCGCATTCTCATTTGCTTCATTCTCTCCCATCCAGCCTCGCTTTGAGAACACGAAGACCAAGACAATATCATTGGGAACTTTGAGGCTTTAGAACGTTAAGCCGGTCTGGTCCTCCTGAGCGTGGGATTGTAGGTGATGCTAAGGTCACATGCCTGGGGCTCGGCCCTAGTGACAGTCCAGGGGTATTTAGCCTCAAGGAGCCTGTATCCTCACTGAAAAACTGAACCAACAATAATACCTAATTTGTAAACTGTTCTGTTTAAATACAGGCAAGGTTATATTGCCCATGTAGTACTACCCTTGGTACATAGGAAGGCTGTAATAAAAGTTAGTTCCTACCAATTCTGCTACTAAGCAAATCTTCAAACACGATGGTTCTATTGTCGTAAGGCAGCCTAATGCAAATGCAAGCCACAGTCATCAAATGTCACTTCTAGAATTGAACAGCCTGCAAAAAAACATTTTATAAGTCACAAATATATTTTATTATCTCTTTTGAAATGAGTCAGTGTCTGAACAATTGAATAAGCAAATAAAACATACTGTCTTAGAGGTTTTGGAGAAAAGAGCCGTTTTATAAAAATACAAGGCCTGGATTCCAACCCCATGTTTCTCGGTGCACAATTTTTTGTCCCCTCTGTATCTCAGTTTCTTCGTGTCTAAAGAGAGAGTGTCAGATGTCTGACGTGGATCAAAATTGTTACATGATCAATTTTGTCACACTGAAATCGTCTAACTAGGTTAACACCTAAAGTAAAAATGAAACCAGATACATCAATGAATGTAATAAGGATGTGATAGAGAAGAGGTATAATAAATTTGTTTTATCATTGCCACCTTTATGGATTGAGTGCTTGTCCTTTGTTAAGAACTGTGCAGCTGTCTCTACAGGAGGAGCTTTTGCTTAACAGGACTTATGCACAGATACGCATTTCACTACTATGCATATTTCAGTACTATACACATGCTATTTGTTGGCCACAATTCACCCCTTAAAACTCTGAGCATGGCCAGGAATGGTGGTGCATGCCTGTAATCTCAGCAACTAGGGAAGCTGAGACAGGAGGATCACAAGTTCAAGGTTAGCATCAGGAACTTAGCAACTTAGTAAGACCTTATTTCAAAAAGAATAAAAATGAACAACAACAAAAACAATGACTAGAGATGTGGCTCAGTGGTTAAGCACCCCTGGGTTTAATTCCTGGTGCCAAAAAGAAAACTCTGAGCATGTATTTTCCTGTGTTTTAAGGGGCCTGCATATAAAAAGCTCTCTAGGTGTCTGAAGTGCCTGGACTTAATTTTCTTATGTGGCTCAGGGTTTTCTTGATGGAGTGAAAAACTATGGTGGGCCTGAGTTGACTTGTAGTTTTTCAGGAGTGTTCAGAGCCAATCATTCAACAGAATTAAAAGCAAAGGTTGTAAATACTCAACATTCACCCCTTACTAGTGATTTTATTTATACTGTATACAAAGATGAGCTTCCCCAGATCTTGTCCCAGGTCTGCTCAGTGACATCACACTGGTATTATTGAAACTGCTTATGGTGGAAATATTTATACAGAATGGACAAATGCTGGCAATCGGGCCTCTTTCCCCACTCTCCTTCCCTGAGAGGCAATTGTAAAACATTTATCAGCATGCTGCAGAGTAGGAACCGCTTTAATGTAGAAGTTCCTCTTGGAAGATCTGTTACAAGCTGTGGCTTTGTAGGCCATTACAGAACCCATCAGAGATTGGGAAAGGAGGAGAAGAGAACGAACATTCTTTGAGCATCGGTGCCTGGCAATACATTAATTGCCTTTCGTATAGAGCCCAATTCTCTTAAAGGCAGGATAAGCTGTGTGATATTACCCTACTCCTGTAGTAGAATAAACTGATCTGTGGTTTAATAACTTGCCCATGTTGATATACCTAATTAATGAAAAGAACAAAACAACCTATGTTGGGAATATATTTACTTGTGACTCAGATGCTTATTATCTTTGCCATATCCAGTAGAAATTGGAATACCTATGTTTTTATATTATTTATTGATTTATTTATGTTTTTCTGTGCTGGGGATAGTACCCAGGGCCTTGCACATGCTATACAAGTGCTTGCCACTAAACTAAACCTCCAGCCCTGAAATTTGAATCTATTTTGCAAAAATAACAATGTTAGATGCTATGGTAATATTTTTGCAAGTATAATTAATACCACATTCATTCTTTCATTCATTTATCTTTTTTTTTCTACATAAGATACTGGAAGTGAAATGTGTCAACCACTCATCATTTGAAGGTTCCGCCCAGGGAGGAATGGTTAGGTATGAAGTGCTGTGAAAATACAGGAAGGGGGCAGGTGCGGTGGTGCATGCCTGTATTACATCCCCAGTGGCTCCAAAGGTGGCTGCAGGAGGATCCCAAGCCAGCCTCAGCAATTTAGTGAGGCACTAAGCAACTCAGTGAGACCCTGTCTCTAATAAAATACAAAATAGGGCTAGGGATGTGGCTCAGTGATCCAGTGCCCCTGAGTTCAATCCCTGGTACTACCACCCCCAAAAAACAATGCAAGAAGGGACCAGGGAGAATTAGAGATGATCAGGTAGCACTTGCCATGGCATGTAGGTGTGTTACTGGCGTGGCATGTGGTCTCTAGTGTTTAAGTGTTGCAGGGAGAGGCAGGTTTTGGTAGAGGTGTCGAGAGATCTCAGATTGTGGTTAGACAAGGTCTCTGTGGGTAGTTTGAGAATTCCAGTCAATGTGTTTAACACAGATTGCCAAACCTCCCCCAAAGGCACACCTGGAATGCAGCTGCCCTGCTTTCCAGCCTCTCCACATTTCATTCATCCACCCACAGCCCTTTCAGGGATATGCCCTCCAATGAGAAGTTTTTAACAGGCAGATCATGGGCCATACCCTGGACATTGTGGTTCAGTAAGTCTGGAGTGAATCCAGGAGTTTGCATTTCAAACCCACATGCTTAGAGATTCTAAGGAGGCAGCAAGCACCATGCACTGGGAAATATCGTTCCATAGCTTTGGTGCCATCTTTCCAAATACAAGGAAAGGACACACACTTGATAATAACTCTTCCTAGCACCGCATCACTTTTACATCTAGTCTCTGTTGATGTCCACAGACACCTTGTGAGACGTTGATCACGCTTCTTAGTTTGTAGTGTGGAGAACTGAAGATGACACAGGTTCATCTCAGTCTGCCAGTATGTTTCCCTTGCCACAGAGGCACTGAGGCTACTGCCCACCTGCTGTGTGGATACCATCTCCTGGTGACCTGCTCCAGGACCAGCCTCAGAAACATGTTGCTTTAGACTCGGGGCCCTCTATGTTCCCCAAAATATTTTGAACTCCATTGGAATGATTCTAGAGATTTTTACGATGTAGTAATTTTATTCTTGAGGTTTCTAGTTGCCACAACATTCTGTTTAGCTACCGAACTTTAAAGCATATTCATATACAACTTAATGACACTCCCATCAGCAAAGGATTGGTCTATGTATGGGATGATGGCCCCATAAGTTCTATCTCCTAGAGACATGTGGCCATCCTAGTTTGCATGAGTACGTGCTGTGATGATGCCAACTACCGACACATTCCTTAGAATATATCCCGTCATTAACAACACGGGACTGCTCTGGAAGTAGAATCCATGGTCCAGGCTAGTCAGGATCATAAGATGACAAGGAGCACATCTCAAGTAGAACACAGTTCTGTGGGGATTTTTTGGTATTTCAGTCCCTTTCCATCACATATTGACAGAGAACAAGACAATGGATGTGAGCCAGGAAACCTATATTTTCATTCTGTGTCTGCCTTCAATTTGATATCTATAGCTAATCTGCTTCATTTCTCCAGACCACAAATTCCTCATTTATAAGAAAAGAAAGTTCAAGTTCTTATAGGATCTGTCCCAGTTTGACAAGTCTCCCAGTCTCCAGAATGGAGGGAGGAAATGCCCCCGCTGATAATGTGTTCTTTGACTTGTCTAAGACAAATGAAGCATTTGTACTATTAAGCAATGGACGCATGGTTCTGTAATTGTATGCATTTATTTGGTGGTTGGGAAAATACAAACTTATTTTATCTGTCAAACTCTTTAGATCTAAAATAGTTCAGCAATTTGGTTTTTCCAGCAATTTGGTTGCACTGCCATCTCTGTCTTGACGTTTCTTCTTTGTCCTGCCTCAGCCTAGTGCCTGGGTCATTTCAGTCCAAAGTACTCCCATGTTTTCACTTAGGACTGATAGTTTACTTTATTGAAATATGATTTTACTCTAATGAGAAAGGCAACCAAGCCAGAAATGAATTTTTTGTTTATTTGTTTGTTTGGTTTGGTTTGCTTGCCTCCTCCTCCTCCTCCTCCTCCTCCTCCTCCTCCTCCTCCTCTTCTTCTTCTTCTTCTTTTGTGTGTGTGCACATAATGCAGTATACACTCACAGTAGCTATACATGGCTTAACTTGAACTTTATATTCTGAGAAAGCAGAACATTTTGGGGGGCATTTTTTTCCTTTGAAATCAAAGTAATAATCCTACACTGTTCAGAAATGAATTCCAGATATAGATTTTTATCCAACTCATCTGACATTTTAAATAAATTTTAAACTGATGAATTCAGTGTTTCTGTGATAGACATCATAAACATTTTCCTTTTTCAAAAAGCAATCTGGGGAGTGTATATTTGTACTGTAGTTAATGCTGTGTTAAGTCAGTGTAATATAGCTGCTGCAAACATTTGTAGAGCAAAGGAAGAAAAGCTTTTATTTAAATCTTGCCAAGAGCAGAAATAAAATGAGCAAATGCACACTGGAGTGAGAGGCAACATAAAGATCGGTACTGCTTTATTACCGGAGTGCCGCAGCATTAGCATTTCATTGAAGCGCATGTCACATGTGGAATGATCACTAATAATTTTACGTCTGAGTGTGTGGTTTATAAGAGATGTTTGTTGAGTGAACAAATGTTGGATAAGGCATTTCTTTTCTGCTACGGAGATGTCATTTACTCGGCATGGAAATTAGATGCAGATACCCTAATTGTAATATTGTTTGTATATTTACATGAGAATAAATGAACAGCTGTTTTATTTAGTTATGAAATATTCTTGGCTGACATGGGTATCTACTATGAAGACAATGTTACTAGTTATTTTCACTAAATTATAGGATTCTGGAAAAGAAGATTGGGTCACCGTGCGCGCATGCATGTTGAATATCCTTCGTTCCACATGCTTGGGACCAGAAGTGTTTTATATTTCAGAATTTTTTTGGATTTTAGAATATTTTCATTTCTGTAATGAGAAAGCTTGGGAAGGGACCCAAGTCTAAACATGAAATTCATTTATGTTTTTTGTTCACCTTATGCACACAGTTTGAAGGTGCACTTCATTCCATATCGGGGCTGACCACATTTCACTACATGAAGTCAGGTGTGGGACGCTCCATTCTGTGCATCAGGTCAGCCCGTTTTAGAAAGCTGTGGCTTTTGGAGCATTTTAGAATTTGAAATTTGGGATTAAGGATGCTCAACCCAGATATGTATGCCACTCACACACACATACACACACACACACACTCACAGAGATATTACTTACATATATGTACATACGTGTGTGTGTGTACACACAGATACACTTCAGTGTGTGTGTATAAATATATGCACATATATTGATATATACACACATATTTATAAATGAGTAGTCTATCAAGGGGTGTGTCAGCAGTCTCTACGCCGTGAGTCATTTACAAACTGGAAGACAGAGCTTCCCCTGGGGTCAGAGGGACTTCAGAAGTAAGGAGAAAGGGATGGGGTAGGCTGCGCAGGAGAAAGCCACAGACCTTAGTTGACATAGATATTGCAGCAGAAATCATCAGGTCTCGTGTTTTACAATGTCACTTCGGACTCACAGTCTTCCGGCACTTTCTTCTCCTTTAATGTGTGCTTTCTCTGGCCCCCTGGTTAGTTTTCAGCTCAGAGTCTGGTCTTAGGCTTCTGTTCCTCCTTTGGCTTCTGTCATGACATCTCGAGAGGCCGTCTGGGTTGCCAGGGTTTGACATTGGGGCCATGTGCAGGTGGGATCATCATGGGGTCCTATGGAAGCCAGCCAAGCTTCTGTGCCGCCAGTCAAAGCTGGGTGGGTGGGCCTGGGTTGTTATCCCCCTTTTCTTTCTATTCCCATATGTCACAAATTAAACTTCCAGAGGTGTACTTATGAGTTCCCATATCTTGATGGCATCTGGCTGAATTTTAGCCAAAACCATTTGTGAGGAAGGTCTGTTAGAGATGCTGAAACCCTCAGTGTGTTTTTTTTTATGTAATTAGATATCATAAAGACATTGAAATTATGTCTTTAAAAGTCAGTCTATTTCATAGAAGCCAGCATTTCCTTATCATGATATGTAAAGTAGATGACAAGCAGTTTGATCTTTATAAAGAATATATATTCAATAACCATGAACTTATCCAGATTGCAGCACGTGGCACGTGGTTTTTCGCTGCCTGAACCCTCTACTGCTCCACTGAGGTTCCAGATAGTTGAAATGCCCCCCGCCCCCAAGTGCCAAGTACCTAACTCTTCACTATCTGTTCATTCCAGCTCGACGTTTCTGTCTCCAAAAGACTTTCCCACACTCCCCAACTGGAATTATGCTCTGGTGCCTGAGAACACCTTTTTCATTTCCTTCCTGATTTCCTTCCTGGACTGGCTGAGTATGAACTAAGTGCTGGGCACTGTCCTAGGCACTGAGGATGCCATGGTCCACAAGAAAGTCTACGACCCATTTGAGAAGAAAGGCCGAAAACAGATAATCCCATCAGGTCGGGATCAGTACCAATGATCAAAACAAAGGGGCTGGGGCTGTAGAGCGTCCGCCCCGCACACACACACACGAGGCACTGGTTTTGACCCTCAGCACCACATAAAATAAATAAATAAAGATACTGTGGCCAACCGCAGCTAAAAAAAATTTTTTTTAAAAATCCGAACAAAGTCATCTAAGAGGGGTAGAGAGGATAAGGGATTGTTGGAGGAAAGCCTTTCTGAAAGGTGGTGTTTGAGCTGAGACTTAAGGAGGAATTCAGACAGTTTCAAGAGGAGCACTGTCCCAGGCAGAGGGGACCCTGTTGGAAAGCGCTGGGGCAACAGGAGTTGAATGTGCTCATGAAGCACAGAGGAAGATGGTTGGAGTAGGGGTAAGAGATGAGGGCAGAAAGACGGGCAGGACCACACCAGGAACACCCTTGGATGCCAACGCGGGAGTGTTTTAGTTTGAAGTATAAAGAAGAATATGGAGGCTTCGGAACAGGGGTGGCACTATTAAATTTACACTTTAAAATTGCCATGCTGCCTGGCAGGAGGGAATCAGGAAAACCAGCTCAAAAGTTATGACCCTGGAATAGAAGAGGATGCAGGGTCCACAGTGGGGCCCTGGGAAAGGCCCCATGTTGTCAGAGGCTAGATATTCTGGAATTGGGGCTAGAGTTTGGCACTGAATATGGGAAGAAATGGGGAAAAAAACAATCAAGAATAACACCAAAGTTTTGACCTGGGCAGCTGGGTGAACAGTGATGCTGTTTGCCAGATGGAGACTACAGGGGGAGAATAATAAGTATTCTGTTTGGACATTAACTTTGGGATTTCTGGGAAACATTTACATAGAGCTATCACATAGGAAGTTGTTTTGTGGCTCTGGAGTTAAGTAGACAATCTCTGATTTACAGTAGCTCAACTTATGGTTCGACTTGTGATTTTTTTTTTTTTATTACTTTACAATGGTATGAAAGCCTATGTGCTTCATAGAAATGAAACTTTTAATTTTAAATTTGATCTTTTCTGCAGCTAGCAATATACAATATGATACTGTTTCATGAGCAGCAGGCCAGGACTTCCAATCAGCCACAAGATCACAGGGGTCAACAGCTGACACTCTCCAGTGTGCTGTTTTGCTGAGCTAGCATGTGCAGTAAGTTAAATGCATTAAATGCATTTTGGGGGCTTATGCTATTTTCAACTTACCATGGTTTTTTCAGGACAGAACATAACTCCATCAGAATCAAGAAGCATCTGTCCATATAAATGTGAATGACTTCCGTATACAGAAAATGTTGCACAAATGTAACCATGCATTTAGGTGGCAGGTGTATATTTTCAATTCCTACCCACAAGTATTCAAGAAGTTCACCTGTAAGTTCAACTCAACCTCATCTATACTCTGAGACCTCATTCCACTCAATATGGGGAAATGTAACTGCTAATTCAGCCAAACCTTTTGATGGGTTAAATAAAGTTGACTTGGAGATACAGGTAACTTTGGTTCACTGTCACCCTGGGATTCTGGAGGTTTGGAGAGCCTCGTGGCATGGCAGGGGTTGGAGGTTGTCTAGGGCAGGTGTTGTCTGTCCCGGTGTTCGCCTCCACCTGATCTCCTGCCTCCACGGGTGGGCTGACTTTTTCTGCCATGCCCAGCACACCCTTGCCTAGAAGTCCCCATTAGGTCTGCGACTGTCTCTACATGGGGGTCACACATGGCTCTTCTTCTATGTCATTATGGGCACAGAAAACTCTGGTGCACACAGTCATCTGAGATCTATGGTGTCCAGTGAAGTTCAGAATTTCTGCCAGACGTGGTCCTAGGTAAAGAGTAGAGCAAGATCTCTAATATTTTCCCTCCCCAAACATCTCTGGACTCTTGAGAGACACCCATCACCCTCTAACTCTTCTGCTCCAGCTCCCACTCTTCTCTTCCATCAACCCAAAGGTGTTTTTTTAACTCTTCTTGGGCCAGAGGAAGTGGGCTCAGCAAATATTCTTCCCAACTTTATTCTCCCCTCATCCATTAAAATGTAGGTTTGGAGATTAAAAGCCAAGAATTGACATAACCATCCTCTGGTTCCCTTCTGATAATTATCCTCTGAGGACCTCCCATCCCTATGGAGAGAGGAAAGGAGGAAGCTCATGAGGTAAAAGGAAATATGGTGGGGGAAATTTAGGACCTCACCATGTCATGCAGAACGGGTTGAGTCTGAGGATGCTGAACCCACAAACATGGAGGGCTGACTGTCCTTACCATGCTCAGCATTGTCCGCCTAGATCCAATGTGTACAGGTGCTCAGATATCTACAGAGCATAGGAATGAATGGAGAGCAGGTGAGTGTGTATGGGGCTGACAATTCTGTGTTCACTTGTGCACTTGCCCGCATGCGCGCACACACACTCACACACACACACACACACACACACACCATGGACAGAGAACCTTCAGCTCTACGGGATCAGAGAGCAAAGTGCAAAGTCCCTCTCTGAGAAGTTTCTTGGAAGTCTTATGTTGTAAATATTAAAGTTGATTTTATATTTGACTCCAAGATATGTATGCATGTGTCCTTCAATACAGAATATCTCCCCACGTCTCCTGTTACATCACCACCCAGGAAGATCTCATCATGCCTGAAGATCATATATCCCATCGCAGTGAGCAAGGTGTTCATTAGCAGCTTGCAATGTTTGTTTAGTAAGATTTTGAAAGTTCCATCCTTAAAAGCAAACGTCAGGAGTGTTGAGGCTTCCCTGCCACATTCTCTGAAGAGCCTTGTAAAGCAAACAACAAGCATCTTTACTTGCCCAAAAAACAATTCACAGGCCTGTGTGTATTCCAGGGTTATCTTTGCATTCATATTTATTTTATAAACCAAAACACTGACTAAGGTTACTGTGACATAATTATTGAATCTAGATATTGACTATTCCTCATATCATGAAAATGGAACAATTGGTGTGAAATTCAAATTTAAAATGTTCAATTTTTTTTTTTCCTTGACTGTTTTCAAAAACATGGGAGGTGAAGAGAGCAAACTCCATCATTGTCCTCCTCCGGTCTACCTAAAATGGCACCAGGTACCGTCCGAGCTCCACTGCATATTAACAAGGGAGGTTTCCAAGGCAGCTTCCCTGTGACCTATGTCTGATTTGTTCTACTGTCTTAAAATGCTCTCAACTCTAGTTCTGAGATAGGATTTAAGGAAGACTGATAATAACTGCTCACCACCTTAGCTGGGGCAAATGTCAGACAGATGGAGGTCAAGCTGTCCTGTGTACCACGGAGGAAGCCATGCAATGCGTGTGGCCTGGGTGTGAGGACAGATTGGGTTGCCATTGCTTTCCTTCCCGCTGTATGCCCTAGTGGAGACCTTGAGCCAAGCCATTTGAAGGACAGTTTAGGGCTAGAGAGAGTCAGACCATGATCAGTATTTCTCAGTAGACTGTGGATTCCTTTTCTGTGCAAAAGATGAAGGAGTGGAAAAAGAGGGTGGGATGCTATTCGTAGTTGTCCCTCAACATTGGAGACAGGAGCACCAGGAGAGACCCCATTGTCCTCAGCAGTTGGATTCCAGATGGTACATGTGAATGCTCAGCCTGGTGGTGTTTTTAGATACTTAGTGTTCGTGGGAGTAACAAGAGGTACTCTATTTGCATTTTCTTATTTAAAATTTGTAGTCAGCATAAGAAAGAGATACCTGCACTCCCATGCTGACTGCAATTCTGTTCACAGTAGCCAGGTTAGGGAATCAACTGAGGTATCTACTGAAGGGTGGATGGATAAAGACACTGACCAGTCACAGGTGAACCACTTCTCGGTTGCCAGTCTTTGCTCATATTAAATACAACTTACAAATGTTTAGTTTTTATACTTAATTTCTGATCATTAAAATGTTTATAAATATATTTTTACCAAAGAGATGCAATTCATTATGATAAAGTATTGCAGAGTAAACTTTTTTTGTAACAAAAATGTGGTATATATGCATATACACAATGCAAGACTCTTCTGCTATAGAAAAAAACGAAACCTTGTCATGTGCTGCAAAATGGTCATTAATGGACATAGAAGACAAATGCCCCATGTTCTCTCTTATATATTGAAGTTGATCTCAGAGCAGAAGAGAATGGAATCGTGATTACTAGAGACGGGGACAGAGAGGGGGCAGAAGCCGTTAGATACAGGTGCCAACTTAAAGTCAGGAGTAATAATTCTACTGCTCTACAGCCCAGGAGAAGGACCGTCACTCACAATAGCCTATTATAGGTCACATGAAGAGCTAGAAGAGAGTAGCTCAAAAGGCTCCAAACATAGAGAATTGGTAAAGTGCTGGAAATGCTAATCCCCCTGATTTGATCGGCACAGATTGTAGTAAAAGGTCACATTGTACTTCATAAATATGTATAATATTATGTTAAGTAGGAAGAAAAATTAAAATAAAAAATGCAGGTTTTTCTGTAACAACTCTGTGAAGCTGGGATGCTCTTCACTTGACAGAAGACGAGGCTGAGGGCAGAGTACAGCACCTTGCCCACGTTCACGTGGATCAGGAGAGCCAGGGTCTGCAGCCTCGTGCCCCGTAAGCTCAGTTCTTCTCTGCTTTCAGCAATGGGGCTATAAAGTCATTTTCTTGGCTAATAATGTTATCCCATGAAAGCTTTAACCAAATGATATGTTCACCTATCTCTCACTTCACTCGATCAGCAGGAGTTGTGACTTAAGGGACTTTGGAAATAGATAAATACAGAATTAATGATTATCGATGAATGCTTTCTTATTTTTATGACTTTTTACAACTTTTCTTACAATTTCACTTTCTCAAGTTTTGTCAAATATCTTAAGTATGCAGTAAAACAGTGAAACTAGTATAATAAAGAAGTTTAGATACCTAGATTTAGGGCCTATTAATATTTTTTCATATTTACTTTAAATCCTTTCATTTGTTTTCCTTTTTAAAATCTATTTGTTCTTTTTAGATGTACACGACAGTAGAGTGTATTTTGACATATCATACCTACACGGAGTACAACCCATTCTGATTAGGATCCCATTTGTGTGGGTATACCTAATGTGGAGTTACACTGGTCATGTGTTCATATATGAACACAGGAAAGTTACGTCGGATTTGTTCTACTGTCTTTCCTATTCCCATCCTCCATCCCTTCTCTTCCTTCCTCCTTGTCTAATCCAGTGAACTTCTATTCTTCCTTCTCCACTCCCTTATTGGTCAGCATCCACATATCAGAGACAATATTCGGCCTTATTTTGGGGGGGGGGTTGGCTTATTTCATTTAGGATGACAGTCTCCAGTTCTATCTATTTACAGGTAAATGCCATAATTTCATTCTTCTTTATGGATGAGTAATATTCCACTGTGCATATATACCTCATTTTCTTTATCCATCCGTTGAAGGGCATCTAGAGAATTGAGAATCCACCATCTGTCGGTTCCATACCAGTCAGAATGTCAGTTACCAAGAAAACAAGTGATAATGTTGGTGAGGGTGTGGGGGAAAAGGTACACTCATACATTGCTGGTGGAACTGAAAATTGGTGCAACCGCTATGGAAAGCAGTATGGAGATTCCTCAGGAAACTTGGAACGGAACCACCATGTGACCCAGTTATTCCCCTGGTTGGTTTAAACCCAAAAGATTTAAAATCAGCGTACTATAGTGATGCAGTCACATCGATGTTTACAGCAGCTCAATTCATCAAAGCTAAGCTATGGAACCAACCCAGATCCTTTCTTTATAAGAAAAGAAATACTTTTGCATCGATGATGCACACATCCTGCTTCCCTCCCACCCAACAAGATCTTTTTCCTACTTCCTCAGAGGTAGCTACTAGGTAAGTCTGTCCTATGTTCTGAAAGTTTACAGAAATGGCCCAAATTTGTGTGTTTGCTTTTTCAGCTTCTATTTTCCCCTCAGGATTATTTCTAAAATTAGCTCAAGGATATGGGGCTAAGACACTTAGCTTTTGTTTTCTTTTTAAGTTTATCTAGTTTTATGCATCTCTTTCCACATGACACTTTTTCCAGCATTGGAAGCAGATGTCCCGTGTGGGGTCTTTGAAGTCTCCTGAAAAGATTTCCCTAAGCCCACTTTTCTTCTCTGAGAGAAATTTTTATGGTCAGATCTACGGTATCCTCTTTGTTCATGCCTTTGTGGCTCAAACACTTCAACCTTAATTCCCCCCAATCTCAATCAGTTCCCCACCCCTAAAGCACCATGTGATATATATCCAACCTTACCTTTGGCTTAAAATTTATTTGTTGAATTATAATAAGCTGATTAGCACAATAAATCCATTAGAAGACACTTATCAGCCATGCAGTCTAGGACAGGTTTGATTTCTAGGACTGAAATACCAGAGAGATGTCTTTACTTAGACAGATTAATTTAGCGTTTATTAGCTTGAGTCAGGCGCTAGTGTTTATCTAAACTGGGACATGTCCATTGAGGGTCATTTAAAAGGAGAGATGCGTAGTGGTAGAACTTCAAGCGTATGCACATGGCACCAAAGCAAACACACTGAAGTCCGTGCTTGGGATGCTACTTTTTCTACTTTCACAAAATGGCAGAACCTGGACTGAAAAATGGTATCAACTGAGTTCTCCCTTCAGGTGGAGCTGAACATGTCCCATTTTTCATTACTTGTTCAATTCATAAAGCCGTGATGATTGAAGCACGTTATGACTCAACATTCGAGGATGAAACTGAGGCTCCAAGGGCCTATCCACGCGGCGCCCTGTGTGGCCACCAGGCTTCCTAGTGCTTTGGCTCCTCTGCCTTTGCTCCTCCTGATGGTTACTGTCATCTGGATCACTCTGCAACACCAAAGCCCCGCAGCCCTGACTCCCTGCTGGAGTGGAGCCAGCCCATGGTGAAGCCCCCTCTGGGCTAGGATCCTCCGTGGCTTCTTTAAATGGTGGCCTCTGCTGGCACAGAAGCCCCCTTGTCAGAGCCACCAATACTTTGACCCCAAAGCCCACTTGTCTTGTAAGAATCCAACCTGACCTTTCAAGACTCAAGGGCAGGTCTGCACCTTTCCATCTTCTAGACAATTCCATATGAGGGCCAAAGCGAATATGTCACTCCAGCCACGAGTCTGGGCATGACATTGGTATGAAGTGTAAATATTTGAATGCTAATTATCGAAAAACAAACAGGACACCATGTCCAAAACAGATGAATGCCGTCTCAGGAAGCCAGCAGACCCTGGCTGGTAGGCAGCTTGTGTTGTCTTGGCACAACCAATGATAGACGTCTGGAATCGTTTCCACCTCCCCTTCCCCCATCGGAATGATGCCCAGAGTGACTCACATGTGTGAGTCTTTGCCTTTTAAACCATTTCCCATCTGCCCTGCCTCTTGAGCAAAAACCCCATACCCTGGAAATTATTTGAACCCAGAAAGACAATGCCATCATCCTGTGAGAGCAGCCCACCCTTGTCCAACCTGAGCCTACTACATCCGTGCCTGTGTATGTACTCTCAACCCAGGAACATTTGGCCCAGGTGTTGCACTGGCTTGAAATAACCAATCCCTCTTCCATACTGATGCGTCCATATCCGACTCTAGACTTCCTCTTCATCGAAGCACTTCTGCATTGCTTATTTCTCCTCCATACATTCAGTAGTCCTGAAACTTAATAACAATGCAGTGAATCGCGTTGCCTTCCTTCCTGGCTGGCACAGTGCAGAGATCAGAGGCGTTGAAGCCTGCAGCCTCCCTGGAAATGTGTGTGGATCGGCAACCCATTGTGACCAGCAAAGTCCACTTGGGGGGTGTCCCAGGACTTAAGGTATCCCTAGTGAATGCCAGAACATGGAGCCTGGAGCCGGAGCCTCCCCGGGAAAATGAGTTACTCCAGCAAATAAGAACAGGGATGTCCAGGATGGATGTGAGGGGATGAACTTAGGGAACTCGCGTGAAGTTAGACATAGTAGTTCATGGCAGAAAGGAAAAGAACTCTTTAAAATTGTAAAGTTGAGCCACGCAATGTGGTACACGCCTATAATCCCAGCAATTCCGGAGCCTAAGGCAGGAGGATCACAATTTATCAGCCAGCCTCGGCAATTTACCAAGGCCCTAAACAACGAGTGAGACCCTGTCTCAAAATAAAGACTAAAAAAGATGGGGCTCAGTGATAAAGTTGATGGCTGCTGCACCTAGCAATGACAATGAAAAAAAGTAGCTTTGGACAAAAAAACTAGGGAAGAAAGAACCTTTTGGAGCTTCAGTTTTTTGTGTGTGCTAGATGGCAACGGTGATGTTCACTAAAGAGCTTATGGTGAACTAAACTGAAATGAACTAAAACGTGGCAATGCTTGTGAGGTGCTGGTGTAAACCTGGCACACACTGGGCATTTGGTAAATGGCAGCCTCTGATCCCTGCTGCTAGTTCACCCCACAGCACCCTGACTAGTACTGTGGCTGCTGTTGAGAATACAAACCTAGCCATCCAGCGAGCCTGCCATCCGACTATCAATGGCCTAACTGTACCTACAGATGCCCAAACCCTCCTGCCAGGCTGAGAAGCACAGCAGGCTACACACAGCCTCCCTCCCAACCCAACCAGGAGCCCACGTGTAGGCAATCCCAGGGTCATACACTCCCCAGTTTGCTGTCTTACTTTTAATCATTTATTTCACTTATTTCAGAAATACTGATGGGAACCTTTCTATAGCCCAACCCACTTTGGTGGCTCAGGGAGCCTGCAGGCATCTCCACTGTAGCATGCTCACATATCTGAAGCCCTGGTCCCAGGGTTTTAAACCTACACCTTTGCCAAGCAAGGTCCTTCGAGTCTGTCGGTCCTGGTAGGACTCTTCCTAGCACACAGATCATGGAAGACACATCCATTTGGAGTCACACAGCCCTGGGTCACAAAGAGGCCCCAGTTGCCATGGGACTGCCTTTCCTGGGACAAAGGCCTGACAAATCCTACTCCCTAGAGAAGGAGCCTGGGGTCCCGCCACCACAGTGCCCTGCTGACCCGGCTGACCTTTTCTTTCTCCTCTTCTGGACATGAGCTTAAGAATGGAATGGGACTAAGGAGAGTGAATGAGGGAGCAGACTCGACTGAGCGTTCTGCCTTTAGCAGCATGAAAGTGTTCTTATATTATGAAAAATGGAAAAAGGAAAGAGTCCATTGTAAAAGGGGACCGCGAGGTTGTGATGAGATAGAATTCCAGCGGGGGAGGACCTTCCTCTCACACAGACTGAGCGTTTTCTCAGATATGTGACAAGAGCTAATTTTAGAAAAATGATTCTCGAAAGAAAATGACTCCCGAAGGCTATTAAGCTACAAGAATGTCTCACTATAGCTCACACACTAAATCTTTATTATTTCAACATTAAAATAAAAACTTAGCTTTAAGATTAGTGCAGACATCTCTCTCTCTCTCTCTCTCTTTCTCTCTCTCTCTCTCTTTCACACACACACACACACACACACTGGTGTTTCTCAGACCCACAGAAAACCTGGCAAGCTGGTGTATATAGCAGACACATCAAAGTGTGTTAAAAAAAAAAAAAAAGAACCCATTCAAGAAAACTGGCGATAAAACTTGTCAACCGCAGGGCTTGAGAGGGACATCTTTAAAGCAGAAAGGCCTAGAATTAACCTCTCTCTGCCCTTGAACAAAATAAGAAGTTAGCAGCATTAACCTAAGCTGCATTGTAATGTTTGTCTGCGGCAGTGTTTACATTTCATAATTTCATCTGACAACTTGTGATAAATTGTGCCTTTTGGAAAATGTGATTTCTTTCGGAACAATTGGAAGGAGAATTTAAACACTCTTTTGTACTAGTCCTGAGTATCCATGAGGGAATGCGACTCACTCCTTTGTTTGGGAATTAGTATGGAAGATATGGGCACCCACCAACCTTCCTAGGCAAGCAGAACTGTTAAAATAATTTGCAGCAGTGGGGGCACTTTTGATTTGGCCTGCAAAAATAGACGTTTCCTAGAGGGTTGGCTAGAAAGAGAACAGAAGTAGGAGAAAGAGTGGGAATGGGGAAAAGTAGTGCCAACAGGCTGAGAACATCCACTGGGAATCCAAACCTCCCCACTGCCAGGTAATCACGTCGGAATTGCTGTGGGAAGGAAGAGAAAGCCACACTGCATCTGGTTTGTGTATAATCTTGCCAGAGCTCTTCCCAGGGGAAAACTGGCAACAAGTCCACAGCCTTAGTCACTTAAACCACCATCGACAAAGCACACGTGAAGGTCTGATTAGGGAGCACTTTTCCATCGGTGTCTGGGGACAGATGATTTGCCTGATGGGCCTCTAACACGTCCCTGATGCCATTTATTTCACACCAGCTAATGATGGCATATAGCAGTGAGTCTAACAGACGACTTTGTTTGAGCTATGTCATTACGATATTTCAGGTGCACTGTATTAGGGGGAAAATATGCTTTCTATTTCTTAGCCAAACCTCCCTTTCTTTCTATTAGGCTGTGTTTTTCTTTCAAGGAAAAGCATGATGCATAGTTTTCACGTTGATGACGTCTCCTACCTCTCTACCCTGGACTTGTTACCAATAATGCTGATGGCGGAGACCCACGATACTCAGAGTGATTTCTGTAGCATTTTGCTAGCAGAGTACTTGCCGTTGCCTTGAGATTTAATCATTTTGGAGAATGTTCTCTTAATTAGCAACAGAAGGTCTGAAGCTACAGAAGTTGCAGCAAAGGCTTTTAGATTATTAAAAGTTGAAGTCTAATCATGAATGAAAGCAGCAAACCCACTCCTTTCTATAATTACTGCGGGAGCCACATGCGTCTTACCTGGGGAAGCAGCAGCCTTTTGCATTGGGATCCTCATGCCGTTTGTGGAGCTCTGAGGGCTGCTTGGATCCCACCTCTTCTCCTGTTCTCCCTCACTATCGTGTCTGCCATCATCCCCCTTGACAAGCAAGGCTTCCCATGTCTGCAGCTGGGATGAACTCTGTATCTGATCATCTGAAACTTTTTGTGGAATTCAGCTTCCTGACACCCCCTAAAGGCGACATTAATTCATCTTTGGGGGAGGGAGGCCCTGGCCCTCCAGCCAGAAGTTTCTCTTTCCCAATAGCTGAAGGCTTCATTTTCCTTCCTGCACACCCCTCCACTCAGCACACACCTCCAGCAATTCAGGAGCCTAAGGCAGGAGGATCACAATTTTAAAATTTTAAAAATATTCTCTCAAGCTAATGCTGAAATAAGGAACTTCTGTTTCCCACTCTGAAATTGCCCACTGAGCACTGTTCCTCAGTGCAGGGAAATTAGGAAATGATAATTCCCAACCAGAAGCAGAAAGACAGCCTTTTAAATGAAGGACTGCAGAATTGGTGCCAAAGAATTGGGCTTTTTCCCTGGGTTCCTGTCCTGGAGCTTCTGAAACTTGGATTTTCCTAAGCGACAGGAGGTGATTCACACAGCATCCCTAGATAGCTTCAGGTTGGGGACTGATCACCTGAAATATCATTACGAAGTTGGGAATTTGGGAATCTCAAGAAGAAGAGAGGTGCTGGAGATTGAGTTCAGTCACATGGGCAACAATTCAATCAGTTATGCTAATGTAATAAAACCTCGATTAAAAACTCTGAAACCAAGGCTTAGTGGAGCTTTCTGGTTGGTGAACATTTCCATGTGCCAGGAGGGAAACACGCAGATTCCACAGGAGAGGGTTTGGAAACTTTGAATTCCCTCCAGATATCACCCTATATGTATCCGTATGATAAAACTATAACCATAAATACAGCACTTGCCTGACTTCAGTTAGTCTTTCTAATAGAGTACCAGATTTCATGGGTAACTCCAGATTGGTAGTTGAAACACAAGAAGTGTGGGTAACACAGCTGGCATCCAAAGTGAGGACAGTCTTGTGCACGACTGAACTCTTGGAGTCTTCAGAATGCTAGTGTCAGAGTTTACTGCAATGCACACGACTGCAGCGCGAGCAGAGCAATTGTTATTAAGGGTAATTTTCCAATTCTATTAGATATCTTGAAATACTGGAAACAACTTCTAGATCTTCCCACTGCACATTACAGCTTGAATCACTGTCTCCTGAGTTAGGCAGGTAATGTAGAAGATGCCACTCTAAGAGTGGCCCCAGACTGCACATTAGCAAACTGCTCATTACCAGTTGCCAAAGTGATGTATACAGAACTGGTGAGTAAGCACTTAGAAACTTGGACAGATATTAGACTTTGCCATGACATTCAGGCATGGAAAGAAATATAAATATACCAGACAGTGACAATTTGGGGGAAAATGATCCTTTACCACAGATAGTTTGGGGAGCCTAATTTAGAAAATATAACTTCAGTTGGTATGAGCAGATGGAGTCAGAATTTAGTGTTAAAAGTGTGAACCTTACATCAACCAGATGGGTATGTAATATCTGCTGCGGGCTATCTCTGTGGTTTTGAGAGTTGCTTAGCCTTGCTGGGCCTTAGCTTTCTCATTTAGAACATGGATATAGCAATATTTCCTAACTTACTAGGTACTAAAAAGACCAAATGAGATCATCCAGGACAGATGCTAAGTACAGAGCCCAACACAAATCAAGCTAACTGCTGGTATTTCTTCACTGTTCATTGCTTGGCATTGGTGATTCTGACTTGGTTGTAGAAGTAGGAGGATGTTATCTGGGGGTACTGTTGAAATCAACATACTCTGGCGTGACATTCATCCACAGCCACCAGGGTCATTGGGGCATTTCCTTATTTAGTGCCATACATGGTACATTCTGGGCAGCCTTCTAGGTCCAGGAGACTGTGAGGAATCAAGTATAGTTGTCACCCCTTAGAAATGCTCAGCACAATATATGTGCTTAAGCCTTTAGCAGACTGATAGGCAGATAAGAACAGGGAAACCACACTTCACTCTTCTGCATAGCTCCACAAAATTGGGATTCTATAAACTCAGATGCAGGGGCGTTTTGTTGGAGTATCCCACTGTGGTGAGGAGCCAAATGCATCCCTGAGACACCTGGGATGGCCCAAGGTTCTGGACTAAGGTGGTGAGGCAAGTCACGGGTAGACAGAACCCCTGGATTTAGTGAAGCTCCCAAATGATTCTGATTTCTGATGCCCTGTCAGTCCCCCTCCCTGTCAACCACAATGCCCAGGTTGGTTTGTCACCAGCCCCACACTGACTAACCGTAGCTCCTGGCTGTGTTTCAGGCTCTTCCCACGTCCTAGCTTCTGAACACCGACGTGCTGACTCCAGAGATCTGCCATGAAACCACACTTGAAGCCATGGCGACAACGAATGCTCTTGGGAATATTTGCGTGGGGGCTACTCTTTTTGGTGATTTTCATCTACTTCACTGACAGCAACCCTGCTGAGCCGGTGCCCAGCACCTTCCCCTTCCTGGAGACCCGGGGGCTGCTGCCCATCCAGGGCAAGCAGCGGGTGATCATGGGGGCCATGCACGAGCCCTCCTCGCCCAGGAGTTTGGATGCCAACCAGGTGCTGCCCGGTGGACACCCTGCTGGCTCCTTTCACACAGGTCCAATGGGCCCGCAGAAATGGGCGCGGGCCCGAGCCGGGCTTGGAAATGAAGAGCTCTTTCCATCCCAGCTGGGGAGGAAATCCCAAAGCGCTTTCTATCCGGAGGAGGACGACTATTTTTTTGCTGCGGGTCAGCCAGGGCGGCCCAGCCACACTCAGGGGACCCTGGGACTCCCCTGGCTCGGGGAGTCGGAGGCAGCTGGAGCAGTTCAGCGGAGACACCTGAGGAAGCGGCCCCGGGGGCAGGGGGAAAGCCACGCGCCCGAGGAGCTGTCCGCCTCCATGTCCAGGGCCTTCCTGTACCGGCTGTGGAAGGGGAACGTCTCCTCCAAGATGCTGAACCCGCGCCTGCAGAAGGCCATGAGGGACTACCTGGACGCCAACAAGCACGGCGTGCGCTTCCGCGGGAGGCGCCGGGCGCGGCTGAGCCGGGCCCAGCTGCTGTGCGAGCTCCGCCGCGTGCGCGTGAGGACGCTGGACGGCACCGAGGCGCCCTTCTCGGCCTTGGGCTGGCGGCGGCTGGTGCCCGCGGTGCCCCTGGGCCAGCTGCATCCCCGCGGCCTGCGCAGCTGTGCCGTGGTCATGTCCGCGGGCGCCATCCTCAACTCCTCTTTGGGGGAGGAAATAGGTGGGTCCCACCAGGGGGATGCCCGTCACCCCGTCTTGCGCCAGAGGGGAAGGGGGTCTGGTGCCTCTGGTGCGCACCTCTGGGCTGTTACTGGTGGGAAAGGCTGGGGGGGGGGGGTGCACTGGATGTCTCCAACGTCAGCTGAGGAGCCTGTTCCCCGGTTGGGACCGAAGGGGACCGGCCCAGCAGAGCTATTCTAGAGCAGGATGCTAGGGATTCTTGGGGAGCTAGAAAGATGTCCCTCCTATAGCTAGTGCCAGTGGGGGTGGAGGGCAACCCCTCCAGGTGCCCTGTGTCCCTTCTCACTGCTGGTGTCTCAAAAATTGTTCCCACAGAGATCACAGTCTACATCAGTCCTAGGCTTCCCCTGGTGCCTGCAGAGTCCAGGGCAGGCCACGGGGTGGCTGGAGGAGGGGGAGGAACAAAGGGTCTCCACAGGAGATCACCCAGTCAGGTGTGTCCCCTGCTGAGGGGAGACATGATGACAATTTTGATTACTTCGGGAACCAAATCCTCCCGCTGTTGAGTACCTGTCCCCACAGGAAAGGGACCTCTTCTGTTGGCACAGGAAACATGAGCACTGTAGGCACAATCCCAGCCTTTGGGTCATGACCAGTGCACCTAGTAGGGGCCTTGTCCAGGATGGTCAGTAGCCTGCCTATACCTGGACTTGTCTTCCCTGCCAGTCTGTGTTTGAACCCATATCAGGACCCCTGGAGCACAGGTACTTGGCAGCTCCTGGATTGGAGTGCTCAAGAACAGCAGCAGGATATGGAGAGACACTGATAGATTCATTTTAAGGGCTTGGCTCAGTGATTGCCGGGGCTTGAAAAATTTGAGGTCTACAGGGCATGCCAACTGGTGGCACACTGAGACAGGGTCTCTGTGTTGTATTCTTGAGGCAGAAGCCATTCCTCAGCACTTCTTTGGTCTCCACTTTTGTTCTTAAAGCCTTCAACTGATTATATAAGGCCTATCTCCTGGGGAGAGTGATCTGTCTTCCTCAAACTGTACTGATTTAAAAGTTAATCACATCTAGAACGTACCTTCACAGTGATATATGTGTACACTGCTGTTTCATCACACCACCAGCATGGTAGCCTAGCCAAGTTGACGCAGATCATTAAGCATCCTAGCTCCTTATCAGTCTTCAAGTAAAATATTAGTGCTTGTGTATCTCTTGGTTGCAGAAAGTAGGGTCGGGCTGAAGTACCATCTCCTCACAGAGTCTAGGCTCTACGCTGCATAGGCTGGGACTGGACGGCCACAGAATTCTGGGTTGCGTTCATTTCCCTGTCTTCCCCAGTCTGTCCCGCCCCTTCTTGTCAGAGATCTGTTCTTTTACTGGTGTCCTCCTCTCCCTCAGCAATTCTGAATCCCTTTGCTCCCCAGACTTCTCTCTTTGGTCAGGCTAATTCTATTGCTGCACCAGTAAGCAAGCAGCTTGGCCTTTTAGGTGATTTTATTCATTTAATAGACATATGTCTTGCCCCTACTGAATGTGTGGCTCTGTACTAGGTATAGGAGGCCAGTGTGGCTCACCCTCAAGTCCTGATGTGAAGCAACCACATCTAACCCATTCTCACTGCAGTTGGTCTTGGATCATAACTTGTCTGGAAGTGACATTCAGAAGGCATTGCTCCCCCATTACAAAGAAATAATAGTTGTTTCTTGGCTTCATCTGAAGCAGGTCCCTCAGTCGTTCTGTGTCCTTGAAGAGTGACTGGTATTGCAGAGCTACCTTAGAGAAGCCATGCCACTGTAGGAAGGCTCAGAAACCCAGACCTCAGCTCCGAAGTCCCCGGGAGGGAGGCTCAGTGGGATTTTCCAAGACAACAAATATGGGCTTGTGGTCTTGGGTCCCTGGTCTATTCCAGCAGGCTCATAACAACACTGTCCCTGTGTCACATAAGCTTGTAGCCAAAGCCAGAGCAGAGCAGCCTGCAATTTATTAAGAAAGAGCACTGGTTTAGAGGTCCCTGGGGTGAAGTAACACCACAGTTCTTTCTCATTTCCGAGGACCAATATTAATAATGTAGAGGAGGAATTTAAGTATTATGCTTTGAAGCAGGCAGTAACTTGCTTCTGGTGTTGCTTTGTTTTAAACACCTCTGCATCATAAATACTTAGTATTTGGATTGCTCTCGCATGCCAGAGAGAATTCCCTTGCTCTTTATTTCTGCATAAATATTCCTGACCAGGGCCTCTTAAACTCTATTCAGAATTTGAAAGAGAAGATGAAAGACATTGGGAAGTCCGTGTTTCTGAAAAACATGAGATGCCGGAGTTACATATTTGTTAGTTTCCAGCATTCAAATTTTAATCTATGTTGTGCGCTCTTAGAGGAAGCTTTATGATTAGAATTGTAAAATCACAAATGAAGAACATGCCCGGAATTTTTTTTTTTATTGTCTTTCTTGTTTTATCTGGGTTCCTTTGACTCAGATTTTGTATCTATACATTTTAGGACAAATAATCAGAGTGCCACTCAATTTGGAAAAACAAAGTCTTTCATCCTTATGAGTTGGCATCTCAGCCAGCTTATGAGCTGTATCTGCCAGGTGCTGACCTCTCTCCTAACCTGCTCACCTGAAGGTCTCACTGAAAAATGCATATGCTCATAAATGGCTCTCACGAGAAGCCAGATTCACATAGACATTCCTCCTGCCACCTGGGAATGATTGGGGCATGCTGTTGCTAAACGCAGGTTGGCCCCTCAGTAATTGCTTGTGGATTGGCCAAGGGGAAATCAAAAGGCTCACTCAAGTCTTCTGCGTGATCTGAGAAAAAGCTGAAGCTGAGCTGGGGAGTGGCCAGAGAAGTTTGTGTTAAGTAGCCCCGGGCCCCTCCAGGCTGAGGTCCCCAGTACTCAACAGCTCCTTCCCTCCTTCCAGTCACACCTGGGGTCTGCGGATCGGCTGCCCTTGGGCTCCCCCTGGTGTTTGTTCCACGGCCAGTACAGTCCTGTCCTCCACGCGCTTAGACCCTGGGAACTGTTTTTGCTTAGAGGGAGACTAGCAGTTGTGAACAGGCCCACTCTGAACATCCTGGTGAAAAGAATCATCCGCTGTTTTGGAAACATGGAACATTCTTTCCTAGAGCCGTGAGATGGTCTTTTGTCACTCCTACGTATCAGCAGTAGTAGTATGCTGGTGACGTCACCACTAGGGCTGCTGTGGAACACACTACAGAGGGCAGGTCTATTCTGGAAGAACAGAAGTGGCCTTGATGTGGAAGACCAAGGTCTGCATATTTGAATGTTGCAGACTAATGGCAGGTGGGTGGGAAATGGGAGGGAAGAGATGGGGGGGGTGTGGAGGGTAGAGTTTGGAACGCGGTATGTCGTGCTGACTTCAAGAAGACATTTCACGTAGTCCTTCAGACAGCATTAGTTATTGATCGACCACCAAATCTCTGCCAGGTCCTATACTAGACACAGATGAAAGGCAGAGATTCAGCCCTGGAATTCTCTATCGGAGAAGTCTAGACTGTACATAGACAGTTCCAGTATTCTGGGAATAGAAGGACAGGGAGATAAGTGGATCAGGAGGATAGAGACGATAGTGGAGTCCTAATCTACCCTGAGGGCTGAGGGCTGAGTGGGAAGAGAGAGGATGCCAAGGAGGCAGATGTGGGCTGAAGACTCAGTGATAGGTGCCACTGGAGATTGTTTATAGGAACAAGGGCCCATTCTAGTGCCTTTTCTCTATCAGAATCCTTACGACTCTAGGTAACAGGTAGATGCAGTTGTTCCCACCAGACCGATAAGGAAATGGGGGCATCTGGATCACGTGGGCAGAGCCTGGAGTCACCTCCATCTGGATTACAGGAGCTTCCGCTCCCACCCTGGACACCAGGTGCAGAGGCAGTGAGATCATCCCAACAGGGAGGCAGAGGGTGTATTCTCATTTTATCAGAGTATGTCAGATTTCTGCCCCTGTGACAAATACCTGAGACAGACACTTAAAAGCAGTAAAGTTTTATTTGGGCTCATGGTTTCAAAGGTTTCGACCCATGGTCAGTTGGCCCTGTTGCTTCTGGGTCTTTTATGAAGCAGCATGTCACAGGAGAGGGGAGTGCTGGAGGGTGCTCACCTCAGGGCAGCCAGGGAGCAGAGAGAGGTGGGAGAGGCCAGCCTCTCGGCCTCCTCTCAAGGGCACACTCTCAGTGACCTACTCCCTTTTACTAAGCCCAGAGTTTCCTGCACTTCCCTACAGCCCGGTGTTTTGGTCAGTGTTTGCGTTGCTGAGACCAAAAGACCTGACAAGAACAATTACAAGAGGAAAAGTTCATTTGGGCTCATGGTTTCAGAGGTTCAGTTCTTGGTGGGCCAACCTCGTATCTCTGGGCCCAAGGTGAGGCAGAACATCACGGCAGAAGGAGGTGGTAGAGGAAAGCAGTTCTGCACATGACAGCCGGAAAGTAGAGAGAGAGCTCTGCTCACCAGGGACAGTATCTAGCACCCAATGGCACACCCCAGTGACTACCTCCTCCAGCCATCTGTCCTGCCTAGGCAATCCACATCAGTGGATTAATCCACTATTAAGTTACAACTCTCATAATCTAGTCATTTCGCCTCTGAATGTTCTTGCATTGTCTCACGTACGATCTTTTGGAAGATACCCCTTATCCAAGTCATCACAGCTGGGGACAACGCCTTTAGCACATGGGCTTTAGGAGATAGTTATCCCAACCATAACAAGAAAAATCAACCTGCATCCTGGATTTGATGGCACAAGGAAAGTAAGAGACGAGGGGATCCTGCCAGCGGAGAGACCAGGGCAGTGAGAATCAGGAGATGAATCAGGCCTCAGCCCCAGTCCCTGGCAGGCCATTTCCCAGCGACTGAAGACTTGTTCTCTCTCATTATTTCAAGTTTTTGCTTTCTGGTCGGTGGGTCAGGAGGAAGAGGGGAGAATGCAGAGCCCGGGCCAGGGAAAGGCAGTGCCTTGGTGCTGGTGGTCTCCTGGCCTGGCAACCAGGAGTGATGCTCTTTCAGCGTATGCGCTTGGCCAGGCTCTGTTCTTAACGTCAACACAGCCCTGCTTGGGCCTGGAAATGCCTTCTCTAGAAATGGAGCTTTACTCTATTGCCCTTGTGCCTGCCGTCTGGTCTATTTCTTCTTTTTAAAATCTGAATGGACAGCTCAGGTTCTTAGGTGCTTCCCCGACATCACCGAGGCAGTGTAGAGCCAGGCCTATGTGAGGAGACCTCCTGGCTCTTCCTCCAACAGGCCCACCTAGTCCTGCTCACTGACAGCTTCCACCAGCTTCAGCACCAGCTCCATCAGCTCCGCCTCTGCCTGTGAGGCTGTTGGGAGGCTCAGAACCCAGCTCCACATAGGGCCATGGATGGACAGTGAAATGCTGGGAGGTTTTTAAGGGTGTCCTGATTAATGTCGAACTTCTACTCAGTTCATTTGAAAAGCACCTGCCACTGGGACCCTGGGGTTGCTCATCTGACCTTGAGATGGAGGCTGTGCAGAGGGGCAGCAGCCCGGATTCCCGGGAGAGCTGTGGTCGGAGAGTGTCTGAGTCACACTCCCTCCCTGGCTTGTCCCCTCTGATTTTCTACCTTCTCAGGGAAGTACCATAGATCATCACTTCTGACAATTCCGTCTTGGAATTCGATCTTAATTGGAAATGTTCAGATATTTTGGCATCGTTTATACAAAGCCTAGATTCCCTCAGTTATAGATTGACAAACATTTTTTAAGACCCACGTAGCGTCCCCAGGGTCCTTTTACTGGTCCAGAAGTTAAAAATATTATATAGCTTTGATATCTGCAGGGACCAAGCAAAGGTGATGAGGGATAGAACCACTGGCTTTTTAGTACAAATTGAGGTATAGCACCCAACAACAGTCATCATCAGATTTTTTTTTTTTTTTTAACCACTAAGTATCATTGTCAAGTGCAGGTTTCACTTAAGGTTGGCCTCAATGAAGAAATCAAAATAGTTGATTTTGTGAAATCTCAACTTTTGAGTGCCTTCATTTTTCAGATCCTGTGTAACCAAGTGGGAAGCAAAAGAAAACACTTCTGCATATCAGTGACATGCAAAGGCACTGTGTTATCATGTTGAGCTGAACTAGCCACATGAAATACAGTGTGTAGTTTTAAAAAAATTACTGACAGACATACTTTAATCATTCATACTTGAATATTTGACAGATGTTTTCTCAAAAAGGAATTAAGGGAGACTGTCACCTTTAGGAAAAATAATGGACAATATTTGTTGCAGATGATAGAATTTAAGCTTTCAACTCATGTTTCAACAATACTTGAAAACTAATGAGACCCATAGTGGTTAATCAATGTGATTTTCTGATACTTTATAATAAAATGCATCAATATTTAGAAGATCTGCCTAACTTTTTTAGCAGAGAGTTTTCAAATGATCGTTACATGATATAACAAAGTCATGTGTGAATAAAGAACCCCTCAAGAATAAATAGACTGATGGATCATAGAGTGTCAGGATTTATTGGACTCTTGGATTCGCACCTATTTGAATTTTTAAAAGTGGATTTTTGGAAGCCTATCTTTAAAACACACTTGTTCTGAGAGGCTTCCTGGGAAGACTGCTGGGTTGGAGGAGGCAGACATAACTGATTCTGGAATCATGAATTTATTAGGGAAAAAACCCAACTCATTGATGTGTTTCAGTTTCCACACTGTGACCAACCATTAACAAATCAGCACTTGTGAAGTTCTGATGAAGTTTTAAAGAAGAATATCTGCAGTTCTCTGGAAGGATTCTTAAAACAGCCTTCCCTTCTTCAATAATGTATCTAAGTCTTCATACACTATGGCTAAAACAACATATTGAAAGAGATTCTCTTCTAAAAGCCAGTCAGTGAAGGTTTTAAAACATTCAAAATATTGTCATCCTTCTCACTAATTTTATTCTAAAAATACTTATTTTGTTTAAAAAAATTTTATTTTAATATAAACTAATAGACACTTAAAATTTTCTGTTCTACTTTCTTACACAGAAAATAGATTACAAATAATTTTCTTAAAGAGGTACTGATACTAAAATGTGAGTTCTACTGCTTTGAGTCCATTCATTTTTTCTAGCTAAAGTATCCTTTGGTTTTCTATGCCAATAGATCATTTAGTAAAAATAAGAAAGAAATTCAGAACAGAAAAATATCAACAAGTGCTTAAAATTGTAAGGAAAAAATAAATTTTAATTGGAAGTGTTCTGATTTTTTGACACCATTTATACAAAACATAGATTCCCTCAGTTCCAGAGATGAATAAGCTTTATTTTTTTTTTCCTAAGGAGTCAGATAGTAAACATTTCAGGCATTGTGGGCCATATGGCCACTTTACAGTTTACTAACAGAATTGTCCTGCAGGTCACACATGTTGACTCTTGCAAATTTTCCCCTAAAAGAATACTGGAGGATTTTTAAAATGCATAACCAGGTGTGCTTTATGCATTCCCTGTTGTAATCTTGGTACTCAAAACTGGAATCCCGATTCTTTTGCATTCAGGACTTGCTAATAAAGGCTCCTACTGTAGCCTGGTTTTAATGGGAGCATCGCTGGTAGTTTCTGCTCTTCAAGGAAGAGGAACATGTCCAAGAAGAGCAGAGCATAATCCAAGCAAAGGAGGCCAGCTGCCTCCGTTTCTGGGTGGGGTGTAGTCACAGTAAATGCCATGCCCTCATGTCCACAAGGCACTTGAACAAACAGAAATACATGACCCCACCTCTCACCCTCACAAACAGGCAATGTCATTGTTGCAAGCTAAATTGGAAATTGCATGGGAGGGTTGAAGCTAAAGCAGCCCTCAGAAATTCCATTGTTGCTCACAGGCTCTGGTTTTGGGGGATTTTTAGAGATGCATGTGTCCATAGCCTACCTTAAGTGAGGGGCATTCCCCACTTCTATCCTTAGTGAGGTGGGCCCCACTGTCCTCCCGCTTCCTCTGTGTCTCCCTCTCAACCTCCATGATTTGGGAGCCTTATTTTCATCCAGCAACTCTTTGCCCAAAATTCAGAGAACTTAACAGAGAGTCTGGCTGCCAGGTTGAATGAAGGGTGCTGGAGCCTGATGTGTAAGGGCAAGCATGGTGGTCCACAGTGTACCACTTCAGAGAATAAGGAGGCTGGCCGGTGGTGACTCTGGTGGTCTTGCAGGGCTGCCCAGTCAGTCAAGCCGTGGCTTTGAGAACACAGAAGACTCAGGCTGCTCTCACATGGGTCCTCCTTGACTTCAGCAGCAGTATGGAGGGCTGCCTGGAAATCAGGGTTGGTTTTCTTTTACGCAGAAACCTTTACCAAAAGGTAGCAAGGTGGAATTGGGTGCTGTGGCTCTCCCCCTGTGAGGGGTGCACTTGATCTCTGTGAAGGATTAGATGCAGCATTAGATGCAGTTCTTCGTCACCATGACCAACTTCAGGGTTCCACAGGTAGTAAGAAGCCCAGACCGGCAGACTCTGAGCAGCCCGCGCCTTCCTAACATCTTTACCTGCTCCTGTAGATCCACCTTCCAAATGGCTTGGAACCTTTGGGGGAATGGCTGCATAAAGTGCGTCACTTGTAAAGAATGTGAAAAGATAACAAGCAATTAAATATAACAGGGTCACCTGTGATTGAGTACACACACACACACACACACAAACACTGTCACTTAATGTGTCACATGTCGCTTAACAGGGATACACTCAGAAAAAAATGCTTCATTAGGCAATTTCAACATTGTGTCAACATCATAGAATACACTTACATAAACTAAGATAGTTACAAATGTCACCAGGCAACCTAATCTGCATGGGACCTCTGTTTTACACATGATCCCTTATTGACTCACATGCCATAATGCAGTGTGTGACAGCATGTGTACTTCCATGTTGATCTCCCTAGCCAGGATGACATCATAAATCAGCAGTAAATTATCTGAAAAATATGTGTATGGATATGTTAATTTTACTGGTGGTGTCTGATTAGTTTCAGGTATTGAAAGATTTATTTAAATATTTTTCCCTAGAAAATGTATTCTTTTTTTTTTTTTTTAGATAATGTATTCTATAGGAAGAAAAAGTAAGCTTGTTATTTATGTACCCTTAGATTCTCATGACGCAGTTTTGAGATTTAATTCTGCTCCTACACGTGGTTATGAGAGAGATGTTGGAAATAAAACCACTGTGCGCATCATTAACTCCCAGGTAAGACGGATGGAGTTTTTCACAGGGGTACCTTCTGTAGGTAAATAATTTAACTGGATGAGTGAACAGAAATGATCTGGCTGTCCATAACCATGATACTTGCTTATTTTTGTGGGTCTTGTAATTATAAAAATTAATGATGAAAAATGCAGAGAAACAAGAATTTAGATGTGAATTAATGACTAGGAAGAAATAAGTAAGATCAAAGGACAAATCAGAATAGATATAGAATTTTTTATAATCATAGACTTACCATGTTCCATTTTGTGAGCTGAGAAAAGGCAACTCAGCTTAAAAGAAATCATGGCAATGAAGGCCAGGGAGAAAAACAAAGGCACAAAATCTGAGGGTCTCTATTTTATCTTTGAAACTTGAGTTTGTTATTTGAAAATTTAAAAGCTGAAAATGAGTTGTTTAATGGAAAATGGAAATACCTCTTTTCTTCATGTTCTTAATAAGAATGTCTTCCAAATTTATGGCAAAATTACTCTCAGAACCAACTACAAGAATTTCTAGAGTTTCAAAAAATATGTAGAAAAAATATGAGGTGATAAGTGATTTATGGAAAATTGCTTGCAGAACAAACGATTAGCTCTTTGTACAGTTCACTGCACCAGGCAGCCTGCATCGAGGTAAGAAACAATTACCATATTTCCTTAATTCAGAGAGATCATTGGCTGTAAGATCCACAACTCGTTTAATAACAACTCCTCAGAGAAGAAGAGATAAATCCGACCAAATTAAAATACATGCTGCCTGTAAGATAATCCTAACCTCAGACACATTAAAATATATAAAAAAGTGCATTTTAATAATGGAAAAAAAAATATTGCCTCTTAAAATTGAGGGGGGAAAAAAACCAGAATTTTACCCCAAAATGATAGTTTTATAAAAAGATGATTGGCAGCTGAAATTGACGAATTCAACCGGAACCAGATAGGGCCACAGAGGGAGGACTGTGCTGGCCCTCTGGAGGCTGCTTCATAACTCAGCTCATTCACACCCACACTGTGTCTAAATTACATGTGGAGGCTATTATAGAGAGGCCAGGGGCTTGCATTAGCCGGGGAGTTCTGTGTTCCAGGGGCTAGAGCTCAGGCCACTAGCTATTCGTGCATCTCCCTAAGTATTCTTTGAGTGCCTGAGTGTGCAATGAAAGCCTCTCCCCTCTCCCAAAGGCAAACAGGAAGCCCTTTTATCCTTGCTCTGGATCCCTCTTTTAAATTTTGAGCTCTTTTTTAAAAATATGCTTTTGAAGTAGTAAACACTGGCTGCATTTGAACTTTTTTCTCCTATGTGCTTGCAGATTCTGACCAACCCCAGTCATAACTTCATTGACAGTTCTTTGTATAAAGACGTCATTTTGGTGGCCTGGGACCCAGCTCCTTATTCCGCAAATCTTAACCTGGTAAGTGTTTCACTGATGCTCTGACCCCCGTGGTCAGGCAGGGCCTCGGACTGATTCATCATGGGAGCGGGTCAAGAATTGCATGTCAACAAAGTGAAATTGATCATGGGTCCTAATTGAGCACATATGTGTGCACACATTTTGATGCCCAGGTATGGAAGTACACTTGAACATTATCCACCAAATGCTAAATTGCTTTTGTTCTAGAAGAATGGAAGAAAGATGTACATATCTAAATGCTCAGAAATTCCTAGCTATACTAAAGGTTGGGCTGATTAAACTTACAATGGTTCTAATGTGACCGGAAGACATCCCCCTCAGAGTGGTTGCAAGACCTTTGGAAATAAATTAAAAGTGGTTGGCAAGAAAATCTAAATTTTGTGCATCCACAGCTCATTGTTATTCGAATGGAGCCTGTTCCAGGTTTTCCTTGAGTGTTCCTCTTTGCCTTCTGCTTCTGAACCTGTTAAATTTTATGCAATAGAGCTGAAACAAGTTTATTACTAGTCATCAAAATATACGCAGGCTGCATTTGGGACCTTCTGGCAAATCATCATCTACCTATGCAAACAGCTAGCAACTTTTAATGGAGCTTTGAATGAAAAACCAGTGAGCTCAGTTTTTAGTGAGGGTTGGAAAAGATGGACAATGTTTAGCCTAGCATGGTATGTTGTCAACTATGCAAATGTCTTTAACTTGTTTTTGCCATGACCAGAGAGCCTGCAACTTCCTTAACCCATTGTGTTATCATTTAGCTGTGCATCACCTATAAAAACTTAACTGTAGCATATAATATATAATTATATAATAAATAATGTGATTGAATAATAAAAACACTAATGGGAAGAATATAACTATATTATAGTATAATAATGTTAGCTAATATTAATTAATATAAGTATCATCTTCTGATTTCCAACCTATTTTAATGTACCCATATAATTTCACTGAAATATTCACAAAATTGAAAACTTGGGACTTAATTCATTAAGATGAATGTGGAGGCCAGGTATTGAGGACTCTACCAGGTAACATTCTAAGAAAGCTATCCAAGATAGAACGGCTCCCTTCTGAAGGAGTGTGGGTCACCATCCATCTTGAGACTGAGGCTGGACATTGATTGCCACCACATCTTAATAATAGGTGCAAATCAGAATCACCTGCAGAAAAAATTTTCAAAATCTGTCCATCAGACCTCCTATTTCCAGAAATAGAGGACATAGACTTGACTTTTTTTTTTTTTTCCAAAAGCCCTCTGGTTGATTCTCCTACATGTCCTCCACTGAAAATCAAACATTAAATGGGGCTTGGAACTTTTCAGATTTTTTGTCAGCTTGAGGTTCCCAGTTTTAAACTCGGGCAGCTCTCCTGCTATTTGTGAAAAGACCGCCTTTCTGTCTGTTGACCTTGTTTTTTTCTCTGTGGGAAATACCCAAGACCAGGGCACAGCGCTGTCCCACCTGACAGATGTGGGCAGAGAGGATGCCCAAATCCAAGCAACACAGCCCGTAGCTGCGGGGCCTGAGCTGCCACGTGATGATCTGGGGAAAGGAGAGTTTCCTTTTCTGGTCCCAAGTTCCTGCTGCTTCTTGGCTGGTACCAACTGGCTTGAGAGTTTAGTTGATTAAAAATATCTGATCCAGCTATTCTTAAACCACAGAAACGTTTCAGCTTTGGACAATGACTTGGGATCTTCCTATATCCCCGCGGTATACCCATGGCATCTACTTGAAAGTGAGCACAGTGCTCTCAGGGCCCTTAGACTAAGCCTTTTCCCAAACTGCATTTTATGGTGGCACCTGATACACTTCTGAAGATCTTTTTTAATCCAACCTGACTGTTGTTTTTTCAAACAGTATACCTACAATAAGTGCAAATGCACATTCTCATGAATATTAACAAATGTATGCACTCATGTAACCACCGTCATAATCAAGAAAGGGAACAGTTCCACCACCCCAAGAGTCCCCATGTCACTCCATCCCAGTCAGTCTTCGCAGCCCTGCTCCTGGGCCCTGGTGGCCATGGTCCACTTTGTCACCATAGATAAAATTGGGAGAATTTATTTTTTGAAACACACTCTTCATGACAAGATCAGCAAACTATGGCTGGCCAGATCTGGCAACCACCCGTCTTAATCAGTGCTACCACTGTAGCACTTAGTGATAGCCACAGAGACCATGCCCAGGGTTTCAGGAGTTTATCATCTGACCCTTTGCAAAAGCCTAGGAACTTCTGATTTATCTTTTTTCCTCTCATTTTGTTAAAAAGCAAAGCATCGTCTCTGCCAGCCAGAACCCTGGTCTTGCTTCGTACTTGTCCCTCAGGAAGGGTCAATGACCACGATAAGTCACGGTCCTGCATGCCCCCTCTATCCCCATCCTGGACTCAGCATCTACATCCACTTGCTTGCCTGCCCTTCTGTCTCCTTTTTACACTGTGGTTCCCTGCACTTGATTGCGTGTGTGTGTGTTTTTTTCCGTAGTGGTACAAGAAGCCAGATTACAACCTATTCACGCCATATATTCAACACCGTCAGAGAAATCCAACGCAACCATTTTACATACTTCATCCTAAATTTATATGGCAGCTTTGGGACATTATCCAGGAGAATACCAAGGAGAAGATTCAGCCAAACCCTCCATCTTCTGGTTTCATTGGTATGTGTATATTAAAAATTGTAATAATTGGGCAGGACCTCATATTTAATAAACATAGTCAGGTTACAGTAGAGCAGTTAACAGGTATATTTAGAGATTAGGCCAAGAAAATGAGAAATCCTCTTTTCCAGTTATCTATTACTATATAAACAAACACCTCCAAAATTTCAAGGTGTAATGCAAGAAATGCTTTATTTTCTCCCAGGATTTTGTGGATCAGCATGGGCCAGCCTGGATGATTTTTCTGTTCCATATAGTGTTGATGGAATAGTCGCACTTGCAGGTCTAGCCCCTTGGCAGGGAGAGCTAAAACCAGACCCCAGCTGGGACTGTTGAGCATGAGCCTGCATTCTCTTTCATGGTGGTCCCGAGGTAATTAGAATTCTTAAAATGGCAGCTCAAGATCCTAGGGAGAGGGTTCTAAAAGACAGGAAACAGAGGTTGTCATGTTCTGAAAGGCAATGCCTGGAGACTTGCCCGATGTCATGCGTGCTATTCAGTTGATCAGAGTGATCTCAGAGTTTACCAAGTTCATGGGGAAGTAACATAGACCCTACCCCTTGACGAGAGGCAAGAGAAACAGTCCAGGAATTTATAGGTCTCTTTAATTCACTACTCACCCCCATTCAGATGCCAGACCGAGGAGCTGAATCTGTGACCCTAAGACGGTACGGTGTAAAAGGTTACTGTTAGGTAAGAGCTTTGATGAGACTAGTTTTCGTATTACATAGAGCTCTCTTAATTGGAGAGTCCACTAACTCTAATCCAAGAATGGATTTATATATATCAAGATAATCACACTTAGCCTATATATTTTCAGCCAGGTGTTAGACCTCAAAATTTGTGGTTTTGCTCCGTTTCTTTATGTTTCAGCCTATCACCAATTACTTATTTGATTCTATCCAAGTTGTCAATATTAAGGCATATCTTAGATCCCCAAAGTGATAGGAAGACCACAGGAAAACCAAAGGATATTGGTTTTGTCGCTTTCCCAATTTTCAATGAATTTACCTCGCTGATCCACCCTTGGGCTACACAAAGGTCCCTCTGAACAGAAGAGAGATTTAGGGAGATAATGCTTGTTTGGTTATGGATGCAGGATACACATATATCTGGAAGCAAGGCTTTCAGACTTGCACGTTTTGGAGTGGGTTTATACTATTGTAATAATGTAAAATATTTTACGTAGGACTCCAGAAGAAAAATTTATAATAGGACTGCATATTATTTTCCTTAAGTCTTATTTTCCCCCCTTCTTTAAAGCCATGTTTGAAACTCTTTGTTTCCAAATCACCCATGAAATTCCAAATTTTTTATCTTTTGTGTAGTTTCATAGGATCCTTTTGATTTAGGAGAGAAAGTATTATCTGGTTTGCCAGCAAAGGGTAAACAGGAGAGAGTAATGCTTGGACAGCATAATAGAATGTGGCACAAGTTTTATAAAGACTTCTTTTCATATTGTCACCTTGAATTCGTGTGAATAATGTTTGATTAGGACAAAGGGGGGGACTGTCAGATATAATTATTATTGACATGTAGTTTTAAAAATTCAAAAGTTATGTTGTTATTGGCAAGAAAAGTACTTGCCCACACATTTTGTTGAAGGAAATCATGCCACATATGACCAGCTTCCTTTGATTGCTATTTATCTAGAGTCTGGAGCTTGCAAAGGCTCATGATTACCTTTAAGGCTTCCTTTGCATGAAAAGGAAACTGCAATTCAATGTCATTGCAAGACTGTAGGTCAGGGATACCTAAATGTGAGTTTCAATCCTTCTGTGCCACTCGCTAGCTTTCTGACTTTGGTCAAGTTGCTTCATTCTTAGTTTTTTTTTTTTTTTTTTTTTTTGATATCCTCAGGCAAGGAACAGGAATAATGATAATAAAATCTTTAGACGGATAAGGTATCTTGACAATTTACAATCATTATTATTTTCTAGCACTGCCTCATCCAATACAGCAGCTATTAGCCACATGTGACTATTTAAATCTCAATTAATTCAAATTAAACAAGAGGATAAATTGTTTCTGAGCCCCAATAGCTCCCTTTCCAGTTCTCAACCACGTGTTCTTGGTGGCTTGCATATCAGACGGTGCGCATAGAGAACTCTGCCATTGTCACAGAAAGTTATGCAGGGCAGCACTGTTAAGTTTTACCAATCAAAGAAAAACAGCAAGTTGATAAGTTCCCACTCAGCAAGCTGTGCTGTATGGGCGGGATTGAAGATACAATAGCAGCCATAGTCTGACTTTGTTAAATCCCCTCCTCTTGAGCTTCACCAGGGTTGTGTGGGAGCTCTCACTAAGGATGGGCAGTAGAGGAGCCCGGGTGAGCTTGGACAGCACCCTCTGAGTAAGTTCCCTGAGGCTGTTGTCGTCTTTGTTCTCCTTTTTGGTCTTGATCAGAAACAGGCTGAGAGCCACAGTCTGTTTTATCTGACATTTTCAATAGCAGTTGAATGGTGTCACCCACATCTCAATCTGTCTGCCATAACAACTTTTAAAAAGATCAATGAGTTTTGTTTTTTTTTAATCAAAAAGTGTTTTCCAAATGCCTCTTCACGTTTGAAGGTCATGTTGAAAAGTATTGACCTGTTGTCTCAGTAGTCATCATATCCAAGCACTCTCACCTCTAACATCCGCTCCTGAACAAAAGAACCCATGGTAGAGCTATTAGGAGGGATTAGAATGTCGGCACAGTCCAACATTGTGCCCTTGGTACACAGGCCGCCAGGCCAGGGTGGGTCCTTGTTCACAGAACAGCTTGGCAGCATCCCTCACCTCCTGCTGGGCCCATCCACATAGGTCTTTGCTCCAGATAAAGCTGCGAGAATTACTCTCTTCACTGACACGTTCATTCAGGCGTGAAAAATTGTCTCTGATTTGGGAACTTATATTTCCAAACCTATCGCCTACATTTTCTTGTATGTTTTTAGGGATCTCTGTATGTGAATAAAGGAACTCTAAAAGTTGGCTATTTTGTACATGAAAGACATTTCTTTTTATATGGATTCAATAGGGAAGTTAGATTCCCAGAGAGATGCCCCTTAAATGTAGTGTGATTGGTACTGTTCAAGAGGCTCAATTCAGCTAGAAAGGAGTCATCCACCAGTGGATACTAACTGAGCACCTCCTACGTACCAAGCAAAGGTCCTGCCCACTTGGAACATGCAGTGAAGTGGAGGAGGTAGGGACTATTAAGCACAGGTGTGTGGGCACAAATGAAAGGTAATCACAAACTGTGACAAATGCATTGAAAGGAGCAGGATGTGAAAAGGGCTGGGAAGTATCTGCTCTGGCCATCACTGTGTTTTTATTCTCAGTGTGGCAAGTAGTTGAAAAACAAAGCAAAGTAAGTACAGTTGGCCCTCCTCATCTGTGGGTTCCACACCTGTGGATTTAACCATCCATGAATGCATGTTCTAGCTCCGTGATTCTCAAAGTTATCATGCATCACAGTTGCCCATGAAGTGTATGCTTTTCACTGCAAAGCATAACTTAGCTACTAGAAACAATAAGCATGTATCACTTTTACAGTGTTTCTGTGGGTCAGGAATCCAGGAGCTGAGTGACTGGATGATTCTGGCTTGCAAAGTCTCATGAGGTTACATTTGAGCCCTCTGGACCAGGCTGGATGATCTGTGCTTCCAAAATGGTTTGTTGGTATGGCTGTTGCTGGAGGCCTCAGTTCCTTACTCCACCAGACTGCTTGGGCACCCTTATAACATGGTGCTGACTTCCCAAGAGCAGGGAATCTGAGAGAAAGAGCAAAGAGGAAGTAACAGGGTTTTTATGATGCAGTAAACCATCAGATTTGCTATATGCTATTCATTAAATAAGTCAGTTCTCTTGTGGGAAGAAAACTACATGGAGGCATGATTAGCAGGCAGAAACCATTCAGAGCCAGTTTTGAGGGTGTCTATGACAGCTTTTTAAACCAAATTACTAAGCGATTCTGAGTAGGTGGAGGTGGTGAAAATTTTCATTTCCAACCAGTTTTCAACTGGTGATGATGCTAGTCCTAAGACCACACTTTGGAAACAACACTTTTAGCTTTTTAAAAATCTCAGAACACTAGAAATCTAGTCGATAGGTAGACACATTGGTATATGTCCCAACAAAGGGATATGCACTGGCCTCAGTGAGAGGACTCAGGATTCCCGCTCATCCCTTACTCATACTGATCACGTCTTTGTTACAATGTTGAAACACAAGTGGGAGAATTATTTTTATTTGTGTTTAGTTAATTAAAATTATGATATCATATATTTATTATTATATTATTAACAATGTTATTATTAAGACAATATTATTAAAAATATAACATTGATCTTTGTCTTTGAAACTGTGTAGCATTGAACCCTACATTCCAGATTTTTAACTACAAATGCAATTATGCATTTCATTTCTTTTGAAGACATAGCTATAAAATTTACTGCCATTACTAATAAACAGATTTTATGTTCTTAAAAATTATTGTGAAATGACATGCATAATAGCTGCTTGTAAATGTCATTTTTAAAAGTGAACTTCTGTTTGTTTCTATATCTCCTTTTATTGGGAATACTGATTAATGGGTTATAAGTTAGGAAACCTACTCCCATTGATTTCAGAAAACCATCCTCTCCATAACGTTTGGTGGGATGATTTGGTGCAATGAACTAAATGTTTACATCCTCTCTAAATTCATATGGCAAAATCCTCACCTTCTATATGAGTCAGTTTTTATCACTTTCCAAATACCAGACAAGAACAATCTAGAATAAGAAAAGTTTATTTCAGGCTCACAGTTTGAGGCTCTGTCCGTGCTTGGCCTACTCCGTTGCTCTGTGCCTGAGTGAGGCAGAACGTAATGGCAGCAGGGGACAGTGGAGAAAAACACCTCAGCTATGGCAGAGGAAAGAGTGAAGAGCCAGGGACAAAATATTCCCAAGGGCATGCCCCAGTGAGCTACTTACTCCAGCCATGCCCCACCTGCCTACAATTACCAAACGTGTTCATTCAAATTATTAATCCATCAATTGGACTAATCCTCTGATGAGGACACAGCTTTCACAATCTGATCATTTCACCTCTGAACATTTTTTGGATATCATGTTTCCAACACATGAGTTTTTCAGGGAACCCTTCATACTCAAGCCATAACAACCCCCCAAAGTGATGGAGGTACCAGGTTGGGTCTTTGGGAGTGATGAGGTTAGGAAGGTTTAGCCATCATGGTTGGAATTAATGCCCTCATACAAGAGGTACCTCTGCCACCATGTGCAGATGCACCAAAAAGAGCCATCACTGAACCAGGAAGCAAAGCCCTCATTAGACACTGAATCTACTAATACTTTGATCTGTGTCTGCTTAGCCTCTGTCACTCAATTTTGGAGCAGCCTGAATTGACTACTAAGACATTTCATCCAATACTTCTATTCTAGAAGGCTAACATTGTTTTTACACCTTCCTTAGCCAACCCTAGCCCACTACCAACTGTCTCCTTGATGGCTCAAAAATCATGTGGTTATGCCTTGTTGGATTCGGATGTGTGTGTGTGTGTGTGTGTGTGTGTGTGTGTGTGTGTGTGTTTCTGCAGGGAAAAGAGAAAGCAATAAATGTTGAAGAGAAAAAGAGTTTAGAAGGAATTTCTGCTGGGTTTATCAGTCTGCGTGTTTCTTCATTAGTTGGAGTGGGGATGTTTGGGTATCAGAATTTATCTCAGTACCCTAGGGCAGGGTTAAGTCTTTTCCTCTGCTGTAGAACATGTGTATTTCATTCCCAATGAGGAATAAAATCAGATTTCCTAGTGAAATCAAATTTGGACAGAAATACTTAGTTTGCAACTAAATAAATTCTTATGTTAACTGAAAATTATTATAAGCTTCCTTTCCTGCTTCAAGAGAAACAACAAAAGTTGTAGGATTTGAAGAACTCATAAATCATGTGATAGAAGCAAAATCTAAATACCTTTTCATCAAAATTTATTGTTGGTAAAACATCTCATTTCAGAAGTTTGTAATTTACATACATAGGAATTTATCAAATCTTATATGTAATTTAGTATGCTTTTAAAATAATAACTGAATTAGAGAATGTGTGTGAACCATTAAATTTTTGCATAATACAAATCTATATTTATTTTAAATGAATTCTCCCTTTATACATTCACTTTAATATTAATAAGATACTCATTAAATTTTTAATATCTATAATGTACACTTAAGTTAGTCCTTTCAAATTTCTAAAATAATATTTTAAAATCATGTTTTCTACTTTTTTAAACATTGGGACCCTATAAATGCTAAGCAAACCTGCAAAATATTTTGAAAAATCACTGTTAAGAAAAGAATATTCATTGAACTTAAACATGGAAACCTAACTCAAAATGTTTCACATTAATCACTGATCATTATTTTTCAAGACATTTTAAAATAATTTTTCATATGCATTTTGACCTTCAGTAATAAGGTAAGTGAAATATGACTTAAGTTTTTAAGAAATCCCATTACATTAACATGTAAGTTTGGGAAGGTTTAGAAAAAAAATTTTTTTAAATCCATATAATGATTTTGGTCCAAGGCCTAACCAAACCCTAGAGAAGAGAATGACTATCTTGGCTCAATAGCTTTTCTTTGGAACTTTTTATTTTATTTATTTGTTTATTTTGGAGGTGCTGGGGATTGAACCCACGGCCTTGTGCAAGTTAGGCAAACACTCTACTGACTGAGCTAGATCCCCAGCCCTCTTTGCAACTTTTTTGAAGAATCTCCTAGAACTTTGTAGTCTTTCTGAAAAGCAAAGCAATAAGTTTATTAACTACATGTTTAAACATTTTTTTAAAATACAAAATAACCCACACACACTTCCTGGAACTGCCATCTTAGTTTTCTTTTATTATGTCTTCCAAGTCTTGACCACACTGAATAGTGTTAACACTGGTGTGATGACCTCACCCTGTCTCAGCAAGCAACACCACAGAACAAACACACAGTGAACATTTGCTGAGCAAATGAGTGAAGCAGAGAGTGTGAGGTTGAGGTCTTTCTCTTAAATTCTTAACTTCCACGTAACTGGTTCCATGTATAATAGTATGGCCCCTCCTCAATCTATCACTTGGCGTGTGCATTGTCATTAAAACCGTGAACTCTGAAGAATCAGATCTTGGCCCAAAGAGCAGTTTGAGCTTGAGCAAGCTACTTACCATCTCTAAACCCCAGTTAATTGGCTTATAACTCAAACATACTAACTGTCCTTTTAACCTTGGGTTTTTTATGTGACTGATCACAATAACTAATATTTACTGTTTACTATGGTTGTGATGGGTCTTATCTAAAACTTTATGCTGGGTCAAATAAGACTGTATTTCCAAGCAGAATATTCATTAAAGGCTTATAATCAAGGTGAATATAGACTCTGGTTTCCTTTGCTATTACAGAGGATATATAATCATATCAGATAGGTATATCATAATTTATGCCTCTCTTTAGTTGTCGAATATTTTGGTTGACATATCATCAAACAATTATGTTGATGAGTCATTACTATATTCATCTACTAACACATACTTTGTAAGTTTATTTTATATATGACATCTAAAATTTTGTTTCCTTCAAGCTGATTCCTTAAAATAAATTCCTAGAAGTACTAATATTAGAGCAAAGCTTATGGCATTTTGATGATTGTGGCAAAGTGCTGGCTAATCACTTTCCTAATGACTAACTAGTTGAATTTCTATGTCAGAGTCCATATCTGTCCTCACAATTCACAGAAAGAAATAACTAGTGGATGGCATTGGAGATGTATTCTACATACTATTCCCTTCTCTAAAGGGATTCATACACCTACTGGGATGCACAAGTATTTTGAAAATTAAAAGGATGTAGCAAGGTAATTTAGATGAGGACTGGTTTCTTTGAAGCATAGCAATTTTTTCAATTTAAGTTTCTTACCCTCAGACAGTTAGCAGCTACTTGTTCACATATCAGGAGCATTTCTCTATTTCATCCCTAGTTGCCTACTAGAGATTTTTACCATATTATTTGGTGCGGTGAAGTCATTTTGATTCTGCTTCAGCCTAACTGAGTAAAGAATGATTTACCTGGAATCCCACGGCTTCTCTTTTGCCATCATAATATTAGATAATTTTATAGAAGATGAGTGAGCTCACCATGGATCAGAAAGCCTGGCTAACATTTGCTACCTACATACACAAGGTATCCAGGCAAACCAGGGGGCACCACAAGACAGACAGCCCGGCCTCCCATTCAACATACACATAGACATGGAGCTTGTTTAGAATGTACAGTTTCCAATTTTTTATTATAGAAAACATGAACACCCTCACTCTCTTTTGCAAAGGCAGCCTCTACTGATTATACTGAAAGCAATATTTCTGAAATTCACAGAGGCAAACACTATAATTTTGGGCTATTTAATATATACACAAGAATAATATGGTTAACAACAAGTCATAACTTCCTTTCTTTTCAATTTTATATTGCATTTTGGGATCTAATTTTCCAATATATCATCCAAACTCAGAGTGTTAACACAAAATAATAAGCCACTTAATGTCCTTTTTTGTGTGTGATTGTGTAAAATGTGCCACAAATTTGTTTGATTAGGAACAATAGTGCATTTTTCTGTAAATAATGAATCAAATAATACAATATAAACAAGCTAAAAACTGGCCTTCCAGTATTATTCTTGCATTTTTATTTCCTTTAATGAGCTGGATGCTTTTTAAATTTTTATTTTACTGCATCAAGTTCAAATTCTCAAACCATCTTTTAATTACAAATATTTTCTAGAAATGTCACTTATAAAGTCACTTATTTTATTGAAAGAATAGTTTCTAACTTTATGATCAAATCTATGGAGAAATCACAAAACATCTGCTAGATTTCCAATCACCTGGCACATTTAATATACTTAGCCTCTCACCTTTACCACTCAGAAAACTGTTTTGCAATGAACCATCAGTCTTTCTCAGAAATGCCCAGTTTACTTCACATATGAATTTTGTTCAACTGTTTATTAGAATTTATTTAAGATGATATTATCTCCTGTTACTTGAAATATGTTCTTTTTATACACATAGCTCATTTTGTTATTTGATGAGATAATATTTTCATCAAGGAGAAAATTCCATTATTCTTAATGATTTGGGATGCTATTTTAAATATGCAGCCAAGTAAAAATCAACATAATTTTTCTGTAATTACAATTAAGCTCAATGATTGTACTAGATTCTGGTAAAATACAAAATATGTCTCTATTTGCAAATAGAGATTTGCAGAGAACCTTATTCATTCAGAATTTGTGATAATCTGAGCATGGGTTCAAGAGTGCTTTTTAATCCAGGTTTTAGAGCAAATAAATGAGTGTCCACTTGCTTATTGTGCAAAGAAATCATATAACATGACATTTTACTAAGAACAGTTGAAAAGCATTTTAATTGGTTTGATAATTATGTTGCATGATACAATATTTAAAAGCACAGTTTGGCAAATCAATGCCTCTTGAGCCATGATTGCCTAGAAAATACAATATTTTTTTCTTCAAATGAATCCCTTGTATGGACTCATCTGTAAAAACCGGCCATATAAAGAACTTAATATTAGTTGAATTCTACTTAAAGATCTTAAATAGGTGGCTGAGTGCCCATTTGACTGGCTTGAAAAAAATACACTAAAAAATATTTAAGTGTTCATTTGCCTTTCAAAAAGTCCAATTCCATGTTGAAAGCAGTAAAACTTTTGTTAGTGATAAAAGCAGTTAATTTTTGGTAGTTGGTAAACAACATTATTTAACATAAAATCTCTTAAGTGATTTTTAGAGTAATTTTTTACTGAATTGCATGGTATGTGGTGATTTGTATTCTTCTTGCATTTTAGATAATCCTGAGCCAATATTAAAGAGGAAATGAAAAAAGAAGTCAATAACATTTTTAGCCTAACCAGATGTGAATTCCCCATGTCAGTCTAGCATGGGGAAATGATTATGAAGTAAGGTGATATTTTGAATTTAGGCATATATGGTATCAGTGCAGGAAAAAAAAAATTAACCTGGCAGACTTGGCTGCTTCTCCTTAGGAAGACCTGCTTATAAGTTTAACCCTGGGCTGGCATCTAGGAACTAGGCATTCAGAAAAGTTCCATGCCTGTTACATGCAAGGAAATGGGTTATGCTGGACATTGACTTTCCTTCCAAGAGACTAAAATCTTGTGTATGTGCCAGGCTGAGATGGCTTGTATGACAAGCTCCCAGTAAAAACTCTGCCTACCAAGTCTCTGACAAGCTTCCCTGGTGGGCCATATTTCATGTATTGTTGTCCGAGTCATTTGGGGTGCTGTAATAGAAATGACATAGGCTGTGTGTCATGGACAATAGAAATCTCTCTTCTCGTGGTTCTGGAGACCAGGAAGTCCAAGATCAAGGTACGAACCAATTTGGTTGCTGGTGTGGGCCGCCTTGTTTGGTTAGTTGGTGTGGGTAGCCTCTTATTTGGTAGACGGGGCTGCCTTCTTGCTGTGTCCTCACGTGGCATCATGGGAAGAGACCCTCTCTGATGTCTCTTCTCATAAGGACATTAATCCCATTCAGGAGGACCCCACTTTCATGATCTAATCGCCCCCAGAGGCCCTACCTCCTAATTCACATAAAGGATTAGGATCTGCACCCATGAACTCAAGAGGGACGAGGAGTAGATGTCGCAGCTCACTGTTGGAGGGACTGAGTCCATCCTGTGTGATTTCCCCGGGAAGAGGGTTCTGGAAGCTTGCACCTCGTTTCCCCTTGGCTTCCTGCCACGCACCTTGACCTTTGCTGACTTTGTATTGTATTCTTTGTCCTCATAAAACATAGTCACAAGTACGGCTGTGTGCCGAATGCTGTGGGTCTTCCTGGCAGATCATCAAACTTAGGGGTGTTTGGGGGACTCCCCACACAGTACGTTATCAGTGGTGATTTAAAGAACATTTGAAAGCCATGTGCTATTGATATTTATGTCATTTGTGGATGATGAGGCTCAGCATTCTAGCACTTCCCAAGAGATGCTGATGGTAGTAATCAAACGTTTTTCTCAGCATGACAAGTAGAATACTTTCTCCAGATATCCTAAGACTGGTTATAGGCTGGCCCCTATCTTTAATTTAAAGATGAGTTCTTTAGTTTAATATTTTAAAAGAAAGTTTCTCTAAATTCCCAATGATTTGCACTGTGCCTAGCTTGATAAATGTTGAAGTTAATTGAAGATGACTCCAATAACTCTTGAATGCTCCGCTCTTCACCAATTCAGTCCTGTCTGCCTGCAGTATCCCCTCCCCACCTGCTCCTTAGCACTCATACTCTGAACCATGTAAGCACTATTACACACTTCCAGACATTTACATCTAGTAAGTTTCTTCAGTGGAAATTTAGTAAAGTTTCAAGAAATTTATTCTTCAGGTTTTTATGTATTGCTATGTATAATTAACAGCTCTTAGGAAAACTGATGTATAGATTTAACCACATCTAATAATTATTTTCAGTATTTATTAAATGACAGAATCTGAATCTAAATGAAAATTTATATATTAACAGCATCCTTAAGAAAAATAAAAAGCCAAGTATGCATATACCAAATGAACTATCCATGATGATGGAAAATTGTTAAATGTTAAAGAGTATCTTCCCCTTTGGAACCATAATTCTCTTTGTCCACCTTTCATCTGTATCCAATGAGTTGCAAAATGGTTTTTTAACTTCCTTTTGAAGGTGCTTTCATACCAATTCCAGTATCCAGTATACTACTGTTGACTGCCATTTAAAGACTTTGGGAAGATTCTACTATTAATGAAATTTTAGGATGCTGTCAGCTGAAGTTCAGAATAACACAAAGCCACAAGTTCATATGGAAATACAAAGTGAAATGGGAAAGCATTGTTGCAAAGTCACCACCAGATAGGTAAAACTCAGGAAGAATTATGCAGATAACTCAGGACACTTTCTTAACCTCTGTTGACTTTCAGTTTGGACGGATTGTGAACAAACTGAAAAACTCTTCCATTTGTGAAGCTCTTGAAGTTATTTTAAGGTATGAAGTATTTGTAAAAGAAAATCATATGTGTACTCATTATATTGAAAACATGACTTTTATTCTAGTCTTATGGGAAATGTAGCAATTAGCTAGCAACAAGAATAATAATTTTCTCTAGAAAACTTTTTAGAATAAAATTCAAGTATCCAGTAACTTGAGACCAAGACAAGAATAAGGCCTCTTGAGAAACTACCAAAGAGTCTTCTGACTTGGATTTGGGTAGCAGTTCACTTCTAAATCAGCTGTCCACATGCAGGATGTCTGACTACCTGTGATAGCTCAGAGATCCCATTTTTCAAAGATGATGTTTGTTGTACCATCCTGGTCCTCAAAGCTTGGTTGGAAGACAAACATAGTCCAGAAATGTGTGTTATTGCACTACAACTAGATTAATGTAGAAATTGAAAGTCTTTAGAAACTTATAGCAACTCAACCTAGCCAACACATCCAAATAAATGGTCATTTTTCTAGGTAATTCATCTATATTATAATTTACAAATGTATTCATCTGTGATGAATTGAATTTTTTTCTGGATGGCCCTTCACTTCGTATAATTTAGGAATTTTTTTTAAAAATCAGATTCTTATACCCCAACACAAACAATGGAACCTACATTTTGGGGATGAGGATAAATCCCAGCAACTGCATTTTAACAAGCTGCCCAAGTCCTTTGTTTTCATTCTCAAATTTGAACACTACTACTTTAGGAGGAGAGCCAGCTGCATGATTCATGTATTTTTCTAAGTGTGACATTGTCTTTGGGAGCCAGCCAGTCTAAGAACCAGAGACGCAAAGGTCACAACTGACACGAAGTTGACTGTAGTCCCCACAAGATGCAGGTATGTTAGTGGCTCATGGAAACATCCAGGTAACAGATACCTGTGGTTCCTGGGTATGATTCTATTGCCAGTTTATAAGATGCCTTTGTGCAAAAGATGTCCTTGAAGCCACCTCATGACATTGTGCAGGGAAAATGTAATAAATACAGTCATCCCTAAGTGTCTGTGGGGATTGGTTCCAGAATCTCCCTTACACCACAGTTGATGGATGCTCAAATATCTACACACAATGGCATAGCATTTGCATATGATCTAGGCACATGCTCCTGTATGCTTTTAGTCATCTCTAGAATACTTAAACTACCTAATGAAATGCATGTGCCAAATAAGTAGTTGTTATACTATATTGTTTAGGGAATAATGGTGAGATTAAAGGCCTGTGCATGTTCAATACAGATGCATGTTTTTCTAGAATATTTTTGGTTGGGTCTGCCAATGTGGAGCTCTGAAACACTGAAGGGCTGCATGTCTATCAATCAATGATGCTTGTGATAGGAAGAGCACTCCCTTAGTGGTTCCCTGTTTGCAGCCAGCACAGTGTATGCATGCCCAGGTGAAGGAGAACAGCCAGTCTTGTGGTAAAATATAGTCCCAATTAGAAAGCATCAAAGCTCTCCAGCTCCATAAACATGGACCTGGGAAAACTTCACTTCCAGAGAGTATGTACATCGGACTAGGGATAAAGGGAGAAATCAGTGTCCCTGGGCAGATGAGCTTCCTCATTCACCGTCAACTCTTCATCGATGATTTTACACAAGGGAGAAAAAAAAATCATAGATTATCATTGCCAAGCAGGAGGGAGAGTTTTGTATGTGTTGGTGCCCATATATCAGGTATCCAGCAAGCACCAATTCCTTACTCTCAATTGACCCTACCTCAATCACAGTAGCTTGGGGCTGGCCCAACAGAAGATTTGCAGCTGAAAAGTAGGTTTTCTGTGAAATAAGAAAGGAAACTGGGAGTCCTGGGAGGAAACGGAGAGGAAATGATCAGTAACTTGGAAGGTTCTTTAAATTTCTGGTTGTTTTTTTTTTTTTGTGGAACTCAGGGTGTCATGCATGGTACCCAAGTGCTTTACCACTGAGCTACATCCCTAGTCCTTTTTTTTAGTTTTTATTTTGATACAGGGTCTCACTAAGTGTGTAGGCTGACTCCAAACTTGCAATCTTCCTGCCTCGGCTTCCTGAGTATCTGGGATTACAGGTGGGTGCCACCATACCCAACTTCAGGGTTCCATCTTCATATGCCTCAGCACACCATGGGCTACATGTATTCCATTTAATGGAAGTTGTAGCATGGCAGGTGTAAAGAGAGCAAGTGCAGAGCAGATGTCTCTTGCCAGTCAGCCACATCAGTCATTACCACTCCCCGCAAAATGGTCTCTTTTACTTAGTTCTTCACTGAGTTCTAACTTTCTTTCCACGTCAGGAATCCTCATCATGATGTCCATGTGCAGAGAAGTACACGTGTACGAATATATCCCATCTGTCCGGCAGACGGAGCTTTGCCACTACCATGAGCTGTACTACGATGCAGCCTGCACCCTGGGAGCCTACCACCCGCTGCTGTATGAGAAACTCCTGGTGCAGCGCCTGAACACGGGCACCCAGGCGGATTTGCATCGCAAGGGCAAGGTGGTCCTGCCGGGTTTCCAGGCTGTGCACTGCCCTGCACCAAAACCCATCAATGCACACTCTTAAAAGTGACTCTTGAGAATCAATGTGCAATAAGATACTACTGTTGTCCTCGAAGTCACAAAAGAATACTTGAAACTAGATTTTAGACAATGTAGTATTGAGTCTTTAAACTGTAATTTAGTGGTGACCCTGAGAATTCTTCTCTTTCTAAAGCCATTGAGTATTTATTACTGCTTTGAATATAGAAATGGAATTTTAAAAAAATACTCGAGAAAGATACAAAAAAAAAAAAAAAGAATATATAAAAAGAAAACAGATGTATAACCATGGGTATGATACCTCCAAAAAGGCTGGCCTTTTCTTATGCCAGTGGTACCCTTTGTCAGGGTGGGTAATGAAATGGTTTCTATCTAGAAATATCCAAATTGAGGTCTAGTACCTAGCGTGTCACTCAGATATGTATTCATCCTTAAGTTTCCTGGATTTTATGATGAATGCCTGAAATATCACTCAGATGTTTTATCTTGAGAGCAAAAAATCCCCCGTATATCTGATCAGGTGCATAAGTTTCCAACCTTTGTGTCTCCCATCTCCTCTTTGCATGGTCCACTGAATGCTTTGCACTCTGTGTATCAGGACAATTTCTAAAACCATAAATCATCCATCCTGAGCAGTCCAAGGAAATGCCCACCCCCTGAGAGCACCACAGACAGGCCTTTTGTTTCCCTGCGACAACATCACTGGCGAGTCCACACGGAATCACGAGGCTGCAGAGGCAGGGGGAGGCCATTCCTCAGCTTCAGCTTTTCAACCTTGTGCCTCCAGGCCTGCAGGTCCACCCCACAGCTCTTGGAGAGCAGGTGACTCATGTGACAATTGGTACAACCTGGCAGGAGAAGCCAGGGGACAGACTTGTTCCTTCCAAACTGGACAGGACTGTGGCGCCACTACGCCGAGCTGTGGGGGACGCACGCCTATCTCTTTTATACAGATTCCATGCAGGTTTATATCAGCTACTGGGAACTTGACAGTGATGTACTCTAAATTTTCACTGATTCTTTGTACTGACAGACATTTAAAAATCCGATCCTTGTTTTCACCAGTATGTTTGATGTCAACAGCATGACAAAGCCATATTATTAAATAAAATTATGTGAAAGCATGGCTTTTTAACAGCAAGGAAAAAAAATTTTCAGATGGAAATGCAATTAGGGGAAATTTTCACCCCAATGTGGTAGCTATATTCAGGTTTTTAAATCTCAACTTGTGTCACTGATACATGATTATTATCATTCTTATTTTGGTATGAAGATAGTACAATAGAAACATTTTGGAATACCTTAATTAAACATGCTATTATTTCAATATTAAAACAAAAAAAATATCTCAGTGGTACAGTTAAAACTTGTTGGCAAGGACAGAAGCTTAATTAAATACTATTTCCCTTGCAGAGTCCCTGAATGTCAGGAGAGTTTAGTGGAAAAGGTTTTTTTTTGTTTGTTTGTTTCAGGATTGGTTTGTTCCAGAATGCTCTTGAGACTGCTTTCTTGAGCAAGAGTGGTTTACAGACACTGACAGCTTCTATTTAGTTATTCTACTCAGCAGAAAGCAAGCTGGATAACAGACATCCCCTGTGGCTTATTACAGTATCAAAGTGGGAGTAATTGAAAACTTTGAGTCCTGACAATATCTAATAAAAGTCCATTCTGAGAGCCCTGTTACTAGTCTATGAGAAGGGATGGATGGTTCTTCTGTGTGCTAACTTACATCCCGGTAGACATGGTCCTGCCGTGTTTCTAATTTCCCAGAAGATCTCAGGCTCATCCCCGTTTACGTGTGTGACAGCCTCTGTAACTCTAGAATGCCACCAGAAAGTTATGATGTGGGACAAGTATTTCCTCCTGGAATCCTTGGATTTTCTAAGTCTTCCAAGTTTTTCCATGTTAAATGCCCACAACTATTAAAGTTCTTTTCATAGAGCTCTAACGGATTCACTTATGGGCCTCCATATTATCCAGGACACCCTATCTCGGGTGACATGAGATTATAGCTAGAGAATCATGTATTGGGATCAACAAAAATATTTGTGTCCAAAAGCCCCAGAAAACACTTTAAAGATTTTTAAATAGCATTTTGTTATAGCATGTGTACTTTTAAAGGGGCACTTTCATGAAGGTTACAAGAAAGACTGGAGATCATAAAGGAAACTTAATTAAAATTTTTGAATTTATTATGGCCCTAAAGACTCATGGGGATCAGAGTCTGTTAAACATTCAGAAAATGTGATACACATATTAATATGGTGTTGGCTGGGCATTCCTCTATTTAAAGGTTTATATTGTTTAAATACCCAAAAATGTTACACAGTGATAGTTAATGAAGGCTGCTTTTAGTAGTAGCTAAATGGGCCCTAAGTGGCAGTATTTTGCCAGATATTTATTAAATTTACATACCATACTTGGGAACTCCCATAAACAGAGTCGCGGCCTTTCTGTGGAGTAGTTGCAGTCAGCGGCACCCCACCTCTGCCAGAAATCGGCCCTCTTCTAGGAAGGAAAGCGGGTTGAATCTTCCTGGTGCCATCTGAAGCCATCAGGGGGTTCTTTATCTACGCTCAGGACTAAGAGGTCACATCTCTTTGCATTTCAAGACAGTGTCACTCTATCTCTTGTTGTCACTATTGTAAAGAAACAAATGTTGACCAAGAATGACAATTCAAACACATCTAGGTTCCCCATATTTTTTTTCTCCAGTTGATCATGTGAGGCAGGAGGATAGTGTGTAACAAGTGTGTCGTTCTCAATCCTGGATTGTTCCCATGGAATACCAATGATGGGCCTTGCCCCTGACTTCCCGTCTACGTTCTCCCAGGGCTGCTTCTATGGAGAACTTTGTGCTCAGAACCAAGAGATGATCAGTTAAAAGTCGCATGTAAGCCTCAGGGCTGTGCTTTACCAGGCAATTCAGAGGTTTTGACATCACTGTGTCTTTTCTGGTCTTCCTGGACACAGAGCTCAAAAAATAGCACTTCCATGTGTCTAATCTGCTTGGTCCCTCAGCCACTTTATCAATCTTGAACTCTCCGGTAGTCTCTGTCATTATAGCCATAACATGTGGGCCAAAGCAACACTAAGAAAATCCTTAACTTTTTCAAAATTGGGAAATCCAAGGAACTGGATAACTCTAAGATGAGTTTATGAGCCAGTTCATTCTGCCGGAGCAGGTTATATCTTATGTTCTTGATGGACCCTTCTAAGAGTAAGGAACACTGTGTCTACTGAATTAATTAGGTGCTGTTTGGGTGCATAAGGTGGGATCAGTGTTAGATGAGTAACAACATTTCATATGCACCAATGAGACAAGCAAATTTCTCCAGGTTTTCTTATAAATCAACACACAGTGCATATTGTCAGGTTACTTGATCTCCTCTGCTTGGCTGTGGGAAAGACAAAGAAAGGGCATGGAGTGGGACTTGGGGAATTATCAACAGGTGCATGATTGAATATATAGGACACTAGTCTCAGATTGTGTTCTGTCATGTTGTCTGTTTGGATTTTGGACTTTTGATGATTTAGGTCTCTAACCCTGTGGTTACACACCCAATCAAGGCAGCTCCATTTAGAAATCAATTGCTTAGTTAAAATGTGCCTGAGTTTAAACTTGTTTTTTATACTCTGGATATTTCCATTGTGAAATTATTCTGCATGTTTTTGTCGGGCATTATTTAAACACTTGGTAAATGAATGGTCTTTTTCTGACATAACATGGAAGTTCTGATTCTTGTTTTATTAAGTGAATAAAGGATTTTAGTGAGAAAAGATAATCTGACATATTCTCTACAAGTTTAGGCTAATGAAATGTGAAGAATTAAAGACACTGATGTAGTTCTTATCTTAGTATAAAAGTGTGCATGTAGATATAGTTATATAATTGTATATATACATATCTACACACATGGTTGGTTTTATAGTCTTTTTCATTAATCTTTATGATGAAACCTTTACAGTAAATCTTATTTTAATTATGAAAACACCAATTTTTTAAGAGAAGGAAGCAAATGTTTTATGTCCTTCTGTTAAAAAAAAAATTACTCCTCTACCTACCCACCCAGACATACACACTCACATTCTGCACATTTTGACAATATTAAAAGAATAACAGAAATATTTCAAAGGCATAATGATGGTAGAACCACTACCTTAATACAGAATTCTAGTCACAAGCCTGATTTAATTCTGAACTTTGAAGACTTTACCTGTAATAGCTCATGGCTTTTACAAGATTAGGGGAAGAAACATTTATTGGTTCCAAGGAAAATAGTCTTCTATAGCTAAGTTTCAAACAAATAAAATGCATTGGTAATGTTAAAATCTAACATTCATAACACACATCCCATTTTGTTCTAGATAAAATGCTTATAAAATCCTTCCAGTGGAAACCAGTGAACTTTTTTAACAGGTTTGGGAATTTTTTTGTATGATGATTTTTAAAAACTAAATGTGTACTCTTCAAACTAATTAAGGCCTGAGGTTTTCCAGGAGTTGCATTTTAAAAAAGTGTTTGTACACATTTTAACACTTTGATATTTTCTATTTTGGTTTTGTATATTTTTATGTATACACAGTGTACAGACTTTTTCTTGTAAATAAAACACACTTTTCATTTGTCTAGAAGCTTCTCTGTTTTTATTTGTAGAAGTCACACATGGAAATGACTAAGTGGCAAAATAATGAGCCATTCCTAGAGGAGCAAAAAAAAAAGTCACCCAAAGCTGAAGTCTAACTAGAAGACTGGATGGCAAAAGAAGTAACAGCACATGCCTTCAAACTATAAACATTAGCACAGCCTGACCCGGAGCCAGAGGTGGTGGAGAGTTCTTCCAGGGTTTAATTGTCACATGCAGGAAAGTGAAGTGGCAAAATCAAATGGGAAAGACAGATTTTCAGCAAACCCATCCTGATGTTGCCTTCGTCACCTAGCTTTTTGATGAACTTATTGCACTTATTAATTTATTACTCTTCCCCAGTGTGTCAGTGATTTGAGTCGAAGAAAACATAAACAAGTTATTAGAGAAAAGATTAAAGACAGTTGAGACACCTTCAACCCACCAAGATGTCAAATTAGCCTGGGTATTTTCATACTTGCCACAGACAGGGAAAATCGGTTAATTGGATTTCTGGAAGGAGATCCTCAGTCATTTGCACTTTTTTTAGTTAGAATGTGTAGGAATCCTCATCTGGGAAGGCTTCAGGTTCAGATGTGAACAGCTGGGGAATCCGGAAGACATTGGTGGTCAGGGATGGTGGTACTGGATCCCAGAGGACTCCCGCCACCCCGCGGGATGACAGCTTCCTTCTAGGTAAACCTGGGTCCGGCTGGCCATGCTGGGAAGAGTCCAAGGACGCTGGTCTATGCCCAGTGGGCAGCAGGATGAGCAGACCTGGGCACGCGGAGGGGCACACACGGAAGACTGTCCCTGGAGATCTGAATACTGAATTCTGGGAGGATTAAGGGTAAAGAAGAGAAATCGTGTTAGATAGGTAGTGCTCACAGCAGTAAAGGAGGAAGCAGAGATTTCCTCCACTTAGACAATGTTTCAACTTAGAGTATTTTAACTCTGTGTGCTGAAGCTATCCACATTCCCCCAAAAGCAAAATTCAAATTTTGGATTTGGAAGTCTTCCAGGGCTAGCACTCTACATTCACACCCTCTTTGTCTGGACGCTGGGCAGTGGCAGTCAGCAGCATCTCCCCGTTAGTCCCCACCCCCTACCCTGATGAGAAACTTCCCTACAGTGCATTGTGTGCTGAAGTAGGATGTGCGCCAGTTAGATGGATTCAGAGCGTCTGCACCTTAGGAAGAGAATTAGTCGGGGTGAAGACCTGGGCAGGGAAAGGATGTTCAAAGAGAGAAGCAATGAAAATAAATGCCACCGGCTGTCTGATGTCATTTACATGTTAAAGTCATTGATTCAGAAATAAAAACACTCCAGCATCCAGTGACCAATGCCTGTAATCCCAGCAGCTCTGGACACTGAAACAGGAGGATCAAGAGTTCAAAGCCAGCGGGCTGGGGTTGTGGCTCAGTGGTAGGGCGCTTACCTAGCATGTGTGAGCCACTGGGTTTGATCCTCAGTGCTACATAAAAATAAATAAAGGTTTCGTTGTTGTTGTTGTTGTTGTTGTTTTTAAGAGTTCAAGCCAGAGTCAGCAAAAGTGAGATACTAAGCAGCTCAGTGAGACTCTGTCTCTAAATAAAATACAAAACAGGGCTGGGGATGTGGCTCAGTGGTCAAGTGTCCCTGAGTTCAATCCCTGGTACCAAAAAAATAAAATTACTACTCCAGCAACTAAAGTCACACCCAGTTTATCCAGCCAAATGACACCAGTGCAATGTCAGGTCAATCCAGGTGCACAGGATGTGATGGGAGTGAGCAGGGATTGGCAAACCTTCACCCAGGGACTGACTTTGTAAATAAAGTTTGATTGGGACACAGACCTGCTCATTCACCTCCACTGCTGAGACTGCTTCCATGATGCAAAGGCAGAGTTGAACAGTCAGGACTGGCATCATGTCGTCTCCCAAGCCCAAAATATTGATTAGCTGACCCTTCACACAAAATGTTCATTGACCCCTGTCATGAATCCAGTGTGTGGAGAACCACGTGGACTAGCCCATGGCGGATGGTGTGCATGTGCTTCTCATAAAATCACTTTAGAAGGTAGACGTTCTATTAGCTTCAGAAAGTTGGGGTCAGAGAGGTCAGTCATCAGCCTGTCTTCACACAGGCAGGAAATGACAGAGTCGGGCTTGCAGTCCTTGTCTGACTTCAAAACTCACGTTCAGAGCCATGGTGCTAGTTTTTTAAAGCGGCCCCTCTCTGATCTTCTGCCCTAATACTCAAAAAATCCCACACCCCAACAGACTCCCAGCACCCAGATTTTGGAGGCTGATTATGTAGTTCTATATTGCACCGTGACATTTTAATCAAGGCACTGTATGACTAGGTGCGCAATAGGCTGCACTATCTAGGTTTGCTCAAGCCCACTCTATGATCACACAAAGAAGAAATCAGGCCTGGGCTTGTGGCTCAGCTGTAGAGAGCACATCGAGTATGTGCGAAGCGCTGGGTTTGAGCCTCAGCACCACACAAAAATAAATAAATAAATAAAATAAAGGTATTGTGTCCAATACGACATATATATATATATATATATGTGTGTGTGTGTGTGTGTGTGTGTGTGTGTGAAGAAATGATACAACAATGCATTTCTTGATCCATATCTTTGTCATTAAGCCACACGTAACTGGTGTTTTGACTACTATGAGAAATTATGCTTTGAAATTTGTTGAACAGCTGACTTTTCCAAAGGCTTTTTCCAGTACTCAAATCCCCAGAGCTCTGAAATATATCAAGCACTACTTGTGCCAGCCAAGTACGATCTTTATTTTGTTCTAAGAAGCCAGCCTCTCTGTCGGCCCCGTGACAGAGCACCTCTGAGGTGGCCAGCAGAAAGTAACCCTGAGGGCCGGCGTCCCATGGACTCCGCTCCCAGGCACTGTCCTCACTAAACTGTATCGTGCTGGAGAAGCAAGTGCTACTTCACCTGAAGAAAGAGGTGCCAGCTGAGAAACTGACCAAAAAATTCAAGGTGAAGGAAAAATCAATGCCTTTGGGAAATACTACGTGTTCTTCGGTCACTGCTGACTTGCCTAGTAGCATCACAAGGGTAGAGGAAAAAAGAGAAATAAAACGACAACATTCCCTTTGGTTGTTCTAAAAAACAGTGCTGATGGGAGGAGATTAGAGAGGTTGATTAGGGAGGAATTGCTTTTATTCCCATCTGCAAAACCAATTTGAAAGGGCCCTGGAAAAACATCCAGAGGCTTTGGCAGCCAACACTGTGGTCTAGCAGCTAAAGTGCCAACGTCCATAGCGATTCACAAGCTTCTCCAGGAATATGTACAAGTCGTGGAATTCTGTGTGAGAAATAGAACAATCACAAGATGCTTTTCTGTTCAACAAATCTCAAAAAAATGGTGATTTTTTTTTTGTCAGAGATTGTTATTTCCTCACACTGTTCCTGTGGATGATCAGTTTGCTTATATGCAGTTCCTGACATAGTAGACAGTGGACAGGCCAGAGGGGTGGACTGCCCAGAGGAGAAAAGCAAGAGCCTGGTAAGGTTAAGCATGGAGTCAGGCATGCCAAGGGAGAGAGAGAATGCTCAGCTTCAATTTGATCCTCATATACTATATGCATGTATTGAATTATCATACACTGTTCCATAAAAACATACAACTATTATGTGTTGATTAAAAAATCAAGAGAGAAACTTAAAGAAAACAGGATGGAGATGTACTTCAGTGGCAGATTGCTTGCCTAGCATTTTTAACACCCTGGGTTTAATCCTCAATAATAAATAAATAAACAGCCATGTTCATCTTATTCCATCCAGTCTCAGACATCGTTAAGTATAAAATGCACCACTCATTTGCATCCCACCACAAAGAAAAGTGCTATGATTAAACAACATGAGTTGTTTACATCCCAGATGTGCACAGTGAAACACAATTGCTTTGAGCCACACGTGAATATTGAACATTTGAAATATGCCCATCCCTGAATTGAGGCATGAAGAGTGAAATACACACTGGAGTTCAAAACTTTGGAAAGGTGAATGTAATCTATCTCAATAGTTGTTTTTTTTTTTTCCAAAATTAATTACCTTTCAAACTGATATTTTACATATATTTGTTTAAATAAAAATGTTAAGTTAGATTTCAACATTTCCTTTTGCCTGTTTTAACATGCTCATTAGAAGACTTAAAATTTCATCAATGGAACAAAATAGAGAAACTGGAAGTTAACCCACGTACCTACAGTCACCTGATCTTCAACAAAGGTGCTAAGAACATACGTGGGGAAAAGGACAGTTTCCTAAGTAAATGGTGATGGGAAAATTGGATATCCACATGCAGAAGAATGAAACTAGAACCCTGATTTTCATTATATGTGAAAGTCAACTGAAAATAGATTAAAAACTTAAATGTATAACCAATGTGATCCTGCAATCTGTACACGTGGAAAAATAAGAATTCACACCCCATTTGAATCAAATGTATGATATGTCGGGATCTTTGTAATGTTTTGAGCAATTAATAAAAAAGAAAAAAGAAAAGGTAAAAAAAAACTTAAGTGTAAGAAATGAAACTACTAGAAGAAAACATAGGAAATGCTTCAGGACACTGGAATGATTGCAATGATTTTTTTTAAATATCCCAAAATCACAGGAAATAAAAGCAAAAATAGATAGGGTTACATTAAACTAAAAATCTTCTGTGCAACAAAAGAAGCAACAGAGTCAAGAAACAACCTATGATATGGGAGAAAAATGTCTATAAAGTAAACATCTGTCAAGGGTTAGATATTCAGAACATATAAGTCACTCAAAGGATTCAATACCAAAATAAATGAATAATCTGACTTTTAAAATGGGCAATAGACCTAAACAAGACATTTCTCAGAAGAAGCTATACAAATGCATAAAATGTATATGAAAAAATGTTCAGTGTCACCAACCATCAGTGAAATACAAACCAAAATCACAATAAGTGTAACCTTACTCTAGTAAGAATGGCTATTACCAAAAGGACAAAGAGGGGCTGGGGTTGTGGCTCAGCGGTAGAGTGCTCACCTACCACAGGCAAGGTGCTGGGTTCCATCCTCAGCACCAAGTAAAAATAAATAAATAAAATAAAGGTATTATGTCCAACTACAACTAGGAAAAAAATATTTTTTAAAAAAAGGGCAAAGATAATAAGTGCTGATAAGGGTGTGGGTGGTGGGGGAAACACCTTACACACTGTTGACCGTAATGCAAATTAATGCAGCCATTATGGGAAACAGTTCTGGAGGTTCCTCAAAGAATTAAAAATAGGCCTACCATGTATAGGATCCAGCAACTCCATTACATTTAATTGATTATATACCCAAAGGAATTCAAACAAGTGTGTTGAAGAAACACCTGCACTCACATGTACATTGAAGCATTGTTCACAATAGCCAGGAAATGGAAACAACATAAATGCCTAGCAACAAATTAATAGATAAAGAAAATGTGGTACATATACACAATAGAAAACTATTCAGCCATACAAAGGGCAAAATCCTATCATTTGCAACAACTGGCTGGAACTAGAAGACTTTATATTAAGTGAAATAAGTCAGGCACAGAAAGTCAAATACCACATGATCTCACTCATATGTGGAATCTAAAAAAGTTAGTTTCATGAAAATTGAGTGATATGGCGATTGCCAGAAGCTAGGGAGAGCAGCAGCCGAGAGATGGGCAAAGCTGGTCAGTGGGTACTAAACTGTAGTTGGGGAAATGAGTTCTTTTGCACAGAAGTCATGATAAAATACCATTATCTTAAAAAAAAGTCCAGGAGAAAGTATTGGTGAATATCCTCATCACAAAGACAAAATAAGTGCTTAATAAGGTAGATATGTGTACCTGGATTTTAATAGATTTTTTATTACAAATCACCCTGGAATTTACAGGAAAGCACATTATAAGGGAAACTCATCATTTAGAGTATTCTCAAAATATTCATATTCAGATTCTTTCTCTTCTGAATTGCTTTTAGGAGTCAATTAACTTCTATGATTTTCCACCCCCAAATTGTCTCCTGCACCATCAGAAACAATAGCAATGCACACTTTTGAAGAATGCTTATTGTTGTCTCCAGGACTTTCTTCCAAGCTACTAATATGTTCTGCAATTCTAATGTCCACAAGTAGGCAATAAAAATTGTAATGTTGATGAGAAAAGAGTGACTGTAAGATGCATTTCAATTTCAGAAATGTTTACATGTGAGGGGGAAAAAAATGAAGCTTGGTGTTGATGAAAAACAGTATTTCTGATCTAGTGTGAAGTTGTTCCCATTTTTCCCTCAGAGTTGTTTTTATATTATGGGCTGCAGAAGCACTTCTGGTAGGGCAGAATAAGGCCTTCTAAAAATACACACACACACACACACACACACTCATCAAAACAGAAAAAAATACCAACAAGAATTTTTGAAACTAAGAATTTCAGGCCCTTGGAGATTTAACTAAGGTCTTTAAACAATCCAGTTCAAAAAAAGTGGTTCTCCCTTAAAATAGGCCACTCTGTTCAATTTTAATTTGCCCTATTCTCATGCCTTTCTCCCCAACTCCCTGAAAACCTTATATGTCAAAAGCTTCACCACTCTGATAGCCATGAACAACAGAAGGCTGGCACTGGAGGCGTCAGAACAGCTTTGAAGTCTCCTGAAATCCTTGGAGAACTGTTTTGCAGCTCACTAAAAGATTCTACTCTGTTATTGGAGTTATTTTATCTGACTCAGCTTATTTGAGGCCAACAGCTTTATACCCAAGGTGTTTGTTGAAAACAATCAGTAGCAATTATTTATCATCAGCTCTTTAACATAATGATACTCCTTGGTATCAAGGAGGCTGACCAAAAGAAATTGTAAGAAAAACAATTTAGTCTTAGTAGGCTTTGAAAAGTTCTGATATATTCCTGTGAATCTAGAAGGCCATGAATATGCACATGGAAGTGTGATTTCACATCTAATTGACTTGATATCAGACACATTCCTACACACAGATACCCACTCCTCATCAGTTATACCCCGCTCCATGGAAGAAAAAGAATGAATCAAAAGAAAGCCCAGATTTTTGACCCTCCAAAGAGAAATGCATCTTAATCCCTAACTCCATACACAAAAATTAAATCAAAACAGATTATAGAACCAAATGTAACCATTAAAGCAATAAAATCCTTGGAATAAAACAAAAGCCAATCTTCATGATTTTGGATTGGGCAATGTTTTTTAGATATGACACCTGAGCCCAAGTGACAAGAAAAAAATAGACAAACTGAACATCATCAAAATTAAAAACTTCTGTGCTTCAAAGGACACCACCAAAGAAATGAAAAGATAAGCCACAGAATGGGAGGAAACATTGGCAAATCATATATCTGATACAGATAAAAAACTCCTAAAACTCAACAATAAATAGTCAAGAATCCCAAATAGATGTTTCTACAAAGAAGATATAAAATGAACATAACGTACATGAAAAGAATCTCAACATCATTATGCATTATGGAAATATCAATCAACATCACAATGAGATGCCACCTTACACCCTCTAACATGGCAGAATCAGAAAACAGATGTAAGAAGTGTTGATGTGGAGAAACTGGAACCCTCATATATTGCTTGTGGGTATTTTTTTAAGTGCATCTGCTTAGGAAAATAGTTTTGCTATTCCTCTAAAAATTAGAGAGTCAGTTACCATATGACTCAACCATTCCATCCTAGGTATATATACTTGTGGTAGGCAGAATGACGGCCCTCCAAAGATAACTTCATCTTAGTCCCTAAGTACTTTGAATGTGCTATGTTAGATGGCAAAGGGAAATTAAGACTGTGGATTGAATCAGCAGACCACGAGGTAGTGATATTATCCTGGGTTGTGTGGGTGGGCTGCACAATAGAACCACAACGGTCCTTATAGGGAGAGGTAAGTAGCAGAACCAGAGGAGGGCAGAAGACAAATGTCTTCTCCCAGTGTTGTTGTCTTTGAGGGTAGAAAAAGAGAAAAGGCAACAGCTTCTAGAAACTGGAAAGGGCAGTGTCAACAAAGTCTTCCCTAGTGTCTCCAGGAAAGAATGAAGCTCTGTTGGCACCTTCATCAGTGAGATCCAGGCCAGACTTTCAAAAAGCAGAACTTAAGAAAAGCAAGTTGTGTTGTTTTAAGCCAATTACTGTTGTTTATAGTAACCTGTGACAGCAGCCTTAGAAAACTAATACAACATCCAAGATAATTATAAAGAGATATCTACAAAAAATGGAATCCAGACGTCCATAGAAGACTTACTCATAGTAGCCCCCAAAGTAAATAACTCAAATGTTCTTACCAATAAATGGTTAAATAAAATGTGGGTAATCCATATCATGGAACCTTTTCCATTAAGAGGAATGAAATACTGATAAATGCTACAACATGAATGAAGCTTGAGAACTTTATGAGAAGAAAAAAAATTAGCCATAGCACAAATTTTATTTTACCATTTATATGAAATGTCCAGAATAGGAAAACCCACAAACAGAAAATAGTAATTGCCAAGGACTGGGAAAGGACAGGGTGACATGTGACTGCTAAAATGTATGAGGCTTATTTTTGGAGTGTTTTAATGGTGATGATTGCACAAACCTGTCACTATCCTCAAAACCCCTGAATCGTGCACTTTATAGGCAAATTCTGTAGGAAGAGAATTATATCTGAACAAAGTGTTCAAAATCTTGTTAATTTATATTGAATTTTATTTGTAGAATTTTACTCAATTTTATACTAAAAAACAAACACAAATTTTTGTTTGAAATAAAATCTTACAGTCACTTTAAGGCATCAGAATAAAGTTTAGTTCTCGCCATCATCGGTCCACGCTGAAACGTCCTCGTTGCTGCCTGGTGCCCTACTGTAGGTCGTTCAGGCACACTTGCTGCCCTCCTTCCTCAGCCTCAGGGGCTCGAAGGCTGGCTCTGTCTCACTCTGTTTCCCTTTGGGGCTCTTAGTTCTCGGCCACACCTTCCTGCAGCATTCACAGAGTATGCTACCCAGGAGGCCAACACTGCTGCATCGCTGGCTGCCTTCTCTGCTTCCCCAGGACAAGCAAGTCCTCTGTCACCTGCTTGGGAATCCTCCAAACCGCCCTGGGACCCTTTCACTGCCCTGACCTTGGCTTCTGAGTGTGGTGGGGAGGAGCAGGATCATGATCTCTTCTCTGGGCCCCCAGCATCTACCTCTCTGGATTCATCTCCTGTTTGGTTTTCACCCCCATCCTGGAGAATTTTTAGTCAAGTTGCGCACGGATTAAAAACCAGCTCTTCCTGATGGTAATTTATTTTTTCAAATCTTCTGTTTTAAAATGGAATTGTGCCAGGTGCAGTGGCACACACCTGGGATCCCAGAGGCTCAGGAGGCTGAAGCTAGAGGATTGCAGGTCCAAAGCCAGCCTCTGCAATTTAGTGAGAACCTCTCTCAAAATAAAAAATAAAAAGGGCTGGGGGTGTGGCTCGGTGGTTCAGCACCTCTGAGTTTAATACCCAAGTACAAAAAAAAAAAAAAAAATGTGGCAAAGAAAATGAAGAAATCAGATCAAGGGAACCACACACCAACAAGACCTACAATTATAAATATATATGCCCCAAACAATGGGGCATCTAAGTTCATCAAACAAATTCTTCTCAAGTTCAAGAGTCAAATTAACCACAACACAATAATCTTGGGTGACTTTAACACACCTCTTTCACCACTGGATTGATCTTCCAAACAAAAGTTGAATAAAGAAACTATAGATCTCAATAATACAATCAATAACTTTGACTTGCATACATAGAATATTTCATCCTTCAACAAGTGAATACATTCTCTTCTCAGCAGCACATGGATCCTTCTCTAAAATAGATCATATAATATGTCACAAAGCAACTCTTTGAAAATCCAAAAAAGTAGAGACACTACTCCGCATTTTATCAGATCATAATGGAATGAAATTAGAAATCAGTGACAAAATAAAAAATAAAAATCACTCTAACACCTGAAGACTGAACACTGTGCTACTGAATGAACAATGGGTTGCAAAAGACATCAAGGAGGAGATTAAAAAATTCTTAGAGGTAAATGAGAACAGTGATACAACATATCAAAATCCCTGGGACACTACAAAAGCAGTTCTAAGAGTAAAAGCTCATTGCATGGAGTTCATTCCTTAAAAGAAGAAAAAGTCAACAAATAAATAACCTAACATTACATCTCAAAGTCCCAGAAAAAGAAGAACAAATCAACACCAAAAGCAGTAGAAGGCAGGAAATAATTAAAATTAGAGCTGAAATCAATGAAGTAGAAACACAAGAAACAATTGAAAAAAAATTGATGAAACAACAAGTTGGTTCTTTGAAAAAATAAATAAAATTGACAAACCCTTAGCTACACAAACAAAGAAAAGGAGAAAAATTACTAACATACATGATGGAAAAGGTAATATCACAACAGACACTGCAGAAATTCAGAGGATAATAGAAATTATTTTTGAAAACTTGTACTCCGATAAAACAGAAAATATTGAAGGCATCAACAAATTCCTTAAGTCATATGATTTGACCAATTTAATCAGTATTATACACACAATTTAAACAGACCAATAGCAAGTGATAAAATAGAAGATGCCATCAGAAGCCTACCAACAGAGAAAAACGCAGGATTGGATGGTTACACAGGCAAGTTCTACAAGACCCTTAAACAAGATTGAATACCAATACTCTTCATTTTATTTCAGGAAATAGAAAAAGAGGGAACACTTCCAAACACATTCTATGAAGCCAATATCACTCTGATTCAAAAACCAGACAGACACATCAAGGAAAGAAACTTCAGACTAATATCTCTAATGAACATAGATGCAAAAATTCTCAATAAAATTCTGACAAACCGAATACAAAAACATGTCAAAAAGATAATGAACCATGATCAAGTGGAATTCATCACAGGCATGCAAGGTTGGTTCAACATATGGAAATCAACAAATGTAATTCATCACATCAATAGACTCAAAGATAAGAATCATATGATCATCTCAATAGATGCAGACAAAGCATTTGACAAAATACAGCACCCATTCATGTTCAAAATACTAGAAAAACTAGGGAACATATCTCAATTTCGTAAAGGCTATCTATGCTAAGCCCCAGGCCAACATCATTCTAAATGGAGAAAAATTGAAGGCATTCCCTCTAAAAATTAGAATAAGACAGGGATGCCCTCTTTCATCACTTCTATTTAACATAGTTCAAGAAACACTGGCCAGAGCAATTACACAGACGAAAGAAATTAAAGGGATACACATAGGAAAAGAAGAACTTAAATTAGCACTATTTGATGATGGTATGATTCTATAGTTAGAAGACCCAAAAGGTTCCACCAGAAAACTTCTAGAACTAGTAAATGAATTCATCAAAGTAGCAGGATATAAAATCAACACCCACGAATCAAAGGCACTTCTGTATATCTGTGACAAATCCATAGAAAGGGAAATGAGGAAAACTACCCCATTTACAATAGCCTCAAAAAAAAAAAAAGATAAAATATTTGGGAATAAAATTAATGAAAGAGGTGAAAGATCTATACAATGAAAACTACAGAAGTCTAAAGAAAGAAATCAAAAAAGACCTTAGAAGATGGAAAGCTCTACCTGGTTCTTGGATAGGCAGAATTAACATTATCAAAATGACCATACTTTAAGGTCTGGTATAGTGATGCCACCTGCTTCACTCTTCCTGATAAGTGTTGCTTTAGCTATTCTGGGTCTCTTATTTTTCCAGATAAATTTCATGATTGCTTTTTCTATTTCTGTGAGGAATGTCATTGGGATTTTGATTGGAATTGCATTAAATCTGTATAGTGCTTTTGGTAGTATGGTCATTTTGATAATATTAATTCTGCCTATCCAAGAGCAAGGTAGATCTTTCCATCTTCTAAGGTCTTCTTTTATTTCTTTCTTTAGGGTTCTGTAGTTTTCATTGTATAGATCTTTCACCTCTTTCATTAAGTTGAATCTCAATTATCTTTTTTTTTTTGAGGCTATTGTAAATGGGGTAGTTTTCCTCATTTCCTTTTCAGAGGATTTGTCACTGATATACAGAAATGCCTTTGATTTGTGGGTGTTGATTTTATATCCTGCTACTTTGCTGAATTCATTTACTACTTCTAGAAGTTTCCTTGTGGAGCTTTTTGGGTCTTCAAGGTATAGAATCAAATCATCAGCAAATAGTGCTAATTTAAATTCTTCCTTTCCTCTACGTATCCCTTTGATTTCTCTCATCTGTCTAATTGCTCTGGCCAGTGTTTCAAGAACTATGTTGAATAGAAGTGGTGAAAGAGGGCATCCCTGTCTTGTTCCAATTTTTAGAGGGAATCCCTTTAATTTTTCTCCATTTAGAATGATGTTGGCCTGGGGCTTAGCACAGATAGCCTTTACGATATTGAGATATGTTCCTGTGATCCCTAGTTTTTCTAGTATTTTGAACATGAATGGGTGCTGTATTTTGTCAAATGCTTTTTCTGCATCTATTGAGATGATCATACGATTCTTATCTTTGAGTCTATTGATGTGATGAATTACATTTATTGATTTCATATGTTGAACCAACCTTGCGTCCCTAGGATAGATCCCACTTGATCATGGTTCACAATCTTTTTGATATGTTTTTGTATTCTATTTGCCAGAATTTTATTGAGAATTTTTGCATCTATGTTCATTAGAGATATTGGTCTGAAATTTTCTTTCTTTGATGTGTCTTTGCCTGATTTGGAGATCAAGGTGATATTGGCCTCACAGAATGAGTTTGGAAGTGCTGCCTCTTTTTCTATTTCCTGAAATAAATTGTAGAGTATTGGTATTAGTTCATCTTTAAAGGTCTTGTAGCAAAAGACTTAAAAACAGCATACTACAGGGACACAGCTACATCAATGTTTATAGCAGCACAATTCACAATAGCTAAAGTGTGGAGCCAACCTAGTTGCCCTTCGGTGGATAAATGGATAAAAATAAATGTGGCATATATACACAATGGAATTTTACTCAACAATAAAATAGAATAAAATCATGGCATTTGCAGGTAAATGGATGGCATTGGAGAAGATAATGCTAAGTGAAGTTAGCCAATCCCAAAAAGACAAATGCCAAATGTTTTCTCTGATATAAGGAGACTGATTCATAGTGGGGTAGGGAGGCGGAGCATGGGAGAAATAGACAAACTCTAAATAGGGCATGGGGGTGTGAGAGGAAGGGAGGGGGCATGAGGTTAAAAATGATGGTGGGATGTGATGGCCATCATTATCCAAAGTATATGCATGAAGACACAAATTGGTGTGAATATACTTTATATACAACCAGAGATATGAAAAATTGTGCCCTATATGTGTAATATGAATCGTAATGCATTCTGCTGACATATATAAAAAATTAATTTAAAAAAATTTTTAAGAAAATGAAGAAACCAAAAATCTGATTTTAAATCCCTTGCCTTGGGCTGGGATTGTGGTTCAGTGGCAGGGCACTTGCCTTGCACATATGAGGCACTGGGTTTGATACTCAGCACCACATAAAAATAAACAAACAAAATAAAGATATTGTGTTCATGTATAACTAAAAATATATATATTTTTTAAAAATCCCTTTCCTGAGAAATAGTGGTAATGTGCCATAAAACCCGGGCCACAGAAGAAACATGGGTGTTTGGAATTATGGGCAAGAATCCTGAAATTGCTATTTCATGGTATCATAACCCACTAAATGCACAAGATGTCCAAGCAAGAAGGTGAAAATCAGAAATTTTTCATGGTTGGAGAACCTGCTTCTTATCCATATATGGTTTTCTAAGAGTCATCAACACCTGAAAGTTTTGGAGACACTTTTAAATAATGACATGTTGAATTTATCTCACATGCTAGAAAAGTTTTCTTTCTAGCAATCTGCCTTTCATATGTGTCCAAATAAGAATTTTAACTACAAGGATCCCTGAAGACCAACAGAGCAAATTTCTGAGCTAAGAATGATAATTTATTCCTCAGGTTCACCATTTCTTTTTGTATGCAATTTGCTCTTTAATTTATCTTTTTTGTGGGGCGGGGAATCATTAGTAGACAAGCAATATGAGGATCCAAAGGTTTAGGAGAAAACTGTGGACAGTACATTTTACATTGAGGAAAATCTAACAATTATCAAGTTTTTCTTTCTGGAAATTAGGGAGTGAGTGCCACATTAGTAAAGTAGACTGTTGCTGTAACAACTCCCAGATTTGGGTTTTGCTTACATGATAGCTCTTGGGGTATTTAGCCAACCTCCTTCTGTGTGGTTAATAGAGAAACCTGCTCCTCCTCAGAGGATTTTGCAGCCCTCCATTGCAGCCTCTGCGTGGGCCACAGACTGAGGAGAGACAGCCTGCAGCTTCTCCAGCCTGAAGGTGGTGTGGTGTGTATGACTGTGGCCCACAGTCCCCTATCCTGAAATTCAACAAAAGCCCCTGCCTAATTGTGAAGATTAAGGTTTTTAATGATAAGAGCTAACATTTATTAAGCACTTCATTCTATCCAATGTCCTGCCTTAACACACCCCATTTATTCATTAATTCATTAATTCATTTTATAGAGGAAGCACCATAAATTTTTGCACTTGGCAGATGAGAAAACTGAGACAAAGAGAACTAACTCAATTAAGGTCAGAGAGCAATAATTGGCAGAGCCAGGATCCAAACCCACAGCTGGTCCCACAGCTCTTATTCTCTTGGTTATGCTACTGCTATGTTACGATTATTAAAAAGAGCCACTATAGCCAGGCATGGTGGCCCTGAGACATGGGAAGCTAAGGCAGAGGGATCATAAGTTTGAGGCTAGGCTCAGCAACTTAGCAAGGCCCTAAGCAACTTAGTGAGACCCTGTCTGTAAATAAAAAATAAAAAGGGAAAGGGTTGGGGATGTGGCTCAGTGGAGAAGCACCCCTGGGTTCAATCCCTAATATTAAAAAAAAGAGAGAGAGAGCCACTACAAAGTCATATTAGCTGCCAGGCATACTTTTTAGTGATCTTACAATACCAAAATTTCATACTTAAAAACTAGTCACTCTCACCCTTCCCCAAAGTAAAGATGCCTAAATTAACACAACCAACATGGTAGTACATGTAATCCCAGCAACTCGGGAGGCTGAGACAAAATACTCAAAGTTCAAGGCCAGCCTGGGCAACTTAGCAAGACCCTGTTCCAAAATAAGCCCCCCCCCACACACACACACACAGAAAACTATAAAAGGATAGGGATATAGCTCAGTGGTTAAGTCCCACTATGTTCAATCCCCAGGTCCCACAAACAACCAGAAACTTAACGTAAATGTCAAGACTGGTCACCCATTATGTAGCAGACAAGTCACCAACATTCTTGCATTCATTCTCACAGTACCCTTGGCGTCAGATGTCAACAGCCGTTTGATATGCAAGGAAAGCGAGTCTCTAGGAGGCTCTTACTTGACTAAGGTCACTGTGAATGAAGCAGGATTGGGCCGAGTCTTTGTGCCCAGAGTTTGTCATTTTTCATCCTACTTTCTGTCTATAGAACAAAGTCAAAGGCAAGTATGAACTCCGGGACTTGCCTACTTCACAACCATGGAAGCTTCTGTGGTCAACTATAAGATTTCCAAGGAACTAGTCTCTAGCTCCTGAGTGTCCTAACTTTAATGAAAGCGCAAGCATGAAGGGAGCGCCAGGTGGCCCTGGCAGCCGTGATACCTAATGTTAAGGAAAACAAGTAGGAGGGAAAATTGTACCTATGCTATGATTTCTCTTTCCCATCTACACACACACACACACACACACACACACACATTCACACACACACATTCACACACACACACATTCACACACACATTCACACACACATACACACACATTCACACACACATTCACACACACACATTCACACACACATTCACACACACATACACACACATTCACACACACACATTCACACACACATTCACACACACACACACACACTACTTGTAAATTTATGCATATGCAGTCGGTCCTCCATAACTGGGGGGTTCCTGGTTAATGCATTCAATCAATCACAGATAAAAAGTATTTTTAAAATAATGTATCTGTAGCAAACATATACAGACAGACATTTTTTTAAATCATTATTCTCTAAACAACCCATTATAACAACTATTTACATGACATATGATAAATACATGGGATATGCATAGGTTGTATACAAATATTAGGCCTTTTTATATGAGGGACTTGAACATTCCTGAATTTTGGTATGCAGAGGAATTCTGGAACTTATTACCTGTGGATGCCAAATGATAACTGAATATATGTATATGGGGCATGAATATATATGACTTAAAATCTTTAAAAATGACTAGATAATTATAGCAATAGTGATTAGCTCTGGTGGTGGGAAAACAGATGTTTTCTATCTTTTCCTAATACTTCATATCACACGTTATTAAAGGATCAATAAGTATGATTTTAAAAAGAAAATTTAAAAATTATTTGGGAGGCCTTGTGGTCTAGGGGAAAGAGCATGGGCTTTGATGAATGATGTGGGTGATCAGAGAAGAAAATCCAGGTTTTAGTAGCTTTTCCATTGCTGTGACCAGGAGACCTGGCAAGAACAACACAGAGGGAAAGGTCATTTTGGCTGATGGTTGGCTGACTCCGTCGCTCTGGGCCCAGGATGAGGCAGAGTATCATGGCTGAGGGCATGGCAGAGGAGAGCATCTCAGGATGTGATAGCCAGGAAAGAGAGAGAGCTCTGCTCACCAGGGTCAAAAACATAAACCCAAAGGCATCAGTGACTTCTCCAGCCACACCTCACCTGCCTACAGTTATCACTCCACGTCAGTGGATTAATCCACTGATTAGATTACTTTTCTTATAATCTGGTCATTTTACCTCTAAAAAATGCACATTTTTTACACGTGAGCTTTTGAGGGACATCTCAGATCTAAACCATAACCATCCATATCTTTTTTGTTGTTTATTCATTTTTTAATTCAAAAAATGTGATAGGGAGCTGCTTTAGATTGAATATTGAATCTTGCCTCAGGCCCATGTGTGAAAGGCTTGATCACAAACCTGTGGCACTATTAAGAGGTGGTGGAGTCTTTAGGAGGTGAGAGTTGATTGAAGGAAGTTAGGTCACTGGGGACAGGTCCTCAAAAGAGATATTGTACTCCAGCACCTTCCTACCTTCCTCTCTCTCTCTTTCTCTCTCTCTCTCTCTCTCTCTCTCTCTCTCTCTCTCTCTCTCTCTCCCCCCCCCTCTCTCTCCTTGTTGACTGCCATGAGGTGAACAGGCGCTCTTCACCACATCCTCCCACCACAATGTACTATGTTACCATAGGCCCAAAGTGGCAGGACCAAGTGCCCATGAGTCGATCTCTGAATGTTCCAAAATAAACCTTTCCTCCTTAAAAGTAATTTATTTCAGGTATTTGTTACAGTGACATAAAGTTAACTCACACAGACAGGACCAGAGTTCCAGATACCTATGGCTGTACAGGTTGGCATAGCACCCAGTGCCGAGCAACATCAATGTACAAATAACCGATCCCTTACTATAAGCGCCTGGCATCACATTATGGAGCAGAAAGCCCCAGTTTCGTCCCTGTCTTCCAAAGTAGCTATGCGACCTTGTCTACATTACTGATTCTCTCTGAGGTTGCTTCCTCGTGTGTATAATAGAGATAATAACAGTACCTGCTCATTGAAATATTGCCATTATTAATTCAGACAGTGCATGTAAATTATTTAACACAGCCTGACACCTAGTGAATCTGAATTGTTGGTGATATTATTATTATTATATTTTGATCTCTCTGGTCTAATGTATCTAAATAATTAATACAAGAGAACATTGATGGTTGCTAAATATTGCAGATGGTTGCTTCTTCTAAAAAGTTTTACCTGTTCAACTTTTAAAGGTAAAATAAAATAAGTTTTTGTGAAGATTTGTTTTCAAAGGTCCCTAAACAAAACTCTGCAACGATCCTCTTTCATAGCATAACAAACACAGGTCAACGTATTTTCAACATTGTTTTCTCTTATTCCCGTCCCCTATTTCCATATGAAGATTCTTCACCTGCAGTCAGGAGGTATATGATATATTACCCCAAAGAAGGGGTTAGATATGTCTCAATGAATCTTCCAGAATCTTCACATACACTCCTAGACAAAACAAAGAGAGAAGAGGAAGCATGTTGTAAACAGCACAATTGCTATTTGTTTTCTCTTCTTCACAGCTTTTCACTCTACATGAGCCCAATTTGATACTGCTCTATTATCAATTGCTGCCTAGCAAACTGTCATGGCTGAATACAGGAGCCATGAATTATTGTGGCTCACATTTCCAGGGGTTGGCTGGGCAGTTTCTTCATTCATTTCTCTTGGGCACACTGCTGGGCTACATTCAGCTGGAGAGTTGCTTGGCTGGGCTGTTGGGGGTGATCTCACTCACACACCTGATGGGTGGCACTGGCTGTCAGCTGGCTCACCTCCTTTCTCCTCCATAGCGTTGCCTGGGCAGCAAGGAGCTGAGCGGTTCCCTTGCAGGTGACCTTTAGGCAGATTGCTAAAAGGACAAAGGGGCAAGTGGAGCTCTTGAGGCTTAGGCTGAGAGCTCGCACGTGTTCTATTTGTTGAAGCAAGGAGCAGGGGAGATGGCTACCGCAGAGATAGGAGGAGAGCAGAGTGACACTGCAAAAGGACCCGCAGCTGGAAAGAGGAGAACCTAGCACCCCGAGTGTGAGCTCTCACCTGTTCCAGCCATCACTCTTGCCTAAATCATTGAATTTTCCCATAAATTGATCCAATTTAGAAACCAAGGTTGTCCTCTGTTTTCTAATGCTCTTACAGAATACCACAATCCTGATGATTTATGAAGAAAAAAATCATTTTTCACAGTTTTGGAGACTGGGAATTTTAAAATCAAGGAGCTGGCATCTGGGAGGGCCTTTCTGCTGCATCGTGACAGGTGGAGAGGGAATCGCATGGTGAGAAAGCTCTTATGAGAGGGGGCACAGCAAAGAGAATTCCCTTTTATAATAAAGTCACTTTCACCATAGCTGACCCATTCCATAACGGTGGCATTGGTCTGCTCGCGAGGGTCGAACCCTCTGGACCTAATCACCTCTCATAGATCTACTTCCCAATACCATCACAAGGACAATTGTGTTTCCACATGCGTTTTGGAGGAGACACTTAAACAGCACTACCCTCCCACAGGTAGTTAATAGATGCTCTCGCACAGCACAGTGTTGGTATCACTAAGGCCGCGCCCCATGGTCTCTTTTACATGACGGAAGAGCCAGGCGTCTCATTTATCCAGAAATCTCAGCCTCCTATGGCTCTGAGTAAGGGTCTGCCAATCAGAGGTGCTAGGGAGATTTTGAAGGTGAAACAGGATAAAGAGCCACCCATCTCTGGAGGTCGCTAAGGCAGGTCTGTGAGCAGATGTGCAATCCTCAGCAGCTCCCCAGGAAGCTCTCAAGACCCACCTGCTTCATTGCCTCCATGAAGAGGGCGGTGGGGACTTGCCAGCCATTTGGAGAATCACGGTGGCATCCTGGGGAGTGTTTATGAATCACACTCTGGTGTGCCAGCCTGAGGTGGCTGGTGGCAGCGTCCCTGACCTTTGTTTGCAGAAGTCAGCCCGTGGTTGTATAAGCCAGTCTTTCCTTACAGTAAGGAGGCGGAACCTTTCCTTGGCACATGGCACACCTTTTGTTTTTCCATATAAATGCTAATGGAGACATTTTTTGGTACCAGATTATTCCTCAGACCCAACTAGATTAGAAAGTAGTAATGACCTTACTGCCAAGGAAAAATGGGATGCCCCCCATCCCTGGCAAAGCTCTGTGTTCTCAACTGCGGTTGCCTGGAGCCAAACACTAGAAGGTCGAGGCTGGAAAGATTGAGTGGCTCCTCCATGGAATGTTCTGATGGAAATGAGGGGTTCAAGGACAGTGGGGTTTAGTGGCCCTTTCTCACTGTGCTGGAAATTTTAGAAGAAAGGAAGTGATAAGCTCAAAGCTTTCTGTTTTCCCCTCAAGGAATGTGTGAGGAAGAGGGAGCTTCTAGGGCTTCTTAAAAGAAAGACCTTATTTCTCACAGTTAAACTATCAAGATTTAGGAGAACTAACTCAATGTTGAATCCTGACTAAATTATGACATAAATTGAAACTACAGCCTTACCAGGTCTCTTCTAAAATATCAGGAATTTGATAAGGGAAAGACTAATCCCCAAAATTGAAGTTGAATTATTAGGAAAGATCCCTATGGTTCTGAAGACTTTGAATCCCATCATTTTTTGACTCTCCTAACAAGCTCCCTTGCCAGAAGAGCCATCATCCCCAGGTGGAGGAGGTTAGCCTCCTCTTCCTTAAAGACCCTGTCATGACCCTACCTGAGGATGAGTTATGGCAGGGGGTGGTGCTGATTCTACTCCAGACCTCACCTACTACCTCTCAGTGTTCTCATGTCTGTGCTTGGAGTCCAATAACAGCTGTGGATTCCCTGTAGACCACAGCAGAGATGCATACACAATCTATTCTAAAAGAAGGTTCAATATATGTCAAAAATATTTATACAATGTTACTGGGTTATTTTGAGTATAACCTAAACAGGATTATAGACTTGGGGCGGTGGGGGGGGGGGGTTGTTTTAGTCAACTTTTGCACTGCTATAACCAAAAGACCAGAAGAGAACAATTTTAGAGGAGGAAAAGTTGATTTGGGGGCTTATGGTTTCAGAGGTCTCAGACCATAAATGGCCAGTTCTAGTCCTCAGGGCCCAAGGTGAGGCAAAACATTATGGAAGAAAGGTATGGTGGCCAGATTCAGTGGCACATGCCTGTAATCCTAGCAACGTGGAGGGCTGAGGCAGGAGGATCATTAGTTTAAATCTAGCTTCAGTAAAAGTGAGGCTTTTAGCAACTCAGTGAGATCCTGTCTAAATAAAATGCAAAATAGGGCTGGGGATGGGGCTTAGTGGGTAAATGCCTGAGTTCAATCCCCGGTACCAAAAAAAAATTTAAAAGATGAGTATAGTGCAAAAAAGTAACTGGGAACATGCCATCAGGAAGCAGAGTGAGAGACAGCTTCCCTCATCATGGTCAAAATATATACCTCAAAGTCACGTCCCCAGACCCGCCCCCTCCAGCCTATCTAACTGTAGTTACCACCCAGTTAACCCCTATCAGGGGATTAATGCATGAATTATGGTAAAACCCATAACCCAATCATTTCGCCTCTAAACCTTTCTTGCATTGTCTCACACATGAGCTTTGGGGGACATCTCAGATCTAAACCATAGCAGGGATCAAATTATTTGACGGCACTGTTCCAATCTCTTTCCCAAGCCACCCATCAGGTTCCACATTTGAGAGGCTCCACCGTTAGAGAAGGCTCTGCAGCATATCCAGCCTGCTAGACAAGATGTTCTGGACAGGAGCTGTATCTTCCTGCAGATCCAGAGTGGTCTCTGCTATGGTTTGACTGGGAGGTATCCCTAAGAACTCAGGATTAGATTATGAGAGCTGTAACCTAGTCAGTGATTTAATTTATTTGATGGATTAATAATTTGAAAGGACTACTGTACTGGGTAATGATTGTAGGCAGGTAGAGTGTGACTGGAAGAAGTAGGTCAATGGGAGCCAGTCTCGGGGTTTATGTTTTGTTCCTTGTACCTCTTGCTCTCTGCTCCCAGGCTCCCATGAGGTAAGCGTTCCTCTGCCGTGTCCTTCTATCATAATGTTCTGCTTTGCCTCAAGCCCAGAGCAATGGAGTCGGCTAACTATAAACTGAAACTCTGAAATAATGTATCCCCCCCAAAAAAAATCTTCCTCTCCTTTAAGTTGGTCTTATTGGGTGTTTTGGTCACTGCACTGAAAAGCTGATTAGCACAGTCTCCCTGAGAGGAGATCACATGTAAATGGTCCCTTGGGATTTTGGAGCAAATTTATTTTCTCCTTCTGGCAATTTCTCTCCTGGCTTACTGCTGGGCCATGGTGGCTCCTATGTGCACAAGATGCATATTAGTAGCTAATTGTTCTCTAGATCACTGAACCACAAAGCTAGGTGTGGGCAGCAGCTGTCCATCAGCCAGGGAAACTAGTATGTGAAAAGTTGGGCTCTAGCAAGACTTAAAAGCAAAAGTCAGTCTGTGTACCTCCTCTTCTTACACTGATGCCTTTCTCTCACCACACACTGTGTTCCAAGGGACCAGGTGACCAGGTATAAAAACACATAGACTTTATTTTCAGATGATTCTGCATGTTATGCGGGCACATTCAAAAGTGAACAGCTGCAACTCTGCAGCCCCACAAGGGAGTGACCTCAAGGGTAGTAGGAAGCGAGAGCCTCCCATGATTGTTTACTGTGCCTGCCAGGAGAGATGACAGCTGTCCGCAAATGTACTGATTGAGAGACTGTGGCTCACGGTTTTGCAGGATGTTCAGGGTCTTTGGAGGAATATGAATGAAAAAAAATCAATAGGTTGCTCTGGAAAAACAGTACTTGAATGGACTTTCCTAAAGTCACAGAGCGTGAGGATGTTGGTCCCTTGGGAATTCTCCCCCAACAGTAATTAGAGTGACTTTCATCTAGCGTCAGGAAGTGTTGCCCCATCTGCGAATGTCAGTTGTTCTCTCAGTCACCTCCCCAAAAGCTTACTCAGTGGATTGATGAGCAAAGGGATCATACTGCCAGGTGTGATGGTGTGGCAAGGCATACCTGGTAGCATGAGCTGGGATCCTGGCACAGCAGAGGGCAGCAGGAACCCTTGTAGTTCAGTGCTATTCTTCATGGTAGACAACTGGACATCCAATAGGGTCCATTGGACCCCTCCCATCATGGGAAGTAGGATGGGGAAGGGATGCATCTTTGCTGAATTACCACTCTGAATATGAATTTACATTTCCTGCCTTCAATAGAATAGTTCCCTCTTATATGAGGGGGTGTGTTCTTAGACCCCTCCCCCAGTGGATGCCTGAAAACCAGAGAGCTCTGAATTCTCAATGTGCAACATTTCTTTCTATACATACATACATACACTTAATGCCTTTTGCATCTTAACTAAGCACTTACCATGCACTGTGACTGTAAAATTTGCAGTTTGAGGTATAAAATTAGCATGGATTTCTTTCTCCTTCACAATTTCACAGATAGCAGACTTATTCTTACTGTAGATCTTAGCAACCTCAGTATAAATCTTTTTTTCTTGCCTTATTAAGAACTTTCACCTTTTCACTTAAAGCAAGCATTTTACAGCTTTTCTTTGGCAGAACCAAATTGCTGGTGTCACTATTCTTCTGCTTCTGGACCATTATTAAGTACAATAAGTGTTACTGAGCAAAATCACGATGATACTGTGAGGGTATATCTGATAACAGAGACATGAAGAATGGGTGGGTCATATACACGTGAGAACATTATGGACAAAGGGAAGATCTACATTCTGGGCAGGATGGAGTGGGATGGTGCACGATTTCATTACTAAGAATGGAGTGCAACTTAAAATTTATGGATTATTTCTGAAATTTTCCATTTAATATTTTTGAAACATGGTTGACTGCAAGTAACTGAAACCATAAATAAAAGGAGATAGCTATACTTCTGTCAGCTCCTTTGTCCGTGGACTTTTAGAAGACCTCATCCACTGTCATACCATTCTACAGGACAGAAAGTGTGATAACGAGCCTACACCCATAGATTCCACTGATTTTATAACATTCCCTTTCACTACGAGTTACAGCATGAAAAGGCTAACAGTAATGTGGTGTAAATTCTGACCAGTAGCCAGTGTAAGTTGTCATTTTTTCTCATAGCTAGAATACATGGATCAAGAAACTTCACAAAAACCACTAGCAAAATCTTGGCTCCATCTTTCTGCCTCACTGATCTCTCATGTGGTCATGGAACTCACTTAGGCCTAAGGAACACAATGCGTGTGTGTGTGTGCGTGTGTGTGTGTCTCCAAGATATGCATTTATTTCAGACACCTTTCTTTGCTTATTAGAGCCATTCAGCCTTTGAAAGACAGGGCAGAATTTTATTATCTTTACTGAAAAAATTATTCTTATAATCAAAGAAAACCTAGACAATTAACCCATATCTGAACTTGAACTTGAAATTCCTTTTTGACAGTGGATTCTAGGACATCTCTGTGAAGTGGTTGCCGATCTCTTGGGTGGGTAACCACAACTCATCTCTCGTCCATATTCCTTCTCTTCCCATTTACCTTACAGGAGCCCCCAAGTGTACAATCTGCCACAATTCAGTGGTGAAACATTTATTGTATTCAATTAAATTCTTATTGAGAATGATGGAAGTGCTAATGAGATATGCATGCAAGATCAAGCCTTGACATTTTGATTTATTTCTTGCTGGCTTGGGGCAGTGGAAAAGAACACAGGACTGCTAAAGAGTTAAGTGTGCTGCCACAGTGCCCAGGAAGTTAACAGGACAGCGACAATGCCCAGTGACCCTGGAGTTCCTAACAGGAAGAAATGGGATTACAAACCTCCTGAACCCAAATGTCACATTTGTAATTCTTTTCCCAAAGGAGTGGGTTGGTAGATTATTAAGTTCCCCACGTCTTGGTTGTAGGCAATGCTGCAGAAGGATAGAGGAATAGCTGGGTATGAGTGAGATGCTTTGGTGAAGATAGACCTCCTCTTCCCAGTCCTTGCCTCACAAGGAAAAACAACAGAAACAAAATGCCAAAGCTCTAGAGAGGAAAAAAAAAAATCATTAGACATCTTTAATCCTATCCCAGGGTGCTAAAAACAAGCCTTTCTTTCCTTATTATGGTAGATATTATTAGATGCTCTCCAAAATCTAGGTTTTTCTGTTCTCTGGAAATTAAAAATCACTTTACTTCACATACTGAGAACAAGAAGTAGGCATCATATATCCTGATTGGGGAATGGCAAAGAGTGGGGAGAATTCTGAGACAGAGAAGGATGTGTTCTAGCAGAGAAACTCAAGCTGTAGCTGATTGGAAAGTTTCCGGGCATGAATACTTTTCCATGGTAAGACTTCGTTGCCCAGCCTCTTTTGCAGTTGTCCGTGGTCAATATGAGCAGTGGTGGTACCTACGACATCTAGCCTGTCCCCTGCAAACCTTCCACAGATCCTTCTCTACATTTCCCTCCTCCGGGACCTATGGCAAAGGCCACGTGATCTTAGGAAGTCCATCCCCTCACTTCACAGGTAGGAATAGCTTCCCTTATGGCAAGTCAAAACATTTTATGAAAGTATTGCTTAACTGATTTAGAAAGTAGTCCAAGTTCTTACAGTACCAGGGAATGTTTGGAATGGGCCAGAATAATGGTGTGTGCTGCTTTCTACTAGTGCATTTAACAATGCATTACAAGAAAGAGATGAATGTAGGTGTATCTGATCAGTTTGCAAGCAGAAATATGGGGGAGTAGAGGATGTGCATAAATTTAAAGACTCCTGGGAATAAAATATATAAAGACCCCAAAAGTTTTTTAAAAACAAATAACTGAAAAGTGTTTTGAGCATTGGTGACCCATACACTTTTTTTTTAGTTAAACAAAAACTGACTCATCCCTGTGGCTAGTATCAGATAAAAGGTGTGACCTTCTCCTCCCCCTCACCCACCCCACTCCACCCCCATATTCCACCCCCACCCACCACCCACCCCACCCATCCAACCCCCACCCCCACCCACTTGTTTCAGATGATTTCAGGGAGGCTGCCTTTTTAGCCTGGTGTGGAGTCAGGGAAGGAAAATGCTAATTACATCTAGGAAAGTCTTGGGCCCCTCATAAAAAAATAGAGTGGAATCACATGGATCAGAAGGAAGCCTGCAGAGATTGGAGAGAATTGCCCTGCCAAAGAGGCTAGACCAAAATACACATCAACAAGAACAACCCAAAATCCCCAGAACAAAAACCTTTGATGGCTTGAGCCTCATTAAATCTTTGTACTTCTAAAACTTATATGAGCAGAAAGTGGCTATTAAAGTTCACAATCCCCAAAAAGGGTATCCTAACACCCTAATAAAGTTCCCTTCACCTGTGAACATAGAAAAAAAAAAAAGAATCACAGGAGTCAATTGACTGGGCAGTTTCTTCTAGACCAAAGAGGAATGTCAATCTAGAGAGCAACAGAGAGATATTCCCCAATTCCCCAAAGAATAATGATACTGATTTGGCAATGGGAATGTATGCACTATAGTAAACTATGGTGTATTCAAAGAGGCTGGGACAAGGAGAAGTTTAAAGTGGGGTGTGGGGAGATTTGCATAAAGTGCTTGGATACATTGGTTTTAGATGTAAGAGTAAGTAGGTAGACAGGAGCAGGGGATGGTGGAGGGAGAACAGGGCTTACTCCATCTAGAGTGGTGAAAGATCACTCTCTCTCAGGTAATAGAGAACCTGGCCATGAACCACTTCCTTCACAATCAGATACACCTTCCTAAAACTAAAAAGATAATTTTAAGGGATTTTCAACTTTGGAGAATGAAGTGGAGCACAAGGCACTATCATTTGGGTGATCCCAGTTTCATTGTAAAATCATTTACTCTGTGGCTTTGACCTCCCCAACATCCATGGGTTTCCCTTGGGTACTGATGGGAAGTTTCCCAACATGGCAACATCAGCACAGAGACTCTAAGCCATGGCAGGAAATCGCAGGAACTTTCCCCAGTACATAATATATGAGCAGGGAAAGCTTCCAAGGCCATCTATGTAAACCTGCCACCTGGAGACCCCAGGATGAAATCTTGCTTTTTAAGAAGACAAGAACGAAGACCCATTGTCTGTAATATTAGAGACGCTAGGTGAGAGTTGGCATGAGCTCATTGGTGGAAATGCCTTTCTGCCAACATCTTGTCTGAATTGCTGCAGTCTTAAAGATAAACTTTGATCCACAAAACTGACAAGCATGAGAAGCATTGGGTGTGCCTAGAGTGGGACAACATCTTTCAGGGGGTCTTTAGGAAGCTCTTGAAAGTGCTGGGGTTGCAGCTCAGCGGTAGAGCGCTCGCCTTTCAGGTGTGAGGCACTGGGTTTGATCTCCAGCACCACGCAAAAATAAAGGTATTATGTCCATCTACAACTAAAAATATTTTTAAAAATTAGAATTGCTCTTCTTAAGATAAAAGGAAGAAAGAAATTCCTGGAGAAAATACTTATCAAAGATAGGCATGAGCTGTCACTTCATTACTTCCCAACTCCAATTTTGCCTGGGTCTGACAAGAAGTATTGCATCTTGGTATCATCAGCTTTCACAGGAGAACATAAATTTGGTCAGGGAATCTTACCCCATATCAGAATAGGGTCTCACATCACCCTTCTTCATTGCTATGGATGTGTTACTGCTATATGCGTCAAAGTCTTCCCTTTGCAAATGCAGGGGTTTTATTGTGGTTCTCTTATCCCTGTTTCATCCCTGGAAGTGAGTGTGGTGGGTGGGAGAGATCAGACAGGGTAGGAAGAGGACAGCTTGTCTTTTAGTTGGTCAAACATACACCCTATCAGGCCTGGTAGGGTGCCCTGTACATTACCTGGACTTCTGAGAATTTAATCTGGATGCAGCAGCTGGATAGATTTTTAAATTATATCCATGATGGAAGAGAGTCAGTGTGTTCTGAATAGGAAGAAGTACATGAACAGATATTTGGGGTGCAGAAAGATGGACTGGGATAGAGATCGCTTCACACCAATCTTCATGCTCTGTTCTGTCTTTTGGAAACTTAGCTAGGGAATATTTTCTGGCTTATTTTATAATTAGATGGGACAATAAGACGGAGTCAGTGGATCAGGACTGGAGATGATGGATACAAGTTCCCCAGATGGCCCATCAGTGCTTCATTGTGATGCTCCAGGGCAACTCTGAGAGTCAAAGAGGGCAGAGCCTCTTCCACCAAGTTCCCCAACAATCTAAACTACTCATAACTGTAATGTGAGCAAGAAATAAACTTAGGTTGGTTTTAAGCCAGTATGTATTGGGGTGGTTGATTTGTTGTCCCAACTAACATTGCCCTAAATAACATACCGAGCATCTCTTCTGTCTTCCTGGTTCCCTGAACCACTGTTAACATTCAACATGAATATGCAGTCGATCACAATTTTACCAGTACTTATAAGGCTTCCTTCTCCACTTAAATGACCCCCCTTTGTTCCAGTCCCTAAAATTGCTCTTTTGGAACCATTTTCTTGCGTTTACTATCTCTTTGACCTTAGGCAAAGCAGTTAAACACAGTCTCGAGGTTCTCTGTTGTAACATGGGGATAATAACATGACGACCCTACATAGCTCTGTGAGGAATGGATGAGAGAAGCCTCACCCGTATCGAGCACAGTGCCTGGCACAGAAAACCTACAAGAGAGAAAAAGCATTTTTTCTCTCCCTCCTTAGTTCCAGTAGTCGGGGAGTGTGAATTCATGTGACAAAAGATTAACAGGAGAGAAGACTGCATATTTATTAATGTTAAATTTTACATTTCTTACACGCATGGGGGCTTCACATAAGAGAAGCAAAAAACCCAAAGAAGGTTAGATTTGAGGGCTAATGTGCCATTTTAACAAACGATCACAAAGTATGGAGAAGTAACTAAAAGGAAAGAGGGTTTGCGCTTCTGGGGACATTAAATTATGGGAACATGATTAGGAAGTATCTGGAGGAAATTAAAGGATGGTGAGGGTTAATAATGATGCTCATTCATACAAATGCAAGGCAGACTCGTCTGGCGGCTGGTTCTCTGTCTCTGGTGCTGACGGTTGCTCTTCTCCTCCTGGAACAGGAGAAGTGAGTAATTTATGCCACCTTCACAACATAAATTTATGCCCTGTTTCAGGCAGGAAAGAGGAGGGCAGAGATCTTTTCCTGCATTGATGGTTCTCAATTGCCTTCAACTCGAACTAATCCTAATGCCAAAGTGGTATTTTGTGGGTAGCATGTTCTGGATCCCTTCAGAGGTATTCAGTAAATACTGAGATTTGTGTTGTTATCTGACAGAGGCACATATTCATTTGAAAATCCTCTTGGTTTGAGTTCTGAGAGTAAACACCGCTAAGGGTGAAATGAGGGGGGCTCTTCCACGCGCCTGAGTGGAGTGATGGAAGCCTAGCTGAGAGCCTGGGTGGGGAGGCTCTGGGTCAGGACCAAGCCTGGACTTGAACCTGAGATCCCCAAGGAGGCCTTGGGGACACTATAAGCAAAAGGCACCTGTGTCAGGATCCTGTGACAGACCCAGCCAGGTGTGAGGAAGTGATCACCTCTGATAATTGCTTCATATACAGCAGACACCTGGCAATAGAGGAGGAGCTGAGAAAACTAGATTTTGAAATAAATGGTCTGAAAGGAGTGGTCAGGGGAAAGTCAGTTTGAAAAGCAAATAACTAAACTGAGGGACCCTGGGCATCAGGAGCCAGTCTCTCGGTTCAAACCTACCCTGACAAATGCTCTTTGCTGGAAACCAGAACAAAGCCAAAGCAGGTTCAATATAGAGGTAAGAACTCAGATGGAATCAATCCAGTCAGTAAATGAGCCAAGTAAGGCAAAGAGGCCTCATGTAGATGGTGCCAGAATCTCTAAAGTATCTAAATAAGAACTGCTTGGAAACAGTGACACAGCAACAGGAGACATCGATAGACCATGTGAATGACCAGGTATACTTTACCTAGTATTTGGAGGTATTCTGAAGAGTGAGGGTTCTCAGTACCACCCAGTTTCACCAACTGCCAGATACAAAAGTCTGAGACCAAAAAAAATCCATCTAGCTTGTCATGAAAAGCCACATCTGCATTCTCAGCCATACGCCCCAGAGCTCTGTAAGAGAAGGTTTGCTTCATGTTCATTTCCTTTGTCTCCTCTAGGGTATCTGCCAATGTATTTGAAAGTATCTACCAAAGTGTTTTTCATAGGGTCCCCGGGGCCACCCACAGCATAACACAGGTACCTAGGCCACCTTCCCAGACTCCTGAATTAAATCCCTGGGGGAGGAGCCAAGGAATGGTATTGTTCACACGCCTCTGTGTGGTCATTAGCACTAACACTGTGAGCCACTTGCCTGTCTATGCAATAAATGTCAATTTTCTTTCCCTGTGTTTCTAAAAAGCACTTGAAAGGAGCCCTGCCTCTGGAGAATTAGCTTCCAACTCTTACAAAGCTGGATAGTAGAAGGAAATTACAATTGGATCCTTTATTTGCATATAAATATCTGCTATAATCTGAATGTCTATATCCCCCCAAATCCATGGTTTGAAATCCTCATCATCAATACAGTGATATTAGAAGGAGGGGTCTTTGGGAGAGACTTAGGTCATGAGGACAGAGTCCTCATGAATGACGTTGTGCCTTTATAAAAGAGACCAGAGACCTCACCGTTCCCACCACAGGAGAACACAGTGAGAAAGGGGGATCTCTGAAGCGAGAAGTGGACCCTCACCAGACACTGAATCCGCCAATACCTTAATCTTGGATTTCCCAGCCTCAAGAACTGTAGGAAAGAAATTTCTATTGTTTATAAACCACCCAGTTTGTGGTATTTTGTTATAGTGGATTAAATGGATTAAAACAATCCCTCTGCCCTGGCCATGTTTTCAAAAGATCTGTGTTTTGTTATTTCTTTTCTTTTATGCAGCCCCTTCAACAAATGATCTAAGAATCCTTTATGGGCTTGTTTCATTAACTTTGTATCTTCACTGCCCAGCATACAAAGGCTACACAATGAGCGCTGATTGTAGCATGTTGAGATTTAAAGTAAGTCTCACAGTAGAGTCTCAGTTTCACTTCTTGCCAAAATTTTATTCATCAGAACTTTTCTGTAGGAAAAGTTGAGCAGCTTTATTCTTTATTATGAAATAGCATTGTTCTTGGTGTTCTCTCCACGTACTTCATTAATCACTTTGACTGTAATATATAATTATAAGAACAAGCTTTGCATTCATATGAGCACTAGCTGCATATATACGTGTCTAATAAGAAAAGTCACAACTTATAAAGAGAGGAGAAAAATACCTACATTTCTGAGAAGATTTTATTTGCCAGTTATGAAATGTATCCCAATTAAAATTCTAAGTTTTGATCCTTCACTCTATTAACTTAAAATAATTCTTAGTAGGATGTTGGTTTTCATCAATCACTATGAGGAGGAAAACATCGGCAAAAGAAAATAATCATCAACATTGAACAGACCAAAAAAAAATTTTAAGTGGATTCTTTTGTGATGTATTTATATTAAAAAAAATAGAGCTTGAACCATGTACTAGGTATTAGTCTCTTAAAAGAGAGGAAGGCAACGTCTGTGCTCTTTGGACATCTTACTGGAGAAATGTAAATATGTGTGAACAAACAGTAGTTGTTCAGTGGACTGAACAACTACTGTTTGTTCACATTCTCGCTAACCCCATGGTGGTCAATAGCATGAGTCCAGGAGAAATAAGACAACACAGTGAGAAAGCACCCTGAGGAGAGTTAGGAGAAGAGCAAGTTGGTAGAAAGAAAACTACGGCTCCTGCTTCTAGGGAATACTCTCTCTAGAGGAAGGAAAAGAGGGAGGGAGGGAGGAAGGAAGGAAAAAAGAAGAGAAAGAGAACACCCATATGCCACGCTGTGAATGGAGCAGAGGACAGATGTCTGGCCAATGCCTGGTGCCTAAGAAGGACTCATGGCTGTCTAGTTTGTCTGCAGCCCAGGGAACCAAAGTCCTAATATGAAAGCCATGACAAATGAGATGTCCACCTAGAGAGCCTGTCTGCACTGGCTACTGTGATGATGGATCCATTTCCCAGTCCTGTTTCAACAGTACCAGTGCAGGGGACAGTTCCAACACGATGAGAGCATTAGCGGGGTACTGCTGAAGCCCCCTCAGACCCTTTCATTGTTAGAGTGAGAGCATACTCCTAGCACCGACTTTTCAGGTTGTAGTGCTGAATGAATGAACCTTGCTAAACTGCACGCAGCCAACTCTCAACAAGCAGGGGTCACTTTCTTTATTTCCCTGCTGACCTTTAGAGAATCTGCCCCTGCTCAAAAGAAAGATTCTTAGTGCTTTCCCACGAAAACCGCACTTCAGTAGCAGCCCAGTTGAATTAAGGGCATCTCAGGGCTTAATTTAAAGAGAAAATAAGGCTTCCTCAGTAATTAACCAAAAAAGAGACAAGATGTCTTAGAAGAGAGATCCAAATTATCCCAATACTGGAGTTAATAGGAATGATTTTTTTTTCATTTCTCCCTAGAGGTTATGTTGATCTGGCAAATTAGTAGTGTGCCTCACTCACTGGTATTCTTCACCAAGAACTTCAGCTGCAGAATGAAAGGAGGTGACTATAGAAATAAGACTGTACTACACCACCTTCCCCTGAGGTTTCCCAGGGCCTGTTTGATTTAGGCACACTCTTCCCTTTCTCAGCCGGATGATTCCTGAGCCCTCATCCATGAATCCCTGTTACAAGGGGAAATAAAACAAAGTGGATAGTAGGGCTAATGTTCACACTAGAAGTAAGAGAGGCAAGGAGTCATCTCTGAAGGAGTGGCCATAAAAATCCAAGGAACTAGCCAGTGTGGGAAAAAGACCCACAGATACCCAATCACAGCAATTACAGTGCTCCTGTCACCTCAGCACCTTGCCTAGGAAACCTGACTACCTGTCCAACAAGCCTTCATTGACCCATTCATTCATGTTAGATGCTGCATGGGCATCTACTAGGTTTCAGGCACTCCAACACACATTAGGGGTACAGACACAAGTAAGGCCAGGTGTCATTAGGCGAGGTGTTTCCCATCTCCAGTCTCTCACACCTCCACCCACCTCTTTCAGGAGCTCAGTTATGAATTCTATCTTTATTATCCCTTGGGTAATGATTTTTTTAAGTTACTTTTTTTAAGTGCCCTTTCTATTTTCTTCTGGACCTACTTAACAGACATTTCAAATAATAGATGTTCCAAATACAACTTTTAATAAAAATTTATGTAAATTATTATGGCTTCATATACAGTTTCCTAGAATGAAATTTTATCTAAATATTAACAATTAACTAAATTGTTTCTTCAGCCTCTGGATTCTGGACTTGTAATGTTTCTTGACAGCATACTTGGATGGTGCTTACTTGGACATTTAATGGATATCTCAAAGTTAATAGGTCCAAGATTGAGCTTGTAATCATGTTCCCTAAACCCTCCCAAAGACTTCCCATCTTGATAAATACAGAGTTTCTCTTCTATTTGCTGAATACAAGAACAATGAAGTGTATTTGACTCTTCTCTTTCTCTTTCACTCTCATATCCAATCCATCCATAATTGGGTTTGATCTTCTACCTGTGTTAAATCCTGAATATCATCACTATTGTAAGCTACCAGCCTCCCTTTGGGTGAATATTGAAGTAAAGTACTAACTGGTTTCCCTGTTTTTTTCCTTGCTTCCCTTCTGTTTAATAACTTGGAAAAACATTGTTCTAAACCTGGCATTGGAGAGGCATTCAAACAATGCTTGTTTATTGATTTAAAAAATGATAGAACTCTTTCATAATTTATCAGCCAACATTCCTATCATGTGGCTTTAGTATACCTCTGGTACATCAGCTGGATGGTTTCTTCCTTGAACTTCAACACAGGAGAGTTCAACAAAAAAAGATCCTGCAATGCTTTGTACCTAATTTCTGCAATCTCACTACCACATTCATTAACTATATCTAATGTACTCTTGTCTTACTCCATTTTCAGTTGCTATAGCAGAACACCTGAAACTGGGTAACTTAGAAAGGAAAGATTCTATTTGCCTCATGGTTTTGGAAGCCCAAGAGCATACTACCATTTTCTGCTGGGTGTCTAGTGAGGACTTCATGGTGGGAAATGGAAAGACATGGATGAAAGAGAGGGAGGGTACAAAGAAACTGATCCATTTTATAACAACCTTGTCTTGTAAGAACAATGTATCTCTGGTAGAACTAACAGTCTTGTGAAAAAAAAAAAGATACTAATCCTTCTTGACTGTCCCGCCTCCACCAACTGCTACTCAGTGTGAGTTTTGGTAGAGGCAAACTCCATCTAGACAATTTCAGCTTCCTCCTTAAGTGATGAGCTGGTCCACTCTCTCAAAAGAAGACGGATCCAAGCAGTGGAGGGTGCCATGTCTTTTCAGCCATTCCTCCTGTGCTCTGGCCCAGACAACCCCATAGATCACAGCCCTACCATGTGAATTCTCTCATCTGACAAGAAGCCTTCCCTGTTTTCTGGCTCACTCATTTCCCCATTTCATTTCATCTCCTCCTCCTTCTTTCCTGGGGCTCTTTGGCCCCCCACCTCCACGCTCTATAACTGAGTGCTATCACCTAACTCAGTGGGTGGCCCTTGGGAGTGACTGGAGGCATGTCACCCAGTTGTGATGAAGCTGTGACACATGTCTCTGTTCTTGCCATTGCCTTCATGTCAAGAAGGAGTGGTTTTTAAGGGATTAACAAGGGATGCTGAGAATTAAGGAAAGTTAATAAATACGTGTGAATTTGTTTTCTGTTAGAGTTTACAGCTTATAGGAATAACGCTTGGGTACTTCATATGAAGGCACAAAAGAAAAAGAAAGAAATCATTTACCAACTTCCCAGGAGCCAATTTTCAAGATTCTTTAAAACGACATTATTTCTTCAAGTAAAGCGTTAAGGTTTAACAAAGATGATACTCTTTATAAAATGCATACTCTTAAATCTTGTGCTCTCCATTGTTTTTTTCTTTGAATGAAACTCCTAGAATTATAATAAAGTTCATTAGTCCTCCCCTTATCTTCAGGAAATAGTACCAAGATTCCCAGGGTGTGTCTGAAAACATGTACAGACAATATAAAATATACATTTTAATTTTTTCCTGGGCATTTATATCTATGATAAATTTTACTTTTATAAATCAGGCATAGTATGAGTTAATAATAACTAATAATAAAATATAACAATATACTATAATAAAATTACCAGAATCACTACTCTTGTGATTTGGGGCCATTATCAAGTAATATAAGAATAACTTGAATATAAGTACCATGATACCATGACAGGTGGTCTGATACCTGAGAAGGATACCAAAAGACTGATAAGTGGGTAATGTAGACAGTGTGGATTCACTAGACAAAGTGAGGATTTACATACAGAAGCAACCATGTGTAATTTAAAATCCATCCATTTATTTTTTTTTATTTTTGGAATTTTCCACTTAATACATTCAAACCACAGTTCACCACAGATAACTGAAACCATATGTCACGGTTTGAATGTCGCCCCAAAGCTCATGTGTGGGACCATGCAAGAATGTTCAGAGCTGAAAAGATTAGATTGTGAAATTTGTAACTAATTAGTGTATTAATACACTGCGGGGTTAACTAGGTGGTAACTGTAAGCACATAGGATGTGGTCAGAGGAGGTAGGTCACTGGGGATGTGCTTTGGGGTTTATATTTTGTCCTCAGTGAGAAGAGTGCCCCTCCCCTTTCTCTCTGTCTCTGCCATATCCTGATCTTCTTTTCTCCACCACGTCCTTCTGCCATGATATTCTACCTCACATTGGGCCCAGAGATGTGGAGCCATCTGTCTATGGACTGAAACCACTGAACCCATGAGCCAAATAAACTTTTCTTACTCCAAAATCGTTCTTATCAAGTCTTTTGGTCATAGCAACAAAACATCCAAACAACAACAACAAAAAAAACTGACTAAAACAATTTGGTACCAAGAAGTGGAGGGGGAGGGGTCATTTCTGTAACTAACATAACCATGTATGTGGTTTAAAAGCCTTTGGAACCAGTTTGCAGGGGGAGAAATTTTGAAAAGTTTAGAGATGCAAACTGGGAATTATTTGGAACATTGTAAGTAGAGTTTACTGGGAAACTCTGGTAGGAGCTTGGAAGACTTGATAAGTCTATGGACAGTAAAGACTGGGCTCATGCTGTTTCACAGGAGGAGAAATCTCTTGAAAATTGACTAGAAGCCATTCATGCTATGTTCTGGCAAAGAAATTGTCTACATTTTACCCATGAGACTTTCTGTGAGGCTGAATTTAAAAGTGATGGACAAATAATCTGGTGGAAGAAAGTTCAAAGCAGCACAGCATTCAGGCCACTACGGGCATATTGCTGGCTCTTTTTTTAGCCAAATTTACTATGATAATCGGGAACAGAAAGCAGAGCAGAAAGATGTGGAAAAACTTGCAGTTTGGCCAGAAGAGAGTTAATATGGCTATTAAGGAAGTTGTGGCTGGGTGCAGTGGCACACACCTAGAATCCCAGCTGCCCTGGTTGCTGAGACAGGATGATCTCAAGTTCAAAAGCCAGCCTCAGCAACGGTGAGGCACTTAGCAACTCAGTGAGACCCTGTCTCTAAATAAAATAATACAAAATAGGGCTGGGGATGTAGCTCAGTGGTTTTGTGCCCCTGAGTTCAAACCCCAGTACCAAAAAAAAAAAAAAAAAAAAGTTGAGGTTGTTAAAGACACTACAGTTAGTAAAGAGATCTAAAAACTTTACCCAGAAACAATAAAAAAAGATGGTTTGATGACATGTCAGGAATTTTCAAGACTATACCCATCTCAGGCTCAAGAGTGCTAAAGTAAAATTTCCTCTGAGAAGAGACCATGGGTACACCTGGTGTGCACAAGGGAACTGAGCAGTTTTTTCACCAGGTTTATCTGCAAGCACAGAAGCTGCTGCAACCATGGTTTCAAGGAAGTTTGACTACTGGTCAAGATGGCATCAGACCTTGGCATCAACCATGTGGTTCTGGCTCTGCAGAATTATAGGATACTGTAGTTAGGGGGTCATGGAGGCTTCCAAGGAGATCTCAAAGGAAGACCGTGGAGACCGGGCAAGGTGCAATAGGATCAGAATCCCTGTGGGCTGCCTCTGAAGAGGCAAGGAAAGGGGTGGAGCTACACAAACCCTTTGGAGAGAACATAATGATTAATGTGCCCCAGATGGTGGACATGGAGCCACAGCACTCATTTGCCTCACTGGATTTCAGCCTTGCTTTGGTCCCATCCCTTCCCTCTGGGCCTCTAGGTCTCCATTTTGGAATGGAAATGTACACTCTGTCCCATTACATATTGGATATATATATCTTGCTTTTGATTTTTACAGAGGTACATGCTGAGAATCTGCCTTGAGCCTCAGGAGATTTTGGATTTGGACTTTTGGGTAATATTGAAACTGTTAAGAGTACGAGGACTCTTGGAAATAGATTAAATGTATTTTTCATTGTAAAATGGGCATAAGCTTTTGGGGGCCAGGGCAGAATGTTATGGTTTGGATATGTGGTGTCCCCCAAAAGCTCAAGTGTGAGACAATGCAAGAACATTCACAGTGAAATAATTATGAAACTTGTAACCTAATCAGTGCATTAAGCTGCTTTTCTCCACCATGCCTATCCAACATGATGATCTGCCTCACCTCCAGCTCAGAGTAATGGAGTCGTCTGTTTACCGATGGAGACCTGGGAAACTGTGAGCACCAAGTAAACTTTTCCTCCTCTAAAAATTGCTTTTGTCCGGTCCTTTGGTCATAGCAACAAATAATCTCACTACCTACTAGAATAGGTTTCCTTTTTTGTTTATTTTATTTTATTTCTTGAGACAATGCCTTGCTGGGTTGTGTAAACCGGGATTCTCTTCCTTCAGCGTCTTGTGTAGCTGTAATTACAAGTGTGCACTGCCTGCATCCAGGTATAAGTGTTTGGGTTATACAGTTGCACAGTTTTGTAAAAAGTTTTGTAAAAAGTACACATTCTTTTTATGTAAATTTTTCACTATAGTGGACTAGTAATGAAGTAATGATGGGAGAAAAATTTCCTCTGGCCTCTTAGTTTCCTCGCTGGGCACCTGCAAATTTAACTGACCAAAGACAGAATAGCAGAGGAAAGGGATGCAAATGTTATTGATATTTTACATGGAATACAGAGTTTACTATTATTATTGTTTCACAGGTATTCACAGAGAATGAGAGAAGCTTAAAGAAGTGGTTAAATTAAGGAACTTGTATATACCACTTCAACAAAGTAAAGGGGGTTTGGACTTATAGCAGTGATAAATCATGGGAAAGTGACTAGGAAACCTGGGGAGAACTCACTCTTCCAATAAGATTATTTTAGTAAGTTTGTTACGCAAACTCAGTCTCCATTGAAAAGAGTTGCTCCTCTCTTCCTGATGTGAGAAAGAGGCGCACCTTCACAGAGGCACACCTAGGCTGCAGAGGGAAGGGAAGAAAACTTGTACTGCATCTCCCCATTCTCAGTTACCTTTGGCTAAAAATAACCCTAAGGCTAAAGTGGCATATTTGGGGGTGGCATGTCTTGATCCTCTTCAACATGTATGCTAAAGTATTTAGAGGAACCCTATGAATTGTGCAGTTTACATTTAAATGCATTGGAAATAAGTTGGATTGATGACTAGATGGAGGATTTGACACACAAATTCATGAATATTTTTTTTAAATAATGTAAAAGATTAGTGATAGAATCTAGGTCCTGTGTATTCATGGTGAAATGATTTCAACTTTGCTGAATATTTGCAAATTTTCATAATGAAGGGTTTGGGATCTCCCTGTGTCCTTTGGTAGAGCCTCCACTGTCCAGGCAATGACAATCTTTTTGTAAGTTTGCCCCTTTTGCAGGATCCCACATGCCCATCCTGTCAATTCCCCCACAAATTTGTCTTCTGAAGAATTCTGCATGTCTGGAGACTGTCCCTCGGGTCTCTGACTTGAATTTCCTGCTTCAGACGAATTCCCATCCACTCCTTAATACCTGTGGTCTAACTCCACACCAGAGAGGGCTAGAACTAGCAGCCTCTGGCCTTTGATTTTCCTTGAAAACCTCTGAGCAGAATTCTCCAAAATTCAAGAACAACAAAGAAGCTTATGTCTCCTAACTAGAAAGCAACATAACTGAATATCACGCATTCCTACTTTTAAGAAATGGCCTCTGCTCTTCCTGTCAATTTGGGCTCCGTGCTGAGCCCGTAAGGTAGCTCTCCAGCCCTCTCCTTTGCCACCTTCTCTCTCTCTTTTCAGACCTTGTTCTGAGGCCTTTTTCTCTAAAAGGCTTCATTTGCTCAGCATGGCCTTTTGAGATTCATGTCTCATTCCCCTAAGGATACATCAAAATAATTTGTGTAATAAATAACTATTTTCTCCCTAGAGGAACTCTGTGCAATGGAAGTGGAACATGAACCTCAGAGCTAATTTTAAATTTGCTATTAGCTCATTAAAAAATAAAGACAAACAGGTGAAATCACTTTTATAATATATCTTCTTCAACTTGATGCATCGAAAATAGAGTCATTTCAAGAAAAAAGAATTAGGATGTGCTATTCCAAACGTGCCACACTTCAGCACATTGACTGATTGGAGCTGAGAGAAACTGCAGGCAGAGAGCTCTCTGCTCTCCACATTTCCACCTAAACCTGCATAAGGGAAGTGGCCTTTATCCCTGAGACAGCAAGCCAGGACCAAGATGGGCCTGCATAGACACATCTTACTGAATAGCCCTTGCATTCCACTGGTCCCTGCCCTGTGTTCCCTAATTTCTTATGTCAGCCCTAGAAGCCCCAACTTCCTTTTTTTCGGTCTGGTCACTTCTTTATAACTTATCACTTTCAGTTAAAATGGCATCTAAACCCTTTATAACTTATCACTTTCAGTTAAAATGGCATCTAAACCCCCAGACCTGACTGCTTCTTCAGATTTTAATTCCTTTTCAGTGAAGTCCCTAGAAGATAAAAAGTTAGCATCGATAAAATATGTATGCCTTTTCTCCTGGTTTTTGTTGTTATTGTTGTAGTTTTTGTCTGTTTAATTTGCAGACCCCAGACACTGAGTATAAGAGGTAGGAGAAACGTTTTTCCCCTTATATCAACATATAGCAAACATAATTCACATATATAAATTATTGAGATGCTTTATATTATTTTTGAAAGTTTTTTTTTCTTCCTTTACTAAATGTTGAAAATACTGCTTGCATCTTACCTTACCATGGTTAGCTCATTGTAAGTAACCACATTGGCAGATGTGACCATAGCTACCAAATGGTACCATGGAGCTCTAGAGAAACTCTTCCTTAGTGTGTGTGTGTGTGTGTGTGTGTGTGTGAGAGAGAGAGAGAGAGAGAGAGAGAGAGAGAGAGAGAGAGAGATTCCTATTACATGGATACAGAGAATAAATAGGATAAGTGGACACCTACTCTTCCAAGAAAACAAGCATAATCAGAATCCCTCGTGTGTCAGGAAAACCATCCTCTTTCGTCCTCTGTTCCAAGGTTTCTGGGTGGGATGTTGTGGGCAAACACACGGGAGCCATGGAACCTCACTCAGAGGAAGGGGATGCACCCCAACCTCCCAGTCCTTAAAGTTCAACTTTATCATCACACCTCTGGTGAAGCAAAGTGACCCCATAACAGAAATCTGGCATCCAAGGACAGCAGGGCGTCCCAAAGGTTACCTCTCCAGAGGAGAGGAACGTCTAGAATGGTCTGAGGGTCCGCCCCAGGGCCTGGACTGTGGACAGACAAACTCATTCTGCTTACAGCATGTGACAATGCTGGGAATGCTGGGAGCTTTCCTTGAGGGAAGTGTGCGTGTGTGTGTGTGTGTGTGCACGTCTATGTGTGTGGGGTGTGTGTGTGTGTGTGTACGCATGTGCATGTGTATGTGTGTGTGTATATGTGTATGTGCACGTCTATGTGTGTGTGTGTGTGCGCGTGTGCGCATGTGTATGTGTGTGTGTATGTGTGTGTTCACGTCTATGTGTATGTGTGTGGGGGTGTGTGGGTGTGTATGTACGCATGCGCATGTGTATGTGTGTATGTGTGTGCGTGTGTGCGTGTGTATGTGTGTGTGTACGTCTATGTGTGTGTACGCATGTGCATGTGTATGTGTGTGTGCACGTCTATGTGTATGTGTGTGTGCATGCGTGTGTGCGCATGTGTATGTGTGTGTGTGCACGTCTATGTGTATGTGTGTGTGTGCACGTCTATGTGTGTGTGTGCGCATGTGCGCATGTGTATGTATGTGTGTGTGCATGTCTATGTGTATGTGTGTGGGGGTGTGTGTGTACGCATGCACATGTGTATGTGTGTGTGCATGTGCACATGTGTATGTGTGTGTGTCTACGCATGCGCATGTGTATGTGTGTGTATGTGTGTGTGTGCACATCTATGTGTATGTGTGTGTGTGCGTGTGCGTGTGCGCATGTGTATGTGTGTGTGTGCGTGAGTGTGCACATGTGTATGTGTGTGTGTGCACGTCTATGTGTATGTGTGTGTGTGCGCACACGCATGCACGTGCACACTCAGTTTGAAAATGCCGCCTAATTACAAAACTGCCCTCGTGGAGAACAAGTCCTTGGGGTCACGTGGTAAGCAGAGTCCTTGTGGGCTAGAGGCTTTGTTTGGACCGAGCCTTGAGAAGCCCCTGGCAGGCCAGTGACAGCAGTGCGACCTCTGCCACCTGAAAATGCTCCATGGGTGGGAAAGCCCCGTGGTGACAGAAAACTGGACTTCAGGGACAAGTCCGCCGCTCGGCCTAGCAGGACAGGGCCTCCTCACAACCCCTCCTGGAGGCAGAACCTCTGGCCTCCCTCCTACCACGGTGGAGCCTGCACTAGACAGGGCCTCTGGGAGTCTGCTCTCGGGGATGTTCCAGTTTTCTCCCAGGAGGACACTAGAGGCCATAACTGATCTCCCAGACTGGGTGGCACACAGGGGTCAAGGGAGGGACCTTCTCTTGGGCTTGGCAAGGTGGCACCCTAAGCGCTACATTTGGGTAATAAGTATAATGTGACTGACGCGCGCCCCCGGTCTGTAAAATGGAGCATATCTGCTGCAGGATTAACAATACCATTATTCCACACTTGAAATGAAAATGCCAAGGGCACAGACAGAAGGTCAAGCCAGGTGTGGTAATGTGTACCTGTAGTGCCAGCTACTCAGGGGTCTGAGGCACGAGGAGGATCGCCTAAGAATTTGAGGTCAACCTGGGCAGCCTAGCAAGACTCTCCCTTAAAAAATACATATATGGAAGATGAAGAAAACTACACATATATTTATATTTATTGTTAAATGGCCAGAAATTGGATGTTTGTTCTCTGATGTTGTGGGTTGTGGTGGGTTGAGCAGGGCAGGTTCTAGGCAATGTGAGAGTCAAGCTAGGCACGGAAGGATGGAGCCTTATGAAACAGAGTGGTGGAGACAGAGACATTCAGAGAATAGGCGCTGGTCACAGAGGGGCACACTGACTGACAGTGGTCACCTGCCCAGGGATACACAGGGATCATTTGACTATGTGTCTTCTGCCACAGAGACCACAGATCCCTGACTTCTAAGTGACAGATTACCAGGAGATAAGGGAAGCATCAGGTATTTTTTCCACCTTTTTTATTGTCACACTATAATTACACATAATGGTGGTATCCTTTGATACATACTCATACATGCACACAATATAACAATCACAATCAATTTTATTTCCCAATATCTCTCATTTCCTCTCTTCCTTCCTCCCTCGGTCCTTTGTCTCTACACTAATGATCTGCCTTTGATTTTCATGAGATCCCTCACAAACATACACCTTTCTTTTTGTTTTTTTCCTCCCTAGTTTCTACATATGAGAGCAAACTTGACTTTCTGGGTTTGGCTTCTTTAAGCATCAGGTATTGATTCCCACCAAAGACAAACAGACATGCTTGTGCTGAGCTCTTTATTCAACACATTTTTCTTAAGGTCCTACTGGGAATCAAGCAGGGGAAGGATTCTGAGAGGGTAGCTGGATCCAGCAGTAAGAATTAGACTAGGTCTGTCTTAGAAGCATCGGCAGCCAAGCAGCAGGTGAAATCCAAAGTGCAGAGACACGGAATGGGCGGGAAAGGGTCAACCGAAGGGGTGCAGAAGACTGCCATTATGGAAAGATCCGTGAGGCACATAATCAGAATTTAGACCCACCCTCTCCATTTAAAAAGGAAAAGAACAAAACTCATTCATTATTCCTTCCTGAGGCACACAATTAATCGGGCAGCAGAAATGCATGATCATCACTGCTATCAATAATGAGCACACTTTTAACGTCAAGTGCAGATGGATCAAGAAAGAAAGATTACAAAGACATCAGACTGAGTCTCTTTCAAATGAAGAAATGGAAGGGATCTCTCCCTTCCGCATCTCCCCTGAGGGTCAGGGAAGCTTGTACCCTGGAGGGTCAGGGAAGCTTGGCCCCTGGAGGGTCAGCAGTGCCTCGCCTGGTGTCCTAAACCCAGGTTCTGGGGAAGACCACCTGCTTGTGCTTGGGAAGAAAGAGGTCTTGTCAACACACGTGGAGGTCACTGCTTCTCTCTGAAGTCCCATTAAGGTCCCTCCTTGTGTAATCTCTGGGACCAAGTCAGCCTGAATCCTAACACGAGAGCTCAGTTCAAGGTCATCTTTCCAGCTGGCCTGCTTCGGGGACTTTGGTGCCAGGCAGTTCTCTGTGACAGTGAGGGGACATTCTTCTTGTGTCTTTTGAGGCCTGGGTGTTTCTCTGCTCCCTGCAAAGGGGTCTGCTTCTCACCCCCATAACTGGGGCTCTGCCCAGACTCCAGGACGTGAGGGCTTGGGTTGTGCTCTTCCACCTGCATCCTATCCTGGAAACTCCTCTCTCTGCCCATCCTTCCTCTTGGCCCTTGACCACAGAGCTACACTCCGCAGAAACTCTTCCACTTCCTCCCTCTCAAGGAAAACTCTTTAGCTTGGGATTCAATCAGAAGGTACCAGTTCCCAAATGTGCTGGTCTTTCTGCAAGAATTATTTTATACCCAAGAAGACAAATCTTTAAAATGTGTTATGTTTTCATTAATATAGTTATACAAGCTAATTTATACTTTTGATCATATTAATATAGACATGTCCCAATTATCTAAGGACTGGTTATTCCTGAAAGGAGAACTATCATTTTGCTCTGAATCCTTTAGGGTCCAGAGATTACAAACAAATAAGAGATAAAATTTAAGGACTGATGAATGGCAGAGAGATGGATGGATGAGTAGCTACATAATGAAGCAAGGATAGTAACATGCTAAAGTCCCTGTGATGGATACATAGCTTGTAGTAGTTTCCCAGGGCTGCCATAACAAAGTCCCCTAGCGTGAGGGACTTAAATGGCAGGTATTTGTCATCTCATAGTTTGGAAGACCATGGTCAAGGCATCTGCAGGCTTGGTTTCTTCTGAGGCCTCTCTCATTGGCTTGTAGATGACTGTCTCACCCTGTGTGCTCACGTGGTCTTCCTCTTGTGCAAATCTCTTAACTTCCTCTTCCACAAGGAGCACAGTCCTATATTAGGCCCACCCTAATAATCTCATCTCACCTTAATATCTCTTTAAAGACCCTATCTCTAAATACTCTTATCCTGTCTTAGCAGGGGTTTAGAACTTGAACATAAATTTCAGGGGGACACAATTCCACCTATAACATGGGTGTTCCCTATAAAAATCTTCCTCTTTGCTATATATTTAAAATTTTGCATAACGAAAAATGTGAAAATTTACATCAGACAGAAGTATATTTCTTGCTTGCGATTTTTTTGGATGGTCTGTACAGACAGGAGACTCTAACCGCTCTGCCAAGTGAAATCTGAAAAGATTGTACAGACCCATGTCAGGTGTCTGCCTTTCTCCCTGTCCCCATCCTCCATCAGCAGAGACAAGAGGAAAGGCAGCAGCATCGTGTATCTTGTTTACAGTGGCTCCTAACTCATGATATTTGGTCAAGCATCTTATTGTCTCTGGATTATAGAAACAAACAATCTCAGTTGCTGTCATAGAAGGATACTGTTGGGCTCTCCTTGATAGTAGAAACTCTTCAACGAGACAGCTGTCTCTCTAGCCTCCAACATCTGACAGCAGGCCAGGACAGGAAGAAGGCCACAATGGGAACACTTGATGGAACATGCAAATAAGTGATGGAAATTTGCCTGCAACATCCACTAAGGCACATGAGAGGGGCAGGAGTACCATGAGTCTCTGAAGGATTCAATAGAGCAGGACTTGTGCCAAACCTCAAGCAATACCCAGGAATCAAGTAAAACAACTTTTAGAAAAATTAAATGGATATACTTAAGATGCAATTAATGCCCAGAGTGATTTAGAAGTTGAAAATTTGGCACTTATGAATCAGTACATTGCAACGTCACACGCTGCTATTCAAGGCCATAGGACACTGTACACTATGGTGGAACAGAGGGTCTGGGAGAAGAGAAAGGCGGGAGCTTCCTGAAAAGTCTCAGTGGGTTGCCCGGTGCACCACCACTTTCCCACACCATCTGCACACACAACAAACTCAGAACTAGGGCTTCCTCCATCTGTTTTTCAATTCCCCAATAAAGAGGGATGGAAATCAAATTTTAGTTATTATTCATATTTTCCGTGTAGCTCATCTCATGCACTAATTGTACCAGGCAGAAAAATGGATACACTCTAGGGTTTCTGCAGAAGTCTAAGAAATTGATGGGAGATTCAGGAAGTCAGAGCTTGAATGCTGCCCTGGTCATCAACTTGTCGTGACCTTGAGAAAGTCACGATTTATGCTATAGCTGGCTTCTTTGTTAATTGAAGATGACAGTTTTAATCTATGTCTCAGGGGAGCCGAGAAGAAGGAAGGGCTCAAAATATCCTGAATGTCATTGTCTATAACGTCTGAGGCAATGAGATCCATGTGTTATACAGGGCACAGAAGACTTTTTTATGCAAAAAAAGGGAGGACTTTCAACATGTGAAAGTGTAGCACACTGTGTAGAGGGACTTGAAGCCATGGGACGTTTCTGTGCTATTTCTCTTGGTTTGGATGAAGTTCATTGAAAACATATGAGTGGGCACTGGGGGGGTTTGCAGGTATGTGGACTTTGTGCAGATGAGGGTCCTATCCGAATACAAATGTCACTCTCAAATTGCAGCATTCAGAGAAGTTTAGTGAAATGATCATTTGCAAAGGTGTGGTGGGTATGGCATCAGGGACCTGGTGGGTATGGCATCAGGGACCATGAGGAAGTGCACACTAACTAGGGTGTCTCCGGGATTGAAGGAGCAGGGAAAAGGAAGCATTACTCAAAACGAGAGAGGCAGTTTCATGGAAAGGCCACTTGAGAGATGCTGTGACCTAGTTCTATCTGGGGTAACCGTGGAGGGAGGGACCGGTAAATACTTGGACCTCCTTTTTCTCTTCTCCCTCATCTCCACTTACCCCCATTGGCTGAAGTTGACAACAAACTACAGGTCAAAGAAACCCATTGATGCCAACCACACAGGCCAGCCTCGTGGACCAAGACGGGCCAGGGTGAGGAGGGGGTGCAGTGGTCAGCACAGACATTGAAGGAGCCTATAGTTTGTTTAAAAGCACAAGCTCTGGAGCCAACTGCTTAGAACCAACCCCAGCTCCTTCACTTACATGAGTCAAGTGAACTATGCAAACTTTCTGCAAACTGATAACACTGGCCCAGAGTGAGCCGAGAATAACTGGGCCCCTCAAAAATTGTGCCTCAGTCACTGGGAGGGAGGGAGTTGAAGCTGCTGACCTGAGGTCCAGGCCCTGGCCACACAGGGGAGCACCTCTGGCCTGAGTTGCTTGTCAACTAAACAAATGGGGGAAAAGACTGAGGACACCTGCCAGGAGGATGGGACTTCACTTACTGAGTGTCATTAGCAGGATACCCCTGCTTCATGAGAACATTTAGTTGATGGACATTGAGTAAATGAGCCCAGAATCTGGGAAACAAGACTTCCCGTGGAGACTGCCATGCAACCACTCTCTGGGGTACAATTGTGGAGGAATCTCAGCACGTCACCCCCCTGCCATGAAGTCCTCACAGAACCTGACATTCGAGCCCAGACCTCTATATGCTCATCGGTAGCGCTGTAGCCCTGAATTACCAGGAAAGCTTAGAACAAGGTGGAGGAGGTCTGCGCTGAGACGCTTTGCCTGGACTTCCTGAGACCTTTCATGGCCTGTCGTAGTGAATAGCTGACATGGCAGCCACAGTACTTTACTGTCTTGAAGCTGGACAGGAAATAATATCTAGGTAGGACAAGGCACATATCACAATTATTATTTTATATTTTTAACAAAAATTCATTTTTTTTTAATTCTTGAAACTTTCAAAATTTGCCTAGAGATGTTTTAAAGAAAGAAGGCCTAAAACATCATATACTTAAACGTGATTCCAACAAAACTGATATGGCTTCAAATTGTCTTTTCATTTCTGGGGGGTACCAGGGATTGAACTCAAGGGCACTCAACCACTGAACCACATCCCCAGCCCTATTTTGTGTGTTATTTAGAAACAGGGTCTTAGCACCTTGTTTCTGCTGAGGCTGGCTTTGAACTCACGATCCTCCTGCCTCGGCTTCCTGAGCAGCTGGGATTACAGGTGTGCACACCCCACCCAGCTGGCTTTACATTGTTGTTAGTGGTTTTCATATGTGAGCTTGTTTCTCAGGATCCTGTGTTTCATGATTTGAATGCATTCTCCAGAAAGCATGTTGGAAACTTGATCCTCGGTGCAACAGTGGCGCCTAATGAGAGGTGATGAGGTCATGAGGCAGAGTGAGGGGATTAATGCCAATAATTGCAGGAGTGGGTTGTTATAGATTTGAGAGTGTGGAGCCATTTTACCCTCCGTTTCTCCCCTCCCCCTTTTCCCTCTGCCTTCTGCCATAGGATGAAGCAACCAGAAGTGCCTTGTAAGATGCCAGCCCTTCTGTCTTAGATTTCTTAGCCTCCAGAATCATGATCCAATAAATTTTCATTCTTTATAAATCACACAAACTCATGCATTCTGTTATAGTAGCACAAAATGGACTAAAACACCATTTTTCAAAGTGCTGTGTACCTAACCCCTAAGGCTGTTGATGACAATAAAGGAGCAAACAGATGCAGAACACCTGGCCTGTTCCTGGTGTTTGGAAAGCATTCAGTAAGCCTGTATGCTCATGGCTCTAGATGGATTCTACATGGGAAGGGGAAAAAAAAAGTTATAAGTTCTTTTGATTTGAGGGAGAGTAGATTGAGAAAATGTAATTATGAAATGTTCTTGACTTTGTACTCCAAAATCAAAAGCTTCCCACCCTGGTCCCAAATCAGTACACTTAAAGAACCATGATTGATCTTGCTTCCTACTTTTTTACAACTGTGTGTGAGGATTATTGGTACACAAAGGGGATTTGTTGGATGTCAAGGTTCATTTTCCCGTCACTCCGTACCAGAAACGAAGATTTGTAAAGGGATATTTTATGCCACTTCTTAGTAAAATTCTTCTAGGCACTAGAGGAATTTCCTGGCTCTCTCTAGGGGAAAGCCATCTATGACCTCATGAAAGGATCAAATGCTTCAAGTTTGTCAGGAGTCAAGGAAAATGAAGTCCTATTTTTCTCATTTTAAAATCAAAGTTAACGTGTCCATTCTGGGGTGAATTTCTTGCATGCAGTCTTTCATGACTGTGGGGTCAACAAAGGGTTAAGGCTGTCATCTCTAATTTATTTCTAATTGTCTTCAGCAAGTTAGGGCATGATAAAGCCAATTGTTGGTAGATGCAACTTTTACAGTTTCTTACAAGCTTTGACCTAAGTTCCTAAATACATAATTAGTAGCTCAGATAAGTTTTGCTGTTTTTCCTCAAAGAATTCTGAGCTTCAGCCCAAAGAATCCCTGCTTGTCCGCTCAGGATTTTAAGCCAGACACCCGAGGAGTCCCTCAAACCATGTCAGCGTTTTCCTAATGCCAGTGTTGATGCTCGTAAAACACTCTCAAAGCTGTGAATTGCTGAGAGAATGAGAAATGTTCCAAATACCAGTTTATGAACTTTAGCATTAATATCAATGGCATGGGAAACCAAGAATACTCTTGAGTTTCAGGAAACTGGCTTGAAAATCACATACTGGATTATGATTTAGTGTTTTATTCTGCCCTAAGGGTCACTGTGTTATGCTGTCCAGTGATTTCAGCTTCACAAAAGAAAAGGAGCAATGTGCATAAGGAAAGGGTATTTTAGACAGGAAGACCTCTGCAAGAATAGTCCTCTGATAGCAAATGAGAGATGTTAAATTTTTTATGTTAATAAAAAAAACTTACTCTAAGAAGGAGGTAGAATAATTTAAAAAACTGAAATCCAGAACAATCAGATTAGAATAGTAGGGTGGGGTCGGGAAAGGTAAGACCAGGGTCAAATTTTAAGACATTTTCACTAGTTTTCAGTAAACTTAAAAAAATAATAAAATATCCAGGCTGGCATTCAGATTTGCAGTTCAGTTTTGACGAGTGGAGCAAAATTCCCATGGGACTTCAAGTCAAGCTGTCTGATGGGGCCTTCCGAAATTTTTTTTTTTTCATTTAGATAGGAATAATCACGTTAAGTTAAATAAATCAGACTTTAAGAAAAAAATCACATTTTTTTCTGATATAAAGAAATGGGGGGGGGGACATGAAAGTATAGGGGAAAGGAAGGTCACCAGGGGAGGGGGACAAGAGGACATAATAGGGCAAGTGAATATGATCTAAGTATTTTATAGGCAGGTATAAAAATGTCACCAAAAAACCCCCACTATTTTGTACAATGAAGATATTGTAATACCTATACTAAAAAGTGGTTTTAAAAATTGGGTATCTAACTTTGACAGGAAGTAGCAAAAAGTAAAAAAAAAAAAAAAAAGAAGAAGCAACTGTGAAGTTTAGGATGAAATGAGAAAACCATTCCAAGTTTTGCTTCTGTGCCCAAGCCTATGGTCACCTCCATGGCACCCCAGGGGTCTTAGCCTAAGTTCTGCTGGCCCCAGTCCAAAGCACCTGTGAGGTTAGCCTTTTTTAGACAGGGAAGCTACAGTTCTTGCATCTGTACCATCTGCCATAAGCTCATTCGAGGCTCACATCAATGTCATGGGTCAGTTGTGATCTCCTCAATCTCCAGAAAGGACACAAGTTGAAAGTTTTTAAATACCTCCAGCAAGGTAATACAGCTGGCACTTGGCAGTCAAAGGAATAGTATGTGAGTGTGAGTGTGTGTGTGTGTGTGTGTGTGTGTGTGTGTGTTTATATCTTCGTGCCCTCTTGGTTGGGAGGGGATCAGAGGATGGACTGTGGGTGTTTAGTTATCACAGCAAATTAAATAAATTACATGAGATTAAAATAAAAATAAATTCCATTATTAGACAAACTATAACCAAGGTAGTAAGAAATGTCTCCATTTGTGCAGAGAGATTGATACGACCTCTGTAATATTATTACTTCTTTTCGAAAGTTAGAAGGAAGTCAAGAGTCACGTCTGAGACCACCAAACAGGTAGCCACTCACATCCTTTGCCTGTTATTTAATTATTATGCATTGACCCTCCCACTCATTTACCAGCTTCCACGTCCCTTCACCTCTAAAACTACCACCAACTCACCTTCATGTGCAGACATTCACAGAAGGGCATGAAGAGGTGCAAACGTGGCAGACCAAATCTACCAGAATGAGTCCTTAACAAGGTCAAAAGACAAAATTACAATATAGTTCATTTAAAGATCTTAATTGGCTTTTGTTTGCAATTCTAAAATTGGGCAACTCATTTCATAAATAGAGTGAGTGCTCTGATGAGCTGAGCAGCGGAGTTTGGCTTTATACGCAGAAAAGGGCTGAAGAAAGCAGAAACACAACAAAAGATGGAGAAGCTGTTTCCAAGTTTCTTTATAGGGTTATAAATAGACGGGTGGGGGCTGTGGCTCAGCGGTTGAGCACTTGCCTCCAATGTGTGAGGCACTGGGTTCGATCCTCGGTACCACAAACAAAAATAAATAAATAAAATAAAGATATAAATAGAGGGAACTTCCTGATTACCCCAACTTAGCTTGACAAGAGACTCCCATTCTTTAGGAAAACTGACTAGTTTCGAAGTAGTTTGATGATGTGACATTAGCCCAAATGACTCCATTTTGGTTTCATCTCTGCCGGGGCCCAGTGTGAAATCTAAAACAATGGCCTCCCACAGACTGTTTCACCGTGAAGATGCGCAAAAGGAGAATGGACAAGATGCTTCACTTCTAATCCAACAAAGGACTGGTTATGGAACTGAGTTGAAAAGTTGCTAACTCTCTTTTACATTGGTGGTTTCCTCAATGCAAAGTGGTATTCCCATATGTCTTAGGACTTTAATTCCAGAAAAGGAAGAGCTCAGAATTCTTCATAAATAAAATGTATCGAGTGAGTTCCAAGCTGCTCCTGCCCTGCACAGAGATTCCATGCCACCAGCAGACTCACTTTGGGTATGACACTACCAGGGCTAGAGATAAGAGCTTTCAGAAGTTAATGTAAATTTTCATTTTCTCCAATTAAAGTGGCAGTCCTCCAAAAACTTTTTTTTTTTCATCAGTTGGCAGTTAATTTAAGTTCAGCACTTACTTATTTCTCTGGTTCAGCTAAAAGATATACTTGCCATTTTACACAAAAGATTTCATGAAAATGCATCCTTTGCGGGAACTCACTCATTTGAATTTCACCAATAAAAGTAGAGAGAATTTTAAGAACATGATTCTTATTTCTGGAAGAGGATATACATTACTTTGCACCTAATGAGAACAAAATCATTCCAGAATGCAACAACATTTTATTTCTGATCTTGAAGTTATTTGAATTATTCAAAAAGTTTTACATTATTTGTCTCATTGGTACATTTTTTGTGGAAACTATACTATTCTCAACTGATAGACCTCATCTTTGAATTATACTAAATATACTATAGGTATAGTTATTTTCTCCATGATATCAATTTAAGTATTATTTGTTTTCCCACTAGGGTCTATTCACTTATACTCACTGTATTTCCACCAAAAAAAAAAAAAATGAGGCAAAAAAATCAGAGAATAAGTTTACTTATTCTCTGATTTTTTTCCTTCTTTTCTTAACATTCTTCCCATCACTTGTTTTTCTCCAAATCTTCATCCATAATTAATCCTATTTCTCAATCATGAGGTCAAGTTTATTTTACCTTCAAAACTCATAGTCGTGCCTCAGTCTCCCTGAAGGATTGGTTCCAGGAACTCGGAGGATATAAAATTTTTAGACACTCAAGTCTCTTGCACTTGCATAGAACCTACGCACATGGTCCCATATACGTAATAAATCATATCCAGGTTTCTTATAATACCTACTACAATGTAAATGCTCTTTTAATAGCTATTATACTGCATCGTATAGGGAATAATTATGAGGGGGAAAGTCTGTACATGTTCGGTTCAGATGCAGTTTGGGACTTGAATATTTTTGGTGTGCAGTTAGTGGAATCCACAGAAGGGTAACCCACAGACACAGAGAGCCACCTCCCTTGGTCTCTGTCCCATAATGCTTCAGGCAGCAGTGTTATGACGGTAGTTGCTGGTGGACTCCTAATCTGTGCATAGACTATTACCAAGAAATCTCTGCCAGGAGCAACCCCACCGCTCTCAGGCTCATCTCCCCCAAGGAGCGTCTGCTTCCTGCATCCTGCCTCCTCCCAGGAACTCAGTGGTCACCTAGGCAAACCTTAGGGCTCTTGAGCCCCTTAATTCCCGTATGTCCCACAAGACTTTCCCGTTCCTCATGCCATACAGCTATTGTGTGGAAGAGGTTGGGATTCTCTGTTTCAAATCTGCACATGTGGTCTTCCCTACTTCTCCAAGATGATAAAGAGCTGTCAAAGTGTGCAAAAGATCTCTGACACGTTCTCTTTCTCCAAAGTGGCAATGATACTTAAGCACGGTCATGACCAGTCAGACGCAGACACTAAATATCACCAGCTATCTTTGTCTCCCTCTTATCCACCTGGGATTCTTACTGATCTATTTTTGATTCTTTAAACTAAGGCCTCCATGTCTTTACTGCATTTCTGGATCTTTCATTCTTTGTTCTGCTAACCTCAGATGGGAAGCCTGGCTTGAAAACCTTTTGAGGTCATTTCCAACTATTAGAGTCTAGAAATCTAAGACGGAGTTAGTGTCGTAGTAAGAAAATCAATGGTCTCCAAAAGATGTTCCTAATCCCAGAACCTGTGAATATGCCATTTTAATGGCAAAAAAAGGACTTTGCAGATGTGATTGATTTGGTTTACCTCTGGACTCCCATGTAATCACAAGGGTCCTTGTTAAGAGGAGAGAAAGAGTCAGAGGAAGAGACGTGGACACAGAAGCAGAGATCTCAATGATGCATCCATGAGCCAAGGAATACAGGAACTAGATTCTCCTCCTGAGCCTTCAGAGGGAACACAGCTCTGCCAACATCTCGGTGTCAGCCCAGTGAGATCCATTGGGGGCTTCTGACTTCCAGAATTGTAAGACAACAAAGTTGTCTTAGTGTAAGCCTCCAAGTTTGTAGGAGCTCATTACAGCAGCAACCGGAAATTAATACTTTATTTCTCCATTTACTGTCTTTGTTCTCTGCATGCTCACCATCATCTTTTGCTGGTTATTATCTGGTAGCTATTAATGTTCTTTCTCCCCTATATTTTTTCTGCCTGTATATCACTGACAACCCCTAAGTTCTGACACATTCCCTCTGAGACCTGGTCTTATTCCTCTCCTGACAACCTTCTCTGAGCCTTTGTCTCTCGTTAAGAAGGCACCCGGGGAGAAGAGAGCTGTGCAGAGCCTTCCCAGGTCTGCCTCCCCATTTAAAATAGTTTGCCTTCTGTGTGTAACTGTTCTTTCCTCTTAAAGTTAATTTATCCTTATCTTGTGTCCTAATTTTCATATTTGTGTCACTGGGTAATGGAGCTCTTGCTTTCTTAAAAATATGCACTTTGGTGTTGTATTTGCTTGGTAGGTTTGGAGCGTGCGTGAGTGTGTGTGTGTGTGTGTGTATGTGTGTGTGTGTGTGTGTGTGTGTGTGTAATATAAACTCTCCTGTTTTCTTGTTAAGATTAATATTTAGTTGATTAATTTCAAGTAAGAATGCCCATCTTCTAAGTGTAAACATCTCTGCTACCGAATCTACCCTTACTAAAGACGTCCATCTCAGCAGGTCGCTTCTCACCCTCTCAGAATAGGAACTGAGCCTCTCTGTTCTCCGGTCAGGCATGTATTTCATTTGAAACATTAACCACACTCATATCTCAGACTAAACGTCTGAAAGCTCACACTTCCCCAAAATTCAAAATCTTCTGAGCCTGAAAATGTCTTCTCTGTTTATAAACTTTGATTACTCAGAAGAGGAGCATGAAGTCTCCCCCTCATGCTGTGTAATAGGGTATGACTTGGTAATTTTCTCAGGAAAACAAGAAGATTACAAATTTCAAGGCTTTTAAAATCTCAGAACCATTTCAGAGAAATTTATGAAATGAGCTTTATATAAAGTTAAGATTTCATAAAGAAGTTAATTATATAAATTAGATTATTCAATTATTTTTATATCATGTGAGAAATAGATAAATATTTATACAAACATCTTTGTGATAGAATCAAGTATGAAAAAAAGTAGGAAACAATACCAACAACAGATGTGTAACCTATTAAAAAAAAATCACACTGTTGAGTAAAATTTGAGAAATTAGATTTCCAAAGGGTCAGATTTTCAAAACATATTTAATGACAGGTGGTGGTTTATATATTACAAGTCTTAAAAACAAACCCCAAGGTGCCAGGTAAGCATACAATATGAACTTACGGAGGACACACATATTCACACACAAGATGGAAAATCCTCTATAGATATATATGAATATTCTAGTAGCATTAAGCTCTTCATGGTGATATTAAAGATGACTTACTTTATTCTCAATGTTTTTTGTATTTTTCCAGTTTCTCCACAATAAGCATGTATAATTTTTAAATCAGGAAAATATTGGTTCTTTAAACATAGCTAGCTGGTGGTTAAAAGCACAAACTGGAGCAGAATGCTTGGAATTATAATCCTGGCTCAAAGAGAGTAGAAGCTTCTCGCTGTTAGACAAGCATCTCCACCTTACACGGGTGGGTGATGGTTGCAGGAGCTGCAGTGACCTCTTGGCTACAGCTGAGCAATACAGGCAGCGGTAAGCATCTGGTCAACCTGGCTAATCAGCATTTCCCTTAGGAATTATGATGATGAGCCTGAGAAAGGAGTTAGTCGGTATCCAGTGCCTGGTCTTTATTACATAAAATTGGTAACTATTAAATTATTCCTCTATACCTTTCCCATTCACTCACCTACCTGTACCGGTATTGAGGCATATTCATGCCTTAGTCCATTTTCTGTTGCTATAACAGAATATCTGGGACTGGGTGATTTATGAAATATACATATCTTTTTTTAGCTCATGGCTCTGAAGGCTGGGAAATCCAGGAGCATGGTACTGGCATCTAGTGAAGGCCTTATTCTTCCTTCATAACATGGTGGAGGGCATCACATGGTGAGATAGAAAGTTAGCCACAGAAAGCCATTCTCAGGAAAATCTATGAGTCCATGAGAGGACTAATCCATTCATGAGTGCAGATCCCTGATCACCCTCTCAAAGGACCTGCCTTCAAATACTATTGACTACAAACATATGCTTTTGGGAATTGAGTTTCCAACACGTGAATTTGGGGGATACAACTGAACCATAGAAATTCATGCATATTTGATCTATACATATGGGGTGGAAATATATGTGAACATACATGCCATTATTTTATTGCTTATTATAATTTGAGAAATCAGATTTCCAAAGGGTCAGATTTTCAAAACATATTTAATATCAAGAAATAATCACATATTTATAACAAAATCATATGATAAAAACATATATATTACATACACATGCATAAGCTGTGTTTCTAGACTTTGTGCCCAACTTATAGAAAGAAATTAGAGAAATCTTGATTTGCATTTCCCTAATCGCTAGTGATGATGAACATTTTTTCATGTATTTGTTGATTGATTGTACATATCTTCTGAGAAGAGTCTCTTCAGGTCCTGGGCCCATGTATTGATTGGGTTATTTGGGGTTTTTTGGTGTTTAGCTTTTTGAGTTCTTTATATAACCTACAGATTTGTGCTCTCTCTGATGTGTAAGGGGTGAAGATTTGTCCCCAAGATGTAGACATTCTATTCACCTCACAGATTATTTCTTTTGCTGAGAAGAAACTTTTTAGTTTGAGTCCATCCCATTTATTGATTCTTGATTTTAATTCTTGCACCACAGAAGTCTTATTAAGGAAGTTGGGGCCTAATACCACATGATGGAGATTAGGGCCTACTTTTTCTTCTATTAGATTCAGGGTCTCTGGTTTTATTCCTAAGTCCTTGATCCATTTTGAGTTGAGTTTGTGCATGGTGAGAGATAGGGCTTTAATTTCATTTTGTTGCATATGGATTTCCAGTCAGATTGGCAGCTATTATGCATACAAACAACAATATGTGTTGGCAAGGATGTGGGGGGGAAACGCACACTCATATATTGCTTGTGGGACTGCAAATTGGTGCAACCGATCTGGAAAGCAGTATGGAGATTCCTTTAGAAACTGGGAATGGTAACCACTATTTGATCCAGCTCTCCCTCTCCTCAGTCTATACCCAAAGGACTTAAAAATAGCCACATCAGTGTTCATAGCAGCACAATTCACAATAGCTAAACTGTGGGACCAACCTAGGTGCCCTTCAATAGATGAATGGATTAAAAAATGTGGCGTTTATACACAATGGAATATGACTCAGCAATAAAAGAGAATAAAATCATGGCATTTGCAGGTAAATGGATGGAGGTAGAGATTATAATGCTAAGTGAAGTTAGCCAATCCCCCCTCAAAAAAATGCTGAATGTTTTCTTTGATATAAGAAGGCTGATTCATAGTGGGTAGGGAGCAGGAGCATGGGAGGAATTTACGAACTGTAGATAGGGCAGAGGGTTGGAGGGGAAGGGAGGGGACATGGGGTTATTGATGATGGTGGAATGTGATGATCATTATTATCCAAAGTACAGGTATGAAGACAGGAATTGGTGTGAATATACTGTGTATACCACCAGAGATATGAAAATTGTGCTCTATCTGTGTAATAAGAATCGTAATGCATTCTGCTGTCATATATAAATAAAAAATAAAAAAAGAGAAAGAAAGAGAAAAAAGCAGAGAGAGGAAACTCAAGCTGGGGATTGAGTGCGCATGTTCATGGTGTCCAGATGCTCAACTCCTCCTCTTGTCCTTGTATTACCCACTGTTCTTGTAAACTGATCTGTGATTTTTACATCCATGAGAATCCTAACTAGTGGCAACCACCTGTGCATTTCCCTATAACTATGAGCCTTCTTCCAGGCCTCTCTCTATGGCTTATGGAGAAGCCAAAGCAACAGAGGGAGCTCACAGGTCCCAAATTCTTTGGACAGTCCAGGTGGGTGGGTGGGTCAGGGGGTGGAAGGACAAGGAGCCAAAAGTCCAGGGAGCAAAATACCAATTAGAATATATTGTGCAGCTATGCAGCTATTTCTGTAACAGACTAGGGAAATTCTTGGGAAGTGCCCAAATTAAGGCACCGGTAAGTTTATTAGAGTCTTTGTAACTAGATTCTTGTTTGATTAGACTTTCACAAATATATATATATATATATATATATATATATATATATATGGCTTCAATATTACCCAGTATGGGTTTATTTATTTATTCATGAGACATTGAGAAAATCCAAATTACAACATGTGTGAACATGATGGTTTGCTGAAAGTATTTTTTAATGAATATTAATAGTTATACTTAAAGTTGTCCATGGTTTTTATTTCATAGTTAATTTATTCTGAATAAGACATTTTACCTTTATAAATAAGAAATATTTGGGAGAAAGATACTTTGAGACTACAGAAATATCTGTTCTCCTTAAACTTTGGCCCACTGACTTTAGTATTCTTCAGTGAATCTTGCCTACACCAACTATTACTCTCGAATTCTAATGGTAATGTTCTATTTCCCTCATTTTTTCTACACATATTAATTGGAACTCTTCATTAATGGAGTCATCTTTTATTCCTTGCTTATTTATTTATTCAGACACTTACAAAATGTGGACTCATGGGTATTTATTTTGTTCATTGGTTTATAGTATTTTCTTTTTCAAATTGTTTCAGTTTTGTTCATGGGGAACAGTTTTAGACTTATTCCTGTATCCTTTGAACAACACCCCCCTCCACTTTTCCTTTTTAGTATTTGCTCATTTTTGGTGCCACAATATTCTCCAAGTCCATCTGGGATTGCGTCTTGTTCTTTTCCCAGCCTTGGTAAATTAGTCAGCTGGGCTGTTGTAACAAAACACCGTAGACGGGGTGTCTCAGACAATGGGAATTTATTTCTCATTGTTTTGACGGCTGGGAAGACTGGGATTAAAGTCCCTGCTTGGGAGCTTTCTTCCAAGGCCTCTTTCTCTTGGCCTTTAGAAGGCTTGCTGCCTTGTGAGTGCTCCTATGCTGGAGAGAGGTCATGCTCTCCAGTCTCTTCTCATGAGGCATCAGTCCACCCTTGGCACCCCAATTCTAATCACTTCCTGAAGGACTAGTCTCCAAACACCATCATGTTATTGATTAGCTATGTTGTGTCCCCCAAAACTTATGTGTGAGATAATGTAAGGAAGTTGTGTTATGAGAGCCTTAACCTAATCAGTACTTTAATCCACTGCTAGGAATAACTGGGGGTAACTGTACACAGGTGGGGTGTGGTTGGAGGAGGTAAGTCACTAGGGCTGTGTCTTTAGGGTATATATTTTGTTCCCTCTCTGCTTTCTGGTGCCATGTCCTGAGCTGCTTTCCTCTGCCACACCTTTTCACCAACATATTCTGCTTCACCTTGGGCCCAGAGCCATGGAGTTGGCTTCTGTGAAATAAGACCTCTGAATCTGTGAGCCCAAAAATAAACTCTTCTTTTTCTAAAAATTGTTCTGGTCAGGTCTTTTGGTCAAAGTGACCAAAAAGCTAAACATTATCAGTCAGGGCTTTAACATAGGAATTGGGGAGGGGGAACACAAACACTTAATCCTTAACACTTGTAATCAAACACTTCTCCGAAGAGCCCTGGATTATTTTGTTAGAGAAAGGTATACAGAAACTAAGATCTGGGCATTAGGAGTGCTTGTTGCTAGTGGGGTATCACAGTTTCTAAGACTTCTCAGAAGACAGAGCTAAGAAACACACACACACACACACACACACACACACACACACACACACACGTCATCCATACCATTCCTTATCAATTTTAGAGCAGTTTTATGTTCAAAGGAAGATGGAGTTTAAAGTACAGAGATTTCACACAGATGCACAACTTCTTTCACTATAATTCCCCACCAGAATGGGAAATTTGTTATAATAAATGAATCTACATTGACAGATCATTATGAATTAAAGTGCATAGTTCATATTATAGTTCGCTTTTGGTATTGCATATTCTATGGGTTTTGACAAGTGTACAGTTTGAGCTTTAGAGTATCATGTAGAATAGTTTCACTGCTTTTAAAACTCTGTGCTCCACCTCTTCCTCCCTCCCTCTCCCCAAGTCCTGGCAACTACCTATCTTTTTTACTGCCTCCATTTGCCTTTTACATAACGTCAGATAATTGGAATCATACAGTATGTAGCTGTTTTGGGCTTTTCTTATTTAGTTATATTCATTTAAAGTTTGCCGTGTCTTTTCACGTTCTGATAACTCATTTCTTTTTAGCACTGAATATCTTGCTGTCTGGATGTACCCTCGTTTATTCATCCATTCATCCACTGAAGAACACCTTGTTGCTCCCAGTTTTGAAGTGTCACTGCTTTTAAGTAATTATGAATAAAGCTGCTATGAACATCCATGAGAATGTTTTTATGTGAACTTAAGTTTTTAATTCATTCGGGGCAGTACCAAGGAGCACCAAACCGGATTATATAGCTCAGATGGTGATTAATTTTTAAAAACTGCCCAACTCTTTTTTTCCAAAGTGGTTATACCATTTTTTTTGCTCTCATCAACAATAAATGAGAGTTCTTGTAGTTTCACATTCTTGCCATTATTTCATATTATCAGTATTCTTAATTTTGGCCATTCTGATAGGTGGGTAGTGCTATTTTATTTTTATTTTAATTCAAAATTCCCTAAATAGATGTAATGTTGAGCATATTTTATATGCTTACTTGTCATCCATTTATCTTCTTTGGTGTTTACATCTTTTGCTAATTTTTTAATCACATTGTTTGTTTTCATATGAGTCAATGACTTTTCTCATTCTTTTGAGAAACACTTATTTTATAATAATTTAAAATAAGACAACAAAAGTAAAATAAAATTGTTTTGAATTAAGTTATTTTTGTACATATCCACATATGTATTGAAAGCTACATGAGTTCATACTGATGTCTCTTGATATCACAGATTCATTCTAGCCCTGTTCTTTGTTCATTCGTATTGATCCTCTGTCAATGAGCAATAGGAGGCAATGGGTTTTGACAAATGTAGAGTTAAGGACCCAGAGAGTCAGCAGTGCCCTAGGAGGTCAGTTTATAGAGTATGGTGATGCCCGCCGTGGTGCTGGGAACCGGATTTCCACAGACACTCTGAAGTAGATTTGCTAGATACATCACACCTCTTTTCACTCCAAGAACTTCTGTGATTTCTCCAAAAGACAGAAAAGTAATTCTTTTCCCTCTTGGTAAACCAAGGCATTGTACTCAAGCATGAAACTTGGATGGGATCATTCAACACTGAGGATTTATTGCCTTGAATTCAAATCTAGTGAAGTCTCTAGAAAATGGCAAAATGCACAAGAAAGGCACTAATTGAAATAATAAGTGTCATTTAAAAATATTTTGTGGGCTGGGGATGTGGCTCAAGCGGTAGCACGCTCGCCTGGCATGCGTGCGGCCCGGTTCGATCCTCAGCACCACATACAAACAAAGACGTTGTGTCCTCCGAAAACTAAAAAAAAATAAATAAATATTTTAAAAAAAAAATAAAATAAAAATATTTTGCTATGGATTTGGTTCTTTGGACTTGACAAATTATCAGAGCTCTTCCCTGGGTGTGGTGGTGGCAAACTGAAGTGTGTTTTCTCAGCTTTATTAATGTGAGGGGCTCTGACAGGTGATCAATGCTCACCTCACATAGAGTGCTTCTGTTTGCCCCAGCTATATCCCTATTGCTCTCAAAGCAGCTCTGGTTTGAGCAGTTTTCTAAAATTAGAATACTGTATACACAAAAAAAATTTTTTTTTGAGGAACTCACAGCAGTGGATTCTAGCCCAGACCTTAGATCATTATGTAGCTTTTGGCTTCAACATTTTAGGAACAATCAGGTTTTAAATTTTAACAGTTTCCAGAGAATTGATTTTCTGGCAGCAGAGACACATGCACAGAGGGAAGCTTCTGGAACAGCCTAGGGATACTTCTTTAAGGCCTGAGGGGACAAAGCTGCACCTTGTTTGTCTCAGTAGGTGTCAACTATCACTGAAAATTATTGTTCTGAAAACATGTTTGCCAATTTCAGAGTTAGAAAAGGCCCTTCCAGTATTTTTTTATTCTTCTTTCAGGCTTTTATAATTTCTGAATGTTCTTTGCTTAAAATATTAACATCCACCAATTCTTTTTTTAGAAATGTATCCTCAGTGTATGTTGAGAATTGTACAAACATATTCACAACTTGGGATGTTCACTGTATTTTTATATATACGATCACAAAATGTTAGCCACCTAAATGTTAATCATGATTAAATAAATTAGGATCACTCTTTGATACAATGAAACCTAATGCAGTTATTTTAAAATGTTTTCAGTCAATTTAATGATCTTTTCATCGCTTCAATAAGATCTATTTTACCTGTGTGCAAGAGAGACCTTATAGGACTGAAGAAAATGTTCTTAAACTGATTTATGGTGATGGCTGCACAACTGGGTAAGTCTACTAAAACTCATGGAGTTGTACACTTGAAATGGGGAAATTATATGATGTGTAAAATATGCTTCAATAAAGTAGTGAAAGAACTGCCAGTTCCCGGGGAACTGGACTATCACCGACACCCACTGGTCAGAGTCAGGGTATTAGGGAGATCAGCAAATAAATGGAGTATAGTTCCCTTTGCAGTTGTCAAAATGTCAATCATAGTTTCTCTTATGACTATTCTCTTAGCTCCTTGTTCCAAGTTCCTATTTTTCCAATGATAATATGTGCACTTGGAATAGTGATCCTTGGTCCCCCGGGGTGATTCCCATATTGGCTCCAAAACTCATTGAATAGGAAGGGAAACTTAGAAGCCCATGAACCCGTGAAATTGTGTTCTGAAGCTACCAAATGGGAAACAGCAGGCACTCTAAATGACTGAAAAACACTAGCATACCAGAGGGTGGCAGGTAAATGCCAGGAGCAAAGTGTCACCCTGACAAAACATGAGGGTCTAGTGTCCTGGGGCATACCAGGATGCCCGTCTGAGGAGAAAGATGCTAAATCTAGAGTTCCCTATCACCAAGACGAAGGCACATTTAGACTTTGGAAGCAAATTCTAATTTGCTTAGAATTTGCTAATTTGCTGATTTGCTTATTGTTTTTCCAAATTACTTCCAGTTTTGACTAGACCCCAGAGGAAAAGAGAACCTCTCAAGTGATCCAGCTGCAGTTGGAGCAGCTAAGTCAATCAGCTCTCACACACTGCAGAGCCAGTGGAGGGCAAAGCATCTGCGGCAGAGTGGGCTGCTGTCTGGAGCCCATGGTGGTCCCAGAGGAGAATGAGAGACCCATGGTCTCATCTTCAGTAATTATTCCCCTCTGAAGAAATGGCTCTTAGTTGGTACTAGGCTTTTATGAAAACTTGAATGTCTGACTATAAGCAGGTGCTATATACATTGTTGACTGCCAAACCAATTCCCATGCCCAAACTTGTACTCCAATATCTGTGCTATGCACAGAAATGGATGAGTTACATTGTCAAATATCCATCCACTTTTGCAACTAGGTGTTGGGTTGCCATATGTTGCAGTTCTGGCCAATGAAATCAAAGCTGAAATTCCTGGGAGCATCCGGTGAATATTTTCCTCTCCTGCTAAAAGAGATGCTGAATTAGAACTCCTTTTTCTCTGCTTCCTCCTTCTTGGAATGTGGATATCTGGAGCTAAAGAAAACATTCTAAGACCAAATGGAAAAATCCAAGACAATTACAAAGGTATTGGCTCTCTGAGTCCTTGAGCTGCTGAACCAACATCAGCACTAATGAACTCCTGAATTCCTTTCTACAGGAGAAAAGCAAGCGCTCTGTGTCTAAGACACCATTAGTTGACTTCTTTGTTATTTGCATACTGAAGTATCCCTAACTGGTACAGGAAGCTGTGTACCCTGGGATTCACAGTGTCATCTGGCATCTTTGCACTCCATCATCTAACAAGTGGAGGACCCATGCCCTGAGACCAATGCTCCTCTACCATTTTGACACATTTTTTTAAACCTTTACTTTTGTCTTCAGGAAGAATCTGTTGAACAATTTATCAGGAAGGGAGAGGGGACACTACATGACTCCACAGCAAGTAGCAAGAAGAAGGTGTAGCAAATAAAAGCAATTTCACCTGGATACACTTTGCTATCCCCTTGTCAAATTTCCCAAGTAGCTGGCATCATTATCCAAACTGAGATTCCAACAGTTATTAGACCCTGGGCAACAGCGCTTCCCAATAGCAAAATGACTACACAGAGTACCTTCCATCCTAGAAACACAGCCAGTCTCCCTCACTACACTTAATCTGAACTTTGTGCTTCTGTTTGATTTCATGCTAATTCCAGAATCACCATGACTAGACATTCTACATGTTTCATTACATGACTGCTATGGTTTGTATCTGGACTATCCCACCCTCCCCCCAGGAAAATTTGTGTTAGGCAATGCAGAAATGTTCAGAGCTAGAAGATTGGATTATGAGGGTCTGGGCTTTATCTGTGTATTAATCTACTTATTTGAATGGATTTATTGGGAGGTGGTAAAAACAATAAGCAAGTGAGGCATAGCTGGAGGAAGTAGGTCACTAGGAGTGTGGCTTTGGGAACTTTATCCTATCCCTGATCCCTCTCCGTCTCCCTTCCTCCCTCCCCTCCCTCCTCCCTCCTCTCTCTCTCTCTCTCTCTCTCTCTCTCTCTCTCTCTCTCTCTCTCTATTTCTCTCTCTCTCTCTCTCCTTCCTGACTGCTGTGGGCCAAGGACCTTTCTACACCCTTCCTCCATGATGTTTCTGCCTGGGATCATGGCTGATCATAAATCTTCTGAATCTTTGAGCAAAAATAAATCTTTCCTCCTCTAAATTGTCCTTTTCAAGTATTTTGTCCACAGTGACAAAAAACTGACTAACACATTGTCCCATTTTCTATTGTTTCTGACAAATAAATGAATTTTATGAACAGAAAAACATAAGGCAATGCACAGATGTTGGTGGGATTTGCTGGTCTTAACAAGTGGGTCATCTAAATTTGGGTAATTCTATTACCAGTTTTTTGTTGCTATAGTAATGTAACTGAGACAGAGTAACTTTATGAAGAAGAGGGGCTTGTTTTGCTCACAGTTTTCAAGGTAGAAAGTTGAATCAGCATATTGCATACTGCAGGCCTCATGGAAGAAAGCAATGATGAGTGCATAATTGGGAGTAAGCGGTCACATCTTGATGCAGGAATTCAGAAAGCTGGGTTCAGTCAGACTCAGGCTTAAAAAAAACACTCACATTAAACCTAATTTAATATCTTCTGAGGGAAGGTCCTTCAGTTTATCTCAGGACCTTAACTTCTTAAAGTTCCCATCACCTCCTAAAGCCTCCACCCTGGGGACCAAGACTCTACCACATAGTCCTTTCATAGGGACACACCTGAACCATATCCAAACCATAGTAATCTACAGATTGATAAATTTATATATTAAAGACACTGTTTTGACCCTAGATGGAGGAAAACATCTTGCAGTGTTTGGATGCTGTCCTGTGAGTGTATCTAGTGATTCGGCAAGCAATATGTGTTGCTTCTCATCCTTGGCCAAAATACCTGGATCTAAGGATAAGAATGATGGTAGCATGTCCCATGACTAGACCCAATGTCCTAATGTAACATTTCCATGTCTGGTCCCTGAAATTCAGCAGTCTTCTTATTTCGAAGTTTATTAATTATGCGATGCTGGGAGCCATCAGCCAAGTAGGTATGACAATTTCCTTGCCAGCGTACCCCCATGTTTCTTTAGTGGAAGGACTCATGGAAATAGGACATTTTGCAGTGACATTGCATGTAAGGTGACCTTGCTCAAGGACCAGGGCGGATCCGTGTTTAGGGTGTTCCCGGTTTAGCATAATATGAGATTGGGGGTTCCCCGTTTAGAATAGGATGTATCCTGCTGCCTGAGTTCCTCTTGAGTTCTTAGGGTCAGACAGTATATATTTTGGGAGACAGAAGCCCAGTGGAGTGTGGATTTGGGCAGAGAACGTGGATTTCCCCAGAACGTGTTTGTAGAAGGCCGGTGTGAGATCGGGAATAAAGAATTGCTGTTTGAATCTACAAATCTGTGAGTGGCTCGTGATTTGTGCCCAGCCAGACTGCGGCAATGCAAAGAATGTTTCATGCAAGAGACACAACAATGTCTCCAACTACTTGTTCATTTATTCTTCTCTTGTCATTTGGAAAAAAATAGAAGAGAAAGAAAAATCACAGAGAAGAATTCATAGCACTATCTGGAGCTTGGTTATGGAGAAAATATTGATTCTGTTACACAGCAGCAACAAGGAAGGGCTGTGAACGGAATCCGGGTGACTCCTCGGGTCCCAACACAACCATGACCAATGCTACAATAGTCCATAGATTAAAGCACCAAGGATGGAGATCCTTTGATAATAAGAAGTTGAGGTATCCTGGTGGGTAAACAAGACCTGAGTTATTGGCTGAAGACAGAATGAACATGGGATAGATTGTGGAGAATATAATCACTTTTACAATTTCTTTCCTGCGACATCATGCATGTAATAACTTACATCTTAATGCTCTTTACTTTTCCGTCTTCTTCTCTACATCACATCTAGGTGTTCCAGGGGTCTTAAGGCTGAAACTGAGACCCCAGGAAGTGCCACAATTGATCTTAAAGACTGTGTATCACCCAAGTTGCATGGAGCTGTTTGAAATAAACAGTGATGACCATTTGTATTACATTGCACTGGGGGCACTGTGTTTGTAGTCCTGCAAAGATGACTATTATTTTAGGTGAGAGCCCTTACTAACAGTGTAAGGATAAAAGAAGGGTTCAAAGGGGTTGGGTAGACAACAGGGGTAGGCTGTAGAAATATTTCATGGGATATTAAGGAAGATCACTACTCCAATTGAAAAACTCTTTCAATTTTGAAGAAAGGCCTCATTATGAGTTTTTATGGGAGTCATAGCCCCGCCTACACCCTGTGACTAAGGCTTGGGCCCAGGACCCTGAATCCTACATTTGTGGGACAAAGTCTCCTAGACAGCTGAGATAAGAGCCCTAAGGGAATCCCAGCCAGACTGCCCTTGGCAGTGCCTTGGCTCTGTCTGGCCCCGTATCTCCTGCTTTTCTCCAGACTTCTCTTCTGCTTCTCACTATTTCTGTAAACTACTCAGCTTCCTTCCTTTTCTGATTTACTGACCAAGATCCATTTCTATCATTTAAAATTAAGAATCACACTAAAAAAAAAATTGTCATGATTTAGAGTACAACTCAAAAATAAATGAACACTCTTTCTGTCAACAGCTTGTGGAGGGGGTTATTTTATTTTAATCACAATTATTCAAACTAGTTTGACAACAGCTTTTTGCCTAGTGATTGAAGGAATGGTCTGACATTTTGTTCTTACACACAACCAAATCAGGCCCCACCTGAGACTGTGAGAAAACTGGCAAAACCCATTAAAATGTTCTCAGATCTATGTATGATATGTGTAGGGAAAAATAACTTAGATAAGCAACTTCTTAGGAGAAATGGTTTATTTTGGCTCATGATTTCACAAGTTCAGTTCGTGGTCACTTGACCTTGATGCTTTAAGCCTGCTCTAGTTCAGGGAACTAGAAGATGTTTGTGGTGGTGGGCAAGGTTAGGAGAAGGCAGTGACATAGACAGCTCTGCGGTTCGCTGGGAGTTAAGATTTGTCCTAAAGTGAGAAGAATGTGCTGGTTTTCTAGGGCTGTCATAACAAATTACCACACAGTGACTTAAACAATAGACAGTTTATCCTCTTTCATTCTGGAAACTAGGTATAAGTGAAGCAATAGCCTTATCAAATTAACTGTTTGAAAAGCCCACTGTAATGACAACCTGGTGTCTTAAGTATACGTAGGTAATTAAATTCCAAATATCCTTTTGCTTACAGTAAAAAATAAGGTAAGTGAAATAATACCGCACAAGGATCCTCGGCTGGACAAATTAAAATTTAAATTACTCAAATCCATTTTAGCTTATATTGAGCCTTGATCTAAATCCAGATCACACCATGGCTAGAAGGGAGAGGTGAGCAGGATGGGAGAATACACAGGAAACTAATTTCAGAAAGTTTTTGACAGTAAATCTCAGTTATGCTGTGTCTTCAAGTAGTGACTTTTTGTCGAATTTCTCTTAATTTTCACTTTTGAGAGACTTCTTGGTTATGCCCGTGTAATAAGGAAGGAAGGACAGGGTGGGAGGCAGAGGCACCCCTAGCATAAAATCTCAGATTGCCTATACCTTTTTTTCATTTTATTTCATAAATTATTTCAGATGGCCAATCTCACTAGCAATCATGAGGTTCTAAATGCCTTTTATTTCAAGTTCTAAAAAAAAAAAAACTGTTTTAAAACTTGACATACATCTGTATTTTTCTAATCCCAACAAAAATCTAGAATTATCAAAAAGGTTCTTTAACAGCTTGTCAGGGTTTAGATATGAGGTGTCCCCCAAAAGCTCATGTTTGAGACAATGCAAAAAGGCTTGGAGATGAATGATTGAACTAATTCAGCGAAATTAATTCCCCGATAGGGATTAACTTAGTGGTAACCCTAGGCAGGTAGGATGTGGCTGGAGGAAGTGGGTCACGGGGGGCATACATTGGGGTATATATTTTGTACCTGGTGAGTGATTCTTTCTCTGCTTCCTGGTGTGATGTCTTGAACCACTTCCCTCTGCCATGCTCTTCTGCCTTGATGTTCGGCCTCACCTTGACCCCCAAGGAAAGGGGCCACCTGTCTATGGACCTCTGAAATCATGGTCCCCCAATAAACGTTTTCTCCTCTAATTGTTCTTGTCAGAAGACCAAAACACAGCTATACATTTTAAGAATATGTATTCCCCAGAGTACTGAGCACAGTATTCTGACTATATTACATACATTTTATTTGATCCTTAAAACAAGGCTATTGATTTGAATTTCATAATATTAATATTATTTAAAATACTAATGTGTACATGAATATATACGGACACACACTTGGAATCAAATAGCAAGATTTATTTCCAAGCATTTTGGAAACTATAAATAGTTGTGCCAGCAGATAACACAGAACCATAGCCTTTGGATTATTTCAAACCATAATTACAAGTGGAAAATTTCTCAAGTCCAAAAACTCTAAAGAATCTTTTTATAAATTTTCATATAGATTTAAGAAACTTGAAAAATTATTTATACAGATGCCACAGATGTTAGTCAAATGCCAAAATTTCAAATCAGCAAACATGATCAACCTAATTTTGAAGCTCAGGAGAAATTACAGGGAACTACATGCTTGGGCAGAAACACACACATACATATATATTGTATACACACATGCATACATATATAGCTAAATAAACTATAACACACATTGTATATACAGTCTACATACGTGGATGTATAGATGCTACATACATATACTTATTCATATATAACACATATTATCCAAGTTCTTACTTAACATTACCTCAAAATTTTATCTTTCCATCAATCTACTCTGAAAATTTTCAGCAAATGATAATTTACACTCCCAACACTTGCCTTAATAACATTTCCTCTACTTGTTAACTTATGATGATTAAAACTTTTCTAATAAACACTTTAAAATATATATATATGCTTCATAAGATGCGATATTTTCTGCATCTACAGGAAGGTTTTGAGAGAGTTGACTTTCTCCTATAACTTAGGTTGGTAATAATTTTATGAAATATTTTGTATGTACCAACATTGTAATGTTACTGAATAGGCTGGTTGTTAGGTGAAGATTTGTCACCAATGTAGTGCCATATTTCTAGAAAAATGAATTAAGGACTCTACCAATTCAATGATTTATATCTGGAAAAAAACGAGGTGAAATCTCAAGCCCCACCTAAGGGAATCTTGACGAATCTCAATCTCTCCAGAGAAATGGGAACACTTGTGCCTCTCCCTTATGGCTATCCCTCCTGTCTACCCCAACCCTCCTCTCAATGGAAATTTCTTAACCCAGATCCTTCCATAATCAACAAAACAGGAAATGGGGAATGGGGGATTCCATGTTAGCACTTGAAACGCCCCCTCAGAAGTGGCAATCATCATTTTCCACCTTTACTAGGACAAAGTAAGCCAGCTGGCTGTACCTAACTTACAGGAAAGAGAAAAGCTTAATCTTTCTATATTTCATAAGAGAATGGAAAATATTAGTGAACAACATTAATTATGATCAACCCACAGTAATTTATAAGGACTGACAACAGCCTAAATAGTCAGAATTACCTGCAGAAGCAAAGTATACCAAATTTGGATGAACACACCCTCAGAAGTAGTATGCTTATCTCTTAAGTTTATGGTAAACAGGAAAACCTATGACTTCTTTCATCTTATTGCCATCTTAATCCCATGGGACTGGTGACAAGTATCTACTCACCAGTGACACAGAGGTACTTATTTATATACACTGCTGTGTTGACCCTGCAAGTTTTCCCACCGAGTTACTAGAAAGGTAGAATACAGGGCTTTCCTTGCTTATTTATCAATATGTGGACAGTTGGATTTCATAGAGGGTATTGCTCTTTGTCAGAATTAATGGCAAAATACTGGTGACTGGCAATACTATTCAAGGTGGTCCAAATGTGGCAAGTAAGGCAAGACTCCATAGACCATCCAGAAGTGAGAGCACATAACACTAGTGAAGGCTGAGGATGGCATGGTATCCCCTTTCTGAGCAGCATCATTCCTGTTATTCCCAGCCTGAATGCAAAGCAATGCTACTTAAATCTGTTAGTAAAGTTTGCTGTTAGTGGCCTCCCAAAATAGAAATTATAAATAGTCCTTTTATCCACCAATACAGATTTTTATTAGCTATTGAAGCTGATTGAGATTAACACTCTAGTTTACAGAAAAGAATTTAAGACACCATTAAATCAAAAACCTTATATTACTCCTTTGAACTTAATCTTGGCATATAGTTGATGAAATTTAGTTATAAGTCAGAAAAGTCATGCCAACTTTGGTTTCTCTTCACAAACTATTCAAGAGAAATGGATCAAAAGGAAGTGATCCAATATTTTCTCAGCTCTCTAACTTTGGGCGAGGGGAGACTCTGTCTCTTCATGTCACTAAAACTCTGCTCATCTAGAAAGGATAATGCTTCTCACCTTGGAGTAAAATTATTGACCATGACCTGTGGCTATAAATAAAACACCTGGGATAAATTTGTACCTGAGGCACACTAACAGTGTCTTCCCAGGGGTTAAAACCAGGGAAGCTTCTTGGTTTCTCCCAGACCTCAGAACCATTTTCTTCCAACTGTGTCTTTTTCTCCCGATAAGTCATCGAAGGTCCTTGGAGCTTCCACCAAAGAATCCTGAGACCTTACTTACAGACTTCTGTTTTCAGTGATTGGAAGGCTTAATATCATGAAGATTGTGATAATATTCACAATGATCAATTCAATTTCTACTATAATTCCCAAACCCTCCTTTCTTTTATTTATTTATTTTTAGAAATGGAACAATCAATTCTCAATTTCATGTCAGAATTGCAATGGACCCAAAGTCATTAAGAACAATCTTGAAAAAGAACAAAGTTGGAAGACTCACATTCCCCAGTTTCAAAACTTTCAACAAATTTTCAGTGATCAAAACAGTGTGATCCTGGTTTGAACACAGCTCATATAGACTGGTGGTATAGAATTGAACTCCTAAAAATAAACCATATATTTATGACTAATTGCTTTTCAATAAGGGTGCAAAGACCATTCATTCAATGGGGGAAAATGTCTGTAACAAACAGATCCATTCAACTAGATACCCACATTTAAAAGAATGAAGCTGGACCTCAATCTCACACTACCTACAAAAATTAATTCAAAATGCATCCATGACCTAAATATAACAGCTAAAACTATATAACTCTTAGAGGAAAATACAGAACTGAATTTCCATGATCTTGAATTTGGTCATGGATTCTTAAGTGTTAACAACAAAAGCATGAGGAACAAAGAAAAAAACTGATAAATTAAACTTCAACAAAATCAATTGTTTTGTGCATCAAAGATCATTATCAAGAAAAGAAAGAAAGAAAGAAAAGACAATCTACAGAATAGGAGAGAAGAGTAATAAATTACTGATAAAGCTCTAGTGTTCAGAATATAAATAGAACTTTCATAACTCAGTCCCAAAAAAGAAAGTGGAAAATGGGCAAAGAATTTAAATACATATCATTCCAAACATACTCAAATGTCCAACAAGCACACGAAAAGATATTCAACATCGTTTGTGATGAGGGAATTGCAAATCAAAACCATAATAGGATACAACTTCACACATATGAGGCTGATTATAGTAACAAAAAAAGAAAGAAAAATAGAAGATAACAAGTGTTGGTAGGGACATGGAGAAATTCAAACCCTCATACATTCTTGGGTGGAAATGTTGGTATTTTAATGGTGCAGTTGCCTCGGAAAACACTTTGAATATTTCCAAAAATGTCCATCATTGAATTGTCATGAAGTCCAGCAATTTTATTCCTACAAATATGTCCAAAAGAAATGAAAATGGATAAATAAATTTACACAAATATTCATAACATCACTATTTACAGTAACTAAAAGGTAAAAACAACTCCAAGATAAGCAAAAAAAAAAAGAAGTACTTATAAATGAAATGTTATCTTCATGAACAAAGTGAAGTACTGAAACAGACTACAATATGGAGGAATTCAAAAGCCATTAAGTCAAAGTAACCAGGTACAAGATGTCATCTACTATGTGATTCCATTTTTATGAAATGTCCAAACTAGGTAAAATTCCTACTGATTGGAAGTACATTGATAGTTGTCAATGCTTAGAAGAAATGAGACTGGGCAGTAACTGCTTAGTGATGTCCTATTTGGGGGTGATGTTTTGGAATGTGACAGAGGTGATTGTTGTATCATATCGTGAGTATTCTAAATTGTGCACTCTAAATGATTATTTTTTGTGGACTTCAACTTTTTTTAACTAATAAATAAATAAATAAGAACCCATTAAAGGATATTCCACAACTGTATCCCTCTCAATCACTTGAATTTCAATAAAGGTTTTGACTTGCAGAGTGGATTGAGAGCTAGAAGTTTTGCATTGCCCAAGGGAGTATATCATAGTAGTCTGACATTTGTCGTAAATGTAGTTAAGAAGAACAAAACCCTTGGCAAGGGCTCTAAGATCCGGAAAGGATCTTCCAGCTCCAATATCTAATGATATGTGATGATGATCTTTTTCTGGGATAAGGGTTAAGTATCAGATTTGTTTGCATAATCAAGAAATTCCTCAATACAAAAATGGCAACATTATTAGAAACTCCATGCTGCTATAGTCTTTTAGGAAAACATTAATGTATTGTTATATATATACTGAAAAAAATCCTTCTTTAATCCTCAGGTTTTAGTGTTTTGCTCCTTAATTATTATATATCCTCTCAACCTTATTGAATATCCTACACACACATAGGAATGACCAGAAATCAATCATTCCCTAACCCTAATCCAGCATTTAGACCTGAATAAGGATTTTGTATCTCATTGTTTAGGTTAGTCCTGAATTTCCTGTCTGCCTTATACATGAAAATGAAGAGGTTATAAAAATCAGAGTGTGCATGGAAGCATTTGATCCTATTTGGAAAGATGCTTCTGGATGTTGGAGGGGAGGGGGTTTCCAAGTGGACCACATAATGTTGCTACATCACTTTGGATAAACAGACCACATATCTAAAGTGTAATCTATTCAGGATGATGGCACATTACAGAAAAACTGTAATGGGTGTGAAGAATTCATAGGCATGTGCCACGCACAATTTAACTAAACAATTTGCCAGTCCTGTCTTTTAGAGTGGCATTTTTAACACCTTCATAAAGCAGCAACATGAAAGAATGAACAATCTAACATCTATTCAAAAAGACAGCCAGCTCTTCTAATAAAAGCACAGCAAGAGACACAGATTCTATGAGTTACTGTGATGCAGAGCTATGCGAGAATCCCTGGAGTCATTAAGACAATTAAGTCATTAAATGACATAGAAAATCAGTTGGATTCCTTAGTCAAGAAAGAAATAAAAATTATTCATTCGATGCAGGTTTGCTTATTTATAGTACCACAGGAAGTCATTCTGGTTTTTATTTTTTCTTCCTCTACTTCTCCTCCAAATCTGTGAGCTCCACACTTATATACACTTACAAAATTACAGATGATTCAGGTCAAGCTTTTAATGCCTAGTCAGCAGGAAAAGGAACCAAAGAGAAAGATCTTTGTTAATGCAGTTACAAAGCCAATGCAAACTGCTCTGCATGGATTCAAATTCCCTTAGACAACTGGCTCCAAATCCCAGAGGAATTTAACAAAACGAGTATAAAAGGAAAGGTTTGATTAAATGAGAATGCTATTCCTGTAATGGGAAACAAAAAAAAAAAAAAAGCTTACTATATTTTGATGTGGAGAATAATAGTCGTAAAAGAAAATTCAGAGGTTAAGAGTAATGTGTTCTCAGAAATGTTGCCTAAAATCAAAATCAGTTGACATCAGCATCTTTAATCTTTTAAAATATAATGAGAATCTTTTTAGAAATCACATTTCTTTCTTTTTTTAAAATTTTCTTTATTTTTTATATTTATTTTTTAGTTATAGGTGGACACACTATCTTTATTTTATTTTTATGTGGTGCTGAGGATCGAACCCAGTGCCTCATGCATGGTAGGTGAGCGCTCCACCTTTGAGCCACAACCCAGCCCTAGAAATCACATTTCTATCTACGACTTATTAAGCCAACTTCCAGGTGCCTCAGAACCCACTCCTGCTGTGCCTGTGTTGTAGACTCATAGAGACCCAGAAGGAAAAATGATCCCAGAGCAAGGGGAGCGACCTTTCTTAGGTGAAGGTTGACATCTTTTCTGTGGACTCACTTAGAATGACAATCTCCAGGTGCCTCAGAGGGATGTAAAGGCCATTCCTCTCTGTTACTCGTTTCTCTGAATCTTTTCAGCTGTGATGAAATACATGGTGCAATCGGAGGGAGAGAAAGAAGGACAACTTGCAATTCTGAGTGGGCATCATGGTCCCCACTCCTGTTCCCCAAAAGAGTCGCGAACAAGGGCCGATTATAGGCATAAGTCCTTTCTGCAGTATATTCTAGATCTTAACTAGCTCTCTCTGTTAATTCAGAGCTGTAAAATTCATACGGCTTGGGTAAGTGGTGGGAGGTGACAGCACTGTATCCTGTCTTCAGGAGGAAGCCCTGTTGGGACACTGTCTGGGGGTGCTGCGCAGAGCCACTGCCTGAAATGTCAATCCAGGTTGGAAGGGCCCCTTTTTCTGAAGACCAGCCTCCACCATAGTTTCATCCTCAACCCACTTATCTTCTACGAGGTCAGTGACTTCTTATGCTTTATAACTGAAACTCGGTAGAGGGTCATCTACTCCTCAGTGTGAAAGAAAAGCGAATCCAGACAGGGCAGAAATACCGTGAGGTGAATCAGCCAGGGATTAACTCCCCCAAATAAAGAGTCACTCTAGGTGCTTCAAGCATTCGATTCCATGAGTCACAGAAATTGCTGGGAACCCAAACCAATGGGTTAGTCAGTTTGAAAAGAGGTTCATTCCTCCTCTGGCTGGAGAGACAAAGAAGAGGCAGCCCCAGTGGATCTCAGGGTCTGGGACACCTACCAAAACTGGAACTGCAGCCAGTCAGTCTGGTGGGCACTGAGTCCATAAAAGAGCTTGTCCAGGAGAGCCTGGGTGCACCCGGGGGACTCAGCTACTGCCAGAAATGCCACAGGCAGAATCAGAGGATGAAACCACCTTGGCTTCTCCCACCTGCTTGTCTTCCCGTTGGCCAAACCTACCTGAAAGCCAGGAGCTAAGGAGATCCAAGGAATACTGTCCCCTTAGACACAAAGCAGAGCAGAGGGAGTACTGGGTAGCTTACTGACCAGCACATCCAAATTTTATGCAGGATTTGGGTTCAATAAATTTAGGGTCAATCCAACAAAGACAAAGAGGTGCCCAGGCCACTTTCACTCTGCAATGGCTCCCCATTTCTTACAGATGGTAAAAACTCTATCATGGTAAATGGTGAAAAAAAATTTGCTTTGTGTGCTGAGTCTGACCAATTATTAGTGTCTGCCTGGAACTATATGTTTCCAAAGGTTTTGAGGCTGAGAACAAACTCAGCAGGAAAGAGTGCTGGGGTTACTTGATATTGCTTGTCCTGAACTTAGGAGGAGATGGAGTGGTATGGGTATGACCTGGGTGGGGTGTAGGGCCTTCTGTCATCTGTGGGTTAATGCCTGGGTTTTCTGCCACCATTACTGCTCCTATAAATCTTTCTTTCAGCCAATAATAAATGATTCCTGTCACTGTGTGGACCATGTGATATCTCACCTTCCTGATTTGGTCATGTTGTATGCTCTCCGGGAATGCCCTCTTCTCCTTCCTGCTCTATAGAAAACCCTTGCCCAACTTAAGACTTGGGCATCAGGTCCCCTAGATGCCTGTCTTCCATCCCTAAAGCAGGCAAAGCACCACCCCTCAGCCCTCACCCTTTCTGTGCCTGTCTCCAGCCTTGTACTTTCGCCTTATCTCCTAATTTGACTGTATACTCCTCACGGGAAGTAAATTATCTGGGGACAAAGACCTTGCCTCCACCAGCTCAAAGTCTCTGGTATTTAGCCCAATGTGTGTCTAATACTTGGTAGGTGATCAACAAATATTTGTTGAAATAACTAAATAAACAAGGCAGTGAAGATATTCCAAAGGCTATGATTGCACCAGGGGAAACAGGCTCCCCAGCCAGCAGTTAGGCTGGGAAAGATGGTCCGAGGTGGTAGAGTCCAGCCTTACAGAGAGTAAGATTTGGTTTGAAGACAGAAACCCATAGATATCCACTAACCCAGAATTAATCTATTACTAGGAAAGTATGGCTATAGCTTGAGAGTACATGGTAAGAGGGCTGCTTGGGGCTAAGAAAACCTTGCTAAGATTTGGAAAGGTCTTGACCAAAAGGTCATCAATGAATCAGTGAGTTATAACTTTTTGATGTGCCAGGGAATCCTGGAGACTCTCGGGGCACAGGTGAGTGACAGGTGCCATGGCTGCTCTGACTATTCAGTGCAAAATCCTCTCTTCATACTCACTCATCCATACCTACTCTAGACAACAGAGCCCACCTGTTGCCCCCACTTTTCAGACTTACCATTGCTTCTAGATAACTCACTCCTCCTTTTCATCCTCAGGTGCAATATTAATCTTTTCCTTCACAATTTGCTTTTTTCTTCTAGAAAACCATGATGCTGTTCTGTCTGAGCTCCCACGTCCATCTTTTTGGCTTTCAGATAAAAAATTCTCTCATAATCATCTAGAACTTGACCATAGGTCGTTATCCCTATACCCCACAACAGAAGACCCCTGGCCAGTATTATTAGTGTCATGGGCATAAGATATGCCACAAGGTTCCCAATCATCGTCAGTCCTTTGTGACTTCTAGAGTAGGACTTCTCTTTCCCTACCTCTCCTTCACCTCACGTTCACTCCATTTCCCAAGCACGCACATTCTTACCCCTCATATTTTTCACCAACTTTAAATTCTGCATTTGTACTTTCTCCCACATACTCCTTTAGCCAACATGGTCTTTGAAGGGTATTTCTTCATATAAGTATCCCAGGGCTGGGGATGTACCTCAGGGGTAAAGAACTTGCCTAGGGACTGCAAATTGGTGCAGCCAATTTGGAAATCAGTATGGAGATTCCTTGGAAAACTGGGAATGGAACCACCATTTGACTCAGCTATTCCTCTTCTGGGACTATACCCAAAGGACCTAAAAACAGCATATTACAGGGACACAATGTTTATAGCAGCACAATTCACAATAGCTAAAACTGTGGAGCCAACCTAGATGTCCTTCAGTGGATGAATGGATAAAAAAAAAATGTGGTATATATACACAATGGAATATTACTCAGCAATAAAAAAGAATAATATCATGGCATTTGCAGGGAAATGGATGGCATTAGAGAAGATTATGCTAAGTGAAGTTAGCCAATCCCCCCAAAAAAGAAATGCCGAATGTCTTCTCTGATATAAGGGGGGGGGGACTCAAAATGGGGTTGGGAGGGAGAGCAAGGGAGGAAGATTACCTTTAGATAGGGAATAGGGGTGGGAGGGAAAGGGAGGGAGAAGGGGAATAGTATGGATGGTGAAAGGAGACCCTCATCACAATACAAAATACATGTATGAAGATGTGAATTTGGTGTCAACATACCTTATATATAATCAGAGATATGATAAGTTATGACATAATGGAGTATTAAGAATTGTGATGCAAAAATAAATAAATAAATAAGAACTTGCTTAGCATGTATGAAGTGCTGTGTTCTATCCCCATCACCACAAAAATAAGAATTTAAAAATGAGTGTTTTGTCCCAGCAATTTCCATTGTTCTTATCTGAGCATATAACACAGTCCCACAAATTAAGTTAAGGTCAACCAAGTTGGTTGTAAAATGTCTCAAAAGAGGTACTGCATTTTTCACTTATCCATTTATTTATTTATTTGCTATGCTGGGGTTCAAATCAAGGGTCTTGTGCGTGCTGGGAAAGCATAGTATCACTGAGCAACACACCCAGCCCCTAGATCTACTTTCAATTGCGATTTTAAACTTCACCCTCATAATTTCTGGTTATGAAAGTGAGTTCATCTGGGTTGTGTGTTGCCTCAAGTATATTCCAAGACACTAATGCACAGTGTCCTCTCAGAATCCTCCCCATGGGCAAAGACTCCCACCCTCCCATGACAGGTCAAGGTGCATCCTGTCTTCTCTGCCTCACTCTCTTCAGGCTCCAGTAGAGCAGACAGCAAGCCTGGCTCCAGTCTAAGTCCATTTCCCTTCTTTGGCCCTGATTTTTGTTTTGTAAGATTCTCTTTCATTGGGCTCAGGATTCCCCACAGAAGTTATTCCTACCCTAGAACTTGATAAGCTCTTTTAATCTGCAGGTTCCATTTTTTCCTTTTTCTCCTCTGGAATACTCACGCTTTTCACATCCGATATTTAGTTGTGTCCTTCAAGAAACTGATTGTTTTGTTGACGATTCACATGCCCTTTATGTGTTCACTTGACATTTTGATATTTTTTTATTTCATTTTATCTATTTATTTACTTTGATATTTTTTATACTTGACCACTTAGCCAATTGATTTGGTTCTCAAGATGAGACTTTTTCCAGTTATTTCATCAAATAAAAATTTTAATTAAAAAAAAATCAAGTTTGGCACAGTGGTATATACCTGTATTCCCAGTGACTTGGGAAGCTGATACAGGAGAATTGTGAGTTTGAGACAAGCCTCAGCAACTTAGCAAGACCCTGTCTCAAAATAAGAAATAAAAATGGCTGGGGGTGTGACTTAGTAACAAAGCTCCCCCCTTCAATTCCCAGCCCCCACCAAAAGTGTCTTATCTTTAGAAAGCGATATTTAGACCCAACTGCAGAAGCAAAATTGCTTTTGCTTGTTGTCATTAACAACAGCGCAGTTTAAACAAAGTGGTGGCTGACTCCCCTCACTCCCACTCCCATGGTGGCCCCCTCTTCTAGGCAACTGCATTGTCTTCCCCTGCTGGCAGCCCAGTCTGCACAGGTGAGATTTGCTTTTCATTTCTTTTGCCTGGTTTTGGCCCTGGAAATGCAGTGTGTCGGAGAGGACTCTTTCCCACTTCGTTCACACCCGTAGACTAGGTCAGTGGACCAAGTGCAGCTCTTCCTTCTTCCAGAGGCAAACAGGGACTTGATGCTGGAGGCAGAGAAGCATCTTATCCAGGAAGGATCAGGCAGTGCTTTGGCCTAAAGGACAGAAAGAACCCACATCTTTGTGGCATAGACTTGCCATACTGACCTTAAAATTCTCTCTCTGAACGTCTCATTATAGGGGAAAATAATTCCTAATTGTTTAAGCCACTCCAGCTCAATCTTCTGTACTTCCCTTAGCCACGTTCCCTAAATAGTCATAGGCTACTAACTCTTGGAAAACCAGTTAGTGTTGGGAGACAAGGCACTTTCTAATTCTCGAACTTGCAGTAGACAAACCAGACCACAGGCCATCTGTCACCTCGTGTCATAGGTCTAGTTCTCCTGGGATAGAGGTATATTAGGGTTTAGATTTAGGTGTCACTCATGTGTGAGACAATGCAATAAAGTTTAGAGATAAAATGATTGGGTTGTGAGAGCCTTAAGCTAATCTGTGCATTAATATCCATCAGAGATTAATTAGATGGTAACTATAGGCACATAGCGGGTGGCTGGAGGAGGCAGGTCCGTGGAGACAAGCCTTTGGGGTCTATATGGTGCCCTTGTTGAGCAGAACTGGCTCTCAGCTTCCTGGTGCTATGTGCTCAGCTGCTTTCCTCTGCCACACCATTCCACCAAGAATGTGTTCTGCCATCTATGGACTGAGATCTCTTAAACTTTGAGCTCCCAAAAAATACTTTTCTTCCTGTAAAAGTGTTCTTGTTCAGGTCTTTTGGTGCTCATAGCAAAAAAAGTAGACTAAAACAAGTACAGGGCTTTACCAGCCCAAGAGACTAGCCTTGCATTAGTCAGCTTGGACTGTGTTAGGGTTTGGATGCGCGGTGTCCCCCAAAAGCTCACCTGTGAGACAATGCAAGGAAGTTCAGAGAAGAAATGACTGGATTGTAAGCGCCTTAAGCTATCACTGAATTAGTCTCCTAATGGGATTAACTGAGTGGTAACTGGAGGTGGGGCATTGGAGACATGGCTTTGGGATATGTACTTGTATCTGGGTAGTGGAGTCTCTCTCTGCTTCGTGGTCATCCTGTGAGCTGCTTCCCTCCGCCACACTCTTCTGCCATGATGTTCAATCCCACCTTGAGCCCTGAGGAATGGAGTCTGCTGTCTATGGATTGAGACCTCTGAAATCATGAGCCCCCAGATAAACTTTTCCTCTCTACAGTTCTTCTAAAACGACTGACTAAAACAGACTCTCCTCTAACAAAATACAACAGACCGGTGACTTCAACACAACATGTGTTTTATTACAGATCTGGGGGCCAGAGGTCAGAAGTCAGGGTAACAGTGTGGCCAGGTGCTTTCGGCTGAATCTGAAATGTCCTCCAAGGGTCCATATGGTGAAGACCTGGTCACTAGCAGTTGATGCTTTGGGAGGTGGTAGAACCTTTAAGAGGTGGGGCCTCCTGGAAGTGTGCCCTTGAGTGGAGTTAGGGGACCCAACTCCTTGCTCTGTACGTTTTACTTGCCAACCTTCCGGAGGTCAGCAGCCTGTTCTGGCACATGCTCCCCTCCGTGATGAACTACCTCGTCACAGACCCAAATGAAACAGGGCCAAGAAGCCATTGTCCAAAATCCCTGAAACTGTGAACAAGAATACACCTTCCTCCTTATAAGTTGATTCACCGCAGGTGTTTTCCCCAGCCATAGAAAGCTAACTAACACACCAGAGCCTGCTGAGGACTCTGTTCCTGGTCTTCAGGAGGCTACCTTATCGCAGTACCTTCACATGGTATCTCATCCTCCTTTTAGAAGGGCACCAATCAGGGTTCCACCCTTATCTTTATTGAACCTTAATCACTTCCTTGGAGACCTTATCTCCAATATAATCACAAGGGGCGTTAGGGCTTAAACACATAAATTTGGGGGTAACCAAAGTCTATTCATATCAGTCAGCATCTTAGCCCTCCCGAGCTGCTCCCCGTCAGTGTTCTGGGGCCAGCAAAACTGGCCAGGCCCTGCATGGCACATGGAGTGGAGAGGAGTCGTCAACGTAAATTTCTCTTATTGCTCCCAACTTCTTATGGAGAATCATTCTCCTGCTGGTGTAGTGGCACATGTTTGTAATTCCAGGTACCTGGGAGTCTGAGGCAGGAGGATCACAAGTTAGAAGCCACCTGGGCAGCTTAGGGAGTACCTGTCTCAAAAAATAAAAAGGTGGTATATCTCAGTGGGAAAGTGTCCCCAGCTGACCATGGGGGGGGGGGCACACAAAAAAAAGAAGCACTCTCCTCAGATAAAGTTTTTTCAACTGCCACTTCTGGTGTCTCTGGGACCAGCAGAGAGAGCAATACCAGCTCTGCCCTCTTGTCCAGAGACTCTGGGTAGATTCTGGCTCTGAAGTCTCCTTCATTATTAAGCAGAACACCGAGAACCAGCCGCCATCCTCAGGGGAGTTCTGTAAACGTTTCTTCTGCTCATTGCATTCTGATATTGGAGTTGCCAAGGGAAATGCAATGCAGTGAAGCACCCGATGGAGCGTTCCTTTATTTATACAGAGAAGAAACAGAGCAACACCATCTTCAGTAGCTAATATCAGGTCCCCATGACTTACAAGGCTCTGCTGGCAGCCCATGCAGAGAGTGGCTATGTGCACTCTTCCCATGCCGCAATAGAAGGACCTTATCCCTTCCTTATGCAGGACAGAGAGAGCAGGGAGGTGGGCCAGGTGCCATGGAACGCACTCACTTAAGCCGAACAAAGGGACATACATTGAGCTTGCAGCAGAGGAAGATCTTCAACACACAAGGCATTAAACCTGGCACGGGGCGCAGGCTCTTTTTCTCTTAGTGAGCACTTCTCCCTGCTCAAAGTCCATCCTCATACAGCAAGTGGAAGTGGAAAGATTGTGCATGAGATTGCCTTTTCTAACCATCCTGCTCTTCAGGGTGTTTGGAAAGGGAATGGGCAGAGGGATGAATGTTTAGGCTCCATTCGCATCTAGAACAATCCTTCTGATCCAGCGGTCCCCAATTGCTTAGCTATTTTTGCTGCTTAGGATGACTCCTAACACAACTGTTAACTCAATCTCATTCTGAAAAATTCTCTGTAGCAAAAAATCCTGAACTTCTTTAGATTCCCCTACCTCACATGAATGGATCAGGTCTATTCTAACTCTATGGAGTGTCTTTTTCAGAGAAGGAATGGAAAGGAGCTCCCCATGACTCTTTTTGTGTTCTTCCATGCAAGTAACCACTCAACCCATCTCTAACATTTGAACCAAACACACTCATGGTAAATAAAATAACAACAAGCAAAACACCAGATACCAAACCATCCCCCAAATACTTGGAAAATGAAAACAGAAAAAAAGATTAGTTCATAGGGCTTATGGTTTGAAGAATTCGTGCAATTTCCTCCATTTGTCGTCTGTTTTCTGAAGCCTTTTCTTCACTTTCTCGTTCAATAAAGAAAGGCTGAATAACAGCTGTTTCAGCTTGAGCTCTTATAAATTGGAAATGGATTTTTAGTAATGCAGCAGAATTCTGTACCACAAAAATCGATGAACCCCGTGGACTGTGTTATGAGGGATTTGACCTATTTAAGGAAAGCACTAAAGGATTAATGAAATACAGTGGCAAATCCCAGAATGCTGTGTTTCTCTGGTTTTCCTACTGCTTCCTGCCTGGACTCCTGGGGAAGGGGCTCAGACCCAGACCCAGTCAGACCTCTATCCTCTGGGCTGAGTTGCTTGTGGATGATACTTCTGTAGCCTCCACTTCAACACCACACTCCCCACCCTATTCATCCTCCTGCACTGCCCCATACAAGCAGGCTGCTTCCACAGAGCCCTTCCCATCCTTGACAAGTTGCACTCCCAGAGTTAATTTCCTACCCTTAGGGCTTTCTGAACACTGGGTATAAAAAAATCTTTCTCACTGAACAAGGCTGTGCACACTCCTCTCGTGTCTTTTCTCCTCTGCCACTGTGCACTCCTTGAACGTAAGGACAAGGCCACCAGTCAAGTGACAGGCACCAGGAAGAACTGTGAATAAATCATTTTAATTGATAAACAGGCTGCCCTTTTCCCACCTCCATATTTTGATTTTCTTTTCCTAATGTTCAATGGCTTTCCTTTATATTCTTTGGTTATTCAAATACTAACTCTCTTAATTAAGAGCAACCTTAATTCCCACTCCCTCCATGACTGTGGTTGATTCTCTCCCCCTCCAAAACCCAACAGCATGTTTTCTACTAGCCACAGTTTTATTCTCAGTGCAAAATGCTTTGCAGTGCCTACTTGTTTCCCCAACTATATTTGTTTCCCCAGCTATATTACAGTAGTCCCCTTTCATCCAGTTTTACTTTCCGTGGTTTCAATTACTCATGGTCTGAAAGTACCACAGTCTGAAAATACTAAGTGGAAAATTCTAGAAACACATAATCCATAAATTTTAAATTGCATCTGTTCAGAGTAGCATGAGGAAATCTTGTGGTCATCCTCTTTGGTCCCACTCAAAATATGAATTACCCCTTAGTCCAGTGTATCCAGGGTGTATATGCTACCCAGCTGCTAGTCATTTAATGACTGTCTGAATTATCAGATCAACTGTCACAATATCGCTTGTGTTCAAGTGACCCTTATTTTTCTTAATAATGACCTTAAGCACAACAATAGTAGTGATGAAAATCTGGATAAGCCAAAGAGAAGTTGGAAAATACTTCTTTGAAATGACAAGGCTAGAAAGTTTAAGAAATTTCAAGAGAGAGAGAGAGGAGAGAGAGAGAACATATTCGTATAACTTTTATTAAAGCAGATAGCTGTTATTCTAGTTTATTACTAATTATTGTTAATTTCTTACTGTGTTTAATTTACAAGTTCCATTTACTATAAGTTGTATTTATAGGAAAAACAGTATATATATATGAGAGAGAGAGAGAGAGTTTAAAATTATCCATGGTTTCAGCTCTCCACTGGGTGGTCTTAGAAAATATCCCCCATGGGTAATGAGAGACTACAGTATAAGATCCCTGAATAGCAATCAACATTACTGAATAATCAAATATGCTTTTCAAGGTAAAATGTAAAATGTGCTTTCCTGGCCAAGTGGTCGTCCTGCATCACTCGGGCTGGCCCATTGCTCACACCCTGGCACCACCAACCCTCCCTGGCCCCAACCATTCAGCTAGTGTACACTGAGACTTGGCTGTGCTCTCTTGCAGCCTAGCCTGCCTCCTGGCTGACAACGTCTGGATCCTGTAGCTTATGGTGAGAGCGAGGATTGGTAGGGAGGAATTAATCTCAGGGTTCCCAGTTTTAAAACGAAGTGCCACGTTCCCCTGGATAAGACTGTCAAAGTGAAAGACAGTGAGATCAGTAAATCAAGCAACAGGGAAGACCATAACCAACATTTTCACAAACCACCATTGTTCTGTCAGTGAAGGGCTTCAGATCCTTTGCAGAGAATTCAGCTCCATAAAGGATTCTTAACCTGGGTCCATGACCCGGCAAGGGTGGTGGGTAGAACTACAGGTCTGTGAACTTGAGCAGTATTTTAGATATCTATTGCTGTTGCCAGAAATGACTACAAACTCCATGGCGTGAAACAACCCGGAGTTGTTCAAGGTGTTGACAGAAATGTGTTTCTTCAAGAGGTTCCACAGGAGAGTCCATTTCTTTGCCTTTTTCCATTTCTGGAGTCTTTTTGCTCTTGGCTGCTGCATTCCAATCTCTGCTCCCGTCATCCTGTCTTCTTGGGAAGCTGACCACCCCAGGTGATTGCCTGACAGGCAGACATGGCCTCCTCACACTGTAAAACGTCCTGTTCACGTGTGAGTGCCCAGTGGAGGTCGTCGTGTGCCTCGGTTTCTATGATTTCTTAATAATTAGCAAAGGTGAATGGTCTTTACAGGCATCCTGCATCTATTTAAATGAGACACATTTTCTATGAAAGCGTGATTATAAGGTGACAATATTTTTTTGTAACAAATCCTTACGGTAGTGATTTAACTGTAGTCTTTTGAAACGTAGAGCATTTTAACTGAATGAAGGTTACAGATTTTTAAAAATATGCCATCCATGATGACTATTGAAATTAGTTTTACTGTTCATAACTAATATCCAAAAAAAAAATCTTACAGTAAGTATTAATTGGCCTGACATGCTAATGAATTGACCCCATAAGTGTGATTACAGGTCAGCATGATTGTACTGTCTATTTTTCCATTTTACAAAATAAATAAATGCAGGTGGTGCAGCCACCCAAGGATCAGGATAGCTCTTCAGTTAGCTGTCACAAGCTCAGGTATGAATCCCTGCTATGTGAACAAAGTTAGGTACAATTTTCCATCAAAAGGTGCTGGTGGAGGTTGTCAGATTCCTGCCTTGCCCTATAGATTCTCTGTTAGAGTCTGTAAACAAGTCAGGATGGCGCCTGGCAAAATGCCAGAGGGAGTGGTTTGTGAAGTAACCCCAGCCAGCCATTAAGTGTGGAGATTCCTGACTGGTTGACTGCTGTATCTAGTTTATGTTAATTAGATAAGCTGTGTGGAATGTATAAATACCCCTCCTGTCCTACAATGAATGGCTCCCACTCCTGCTGTATCAAGGTACACAAGTTGTTCATCACCCCCAGTTATTTTGCCCAGCCAGCTGTAAGAGAGCTGCAGAGACAGAAGAAAAACCTTCAGAAATTCTGCTGATTAGATGCCCCCTTTCTTCCCAACTCTCGTGTTTCTCAGGCTGAGAGCAGCTGCGTGCTTCTGGTGTTCGGTGGAAGTTCTTGGTGGGGATGTTTCCTGGTCAACATACCCAGTCCCATATTCAATCTGAGTTTTTCTTTAAGATGTTTTCGACTTCTTTCCTTCTTTCAATGTGATCTTCCTGGCACTAGCAGCTGCTTTTTTCCTCCAATGCTATGGTTATGTCTTGAGAAGTTCTAGTATTTTCTTGTGAAGTCTGGGAGCGAGGTGGGCCTTTCCAGTGAGAACTCTTGAACCTGTTCCCCCCAGCAGTATTTTTTCCATGTCACCATTATAAATAGAAACTCAGGTTTGCTCCTGTTCCCATTACTGCTAAAGTGCCGTTGTACCCAGGAGCTCCGCAGCCCACCCTCCCCCACCCGGCCTTGACACAGGCGCAGGCGCTGGGCTGCACGGTGGGGTAGCGCTGCAGCCTCCGCTTGAGCCAAGGCAGCGTCACTGCGGAGGACGTGCCCCAAGGCGGGCCTCTTGGCACAGCGTTTCCTCCTGCGATGAATGTGAGCAATAAATCACTGTAGTCCCAGCAACACTGTTGTACCATTGTTGCAAATTATCTCCAAATCAGTTATGTTTATCACTGCTTCCAAATTACCATAGTTATTTAACTTGCCACCCGAGCCTTGATATTTGTGGTGTCAATAGAGAAGCACATAGGTCAGAATTTTTAAAAGTTGCTTCGATAAGATTTCCAGTTTTCCTTTGTATCTTAGGACAGGTTTTCCTTAGACAAAGACCCTGAGATGAGGATTGATATGCAGCTGATTTGTCAATGAAGAGTTCCCGGGAGAAAGTGACCGTGGGAATGGGCACGTGGGAGAGGAAAAGAAATGATTCTGCAACCTGTACACTCCGAAAAATGAGAGATTATACCCCATCTGATTCAAATGAATGATATGTCAAGGTCATTGTACTGTCATGTGTAACTAATTAAAACAAATAAAAAAATTTAAAAAGACTCTCCGACAGATTGCAACAAGAAAACAGGTGTGTGCCCGCCCCACAGCTACAGACGGTGGGGCACCGCTGAGAAGTGTCCAGCAAGCAGAGAGAAACGTTGCTGCAGATTCTGTGGAATCCTGCCGGCTGAGCCCGCACCGAGCCCCGGGCTGAGTTCGGGATTTCAGACGGGGAAGGAAGCGGTACAGTTCTACCCCCCCACAACAGAAAATCCACCAGGAAAACCAACGGCCACCATCTTGGAGAGCTGAAGTAACCACCGCCACTCTCCGACAGATTGCAACAATAAAACAGGTGCGTGTTACTCAGCTCATCTCCCATACAGCGGGAATTAGCATAAAATCTCTCCTAGGCTTTCCGGAGGAGGGATTATCAGAGCGAGCCTGCATAAAGACTCGGGGAAAACTAGAGACACCAGACCTTCAACTCCCCCTCCCATCAGCGGCGAAAACAAAACCTGTCTTGTCAGCACTGGGGGAGGGGCAAGCGGAAAAAATCAAAACAGTAGAGTGCTGGGGTTCCCAATAGCCACCCTCCACACCCAACAAACGACAGGCCCAGAGTACAGATTGAACTGCCAAGAGGCATCACTCAGAGGAAATCTGTTCTAGCAGGAGAAACCAGGACTAACAGGAGAAACCAGGGGACTAGAGGCCAGGCCCTCGTGACCGGGTGGCTTGAGACCGCATACCCGCCAACGACAGCCCACCCACTGCCCGCGTGACTGGGCGGCTGAAGAACGCCCACCCACTGGCACCAACCGCACGACCGGGAGGCTAGAGATCGCCCACCCGCTGGCGACAGCCAGCCTGCTGCCCACGCGACTGGGCGGCTAGAGACCACCCGCCCACCAGCGACCGATCGCCCACCGGCTGCCAGCGCGACTGGGCGGCTGAAGACCGCCCACCTAACGGTGACCGGGAGCTGAAACCAACCAGAGACAGTCCAGTTCCACCCCCCCATTCGGACACCCCGGCAAGGAGCCTGGGGCCCGCCATAGCAGAGAGGTGATGTCACTGGAGCTCGGCCATCGGAATTCCTTCCCAGCGGAATCCACTTTAGCAGGCATAGTCTACCAACACAAAGGAGAGACAACAAAGATATACAAAACCAAAACAAATCTATAGAAACACAGCAATCAAATAGAGCTGGAAAGTAGCGTGAACATCATGAAAAAACAAGGGGAAAAAGGAGTATAAACAACGCAGGACAACTTAAATCTACAGGAGGACCTAGAAGCATCAGAAACATGGATAGGGATAGAACTCAAGGCATACCTAACTCAGATGGAAAGGAATATTAGAGAAGACATGAGACAGCAAGTCCAAGCAATAAAAGTATATTTTGAAAATGAATTAAACAAACAAATTCAAATGGCAAAGAACGAGCTTTACCAGGAGATAGAGATCTTAAAAAAAATCAAACAGTAATTCTAGAACTGCAGGAAACTATAAACCAAATTAAAAACTCAAATGAGAATATTACAAAGAGACAAAATCAAATAGAAGTCAGAACATCAGATAATGAAAACAAAAATTATCAACTTGAAAAGAATATAGTCAACACAGAAAAGATGCTTAAATTCCCACGAGCAATCTATCCAAGAGATATGGGATGTCATAAAAAAACCAAATTTGAGAGTCATCGGGATAGAAGAAGGCATAGAGGTTGAAACCAAAGGAATGGATAACTTATTAAATGAAATAATTCTAGAAAACTTCCCAGAGATGAAAGATGGAATGGATTGCCAAATCCTGGAAGCCTACAGGACCCCAAACATTCAAAACCGTAATAGACCAACTCCAAGACACATAATTATGAAGATATCCAACATACAGAACAAGGAGAAAATATTAAAAGCTACGAGAGAAAGGAGGGAGATTACATTCAGGGGTAAACCAATTAGGTTAATGACTGATTTTTCATCACAAACTTTGAAAGCAAGAAGATCCTGGAACAATGTATTTCAAACGCTGAAAAATAATGGATTCCAACCAAGAATACTGTATCCAGCAAAATTAAGCTTCATATTTGACAATGAAATTAAAATCTTCCACGATAAACAAAAGCTAAAAGAATTCGCAGCCAGAAAACCAGCACTGCAAAGCATTTTGAGCAAAATACTACAAGAAGAGAAATTGAAAAATAGTGCCCAAAACCAACAGCGGGAGGTATCTCAGTAAAGGGGGAGGAAAATAACCAAAAAGTAAAAACTAGCCAAACTAAAATAAATAAATAAATAAACATGACTGGAAGTACAAATCATATTTCAATTGTAACCTTAAATGTTAATGGCCTAAACTCACCAATCAAGAGACATAGGCTAGTAAACTGGATCAAAAAAAAAAAAAACAAATCCAACAATATGCTGCCTTCAGGAGACTCATATGATAGGAAAAAACATACACAGGCTGAAGGTAAAAGGTTGGGAAAAATCATACCACTCACATGGCCCTCGGAAGCAAGCAGGAGTGGCCATACTCATATCTAATAAAATCAACTTCAAACCTAAGTTAATCAAAAGGGATAAAGAAGGACACTATATACTGTTAAAAGGAACCATCCACCAACAAGACATAACAATTATCAATTTGTATGCACCAAACAATGGTGCTGCAACGTTCATCAAACAAACTCTCCTCAAGTTCAAGAGTCAAATAGACCACAACACAATAATTAGGAGTGACTTCAACACACCACTCTCGCCATTAGACAGATCCTCCAGACAAAAGCTGAATAAAGAAACTATAGAACTCAATAACGCAATCAATAACCTAGACTTAACCGACATATATAGAATATATCAACCATCATCAAGTGGATACACGTTCTTCTCAGCAGCACATGGATCCTACTCAAAGATAGACCATATAATATGCCATAGGGTGACTCTTAGTAAATATAAAGGGGTGGAGATAATACCATGCACCTTATCTGATCATAATGGAATGAAACTGGAAATCAATGATAAAAGAAGGAAGGAAAATCCTACATCACATGGAAAATGAACAATATGTCACTGAATGATCAATGGGTTACACAAGACATAAAGGAGGAGATAAAAAAATTCTTAGAGACAAATGACAATACAGACACAACGTACCAGACACAATGAAAGCAGTTTTAAGATGGAAATTCATTTCTTAGAGTTCTTTCCTCAAAAAAAGAAAAAACCAACAAATAAATGAACTCACACTACACCTCAAAAACCTAGAAAAGGAAGAGAAGAACAACAGCAAATGTAGTAGAAGACAAGAAATAATTAAAATTAGAGCAGAAATCAACGAAATTGAAACAAAAAAAAACATTCAAAAAATTGAAAAAACTAAAAGTTGGTTCTTTGAAAAAATAAATAAGATCGACAGACCCTCAGCCATGCTAACGAAGAGAAGAAGAGAGAGAAAACAAATTACTAATATACGGGATGAAAAAGGCAATATCACAACAGATGTTACAGAAATACAGAAGACAATTAGAAAGTATTTTGAAACCCTATATTCCAATAAAATAGAAGATAGTGAAGATATCGATAAATTTCTTAAGTCATATGATCTGCCCAGATTGAGTCAGGAGGATACACACAATTTAAACAGACCAATAACAAAGGAAGAAATAGAAGAAGCCATCAAAAAACTACCAACCAAAAAAGCCCTGGACCAGATGGGTATACAGTGGAGTTCTACAAAACCTTCAAAGAAGAATTAATACCAATACTTTTCAAGCTATTTCAAGAAATAGAAAAAGAAGGAGCTTTTCCAAATTCATTCTATGAGGTCAACATCACCCTGATCCCCAAACCAGACAAAGATACTTCAAAGAAAGAAAACTACAGACCAATATCTCTAATGAACCTAGATGCAAAAATTCTCAATAAAATCCTGGCAAACCGAATACAAAAGCATATCAAAAAAATTGTGCACCATGATCAAGTAGGATTCATCCCTGGGATGGCAAGGCTGGTTCAATATACGGAAATCAATAAATGTTATCCACCACATCAATAGACTTAAAGATAAGAACCATATGATCATCTCGATAGATGCAGAAAAAGCATTCGACAAAGTACAGCATCCCTTTATGTTCAAAACGCTAGAAAAACTAGGGATAACATTAACTTACCTCAACATGGTAAAAGCTATATATGCTAAACCTCAGGCTAGCATCATTCTAAATGGAGAAAAACTGAAGGCATTCCCTCTAAAATCTGGAACAAGACAGGGATGCCCTCTATCACCACTTCTATTCAATTTAGTTCTTGAAATACTAGCCAGAGCAATTAGACAGACAAAAGAAATTAAAGGCATAAAAATAGGAAAAGAAGAACTTAAATTATCGCTATTTGCGGATGACATGATAATATATTTAACAGACCCAAAAGGGTCTACAAAGAAACTGCTAGAGTTAATAAATTAATTAGGTAAAGTGGCAGGATATAAAATCAACACGCATAAATCAAAGGCATTCCTGTATATCAGCAACAAAACTTCTGAAATGGAAATGAGGAAAACCACTCCATTCACAATATCCTCAAAGAAAATAAAATACTTGGGAATCAACCTAACAAAAGAGGTGAAAGATCTGTACAATGAAAACTACAGAACCCTAAAGAGAGAAATAGAAGAAGATCTTAGAAGATGGAAAAATGTACCCTGTTCATGGATAGGCAGAACTAACATCATCAAAATGGCGATACTACCCAAAGTTCTCTACAGGTTTAATGCGATGCCAATTAAAATCCCAACAGCATTTCTTGTAGAAATAGATAAAGCAATCATGAAATTCATATGGAAAAACAAAAGACCCAGAATAGCAAAAGCAATTTTAAGCAGGAAGTGTGAATCGGGAGGTATAGCGATACCAGATATCAAACTGTACTACAGAGCAATAGTAACAAAAACAGCATGGTACTGGTACCAAAACAGGCAGGTGGACCAATGGTACAGAATAGAGGACACAGAAACCAATCCACAAAAGTACAACTTTCTTATATTTGATAAAGGGGCTAAAAGCATGCAATGGAGGAAGGATAGCATCTTCAACAAATGGTGCTGGGAAAATTGGAAATCCATTTGCAACAAAATGAAACTGAATCCCCTCCTCTCGCCATGCACAAAAGTTAACTCAAAGTGAATCAAGGAGCTTTATATCAAATCAGAGACACGGCGTCTAATAGAAGAAAAAGTTGGCTACGATCTACATACTGTGGGGTCGGGCTCCAAATTCCTTAATAGGACGTCCATAGCCCAAGAGTTAATAACAAGAATAAACAAATGGGACTTACTTAAACTAAAAAGTTTTTTCTCAGCAAGAGAAACAATAAGAGAGGTAAATAGGGAGCCTACATCCTGGGAACAAATTTTTACCCCTCACACTTCAGACAGAGCCCTAATATCCAGAGTATACAAAGAACTAAAAAAATTAAACAATAAGATAACAAATAACCCAATCAACAAGTGGGCCAACGACCTGAACAGACACTTCACAGAGGAGGACATACAATCAATCAACAAGTACATGTAAAAATGCTCACCATCTCTAGCAGTCAGAGAAATGCAAATCAAAACCACCCTAAGATACCATCTCACTCCAGTAAGATTGGCAGCCATTATGAAGTCAAACAACAATAAGTGTTGGCGAGGATGTGGGGAAAAGGGTTCACTTGTACACTGCTGGTAGGACTGCAAATTGGTGAGGCCAATTTGGAAAGCAGTATGGAGATTCCTGGGAAAGCTGGGAATGGATCCACCATTTGACCCAGCTATCGCCCTTCTCGGAGTATTCCCTGAAGATCTTAAAAGAGCATACTATAGGGATACTGCCACATCAATGATCATAGCGGCACAATTCAAAATACCTAGACTGTGGAACCAACCTAGATGCCCTTCAATAGATGAATGGATAAAAAGAAAATGTGGCATCTATACACAATGGAGTATTACGCAGCACTAAAAAATGACAAAATCATAGAATTTGCAGGGAAATGGATGGCATTAGAACAGATTATGCTAAGCGAAGCTAGCCAATCCTTAAAAAACAAATGCCAAATGTCTTCTTTGATATAAAGAGAGCAACTAAGAACAGAACATAGAGGAAGAGCATGAGGAAAAGATTAACATTAAACAAAGACGAGTGGGGGGAGAGAAAGGGAGAGAGAAGGGAAAGCATATGGAAATGGTAGGAGACCCTCAATGTTACACAAAATTACATATAAGAGGTTGTGAGGGGAAAGGGGGAAAACAAGGGAGAGAATTGAACAACAGCAGATGAGGTAGAGAGGGAAGATGGGAGGGGAGGGGAGGGGGGATAGTAGGGGATAGGAAAGGCAGCAGAATACAACAGTCACTAATATGCCACATGTAAAAACGTGAGTGTGTAACCGATGTGATTCTGCAATTTATATTTGGGGTGAAAATGGGAGTTCATAACCCAATTGAGTCAAATGTATGAAAGATGATATATCATGAGCTTTGTAATGTTTTGAACAACCAATAAAAAAAATTTCAAAAAATAAAATAAAATTTAAGTAAAAAGAAAATTAGAATAAAATAAAAATAAAAAAAGAAGAAGTAGCCCCAGAGTAGGACTTCAGGAGAAGTCTGGGGTCAGCCTGATTCCACCAGGAGCTCTGGTATAAACATTAGAACCCTAGGTATGTCCCAACTGAAGCCAAAGGGACTAGGGTCTTACACTCTGAGCGCAGTCAGCCATTAGCTAAGGGAGCTCAGGATGCAGACTCCCAGGCACTGCTGGCTTCCCGTCTCCGCAGGCACAGCACACAGACTCCCTCGTCCAAGGTCAGTGCTCAGGAGAAACTTAAAGGTCTAGGTCCAGAAGAGGCCAGACACACACAGAAATGGTATAAGGACCTCACAGGGCCTGGATGACTTTCATCTTTTGCTTTATACATTTAAACATTTTTGAGGAGAGGTCTGTCATCCTCACCAGACTGACAAAAAAGTCAATCACAAAAATATGTTGAGATCCCCTGTGTCTGTGTGGCTTAGTAACCAAGTGGCTTCCAAAATGACTTGAGAGTCTACAGTCCCCAGGGATATATTCAAGCAGGATACATTCCCAAAGATGCCAAAGGAACCTTCCAACCATCAGCATCCCCTTCACATAATGTGTCATCTGTGTTTATTCCAAGCACAATCCCAACAGATTTGTATTTGCAACATCTAGTTAAGAATGATACAAGTTCAATTTATGAGTGCTAAAATGCTTCTCACAAAAGAAAAAAAATAAATATGGATCTCTTTCATTTAAAAACTGCTCTTAAAAGGTAAAATCTCAGAGGTTAATTTAAAATCTATTATGGCACTGAGGCTATGATTCAAAAAGTAAAGGCTGCCTGGTTTTTTGTATTAGGCACACACAGCTTTCATAGCATGCTCAATTAGGAGATGGAACACTGCAGAAAGATTGCAAGAAAGATGAGAAACCTAAACCAAAGAACTGATGAGAGAAATAACAGCTTCTATTTAAAGATAATCATAGAATTATTTTATCTATGTATATGAACAATTCTCTTAGGATATGCTTAAAAGAAATTTAGGGCTGAGCACAGTGGTGCACACCTGTAATCCCAGCTGCTCAGGAGGCTAAGGCCAGAGAGTTCAAAACCAGCTTTAGCAATTTAGCAAGGCCCTAAGCAACTTAGCAAGACCCTGTCTCTAAATAAAATATAAAAAGGGGTGGGGGATGTGGCTCAGTGATAAACCACCTCTGGATCCAATCCATGGTACCCCCCCAAAAAAAATTTAGATTAACACATCCTCAAATTTTCATTCAAATTCCAAATTTAAAGTTAAAAGTTCCAAGCAATAACACAATTGCGTATTGCAGTCCATTTTTCTGAAAATGATGACATTAGTTCTCAACTCAAATGGAATGATGTTTTATAAGGAGTAAATGAATGTGCAGGATCAGGATTTCTATGATATTCTGATTTGGGAGTTTTAAGAGGGGAAAAAACGATCAATAGATAGATAGATAGATAGATGATAGATAGATAGATAGATAGATCATAGATAGATCATAGATATAGATAGATAGAGAGATCATAGATAGATCATAGATATAGATAGATAGATAGATCATAGATAGATCATAGATATAGATAGATAATAGATAGATAGATAGATCATAGATAGATCATAGACATAGATAGATAGATAGATAGATAGGTAGGTAGATAGATAGATAGATAGATATCTCTCTCCAGATTCTCACCAGTCCCCTAGAGGACAGAACAAGAAACAACAGCATTGTTCACTTGTATTCGGTTTTATTTCATTGTGTAAATGTTCCAGTCAATGGAGTTTATTTAAGACCCAAGTGTACAGTGTGTAAAAGACAACCTTCTTCATCACACTCCACACACACACATACACACACAAGACTTTGAGCTACAATTTTTATGAACTATCAATAAATGGTAAAACCTATCCATAACCAAGGTCACAAAAAGTATACTACAAATATAAGCACATAATCATACCACAATATACAAGATTTTAGCTTTCTTTTGCTTTTTTTTTTTTTTTTTTGGTCAGTGTCACAGTAGTTGAGAGCAGGAGAGTGTTCTGTAGACAGGACAATATGTCACAGAGCTAGAGTGTATTTGACTGACCTGTGAGAAGTCTTCTAGATTCTGGAAGCTGTCTTGAAAACTTCCACTATATGCAGCACTACACAGGATCTCATCCTCTGCTGAACTCAGAAAACTTGGTCATTATGGTCCCCTCTCACTTTCCACAGAATTTTTACCATCAGTGCTTGCTATAAAAAAAAAAATGTGAAAACTAGAGATTTGGCCTCGTTTGTAAGCATACAAATAGCTTGCCACATTATTTATGGATGATGGAGAAATCATACAAGACTCCTGGGTCAGAGACAAAGGATTCTATTCTTCACAGCCCAGGAAGCAGCAGCTATGTACATTGGTGTCCTCAGCCCCAATTCCCACCGAGCACGTGAAGAAGGTTATATTAACCTGCACTCAATATGGCAGATGCATGATAGGAACCTCGTGCTTAAACAACCAAAATGATTTATAATGGACACACAGCCTCTTTGAAAAGGTAGTTCTGACCAAAGACTGTTGGTCTCTCCTCCCAAGAGGCGCAGAAATGAGAGAAACTTGTGAAGAATTATCTCTCAGCATTTACTTATTTTCTTGTCACTGAAAAAGAAATCATTCCCTTAACCCTCTTTCCTCTTTGGTCACTGTGACTATTACTAGTCTTTCCTTCACAGCTAAATATCCATTTCCATTTTCTCTCATTCCGTCTCTTGTAGTTGGATTTTTACTTTCCTTGTTCCTTCTTAAGTCCAGGGGACCCTTTGCATTTTCATTCAACCTGTTCTTTCACCAACTTTCACAGTGATGATCCTTCGTAATGAGTTGCTCTTCCTGAAGTCATGCGGCACGTCTGTCTAGGTGACTCTTCTTGTCCCTTCCTGCTCTCTCCGCTGATTCCTCCTCTACTCCATGTTAAACTTGGAATTTCCTCGAATTCTGGGACATCTGTTATGCCATAAGCTCTGTCCTTGGGGGACTTTATCCATTACCACAAGGTCAACATCGTTCAGGTAGTGTTTCTTCCGATCTTTATATTTCTATCCTAAGTTTCTTTTGTGAATTGACTGTATCCAGTGTGGATTGACTGAGTTCAATCAACTGAATTCAGTGAATTAACTGCCCCTTTGGCTTCACCTGAACAACTCTACTTTCTTTTGCAAACCCACAGAAGTCTTCATCTGTAAGCAGAATTATCCTCTTAGCTATGAAAATTAGGGAAAAGGTGGCCCGTTCCATAAGACACTTCCATTTCCTGTTGCTATGACAAAATGTCTGAGTTTAGCTGGTCCTTAATAAAGAAAATGAGTTTATTTAGTACATAGTTTTAGAGGTTGATATTCCATATTTGCATGGCCCCAACTATTTGGCCGCTGGTGAGGGACTCATAGCAGATGACAAGATGGTGGGCATGCACATGCAGAAGAGACCACCACATGGTCAGACCAGAAGCCGGAAAGGTATTCAGGGGTCAGGTTTATTCTTTAATAACAACTCATTCTTGAAATAAATCTTTCAATCCAGGAAACCAGCATTAATCCCTTCTAGCACCATACTCCCAGTGACCTAACCAGGTCCTATGTCCTCTTAACAGCCCACAGTGGGGACCAAGTCTCCAGCACATGAACAAATACAGACTAGAGAACTTGACTTCCGCCTATCTATTGGAAAACTTTCATACTATAGTAAATTTTTTAGGACAAGACACTCTCTCTATGGGCTAGAAAACTTTTGTTATAAAAATAGAAATCCCTGCTGTCAGTGGTATAAATGGCATCCCTAGAAGCAACACTGCCTTCCACATCAGATTCTCAAGCACACCTGGTTATCCCAGCCCACTGAAACACAGAAAGTTTCTTTGTCTAGAAACAATGTGACATTCTATCCAGACCTTTGGTTCTGAATGTGTACTGGACAGAATGAAATAATTAACCCCACGATCAAAGACTTTCATGTGATAAGAAAAGAAAAAGGGGCGGAGGAGGGGGGAGGTAAGGAAAAGAGAGCATTTTTGAAGGATTCCTTGAAAGGTCCTGGAATTGACAAGAAGCAGCAGTGTGCATTCTTTCCGCCGGGAAATCGCAGCTGAGGAAAGTAAAGGTCCCTGCCAAGCAGGTTTTGTTTTCTCCCCGTTCCCTGCCTACCTCCTTAAAAATGTAAGTCTTGGTGCAGCCAACACAAAGTTGACTCTTAAAAATAAAGCCAAAGAGAGGGGGCCTTGTAATTTTCCAGCTTGAAAAAGCAATAAACAAATTTACTGCAATGACGCAGCTGTACAAACGCTGATTAAAAAGGCAACTTCAGAGAGAAAGGCAATATTCAAGACAATTATTAACACCAGAGGCCTGTAGATCATTTGATAAATCATAGCTCAAATGGAAGTCTTTTTCTGCAGTCTCTGCCTTGAGTACTTGAGTCTTAAGGAATATTAAAATGTAAATCTTCGCAGGCTTTTTCCGGCAACTGCATCTGTGCCTCAAGGAGTGTGGGACTCGTTTTGACTAATATGAAATATATCAATTAGGAGACATCATCTTTGGGAACTTTTATTGATTCCATTTTGTCATTGCTCCAGAAATTATATTCACATCCCATTCCTTTATAACTCGAATGCATCTTTGATTTCTGTCTATATTAACCTTAGGTGTGTAATGGTGTTTTCTTAATATGAATGTCTTTTAAACGGTATTGGTGTTTAATATTATGAAATACAACTGCCAAATGAGAAATAGTATATATTGTAGTTCATCTGCAGGAATTTGACCGCTTACATTTGTATATGCCGAACCACAACATTCAAGCTGACACTTTGCAAAGACAGAAAATTATTTAAGGTAATCCAAAATTATTCATTACACCTATATGCTAACATGTCAATTCTGATAATAGACGTGTCCACTTGCCTAACTCAAAATGAAGGAAATAACTACCCAGGACAAATCAGAGGTCCCCAATTAAAATCTTGACATATATATGCAACAACATTAGGTATGGAGTAAAAGGGAGAACAGAAGCCAAGAAAGAGTTGCAGTAGGCATCTTGTGAAAAACTCAGATTTTTTTCAAGAATGGAATAAGAGCTACATACAAACTCTCCAAAACTTCTAATGAGGGCTAACTCTACTTGACTTCAAGACTTATTATGAAGCTTCAGTCATAAAAAAAAAAAAGTGTGGTATAGATGAAAAAAAAAAATAAATGGATTCCGATGATATGGAACAGAATCAAGAGCCCAGAAATCAAGCCACATGAACATGTCAGTTGATCTTCAGAAAATGAACACAGGTAATAAAATGGAGAAAAGATTATCTCCTAACAAATAGTGTACTCCTCACAAAAACTAAATGAATTGCATACCTAAATGTAAAAATCGCAAATTTTTATAACTCTTAGGACATAACATGAAAAAAATCTAAGTAATCTTGAATTTAGCAATGACTTTTAAAATTACACTACTGAAAGCACAGTACATGAAAGAAAAATTTAAAAAACAACAAATGTATTTCATTAAAATTAAAAGTTTCTGCCCTGCAGAAGGTATTAAGAGAATATAAAGACACCAACTGGGATAAATTATTTTCAAAGCACATATCTGATAAAGAACCTGTATAGAAATATTACTCAGCCTTCAAGAAGAATGAAATTATGACATTTGCTGGTAAATGGATGGAACTGGAGGATATCATGCTATGCAAAATAAGCCAATCCAAAAAACCAAAAGCTGAATGTTTTCTCTGATATGCAGATGCTAATTCACAATGGAGGGGAGACTAGTGAAGAATAGAGTTACTTTAGATTAGGTAGAGGGGAGTAAAGGAAGGGGAGGGAGTATGGGGGTAGGAAGGACAGTAGAATGAATCCGACATTATTACCCTAAGTACATATATGACCATATGAGTGGTGATTCTACATCATGTGCAACCAGAAGAATGAGAAATTATACACCATTATATATGATGTATCAAAGTGCATTCTACTGTCATGTATAACTAATTAAAACAAATGAAAGAAACTAAATTTAAAAAAAAAAGAAAATATTGAAAGAACTCTAAAGTCTACCACTAAAAAAACAAGCAATTCAATTTTAAAATAGGCAAAGTCTCTGAACAGACAACTCACCAAAGAAGATATAAAAATGGCAAATAAGTATATGGAACAATGCTCAACATCATTAAGAGGACATTACACATTAAGTAACATTGCCATGTCATCACATACCTATTATGAAAACTAAAACCTGAAATGCTGACAACACTGAACGTTGGTAAGAATGAGAAGGATCTCTTATTCATCTTTGGTGAGGATGCAAATGGGACAGCTCTCTTGAAGCCACCATGATGGCTTTTTTACAAAACTAAACGTGTTTGCCATACAAAACATTATTGTCCTCCTTTGTATTTATGACATATGTTCAGACAAAAACTCAGATTTGTCAAACAAAAACACAGATGTTTAGGTGATTTTATTCATACTTGCCCAAAGTGAGAAGCAACCAGCATTTGGTCCTACCAGTTGGTTAAGTAATGTTTTGATAATAACAAAAACTATGGTCAAAGTCAGTAGAACTGCTTTCTTTGTTCTTTAGCATTTCCATAACCTCTTCTTTGTGGGGAGGTTTTTATTTATTTATTTAGTTAGTTAGTTAGTTAGTTAGTTAGTTGTAGAGGAACCCACAATATCTTTATTATTTTTTTATGTGGTCTGAGAATCGAACCAGTGCCTTACACACGCTCGGCAAGCACTCTGCCACTGAGCTTGCAGCCCCAGCCCAGCCCCAACCTTTTGTGTTTTTGAAGGGAAGTACCTCAGGATTTCCCCTGGTTATTCAGGGGGGTATCAACTGCATCTTTTCTTTGAAAGGTAGGAACAACTGTTCATTTTGAAGCCTAGCACGTATTTGGAAAAACATTTTTAGTGCCTTTCTCCCAAAGGAAACAACCTTAAGAAAACACACTTTGCAATAGAAAGGTTTCTAAAAGGAAGCACAGTGGTCTATTTGGAGGTTGCAGCGATTAATTGAATGCAGTCTCATCCCGTAGAATACATTTGGTTTTGGTTTCACATATGTACGTTTTATAATGCAATTCTTACATGAGGTATTTCCTCTTCTTTTTAGACCCAAATTCTATTATTGAGGAATCTTGTACATTCATGTTCAAAGATAAATATGTTTTAGTCAATCTTTTCATCCTCCATCCATGCCCTCCCCACCTAAGCTGCCCCCAACTATTATATCATATGGCCACTTCCTTTATTGATTTAATGACAAAGAATGAATAGAATTCATAAACAAGAAAGTCAGATTCAAGGGGGTAGTTCAAGGGAGTTAAGGTTCATCTCACAATGCAAAGACAACTCTTCCAAGACCTGGGATGTAGCAGGGAATCGCCACATGAAATAACCATTGAAGAGCCCCCTCTTAAAGAAGCAGAGGCCAAGAGCAACATTAATCAGAGCTGTTGGAAGCAGCTCAAAGAAAGGGTCGAACAATTTCCTTGCCTTCTAGAGAATGAATCAGGTTCCCTGAGTAGATTCCTAAGAAGACTTAATCATAGCATTTTAAGTGCACCAACTACTATAATCTAAAAGCATTTTGATAAAAAGTATATGCAGACATATTGACAAGGTAATCGTATCTTGGGGGTGGGGGGAGGGAATCTTTGCAACTGGGTGAGGTGGTGCATACCTGTAATTCCAGTTACCTAGGAGATTGAGGCAGAAGGCTCACAAGTTCTGGACCAGCCTGGGCAACTTAGCAAGACAGTGTCTCAAAATAAAGAGGGCTAGGTATGTGGCTTAGTGATAGAGTGCTTGCCCAGCACACAGAGGCCTTGGGTTTGATCTTCAGCACTATGAAAGATAAAACAAAATCTATCTTGGAATGCACAAATACACTGACTGCAACCAAATTATTTATTTTGTCTTTGGTGAGAAAGAGGAGTGAAGCTAGGATGATGTAACTTAATAGGCTTTGCCTAAGCCTTAAGTAAGACTTCAGGACTTCATCATGCCTCTATATGAATCTGCTGCTTCTCCAGCAACCTTGCATTGTAACTATGAATGGTTTGAGTTGGCATGAACAGGAAGTGCATTGGTCTGTCATTAATCATTGTACACTCAAGGTAACTTTCATTATAGCATGCTTCACTCCTTCTTGTTGGGTCTTAGATCTTCATAGCCATTTTAGATATCCACAGACCTTATAGATACTTCAGAAGCTATTTTATTCCCCTTTCAATGATGCACAATTTTTCCACATTAATGTGGTTAATCCTAGCTAGCCTAGAACACTGGATGGGGTTTATATGTAGTTTTATATGTATTAAACACACACACACACATGCATGTGTATGTTTTGGAAAAACACAGTTTTACTGTATAAGAATCAGCTACGTAGATGGGGTAGAGAGAGAAGATGGGAGGGGAGGGGAGGGGGGATAGTAGAGGATAGGAAAGGTAGCAGAATACAACAGTTACTATTATGGTATTATGTAAAAATGTGGATGTGTAACCGATGTGATTCTGAAATCTTTGTAATGTTTTGAATAACCAATAAAAAAATAAAATAAAATAAAATAAAATCAAAAAAAAAAAAGAATCAGCTACAAGGCACATTGAGACTAAAGAAAAAGGCAGAAAAATCCAGGACTTCATAATGTGCAATTATTAGGCACCTGTGGATAAAAATAGGTCTTAGGAAGAAGTCAGGTGGACCCTTGCACCTCAAAGCAGGAGAAAGGGGGTTACATATTAAGCTAGACCATGGGCTATGGCCAACTAGAATGTGCTTTGCCTTTCTCAAAAACTATTAACATGTCCAACATCAATTAAGACAGTGTGAGCATCCGTGGCTGACACACCGTGTTTAGATAACTATTATTGTGGGGCAGGTCGCTCAGAAAACACACCAAGTCCCAGTTTTGTCCAAATTGAGGAGTCTTTATTTTGCCAGCCAGCCTCTGACTGCTCCCCACAGGACCCATAACTGTCCCTGCAAGGAACAGCCTTGAGCTTCAACATATTAAGATATTTAAAGGCAAAAACCACATCCAAGTTGATGTAGCTGCAAGCAAGCAGGGGCACAGAAGCTGAATCGAGCAGTTAGTGAAACAATGCAGTGGGCACGTTGGTATTTCCCACGGGACTTTCCAGGTTGGCATAGCAGTAAGCAAACAGAAGAGAAGTGGGTCAAAATAATCCTAGTTGGGTACAAGTTAGAGAATGGTTACTAACATATAGACAATCAATCTCTGACAGGGGACATAGCCCAAGAAAAATGGGAACCAAAGAGGAAACAATTTTACATTGTGCAAGACTGGCCATGTTGTGTTGCCAAGTGTGCTGTGCTAGGTAACTACTAATGGGTACAGAGGCGGGGCTTTCCATGGGAGAAGCATTTGTTACATGATAGGGAGTCTCAGGGTAAAATGGAGTCTGTCTACTCATTACCCATATAGCTTGGCCCATAACACTATCTTAACAACTCCATTGTCATATAAGGCCCAAGACACATGCCAGAGTCACCCGGTGGGCAAAATGATGGTTACAAGATGGCTATAGTCGTGACAAGCTAGATCCCTACAAAGCATAACACATGTGGAATTGCTTTTCACAGTGGACCAATTTGAATTTGCTGGAGTCCTTCGGGGGACATTGTTCCTGATTCTAACATTAACATTGATTATCTATTTCAGGTACCTCCATCTTTAACAGTTTTTGAGGAAAAGTCAACATGAGTGACATTTAATTAGGATGTTTGTACATTGACATTTAAAATTTTATGTTAGCTAAGGGAAAATGCTATGTGGAAATTAAGCAGTGGAATTTTGTAGAGCAGTGAAGAAGTTTATGTATCAAACCTTGTTACATATGCTCTCATATTTCCCCCTCCAACTCTTAAGGCTACCTGCTCTGGCTCCATCAGCAATGTGGAGATGCAATACACATAGACTATGACCCAATTCAAACAATAATACAAAGCAGCTGGCCAGTGATCTCCACAATGAGTTAGCCCAGAGTTTCATTGTATGGGCTCTCTCCAGTGGGTTTGTTTTATAAAGAACACGTATGTGTTTTTTTAAGTGAAGTGCAGATGCTGATTACCAATATTTGCCAAACGTGAAGATCCCACTTTTCAATGCCAAATACATACCTGATAACACAAAATTTTCAGTTCTAGCTAGGTGTGGTGGTGCATGCCTATAATCCCAGTGGCTCTGGAGGCTGAGACAAGAGGAGGCAGGAGGATTGCAAGTTCAAAGCCAGCCTCAGCAAAAGCAAGGTGCTAAGCAATTCAGTGAGACCCTATCTCTAAATAAAATACAAAATAGGGCCAGGGATACAGCTCAATGGTCAAGTGCCCCTGAGTTCAATCCCTGCCGCAGTCCGGCTGGGCAGAATAACCGGGAGGTGACAAGCAACTTGAAGGTTGAAGCAGGAACTGCTTTATTGCAGGGAAACTCAGCAGGAACTGAGCGAGAACTCAAGATGGCGGACACCCAAGGTAGCAGGAGCTGCTTTATTGCAAAACAGCAGAGGTATATATACCTAACTGATTATACACAGCTTGACTCAATTAGCATCATCCTGTTACAGCAGTCAGCCAATAAGGAATCCCTACCATCTTAATGGCTCGGTGGCGTTGCCTCACAAACCACTCCTCCTGGCAAACTTCCAGGTGCCATCTTGACTTGATTTGCAGTCCCCAACAAATCCCTGGTAACAACAACAACAACAAAACTCAGTTCTATCTGGAGGATGAACACAAGCTGTTTTCTGATGCTTCTTTCATCCAGTTTAACACCTGATCATTCTCAGAGGCTTTGATCTCCATGCTGGGAATGCCTGGGACTAATGTGATTCACCATGAGGACATCAGTCTATTATAAACCAACGTGATATGCCAAAGGTTTAATATTTGAGATATCAGTATGAGACTTAGCTAATGAGAAAAATTATGTGCCCACCAAGCTACAACTGCAGACCCTGGAAACATGACATCAAAATGGCAAACCATACAGTCTTCATCATGAGAAAAATTTTAAGAAATATACATTACATTTATGGAATTCTATCTCTTGCCTCAATTTGTGGTATCAAGCTTGTATTGCTGTTGCTGTTATAGCTCTTAATTGATTTTTAAAAGATTCCTGCAGAGTGAATTTCCCAGAAGAGAGTCTTTTCCCTACCATGAGTAGCTTATAATCTTCATATCTGGGTTTGTCTTTAAATTGTTATTTTTTAATTTCTGTTTTATGATGATTCTTAGTGATGGCAAAAGGTGGCATCAGTCCTCCCTTGCAGGGATAAATAAATCAGGAGCAACCCCACTCGTGGCGATGGGTACAGGTTGTGGCAGGAGATCTCAAGATCCAAGGGCAAGGGAGGGGTGCTCCCTGCTGCAGTTGCAGACAGAAAAACAGAAGAAAAATGTTGTTGAGACTCAGGGGCATAGCTGAGAAGGTGCTGCTGGGAAGGGGCTCACGTCATAGGTTCAAGGCAAATCCCAAACGGAGAGATCTCCCCCCAAAAGCCAGAAGGAGCGAGGACAAGAACAGGAGGTTCCTGATGCACAGCCATTGCTGGCATTTCTCAGTTTTGTGATGCCTGATGAGGATTGTAGCTGTTGGGCAGTTGCTTACAGGGCCACATGGGGACAGTATGGAGTATCTGTCATCCCAACTAGTGGCAATCATGGCTTTGTGCCACAGCTGCCCTTGTGAACGTGTTTCAAACAGCCATTGGTCGGTGTGACTGAAAGGCATGCTGGAAGTGTGGGCCCTGTGTCTCGGGCCAGCCAGGGCACTGCAGACTGTCCAATGCCCCTCCGTGACCTGCTCAGGAAAGCTGCCCATTGGATCCATCACTTTGGATCCAGACGGTAAATCTGTGCAATGTGGTCCTAACAACCAGGAGAATAACTCAGAAATTGCCTGAAGTTTTGGGCATGCAAATGGAATCCAGAAAACCTGAGACAAAGGATGGGAGGTACATGCTGAGTGGAAGTTAGGCTGGCTGTGAGCCATCAGGCCCTACCCTCCCTAGTCTTAGAGACCTGGATTCAGCAGCACCGGGACAAACATGTCCTGCCACACAAACTGTCACTCAAGCACACCTCTGGTGAAGTAGGGGAGTCCTTTTGGGCTGCATGCTAGCAGCTAAAATATGTGCTGATCTCCACAGTGATATTGGCCATGGTCTTTCCTAATCCTGGATCAAGTTGATTCTGAATGCCTGTATGACTGTCCAATAAAGCTTTTGCCCATCCGTGCATTTTCCTCTCTTTGTCTTCACCAATTAAATCTCCAGGAGTGTTTTCTTATTCACATTGGTCATGATAGTGTTCCTCTTCCAGCCCTAGAATATAAAAGTCCAGCATCCCTTGTGGTAAACTGAGCCCTGAAATCGTCACGTGTATGATCATCACAAACAGAGGCCATGTCATGAGGGCCCGGGCCAGAAGGAAGCTGCAGGCGGGCAGAGTCAGAGTCAGGTTCCCAGGGCCCAGAGGCTGCCACCAGGGGCAGTGAGACTCGAAGCCGGACTCTGCCACTGCAGTCTTGGACACTCCAGTGCCCAGTCCTGTGCCTGACTCAAGAAACATGCCCAGCAGATATCAACACAAAGAAAGAAAGGTCTTTTCAGAGTTGTTTAATCTTATTCGTCTCAATGCATCATTTTTTTTTCCTAAAGTAGAAGGACATCTGCTATGGCTTGAATGTATCTTCCCAAAGTTTATGTGCTGGGAACTTAATCCTCAAATTCATGCAATTACAGAGCAATTTGGCCTTCTGACCCAAACTTGTTTTCCCTTCTGATCTTTCAGGTCCTCCCCTTGACCATGACCCCCAAATACCCACTTTGAAAAAAAAGGTCGTACGTTTCTAAACTAAATTTCCCTTTATTGTGAAGACCAAGTGGAATTGTTTTCTCATCTCTTTCCCAGAAGTAAAAACTTACAAATAAAAAAGTGAGCTAAAAGCTTATTGAAAGCAACTGTCAGTGGATTCTGAAACAATTTGCTGAATTAGGAGACAAACAAATACACTTTGCCATTTTACGGCTACCCATTTTCATAAGGAGTACTCTTTGTACCCGCTCAACACTGAAGCCTTCTGTATCTCATGGCCATTACTGATCGTATCAGAAAGTAAAGGAAAATCAGAGACGTGACCGTTACATCCAAACTGACTGAGTAGAGGATTCAGCATTAGTTCCCGGGGTGGGGGGGCGGGTTATATGTGTTATGTATAAAAGCAAATACAACATTCCTGAGAAAACATATTTATTTCTATTCTTCATGAAAATAGAATTTTGTTGAAGAAACAAGAATGGAGAATGAGCCATCACAGTAAAACATCCTATTCTATCAGAATGAATTTATGTAAGATTTGAATTAATGTAAATTTAATGTGGGTTCCTGTGGAATACTTCATGTCAGAGAATAAAGACCCAGCTGAGGGGCTGGGGTCGTGGCTCAGCAGTAGAGCACTCGCCTCGCAGGTGCAAGGCCCTGGGTTTGATCCTCAGCACCACATAAAAAATAAATTAAAAAAAAAAAGTTATTGTGTACAACTACAAAAAAATAAATATAAAAAAAAAGGCCCAGCTGAGCTGGATCTAGAAGAACTTGAAGCTCCTCAATCCTTTAGAAAAGAGGATGAAGAAGGTTGATTCACCTCCTATCAGCTTAAGGAGGTTTCTGAAAAGGAAAGGAGAAAGGAGGAAATGAAGCAGAGCCCCTTTAAGGACTACCTCAAATATTAATTGAGGCAGTTCATACATTCTTTAAAGCCTAAAGGGCCTGAGTCTGTGAAGTGGAATGTTCATTAGTATTTGGAATTTATCCAATGCTCAACTTAACAAATTGATATATTTATTATGGTAGTATTTTCGAAATCGATATTTCTTGAGAATTTAAACATAGATTATAAATTCGATTGATCATACAACCCAAAACATTTTAAATGATCACAACAAATTAAGCAAGCCATAGTCAATTCAATAGTTCAAAAAGAATACAAATAAAATGACTACAAAATATATGTCTTCACTTATATTCAAGACTATTTCAAACTATGGATTTTGTTTCTTTAACTACCTTTGAACTATGTTTAATTTATTCCTTTTATGAACACATGACAGTAGAATATATTTTAACACGTTATACGTTACATGGAGTACAGCTTACTTTAATTAGGATCCCAGTCTTGTGGATGCACAAGATGGTGAGATTCACTGTGGTTTATTCATATATGAACGCAGGAAAGATATGTCAGATTCATTCCACTGTCTGTCCTAGTTCTACCCCCTCCCTTCCCTTCTTTCACTTTTTTCTACTCCACTGAACTGCTGTTCTTCCCCTACCCCTCCACTCTTGTGGAATTGCATGTTTTTGGATGTTGGTTTTGGTTCTGTGGATTTAACCAGAGAAGTGCTCCTTTTTTTTTTTTCCTTAAGACAGGGCCTTACTAAGTTGCTTAGGGCCTCGCTACGTTGATGAGGCTGGTCTTGAACCTGCAATCCTGCTGCCTCAGCCTCCGTGTCCCTGGGATTACAAGCATGCACTATAGCACCCGGCTCGAACTGTTTTTATACGTTCCCTGGATGATTGCTGCTTTCCCAGGGGTTAGAGAGTAATATTTAGGTGTCTTCCTGGAAAGGGAATACTCTCAGCAGACCCCAGAGAAAGTTCTTTCTCAGGCCAAATGCTGCTTGCATAACTGAGATACCTGGCTACTAGACATGATTTCTTTTCCCAAGGACACTCAAGCCAGATCTACAAATCATTAACCTGTATTTCCTTTTTATAATTAAATATCAGAAAGGCCACTTTGTGGTGGTAAGAACACAACATCAGATACACCCTCTTAAAAAATTTCAAGTGAACAATAGGCTATTGTCAACTATGAACACAATTCTGTACAGCAAATCTCTAGGACCTATTTGTCTTACATAACTGACGCTTGATGCCTGTTGAATGACAGAGGAAATGGGAAGCGCTCTTCAGAAAGACGTTTTCACTCTAGAGCTTCTACTGAGGTTTGGCTTTTATTTGTCTGACCTACTCCCAACTGTAGTGGATTGGACAGTGTCTCCCCTCCCCCAAAATACATCCACGCACTAGCTCCTGGGACCTATGAATATGACCTTATTTGGGGAAAGACCATGAATATAACCTTATTTGGGGAAAGACTATGAATAGACCTTATTTGGGGAAAGACTCTTTGTGATTTTAATTAAACTAAGGATAGTAAATTGAAGAGGTTATTCTGAGTTATTTGGCTGGGCCCTAAATGCAGTGACAAGTGTTCTTATAAGAACTCCAAAGGGAAAATTGGCAAGAAAAAATATAAATCAAGAGGAGACAAAGTGACCATACCACAGAGTCAGAGACCAGGGAACCCAGCAAGGACCAGAGGCCAGAAGGATTTGTGATTCTTCCTTAGAATCTGCAAAGGAAGGGAAGCCCTAGTAACACCTAAATTCCAAGAATTGTAGAGAAGAAATTTGTGTTGTTCTGTACCATTAAGTTTATGGCAAATAGCTACAGCAGCCATGAGAAGATAATATACCCCGAAAAACAGTTTAGACATTAGCCAGCCTATGTTACATAGTCCAGTTCTTGGGATACACTGCTATCTATAGTCACACAGATTATTTAAAGCAGATGTGTGTGTGTGTGTGTGTGTGTGTGTGTGTGTATCATCAATATTAGCACATAGAGTGGTTTTCTTTTCTGTTTAGAAAGAAGTCTACACAATCAGTTCTTCTCCTGAGGACATTTAATTAAGTCATCCTGTTGGAGTGTGTTTGTAGGTGACCACAAGTCAGCTGATCCTTCAACAAGTTAGCCTGTCTGAGGCTACAGTGTCTAATTCTCTTGGATTTGGTGGCCGGCTTATAGTTCTTTATGTTTTTTACCTCTATAGTATGTGAATAAAGCAAACGCATGTTCATTCTTTACAAATAGGCAGCATTAATAGAAGAAAACACATATTTGAATATTACCTACTTATTAAAATCTGTAAAATCAACGAAAACCATTTCATCTGTCTTTTTGTGTATTACATTTAATGACTTTTCTGATATCTATGATGGATCCATGGCCGTGAAGTCTCACTCTGTACCTCCTCACCTTAACCATAATGACAGTTGAGGTTCAAAGGACCACACTTGGCCAGCGGGTGACCCTGAAAGTCATTCCCTTTGACCTTTCAGCACAGCCCCTTGCTTTTGATACTTTTTTTTTTTCAGACTGTTCTGATTTTGTCCTGTTACAGACGTGGGATCAGCAGCCCTGTAAGGATTCCTGATTCCTTTTGTGAAGAATAATAAAGTCCAGGCAGTGGAGGATTGGGAGGTGGAAAGAGTCCTCCTCTTACTGTGGGGTGATATTTAATAAGGACAGAGCTGGGAAACACGTCCTATTCCGGGTGCACACTGAACTTTCTGGTGTTGTGGACTCTTTGACATCTGGTGCCTCCTGCATCCCTCTCTGCCCTCTCTGCTCTGCTCGGTGCCCAGGAGGCTGACCACTAGAGCAGTCACCCCAAGGGCCCCCTGACCCTCGAACTTGCAGCTAGACTTTACACCTGGGGGAGATGAAGAGGGAAGTCATGGTGCCTTTCTCTGTTTACCCCCTTATGCATGCCACCTCGTTTTTACTGCTCCCTTAGAGAGCCCCTTTCCCATAAACTCAGCCAGAGCCCCTCTTCCCCTTGCCCTTCAGGTCCTGGGGTGGAAACGGCTTCCTGATGGTGAGAGTCTCTCCCCACCCTGTGTTGCCTCCCTTAGCCCTTCCCACCCATTTCTCATTTCATTAAACCTTTCAGGTGGATTTTCTTCCATCAACTGCTAAAAGTTAACTCCTGCCTTGACAGAAAGTTAACTCCTGCACTGGATCCTTTATATCAAGGTTCATTCTTTGTTCCATGGTGAGGCTTAAAATTTCTTCAAAGAAATGCTGCTTTTAGCATTGAGTTAGTCCCATGCAAACAAAGAGGACAAATGGGGCCAATTAGCCACAAACTAAATTTGCACCATGGAAACCAATTTCTCTAAGACCAGTTGGACCCAAGGGTCTCTTGCACATCCTGAGAAAAAGCAGTTCTCTCCTGTTTTATTATGTTTAATAAAAGGGTTTTATTATATACAATAAAAGAAAGGGGACTTCCTCTCAGTCCCTGTTCTGGCTGCCTTTCAAACGATCAAACTGCTCAGTGACCCAGACAGCAGCAATATCTAAAAGTAGGGGAAGAGTGAGAATCAGCATTTTCTCTTTGCCCTGAAGCCGGGAGCTATATTTTTCAAAATAAACTTCATTTTTAGAAGTTTTAGATTTATAGAAAAATTGTGAAGACGGTGTGCCTATTGCCCAATTTCCTTATAATTAGCATTGTATGGTAATAGGGTACATTTGTTAAAATTGATCAACATGACACATGATTATTAATAAAAGACCATAATTTATTCAGAATTTCTTAGTTTTTATCTAATATCCAGGAGAACACATGACATTTAGTCATTATGTCTCCTTAGGCTCCTCTCAGCCGTCAGTTTCTAGAACTTTCCTTGTTCTGATGAACTTGAGAGTTTTGAAGAGCAAAACTTTTAGGATTTGTCTGATGTTTTGTTCCTGATCAGAATGTCAGGGGTTGTAGATTTGGGGATAGTGTCCCTTTTGTCCTGTTATACCCAGGTTAGGACTATCAACGTAGCTTACCACAGCGGTGTTAACCGTGGTCAGCGTACTGAGGCAGTTTTTCAGAACAGGGTCTCCACGTGCAGCCCACACTTAAGGAGTGGGAGTTATACCCTGGCTCCTTGAGTGCAGAGCATCTACATAAACTGTTGGAATTCTTCTGCATCGGGAATTTGTTTCCTCTCCCCCATTTGTTTATTGATTCAATATTTTATTTATATTGGTTTGAACTTATGGGTACTTATGCTTTGATTTAACCCAGTACTACTTTATTTTGTGGCCCAATTTGTTCCAGCATTGGCCATTAGAAGTTCTGACAGCTGGCTTCTGAGTCCCTCTGACATGCATCCATCTCCCCCTCCCCAACCCTGCCCACGAACACCTTTTTTTTTGTTTGTTTTTAACACTTCCTTCTTTTCTGGCACTACAAAATGCCAACACGCGTCAGGCTTGTCTTACATATTTCTTGCTTCAGTGTTAGAATCAATCATCTCTGGAATCAGCCATCTCTCCAAGGCAAAGGATATATTTTATAAAGTAATATTTAACATGGGTAAACTTGAGTTACTCTGGGTTTCCAAAACTAATTCTCAAACCTTCTGCTGTGGAAGAGAAAGACGGAAGATGCAAGAAGCAGTCCTGTAACAAGAGCTGGAGTTCTTTTTTATTTTTATTTTTCCCAGTTTCAAAATATCTTTTTCAAAATGTCTCTATTGTTAAATTGGAAGTAATAAAAGTGAAAGTTGTACTAACGAGAAGAAAGATTTTTAAAGGCAAAAACACAGACATTAATAACAGCAGATCCAAGCATGAGAATACGATCTGAAAGAATTTTTTGGAAAGCATGACAGGTGGGACAATATTTCAGTTTTGGTTCAGTGTCCTAGATTGTCAACATACTGTGTTCTCTTTTTAATTTTTTTTTTTTTTGCTTTATTGTTTAAATATCTCATACTGTGCTCTCTAACAATAAAATAATTTTAAAGTCAACTTAAATTTGTCTCATTAATCAAATTAAGATGTGATAATTGTTTACCTTAATGGGGCTCAGTGTGCATTAATCAAATGCTCAAGTCAGGGTGATTAGAGATTCCCTCTACTTTTCACTTCTTTGTGCTTGAAGCCATTGAGCTACTGTCTTCTAGACCTTCATAAAAACGTACAGCTGTATTTGGGTTCCCATTTTTCCCTCCCTCCCTCTCTCCCTTCTTTTCAGCCTCTGGTAATGGCTATTCTACATTCAGAGAGAGAACACGGGGCACCTGTCTCTCTGTGTCTGTTTATAGCCCTTCACTCCACGGCCTCCACTTCCACCTGTTTTGCTACAAATGAGAGGATTTCATTGGAAGCCACTAATTGGTACCCAGGAACTAGAGATTTGCTTTTCTCAAGCCAGTTGATATAAAGTCTTTGCTAGTAATTCCAAGTCTGGGTTTCCTCAGTGACGATTTCTGTCAATTTCTTTTTAATTTTTCCTATGCATGTGCTTTATGTCTCATTTCTTCACATGCCTCATCAATGTTTGGTTAAAAACTAGGCATTTTGAAGATCATGGTCGCCAAGAATGAATTGTCTCCCCCACCCCCCCACACAAAACAATGTTGAACCCTGAACCCCCAAAATGGCAGTATTTAGAGACAGGCCATAGAAGGATGGTCTAATTAAGGTAAACTGAGGTCGTAAGTGTTGGGCCTGGATCCAATAGGGTTAGTCCTTTAAGAAAACTTTGGCTATCATCTCCTCCCAGCCCCGCCCAGGCTGTGCCATTATTCCCTGTGGGTTGTAGTGGTACACTTGATGCTATTCTGACCTACTTCTGTAAAGACTATACTCTTTATCATATATGATCTCTCAGATCTTTGTTCCTTCGGTTAGTTTTCAGTCAGTGGTTTGACAGAGAATTCCAAAGAAGGTGAAAGAGACAGAGGTGTGGGGAGAAAGGGAGGTAGGGAGGAGGAGTAGAAAAGGAAAGGGAGGCAGCGGGAGGAGAGAGGAAGAAGGAGAGGATCAGCGAGGGGAAAAGAAGTGTGAGACATGAAAAGGAGAAAAGAGGAGGGGAGACAGGTTTGGAGGGGGCGGGGAAGAATCCCCCAGTCTGCAGACTGGCTCTGGATTTGGGGCACTCCCACTCCGATGTTTTAGGTCGGCAAATTACTGCTCTGCCTTCACCCTCCCCTCCTGCCTGTGCTAAGCTCAGACATCAGCAAAAGAAGAAGTCTTAAGCTCCGCGTGGGTCTTTTCTAAGTGTGTATCCTGTCCTGGGCATGAACACAGCCTTAGGATTCCCGGTACACCTGGGAGCTTTTCAGAATCTCTATTTGCCTAAGAATCTCACTCACCAACTTTTTCTTCCAGACATTTCTTATTTACCCAAAAGAGCTGCAGCTTTTTATTTTGTGTTTCCTTGTCTTTGAGGAATGTCTTTCTGAAGCCGCTTCTCTGTTCTGAGAGGGGCCACAAAGGCAAGTCCTGGGCCTGCTTGGCTTCCTCAGGACACCCAGACAGGGGAAGGTCCACTCCTCTCTGCCTCGAGTCAGGAACCCGCACTGTGCATCTGCCCTGGCGTCTCTGACCCACCTCGCTGCCAGGCTGGGGAGAGGGATCGGACAGGGACAAGCTGAAGTGCCACAAGGCTCTCTCACTCCTTCTCCTAAGTGTTTGATCCCTGTTGACCTTTAACTGTTTCTAGAGTGCTGATAAAACTCCTTCTGCAGTTTGCCAGCTTTTTCAGTGTTTATGAGAAGCCGTGAGCTTCAGAGCTTCCCACCCCTTCACCAACGCCATTCCTCTTCTCCAGACCAGCAGTTTGCAGGGAAGAATTCAAGGGAGCAAACTTCTTACCATATCTTTGATCCTTACAGCAAGACTGAAGCCACTTTTTGCTAAAATCAAAATGTGTGAACATTCTGATAGGAGAACAGGGCCAAATTCAAGGAATTTGCTGAAAAATCTTGAGTATCGCCGCTGTTCTGAGGGGCACTGCTGTTTGACTCCATGAATCCAAGGATAAGCTTGTGCTGGTTGTCAGGACGTGAGCGCCAGAAGGTTTTGCATCTTAATGTCCATCGATAATCAGCATTTATTAAGCACTTTGTATGTGCCCAAATCCTCCATAAATATCTTATGCTGTTTATTCCACTTAATCCCTTTGAGATGGGTACTTAGTGCTTGATAATGAGTAAACTGAGACTTGGCTAGGGTTGAATGACTTACCTAAAGACATTCAGTGAGTACATAGTAAAGCCAGGATTTAACTCAGACACGCTGAATCAGTAACTTCCTCAGGAATTAATAAGTCCAGGGGTATCAACACTCTTTTCTCAAGTAAGAGACTTGATGAAGTACAGCACCTGCCTCTAAGGATTTGGCAGGAGTGTGGGGAAGCCTGAGCTGTGATTACAGCTCGGCTGGAGATCTGGTAATCAGCAGCCTCCCTGGTTCTCCTGTTAGTGCCTGAGATCCAGCCCACCTCCATTAGCTTTCTCAAAACTGCAGTCACAGCAGGGGCCAAACAGAGACTGGCCCTTTGAGGTCACTCTCCTCCCCATCTGAATCTCCACCCCAGTGCAGGAAGAAGGGCAGCACAGAGAAAAAGGAAACGGAGCAGGACGCCCCCCACACACACACACACTCAGACAGACACTATTTCTCTAGCCATTCATCACCGAAAGCTTTCAAATGTTCCTTAGTTAAAATATGCAAAAATTAGCACCTCTATCGCTTATGTTTTATATTTATAATTACATTTCAGCAGCCTATCCTAAGTGACAGGTATGAAGATTTGTGTGTAGGAAGTTCATAAAAACAATATTCATAATGGTAAGTAATTACACACAGATTAAATAGCCAACAATCAGGACATGGTAGAGTGTGTGTGCGTGCGTGTGTGTGTGTGTGTGTGCGTGCGTGTGTGTGTGATATGTGTAAGCTCCAGAATCTATCACAGTGCCTGTCACAAAAAAAAAAAAAAAAAAGTGCCATACATTGACGTTGATAGGCCAGTGAACATAATAGAACACTTTGCAGTCTTTAAACAAATTTAAAAAATAAGTAGATAATTTTTCGAGATATAACGGTAAGCCCCAAAATATATAGATTTTTCAGTATAATAGCAGTTCCTCTTTTAAAAATAAGTTGGGTAGAAAAGATACCTAGAAGGAAATGAACTAAATATAAGCACTGACAATTTCCAAGGGATAAGATCACATATGCCTTCTATTTTTTTCTTAGTTTTTAATTTCCAGATTTTAAAGTTAGACTGAATGAGTCAGGTGTTGGTAAAACGCACCTGTAATCCCAGCTTTTCAGGAGGCTGAGGCAGGAGGATTGCAAGTTTGAGGCTAACCAGGGCAACTTAGTGGGACCCTGTCTTAAAGTAAAAGAAAATAGGACTGGGAATGTAGGTCAGTGGTGGAGCACTTCCCTAGCATGCACGAGGCCCTGGGTCTAATCCCAGAACTGCAAAAATAAAGATAGATAGATAGATGATAGAATAAGTGACTTTTAAAAAGAAAGTATCTGAAAACATTGTTTTTTGATGATCTGTCACCTGCTTCTACATTTTATTTCCAGGTGAAGTGGTTATAAAGCACTTAAAAGTAGTCACTTAGCAACATAAGCAGAGCACTTTGTTCAAAAAATAGATTCTTAATTGTTATTTATTGACTTTTTACAAACTTACTACCCATCAGTGGTTACTGAAAGCAAATGAAAGAGAAAGTACAAGAAACAGAAACAGACACCAATGATCAGCAATGCTTTATTAAGAAGCAGAGGGGCATATTTTCAAGAGGAAAATGGCAACTGGTTACAACAGGAGTCTTATCTTGTAGGGATCAGGGAGACCGAATCATAACAAAATGTGTCAGCGGGCAATCGGGAGCAGTTGTAGACATGGGGACCCGTGAAAGTCCAGACCACATTGTTTCCCTTCTCTCCCTGTCCTCTTTTCTAGCTGGGGGTGGTTTTTCCGTATTTTTCAGTTACCTATGGAAAAAGAGAGAAAACAAAGCAGAAAGAACAGAAAATAGCTAGATTTCTTTGAGTGTGTTTTGTTTACTCATGTCTGACTTCAGAACTGTATAATTATTTTACATTATTTAATTCATTTTTCAAAAGCAATCCCTAAAATAAAAAGCAAATAAAAATAACAAATCTGGTCTTGGGCTGGGGCTGGGGCTCAGCAGTAGAGCGCTTGCCTAGCGTGTGTGAGGCACTGGGTTCGATCCTCAGCACCACATAAAAATAAATAAATAACTTAAGTCATGTCCATCTACGACTAAAAAAGTATTTAAAAAAAAATCTGATACTCTAACTGGCAGTGTGACCATTAAGAAGAATTGTGAATTACTCTGAAGCACAACAACTTGGCTATATATTCACAATAGGATAAACCTGAAAGATTAAAAAAAAAAAAAAAAACTGCAAAACTCTAAATGTATTTCCATGATGGTGGTGGTAGTAGTAGCTTGTGTTATGTGTTTGTAGGAGAGTTAAGTTACTATTTAGGTTGATGTTGGCTGAGAGTTTTCAGCATGGATGCCAAGATTAATGATGGTAGGTGGAAATCCTGGATCTAGAGTCTGAATTAAGAACATTGTATCAATTCCTGACTTTTCTTTTTTTAAACATTATGCATTTTTTTAGTTTTGTGCTCTGAAAAGGCCCATAAACAAAGACCCACCCAGTAGTGATGACATCTCAGAATATATAATTCAAATAATATTTCTCTCTATGAAAAGCAGGACCCATTGAGAAATGACTGATTCCCAAGTACAAGGAAAGCCCAACACATCCTAGCAAACCAGAAAGCAAGGGAACTTTCTAAACTATTCATGTCTTGCCAAAAGTATTCATGAACTGATTTGAAAAGGCTCCCACTGGCCAAAACTGAAACAATTTGAACATCAACAAAGATAATGATTGCAATGGATTGAATCACATTAACTATTTAACCCAGTGTTAATAATGACACTTAAAAAGAAAAAGAAAAAAAAATTCAACTCATTAACCAACCTTGGATATGTACTGGAGAGCCAACTCATTATTTTATAACTGGTCATTAAAAAGCGGGGAGTATAAAATCCACACATCAGAGCATTCAAATAGTTGACAAGGAACACATTTATTTCTTGATTATCCCAGCCTCAAATGAAGGAAATGAGATAGAACATTACATTTTGCAACACTGATGAATTAATGGGTCTAGGCTAAGATTATCAATTATTGATAAATGTCACAAAAGAGAGACAGAGACAGAGAGAATTAGACATTATGAGCTTCCTAATGGAAAGCTACCACTGTGAAACAGTCCAGTCCAAAAAAAAAAGGAAGAAAAAAAAACTTGCATCTGCTTAAATTTCTAGATAAAACTTTGAAAAGATAAAATAGCCAATCAGGGAAATTTGGAAACAGGTTGACTATATGGTGATATTGAGGAATTATTGCTAATTTTTTAAGAGACAATGGTCTTACAGTTTTTTTAATGGGATACTTTCATGTATATTTTAAAAATCCAAAACAAAAGATCCAAAACTTGTCACCATTGCCCCCACTGTCTGCTTAAAGTCACACAGATTATCCTTTATGAGGCTCAGATTGAAGCCCTGTGGATTAAGCACAAATTGGCATGTCACCCCAAAGATATGAAAATCACCCTTAATCTGCAAACCTATTTTTCAAAGCAGTTTTGGGCCTTCTTCAGCGTGGAAACCCATACTTCTCAGTCCCCATCGTCATCAAAGTGTTCCCTACGTGTCCCTGCTTTGCTTTGATATCTGCAATAAAGATTGAAATGCCTATAAGTGTTAATCTTATGTCAGAGTGCTTTCATCTCATACTTCATACCTGTCAGTTCATTTCACTGAGCAACTTTGAACTGAGGCGTCTGGCACAAGGACGGGGAATTTGAATTTTTTTCTTGGCTTTTCTGCTCATCCTGAATTGATCAGAAAGCCCTTTGGGTGTGCTGGGAATCAAAATAATAACACTTTTTAATGGCACTTACAGCACTTGAAAATCTAGCAACGTGAAGACCAGTTTGGATCAAGCCTGAAGGTCGCCCAGTCTTCTGGTAACGTGACTCGGAACTCACAGAAGATGTGCAACAGTGGTCTACTGTATGCTTTGAATATAGCCCTTGCTGCTCTGCCTTTGTGACTTATTTTTAAAAGGACATGTTTCTTTCTCTTCCTCTCTCCCTGCTCTCCCCTAATCTCAGGGAAACAGGATGACCTTTCTTCCCCATCCTAGACAGAGTTATCTGCCCTTGAGCACCTACCCACCACAGGAGCCAAGTAATTCAGACTTGGGGATGGCACCAGAAAGTCTCAGAAATGACCGTCTCCCAAATTAAGAAGTGAATTACAACTCCAGACAGAAAACATGTGAAATGTAGTCTTTGATTCTCATCTTTAAAAACCCTCTGCTCCCCCTGATGGGCAGAATCAAGGCTCTGGGACAGGAGTCCCCTGTGTCTCTCTTTTGCTAGCAAAGCAATAAAAATTCATTTCCCTTTTCTCAAGAACATGTCCTCGTTATTGGATTGGCATTGGGGACAAGGACCAAGCTTTTGGCAGCAGATGAACTGGTCCCCAAAATCTGTGTGTTGTTCTGGTACTACACCAGTTTTCCCCCATACACATGTGACTTGACTTATGATGGAGTTACATCTAGAGAAGTCTATCAGAATTCGAAAATATCATAAGTTGAAAATGCATCTAACACACATAAGCTACCAAACCTCACACCTTAGTCTAGCCTCCCTTAAATGTGGTCAGAACCCGTGCATTAGTCTACAGCTGGGCAAAACTATCTAACACAAAGTCTGTTTCATTAGAATTTGTTGAATATCTTGTGTAATTTGTTTGGTTCCAGGTACTCCACATGGATACCAAAATCCATAGATGCTCACATCCTTATATAAAATGCAAATAACCTATGAACATCCTCTCTTATACTTTAAATCACTAGATGATTTATCATACCTCATACAATGCAAATGCAAAATAGTTGTATCGTTAGGGGATGATGATCAAAAGGTCTGTACATGATCAGTACAGAAGGAATTTTATTTATGAATAGAATCCATAAATACAGAACCCACAAGTATGGAGGACTATGTTTAAACTAAAAAATTAGATTGTGTGTGTGTGTGTTTGTGTGTGCACACAGACATTAATATGAGCCAGCTTGGGACACACAAAAGAAGCCAGACTGCACAATTATAAGAGAAATCTGCACCAAAAATAGAAGAAAATAATCTTATCTGCTTAAGGTTTCAGTAGATCTTTAGTATAAAAGCCCTAGGAACTGATGCCAGAATCTCACTACCACTTGTATTTGTTGGGTATATTTATAGTTAGATTATATAGTACACTGTGTATGGTATTTTTACTATCCATTGGTCTCAGATAATTGTGTTGTTCTCATGAAGTGATTCCATTGTGTTATAGGTGAATATTTAGAACAGAGCAGATACCCTTAAAGTACCTTACAATCTCTTTAATGTATGAGGCTCTAGAAAAGGACTAGAATCTTACCTTCCCACAGAGCCTAGTCATAGTCTCTTCATTTGGAGTTAAGCTTGCCTCTCTGCCAAGTCCCTTTTGGGTTTGCTTTTGCTCTTAGATGATCTCCTCAGACCTCATGGCTCCAGGTCTGGGAGTTAGAGTGTGGATTTTTGCCACTACCCTGTCCAACAAACATAGCAGTCTGCGCCCGAGCCAGAACATCTCCTTTGGGGAGCCACACCAACAGCCTGTCTTCAAGAATGCTGTCTCTGCCAAAAAGCTTAAGCCTCATGGGAATATCTACAGTCCACCCACCCTCATTCAACTCTTATATGCATTTATTAGTTAAAAGCAAATTAGCCCTAGAATATGCAAATACATTTATTCTCCCTCCTCAGAGTTCAAAAACAGAAGAAACAGAGAACAACAGCAAAATCTTGAAACATATACAATGGTTTTGCTCTTATTAGCGTATTGTGTCTTTCTGGCCTAAGAGTTAATCTTTCCAAAAATCTTCTGTTGTTTAAAATTGGCCAAAGGGGGGTCTTCTGATGTTGGTTCAAATCATTTATCACTTCCCTTTCAAAATGGGACAATCCCAGATCAAAGAACTGGACAAAGGACTCACAACAATGAAGCAAATACATTTGGAAAATAGCAGAAATCATTCGGAGACAGGGAGGAAAATCACATGGAGTCCCCTTGTCAAACCCCACCAAAAACAGAAACAGCTGGGAATTTATGGAAAGAGAGGTCTTAAGCAAAGTAATACTGAAATCCTTCCCTTGGGCAAGGCTATTAAGTATTTCAGAATTTGACTCCTTCGAGAATAAGTATCTGACTTCTTTTGTTTGAGTTCTGCAAAATAATCCAACCATGTGCCATAAAGCAAATGACACAGAAGCCTCAATTCCCTCAAGACGGAGGGGCTGAGCTAAAGGTGCAGGGAGTGATTGAAAGAGTCTGAATTTGGAGGGGCCGTCTCTGAACTTAAGAGCAACTTCCTCGTGCAGAGAGTGGGGACTGAAGCACTACAAACCCTACAGGATGTGCAGGAGGCTGAGGGTGGAGACTCCCCCTGCTCAGGCCTGTCTAACACAGGCTCAGTCTGGAAGCAGATGAGCAGAAGGCAGGTATCTTTCCTGCCTTTGGTCTCACTTGGCTGCCTCTTTCCCATCTCTCCTCCTTTAAAACCTTTGCTCGCCTTCAGAGATTGCAAAGAATTTTGAAGCAAGAAGTTTCTTCTACCTTCCTTCAAAACCAGATTTGAATAAAACCTATTTTCTGACCAATTTGACTTTGAGTATTTATGGAGCATCCAGATCTACTCCCTGGGCCGTACCACCTAGTAACAGTGCATGGAGAAAAAGTCCTACAGCCCCACAAACAAGGTGACAGAAGGATTGTGCTGATCGCTGAGTGACAGAATAGGAGAAACTGAGTTTGTTTTTTCTTACATCTTCAGAGAGATCTCTGATTTGTTTAAGGAGCATTTAGTTGGATTTTTTTGCTACTGTGACCAAAAGACCTGACAAGAACAATTTTAGAAGAAAAAGTTTATTTGTAGTTCATGGTTTTAGAGGCCTCAGTCCATAGACAACTGGCTCCATTGCTTTGGGCCTGAGTGAGGCAGAACATCATGGTTGAAGAGGAAAGCAGCTGAGGACATGGCCACCAGGAAGCGGAGTGGGACAGCTTTACTCTCCAGTGACAAAATATATACTCCTAAGGCACACCCCCCAGGGACCCACCTCCTCTAGTCAGTACCTGCCTGTAGTCACCACCCAGCTAATCCCTATCAGGGGATTAATGCACTGATAAGGTTAAGACTCTCATAACCCAATCATTTCACCTCTAAACCTTCTTGCATTGTTTTGTACATGAGCTTTTTGGGGAAACCTCATATCTAAACCATAACAAGGAGCTTTCCACCTGCCTCCTATACAGTGGACTCTCCTGGACATAAATCAGGTTGTTGAATTCTTCCTTGCTTATATTTTTGAGGCAAGAATAGAAAGTATGGGCATGCTAATACTACAGTATTTGGGTATGATCACATCTCAAATGTCTTCAAAAAGTTTACATTATGATTTGGTTTTAAAACAAAAATATTTGGGATACATAGGATAGCGTGACAACAGAGCAGCATGTTATAAATTAATATTACTGAAGCCAATGTTCACCAGAAGGAAATTTGTACATTTTCAGTTAGTCTCGAAAGCAACATTTAAGTCCTGAGAAAGGACAATTTCTTCAAGTTAATGATGCTGGGTTACATCCTGCTTATGTGACACATAAAACAGAATTGCTAAGCAAACGTTGAGTGCATTCACTGAGGCAGGAGAAACATCTAACTAGCAAAAAGACTTCAAAGGGATAAGAGGCTGGGTGAAGGTAAATTCATGGGCTATATAGGATTACTTTCATGAATTGTGTCATGGTTGGTAGACAGCATTATCTTCTTTCTATTATGGAGTTTCATAATCAATTTGAAATGTTTCTTTGAAGGGTTTCTCCTTTTCTTCCTAAATTACACAGTAGTTCCCCTTTATCTACAAGAAGATAAGTGTAAAGATCCCCCAAGGGATTCCTGAAATGGTGGATATTAATGAATCAACACATGCTGTGATTTTTTTCTCTACATATATGCATATGATAAACTTTCACATTTTCAATTCTTTATAGCTTCTCTTTGATGTATTTGAGTTGACAATATTACTACTCTTGAACTTTGGCATCATTATTAAGTAAGATAATAGCTACTTGAATTAAAAGAAAAACACTCCCATACCATAACAGGTGATCTGATAACCAAGATGACTACTAAGTGACTAACAGGTGGGCAGCATATACAGCATGGATACATCGGACAAAGGAATGATTCATATCCCAGGTGGGGCAGAACAGAATGGCATAAGGTTTCATCATGCGACTCAGAATGGCATGCAATTTAAAACTTACAAATTGTTAATTTCCAGAATTTTTTATTTAATATTTTCAGGCCATGGTTGAGTGCAGGCAACTAAAATCCCAGAAAGTGAGACTACAGATAAGGGAGGTAGAGAGAAAGAGAGGAGTCAAGGATGACATCAAGGCTTTCAGACAAAGCAAATGAAAAGTTTTTATGTAGAGAGGTGACGAGTTCCAGGAAGAACAGTGTTAGTAAAGCAAAAATGATCAGGACTTTAGTCTTGGTTGTGGCAAGCTTAAATGGATTCCAGTAGGGGAGGTGCAGGCTGCAGATAGAAATCTGAGGATCTGTGTGTATAGACGACCTCAGGTTCCTTAGAAGCCGAGCCCAGAGCTTTGAGGTGGGGATTCTTATGAAAATGATTTATTTAGGGGGTGATCTCAGACAAGATCATAAGCATACAAGAGAAGCAAGAGGACCGAGGAGGAAGCTGGACAGAGATGTGGGTCCACTGACATCTGGTCTCCCAGAGAGAGAAAGTTATGTAGAGTCGGCCAGTGGTGCCATCTATTCTCCCTGCCCCACTTCCCCATGTCAGTATGGAAGTGACCTGGGGGTGACAGCAAGGTGTTCAAAGCCACAGTTATGGGTGATATCCCCTAGGGCAGGGCTGTAAACACAAAAAGACAAAGACCTAAAGAAAAGCCTCTTATTACTATTATAATAATCCTCCCTTATCTGCCAGGATTCTCAAATTGCCACTTGGAAGAAGCCACATGTCCATCAGGAGCACTCACATGTGGAACAGTATCACACATGAAAAATAACTGTGTGTGCTGTCATGTCTCTGGACAGGGAGAGTTTGAGCACTGCAGAGGCTATCGTTAGCCTATCTAATCCATACTGAGGGAGACCTCTAGGCAAAGTAGGAAGATGTGGGTAAGGCATTTAAAGATGTCTGTTTCCAGAAAGATGGGGTAGGGCTGGGGATATAGCTCCGTGGTAGAGCACTTGCCCAGCATGTGTGAGGCCCTGGGTTCAATTCCCCATACCACAAAAAGAAATTAATTAATTCCCTTCCAAGATGAGGCAGACTCTCATTTTCCTAATTCTTCCTCTAATGACATTATGTATAAGACAGAAATAAAAATATTCTGAAAGGTGGAACAGAAAAGTCAATCCAGCCAGGAACAGCGAGACCTTGGGAAGAACATGGTGGCAAGTTCACTGAGCTTCTTTCATCATCATTTATTCTGAACTAGATGCTAGAAAGCCAACGATCCAGAAAATTCAGTGAAGACAAACAAAAGTGTCCCAAGACTTCCCTGTCTATCCAAAGGATGTAAAGGGGAAGTTTAGGAAGACTGAAAATATTTAGCCCATAACAGCATGACTCAAGCCAATGTCCCCCAAAACCTTACTGCCCCAGCCCTCAGCAAAGACAAAGTGGAGAGCCTAGATTTCCCCAACAACTGTCTACAGTGATGTGCTGCTCACGTCCCAGGACAGTGGTACCAGAAAAGTCTGAGTTATGAGTCAGGACTTTCAGTCCTGCTAGGTAATAAGTGGGCTCTCTCTCTCAGTATCAATGGAAATCACACAAGAAAGAGTACTGAGAACCCCACACTGAGCCATATTGCTTCAGGGAAGGTTAGATGGCGAGGTAGGACTTTCACCACTAACCGGTGGTAATGAGGCCACTGCAGCATGCGCTGGCTGAGACCATACGAGAAACAGTGATGAGTCACCCCAACTCCAATCGGCCAAGGTGGAAATAGCAGGTATAGTGGGATTCCTGAAACCCCACCCACCCCACAAGTAATGAGGTGCCCCTCATCTGGGGAGCGTCGATGAAGGCCAAGTGGGAAACCTGGACTTCCACCCATCTGGCAGTAAAGAATTGGTGTCCCACTTCTCCTATCAGGGCAATGTCTAGGAAACCTGCTTACAAGGAAGACTAAAGCTAAACATGGTGGCACCCGCCTATGATCCCAACGACTCAGGAGGTGAGACAGGAAGGTTGCAAATTCAAGACCAACCAGTCTCAGCAAATTAGGGAGGTGCAAAGCAACTTAGCCAGACCCTGTCTCAAAATTTAAAAAGAGGGGTTGATGTGGCTCAGTGGTTAAGCATCCCTATGTTCAATCCTTGGTACCAAATATATACATAAAGCAGAATCTGAAATAAGTGAAAGGAGAAGTGGTAGAAACCAGAATAATACTGAGGGACTTCAATACCTCTCTCTCTCAACAATCAGTAGAACAACTATACAAAAAATCAAGAAGATAGAAGACCTCAACAAAACCACCAAGCAACAGCATATACCTGACATTTACAGAATACAACACCCAACAACAGCGAAATAAGCACTTTTTTCAAATGCTTATTAAATTCATTATAAGAAAGCACACATTCTGGATCATAAAACAAACCTCAACAAATTTAAAATAATTAAAATCATGATACAGTGTTTCTTGACCATAATGAAATCAAATTAAAACTGAATAAAGATTGTAGAAAAAGCTTCAAACACCTAGAAACTAAATAGCAAAAACAAACCTCATAAAACAAACCTCAACAAATTTAAAATAATTTAAATCACAATACAGGGATCGTGACCAGGATGAAATCAAATTAAAAATGAATAAAGATTGTAGGAAAAGCTTCAGACACCTAGAAACTAAATAGCAATCTTCTACATAACTGGAGTCAAAGAGAGAACCTCAAGGGAAATAAAAACTATATTGAGCAAAATAAAAATGGAAAGAAATGTAACAAAATTTGTAGAATGCAGTTAAGGTGGTTTTGAGAGGAAATTATATACACTAAGCATATCCATTAGAAAAAAAAGGGAAAAAAATCAGTAATCTAAACTCCCATCTTTAAAACCTAGAAAAAGAAAAATTAACACAAAACAATTATAAGAAAGAAAATAATAAAGAAGAGAGAATTAAACTATGTTACCACGCAAACACAGAATGGATGCATTCCTATAATCCCAGCATCTTGGGAACCTGAGGCAGGAGAATCACAAGCTCAAAGCTGGCCTTGGCAACTTAGATCAGCTCAAAATCAATCAATCAATCAATAATACTGGGATTGAAGCTCAGGGGTAGAGCAACCCTGGGTTTAATCCTCAGTACCACACACATACATATATACATACAATAAAGATGTCAAACAGCTGAACTTTGAAAGTGTTAAAAAATTCAACAAACCTCTAGCAAGACGGACAAAGGGGGAGAAAAAAGAGAAGACACAGATTGCCAATATCAGAGACTGCAGAGAACAAAAGGATAAGAAGAGAATAATATGAAAAGTTCTATACATATAAATTCCACAACAGGAATAAATAAACCAATTATTCGAGAACCACAAACTAGCACTATTTCCTCAATACAAAATAATGTTGATAGCCTCGAAATGATTAATAAAATTAAATTTGTAACTTAAAACCACTGAGAAAGAAATTCCCAGGCCCATGTGTCTTCATTGAAAAATTCTGCCAAATGTTTAAAGAATCAACACTAATTCTATACTGTCTCCAGAAAAGAGAAGAGGAAATCATACTTTCCAGTTCATTTTAACTCAGCATTATTTTGATGCAAAAATCAGACAAGTTATGTCTACTCTCACCATAGTACTGGAAATAAGGCAAGAAAATAAAATGCATACAGATAGGAAAGGAGGAAATAAAACTATCCCATTACACAGATGACATAATAGTCAACATAGAAAAGACCAATAAATCCTCAAAAGTTGATAGAACTAAAAAACGAGTTCAGCAAGATCTCAGGGTATGAGATTACCATAAAAATCACTTGTATTATATATTAGCAATGAACATGTGGAAACATGAATTTAAAATAAATTACCACTTATTATTTTAAAAAATACTTTAACTGTATATCTAACAAACATACATGCATATTGAAACTTATTGGCTAAAAATACATGAGACGTACCATGTTCGTGGATTGGAAAAATTAATGAAGCAGGAATGCCAGAACTTAAAAGGTAGCACTGTGATTAAAGCACTAATCTAGAGGCCCCAGGTTCAATCCCTAGCAACACACACACACACACACACACACACACACACACACACACACAAACACACACACACACAAAGGAATAATAGTTCTTTACAAATTAATTTACTGGTTTAGTGCAATTTCTACAGAATCTAAGCAAGATTTTCTATAAATGTAGATAAACTTCGTTTAAAATTTTATATGGAAAGATAAAGAAACTAGAATAGCTAAGTCAATTTTTAAAAAAATAAAGTTGAGAGGAATTATTATCTTCAAGAATTACTGAAAGCAATAATAATCAAGATTTGGTGGTGCTGGATGAGGAAATAGACTTATAAGTCAATTGCACAGAATCCAGAAATATTCTCATGTAAATATGGAAAACTGATTTTTGACAAATGTATTAATGGAATTCAGTAGAGGGAGAACAGTCATTTTAACAAGTCATACCAGAGAAATTGCTCACTCACAAAGACTAAAATGAACCTTAATGTATATCTTATATCTTACATAAAATTAATTCAAAATGGATCATAGACTTAAATGTAAATTTTCAAATTATAAAACTTACCTAACATCACAAGAGAGAGATCTTAGGGATATAGACCTTGGTAAAGAGTTCTTAGACATGGTACAAAAATCACAGTTTTTAAAAAACTGGATTAATTTTCAATAAAATCCCAATCTTTTGCTTTGCAAAAGATCTTGTTAAGAAATGAAAAGGCAAAAAAAAAAAATAGATACAACACACATATCTGAAAAAGAACTTGTACTATAATATATAAAGTCTACACATTAATTTTAAACTTAAATTATAAATGTGCAAAAGACATAAGGAAACATTTCACTAAGATGCAGAAATTAAAAATGATCTCATGAAAAAAAAAAGTTCAACATATAGCCATTAGGGAATTGCAAGTGAAGGCTGTCTTGGTACATTTTTGCTGCTATAACAGAATGCCACAAACTGTTTAATTTATAAATAATAGAAAATATTTCTTGCTGTTCTAGAGACTCAGAAGTCCAAGATTAAGGCTCCAGCAGATTCAATGTCCAGTGAAGGCTGAGTGTCTGCTTCCAAGTTGGTGCATTATATTTTGAGTCCTGACATAATAGAAGGACAAAATAGGGCTGAGGCCAATCCACCAGCCATTTTATAAGGCACTATAATTCATTAATGAGGACAGAAACTTCATGACTTAAGTGCTTGCTCCAAAGACCCCCCTTCTTAAGACTACCACCCTAGAAATTAATTTTTTAAAAAATATTTATTTTTTATTTTTATATGGTGCTGAGGGTTGAACCCAGTGCCTCATGCATGCTAGGGAAGCACTCTACCACTGAGCCACATCTCAGCCCATGAATTTTGACATGAATTCAAGCCATAACAAAAACAGTGCTTAAATATTCTATGCATCTATTAGAACCACTGAAATAAAGAGAGAAAACATCAACTGCTGGCAATGATGTGGAGAAACTGGATCTACCATACTTCCTGGTAGTAAATGCAAAGTGGTACAACAATCCTGGAAAATAATTTGGTAGCTTCTTAAGAAATTAAATACACCCTTAACATACAATACAATAATCACACACTTTGGCATTTATCCCTAAAAACTGAAAACTTACATTCCCCAAAATCCTCATGAGAAATTTTAGGGCAGATCCAAAATGGCTCTAGTTAGTCTCCCTCACCAAGGTTTCCAGCAGGCTATGTTTTTAGAATGTAGTCAAGGTCATGGACACCCTGATTCAGCATATGTATTCAACATTTGCTTGTGAGCTTGCACCCACTTATGTGATTTGTTAGCAACGTGCTTTCTTTATCAGGCCTGCATATCCCCAAATCCTACCTTAAAATGACTATTTGGAGGCCGGGGATGTGGCTCAAGTGGTAGCGTGCTCTCCTGGCATGCGCAGGGCGCTGGGTTTGATCCTCAGCACCACATAAAAAAAATAAAATAAAGATGTGTCCACCGAAAACTAAAAAATAAATATTAAAAAAATTCTCTCTCTCTCTCGCTCTCTCTCTCTCTCTCTCTCTCTTAAAAAAAAAAAAGGACTATCTAGGGCTGGAATTGTAGCTCAGTGGTAGAGAACTTGCTAGCACACATGAGGCACTGGGTGTGATCCCCAGCACCATAAAAAAAAAAAAAGGTATGTGTTCATCTACAACTAAAAAAAAAATTAAAAAGGACTATCTATTTTCATGTATCTTATCCTCTAGTATTTTATATGCATAAACATTTTTGCATTGTTGCAATTACAATGGATTAATAATTTTGATTTTTTTTCCATTTTAAGTGAAAGGAATTTATGGTTTTACAATGATCATTTCAGTGGCTGTATAATGTTCCGTTCAACCACATTTTAGAGATTTTTATGAAAGGATATGTCTGATTCTGTTAAAACTATATAGGAAAATAAACTTTTGTCACTATAACATTCTTCCCTACAGCATGATCATTGTAAAGAGTTAAGCAAATACAGGAGATTATATATATATAAAATACATAAACATCCCCTATGGAAATGGCTCATGGGACTACGTGGAACTGAGTTGGGGCTGAAGCTGGAGTTGTGGGCTGCATAGGGGCTACTGGTGCCTCTGAATAAAGAATGTCTACCATCCCAATCCTGCTTCGCATTTTCTTTCATCTGCTGGAGCCCTGAACCTTGCATTCCAGGCCTGAGCCACAGCAGCTTTATTTGGAAAATCCTAAAATCGTAAACAATTTAAATGTCATAAAAATAAATGAATTGTTAGAAAGACAAAACAAAAAATAAATAAATAAAAAGAAACAACCTATTGATACATGCAAGAACAAATGGATCTTGGGGACACTGGATTGAGTGAGAAAAAGCCAACACCAAAAGTTACATGCTCTGATTTTATTTCTGTAATATTCTAAAATAAATGACAGAATTGTAGAGAGCATAAATCAGGAGTTGCCAGGGTTAGGGAGGGGGAAGGAGACGATAGGAGAAGTGGATGGGATCATAAATACACAACACAATAGTCTTGTGATAGAACAGAACAGTATCTCCACTGTGGTAATTACTTGATTCTGTTGTAAAATCACTGCATCTATCCCTATAGGGGAAAACGAAGTGAAACCTAAAAATTCACAGTGAAATCAAGCAAACACTGCACCAAGTTCCCGGCTGGATACTGTGCTATCAGATTCAATGTTGTTGCAGAGGCTCTAACCTTTGTGGGAATTTGGGTGAAGCGTAAGCAAAAGAATATCTCAGAACTACCTCTGAAATTTCCTGTGAATATTATTATTTAAATGATATATAATATTATTAATTAATATAACTAATATTAATTAATATTAATATAATTATTTAAGACTAAGAAAAGTATTTAAGTAACACACTCAAATAAATGAGGAAAGCACAAAATGTGCATATTAATTACCCTTTGATAAGGGTTCGGGTTGGATCCTGGATATATGTTATCTTCAAAATAGCCTAAAATACCTGTGTGGAATTGTTGAGTTTATTGTTACACTGTAACTGAGTTTTTCTCTTTTTTATATTTATATATTAATAAGGATAACTGCTGACAATATAATTAATGAGTTGAATTTATCTCACAGTAATGGAATACATTAAAAGATCTGAGTAATTAACACACAGCACACATATAAATATATTTTTTACAGTAACTTTGCTTGCATTGCAAGTCATCACTGTTTGACAAATTGCTTCTGCACTTCAACTTTTTAAGAGCATTGCCCTTTAAAAATCTTGTCTACTCATGACAAAGTAGAAAAAAAAGATACAAAACATGTCACATGATAGAAGTTATGATTACTTTTTAAAGGGGATTTACTGGAATAGTTTCTCATAACCAAGAAAAGCAAAGAGCAGTAGACCTAAATGCAATAAACCCTTTTAATACAATTTTTCTAATTTCTTTCAACTTAGCTAACACTTGCTGAGAACTACCATTGCACAAGACACTCTCAAAGTTTCCTTCTGCATCAGCTCTCAGAAATTCTCTCTAACTAAGCTCTACACCAATGATATTTAGCAGAACTTTTTGCAATAATGAAAAATTGTTTATCTGTGTTTTCCACATGTGGCTAATGAACACTTGAAATTTGACTATTATACAAGACACTGAATTTTTTATTTAATTTAGTTTTAATTAATCTGATATAATTTTAAGTTGTATTGCATAATAGCTACACAGAGCACATAATAGCTATCACAGAGCACAAAATATTATCAAATAGATTTGGGAACCTTATCTCTTATTTTCACAATACTTTCCTCAACAAGTACAAAGAAGGAATTCATAGCACGTCAGTGTTTACAAAGCACAAACATGGAGATACTGAGTCCAACACTTCCCTACTACCTTTCTGTTTGCTTTACTAATCACCAGCAGAGACAGCCTTCTTCAGTCAGATACACCAAATCCAAACTGTCCCAGCCTGCTTAGCAGTTGGGACAGCTCTGACCAATGACACATAAAAGAGTGTCCCATTTCATCTCGGGGACATATTTTCCTGCCAGATAAAAGGAGAACAATGGGAAAAAGAAGAGCTTTTTGGATTGATCAATATGGACTTATCATTTAGTAAGACAAATTAATCCTATTGTTTGTCAATATTTTATGGGTCACTCTTGTCTCCTTTCATGACAGTGAGAAAAGTGTAAGAGCAGAGAGGGGGAAGGATTGAAGATGGGAGATGTCTTCTAGAGAGATCATTAGTCTTGCAGCTATTCCAAAGGGAAACTTTAGGACACAAAAAGTATAAGATAACTCTCAGCTGGTGTGGCAGAGGGTAATGCCAATGAGAATCTCAAAGTGCAGCTAGGGCAATAGGTGAAGGAGATAGAGAATAACCAAGTCCAGATCCTGGAAGACCTGGAGTAACATGCTGAGGATTTTCAACTGGTACATAAAGACCACAGGAAAACATCGTTAAGTTTTAAACAAAGTGCTGATCACATTTGGTTTTCCAAAAGCTTATTCTGACTGCAGGTGGAGAATGGTTGGGAACGTGGTAACGCTTACCGAGGGCACATCAAAGGGAGAGCATGACCTTGAGATGACCGAGTTCCTCAGGGCTAACTTTTGTTACTCAGTTAATGATGTATCTTTTAAATGACAGATCAGTGGTCTCAAAGTCAATAAAAATTGTATGATGCAGCTAGAAAGCAAAATAGAATAACTAGGTCAAGTAGGTCAGCGATGTTGAAAAGTATGATGCACACAGTTCATCTAAAACTTACATATAGTACAGTATGATTTGGATATGAAGCGCCCCCCAAAAGCTCCCTTGTTAAAGCAGGATCAGATTATGAGAGCTGTGACCTCATCAGTGGATTGATCTAGTTGGTGGATTAATAATCTGGAAAGATCAATGGGTGGTGACTGTGGGCAGCTGGGCAGGACTGGAGGTCCTCACGCAGGGTGTGCCTGGGGGTCAGACCTCGTCTCCTGGCTCTCCCATGGCTCCCCCTAGCTTCCCTCCACCAGGCTCTTCTGCCCGATGTCTGTCCACTTCACCCCAGGCCCAGAACAGTGGAGTGCACCCACCCCAGACTGAACCTCTGAACCCATGAGCCCTAAATAAACTTGTCCTCCTCAAGTCGCTCTTCTCAGGTATTTTGGTCACAGCAATGAAAAGCTGACTCACACACAGTAAAGTTTAAAAAAAAAAGATTCAAAGGATGCTGTGTGCTCCTTCAGAAGACACTCCTGAGTACGAACAAGGCTTATGAAAACAATCACTAAAATGGGTGGCTTCAACTTGAACAGAATGATAGATCAGTGGCACACAAGAGGCCCCAGAAACAAAGTCACTCAAGCTGTGGGCTGGAGGGACCAGTTGGTATAGATCATCCTGACCACCCAGTCTTATCCATTCCCCAGTGATGGACACACGTGTGAGTTTCCCCGAGGACAAACCTTTCATCATGGGAACAGCCACCCACAAAAATGGCTACGAACCCAAAACCTTTCTTATTTGGGTCAGACACACTCTCTAACTCCCACATTTATTACAGTTGATGGATTTTCTAAGAAAACGATGGCTTAGCGGCACAGACTGAGCCGCATTCTTATCCTTTTCAATTTTAGGATGAACTGCAAAGCCTGTGGACACAGGTTGTGTGATTTTGAATGTAACATTGTGTCTGCAAAAACTGTTGAGAAGGCAACGTTGGTGGGTGGGAGGTAGACAGGAGATGCTGTGCTTTTCTCAGTTGGAAACTGAAAGCTAAGGTAATGCTTGAAAGAAACACTGTAAATAATATTATTCCTTATTACCTGAATTCTGCTTACCCGGATGCTGTTTCTGAAAACTTATTTGTATCCATACCTAATTTATTGAAAGAAGATTCACTTTTTTTTTTTTTTTTTTTTTTTTGGCAGCAGGGTGGGTTTGAACACAGCAGGAATCAAGCCATACCCCCAGTTCTTTCATACCCCCAGTTTTTTCTATATATATATTTTATTTTGAGACAGGGTCTTGCTAAGTTACTCAGGGCCTTGCTAAATTGCTGAAGTTGCCCGTGAATTTGTGATCCTCCTGCCCCAGCCCCCTGAGCTGCTGGGATTACCAGCTGAGCCACCGTGCCCGACTTGAAGCAAATTCATTTTTGACCAGCACTACCTTTCCCTGTGTCCCAAGCCAGTTCTCTTATATCTAGCCCTGTAAAAAGCCATAAGAGGATCCCACCGTTATTTTGATCATTCCCAGTTATTATGATAATTCTGATTTTTCAAGTATTAAAAAATCCAGACTAATTCAATATTAAAGCTTTATCTTGTATCCCGTTCAAGGCTTATCTGCTATCCTGGCTGGATCCTGGTTCAGAGAGGGAAGTATGCAATTCACCATTCAGGATTATCATGAAGTCATCACAAAAAATGACAGATGTAAAGGACTTTTAATTCGGTTCCAGTTAAAACCTGATAAATATTCATTGTTGTTACAATCTAGCTACCATAAATGTTACAAGATGATAACAACAAAATTTTTATATTAACTCAGGCCAAGATTTCAGGGCTGAGATCAAAGAATGTCAGCTGCTGTGCATTCTAAAGAGGGGCCAGAGGATATGTGTATGCTTATCTATCTACATACCTGTGTGGAGATATATGTGTATATGTGCATGTTAGTGTATATGCTGGTACCCATATATCCATTATGGAGAAATGGCTGCACTATTGAATCCAAATTTAACCCCACCCCACACCCATGATCTTCATTGTGTGACCAGAGTTTCTAATAACAATAAGTATTTCCAGGGCCCTTGAGGCTCAGAGTGGCTATGGTGTGCTTTAGCCAACAAGACGTCAGGAGACACGACACAAACAGAGGATTATAAAAGCATTTTCCAGTTTCCACTTGCCCTGTGTGCTTAGGCTGTTGCCATGAGAAAGACATGCTTTGGCTGACCAGGTGGGGACATGGAAGGAGTGAGCTTTGGCTGTTGGCCACCCCCGTCAAGGCCACGGAGAGCAAGATGCCTGGGAGACTGACGGATGCATAAACAAGACCATCTGAGATGATGTGCGCTCAGGCAAAATTAGGGAAAAAACTATCTTCATGACTGTGAGCTAGAAAAATAAATGATTTTGAGCCAATGAAAATTGGCATGATTATTATTCAGCAATAGCTAATTGGTACAGAAATTGGTAGTAGAGGCAAAGCCCTACCATAGGGAGAATAAGTGTGTGTGTGTGTGTGTGTGTGTGTGTGTGTGTGTGTGTTGTGCGCACACGTGTGTGGTAAGGGGGGTGATTTTTGTTGTAGTTGTCAGGCGGAGGCTACAAACGTGCTGAGGAAGCATTTAGTGAAAACATCACCATAGATAACTCAAAAGACAAGAGTTACCTGCTGAACCTTCGAAGTTGGGAAAGGAGACTCTGGACAAAACATTGAAAGCTTCAGCTGGTACTGTGCTAGCTGGGTTTGACTCAGCACTGAAAGCATGGTATGAGTTTTAACAAGAACTGACCTTGTTTGCAGGAATTCAGATGGGTCAGAAAGAACTGGAGATGTGCTGTTTGAAAAACAGTTTCTTACCTCCAATTTCTCCAGCCAAAAACAAATATATATATATATATATATATATATATATATATATATATATATATATATATATATATATATTCCCAGCCTAGGTGAAAAGGTCAAATCCAAGAGTAGTGTGAGCAGAACATGGCCTCAGATAAAAACCAAAGCAAGGGTGTAGACTTAAGCCCGGGGTTTGAGACCTCAGAAAGACTCGAGTCAATGCCTATTAGATCCTCCAAGGGGAATGAAAAGGCTTCTAGAAATCCTAACGGCATTGCCCCGAAGCAGCCTGACATGCCCAAGGAAGCGGAGCTTATGCCTAGAGAGAGAGGCTTCTCAAAAAGAATTGCAGAAGCAGGTTTTGACATATGAGGAAGGAATAAATTCGGATAACGTTGCAAATCCACAAAAGTTTTGAGACCGCTATCCAGGTTTAAGTGCCAAACTAAAAATGTACAAGGCATGAAGATGCGTGTGGGCCACTGATTTTCATAGTTAGGTAGCAGAATGGGGTACCTTCAGATACATGTGACCCTCCGCTCCCCAGTAGCCTCAACTATTGATATTCAAAAGGTTCGTGATTTTTAAGTTAAATGTGATATTTTCAGCAGAAAGAATGTTTTTTCCTTTTTAACTTATGACAAATTCTATTGGATATTTTAAGTCTAGAAAAAAAGATGTGGTAGTATAAAAACAAGGGGAAATTGTGGTGGAAGAATTAAAACCACTTGCAAAATACACATTTTCTCATGTGGGGAAGAAAAAGAAAGAAAGAATTGTTCAAAGGGCCCATTTTCCAACTCTCCTTATATTTGGCTGAGAACTGTGATAGAAAAGGAAGGACAAGGCAGAGCCCACAGTGAGCCCCCAGGGAACAGAACTGGAGCCTAAAAGAGAAGAATACACCCCCTCTCCCAAGACAGGGCGACCTGGCCACACTCTCCAGTCCTCTTTCAGGATTTCTTCCATGTTTCTCATTCCTACTCCTAAATGGGTGTTCATTGGAGTTATGCTTCTTCTTCTCACTATATGTTGAGGCAAAGCATATAGATATATTTGCTTTTAGCTGATGGGTCTCTCCATCAAGAGAAGGCTATCTGAATCTGATGTAGACTACACAATCTCAACTTTTGAGCCTGATGCCTTGATTGGTTAGAACTTTGGGGTGTCGAGGTCAGGGTGAGTGTGTTTTACATGTAGGAAGGAAGTGAAATATTCCTGTTGGGAGATTAATGATGGCATTGCAAAAACCAAAAACGGCACCAAATGCTTCAGACCTCTCTGATCTGTGCCCTTTATCAGATATCTTATATTTTATCAGGTGGCCTCCGATAAAATAAAATCATAATGATTTCAGAGAGAGCAAAAAATCCCTCATGAGCCTTGAAACTCCTGACAGGTCCTCTTGGACCAAGAGAAATTTCAGAGGGAGCGGTTTTCAATGAATTTGCAAAATTTGTAACTACCCTGATTTGTGCCACTCGGTCCATTTTACTTACGTCCACCAAGAATGGGAAGCTGCACAAACTCCCTTCCCCTTTTCCTATTATAAAAAGCTCTTACTGCTTCCCCTCGGTGGAGCATTCGGTTGGTTTCTGACTGAACCCGAGTTTCCCAATTTACAAATCTATTTTTCACCCAGGTAAATTGCCATGACTGAGACTTCTGGCTTAGCCTGTGCCATTGCTAGGGGACAATGGAGTGCAATGAACACAGAACCTGCCAACCACCAGTCACCCTCACCATCTCTGTGAGTGAGCTCTGTTGGCATAAGAAGCTAAGTAGCTGGCCCCCACCAGCCACAGATGTGTAAGAAATAAATACTTACTATAGTTTGTCATTGGGGCTTTGTGGTTATTTGTGTGGGACATCGCTGCCACAACATGAAGCTAGGAGATATTTTATTGCTCCTTTATGGATTAGGAAATGGACATTTTTGAGAGGTGTATCATAATCACCTAACCAGTGAATGTCAGATCCAGGTTCAGCCCAGGTGCCGTGCTCTTAACACAGTCTCCTCAGGACCTGGAGCATGTTCCAATTGTACTGTCACCTCTCAGGGTTGAATGAAGGGTGAAGATACAGAGAGGTGTCACAAATGGTTTCTGACATTCTAACAGCACATGTCTTTCTCCGACAAAAGACTTACAATCAAGAAAGTTCCACTTTTAAAAAATATATAATGACAAGCTGTCTCAAAAATCCATGTGGGAATTCAAGTGACCCAGAATAGCCAAACAATCCTAAAAATGAAGAACAAATTCAAAGGATTTATACTTTCCAACATCAAACCTTACAACAAAACTGCAATAATCAAGGTTGGGTAGCCATGGCTTAAGGAAAAACATGCACACATAAGTGCAATGAAATGGTGAATTCAGAGATAAACCTTCATGTTAACAACCATAGGATTTTTTTTTAACAAAGTTGCCAAGAAAATCCAAGGGAGAAATAGTTTTTTCCACTAGTGATGCTGGTTCAAGTGGATATCTACATGCAAAAAAAAGAATGAATTTGGACTTCTACATTATATTTTAAAAAAAATTTAAAATGTTTTATAGATCTAAATATAACAGATAAACTATAAAATTCACTGAAGTAAACATAAGAGTCAATCTGCAAGACATGGTTTAGGCAATGGTTTTTAAAACATGACAGCAGAAAAAGAAAAAAAAATAGATAAATTGCATGCCATTAAAATTAACATTTTTGGCCAAGCATAGTTGTGCACTCCTGTAATCCCAGCAGCTCCAGAGGCTGAGGCAGGAGGATTGCAAATTCAAAGCCAGTCTCAGCAGCAACAAGGCACTGAGCAACTCAAGGATACCCTGTCTCTAAATAAAATACAAAATAGGGCTGGGATGTGTGTTCCAGTGTCCCTGAGTTCAATCCCTGGTAATAAAAAGTAAATAAATAAATAACATTTTTGCTTCAAGAGATTCTGTCAAGAAAGTGAAAAGAGCTATGTGTGAGACAATGCAAGAAACTTTAGAGACCAAATGATTGGGTTATGAGAGTATTAACCTAATCAGTGTGTTAGTCACAGATAGGGATTAACTGAGTGGTGATGTAGGCAGATAGGATGTGACTGGAGGAGGTGGGTCCCTGGGGGTGTGCCTTTGGGGTTTATATTCTGTCCCTGGTGAGAAGAGCTCTCTCTCTGCTTCCTGGTACCGTGTCCCCAGCTGTTTCCTCCACCACATTCCTCCACCATGATGTTCGGCCTCACCTACAGCCCAGAGCAATGGAGTTGGCCATCTATGGACTGAGACCCCTGAATCTGGGAGCCCCAGATACACTTTTCCTCCCTAGAATTGTTCTGGTCATGTCTTTCAGTCATAGCAACAAAAAGCAGCTAAAGCAGTCCAGAACAGGCAAATATAAAGAAACAAAAAGTACATTAATGGTTGCCTAGGACTGAGGGTTTGGGAGAATGGGAGTGACGGCTAACAGGTCCAGGTTTCTTTCAAGGAGTATGGAAATGTTTTAGATAATGTATGATGAATACACAATTCTTAATATAGTTTTTTAAAAACAAGGAATCATATGTCTTAAATTTAAAAGGAAGCTTATGTCATATAAATTATCTTACTAAATCCATTTTTTAAGTGCTAAACAAAATCTAGTAAAATATGTAATCAAAATCATTTCTAGAAAAATAGCTATTTTTTATTTATTTTATTTTATTTATTCTAATTTGTTATATATGACAGTAGAATGCAATTCAATTCATGTTACACAAATACAGCACAATTTTTCATACCTCAGGTTGCACACAAAGTAGAGTCAAACCATTCGTGCAATCATACACGTACCTAGGATAATGATGTCCATCTCATTCCACTGTCTTTCATGCCCCTTTACCCCACCACCACTCCCCTTTGTCCCATCCAAAGTTCCTCCACTTATCCCATGCCCCTCCATATGGATTAGCACACACTTATCAGAGAAAACATTCGGCCCTGTTTTTTTGAGATGGGCTTATTTCACTTAGCATGATATTCTCTAACTCCATCCATTTACCTGCAAATGCCATAATTTTACTCTCTTTTAATACTGAGTAATATTACATTGTGTACGTATACCACGTTTTCTTTATCCATTCATCTACTGAGGGGCATCTAGGTTGGTTCCACAGTTTAGCTATTGTGAATTGTGCTGATAACGCCAAGGTCGCGGGTTCGTTCCCCGTACGGGCCACCAAATGCCGCAGTCTGGCTGGGCACAATTCAGGAGCCACTTGTCAAAAGAAACTAACTTTATTTTTAGAACCACACACGTCAAACAAAACAGCTCCTCAGGAAAAAACCCTCAGAGCCCAACTGCCACCACCGGCTTCCCACAAGCCACACTCCCCAACCACCAGCCTCCACACCTCCCACAATCCTCTTGAGGCCGATTGGCTGGGTCGCATGGGTGGAGCCAAAAAGTCCCCCAATGAGCAGCTCCGTGGCCTGAAAGGGCAGGGAAACAGCCCAATGAGCTTCACCGCAGAGGAGCCAATCAGCTAGATGTTGCTGGGGCCGCTGTGAGCCAATCTTCAGCTGGCAGTCTGAAAGTTTGCTGGGGCCCCTTCAGCTCATCAGCTGGCAGTCTGAAAGTTTGCTGGGGCCCCTTCGGCTGTGGCTATCAACAAATTGTGCTGCTATAAACATTGATATTGCTGTGTCCCTGTAGTATGCCGTTTTTAAGTCCTTTGGGTATAAACTGAGGAGTGGGATACCTGGGTCAAATGGCAGTTCCATTCCCAGTTTTTCAAGGAATCTCCATACTTCTTTCCAGATTGGTTGCACCAATTTGCAGTCCCACCAGCAATGTATGAGTGTGCCTTTTTCCCCACAGTCTCGCCAACACTTTTTTTTTTTTATTGGTTGTTCAAAACATTACAAAGCTCATGACATATCATCTTCCATACATTTGATTCAAGTGGGTTATGAACTCCCATTTTTACCCCAAATACAAGTTGCAGAATCACATCGGTTACACATCCACATTTTTACATAATACCATATTAATGACTGTTGTATTCTGCTTTATTGTGTCTGTATTTTTAATAGCTGCCATTCTGGCCGGAGTAAGATAAAATCTTAGAGTAGTATTGATTTGCATTTCTCTAATTGCTAGAAATATTGAACATTTTTTCATATATGTTGATTGATTGTGTATCATCTTCTGAGAAGCATCTATTCAGTTCCTTATCCATTTATTGATTGGATTATTTGTTTTTGGGGGTGTTAATATTTAAATGTATGTAGGCATCAAACCTTCTCATTGCCATATTGCATCATGACCAGGTAGTTATACAGATAATTTTACCAAATGCTAATGGCACATACATTCTCTATTACACAAGTTATTCAATAAATGAGAAAAAGAAAAGCTGTCTACTTCATTTCATGATTCTAATAAAACCTTGATACAAGTTCTGGATACAAAAAGTTAAATTAAAATATTTATTGACAAACATAAGTGCAAAAATACTGAAGTATGAACTATTAATCCTATTCCAAACATATTCATCATGTAGTGAAACTTTGGCGGGGGGGATTTGACTTTTCCTGTTAAAGTTTTAGATACAAACGCCTTATGACTCACTGACAACACATTTTGTTGTTGTTGTTGCTGCTTCAATAGAATACTCAAAGCTGGGTACTTATAATGAAAAGCAGTCTCCTTAGCTCACAGTTTTGGAGGCTGAGGGTTCAGGATCGGCCAGCCTCATCTGTTCAGACTATAGTGAGGGACCCCTGGCTGTGTCATGACATGGCAGAAAAACAGAATGGGAAATAGCCGCATGCTGAAGGGCACACGCACATGCAGTGAACTCTCTCTACACCAACATGCTCTCCCACGTGTTAAAACCCACTCTCTCCATTCAGCCAGCATTAATCCCTTTCAGTGGCTCCCTGTTACCTAATCACCTTCCACAAAGCCCCACATCTTAAGGTCCCACCACCTCAGCACTGTCACACTGGGGACCAAGGCTCCTGCATGTGAAATTTTGAGTGGTACAGTCAAGCCATGTCCAAACTTCAGCACCCACCAATTTCACTCCTAGTGACTCAGGACAAATGAGGGTGAACACCGGAGGGATGCTCAGGAAGCAGGTGTATTTAAGTTGCAGCAGTCCAGAGAAGCTGATGCCTGAAAGTCTCTGGACCCCGGGTCTGGAAATTTATTTATATTTATATCCAGTGGGGGAAGATTTATGTAACACTCGGTGGTTACATGGAGGGAATGTTGTTCCATATTCTTAGGCTAGACAGAGGTTTTCATGAGTTTTATCAAGAAATTAAAAAAAAAAAAAAAAACAGAGATAGCATTTTTGCATAGCACCAAGCTTGATTGTAGACCTAGCTTTTACAAGAAAGAGAAACCAGCCAGGTTCAGGTAAAGGCCATTTACAATAAAAAGGAAGCTCCAAACCATACTAAGCTCTCTGCAGAAATCCTGCTGACATTCTTTGTAAAATTTTGTTGATAAGAGGCCTAATTATGGCAAGCGTTTGGGGAGTTACTCCATTTCTTTTGGAGTTACTTCACTAGGTATATGCCCTAAAGAAATGTGTGCTTCAAGTTAGGTGCAAGAATATTCCCAGCAGTAGGTATCATAACAGCACAAAACTCTAAACACCAATGTTCCCCTACAAAAGCATGAACAAGTTGCAGTAAAGTTATACAACAGAACACTATATAGTAATAACATTTAATGGGCCATAGTTACATGTAAAAAAGGATAAAACTTGCAAATAAAACATTGACTGAAAGAAACAAAATGGGACTAGGGATGTAGCTAGTGGGCAGAGCACTTGCCTAGGATGGGTGAGGCCCTGGACTCCATACCTAGCACATCAGTTACAACAAGAAAAGGAACAAGATGGAAAAGATAAATCAAGTTATGAGTCCTTTTGTAAAAGTTCCAAGGCAGGCAACATAGCTATTCTGTCTAAAATTTATATGTAGCTGGTGAGTTATAAATAAATGCAAGAAAAAAAATATCATAAGATTTAAAACAATGGTTACCTCTAGAGCAGTGGGTGAGTATACTGAGTAGTAAAAATCTCATGGAGATTGGGGGTGGAAGATGGGCAGGGGGCTAGACATGCTCTCTTTCTTGACCTGGATGTAGGCACTCACCGCCCACAACAAAAGCCTCTAAACCTCTGGACCTCTAGTTTAGGCAGCAATTTAACAGTTTTATCCCCAAAATGTATTAAGAGTATTTAATGTGTTGCAAAGAAATGTGGTGACCATTTAACAAATCAGAAACAAAATTTGCATTACTAGCACATGTCATTCAAAAATCTCAAGTCAAAAAGGTAAATCCTAAGACAAAGACCTCATCATCATCTTGTTCAGGAAGAAATTTCTCCCACTAAAATATTAGCACAATTAGAGACATTTTTTTAAAGGAGGGACTGGGATTGTGGTCCAGTGGTCGAGTGCTTGATATACATATCAAGAAGGGAAACCAAACTCAACTAAATAAATTCCTACATTCACAGAAGGCAGATTTGGTATTTAGAGTCAACTAAGTTATTTTGTTTCAAGTATCTATCTCACAAATAAAATGCCAAAATAATAATATACAGGAAAAGGAATGAAAAAATAGAGAGTACATTTGATAAATAGAAACCCTTAAGAATAAGATGGAATAAGAAGGATTTTTAGACAACTAAGTTTTAATCAACTCTCCTCTACCCAAGAGATTTTTAACAAAAAAAAGCAGAAAAATGATAATAAATAATCAAATTGTCAACTTATCAGAAATATGGAAGGTTTATAATAATAGGTTTGTCAAGCATCAATACAATTTTTATGACAATTCTAGAAAAGTTGAAAGAAAATTTATCTTATAGTCTTCCCCAGATGTCAGATGAAAAATAGAAAAATTAGATTGTTATTTGATTCAATCACTTATTTTCATTTCTATCAGATTCTTTGGCTCTTATGGGTAATTACAAGGCTGTCAGCATTATTGTTTATTTCTCCTTTGGAAAACTGAGATGGGAGATATGTAGTCACAGCACTTACTACCTAAACTGATTACCAGAGTGGTTCAAGCCACAATCTCTTGTTTGAAATAGGATGAAGACAACATAAATTCAGCATTCCAATCTCATAACAAAGCATTTGCTTTTCCCCCATTTTCTTAATCTATATCCACAGAGAAGCACATGTACATATGGCTTTTCTTTGTTATTAAGCCAATATAGTCACCATAAAATGTAGCTAATCATCCAGAAATTAATTCATTTCATTACTTTGCTGGAGGGTCAAAATCAACCATATGTTTGTTCCTATAAGACCAAACATAAAAGAAGTGGAATCCCTGAACACCTTGGTATTTGTAATTATTTGTGTGGGCTCTGGGAAAGAAGCGCCTCAAATACAATTATGGAAGCCTAGAGTTTGGTAAGAGTTTACGCGGAGCATAAAAACTGACAATTACGACTCCCAATAGTCTTAGACTGATTTAATAAGATTTAATGACTCTGGCAGTTGTGCATTCTAAAATAGAAATGGTAATGTGGCTCCGATGTTCTATGAAGTAGGCTGGAAACTAGTCGATGCTGGTTTCAACACCATATTCTGTGAGAGTTCCTGCAGTTTTCTACTGACAATGTGTACTCCCTCATAAATAAATGAATAGCTGCTTCCAGAGCTCCCTTCAATACTTTATATTCCTCTTACTTCCAATTTTAAAACACTCGACTGCTTTTCAACCCCTTTGGTGATTCTTGTCTTGTGAGCCTCACAACAGCTTTATCAACTCGATCATTCTCCTAAACAGAAATCACCCATCGGACCTACAAAGCTACTTCCTTCTCAGCCCATGGAGAGAAGGTCTCGTTAGTTCTTTTCAAAGCGAGAAAATTCTCACCAAAAAGGTCAAACATGAATTTCACCAGGAAACCAACGAGAAGAGGAAGATGTTTCAGCAGTGACAAATTTCTGGTTCCTTCCAGAGTTTAAAGTGGGGTCAAGAAGGGCAATAAAACTCTGAAGACTCTCAATCTTACAGTCCAACCTGGTATATGGTTTGAGACTCTTCTCTAGTCCCCCAAACCTAACAACTTCATGGTTTTATTGGTTTTGGGGGGTTATCTTGGGAATACAATATCCTTTTACAACATTGTCATTACAGAAAAATGCATTCTGATTTTTTATAGAAGCCACTCCCCCCTCCCCCTCTCCCTTTTTTTTTTTTTTTTTTTTTTTTTTTGTAGTTGTGGATGGACAGCTTGCCTTTATTTTATATGTTTATTTTTATGTGGTGCCAAGGATCAAATCCAGTGCCTCACATATGCTAGGCAAGTGCTCTGCCACTGAGCTACAACTCCAGCCCCTGCATCTGATTTTTAGACAAGATATGTATAGGCCATATTTGGAATGTACCAGCCCATGGATAAGTTGGGGATCTCTTGTATGTCATTCTAATTGGAGCTCTAAATTCTTTGTGCACACAGTAAAGATACATTTTCCTGATTTTTAGGATCGGCCCTCAAGAACATAGACAAAATATAAAGGCAAACAGCAAATAAATGTGTTAGCAACAAGCCACACGAGGAGTGGAGGTAGAACACCAGTGCTCATCTGAGTTAGAGAGCAGAGAAGCTCATCCCTTTAACAACAGGGTAAAACTGAAAGGTGAGCCTGCCGGACCCAATGCCTGACAGAGGGCAGAGTTCACAGGCCACCTCAGGTCCTGGTTCACCCGAGGCACCCACTCAGCCTCTGAAATACCTACTCACACACCCTCTAACCTCCACCTGCAGTGCAATCTCTCGTTCCTTCCAAGTGTGAGTTATGTGATCTGGAAATAATTAGGAATTTGGCCTGAGAGGAGCCAACCGGAGCCCCGACTCTTGCTCTTTTCTCCTGTATTTGCTTTGAGATCATCTACAATAAGAGTCTGAGAGTTTCACTATTCCATCTTAAAAACCAGGAAGTCATTTTCTGTTGGTTTTCATGTTCTGGTGAGAGTAGGAAAAAATGAACCTAACGCAAAATGAACATGAAATCCTGAAAGATGATCATCATGTAAATACCAACCAGCGACAAATTAAAGATTTAAAATCTACACAACTAAATATCTCCTTCCTTCTAGCATTTACTCATTAGTGTAACGAGATTTAAAATCTACACAACTAAATATCTCCTTCCTTCTAGCATTTACTCATTAGTGTAACAAACATCTCTCAAGCACTTGATGTTCATCTATAGCAGTTAACCTAAGTCCATAAAAAAGAGAAAATGAAACACACAACTATCTAAAAGAATCAGACATTAACAAATTCAAGACAACAGTTTTTCCTTTTTTCTTTGAAAATAAAAACTACTTTGTTGAGATATAATTCACATATCATTCACTCATTTAAAGTATACAACTTATTGTTTCTTGGTATATTACATTACTGATTTTTACAACTATGGTAAAATAGCCGGGCGTGGTGGCGCACACCTGTAATCCCAGCAGCTCAGGAGGCTGAAGCAGGAGAATCATGAGTTCAAAGCCAGACTCAACAACAGCAACGCGCTAAGCAACTCAGTGAAACCCTGTCTCTAAATAAAATACAAATAGGACTGGGGATGTGGCTCAGTGGTGGAATGTTCCTGAGTTCAATCCCTCGTATCAAAAAAAAAAGAAAAGAACTACTGTAAAATAAAAACAACATAAAATTTTTCACTTTTAACCATAATTAAGTATAAGATTCAGTGGCATTAATCACATTCACAATGTTGTGCACCTATTATGACCATTTCCAAAACCCTTTTCATTACTTCAAACAAAAGCTTTATAAGCATCAAGCACTACTTAACACTTCATCCTCCCTCCTGAACCCCTGGAAGTTCCTAATCTATTTTTTGTCTCATGAATTTTCCTATTCTAGGTGCATAAGTGGTACCATACAATATTTGTCCTTTTTCAAGTCAGACAATACTAGAGTGTTGGAGGAAAATAAGAGGTACACAGTGCCGATCAAGAAAGAGGCAAGTCTCAGCGAGGTGGAGTGGAAGGGATAAGAGGGACCAGTGATTGGGGGAACCCTTGCTGGGGATTGTAGACACAGTGATTACAAAAGGGTCCCCACCTACTACAGTCATAATAGAGACTGGCTTCAAGGAAGACCTGGTCATGGGGTATAATCATCCGCCTTCTAGCAGAGAGAAGAAAGCTTTCCTGGACCATCTGCTTAGGTACACACCTTATCCTACTTTATCCCTGCCCTTCTATTTTTTCTAAAAGAGAAACAAACTATATATCCAAATGAGTGTGTGTCTGAAAATAAAGCAACTCAAGGAACACAAAGGAGATTTCTCCATTTTTCAAAAACCACAAAAATGTACCTCTTGGACATTTTATGTGTCACATATTATTTGGGGAGCTGGACATAACAGGCACATTCCAGTCCAGATGACAGATATTAAACAGTAAAAAGAATAAATAGAACATTTTAGATTAGGATAATATGCAGAAAATGAGACATTATGACTCACTGGGTAGGAGTGGCAATCTCCATTGGATGGTCAGGAAAGATCCTGCTGAAGATAAGAGGTAAGAGTAGAGATTTAGGGAAGCATGCTCCTAGGCAGAATAAGCAGTCCCACAGCTCCACAGTTATGAGCTCCACCTATCAGATAAACAGAAACGGACCACAGTGCACTGGGCGAGGTCAGAAAGCGCCACAGGGCGGAGGATGTTGTTATCAAATTTCTGGTCAGTAGAATGATTTCACCCAACTTCAAAGAATGACATTTAAATAGGGGAAATTGGTGATATCCATCACATTTTTAAAGATCACTGTCTGGAATTTAAAAAATGGAAATGATGAGCTCAACAAGAATAGAAGCAAGACCTGAATCTGATTTAGGTGTTGTCCGAATGAACTAAGAGAGAGGATGGTGAAGGCTCAGAGTGGAGTGGTGGTGGTGGATTTGAAGAGTAGAGAAAGATGGGGGGTTTTGAAGCTATGTGGAGGGGAACTGCTAATAGAGTGGATGTAAAGGAGGTGGCAAGAACAAAGACAGATTGATGATGAATCCGAGGTTTCTGATTGTGCATTTAGATGAGGCGCTAGGGTATGAGGATGGAATATACCAGATAGTTGGAAGCCTGTAGCCTCCTGTGCGTCTGTATATAGTACACAAAAGGCCTTGTTTTGTGATATGAGATTTGAAATGTCAACAAAACATTTGAGAAATAGACAAGGGGGAATGAAAGGAAGAGAGGGGAGGTGGGAATAGGAGATAATAGAATGAAACGGACATAACTTTCCAATGCTCATATATGAATACACAACCAGTGTAACTCCACATCTCATTCAACCACAAGAATGGGATCAAAATCGTAATAAATTGCATCCTATGTATGTATAATATGTCAACATACACCTACTGTCATGTATGTCTAAAAACGACGAATTTTAAAAAAAGAAAGAAATGTCAATAACCACTTCCTATCTAGGAGGAAATCAAAGGAGTAAGGGAATGTGCCCCAAACCCTAAGACGTGTTATAGATTATAGATTAGTAGTTATAGATTATAGATTATAGATTAGTAGTTATAGATTATAGATTATAGATTAGTAGTTATAGATTAAGAATACAGGATTTTTCTCTAAAAAAAATAAGTAAATAAAATACTGACATGGATTTCTAGGAAAAATGTGAGAATCCAAAAAGGTAAACTTGGATCTCAAAGAGCATTTACTAAGCATTCCACCTCTAGCCACCTCCACCTAAGAGCAGAGAGATTGGGCAATCATACTGGCCACTTCATGGTGCAAGGGGAACAGAGGTCAAAGTCTAGACTCCCACAAAGAAGAGATTCTAAAGCCAGCCACATGTAAACCAGTGACCACCATAGTTAACTCAAAATACAAAAATAACCCAGGAAATTCTTGAAACCGCAGTTCTTATCACCTGGATAAGAACTGTAGTGGCAAAAAAAAATTGAAAACTACCTAAATCAATAGGGGACAGGTTATTAAGTTGGGCTTATATACACAATGAAATAAAACACACTTATGAAAAATAATAAGGAGGTTCCATGTGTACTCATATTAAGTGAAAAAAAAAAAAGCTTGAATTAAAGTCCTCCCCAAACACAAATACCCAACAGAGAAACATAAATCCTCTTTGGAAAACTATACCTTCATCTTAAACCTCATATTATTCCTACAAATAATAATTAAAAGACAATGACCAACATACAGTCGAAGATAATCAAGAATACACACACATACACAAGATATTACAAAGGAGAAAGAAAATGTGAGGGACACAAATCTACAAAGACCTGACTGAACTTATTAAATGTATCAACTATAAAACTACTTTTAAAAATCCATGTACATACTCCACAAAACACAAATGACAAAGAGGGCGGGGAATAATGCAACTCACAGTATATACAAAGAGCTAATATGCCTAATATATAAAGAGCTCAGTGGAATATGAAAATACCAATAATCCAGTAGGAAAATGGGCAAATGATATGAATACATAAGTCAAAGAAAAGACAAATGATTCTTCAAAACTATGAAAAGCATATTCTCAGAGATTCCTTTGAAAACTTGGAATGAAACCACCATTTGACCCAGCTATCACACCCCTCGGTCTATACCCAAAGGGATTAAAATCAGCATACTATAGTAACACAGCCACACCAATGTTTATAGCAACTCAATTCACAATAGCTAAACTGTGGAAGCAACCTAGAAACCCTTCGACAGATGAATGGATAAAGAAACTGTGACATATATACACAATGGAATATTACTCAACATTAAAAGAGATAAAATTATGACATTTGTAGGTAAATAGATGGCATTTGAGAATATTATGCTAAGCAAAGTAATCCAATCCCAAAAAAACCAAAGGCCAAACATTCTTTCTGACAAGTGGATGTTGATCCATAATGGGGGTGGGCATGGGAAAAATGGAGGAACTTTGATCATGCAGGGGACTGGAGGAGGGGACATGAAAGCAGAAAAGACGGTGGAGTGAGATGGACGTTATTACCCTAGGTACGTGTGCGACTGCACATATGGTGTGATGCTGCATCATGCACGATCAGAGAAATGAAAAGTTGTCCTGCAATTGTGTACAATGAATCAAAATGCATTCTGCTGTCATATATACCTAATTAAAATAAATAAATATTTTTTTAAAAAATGGAAGAAAAGCATATTCCCAGTCCTAAAAGGAAAAACGCAAATTAAAAGTATACTGAGAGACCACTTTCTCTTATCACACTGGCTAAAATCCAAAGTCTCATAATAGTATTGGTTAAGCTACAGGGCAATAGATCTTCTTATATATTGCTGAACCAAGGCTAACACATGTAACTTTTGGGGGGGCAATTTGGCAATATCTATAAAAATATACGTGTACCCTCTGATCTAGAAATTCCATTTCCAGTAATTTATCTTAGAGTTAAATCCCTTATTGGTAAAAGGATGTCTAATCAAATCTGTGTGTCTTAGCAGCACTGTTTGTAGTGGCAAAAAAAAAATTGAAAACTACCTAAGTCAATAGGGGACAGGTTATGAAGTTGGGTTTATATACACAATGAAATAAAACACACTTATGAAAAATAATAAGAAGGTTCCATGTGCACTCATATTAAGTGAAAAACAAAAATTAAACATAATGTATTGCAGTTTTACAAAGGGGGTAAAAGCACGTGTGTGTAACTCAGTGACTAATGAACACAGTGAAAAGGAGATTTTTTTTCATTATATACCGTCTAATACTAATTTATTTTGAACAAAGTGAACATATTGCCTATCTAGAAAGAGGAATGGGAAAGGGAAGGAACTGCAGAATGAAATTGACAAAATTATGCCAGCTACATATGTGAGCATATAGAAATTCCACTTTTAAGTATAACCATAACGCATTAATTAAATAATAAATTAATGTAAAAAATCAAGTTTGATGTTATCTGTATGCAACAAGAAACTATTTTTAAATTATAGAAATGATATGGGTCTGGGGAATAATCATAACATTTATAACAAAAAATATAAAAATAAAAAATAAGTTTGTAAAACATAGCTGTGGCAGCAGATTAGACATAGCTGAAGAATAAATTAATGAGTTGCAAAATAAGTCTGAAGAAACAAAAATGCAATTCAGAGACACAAAAAAAATATGAGAAAATCAAAAAAGAAGGAGGGGCTGGGATTGTGGCTCAGTGGCAGAGCGCTTGCCTCAAATATATGAGGCACTGGGTTTGATCCTCAGCACCACATAAAAATAAATAAACAAATAAAGGTATCATGTCCATCTACAACTAAAAAAGTATTCAACAAAAAAAAGAAGGAAAAAACACAAAAAGAAAGGTCTAGCACACTTTTTTTATTAGAGCGTTATGATCATACATAGTATTTGGCTTTATTTAGACAAAATCATACATGCAAGGAATCTGATTCCCATCCCACCCCATTTTTTCTTCCTCAGTTCCCTCCTCTACTGATCTTCCTTTTGTTCCTTTATTGGTATTTCTACATATACCTAAAAGGTGAAACCTTTGGTATATTTATATATGCATATAATATGATTTTGTCAAAGTCATTCCATATTTCTTTCCCTATCTGATTCCCTATCACTTCCTTCTTCCTACTCTCTCATTCTACTTCTTCTATGCCACTAATCTTCCCTATATTTTTATGATATCGAATTCTGCTACCACTGCCGCCTTATCCTTGTATTGCACTAGAAAACAGTCAACCACTGATTTTCTGAGTCTGGCTTACTTCACTTAGCATGATGTCCTCCATTTCCATCCATTTATCAACAAATGCCATAATTTTGTTCTCTTTTATGGCTGAGTAAAAACACCTCTGTTTATACATACCACATTTTCTTGATCCATTTATCTACTGATGAACATCTGTATTGATTTCACAATCTGGTTATTGTGAATTGCGCTGCCTTAGACCCTGAAGTGGCTATATTGCTATAGTATGCTGACTTTAGATCTTTTGGATAAATATCAAAGAGTAGGATAGCTGGGTCATAATGGTGGTTCCATTCCTAGTTTACTGAGGAATCTCCACACTGCTTTCCAGAGTTATTGCACTAATTTTCAGTCCCACCAATAATGTACCAGTGTACTTTTCCCACATCCTCACCAGCATTTTTTATTGTTTGTATTTTTGATTCTGACTGAAGTGAGATGAAATTTCAGTGTAGTTTTGATTTACAAATTCCTGGTTTCTAGAGATGTCGAACAGTTTTTCATATATTCATTGACCATTTGTGTTTCTTCTTTTGAGAAGTTTCTGTTTAGTTCTTTAGCCTGGTTATTGATTGGGCATTGGGCTTTTTTTGGAATTTTTGAGATCTTTATATATTCTGAATATTGATTCCCTGTCAGAAGAGTAGCTGACCAATATTTTTTTCCTATTCTGTAGGCCCTTTTTTCACACCCTTGTTTCCTTTGCTGTACAGAAACTTTAAAATTGCTTGAAATTCTAGCCAGAGAAATCAGACAAGAGAAGGAAATTTTAGGGCTACAAATATGAAAAGAAGTCAAGCTACCGCTGTTTCTTAATGACAGGATCCTATATCCAAAAGACCAAAAAAAAAAAACAAATACACCAGAAGACTCCTAGAACTGATAAATGAATTCAGCAAAGTAGCAGCATGAAGGGTCAACACTCACTAAATCAATAGCTTTCCTATACTCCAACAACAAATCAGCTGAAAAAAGAAGTCAGAAAAACTGTTCCTTTCATAATGACATCAAAAAAAATTCCTGGAAATTAATGTAACCAAGGAAGTGAAAGACCTCTGCAGTAAAAATTACAGAATATTGAAAAAATACACTGAAGAAGACCTCAGAAGATGAAAAGACATCCCATGTTTTTGTATCGGCAGAATTAATGTTGTCTAAATGGCCATACTGCCAAAAGCAATATACAGATTCAATGCAATCCCCATCAAAATACCAATGACATTCTTCACAGAACTAGAAAAAAAAAAAAAACAGCCCTTAAATTTGTTTAGAAGAATAAGAGACCCGTAATAGCCGAAGCAATTCTGAGCAAGAAAAGTGAAGCAGGAGGCACCTTAATACCCAATTTCAAATTATGCTACAAAGCTGTAGGGGAAACAGCATAGTATTGGCATCAAAGTAGACATGAAGACCAATGAAACAGAACAGAAGACACAGAGGCAAACCCACAAACTTGCAGTCATCTTATATTTGACAAAAGTAGCACACTGTTACTTGGCATCAGGAAAAGACAAGAAAAAGTGGGAGAGAGGCCGTGTTTAACGGGATCATGTATAAATTTTTTTTAATTTTTTGATTTTATTTTTAAATTTGTTCTAATCATACATTAATTAGCAGAATGCATTTTGACACATTGTACACAAATGGAGCACAACTCCTCCTACCTCTGGCTGAACGAGAGTAGTGTAATCACATGTATAAAGAGTACTAAGGTCTGTCTCATTCTACCATCCTTCCACACCCCACACCCCCTTCCACACCCCACACCCCCTTCCCTCCCCTTATTCCCCTTTGCACAATCCAAAGTTCCCTCATTCTACCCCACACCTCCCCCATTATGGATTAGCATCTGCTTATCAGAGAAAACATTTGGCCTTTGGTTTGGGGGGTTTGGCTTATTTTGCTTCGCACAATATTCTCCAGTTCCATCCATTTACTGGCAAGTGCCATAATTTTATTCTTCTTTAAGGCTCAGTAATATTCGATTGTGTATGTGTATCACATTTTCTTTATCCATTCATCTGTTGAAGCGCATCTAGGTTGGTTCCAGAGTTTAGCTATTGTGGATTGAGCTGCTATAAACATTGATTTGGCTGCATCACTGTAGTGTGCTGATTTTAAGTCCTTTGGGTATAAACCAAAATAAAATGGGATAACTGGGTCAAATGGTGGTTCCATTCCAAGTTTTCTGAGTAATCTTCATACTGCTTTCCATATTGGTAGCACCAATTTGTAGTCCCACCAGCAATGTATGAGAGTACCTTTTTCCCCACATCCTTGCCAATAATTATTGTTACTTAAATCTGCATGTTTGCATGTCTTTGATACTGAGAAAAAGAATCTATCAGTTTGCCTTATGGACCTTGACGTTGCTCCTTGAATTGGTTATTTAGCTCATTGGTATTCAAAAATCATTTATTTTCTTAACAAATGTATCGAAAGCCATACGTTTCATTCTGAGAACTGGTTAACCGTAATTCCACATTTTTTAAATATAGTGCTTATAATTCTATTAATTTCTCTAATTGCTTCTTTTATAACTCACACATCATTTTAAATGTATTTTTTCTTAAACATTTTCAAAAACATCTGAGGATTGAACTCAGATTCTGGTTCTTCACTAACTGCATTGCATTGTAGTCAGAGAAGGTGGTCGCCTGACATCGACTCTGAAACTTGTTGAAACAGACTTTTTTGAGTATAGGGCATATTTTTTTAAGTACAACAGACTCTTGAAAAAAAAATGTGTTCTTTGTCAAGTGCAAAATCCTGCGTGAAATTATTAGATCAAAGTTGTCAACTGCATTTTTTAAAACTAGGTTTTTTAGAAGTTTGCAACGTTTTCTGAAAGAAATATGTGACATCACCTATCATCGTGTGGCACTGTCAATTTCTCCTCTTACTCTGTCAGTTCTTGCTTTAGAAGTTTGGAAATTGTACTTTCTAGGCACACAACCACCGTTGATATGACTTCCTGGGGGATCTTTTGTTTCCAATGGAGTGTTTCCTCTTTTTTTTTCTCCTATATCCTCCTTTGACTGATTCGTATTTCTTCATGACTTTATTTTAGTAGTTACCTGGCATATATTTTATCATCTCTTGTCTTTCAAAACTTTTGCATCCTTTTTTAAATGTTCTTGAAAATACCAAATAGGTAGGTATTAATGAAATCTGTTCATATCCACTATGATTGTTGTATATTTGAACTTCTTATTGCCATCTTATTGTCTGTGCTGCTCATATGTACATATTTTATCCACTTCTTTTTCCTTAAGTGTTTTTTAGTTGTTGATGAACCTTTATTTTTATTTATGTAAATGTTTAGATGCAGTGCTGAGAATTGAGCCCAGTGCCAGACAAGAAGTCTCAACTGAGCTACAACCCTCACCCCTACCCATGATATTTTTACATACACACTTAAATTTGTACTGCCAAACAAATATAAAATTGATCAGCATCTCCATTTCCTATCTAAATAAGACAAAAAGGTAATAAATTTCTCCCAAACTTCTGCCAGTCTTAAACCCAGACTCATATGACTAATATTGTGTTATGCTTATGTGGCCTGTAAACACTCTCTCTCTCTCTCTCTCTCTCTCTCTCTCTCACACACACACACACACACACACACACACACACATTTTTAACTCTTATTCTCATTGCAATGATCGTACTTTGAAGTGAAGAAGCTCTTAACTATACCACCATGTTCTACACTTTTTTCGTTCACTATTACTTCTTGCATCCTGCTTTTCCTTATGAATTCACTGTTATTTCCTAATTACATCGTTTTGTGTATTTCATATGTCTTGCAATAATTTTAACATTTACAAGTATTTGCATGCCTGAAAATGTTATTATTTTGTCTTATTCTTAAATGTTCATTCATCCAGCAAGGATCCTAAATTCACAATGTTTTCCCTCAGGACTTTAAGATATTCTGCATTGTCTTCTTTTGTCTTTTATTTTTTATGGAAACCTTCTGTTTATTAGATCATTGTTTCTTTACCAGTACTGCAATTTCTCTTTGGTGTGTTTTAGAACTTTCTATTAAGGTTTTGCAGCTTCGTTGCAACATTTCTAAGTGTATTTATACATTGTACTTATTCTTCCCTACTTATGTGAGGGTTTCTTCATTTCTGGAAAGTTTTCAGCATTCTCTATGTGACTATTAACTCTATCATCCTCTCTGTAATCTCCTGGAACTTCAAGGAGAAGTATTTGGGCCTAATTTTGTGTTCATTATCTCTTAATTTTTCTTTTCTCTTCTTGACTCATTAATTCTCAGTGATGATCTCTGAACCATTTATTTTTTTTTTAATTTCCAATGTTTGAGGCTATTTATTGCAGTATTTTTACATTAACAAAAGCAAGGAAACAATCCAAGTGATCATACATATGTGTGGATATGCACATAGAGATAAAAATATATAGTTTCCCTATTGAAAGCATGCTGCACATGTTACTTTAATTTTTTTATACTTATCAAACAACATATCTTGGAATATTTTCATGTTTTAAAACATGTCTTGAAATATTTTCTATAATTTCACAATGGTCTTTGTTTTTTTATTGGTTGTTCAAAACATTACAAAGCTCTTGACATATCATATTTCATACATTAGATTCAAGTGGGTTATGAACTCCCATTTTTACCCCAAATACAGCTTGCAGAATCACATCAGTAACACATCCACATTTTTACATAATGCCATATTAGTAACTGTTGTATTCTGCTACCTTTCCTATCCCCTACTATCCCCCCTCCCCTCCCCTTCCATCTTCTCTCTCTACCCCATCTGCTGTAATTCATTTCTCTCCTTGTTTCTTTTTCCCTTTCCCCTCACAATCTCTTATATGTAATTTTGTATAACAATGAGGGTCTCCTTCCATTTCCATGCAATTTCCCTTCTCCCTCCCTTTCCCTCCCACCTCATGTCTATTTAATGTTAATCTTTTCCTCCTGCTCTTCCTCCCTGCTCTGTTCTTAGTTGCTCTCATTATATCAAAGAAGACATTTGGCATTTGTTTTTTAGGGATTGGCTAGCTTCACTTAGCATGATCTGCTCTAATGCCATCCATTTCCCTGCAAATTCCATGATTTTGTCATTTTTTAGTGCTGCGTAATACTCCATTGTATATAAATGCCACATTTTTTTTATCCATTCATCTATTGAAGGGCATCTGGGTTGGTTCCACAGTCTAGCTATTGTGAATTGTGCTGCTATGAACATCGATGTGGCAGTATCCCTGTAGTACGCTCTTTAAGGTCTTCAGGGAATAGTCCGAGAACGGCAATAGCTGGGTCAAATGGTGGTTCCATTCCCAGCTTTCCCAGGAATCTCCATACTGCTTTCCAAATTGGCCACACCAATTTGCAGTCCCACCAGCAATGTACAAGAGTACCCTTTTCCCCACATCCTCGCCAGCACTTGTTGTTGTTTGACTTCATAATGGCTGCCAATCTTACTGGAGTGAGATGGTATCTTAGGGTGGTTTTGATTCGCATTTCTCTGACTGCTAGAGATGGTGAGCATTTTTTCATGTACTTGTTGATTGATTGTATGTCCTCCTCTGAGAAGTGTCTGTTCAGGTCCTTGGCCCATTTGTTGATTGGGTTATTTGTTATCTTATTGTCTAATTTTTTGAGTTCTTTGTATACTCTGGATATTAGGGCTCTGTCTGAAGTGTGAGGAGTAAAGATTTGTTCCCATGATGTAGGCTCCCTATTTACCTCTCTTATTGTTTCTCTTGCTGAGAAAAAACTTTTTAGTTTGAGTAAGTCCCATTTGTTGATTCTTGTTATTAACTCTTGTGCTATGGGTGTCCTATTAAGGAATTTGGAGCCCGACCCCAAAGTCTGTAGATCGGAGCCAACTTTTTCTTCTATCAGGCACAGAGTCTCTGATTTGATATCAAATTCTTTGATCCATTTTGAGTTAACTTTTGTGCATGGCGAGAGGAGGGGATTCAGTTTCATTTTGTTGCAAATGGATTTCCAGTTTTCCCAACACCATTTATTAAGGCTCTGTTCCATTTTGCTGATTCTTTCTTAAGTTTTATGTGATTTATTATTTAGCCAATCTCATAATAAGTTCCAATTACTATGTTTTAGGTTATTTTTCATGTCTGCTTTTTCTGTCTCACCCTTTCTTATTTTTACATCATTTTGCTATGTTCTCCTTTGTCTCTTCAAGCAGCTTTTAAACACACTTATGTAAGTTGACTTCATGTTTTTCCATTCCCTCTTCTCTCTTTGTTAGGCATGCACTACCATGGGGGAAGGGAAGCCTGATTTTCATGGAGCCAGTATCTCGCTTCCCGTGTCATTCTTTCCTATGGCCTTATTTCACATCAAAGCTGTCCATGAACTTTCCTTCTCTGGCTCATGGGACGTCTCTGCAAAGTGGTTTACGGATTGCCTCCATGCAAACTCTGCTGCAGTCCCTGGCTCTCCACCCCTGGGGGAATGTAAATCTGAGTCCAGCAGCCCCGTGTTTCAAAGGACTGAAGTTCTGATCATAGAGGTTCTAGTTTCAGCCAGGTTGGGAGTGCTCAGTTTGCTCCTTGCTATGACCAAGGTTAGCAGACAGACCCCCAGTCTGTATTCATAAACAGGCAGCCATTTTCCAGCCCCTGGTTTCATGGAGAAACTCAATTTGTGTTCAATTTGTCCTCCAAAAGCTTGTTCCCCAGGCCCATACAGGTGTCAGAGGCTCGGTATCTGGAGCCACTGCCTGGGGCCGTCTCAGTTCAGCTATTCTCACTTCTGGAATTTGTCTCCTTGATCTTTGTACCTTTAAAAGTATTTTAAAACCTTTTAATCAGAGTTTCTTGACGTTTGGAACAGAAAAAGTGATTTGCTATGTTTGATCTACCAATTTGACTAGAAGTCAAGAACTCTTTAAAAGAAATATTCCATTTTATTTTAAGTCTTGAAACTTCTCTGTCTCTCTGGTCCCAGCTTGACACAGAGACGTGGGAGTGAGACTGAGGTCTGGCGTCGCTCCCACCCACTTATACGGGAGCCAAGGAGCCTCCTAGGAGGGTCAGACTGTGGTCCAATAGTAGCCTTCACAATGTCACAGAGAAGCTGAAGCCAACAGCAATAAATGCATCAGAAAACAAATTGCAGTGAGGATTTCAGGAACGCAGACTGGATCAGCAACTTTTTTGACAAGTGTAGCACTGGAAAACAAAATGTTGTCTACATTTCAAGAGATTAAAAATCTGTTAGGCCAAGCCACCAAGCAGCAATCCCCTAGAGGACAGTGGCTTCAGAGGAGATGCCAGTTCCCTATAAGCAAAAGCAAGGCAAAGCACAGAGCAAAGGTTTTCCAGTAAGTAGCAAGAAGTGGAGCCTGGCAAGACTGGAACAGCTCCTACGAAGTGGAAGGTGCACTGACCAGCACCTAGCCTGCATTGCCTCTTGCTAGATAGATGCGGGCTGGCTGTAATGAGACTACGGGCATTAGGGTGAAAGAGGTACGCGGCATGCAGCTTGTAACAAGGACAGAGGTAAGTGGCAAAAATGCCCCATGGTGGTTAAGAGCAGGTGAAGTGGAACCACGTGGCAGTAGAGATGGGCTGCAGCCTGGACAGCTTTGGGAGCCCACAGGAGACATTCTGACGGTGTGAAGCCCCACTTCTGTGTAAATGGGAGCTTTTCAACCAGACAAATTTAATTCCAGATTACAAAACGCCCTAAGATCAAGGAAGGCCTAATAACACTTGGTGGAGAATTTCAGTAAAATGAAAGAAACATTCGCAGATTTTTAGAAGAGATGACAAACAGAAGCTGAAATAGTAACAACAAGGAGGACCTTGAAATTAGACTCTTCCACCCTACCCTCCCGCACGGTCACAGCCACTGTGCCAGGAAGGTTCAGTCATCATGTCTTTATAAACAAGGAATTGAAACTTGAAGTTAATAAATTAAGGTAACCGGTTCAGAGGCATCAGAATCTGAACTCATAACCACCTTATTCCAAAGCCAATGCGCCTTTGACCCGATTTCCTGTGTCATTTCCCCCCGGGGCAATATCTATGTTATACCTACGTATACGTTTTCTTGTTTATTGTCATGCCAATGAGTTAGGAGCACGTTTTCAAATTTTGCAATCACATCCATCTTATGGTTTTTATAATATGGATAGAAATATGAAACAAGGCATTTCTTTGGCAGTGAGCTTAGGAAGTACACTTTATGGTGATTTATTTGCCTTTTGTTCCCCATCTTTTTTCTGAAATCCACCTCATGTGAGTTCTTTGGGGACAAGTATTTTGACTCACTACTCTTATGTCCCTAGCACCTTGTAGTCTCCTCTCACAATGTGAGAATTTGAGAATATTTTATAAATGAATAAGTGATCAGGGGAAGTATTTGTGTAATCCAGTAATTACTGAAGGAGGGGTTTTTTTAGAATATCTACTTATCACTTAAATGCTGGGAGTTACTGAATTCCCTTTACTTATTATATGATTTTTCCAACCCTTTCAGATCTAATGCATTTTGTGCATATACATCTGATAACGAAGGGTTTAACTTTTCTTTCATCCTTGAATGACAGTTCTCAAGTGGAAGAGACTTTCTTTATAAGGTAGTCAATCTGGGCCTTTTACCATTGATAAAATTTCGATTTGAAAATTCTGGAGAGTTAAATGATCCACGGAGACTTACAGGGATAGACAAGAAAGGAGTTAGAGCAGGAATTCGGGTCTCAGACTTCTCAGCATGGGGTTCAGTCTATCCCCCAGTTACGAATCTCCCAGCATTCTCCATTCCCCACAGAGAACTTGTCTGTCCCTCTGACTGAGTGCAATAAATATCCATTAGATTCAATTTAATGTCCCAGCACACACACTGGAGGAAGACCATGTTCTGCCAGTAGGAATTTAGCCTGCAGTTGCCAAAATCAGGGCTGGGGTTGTGGCTCCGTGGTAGAGCGCTTGCCTAGTGTGTGCTAGTCCCTGGGTTCGATCCTCGGCACCACATAAAAATAAATAAATAAAATAAAGATATTGTGTCCAACTACAACTAAAAAATAAGTACTTGAAAAAAATTGCCAAAATAATATTAGAATCATTTGCACAAGTGAACACACATATACACATATACATAGCGAGCCAATATCTCAGTATCTAGCTGCTGAAGATTTGTGATCATGGAAATGTTTCATTAGCTGAAGCTTCACTTTTGAGCAACAAAAAAAAAAAAAAAAAAAAAAAATCTTTTTTCTCTGCACATTTCCTGAAGTGGAACCGCAGGGATGAGAGGAGGTCTGCCGGTCTCTCTAATGATCCCCTGGAGAGGTGTTTGGTTCTGGCGACAGTGTCCTCCTAATAAAAGCAGCCCCCAGACCTGCCCGTCACTAGGCACGTGTCACTGGAGTTGGGTAGCCACACAGGCTCTTTTCCAATCTTGACCTTGCCCTTCTGGCCTGTGGGCTCAGAAGGAGAAGACCAGGGGTTTGGCAAGCAGGATGCTCCAGTCTGCCTCCTGCTGGAGTGCAGAGTCAGCCCCAGGGAAGACCAAGTCTCTGAGCTAAGTAACAGTGACAGAGAATTTGCCCCTGCAGAATACAGAAATGAGCACCGGTCAGCTCATTCCAGAATGAACACTGGAGAAAGAGCCACAGACTAGCTGGTCCACTTCATCATTCTGCAAACTCTCCCTCTGTACAATTTCACTGTAAAGTCACTTTCCATGCAATATTTTAAACAAAATCTTAACAAGTTCCCATTAAACTTGAATAACAGCATGATATATTTCCGTAAACTCTTATTTTATCCATGCTCAGAGTGCAACTCATTTAGTGTGTGCTACAGGGAACATACCACTAACAACATCTGGTTTGCCCTTTGGGGTTAAGAATTCAGAACATTAAGAACAGAGATCATTTTCTCCCCTGGGGTCAAGGCCTAGGCTAAGAATGTTTTCAAGAGTGGAAAGTAAAATAATCAGAAAAATAGGCCAATTTTCCTTCTGCCACCCAAGCATCCCTAAATAGAATGACGTTTTACTTAAGGGTTTGGTGTATGATTTCAATAGAAATCACTTTGCTTATCAGGCGGGTTCTTTTACTACATGCTCTCTGCATAAAGACTGGAGAAGTGGTGTGGAAGAGACCAGCAGATGGTGGGGAGGTTTCCCTGGTGGGCTCCGTAGGAAAACAACCACCACAGAACGGGTTCACACCTTTGTATGTGAACCTAGGTCTCTCCAGGGAGGGGAAAAGGGCAAATCTCTACTGACATCAAAAGGCCATAAAGGGGCTTTATATTGCAATTCCAGATCTGGGGCAACTGAAACGTGAGACACAGAGTGAGCGACTAATAGCAGGACTGTGCATGGACACCCTTTGATTCACAGGCATTTAGATCAAATTGGCACCCATGGGGGGAGCATGCGCTGAGAAAAGTCTAGTAAGGTATGTCTGCTCATGGAGCATCTACTCCCATGGTCTGTCCACCACCAAGCTCCTCCTCACCTCCTTGGCAAGGAACAGGTGAAGAGAAAGGGGAGCAGAGGGCTGGGGTGATGCAGATTTGATGCAAACAGAGGGATGTTTATGGAATCCAGCACCCCAACAAGCATGGATATTAAGTTCCATGAGCAAAGCAGACACACATATAGGCAGCACACTTACAAAAATATATGGGAATGAGGAACAATGTGTGCTCATATGTGTAGTGCATTCATCTGCGATCACATTTTTTTATAAAAATAGATGTTAATTTTAAAATTATTTGTATAATAATTTGTATTTGTACAATAATGTGCATTGGGGTGCACCTATAGGTGTGTATTGGTAAATAGACAGAAACTCTTAGAGAAAAGAGAGAGGAATGCAAACCAGTCAGCTAACATGGGTTCCCAGAGGATAGCAGAAAGGTGTGTGGGGGGGGGGGTGTACACATCTGCATGCACATGCATGCACACATGTCCATATACTCTCAAGTGCACACACATGTGTGCATGTGCATCCACATGCACAGGTCCATGCACACATGCGTATGTGCACACTCACTTCCATTTGTTCATGCACACCACACTATAAATAAATAGATTGACTGGTATGAATTATAGATGTGCATATATATATGCATAAAGCAAAGCATGAAAAAGGTTCATTAAAAATGCCTAGTGGTGACTATCTCAGAGGGTGGATTTGCTTTCTTCCTCATACATTCCCAGCATTGTTTGAATATTTAATAGTGCACAAATGATATATGAATACTCACATACTATTTGCATAATTACAAAAAAAAAGTACTTTCATTGTGAAAAGCCTTGCCCCTGAAATGTCACCGTTTCAAAGCACTAAAGAAGTAGCTGCCAAATGTAATGCAGAGCCATGTGCCTCCTATGTACCAACTTCCCCCACAGTCAAAATGCAAATCTCTTCTATCTCCCTCCCTCCAACCTGAAACACACCTTTTATCAGCCTCAAAGTTTCATCTATAATGTGAAATTCCTTATATGCTGAAGCAAATATCTATACCTGAGTAAATACAGCTGCACACGCTAATGTTTCTCACTCAGCAAAGCGGAATCAGCTCCAGAAGTCCCCTCTCCCCGCCCTCCCCCTTCACGCTCACCCTTGCCCTTCCCTGCTATAATTCCTTCCAGGCACTGTTGACCCTGGTGGGTCTGTTCTGACCAGTCTTTTTTTTTTTTTTTTTTTAATTGTAGATGGACACAATGCCTTTATTTATTTATTTATTTTTATGTGGTGCTGAGAATCAAACCCAGAGACTCGACCTACTAGGCAAGCGCTCTACCACTGAGCCACAACCCCAGCCTTTGACCAGTCTTAACACCCAGATTTTGTTTTTAATGCACTATTATCTTAGTATCTCTGTGATTCTCGGGACCTCAAAGTATGACCATATTTGGAGACAGGACCTTGAAAGAGTTGAGTTAAAATGAGGTCTCCAGTGTTTCCAAATCCAGTCAGACTGGTGTCCTTATAAGAGGAGGAAATTTGGGCACACAGAGGCAGCAGGAGGCACTCATAGAGGAAAGACCGCAGGAGGCACTCATAGAGGAAAGACCGAGTGCACAGCCAGGAGGCAGCTGTGTCCTGGATGTGGAGGAGAGGGGCCTCCCCAGACACCAACTCCGAACACGCCTTCATCTTGGACTTTCGGCCTCTAGAACCTGGGAAAACGCATTTCGGTGGAGAAAGCCACACAGGCTGCGGTATTTTCTTAATGGCCACAGAGCAAACTAATGCAGGTACAAAGTTGTGCCTCAACCCCAACTTAGAAGCTGTCCTTCCCCCTCTTCCCTTGTTCCATCCCACAGAATGTCCCAGCAAATAGTGTTGGTTCAACCTCCCGAATGTCTCCCAAGCATTCCTCTTATCACTGCTCCAGTCACCTTAATCTGAGCCGCCAGGATCCAGCGCCCACCCCACAGCGGTGCGTGCCCATCCGTCTCCAGGCCACCAGCCCCAACACCACGGCTAATCATCAGACAGAGGTTGCGAACCGTAAGTCAGGCTTAACACTCCACTGGCCTCTAATTTCACTTAGGAGACACTCTTAACTCCTTCACCCGACCTGAATTTCTATGTGGCCATTCCCCCATGAACTTGTACCACCATCCCCCAGGACTACACTCAGCCGTGTCATCTGTTTCCCTTGGCCAAAGCCAATAAATTGTATTACATAACAGTTTCTCCAGCTTCAGGGCTTTGTACGGGTTGTCCCCGCTGCCCCGAGTCCTGCGATGGGCCCCTTCTCTGCCCTGACCACCCAGTGCGGAAGGGCTCCCTATGACCTATACTCCCACACTTTCTACTCCATCCGTCTCTTCTCTTCTCTTCTCTTTTCTTTTTCTTGTCTGGAGATTGAACTCAGGGGTGCTTTACTGCTACATCTTCAGGAAAGTAAGAGGATGAGTTGAAGCATGATTTTATTTTTTATTTTGAGACAAGTTCTCACTAAGTTTCTTAGGGTCTCACCAAGTTGCAGAGGCTGGCCTTGAACTTGCGACCCTCCTGCCTCAGCCTTCCAGGTTGCTGGGATTACAAGGCATGCCCCTCCGTGATGCTATTTTCTTTAAGTACTGATTTCCGTCTGAAAGGTATTATTGATCAGTGTGCCTACTTGCTAAGTTTTTTGCCTCCTTCCACTAAAAGGCAGGCTCCCGGGGCACTGTGCGCTGAGGACTGCGTGAATGGAACAGTCCCTGGTAAGTGCTCCACCACCACATTCATGTGTGTGCCAAGCACCAGGAACCTAGTAGGTGCTCAATGATTGTTCACAGAGTAAAACGGAGGAATAAAACCATGTGTCAAATATGTGAAAATCACATCTTTAATGGAGACGAATAGGAGCATACTAACTGAATGTTTTCTTAAAGAGATCATCTGTCTTTGAATTCCATTCTTGCTTAATCTAAATTCTAAATTACTGATCAGATGCAATCAGTTTGGATCACACTCATGAGCACCATTACAATAAAGGTTTTCTTTTATAAAATCATTGTCGGAAATATTTCCAGGCCTCTTCATTTAGATAGGGGCTTTAAGTCTTATCTAAAAAGGTTCTCCAAGATATAAAGCTAGGAATTATATTTACAAAAATTTTAATTACATAACATCCATTATTATTATATAACATCAGTTATTATTAATTTACATTAATTTACATTAATTTTTTAAATAGGATATTTATATTAATTTTAAAAATAGGATACAAAATATAAATACAACATGGCCACCCCCAAGAAATGCTTACAATATCAGACACCAAGAGAACCCAGATTAAACTAAACCTCGTTTCCATCTCCCTTGCTGCAAGGGATAGCACCGTTTGCTTAGTGATACATTAGCGGAGTTCCTCAAAAAGCTGTAATTTTCCAAATAAAAAGATACAGATTCGTCTGATTCACCATGAAGATCCACTGTGTGCTTGGAGATGGTGCAACCATCCTTCGACCCTGAGTTCAAAAGCCACCTGCAAAGGACAGGGCCGGGAAGTAGGACTGTTCCCTGACTGGCCATGGGTACACCTCCCGCTTCCTAAGTCTCTGCCTCCAGACTGATCATGAGAAAAAAAGCTTCCTATTTAGTGAAGGTTCTGCAATAATGATTCTGTTACATACAACTGAAAACTATCCTGATACAAAACAACATCCACAAAAATGAGTAGGTCCATTTCTTTATTTATTCCACTGTTTTTACTCAGTGCTGGTTTTGTGTTGGAAACTGTGCCAGGAGCTAAGTAATCACAGAAGAGAACGAGACACATTGCTTCTACCTTTCTGTAACTTCCCCACGAGATTAGGAGAACCAAGCATTTCACCAAGGAAAGAAAAAGAGACTCTGGGTCTACCCATTTTTTTTTTTTTTTTCGTACTAGAGATTGAACCCAAAGGTGCTTTACCACTGAGCCACAACTGAGCCACATCCCCAGCCCTTTTTTAATATTAATTTTGAAACAGAACCTTACTAAATTGCTAAGGCTGGCTTTGAACTTGCAATCCTCCTGCCTCAGCCTCCGGAGCCACTGGGATATCAGGTGTGTGCCACCGCGCCCGACTCCACTCATCTTCTAAGGTTTCTTTCCCTTAGTTCCCAGCTATCTGCCCCATCACCTACAGGCATTCCTTCATAGGATGCCTTCTATGAAGGAACGCCAAGACTGAGAAACATTAAGATGATGCTGCTTTTAAAAAATTTGTTCATAACACATTTATTGAGAATGGCTATAAACAAAACATGGTAGTAGGTTTGGTGGAAAGCAAGAGGATGAATTGAAGCCTGATTCTTTTTGCCTACCCCAGCTACCCTCCCCAGCAAGATTTAGCAAACAGTTGGAAAAGGTAATATGCTATACAGTGCGCAGTAATAAATATCACTATAAAGGCACACTTAAAGGTTTTTTTAGAGAGTTTGGAAAATAAACACACATCTTTTGATGGGCGTAGTGGGGAGACTGGCATGCATATTTTGATAGAAATCTAGGAAAGAGGGAGAATCAAGGAAGTCATTTAGGAAGAAGAGTCAATGAGCTTTCAAGTATGGGTCACAGGCAGCCACTCTAGGACACGGGGAAAGGAATTCTGGCTGGAGGGAACACTGTGACAGAAGGCCTGGTTATGGGAAAGTTGGGCCTGGATGTGGGTATTGTTTATTTATTATTTGCTCTTTTGTAGATGGACATGACAGTAGAGTGCATTTTTACGTATTACACATACATGGAGTATACTTCCCACTCTTGTGGTTGTATATGATGTGGATTTCACTGGTCGTACGTTCATACATGAATATAGCAAACTAATGTCCAATTCATTCTTCTGTCTTTCCTATTCCCCTCCCCCTCCCTTCCCTTCATTCCCCTTTGTCTAATCCAATGAACTTCTATTCCTTCTTCCCCCTTATAGTGAGTCAGCATCTGCATGTCCCAGAGAACATCCAGCCTTTGGTTTGGGGGAATTGGCTTATTTCATTTAGCATGATAGTCTCCAGTTCCAAGATGCTGTTTTTTAACATCCAAATATGAATCATGATCATAGGGTAAAAAGAATGGTGATCCGAGTGAACCAAAGTAAGAGAGGCAGAGATGTTGAGCTACAAAAATCATGTAAACAGAGCAAAGAAGCAAGAATTCACCCTGCCCAGGAAAACAGGGCAGGTGGGGAGGGAAGGTGGTGGGAGAACTGTGGTGGGCAGATAGTGGGAGATGAATCGAGCAGATCCTGGGGAACAGGTGAAGAGAAGGGAACCAGCCCTGAGAAAAAGCATGGCCTCCACCTTTCAGGGAACCAAAGGAAATCTGCTGACAGGCGTCCGTTCAGGTAAGCGCAACACCCAAAGGCAGACTCGTGCACTCTTCCCATTGCTGCAGAAGGAGGGTTTGCTGATCACAGCTGTCTGCTCATCCCTGTGGATCATCCAGAAGGATACTGACTTCCCTAAACACCCTCAGAAGGCCTTCACAAAGAGGGTTGCTTTGTGTGGTTGCATGGATTGGGCACTGAACAACTTCAGAGGGATCTTTCACACAGACGTAGTGCATTGTGCATGATACCTTCTGCAGTTGTGCAATATGGTACTCCTGGTCATGAGAAAGCCCCTTCTGGATACTTCAGAATACTTACAGCTGTCCTCCAAAAAGGATAGTGTATGGGACCTATATTGCCAGAAAGGCAAAATGGTATAAAAAGAGAAGAAAACTCTAAATATTGGAACAAAGAGGAAGATAAATCGCAACACTTCTGGCGTGATGGAGGTCAACAGTCCACTCCTCCTTCGCAGGGACATTAAACTTGTTTCTCCAAACTGCTGGCTTCTCCCCAACCTGCTAAGACTGACTACCCCACAACACACCCAGCCACCTGCCCTTAACAGAAAAGCTACAGAATCCAACAGAAAGTAGAATCCTGGTAACAATGTGGCCAGATCCAGAAACCGAGCCTTGAGGAAGCCTCAGCCTGGAATGGCGGTTTGGGAAACTCGCGTTCCCCATTAGACATTTCCAGGAAATTGTTAAGAGCGTCTCAGGGGCTCTGGCTCCCCGCCCTAAGGGAAGGCTGTCCGGGGGAGTGCCTGCTCTGCTTTCTCCATGCCGGCAGTCACAGGAAGGAGGCTTTGCTCCCTTCTGCCTCTTGCAGGTTTCTCTGTCACTGGAGTGTTCCCGTTAGTGTCCATCTGGGCTGGGCTTGTGATGTCAGCCATGGACCACTGGCCCCCACTCAGCCTGCTCCATTGGCAGGATGCCACCTTGAGAACGCTCACCTTGGTTCTGTGCACCAACACAGGTAAGGAGCCCGCCTCACACCCCAGTGCATAACAGGCCTCTCCTTCACAAACCCTGTACGGCTGTCATTTACATGATAGAAGTGGGGTAATGAGGTCACCTCTCCCACACTGATTCAGGTTACCGTCCTGACAGTATTGACCCCTTGAAGGCAGTGGATGTGACTGATTGCTCACCAGCATGTCTCCAGTGTCTGCTAGGTAGCCCAGATCATCCTCCACTTACGATGGGGTTGTCATTCCGTAATAAGCTGGAAATACCCTAAGTCGGAAATCCATTGAATGCACCTGACCTCCTGAGCATCCTGCCTCAGCCTAGCCTACCTTAAATGTGCACCGACTGTTTACATCAGCCTACAGCTGGGCAACATCACCCAACGGTGTTAATATGTTTTCTGTTGCTGCGAGAAAAAAACCTGAGAAAATCAGCTTAAAAGGAGAAAAGGTTTCTTTTGGTTCATGGTTTCGGGGGTTTCTGTCCATAGTCAGTTGGCTCCATTGCTTGGGGGCCTGGGGTGGCACACAACACCATGGTGGGGAACATGTGATACAGCAAAGGGGCTAGGTTCCAATATTCCCGGCAAGGCCGTGCCTCAGGGACCTAAATTCCTTCCACCAGGCCCCACATCCTAAAGGTCCCACCATCTCCCAATAGTACCACACTGGCTGGGGACCCAGCCTCTAACACACATGTCTTTGGGGAACATTTAATATCCCAGCCATAACACACACAAAGCCCATTTTTTTTGGTGAAGTATTGAACATCTCACAAATATTATACTGAAAGTAAAAAACAGAGTGATTGTGTGGATAAGCTTTCACAGCATCACAAAGACCTAAATCCAAGTCAAACCATTGTGAGTCAGGGGCCATCTGTACATCTGCAGTTGAATGCTGGTCCGAGAAAGCACTTCTGTCTTGTTTTATATGCCAATAAAACACTGATGACTTCTAACAGGCTCATTTGGAATGACAGCTCACATTATGTTCAAGTAATCATATGACATTAGTAGTTCACAATGTTTAGTTTGTGTAATGTTCTTTAAAAGATAATAGAAATCCTTTAACGTAGCTCTTACAGAGCTTTCTTTTCTGTGGACACTGTGATAAAAGAGCAAAGAGTGAAAACTGCATCTTCACTATAAAGCATCCAAGTCTTACCCGAGGCTCAGAGATCACCTTACAGGTCTTACCCTAGAACCCACTAGCCATAAGCTCCCTCTAAGCAGGCTCTCAACCCCAGCCCGACTCACATTCTGGACTGGATAGCTCTTTGTGGTTGGGGATGTCCTGTGTATTGTAGGATGTTTGGCAGTATCCCTGGCCTCTAGCTACCAGATGCCAATAGTCACCCTCCTCTTAGTTATGACAATCAAACGTGTCTACAGACATTGCCAGAGATCCCCTGAGTAGGGTGGGCAGGGGAGATGGTGGAAAATGTTTCCATTTGAGAATCACCGCTTCGCCCGGGAACTCTGGTGGGACCTCTGTCCAGCACAGGCCAGGCCCTCTGCTTGGAAGGACTCCCATGAGCACAGCTGGCTTTCATCTTCATTGTCTTCATCAGATGATTTCCCCGCCCCAGTGACATTCCACCACTTGGGATGATCATGTGTCCCTGTATTTTTGTCACATTCTGCAGAAAGCAACTTCTGAATCCAAGTTTTCATTATTTCAAATCATGCACTTTGGGGAAAAGAAAGGCACTAATTTGTCTGAGACATGCTCTTTGCAAAAGAGGAAAACCACCCAGCACACTGCTTTCCCAAACACAAATGCCCAAAAGTAAGAGAAGTGATGAGACCAGGGGCTTGGAGAGAGTAGATGGGTTTCCTCGTGAGGAGTGCAGACTCACCCCTTGCACGGGCACAAGTTCAGGAATCATCAAGAGGACAACACACATATATATAACAAAGTTTTGTTGTAGTAAGAATTTTGCAGAATAGGATGCAGCCGTAGTTTCAGTCTTTACCTGTTAGGTTCAATAAAATAAATGAAAATTGCTTCTGCTAAAATTATTTAAATCTAAAAATTATGGAAGCCTGGGAAATCAAATCAACATCCAATTTCCAGGTTCATATCTCTTTAAGAATTTCTGAATCCCCAAGGGAGGGCAATAAGTCACTTATGAAACCCATTACCTTGAATAGGAGTCTTGTTTGGTTTGTTTTGCTTTTAGTTGATGAGGAAGAAGTACATGAGGTTTTGAATGTGGAACAACCTATGAATTTGCCATAAAAATAAATGCAAACAGGGGAAGAGATGTCTATCCATTAAATTAAAATAGCTGTCTTAACCGTCTTTCTCAATTTGGTCAGTCATTCATATTGGGTCACCATAGGGTTGTTTTGGTCAACCTTCAGAACAAAAAAGAGAACAACAATAATAGCTACTATATTTCAAGCTCTCTGTTTGATTTTTTTTTTAAATCCCCACATATTGAGATCCCATAACCATCCCAAAAAAGTCAGGAAGAATGATTTTAAAAGCCCCATTTTACAGATAAGGAAGTCAACACCATGACAGATTGGTTGTCCATCTTTGAAGCTGAGATAGGCCAGAAAGTCCAGCTCCCTAGCCAACGGCCCCACCATGGTGTTAAATTGCTGGAGATACCAGCTGAGTGTTTGTCTATCAGTAAGTGAGCATTGTGAGGCTAATGACAGAGAAAATAAGACCAGAACCACATTATCCACCTTTTTTCCTGCTCCACTTGCCCACTGTCAATACAACAGAACTTGGAGAAAATCAACCTCAGATAACTGAACACATGAATCGCTTTCCTCTAAACTGATGGTCCTTACACCCAGTCTCTGTGGAAGGGATGAGTCAGTCACTGTCATACAGGAGAAAACACTCTCTAGATCCTTGGTCTCATGCCCTTCTCCTTCTTTCAAGCATTCACCTTTATTCTAGAAAGAGATCCCTTGTATGGTTTTCCTAGATAGAGGAACATCTTTCTTCCCCAAAAGTACATAATCATAATGACCCAAGGTGAAATTGGCTTTTCTGAGTGGCCTCCCCACTCCCCCCAGCCAAAACAGGTATACAGTTGTCCCTTTGTATCCATGGAGAACTGATCCCAGGACCCCCCTCAGATACCAAGATCTACAGATACTCATGATGTGGCATTTGCATAGAACCTGTATATATCCTCCAATAAACATTAATCATCTCTAGACTACTTATAATATCTCATATAGTGTAAATGCTGTGTAAATAGTAGTTAAACTGTATTGTTTAAGGAATAATAACAAGAAATAGTCTGTTTTCAATACAAATTCAATTTTTTCTGAGATATTTTCTATCTGCAGTAGTTGTTTTATGCTCTATTAAGCATGCTCCTCAGAAAAGAATAAGAAAATTTAAAAAAAAACTTTTTACAATTCCCTAAATATTTTCAGAATAAACTGTTTAAATTCCCTTTAGAAGAGAAATTCAAGTTCTTTTTAAGCCATAGTATAGATTTGATTTGTTTTTGTTTGATTTTACTTAGATATTGGGATTGCTTTAAAGAACAACAACAAAACCTAATTCCTCTGAACTTAAGAATTAAGGTTCTTGTAACTTTTTAAACAATGACAAATTCTAGGAAATATGATTCAAAAGTGAGCAAAAACTGAAAATGTGATTTTTATTTTTAAGTAGTATCTCACCCATCATTTATCTCTTCTAAAAAGTAAATGGGTTTCAAAAACACAACATCGCCACCTAGTGGCATGCATAGAAACCATGGAATCGTTATTGGGAAGGTGGAAAATTTCTTTTAAATCCTATCTTAACAAGGCTGGGTATAATAAATACATATATGCATGAATAAATAGGAGCGATTTTGCCACATCACTACAAGAGATGTACTTAATATGCCAATAAGTTTAAGTCACTCCATAAGTAATATGGAATGTTTGCAAAAGTTCACAAATTTTAAAATGTACTTAATGTGTCCCAGCTGGAATTCTGGCTCATCCTGCCTCTGACCGCTAAGTAGAATATAAAATCATGACATCTGGGAGTTTCAAGAGTCTGTACAGAATATCCCATCCAGGCTCTACTGTTTACAGATGAGGCCACTTAGTCCCAGAGAGGTGAAGCAGCAGCCAGCCCCCTACATTCAGGTAATGGCAGAACTGGGGATGATGCTCATTTCAGCAATGTTCATCTAATGAACTTTCCTTTTTTTCCTTTTTCCTTTCTTTTGTTTTGTTTTGTTTTGTTGCTACTGGGTCACAGGCGTGCACTTCCACACCCAGCTCATCTAGTGAACTTTCCTGTGCATCTGTTTTCACAGTGCCTATTATTACCAATGCCTATGATTAAGTAGACTCTGAATTCTCTTTTCTGGCTTCCAATGCCCACATCCTCATTCTTCATATCAGTACTCACAGACTCAAACAGCTACAGGATCCAAACAGGGACAAATGTGACAGTGGGGGGTGGTGTGGACTGTGTAAACTGGTCCTCCTAAAGCGTTTGTCACAGTGTTTGTCATTTACTTTTAAACATTTCGGAATAGATAATATGACACTGTATTAGTTCAAGCTGTCATTGCTTGAACTGAAAAAAAATGAAGGTCTGGGGTGAGCTGCTGGCTTCCTGACCAGCAGTCCACACCCTGAAAACAGCTACTACTGCGAGTGTTCTTGTTATTCAGGTGTCAGCCAACGTGGGAATTCTCTAGTGATCATCCTAACATCAAGAAGAGGTTTCCGTAGAACAAAAGATAGCACTCGCGTTGAGGCAAGATGGAAATTAGAAACGGGCCACCCTTGGCAAAGATAAATGTATTCAAGATATATGGATTGGGCCCTACCGCTCATTGCCTCAGCGGAGTCTAAGGCTCCAGAGAGGTCTGCCACCTTTACCCTTAGGATAATGTCCACTTTGCTTCTAAGGAGCCCTTGTTCTGCCATCAATTGCCCGATGCCAACTCTCAGACTGTAGAATTCTGCCCTGCAGTGTCGTCATGTCAACCTTACATAAACCCTTCAGGGCAGGAGGTGGTCTGAGATCCAAAAGATGGAGCCCAGAGGCTTCGGGGAGCTCACAAGAGAGATCCTGCCTGCATGTCAAATGGTCGTTCCAATAGTGCAAATGTGAGCCACTGAACTTTTCTCAGGCTTGCTCTTATTAACACATGGTAGTGTGCAGCAGTACGAAGGTTTAAGGGAAAGCCCCTGAGGCCAAGGAGTATTTATTTTTTATATTCTCTGAAGACTATGCTGTGGTAGACATCTGGTAAATTATTAGTAAATGATGCCCCAATTGGACAGATAGAAACTGAAAATTCCAGAACTAAAAAGAGAGTTTCAGTTTTTTCTCGTTGGAATGATGACATCTGCCTTCTATTTTGCCATAAGGATTAACTTTATGTCCCAAGGCAATCAGCCAATTTATAATGATGCATATTCACCTAGTATGTGACAGGTATTATACTAGGTATAATACAATGATAAAACAAATAGGTCACTGCCCTCACAGAGCTTAAAACTTAATCAAACCTTAGCCAATATACAATTTGAAGGTATGAGCTTTTTCATAAGTTTGAGTATCAACACACCTTTTCCTACTTCCAAATCAATTTTATTTACAACAAATGCTGAAGGAAAGGATGAATTCACTGACAGATTTTTGCCTTTACTTCCTCCAATTGCATTCTATAACTCTATTATTACTCTTTTTTGGGGTCATTTCTGGAATAATAAAGGAGAGTAAATGCATATGTACATAAAGAACATACAAAAATGCACTATATTAGTTTACTAGGGTTTCTATAACAAAATACCACAAACCGGGTGGTTTAAGCAAGAAAAATTTATTCTATCAGTTTTGAAGGCTATAAATCAAGATCAAGGTGTCCACAGAGCTGGTTATTCTGAGAACTGGGAGAAAGAATCTGTTCCATAACTGGCTCCTAGTTCCTGGCAGTTTACCATCAATTTTTGGCATTTACTGACTTGTATGTTTACCTCCCAATCTTTGCCTTTATTTACACATGACAGTCTCCCTGTGTGTATACCTGTGTTCAAAATTCTCCTTTCTACAAAGACACTGGCTATTTTGGAGTAGCCCCCTCAGTATGTCTTCATCTTAAACTGATTTTATCTGAAATAACTCTATTTCCAAATAAGGTCAAATTCTGAAGCAGAAGAGATTAGGACTTCAATGTATGCATTTGGGAAGGACACAATTCAACCCATAACAGGTAGTCAGATTAAAATGCTAAAAAGAAAATCCCAAAAGGGAGAGAGATACACCATGTTAGGGTAGGAGAACTATTTGCAATTAAGACAATACCCCTGATATAAGAAGTAAGAATAAAAGAATGAAGATGAGGAAAGAGAATGAAAAAATGGGGAAAAGAAAGGGAAGAGAAGAGAAGAGGAAGTGGAAGAAGAATTGGAATTTAGAATTGGAATTTTAATTAGAATTCAAATTGAGCAAGAAAGAAGTATTCCCCTCCAGCAACACAGAAGAGGTTAAAGATGAAAAATGTACTCTAGTAAAGTTCTGGCTAGGTAACAGGTGTGTGAATATTCCTGCACACAGACAACATATACTTGTGTGAAATGATACATAATTAGCTTCATGGAGCCCCTCAGCAAGTGTGAGAAGACACCTGAGATGGCGAAGCCCACCAAAATACACGGCCACGACCCAGTCCTGAGGAAGATACCCCAGGGTCTCTCCCTGAGGAGTCAGCACCCACAAACCTGCCCTGTTCTGCTGAGTTGCATGTACACACTTTTTCCTTTTATCATTTTTTAATCTCTCACCCAAAAAATAATATTGTAATTACAAAGTTTTACCAAATACTTCATTTATTCAAAAAAAACCCACATATACCTGTCCAGATGTGCTTTACCACGTCTTCTGAAATTCAAGGTAAAATGCACCCCAACATCTCTTCACCTCCACATCTGCACAGGAAGTCCGACCGACCCACTTGGAACACTTCAATTTTTACCTTCAAGCACCAGAGGCAGGTACAGCTTTTCTGTAGCTCATACTGGCTCTTAGCAAATCTTTGGGAGGGCTGCTAGCTCTGGACTAGCTGAGGGTAGTGAAGAGAAGAAAGCCCATAATTTTTCAAGAAATTTAGTATCATGCTGGGAGGAAGCAGCATTTCATTGCCTATCTACATTATTCTGCATGGGTTGCTCCAAGAGCTCAATCTTTCAAGTGGAAATAAATGTTATTTTGTTGAGCTAAAACCACGGTCAAGGCAATAGTCCAACCAACCCCAGATCTTACTTCTTCCACTCCTTCTCTATTACCCTCTGTCTCCCCCCACCCTTGACCTTCACAGGACCTCTCAATGTCTGTGTCACCTGGAATTTGCTTACTGTCTTGTGTTACTATGTCTTCACATAAATAATTTATACCTTCAACCAGCCTTTGAGGCCTGGTGGGCAAGGCCCACGTCTTCTAAAACAACCCCTCACCCACACAATCACCCACACTGGACCACACTGTACTATGTGGGATCAGCCTTTCCAAAGAACCACTTCCTTGTACTTCTCTCTTCAGGAATGTCAGCCGCTCTTGCAATAAGCAACATCTTGCAGCTTTAGTTGTTATTACCGATAATGAAGACGTGCTGGTGCTTCCCAGGGCCAGGCCTGGCTCCTCTGGCATTCCATCTCCACAGTGACACCCTGAGGTGGGGACTGCTGCCAACATCCCCTCTATATGGATCAGAGGACCAGGAATTGAAAGACGGAATGACTTGCTTAAGGTCACAGAGATCATAAGAGTTGGAGACGGGATTCCAACTCTGACCAACTGACCCAAACTTAACAAGTTTATAACTTCATAAATGTGATGACCACAATAGATAGACAGATAGGGTGAGTGAGCAGAGGTAAAGATGGAAAGAGAGAGACCTGCAGACAGATGCACACATCTATACCTGAACCTCAAATTGTTTTAACACGTATCTGTGAACATATCTATGTCTCATTCCATTACAACTTCTGGTCTCCCCATCATAAAATGACCAGATTAAGCCCCTCTTCTTAGTGGAGCCTTCCCTTCCACCTCTACAGAGAAGTCTTTAACATGCTATGCCTTAGCACTCACCCTGTTAGTCTATTTCTTCCTGAACTGCATCCAATTGGTATGTTTTCTGAAGACACAGAAACTAAAGAGGATGGTGTTGCCCTCAGCAACTTCCATTCTAAATGGGAAGAAAGAGAAACCTAACAAAGCTCACCCCAGTGCCAGGACAGAGCCAGCACAGACCTGTGGTAGGTGGAGAACTGCCACTGGGCACCTCTGCTCCTCTGTCTGAGCCTTCTCCAATGTGGCTCCACTGGTTCCCCAACTAAAGGGGCACTTCTTGGATCAAGGCCGGCTGGCCCCACAGTTTGCTGTGGCTGAGTGGTGCTGGGACAGTTCCGCGTCCAGCCATGAAGGCCATCTGCGCCTTCACGCCGTCTCTCAGAGCCCTGACATGGCTGAGGGAACAAGTCCAGACTCATCTCCCGTGGGATGTGCAGTCCCGACTGAAGCTCTGATAGGAGAGCTCCCAGCTGATACAGAAGCGGCCACACATAAGACAGAGGAGAGCAGAAGTGACCAACCAGCTGAGCACAGCGAAGTGTGCAGTCTCAACCAAATCATGAGCTAAATATAAGCCTCTCACTTTAAGCCACTAAGTTTTGTTGTCTAGCAACAATTACTAAGACTATGGAAGCACAGAAGCTTCTAACCCAATGCATGTCCACCCAGCACGACATAATATCTGCTAGATACAGAAAGGAGGAAGATTAATTCAATTTAAGTCAGGACAAACAACTAAACTTACTATTTTGCCCATATTTTTAGATATCCCAATATTGTTTTTCACTTTAAAATAAGAACATTAAGCATAAACACATCATCTGTCAATGACTTTACACTCTTGCATCTGGCATCATTGTGTCTCACGTTTGCATACTTGATATCTCCAGAGTGATTGATCATCGTGCATCGTTTAGCAACAAGGATCTGTTCTAAGAACTGCATCATTAGGCGATTTTGTCACGGTACAACGTCATAAGTCGTACTCACACAAACTGCAATGGCTGCGTCACCAGGGCCACCATCTTCCATGTGGCTGTTGATGGACAGATCCTCATGCAACCGTCGCTTGTTCCTGGACACTAAACGGCCCCAGTCTGCTTGGGTTTCAATTAAAATATCTTTTCTTTATAAAATTCCATGCTTTCTTCACTGCCAGTCAATCAACTATCCCTCTTCTGAGTCGGCTCCTCGGCAGCCTTCCTTGGGCATTGTCTGTCCTTGCTTGGTGTCCAGGTGCCGGGAGCCCTCCCTGCAGGTGTGGGGAGAGCTGTGGGTGGCAGGGGAGCCAAGGGCTCTTTCTGGGCCAAACGTGCTGTTAATCACAATTATGGGGGTTGCACAGCCTTCAAAATGTTAAACTAAACTGATGCTATTGGAGTGCAAGCGCTCCATAAGACAGCTATGACAAGCCATCCATTTGCAGGTAAGAAAGCCAAGGTTCACAAGAACGGTGCCAGCTCCCAGGTTCCCAGCCTTGGAGATCACAACCCAAAATCACCGTGCATGTTCCCAAGTCATAGGCATCTCAGCTTCAGAAGACAATTTTATTTTGATAATTTCTTTACTAACAATTCAGGAGCTTCCTTTGCTTTTGGATTTTGATTCTTATGAGGGATTCTTTGTCTTGTTTTTCTGTCTTTGGTTTTGTTTCGGAGGAGGGGTTGTTTGTTTGGTACCAGGGACTGAACCTAGGGGCACTTAACCCCTGAGCCACATCCCCAGACTTTTGTATTTTTTATTTTGAGACAGGGTCTCACTTAATTGCTGAGGACCTTGCTAAGTTGCTGAGGCTAACCTTGAACTCATGATCCTCCTGCCTCAGATTCCCCAGCCTCTGGAATTATAGACATGCACCACCATGTCCAACTCTTAGGAGTTTTTTAATTGGCCAGATCAGAACCACTAAGAAACAGTTCTTCCACATAATCCAGCTCAAGCTTAATCCAGGATTTGCCACTAGTATATTAAAAAAAAAAAAAAAGTAGTTACAAATCAATGGACATCAAAGGGTTCTTCACCATTTCCCTAGAAAGCCACCTCATTAATATTCCCCAGCTGAACTGAAGGAAGCTGTGCTTTGCAATCCTGGGTTTGAATCCCACCCACCTCTGTTCTCCCGCAGAGATCTGTAGCATGTTGCACACCACATAAGATGGGCTTCAATACAAGGCACATTCAAACATTCACAAAAGAACTAAATTCTCCTGCAGAAACAATGAAAAAGGAACTCTCTCCTTTCAACACGTCAGTTCATAGTAAGTGAACCCAAGATGATAACAACCAAGAGGCTGTCAAGCCAGCTTAATAATTCATAAAGCTGAAAAACACACATGGAAATCACTTCCGACTACAGACGGCTCACGAGGGCAAAAGAACATTCGTCTGTCTTCCCCCTTTAAAGTACTCCTAGAAATGCTGTGAGACGTGTTCTGCCCCAGCACAAATTTTGCTTCACACTGGAAAATTCCACAGGTCATTCTGCTCCGAAGTTGTCATTTAGAAAGTTTTACAGTCATGTGCACCTTGAGAACCTGTGAATTTATAAATCTGCCAGAGGCATAATGGCCCCTCAGACTTATCAAGTAAGCTACAGAGTGAAAATTGAAATGGTTGCCCAGAAAAGATCTAACTCTCCCTTCATCCACACCCCTGTGCCAGGCTCTGCCCCACCTCAGTTCTCTCAGCCCCAGGGTAGAAGCCAGGACTTTGGGCTGTAAGAGGGACATGGGAGAGTCCAGGGAGAGGGGCATGGTGGAAGTCCAGTCGATCACCCTCTGTGCCTGTGGATTCCATGCACACACCTTCAACCATCCATGGGCATTTTTTTAAAGTGCATCAGTGCTGAACATGCTCACATTTTTTTCTTATTATCTTTCCTAAACGATACTATATAACAACTTTACATTTACATCGTATGAGGTGTTAAGAGTCATCTAGAGATGATTTAAAGCATACAGGAAGAAGTGCATAGATTCTATTCAATACTTCACTACCTTACACATTAGACACTTGAGTGTCTGATCCCAGGTACCAGGGGTTTTGGTATCTTAGGAGTCCTGGAACCAGTGCCACCCAAATGACAAGGGACAATGGTATAAACTTTATTTAAAAAGGAGGACGAACAGTGGCTACCATTTCTTCCATTTAGGAGCCAGACCATCCATATTTGCCTGCTCTGTCACTAGCAGCCTCTCCCAGAACCCGGTTCCCACATGTGGGCTCCCTCTGCAAAGAGAGGTCATACCGAGTGTGAGCCAGAGGTGATTTGGGCCTGAATTATGAAGGAATCCAGAAGGTCCCAGAACACAAATGGTAGCAAGAAGCCTTTGTCTCCCTCCTGTCATGTAAGCGAAGGTATTGGAGACATCTTCTTGGCCTACAGTTTGGAGACTTGAAAAAGAAAGAAAATAGCAGAGGGTGTCAAAGGAAAGCTTCATTTACAGGGACCATACTTTGCTTCTGGATGTGGACAAAATACCTGAGAAATCAGAGAGACTCCAAGGGCAACAGGGAGGAGAGGAGGGGCGAGGGGCCCTGTGCCCTGTGCAAACCAAGTTCTCGCTGGGACCCTGTGTGAAGACTTTGCCATCTGCTGATGATTTAGAGGATGTATGTGCATCTTGCTCCCAAATGTCACTTCAGCAGAGATGTGTTCCTTTTAGCTAAGACACTGTCCCCTATTTAAATGCCCATTTCCCTTGTGATATGATACATCGGGCCTCGGCGGTTACGAGCAACTTATTATGAATCCATGAGGTCCTCAGAGAACCAACCACTAGACGTTGTAATGGCCTGGATCGTGCCCACCCAAAACTCATATATTCTGAGCAAAATGACCTATGGAATTTTCCAGTGTGCAACTATGTTTCGAGCAGAATATTTAAAGAGGTGATTAAGATACAGTGAGGTCCTTAGGGTGGGCCCTCATCCTATCTGACTGGTGTCTTTATAAGAAGAAGTGATGATACATGGAGAGACTCCAAGGATGCACGTGCACAGAGAAAGGGCCATGTGAGGGCAGAGTGGGAAGATAGATAATCAGAAGGCAGGAGAGAAGTCCCAGGAGAAACCGCGCCTGCTGGGACCTTGATCTCGCACATGATCTTCAGAACTTTGAGAAAATAAATGTCGGCTGTTGACGCCATTCAGTCTGTGCTTCTCGGTTTGCAATCAGAGTGGACCCACACAGACACTATGGGGAAGGACTGAGTCAGAAGCTAGAGGTCTCCAAACTGGATGGGCTTTCAAATCCATCTGACACTGACTTTAGAGGGCACCAACAGCAGAAGGGCTGGGCCCACAGAGGCTGGCACAGGCTGCAGGTATTGAAATCTTCCTTCTCCTGTCCTCGGCCTGCGTGCCTGAGGCTGGCAGGAAGCACACCTGGGCTCACCGATGGCTCTGCAGAATGGGACTGCCGGAGGCCAGGCTCGGAGGAAGAGGCAAGAAGAACCGAAAGGTTGGCCAAGGAGGAATTCTGTGGAGGCCGCTGTGCCTGCCCGGAGTTGGGGGTATGGGAGATGCTTCAGGGCACCCTGAGAAACCCTCAGGTAACAGAGACAGCAGAGCACACGCTCCGCTAAAAAATTAATGAATCAAAAATTTTAAAAGATTAAATCACAAAGAATCTCAGTCCGTTTTGAGCTGTATAACAAAATATCACAGACTGAGTAATTCATAATAAACAAAAATGTACTTCTTAAAGTTCTGGAGTCTGGGAAGTCCAAGAAAAGACAGTGGGTGGAGGGCTGGCATTTGGCAAGTATCTTCTTATCAGATCACAAGATGGTGGAGAGGAGTGTGCAAGAGAATTTGTCCTTTTATAAGGACTCACCTCAGATAAAAACACACACTCTTTTCTTTTTTCTTTTTTTTTTTGTGGTATGAAGGATTGAAACCAGAGGCACTTTACCACTAAGCCACATTCCCAGTCGTCGTCGTCATCATCATCATCATTATTATTATTTATTTATTTTTCATTTTGAGACAAGATTTCACTAAGTTAATTAGGTCTTCACTAAGTTGCTCAAGCTGGCTTTGATCTCACAATCCTCCTGCCTCAGCCTCCCAAGCTGCTGAGGTTACCCTTCCCCTCCCCCCCCCAAAAAAAGGCCACTCTTGAAATAACTGCACTAATCCACCCATGAGGGCAACATTCCCATGGCCCAATCACCTGCCATTAAGCGGCACCTTCCCACACGGGTGCACTGTGTATCAAGAGTCCAACACATAGACTTGAAGGGGGAACAGTGTGTTCGAATCATTGTAACAAAAAACACTTCTGAGGTTGGTCTCCAATAAACCCAAAAAGACTCAACCATCCATCCCCTTGCTGAGATATAATGGAGTCTATCCAAGCCCATACTAAGGCATAGAAATAATGAGATCAGGTTTCTCACTGATAAAGAAAGAAGCTTCAAAGAAGGAAATGTAGAAAGCTAAATGGATTCTATGGTGTTGGATTGGAATCTAAATTGTCAGTATAAACTTGTGATTTTCATAGAAGGATAGATTGATTGATTGATCAATTGATGATAGATAGGTTTGAATATGTGCACGTGCATGGATTACTGTACACATAAACTGCACCAATTCTGTCTGCTGAGAGGGCTAGAATAAATAATACCCAATAGTGGTAAACACCCTTAGCACTCAGATCTTGTTTCCATTTAATCAGTATAGAAGGAATGAGGGATATAAAAAAAATCACCATTAGATAAACATGACAATAACAGCGTTGCAGGAATAATCCACTAATGGATATTAATACTCAGAGGCTAACCAGATGTGGTAACTCACTCCTGTAATCCCAGTGTCTTGGGAGGCTGAGATAAGAGGTTTGTGAGTTCAAAGCCAGCCTCAGCAACTTAGCAAGGCCCTAAGCAACTCAGTGAGATCCTGTCTCTGAATAAAATATAGGAAAGGGTTGGGGATGTGGATCAGTGGTTAAGAGCCTCTGGGTTCAATCCCCAGTACCAAAATAAATAAATAAATAAAATTCAGAGGCAAAAGTTTCAAGAGAAACAGGATTTGTATCATCTTGATATATCTTCTTCAAGATATTTACTGACTTCTAAGGAAATGATAGCAACCTTGCAATGGAGAAACCCCAACAGAAATCACCTTCACCAAGAGATCAAGGTCAACATTACCAGTAATCAGACGTGTGGAAACCTACACTTGTGACACGATGCACTAAGGAGGATACAATTTCATGGGTATTCTTGACCGAAGTGTAGGCCCATCAGGAGAAAACTTCAAACAACACCAATGGCGTGACATTTAGCAAAATAACTGGAAAAAGCTCTTCAAATGTGTCCTTTCCAAGAAAGACAGGATGACGGAGGAAATATAACTTGCATGAGGAAATCAAGTGCAATGTGGGGTCCTAGGGAGGATTCGGGAACATTAGAGGAAAGCCCAATGAATTTAAAATAAGCTCTTTACTTTGTTAAGTACTAATGTTAATTTCTGGATTTTAATCATTGTACAGCTATGTAAAATGTTAACATTAGAATTACTTGGATTGCCTATATTATGTAGACTTTTCTGCAAGACTAAAATTAGTTCAAAGTCAACAGTTTCTTTAAAAGTAAGTCCAAACACTACTGAGTAGAGAGTTGGAATGAATTACTCTGCATTCACACAAGGGTCATTACAGTCTTGTTCATTTTAAAGTCTAAGCTGAAAACTTGTCTTTGAAACATGTAGTCTTAGAGAAAACAAGTTTCCCATGCACAGTCAGGGGCCTGAATTAAGAGCACGCTGAAATGTGTAAGCTCTTGCAATTTCCTCTTCAGCTCACACGCGGCTGCCACCCACCATTTGCTCAATTTACCATATGCTCTGTTATCTTTTACTTCTGAGAAATGTGTTCTGTGCTCTGTTTTATTAGTCTTCTACTTTTACAATAGGTTAAAGGGCTAAATCCCACTTTATGGCTTGCCTAGCAGGATGGTGATGTTTGCTTTTCTGCTGCCTAATTCCAAACAAATAACCACACAGTAGCAATTTCTCCCCATAAACTAAGGCCAGTGCAAAGGTAATTCTTTGCCAGACAGTTAGAGAGGGAAGCAGTTAAGGGATATGAGCTGTCATGAACCAGACACTCACTCTCCTGGACAGAGAGCATTTCATACATGCAGCGTTTGCCGTAGGGACCTGACTTTGAGCTGCTCCACTCTAGATGGGAATAAGTTTGGTTTAACGTTTCTGACAGAACTCCACAATGCACGTGGGAGGTGGGGAGAGGCAGTGATGAGGAGTCATAGCATGCGGGAAAGAGGAATAAGTTGTAAAAAAAAACAGACAACTAGCTTGTGTATTGCTTTGATTTTACAAGATACTTTTTTGTTTATCATCTCATTTGATATAACAAAACTTAGCAATATGTCAATGTTCTTATCCCTATGGTATAGGTAAGAAAACTGAGACCTTGAGAAAACAAAGAACATTTATTTCAGATGCCTGCTCTTAATAAAGAGCAAGTTTAGATGGAGCCAAGGCCAGCATCTATTTTGATACAGTCTTGAATTTTTCCAACACAAACTCTTGTTTTCTTTCCAAAAGAAAAAAAAAAAAAAAAAAGCCATCTCCATCTGTCATCTGAGAAGACTGAGGCCCCTAAGAGACAGTTCTTTTTGCAGTGTAAGCCACTTTCAACTGCCCTGCTCCTCCCCGCATGCTCCCTAGCTGTAATCTCTCAGGACCAAGGTGAATGGTAGGCCGTGTGCCTGTAGATGCTGCGTAGCTCGGAGCAGAGCTGAAGGAAACCAACCCAGGACATTGGCAGAGGAGACACCAATGTTCTTTCCATCTGATATTGATCGATGTTGCTCTCACTTATCAAGATGAGTTGCCCAGCCATGGTATTCTACTCCATTCAATGTATGTGATCCCCCCAAATTAAAACCCTACCCACGTCCTCCCTCCATGTACTAGGATTTTGCCATTGAGAGCAAAAGGGGTCCTCTGGGTGGAGGCCAGAGCACTCATGACAGTTAGCAGAGCCCCTCCAAGGCACATCGGCACACTCAAGCTTTCAGGAGACAGCAGCAACATCAAGATGCTGGCTGTGGGTCTTATTTGAGAGAGGAGGAACAGACGTCCTGGCCTCCGAAGAGCAAGAGCTCTGCATTTAAAGACCTTCATCTGCAACCAGATACAAGGGGACCCTCATGGGCTCACGTCTGTCACCTCCAAGGCACCTCCTTCTCTCAGAGCTGTGACAAGGCTTAGAAGAGATAGCTTACCCACAAAAAGCCTTGCTTGAGCTTAAACCATTAGCATGTGTTTATTCTTACTTGAGCCTGATTCCCCAGATTAGGTATAGATGTAGCCAACTCATGATGGTTCAGCTTACAATGGTTTGACTTTACAATATTGCAACTGTAAAGTGCACTTAGTAGAAATCATACTTGAATTTTGAATTTTGATTTTCTTCTAAGGCTAGTGATATGTGGCCCAATACTCTCTTGACCCTGGACAAAAGCAATGAGTTGCAGCGCCCAATCAGTCCTGCTATCAAGCAGAAAAAACCAGTGCTCTCCAGTGTGCCATGCTGCTAAGATGTACCATCATGGGTTCAGTGGATTTTTCAACTTACAGTATTTTCAATTCAAAATGGGCTTATCAAGAAAGAGTCCCATCGATGGCCGAGGAGCATCTGTACCTGGTGTGTGTTTGTAGATGACAATGCTAATGCACAGGTGCAGGGGAGGAGCATTGTGATACACAGACACCCAATACTGCTCCTTGTTCCTTCCTATTGCATATTATAAAATGGCACTTCTCAACTATGATCCTTAAGGACAAGCCCAAGGTTTAAGAATGATTATATATTGACATATGGTCCATGCCATTGCCATGATTCACAGTAAATTTGAAACCATAAGTGAAAACAAGCATGCAGGAATGCATGCTCTCCCAGGACTCTGGAAAGCACTGTGCTCTTCATTACTCTGTCAATCATCTCTGTTTCATCTTTTCCTGGAGGTTGGGCAATCTTGATTATTCACAAAGAAGACATTGGTTGTGTCTCTCAGGAATACTAAACATGTCTGATTGAATGTTTGTTTATTCTTGAGATAATCAGCTAATGATTTGAAAATGTGTACACAAATAAGTATACAAAACACAGGAAGGGGAATGCAGGATGTGTCTGAAACTTCTTACTTTCATAATTACTAAACAAAGGTAGAATAAGAAGTATTCCTTCCCCCTGGTGTGTTAATGTGCGAGTTCATAATCACTTAGAATTTGGGGAAATTACAATGCTATGGAAATTCAACTTGAAACCAGAAACTATAGGAAAGTTCCCATGAACTTAGTAAATGTTTTTTTAGTTGGCACTCAGTGATGAGGGGTAAAATGAAATAAGTAGGCTCCCACCTCACTAGCAGAACAGTAAAATTGGTACAGCCTTTCAGGAGGACAATTTGACAATATACCTCAGGACCCTTACAACTGCTCGCTCTTGGCAGCCAAGTAACTTCTACCAAGGAAATATTCTAGCACAATAATCCTAAATACGGAGAAAGGCTCCACACATCATAGAGGTCATCATGGTGTTCATTATAATAGTGGAATATTAGAAATGATTGAGAAATCACAGGGAAATCAATGAGTAAATGTTGTCTTCTCAGTGGGATGTTATGCATCCTTTCAAATTGTGTTTGGAAAAAGTTTTGCAGCAACATGGAAAAACTACTTGTGATAATACAACAACGGAACCAAAAAGATTTATGTTGCTGCTCTTTATTTTGCAGACATGTCAAGTACATAAGATAGCTGAAAAGCCAAGAGTTTTAATCAATAGTTTAAAAATACTCACTTCCTATAAGAAAATGATATTGTTGCTACTTAATAGAATTTGTTTAAATTCTAGGAAAACCACAAAAAATTACATAAAAGCATAATTGACATTCTAAGAGAATCATATGAAATGTTCAATTGAAATCAGAGAATGCAAAAAAAGAATATAAGACAAAATAAGGAAACAAAGAACAAGAGCAATGAATAGAAAAGTTACAAGTGTAGCAAAGCTAATCTTACAATTTCAATAATTATCTTAAATATGAATGTTCTAAATATATAAATTAAAATTGGGTACTATGCTGGTCACAGTGGCACATGCCTGTAATCCCAGCCTCTTATGAGGCTGAGACAGGAGGATAGAGAGTTCAAGGCCAGCCTCAGCAAAAGCAAGGCACTTAGCAACTCAGTGAGACTCTATCTCTAAATAAAATACAAAATAGGGCTGGGGATATAGCTTAGTGGATAAATGCCCCTGAGTTCTATCCCAGGTATACCCCCACCACTAAAAAAGAAAAAAGAAACATACCATGATTATACTAATTAAATACTAATTAAAAGGAAGATAAATAGATGGTTGGATTTCAGACAAAGCCAGACTTCAGAGAAAGATTATCAGGCAAACTCTAACTACTTGTTTTCAATATAGTTATCAAAACATTAGCCAGAGTGCTCAGGCAAGAAAAGGAAATCGAAGGGATACAAATAGGAAAAGAAATCAAACTATCTCTGTTTGCCAATGACATGATCTTATATCCAGAAGACCAAAAAAAAATAATAATAACACCAGAAGACTTCTAGAGCTGATAAATGCATTCAGCAAACTATCAGGGTACAAGATCAACACTTATAAATTAATAACTCTCCTATGATTGAGTCAACAAAGAAATCAAGAAAACCATCCCATTCACAATAACTTCAAAAAAGATAAAATAAAATACTTGGGAATTAATGTAGCCAAGGAGGTAAAAGAGGTCTACAGTGAAAATTACAGAGCACTGAAGAAAAAGTTAAAGAAGATCTGAGAGGGTGAAAGGTCTCCCATATTCATGTTTAGGCAAAATTAACATTGTCAAATGACCATACTCCCAAAACAGATACACAGATTCAACACAATCCTTATCAAAATATCTATGACATTCTTCACAGAATTAGAAAAAAAAAGCAATTCTTAAATTCATTTAGAAGAATAATGATCCAGAATATCCAAATCAATACTAAGCAAGAAAAGTGAAGCAGGAGGCATCATGATACCTGATCTGAAATTATCCTACAGAGCTGTGGTAAGAGTAACAGCACGGTATTGGCATCAAAATAGACATGAATTCCAACGGAACAGAGAGGAAGACACAGAGAGAAATCCACATACTTACAGCCATCTGATACTTGACAAAGGTGCCAAAAATGTATCTTTGAGGAAAGACAGCCTTTTTAACAAATGGTGCTTGGAAAACTATATAGAGAAAAATGAAACTAGAGCCATATCTTTCACCTTGCACAAAACTCAAATCAAAATGGATTAAAGACTTAGGAATTAGACCAGAAAACTTGTAATTGCTAGAATAAAATATAGCATCACCACTCCATCATATAGGTGCTGGCACTGACTTTCTTAACAAGATTTAATAGTGCAATAAATAAAACCAAGAATCAAAACCAAGAATCAATAAGTGAGATGCCATCAAATTAATAATCTTCTGTACAGGAAACAAGACTTAAAGAGATAGACTACAGAATGGGAGAAAATCTTTACCATCTACCCTCCAAAAAGGGAGAATATATTTTTTTAAGACTCAAAAAAACACCAAAAAAACAAATAGCCCAATCAATAAATGGGCAAAAGAACTAAACAGAAATTTCTCAAAAGAAGAAACACAAATAGCCAACAAATATATTAAAAAATGTTCAACATCTCTAACAAAAAAAAAAAAATCAGGGAAATGCAAATCAAAACTACACCGAGTTCATCTCACTTCAGCCAAAATGACAGTGGTCAAGAGTACAAACAATAATAAATGCTGGCAAGTTTATGGGAAGAAAGGAACATTTATACATTGTTGGTGACTGTAGACTAGTACAACCATACTGGAAAGCATTATGGAGATTCCGCAAAAGCTATCCCACTCCTTGATATTTTCCCAAAATATCTGAAATTGTCATACTATAGTAATACAACTACCTCAAAGATTATAGCAGCACAATTCACAACAGCCAAATTATGGAATCAATCCAGGTGTTCATCAGTAGATGAATGGATTAAGAAAATGTGGTATTTATATGCAATGGAGCCATAATGAGAGATAAAATTATGGCATTTTCCAGTAAATGAATGGAAATGAAGAGCATGGTGCTCAGTGAAATCAGCCCAACTCAGAAACTCAAAGGTCAAGTGTTCTCTCTCATTCAGAAGCTAGTGGAAAATAAAGGAAAGGGGGAGGGAGGGGTAGGATATCAAAAAGACCAGCAATGTAGAAGAAGGAGATAGAGAGGAAGAGTGATGGTAAGGGGAGGCAACACAAGATGAATTCTTAAAAACTCATGTGCATGTATAAATATGAATCCCACCTTCATGTGTATGTAAAAAAAGTCAATCAAATATAAATACACAAATGAAAGGAAGTCTAATAGAGTAGAAAAAGAATTAGAGGAGGGGCAGGGAGATGGGGGAAAGTGGGGAGTTGTGGACTGAAATCAAATTCCAAGCATTTATGAGTTTGTCGGGATGATCCCAACGACTCTGTATAACTATAATGCTGTAGTAAAAAAAAATTAAAATTAAAAAAAAATGATTATCAGGCAAAAGGAGGTACCTCACATAACAATAAAAGGGACTTCTCCAAGAAGACAAACCAGTCTTTAATGTTATGTGCCTAACACAGAGCATCAAAATACATAAGAAAGCCTAATTAGAATTAATTAATTAATTAAAAAATACATAAGAAAGAACTGTAAGGAAAAATTGATAAATCCACTAGTATAGGTTGGAAACTCCAACAGCAATGGACATATCCAACAGACAGAAAATCAGTAAAAATATAAACTTCCCAGAACCTTAAGTTAACTGAATCTAATTGACATTTTTTAAATATTTCCTCCAACAAAAGGAGAATGCAAATTCTTCTTAAACTTACATGGAGCATTAACCAAGATAGACCACATTCTGGACCACAAAAGACACCTTAATTAAAAAACAGACATTGTGCAAAGCACACTCAGAGACCACAGTGGAACTAAGCTAGAAATCAATAACAGAAAGATAGTTGGAAAATTTCAAAATAGTCAGAGATTGAACAACACACTTTTACACAACAGATGGCCAGAGAAATCTCAAGAGAAACTTGAAAACATTTCGAATTAAATGAAAATGAAAATACAACCTATTGGAATTTGTAGGATACAGTGAAAGTAGTGTTTAGAGGGAAGCTTATAGCCGCTTAATGTGTGTATTAGGGAAAAAGATCTGAAATCAGTAATCTAAGTTTTTACCTTAGAGAACTACAAAAGTAAGAATAAATTAAATCCACAACAAATGGAAGAAAAGTAGTAATAAAAATCAGAGCAGAAATCAGTGAAATTGAAAACAAGAAAACAATTGAGAAAATTATTAAAAATAATAACTGGTTCTTTGAAAAGACTAATAAAATTTATAAGCCTCTATTCAGGCTAACCAAGAAAAAGAGAAAGAAGATAAAATTAGTAGTTCCAAAAATTAAAAGGAGATCATCATATCCCTTGAACATTAATTAAGAGAATAATTTTAAAAGTATTATGAACACTATGCCCACAATTTTGTTAATTTACATGAAATGAAGTTATTCCTTAAAATACACAAGATACCAGATTCACACCAAAGAACTAAACAAGCTGAACAGGCCTATCACTTTAATAATAATTGAATCAATAATTAATAATAGTGGAAAGACAAGTTCTTCATGTTCTCTCTTTATGTGGATGTTTAAAAGAGTCATTTGGAACGTGTAATAGTCAATAGAGACTGGGAAGGGTGGTGGAGGAAGTAGAGGGAAGACAGAAATTCGAGTGTTCCACAGAACATTATGGGGACAGGGGTTCCCAGTAACCTAGTAGATCGTTTATGAATAACTAGAAGGGAATAGTTGAAGCTTCCAACACAAAATAATAATGAGATGGAAATGTTAATCACTCTGATTTGATCAGTTCATATTATATTTTTTTTAAATATCACAATGGACGCCATAAATTTGTACAACTGTGATATGGCAATCAAAAAATTTTGTTAATGTTTAAGGATATATAAATGTTAACTGCCCTGATTTGATTATTATGTGAATTGTCTTTATACACCATCAACTTGTAAAATTAAAATAATAACTGAATTAGTCAACTCTCTGGTACTAAGACACAGTACCTTAGATAACTTAAAATAAGGAAAAATTTATCTGTGGCTCACAGTTTCAGAGGTTTTCAGGCCATGGTCACTTGACCCTGTTGATATTAGCCTATGAAGGCACAATACATCATGGCTAGAATGGCCTGTTCACCTAATGACAACCAGAAAGCAGAAGAGAGAAAGGAAAAGGAAGTGGTCACAGCCTTATACTTCTTTCAAGGGCATGCCTCCACTAGTCCCGCTTCTTCCAACTAAGCCCCACATCTTAAAGGCTCCACCACTTCTGGACAGTGCCATAGGCTGGTAACCAAGCCTTTGTCACGTGGGCCTCTGAGGGACATTTCACATTCACACTACAGCAGTAAGCTTCCAAAACAGGTATCACTCAGCCCAGATGAATTCACTGATGAGTTACTTTAGGCATTTAAGGAAGAAATGATAGTCATTTTATATGGTCTGTTCCAGTACATAGCTCAGAAAACAGTTCCTAACTAATTCTATGAAGTGAGCTAAAACCAAAATCAGACAAAGACACAAGACACAAAGACATGAAGACACAAGACACGAGAAAGAAAAATCACACACCAGTACCTCCCATGAACACAGATGCAAAATCCTCAACAAAATGTTAGCAAATTAAATATAACAATGTATTTTAAAAAGTGTATAGCCTGAACATGTGGAATTTATTCCAGGTATGCAAGGCTGGTTCAACATTTGAAAATCAGTTAATCTAATGCAGCATATCACAAGCAAAAGAAGAAAAGCCATACAACCATATCACTTCTGGAAAAAAAAAAATCTAACACTCATTCATGATAAAAAAAAATTCCCAGCAAACTAGGCAAAAGGAGCAATTTTCTTAATTTGTTAAAGGACACCTACCAAAAACTTATAGCAAACATTTCAATTGTGAGGAACTAGATGCTTTCCCTTAAAGGTCAGAAATAAAGCAAGACTTTCCTGTTTCACCACAACTATTGCACATGAGACTGGAAGTCTAAGTCAGTTCAATAAGTCAAGAAAACAAAATAAAAGTTATTCGAATAATAAGAATAAAAAAAGTTTATTTGCAGATGAGATAACTTAGTATGATCAGGATGCTGTAACAAAACAGATTACACTATGCAATTTATAAACCACTGAAATTTGTTATTCACAATTCTGAAGCTGGTAAGTACGAAATTAAGGCACCAGCAGATTCAGTATCTGATGAGAGATCACCCTCTGCTTCAATAGATGACAGCGTCTAGGTGCATCCTCACATAGGATAAGAAGAAACAAGTGTCCTCAGGCCTCTTTAATTTCTTTAGTGTGTGTGTGTGTGTGTGTGTGTGTGTGTGTGTGTGTGTGTTGCTAAGGATTGAACCTAGACCCTCATGTATACTAGGCAAGCACTGCCACTGAACTGCATGCCCCAGACCAGGTGTCTTTTTTACAAACACTAATCCTATTCATGAAGACTCCACTCTCATGACCAAAGCATCTCTCCAAGGCTCCACCACCCAACAACACTGCACTGGGGAGTCAGTCTCAGCATACAAATTCTGGGAGAACACAAAGATTTAACCATGATTGTCAATGTGGAAAATTCTCCCAAATCACCAAAAACCTACTGGAACTAACAAATGATTAGAGCAAGAGTGCAGTATAAGAGGTTAATATGCAAAAGTCAATTGCTTTTCTACATACCAGGAATTTGGAAGTAAAATTACAATTATATGCATCAGTATAAAAATGAAATGAAATATTTAGGTAGAAATATATGTTTAAGATTCTGTGAACAATATTTTCTGATTTTCTGGGTTTTTTTCTTTTTTAAATTTATTTTTATTATCGTAACTTTAATTGTACATACTTATGAAGTACTGTGTGATAATTTGACACAACTATACAATTGTGAGGATCAAATCAGGATATTCAGCCTTTCTAGCTCCTTAAAGTAGCTATGGATAACAGTATGGAGGTTTCTCAAAAAAGAAAACAAACTAAAATTCTGTCTGCCCTATGATCTAGCTATCGCACTCCTGGTCCATATCCAAAGGAAATGAAATCAGCATATTAAAGAGATACCTGCGTGGGGACTTGTGGCTCAGTGAGAAGCTGAGTTCGATTCTCAGCACCACATATAAATAAATTAATAAAACAGAGACCCATCAACCGTGTGTGTGTGTGTGTGGGTGTGTGTGAGTGTGTGTGAGTGTGTGTGTGTGTGAGAGTGTGAGTGTGTGTGTGTGTGAGAGTGTGTGTGTGTGAGTGTGTGTGAGTGTGTGTGTGTGTGAGTGTGTGAGTGTGTGAGTGTGAAGAGAGGCCTAGACTTCCATGTTTACTGTGGTGATTTTTGCAGTAGTTAAGATGTGCATCAACCCAGCTGTCCTCAGTGAATCAGCTTTCCATTATTTAAAAAAATACTTGCAGTAATCAACTTAACAGAGGAAAGGTTTATTTTGGCTCAGAGTTTTGTAGGTGCACAGTCAGTTGGCCTGTTGCCAGTACAGCATTGTGGGGAGCACAGCAGCTCCACACCTCGTGGCGGCCACCAAGCAAGAGGGAGAGAAAGAGGAGGCAAGGGTCCAATATCCTCTTCCAGGTCACGCCCCCCAGTGACCCAACTTCCTCCCCCTGAATGTGGCTCTACCACCTCCCAATAGCACCGCGAGCTGAGGACCAAACCTTCACCACAGGGAACTCTGAGGACATTCAAGATCCAAACTACAGCAACTAGATGAAGACAATGTGGCGACCGATGTATGTATATAGGTGACTCTATGACCAGTGTGATTCTGCAATCTGTACAATTAGAAAAATGAGAAATCATACCCCAATGATACAAATATATGAATTGCCAAGATCATTGTAATGTCATGTGTAGCTAATTAAAAAAAAAAGTTTTAAAAAAAGAAAATGTGGCATATGTACGCAATAGAAAAATATTCAGCCATGAAAAAGGATGGATTCTAATCATTTGTAACAAAATAGATTTAACTAGAGGACATTATGGTAAATGAGATAAGTCAGACACAAAAGACAACTACTGCAAGTTTTCTCTCATATATGAAAGTTTAAAAGTTGATTTTAATATAGAAAAAATGATGACTAAAGGTTGAAAATTGTAGGGATGGAAAGAGTAGAGGGAAGTTGGATAATGGAAGCCAAAACACAATTAGAAGAATGTTCTACTATTCTACAGCACAATGAGGTGACTATAGTTCACAGTAATCTATTAGATACTTTATGAATAACTAGAAAAGAGAAACTCAAAGGCTCCAAAAAATAAACTAATAATACAAAGATGAAAATGTTAATCACCCTGTTTTGATGAGTACACTTCATACACATGCAACAAAATGTCACACTGTACTCCATAAATGTGTATTGATACTTTGTGTTAATCAGAAAAAAAATCCAGTGTTTATTTTCTGTGTTCTTGATGCTCTGACACCTAGGATCTCACTGGCCAGGGAGAGGCGGCCCTTCCTAAGGTCAGCTAATTCCTAGAGATAGCAGACAACTTACCTAGAAGACAACCTTCATAAGCAAATTACCCATCCAAAACTGTCCTCTATCGTACCCTACGGCCAAGGGACCCGTCCATAAACACCCAAAGGCCAGATTCCAGATAATCCCTATGCCCTGAGCCTACTGAATGATTCACACTGACCCTAAGCTGCTCACCTCTCCCACCCATTGCTCCCCAGAGAAACAAAAAGAAAAGTTCTCACCATATTCCCTCCCACTCTTTCTGACTCCTGACCAACCAACCATCCCTGGGTGCTTTCCTGTATGGCCTCCACCCCACCCAAAGTCCAGTGCACCACCCTCCTGGGAACTAAGGTACCAAACTCTCTCTTCAGTCGCAGCCATCTCAATCTGGCATGCTAACTATTCCTGAGTAGTAGTAAAACCTACGTTTTTAGTTTGTTTTCCCCCAACTTTATTAAGGTGTAATTGACTAATCAAGATCACATATATTTGTGGTATGATATGATATGACATTTTTGTATATGCATACATCGTGAAATGATTTAATCAAGCTAATTAACACATCCCACCATCTCCCATGTATGTGCGTGTGCACACACATGTGGGTGGTGAGAACATTTTGATCTACTTTCTTAGCAATTTCCAGGTATACAATTCATGATTATTAATTATGATCACCATGCTATAAATAAGTCTCCAAAACTCATCCGTATTACCTAAATGCAATCGTACCCTTTGAACAATCTCCTGATTTCTACCCTTATATGCACCACCCCAGCCTCTGGTATCACCATTCTGGTCTTTGCTTCAATAAGGTCAACTTTTTTAGCATCCATACATAAGTGAGTTCATACAGTATTTGGGGATTATTTCATTTGACATAATGTCCTTCAGTCTCATCCATAGTGTCATAAATGACAGAATTCCTCCTTTCTTAAGCCAAATAGTACTTTATACTTTTTTAAAATCTATGTGTAATATTTTATTTAAATGTTCATCTGTTGATGGACACTTCAATTGACTCCACATCTCGGCTATTGGAATAATGCTGAAATAAACATGGAGTGCAGATATCTCTACTCATTTCCTTTGGATATATGCCCAGAGATGTAACTAGTGGATTAAATGGTACCTCTATTTTTATTTTTGAAGAAACCCCCTACATTTTAAACCAAAGATCTGCATGAAGAAAACTATAGAGCTCTGATGAACAAAATTTAAAAAGGTCTTAAAATGGAACTATATTCCATATTTGGACTATATCCATGAATGGGAAGACTCAACATCATTAAGATGTCAGTTCTTCCCAGAGTGACCTCTAGATAATGCAATCCCAATCAAAATTCCAGCGAGTTACTTTGGGGATATCCACAAACTGCTTCTAAAGATTACATGGAAAGAGAAAAGATCTAGTGTAGGAAACCAATATTCAGGAACAGCAACACAGTCGGGGGACAGGCACTACCCAATCTCAACACTTCATATAAAGCTACAGTAGTCAAGACAGTGTGGAGGTGGTGAAAGGAAACCAGAGCAATGGAACAAGGAGAGCCTGGCCACCGACTTGTAAGGAGAGTCCATGTCTGAGGGAGGAGCAAAGGTAATACCACAGAGAAAAGGGTCCTTTCAACAAATGGCGGTGGAAAAATTGAACATCCACAAGCAAAAATAAATAAATCTAGATAAATCTAGACATAGATCCTACATTTTTGAGAAATTAATTTTAAAAATGTTAGGAGACCTAAATGTAAAATGCAAAACTATAAAATTTCCAGAAGATAACATAAGAGATGATCTAGGTGACTGTTATTGTTAAGATACTAGGTATCTCCCACAAGCTCATGTGTGAAACAATGCAAGAAAGTTTAGAGATGAGGTGAAATGATCGGGTTATAAAAGGTCTGACCTACTCCGTGCATTCATCCCTGCTAGGGATAACTTGGTGGCAACTATAGACAGGTAGGGTTTGGCTGGAGGAGGCAGGTCACTGGGGGTCTTTGGGGTACATGTTTCATACTTGTTGAGCAGAGCATCTCTCTTTCTCTCTCCTTCCTGATGCCATGTTCCCATGCCACACTCCTCTGCCAGGATGGTCTTCCTTCCCTGGTGCAGAGCCATGGAGTCATCCTTCTGCGACTGAGACCTCTGAAACTGTGAGCCCCAAACAAACTTTTCCTCCTCTAAAATTGGTCTCGTTGGGTCTTTTGTTGGCAAAAGCCATGAAATAGCTGATTGGAACAGTGACCTTGGGTTTGGAGAGGAATTTTCAGAAACAACGCCAAAAGCACAATCCGTGACACAAAACATTGATAAGTTAGACTTCATTAAAATTTAAAATTTCCACTTTGTGAAAGATATTGCCAAGAAAATGAAGAGACGATCCACAGTGGGGGAGGAAATATTTTCAAAACGCGTATCTGATAATGGACTTTCTTCGAAAATATACGAAAACCAAACAGAAAGAAAGCAAACAACCCAAGCAAACAAGAGGGGGGGAAAAAATCTAAAAAGACACCTCACCAAAAAAAGAGATAGAGATGGCAGCTGTACGAAAAGATACACGACATCATGTCATCCAGGAATTGCAAATCCAAACAAGAATGGGTCACTGTTACTCACTGGTTAGAAGGGCCAAAATCTGAAAAACGTTGCCAAGGACATGGAGCCAGAGGAACTCTCAGCCAAACTAGTAGAGCCACCTGGAAGACAGCCAGCCTGGCAGCTCCTCACGAGGCTCGACACCGTCTAACCGTAAGATCCAGCAGTCGCACTCCTAGTGTGGGCACTCTGGACCTTGCCATTCCTTGTCACTGTGTTCTCCAAAATCAGGAATGCAGGCTCCCAGCTCAACTACCGTCTTATTACTCCCCGTCTTCTGAGCATGCTCCTTCGACTCCTTCCTACTTACTCAAGGTTTACCTCCTACCAGTCTCAAACACCCATCTTTCTACTTCCCCTCTGTGATTGTATTCTTCCTTTACCTTCTACCTTATCTAGCTTAGATGCCACACCATTAACCATCTGCATAGTTCCCTATTCCCTTTTGGCCTTCCCCACAGCAAATATCTCTCTGCCCTAGGCTGGCCCCTGGGAACCAGAGCCCTGCTGTAGAAAGTCTCACCACAGAGATCACTGGCAACATTATGGATTTTTAAATAATGCCTTCCAAGGGGCCCTTGAGGCTACCTAGTAAACCTACAAGTTTACTCTAATCAGCTGGGCATGTTGGCACATGCCTGGAATCCCCACAGCTTGGGAGACTGAGGCAGGAAGATTGCAAGTTCAAACCCAGCCTCAGCAATTAAGCAAGGCCCAAAGCAACTTGGCAAGACCCGATCTCAAAATTTAAAAAGGGGCGGGGGGAGGGGGGTGCTAGAGGTGTGGCTCAGTGATTTAAGTACCTCTAGGTTCAATCCCTGGTACCAAAAAAAAAAAAAAAATCCTCTCATCACTCACTCTCCCACCCTTCACTGTTACACTGCTCACGGTTTCAAAGATGGGGAGCATCTGTCTTCTGCTCTCCCAGACCCTTCCACTCTCAACCAATGACGTATCCTTTGCCACCCCAGCCCAGCTGCATCCACTGTCCCATCTCCCTTCCTACCGTGAACAGTGGAAATGCCGCCCTTCCTCCTACCTGGGACCAGTGACCCCCCTGGTCATTTGTCCCCTGCTTCCCAACTTTTCAGCATCCCCACACAGGTACAGAATGATTACGTGTGGATTTACAACATGATCTCTTCTTGCACATTCAGGCTCTTCATCTCAGTCGCATGCACCCCTCTGGCGTAGAATTAACCAGCTCTTTCTATAGGGTTTTTCCCATTGCTTTTTAAATAAGTTTCTGCCACTTTTTCTTGATAAAGTGCACTCTACCTTAGCCAGTACTATGTCTCCATCTGGCCTTTTATAAACAGCTTTAAGAGCTATTTAAAATGTCCAGAAGGAGTAATAAATTCATATTTTGATCCATCCCCTCTGATGACAGAAATGGTAGATGAAATAGAACAAGAGAAAACCAAAATAAAATAACCTGTTTCAAATAACAAAAACAAAAATAACAAATTATTAAAGAAGATATTTGTAAGTCAGAGTAAATTAAAATTAAAAACTCTTCTTCAAAAGAATGACATCAAAACCAACTGAGGGATAAGGATTGGAAATTAAATTTGTAATGCACATTCTTGACAAAGACGAGGGTCCAGAATACGTAATAAATTCCTACAAGTCAATAAGGAAAGTAACAAAGGTGTACAGAGAACAATGGCAAAAAGATGAAAAGGCAATTCACAAGAGGAAACCAACCTGGCAGCAAATAGTAGGAAGATGTTCAATCTCATAAGTAATCGGGGGAAAAAAATGAATTAAAATCATGGTGGGATATCATTTTATATCAATCTGAAAGGCAAATTGAGGGATTCTGACAATATCAACTGTTCGAAGAGAGAATGTGAAAGAAACAGTTCATAAGCTCTTGGTAATACTTTGAAAGTTGTTTTAGCTTTCAATAACTGTGACAACACACCTGACATAATCAACTTATAAGGAAGAAAGCTTTATTTTGGCTCATGGTTCCAGAGGTTTCAGAGCATGGTCAAATGGTTCTGTGACTTTCAGGCCTGTAGTATAACAGACATCATGGTAGACAGCATGCGGCAGAGCAAAGTGGCTCACCCTGTGGTAGCCAGAAAGGGTTTGGGGCCCCAGTACACTCTTCCAGGGCATATCCCAATGACCTGCTTTCTCCAACGAGGCCTCACTGCCTAAAGTTTTCATCACTTCCCAGTAGCACCTCCAGCCAGGAACCAGGCCTTCAACACGTGAGCCTTTGGAGCACCTTAAGATCCAAATCATAGCAGAGCCACCAACTGGCCCAACTGCAGGCCTGCAACCTTCCACTTCAGCATCCCAGGGACACTCTGACGTGACTACAAGGGAGCACGTGCAGTGACACTCCATTTGTAACAAAATCCTGAACACAATTCAAACATCCATGGGTGGAAGTTGCTGAATTAAGGTATATTTATAATATAAATTCACTTAAGCTGTATCTCCAGTGGGTAGATGCATAAAGTTCTAAAGCATCGTGCTGAGCCTAGGAAAGCAAGTTGCAGAAAGAAATGTAATGTATAACACCATTTATATTCAGATTACAGATCGTAAAAAATATATTGTTGTTAGGTATACATACAAACAAATGTAGTAGCCAGGTTAACTGTGCACAGAAATGTAAAACACCAAATGAAGGACCATGCCTATCTCTGGAGGGTAGAATGTGGGATTGAGAAGAAATTTACAGAGACATTCAACTATCTATCTAGACTCTTAAACTCTAAAACAAATATGACAAAATATTAAGATTTGATAAAGTAGGTGGCAAGTCCAGATGTGTACATTACATATTATTTTCTAAACTTTTATAAATTCTATATTAAAAGTTGATATTCCTTCCTCGCCCGGCTCTCATCCTCAGCACAGTGCAAATTGGTTTCCAAAACCATTATTCCACCAAACGCCGCACCATGCCAACAACTTCCTTATGAACTTCCAGTGCACTTTTGTCATTTGTACCTGCTCTACCATAAATAGTCTTTTGTCTTTGAAGACACATCGTTCCACTGCCCTCTGCCTCTCTGGACCTTTCTTCTCTCCTTCAATAGCTGTCCAGCCTCTTCTACTAGACCATGGCAGGAGGAGGGACTCAGCAGGCCCACTGTCCAGCCAAAAAAAAAAAAAAAATGGTAAAAACAGTTTTAAACAATCTTTTAACATCTCTGGAAATGTTCTCAGAGCACACAACAAATGAAGATAAAAGTGAAGACAATCTACAACAATTTGATATGAATAATAAGAGTCTGGTATTTGAACAGAGATCCATTCCCTTCCTCTCTTGTCCAAATCAGTGATGTAGAAATTCCATGCCTGATTAAAACAGCTGATAAAACAGAGCCCCCCCCCCCCCCCCCCCCGTCCTCCCCACAGCTCATCATCTTGGGCTTCCTTCCCAAGAGAGGTAAGACCTCAGCAACTCTCACCCCACCCCCAGCCACCTATTATTGAGGCTAAGTTCCATGTGGGTGGGCCAAGAAGTAAAGAGGCCCTCCTGCTGCTTTGTCCCCACTCATACGACAAAGGCTCGTCCTGAAGGTGGCATCACTGCGAATACTGTGGCCTCACATACGGAACACTATATTCACAGTATTCCACAGCTTATGAAAGGCCAAAAGGAAATACAGTCGTGGCTAAAGTAGAGTGAGTTTTAAAAAGAAAAAGTGGCAGAAACTTACCGTGGTCTTGACTGAGGCCAGCCCTTTGCTGGTTCAGAAGGCCCTGGTTCCCTGCCAGGAGAGGTTAGCCAAGGGGACTGAATCCCACACCCACGACCAACAACAAGCACTCGGATCCTTCAGAGGGAAAGTCACTGAGAAAGCAGTGTGTCCTGTCCCTATCCCAAGCACCACACAGCCTTGGATCAGATGCTCCCCCAACCCTCTGGAAGCAGGTACAGACACATAGCTCCTAGACTCTCCCCCACAAAACTCACTTCATTTAAAAGAGAGCATAGAGAAGTGCGACCCCAAGGGTGCTCTCAAAGGTAGTGAGAGTCATGGTGGAGGGCAACCAAACGTGTGTACGTTTATTGAAAACATGGGTACACTGCCAGTCAGCTAGTTTTTCCCAGAGAAACTAGGAATGAGAGAGCTGGGAAGAGCTCATCTAGGGTCAGAACTAATAGCAAGCACTTACTACAGGCGTTACTTCTCAGGGAGCCTAATACAACAGGTTTAGTCTGTGGAGCGATTAATACTTGAGGTACTGCCAAAAACAGTAGAACCAGCAGCCACAACTGGAGTGGGTGTGGTCACAGAAAGTGACAGCCTGCCAAGACCCGTGCCTCAGACATGTGGGACGCTGGTGAGCATGTGAAGTGGGCAAGATGAGATTAATGAAGAAAAGGAGACCAAAGCGCAGAAAAAATATTCAAACAAATAATGACTGGAAACTTCCAAAATCCATTAAAAGCCTTCATAGACCTCAGACCCCAACTTTCTTTATAAACCTATATGCAAATATACATATAATATTTGATATTTTTACATTATATGTTTTATATTTATATACTAGGATCTCTTATATTCATATATTTATGTAATATTCTATATTTACGTAAGTGTATATACATAATATATATGGATACCCATATGTGGAAAAATGAAACTAGGTCTCTATCATTCACCCTGCACAAAAAGTCAACTCAAAGTGGATCAAAGACCCTGGAATTAGACCAGAAACTATGCAACTCCTTGAGGAAAACACAGGGTCAATACTCCCACACATTGACACAGGCCCCAACTTCCTTAACAAAACCACTAAAGCTCAAGAAATAAAACCCAGAATTACCAAGTGGGATGCTGTCAAATTAGAAAGCTTCTGCACAGCACAGAAAACGTGAACAGAGCGTAGAGAATGGGAGAAAATCTTTGTCAGCTGCTCCTCTGACAGGTGATTAATATTCAGAATATATAAAGAACTCAAAAAACTCAACACCAAAAAAAAAGCCAACAATCGATAAATGGGCAAAAAATCTAAACAGACATTTCTCAAAGGAAGAAATAAAAAATGGCCAACAAATATATTTTTTAAATGTTCATCATCCCTAGCAATTAGGAAAATGCAAATCAAAACCACGATGAGATTTCGTCTCACTGTAGTTAGAATGGCAATCATCAAGAATACAAATAATAATAAATGCTGGTGAGAATGTAGGGGGAAATGTACACTCATACATTTTCGGTGGCAGTACAAATTAGTAAAACCACTTTAAAAAGCAGTGTGGAGATTCATCAAAAAACTAGGAATGGAATCACCACACGGCCCACCTGTTCTACTCCTTATTATTTTTCAAAAATCCCTATGTTTTGCAGGAACATCAATGTTTATAGCAGTGCAATTCACAACAGCCAAGTTATGGAACCAACCAGGTGCCTGTCCACAGAAAATGTGGTGTGTATCAGTGGAGTTTTACTTAGCCATAAAAAAGAATAAAATTGTGTCATTTGCAAGAAAATGGATGAAACTTGACAGCACTGTGTTTAAAAAAAAAAAAGCCAAATTCACAAAGTCAGGAGTCATATGATTTCTCTCATAAGCAGAAACTAAATCAAACTCAGGGGGAAAAGCAGGGTGGGAATCTCATGAAAAAAGAAGAGAGATCAACTGAGCAGAGGAAGGGGAGTGAGGGGGGAGAAGAAGGACAGGAAAAGGGAGGATCTGGAGAATAAAACTGACCAAATTATTCTATGTGTATATATGAATATACCACCTTTATGTGAATTCATAAAATTTAAAAGTGAATTCCACCTTTATGTATATTTATAGAGCACCAAATAAATAAACAGAAGGAAGACCAGTTCAGTAGAGTAAGGAGAGGGAAAGAGGAAGTACTAGGGGTTTAAATGGAGCAAATTATATTCCCTGCATATATGATTATGTCAAAATGAACCCCACTGATGTATATAACTATAATGCACTAATACAAACATTTTTAAAATGATGGCTGAAAACTTCCAAAATTCATTAGAGAGTAGCTTTCTCAGAGCTCAGGCCTATGTGCATATATTTTGGGGGCCAGAGGTAATATATTTGTACATTAATACGTACATATTTTACACTTATAATTATGTAACATTTTATATTTCGTGTGTGTGTGTGTGTGTGTGTGTGTGTGTGTGATATTAGTGACTAGTTTGTTTGTGTCTCAGTTCAAACTTCTGTGGGCACCACACCTCTATATCCAACTCTTTACTTCACATCTGCTGTGTGTCTCAAAGCCAATCTCTCTGCTGTTTCCGTAACTGCCTTTGATAGAGTGAGCTTTCACCTGGATCACTGCAACAGCCTGTCTCCTCACTGTGCACCTGCATTGACTTGCTCAACAGTACCCCTGCACCATCCCTATTCTGATCCCATTTGTTTGCAATCTGCAGCCAGAGTGATGTTTTCTTAACGCAATCTGATTTTATCCACTCCCTCTAACATAAAACTTCTCACCTTGGCACGGAGGGCCTGGATGGTCCAGCCTCCTCTCAAGCCTTATCCTGCACCATGTTCACATACTATGTGAGCCACACTTGCCTCCGATCTAAGTATCCAGCATGTTTCCTCCACCACGGGATCTCTGTACACTGGCCTTTCTTCAACCCTCTTTACCTAGTACCACCTCCTTTTCACATACCAACTCAGATTTCTGCTCTTCAGGGCAGCTCTTCCCTGATCCTCAAAGTAGGTATGCCCCCCTACAATGTGTCCTCAAATCATGTATCTTCTTTATACTCAACAGGAAATTGCAATTTTAATTACATTTGTGTAATTAATGGAGTCATATCTATCTCTAGTAGTATTCTAGATTTTAATGATGATGAGATTCATGACTCACAGTGTGGATACGCTGGACAAACGCTTGATTCATGTACAGGTAGGACTGGGCAGAATGGCACAAGATTTCATCACATTACTCAAACAGTGCCCAATTTGAAACTTACAATTTATTTTTTTCTGGAATTTTCAACTTAATATTTTCAGACCACAGTTGGCCAAGGATAATTGAAACTTAGGAAAGTGAAACCACAGATACAGGAGACAGCTTTAATAAGTGTGTGATTTAAATTTGTTATTCAGCCTGTTTTCTATTTCAGTTAGATGGGAATTGATAGGTGGGGAGAAAGAAATGAATGTCCCACAGAATTTTAAATGTACTTTAAAATTCTGCTTTCCTGTGGTATACGTAGAAGTTTAAAAGAGTGTGAAATCATGTTTCTCATGGACCGTATTTTCTTAAATTGCCTTCAGGTTTCTCCACCACTTCCCACCTTCAACAGACTTAATTAAGATTTATATTGGGTCAGGTATGGTGGTGCACGCCTATAATCCCAGCAACTCAGGAAGCTGAGGCAGAAGGATCGTGAGTTCAAGACCAGCCTCTGCAACTTAGTGAGGCCCTAAGCAACTTAATGAGACCCTGTCTCAAAAAATAAAAAGGGCTGGGGATGTGGCTCAGTAGTAATGTGCCCTTGGGTTCAGTTCCGGGAAAAATAAAAAAAAATGTTATTACCATTTTCAACTAAGATTTATAGTAGTAACAAGCAACCCCAAACCTGTAGTGCCTTAAAATAAAACCACTTTAAAAAGCAGTGTGAAGATTCATTAAAAAAAACTAGGAATGGAATCACCATATGACCCACCTGTTCTACACCTACAGGCTGCGTATCAGCCACTTGGTGGCTCCTGCTCCAGGTGTCCTCCTATGAAGACCAGTCCCATCTGGAATGTAGCTCAGAGCAAAGAGAAGAGATCAAAGTCCGAGGCCCAACAGCTCTTGTAAAGCATCAGTGTGGATGGACGTAGGTGTGATGCCAGATTCCTGGGACCCCAGTAGACCTCCAGGAGCGGAATCCGATGCAAGCACACAAAGTCTTTATTGCAAGCTGGAGCCTGGACTCACAACCGTTCCCGACGCAGATGTCCCAGGGAGTGAGTCCAGTCCTTTGTTCAGTGAGATTTTATAGGTTTTGGGGAATACTCTATGCGTCACAACATCACAGCAAATCATTCCATACCGCGGGAAAGTCAAACAACAACTCTCAACATTGATCAGCACATTCACTGGCGGGAACAAGTTGGGTAGGGGTGATTGGTTAGCACAAGAGGGGGGTTCCTTTGAACTGATTGGTTTAGGCCACGAGGGGCATACGTGCTGAACTACATGGTTTCCCAACATGTTATCAACCACCATAAACTACTGGGGGGTCATCTGGCATCCCAGGTATTTCCCTGTCTCATGCTGATTGGAGGTTGCTAGGGGGTTGCTTTGGGTCCCCATCTAGCCTGACTGAGTCAGGGACACCTGGGGCAGCAGATCTCTCAGGTTATTTACAGACAAACAACTCAGCAGGGTGGGTGTGTGCTTAGGAGTGCTCTTTGGAAAAAGACAAGGGCCACATCCCCTTCCTTGGACAGGCTTTGCTCTGAGGTAGAGGCTGGTTTCTCAAAAATGGAGTCACAAGCTAGCCAATCCCTAAAAAACAAATGCCAAATGTCCTCTTTGATATAAGGAGAGTAACTAAGAACAGAGTAGGGACGAAGAGCATGAGAAGAAGATCAACATTAAACAGGGATGAGAGGTGGGAGGGAAAGGGAGAGAGAAGGGAAATTGCATGGAAATGGAAGGAGACCCTCAGGGGTATACAAAATCACATAGAGGAGGAAGTGAGGGGAAAGGAAAAAAAGGGGGAGAAATGAATTACAGTAGAGGGGGTAGAGAGAGAAGAGGGGAGGGGAGGGGGGAGGGGGGATAGTAGAGGATAGGAAAGGCAGCAGAATACAACAGACACTAGTATGGCAATATATAAATCAATGGATGTGTAACCGATGTGATTCTGCAATCTGTATACGGGGTAAAAATGGGAGTTCATAACCCACTTGAATCAAAGTGTGAAATATGATATGTCAAGAACTATGTCATGTTTTGAACAACCAACAATAAAAATTTAAGAAAAAAAATGGAGTCACATTAGTTTCTCATAGGTCCTCTCTGCTTATCAGACTCATGGCTCAGTTCTCCTTATCAAAGGAAGAGAGGCCGACCCTATGCAGGAGGCTTGGCAGGTTCACAGTGAGAGGGGAAGCGTACTCTTTTTATGAGGCAGCCTGGAGTCGATGAACTTCACTGGAAGATAGCCATCTCCACCCACTTACAGATTGTCCCCCATTGAAGATGAATCATTTAATATGGTTGGTTCATGGTGGGATTTTCCCACTTTAAGACGGCATGAAAACAACACACATTCAGCAAACGCCACACTTTGAAATTTGAATCCGGGTCCTGTCCCTGTCTAGAGACATGGAGTCTCCCTCTCACTGACCCTGAGCAATGGCAGCAGCTGCAGCTCACGGTCAGCTCCCCCACCCCTTAGTTTAGGGAGAAAACTGAGCTAGGATACACAGTGGGTTGGGTGTGTTGGATGCATTTCTAACTCAGGATATTCTGAATTTATGATGGATTTGTCAGGAGGTAACCCCATCATGGCTGGAGGAGCGTCCGTACTCACTGATGAGTTCATGGAGGTCAGGCACGTTAAACTCAGACCACAAAATGGTCAGTGACTACTGTTTGTGCACAGAAGATCTGTTATTTGGATTCAACACTCTCCTCACTCTGCACACCTGTGTCCACTGGAGTTTCTTCTGCTTCCCTTCCCTCTTCCCTCTGACAGCCTCCTATAGCTCGGTTCTTGCAATGGTGACCAGAATGTACTGGCTTTCCTCCAAAACACAGAAGCCCTCAATACTTGGTGTTTTTAATGAACCCAGTTATCTAAATCTTTACCACTTGTTATCATATGACTCACCAGAAGTTGTCATGCTAAACCATTGTGATCACAGTTTTTGAGTGTATGACCTTGTATAGGGCAAATTAAAATAAAGATCATCTTATGTAAAGCAATTGGTTGTTTTAACTGTGGTAACAATATTGCATAGAATGATACTGGGGTTTTTTTGTGGTAAGGGTTGGAAATAGATATAAATAAAAAATTAGAGTTCACCTCAAGTACCTACTTATTCTTTCAGTGACTTGAACCAAACATACTAAAGTTATAAGCAATAGCGGGGTTACAAAAGAAGAACCTAAGTAATTTAGATATGTCAATGTCATGTGTCATTCTTTTGGATGGATAAACAAATGCAGCCATACAATGGACTATTAGTTGGTCATAAAAAAGGAGTGAAATACCTCGACCTAATGAAAGCTAATGTCAAAAACTCACAACTCACCCTGAAGTTGATGTTTAATGAGTGGGACTTTCCCTCTATGACTGAGAGCATTGTGCTTCATCCTTTCACTAAAGCAAATGCAGTAGAAATGCTGGTGAGCGTGATGAGACAGAAAGGTGGAAGGAAGAAGTGGGGAAGAAGGGAGAAATGGAATGAGGGAGGAGCGGAAAGAAAGGGAAGGAGAAAGAGCACATAAACTCAAAAGAAAGGTGAAACTGTCTGCTTGCAGCCGGCATGACTGTTTATATAGAACACCCTAAAGAATCTACAAAAAAGGCTAACAAATCTAACAAGGAAGTTTAATAAGCTCTTGGACTACAAGGTCAGTATATTTTTTTAGATTTTTTTTTAGTTGTCAATGGACCTTTATTTTTATCTATTTATATATAGTGCTGAGAATTGAACCCAGTGCCTCACATATGCTAGGTAAGTGCTTTACCTCTGAGCTACAATCCCGCCCCAAGGTCAGTATATTTTTTAAAAAAATTAATTTTAGGTACTAGCAATAGATTTTTGGGAAATGAAATTTGAAAGAAAATACAATATACAACAGCATAAAATACTCAGCCACACGACCAGCACACTAGTTTCACAATAGAGGTTCGAAGCATAGAAATTAACTAGTGAGTTCAAATTAAAGAGACATGACTCTCGTTACCTTTTTTGCCCAGCTCAGACGGCTCCTCCTAGCTCCTGCCTCCAGCCACCGATGCGGTAGCGAGGTTAACACTAGAGGCCAGAGAGAGAGGGAAACACGCCAGGGAGTGAGCTTTTATTGAAGAACAAAAAATTCAAGGGAAAATTCCATCCAATGAAGGTCGAGGGGGACAGCATTCCAAGGTCAAGGTCGGAGATTGGTCCTCAGGTCAGTGGTCAGGCACTCCCCCACACGGACAAGCCCTGGCACCTGGGACAGGGAGGGGAGGCTCTGACACAGCTTGCCTGAGCGCCTCTCCCCAGCCAGGGAGGTGACTCAAATCACGTGCGAGAATGGCCTCCCACAAAATATGACAAATTTAGGAATGAATTTAACAAAGTATGAGTAAGATATTTACACAAAAAGGGACAAAACATTGTTGAAAGAAACCAAAGAAAACCTAAATAAATGGGGAGAGAAACCTGTTCATGGATCCAGAAATTCAATATTGATGTAAATTTTCTCCAAACTGAGTTAGAAACTTTAATGTAATTCCACTCTATCCCACAAACTACTATGCAGAAATTGAAAATTGCTTATAAAATGTATGTGGAAATGCAAAGGAATGAGAACATCAAAAGATATCTTGAAAAAAGAAAATTAGAGACATCTAATGTTGAAAACTAAGCATGTCAGACCCTGCAGAAGCAGAGCTTCAATGGATACAACATTAGATGTACTTATGTACCTGTACACCACACACTAACATGTACACATACATACCTATGTAGATGGCACCCACTTACACCACATACATTACATGCAAGTATTCACCTACATTATATATATATATATATATATATATATATATATATATATGTGTGTGTGTCCTCATAACCTTTTTTTTTATTTTTTTAACCTTTCCTTTATTTGTTTTTTGTATGTGGTGCTGGAGATCCAACCCAGTGCCTCACGCATGCTAGGCAAGCACTCTACCACTGAGCCACAATCCTGGCCTTCTCATAACATTTATATCACATGCACATACTACATGAACATTTGTTACATGCATGCATGTATATGTGCATGGATACACACTACATAAATATGTGCACATTCTTTGTTACATATATGCATACTTATATTTCACACATAAGTATACATATGCATTTATTCATTGAATCCATGCAAATTTGCATTAAGTGCATACATACATATACTTACATCACATGTGTATACATTACTTTCAGATACTATGTATATGTCATAACTATATAAAATATACATGTCATACTCATGTAATGTATATATATGCATACACACATACATGACATACTCCACTATGTTACAAGCACATATGCACACACATTTGTATACTTTCTTATAGGTGCACACATTGCATTACATGTATATACACATATGGACATATACACATATACCTACGGTCTGTCCTTTGTCCCATTCCCATAGTGTCCTCCTCTCTGGCTACCAAAAACTCCTGTAGAGGCAGCAGCTCATAAGTTATTATTATTAAGTTATATTCTCCAAGGTATTTACTTTTAACTCAAAAACTAAAAGGTAAATTATAAATATTAAAAATAGTAAATATGTAAAGGATAAATGACAAATACTCTTATTTTATGTTAGAGCATTGTATCCTTCCTGTCTCACCTTCAGTTTAACCAAATCTACTCCTAAGCCCATCCAAATGCAAAACATCAGGAAATAAAGCTAGAATCCAAAGTGCCTCCAGCCTTTGCAATCAGCAAATGATCAGTTTATTAACTTGGCTCTCATTTTATTTCTTGAAGTTTAATTTACCAGACTTTAAAACCTTTAGTTATAAAAATGAAGAAATTTCACAGGCACCTGCAGCTTTAAAATATGCATGTGATGTGTCTAGGAGGTATCTTTGAAGAGAAAATTAGATTTTAAAATAGAAGCATTTAACCCAGTACACCCACAGTTCTGTCTTCAGCTCAAGGCGAGCTATAACTACACAGCAGAAGAGCCAAGGACATGAAAAACCCACTTCAGAAGAACTTCATCCTTTCTTCCACTGAATTAGTCAAGAGTTGGGGGTTGGTGCCCAGGAAACTGTGGGGTGAGTGTGTTGATGACAATTACTGCGAACATCTGATCACATACCATCAGGAGTGCGTTTTCTTAGAGACTCTATAGTTTACGACCATACCTTGTATCTGTCATTGTAGAAGATCCACCTCTACTTCAGGCCACTAACAAATGCAACCAGTATTTCCCAGACTTCACAGTAAATGTGTCATGGTACTGAATGATATTTTGGGCAGGATCACCTTCATCCTTTCTTTTAATAGCCAGGAGTTTATACTTGTTACCAACTTCTAAGAATAATTAGATACTAAGATAACACTACTACTACTACTACTGGTGTAATGAATACAGCACTACTAATCCTGGTGTTAAAAGTCCTTTCTGCTTCCTTATGAGTTGACCAGTGCAGTACAGGGGCCTGCCCCAAGCCAGCGTTCAGCAAATGTTCATTCACGGTGAGCATTGTGGAAAACGCTGGGATATTCACAAGCATCTGGTTCTCTTTGTGGACAGATGGGAGGCTTTTCCTACTTGCCCCTCTCTTCACTTTATCTACGAGTTAAAGCATACCATGTGACATTATAATCGTGTACTATTAGTATCCCATAGAGGGCTGTTTGATACACAGAAGAAGCAGGATTATTTTTTGCCTTGGACCTTTTCCAACATTACCTCATAAATGCTAAGCTCATTATTAAACGTAAAACCAGAAGGGGATAAAAAGAAAAGATTTAGATTTTTACAGATTGAGCATTCCAGATTCAAAAATCTAAAATTCAACGTGTTATGAAATTCGAAAAATTTTGAGTGCAGATATTACATATGGAAAATTCCACCTCTGACCTCAAAGAAAAATATTTTTTAAAAACTGTGGAAGGGAGGAAATGAACCCCAAATATGCACCTGAACAGGTCCCAGACCTGTGGCTGGATGCTGGACATCATAGGCCTGGGTGAGACCCCCGTGAGCTGAAAGGAAAAGTCACAAGTGGAAGCTGAAAGAGTCAAGCAGACAGAAACAGAGGTGCCCCATGAGGGGTGGAGATCATAATAAAATGTTGAAAATAATTAATATATGATGAGTTCTGAGGACTGTGTTATCTCTGGTTTTAGCATAATTTGTTTTGATTGTAAATGTGTCACTAGGGTTTGGATAGGAGGTGTCTCTCAAAAGCTCACATGTAGAGGCAATGCGAGAGCTTTTCAAGATGAAATTATTAGATTATGAGAAGTATAACCTCATTGGTGAATTAAGTTAATTAATATGGATTAACTGGGCAGTAACTAACTGGGGTGTGGTGGAAGAGGAGGATCACTGGGAGTGTGACTTTGGGATTTATATTCTGTCCCTGGTTAATAGAGCTACTCTCTCTGCTTTCTGACTGTCAGGAACTGAGCTACTTTTCTCCAGCATGCCCCTCTGCCTCACCTTGACCAAAGGCCATGGAGTTGGGCAACCATGTTCCGAACCTACGAAACCATGAGCCACAATAAACTGTTTTTCCTCTACGTCTGTTTTTGTGAGGTCCTTGTCACACTGATGGAAAAGCAGACTAAAATAGAATTGGTACTGAGAAGAGGGGTTGTGGCTATGATTCCACCATAAAGGGCGCCGGCATTTTCTACTGATCAACCCATCTTCAGAGTTAGACTCCACGAGAGCCACACCAGGATCTACTTTGTCCTTAAGGGCTCCAGTTGATCTCCGAGCATTCCCGTCTGCTTTTGTCCTTCCAACTTTGTGTCTAGTTTTGATTCCTGACTTGACAAGGCAGGGTGATATCAACTCACCATAGAGAGTGAAGATAACTATTACTTCATGGAGCTTTTGCTTTCAATTTTGAGATAATCTCCATTACCCCTCTGGCTCAGCCCGTTAGCAACCCTGATTCCCAGTCTGTACACAGGAGCTGTCTGTCTATAGAGCTGTACGGTACGCAGCCTGTTGTGATGTAAGAACGTTGGTCCTGGCATAAGAAGCACTTCTAAGGTTGTGAAAAACCAGAGGGCGCCTACCACCTTCCCCAGTGATTGGAATCAAAGCCCATATTTCTGTGTTCTACTTGAACATCTGGTCCAGACAATCGTCCATCCCCACCCACACGGCTCTGCCTCCTGCTCAGGGAGTTCTAGCCCTGGGTCCACATCATGGCTTCACTTGAACATACTGATTTTAGGGTAAGGGGATCAAGGGCATGAAACCTGGATGCGAAGGTCCTGCTGGACTCAAGCTGGATACACCACCACACAAGCCGGTTTTTACTTGGGTATGGCATCTAGGTTCTCTGGATCCAGACTCACATTGATCACTGTGTCCACACACAACTACCCAAACAGGCTTTGTGACTAGGAAAACACGAAGAAACACCCTCTTCTTCGAAGGAATGTGGTTCTACAAGCACCAGGACAAAAGATCCTCCATGGTGGGAGAGAGGCCCTGGCCAGTCGCTTTCGGAACAAGTCTTCATGAAGGAGGCTTGAGCGTGGGAGGCCGTCCTCCCAGGTGATTTGAGTTACCTCCCCGCTGGGTGAGAGCCATTCCCCATGCTTTCCCAGGCCCGGGGGCTTGTCCGTGCAGAGGCATGTCTGGCCACTGCCCCAAAGACCCAATTATCACCCCGACCTTGGGATGCTGCGCCCCCTTAATCTTCATTGGATGGGATTTTCCCCGGAATTTTTGGTTCCCCAAAAAAAGTCCACCCCCTGGCGTGTTCTCCCTCTCTCACTCGCCTCTTCAGTAAACCTCGCTACCACATTAGGATGCTGGAGGCTGGAGCTAGGAGAAGCCGTCCTGGAGCTGGTTTTAAAGGTAATTAGAGTCTCGTCTCTTTAATTTAAAACTCCGTAGCATTTTGCTCACGATTCGCACCTTCTTTCATGAAGCCAGCGCGGGTCGCTTGGCAGACTCGAGGACACTGGAAAGGCTGAACATTATTAGGTTTAATGGCTGCTAAAACTAATTCCTTCAAGTGTTTTTAACATAAAAATATTTACAATAATGTCAAAATAGTTCTTCCCTGTGACAATAAGCCCCAGAATTACCTAGATTCTTAGTAAAGTGGAGGACTAGTTAAGACTAAGAAAACAAGAACGAGAAATCAGATTTTCAAATAATATTTGAAATATATTATCTAGCCACAACAGAGGAAGGGCTTATACCAGAGCCAGTGAGTTGATTGAATTACTGATTGTGTTTATTATTTCTAAGCAAAATAACTTCTCAAAATGGAAGAATGAACAGGCACTCATATACATTAATCATTTAAGCTCAAGTAAAACTCAAAAGAGGCAAACCTCCTCTTTATACCCAGTTCTTTGCTTACTAGACTTCAAGATAAAAGCAACGACAACATCCACTAGACTAGAAAAGAAGTTGGGCAAAACCATCAGGGAAGAATATAGTTATGTTTCCATCATTGGTGAAAAACGTCTCCCCTTGTGACAAGACATGAGCAACTAATACCATGACTCCATCATGATTAGAAAAACATAAAGACCCTTTATTTCATTTTCAGTATATCATTTAGCACATATTAGTAATTTATAAGTAAAAAATCTATATATTGAGAATGAACAGTCTGAAAACTTTAAATAATTGCTCCATAGCGATGTACATTAAACTTTTAGGAATATGAACCCTTTGCAGAATCTGGTGAAAACAGTGGGTACTCTCCCTAGAAAATTGCATATGACTTTAAGTAAACAGATATTCATGCTAACCATACAAGAGCTTGGTCCATCCATCAAGTCCATTCACCTAGCTTGTAAGGGTCCATGTACTCCATGATAAGGATACTTGCTCTTCTTAGAGATGTCAGTTTATCTTCAGTTTAGGTTAAAGTACAGTGAACTCTCTATTCCCTCTTGCTAAAGCGAGCTTCTCATATCCTTGGACAAGAAGCAAGATGTAATGGAAAAGTCGGTGAGTCTCCAAGAGGACTCCACACTCGCTGCACACACCCTGTCTGGGCAGCAGAGGGCAGTGGAGCGCTAGAATAGCCCGACCACAGCACCCAAGGGGCAGCTGTGCAGGGCTTGCCCACTAAAAAGAGGGCATAGGGGGCTGGTGTTGTGGCTCGGTGGTAGAGCACTTGCCTGGCATGTGTGAGGCCCTGGGTTCGATCCTCAGCACCACATATAAAAAAATAAATAAAATAAATGTTTAGAAATAAAAAAGACAAGAGGGAAAATTTAAAAAGAGAGGAGGAGGAAGAGGAGGAAGGCATACACCTTAGAGAGCAGAATAGTTGTTGCCAGAAGCTGGGGAAGGGAGCAGGGAGGACAGGCAGGGAACTGTTGGCCAACAGGTACAATACTTCAAGTAAAGAGGAGACATAACCACTAGTGTGTATTGCATGGCAGGGTGACGGCAGTGAACAATAATGTACTGTAATTCCAAAACAGAAGGAGATTTTGAATGTTCTCACCACAAAGAAATGATAATCCTACAAAGTGATAAATATGCTAATTACCCTGGTTTATTCATTACATTATGTATGCAGGTATTGAATATCACATTGTATCCCATAAATATGAATGGTTAATGTGTACCCAAAAAAATTAATTTTAAAAAAGAAGAGGGATCCAGTTATTCTCCTGCCAAACTGAGTACCTGAGCTCTGGCTAGATTAGCATGTGTCATATGAAAAATGGGACAAAAATACCTAAATTAAGCTACCAAAGGTCATCTGGGGGGCGGGGAACAGCACATATTATCTAAATCTAAGCAATTAAAGTAAAATTACTACTGCAGTACAATACATTTTGGCCCAAAGCTTTCCTCTGAACAAAACAGAATATCTTTCAAATCACAACTGAGCCACACCCTGCTGCACCTCCACTCAAGACCTACCCATCCGACACCTACTCAATACCCTCCCCTTTTCCTTCCTCACTCTCTCCCTTCTCCTCACCTACACCCCACTATGAACCCACTCACCACCCACACCCTGCACCATCCCACTCTGATTCCAAGTTGCCAGCCCCCTCCACCTTCATATGCCACTCCCTCCCTGCCTCTCACTCCAAATAATACAAATATCAAGAAATCATTAAAAGAAAAAAAAAAGAAATCATTAAAAGAATTGACCCTGTTGTCATAATCTGCATTTTCCTGCAGAAATATGGATTTGGATTTTCCTCCCATTTATTGAAATCTCTTATGAATTTCAGTTCATCTGAGCCTGCTTGCCCCCGGCTTCGTACACGCTAGGCACGCTCTCTACCACTGAGCTATATCCCCACCCTCATCAGCTCACTATGGCTTCTATTATTCTTTTATTTTTTTGTATGTGTTGTTGTGAACAAACGTTTTTGCATTACATATTCAAAATGATCATTTTAAAAAAACAATTTGTATTTATTTTTATATCCAAGACAACTGTCCTAAACTCTTGCTTCTAAGTCTTTGAAGTGATTCTCATGAGCATCTCTTAAAATGTTTTCAGAGACCAAACACTTTACTACAATCACAGTAAGAGAAGTGGTGTTTGATAGTTGTTGAAATGAGTCAGAAGTAAAGTCCCTCCCATGCCTCTACCCCAGCCTGTTTGTCACCCCACCAAGTCCCCCACTCTCCCTGGGCTGACCTCTTGATCGGACATGTCCAAGGTCTTTTTCTGCCAATCAGGACCTGGTGCCACCACATCCAATGCTCTCTCTCACGTAAAAGGTGTCCTCTGGAGGTTGGGGACTTAGCTCAGTGGCAGAGGGCTTGCCTAGCATGTGCAAGGTCCTGAGTTTGGTCCTTGGCCCTGGGAGGATGGGGAAGAAGGTACCTCTGGCTAATCTTAGAATAACTCTCTAGTAGCTTTGCCGGAACACAGGAGGGATCACTAAGCTTGCCAGCACCTCCTCCAGCTGGTGTTGGTGTGGGCCACAGGCACCTGAAATGATATAACAAGGAGAGGCGAGCTGGTTTTCCACAAGCCTCATAACTCTTAAAAAGCTCTGTTGCCTTTTCTTCTCTGAGTTGTGTCATGTTTGACGTCAAACCCTTAACAGAGGTCTTGGGATCAGGAAGGACGGAGCCTGAGGGAAAGCAGACACCCGTGGAAGGCAGAGCTCACAAAAAAACGTGACAGAGAAGTGGAAGGTCCTAATGCCTCCCTAGGCTGCCTCACCACTCCACTGCTTGTTGAGGAGTTAGTCGGGTGTCTTCCAGTTTAGCAATTGTGTTTGTTGCTCGACACTGAAGCCTCCTAGCTCATTCTGTGACCAATGATAAATTGAATACTGCAAAAAAAGAAAAAAAATGCTTCATTAATCATTTAGATGCCACTCTGTTTACTCCTTTATCTAGATTGACAAGACCATCTAGGCCAAAAGCCACCCAAGAAAAGACTGATGAATATAACCACATGCAGGTTGAGCGTCCTTAATCCAAAAATCCAAAATCCAGATTACTCCAATAACTGAAGCGTTTTTCAGCACAAACATGATGCCACCAGGGGCAAATTCACACCATGAAAAGTTTCATGCACAAAATTATTTAAAATACTGTACAAAATTACCTTCTGTCTGTGAAAACAGTGTGAGACATAAATGAATCTCACATTTAGACCCAGTTCCCTTCCCTAAGATATGTCCTTGTGTATATGCAAATTATCCTAATTTTTAAAAAAATTTCAAAGTATTAAATACTTCTATTCCTAAGAATTTTGGATAAAGGGCCAATCAATGTGTAGTTTTGAAAAGACTTCCAGACCAAAAAAAAAAAATGTATTTTTTAAAAGCAAAATCTAACGTGAAGTGAAAACTAAAGAAATGGTGTTTATAAAGAAACTAATGAAAACCTATTTTTCTTGCCTTATTAAAAATCTTAAATCAACTAACATAAAGCAAACAAACTACTAAAAATAAAGGACATGACAGAATATAATCCTAACTAAATAAACAAATGAATAAGTAACTTCGAATAACTCTTCTTAAATCAAAAAGTAATTCCAACCTCACAATTTCAAACTTGGGAACTATTATGAGATCCTTTTTACATATCCTCGCCAAAAAAAAAAAAAAGTCAGTGTTTGATCCTCTCCAGCTGTCTGCCAGGTTGAGAGGAAATGTGATTCACCCAACCTCATTAGCACTTTAAACGCCCTAACCCGGACCTGGCTCTTGTGCACACTGAGCACACCTTCCGCCCCCGCCCACAATAACTGATGCGCTGCGTCCCCGTCCCCGAAGTCACAGTTGATCTGACATGAGAGTGCTCAGTCCCCTGAATCACAGTTGATCTGACCTGAGAGTACTCAGTCCCCTGAGTCACAGTTGATCTGACCTGAGAGTGCTCAGTCCCCTGAGTCACAGTTGATCTGACCTGAGAGTGCTCAGTCCCCTGAGTCACAGTTGATCTGACCTGAGAGTGCTCAGTCCCCTGAGTCACAGTTGATCTGACCTGAGAGTGCTCAGTCCCCTGAGTCACAGCTGATCTGACCTGAGAGTGCTCAGTCCCCTGAGTCACAGCTGATCTGACCTGAGAGTGCTCAGTCCCCTGAGTCACAGCTGATCTGACCTGAGAGTGCTCAGTCCCCTGAGTCACAGTTGATCTGACATGAGAGTGCTCAGTCCCCTGAGTCACAGCTGATCTGACCTGAGAGTGCTCAGTCCCCTGAGTCACAGCTGATCTGACCTGAGAGTGCTCAGTCCCCTGAGTCACAGTTGATCTGACCTGAGAGTGCTCAGTCCCCTGAGTCACAGCTGATCTGACCTGAGAGTGTCCAGTCCCTGAGTCACAGCTGATCTGACATGAGAGTACTCAGTCCCCTGAGTCACAGTTGATCTGACCTGAGAGTGCTCAGTCCCCTGAGTCACAGTTGATCTGACCTGAGAGTGCTCAGTCCCCTGAGTCACAGTTGATCTGACCTGGGAGTGCTCAGTCCCCTGAGTCACAGTTGATCTGACCTGGGAGTGCTCAGTCCCCTGAATCACAGTTGATCTGACATGAGAGTGCTCAGTCCCCTGAGTCACAGTTGATCTGACATGAGAGTGTCCAGTCCCCTGAGTCACAGTTGATCTGACCTGAGAGTACTCAGTCCCCTGAGTCACAGCTGATCTGACCTGAGAGTGCTCAGTCCCCTGAGTCACAGTTGATCTGACATGAGAGTGCTCAGTCCCCTGAGTCACAGCTGATCTGACCTGAGAGTGCTCAGTCCCCTGAGTCACAGTTGATCTGACCTGAGAGTGCTCAGTCCCCTGAGTCACAGTTGATCTGACCTGAGAGTGCTCAGTCCCCTGAGTCACAGTTGATCTGACCTGAGAGTGCTCAGTCCCCTGAGTCACAGTTGATCTGACCTGAGAGTGCTCAGTCCCCTGAGTCACAGTTGATCTGACCTGAGAGTGCTCAGTCCCCTGAGTCACAGTTGATCTGACCTGAGAGTACTCAGTCCCCTGAGTCACAGTTGATCTGACCTGAGAGTGCTCAGTCCCCTGAGTCACAGTTGATCTGACCTGAGAGTGCTCAGTCCCTGAGTCACAGCTGATCTGACCTGAGAGTGCTCAGTCCCCTGAGTCACAGTTGATCTGACCTGAGAGTGCTCAGTCCCTGAGTCACAGTTGATCTGACCTGAGAGTGCTCAGTCCCCTGAGTCACAGTTGATCTGACCTGGGAGTGCTCAGTCCCCTGAGTCACAGTTGATCTGACCTGAGAGTGCTCAGTCCCCTGAGTCACAGTTGATCTGACCTGAGAGTGCTCAGTCCCCTGAGTCACAGTTGATCTGACCTGAGAGTGCTCAGTCCCCTGAGTCACAGTTGATCTGACCTGAGAGTGCTCAGTCCCCTGAGTCACAGTTGATCTGACCTGAGAGTGCTCAGTCCCTGAGTCACAGTTGATCTGACCTGAGAGTGCTCAGTCCCCTGAGTCACAGTTGATCTGACCTGGGAGTGCTCAGTCCCCTGAGTCACAGTTGATCTGACCTGAGAGTGCTCAGTCCCCTGAGTCACAGTTGATCTGACCTGAGAGTGCTCAGTCCCCTGAGTCACAGTTGATCTGACCTGAGAGTGCTCAGTCCCCTGAGTCACAGCTGATCTGACCTGAGAGTGCTCAGTCCCCTGAGTCACAGTTGATCTGACATGAGAGTGCTCAGTCCCCTGAGTCACAGCTGATCTGACCTGAGAGTGCTCAGTCCCCTGAGTCACAGCTGATCTGACCTGAGAGTGCTCAGTCCCCTGAGTCACAGTTGATCTGACCTGAGAGTGCTCAGTCCCCTGAGTCACAGTTGATCTGACCTGAGAGTGCTCAGTCCCCTGAGTCACAGCTGATCTGACCTGAGAGTGTCCAGTCCCTGAGTCACAGCTGATCTGACATGAGAGTACTCAGTCCCCTGAGTCACAGTTGATCTGACCTGAGAGTGCTCAGTCCCCTGAGTCACAGTTGATCTGACCTGAGAGTGCTCAGTCCCCTGAGTCACAGTTGATCTGACCTGGGAGTGCTCAGTCCCCTGAGTCACAGTTGATCTGACCTGGGAGTGCTCAGTCCCCTGAGTCACAGCTGATCTGACCTGAGAGTGCTCAGTCCCCTGAGTCACAGTTGATCTGACCTGAGAGTGCTCAGTCCCCTGTGTCACAGTTGATCTGACCTGAGAGTGCTCAGTCCCTGAGTCACAGTTGATCTGACCTGAGAGTGCTCAGTCCCCTGAGTCACAGCTGATCTGACCTGAGAGTGCTCAGTCCCCTGTGTCACAGTTGATCTGACCTGAGAGTGCTCAGTCCCCTGAGTCACAGTAATCTGACCTGAGAGTGCTCAGTCTCCGCTGGCTTTTAGAGAAGGTGGCGCAGTCAGGAACAGGCCTAGGTCAGTGCACAACACGTGAACACACAGCATCTGATCTGATCAGAGGTCGACCCTCCGAGAGCTCTTCCCCCAGTGATGGCCAGATGCGGGGCCAGAGGAGACAGCCTCCGCCCAGGGCGCTGCGGGGGCCTGACCTGGGAGGCTCCAGTGCGAGGCCGGGTCGGGCGCTTCGCCCGCTCTCGCCTCTAGAGGGCAGCACCTCGCCCTTCCTCGCGCGGGTGGCCTGCCGGGGTCGCAGCTGCAGGGATCGCGCGGGGCGAGCGCCTTTGGAGCTGGGTGAGCGGTGGGAGGTTCCCGGCCAGAAGCTCCCGAGGGCAGAGCTGGGCGCCCACACGCAGGTGACTGCGGGGAGACGTGGCCTGCGCTGCAGATGGGCCAGAGGGACAGCAGCTGGGCACGGGGTGCTCCCCACGCCCCCCTCTAGGCGACGCCTTGGCCTGACAGCTGCAGAAACTGAGCGAAGACACCAGAGGGTGGGCAGACCGCTGGGGCTGTGCAGGAAGGAGAAGGCGAGGCCATGCCGAGGCCATGCCGGGTCGGGGAGGAGCGCCCCCAGCCCTGCCTCCATCCCTCCATCCCCGGCCTGCAGCTCCAAGTCGGGGACCCACCGGCAGGGTGTGCCCAGAGCTCTCTGTCCCCCTCGACCCACAGCTTTAGAAAGACACACTAAAAGGAAATGGAAGCGATGGTAAGAGAAGTAGGATAAAAACCAAGACTCTGGCAGTGGAGCTACAAAGAGATCAATGAATCCTTCCAGAAGCAATTTAGATAGAAGACCAGGGGCGGGGGGAACAGCCATCAGGAAGAAAGGAAGTTTACTATAAGCATAAAACCTATGCACCAAAATGAAAATGGTTAGCAGATATTTCTCTCTCCCTCCACCTCTTTTCCTGTCTCTCTCCACCTCTTTCTCTCTCCCTGTCTATTTCTCTGTGCTTCTCTGTCTCTCTGTTTTTGTCTGTTTGTTTCTGTCATTGTTTCTCTGTGCCTCTCTGCCTCTGTCCCTCCCCCCCCCCTTCACCCACCACCCACATACACACACTCCAAAGTGTGAGAAAAGACTTGTATTAAATTACTGCACAAATGCTGGAGGATAGGGCAGATTGACAGACAGGAATGGCTAAAAAAGAGACCCTGCCATCCCCTCTTGCCAGTAAATCTGCCACTATGGTTTCTCATCGCTTTAGGGGCTCAGCAGAACAGAAGGCTGGGTGTTGGTGTGAAGGGCACACGGCTCTCATGGGACTGCCCCAGCACTGTTCTGCAGAAGGTAATTGAAGAAACGCCACCAAGAATCAAGAAACCACACAAGGGAAGAAGGTGCCAGATGGAAAGGCATGCTTCTAAGCCGATTTTATGGAGGGCTGTGAAAACGAACCATCCACAAAGGAAAAGGACATGTTTAACACGCTCCGGATTCGAGTTTAAGCTGCAATAAAGATGCAAAGCTGATAAGAAATTACCCCAGCAGCTCTTTCTACGTGAATCAGTGCACAGATCTGCAGGGCTCCGCAATGACAGCCACTTCAGTGCCCACCGTTGAAATGAGACGAATATCCAAAATGCTTCCTCCCTGGAGAGAAGTCTTGACAGGTTCAGGAAAATATAAATCTAGCAATTGACTCAGGACGCTGTGGGAAGGCTAAGCCAGAACTCTGGGAGTGGGGGTTCCCTGCTGCCCACTCACTGCAGGTGAGACCTTAGGTCTGGCTCTCAGCAGGATCAGAGTTTTCTCCCTGTTTTTTTCTTCTTTGAGGCTAAGTGATAGCTCAGGAGGGATGAGAATCCCTGAGTGTGACTGAAGGAGGAGAGAGGCTGGAGAAGCTGTCCGGATCCAGAGACAGGAGAAAGAGGCAGTAAAAAGACCCCAAAAAACCTCAGGAGAACTAAATTAAAAGGCTTCTAGAAAAATTGCTGTTATTTGGGACAAATTGGTCACTAAGATGGTGAATATGTAGGCTTCAATGTGGCCTATTTAGGAGAGATTGAACTTAATGCAGGGACCCTATTTTCAAGAAAAAAAAAAATAGATGTGGTCCAATGAATATTTTTTTCTGATTTGCAAATTCGTGTGTGAAGAATTTAAACAAGTCTTACAGTGAAGCCATTTGAAGGAAGCCAATAGAATGTGTGTCCATGAGAGGTCCCTTCTGTGGGCGATGGGGTTGGGTCCAAATGGGGGCTGGGAGACAGCGGGAAGCTGCCTCAGAACTGTTGCTCCTGAGGTCCAAGAAACCCAGTGTTTTTCCTCCAACTCTTATTAGCCATTGGTCAGTGGCTGCGCTGGTGGTGTTAACTCCCGGGCACTTCTGGCACCTTCTGAGCAAACAGAAAAAGTCTTTAGTTTGCTGCTCAAAGTACAGTTTTCAGAGGGCTCTGAGAACCCACAGCCTCCACACACGCCCATGAGAGAAACCAGGCTACCGACCAGGCCCCCATCAAGTGCCCTGATGACACTGGCTCATGAATATACGAGAGGAACCCACAGACAACCACAGCCACCCTGGAATTACTGGTTCCCCAGGATACAATCTACTGCTCCTCTCTGACTGGCCCTAGGCCCAGGAAAACAGAAATGACAGTGTGGCCTCCGCTCGCGCCTGTGGATGAGTTATTCTGTTCCTGTAACAATGGCTGGATTCATCTAGGCAATTCGCACTCTGCTCTTTCCTTGACAGATACCTTAACCACATTTTCCACCCTGAGTCGCCAAGTTCACCAGCCCCTGAGACGAAAGGTGAGAAGGGCTCTTCCATCAGGCAGCCCTGCGGAGCCCATCAGCAGAGCCCATCAGCCAAGGGCTTTGACCTTGGGGTTGCCACCCACAGGGGGCATATTGTTCTCCTGCTTCCTTATTATTTCTGAGGCTGTCTGGGAGCTTCATCAGTTCAAGCTAGCTTGAAATCTCATACATTATGTCTACCTGCTGGCTAAAAAAGTACTGTATTGATCACTCCGTTTGTGGTTTACAGATATTTTACATTTCTTATTTAATCTGCATCCAGATCTGTCCATATACTCCTGTCCCTGTCAAACCTGACAATATTTAAGTGTCTACATTTGCAAATAGCCCGTGTAATCATATGAATTTTTGCCAATGGTCGCAGCTGAGTCTGTCTTCATTTGCCTTCTTGGGGTCTGATAACAGATGATCTCTGAACAGAATCTACAACATAATCAGCTTGAGATTAACAATATCAATCTCATTTTTTTTGTTTGTTTGTTTCACAGCAGCTGCTTCTTTACAACCTGATCCACTTTGTTTATTGATTGCCTTATTAGTCAGAATATTTGCCATAAATTCAGAGCCATTATACCAGTGGCTCACACATTGCTCATAAACAAAATGCTGTGTTACTTCAGCTTCTCAGCTGATAGATACTTTCATAAGAAAACCAGAAAGCTTCCAGCAATGTGTCTGATATATGGCTGCCACCTTGTCCTCACTTCCAAATGATACAAAGGCCTAAGAAAGCAACATGGCTGGATGTGGAATGGATTTTCATGCAAGTGATGTCTTGTAATTTGGGTCTAAAATTTAAGATTCTTGCTTTGAAAGCCATTACTAACTAATTGGTGAGAAATTATATCTCAGAGTGCTATTTTATGAATAGTGTTCTTATGTGTTTTCAGAAATATTTAGCAAATATCAGCCAAGCATCAAGTGCTTCTGGGTCCTGAACAAAGATGAAAAGTCAGAAACTTTCCATTTGAAAGAGAGCAGATGTCCCAGAAAAGGCAGGAGACACGTGTAAAGGCTCATAGGAATAAAACCCATGAACTCAGGATGTTCAAATGCCTCCATTCTTCTGGGGCATGAAGAGAGGAGCAGGAATGGTAGAGATATTCTGGAAGGTGGGCAGGAGTCAGGGAAAAATCAATCTTACGTGCCCTAGAAGGATACTGGTTGATGTATTCTCAGTACTGAGCAACCACAGAGGATGTGCAAGGGTGACCAGCTTTTTATATAAGAAAGATGACCCCACTACAGTGTAGAGAATATGACAAGAGGCAAGAAGCTCAGTATAAAGACCATTTCAGTGATCTGGAGGAAAGACGAAGAGAAGAAAAGAGATGTGGAAACTACACATAATGAAGAACAGATAGGACTGAATGTATTAGTCAATTTTCTGTTACTATAATGAAGTGCCTGCAGCTGTTGCTTTATAAAGAAAATAGGTTTATTTAGGTCACCGCTTTGGAAGTTCAGGGGCATGATTCTAGCATCAACTTGGCTCTTGTGAGGATCTCATGGTGGATGGCATCACAATGGTGGAGTGTAGGAAAGGAAAGTTTACATCACAAGACAGGAAGCCAAAGAGAGACTGGGGTCCCCTGGGAACTAAGTTGATTTCCTCCAAGGACAGTGCCTCCCAGGGACCTAAGGGCTTCCCACTAGGCTCCACTTCTTAACGGTCCCACAGCCTCTTAGCATTGCTACACCAGACACCAAGCTTCCAACACATGAACCCTTGGGAGACAAACCACATCCAAACCATGGCACTGAAGAGAGAATGAGATTTGTAGTCTTAAAGGGAGTCAAATCCATAACACTCAAGTTTCTAGCTTGGGCAAGAGGTGAATGTTGAAGTGCTTTGGGAAAATGGGGGATAGAGGAGAAGGAGCAAAATCGAGGAGAAGACAAAGTGTTTATCCATGAGCACCTTGAACTTCACATGCCTCAGGGTCTTACAGTAACTGCCATGCTGAGAACAGGAGCAACATCTCCGTGAACATTGAATGTTTGGTATTCATGAGCAGAGTAGCTGAATTTGAAGTCATAAGAGTGAATAAAATGGCCCAATTTTGTAGAACTATAAGGGGAGGGAGAGCTGAAGATTGAGCCCATCATTCACAGATTACACAAAGGAAATTGGGCAAGGTCTTTGAGGGAGCCCAGAAGAGGTAATGGCCCAGAAATTTACAAGTAACTATTACAAAGATGGTGCACCGATGGCCCAGTGCACCAATCATCCATGAACAGACCAGCCTTGTTTCTTTCCTGTCTCAGTCCACCTTCTCCTCCCAGATTCTTTGAAACAGGTCCCAGGCGCTGTAGCATGACATCTCTAGGCATGCAAGTGTCCAGCCGTACAAGACAGAACACTTTTTACACATAACCTCGTTGTTTGTGTTTTGTGGGCCTCCATAGGCTTCCATTGTCTGAAGGATGTTCTTTTAATCCCATTCTCTTTTCTTATGTAACTTAGAATGATCCAACCATGCTCTGTTGCTGTTGTTCTTTGTGATTATGAGTAATATTCTGGCACAAAGAGTTTTCCTGCACTTCTCCCCAGGAGAGAGCTCCAGCATAGCTTTTTTGTGTCTGTTGTTGTTGCAAAGTGGTCAAAAATGATCAAGTGTAGGTACATGCATGATGGCATGAATGGTGTGACTCTACTTCGTGTACAATCAGAGAAGTGAAAAGGTGTGCTCCGTTTGTGTAGTATGAATCAAAGTGCACTCTGCTGCTAGAACAAATAAATTTTTAAAAAATGATCAAGTGCTCTCTCCACTTTGCCTTCTCTGCGTTTCCTTTTTTTAATCAACAAAAACTTATTGTTTGTTGGGGCTGGGATTGTGGCTCAGTGGTAGAGCGCTCACCTAGCAAGGATGGGACGGGTTTGATTCTCAGCACCACATAAAAATAAAGGCATTGTGTTGTGTCCATCTACAAAAAAAGATATTCTCTCTCTCTCTCTCTCTCTCTCTCTCTCTCTCTCTCTCTCTCCTCTCTCTATTTTGAAAAAATTATTGTTTATGTTTATGGGGTACAATGTGATGGGCTGATCTGTGTGTCACTGTAGATAGATTCAATCAACCTAATTCACATATCACCAACTGACCAATTTTTTGTGGTAAGAACATTGAAAGTCTATTCTTCCAGCAATTCAAAATGCACAATCCATTGTTGTCAACTGTGGTCCTCTGCTTTCATCTGGACCTTCTCTTTCCTGGGTTCTTAATGTCCCTGCCTCACTCACATTGGATTCTACCCCCAGTTCTTCCTTCCATGAGAATTTCTGTTTCCTGCTTGGGAAGGTAATCAGGCTTATTGGTTTGGGTGATTCACAGGACTGGCTCATTCAGCACCTTCAGCCTAGCAAATCCAAGTCATGTAGCCGGAGTGGGGCCAGGGCTTCTCCTGGGTGGCTGCTGGAGGACCAGCTCTCTGGTCTCTGGATGTCAGTGGTCACACAACACTGGTGCCACGCTGGTCCCAGGGCTGTGGGTGGTCCCATACCAAGTTTGTGGGGGGTGGGGGAGTATGGGGCTTTGCTGCCACCTTGTTCTCATCTGTGTATTATCTGAGTGTCTTTGTTGTGTGTTCCTGAGCACTTGCCTTTGGGGGGCAGATCTCAGGAATTTCAAAGCTACAAGGCTGCCTCCACAATCTTTCCAGAATTCTCCCTGTAAGACAGAGAGCAGAAGAGAGGGTGAGAGACTATGAGAATCAATTGAGACAAGCCTTGTTAAAAAAAAAAAAAAAAAAAGGCTTTTTCTTGGTAGCTATTATTGTAATTGAACATCTCCTCCCCACCACCAGCCTATGCACTTTTTGAGGGGAGTGATCATACTTTATTCATATCTGTATTCCCAGGGAATGTTACAGTACCCACCATATAGGAAAGACTCAATCAATCCCGCTTGCATTGCATTAAAGTAATGTTTCTTGCTGGAAACTGTGATTCTACCAATTTTCCTTTTCCTATTAGAGCTAGACATCTGCTGGAAAATAAAAGATCTATGTAGTCCATTTATATTTGCAGTTCCAAGCACATTTTCTTTTCTGAAGGTAAAAGAATATAATAGACCAGGAAACCTGAGGTAATTAAATCATTAAAATTTAAAAGACCCTATTTGATCTTCTTTACTGATGGTTGCTTCCTATTTTAGAAAATAAATTAGCATAAAAGTTTTCAAAATTGCATTTGTAAAAATCAGTGCAGAAACTGTAGCTGTTATTATCACTCCTTCTGTTTAATTGCTTTTTTGCAGTCCACAAAGTTGCTTTGCATAAATAATCTTAATGGGGCTCACAGCACCCTTTTGAAGCAGGTGATCTAGTAAGATGAGCTACATTAACGCTCAGAGTTAAATAGCTCTCAGGGAACTAAGTCTGGATTTAATCTGTCTCCCAGTCTTCCAGGGATAGTGGAGTGTCTCTAAAACTTGCTCACGCTGCCCAATTTCCTCCTACTTTACCCAAGTCAAAAATGTTCAGGAGAATTAGAGAGAAAGGTGCTAGCAGAGGCCCCCGTTCTGACTAATTTCAGACTCCACGCCCGTTTCCACTAGAGGAAAAGGAGATCTGATCTCAGTCCAAGGATGACAGGAGGAGGAAGTAGTTTGTTTTTTTTTTTTCCTTCTTCAAAGCTCTACATATATTTGTCTCCACATTAATCATTAATTTTACCTAGAGAAGCTTTTGTTAACAACTGCAATTTCTTGGAAAATTTTCACAATGAAAATAATTTCATTTGTTTTCTTCTCAAAACATGCAGGACACCCTATTTACCCTGCCACTCACAAGTCTGCCAGTTACAATTAGCAGAGAAAAAAAAAAAACAGGAATGGTTGTTTTGTAGGCCAAGGAGAGTTTTGCCATTTGTGTCCACTAAATAAGTGTCTCAAACTTGAAAGAGATGAGGATCCTGTTAAAATACAGATACTGATTCAGGAGCTCAGCAGAAGGGCTCCTGAGACGGCAACCCCTCACCTCCCAGGTGACGACATCAATCCTGTGGACCGTGGTTGAAGCAGCAAGGCCTCATCAGTGGCTCTCAAACTTAAGCAAAGTCAAAATCACCTGAGGCTTTGTTAATACAGCCGTCACCCTTTATTCAGAGTCTTGCTTTCTATGATTCCAGTTGCCCATGGTCAACTGCAGTCAAAAAACATGAAATAAAGTATTCCGGAAAAAAAAACAACTAGTAAGTTTTAAGTTGTTCACTGTCTGGATTAACATGGTGAAGTCTCATACTGTCCTGCTCCATACTATGCAAAACACGAATCATCCTTTTGCCTGAATATCCACATTGTGTATGCTACCTGCTCGTCACTCACTCAGCATCTCAGTTATCAGAGGACTGTGGTGGTATCACAGTGTTTACGTTAAGTAACCCTGATTTTATGTAATAATAGTCTGTTTATTAGAATATTAATAATTTTCTATTTTATTATTAAATATTGCTGTCAATCTCTTACTCTCCTTAATTTATAAATTAAAACTTTATCATATATATAATATATGAAAAACAGGATATATAGAACTCAGTACTATGTGAAGTTTCAGACATTCTCTAGGGGTCTTGGAACATATCCTCCTTGGACAAGAGGGGTGCTGTACTCAAATTTCTGGATCCCACTCCAAAACAGCTAATTCTGCAGGTCAGGATGTAGCCTGGGCATTTATTTGTAACAAGTTCCCAGGGGATGTTGATTCTGCTGATCTAATGTATTTGTTGATAATGCTTAAGGTAATTTGCATATTTAAGTCCTAAAGATAAAAAAAATCTTAAATATTCTCACTAATCAATCTCAAGTTCAAACACCATAGAAACTGGAAATATTTGTGTTTATCTTCATACAGAATGATAGTCCTATCTTGGAGCACTGCCATTTGTAGGGCATTATTTATTTTTTGAGAGTTGTCAATTAATAAATACTTATTTCTATCCACTACAGTAGCACACTGCACTTATTAGTCTTTATAGTTATTTCACTGGATTGTAGCAACTTAAGCAAGTCAGACAGCCTGTACCGAGGGACTCAGGCATTAGGAATGTCAATTTGCGAGCGCAAATTTCCTACTTGGCAGCAGGGGGCAGCAGTATCGCCTGTATTTTATAGCTGTGGGAGAATGGGCAACAAACTTGAGTCTCAGCATCCAGCTATTATCTGAACAAAACTGGGTGGCCTTCTTCTGAATATAAGAACTGCAAAGCAGCGTCATGATTCACAAGATCACAACAGTTCCTGCCTTAGTTCTGAAAAAGAACAATGATGATAAAAAACATTTTACTGAAGCATAGAATATAATAATATGGAATACAAGCCATCTAGGAATAAATAAGTCCTAAAAGCTTATGTCTTAGAAAACATTTTCCTTAAAATAAATATGTCATATGAATCCAATCAAAAATATTTTAAAAGCGATGTATTTATCATTTTGTGCAGATCAAAAATATCTGCTGTGAGCAGTACCTCTGGTTTCTTGCCCCAACCCAACCTGACACCCCCCAGAGACACCTCTTCTTCTGCTACCCACTCAAGGAGGGGCCTGATTTCTCCCACCCATCTTAGACCTATGTGCTTCTCACCTTCACTTCCACATCAGTCTACTCCTTTCCTGCCCTCCCCACCTCTCCTTCTACCCTGCCCCAGAGAACAAGTTCCACAGCCCCTGCTTTAGACGGCACCCTGCAGGCACCCTCCAGCTCACCCGGCCACATTCCTGACCACTTCGGCTCCCAGCCCTCTGTCAGTTCCCCAGCACCACTGCTGCAATTTGTAAGGTGTACATTGCCACATGGGTGACCCCCCAATACCTGTCCTCTCTTCCAGGATGCCACTGCCCACTGGATACTAGCCTCCACTTCAGGGCACAACCGAGACATTCTTGTGCTCAGAACTTGCTCCTTCATGGTCTCCGCCTCAAGCATGCCCCTCTTGGACTCCCCACTTTCTCCAGCTATGCTCTTCCGCATCAACAGCTCTTTGATCCCACTGGGACCTGCAACTCCCTGATGCTAGATTTACTAATGGACTCCATCTTCTTCCCGTTTTTCCTCCATTTCCTCCAGCGCCCACCATGGTGACCATCCCCTCCCTGTGCAGTCAGCGCTTTTTCCTGTTCCTTCAGAGCGATATTAACCTGGCAAAGCCACCACTCTGCCCCTGAGTGTACTGAGAAAACTCCTGCCTGAACCAACTGGTCGCCCTTCATTGCATGACCACGGACCTCAACAGTGCCCTGGAGCTGCCTGGCCACCTCATGTTCCCCTAGCTAGTGAGTCCCCTCTGGTCTGGAGGCCTGTGTCATTCCCTCTCCTCTTCCTCAGACTCGCTTTTAGTCGATGATCTCATTTTCTATTTTACTGAGAAAATGGATCCAAAGACGATGTCTCCGTCTCCCCACCCACCCGTCTCTTGATGCATGCCTGCCTTCCCTCCTGCTCCGGTGGAGGAGCAAACTGTCCCGCTTCTCACAGAGGCGGAATGCCCGCTAAGCCCCTGAGTCCCTTCCCTTCCTGCCATCCTGAGGACCAGGCCCCAGCAGATCTGCCAACTCTCTCCTGCACCATGCGGTTTCCATCCCCCTGGACCACCTCCTCCAGGATCCAAATGAGCAGTCATTTCTCATCCTGGGCAAAAGGAAGATCAGGAGAAAAGCGCATGACTCTGCCATCTGCTCGGCATCCAGTGAGGGCCTCCTGACTGCATCAGAACAGGGCAAAGGGCACCACACGGTGAGCAGAGCAAACAGGCTAGCTGGCGTCATGGGGGCTCTGGCCTCCGGATGTTACCTAACCTGAAATACCTTCCAAGGCCTCACCTCCAAATACCTTAGGCATATGAAGCTGGGGAATAAGTTTCAACAACTGAACTTTGGGGGACACAGTCAAACCCCAGCAGCGTGCCGACACCTGAACGTTGTGGCTACGGGGAAATCCTCGAGGGCTGAGGGGTGCAGCCCCGTATCCCCAGGGCTTATGGTGGTAGGCCCTGCAGAACCCAAAGCTGGGGAAGCTGCCACCTGTGTGCTTATGCTGTAGCTTTCCTCTTCGTGTTTCTCTCGCCCCAAACATCTGAGCTGGGTCCTCCTCTGAGGCCTTGGACTTTTTCCCATAAACTATATGAGATGCCCAGCAGCATCCTGTGCCTCCGTCTGCTGATGTTCATTATGATCCAAGCTGTCCCACTGTGCTGCGTGGATCAGGACCCCACCACCCCAAGGCCATGAGCATCCTGGCAGATCACACAACCCACAAGACCACAAGACCCAGTTCACACAATCCACAAGCCCCAGGAGTGACTGAAAATTATTTTTAAATAATTTTAATTCTTTTAATGTCTAAAATACTATTTGAAATTTATTTTTTTAAAATTTTAGTTAAAGTCTTTGTTATATTTAAACTCTCGGACGAATAATCTCCAACTGTAGTAATAATAATAGTGGCAACCATATATATTAGCTGGCATGATAAGTGTTTTACATAAGTTAATTAGTTCTTAGTACTGCAATATTGCGAAACTGTCAAAATTCTGTAAAAATGAAAATCTGGACATTCAACGTTACCCTCATTTGCATACTTTAGTAACCAATCCTGGAGATTTACTGATTCTAATTCGTGACTTAAACAGTGCTTGTTGTATCTCAGAAAGAAAAGAAAACGAAGAATAATATGTTTGGTAATAAAAGTAGAAGATGATTAAAATAATCTCCCAAGGGGCCACAGCCAGCAGCGCTTCTGCCTGATGAGTGTCCCTGTCATCCAAGGGACTGACATTTGTGTGTCCACGTTCTCAGTTTCCCCTGTTCTTAGGTCCACATGACTCTCCGACAGGGCCTCCTTTCTTTAACCCTCCGCTATAAAAACCACCCCCTGTCTGAGCAATGACTTCTCCAACCCTCAGCACTCCTTTTCCCAGCATATATGTCCCCAAGTCTGAGTGTTATCCTGTCTGAAATAAAAAAAGTCCTGAGATGGCCTTTGACAGAGTCTTTCAGAGTAGGTACAGGACACAGGAAATCAGTTCCCCTGAGACCCGAATGGCACAGGAGTTATAGCTCTTGGTCTTTGAGACTTTTTCTTCCAGCTGTCCAGGGGGTAACTGCTAGTTCCACACACACAGAGATACATACTCATACACAGGCACACACATATCCATACACACACATGCATGCATACATGCATACACATACAAAAAAAAAAAAAAAACAGAATCATGCACACACCCCTTTCCCAACAGCAAGTAACTATTTCCTGGAGTGACCATGGTCTCTCTGCTTCCAGGAGAAAAGCTGTTTCTTTACCACTCTGCGCCGTCGGAGTTCACCTTGCTCACAGTGTACTTTGCACCTCACAAGACCTCACAGTATTTTGCAGAGCAGAGGTGGTTCCCTTTCTTTTTCCTTGGTGATTTCACATGTGCTGTCTTGCGCTATACATAACAAAAGGACCCATAACTGAACATGAACCAAAAGGCTAATCCCGCAGCCACACAAAGGCTCAGCAGAAGCTTCCAAGTCCTTTGCTGTGAGGATGCAATTAAATCATTGGAGAAGTTGCCCTCTCCCTTCTCCCCATCTCTGATTGGAATGAGGCCAATGGCTTTGTTATTTCAGTTGAAAGTGCATACACCACAGAGAGGCGCGTGTTTGGTCTGTCCTCAGGAGACGCTGTCCCTTTCACAAAAGACAAGGCGTCTCGGAGTCCTGCTTCAGGAATGGCCAGGGCCAGCACAGAGCAGGAGAATCAAGGTCACACCCCGCACCCTGAGGTGGGTCTACAATTAGGAGAAATGATGCCAAAGCAGATATCAGCAGAGGTCAACCTAACCCAGCATAGTAGATTTCAGGAAATTCAGAAACACGTTAAAGTATAAGTCCATGTCTAGAGGCTCCAAGAGAGAAAATACAGCAAGGGTCATTTAAAAGTCTACTATGGTCTGAAAGTTGTGTCCCCCCCCCAATTAAGATTGAACCCTAATCCCCAAAGCAGTAGGACTAAGAGGTGAGGTGTTTAGCAAGAGATCAGATCAGGAGGGCAGAACCCTCGTGAAAGGAATAGTGTCCTCAGAGGAGAGGCCTTGACACCGTCCTGTGAGGGTGCAATGAAAGGCACCATCTGTGAGTCAGAAAGTGGCCCTTGCCAGACACCAGACCTGCCTGAATCTCCTTCTGGGACTTCCCAGCCTCCAGATGGTGAGAAGTAAAATCATGTTGCTCATAAGTCACCCATTTATGGTATTGGGGGCAGGGGTTAGAGCAGTCCATCTAGATGGACTCAGATGGAAAAAAAAAAAAAAAAAACTCCATACCTCTACAAATTAAAATCACCCCAATGTGGAAACAAAGAGCAGAGCTACCCCAAACCATGGATACCACTGATTCAAGGAGAGCGTCACAAACTGAAGCAGTAAAGAAGCATGTGTAACAAATGGGCATAGGGAATTTGTCCACCCGTAAGGGCAAAGGAGGGCACTGAGACAAAGAACTATTCGGGAAAACCAGTGCCTAAAAAGAACTGAAACTTGGTGAAAAGTCAGTGGGCCATCCAAAGCCCTTGATTAGGGGTGAGCAAAGGAAAATAGCAAAAAAGAAGAGCCCCCACATGGGATTAACAAAAGGAAAAGAGTGCCGCTGCTTTTTTGCCTCCAATTTCTCTGTCAATGGTGAAGTAGAACCAGTGCTAAGAAGTCGTGGACCATGAAGGTGGGTGAATATCAGAAAGGAGACAACTATTCATGGTGCTATTAAAAAATTATGATTAAAAATCATAGCATTCCAGTAAGAGGATGTGGTGGTTTTTCTCCACTTCCCATGGGTAGGAGCTCCCCTAGACGGTTATGGTTGAGCACAGTATTGTTCGAGGAAATCTAAAAGCTTTATCCAAGGAGGGACTCACATCCAGGAAGGGACTGATGTCAAGCACAGGTAAATCCTTCCTAGGCGTTTCCTCCAACTCACCTTCTGTTAGATCTGAATAGGATGTGTCCCCTCTGAAGCGCATGTTGGAGTTTAACCCCCTCTGCGAAGGGGTGAGGCTTAATCTGAGGGTCAAAACTCAATCTGACTATGGAATTTAGAGGTGGGGTTCTGGGGAGATGATCAGGACTAGATAAGGTCATGAAGGTAGAACTCCCACGATCAAATCCTGGAGAGAGAACAGACAGACACATGAGTTTCCTGTCTCTGGCCACGTGATGCCCTGCACTACCTCAAAACACCTGCTTGTGAGAAGAACACCACAGAGGCAGGCCTTCAGCTTCAGACCAGAACCATGAACCCAAACAAACCCTTTCTTTTGTAACTTACACAGCCTGGGCTACTGTGTGGTTCACAACAGAAAACAGTCATACATCTTCCTCCTCTCGCCATACCCCCCTTTCTCTTCCTTTCTCCTTGTGTTTTTGCTCCTCTTTTTTCTATATTCACTCCCATCTCAGGAAGGAAGATCTCTATGGAAGAAAATAAGACCACCATCAGCTCAAAACTCATTGCCCTGCTCCCCCACAGAGAGAAATATATATCCAAATAGTACCAAAAAACTTATTTATGACAATGCTAGGGGGCTCTATGTGAGTCCCATTTCTTTCTTTTTTTTTTTTTTTTTGACAAATCATTGCTAGGCCATGTGTCTACACTGAGACTGAGAGAGGGAAGTCCCCCAAACTATATCAAGAGAGCAGGATTGCTATGCTAGTTAGATTTCCATCACTATAGCAAAATACCTGAAATAATCAACGTAAAAAGAGGAAAGGTTTATTCTGGCTCACAGTCTTAGAGTTTTTAGTCTATGGTCAGTTGGCCTATGCTTTGGGGCTTATTGTGAGGCCGCCCATCACGGTGAGAGCATGTGGCAAAGCCATCTGCTCACTTCAGGGCTGCTGGGAGGAGATAAAGAGGAAAAGAAAGAGGCTGAGGGTTGGGATTCCACAGCTCTCTTCAAGGGCATGACTCACCATGACCCAACTTCCTCCCGCTGGTCCCCATCTGTTAAAGGTTCCACACCTCCTAAGAGCCTAATGGGTTGGCCACCAAGCCTTTAACACACGGGTCTTTATGAATCCAAACCATGGAAATTGCTAAGAGCCTGAGGAGGGTAAAGTCTCCAAAGTAAAAGATGCTGGAATGAGGAGGGAAAAGGCTCGGTATAATTTATCTGAGAAGTTTTCATGCAGAAGACTGATTTGATTTGAAATATTCATTTCTAGGAGGCATTATTCAGTCTATGTTGCAGAATTTTTATTTAATAGGGGGAAACACTAAAAAAATGGGATGTATTTTAAAAGAAAAAAAAAGGAAAGAAATGCTCTACTTCATAAGAAAAAGAGCGTGACCATCCCTCTGGGATACTGGAGCGGAGGGACCAGTTCCCCCTGTGAGAGAGGGGAGGAGCCAGACGACCTTCAAAGTCAAGGTCTACACTGGCATCAGAATCCAGGGCTCTGGGGCATGAGCAGAAGGGGAGGCACAGAAGCATATTACAAACAGAGAGGCCCTCTCCAGCAAGATTTGGCTGTCATAATTTTTTTTTTTCCAGGATGATGTTAAGCCCTCACAGCTGGTAGCTCTCCAAACTCCACGGAGGGTGTGTTACTCTCCGGGAGTCATGCTGCCCCTAACTTGCATGCCAGGGCCTTCTGATATGAGAGAGTGGACAGAATACTCCTATTTAAACATGGAGCCGTTCAACATATGGCTTTAATTTTGCTGCCCTGGAAGCATAGGATGTCCCTCACACGTCCCAGTGATGATTCCACAACACAGACCCAACCGCCCCTCCAGTGCACCACAGCACCCTTGGCCAATGACACCAGGCCAGGCCGATCACAGGTATCTGAAAAGCATTGGCTGGATTCATGCATATGAATAAAGTAGTTACTTAAATAAAAAATGAAATCCTACTTAGAATTAAAGTGGAATAAGTTCATGAAATAAACTGTTTCTCAAAGTGACTTACTGTCAGCCTTTTATTCTTTTATTTTTAATAGCTAAGAGATGTTTTTTAATTTGTTCATTTGAAATAAAGTACATTATACACCAAATCATTTTAACAAATATTCTAGTTGTCAAGCATGTAAGTAGCTAATTGGTTAAGATCTGAATTCTGCTAATAAGGTTTTATAGGATTTTAAATTTATTCTGTTATATAATAGTTCAGGATTAAAGTAAACAAAACTCTTGGGCCTGATCTTCTACACACCATATTTTTTTCAACATAATTATAAGATTAATATTAATTTGCTGCTTTCATTTCCGGAAAAAAAAAATCTCAGCTACTCCTCAGTGACTTTCACTGAACAAGTCAGTATGAAATTTATTCTCACATTGGAATTTTACTGCACCCCTGTGTCATATTTGGTAGATGATTTCCCGCCTTTTTTGGTATTTCTCACCTCTTGCTAACTGAGTACCATTATTTTGATTAAATGCTTTTACCCTGGGACATAACTGACCTTTTACAAAGTATGTATTAAACCGAGTAAAAACTCTTTCTTTTTTCAACGATAACAGGAAATAGCAGAACTTAAGGTTTTATTTACTAAAAGTTTTAAAGATTTCCCTCTCAAAAGCTATTTCAAGCACACAGGACCTCCAGATGCCCGAGTAGGATCACCAGCATTAGCACCCGCGTAGGACTCCTGGCTGCCCGCAGAGGCAGGAATCCTGGCCATCACAATCCTGGACACCTGGCCGCAGCCCACACACAGGAACTCCAGCCTCCACTCCCGTGGGGACCCCATCTACCCATGTGGGGGTCCCCCGTCACCTCCATTTGGGGTCACTGCAACCACTGCCACAGTCCCCTACACATAGTAGCATGCACCTAGGGACACCTCACTGGGTCCAGAGACAGCCGCCAGCCAAAATACTGCTTGCCACAGGGCTGCATCTCCAAACACATCACACATGGGACACATGGATCGTCCACCACCCAGTCCCCGCCAACCCGACCCCCTCGGTGAAAGCAGCTGCCTCCATCTTGGGAGACCTTCATTGCCATCTTTAGTTGAGGCAACTCCCAGCTTGGAACACCAGCGGGGGCTTAAAAGCAATATCAAAGACTTCCCTTCTCCCCAGCAGCTGCTAATCCAGCATGGTGCTTGCAGCTACATGGCCTGTGGGTAGCTCACAAAACAGGGTCCCGAACTGCCCATTATAAAACAGCTCTCCAAGACAGGTGTGCAGCCCCCAGAATGCAGCCCATAAGACCTCTGGAGAGAAAGGTTCCTGACTGGGAATTAGAAAGGGAAGGGGTGAGTGATATAGTTTAGAGACTGAATTGGAGACCAGGAATTGTGAGGTCTACAGGCGATATTAGGAGATAAGATCAGGTGCCCACATCACAAGAGTGGGCCCCAAAGGAGATCCTTGGGGTGCAATCTCCCACTGGGGACAGGCGAGTGTAAACTCCACCTCCAGGAGCTACGCCCCCAAGAACAACCCTCCCACCTTAATAACCTTCACCTCCTGAGGGTGGAGATACCAGCAAACAACCGACAACCCCACCTATTGGATGAGAAGGAAGCTGGAAAGATATTGATCTTCAACAAAAATAATCCTTGTATCTTCCTTCAAGATCTCTCTCTCTCTCTCTCTCTCTCTCTCTCTCTCTCTCTCTCTTTCTTCTCCCACCCTCACATCCCCAACATTTGTGAAACCAAGGGCTTTTCATGAATCAGGCTACTGAGGACTGGGCTGTCTGAATAGTATATTACAATGATGTTGTATATTCTTTTATCTCCTATTTTTACATTTTTATTTTTCTTAATATTTATGTTTTCATAGTCTACTGTCTTCCCACTCACTTGTCTCTCCCAAAATCACTTTCTTCTGCTGCTAACCAACTTCTTTAGATTCCTCTTTCACACTTTCTAAGATCTAATAACTCTATATCCTCACCTCATACCCCCTCAGCATCTCATCCTACACCTCATCCCCAGTTCTTTGTCCACCATCAGAAACTGGAGACACTTTTGCAAACCTACTGCTTCTGCTGTAGGTAATAATTAAACTTACCATTTCTGTATATTGCGACAAATCTGTAAACATCTTAATAGCAGCTATTTGGTTTAAGGTTCTGTATTGTTTGTATTGGGATTTGTTCACACTGTTCTCCCCACTAAAGGAGAGGTATTGGAAACCTGCAGAGACACTGTAAGCCTATAGAGTAAAAACAGAATCGTCTTGGATCTGCAGTGCTAGAAGGGAAGACACACAAACAACAGGAAGAAAGTGCCTCAAACAAACCAAGATATTACAGTATTAGAGTCCATGGCCAGCACAACAGAAGAAATGACAGAGAAGGAGTTCAGGATGTGCTTAATTAAAATGTTCTCTGAATTAAAGGGGGATATAAGAGAGCAAATACAAGCAGCAAAAGATCATTTTGATAAAGAGTTACATAAGCAAATACAGGAAGCAAAAGATTACTTCAATAAAGAGAGAGGTTCTGGAAAAATTAATAAACAGAAATCCTTGAAATGAAACAAACAATAAACCAAATTAAAAGCTCAATAGAAAGCATCACCAACAGTTTAGATCACTTGGAAGACAGGACCTCAGACAATGAAGACAAACTATACAATCTTGAAAAGAATGTTGACCACACAGTGAAGACGGTAAGCAACCATGAGCAGAACATTCAAGAATCCTGGGATAAATAAAAAAAGACTAAATTTAAGAATTATTGAGATAGAGGAAGGCATATTTGGTTTAAGGTTGTATATTGTTTGTATTGGGATCAAAATGGAATAGAATTAGAAATCAATGATAAAATAAAAAATAGAAGCTACTCTAACACCTGGAGACTAAATAATATGCTATTGAATGAACAATGGGTTGCAAAAGACACACAAAAAAAAACCACACACAAAGTAATGAACAATCTATTCAATGAAATATTATCAGAAAATTTTCCAAACATGAAGAATGAATTGTAAAATCAAATACAAGAGGCTTACAAGACACCAAACATACAAACTCACAACAGATCCACACCATTGCACATTATAATAAAAATGCCTAGCAACAGAATAAGGAGAGAATTTTAAAAGCCAAAAGAGAAAGGAATCAGCTTACATAAAGAGGGAAACCAATTAGGATATCTGCAGATTTTTCAGCCCAGACCCTCAAAGCTAGACAATCCTGGAATAATATACACCAAGCTCTGAAAGAAAATGGACGCCAAACAAGAATCTTACATTGAGCAAAATTAAGCTTTAGATTTGATGACAAAATAAAAGCCTTCTATGATAAACAAAAGTTAAAAGAATCTACAACTAGAAAGCCTGCATACAGAATATCCTTGGCAAAATATTCCATGAGGAGGAAATAAAAAACAACAATGAAAATCAGCAGAGGGAGGTACTACACTAAAGAGAAAATCTAATCAGAGGAGAAACCAAGACAAGTTAAATACCAAAAATAAACAAAAATGGCTGGGAATACAAATCATGTCTCAATAATAACCCTGAATGTTAATGGCCTAGACTCACCAATCAAAAGACATAGACTGGCAGGCTATATTTAAAAAAAAAAAAAAAAAGACTCAACAATATGCTGCCTTCAAGAGACTCATCTCATAGGAAAATACATCCACAGAGTGAAGGTAAAAGGTTGGAAAAAAAAACATACCACTTCACATGGATGTGGAAATAAGCAGGGGTTTCCACCCTTCATGTCAAGTAAAGTAGACTTCAAGCCAAAGTTAATCAGAAGGGATAAAGAAGGACATTTCTTTTTTTAAGAAGGACATTTCATACTGCTCATGGGAACCATACATCACCAAGACATAACAATTATAAATTCATATGCCCCAAACAATGGAACATCATCAAACTTTTCTCAAGTTCAAGAGTCAAATAGACCACAACACAATAATTCTGGTTGACTTTAACACACCTCTTTCACCACTGGATAGATCTTCCAGACAAAAGCTAAATAAAGAAACTATAAAATTCAATAATACAATCAATAACTTAGACTTAACAGACATATATAGAATATTTCATTCATCAATGAGTGAATACACTATCTTCTCAGCAGCACATGGATTCTTCTATAAAATAGACCATATATTATGCCACAAACCAACTCTTAGCAAATACAAAAAAAAATACAGATACTACACTGCATTCTATCAGATCAAAATAGAATAGAATTAGAAGTCAAGATAAAATAAAAAATAGAAGCTAATCCAACACCTGGAGACTAAATAATATGCTTTTAATGAACAATAGGTTGCAAAAGACATCAAAGAGTAGATTAAAAAATTGTTAGAGGTAAATGAGAACATAGACACAACGTATCGAAATCTCTGGGACACTATAAAGGCAGTACTGAGAGGAAAGTTCATTGCATGGAATTCGTTCCTTAAAAGAAGAAAAAGTCAACAAATAAATGACCTAACATTACATCTCAAAGCCCTAGAAAAAGAAGAACAAGTCAACGCCAAAAGCAGTAAAAGACAGGAAATAATTAAAATCAGAGCTGAAATCAATGAAATTAAAACAAAAGAAACAATTGAAAAAACTGGCAAAACAAAACGTTGGTTCTTTGAAAAACTAAATAAAATTGACAAACCTTTAGCCATGCTAACAAAGAGAAGAAGAAAGAAAAATCAAATTACTAACGTCAGTCATGAAAAAGGAAATATCCTGACAGACACTACAGAAATACAGCAGATAATTTAGAAATTATTTTGAAAATTTGAACTCCAATAAAATGGAAAATATCGAAATCATCAACAAATTTCTAGAGTAATATGATTTGCCCAAACTGAATCAAGATGATATACATAAGTAAAACGGATCGATTTCAAGCAATGAAATAGAAGATGCCATCAGAAATCTACCAACCAAGAAAAGCCCAGGACCAGATGGATACAAAACTGAGTTCTACAAGACCTTCAAGGATGAACTAACACCAATACTGCTCAAGTTATTTCATGAAATAAAAAAGAGAAAACTCTTCCAAACTCATTCTATGAGGCATCACCCTGATCCCAAAACCAGACAAAGACATATCAAAGAAGGAAAACTCAGACCAATATCTCTAGTGAATATAGATGCAAAAATTCTCAATAAAATTCTGGCAAATCAAGTGCCAGACACAAAAATGTGTCTGGCAAATTAAATGCAAAAAGATATCAAAAAGATAGTGTACCACTATCAAGTGTTACATCCCTGGTTCATCCCAGGGATGCAAGGTTGGTTCAACATACAGAAATCAATGAATGTAATTCATCAAATCAATAGACTTAAGGATAAGAACCATATGATCATCTCAATAGACGCAAAAAAAAAAAAGCATTCAACAAAATACAGCACCCCTTCATGTTCAAAACACTGGAATAACTAGGAATAACTGGAACATATCTTAATGTTGTAAAAGCTATTTAAGCCCCAGCCCAACATCATTCTAAATGGAGAAAAATTGAAAGCATTCCCTCTAAAAACTGGAACAAGACAAGGATGCCCTCTTTCACCACTGCTATTTAACATAGTTCTCAAAATTCTAGCCACCACAATTAGACAGATGAAAGAAATTATAGGGATAAGGATCGGAAAAGAAGAACTCAAATTATAACTATTTGCCAACAATATGATTCTATACATAGAAGATCCAAAAAATTCCACAGGAAAACTTCTAGAACTAATAAATGAATTCAGCAAAGTAGCAGGATATAAAATCAACACTCATAAATCAAAGGCATTTCTGTACCTCAATGACAAATCCTCCGAAAGAGAAACTAATTAAAACTACCCCATTTACTATAGCTTCAAAAAAAAAAAAAATACTTGGGAATCAGTGAAAGAGGTGAAAGGCCTCTACAACAAAAACTATAGAACACTACAGAAATAAATTAAAGAAGACCTTAGAAGATGGAAAAATCTCCCTTGTTCTTGGATAGGCAGAATTAACATTGTCAAAATGACCATACTACCAAAATCACTATACAGATTTAATGCAATTCCAATCAAATCCCAATGACATTCCTCATAGAAATAGAAAAAGCAGTCATGAAATTCATCTGGAAAAATAAGAGACCCAGAGTAGCTAAAGCAAACCTTAGCAAGAAGAGTGAAACCGGTGGTATCACTCTACCAGACCTCAAACTATACTACAGAGCAATAGTAACAAAAACAGCATGGTATTGGCACCAAAATAGACTGGTAGACCAATGGTACAGAATAGAGGACACAGAGACAAACCCAAATAATTAGAGTTATCTCATATTAGGCAAAGGCACCAAAAACATATATTGGAAAAAAGATAACCTCTTCAACAAATGGTGCTAGGAAAACTGGAAGTCCATATGTAACAAAATGAAATTAAATCCCTATCTGTCACTATGCACAAAGCTCAATTCAAAGTGGATCAAGGACCTAGGAATTAAATCAGAGACCCTGCACCTAATAGAAGAAAAAGTAGGCCTAAATCTTCATCAGGTCAGATTAGTCGCCACCTTCTTAATACTCCTGTAATGCAAGAAATAAAATCAAGAATCAGTAAATGGGATGGATTCAAACTAAAATCTTCTTCTCAACAAAAGAAACAATCAATGAGGTGAATAGAAAGCCTATAGAATGGGAGCAAATTTTTACCACATGCACATTAGATAAGGCATTAATCTCTAGGATATATAAAGAACTCAAAAATCTTAACACCAAAAAACAAATAACCCAATCAATAAATGGGCCAAAAAAAAACTGAACAGACACTTCTCAGAAGATGATATACAATCAATCAACAAATATATGAAAAAAATATTCAACATCTCTAGCAAATAGAGAAATGCAAATCAAAACTAAGATTTCATCTCACTTCAGTCAGAATGGCAGCTATTAAGAATACAAACAACCATAAGTGTTGGAGAGGATGTGGGGGAAAGGCACACTCATGCACTGCTGCTGGGACTGTAAACTGGTGCAGCCACTATGGAAAGCAGTATGGAGATTCTGTGGAAAACTGGGAATGGAACCACCTTTAACTCAGCTATCCCACTCCTTGGTTTATACCCAAAAGACTAAAAAACAGCATACTACAGGGACACAGCCATATCAATGTCTACAGCAGCACAATTCACAATAGCTACATTGTGGAACCAACCTGGATGCCCTTCAGTAGATGAATGGATAAAGAAACCCTGATATGTATACAGAATGAACTGTTACTCAGCATTAAAAGACGATGGATTTGTAGGTAACGGATGGAAATGGAGAATATTAAGCTAGGTGAAGTAAACCAATCCAGAAAAACCGAATGCTGGATGTTTTCTCCGATATGAGAATGCTGATTCATAATGTGGATGTCGGGGAGCACGGGAGGAATGGAGGAACTTTAGATAGGGCAAAGGGGAGGAAGAGGAAGGGAGGGAGCAGGGTGGAAGGAAAGAGAATGGGATGAGATGGATATCATTACCCTAAGTACATTTATGAAGACACGAATGGCGTAATTCTATTTTGTGTACAACTAGAGACATGAAAAATTGTGCTCTATATATGTACTCTGAATTAAAATGCACTCTGTCATATATAACAAATCAGAATAAATAAATAAATTTATATTTTTTTAAAAAGCTGTTTCAACATCTGCCTTCCTCTGTTTTTTATAGACCATATTTTAGAGTGAAGTTCAGTAGATAGAAGAATCAAAGTAAACTCCATAAGCTGTTACTTATTTTTTTTAATTTCATATCAAAGAATGCTTAGACAGTTATTTTTAAAAAAGAAAAACTCTAGAATATGTCCCAATATTCCAGAATCTCAGTTTGCCATCCATATTTTATTATCACAGTTTCTAAATGTGATTTTATTTTATTTTCCTTCGGTTTATTCAACCTCATAAAGAAAAATCCTCTGAAATTTACAGAGGGATAGGTATATTTGCTCAGTGGCCAAGCCTTGGTTCCATTTCACACTTTTAAGGCTTCATAAAAGCATGAAGTAGCCACATTTGCCTTCTGGGACTTTAGCTGTTTGGATCCCATCTCCAGTCACACCGCCTCACCTCTGATCTCTGCCTTCCTCCTTCCTTCCCCTCCTCTTACCAGTGTGAGTCTTTGGGGAATTCATCTATTAAACTACATCATATGACAGAAAAGCAATAGCCTCAAGGATGAATTGAAGAAAATTCTCTAATTTAAGCAGAGTAGGTGACATTAGAGGCAAAAATGGCGCCTTCCAAGAATTCAGCATGGAGCCAATGAAGTGGCTCCGAGGGCTGCGCTCCTGATGGGGCAGTCCCTCCCAGGGCTGCTGAGCCTCACTTCACACTTGAATCTTTTGTGACTCATCTGATTGTTTGTGGAAACTAGACCACCAGCTCCACCTCCACTACAAGGGAGATTGGGAAGGGTGTGTGTGAGAGTGTGTGTGTGTGTGTGTGTGTGTGTGTTGTTGTTGTTGTTTTGTTTCTTAAGAAGACAGAATTTACTATATGGGAAGCAGAGACAGTTCTAAAAGAGCAGCCACAAATGAACAATTTTCACTACAGCTGCAAAAACTAGATTGATTCATAAAAAGGTTGGTAACTTGCCCAAGGACACACAATCAAAAAGTGAAAATATGGAGGGCTGGGGACGTGGCTCAAGCGGTAGCACACTCACCTGGCATGCGTGCGCCCCGGGTTTGAGCCTCAGCACCACATACAAACAAAGATGTTGTGTCCGCCGAAAAGTAAATATTAAAAATTCTCTCCCTCCCTCTCTCGCTCTCTCTTTAAAAAAAAAAAAAAAAAAAAAAAAAAAGAATTCTTCATGATGTCTTAAAAGATTTTTTAAGAGCTGGGAGGCACACACATGCCTATAATCCCAGCTGCCTATTGTCTCAGAAGGCTGAGACAGGATGAATTCAGGTTCAAACCAGCCACAGTAATTTAGCCAGGCCTTAAGCAATTTAGCGAGACCCTTCTCAAAATAAAATATAAAAAAGGCTAGGGATGTGGCTCAGTGGTTAAGTGCCTCTGAGTTCAATCCACCATACCAGGAGAAAAAAGGAGATTTGTTAAGCAAGATAGAAGAAGATTAACATAGAGAAAGGCTGGTAAATGGAACTTATCAGAAACTTATTTTTCATCAAAATTTACCATAACAAAACTTTTGTATTTTGTTTTCCAACAAGTAAATCCTTTCCATAATATGTAAGTAGTGTATATCAGCTTTTTTAAGGCACAGAATATAAACAAAAATGTACACAAGGCTTGGTACAGCCCATTAATCATATGAAAAGTCATTCAACCTCATTCAAAGTCAGAAAAGGGAAATTAAATGCTGGGGAACATCTTTGTACTCCCACTTGGTGAACCAAAAATTAAAAGTCTGGAAAATATAATGCACTAGAGAAAGGGAAGCTCATATTCCACTGGAAGGAGTATGCATTGGTACAACCACTTTGGAAACTGGCTGGCATTAAACAGTAATGCAAAAGATACACCTACCTTATTTCACTCTAAGGTATCTCTCTACTATATTTACATATATTAGAATATATGTATGTATATAAATACACATATGATCATATATAGGTGTATGATCTATATATGATCAAACATGCTCATTTCAGCATTCTTCCACAACAACCCAAGGCCAGAAACAACCCAGTAGTAAAATGGGAAGAGAAATAGGTTTATATCCATGCCATTAAATAGAGCAATGAAAATAAATGAACTAAAGCAACACTGAACAGCAAGAATGAATCTCACAAATGCTGACATAAACAAGGCATCAAAAAGAGACAGAAAAGTATATACCATTTTATTCCCTTATATAAATCTCAAAACAAGGCAAAGTAAATCATGATGCTTAGATGAACATCTGTTTTTAAAAAGCAAGGCAATGACTGTCATCAATATCATGGTGTTTGCTATCTCCGGGGGAGTTGGGGGGAGGGTTTGAGTCACGGACAGGCTGCAGAGACTTCTGGGATACTGGCAATATGCTATTTTGATAAGATAGTGCTCTCTGCATGACTGATCATTATTATATATACACAACTTTTGTAATTTTCTGCATGATCTTTCACAACAAAGTGTACCATGCTGAAGAGAGGGGCTGTGTCCATCAGAAGAGTACGATCCCCCAGAGAAGGAAAACCCGTGTTGTAGAGCCAAGTCGTAAGTGAGACATAGAGCCCTGCCGAGGGAAGACTCTACATAGAGTTCATCTGATGTGGCTGCATGGTGTTCACTATGCAATCGTCAGCACAGAGAGCTCTGGATCCAGCAAGGAAAGCATGTTGCATTTCTTCTTTTCCTTTCAGTTATGAGCACATTTGATTTCTTTCACTCCACAAACTCTTTATTGATCTTTATCTCTATGCAAGGTGTGAAAATATTATACCAAGCAGGATAAATATAGCTATAGTTCTCAAGGAGTTTCAGAGTTTGGCAAAAAGACAGATAATTAACTAATTTCAATGTTTGTAAATGATATAACATATGTACTATATTTTTGATTGGGAATGTTCCCCAAAAAGTCCATGTAATTAAAAGCTTGATCCTCAGTGTGGGAGTTGGCAAAACCTTTAAGAGGTGGAAGCCAATTGGTGACCTAGACCATTGTGGGTATGACCTAGGCCTTTCTTTTTCTCTCTTTTGCTTCCTTGTGATGAGGTAAGCAGATGTATGATGTGCTGCCTCACCATAGACCAAAAGCAACAGTGCCAAATGATCATGGACAGGAACCTCCAAAACTATGAGCCAAAATAACCCTTTTCTCTTTATATCAGGCATTTTGTTATAGTGATGGAAAGCTGACTAGCACAACATGTAAAGTGCTTTCTCAGTGACTGGCCCAGAGTGGACCCTCATGGTAGTTCCCATGGTTACTACTATTTTGTAAAGTTGGCATTACAGGCTGATTGCAATATTACTAAGCAGCATTCTTATAGTAAGACTTGTGTTTTGGCTTTTGAGACAATGTACTGTTGAGGCCAATGCAATTACTCAGCTCTCCTAGCAGTTGTGTTTTTTCATGTGAATTAACAACCAGCATTCCAACGTAAGACCTGCTTCCTGAGAGCTTGGTCACTGTGAGCTAACTCCAGCCTAAAACTGATCAGCTCCAAGAACCTAGGGATCAAGTGTCTGAAGCCATAGGACCAAAGACCATATAACTTCAATATGGTCTGCCCCTCTGGGCAGAGGCTGCCTGCAGAAGGTGGCTGCTTCTTTCAGATTTCTACAGCCCTTCCTGAAGACCTAGTTCAAAGTTGGCCGTCTCCCACTGCCTTCCCAGACAGCTTCACTACCTCTCGCCTCTGCACTACCACACCCTCTTGTGGCCATGAATGGAGCCAGTGAATTACAAGTAATACCTCTCTCTCATACTGGCCTATGGGCTGTTTTTTTACTTTGTCTCTCTGGTCATTCTCTACAACGCATAGCATTGGGGGATGTTTGTTTGTTTGTTTGTTTGTTTGTTTGTTTGTTTTAATTCTCAAGTAAATAAATGGGTTCTCTTATAATGGTTTGACTTTGAAGTTCTTGCAAACTGGGTCCAGATGTTGCTCCCAGTCATGGCATAGTTGAAGCTATCCCCACGAGGATTGTCATGGTTTGGATATGAGGTGTCCCCCAGAAGCTCACATATGAGACAATGCAAGAAGGTTCAGAAAAGAAATAATTGGGTTGAGGCTCTCATAACCCAATCAGTGAATCAACCACCTGATGGGATTAATTGAGTGGTGACTGAAGGCAGGTGGGGTGTGGCTGGAGGAGGTGGGGCATTAGGGTGGGGCTTTGGGGTATATACTTGTGTTTTGTGGGTGGAGTCTCTCTCTGCTTTCTGAACACCACGTGCGCCTCTTCCCTCCACTACCTTCTTCCACCGTGATATTCTGCCTCACCTTGAGCCTCAAGGAATGTATCCTGCTGTCTGTGGACTGAGACCTCTGAAACTGTGAGTCCTCAAATAAACTTTTCCTTCTCTACAATTGTGTTTGTCATGTCCTTTAGTCACAGCAGTAAAAAAAAAAAAAAAAAAAGCTGACTAAAACAAGGACAGACCCAGTAGTTTTTGTACCCCAAGTAGATTCACAGTCTGCTTCCAGTCAATTCCAGGCCTTAAGATTCCTGGAAGCCCAACAGGTAGAGCTGAAGTCTGCATGGCTGATACACAGTCTCACATCCAGAAAACACTCTCAGTGCTGATGAGTCAGAGGCTAGCGATTTTTAGCTAAGGAACACTGAAGAGCCAATTACCCAGTTCACCCCAGTGGCTAATGCTCCTGTTGGCCCGTTCCTTCCCTCTAAGCTGGGTCCGGTGCTGAGCTGTGCAAAGCTAGTAAGAGAGAGGTCTTGAGTGACGTTAGTCTCCCTGAGCTAAGGAAGAAGGCACATCTACACATCCTTTTCCAAATAATCGGTCAAACAGGTCAGAGAGACTAGAATGTAATTTGGAACAATCTAAAACGATCTGACAAAAGACTAAGGGCCTGTGCTTAGAGCCACAATGAAAGATTGTCCCTTTGTAGCTGTGTTTTGACCAGCAGAAAGTCATTGAACATTATCTCTTTACCCAAAGATTAACAAAATTTTTCTGTAAAGGTTCAGGCAGCAAACGTGTTGCCTATTCCAACTACTCAACTCTGAGAAGAGAGCACAAAAGCAGTCATACACAATGAGCACATAAAAGCAGTGCCTAGAGCAGTGATGGGACTTTGTTCCAAAAAAAATTTTATTTACACAAATAGGTGACAAGCTAGGAATGGTCCGTAGTGTGCCAGATCCTGCAGTTTATGGAATAGGACACAGTGACACTTAGGAAGTTATTTTATAGACTCAAAAGAGGTAACAATTTAAAAGCAAAACATACCTGCACCAACAACCAATCAGAAATCAAATGAGGAATTCTCCGTTGCTTTAGTGACGCGTGCAAGATCCCCTCGGTTTTTCTTGGCAGGATTTCTTGGCCTTTATTAACATGTGGTGGGGTGTGTGATTGCCACTGAAGGCATATGCCTCCCCTCTACCTAGTGATGACAATATGAAAATGTCTACAGACAATGCTGAATATTCCCTGTGGAGCAAATCCACCCCCTGTGGAGACCCACTGATTAAGAAACCTGGGTAAGTGCTACTTAGTTCAAATGGACGAGATGACACACAACACTGCGCTCATCTATCATATGCTTTTGGTCAGCAGAAAACTTCATGTCCTCCAAGAACCACTTCAAGTAGTTCCTTTTCCTTGATGCTTTCTCCATTCCCCAGAACAAGGACTGCAGGGGGCCGGAATCTCTACAGAGCCTCTCTGAAAAATGACCTTGGCCCAGCGTGCACCTCTATAATGGGAAAGGGTCCAAACGGCAGGGCAAGGTCTGTCAACAATGCCTCATATGAGAAAACTAGGAAAGAAAGTAAATGGACACAGATCGTATCAGCATGGGGTGCTTTAATGGGCCTTGGGCTGGCAGCCAGCGTGGTGAGGTGGAGGGACCAGGATTCGTGGCTCACACTGCCTGATTGCCTAAGCTGCTGGAGCGTGCCCTATGGCTGTTTGCCACAGACAGGGGCAGGCGGCTTGCGCAGAGCTTCCACAAGTCGACCGGCTGCCAGGATACACATCCTCCCCCACACATGTCACACATTCTGTGCTTATGCATGCATATTGTAACCAATGAGCACTAGAGGTTGCATACCTGCCACCTCATGACCCCTAACCCCAACCCAGGCTCTGGGATTTGGATGCCGGTCCTACTCATGCCCTCTGTGGGCTGCACGTCCCATGGCTGAGCCCTTGCTTTATTTCCTTTCTCTTTGGTAAGTTTGTCCCTATCTAAACTCCAAGCCAAGCTGTCTGTGTTCCTGAGTGACTGGACTCTGAACTAACCCAAATCCTTCCCAGTGCAGGTCAGCTCTCTGCTCCCTACATTTAGGCTTTCTCCTGTTGCCCACCTGCTGCAAATGCCGCCAGTCTCCCACAGCTCTGCTCCTTCCTGTTCACCACTAGACCTTCTCATCTTTTCTGCCTGCCCCTGTAGGCCAGGGAGTATCTGGGATCCTTTTTCTGCTGAGACTCTGACCCTTGTCTAAAATGCCTTAGGTGAACTTAGCCCTGCTGGCACTTGGGAACACTGCCATCATGGGAAAGCATTCTTGGTTTAAGCTGGTTCTATGCCCAGGATGAGCTAAAATTCATCTGTGGGATGAATGTTCCTGGAGGGGAATCAGGCAGAAGAGTCTGTATTGGGTTTTCCATCAACTTAGGAACACCTGGTCCCAAGCTATAAAGGGAGCCATGATGCTGGGAGGCTCATGGTGGGACCTTTCTCAGCATCCCTTCTCTGCATCCTTGGTGCCAGAAGTATCAGTGGCAGAAACTCCTAGAAAGACAATGGTACTATATCCCCCTTGCTCAGCATTTCTTCACAGACCACAAACCCCATACCACATTCATCTCTTATCCCAGGGATCCCCAGTCAGCAACTTCAATATCACCTGGGACCTAGTCAGAAATAAAAATGTTCAGGCCCCGCCCAAGACCTCCTGAATCTTGCCAAGGGTCCCAGTAGCTGTATTCCAACAAGCTCAGCAGCAGATGCTGATGCAGGCTCAGGTCTGAGACAGCCCTGGTGACCTATACCTTAGTCATAAAGCTGAATGGAAAGTTTCTTCTAGACCCGTGGTTCCCAAGCCTAGCTGCACATTGTGATCACCTAGAATCTGACTAGGAGAGGGGGAGAGTTAGAGGGGAAAGACAGAGAAGGGAGGCAGAAAGAGAGAGGGAGGGAGGGAGGGAAAGGAGTGGCACAAGGTGATCTCCATCATTTGTTTTAATCTTAAAACTGAATGAAACTAAACTTTCCCAGAAACAAATTTCTGCCCCAGCTGCAATAACTCACTAAAATTTAGTGGCATAAGTCAGCCATTTTATTATGGTGATGCTCCATGGGTCACCAGTGTGGCTGGGACACAGCTCCACAGTGCCTGAGTCTCCGCTAGGGAGACTCAAATGATGGGGGTGGCTGGTAGGTCAAGAGATGTTGTTGGGGACGGAGGGAAGACTGTGGTAAATCGCACCCTCCTAAGACGATGGCGTGACCTCTGTCACTCTGTCATCCCACATGCTCTTCAGCAGGATGTGAGATCTGTATACCTTTCCTTGAAGATAGGACACCAGGTGATTTGCATGTCGCCAGTGGGAGGCTGGTGGCTTCTCAGGCCAGGTGTCCCAGGGCATTGGGCCTTCAACCTGTAATCTGAGAAGCTCACCAGTGATCCCTGAGCCCCACATTCGAAGGCTGACCTGGGGAGGGTGATTGCTGTGGTGGAAGCTGCCCACCGGCAGAGCCATCTGTGCAGGTTGTCCACTAACTGAGGTCCCAGCCAACACCCAGCATAGACCTGCTGAAAGTGAGTCAGATGACTCCCTCCTCAAAGTCATGAGCAGTAAACTGTCCTTAATTTCTGAACCAGGAAGTCATGTTGTTTGTCCACATCCATGAAACTGGCAGACTAACTACTTTGCTTATAAGTAGGGGGAAAAAAATCACTATTTTATTGGCAAAAGACTCTTCACAGTCCTTGACAGGAAGTCTATGAAATTCTCCCTCCACTCTTTGTGTCTCTGTTATACATCCTGCATTTACAGGATTACAGTTTTGATCAGCAAACGTGAAGACCAGAACTCCTATTCCAAGCAGGACTTATGACTTCTCTAGAGAACTCTTGGAAATTCGATGAATCGTGGAGGGAAGTTTTGTAGAACCAACGCTCTTATAGTAAGTGCTTCTAACTCTGCTCCCTATAGCCAGTAAGAAGAAGGTGACTCTGACCTTTAGTCCATCCCAAAAGCCTGCCTCTGAGCATGCAACAGCTAGCCTAGGGGGTGGGGGTGGGGGGGTGGAGACACCAGGAGCATCAACACAAGATGTAGGGGCTTATGTCTGCAACACAGATTCTTATTTTATGTAAATGACTTTTTCTTCTTACAAGCTGACCTAAAGAATGATCCATGAACCTTTTCTCAATGGTAAATTAACCTTCTCGGAACACCAAGTTTTCATCGACTGCCCCTGGAAAAGTCACTGAGAAGTGAAAAGAACATGGCTCGAGTCAGTGATGAGAACCTTAGATGGCAACATGATCCATATAAAATAAACAAACTTGTCTATCTAATTTTAGAGAAAGAAAGTAGATGGTATCATCAAATGTGACAGTTAATTTTAGGAGTCAACTTGGCTGGATTAAGAAATGCCTTGCAGGACTGGCAAGGAATTGTTTTAGGGTGTGTCCCTGAGCACGTTTCCAGAGGAGATTGGCTCGAGAGTTGGAAGACTGAGTGGGAAGGACCCACCCTCCATGTGGGTGGATGCCTCAATCAGATGATCAGGACGGAACAGGGGGAAATAGAAGAGCAAGGGCACAACACCCTCCCCTCTCCTGGAACAGGAACACTTTCCTCCTGTCCTTGAACTTGAGAACTCCAGGCCCTGGATCTTCCACACTCGGGACTCCAGGACTCACACCAATGGCTTCCGGGTTCTCAGGCCTTTGACTTTGGACTCAGCTACACCATTGGCTTCTCGGTTCTGAGGCCTTTGGTCTTGCACTGAGCCACTGGCATCTCAGGGTCCCCAGCTAATAGATGGTTTGCCATGGGACTTCTCGGCCTGCATCATCCCATGAGCCCGTTTTTCTAATGATTCCCCATCTCTCTATTCTATCCCCTCCCTTCCCCACTCCCTTCCTTCCTTCTTTCCCTCCAAGTCTTTCTGGAAGACCCTGAAATCCCAGATTTCACCCTCAGTCCGTCTCCTCCCCAGATCCATTTCTTTAGATGTCTTTTAAAGGCCTTGGGTTTAACATCAGCTGCTTTCTTTACTGAAAGTTGAAGCCTCTCCACTCCCGACCCACTTCCCATTTAGGACTTTCCTAGGGTACTTCCTCTTTCTAGAGACATATTTACATTACAAATTACTGTTTTACAACTAGTAATCCTCTTTAGCACATGCCTGGAAAGAGCAAGGAGTCTGGAGCCTGCCACTGGGCTCTCCTGGTGGCCCCAGGCCTTCCCCGGGATGTGACCTTGGGAGAGCTGCTTAGGTTCTGTGCACATCAGCCATCATCATCGTTATTGCTGAGACTATTGAGTTAAAACACATAAATAAAAATAAATAAAAATATAAATCACCAGGATTGGGCCTGGTCATAGTCAGCATTCAATAAATATCACTGTTATAACATCAGAAATTGGTACCAGTTTTCTGGAGAAAATATTCATTTCCTTTGATTCAATAATTCTACTTCCATCAATCAATGCTTAAAAAACAGAAAGAGATGAATCTGAGGAAGTACCTTACTGCGTTTTTAATAATATAGAAAAACCTCTAGTGCCAGACCCTGCACTAAGCACTTTCCTACACTATCCTATTTAATCCTCATAAAAATGTGCAGTGGATACAATTAGTCCCACTTTAACAAGAAGAAACTGAGATACAAAGAGTTTAAATATTATGTCTGGGTTTCTCTAACTTTAAGACCATACTTGTAACCTCTAGAATATACCACAACATTTATAAGGTTACAATAATAAATCCTGATACCAAATGCAAAACCTTATGTATATATGTATGTTTGTGTGTGCATGTGTATGTGCACATAGACATAGCAGAGACTGAAATAGTTAGACAAATACACACACATGGAGAAAAATAAAATGATATATACCAAAATATATACCAAATGACATATACCAGACATTATTAAATAAGGACGATAAATTTTATACTTTTCAAAATGTTCTTATTATATTTAATCTAATTTAGCAAATACTTATTCAGCCTCCACTATGTGAACAGGTATTATTTTTTAAATTAGAGAGAACAAAGCACTAAAACAAACGTATTCTCTCTCTGATGCAGTTGATAGCATTTGTTTTCAATGTTCACCTTATTGTATTGCCCATATTATACTACATAATCAGCTAATTTTAACAACAAATTAAATTTTGCCTCAGTGTTGTAATAGCAAAGATGACTTCAAGCAGAGTATCTATGAAAAAATCTCCCTGTGTTTCCCAATTCAATTAAATCCAAATGCATTTAATTCTCAGAGGGCCAAAAGTAACCTGACGAAAAAATAAAGTCTGATCCTCCCACAACCTGATAAGAAAAAGAGGAAGATAGGAGAGCAAATGGATGTTGATTAATGAATGAAGAACAAAATACTGACTTTTAAATCTGGGCACCACAGAGGCATGAGCGGCAGAGGCCATATCTAAAGTCTCTGTGCCTCTGAGGAACCCATCTTTCAGTTTGTGGTTTTTCTCTAGACAAATTCCTTCAGGCCTAAGGGGAGGAAGTGCCATCTTATCATCAAAATCTCTTTTAATACCCACCATCTGCATCCTATACATATTGCTTAAAGACATTTTTTCTAACCAATAACATGCCTTTGTGATCAATTTTGGAAGTCAGAATTGGAGGGAGTTGAATGGCATGCCAGATAAAGAGTAAGAAGAGTGGGGGAATAATAGAGAAAGGAAAGGGAGCTGTAAGGCATCCCAAGAGGAAGTGCTCTGAACCAGCGGTGGGGGAAATGACCTGCCCAAATTTGAGCATGTCCAGAGGACACCTGCAAAGCCAAAATACCTGTTCAGGACTTTAGAAGAGAGCCCTTGTCCATCAGATTTGGAAATCCTGCTGTGGCCAGTTATGGTGGGAATCTGCCTGGGTTACAAGCCAGTTCAGGCCTGTTAAGGTTCCCACCCTGTGTCTTCCTGCAGGCAAAGATACCCCAGAGAGTGCTGGCTAGAAGACCCAGGGCCCAACCTAGCTCCACCACCAGGCTCCAAGCCAGGCTCTGGCTCTAGCTGTGGGATGGGGTGCTATAGCTTGAATATAATTTGTTCCTTCCAAACCTCATGTTGGATTTGGTTGCCACTGAGGCAGTATTGAGAGATGGGTCCTTTAACTTAGATCATTAAGAAGGAGCAATGATGTTGTTAAGGGACTAGATTGCTCATGACAAAAACAGATTATAAAGTAAGGCCTTCCCTCATGTTTTGTCTCTTCTGCATGCGCTGACTTGCCCTTCCACATTTCCATCACATCATGCAGCAACGTGAGGCCCTCACCAGACGCTGTCACCTGATGATGGAATTTCAATCTCCAGAGTAAGAACTCTATCTTTCATAGATCACTGCCTTGGCTATTCTGTCATAGCTACAGAAGACAAACTAAGACACACAGGGCCTTAGTTTCTCCATCCATAAAATGAGGACATCAGACTAGAAAACTGCTTTGTGGATACCTCCCAGCTCCAGAGATCTCTAATTCCACAAGCCCCTCAGGACACTTGGGTGCTTTAAAGTCTTTCCCCAAAAATTACTGGAAAGGGCTCTAAGTTTTACCGCAGTATTTTCTAGTGATATGACTATGGTACGACTATGGTACGACTATGGTACGACTATGGTACGACTATGGTACGACTATGGTATGACTATGGCTTGGTATCTCTGAACCTCACATGCCTCATGTCAGTATGTGAACACTAATATCGACGCTTGTAGAGATTTGTGAGTAGGCTTTAAGGATCTGGCATAACACCTGCTGCAAAACAGGTGCACACGGTCCCCCTTACTATGACTGGGATGTGATTGAATGTGTTCCCCAGGATTCACGTGCTGAAATTTCAACTCCATCATGAGGTATTAAGATAGTGGAAACTTAATCCAACCATGGTGATTAGGGGTGGGGTCTTAGGGTGGTGATGAGGATTAAATAGGTCATCAGGGTGGAGCCCCTATGGTTGAGCACTGGTGGCTTTATAAGAAGGAGGGACTCAGAGGAGACATACATGTGTGCTCTTTGTCTCTTGCCGTATCACACTGCAATGGTTTTGGATGAATGTTCCCCCAAAGTCCATGTATAAAAACTTGGTCCCCAGGCAGCAGTATTGGGAGGCATTGTAGACCTATAACAGGAGGGACCTAGTAGGAGGTCTTTAGGCCATTGGCTGGGGCGTGCCTTCGAAGGGATTGTAGGACCCCACTAGTCCTTTCCTCTCTCTCTGCTTCCTGGCCCAAGATGTGAGCTTCTCCTGCCATGATATGCTGCCCTCACCACAGGCCCCAAAATCATAGGCCCACCTGATCTTAGAGTGGACGTCCAGACCCATGAGCCAAAAGAGATCTCTTCCTTCTTCCCTAGGAGTCTCCGGTACTTTGCTGTGGTAGTGTGCACTAGAGGACACAGATGTCCTGCATGGCCTCAGGACGGCCAGTAAGAGATGCGTCCCGAGATGCAGCCCTTTGACAAAACTGTAGGCCAAAATAGACCTCTTTTCTTCATGACTTACCCAAACCGTAGTGTTTTTATTTACGACCGAAAACAGATGAAGACACCTCTGTTCTTAAGTATTTTAATAATGATCATTTACTTCCACACGAAGCTCCTCAGCCCCGTGAGCACTTGGGGCTGGACAGTTCTCTCTGGTAAGGAAGGTGCTGTGCACCTCCCCCAAACAGCCAAAAATGTCTGCAGACGTTCTCCCTGGAAGAAAAAAACTGAGCTTCTAGCCACTTCGAGATCCACTGATTTCTACAGATACCACGTTTACATAAGAAGGGAGGGGTACCTTGCTTCACTCCTCCAGTAAAATCTAGTGCAGCCCAGAACCTGTGTCTTCAGAACTCTGGTCCAGATGGAACCTCTACTACAGCATTCTAAGATTTCTAGCTCCCAAAGGGCAAGAAAGCTAGAGAAGGAAGAATGGAATACGCATCTATTTGCTTCTAACTATGTTTCTATTATGTTTCAGAAACCATTATGAATGTCAATCAAATAACTGAACCAATCAGTTGGCCACTCGATTTCCCATCTTAAAAGTATATTGAGGGCTGGGGTGGTGGCTCACTGGTAGAGCACTTGCCTGGCATGTGTGAGGCACTGGGTTCAATTCTCAGCACCACATATAAGTAAATAAATACACAAATAAAAGTCCATTGACAACTAAAAATATATATATATACATATAAAATTTTTTAGAAGTATATTGAATTGGTTATAGGAAGAGTTATCTTTTAAAACCTAAAGCTTTTTAAAACTTAAGTTTTAAGAAAGAACAAAGAAAAAATGCATGAGTCTTGTAACATTTCAAATTGACCATATTTAGAAAGATAAAAATAATTTAGTCTTGCACCTAATAAGAACATAGATTTGTTTATCCTGTCATTATGGTCTGGCCCATTGGCATGATTTCAGATGATTTATGCATCTGCACAGCATGCAAACATTCCCTAGCTTCCCCCAATGTTATTTCTGCATCAGATTAAATTCATTTGATGAGTTTAGACTGAAATCCCACTTTTTCATTTGTTTCTCTTCAATGGTACCTTCACAGATAAATGGCTCTCACATTAATCTTCTCAGAGAAAAGTCAAGTGTAAACCAGCCCATACTCAGGACACTTGGAAAATTATGGTTAACTCTTCAGAAGAAAATTCTATGTGGCTCATCGATTCATTCTACCCCTGGGTTGTGCCTTTGATGTCCTGTTTTACCTAGAGAATTCAAGTTCCCAAGTCCTAAATGAAAGTCATTTCTTTGCTAATTCCTGGTGCTAACAAGGGTCACCAAATCACAAGAAGCAAGGTGAGGATGAAGGATCAGGAATGAGAGACAGGGTAACAGCAGTGAAGATGGTGGGGGACAGGTCCACCCAGAAGGATGGGGCTGGGGGTCAGAAAGGGCCTTTTCAGAAGTTTCTGGGAAAGAACAATAAAACAAGATCCACCGAGAAATCCAGACCCAGCCATGGGTGCATGGGCAAGGGAGGAAGCGAAGTGCATGCCTGTGATATTTACTTGTCTGAACAGATCATGAAATACCAGGGCCCTGGGCTGGGCCATCCACTGTGTTAATGAGCTTAATTTGTACACGTTGAGTATAGTTATTAGTAATGATGGAAACAACGTTCACAAGCAATTACAGGTACTCCTCAATTTCATCCCCATAAAACCATCATAAATTTAAAATACTAAAAGGTAAAAAAGCATTTAACACACCTAAACTATCAAACACCCTAGCTTAGCCCTGCCTACCTTAAATGTGCTCAGAGCACTTACACTAACCAGCCTACAGTGAGGCAGGGCTGAAGGGAAAGCGAGGAACGAGAGACAGGTGAGAAATGAGAGACAGAGACCAGGCAGAGATACTCACGAGAGTTTATTTGTCAGAGCTGAGAACATCCTTTCTGATAATCAGATTTGAATGGTATGGACCTAGAGCTGGAATAAATAACATGGTGCAGTTCAGAGATCACTGGACCACATCTTTGGGGTGTATAATAAAGGGACAGACTCAGAATTGTTTAGCTGTTATAAACCATAGGCCTGTATTCATGTCCTAGGGGACCCTCATAAGATGCCCATCAAAAATAATTTGGGCGGTGATGGTCCACTGGCATCTTGGTGTGGTGGTTTTAACTACTGGACCCAGGACAAGGCCCACTGAAAGACAGTCACCCCCTATCTGTAATGAATCCCACTCCTTTCCTTGGCTGCACTTCCTGGGGCCCTCTTAGTGATGAAATTACCTGCACACGCCCAGGTTACCACCTCTTGAGGGTTCTCTCTCTTTGGGCCTTGGATTAATAGAAATCCTTTTTACTGGACAGATCAGAAGATTGGTGAGTCCTCAGGAGACTAGACAGAGTCTCAAAACTGATGTGGGTGGGGAGGGACATAGTCAAGGTGAGATAACACAAGATCAGTGAGAAACGTAAAGCCAGGGGAGGCTTGTGAGAGAGGCTGCGTCTGTGGCAGAATCCAGGTCAAAACTGGACCGAAGCCAAGAAATCAAGTAGGAGGGAAAGCACATTTTTTCTTACCCGTGTCAGTTTGAGCCTGGGTACCCCCTGAGGTCCTAGGAATATCTTCCCAAGTTTCCAAACTCAAGGATTCTGATACGGCGAGAGAGGTGTTGAAGGCAGTCCCCCATGGATATTCTCCGTGTGTGAGCCTGGGGGGAATGGGGAGGGGTGTGAATCTCACAGTGTACTCCAAAAACAAAAGTAAAGCCAGTCACCACAGCGGTGACTGGGAAGTCCAGAAATTATCTATTGTGTATTTATGATATAACATATTCAATTAAATCCACATAGTTTGAACCCAAATTTATATTTCATCAGAGATATATTTCAGAAATTGCATTCAGTACATTTTTGGTCAGAGCTCAGAGTTAGGATAGACATTCTGGAAAGTATATTTCTTTGCCTTTAAAAGTTTTATTTTGGTATAATTGATGTGCAATAAATTGCACATAAAATACACAATTTGGTAAGTTCCAACATATGTATGTACTCCCAGGTAAAGATTGCCACTGTGATAGGCTAAATAATGGCCCCCAATGAAGGCCACAGCCTCATCCCCAGAACCTGCAGCTATGTTACCTCCCCTGGTAAGGGGACTCTGGAGATGTAATTTAAGGATCTTGAGATGGGAAATTATCATGAATTATCTGGGCAGACCCAATGTAATCACAAGTGTTCTTATAAGAAAGAGAAGGGAATATGTTAACACAGCGGAGATTGGTATGATGCAGCCACAAACTGAGGGAGGCTGGCAGCTGACATAAGCTGGAAGAGGCAAGAAACAGATTCTTCCATGGATCCTCCATGATGTTCTGCCTCACTTGAAATGTGGCCAAGCAACCATGGACTGAAACCAATTGTGAACCAAAATAAACCTTTCCTCCTTTTAAGTTGATTGGCTCAGGTATTTCATCACAGTAACAGAAAATTGACTCTCATTCTTGAAGTCCCTGTCTCTTTTCTTCCTCCCTCTCCACACATCTCTCTCTCTCTCTCTCCCTCTCCCTATCCCTCTCCCTCTTGCCCTACCTCTCTCTCTTCCCTCTCTTTCCCTGCCTCTCATTCTCATCCTTCCCCCTCCTCTTTTTCCACCCCTTCCCCAAGTGGTGAGAGCCTCAGGCACATGAAGAGGCCAGGGATTCCAGCCAGCAGCCCAGGAAAAAGTCTCAGCAATCAGCTGCTAATGGTCACTAGGGGAGTGAGTGGCCCTCCCATGGCACCAACCTATACTTCAAACTCCCTCAGGAACTGGATGGAGCCAAGACAAGCCTTCCCTGGTCAGCCTCCTCAAATTGCAGATTCTTGGGTAAAATATGTGCTGCTGTTGTTTGAGGCCACCAACTCCTAGGGAGGTTTGTTATGTAACAGCAGATGACCAAACATCAGCCCTAACAAAGAATAGCACTATATTTAATAAAAATAAATGTTTGATGTCCCAAATAGCTTTTTCCTACAACAGATGGGCATATATATATATATATATATATATATATATATATATATATATATATATATATATATATATTTATTTAAGCATGCCCATCTGTATTTAAATTTTAAAATATAGACATTACAATGAAAAGTATGCTTTTCTAAATTTATAAAATATTTATTTAAGCATGCCTTCTGAATTTAAATTTTAAAATATAGACATTACAATGAAAAGTGTAAATTTTCATTTCATCTAAATTTACAGGCATTTGCCTTAGACACTTAAGATATTTATTGTGCAGCTTATAGTCAAAAAAATCACAGAATTTCAGAATTGAGAATTATGTTAAAGTTTATGGGAGGCAGTCCTTATTGCACAATGTAGAAACTGAAAGTCAGCACTCTGTTTATCTTGCATAACCTAGAAAATAAAGATATATATAGATATTCCTGTTCTGCCACCCTCTAAATAACTTCTCCATTTAGGATGAATTATTCTAAATTTGGTAAGAAAATATCATTTCCTTCCTTATATAAGAAAGTCCTTCTGCTTAGGAAGCTAACTATGTCTCCAAAGAGATTAAAATTCCAACTTGCTTGGTGCCTGCTAAGATCCTAAGTGCCTCTCAGAACCGAGGGAGGTTGGTAAAGGCTACAGGCTCTGGGCGGTCACTGGGTCTGGGCTCCAAACCCAGCTCTGCCACCTACAGTCTGTGAGACTTGGATTGCATACAATTCACTTGATCCTTTCTCAATTTCCTCATCTGTAAAATGAGGACAGTATGAGGTAGGCCTCATAAGATAATTATGAGAAATAAATGAAATACCATACATAAAAACATTTGGAATATAGGTGATATTTAAAAAAAAAGAAAGAAAGCTGGCAGCAAGTTTTCCAACTATGCCTTCCACTCCAACAGGTGCCCTGAGAATTCCATTCAACTGTGAAGACACAGTCAACCACCTTTTTCAACTCCCTTAGTAAGCTTTTCAAAAAGTCTGGTGACTCTCTTCATGAGTCATCAAAAAGGGCTTTACCCTCATGAAGATTAAGAAGCACTGAAGTGGTTTAAGCAGATAAAAGACATACTCAGAAGCTGCCTGTGACGGTGATAACTTTGAATATAGAGTGAGACAGAGACCCGGCCAGTTGACTGGAAGAGAAGTCTGTTGGAAGATCGCCCATATTTGTGGCAAAGAACGTCAGTGGCCCCAACTTCAGTAATGAGAGTGGAATACGAATAATAATAATAAAGCTAGCATTTGTTGGCAATCTACATGTAAAGAATGATTGCAGGAAGAGGACTTCGTTAAGCAGACAAGAGTAGCAAAAGAAAATGGTATTGTCACAGAAGTAAAGAAGAAAGTGCTGAAATAGTTACTTCTTACACTGATGACCACTGAAAAGTCATCTGACCATATACAGATGTAGATATATAGATGTAGATATTTATACCTATCTGATCAGTGTGCCTTTCAACTCAAAGAATCTTAGTTTCATATTGTAAAAGACCTGACTCCAGCCAGACTAGCAGGACACAGCCCCCACTCAGCTTCCACCAGAGAATGGACTCGGCCCTGCCAGGCTGTCTTCTCGGGATGCTGAGTCTAGTCCAATCTATTCCCTTACCTGTGATCCCAAGCAAGCCACTCTAGCTTTTCTGTTTCCACAACCACATCCACAAAAATGAGGGATTGACTGGACAATCTTCATCCAGATCTCAGACTGTGGATCCTAAATTGAAAAGCACAGGAAAGTTAGGGAGTCTGAAGTAAGCGGGGAAAATGTCGTGGATGGGAATGGAGCATTTCTCAGGCTCTCTGAGGGTCAGTAGGGGCCAGGATGGAGAGCTGTAGGGGTTGCTTCACCTCCTGGGAGATTTTCTGAATGTTGACTATATTGGAGGCATCTTGAGAGTGGACCTCATTAGTTCTGGAGCCTGGGAAGCTGGTCCCTCCATGAACATTAAGTACTTGTGCATGTTAGTCCTAAACCATGGCCTCCCACATTCAAAGGAGGAGGATACCAGAGTGTCTGCACGTGAGACCGTAAAGACTTCCTACACCTGCTGCCATCCTAGCTCTACATGACTAGAAAGCCATACCATTTGGGGACACTTTGCTGTGGCATCCTGTACATGTAATAACCACTTCTGCATGTAGCTACTAAATACCAGCCGGAGGCTGACAATCACTAGGGGCTATTAAAGAAATGTCTGATCTGGATTCCAAATCTGCTGCTATCTCCCATCTCTTTATATCACCACAGCAATGCCCGACGACTGAAGTACACACTAGAGATCTTGAATGGGCCACTGAATCATTAAACATCGCCTTTTAAATAAGAATGGCAATGCGCCCTGCTTCTGTGGGTTATTCACACTCCCCACACTCTTGACCTCACTGTTCAGTGTGCAAGTCTCTCTGACTTGAAAGGCTGTCCCCTAATGGGGAAGCACTCTAACCACCCATTAGTAGTGGTCAGAGCTATAGTTATAATCAGCACAACTGTGCTGAAAATAGCAAGGTTCATTGAATCAATACGGCATTTATTTCTGCATCTCCTACCCACATTCCAAATCCATTAAAAATAATTTAAAACGTATTGGAAGTTTTGTTACAGCTCCTGTGTGGTTTGGGGATGGCAACCTGAAACATATTTAGTTGAACTGAGCCCCTGTTCAAGGGTTCTCTGCCAAATCCTGGAAACAAATCAGTAAGGCAGCAAGAGTAAACCACAAAGTCATCACAGCTGATTAGGAGGGAGGAGCTACCAGCCAGGCACTCACTAGAAAATCTGGAAATGCTTCACAGGAACTTGGGCTTAAAGGAAAATAGGCTGTTGATGGGTGGAGAAAGAACATTCTACAGTAGTCAGATTGAAGAGGTGGGCAAGCAGTGTGCATCTCAACACTTCCAGTGTGCAAGTACCAGTCTGCAGAAATGTATCCAAAGTCAGGGACACTGAAACTGAAAGACAACCAACACAGACCTTGCTTCACTTCATGGGAGTAATTTCACTGAATTCTCCATCTTCCAGGCCAACTGGAATCCAGATTACAAACAAAACAGTGATTGACAGGCTTCAGACATTTTTTTTTTTTTTCAAATACAAAAGCTACGCTGGGTGTGGTGGCACATTCCTGTAATCCAGTAGTTCTGGAGGCTGAGGCAGAAGAATTGCAAGTTCAAGGCCAGCCTCAGCATCTAAGTGAAGCCATAAGCAACTTAAAGAAACCCTGTCTCAAAATAAAAAACAATTTTTAAAAAGGGGCTGGGAGACCAAAGGCCAAAAGTTCTCTCTGATAAGTGGATGCTGATCCATAATGGGGAGGGAGGGGCATGGAGAAAATGGAGGAACTTTGATTGAGCAAAGGGGAGGAAGGGTGGGGAGGTACGTGAGGGCAGGAAAGATAGTGGAATGAGATGGACATTACTACCCGACGAACATGTAAGTCTGTACACAGGGTGTGATGCCATATCTTGTACAACCAGAGAAACGAAAAGTTGTGCAACAATTGTGTACAATGAATCATAATGTATTCTGCTTCATATATACCGAATTAAAAGAAATAAATGTTTAAAGGGGTGGGGGCTGGAAGTGTGGTTCAGTGGTTAAGCACCCCTGGGTTCAATCTCTAGTATCAAAAATAAAAAAGGATAGATAGAAAGAAAGAAAGAAAGGCTGTGTTCCAGAAGAGAAGTCAGCATATAAAGAGAAACACAAAAATCGCTCTTCCTGGTTCTAAGAGAGATCTTTAATTTTATTCATTCATTCATTCAATACTAGGGATGGAACCCAGGGCCCATGCACCTGCTAAACGAGAACTCTACCACTGAGCTACCTCCCCAGCCAAAGGAATCTTTGAGTCTTGCCCCACTGAAGCTATGATTTACCCACTGAAGCTGCTTCTTAAGAGAGAGCTTTCATTCCTCCACGATGCTGACCGTCTACGAAGCTGGTAGCAGTCATAATCTGACACAAGTGACAACGGGGCTAGGCGTGTGGCTCCGTGGTAGAGGGCTTGCCTAGCATAGGAAGCCCTGGGTTCCACAGCGGCACACCAAAACAAACAAAAGGGACAACGAGGCAGACCTCTAGCACCTGCCAGGCTTCACCAAGCAAGGCTGACTCTCTGCAGTTCTGCTGTGGAAACATGGGGGCAGCATAGTCTAACCTACCCCGGAGCGAGGTGTCTCACCAGAGCAGGAAGTTACGGCACGCTGGTAAGCTGGGAAAGTAGACGGGGTGAGGCAAAACCCTCCCAATGTTGAACACAGAAGAAGATGCAAGTGACGAGCTCAGAAGCAGCCATAATGACATTGCCCTGCACACTGAGCTACAGAGAAAGATAATGAATGAATGGATGATAGGGAGGCAGATAGACAAACATATAGAAATCATGCAGGTACTAAATATTTGCATATACTTTTATATATAATGCATAGACCTACATATTTAATTTTGCAATCTATTTTATATATTCCAAATATATATTATTTAGAGTGGAAGGCTTTTTTGTTTTGTTTTGTTTTGTTTTGTACCAGGGATTTAACCCAGGAGTGTGTAACTACTAAGCCACATCCCCTGCCTTTTTTTTTTTTTTTTTTGAGACAGGGTGGAGCCTCAGTGAGTTGCTGAGGCTGGCTTTGAACTTGCAATCCTCCTGCCTCAGCTTCCTGAGCTGCTCAGATTATAGGCTTGAGCCATCGCACACGGTCTGAAGTAGAGGGCTTCTTTATATCTTTATATTCTATCCAAAATTGTCTTCAGTGGGCATGTATTTGTTAAACAGAAAAAATAATAGAATCAACAGACTTAAAAACAGGGGAAGTTCCATACTATATGGAAATCCAGTATATATAGTGAGAAAGGTTATTTTTCTCTCACACAAAAAGATATTTCCTTTTACAAAATAATTAGCATAAAAGTATCAATCTCTGTTCATGGATTCATGGACAGATACCTTTGGGAACCTTGTAAGTGGGCAAGCCGTTCTTACAGGTCTGAAGACAGCCAGAGGAGTCAGACGCAGTGATCGGCCCCAGTGAGCTCGCAGCTGGGCGACCACGAGACACAGATGGTGACAGTCACAGTGAAGACAACAGAGATGAAGGGCCTGAATTCTACAAGGGCTGAAGTACCGTGGGGATCCCCACAAGAGGTGGGACTTGCGATGTGGCTTCAGAGGTTAGGTGAGAAGTAAGCAGTTATGGTGACAAGTGGAGAGTTAGAGGGAGATGTCAAGACAAAGCTCACGGAGAGCTGGGAGTTCTGCCATGCTGGCTGGAGTCAGAATGAAGGGCAGCCCTGGGCAGGACTGTCAGAACAGATAAGGAGTAGCCTTGAACGCAGACTTGGACTCCTACTTCCTCCTCCTCTCCACCCACAGACCATGGAGGAGCTTCCTAAGTAAAGAGGTCATCCCTGTTCCCCAACTTCCCAGAGCCCCCCTGACAGACTCTCAGGACACCTACTGTTTGTCACTTTGAATACTTACTATAAAAGGCAGTGATAGGAGCATTGCTGTGTGCTTGATTTGTTTGTTTGTTTGTTGTTTTTCTTCATCTCTCAAGATTGTGAGCTGCATGAGAATGGAGGTTTGCCTTTTTTGCTCACCCAATATCACCCTGCAACCAGGAAAGAGCTGTTAAATGATAAGGGTAGGTACTGCCAGTTAACTTCAATATGGCTCCACCTTTATCAGATGAGAGGCTGACAGTAATGAGCTGGTCTCCTAGGACTAATTATCATTTCTCTTAGGGAAGAAATGTTAAAAAGCTTTTCAAATAAAATACTGAAAATATGAATTTCTCACAAAGGCCGTTTCTAATAAAAGAATTATTTCAACACTTAACTTCAGATTGTGCAATTAAGAAACAGTGATACTTGAGCTTTTTTTTAAAATTTGAGAAGTCTACTCAGACCCTTCTTTCGGTGCACAGTATTTTTCTTTGATAATTAAAGCTGTCATTTTTCTTTTCATCATTAGGAGAGCATTCCGGGTAGCAAATTAAATTTCCTTTGAAGCATAAAATTATTAATATAGTCTCTTCGGTTTATAACATCAAGTATATAATATTCACCCCAAATTAGTTCTCAAAATAAACAAATAAAACAATAAACCCAATTCACTTACATTCACCAAGAAATAGACTTTTAAAAAAATCAGGAAGCCCTATGAGACAAAAAGGAGATTTAGAGGCTGGAATGGTAATTGAGTGGACCAGGATGTTCAGCAGTATGAGGATATACTCTTTATTTATTTTCTTCTGTGTGGCAGAGCTTAAGAGATATATGAAGTGTCAGAGCCTATTCTTATTTTGTCAAATGAGTCCTGGTTCCCCAGCCTTGCATCTACTGAGAAATTGGAATTCAAGTCAACACATATTTTCAAGCATGATGCATTGGGCTAAGCACTAGATATACAATAATAAATAAGATATGGTTCATCTTTCAAGTTTTTTGGAAATATCCTGCAGATTGACCTAAGACAATAAGAAGCAACTGATAACTGATACCTAAAAGCCAAGGACCATGTGGTTCTCCCAACTACACAATAATTCTCCCCCGCCTCCCCTTTTTTTTTTTTTTTTTTTTTTTTGGTCCCCAAAATGAAAGATGAGAGAGCGGTAAGAGCTGTGTGCATGCGTAAGATTGCCACGGATGCCAACGTATCACATTGTAACTGACACAGAAATGGTCCATCTTTCAGTTCCATAAAGCAGGTTGTTCAAACTTTAGTAATGTTCGCCTTTGAGACCGATGTATACCTCTCCCTGGAACTTACTTATTCATCCATCTATGGAACAAAATTGTATAATGAAACTGCCCTGAGCTGGATGCTGTGATGGGCAGGAGGATCCAGCGCGTTAGGGAGTCCCAGGTAGCTGCAGAGGCACCAGACACTCTTCTAAGCTTAACAAGGCTCTCTGGTCTCATGACCACAGCCCTCTGGGGCTTGAGCTACTGGGACCTTAGAGAAAGGGAAGCCACACTGTGGAATCAGAGTCAAACATGTGCTCTGGTATGCAGTGATAGTGCAGAGCCTGAAGTTGCCTTTGCATCAAGCTCTCGGGAACCCAGGTCTGAATTCTTCACGCTTCACCAGGTCATGCATGTGCAGGCACAAACTGGGAGGGTACGACTGGTGTCAGGTCAGTTCAGAAAGCAGAGATCCCAATCCGATAGCAGAGAGAACAGACAGGGCCCCCGGGGCTGCTCGGGGAAAGTTGGGGGATGGAATAGAGATGGAAGGTCCCAGTTTACACAGAAAGCTGGCATTTTGAAAATATGTGGTTGAGACCAGGAAAAACTGGATAGAAGTCAGTCACGTCCAGAGAGATAATATGCAAGTGAAATTTGGGGGTTGGAGTAGGAATGTTATTTATATACAAGAATTCCTACCAGCTACATAGCCGAGCTCTGGAAAGTGAAATTTGCTCCTGTAAAAGCACTCTATGAATTATCTAGCACCACTCTGATTCACACATCACTGTTATTAGTTCATACATAAATTTTAATCCCCACAGCAGGTACATGCTCAAATCGTAAGAACCTGTGAAACCAGTCTAGAAAGCTACTTCTGACCAATGTCCAGGAAAAAGAAAAGAGAAGGGAAAAGCAGAACACTTGCACACCTTTTAAAGCAAAAAGCAACCGCACGAATGTTTCCTCTATGCTTTACGGAGACTGAAAGCTTCATCTCAAATTTCACTTTGCTGCTCAAACTTACCCCAGTCTCTGAGCCCCCGGGGCTGACCCGGTCTATACCATGTTTTCCTGATTTATAAATCACCCTAGCAGTTGTTTTTAGAAACTGGATTATGCTGTTAGTTAGGAGCCACTATGAGAAAGCTTGCAAGGTCTCTGGAAGTCCCAGTGGTGATTTATACTTTGCTGGATCCAGAAGTGCTATTTGGATCACTCAGTCATGTCACAAATGCTTTGAGACCTGAAAGGTCTGCAGACCTCTGCAATCACTGAAGATCGGGGACTCCTCGGAGGCCATGAATCCATCAGCCCTTGGTGCAGATCAGAAAAAGGAGATTTCGTCTATTTTACATTCATTTACCCTGTTAATTTCCAACTGTGGTGCCTGCAGCTAACTTAGCAACCAGGCAAGCGTGACAGCTGTCCCAGGCTGACTCTGCTTTGTCACTGCTTGTTTTTCCTCCCCACTTGCTTTATCTTCAGAACCTGCTAAGTTTAATCCCAGAAGTGCTAATTAGAGGTGGCAGCAACAGAAATCCTCTGCAAGGCCTTCTAGAAATCCACCAGCACTTGGGCAAGGGCAGCCACGCTCTTATTATTTCTTGTCATTTCCCCCGGCCTTCTGTAAAAAGCTAAAATCTGGTATTTTGAGAGCTGAAAGGCACTTCAAGAACTACGTGCTAAAATGTAAAAAGAAATTTTAAGCATATATGAATTCAAATGAGAAATCTGTGCCAATGTGCCAAGCACATCTTTTTCTCGTCCTCATTTGGGGATTTCTGTGCATACTTAAAAATAAAATTAAGTGAGATAAGCTGTTTTTAAAATGTTATGTCTTCCTGGCATTGAATAATTATTTTCTGCCTCTCTGTTGAAGTTCCAGCTTGTAGCCATACAAGGAGATATAAACCCTGCAATGTCTGATCTCTGCTAGGAAAATTAGGGAAGTGAAAGTTATTTCCAAAGTATGGCATTGTGTGATGTCTCTGTGCTGAGCACATGGTGATTAGATGTGTTGGAGGAACAATGGGTGAGAGATGGGCTAGGCTAACTAGCAGGACAGTGTGCAGGCTGAGGACCCCAGACCATGAGGATTGTGCAATGTTCATGTGGCCCATCCCTCTCTGTCCTGCATCCCCACTGATGCTATCTGAGGTTGGATCAGGGATCCCACAGATGGAAAGTACCTGGAGTCAATAGCACATACTTTTCCTACGGGAGAATAGCAGCTACTTGCTCTTTTGAGAGAGACACTAGCCTGGCTGTAGCTACAGCTCACCAGTAAGCCTGCTAGATACCCACATTTTTGGCATATTCTGGATCTATAAAGGGTGACAGAGCTGTCAGCCTAGAAAAGGGGTGATCATTGCCTTTGCCTCTCCGTCCCTTTTAATCTATGGCTTGTTTGTGCCATCATATATTTTATTTAAGCTGCCTTTAATGCATCTTGCCAATTACTAATTTACCATCTACATCTCATGCATTATGAATTCTGATTATGATTCACAAGCCAGTTGCTCATCCATTTCTAAACCTAATGTGCCCTTTGAGATTCACCTCGATCTCATGAACTACTACTAGCTCACTCACTGTCTGTACCCAACATTTCTTATGTATTTCACCTTTTCCTCTTGTTGTCTTGTTCTCTAAAACAACATTGAATATGTTCTGTTGAGCAAAGTCACATCACAGTAAGACTCTAAATTCATTTGTAGAAAGGTTTGGGAGCTCTTCCATTTGAACTCTGCCTAAACCATTACCTGAAATCTGATGAGCTAATCTCTTCTAAGCCATAGAATGTTAGATAATGATGGCAATCAGATAATAACAGGGAAAAGACCCATCTCCCCTTCTGAGTGGAGAAAAGCAGACTAGCTTTAAGCAACTAGGTAAAAAGTATATTTATGCATGGCAACAAAGGAACATAAGAATTCTTTAAATTGTGTAATAGTCATGAAATGATGGGTGATGTTCCCTCTATTTTATAAACTTGTCTTAATGTTCTAGTTTTTTTTTTTTAAGAGAGAGTGGGGAGAGAGAGAGAGAGAGAGAGAGAGAGAGAGAGAGAGAGAGAGAGAGAGAATTTTTTAATTTTTATTTTTTTTTTTAGTTCTCGGTGGACACAACATCTTTGTTTGTATGTGGTGCTGAGGATCGAACCCGGGCCGCACGATGCCAGGCGAGCGCGCTACCGCTTGAGCCACATCCCCAGCCCCATGTTCTAGTTTTTTAAAGTAAACATAAGTAGGAACTCATTCATCACCTAGTTAAGCACTTTCAATTTTCCACGCAAAGACTTTCTTTGAAAGAGAATCTTTGTGTTTAGGCTTAACTCTGTATTTTTAATATCAGTGTTCCCTCTGGGGTGGTGACATCACTGGCCTTTGGCAGGAAAAAAAAAATGAGTATGTGACCCGGTCTTCTTAGTCAAATATGTGTCAGTGGCCTGAAAAATCTGAATTTTAAATATATGTGTGTGATGTTATCTGACGTGTCCCCTAAGTGACCGTCCTAGAGAAACACCAGTACACTGTGAGTAAGTAGCACAGATGGAAGGAGGAAAGAAAGAAGGAGTGCAGTTTTCTGGAAGGTACGATTAGGACATTATACCTCAGATAAGCTTCTGGACCTTAAAAATGCATATTCTCATCAAGAGCTGCTATACCCTCTGGGTGTTTTCAAATGGTGAAACCCCAGCTCCTGGTGCCAGCAGCCCTACAGGCCGGCAGAGCCTTCAGGTGGCCTTCCCCCTGCTGTTTGCTAAAGGAGTTATCAAAAGTGCGAGTTCTGGGCCCTGGAAGCCTGGAGTTCCCCCGCTGTGGGCTACAATGGGGCCTTTTCCCTTTTCCTGTCAAACTCACCAACCAGCAATCAGATGAAGTCCCTCTCCTGTAGTCGTAAGCAGTGGACAACAACCTAACATGCCTTCCCTCAGTTTGTTGTTGTTGTTGTTGTTTGTTTGCTTGTTTGTTTGTTTGTTACAATGAACAGAATTCTATTAAGCAGCCTTCAGTTAGAGGCAATTTATCCTCAAAACTGATCATATTTCTGGTTGTTTTATTTGTTTTAATTAGTTACACATGGCAGTACAATGACCTTGACATATCTAACATTTGAATCAGATGGAATATAATATCTCATTTTTCTGAGTATACAGGTTGCAGAATCACATTGGTCATGCATTCACATATATACATACAGTAATAATAATGTCTGTTTCATTCTACTATCCTTCCTATCTCCCCAACCGCTCCCCTCAAAATACATGTATGAAGATGTGAGGAAAAAAAAAAGAATAGCAATACCCTAGATTAGGTAGAGAGAAGTGATGGGCTGATCATATTTCTGATGAGCAAAGAGAAAATTTAATGTATTCTTTTCAGCTTTTCATGATTTTAGCATGCCACTTGTTCATCCTGCCACCTCTTACTTTGCTGGGCTAACCTGAACTCAGATCCCTGTTCTCAGATCCCTGTTCTCAGGTATGCAATAACGAAACAGACGTGGTTTTCAGATGCCAGGAACCCTCACTCCTCAGGCAGGAGACCCATTGTCAGAGTCTGTAAACAAGTCTGGATGGCGCCTGGCATTTTGCCAGAGGGAGTGGTTTGTGAAGTAACTCCAGCGAGCCATTAAGTGTGGAGATTCCTTATTGGTTGACTGCTGTATCTAGTTTATGTTAATTAAGATAAGTTGTGTGGAATGTATAAATACCGCTCCTGTCTTACAATAAACGGTTCCCACTCCTGCTCTATCAAAGTACACAAGTTGTTCGTCATTCCCCGGTTCTTTTGCTGCAGCCAGACTGCGGCAACCCACGAAGGAAGGCGTTTGTTGGGAATTCACAATTCCACTCTTTCCTAAAGTAATGCTAGCTTTGATATAAGGTCTGGGTACAGCTGTGAACTCTCCTGGTCTTAAAGTTCAGAGTCATTCCCTGTGCTAGTTTTTAGTCTTAGCTCTCTAAGTACAGATAGTAAGAAATCCTTCCAACATGGTTACACCGGGCTCTGAGTTTCATCCACTTCCTTGAAAAACATTTGCAATTTGAATCTCTTCATGATGCTGTATGTATCAGTATGTATCAGTCCTAGCTGTTAGCACAAAAGGACCAGACTGGATGCAAACTTTATGGATCAGTTCAGCACAGCTTTTACTAGGAACCGAGCAACACCTTTGATGTTCCCAGTAGCCACTTTTCTCAGAGGAAAATGAGCCACTGGCCAAAGTGGGAAGGTTAGGCTTGTACAGTTTACACTGAGGAGTGACTCAATTAATCACATGTCAATTTGGGCTGTCTTTGCTCTGCCAGATAGAGGGTGTGGGTCAATTTAGGGTGGGATCAATGATTCGGTCTCTTCCCAGAAACTGTCATTTCAGACTTGAAGGATCTCTCCTCCCTGGGGCCTGTCTTGTCACTGGGAAAGACAGTGACCCCCTCATTCCTTTTCCTGGGGCCACGTTATTTTGAGGTTTGTCATTTTCCATATCCAACACCAGCAACCTGTCCTTCCAAGCTTCTTTTCAAGTCTCAGTTTCCAGGGACAGAATGTCTAAAAGGAGATGCACAAATGTGCTTTTAGACTCTGGAGAATATTTGTGGAAGTGGATTTTGAGAGTACTCAACCAAATAACATAAAACATGATTTTAGATTCCACCCAGTGAATGTCATGGCTGCAGGCACTGAACAGGGTGTTTCTTCTAGAGCACCCTTAGCTAGCTGCAGATCTCAGAGCTGCTGAAGGCCAACACAGACCTGGCCTAAAAGCTGACCCTGGGGCAATGGCATCAAAAGTTCGTGCATTCCTTGCTAAAATGGAAAAAGGGAAATCAAAGACCTGAGGAGGCAGGAATGCTGGGCTGGACTTGACTGGTCTCTCCTACCCACACACACACACTCTGGCTCCCTGGGGCAGTGCTCTCCTCTAGTCTGTAAGGGAGAGACGGTGAGGGACCTGCCAGATCTGTGCAGGCTGTTCTCAGGGGACTGGAATGTTTGGAGGAGGGTCAGCAATTGAATGGGCTTTAGACTCCTGTTGAAGAGAAGAGGATCCAGGGTGGTAGCGGTCACCACCAGAGCAAGTAGGTGGGGCTGTCTAGCAGTGAATGGTGTCTCCCATCTCCCAGCCCCAACCCCAACTTGACCTCAGAGGCCTGCACTGCCCTGGGGCCAGCCTGCAGGACACTGCACACACCTGCAGGACCTGGTTGTGAGGACCCTGAGAGCAGGAAGTGGCAGGTTCTGAATGTACCTTAGACACTTGTGCACTAGGGGAGTGATAATCAATATGACAAAAGGAGAGGCGCCTGCCGGTTCAGTGTCTCCTGGCCCAGAGTTTGGGAGTCTACTAGATTCTTTCCACCCAAGGAAGAGCAAGCTACTGCACCTTGTTCTCTTCCAACCATTAAGAAGAAGACCCCAAAACTTAAGAGTTATCTCTTTGGGTTTTGAAGGCAATGTCACTCTATTTGAATATATATAATGAACTAAATCACTTTTTGGCTATCTCCCCCAAATTCCCCTGGTTTGAGCAATAGTATAAATTCTGTTGTTCCACCCTTTTGTACTAGGCAGAATTTTGCAGTTCCTCAAATTTAAGTTAAAATAGCTCATTTCAGGGGCCGGGGTTGAGGCTCAGTGGTAGAGCGCTTGCCCAGCACGTGTGAGGCACTGGGTTCAATTCTCAGCACCATGTAAAAATAAATGAATTAAATAAAGGTATGTGTCCATCTACAACCAAAATAAAATTAAAAAAAAAAAATAGCTCATTTCAAAGCCTGTGAAACTTCAAAGCCCTCCCCCAGATTTCTGTGACTACTCAAGGCTGTGCATTCCAAGGTCTCCTCTGATTCTGGAATCTTCCATCAGAGTGGTGTCATTGAGTTGCAATACCAAAATGCACACGTGATACAATAAGGAGGTTCTGAACTTCTGGCAACAGGCTTCAACATCAGCAAGACCCTGGACATATTCATTGCCTTCCTCCCCCACCACCCACTCCAGTTGTATTTGCTGTCCCAGCTGGTGAGACTTATCCATCTCTGGGGTGCTCTGACCCTTCATTCCCTAAAAGTGGGCGTACTTAGAGGTTCCATTTAAATGACATTAGTATAGTTCCTTATTAACTTTGAGGGCAAAAATTAAACGGCACAGTCAGAATCCTTGAGTTCCAGAAACACTCACCCAGGCCTGCACTGTGTAATGGCAGAGACAGCTCTGCCTTGGTCATGGTGATCAACCACCCTGGCCAGCATGGAAACGCTCTTTTAAAATTGTTCACCCAGTGACACGCAGAGCCAGGTGGCAATCTTGACTTCCTTTCAATAGCACCATTGCCATGTCCCTTATAGTAAATATTTTTCCATTGAAAGTAACAACCTACCACTGGAGACCAACATTATGAGCACAGGAAGCAAAAAATCTGCAAGCATATTGTCAGATAGAGCTGAGAGAGGCTCCACTTCCATGGCCACCATTGGTTCCTGGATGCTTGGACTTGGGCTATGGAGAAACGACACTGTCTATGGATTACTGACTAAGAGTACACAGTACATCCTGGGGTACTGTGTCCAGTAGCCATCACTCCAAACTCTCAAGATGTTGGCTCCCAACTGGTGCCATAACTGAGTCTTCAGTAGTCTGTTTTGCCATTTTAAAAGGTCGATGTTACATGAATGATGAGTTTTCCTTTTGAACATCAGTGAATTCTCTGAGCCTTGCAAGAAAGAGAGTGTGAATTAATTGACGGGTTAATTAATTAATTGGTCAGAATTAATGCTTTGAGGCATAGCACTACCATGAATAAGGAGCACCACATCCAGCATTCATGTCTGTTGCATGAATCACTCCATATGGAAACGTGAAGACCTACTCTCATTACCTCTAAGTGGCTTACTGGTTTCACCCCAGGGTACAGCACTGTGTCAAGGGTCCCGAGTGCTGCACATTGGCCAGTAGCATCTTGTGGTAGATGTCAGCCTTACTGGAGGGTTGCTCATGCTGTTGTAACTAGCAATTTAAAATGTACACATTTTAGTCTTTGGTTCACTTTGTCCTCCATTGCTTACTGGAAAACCATGAGGGTGGGCTGAGGAAAGAAACCAATTGATACTAACAGGGCACATCATGTGTCTACTTGATTATAAGGAGCCTCCTGAAAAGTGGGAACTCCCTTGTGAAAAATTACAAGGACCACAAAGATTCTCACATTCCAGGCTCATGACAGACCTACCCACACATTCTCCACCCCAGATCTTTTCGGCCCTTATTCTCTGATTTTGTTCTTTTCAAATCTTTGTCTGTCTTGTCAAAGAATAACTCATGATCCATGGACGAGTGTGAATTTCTCCTCAGGCCATATTTCCTTCTGGGAAAGTAGACAGTTTTACCACTTGAAACTCAGCCCAGTGAAAGAAATCACCTCTGCTCTCCTCTGATGCTGCACCTGAAACAAAGATATAACTGCATGGTAGACTAGTTCTCACTGGAGTGAACTATCTACAGCCCCATTTGCAAAACATGTTCAAAGTTTTATTCCTTGACCAGACTAATCACAGAGAAATCCCCATTGAGACTTAGTTGGGATTAGGTATAAGATGGTACATCAGGGGTGAGTGAACTGGGAGTGTGAGCCACAGGTTCAGCTTATTTATCCCTATGGGACCCACTTGCAACCAATCCCATGTCCATACCACCTCCAAATTATGATGCATACAATTGTATACCCAACTTGATGGCTTTATGGTCCAGATATTGAGGCAGGAGACAGACAGTCAGATAGAAACAGGAACCTTGGAGGATGGAATCCCACCCCTCCAGATTAAAACCCTAGGCTAGAACTTGTTCTGTTGTTGTTCGGGTCTTCCTGACTGGAAGGCCCGCTCATGCTTGGATGCCCATGCATTCTGTTGTTGCCCAGCTTCCTTGACTACCCCAACATTAGTCACACCCAGAGGGTTGTTTACAACCCAAGAAATCCTTTTGTTTTAAGGAACAAGTACAGGACAAAGACAGGTTAACACATTAGACCATTCCATTATAGGAATAAGAAATCTAAAATGTACACTTTCAATTGAGTCAGAAAAAGAAAACAGTCAAGAGAGACCTTCCAATGTAAAGTTAGTTCCCCATCATAACAGTATAAAAATCCCTAGAAAAAAGCCACCCATGATACCCTCTTTGGGATTCCCCCTGTGTTAGGAGAGCTTTCCTTGCTAGCTTCTAATAAATCCGCTCCTGAACTCCCACCCCCTGTCATCTGCATACTTCATTCTTCAGGGGGGTGAGACAGGACACTCCAGAGCTCACACAGCCCTGTGTTACAATGATATCCAATCCACAGCAGGAGGTTTAGGGTGAACGGTCAACTGACGCCCCAAAGTCACTCTTGGTCAGCAAAGAGGAGATACTGTCAAAAGAAACTCGTTACATTTCAAAGGAAGGTATGACTTTCTTCAAAATCCCGTCACTGCCGTCACATGACCTCATACAGCACCATCACGAGGCCATCAGCGTGGTGGACCAGCATGGCCTTCTGCAGGGGAGTGAGAGAACCAAGTCCCCGCACCTCCAGAGCTGGACAGCTGTCAGTGTTCCCCAGCTGTCGGAATGCAAGAGTGAGAAGGAAGGGAGAGGAGAAGGGAGAGGAGGAAGAGGCAGTTTCCGGTTCATAACTGCACACCATTCTAGAAGCCAGGCTGGTTTTTTCAGATAAAATAAGCGCATTGGCTCAGATGCTCCTGAAGTAGGATCGGGCTTCTGATAATTCACTGTCGTTTTCCAAGGTGCACCTATCCTCTGCCCAGACAGAACTGCCATGGCCAATGCGCTTGTAAGAGAGCCCCTGAGCCTCCCAAGACATCCAACCTTCTTTGATGTCTGTGCCCCTCCCAGCATTTTTTTTTGGGGGGAGTCTACAGTTTGGGTGGGGATGGGGCACGTCAGTGACTTGTCCTAGACCTTACCCTATGCTCCACTGTCTGGGTCAGGGTGCTAATGTGGGGATTCTACTCCAGCTGGGTTGCCTGTTCCCTCTCTGCACTCAGGAAACAAAGGAGGGGTAAAAGGCACATTGGGAATTCTCTTGACTGCATGACCCTCCGAAGAAACCTTGTTCTGACCAGTGGGCCTCAATCCTACTTCAGAGGAAGCCACTGAGTCGTGTGACTAATTTACATGTGTAAATCAGCAAGGCCCCGAGTGTGGTGTGCAATAATTGATCCAGAAATTGTCTGCTACTCCCTTGAATCTCAATCTGCAGGGAACACTAAAGCTGTCTTCTTTAATGTGGAGGTATGGTGACTTGGTTCTCTCACTATCCCACAGAATAGCATGTGGTTACCACCACACTGATAACATCATGATGGCGCTGTATGAGGTCGCATGGTGGTAGTGACAGGGTTTTGAACAAAGCCATACATACCGTCCTTTGGAGTGTAATCGTTGTCTTTTGAGAATATCACTTGGTTTGCCGATAGAGGCTAACCACTGGCACTCCATCAGTCATTTAACCTGAACTTCCCATAATGGATTGTATATCATCTTGACTATAAAGAGATCAAGTTGGGCGTACAATGAGTACTCCACCATCATTTGGAGGAATAAATAAGTTGCAGATGTGGTGTTCTGATTCTGTTGACGCCACTCCAGCATTCAGCTCTTCCAGAAATTTCTGCTTATTTCTCTTCCATGTGGAAAATGACTAAAGGTTTCTTTTTGAAAATATAGAGGAGAGATCTACAATTTGGACTTGTCTTATTACCAGGGGACCTTCTTCAAAGGTACTTGCATTTCCTTCGTTCACTCAAGGATCTTAGGTCTGTGAACTGTGAACAATCCAGGCCTGTCCTTATTAGTGATACAAGTCAGACTTTGGAAAAATTCTGAGTGAGTGTGCATTTTTAAGGCCTAAGACTCAAGATTTTAGATCTGGCACTTGAGCTTAGCATGCAGAGGGATTGTCTGTAATAAGTCTGCCGTAATTAAGTGGGTTTGCAGTGCTTAGGGTTAACTTAGAATTGTTTGCTTTTAATTGATTATGTTTATTGCAGTGCCCAGCATTAAGAGTCGTAATTTCCTTGATCAAGAACCTATATAGTGAATTTGTATTGAGTGATTTGAGTAAATAAGACATTGAAAAGGGCAGAAGCGCATGGACATTCTTTATTTCTCCCCCTTGACTGCAAAAGTTGCACTTTTGCCCATCGCAAGATCAACCTCATAAATTCCCTTCTTATCATTATACTTCCTGTTGATTTTTGTTCCTCTAGAGAACCCGGACTACTACACCTTCACAGCTCTTCCTCTCCTAGATTCTTCATAAGAGCACACAAGCACAGTATTCTTACACATTTACAACTACATTTCTATTAACCTTAAAGATCTCAGAAATTTTGAATGTTTTGAGTAGACAGCCTTGAAAAATGAAATGGACAGAAGCCATCACCTAGAACTATATGAAAGGAAGCTCTAAAATAAATGGCCTCAAAATGCTGCGCCCCAGGATGCTATCAACCAGAATCAGACGACCTCCATTCTGAATGTCAGCCTCCATTTGAATCATCCCAGGAACCTCCAGCCTTGGACCTGGTTTAAGGTGGACAAGTAATGCTCTCAGAGCCTGCGGGAAGGAGATGCAAATTCCCCATAAAAATGGTTTCTCGAAAACATGAATCCATGTGAACATACTTTATATATGAACAGATATAAAAAATTGTTCTATCTATGTAATAAAAACTGTGATGCATTCTGCTGTCATGTATTTAAAAAATAAAACCAACTAAACAAACAAACAAAAAAAAAAAAGAATAACTCCCAATACGAAAAAAAAAAAAAAAAAAGAATGGTTTCTTTATCCTGGGTCTCAAATCATTTCTAAAAATAAGTTTGAAAATTCAATTAATAATATACAAATGTAAGACATAAAGACACAGAAACCATGAGTAAGAACCAGAAAAGGAGGTGAGTATGGTGGTATAAGCCTGTGACCCAGCAACAGAGGAGGCTGAGGCAGGAGGATTGCAAGTTCAAGTCCAGCCTCAGTACTTAGTAAACGGACCATGTCTCAAATAATGAAAAATAAAAAGGATTAGGGATGTAGCTCAATGGCAGAGTGTCCCTGGGTTCAATTCCCAGTACTGGAAGAAGAAAGAGAAGGAGAAGAAGAAGAAAGGAAAGGAGAAAGGGAAGCAAAACAGAGAAGGAGAGGAGGGGGAGACAGAGGAGTGAAGGAAAGAGAGCAGAAGGAAGTAAGGGGGAGAGGAAGGAAGTGCTACTTAGAATGCAAACAGGGTCACTTCTAAGGAGAGAGCCTTGGTTTGGAGGTCGCTGGGGAAATTTTGAGCAGAATTAGGAAAAGATTGTACAACAAAGGAGATGGGGCTAAACAGACGATCTTTCCAGTTTGGAGTTGGGCCAGTCACATTCACACAGTGTGACAGAAATGATCCCAATGATGGCAAGAAGAGTGAAAAACAGAAGGATGAAATTTAACTGAAATATGTTCCCTCAGGTTTTCTCCACTTGGAAGGGATGGCATGTTGGGAAGCAAATAGGTTTTACCAGAAAGAAAGAAAAAAAAAAGAATCATGAAATCCAAAAGCCTTCTCAGCTGAACCTAATAATATTATTAATGTGGGGGGGAAAGGCTGCTAAACCCTGCAAATTCTGCAAGACGAACCTTAGCTGGTGTGATAAGTAATGTTCCCAAGGGCTGGGGCTTTGTTGTTTGGTTGGGTTTTTTGTTTGTTTTTGGGGGCGCGTGGGGGAGGTTGGTTGTCTTTGCATGAGGTTGTTTGTCTTTCTGTCCAGTCCCGGTCTCTTCTCTGCACTCCTGCACAGCCAAGGACAATTGGCCAATCACTCTGCATTCTCATCTCCAAACCGTGCTGCAGGCAACGCAGGCAGCTTTCCTTGATGACAGAGCGTGAATGACTCCCTTGTCCCTGCCCTCTCCATCTGTACCTGACATCCGCGGCACAGGGGCTTCTTCCTCCCGCTCAGGGTCCTGCCACGGTGCCTCCACAGAGCCACGGAAAGGAGAGGACCTCTCCGCCCCGCATCCTGAGAGGGTCTGAAAGTGTGGCTTCGCTTTCCCAGACCCTTTCCCACTCCCTCCCCGGCTTCCTCCCATCTAGTCCACTGAAGTCTTTAGAAATCTCTGCAAACATGGTTGTTTGCATGGCAGTCAGGAGCCCCTCATTTTTCCCCCCTTTACTCACTCCTACATGTTCTTCAACGCCCAAGCAGTTCTCACAGATGACTATTACAGACTCTGACTGTTTTTAGAAAAAAATATTTGTTTCTCTTTCTGAGCTCCCCAGGGTGCCAACTAGCCACCATACCCTTTTAATCTTTGTAAACAAAACTTCTATGGGTTAAGCCTAAGCCTAGAATCTAGGGGCACATGCCTCTTCCTAATGAGACTGTAGCTGAGTGGTATGGTGCCTGCCTTGCACGTGTGAGGCACTGGGTTTGATCCTTAGCACCCCAAAAAAATAAAATAAAATAACTGCGAGGGGGAAAGTCTACACTGGCCATGTGCCCATCAAGAAGCAGAAACAAGCAAGCAAGTGTTGGGAGTCAGCTTCCTGAAGATGGGGGACAGGCTGAAGAGCTACCCTGGTGTCCCCGAAGGTGGCTGGTGGAATTAGCATGTTTCTTTCAATTTGTTGGAGCACCGATAATAAGAGTGTGCTCCAGGCCTGCAGCTGCCGTGTCTCCTGGGAACATGTTAGGAATACAGGCCCTAGGTCCCACCCAGACCCTCTGGTGTGTGCCCACCATCATGTTTTCACGACAGACACAGATGCCCCCTGCCCTGCAGGCTCTCTACCACTCAGCTACAGGGGACCTGGTGCAGCTGATATTTGAGAACCACTGTTAGAGAATTTAAATATGAAGGACGTTGGAGCAGGGATGTCCTCTCCCCATTTCTGACGTTTCCCATCGTGTGGAGGGGACTCCACAACCAGGGTGACCAACTTGCCCCAGTTTGCCTCACAGAGAGCTGAGTGTTCTGTATCCTGAGAACTTTCTCTGTAGTGGTTGGAAAATAGTTTGTGCCCCCCAAATCGTGCTGCAGCTTAGTCCCCAAAGACTTGTTAATGTTATTAGAGGGTACGAAGTTGATCTAACAATGATGTTTAGAGGTGGGGTCTTTGGAAAGTGATGAGGTTTGGCTAAGGCCATCAGGAGTGGAGACCCCATGCCTGACTCTTGTGGTCTTATGAGGAGAGGGACAGAGACCAGACACACAGGCATAGACACATGCCTTCCCTATCTTGCCCTGTGATGCCCTGTGCCATAGCAGGATGCCACCAGCTGCAAAGCCATCACCAGAACTGATCTGGAGCCAACATCATGCCCTCAAACCTTCAAAATGGTATACTAAATAAACATTTTTTTTCTTTCTAGTTACCTAACTCAAGTATTTTGTTATAGTATTAAAAAGCTGACTGATATACCCTATTTCCTGGGCAAGCCAGGAGATTGGTCACCCAATCTACATGGGCAAAACTCCAATCCTACCTCCAGGTTCTCTTTCATTTCTTTCCTGAGATTTATCCATTTAGGGATTGGAAAAATAGATCATGTGCAGTACCATATCCCCTTTTAACTTCTGAGAGTCACTAGCCCCTTGTCTCTCTAATCCTCTCCCACCTCAGTGATTTAGGGAAGTACCCACCTAGGGAGGCCTGAGGACTGGCCTTAGGACTGGCGGGTAGAGGGCCATTAGGAATCCTGTGGTTATGCACATTCTCTAACCTTGGCCTTGGCTGTAGTGAATTCCTTGTTTTGGTTTCTATCTGCTGGACCCTTTGTTCCATCGATTTTTTTTTTAATTGAGAAAAACAGATTTAATTTTGAGGGGTCCCATCTAATCCTGCCAAAACTCGGAAGAACTTTAACAAGTATTGAATATGTAAGCTTTTTTAAAAAATAAGGAGTGTGAATGTGAAAGCAAGGAAGACCTATAATTAAATGAGAGTAGCATATAGTGGGGGGAAGGATATTCGGAGTCAAAATGTTCTGAGCCCATGCTGAAGTTGGTGTATGCCATTCTGAAGTGAGTTAATCGTCCAACTGGGGACATAGCCTAGAACCATATCCTAGCAGGTGGTAGTGTGTTTTCATGAGTGTAAGGTCCCTGCTTCGCATCTGGATGGCCATCAGAAGTGACAGTCGCCATTTTAAGAAAAATCTCACTTTCCCACCCAAGGGCATTTCTGAGAAAGGTACACCTTTCCCTCCACCAACCCCACCCTTAACCGCCGCATTAGGACCCCCCCAGCTCTAATCCCCGAGCCTGCCCCATGGAACCCAAGCCTGGGCTGCCTCTCGCTATGGAGAGATGTGCCTTTAGTTGCCAGCTCTGACAAATGGACTTTCATGTGTATCTCTGCCTGGTCTCTGCCCTTCAATCTCCCAGTTCCTCACTTTCCTTTCAACGAGGGAGGGAATATCCCTGCTGTCAAACATTCTGATGAGTCGAAAGTGCATCAGAGCAGAATGACACCGAAGGTATGCTTTAGCCTAAGAGGGGGGCAGGGAGGACCTTCCTGTCTGGGTGTCTGGCAGGAGTCACATCTCAGACACCTGGGCATTCAAAGCAGGGTCTCTGCTACCAGGTGGGGCTCACCCTGCCGTTGGCACCAGGCTGGCGGTGGGTCTGGGAAGGCTACGTTTGCCAGGAAGGTACTCTCTGCGATTTGATTCTCCTATGTGGTACTTGAACTTTCAATGGTCCTGACAGACATGGCCTGGTTTTCTGTGTTGTGGGGAGTTAAGGAAACACCTGACTCAGCAGTCAAAGAGCAGGGCTTGCTCCTTCTCCTGAGGCAGTAGATCTGGCAATGTAGGTCAGCAGGCAGAATACCCGGAAGTTACTAAGCAGTGACCACTGGCAGTAGCATGGCTGCCCACAAGGCAGTCAAAGAGATGGACATCATGCTGGATACTGTTCAGAAATACCTTGGAAAACCTTTGAGAAAGATTCTTCCAGGAATTAAATTACAATGCTAACGTCATATCGATATATGATGACTATTAAAAACACAATGATTTGTAATCATCCTGAGGAGTCCTATATGGAATGAATGGATGGATGATGGATGGAGGGTGGGAGGAAGTAAAAGATGAATTAATTATTTTACCTTCTCGATTTTTTGAGAAAATGATGTTACTTCTGATATTATTTATTATTCCTCTAATAAATCAATACATTGGTTGACATGTAACTATCTGACAAGAAATGCATGGGTTGGTTAATTAAAGAAAGAGAACTCTCCTCCCATGCTCCAAACCTACTACTCTTTCATCTAATGAGAACTTGGACTCCTAAATGGTATTATTGCTGTAGTTCTTGCTCCTACAATTGGATCTTCTCATCTTATGCCCTATCTACCACGCAATTCACTGACAGAATGCTTTATAATTCCTAAATAAAGTCCTGTCAAAGTTGCCATAATTAATCTTCTTTTATTTTCTCTGACCGGGATATATATATAAACATATATATATATGTAAATATATATATATATATATAATATATATATAACATAAATATATACATATAAATATGAATATATAGATAAATAAAATTTTCACTTCCTAAAGAAACCCAAGTCAAGGAAACCCTGTAGCTCAAATGTTTACTATGTACCTACTACACGTAAGACACTGCTCTAGGATGAGTGTGAAACAGGATGAAGAGAATCTCATCCATACAGCCCAGAGATCTGAGAAACTCAGGGTATGATAAAATGTTACAACCTCCTTAGAAGAGATGAAAACAAAACATATTGTTATTTTAAAAAAATAGGCATAGGCATTTTGAATGCCTAGTTACGTAGAAGCCTTGCCAGTGAATTCCCTGAGGACTTGGGAAGGAGCAGGTACCAGGAGGGGGTCTTTGGGGTGGGGGACACTCAGCCCAGTGAGATTGAAATTTGGTTTTTAGACACATGCCTTCCCTATCTTGCCTTGTGATGCAACACTTTCCATTGCTGTGATAAAATACCTGAAGTAAGCAACTTAAGAGGAAGAAAGATTTATTCTAGCTCACAGATTCAGGGGCCCATGGCTGCCTGGCCCTGTTGTCTTTGGGTCTGGGGTGAGTCAGAAGCTCGTGGTACAGAGTGCATGGAAAAGGAGGCCTATTCACCCCCTGGCAGCCAGGAAGCAAAGAGAACATGCCGGTGACGACCACCTTCCTCCCACTAGGCCCCAGCTCCCAGAAGTTCCACCACTCCCCAGTAGCACCACAGGCTGGGGGCCATTCCTGAACCACATAGGGGACAATTAATGTCCCAACCTGACAATATTCAGATTATCTTCCCATCTGGACCCCAAAGCAGGTGAAGCCTGGGACGGGACACCCAACAGGCAGCTGAGTCAACACAGACGTTTCACATGGAAGGGACACCGCCAGCCAAGCCCAAAGAAGGGAGAAGTCAAGGCCATTCAGAGACTGAGAAGTATCTAAAGGCTTTAGTAGATTGCAACGGGGTCTGCAGGCAGAGAGGGCATCAAAGGCTCCTAGACTCGTAGCATCAGCAAGTGGCAAACTATGGGAGGGGAGGGCACGAGGTGAGCTAAGGACAAAGAGGGCAGAAACCAGGGGATGAAGCACTCTGAACAATGAGCCTTGAAAAGACCCGGCAGACAAGGACCATTCAGAATGGGCATTGTAAGGTTCTGGTGAGCCATCTCTTAAATTTGTATGTTATTGTGAATATATACACATATTAAATGTTGAGGTTCCCAGCTCTAGCATACAAATACTAAAAAAAAAAAAAAAAAAAAAAAAAACCCACAACAAAAACAGTGCCCAAAGCCCCCCAAAAAGCAAAGGCTTCTGGAAGAACTCTGGATTTCATTAAGAAGTACCGGTAGGCAGGATAATAATGGTGTCAGAGAAGTTTCCAGGCACAGTGGCACACGCCTGTAATCCCAGCAGCTTGGGAGACTGAGGCAGGAGGATCACAGGTTCAAAGCCAGCCTGAGCAACTTAGCAAGACTATAAGCAACCTAGTGAGACCCTGTTTCAAAATAAAAAAAATAAATAAAGAGGGCTAGGGGATGTGGCTCAATGGTTAAGTGCCCTTGGGTTCAATTCCTGGTACCAAAAAGAAAGAAAGCAAGCCTTGCCATTCACAGGCATCCATATAGCAGTATTTACATTTATCTTCCCATTAATTTATTCGACAGCATCACTCACAGTAAGCCATGAGGTATAAACACATTAAGAACCCCCACCAAGACGCAAGCTATGAATCTACAAGCGCTTCTATCCATTGGGACTTCGTATTTCCAGAAATGATAGGCACATCAGGAGAGAAGGCATCCCATCGACTTAGGCAGGGTATGGCATGACCTCCGAGACGCAGAGGACACGTGGCCCTTCAGATGCACCCTCCAGAGTGACACCTTTTTCTTTGCTTTGGGACTTGTAGCCACTTTGCTTGGTGAAATCAGTGAAATGATTGGTGATGCCCAGTGGCTACTGCAGTCAATGAGACCCACAGGCAGACCTGAGCATGCTGTGAGAACAGGTGGGGTTCAGGCTCCTGTCACTCACACAGTCAGACCTTCAGAAGAGCAAGACCAAGTGCGTGATGCTCTCGAAGCTTCCAGGAAAACATGTGCTCAGCCCTTGTCAACCTCCCCTCTGGGCTTGAGGGTGGAGGGAGATTCCCAGCAGTGTCTCCATCTGCCTGGGCTGCCGTGACAAAAGTCCCACTGACGGGGCAGTCTAAGTGACATTTGTCCTCACAGTTCTGGAGGCTGCATGTCCACGATGGAGGCGCCAGCAGACCCAGGGTCTGATGAGGGCCACTTCCTGGTTCACAGCAAGCATCTTCTCACTGTGTGCTCCAGGAGGCTGAGAACAGAGAGAGCTCTGGTCTCTTTCTCTCTGGTACAGGCACAATCCCATCATTAGGACTCTGATTCTTATGACCTCATATAAACCTAACCCCCTACTAAGGGCTGGACCGCTAAACGCCGTCACATTGGGGGTTAAGGGCTCGACACAGGCATGTTGGGAGGCCATAAACACACAGTGCATGGCAGACAGAGACAGCTCCTCATAACGGGCACCAGGAAATATCGTACACTGATACTCATCACAGTGTCAGCTCGACAGTTACAGACCCAGCTCCATAAGGACAGCCTCTATCTCAGAAAGGCAGTGTTTCATGTATGTCATCTTGGGTTGTGGTGGGCAGAGCAGAGGCGCCCAGAAAAAGGATCATGTTTGGGCTCACGCTTTCCAACACCATAGGAGAACATAACAGCAAGTTTGCATTTTCCCCCAGATTAAGCTTTCAATCAGTAAATGGCTTTTCAAAACCATGAACATGAAACTGGGAATCAACAAAGTAGTACTTAATGAGCCCTGGCTTCTTGAATAATTTATCAAATGGATAATAATGCCATTTCCCTACTCTGCATGTGTTGAAGCAGCACCTTTCAAGTTAATCAAAGCTTTTTGTGGGTATTCAGACTCACAGAGTAAATTATCACTCGTGTTTTGCTGTAATTGTTACTAATGAGGAAAGTTATGGCTGGCATTTATGTCATGTAATGGGTCGAACACCTTTCACACATACATGCTATTGTAATCTGGATTCTTTAAAAAGATCTCCTGGGTCTTGTTAACCCTAGGAGTCCTTCACAAGTAATTGCTTAGAGGATTAATTACGAATGGCGGACAGAGGCACAATGCTTTCACCTCTCTCTGCAGTAAGAGAACAATACCAGACCCTGGTGCCCTGTCATCTTCACAGCCTGCCACTTACCCTTTTGGTGACATCAGCCTTACTCTGCCCCTGACTCAGAGGAGATAAAGGACCCGGTTAGTAGGTTAGTAATGTGGGGTTCTCATGGCTTCACCAGCCTGAGGAATCAAATCAAGTTATTCAGATTGTATCACACTCAGTTCCAGCTCCCAGCTGCCTCCTGCACTGTTCAAGATCCCAGGACCTCTCCCCATCTCCCTCTGCAGAGTCTCTTCTGCCTAAGGATGAAACTTATCTTCTCCCCCATCAGGTGGCAGCAGAGTGACTCCTGGCACACTTTCCCCCTCCCCCTCCCGTGGATGGAAGTGTGGTCCCTAACACTGGAGGACCCGCGCTGGAGGCTGGGGAGACTCCATGCCATTCCACCAAGGGGGAGGTAGCAGCATCCCCTCCCCAGCCACACTCTGCTTCCTCCAGCTCCAACAAGAGTCTCTGCTATGAGCACTTTCCTTCCTACTATTCTCTCTTCTAGATTCCTCTCTCACAAATCCCCAAGGGCCCTGAAAATCTTGTTTGAGAAACAAGAACACTGACTGAGCCTTTCCCTGGTTCCTTAGTCAGCATCCCTGGGTCTAGGATATTTCTCCCGACCCAGCCTCACCTCCTCGCTCTGGATGACCAGCCTGTGTTCAAGGGAAGCCACAATGGATCCCAACAGTGGTAACAGCCAGCCCTGTGTATAAGTGTTTGTCTTAGTCCAGGCTGTAGTCACAGAATACCATAGGTGGGTGGCTTTCATAATTACTTCTCACAGGTCTCAAAAGTGGAAGTCCAGGGTCAGGCACAGTGGTGCACACATGCAATCCCAGCAGCTTGGGTGGCTGAGACAAGAGGATCACAAGTTCAAAGTCAGCCTCAGCAACAGTGAGGTGCTAAGCAACTCAGTGAGATCCTGTCCCTAAATAAAATACAAAATAAGGCTGGGTACTCGAGTACCCGTGAGTTCAATCCCTGGTACAAAAAAAAAAAAAAATTTAAAAATGGAAGTCCAGGATCAAGATCCCAGTGTGGATCTGGTATCTGGGGAGGGTCTACTTCCTGATTTATGGATTTGCAGATTTGCAGTTGACCTTCCTCAGTTATAGTCTCACTTGTCAGAAAGAGAGTGACAGGAAGCTTTTCAGTCTCTTCTGGTAAAGACACTAATCCCATCATGAGGGCTCCACCCTCATAAGCTACTAATTACCTACCAAAGGCCTCCCTCCCTAATACCATCACCTCGGGCTTTAGAATTTTGTGAGAACACATTCATCCATGTGCCCACATCTAAACACTTTTCATCTACAAACTTCTTTGATCCTCACAACTCCTATAAATCTCCACTTTGCAAATAAGGAGAAGTTAACTTTGCCTAAGTTACCAAACTGGAAGAGGTGCATAGGGATCAGTACAGAGGGAGTCCACCTGCTGGACCATGTGCTCGACTCTACAGAATACAGCACTGAGTGCCGGGGGACCCCATGCATCCTGTTCCCACAGGCTCACAGAACTCATGCAAATTGAACTTTATGGGGTCCAAACCCTATGGTAAGGGAGCACCTAGGTCCTCTCTGTGTGTTCCTGTCTGCGGGAGATAGTAAAGCGGATTCTGCAGCCTGCAATGTATGTCCACACCCCCGGCAAAGCTGTCTTGCTCTGCTTGGAGTAGTGATCCAGGTGGTGACCCATGGCTGCTGCGGCCCTGTTTTCCTCCCTCCTTTCTTCTCTCAGAAATGTGGCTACACCATCCATGTTCTCCAACAGCAGCCCCTCTAACCTCTGCTGGTTCCCACCAAGGACTGTTCTGCTCACTCAGAGCAACAGCGGTGGGGCTTGAGGCAGCCGAGCTCTCTGTTCTCTGTCTGGAGAGGGGCTCCTCCTCAGGAGCCTGAAGCCCGGGTGTGCTGGTCAGCAAGGCTGCTCGGTGTCAGGCCCCGCGTGAAGACTCCACCAGGGACAACACAGCCATTTCCTGCCTCTGTTCCTATCCCCGGGCTGGCACCCAGGCAGGATGGAGGACAACCAGATGGAGGAGGGTGCCTCTGTTTTATACCCTCTCCCAGGTGGACTCCAGAGTCCTGCCCTTGCCCAAGACCCCAGTGAAGGTACCTCTTAGTTCTGCCCTGGAGCCCACCTCTCTTTTTTCCCCTTGCATTTCTCAGGAGGAAGGACCTGGGTGAGCTGCTGGGGCTGAGTAGGACAGGTCAGGCTGTGCTCAGGCAGCAACCGCTGAGCCCCGGTACCAGCAGGCCCTCTCCGCTCCTCCTTTTCTATTCCCATCTTTCAGTCGGCTGAATTATTTTCCAGGTCACGTCTGGCCCTCCATGCAGGCAGGTTTCTGGTGATTCTCTCCTGGTAGAACAAGGAGATGAACCCCTTCTGTTTGAAGGTAAGGACAAACCCTAGCCTCAACCCCATGCTTACAATGTTCATAAGTGAGATAAGTAGCAGAATCTAAGCAAAACAATTGGGAGTGTTTGGAAATTACACCGTGGTAATGAATGCACAGCACTGAATACACTGGGAGTCACTGAATTGTACACTTTCAAGTGGTTCAGATAGTGAATTTTATGATATGTAAATTTTACCTCATTCTTAAAAAGCCAGTTAAAAGGGGCATTATTTGACCTGAAGTCACGGCCATACATGCATAATGAGACACGCCATGTTCAAAAGGAAATCACCTATCTCCTCTGACTAGGGCACCTCCCGTTCTCGTAGAAAGGAATACATAGAGACAGACACTCTGAACTTGACAGAGTCAAGGCTGACTCCTGCCATGATGGCTGGCCACATGCTGTTTGTATTGAGACAGGCAGCTGATCTGCAGGGGGTGGAGGGGCTTGGGGAAGTGATAAGCCCTCTGTGCACATGATACACCCACAGAGGGGCCATCTGCTGGTGGTGTGTAAACCAGACTAGAAATAGAAATGCCAGCCTCGGAGAAAAGTAAGACTCTGATTTCTTGGGTGGAAACGAGGACAACAGATGAGCTCACTGCTTCCAGGGGAGTACTAAGAATGAAGGGGAAGCCCTGCAGGTCTGGCAAAGGAAAAATGCCTCTTGGATAAAAATGGTTACTTTTTCTGGACCCAAAACTTTACACCAACTAATAAACAAAATTGCCCATGTTAGATGAGCTCATCTATCCTCAGATCAACTCACAAGAGCATCTAAAAGGGGCCAAGTTCAGAAAGCTGTGCATTTTTTTTTTTTTTAATATGTGCGAAAAGTCCTGAGATGCAAACTTTCCCCAAAAGTCTAATTTGGGTGACAGCCATTCACACTTATTAGAGCTCAGCCCCAGGAAAATACCCTGAGGGAGAGCTGGTGCTGTTCCACCTGCGCACTATGATTTTATTGCTACTTGGAGGGAGAAAGCAGGCTGCTGGTGCCTCATCCTAGTTAAACCAGAACAAGCTGCTGGAAATAGCTGGCCAGGCTTGGAGCAGGTAAAAGACTTGCCTGTCTCTGGCCTCATTTTCCAAATACTGAGCTTTGGTTTTTCACTCCCCACTTTTTAAAAATTTCTCACTAATTTTCCCATTACTTAAATGTCTGTGTAGGTGTGGGTTGACTGAAACGTGATGAAACATAACCCCTTAGCATGAGTGAGCTCCAGAGATTCCCCAAAGATTTAGAACCCAGGACAGTTAATCTTTAGGGACCTGAGGTCTGAAAAGTGTTCCTGTCACACTTGAGTGAATCTTCAAGGCACCTAGGATCTTAAGCCCTAAGAACCACATGACCTAAATTTGTGTTCCAGTTTAATTTTTTACACCATGTCAATGTGCTAAAATGTTTATTTATAATTTCCATTCATATGAAAATTGAATACCTAAATTTTTGCCTTTATAATTTATTTAATCAATAAACAGCTATAAAGCTTACTTTCTTCTTTTCAGAGCATTAGTTTCTGAGATATATATGTATATATTAGAACATATATATTAGAATCTGTATATATATTAGGAATATATATATACAGATTATTATATATACAAAATATATATTATATATCATACATATGAATATATGCACATATATATGTATATCAGGGAGCCTGTTAAAAATGCAGATTCCTGGACCAATCCCCAGCTTTATAGTTTTGTTGCATGGGAACTGACATCTACACTTTTCAAGAAGAGCACTGTGGAGAAGCACTGTGCTATGAAATGACCCATCAACAGAGGTTTGTCTTCTATGGAGGGAAAGATTTGTGACAGTTTACAAAGAACAAGAGTGAGGCACTTTTGATCCCCTGTATTCATTTTAAGGGGCAATTATGCTGCTTTGCACTGAGTCAGTCCTCAGAGGCAACAGCTCTTTCAGCAAAACTAATGAATCATTTCTATCAGGTGCCTTGCCATAGTTTGGATGTGGCTTGTCCCTCCAGGGTCCATATGTTGCAGGCTGGATCCGCAGCATAGTGAGGGGGAGCTGGTGGAACTTTTGAGTGGTGGGGCCTAGTGGAAGTTCCATAGGTAATGAGGGTGCTACTGTCCTTGGAGAAGATCAAGGTAGCTCTCAGGAAAGTGAATTGAGCAGGACCAATCTATGAACTTCTCTCTTGATTTTTATCTAGTAATATAATTATTTACTCTTACCCAAACTCCTGCCACTGCCATCTGCCATGGTGATAAGGATCCTCACTAAAACTGAGCCAGTACAGATGACATGCCCTTGAACTCTTGAACCTCCAGAACAATAAGCTAAATGAACTTCTTTCCTTCATAAGTATTCTACCTCAGGCATTTGGTTATAGTAACAAAAAGCTGACTAATACATGTGAAGCAAGATTTCAGAGGTTGTGAAGGTCACACAGGATTATTTATATTATTAAAACTATTAAGCCCATATCCAGAGGATTTTTTTCACCCACATTTTATTATTGGTGCATTATAGTTGTACATAATAATGATTTTTTTTACATATTCATATATTCACACTGGAGTTTTTTAATGCTCATATTTTATGTATTATCAAGTAACAAATACTATTAATCTGAAGGATTTTTATTTTTTAACTCAATTCAAACTGTTTTTGTCTGCCTGTGAAGTGGAATCTTTGCTTAATTTTTAAATAATATCAGCTTGAAAAAGTTAGATGTACCATCTGTTATTACAGATATGGTTGTTAAAATCAAGTTTTCCATGACAGCTCCTTAGAGAAATGGCCAAATGCAAGGCTAAAACATAGGAAATGCAAGATGATCCTAGAATACCTTGTTCCAGAAAGTAAAACAGTGTTCAAAATAGGAGGGGTTATGGTACAAGACACAAGGCCAGCCGAAAGAGAGTTTCACTAGCCAGAGTAGGAAAAAGTAGAACAGCAAACTGAATAGTGAGACAAATCATAATCTACTGAGAAATACAAGAATCAATGAGTGCAAATTGAGAGAAACAGAAGGAAAAGTTTATCCTTGCAACAGAAAGCCAGCTAAAAAGCATAGAAGGAATAATGTAGTTAGAAGATCATCAATGAATGCTAAAACCAGTAGATGAAAGTTTAATGAGGAAACATATTGGCACAGTCTCAAAGTATCTTCCCAGAAATTTCTTGCAAATTCCAAAGTTGAAAAAATAGGAATTTTATGGTGGGAAAAAAAAAAAACATGTTCATCAAGGGATCAGATGGAATGTCACCAGTCCTAGGACAAACTGGTGCTTCCTAATAAGATACTCTGAGAGTGATAAAGGTAATGTGATGTATATACACAATGAAGTTTTCTTCATCCATCGAGAAGAATGAAATTATGGCATTTGCAAGAAAAGGGATGGAACTAGAGACCATCACGTTAAGTGAAATGAGTCAAACTCAGAAGGCTATAGTCCTATGTTTTCTCTCATACACGGAAGCTAGAGAGGAAAAAGAAAAACAAAGGTGGGGGTGGATCTGCTAAAAATCAAAGGGAGGTCAGTAGAGAAACCAAGGGGCAGGGGAGGAGAGTACTGGGAGTGATACTGGCCAAATTATGTTGTATATTGTGTGCATGTGCAAATATGTCACAACAAATCCCATCAATATGTACAGCTATAATGTATCAATACAAAATGTGGGGGGGAAAGTAGCATGCTGACATAAAAAACAAATTGACAAACAGATAATTTGAGAAGGTCACAGCATTCCTGCCCAAAACACACAACCTGAATCAAGTTATGTGAATATATCAACAAGCTCAAATTATGGAATATTTTACCAAATAACTACTCTGTACTCTAAAACAACGTCACAGTCAAGAGAAGCAGAAATGAAGACTCTTCCAGATAAAAGAAAATTTAAAAGAGACATAATAACATAATGCAAAGCATAATTCTGAATTAGGATTTGGTCTGACAAAAATGATACCTGTAAAGGACATTATTGGTACATGTGATAGAATTTGAATATGTGCTATGAATAAACTGTGGTATTGTATGGTGTTAAATTTGTAATGTTGGGGCTGGGGCTGGGGCTCAGCGATAGTGCACTTGCCTGGCATGTGTGGGGCACTGGGTTCAATTCTCAGCACCACATATGAATAAATAAAATTAAAAAGTCTTTCAACAACTAAAAAATTTTTTTTAAATATGTTAAACATTTTTGTAATGTTGATAGCTAGACTATGATTTGTTATCTATTCTTTAGAAACATACTAAAATATTCAGAGGTAAAGCGACAAATTATCCTCAAATGGTTCATAAAAATAGCAAAAACACAAAAAATAATAGAGCAAATGCAGCAGAATGTTCAACAATTTATGAATGAAGGTGGGAAAAGAATACAAAAAGTTCTTAGTATTATTCCTGTAGTGTTTCTGCATATGAATTTATCTCAAAAGTGAATGTTTTAAAAACAAACTTTAAAAGAAATACCTACCAAATAGCCAACTCTAAACAGATATTTTTGAGACAATTAGGAAAGATTAAAAATGGACCGTGTGTTCCGAGATATCAAGGAAATGTTGTCAATTGTGTTGGGTGTGACCAATGTGATTATATTGAGAAAATAGTTCATATTTATTCACAATATTTTCCAAAGTATTTACAGGGAAAATGATATAACAGCTGGGACTTGCTTTAAAATAGTTCAGCAAACAAACCAACAAAAAATCCATGAAGATAAATGAATTAAAGTCAGCAAACCGCAGGTCATTGTTGAAGCAAGATGGTTAGTATACAAGGGTTCATTACACTCTTTTCTTTTGTGCATGTTTGCCCACTTCCATAACAATAATTTTCAACTTGAATAAGAAGAAAAGGAAATATCTTTCCATGAATTATTTTTTTGTTGTTGAATGAAAAATAATTATAAACCAGTTTCTGTCACCTTCTCTCTGACTTTGTTTTGCCATGGAGACAATTGGAAGAGACTCATCTTAAAGAAAGCAGTGTTTCTCTGTTTTTTTTTTTTTTTAAAGTATGCATGTATTCATGTACTGTCATATTCCTAGAGACGTTTAATGATAGGAGACAAGTATTCAAACCACTTGTGTCTGCATTACCCGTTCCTTAGTGATAAATCTCTGGATCATGTGTTTCAGATGACTTCACTCATCTCTCACGTGAAGGTGCACCATAATCCCCAAAGATGCAAGGAGAAGACATGATCCTGCTGTAAGTGATCCTGTCTGTCAGTGCAAGGAAGACTGCACAGAGAGGGATGGGCATGGAGGAGCTACAGGCATCCGCTAGCAGGGTCGATGGGAGAGGCCTGCAGACATACAGCCAAACAGAAGAGTCCTCAGTTCCACCATTTGGAGTGCTATGAGTCAGGACTAGCTGTCTAGGAAACACAAAGCTTGGGATGAATCTTACAGATCGGATGGCTGGGGTTATGTAGCTCAATGGTAGAGTGAGTGCTTAGCGTGCACAAGGTCCTGGGTTCAATCCCCGGCACTTTCACCCCCAAATATCAGCTGAAACCTTCTTTCCAGGCCCTATCATGAAGCAAAGTCATTCTTGAAAAAAGCACAAGCATGAGCAAGGACTTTAAAGTAAGAAACAACCCAGTAACCACAAACACATAGAGAAGGGCTTAGGCAGCCAGGGCAAGATGGCAAGTGAGGAGGTGGGGGGCAGAGCCAGAGCAAAGGAGCGTGGAGAGGGTCCTCTGATGAGGTCAGCTCCCCCTTTGATGAAAAGCCAAAACTCCCCCCACTGGATTCCCGGCTCTGAGGCCCCTTCTCTGTACAGAAGTCTCTCTTTGTTGCTTTTGCAATAAGCCCGTTGCTTGCTTGCTATCTCTGTGTCTTGTTCTTCGATTTTTTGCTGAATGGAGACAATGAACCCAGCACCCCTAGACAGGAACACACGTCTTCAAAGCTAGAAAGCAGGACGGGAGAGAAGCAGAAGAAAAGCAAGGCTAGACAGAAAGTTCCAAATGATAGTTAGGCCTGCACAGCAGAGCTGAAGGCTCTGCACAGGCTGTAAAAAACGGCCCCATGGAGAAGGGTCCGGAATGGGCAAAGCTGGGGGCAGATGTGCTTGGGCACAGACAAGAAGGAAGAAGGGGTCCAGGATGCTCCCGGTCTGACTTGAATGACTGCCTGGGAAGTTCCTCCCGGAGCAGGGGAGTACAAGAAAGGGGAAGATGTGATGGAAACTGGAACCCAGTGAGTTCTGGATAAGCTAAACTCGTCACAGAGGCAAGCAGAGATTTCCTGTGATGTTAGGAAAGGACTGACCATGGAACAGAGATCACCTGAGCAAATGTGAAGAGCAAGAAGAGAAGAAAAGAGAGCAGAGAAGGAAGACCAGAGGCAGAAAGGAAAATGAGAGATGGGAGGGAGAGAACCGGGAAGAAGGAAGGCTGCCCTGGGCTTCCGTTATCACCCGGATCTCCATTGCTCAGTAGGCTCTCAGACTTTGGGACCTAGTCTGTTTCCTACAGATGTCCAGTGCTATCACAGAAATTGAGCTGGACCATGTTCCATTAATGCAGCATTCTAAGTGATGAAGTTTAAAAATGCTGCCTGTGTTGGAGAGCCACTTATTCTGTCACATGAGTTCTGCTTCATGATGCCTGCCATGCAGTGGGTTCTGGCAACCTGGAATGGGCCACTTCTTCAAAAATATTCCCACATAGAGCCATCATTTCTGAGCTCAGTCATGAGTGACTAAATCACATAATATTAAGTCATTGCAACATTGTTTCAAACTTTACCTTCCTCCTACCAGGAAGGGAATGATCCCTTTCCTAAGCCTCTTATTACAAAAGCACTTTCATCAGAAGGCTGAGGCAGGAGAATCATAAGTCCAAAGCCAGCCCTATCAACTCAGAGAGGCCCTAAGCTACTTAGCAAGACCCTGTCTCATGATAACAAATTTTTTAAAAAAGGTCTGAGTATATGGCTTAGTGGTTATGTGCCCCTTGGTTCAATCCCCAGTACCAAAATAATAATAATAATAACAACAATAATAAAACACTTTCAAAGGCGGTATAGTCTTAAACATCAAAAGCTTATTACTGATCTGATAATTGATTGCTTTCACTCTCAGGGGGCTGTGCAGCAAGGGGGATGACTGTGATCTCAGCTTACTGAGGTCCCTCAGCATGCTCTCTGTCACTCCTTCCCATGGGGTACGTATTTCTACACTTGGAATTAGGAGCTCTAAGTGTGAACCTCAAGGACACTCCTTGTGCACTTGGAATTTGGTCAAGTTTCTTAACTCTGCAGAGTCTCGGTGCCCTTCTCTGTTTATCTTAGTTTCCTATGGCTGCTATCACGACGTTTTACAAAACTTGTGGCTTAAAACAGTACAAGTGTATTATCTGATATTTCTGGATGTCAGTAGTCAAGGTGGGTGTCAGAGAGAAGATTCTGCTTAGAGTATTTCATTTTTAATAATAATTTTGGAAGTAGAGAGATTTAATTTTTAAAAAATATTTTTAGTTGTCAATGTACCTTTATTTTATTTATTTATATGTGGTGCTAAGAATTGAATCCAGTGTCTCACACTTGCTTAGGCAAGCGCTCTACCACTGAGCCACAACCCCAGCCTGAGAGATTCAATTTTACATTCTGAAATGTTCTCTAATTTTTAAGCCTCTGGAGCAGCACTGTATATAGAAACGCATTTGTGCCTCAGTATCCACAGGGAATCAGTTCAGGACCCCACTCCCCAAGGATGCCAAGATCTATGGATGCTCAAGCACCTTGCACATGACCTATTCACAATCCTCCTATGTGCTTTAAGTCATCTCTAGAGTACTTATCATACTTAATCCAATGTAAGAGTTCTACAAGTTGTATTATGCTGCATTGTTTAGGGAATAATAACAAGAAAATGAGTTGAACATGTTCAGTACAATGCAACTTTATTTCTGAATATTTTCTATTCATAGTTGGTGTAATCCACAATGTGGAGGGCTGATTTTATAATGTAAGCTAAGTTGTATTTGCTGAGTATAGCTCAGGAATAGAGTGGGTGGTTATCATGCATGAAGCCCTAGGTTCAATCCACAGCACTGGCAAAAAAAAAAAAAAAAAAAAAAAAAAATTTCTAGTAGCCAATTTAAAAACTAAAAAGAAAAAGGTCATATTAATTTTAATATTTTGTATATAATGTGTGTCAAATATAGCTTCAGCATTTTATTCATAATAAAAATATATATTTGAGATGCTTTAAATTATTTTTATTCATCCAATTTAAACCCATTGTGCATTTTATAGGTAGAAACCATCTCAATGCAGACCAGCCACATGACAAATGCTCAGTAGTCACTTCCATGTGACAATTGGCTACTGTATCGGCACAGTTCTCAAGACTACTTCTCTTTTTTTTAATATTTATTTATTTTTTAGCTGTAGTTGCACATAATACCTTTATGTATATGTGGTGCTGAGGATCAAGCCCAGAGCCTCGCACATACCAGGCTAGTGCTCTACCACTGAGTCACAACCCCAGCCCAAGACTACTTGTCTTTTATTAAACACTTATCTACATAATTCAGAAAGTCTTAAAATTTAAAAATCAATAAGAATTTTTATATTTAATATACATTTGGAGCCACTGCTGATCATTCCCTTGTTTATAGTAGTTAAAGAAAAACCACATATAGCATGATTTGTCTCCCCTTAAACCAGTGTTGGGGGGATGCCACTTGAAGATTAGAATGTTTAATTCACCAGAGTATAAACTAAGCTTATTGACTCCCCTTTATTCTGTTAAGAAAACATTAAGTGCTCCCAAAGCTATTCAGGCTCCTATGCCTTGACTTACGGTATCTGTTCCTTAACAACAGTTTAAACAATTTGAAATTGATCTTCACATCATCCATCATAAACAATTGATCTTTAACATTTCAATTCTTGATAGTGATGGGAAAGCATTTGGTTTTCCATGAGCCGAGCCTGTTAGCTTAGAGGAAAAAAACGTTTTGTTTGGCAACATATGATTGCTGGTTTAGGCCATAGAATCAGTGTATAACACAAGGACCTGTGCCATAAATTTAAGATTTTGGCCATCCTCTTTCAGACAAGAAAGGATAGGACAAATGGGTAGAGGTAAACCTATAATACTACTAAAAATAATCAAAGGTTCATACTTTAAAGTTGCTATCTGGTAACATTATATTGAAAAAAAAAAAAAAGCACATCATTATTTAGAAAATAGAGCTGCGATCCATGTCATCAGGTTCCTGTCAACAAAAACATAGCAACCAGCTGGTGCATGATTCATTTTTCACATGAGTATTTTTAGATACATTTTGACTTGTGTTCCAACTGTTCCAGAGCACATTATGAGAAATAAAAGTAGGTCCATTGAAGTAAATAATGAATAGAGTGCTTCAATGAACTTGCTGTCCCATTTAATAGTTCAGCCATCACTACCTATCATGCTAGAGAGCAATGAGTAGTCTCCATTCCTTGACAAACATATTTTATTAATAAGTGATATTTTTATTGTTTAGAATACGTATTAAGATGAGAATTAAAGTTATCATACTCAGATCTATTTCCCAGAAACTGTTGATCTTGCACTAATAAGTAACAAGAGTACCAGCTTATCTCCAACTTTGGTTTGACTTACAATTTTTCAACTTTATGATGTTGTAGGAGATACACGTTAAAGAATGGCATAAGGAATAAAATCAGAAAGAAAATACAGGAAGTGAAAAATCACTTCAACAAAGAGAGATTCTGAAAAAAAAAACAAGCAGAAATCCTCAAAATAAAAGAATCAATAAAACAAATTAAAAATGCAACTGAAACCATCACCAACAGACTAGATCACTTGGTAGACAGTTTCAGGCAATGAAGACAAAATATATAATATCAAAAACAAAATTGACTGTGGAGAAAAGATGTGAAGAGACTTTGAACAGAGCTTCCAAGAAATAAGAGATAAACTGAAAAGACCAAATTTAAGATTTATTGGGATAGATGAAGTCTTGGACATACAAATGAAAGAAATGCACAATCGTTTCAATGAAATAATATCAGAAAATTTTCCTAACCTAAAGAATGAAATAGGCTGGGGTTGTAGCTCAGTGGTAGAGTGCTTACCTTGCATGCATGAGGCCCTGGGTTTGATCCTCAGCACTGCATAAAAATAAATAAATAAAATAAAGATATGTGTCCATTTACAACTAAAAAACAAAAATTTTAAAAGAATTTTAAAAAAAAGAATGAAATGGAAAATCAAATACAGGAGGCTTACAGGACCCCAAATATTCAAAATTACAACAGATCCATACCAAGGCATATTATTATGAAAATATCTAACATACAGAATAAGGATAGAATTTTAAAGGCTGTCAGAAAAAAAACCAACAGGTAACATTTTTAGGGAAACGAATACAGATCTCAGCTGATCTCTCTGCCCAGATCCTCAAAGCCATGAGGTCTTAGAATAAGATATCAAGCTCTGAAAGAAAATGGATGCAGGCCAAGAATCTATACCCAGCAAAATTAAGCTTCAGAACTGATGATGAAATAAAAACCTTTCTTGATAAACAAAAGTTAAAAAAAAATTCATAAGTAGAAAGCCTGTACTACAAAACATACTCAATAAAGTATTTCATGAAGAAATGAAAAATAAAAGTGAAAACCAGCAAAGGGCAGAAGCACACTAAAAGAACATTGAATTGATGGAGAAACTAATTCATATTAAAAACCAGAAATAAATCAAAATGACAAGGAATAAAAATCACATCTCAATAATAACATTGAATGTAAATGACCTAAATTCATCAATCAAAAGACATAGATTGCCAGATTAGATTTTTAAAAAAAGGCCTAATAATATGCTGTCTCCAAGAGACTGATCTCATAGGCAAAGACATCCACAGACTGAAGGTAAAAGGATGGGAAAAAACATATCATTCACATGAATCTCATAAACAAGCAGGGTTTTTTTTTTTTTTCTCATATCAGAAAAAGTGGACTTCAAGCCTAAATTAATCAGAAGAGACAAAGAAGAACATTTCAGACTGCTTAAGGGAATTATACATCAACAAGACATAGCTGCCGCAGTCTGGCTGGGCACAAAATCACGAGCCACTCAACAAACTTTATGTTTGAGACTGCCGCCAATGCCCCATATGCTCCCGGGAAGATTGCCGACCGACCCACGCGGCGTTCTCCCGGACCCCAACAGGAAGTCCCTCCTCCGGAATTCCCTCCTATCGCACTTCCCCAACCAATGGGAACTCTCCAGGAGTCTAGCAGGCCCAGGTGGACAGCAGGAGTCCAATATCCATATGAATGCAGATCTTAACATAATCATATCATCTCAATGGCTTGCTGGCGTCACCTTTCAACCAAAAATGCCATGCATTATATTACTTGGCTGTGGCTCTTAGCACATAGCAATCATAAATACTTATGTCCCAAACAATGAAGCATCTATGTACATCAAATGAATGCTTCTCAATTTCAAGAACACAGTACAATAATACAGGAGGCTTACAGGACCCCAAATATTTGTCTTTAACACAGCTCTCTTACCACTGGATAGCTCCTCCAAACAAAAACTGAATAAAGAAGCTATAGAACTAAAAAACACAATTAATATTTTAGACTTAACAGACATGTATAGACTATTTCATCCATCAATGACTGAATACACTTTCTTCTCAGAAATATGGATCCTTCTTTAAATAGACTACATCTCCCTTGAACTTAGAGAACATTCTGTGCACAGAACCAGTATGGTGGGTTCCACTGTAGAATAGTAATAAAATACAAAATTTCTAGTTAAATTTGAATTACAGATAAACTAAGAATAATTATTTTTATTTACAAGTATGCCACATATATTGCATGGGATATATTTAATCAGATGCTCCTTAATTTATAATGGAATTATATCTTGATAAACCCGTGATTGATCTAAAAATACTTTAAGTCAGAAATACATTGAATGCATCCAAACTACAGCACACTATAGCTTCATCTAACCTATCAAAATGTGCTCAGAACAAATTATGGAATCAGCCTCGGTGTCCATCAATGGATGAATGGAAATTGTGAAACTGTGGTATATTTACACAACAGGTTTTATGCAGCCATAGAGAACTAAATTGTGTCGTTTGCAGGAAAATGCATGGAGCTTGAGAGCATTATGTTAAGAAAAATAAACCATATTTAGAAAATGAAGGGTCATATGTTTTTCTCTCCTATGTGGAAGCTAGAGAGAAAAATGGGGGGAAAGTGGAGTGAGGGAGATCTTATCAAAATACAAAGGAAATGAGTAAAATACATAAAGGGGACCAAGGGGAGGGAGGGAGGAGAAGACGGAAAACGTAGGTACTGGGGAATTAAATTGACCAAATTATATTTATTGTATGCATGTGAAAATATGAAACAACAAATCTCACTATTATATATAAATGTAATATACCAATAAAAAGCAGTCATAATAGTCTACATACTGTATATTTTCCTAGAACCCAAAACTATAATGATAAGTAAACATATCAGTGGTTGTCAAAATCTGGGATGCAGAGAAAAGATTAACTATAAATACACATGGTGAACTTTTATGGGTGGTGGAAATATAGAAACAGGATTCCCAGTTAAATCTGAATTACAGATAAACTAAGTATCATCTTGTACACAATGCTACAACTTTGTCAAAACTCATTGAACCATGTACTTAAAATGGGTAAATTTTAGGGGTTGTGATTGTGGCTTAGTGATAGAGCACTTGCCTAGCACTTGTATGAGGCACTGGGTTCGATCCTCAGAACCACATAAGAATAAATTAAATAAAGGCAATGTGTCTATCTACAACTAAAAAAAATTATTTTAAATGGGTAAATTTTAGGGTCTGTATACCTCAATAAAGAATGACTTTAAAAATAAAATAAACATGCTCAGAACATTTATATTAGTCTACAGTTGGGCAAAATCATCTAGCAAACCCATTTTGTAATTAAAGTGTTGTATATGTCATGCAATTCGTCAGTACTGTGCTGTACTGAAAAAACAGAGCAGGTACAAGCCAAAAGCCCACTGGACCTAAGGGATGTGTGAAGTATTGAACTAAGACTGATTGCTGGATGTGGATGCTATAGTGGCAGGGTCATCAATCTCTCAGTGGGAACTGGGGCTCTTTGTCACTGCCCAGAATTTTAAGAAAGCATTGTACAGCAAATGATCAACTTAGGAAAAGATCAAAATTCAAAGTATGGTTTTCTTTTGAATATGTATTAATTTCATACCATCATGTAGCCATCAAATAATCACAAATTGGAAATATCTGTACTATAAAGATAATAAAAACATATTCTTAGTTTATCTAAAATACAAATCTTGTTGGGAATTCATTCATTCATTTCTTCCTTCCTTTCTTCCTGTATTTTAAATCATGCAACCCTAGCTTCTCATCCACACTTGGTGGAAAAAGTACCATGCCTTAACTCAGTTGTATATCCCCGGAACCTAGAAAGGTTCCAGGGGAGGGAGGGACCCACGATCATAGGTCTTTAATAAATCTTTGACTAATGGGGAAATATTTCCATAAAAGACAGTTTCTCTATTATCAGGAAGCTCCAGAGCTTGGGGACTCGCTTTTCAAGCTAGCTCAATTATTCTCTCCTAGTTCAGTGATGTGCAGCTTTTGCTCTTTCGTTCATGCCTGCAAATTACCAGGAGGAGTAGAAATGTGTCTAAATCCCACTCTTAAAAAGACCAGCATTTCTTTGAGGCATGACAAGGGCCACCATATCAGAAGTCAGAGCCAGCCATTCATTCAAAGTGCTTTTTGAGCTTTCTCAGTACTGCAGCTGTACTATGAAGAGGGAACTCAAAGACAGATAAGAGACTGTCCATATCCTTCACTAGAAATCTGAAATTGAGAGTTAGGAAAGACGGCGAACACAGGGGAAAAATGTTGGCATTGAAGTGAGGAAACTGGAGCCTCAAGAGTATCACACTTTAGTTCAGAAAACATTTTTCTCTTTCAAAGCCGAGAAAATTTCCCTTGACATCCGTTGGCCTCTGGGTCTGTCTCTGTCTTTCAAAGCACTGAGTGATGCACTCCAGGTCTATGGTGTTCTCGTCCCTCCCAAGACCTTGGAAGCCAACAGACTTGAGTTGATCCCTGGGAAACCACTTTCCTTGGATGAAACACTTGTTTTTCTTTTAAAGATGGTGCTGAGCCTATCTTTTGAAACTGAATTCCTTCTTGGGACGTATCAGATCAGAAGCCCTTTGCTGTCTTATGCTACTTCCTGAATCCATACACTATTTCAAAAAGAGTTGACCTTGGATTTTATCACTAGGCTAAGAAGGGCAGAACTTGTTCCTGTAAGGGTAGAACATCAAAGAGGAAAGGGGAGAGAAGAACCCTAAAGAACACAGATAACTTTCCTTGCTTCTCCATCAGAAATAAGGAGCAGCCCAGTCCACAGCATCATGGGTGCTCACAGAACAGCAGTACCTTGTAAAAAAATAATTGAATTTATGACATTAATAACTTTCAGCAGTCATGTCATTGCGTGGAGGGACTCAGGCATGAAAAATTAATCAGTACCTCCAATGAAGCCATATGTTAAGATACATGTGAGTTACTGAGATTAGCAGAGAGGATTTGATGTGTCCTATTCAGAGGAGACTTACTTCTAAGAGAAAGAATCATGCAGAGACATAGATGTTCAAATTTCCCAAGGTATTTGCTCTTCTCCCCTTTATCAGTGAAGTATCTCATTATTAATCTTTGGAGAAAGTGTAAAGTTTTGCAGGGCTTGAATCTGGTTAAATCTCAAAGAATCTTTAAATTCAATTACCTAAAATTTTAATAGATACATAAAGGAGAAGCAAGGAGCTATTTCTCTAGCTAATTAAAATTACATATAATTCAAGCTTGAAAAGATCTTAAAGAACATATTTCATAACTTAATCATTTTAAAAACAAAGAAACTGGACCCGCAGAAAAGGCAAAGTCTGACATCCCAGGACCACCGCAGACCCCACACCAATCCTGGCACATGGACAAGTGAAAATCTGTGGAATGAATATATAAATCTTGTTGGTTGAAGTCAAGGTTAGATGTATGATAAGAGTTTCTCTGTCCCTCTATGTATCATGCTTTGCTTCTTAACAAATATAATTTATTGCTTAGAGACTACAGGTCACAGTGAATGGTGTTTTAAATTCATCCTGACTCCACTTGGAAATAAAAGCCCTTACCAGGGCAAATGCATGACTCTTGTGCTTTAGCATTTCAGATAAGCAAGAGGACAAAATATTTGTCTGACTGTTCTATACCCAGAGAATATTTGTTCATCGAATTGTCTATATACAGTGGGAAGGGGAAGCTCTCGTGGCCCTGAAAGCACACAGCTGGTCACAGGCAGAGCCTGGAGCAGACGCCCAGTCTCTGAGACCAGGGCTTGATCATCAATTCTCAGCTGTTTCTTGGCTGGTGAAATACTAAAATGCCCAAAGCAGCTGGCCCCAAGGGGAAGGAAACAGCAAAAACAGAAGGAGTTGAGTAACCCACTGAGAATTTCCATCTTCATCGTAAGTGGCATTACGTGTCTTTATTTATTTATTTATTTATTTATTTACTCAGCAGACACACCCTGATGGTCCACTGAGGGCCAGAATGGGTGTGACCATGCCTGGATCTGGTCAAACAGACTTGGTGTCTATCAGGCAGAAATTGACATTCAAAGCGGGGAGAGAAAACAAAAAGGCACCAGAAAACCCCATAATCATCCAACAAGTATGTCATAGACTGTTCTCTGTTGCTATAACAAATTACCAGAGACCATGTAATTTATGAAGAATAGAGATGGACTGGGTCTGTGGCTCAGTGCTAGAGCATTTGCCTAGCATATGTGAGGCACTGGGTTTGATTCTCAGCATCACATATAAATAAATGAATAGAAATGAAGGTTTATCAACAACTAAATATATATATATAAATTAAAAAAAAAAAGAATAGAGAATTATGTAGCTTATGGTTCTAGAGACTAGGAAGTCCAAGAGCATGGAGCCAGCATTTGCTGAACTTCTGGTAAAGTCCTCTTGGTGTTTCAATTCATGGCAGAAAGTGAAAAGGGAAGTGTATGTGTATGTGCAAAAGAGAAAAAAAGGGGGGGGGCGGGGAACCAAACTCTCACAATAGCTATTCCTTCAAGAAAGAGATTAGTTCCTTGATGAAGACGTCACGCCCAGGACCCACGTGCCTCTCACTAAGCTCTATCTCCCAACACTCCTCAGGGAGGAGTTTACGTTCCATGATGTGAGCTTTGGGGGTGGAGGGGCGGGAGGCACTTCAACCGTAGCAAAGAGAGACTTTGAGTAAGATAGACTGTAGGTGAAGCACAAAACAGCAAGGGCATTTAACAATCGGGGAGGCAGAAGAGAAGCACATGGAAAACCAGGTGGAACTCTCAGTTCTCCAGAGAGAAACTCGTGAAGGCCCATTTAAATTGTGTTGGTGACTGAAAGCACGTGAGAGAAAAGGAGTGCTCTCAAGCCCATTTCCACTCATAACTTCAAGACTTTCTTGGGCCCAATTAAAACACGTACAACTCTCCAAGGTAAATTCGTTCCTGTCCATAATGACTGTCACTGAATTAGCATGTCTCCTCGAAGTCACCACCCCCCAAGAAAGGGGACACAGACTCTTCCTGTTCCCACCATCACTGCACCCACGACAGCAGTTCTCAAATGTCTTCATCTTAGAAACCCTTTCCACTCTTAAAATTACTGAGGTCTCCAGCCAGGAATAGTGGCCCATGCCTTCCTTCCCAGACTTGGGAGGCCGAGGCAGGAGGATCATGAATTCAAAGCCAGCCTCAGCAAAAGTGAGGCACTAAGCAACCCAGTGAGACCCTGTCTCTAAATAAAAAATACAAAAGAGGGCTGGGGATGTGGCTTGTGGTCGAGTGCTCCTGAGTTCAATCCCCAGTACTCCCTGCTCCAGAAAAAAACATGGAGACCTCCAAAGAGATTTTATGTGAAATATGTCTTTCAAAATCTTACCATATTGGGAAATCAAAAGTGAGATATCTTTTTTTTAATATTTATTTTTTAGTTTTCGGCGGACACAACATCTTTGTTTGTATGTGGTGCTGAGGATCAAACCCAGGTCGCACGCATGCCAGGTGAGCTCGCTACCGCTTGAGCCACATCCCCAGCCCCAAAACTGAGATATCTTTAAAGCAGGTATTATCAATTTTAAAAATAATAAGCCCATAACATGTTAATATAAATGGTACAAATTTTGTGAACATAACTACATTTTTTAAATTTAAAAAGGTAGTGAGAAGAATAACATAGTTTTATATATCGTAAATCTCTTTAATGGCCAAGTTGTCATATCTGCTGCTGCAATCAATCTGTTGCAATATATGACTTGATTGGTATTGATGAATTCAATCAGGATGACAAAATATGTTGTTAGAAAATGCAGGATCACTTTATGCCCTAGGAAAGGATTGTGGGCCCTATTCTTCCTGCTCCTCAGAGCTTCCTGTCTCTCCAGCGCTTTTACTTTTCAATTTCCAGGACTCAAATTCACTGCCATGTCTTCTGAAGAAGGGAAGCTGTTCGTGGGAGGACTCAACTTCAATACTGATGAGCAGGCGCTGGAAGACCACTTCAGCAGCTTTGGGCCTATTTCTGAGGTGGTTGTTGTCAAGGACCGGGAGACTCAGCGATCCCGGGGTTTTGGCTTCATCACCTTCACCAATCCAGAACATGCCTCAGATGCCATGAATGGAGAGTCCCTGGATGGTCGGCAGATCCGGGTGGACCATGCAGGCAAGTCTGCCCGGGGCACCAGAGGGGGTGCCTTGGGGGCCCATGGGCGTGGTCGCAGCTACTCTAGAGGTGGTGGGGACCAGGGCTATGGGAGTGGCCGGTATGACAGTCGACCTGGAGGATATGGATATGGATATGGACGGTCCCGAGACTATAGTGGCAGCCAGGGTGGCTATGACCGCTACTCAGGAGGAAATTATCGAGACAATTATGACAACTGAGTTGAGGCATGCACACGTTAAGTAGATACACAAGGAATAACACTTCTGATCCAGGATCATCCTTCCAAATCGCTGTATTTATAAAGATTTTTGGAGCTGCGCTGAAACATCTGTTTTAGTACATCAACTTCTATTTTTCAATTGAGCTCCCAAGGTAGCTTGTTAAAAGACCTTTTAAAAAGCTCCGTGTAAAAAATTTTTTCTCATTTAAAGACAAATTATAGCACATTTGTTAGGCCCCCAGGTATTTTTCTTTTTACCAAGTTTTTAGTTTGGGCTCTCAGGATCATTGCTTCTGGCAAAAGGAAAAGTTTAGCCAGACTAATTTTTTTTAAAGCTAAAGTTGGGGCATTTTAAAAACTTGTACACAATGTTTATCATGACTAGAAAGCAATTTCTAAATGTATCTATAAACAATCTGTGTCAAGAACATGATAAATTTTTCTTAAAATTCAAGATCACCACCTTGATTATACAGACAAGCCTCTTTAAAATGTTTGTGAATGTCATTTTTTTTTAACGCTGGAAGAAAAAATATTCTGTTGTGTCTCTTGTAGTGTTTAGGATATTCTTCACAGAACTGATTAAAAATATGAAACCTGTAAAAAAAAAAAAAAGAAAGGATTGTGGGTATTCTCTTTGATAGCACACCAAAACTCAGCAAGTAATTTTTCAAATGTGCATTGCAGTGAGGAATCTGAACCTATATCAGTGGACTTTTTGTATTCTGTGACATCGAAATCTATGTACTGTCATGTATTTTGAACACATCTTTCACCCATGAATGATTTTGTAGCATCAGGCATTGGTCATTTGGAAAATACTGGTTCACTGAGTTATGCAGATATTCCAAACGTTGATTCATTCATTTTACAATATCAAAAAAAAAGCCCATTCGCTAATATCACCACTGATCTCATCAGAAAACTGTATGAGTACTGGAGAGCTCTTCAAGTTTTCCAAACTTCCAATTTTCACTGAAGACTTTGGATATTATTATTGGCAGCAAATACCGCCACCTGTTTTTCTTGAAATGACAGGCCTAACTTTATTTTTGAGAAAATGTCTTTCTGATACTCTATTTTGAATAACCATAGTTGGTCAGTTCTTTCAAGAAAAAATGATTTCCTATGAAGAAAATCAGCTTGTAAGTCAATCATGCAAAGGCTCTTTCCAGTGACTTCCAGCACAGTCGAGTGCCAATGCGCTAACAAGTCCTAAGGCATCAGCAGTTTTACCTACAACTATGGTTCCCACCAAAAGTTACATTGGGGCTTCGTCTCCAATGTAAGGATGTGGAAGAGTGGTGGGATCTTTAAGAAGTATCGGGCCATGGTGGGTTCCACCTTCCCAAAGGGTTTAATGTAGCTCCCTTAAGAGTCAGTTCGTTGTCACAGTGTGGGTCGTTGTAAAGCAAGTTGGGTTTCCTCGACTTTCTCTTTTTCTCTTAGAATGTGACCTCTTCTGCAAACACCTGTTTGCATTTGTGTCTTTCCACTATGGCTGGAGCAGCAGGTGGTCCTCACCAGAAGCCGGCACCATGCTCTTGGACTTCCAGAACCATGAACTAAAATGAAACTTTTCTTCTTTATAAATTCTCCCATCTTAGGTATTTCTTTATAGCAACAGAACACAGACTAAAATACCCATCATTGTATTTGCAAAAAGGCCGATAATTGCTTAGCATTATTGTGAAAATACTTTTCATTTCCTAGACCTATTGAAAGGGGTTCATATACCCCTTTTAAGAATGACTAACCCATCATGACCAGAAGGAGCTGGAGCCTAGCATACTGGAGTTCACCTCATCTCTTGGGAGAGCCCTCTCACACAATGGATGTCACAAGAATAATATTCCATTTTTCAGTCAGGGCTAGATTTGTGTTCTTTTAGATCTAAACTTGGCTTCTATTGAATAAAGCTGCCTTTAAAAATACATCAGAAGGAAAGCTTAAATCACAATCACATAAATATATCCATGTTTAATGCTTCCTATTACAGTACATTGTTCCAGGAAAGAGCGTGAAGAGATAAAGCTCAGTCCATGACTTGTGCTATCTTTGAGTGGGCAGAATTAAATAGAGATAAAAGTGTAGACAATAATTCAATGCATGTATATTTTAAAAATGCAGCAGCTCTATAGGAAAAGGAGAGATCAATAATGTCTGAAACCTTTATACATTCACTTCATAAATATCCCAAGGATCTGCTAAGCACCAGACTCTATTCTGGGTGCAAGGATTCAGAGATGAACAAGATAAGATCCTTGACTTACCAAATGTACTTTCCGTGGCAGCACTTAGGTGTATCATAGAATAACAGGCGTAGATGCAGCAGAGAAAACAAGGATGAGAGGAAAGAACTGTCTTCAAAGGGGTGGAGGGACGTGGAATTTTAGTATGGGTAGCTGGGAAGCCCCTTAAGCAGGTGATGCAGGAGATAATAAGCTAATAAAGCGAGGGAGTGAATACCTATGAAGAAAGTATAAATATCTTGAGACCTGATAAAGTCTGGTTTGTTGGAGAAACTACAAAAAAAAAAAAAAAAAAAAAGACTTGTTTTTTTTCTCTTGGAGCAGAGAGTGGGAGGGCAAGAGTTTACTTAACGCTGGATATACCGTGAAGCTTGCAGGTGTGAATGATTTCATCACATAATCTAACTGATGCTGTTTATAACGTACTGGAGCTGTGGAGAACTAAATACAGATGCTTTAAAAAAAAAATGCAAGTTGCAGGGCTGGGATTGAGGCTCAGTGGCAGAGTGCTTGCCTAGCATGTGTGGAGGCACTGGATTCGATTCTCAGCATCACGTATCAAAAAATAAAATAAAGGTCCATTGACAACTAAAAAATATTTTTTAAAAAATGCAAGTTGCAAACATTGTAAGTAGAAAATGCACTGTACCCACCTCACTGCTGCCCAGCATTGCCAGAGAGGATTGTAGATTGCTAGTGGAGGCAAAGATCTAAACTCAAATTTAGTTTGGTTTCTATTAAGTATGTACCATCTCCCATGATAAAGTTGAAAGATCATAAATAAACTTAGGGTCTATCTGTATGTGAATCTGGACCCGGGCAGTGGGGTGAGGCAGAGGGACAGAGTCAGAGATAAACTCTGGAGCCTCATGAGAATTTACGTGGTGTTCTGTGTGCCCACAGGACAGCATAAGGCCAGAAAAGCCCAGGACACTACACTATAGAGAAGTCATGGATAAGAGGAGGAATCAGCCAAAGCCCTTAGAAAAGAAAGAGATGAGGGAAAATCAGGAAAGCATGGTGTCCACGATGCCAAGGGAAAAGAATGACAAGAAGGAAGCCCCTGATTTACAGGGTCCAACACCACTGGAGGGAGGTGGGAGAGGCCTGAGAGCTCCGCCCAGACTTGAGAAGAGGGTGGGCTGGAGTCACAGCTGACTGTAGTGCGCTATCAGGGGACCAGGGGGACTGGGAGGCCAGGGGGGTGGGCTGGAGTCACAGCTGACTGTAGTGCGCTATCAGGGGACCAGGGGGACTGGGAGGCCAGGGGGGTGGGCTGGAGTCACAGCTGACTGTAGTGCGCTATCAGGGGACCAGGGGGACTGGGAGGCCAGGGGCAGAGACTACTGTCACTATGTGCTGCTGCCTGAAGGTCAGCAGAGAAATGGGGCCAGAGTTTAAGGGGGTTGTGGATCCAGAGAGGTTTGCTTTCACTTTGTTTTTGTTTGTTTGTTTCGTTTTGTTTTTTCACCAAAAGTTATTACAGTACCTTTGACTATTGGGATGATCAATTAGCAGAAATTTAAATGGCATTTTTCATGAGAGGAAAGGGGGTCATTACCAGAGTAGACACCAGAGGCAGGTGGCAGAGAATGGCCTCACTGGCAGCATTCATCCAAATGCAGGTATTTCAGCAGGCCTGAGATGGAAAGAACAAGTTGCCGCTCCTTGTTTCTGTTTTCTCCGTGATGAGACAGATGAGATTATTGGCTGAAAAACAGAAGTCCGCGGAAGGAGGATGTGTGGGCGTGAATTATCAGAGAAATGCAGGCTTGAGGTTGAGAGCTGACAGAGATTTGTACTCATGCCTTTAAAGTGAAATGGGCCAGGGATACCTCACAAACAATGAATTTTGAGTTGAACTTAGAAGAAAGAATGACACCCAAGTTGAGAGACTTGAGACAGTAAGTGAGAAGAGAGGAAGAGAGAGATGTACGTCCATTAAATCTGGTACTACATGCTATTCAGAAAACAGTGTTTACGGGCCACTTCAGCCTCTGGAGGACATTAGAGGTACAAGTTGAAAAACAGATAGGGACTAAATCAAGTTTGTCCTCAAACCTACAGTCCAATAGAAAGGTACTGTCAATGACTGGTACCAATAACTCAAAGAAAGTACAGACTTGATCATAGCGGCTTGTTGTTTTATTTAGCGTTTTCACTGCTGGGACCCAAAGACCGGACAGGAACAATTTTAGAGGAGAAAAGTTTCTTTGGGGGATCACAGAAGTCTCAGTCCTCAAACGGCCACCTCCACTGTCTGTGCCTGTGATGAGGTAGAGCATCATGGGGAAGGGCAGGTAGAAGAAAGCAACTCAGGACATGGCCACCAGGAAGCAGACAGAGCTCTGCTCACCAAGGACAAAAGGTATACCCCGAAAGCACACCCTCAATGACCCACCTCCTCCAGACACACCCTACCTGCCTATGGCCACCACCAGCTAGCCCATTCAAGTAGATTAATACATTGATTAGGTAAAGGCTCTCACAACTCAGTCACCTCGCCTCTAAGCCTTCTTGCATTGTCTCTCACTTGAGCTTCTGGGGAACTCCTCATATCTAAATCACAACACCTGTATTCCATAGAAGCAGGACTGACACCAGTTCCAGATCACTCAGTTCCATATGCCACGCATAATACTCAATTATAAGCACTTTTTTCTCTGACTTGTAAAAATCTTTTATTTTTTGCATTTCTTTCTTTATAGAAATGTTTTAATGTTATCACATTTTTAACATTCACTTTTTATATGTCTTGGTGTCATAAGGAGCTTCCACCTCTTAATGTTCTCTTCATATTCTTATTTTTAAAAGTGTTCTCCTGTGCTGACTGTCATTTTTTTTACATTTAAAGCTCTAAGTCATTTGGAATGGGTTGTCAAAAGAGTTATATATTATTTTTATTTGTCTCAACTATTTGTTAAACAAACAAAGTCCTCTACTGCTGCTCTGAAACTATCATATATTAAATTTCCTACTTCAGGATTTTCTGTTCTATTCCAGTAATGTATCTATTGTTTTTGCCAGTCTGACCTGTTATAATTATTGTGGTTTTGTGACACAGTATCAAAGTGTAGGTACTGAAAGCAGTAGCTCTGATCCTTAATCTATATTATAGATAGATAGACAGATACTACTTTTCTCCTTCTGCGTCTCCTTCTCCTTTATTTTTGCACTGCAGGGGATGGAGTTCAAAGCTTTACATATGCAGGCAAGCTCTCTACTACTGAGATACATCCCCAGCCCTAATCAATATTAATTGAACAAATGTTGTCTTGATTTGAAGAAAGACACAGAGCTTAGACCCCCTTCCCTGGCTAGCTGAAGACAAGAAAGAGGCTGCTATCCTGGTCAATGCTATGAGCTTCCTCCACCCTAGAGCTCTACCAACGTTTCTGCTGTTGATCCCTGGCACTCGGTGAACACTGCTTAAGGAGGTGGAGGGTCTGTTGGGAGTAGAGAGTGAGACATGGTATGTGGCCCTGGGGGACCTCAGGTCCCAGATCCTTTCCTTTCCAGTATGTATTACATCTCAATAAAGATTGCTAGCACATTTCTTAGTCTGCTCTAGGCAAAATTTTTTGTAAAGTTTCTGAAATAAAGGTCACTATTTGACATTTCTTGTTTTGGGTCTGGCAGCAGGTGATATCCTAACCTGCACATTTAATCTCCAGATCTTGTGCCCCAGATATATGCAGCCTGTGCAAATATTCTATCTAAGCAGCCAAGTCACCAAATTACCCTGCTCATATTGTTTGTTTGAATATAGGGAAAAGTTAAACATTTTGGGGCTGAGGTTGTAGCTCAGTGGTAGAGTGCTTGCCTCCCATGCATGAGGCACTGAATTTAATCCTCAGCACCATGTATAAATAAATTGTGTCCATCTACAACCAAAAAAAATTTTTTTAATTAAACATTTTGTTCACTCTTTAAAATAGGAGTGTTAATTCACTCCCTCTAGATAATTGCCTTTAATAAGCCTTAAAGAGATAGCAAGATTAAGCTGGGTGCAGTGGCACACACCTGTAATCCCAGTGATTTGGGAGGCTGAGGCAGGACTATTGCAAGTTCAAAGCCAGCCTCAGCAACTTAGCAAGACCTCATCTCAAAATAAAATGTGAAGAGGGCTGGGGATGTGGCTCAGCGGTTAAGCGCCCTGGGTTCAATCCCTGGTACATACATAAATATATAAATAAACAAACAGCGAGATGAAAACATGTAGCTGGGAATTGGGGGGAGGAGTGCTGCACATTGTGTGGTATTAATTTTTCTCCAATTTCCCCCATATCTGTCTTCTATCTCACTCTGAACATAAGGTGAGGGATGTAAGAGAAAGAAAGAGCTGCTCTGCAGTCAGAGGGCAGAAGGTGGATTGAAGCCTGAAAGGGAAACACTGCGGTCAAGCTCTTTGAGGAAATGCCAACCAGCAACAAATAGCAGCACAGGCGAAGGCAGTCGGCGACTCACCTTCAGCAACAGAAAAGGGATCACTCGCGGACCTCCGGCAGCCTCTCTGGAACAGATCTCAAAGGCCAAGCAGATCTGAGGCACTACAGTAACCAGAGCTGATGCGCTCTGCAAGTCCCCAGGGAATTACGCTTCCCCCTCCTCTCCTTTTTGGGGGAGCTTTTCCCAGGAAAGCATTTTAGAACTAGTTCTAACAGAAAGAGGGGTTGAATTCAAACCTCCAGTTAGTAGAAAAATTCAGTGTTTCTCATTATACAGACACAGGGAGGTGATAGATTGTTGGGTGGATAGATGACAGAGAGAAATGGATAAACAGATTAGCTAAAGAGATAGGAAGATGGATGAGCTGAGAGGTGCATAGATAGTAGATAATGCATATAATTTTTCAGATGCATCATGAGCTATAGGCAAGGATGAAAGGTTGTGAAAGAAATCAGAACAGTAGGAAGGAGGCAAGAAAATAGCTAAGGGTGGGAGGTTCTAAGTGCAGGTGAGCTGCTATGTGTCTTAGTAACAAATGATGAGGTAGACTTTAATCACTGGAAATGGAGTTTGACTCTATGACATAGCATTCTTTGATACTCCTAAATATTTCAATCCTACTAGATGTACAAAACAATTCAGATACAGTAGAATTTCCTCATTCTGCTTCTACCCAAATGTGTTCCTCTCCCACCCAGTCCCTCCTCCAGGGTCCCAGTGCCAGGGTTTGGAAATTGCTATCAATCATTGCTTATCTTTACCCCCACATGCATTTCTATGTATCAATATACAATTTATAGTATTCCTTTGCAATGTTCTCTTTTTAATTCAACATATAATAGAAACGTATTTATATTTTATAAATCTAGCTCGAGTTCATTATTTTCACTGAATTGCAATGTTACATTATATGATCGTATCACAATTTATTACCTCTTCTTCCACTGAGACATTGGGTTGTTTCCACATTTTAGGCAATTTTAAACTATGTTGAAATAACTATTCTTGGATATATGTGAACATTTCTGTAGGGTACATATGCAGGATTAGAATGTGAACAACAAATAGCTTAATCTTTTAATCTTCCCCTTACCATAGTTCTCCTTATTTGTTTAAAGTCATAAAGCCCACTGTTCATCTACCATTGGCCAGTTGTGTCTATGAGACAGTTCAACAATTTCTTCAACAACAACAAAAGACAAGGAAGAAATAAGAAGGAATATTATTAACCAACTGTAGGGTGTGGATTTTCCTTGGGTCTTGATTCAAGAAGTCTAAATGACATTTGTGAGACAACTGGGGGAAATTTGGGCTCTGGACAGCAGAGAGGAATTGTTTTTAGGCATGATTATAGCATTAGGGGTTACAGTTTTTTTGTGTGTCATTTTAATGAATCCTCCTGTTGGACATTCTGAAGTGTTTGTGCATGAACTGATAAGATACATGGAAATAGTCCAGCATGGAGAAGGAGAAAGGGAGAATAGAGATAAGCTCGGCATATGTGGAGAATTATGGAATATGGTGAAGTGCACATGGGTAGGGGGAACCCTCATACGTCTCTATTTTGTGTACATTTGGGAAAAAGAGGAGTAAGTTTCTGCCCTCCTTAGAGGGGTGGCAGATTCTAGGAAAGGCAAACTTTTGTACCTTGTTTTCCTCCTCTTTAAGATGAGGGCTCATATCACATTTCTGTGGTAACAATCTGGGGATTTAGGATAAAGACAGAGAGAGAGAGAGAGAGAGAGAGAGAGAGAGAGAGAGAGAGGGAGAGATGCTGAGTCTCAAAGGAGTCGTCTGTGAACCACTGAGGTGCATCAAGCACTCAGGAACAATTTTGACTCTTGAGTGACATGCCCTTGCCACCCCACCCCCTGTCCCGCTTGTAAAATGAAGGAACCACACAGTTGCAGGGAAAACAGGACAACTGAGCAGCTCCACCCTGGCTCCACCTCCAGTCTGGCCCCTAACTACTGCCCCTCTATAAATATTGGACCCCTAACCCAAGGTGGCTTCTCACTCTCAATAGCCCTCATTCTCCCCTGAATGTGGATCAGCTTCCTAAATAAATCTCTGTCTGTGCCTTTGTCTGCAGTGTGCTGAAATTCTTTTTCATCATGTATGCCAAGACGCCACTGGTCCTGAGTTTCTCCTCCTCCCTGGGAACTCCTCAGACCCTTCTATCTCTTTTCCCTTGATAGTAAGGAAAGAGAATATCTTTAGTAGGAAATATACACTGAAGTAAAAAAGAATACAGGGCATTGTGTGTGTCATCCACTCTCAAAATGAAAAGAAAAAAACAAATGTGATTATCTATACATGGAGAAAGAATCATAAGGCAAATGTGATGAAATGTTAACCTTCTCATTTCTCTCTGTATTATATTTGTGGCTCTTCTATGAATAGGAAATTATTTTGAAATCACAATTTTTTAAAAAACTGGTGAACATACAGAAAAACAAGATAGAATTTTTATATCAAAATTAGTGCAGCCAGGTACAGAGGCACATGCCTATAATCCGAGTGTCTCTGGAGGCTGAGGCAGGAGCATCAAGAGTTCAAAGCCAGTCTCAGCAACTTAATGAGGCCCTAAACAATTTTGTGAGACCCTGCCTCAAAATAAAAAGGGTTGGAGATACAGCTCAATTGTTAAGCCCCCCTGAATTCGATCCCTGGTTAAAAAAACAATACAGTGCAAACCTACTTCTTTGAAGATACAAAAAATAAAAATATAAAATTATGCTCACTCATGAATGCACATCTTAGCTACAGAATGCTTAAATACTTGAGCAGCAAACAGTGCTAGCTGCTTCCTCTCAATCAACAACACTAGAGATTATTATGATTAAGGGTTGTTTGCTTTTTTAAAAAATCTTGTTCTGAGATGGGAATTATGTTGACTGAGCATTCATTCTGTACCAAACAGGACCTAATATTAAATATTCCTTCAATCTAATGAAACATCATTTCTCATTTTAGAGATGGGGATTCTGAGACACAAAAGCTGAACTGATGACTCCCAGAGTCATGCAATCAGTGTGATGGTCAATGTTTCAACTTGGCTAGGCTACAGTGACCTGTTGTTGGTCAAGCACTAGTCTAGACTTTGCTGGGAATGGTATTTATAACCTGACCTGAGTTCCCACCCTGTTGGCCTGCCTTGTGGATTTAGACTCCAGACCACAAGATTAACTCTTACCTGAATTTCAAGGCCCTGGCCTGCTTTATATTGCTATTCCCCACAATTGCATGAGCCAATTCTTTCAAATCTCTTGATAGATGATAAAAAGGTAGGTAGGTGGGCAGGTAGTTAGATGACAGAATGAGATAGAGATCCTCTTAGTTCTGTGTCTATTAAAAATGCTGCTTAATACAGTAAGCATCACAAATATAAATGAAACCCAGATGTCTCTGCTTCAAAGCCATCTACATCCAACTTCACTCTTCATTTGACCAAGCACCTCCAGCTTGAAATCTCAGCTCCATCACATCCTCACTGTTAACTTGGGGGAAAAAACTGTCCCTCTTTAGGCCTGCCTTGTCTGTAAGCAGGAACAAAAATAAATATTCCGTAGGGTTTTGTAAAGATTAATCCAAAGTAATAGGTCACTCTGGGCCTTATATCTATTCCTACCATTTACTTGTGCTGGCTTGAGAAATAAATTAGACAGTGAAGGGGTGGGGTGGGGGGTTGGGAATAGGAAAGACAGTAGAATGAATGAGACATTACTTTCCTATGTTCATATATGAATACATGAGCAGTGTGACTCCACATCATGTAAAACCACAAGAATGGGAAGTAATATTCCCATGTATGTGTAATATGTCAAAACAGTCTACTGTCACATATAACTAAAAAGAACAAATAAAAAAAGTAAATAAATTGAGATACTGTAAAAAAAGAAAGAAAGAAATTAGACATACTAACAGATGTTTACAGAAGCATTATGAAGCATTATTCATACTAATGAAAATTTAAGGCATCTAAATATCAGGAAATTGATTAAACCAAGATAAATCCGCAACATGCAAACATTACATCATTTTACGACACTAATAATATATATGGTATTTTTAAGAACAGAAATGTTTCCTGTTTGACCCCAATATTTAAAGGTATGTGTATAGAGGAGGTTCTGGTTCTGGTAAAAGTGGAGAGATTATGCTTTACTGATTATAATGATGACAACCACAAAACTTGCATGTAAGACATAAAGCAACTCTCAGAGGTTTCTGAAAACTACAGACAAATGAACAGGGTAAAGAATCAAACATCAAGGAATAGTCATGCCACCATGGGGTCTCTGTGTAATCGTTTTGGTTTAGTTTGATTTATCTCAATTCCTATATTTTCCTAAAAGTAAAAGTAAGGTCAGTTCAATTTAATGACCTTAACTTGAGCAAGAAAAATGTTCTGCTTCAATGAACCAGGATACGGTTTTCCTGATCTATCTTTTGCCCATCCTATAAATATAGAAGCTTGTTGAGATGTTGCTTCTGTTTGCCTAAGTCCCTGAGTGAAAATGATGAACAAAGCCTCTTTGCCAACCCATGGTAGACACGCAGCAAGCAAGAAATATAGTGTCAAAATTTAAAGCCAAAAAAAAAAAAAAAAAAGGAAGAAAGAAAGAAAGAAAGAAAGAAAATTGGGATTAAGGAAGAACCACAGACCAAAGACAGTTCAGAATACCCTCATCACACCATAGGTGCAGGACATATTTATAGCCAGAGAAAAGAAGCAACCTGATTGGCTGCTGTTGATATTTGCCTAATGTGGGTGTGGCCTAATCTGTTGGCATCCTGTGATTGGCTGAAGCCCTACAGATGTGCTCTACCAAGACTCAGTCTCTTGGTTACAAGGTTATAGTTTTAGGTTACAATTTGTTTACACATCAAGCTAGAATACAGTTCAGTGTTTATGAGGCCATTTTGGGCCAGACTTTATCACCTAAGTACAAAGACAGGTTTAGGACAAACTTTATTCAGTTTAACAGAATCCTACCTGAAACTGCTATATATTACTATTCATAAGTTCAAGTACCGACAGGAAAATCTGCTCTCCAGTCAGAAACCGGAAAGGGGAACTTATGCAGGACAGAGTTCTTCTCACAGTCAGCCCCCCCTTTGTGAGCCTTAGTGGAGATGTCACAGTGCCACAGTGATGGTGGCTCCCACAGGCTCCTCTGTCTCCCTGCTTTGTCATGTAGCTGCACAACAGCACAGAGGAGTTTCAAAGCATCGGATTTAGACCCAGAGTTGGAGGAAAGGGCCCCCTGGGAGTCAGAAAACCTGGAGAGGAAGAAACTAGTGAACCAGACCCTTTAGGTCTATGTAAGTGACTCTGGACATGACTGATAGCACAGGCTTTGACAGCTGAACTGCGGCCCAGACCACTGTTAACAGTGAACCTACCTGGACTGTAGCTAAAGCAGTGAAAGAGGATTTTTTTTATTTTTCAGGAACGAATGATAGTAAAAGAGAGCAGAGTGCTGATCAATCTGTGTAGAGCAGTCTGAGTGTTTTAAAGGAAGCATAAAGGAGAGGAAAGCAGGTGAGTGCAGCCTCAGTAGATTCAGGGAAGTGGAAAATTACAAAGGGCGGTCAGCATAAGTGAACTAGGCCGCCCTGTTTGCTGGCGATTATCAGTTAGTACTCTGTCCTCCCACCAGAGAGTGGGAGAGCTTGTCCTTCTCTGATGATTACATTTCCAAGGGACGGGTTTCAGGTTCTTGAGAAAAACATTTTTGAGTTGTAGGAGATGTTACTCACAGTTGTAAGCCCTTTCTGGTAAATGCTTCCAGAAAGAGAGGACAGGAAGCTGAATAGTCAAGTGTCAGCTAGAACAAAGGGCAGATTCTCCAGGTGGTGTGGAACTTTCTCAGCGGTCATCACAGGGACCCAATCTCCTGCTGCTAGAAGCTATGCTAAAGTTTGGTTGTCTCAATGTGGAGGTTGGGATGGAGTCTATGTGCTATGAGTTCTGCAGTTCTCACCACCTTCCAAGACCCGCACAGACAAGGAAGATGCTACTGCAAGGGTTTGCGATTCTAAATCAACCTTAGGGCCACACGTCCCAGAAAGGGGTCGGGACAATGCAGGGAGTGGGGTAGTCATGATGACTAGCTGCTTACCAGAAAAAAAGTTAACATTCTTTAAAAGATTCTGGTAGGACCTGAAGTTTCATCTCATAATATTCAATATATCCAGAATACAATAAAAAAAAAATCACTTAGCTGCTATTTCAAGCAACATGGATAAAATGCACATAAGTTATGCTGATCAAAAAGAAGCCAGACACACACACACACAAAGTGAGCACTATATGTTTCATTTAAATAAAGTTCAAAGTCAGGCAAAATGAATTCAGAGTGTTGAAAGCAGAATAATGGTTAACTTTGGGAAGGTGCTAATGACTAGGATATATAATAAGATGTTAGGAACCATGTCATTATTCTACATTTTGGTCTGGATATGCTACACAGGCATACTCATTTTGCAAAAAAAAAAAATTTCAAAGGATGCTTAAGATTCATGATCTTTGCTTTTTATCATACTGTAAGAAAAGGTTTTATCCCAAAATGGTGCTTTTGTGGGCTACACTCCTAGAATTATTTTACTTCTACCTAATCCTTGTACACATGAACAATAGTTTTCTTTGTATAATACTCTTGGGTCATAATTTATTTTCCTCAGAATTTGTGGACTTTGTTACATTGTCTTTTGGTTACATTGTCTCTGTATACATCTGAGACTCTCTTGGGATTTCTTTGCTCTTGAAGGGCCTTGATTTTTCTGCTTAGGTGCCTGAAATAATCTTTCTTCATACTAGACGTTAAATAAGTATACCTTTATATTCATGGCTCTGCATTAATTTTTTCATGGCATATAACGTATGTTTCTTTAACTGCAGAATCTGTTTTATTATTTCAGAGAAACTTTCCCTTATAAAGCTCTGGTAAGTTTTTCTCTCTCTCTCTTTCTCTCTCATCCTCATCTTAGTTTGTCTTCTACCGCTGTCATGTTTTCACTAATTACTTTGAGTTTTCTAATAATTTCAACTTATTTATATTTGTAATGATGTTATCCCAGCTTTCTTGGCTCTGCAATTATTCTCCTTTCTTATTCTCTGGTTAGATTTCATTTTTTATTTCTTATTTCATTGAATTTATTATTAGGTTCTTCAATAACTTAAAGCATTTTTGGATAACCCGCCTTGGGTTACTGAATTATATTTTCTCCTAGACCAGCCTTCTAATCCATCCTTTCTTATGCTGTTTTCCTACCTTCCTTTCTATTGTTCGTGTATCTAAACTACTTATTTCCATCATTTTTATTCTTAATTCAGATTGGCTCAGTCCTGACCTTCCATTTGCTTCTATACAGGGAAGCAATTTCTCTTTGACCTTTATCTCAAGCTCCAGAATCTGTTTTCTGTTCTCTGGTGCATTCAGTTTGAGTGGATACTGGGAATTGTTTTAAAATTGCTCTTCAAGATTCAGATGTAGAGGAAATCAAGAGAACTTTTCTAGGCTAAGTGCCATCTTTATTGAACCTTAGAGACTTATAGGATTGACCACATGGAAGTAATAGCTATATAGTTCCAGGTTGTAAATTAAGCAAAGGCCTAGGGAGATGATTTAATATCAATTCTCCTGGGTAGGAAAACAGTCCGATGGTATGAGACACTTTCTGGTAGTAACAAAGCTCTCTATCTGCCTAAATTATTAATGACTAGGAAGTACTTACCCATAGGGACTGCTCTTACCCCTACCCCACTCTGCATCCTAGAAGGTGTACCGTAATGTTCCTTTGACAGTTCCTGCCTCTGTAAGGTCTGATGGTGATGTTTGATTCAACTAAACATCCTGACAGGAAGTGAGATCATCAATACCAAGTGCTTTAGGGAGAATTAGGCCTGTGCTCTTGAGTCTTCCTTTTGCACATAAAATGAATTTGAGAGTCTGGTGGTTTTGATCTACAACATTAATGGCGTTTATAATGCTAACTGTGTTTGTTTAAAACCCTGGTGTTCCCTTGGCTACCTACTCTAAAAGCATGTGGACTCAATTCAGCAAACACTGAAGTGCCTGTGAGCATGGTAAAAACATTCTGTGGGTTGGGGCTGTAGCTCAGCAGCAGAGCACTTGCCTAGCACACATAAGGCCTATCCTTATATGTTTCATCCCTAACATCAAAAAGAAAGGAAAAAAAAAAAAGTTTCTGTGACTCATATACTTCCTAAATTCTTTTCCCGGTGCTAAGTCATTCTTGGAGTCCTGGGTGGGTTTAGATACTTTAAAAGGTGTTTAATACTGTCAAGCTGATAGATGATCAATATGTTCAAATTAATAAGAGCTAACATCTTCTAACTTTCTAAGCCCTTACATATTCCAGGTTCCCTGTTACTCATACCAAAAACCATATTCACTAATCCTGACAATAATATTATGAAGAAATTGAGAAAGCTCGTAAAACTTGGGAATGTTCGTTAATTTGCTTAAGGACACACAACTATCAAATGGCAGATCCAAGATCCACAAGAAGACCTTCCTGCACTGGAAGCCTGGCTTTGACCTCCAGCTCACTGTCGAGTAAAACTTGGATTCATTTTCTATATGTGTAAAAAAAAAAAAAATGTTTAATTCAGTGACAGAAGGCCAGAGATCTGACATGTAGTTCCTAGATAGAAAAAAAGGGAAGAATTATATCAAATGATTTTATATATATCTTCAATATCTCATCTAAGTCCCAAAGGAAATTTCACCCTGATCTTGGATCACAATCATCAGGGTGCACTGACAAAGTTTCCCGGGTCAATTCTGTGAACCATGAGATGAATATCATGTTTCCTGAAGAAGGGCAGTGCTCTCCTCTGACTTTGTTCTTGGCCCTGGGCCCTTAAATGCCCTCACCAGACCACTTCTATGACCCTGACCCCCAACACAGACCATGGCAGAGCATCACTTGCTTTGTCCTCATTCACCTGCTAGGTTCTCCATACGATACCCACCTGCTAGAGACCATAGGTTTTAACTTTGCTACTGTCATTATTTTTGTTACCAAAGTCCCCATAGTCTTTGGACATGATCTGTGCAGTTTCTTTTCTCTTTTTATTCACAAGAGAATCCCAGCAATGCAGTGACTATATTCTTACACATACATCACCAACTATAAAAATCTCCTATATAAATTTTTATTTATTTTGTCTTATCTCTTATCAATATGTACTTTTCCCATCTTTGGGAATCTTTGTTGAATCTAACCTGTGTTTCAACCTAAAAATCTGTTTTGATCATTTTCATATATAAGAAGGTATTTAAAAAATAATAACTAATATGTTAAGAGCTAACTAATATGAAATGTTGAACAATTTCAGAGGCGAATTCTTTTTTTCTTAGAGAGAGAGGGAGAGAATTTTTCAATATTTATTTTTTAGTTCTCAGTGGACACAACATCTTTATTTTTTTATTTTTATGTGGTGCTGTTACCGCTGTTGACCGGTGACGAGTCCTTGCTTCCCCAATGTTGAAGAATAACACCAATAAAGCACATGCCGAGGCAAGGTCAGAGTAGAAATTAGAAGTTTATTAAAGGACAGCAGAAAAGACTTCTCCAGGAGGAAGAAGGGGACCCAAGAGGTGGAATCCAGTTGGTGGGCAAATGTGTTCCCCTTTTTATAGGTTTGGTGATGGAATGCCAGGGGGAAGGGTTAGGACCCAGGTGGGCCAAAGGGGCAGGAAGGACTTAATTATCACTTTGGGGATGGGCTTATCACTTCTCTGGGATGGGCTATCTCCAAATCTGTTGGGGGCTGTTTCCTGGGCTCCATTAACATTTCTTTGGGGTGGACTTTGGCCTAGGGCCTTTCCGGGACTTCATTAACATTCCATGAGTTGTCCTATGTTTCCCAGAATCATTCTCAGCATGGCCTCCATTTTAGATTTCACTTGATATTAGACCCGATTTACCTAACTACACTGACTACCTAATTTTAAATCTGGCTTCAGTGCTGAGGATTGAACCCAGCGCCCCATGCATGCCAGGTGAGCGCGCTACCGCTTGAGCCACATCCCCAGCCCTCAGTGGCTGAAAGACCCCAGCCCAGAAACCCCAGGCCCCATTGTGAAACCATCAGGGTGTGTTGCTAACCCACGTAAAGAGAGGTCTCTCTGTTAATCAGTTAAGGGGACAGGATGGTTGAGGAAGAACAGAAAAGCAGATCCCAAGGCATGCCTGAACAAACAGGAACTGATAATGATAAGCAGGAACAGAAAAACCAGAGTGTTAATATGTAACTGTCATGAGGTTTATCCAGGAACATAAAGTGAAAAACAACTTTGCCCTTTAGGTAATCTATATGTTGGGTTCAAAATAACCAATAAGAAACCTGTCACTTCCCGCGCGCGCGAAACCTGCCCCATTATCCTATAAAAGACCTGTACCCCAAAGCCCGGGGGGCCAGTTCACCAAAGCTCCGGCTGAGGTTTTGCTGAGCACCCACAGGCGTCTGTGTCTGAATAAACCTCTTGCGTTTGCAGCCAGTGCCTCGTGCGTCTTTCTTGGACAGGGAATCGGTGGGTCTTTCATGGCAAATTCTATTCCAAGTTTATATCTGTTTTTGTGCTCTCATCTTGACATGTCAATGACATCTGTGTTATTACTAATGAGACAAATCTTAAAAATCAGATGAAATATGTCGTATTGAAAACTTGCTTTCATTGAGGACTTGTTGAAAAAAATTTTAAAAATGCATCTGCCTGTCTTTTCTCTTCAAAGTTTAAAAAGAAGGACCCAGACAAAGCCATCAGGCTGGTAACATGAGCTATGTGACAAGCCCTCCGGAAGGAGCTATATTAGCTACTAATAGCTATCAGCTTGGGAAAAGATGAAGTCATCACACAGCGCTCTGTTTAGCGTGTTCCTGTTTTATGAGTACATTAAGTCGAATGTGGATAATGATACAGCTTCCTTCTCCAAACCCTTCCTCCAAGGAGCCCAAAGTGCCTTGGAATGTTTTCTTGTTGATTGCCATCTCTCTGATGGGGCGTTTAGAAGGCACCAGAGGGAATTAGGCAATTGAGGCAATTCACAGTGAATGGAAACATCTAGTCACCTCTCTCCTTGCTTAACTCAAGATTGGCTTCATCTTGGGCGTGACAGGGGCCTTCTTCACTTCTTCCTCCTAAATAAAAAGAGGCTTAGCCAATTAGAAGCTGCAGTTCATTACACAGCGCACCCTTTGACATGCCTTTGCTTTGTTCACTTCCGGAAACACACATAAGTATTACTTCCCTGGGAAGCCCCATGTGGTTAAGCATTTCTCCATTTGGAAACAATGTTACCAACATTCAGTCTGCTTTCTTTTTTTGCATCTGTATATAATGAACAATGACAAACATTGAAACTTGATGAGAATTTTTTTTTTTTTTTTTTAAGGAGGGAAGGAAATTTTATGGAAATCCCAAAGGAAGCACTTCCTCTTGGCTTTAGTAAGACACACACACACACACACACTACAAATACATCAATATGTATACATTTTGATCTTTTAGAACAAGTTAAAAGGGGCAGGGGCACCCCTAACAATTGAGTTTTACTGAAACTGCATTACAGATCTTTGAATGCAGTCTGCCTTGAAGAACCGGAGAGGCCAGTGGAATGGACAGTTCCACATATTAGTGGCTACACATTTATGCTCTGGTTTCTGTGTCAGTTTGTCCAAGAAGTCATTGCAGTCATCAAGAACAGCACAGAGCCTGCAGCCACTTTCGGTATTTCTTAGTGGCAGCATTATTGACATTTTGGACCAGCTCATTCTTTGTCTTGTGCATTATAGAGCACGGAGCAGTATTCCTGGTGTCCACCCACTGGACACCAGCAGCATCCACTCCTGAGTCATGGTGATCAAAGATATTTCTAGACATTGCCAAATGTCCCCTGAGGAGCAAAGCTGTCCCTAGTTGAGAACCACTGTCCTACAGCTTTCACTCTGAAGGGTTTTTAAATCTAAATATCTTCCAAAAATTGGCTATTGTTAAATATTTGCAAGAATACCATTGTTACATGTGGAATGAACCAGAATATAAAAAAATCAAGAGATCCCCCAAAAACACACACATCAAACACTCATACTTCCAATAGCAGAAACTGCATACCCATTCAAAAACAGGGTATCTTACTTGAATGCCTTTTTCCAGGGGAAACTAAGGAAGGCCTTCCAAGCCAAAACTCTTCTTTCACTACCTAAGGCTTTGGGGATTAAGAATGTTATTCCTTGCCTAATTATATGTGTCATTAAGAATTCAATGGAATGTTATACTAGTGATCAATTTTAAGATGAATTGTTTTTCCCTTAAAAATGCATGTAGATTACAGGATGGCTTAGTGATTAACCAAACAAATTAACACACATTATAATCATGTCACCACTACTAACAATTACCTGTTGATGACTAAATTATAGGCTTCCAGCTAAAAAGTAAACTCCATGCATGTTAATGTTTTTGATTGTTGGAAGTTATTTTTAAAAACAATCCATCCATCATTAAGAGCTCTTTTCAAGTGACTTGATTTATTTGGTTAGCAAGCAGTGCCGGTATCATTAATTCAACTGTTATAAGCATTCATTTTTTGTAATTTCTTCTTCTTTTTATTTTTTTTAACTTTTATTGATTTCATTTTTTTAAATACACGACAATACTGGAATGCATCACAATTCTTATTACACATATAGAGCACAATTTTTCATAAAATATGTACATGCTAATTCATGCCTTTATATGTGTACTTTTTTGTTTTTGTATTACAATGCTTAATACACATATAAACCACAATTTTTGATATCTCTGTTTGTATATAAAGTATGTTGACACCCAATTCAAGTCTTCATACCTGTACTTTGTATAATGATGTCCATCACATTCCACCACCCTTGCTAATCCTCTGCCCCATTCCTTTCCCTCCAACCCCTCTGCCCTATCTAGAATTCATCTAATCCTCCCATGCTCTCCCTCCATACCCCACTATGAGTTAGACTCCTTATATCAGAGAAAACATTCAGCATTTGTGTTTTGGGGATTGGCTAACTTCACTTAGCATTATCTTCTCCAACACCATCCATTTATCTGCAAATGCCATGATTTTGTTCTTTTTTAATGCCAAGTAAAATTCCATTGTGTATATATGCCACATTTTTTTAATCCATTCATCCACTGAAGGACACCTAGGTTGGCTCCACAGTTAAGCTATTGTGAACTGTGCTGCTATAAACATTGATGTAGCTGTGTCCCTGTAGTATTCTGTTTTTAAGTCCTTTGGGTATAGTCCAAGGAGAGGAGGAATAGCTGGGTCAGATGGTGGTTCCATTCCCAGATTTCCAAGGAATCTCCATACTGCTTTCCTTATTGGCTGCACCAATTATCAATCCCACCAGCAATATATGAGTGTTCCTTTTTCCCCACATCCTCGACAACACTTATTGTTGTTTGTCTTCATAATAGCTGCCATTCTGACTGGAGTGAGATGATATCTTAGAGTAGTTTTGATTTGCATTTCTCTAATTGCTAGAGATGATGAACATTTTTTCATATATTTGTTGATTGATTGTATATCCTCTTCTGAGAAGTGTCTGTTCAGGTTCTTGGCCATTTATTGATTGGGTTATTTGTTTTTTCAGTGTTTAGCTTTTTGAATTCTTTATATACCCTAGAGATTAGTGCTCTATCTGATGTGTGAGGGGTAAAGATTTGCTCCCAGGATGTAGGCTCTCTGATCACCTCACAGATTGTTTCTTTTGCTGAGAAGAAACTTTTCAGTTTGAGTCCATCCCATTTATTGATTCTTGGTTTTAATTCTTGCGCTACAGGAGTCTTATTAAGGAAGTTGGGGCCTAATCCCACATGATGAAGATTAGGGCCTACTTTTTCTTCTATTAGATGCAGAATCTCTGGTTTAATTCCTAGGTCCTTGATCCATTTTGAGTTAAAGCTTTGTGCATGGTGAGAGATAGGGGTTTAATTTCATTTTGTTGCATATGGACTTCCAGTTTTCCCAGCACCATTTGTTGAAGTTTTTTTTCCAATGCATGTTTTTGGCACCATTGTCTAATATAAGATGATTGTAATATTGTGGGTTTGTCTCTGTGTCCTCTAGTCTGTACCATTGATCTACCAGCCTATTTTGGTGCCAATACCATACTGTTACTATTGCTCTGTAGTGTAGTTTAAGGTCTGGTATAGCGATACCACCTGCTTCACTCTTCCTGCTAAGGATTGCTTAGCTATTCTGGGTCTCTTATTTTTCCAGATGAATTTTACAATTGCTTTTTCATTTCTATGAAGGATGCCATTGGGATTTTGATTGGAATTGCAATCTGTATAGTGCTTTTGGTAGTATGGTCATTTTGATAATATATATTCTGCCTATCCAAGAGCAACCTAGATCTTTCCATCTTCTAAGGTCTTCTTTGATTTCTCTCTTTAGGGTTCTGTAGTTCTCATTGTATAGATCTTTCACCTCTTTCATTAAGTTGATTCCCAAGTAACTTTTTTTGTTGTTGTTGTTGAGGATATTGTGAATGGGGTAGTTTTCCTCATTTCCTTCTCAGAGGATTTGTCACTGATATACAAAAATGCCTTTAATTTATGGGTGTTGATTTTATATCCTGCTACTTTGCTGAATTCATTTACTAGTTCTAGAAGTTTTCTGGTACAGTTTTTTGGGTCTTTTAGGTATAGAATCACATCTTCAGCAATGCTAATTAAAGTTCTTCTTTTCCTATATATATCCATTTGATTTTTTTCATCTAATTGCTCTGGCCAGTGTTTCAAGAACTATGTTGAATAGAAGTGGTGAAAGAGGGTTTCCCTGTCTGGTTCCAGTTTTTAGAGGGAATGCCTTCAATATTGGCCATTTAGAATGATGTTGGCCTCAGGTTTAGCATAGATAACCTTTACAATGTTGAGATATGTTCCTGTTATCCCTAATTTTTCTAGTGTTTTGAACATAAAGGGGTGCTGTATTTTGTCAAATGCTTTGTCTGCATCTATTGAGATGATCATATGATTCTTATCTTTAAGTCTATTGATGTGATTGATGAATTACATTTATTGATTTCCATATGTTGAACCAACCTTGCATCCCTAGGATGAATCACACTTGATCATGGCGCACAATCTTTTTGATCTTTCACTGCCTGTATTTGTTCTCTTATGTCTTCTTTGAGATCATAGAACATTTTAATCACGTATATCCTGAAATCTTTCTCTGTAATTTTTCTGCTGTAGCTGTCAATTCTTCTAATGATGTGTTGTCTTGATTTGTTTGTGGCACTTCCGTCCCTTGTCTTTTCATGTTGCTCGCGTTTCTTTCTTTCCAGCTCTGTGGGACTGGTGTGTTATTGTTTTTACCCTATAGATTTGTCACTACATACCTACTCTTGTATGGTTCCAAGGTCTCTCCTTTTTGGGGAAGCACAATGTTAACAGATCCAATATCAACAATACCTCACCTATGAACAAATTATTGTTATTAAGACATTTATAGTTTAGTCTCAATGTCCAGAAATGTTGGATTCAATTATTATTTAAAATATAATCAGTAGTTTCATAAAAGATTTACAGTTTCTGGGAGCAGACAGTGAACTGGGAGTCGGACATAGGACGATATGCTAAAGGGGAAAGATGTGAGGGATGGGGTTAATATAACTTAGGAAATTTGAAGGAGAACTCTAATGAAGAGGGTTAGTAGCAGGGGAATCACAGGAAGTAATTTAGGGTAGACATGTATGTGGGAGGACAGTAGAGTACACAAAAACACACACATGTAATTAGAAAATTACAGGATGTAAAAAGAGTAAAATTTGGAGGGTGAAAGAAGAAGAAGGAGAAGAAGAAAAAAGAGAGAGAAAGAAATAGAAAAAAGAGAGAAGAAAATGGAAAAAAAATGGGGGTGGCTTATGCAGTTCCTCTATATTATATTATTCAGGTGACTCAGTTCTCAAAGTTCTATTTCATGCAAAGTTCTTGGTTTTACATATGTCGGGGTTGTGAGGGCCAGAAGATAGAAGGGTAGAGGAGAAAGAAGAAGAAGAAAAAAAGACTTTTAGAATTCTGTTTCCTTCCTGCTTCTCTTCTCTTCCAGTAGTTGGAGTTATCTATTTTAAGCCTGAGTCTCTGCCCTCAGGGTGGTATAGGTAACCAGGGTGAGGAGACTTGAGCCCCGCCCATGGTCTCCCACTGCAGCCTGGAGCTTCCCCATCCTGATCTCTCTGTCTTGCCCCAGGCTTTAGACACCCCCCCTCTCTTGCTTATCAGGTCCCAACTGCAAGACCTCTTGCCCTAGGCTCCCACCAGGTTGGTGGTACCTTGGTCCCAATGCGCTCCTGTTCAACTGAGAGCTGTTTTTGTGTTGGGTAGTCACTGAGCCAAGTTTTTGCAGCTGGGGAGGGGGGGAGGAGGGGAAGTTGGAAACCAGGTACCTGTTCAGACAGAGATCCTTGCTGATAGCCACCAAAAAAATGGTGGGAAAGGTTTTCCCAGATGGAACCGATCTGCTTCCAGGGCCGAGTGTCTGGTGAGGTGGGGGGAGCTGGGATGGCCTTGAGCTGTGGCTATATAGCAGCCGAGTGACCTGCGTGGGAGTGGAGCGCAGTCGAGTTCTGCAGAGGTGCTGATTAGGTGATTCTGCTCCAATACTTGAGAGTCGCGTGTGCACTAGGACTGCGGGCTTCGGGTCTGGAGTCTGGAGTCTTACTGGAAAGCAGAGGCTCTGATTTCCGCATGGATGGCCGCAGCGTAGCGCCGGTGGTTTCTGCGAAAACCCGCTGCACAGGGGTCTTCTCATACACTCTGAGATATTGTATTCTGTCTAGGTGCGACCTTGTGGAGAAGCTGCTGCCTGACTGCTTTCTTAGTTTCATGCCACAGAGCAGCCAGAAAGAGTACCTCCTCGATTCCACCATCTTGGATCTGCCCTCTTCATCCTCCTCCTCCTCCTCCTCCTCCTCCTCTTCTTCTTCTTCTTCTTCTTCTTCTTCTTCTTTAATCATTTCCTTCTTCTTTTCAGCTATGGAAAAAGTTCAGCAATAACAAACTGTGTTAGGTTTGTGCAGACAGTCCTATCATTTCTAGCAGAAACAACAAAGGCAACAACTTTTCTAAGAAAAGTCACCTGGCAGGGACCCTGCTGGTGCAAATAGTTTGGTGTTCCTTTAGTAAGAATATACAATTATGCACAGTAGATCAAACATAACCCTGCAAAAAACAAACTTGCCTCACAAGTTACTGGGATTACAGGCCAACACTGCAGGATCCACAACCAATCCATTTTGAACCATTTCCTCCCTTTCTGAATAGATTTTCCACTCCTCGTTTTATATATCCAGACTTCAGAACATCCCTCAGGTCCTGTGCTAGCTGCCTAATTCCACGAAGGTAAGGCCTGAATTTGACATTCAAGATAAGGAAACGTCACGTTCAGTTCACATGGAAAACCTCGTTGACTGTTTTACTAAATAAGGTTATAATTTAAAATATGGTCCCTAAAGAAAGCCGTTTATACAAATCTTTCCCATGTGCCCATTTGGAATCATCACGATGTCAGGACCACTCTATTCCAAAATAATTCTGTCTGTAGCATTGTATAAGTTAGGAAATTCTGAAAAGCAGGTGTCAGGATGGGTTTAAATGAGCAGAATTTCATGAAAGTGCCTGTACAAAAAAGAAATGGGGGAGAAGTTGGAAAGCCATTAGACCAAGTGCAATCTGTTCACACAGCTCTGAGCTCACCTACAGGAGAAAAGGGAGAAGGATTAGGCAGAAGCACCCTATACTGCTGCACAGAAGCTGGCAGAAATTTGGGGGGAAGTCCTTGAGCTAAAAGTCAGCCAACAAAGGAGCCCGGGGCCTTTCAGGACCAGATCTGCTTTAGTATCCCCACAGCCCTCAGTCGCTGACTATAAGCAGCAAGAGAAAGGTGTGGCCTCATGACAAATATTGATGGACTTTAGGAACAGAAACTAGACCCAGGACCACCTTGCAGGTGGTATGTTCTCAGTGAGAAGCATTCTCACAGAGACGCCACAACTCAACTTCAGAATTCTGCAAATCTAAAAATCATCTGTATGTATTGGGAGACAGAGTATGTGGATCTGTTCTATAATCAGACACAGACTTAGAGGGATGGTTGGTTAGCAGCTAACCCTAAATTACCACAACCTTTCAGTTATCTTCATCTTAAACCAAGAGAGAAGATTGCAATGTTCAATGCGTTAAAAATCTCAAACTACCAGGATAGACTTGAAGACCAGATTAGTATGTTTTTAAGCCTACAAGATAATCTTTGATCACTTTTTTTCTGAGACTTGCTGGCATCATAGCATAAACAGGGAAGTGAGGTTAAAAAAGAGAGGGCTATAACCCTCATCTGCCTTTTACGTAACAGACACTACAGAGGCCACTAGTACTTTCCAAAAGAGATATATTGTTCACAGATTGGAAGATTCCATATTAGTTTTTTGTGATTAAAAATAAGGCACTACATATCTTTCCTTTATTAATCACCTTAAGAGATGTATGTGTAAAGCCAAATGGAAAACACTGAATTAGTAAAATCACAATATTTGATTAACATTAACAATATTTAGAAACATTAAAGAGGAGGAAGTAAAGTGTACTGTATCAGAGTTCTTGTAATTTGCCAGAAATAATTACTGTGGTCTGAATGTTTGTGTCCCCCTTAGAATTCACATGCTGAAATTCTAATTCCCACACTAATGGTGCTAGGAAGTAGTGCCACAGCCTTTGGTCATGGTGATGAAGCTCTCTTAAATGGGATTAAGACGTCAGTTAGAGTAATTGACACAAATAGAAAAACAAAAAGCAGTAAAGGTAGAGAAAATCTGAATAGCACTATCAACCACTTTAAGATTCCATATTACTAAAAAGTCACTTCTTCCTAAATTGGTTCACAGGTTTCACACCAACCCAGTCAGTCTCCAGAAGGCTATTTTACAGATACTGATAAGAGGATTCTAAAATTTACAAAGAAAAGCAAAGGAATCAAGATAGCCAAAACAATTTTGTGGAACAAAACAGAAATTCAGAGGACTCAAGATTCACTCCGAAGCTTCAGTAATCAGGACACTGTGGCGTTGTTGAAGGGATAGGAAGACAGACCAATGGTTTCATTTTTGCATATGGTTATCCAATTGTTCCAATATGATTTCTCCTTAGAATCGCCCTTTTTATCTTTGTCACAAGCCATTTGACTACTTTAATTTCTTTGCCATTGATTGAAAAAGACAACCAGGTCAAGTTAGTTGAGTGTGGTTTAGGTCATCATTATCCCTACTCACTTTCTGCCTACTTGTTCTCTCTGTTACTGAGAAAGGAGTCTTGACATCCCTATTCATGTTATGGATTTGCCTGTTTTCCTTTCAGTTCTACCAGTTTTTGTTTAACGTATTTTGTAGCTCTATTGTTCAGTATATATGCCTTAGTATTACAATGTATTCTTGAGAAATTCCAAAGTCTATTTTGTCTGACATTAGTATAGCTGCCCCAGTATTCTATTCATCATTTACACCATGTATATTTTTAACCTTTTATTTTTAACCCCACTTACCTTTATATTTGAGTGAATCTCTTGTAAGCAGTATAAAACTTCAGACTTGATTTTCTAACCAACTTGATACTCACTGCCTTTTAATTGATATGTTTAAAGCATTCACATTTATTGTGAGTATTGATATGCTTGGATTAAAATTTGTTGTTTCTGGTTGCAAATTGAGCATCTTATTACTCATTTACTGTTGCTATTGACTTATTATTCATACCTGTTTTTTTTTTCTTTAAAAATCATTTGTTAGCATTTAATGAACCTTCCTACATGTGGCTTCACATCGCCAAGATACAGGCCCACAACATACACCTTAATCTTTCTTCAGCTCCTGGGCAGAAGAACTGGACCTTCATGATGAGTCTGTTTGGGGAGTTTTCCTCTCCCCAGGACTTTCTAGTAGTCTGATTGCACTCCATCGGTGATACAAGCAGCTCCCAGTCTCGCTTTTGGCAGTGTTTACTAAGGTCTGCTCCCTGACCAAAGCCCACAATTTATCAAAGTTTACTGTAGGGCAGAGGCTGTGGTTCCTCTTGAAGTGGTAATGCCTTATACCAACTTTCCCAAAGGAACTGGGTGATATTTGCTGAAGTCAATCCTGTGGTGATGCTGTAGCTCTACCCTGGTCTCCCAGTGACTCTGGAGCTTGTCCATGCAGCTAAGGCTCATGTGGCCCCAAAGGTTTCAAGTCTTCCTTGGTCTGGACAGCATGTTTGTAGCCAAGATGAAAAAGCATGACTATTTTTTTTTAATATTAGCGATTGCCCTAGAGCCTATAATATACATCTTTAATTAATGAGTCTACCCTCAATAATATTCCATGTCTTTGCATGCAATGTGAAGACCTTAACGCAACACTTCCCAACACTTTTGTGCTATTGTTGTCCTATATTTTGCTTCTGTATTTACTCTACACAGCTGATTTTCTTTTAGAGAAAGTAAAAGTAAGAAAAAATATTTTACCTTTATTTATTTCATTTCCTGTATCCTTTATCTTATTGTATGGATTCAAGTTTCTTTGGTATACCATTTCTTCTTGCTTTAATATTCCTATAGTGTAAATCTGCTGACAATGTGTTCTCAATTTTTGCCTGATAGTCTTCATTCTCCTTGATTTCAAAGATATTTTCTTTTTATGCACTAATCTGGGTTGACACTTGGTTTTTTTTCTTTAAGCATGTTAAGATATCTTCTGGCTCCCATAATGTCTAATAAGAAGTTTACTATAATTCTGACATCAGTTTGCTATGTTAACATGTCTTTTTTCTCTGCTTCTCTTCAGAACCTTTTCTTTGTCTTGTCAGAAATTTAAATATGATGAGCCTAAATATATAGAGGTTTTTGATGGATTAATTGTTGGTTTTATTGTGGTTTTGGTTGGTTAGTTTCCTGTTTTATTTAGTTTTCTGTTCTATTTATCTTGCTTAGTGTTCTCAGTTTTTGACAATGTGCTTCTTTATCAATCACTAATTTTGAAAAATCTCTGTAAAATTCTTTTTTAAATATTTCTTTGCCCCTTTCTTCCATTTCTCCTTCTGGGATTCCAATAAATACATGAGACCTGATATTGTCCCACAGCTCTTAGATTCTCTGTCCTGTTCTTTTACTCTGTTTTCCACTTGCACTCCAATCAATGCAGTTTCTATTTATCTTCAAGTACTCTGACTCTTTCTTTGGTTGTGTTGAATCTGATGATAATTTTGTGAAAGGTGCTCATCTAAGCAGGTCAAGTCTAAGCATGACTAACAGTCACAACATGACTATGTCAGAACCTATGGAGTAGTGGAGGTAGCGGAACAGTCACAACATGACCATGTCAGCACCTATGGAGTAGTGGAGGTAGTGGAACATTCACAACATGACCATGTCAGCACCTATGGAGTAGTGCAGGTAGTGGAACAGTCACAACATGACCATGTCAGCACCTATGGAGTACTGGAGGTAGAGGAACAGTCACAACATGACCATGTCAGCACCTATGGAGTAGTGGAGATAGTGGAACAGTCACAACATGACTATGTCAGCACCTATGGAGTAATGGAGGTAGTGGAACAGTCACAACATGACCATGTCAGCACCTATGGAGTAGTGGAGGCAGTGGAACAGTCACAAAATGACCATGTCAGCACCTATGGAGTAGTGGAGGTAGTGGAACAGTCACAACATGACCATGTCAGCACCTATGGAGTAATGGAGGTAGTGGAACAGTCACAACATGACCATGTCAGCACCTATGGAGTAGTGGAGGTAGTGGAACAGTCACAACATGACCATGTCAGCACCTATGGAGTAGTGCAGGTAGTGGAACAGTCACAACATGACCATGTCAGCACCTATGGAGTAGTGCAGGTAGTGGAACAGTCACAACATGACCATGTCAGCACCTATGGAGTTGTGGAGATAGTGGAACAGTCACAACATGACCATGTCAGCACCTATGGAGTAGTGGAGGTAGTGGAACAGTCACAACATGACCATGTCAGCACCTATGGAGTAGTGGAGGTAGTGGAACAGTCACAACATGACCAATTCAGCACCTATGGAGTAGTGCAGGCAGTGGAACAGTCACAACATGACCATGTCAGAACCTATGGAGTAGTGCAGGCAGTGGAACAGTCACAACATGACCATGTCAGCACCTATGGAGTAGTGCAGGTAGTGGAACAGTCACAACATGACCATGTCAGCACCTATGGAGTAGTAGAGGTAGAGGAACAGTCACAACATGACCATGTCAGCACCTATGGAGTAGTGGAGGTAGTGGAACAGTCACAACATGACCATGTCAGCACCTATGGAGTACTGGAGGTAGTGGAACAGTCACAACATGACCATGTCAGCACCTATGGAGTAGTGCAGGTAGTGGAACAGTCACAACATGACCATGTCAGCACCTATGGAGTAGTGCAGGTAGTGGAACAGTCACAACATGACCATGTCAGCACCTATGGAGTACTGGGGGTACTGGAACAGTCACAATATGACCATGTCAGCACCTATGGAGTAGTGGAGGTAGAGGAACAGTCACAACATGACCATGTCAGCACCTATGGAGTAGTGCAGGTAGTGGAACAGTCACAACATGACTATGTCGGCACCTATGGAGTAGTGCAGGTAGTGGAACAGTCACAACATGACCATGTCAGCACCTATGGAGTAGTGCAGGTAGTGGAACAGTCACAACATGACCATGTCAGCACCTATGGAGTAGTGGAGGTAGTGGAACAGTGACAACATGACCATGTCAGCACCTATGGAGTACTGGAGGTAGTGGAACAGTCACAACATGACCATGTCAGCACCTATGGAGTAGTGGAGGTAGAGGAACAGTCACAACATGACCATGTCAGCACCTATGGAGTAGTGGAGGTAGTGGAACAGTCACAACATGACCATGTCAGCACCTATGGAGTACTGGAGGTAGTGGAACAGTCACAACATGACCATGTCAGCACCTATGGAGTAGTGGAGGTAGTGGAACAGTCACAACATGACCATGTCAGCACCTATAGAGTGGTGGAGGTAGTGGAACAGTCACAACATGACCATGTCAGCACCTATGGAGTACTGGAGGTAGTGGAACAGTCACAACATGACCATGTCAGCACCTATGGAGTAGTGGAGGTACTGGAACAGTGACAACATGACCATGTCAGCACCTATGGAGTAATGGAGGTAGTGGAACAGTCACAACATGACCATGTCAGCACCTATGGAGTAGTGGAGGCAGTGGAACAGTCACAAAATGACCATGTCAGCACCTATGGAGTAGTGCAGGTAGTGGAACAGTCACAACATGACCATGTCAGCACCTATGGAGTAGTGCAGGTAGTGGAACAGTCACAACATGACCATGTCAGCACCTATGGAGTAGTGCAGGTACTGGAACAGTCACAACATGACCATGTCAGCACCTATGGAGTAGTGGAGGTAGTGGAACAGTCACAACATGACCATGTCAGCACCTATGGAGTAGTGGAGGTAGTGGAACAGTCACAACATGACCATGTCAGCACCTATGGAGTAGTGCAGGTAGTGGAACAGTCACAACATGACCATGTCAGCACCTATGGAGTAGTGCAGGTAGTGGAACAGTCACAACATGACCATGTCAGCACCTAAGGAGTTGTGGAGATAGTGGAACAGTCACAACATGACCATGTCAGCACCTATGGAGTAGTGGAGGTAGTGGAACAGTCACAACATGACCATGTCAGCACCTATGGAGTAGTGGAGGTAGTGGAACAGTCACAACATGACCAATTCAGCACCTATGGAGTAGTGCAGGCAGTGGAACAGTCACAACATGACCATGTCAGCACCTATGGAGTAGTGCAGGCAGTGGAACAGTCACAACATGACCATGTCAGCACCTATGGAGTAGTGCAGGTAGTGGAACAGTCACAACATGACCATGTCAGCACCTATGGAGTAGTAGAGGTAGAGGAACAGTCACAACATGACCATGTCAGCACCTATGGAGTAGTGGAGGTAGTGGAACAGTCACAACATGACCATGTCAGCACCTATGGAGTACTGGAGGTAGTGAAACAGTCACAACATGACCATGTCAGCACCTATGGAGTAGTGCAGGTAGTGGAACAGTCACAACATGACCATGTCAGCACCTATGGAGTAGTGCAGGTAGTGGAACAGTCACAACATGACCATGTCAGCACCTATGGAGTACTGGGGGTACTGGAACAGTCACAATATGACCATGTCAGCACCTATGGAGTAGTGGAGGTAGAGGAACAGTCACAACATGACCATGTTAGCACCTATGGAGTAGTACAGGTAGTGGAACAGTCACAACATGACCATGTCAGCACCTATGGAGTAGTGCAGGTAGTGGAACAGTCACAACATGACCATGTCAGCACCTATGGAGTTGTGGAGATAGTGGAACAGTCACAACATGACTATGACAGCACCTATGGAGTAGTGGAGGTAGTGGAACAGTCACAACATGACCATGTCAGCACCTATGGAGTAGTGCAGGTAGTGGGACAGTCACAACATGACCATGTCAGCACCTATGGAGTAGTGCAGGTAGTGGAACAGTCACAACATGACCATGTCAGCACCTATGGAGTAGTGGAGGTAGTGGAACAGTCACAACATGACCATGTGAGCACCTATGGAATACTGGAGATAGTGGAACAGTCACAACATGACCATGTCAGCACCTATGGAGTAGTGCAGGTAGTGGAACAGTCACAACATGACCATGTCAGCACCTATGGAGTAGTGCAGGTAGTGGAACAGTCACAACATGACCATGTCAGCACCTATGGAGTAGTGCAGGTAGTGGAACAGTCACAACATGACCATGTCAGCACCTATGGAGTAGTGGAGGCAGTGGAACAGTCACAAAATGACCATGTCAGCACCTATGGAGTAGTGGAGGTAGTGGAACAGTCACAACATGACCATGTCAGCACCTATGGAGTAGTGGAGGTAGTGGAACAGTCACAACATGACCATGTCAGCACCTATGGAGTAGTGCAGGTAGTGGAACAGTCACAACATGACCATGTCAGCACCTATGGAGTAGTGCAGGTAGTGGAACAGTCACAACATGACCATGTCAGCACCTATGGAGTAGTGCAGGTAGTGGAACAGTCACAACATGACCATGTCAGCACCTATGGAGTAGTGGAGGTAGTGGAACAGTCACAACATGACCATGTCAGCACCTATGGAGTAGTGCAGGTAGTGGAACAGTCACAACATGACCATGTCAGCACCTATGGAGTAGTGCAGGTAGTGGAACAGTCACAACATGACCATGTCAGCACCTATGGAGTAGTGGAGGTAGTGGAACAGTCACAACATGACCATGTCAGCACCTATGGAGTAGTGGAGGTAGAGGAACAGTCACAACATGACCATGTCAGCACCTATGGAGTAGTGGAGGTAGAGGAACAGTCACAACATGACCATGTCAGCACCTATGGAGTAGGGGAGGTAGTGGAACAGTCACAACATGACCATGTCAGCACCTATGGAGTAGTGCAGGTAGTGGAACAGTCACAACATGACCATGTCAGCACCTATGGAGTAGTGCAGGTAATGGAACAGTCACAACATGACCATGTCAGCACCTATGGAGTACTGGAGGTAGAGGAACAGTCACAACATGACCATGTCAGCACCTATGGAGTAGTGCAGGTAGTGGGACAGTCACAACATGACCATGTCAGCACCTATGGAGTAGTGGAGGTAGTGGAACAGTCACAACATGACCATGTCAGCACCTATGGAGTACTGGAGGTAGTGGAACAGTCACAACATGACCATGTCAGCACCTATGGAGTAGTGGAGGTAGAGGAACAGTCACAACATTACCATGTCAGCACCTATGGAGTAGTGGAGGTAGTGGAACAGTCACAACATGACCATGTCAGCACCTATGGAGTACTGGAGGTTGTGGAACGGTCACAACATGACCATGTCAGCACCTATGGAGTAGTGCAGGTAGTGGAACAGTCACAACATGACCATGTCAGCACCTATGGAGTAGTGCAGGTAGTGGAACAGTCACAACATGACCATGTCAGCACCTATGGAGTAGTGCAGGTAGTGGAACAGTCACAACATGACCATGTCAGCACCTATGGAGTAGTGCAGGTAGTGGAACAGTCACAACATGACCATGTCAGCACCTATGGAGTAGTGGAGGTAGAGGAACAGTCACAACATGACCATGTCAGCACCTATGGAGTACTGGAGGTAGTGGAACAATCACAACATGACTATGACAGCACCTACGGAGTACTGGAGGTAGTGGAACAGTCACAACATGACCATGTCAGCACCTATGGAGTAGTGGAGGTAGTGGAACAGTCACAACATGACCATGTCAGCACCTGTGGAGTAGTGGAGGTAGAGGAACAGTCACAACATGACCATGTCAGCACCTATGGAGTAGTGGAGGTAGTGGAACAGTCACAACATGACCATGTCAGCACCTATGGAGTAGTGGAGGTAGTGGAACAGTCACAACATGACCATGTCAGCACCTATGGAGTAGTGCAGGTAGTGGAACAGTCACAACATGACCATGTCAGCACCTATGGAGTAGTGCAGGTAGTGGAACAGTCACAACATCACCATGTCAGCACCTATGGAGTAGTGCAGGTAGTGGAACAGTCACAACATGACCATGTCAGCACCTATGGAGTAGTGGAGGTAGTGGAACAGTCACAACATGACCATGTCAGCACCTATGGAGTAGTGGAGGTAGAGGAACAGTCACAACATGACCATGTCAGCACCTATGGAGTAGTGGAGGTAGAGGAACAGTCACAACATGACCATGTCTGCACCTATGGAGTAGTGCAGGCAGTGGAACAGTCACAACATGACCATGTCAGCACCTATGGAGTAGTGCAGGTAGTGGAACAGTCACAACATGACCATGTCAGCACCTATGGAGTAGTGCAGGTAGTGGAACAGTCACAACATGACCATGTCAGCACCTATGGAGTAGTGCAGGTAGTGGAACAGTCACAACATGACCATGTCAGCACCTATGGAGTAGTGCAGGTAGTGGAACAGTCACAACATGACCATGTCAGCACCTATGGAGTAGTGGAGGTAGAGGAACAGTCACAACATGACCATGTCAGCACCTATGGAGTAATGGAGGTAGTGGAACAGTCACAACATGACCATGTCAGCACCTATGGAGTAATGGAGGTAGTGGAACAGTCACAACATGACCATGTCAGCACCTATGGAGTAGTGGAGGTAGTGGAACAGTCACAACATGACCATGTCAGCACCTATGGAGTAATGGAGGTAGTGGAACAGTCACAACATGACCATGTCAGCACCTATGGAGTAGTGCAGGTAGTGGAACAGTCACAACATGACCATGTCAGCACCTATGGAGTAGTGCAGGTAGTGGAACAGTCACAACATGACCATGTCAGCACCTATGGAGTAGTGGAGGTAGAGGAACAGTCACAACATGACCATGTCAGCACCTATGGAGTAGTGGAGGTAGTGGAACAGTCACAACATGACCATGTCAGCACCTATGGAGTAGTGCAGGTAGTGGAACAGTCACAACATGACCATGTCAGCACCTATGGAGTAGTGGAGGTAGTGGAACAGTCACAACATGACCATGTCACCACCTGTGGAGTAGTGGAGGTAGAGGAACAGTCACAACATGACCATGTCAGCACCTATGGAGTAGTGGAGGTAGTGGAACAGTCACAACATGACCATGTCAGCACCTATGGAGTAGTGCAGGTAGTGGAACAGTCACAACATGACCATGTGAGCACCTATGGAATACTGGAGATAGTGGAACAGTCACAACATGACCATGTCAGCACCTATGGAGTAGTGCAGGTAGTGGAACAGTCACAACATGACCATGTCAGCACCTATGGAGTAGTGCAGGTAGTGGAACAGTCACAACATGACCATGTCAGCACCTATGGAGTAGTGCAGGTAGTGGAACAGTCACAACATGACCATGTCAGCACCTATGGAGTAGTGGAGGCAGTGGAACAGTCACAAAATGACCATGTCAGCACCTATGGAGTAGTGGAGGTAGTGGAACAGTCACAACATGACCATGTCAGCACCTATGGAGTAGTGGAGGTAGTGGAACAGTCACAACATGACCATGTCAGCACCTATGGAGTAGTGCAGGTAGTGGAACAGTCACAACATGACCATGTCAGCACCTATGGAGTAGTGCAGGTAGTGGAACAGTCACAACATGACCATGTCAGCACCTATGGAGTAGTGGAGGTAGTGGAACAGTCACAACATGACCATGTCAGCACCTATGGAGTAGTGCAGGTAGAGGAACAGTCACAACATGACCATGTCAGCACCTATGGAGTAGTGGAGGTAGAGGAACAGTCACAACATGACCATGTCAGCACCTATGGAGTAGGGGAGGTAGTGGAACAGTCACAACATGACCATGTCAGCACCTATGGAGTAGTGCAGGTAGTGGAACAGTCACAACATGACCATGTCAGCACCTATGGAGTAGTGCAGGTAATGGAACAGTCACAACATGACCATGTCAGCACCTATGGAGTACTGGAGGTAGAGGAACAGTCACAACATGACCATGTCAGCACCTATGGAGTAGTGCAGGTAGTGGGACAGTCACAACATGACCATGTCAGCACCTATGGAGTAGTGGAGGTAGTGGAACAGTCACAACATGACCATGTCAGCACCTATGGAGTACTGGAGGTAGTGGAACAGTCACAACATGACCATGTCAGCACCTATGGAGTAGTGGAGGTAGAGGAACAGTCACAACATTACCATGTCAGCACCTATGGAGTAGTGGAGGTAGTGGAACAGTCACAACATGACCATGTCAGCACCTATGGAGTACTGGAGGTTGTGGAACGGTCACAACATGACCATGTCAGCACCTATGGAGTAGTGCAGGTAGTGGAACAGTCACAACATGACCATGTCAGCACCTATGGAGTAGTGGAGGTAGTGGAACAGTCACAACATGACCATGTCAGCACCTATGGAGTAGTGCAGGTAGTGGAACAGTCACAACATGACCATGTCAGCACCTATGGAGTAGTGCAGGTAGTGGAACAGTCACAACATGACCATGTCAGCACCTATGGAGTAGTGGAGGTAGAGGAACAGTCACAACATGACCATGTCAGCACCTGTGGAGTAGTGGAGGTAGAGGAACAGTCACAACATGACCATGTCAGCACCTATGGAGTAGTGGAGGTAGTGGAACAGTCACAACATGACCATGTCAGCACCTATGGAGTAGTGGAGGTAGTGGAACAGTCACAACATGACCATGTCAGCACCTATGGAGTAGTGCAGGTAGTGGAACAGTCACAACATGACCATGTCAGCACCTATGGAGTAGTGCAGGTAGTGGAACAGTCACAACATGACTATTCTGTCACTGCCACTCCCTCACAGGAGGGGGACTAAGTGGTTTGGTCCCCACTACCCAAGTGTGACCCCTGCATGTGTATCCTTCTATACCCCTGACCTCACCCCATAGGGCTTGCAGGAAGGAGAATCAGTCAACTATGTTTATGTTCCTGCTGTGAGCTGGACTATGAATGATGAACTGCCTTGATCTCACTCAAAAAGCCTCTTGTCTACTTCTAGCACCTATGGAGTAGTGGGAGCTCTTCCTAACAAGGAGAGATATGTACTTTTCTATTATCTGTCTTCTACCGGAACATAAGCTGGAAAAGGGCTTTTATAAAAGTTATGTTTGTGACTTACTCTGTGTAAAGCATCCTACTATATCACACCAAAGAAGTGACAGATGGAATGTCTCTCTCAAAGTGCTGTGATTCTGTGGGGAAAAAAGGAAGAACTCAAATCTCAAACCACAGAGACCCACGGGATCACTGACTCATTGTTGTGAATTCCTTAAGTGTGATATCATCTTTATGTCATCCTCAGTATTATCTTTGAATCCAACATAGTTCCTTGTGCATAATGGATACATAATAGTTCCATCAACAAATGTTTGTTAAATTGATGTATACAGTGTTCCCTGTACTCTGATCTTAGGATGAACCATATAAAATTGTACACATTGGGCCGTCTTTAATTCTCAAAAACTAATTTTATGTCGCTCAACCTAATATAAGCCCCTAATAATTATTTATATATTCCTTCTTGAAAGGATTTCAGGCAGAGAGTTTCAAATGCTGAATTAAAAGGATAAACGTGAGTACTCAAGACTGGAAACTCAAGACCCGATTTTCAATCTCAATTTACTCCTCAGGAATTTTTGGTCAAAATATCTTTGACTCTTAGATTTCACATGTGTTCTGAAAGTTGTAGGGGAAAAAGTGACATAAAATACAAACTAGAAAAGTGTATAGAGTCATAAGAAGCAATAAAATGATCCCTTATCTTGACTTCTTCCACAGCCAATGGGGAATCAGTCATCACGATCTGATGGCGAGGAGATAAGAATCGCCACCGCCTCTGGAAGGTGGTCTGCAGTATGTATCAAAACATTAAGCATGCACACAACTGCAGGGTGTATCCTATGAAACATTTGCCACAAACACAACACAGAGATAACCTCACAAAGATGTTCACTGAGTGTGACAAATAGAAATCCCAGTGATATTAAATACAACCGGAGACATGAAAAATTGTGCTCTATATGTGTAATAAGAAATTGTGATGCATTGCTCTGTCATATATAAATAAAAAGAAAAAAGAAATTCCAGTGATACATTTTCAAAATACAACATTTAGTCTTAAATTCAAACTTATTTGGGATATAAGAAAAGCAGCTAGAGAGGTCAGCCCAGTGGAAAGTCACAAGCAGTTCACACCCGAGTGTGAAAGTGCACAGGCCCTTGACCAACAGGACCTGAGAGGGAGGAGTCAGCCTGACGCCTTCCCACACAAGAGAAAACAAGAACAACTAAAGGTACACTTCTTTAAATGACCCAAGAAGAGACTCTGAAACCTAGGTGACATTCAGGGACACTATACACCCCATAGTACTCAGCCAATGAGGAGCCGGGGAGGGACTTTGCACAGGAATAAAATGCTGATTGTGACCACTCTGGTGTGCCTGCTCACCCAGATACCTGATCTGGCAAGACCGTCAGTAAAAAGGTTCTGCTGCACCGAGTGTCTCTTAGTCCATTCTTTGGGTGTGGACAGGTGAGCATGTTTCTCACACTCAAAATACAGAGAGAGACTCCATGCTTTTCAATGTGGCAACAGATTGTATTACAGCCACATAACAGAACACTATGGGAAGCTAAAAATAGCAGAGGCAATACCTATAATCATGAAAGTATACCCAAGATACACACTGAATGATCTAATTCATATGATTTCTTTTTCTAGAGAAAAAAATATTTTTAATTTGCTCTAATCAGTTATATATGACAGCAGAATGCTCTCTGACTCATTGTACACAAATGGAGCGCAATTTTTCACTTCTCTGGTTGTACACGAAGTAGGATCACACCTGATTTTTTTAATATTTTATAAGTGAGTCATTTGTGTGTTTGTAAATGGAATAATACCCATCGGACGGCTAATAGTGGTTAACTCTGAGGAAGGAAGTTAACAGAACGCAAGTGTGTGTGTGAGTGTGTGAGTGTGTGAGTGTGTTTGGGTACAGAAGCAAAAGGATCTGACTTACCCAGGTTCAATGAGGAGAATAGGAGCCACTCTATGCATTCAGGGTCTAAAACATTTAAAACAAAATCAGGAGCTTCATGACTTTTGTAAGAGCTGGGGGAGTGGATGCCAGGAGAGCCAAACGTCAAAGAAGTCAACAGCACATCCACAATGGTGGCAGTTCCCAGAAGAGCTACAAACTGCCGCATCAGGCAGCTGGAACTTGTAGAAAAATCTTCGCTTGCCTCCTCTGACCCCAACGACTTCCCCAAAGCGATACCCCCGGTATGCTTTACCTTCCGCATCTGTAAGTTTTTCTCTCTGACTCATTCTCACCTACGTGGGGAGAGTGTCCCCAAATACAGAGAGTGTGAGAGTGAGAGTGCTAACCTGACCATAAGCAATCTGGGATGGGACCTGAGCATTTTTACCATATATCTATACGACAGGGTAGAGGGAGGGAGCATTGTGCCATATATCTATACGGCATGGTAGAGGGAGGGAGCATTGTGCCATATATCTATACGACATGGTAGAGGGAGGGAGCATTGTGCCATATACCTATACGACATGGTAGGGGAGGGAGCATTGTGCCATATATCTATACGACATGGTAGAGGGAGGGGGCATTGTGCCATATATCTATACGACATGGTAGAGGGAGGGAGCATTGTGCCATATATCTATACGACATGGTAGGGGAGGGAGCATTGTGCCATATATCTATACGACATGGTAGAGGGAGGAGCATTGTGCCATATATCTATACGACAGGGTAGAGGGAGGGGGCATTGTGCCATATATCTATACAACATGGTAGAGGGAGGAGCATTGTGCCATATATATATACGACAGGGTAGGGGAGGGAGCATTGTGCCATATATATATACGACAGGGTAGGGGAGGGAGCATTGTGCCATATATCTATACGACATGGTAGAGGGAGGGAGCATTGTGCCATATATCTATATGGCATGGTAGAGGGAGGGAGCATTGTGCCATATATCTATACGACATGGTAGAGGGAGGGAGCATTGTGCCATATATCTATACGACATGGTAGAGGGAGGGAGCATTGTGCCATATATCTATACGACATGGTAGAGGGAGGGGGCATTGTGCCATATATCTATACGACATGGTAGAGGGAGGGGGCATTGTGCCATATATCTATACGACATGGTAGAGGGAGGGGGCATTGTGCCATATATCTATACGACAGGGTAGAGGGAGGGGGCATTGTGCCATATATCTATAGGACAGGGGAGAGGGAGGGAGCATTGTGCCATATATCTATACGACATGGTAGAGGGAGGGGGCATTGTGCCATATATCTATACGACATGGTAGAGGGAGGGGGCATTGTGCCATATATCTATACGACATGGTAGAGGGAGGGAGCATTGTGCCATATATCTATACGGCATGGTAGAGGGAGGGGGCATTGTGCCATATATCTATACGACATGGTAGAGGGAGGGGGCATTGTGCCATATATCTATACGACATGGTAGAGGGAGGGAGCATTGTGCCATATATCTATACGACATGGTAGAGGGAGGGAGCATTGTGCCATATATCTATACGACAGGGTAGAGGGAGGGAGCATTGTGCCATATATCTATACGACATGGTAGGGGAGGGAGCATTGTGCCATATATCTATACGACATGGTAGGGGAGGGAGCATTGTGCCATATATCTATACGACAGGGGAGAGGGAGGGAGCATTGTGCCATATATCTATACGACATGGTAGGGGAGGGAGCATTGTGCCATATATCTATACGACATGGTAGGGGAGGGAGCATTGTGCCATATATCTATACGACATGGTAGGGGAGGGAGCATTGTGCCATATATCTATATGACATGGTAGAGGGAGGGAGCATTGTGCCATATATCTATACGACAGGGGAGAGGGAGGGAGCATTGTGCCATATATCTATACGACATGGTAGAGGGAGGGAGCATTGTGCCCTCGACTACGACATATTATTCATTGTTCATACACTCCCCCATGTTGAAAACCCACCTGGGAGAAAATGCTTCTAACACAACTACCGAAATCAGGGCCACTGCTCCTGTTAATCAACACCTCTTAAAACTCTTGTTCCGTTAGAACAGAAATGTATTCCAGCAAGTTGGTGGCATCTATTCAAATGAACCACTGAAAGGCTGCTGGCATTGTAAATGGCCATGTAAATGCCTATCATGGTGATTTATGAAGCAAGGGAAGGCAGAATCCTTCACCATTTTTATTCAAAGTAAGAAATGCACCAGAGGCTTACCCTCAGGATCATTTACCATATATGTCAATTTGCAACATACCTCTTTGGGCAACCTAAATTTCATGACCGTGATGTGAATGCATTTATTGCCTACAATGGCCACTTTACCCTTTCTTCATATAGATGTTAGTTGTAGACAGACACAATACCTTTATTTCATTTATTTACTTTTATGTGGTGCTGAGGATAGAACCCGGTACCCCACAGTTGCTAGGTGAGCACTCTACCACTGAGCTACCACCCCAGCCCACTTCTCCCTTTCTTTGTAGCAAAACCCCAGGTTTGCTCAGACACTCATTAAATGATGTTTACCCAAGCCAAAGCTGGGAACCCTATATCAGGTATTGGTTTAGGGGTGACCAAATAAGCCCGGAGGGGAAGTGGCTAGGGAGACTCCTGCAAGAGTTTCCTCATTCAAGTTCATTAAAAGGGTACCCCTCATCCCAGCCAGACCTTGTCATATCTGCATATGATGCTGGAAACTTGAAGCCATGCTGGAAAGCAACCCTAGGACACAGGTACTCTTCTTTAAATGACCCAAGAAGAGACTCTGAAACCTAGGTGACATTCTCTCTGCAGAGCACAGAGAAAGGACATAGACACCTGGTACCTAATAACATCAGGGATTCACTGCTATGCTCCACCTTTCTCTGGACTTCCAGGGATTTTGACACTCAGTGTTCCTTGCTTTAAGTCACTGATTTTGTATTTACTTGCATCCGAAACCATCTTACCTGATAACAGCTGCTTTTAATACAATTCCTTAATTATGGCCCTAGGTGACCTTAATAAAATGTCCTGGTGGAGAGGGTATTGTGCTGCATTAAACCCAGGATCAGCCATTATTCCAGCCTCTTCACTTCCATATTCCAAAATCTGTTCCTTTATGAAATAAGGGTGCTAGCCAATATTTCCATTCTGTTATGATGTTCCTGATTTGAATCCTAAATGAAATTAAATGAAAGCTAGTAATAAAATTAGGTTCAGAAGGAGATATTAGAGGAGAATCAACTAGATCTGTAAGAAACTGCATAATCACAGTGCACACGTTTATGCTGCAATAAGGTGTCTAGGCTCTGACTATATCAAACTGAAAAGGATACTACTGTTTGAAAAGTTGAACATATTTTACTGGGAAAATACTAAATTTTCCCCTTGTTTTTGTGCTTTCACACTAATAGGCTAGTTTACTAGTTAATATGTGAGATTGTTTTTCATTAAAGAAAAAGACTAAAAAGATGTCTTAAGGTAAAACCTTTTGGCCATAATGCTGTCCATGATAATTTGCATATAGTAGGTGCTTAATAAATGCATGAATAAATTAATGAAACCACCAGCTGTCTGATATAGAGCTTTGACAGCAATAAGACAAGACTATTACTTCTCAAGCATCATCACCCATTATTTGGAGATCCAGTTCAAGGCTGGTGACTCACCTTTGACACTTGGTTAACTGCACAATCTTGGGGATTGAACATTTTCAACAAGCTCCAGTTTCCTGATCTATACAATGAAGTTAACAGCAAATGCTCTTGCAGAGGGTTGTTATGATGATTAAATAAGCTAATGTCTGCTCCCAGCCCCCAATACACACACACACACACACACACACACGAAATAACAAGAGAGCAGGTTCCTTATAGACTGCAGGAATGTAGCCCTGTTCTCTCCTGGTTCGTTTCCTCTCTGTTCCCAATGTGCCTCTACCTCTGACAAAAGAGATAGTTACTCGCGGTGGAGGAGCTGACAGTGGTAACCAAGCCAGAGCCATGCTCCTAGGGGTGCCAACACCTATGCCAAGAGGACGCCCCCTTGGTCTTGCTGGCCCCTCCAGGAAGGCAACACGAGAGGCAGTAACCTGAGAACTCCCAAGGCAGCATCTGTCTAATGTGACACGAAGGTATTTCTACCTGAGAAGTCAATTTTAATAATTTAAAGATATTTAGAGACTTACAAGTTAATAACCTACGAATTATTAACCCCATCCTTCAGTCATCTGGAGATAAAGAGCATGATTCCAGCTGATCTTTCCTCTCATTGAGATTTTGAAACGTGTTTTGCAGGGCGCTCAACCCCAAAAGACTACAGATGAAGCCCTAGAGCTGGGAAACACGCAGCGGTTCTCAGAGACACCGGGAAGCCTGTTAGAAATGCAGATTCTCAAGGGCTACAGATGAGACACTCTAGGGGTGGGACAGCCACCTGTGCTTTAACAAGCCCTCCAGGGGGTCCAATGTGCGTCCCTGTTTAAGAACCTCTGTGACAGTAGATGGGCTCTGACTCAAAGAATTAGCTTTTTCTAATATCAAAAAAGACTGAAAAAAATAAAACCATGCATATGTCTGCTCGAAATCAATCTGTAAACACCCAAACTCTCTTACAAGGTAACAGGAATAAAAACTTCCTTCTGTTCAAACTCCCCTGGGTACAAGTACTTTGGGACTTACAGCGAACCCTCTACAATGACACCCTAAGCATTTAGGTTAATTGATAATAAGAACTAACATGGATCCTTGTTTATGTGTTAGACTGTATACTTATACCTTCCATTATCTCACTGAATCCTCACAACAACCTAGAATATTAGTACTATTATTACATCATCTCATAGTTGTATAACCTTAAAATTACACACTGGCTACATAATAAGAGGGTATCTTGGTTCTTTTTTGTTGTTATTATTGTCATGACAAAATACTTGAGGATGGATACTTTAAAAAGTAAACAGGTTTATTTAACTCACAATTTGGCAGGCCAAAAATCCAACATTAGGTGTCCCATCTGTTCAGCCTCTGGTTAAGGCCACCATGGCTACATCACAACCTGGTTTAGAAGCAGAAAGGAAAATGGTCAAGTGCATAAGGAACCAAATGCAGGGCCTGGTCTCACTTTAAAACAACCCCCTCTGGTAAGAACTGCATGGGGTTCCTTGAAAACTACACTAATCCCTTCCAAAGATATTCCCTCAATGTCCTACCACCTTCCACCAGGCCCCACCACTAAAAGGTTCCATTATCTGTCACATGGCCACCCTGGGGACCAAGTTTCCAGCACATGGACATTTGGGGATCATACTCCAACCATAAGCCACAGCAGCTGGTTTCCAAACCTCCGTAGTCTGATTTCGGGGCTCCGTTCTCTTATCACCACACTCGACAGCTCCCAAATTCAGCACTTACGTATTGACACCTATGGCTTATGGAGCACGAGGTGAGAGAAACAGGAGGAGCTGCCCTCCCCAAGTAAGAACCAACAACTGAAAGAGGAAGGGGGTGGAAGAGCGGCTCTCAGATGAGACAGAAGTAAGTGCCACAGCATAGTGTGAGCACCATACTGTGAAAGTCAGAGGGAAGACAAGGAAGTTCACCGCAGAGGACGGGGAAGACTTCCAGAGTGTCCAGTGATCCAGGAGAAGGAGGACACCAACCAGGAGGAGAAGGGAGGACAAGTGAGAGTTTGGGGTGGCAGCAGCCGGCAGGCTCCATGTGGGGCCCACAGCTAGCAAGATGGGCACTGGGTGTGCAGAGCAGAAAATGTGAGTGGAAGACACGAAAGCCTCATTCCGAAAGGCTGGAAGGGCTTGAGTGCCACAGGAAACAGTTTGGAATTCTCTTGGTAGGCCACAGTGGGTCTCTTAGAATCTTAAGCCTGAAAGCATCATAATTGGTCCCCCTCTCCTAAGAGAGATTCAGGGAAGATTGGACGGGGAGAAGAAAGTAATGCTGAAGAAAACCTACACTTAAGGGCTCAGCAAAGGAAAAGCCATCAATATTCATTAAAAAAAAAAAAAGACTATTTGCCTTCCAAATGAGTATAGTCCTCATGAATGAAAGAATGAATGCAGCCAATAGAGTCAAGGGTTACAGAAAGGTCAAGAAACGTGAAAACTAAAAGCAGATTTTAGATTTAGAGGTGGAAAAAACAGAGTGTGACTTTTCCCAGTTCCCACCCATTTCCTGGAACAAGGCTTGCATTGCTGTGTCTTATACGCACTGATGACTAGTGCTTATAAAATGCCCAAGTGTGGTTTGAGAAGCGGATACACTCCCTTGACACTTCAGACTCAGGAAAGAATCTCTGCAGAACACATAGTGTGACAGTCCTTTCATCCCTTTAGGTGCCTTTGTGATAAAAAGACATTTGTCTCATAAAATAGTCTCAAGCTACTGTTCTAAAATCTGGTTGTTCAAGTTCAGAATATCTAACTTGATTAGAAGATAGAGAGAAGATAGATGAACCAAACATCATGGCTTCCTGAGTGCTCTTTTGGTTTAAAAAATGTGTCACTGTGGCAAGATCTGGTAACAGAAGAAAGACATCTGCTGGAATCTGGTAGCAGGATGGACGCCTGGCTCTCCAGAAGGACAGGAGTCAGGAACAGAAACAGAGCTGAGGAGCTACCTCCATCTCCACGGGGCTTGTAGGTCAATCCTGGCTACTCACCCAAGTCCACTGCATTCTCACCCTCTTAAAACCGCCGTCCCTATTTTGGTACTGAATCTCCCAAAGATGGCTCAGAGATCACATTTATTTCCACTTTGAGTACCTAATAGAGAATATTTAAGAGAATGACTGCTATAACAGAATATTGTATACAGAGTGTCTCAGAAAAACAGAAACAAAAAAACAGCCGGGCACGGTGGTGCACACCTGCAAACCCAGTGGCTCTGGAAGCTGATGCAGGAGGATTGTGAGTTCAAAGCCAACCTCAACAAATTATCAAGGCCCTAAAGCAACTTAGTTAGACGCTGTCTTTAATAAAACATAAAAAAGAAAAAGGGCTGGGGATGTTGCTCAGTGGTCAAGCACCCTGGGTTCAATTCTGGATATCCTCCCCTTCGCCCTCAAAAAAACCCATAGATTTATTTCTCATAGTTTTAGAGCCTGCAAGTTCCTGATCAAGGTGCCAGCAGATTAGATATCTTCTGAGGTCCATAGGTGGCCATTTCCTGATTCAGAGTTGTCGTCTTCTTGCTAGGTCCCTATGGTAGAAGGAACAGGGAAGGAATACTCTGGGATCTCTTATAAGAAGAGAATCATATTCATGAGGGTTCATGCTCATGACTTAATAACCTCCAAAGGCCTCATCTAATAACATCACAATGGGGATTAGGTTTCACCATGTGTATTTTGGGGGACATAAACGTTTATTCTACAGTAGAGAAAAACTCGGATTTCTGTAGTGCAGTCCCAAATTTAAGAGAGAAAAATCTGGATAGCCCAGCTTGTGTCAGAAGATCAAGTAAGTACACCCTACAAGTGCTGGCTCAAGTGTCAACCCTGCAAATCCAGTGGCAATCGGTGGGCCCTGCTCAAGGCCCAGGTTAGGCAGATTGCCCCATAATTGTCCACAACAGGTAGGTTCTTGACAAGCTGTATGCATACCACATCTTACTACAATGAGTCTATTCCAAATGCATTTAAATAACTAACACTTACATAGCAATGCAGAGGTTAAAGATCTATTTCCACACGTTATTTGTGTTCATGTCCACAACAAGCCCCATGAGGCCCATGACATAATTTCTGTTGTGAAGATGAGAAAACCGAAGCTCTTAGAGGATGGATGGATGAATGACAGATGGTGACAAAAGTAATCCTCCTCAGTAGCAGCAAGCGTCACAGGAGCACTAAGTACCAATTGTTCAAAGAAGGACGTGGGCTTTGATGTCAGTGGCTATCTCCATACACATGAAAAGATGAGTAGCAAAACCAGATCAAACATGATGGAACTGAAACAACCAGATAGGAAGTCAGAGCTGCAGGCGATCAAGGAAGGAGAAACTAGGGGCTAAATAAAGCAGGCCATCCCAAGAAGACTTTAAACGATATATGAGACATAGATCAACTGCAAGACTCAAGAGAAGTTTCATGGAGTCTAACTCAAAAGCAGAACTGTCTTCAGATGAAATCTTGAGCCACCTCTCTTGATCTGACCCAGCATGTGAATCATCTCTTTATCCAGCGTTTACATGGTGTATACACTACCAACCTGTTAGTTGCTTAGTGACCATCTTGTTTATCAGATCAGCTGTTACTGTATTGCAGTGCTTGTATTCAAATAATCCTTATATAGCAACCTAATGCTGCGTCACCATGCCTGTCATCTCACTTCATCTCACCATGTAGGCATTGAACCATCTCCCATTACAAGAAGAGGAAGGCTGAGTATAGGACAATGAGATATTTTGAGGGAGACTACCCTCATATAACTTTTATGACACTATATTGTTGTATTTTATTACTCATTGTTATTAATCTCTTACTATGCCTAATATATATACTGAACTTTATCCGCAGCATGCATGTATAAGAAAAAACACATTATATATAAGGGTTTAGGACTCTATGTAATTTTAGGCATCCCCTGGGGGGTCTTAGAATGTATTCTCCATGAATAAGGGTGACTAAAGTTTATAATACATATGTATACATTTAACGTATCTATCTTGAACATATGTGTAAGACTTTCTATGTTTATATATTCATACACATACACAAATGGAGAGGACAGAGAGAAGATAGAAGTCATCATTTAGTCAAAAAGTCCTTAGTGAATGTGTTTTTCCATATAAGTGAATTTTTTAGCCAACTGCAACTTAAGTATCAAAATATTTTTAGTTAAAGCCATTTTTCATGGAAATATTTCTAAAATGAGATAATCCCTATAAAACACGTGGCACAGACCCTGGCACATAGCACTCAATAAATGTTAATAAAATGTATTATGTAAGTCCCTGCATTAGGAATCAGAGGAAATAGAGTAGAATTTGACTTCTCTTGATGGCCCAAGGTCATCATAAACATTAATTATTTAATGGAGCTGTGAGCACAGGAACATCTTGGGAATGACTAGGCATTGTGGGGCTTGTCCCTGCATAAAACAGCCCCAAATGTGAGGCATGGCTAATGCTGGGATGTAGTCAGCTCAGCTCCTCCCTCCCTGGCTGTCATTCTGTCACTTCTTCTGGCTGTCAGTGTGCCTGCCCTGGCCATCCCGACTTCACCCCCAGCTTCCCACCACTAATTGTCTATGAGCTGAGACTCTGCCCCCTGTGGATCTTAGAACTATATTCTGACAAATGCATTCAGTTTCTCTAAGCCTCAGTTTCCTATTTGTCCAGAAAATCTTGAAGTTTCTAGCTTTAAAATCAATAAGTCTATTAAAGAGTTCAGTAACATTCAAAGTGAAAGCAGGGGTCTCCAGTGATTTGGGGCTTGGGGTTCCATTTAGCATATTTCTGATAGTATTCTAAGGAACTGAACATTGATCAACTCCTGGTGATTAAAAACTTAAAATATTATTAGATTTTCAAAGCAAAGAAAATAGCAGCAAAAATCAGAGCTCTATCAGAGTCATGCTATAGTGATGGTGTTGCTTGATAATAGATCCAGGGCTGTTTGCAATCAAATAAGACTTGGGTGCATTCTTCTTCTATCAATGGGCCTGGGCCTTCCCCCATGAGAAGACGAATTCATGGGGGGATAGAGGGAGCTCAGATGCAGAGGATTTGGAGCAAAAGGGTCCAAGTTCTGATTAACTATGTGATCTTAAACTGATCACATAACCTCTCTGTGTTTCAGTTTCTCTATCTGTACATCTGGGATCACAATACTTGCCTCATAGGATTGTTGTAAGGATTAAATACAAGAATATCTCTGTTAGTTTTCTGGGTCTGCTATAACAAAGTACCACATACTGGTTTGCTTAAATATGACATTTATTTTCTCACAGCTCTGGAGGCTGGAAGTCCAAGGTCAACATATCAGTAGGTTTGGTTTCTCCCGTGGCCTGTCAGCATGCAGAAGGCCATCTTCCTGCTACAATGTGCTTGCACTGTCTTTTCTCTGCATGAGTAAGTATCTCCTTGTGTGTCCAAATTCCCCGTTTATTAAAAAAAAAAAAAAAAAAAAAAAAAAGACATCAGTCTGATGGAATCAATTCCTGCCCATAATGGACTAATTTTAACTTAATTACCTCTTTATAGGACCTATCTCCAAATATAGTTACTTTCTGAGGGATTGGAGATTACAGCTTCAACATATGAATTTGGGGGAAATACCATTCGGCCCTCAACACTACCCATGAAAATACTTTGAAAATGCCTTATACATGGGAGATATGGCTGCTGTATACCTGGGGCACAGAGAGACCTTGACAAATATGACGATAATGGATGTGCAGGGGCTCACAGAGAATAAGCCAGGGTGATTTTCCCACCCAAACTGGAAGCACTGAGATGGTCATTTTAACTGGACAGCTGGCCATCCAGCTGTGTCCTTTTAGCAGTGATTTCTTGTGTATTTGCCATATGCCAGGCACGGAACGAGGCAATCTGAGGGTTTCAGGGTCTCACCTGGTATGATCTGCTTCTCCAGAACTGAGTCAGGATGTGGAGCAAAGTCCTCCTGTGGCTCATCCTCCTCCTAAGCACATGCTATACACCATGCATGGGGTGCTGGGTGCCTTCATAGACATATGCCTCTTAGGGGCACAATATACCACTTAGGGCTGCTCAGGAATAGAAAGAACTAAAGTTACAGAACTAAGAATCAGGTACACACATATCAATGGGAGAGGCTTCTCTTAGAAACTGCTCAAGGTTTAAGGGATGTTGTGGTTTGGATACGTGGTGTTTCTCAAAAGCTCGTTCATGATACAATGAAAGAATGTTCAGAGGTGAAATGATTGTGAGAGTCATAACCTAATCAGTGGACTTATATGGATTAACTGGTAACTGTAGGCAGGTAGGGTGTAGTTAGAGGAAGCAGGTCACTAGATTTGTGATTCGGTGTTTATCTTTGGTCCCTGGTGAGTGGAGCTCTCTTTGCTCCCTGGTCCCCATGTCCTGGGCTGCCTTCCACCATGATGTTCTGCCTTACCTTGAGCCCAGAGCTGTGGAGTTGACCTACCACAGACTTAACCTCTGAAACCATGAACCGAAATAAACTTTTCCTCCTCTAAGTCGTTCTCATATTTTGGTTACAGCAATGAAAACTAACACAGAGACAGTTTGAGGTTTTGTTACATAGACTGTCACAGTTCAATCTATAAGGCCAACATAAGAGCAATCACAAAGGTTGGAAAGATACAATAAACAAATAAAAATACTTAGAAACTAGAACGGATCGCGTAATTGCTATATTGTGTCTTATTCTGTGAGTCCAAGGGATTCGGAATAAAATATTCACAAAGAAGAGTGTAGGTCTACCTCTAAGGAAGACATAGCCATGCTCTTCTCTGTAAATGGTAAGTAACCCTCTTGCCTCAGACCTAACCCTCACCTCAGACTGAAATTGCCTTTGTGATTTTTCTATGCAAGAGGAAGATAAGATTAGCCCAAATTTCAACTACTGTTAGGAATACTAAACTCATTGTACCATCTCATACTCAGAACTATATCTTTGGTTTCAAGAAACGTTCACAGCATTAGGTAAAATTGAAGTGTTTGTTAACTTCTTAGGGGTTTGGTTTATGAATGTGGTCCTTAGACCACCAGAAAAGCATTTCTCAGTTTCTATGCTCTCATGAAACATGCTTAAGACCGGGTTGTCTACACATCTAACTAGAAGTTCATGTGCTGATTGGTGGAATTTTTTCACAACATGCCCACATACCTTATGTTTATGTGAGTAGGTGGGAGATGCTGATGTTCCATCAAGACATAATGGGTGGTGTCAGAGTGGAGGAAACAGAAACTGTCATAAGAGCTTTTAACACTGAATTCTGATTCATTGTTAAAACACGGGAAGACAAGCTAGGTGTGGTGGCACATGCCTAGAATCCCAGCAACTCAGGAGGTTAAGACAGGAGGATCACAAGTTTGAGGCCATCCTGGGCAACTGAGAGAAACTTTCTCAAAATAAAATTTAAAAAGGATTGGATATGTAGCTTAGTGGTAAAGTGCCGCTGGGTTCAATCCTCAGTATACCCCCCATACACACACACACACGCACACACACACACACACACACACACACAGAGTTCACTAATGAAAGTGCTGGACTTTAGAAAAATCTTAGTAAGTAATAAGAGTCTGATCAATATCTACGGAACTGAACCAAGATGTAACTATATTTTTAACTGGCTAAATTATCTTATGACAACTGGAAAATAATATACATATATATGTAAAGTGTATATATATATATATATTTTAATTCAAAATCACATACCTCAATACTCCTCTCTAAACATCCTGATAGATTTATTATTTATTTGGAAGTTAGTCTGATAAAATTCCTTATACAAAAATGGATTAAGTTGAAATACATGTTTCAACTTAATTTCTGAAGAGGGTTACAGTTTGCAGAGAAGAACATGGCTATGTCTTCATTAGAGATAGACCTACACTCTTCTTTGTGAATATTTTATTCCGGATCCCTTGGACTCATAGAATAAGACACAATATAGCGCATAAACTTAATTTAAAATAATCCTGTATTTTTTTTCACTCTTTATGGATAGGTAGATAGTTTGGCTGATTGGTTGGTTGGTTAGATGGTTGGTTATTTGGTTAACTCTAAGTAAATCTTCAGAAGTGAACCCAACACTCCCCACTAAGACCCACCTCCCAACACTTCTACTTTGGGGACAACCTTCAATGTGCATTTTACTGGAGACAAACATTCAAACCACAGCATTCACAGAAAAACGTAGCTATTAAATATCAAAACAAAAGTCTCATAGAAGACATTTACATTAAATCTAGGGTCAAAGCACCCCTCTGAGCCTCAAAATACAAATGAGCAGGGACCTAGTATCATCCAGAGCCACAAGACACACTCAGGATCGTTGGCGGCCACGTAGGGGAAACAGGCGGAGGCCAAGCGAATTCCTCCAGGGTATCCAGGGACTTCCCTGGTGACTTCCAGACTAGAAGTGTTTTTTGAGTAAACAGTTTTTGATTAAAATGTCTGGAATGATTTGCTTTTGTCCTTGCCCTGCAGAATGCAGGGCTGCTGTTGTTGTTATCTTATGGGAATCCTAGGAAAATTAAAGCACCTTCTTCCCTTATTCTTTCAGCCAGGTCGTGCCCTACAATTTTTTAAACCCAAAACTCACCTCCCAAGGAAAGCTTTTTATATTTGATCCTTCCAGATTAATTGCTTCCCCAGGATGACCTGCCTCCAGTTCTCATATGCCTCATTCCCACTGAATTAATTTCTTCTTGCCAAGATTTTGTGCTTTTTCCCAGTTGAGTCTGCTCAGTAAGCTGAGACATTCTCAAAGAGAAGGGTTTTTCCCCCTCCAGGATCACCCGCTGTGTCTGTGACACATGAATCCAGGTGACGTGTGACAGGGCTGAAAGACAATGCAGATGCGGTCTCTGTGAGATTTCTGACTGCCCATCAAAGTGCCCCATATTGATTTAAAACGATGAGACAATCACTAAAGAAAACCAAAGTCCGGCTAATTAATCCTGAGGAAAGTATTGCAACCGTGCACAGTAAATTTTCCAACAGCTTTTCTTTTTTGAAATAGAGCTTTCAGCGCTTTTTAATTTCAAAAACAAAATTATTTCTAGGTGAGCCAACATTCTGAGCACATTTTCAGTAGCCCATTCTGAGTGTAATTGGTACCTTGGCTAAAGGAGAGAGGGGAGCAGGATATTATGCAAACCTGCTTGACCAAGCACATTTTACAAGGCTGTCCTCCCACGTGAAGGGAAATATATAATACTGATTTGCGATTTAGGTACTAATTAAAGCGCCTAGCTAATGAGCCATCTTTTCCAAACAGCTACAAAGCCCTCTTTCTGTCTCAAATAGGTTTCACCCCCCTTCCCAGGAGAGGAAGAGGAGAGTACCAAAGATGTGCCATTAATACTTTTTTGCAAGTCTTTTGAGTATTCACTCTTAAAATTGTCTGGTGTCACTATGTAGCCATGTAATTAGAGTGCTTAAAAATTAATTGGACTTCTAATAATGAGCAGATTTATAGTCGATCAAGGTGACTATTTAAAAGAAAAGGAGTCTGCCTCTCAACTTGGTGATGATAATGATCTTCAGAGGCAGACTGTGCACGGTGCTGTTGCACATCTGACGGCTGCTTTTTTCTTCACTGATGGGAAGTTAATCACTCAACACGCCCCAGAGAAACCAGGGTCTTTAATGGCTCATGCAAACTTCACAGAAAATAACAAATTGAAATAGTGAATTGCCGGTATAATGCACTTCCCTGGAGTCAGATGGTCAATAAGTATTTATTGAGCAGCCGCCACTATAATTGGGGTGCACATTAAAAACCAGAATTTATTACCCACTCATCAGAAATCTCACTTTACTGGGGAGGCACTGTTACCAGTTAGATAGACAAATCATAGTTCATGCTTCCCATGAGGCAAAAGAAGACTTTAAGGAAAAACCGCAGGACATTACTATTTGTTTTGTGCTCTTCACTAACAGACAGTCGCTCAGCACACAGGTCTTTCTTTGTATGTTCCTCTTGCAGTTCTGAAGAAGCTCAAAATCTAACACTTCAAAAATCACAAGTCACGCCCCAGTGGTCTCCTTCTAAACTTGGTTTCCATCTTTTGCCAGTGAAGCCCTCTGTTCTGATGCTAGGGTGAAGCCCAGCGAGCTGGGCTGGGGAGGTGTCGATTAGAAAAGCTGCTATGTGATGTCCGCAGGCACTTTCAAGATCCCTGCGTCCACCCCTTCCAGCCCCTTTGGCTTATCCATGAAAACAGATACTACCAGGAAATAGAGGCAAGACCCCAGAACGCTCTCCCATACCACCTAGTGTCATTCAGGGAATTGGCCTTCTCTGGGCCGGGATCACAGGCTCTGTCACCAGCATCTCCATTATTCCTGGGATAGAAACCACCCCCTGGAGTTCCTGTCTGGCCTATGTGGGTCTCGGCTACACCACAGGCTCTGGGCTCCAGGCGGTCCTTCACCATCAACGCCCATCCCCAGCGCCACCTCCCCACAACAATGGAGTCATGAGCAGTAGCGGGGAGGAGAGGTCAGGGGTCACACCCCTGAATACACTCCTCAACACAGTCACCTCGTCAACAATTTCCGAAGATAATATAGTGGTCTGTATCCCCAGGCTCTGCATCCATGGATTCAACAAAGCACAGGTAAAAGATATTCAGGGGAAAAATTGTATTGGTACTGAACGTACACAGACAATATTTTGTCACAGTTTCCTAAATAATAGAGTATAGCAGCTATTTGCATATATTTACATTATATTAGATATTGTAAGTAATCTAGAATTCATTTACTATTCATTTACTATATACAGATACTGTATATGGGAGGATGTAGATTCTATGAAATTGCTGAGTTGGCCTCAAACTTACTCACACTTACAATCTTCCTTCCTTCATCTCCTGAGTCACAGGGATTACAGGTATGCACAACTGTGCCCAGCCTACACTAGTTTTATAAAGAACATCCTTGAATTTGGGTAACTACAGAGGTCCTGGAACTCTTTCCCCAAGGATACCAAAGGTTGACCATATGCTGGTTGTTAATTCATCCTCTTACCAGCTGTCAAGGCCACAATGAGAAGATGCTAGAGGGAAATGCATAACCCATTAATCTGGTTCATGTGTGGTCAGACAGGAAGGAGCACAGAGAGACAATTAGTGATCCCCAATCCTCCTCCCATGTCAGTACCTGATCTTAGATCCAAGACAGGCCTCTCTGCTTTCTGTTTTTTCCTCCAGTTCCTCCTGCAGACATCTGCAGGGGTGCCATATGGTAGAGGTAGGTCACACAGACATCTAACTTATATGTTTATCTTATAAACCTGATCATCTCCCTCTGCTTCTATGAGCAATAACTAACCATTACTCCCAGGTATGAGAATACTGCTCAAAGGGCAGCCATAGGCAGGAAGCAGGTGTCCAATTCTCTCTTTTCAAAGGCCAGGGTATATGTGGTCTGATGAATCAAGATTTCTTCTCAAAGCAAAAAACATTTATTGCCACCTGCTAGGAATCAGATCCTTAAGCTCCGTGCTTTCAATATCTGCTCAGTGCTATGGTTGGAATGTGTTCCTCCAAATTCATATGTTGGAGACTTATCCCCAAATTCGTATTTTAATGGCATTTGGAAGTGTGGACTTGGGGAGATAATTAGTATGAGACAAGGTCATGAGGATGGGGCTGATATTATGGTATTAGTGATTTTATAAGGAGAAAAACACCTGTACTAGCATTTCTGCTATTTCACCATGTGCTGCCCTCTGCCATGTCATGACGCAGCAAGAAGGCCCTCACAAGATGCTTTTGCCATGCTCTTGGACTTCCTAGTGTCTAGAACCATAAGACAAATAAACCTCTTTTATTTAGAAATCAGCCAGTCTAAGGTATTTTGTTATAGCAACAGAAAATATTCTGAGATATTTGGAATCTTTTGTTTGTTTTGTAGACAGTTTGGGTATAGAAACTCTCAGGGATGTAAATGTAGATTTGATCAAATGTCCACTTGTAATATTCAATTTATTGATTTAGCTACAATATGACTTCTAAAACATATGCACCAATATATGTAGAAATCTTAATTTTTACATTCTTTTGTTTCCTTAGTTTTATATTAACTCTTCATGTGAACATTTGACATAAGTATCTTCATTATTCCTCAACCCAAATATGAGCCTCTAACACATTTTTCTAGAGCACATCATTTTCAATTCTGTACTAATGTGAGATTATAGCTAATTTTAAATTACTATATTATACTTCCAATGGAAAGATGAGGCCAAATCAAAAGTATTCATTCTCATAATTAACTGGGATGTTGAGTTTTTCATTCATCTCACATATGATCTTCATAATTTGAATGATTACTCCTTTCTAAATTGATCTTTTAAAAGTTCCTGTAAAATGGTTTTCAATAGTTACAACTTGAGGACACAATGTCATATTAATTATTAAACTTTTGCCAAATGTCTCTCCTCCTTTTTTTTTTTAATGAGTGACTTCTTAGGTAACCTCTATACACACCCAAAGCTGACTTTTTAAGGTTCTTTCAGATTAAATTGTTGTTCAAAATAATGTAGTTATGATAACATTCCACAGTATGAATTTTGTAATGACTTAATCATAAGGTGGCTTTTTTAAAAAAGTACACTTCAGAGAAGAAAATCACTTCCCTTCAATTAGGAGATATATTGCATAGTATCTTGTTTAATCATTGCAATAGCAATCAAACTACATTATAGAAGTTAAATTTTATAACTTAATAGAATAAATCCTAGTGATTGCTAGGCACTTAAGAGCTATTTTTGGTCCAAAGAACTAGCATAATATCTAATATTATTGAGCATTTATAATGGACCCAGAACTTTTCTAAGTATTTTACATGTATTAACTCATTTAATCCATAAACTATGACTCAGATAGAGGAAGCTGAGGAACTAGGTAATTTGTTCTGATCTGAATCCAAATAGACATCAGACTCCATATTTCTTACTCATAAAGGCTAAACAACTCGTGAGAAGATAAATTGTTTTTTTCTAATAATGTCTAAAATTTCAATAGTTTTTAGCCCTGATTGCACATTATAATCATCAAGTGATCTCTGGGCTCTAACCAAGACCAACTCAATCAGATCTCTAGACTGTAGGTTTTTTGTTGCTGTTGTTTTATTTTTTAATGCCTGCCCCATGGGATTCTGACGGGCTGCCAATCTGAAAATCCTCCCTCTAGAATGATAATTCTCAAGTTAATGCACAAAGGAGTTACTCAGCAGGTTGCACACCCAAATCAAGTAAGTTCCCCTTAATGGACAATTGGAGGGATTTAAGTCATTCTGCCAATATAAAATTTGTTCTAAATCTCTGGCTTTAGAACCCAGTCGTGGTATTTGGAAGAGGTTGAGAGCAATGGCTTTGAAATTAGATGTGCTGGATTGTAGCATTGCTTTTCATCAGCTGCCTGACTTTCACAAAAGTTGAAGAACTCACCTCACCCTGCTTATTGCAAAACTTGGATATTTTCATTATTCTGACATAATTGAAGGAAGGATTAAATAAAGTCATATGTAGAACACAGCATAGCTCCAAAATTGAGCATCTACAATAAATAATTCTAAATAAAATCTTTATAAACCATGATCACCATCATCATTATCAACAACACCATCATCAGTTCCTTTAACTGAAGCAAGTGGAAAAGGCCAGATGAAGGAATAGGGTAACCATCCGAATGGAAGAGATACCAGGAGGCCATCCCAGGGAGCTGGAGCCATTGGCTATAGGAACAAAATAGGTCACAGTCCTCTCATGAAATAACCGGGGGTCTCCATGGTTAAGTTTTCTCTATAACACAAATTGGCTCTTTTGATTTGTGGAGTCATTTTAACCATACCAATAACTGTTTCTTTCTGTTTATTTATTTATTAGTTCTAATCAGTTATACATGACAGTAGAAAGCTCTTTGATTCATTGTACACAAATGGAGCAAAATTTTTCACTTCTCTGGTTGTGCATGAAGTAGAGTCACACCATTTGTGCAATCATACATATACCTAGAATAATGATGTTCTCATTCCATCATCTTTCCTACGTCTTTGCCCCCTCCTCCACTCCCCTTTGTCCCATCCAAAGTTCCTCCACTTATCCCATGCCCCTCCATATGGATTAGCATCCACTTATCAGAGAAAACATTCAGCCCCTGTTTTTTTTTTTGTTTGTTTGACATTGGCTTATTTCACTTAGCATGATATTCTCCAACTCCATCCATTTACCTGCAAATGTTTTTAATGCTGCGTAATATTCCATTGTATATATATATATACCACAATTTCTTTACCCATTCATCTATTGAAGGACATCTATGTTGCTTCACAGTTTAGCAATTGTGAATTGTGCTGCTATAACCATTGAAATGGCTGCACTACTATAGTACGCTGTTTTTAAGTCTTTAGGATATAGAATAAGGAGTGGGATAGCTGGGTCAAAAGGTGGTTCCATTAAGAGTTTTCTAAGGAATCTCCTACTGCTTTCCAGATTGGTTGCACCAATTTGCAGTCCCACCAGCAATATATTAGTGTGCCTTTTCCCCCACATCCTGGCCAACACTTACTGTTGCTTGTATTCTTGACAATTGACCTTCTGATTGGAGTAAAATGAAATCTTAGAGTAGTTTTGATTTGCATTTCTCTAATTACTAGAGATGTCGAGCATTTTTTCACATATTTGTTGATCGATTGTATTTCTTCTTCTGAGAAGTGTCTGTACAGCTCCTTAGCCCACTTATTGATTGGGTTGTTTGGGTTTTTTTGATGTTAAGCTTTTTGAGTTCTTTATATGTCCTGGAAATGAGTCCTCTTTCAGATGTGCATGTGGCAAAAATTTGCTCCCAAAATGTAGGCTCTCTCTTCACCTCATTTGTTTCTTTTGCTGAGAAGAAGCTTTTTAGTTTGAATCCATCCCATTTATTGATTCTTGATTTTATTTCTTGCACTTTAGGAGTCTTGTTAAGGAAATGGGGGCCTAATCCAACATGATGAAGATTTGGGCCTAGTTCTTCCTCTATTAGGCACAGGGTCTCTGGTGTAATTCCTAGGTCCTTGATCCACTTTGAATTGAGTTTTGTGCATGGTGAGAGATGGGGGTTTAGTTTCATTTTGCTGCAAATGGATTTCCAGTTTTCCCAGCATTTTTTTGGGAAAAGCATTTTTTGAAGAGGCTATCTTTTCTCCAATGTGTGTTTTTGGTGCCTTTGTCTAGTATGAGATAACTGTATTTATGTGGGTTTGTCTCTGTGTTTTCTATTTTGTACCATTAGACCAAGGACTGTTTCTTACTTGCATTATTTACCACCCAAAAAACTTTTCACTGAATACCTACAATGATCAAGGCAGCATGAGAAATCAGAAAAAAGGAAGATGGCATCCTGCACACCAATACTGTCTACTAGGAGAGATAACATATGGATGTAATAATGACAATCAAGCTTCTCGGTGTAAGCCACGGAAAGAGCTGGAAATAAAACACTGAGAGAATTCAAAGCAGAAAGGCGTGACTTTTAGCCAGGGGGGTCAGGAACACTTTCATGGAGAAGTGGCATTTGAGCGAGACATGGTAGAGAATGAGGGATTTTGAAGGGGAAAGAAAAGAACAGAGAATTAAACTCAGAGAATCAAGGAAGCCCTTTCTGGGAGGGCCTCTTAAGAATATTGGTTCTGTTGGTTAGTGTTAGGTTAATGAGAGAAGTAGTGAGGAAAGGCAGATAAAGTGCCCAGGTGTTTCACACTTGGCCTCTTTGCTCTAGATCCACAGCCCATCACCCCCTCTTCTGTTCAGTAGCACGCTGAAGCCCTCTGCAGCTGTCTGCATTTCCCACTCTAGACCCTGCTGGCCTACAATGGGGTTTGCCCATGGGAGGGGGCCAAGGTGTGAGACCCAAATCAGTAAGAAAGAGACACCAGGTGTGTCTACAATCCTCTCGCCACCTGTAGCCACCTCTACCACATCTCCAGCTCCCAGTAGGCAGGGGCATGGTGCCTCCAGGGTCTACCTGTGACGCCAGCCCTGTGCTGTGGTTAGCACTGGCTCCTCTTTTCGTTTCTCCACACAAGGAACAGCAGTGACTTTCTGCTCTTACCAAGCACTTACCAGCATAACAGCTTCACTGTGTAATAGTGCTTGGTATTCCCTGGATGTTAAACGTTTTGAGTCACTGTGTTATTTGGACCCTGATAAAGTCAAATGTTTATGTAACAAGCAATAAATAAATATCAATAAATCCCCTAAAGTTTTTAAGAACAAGAGTAATATGATGGGAGTCTTGTTTTGGAAAACAAAAGTCTGTCAGAATGGAAATAATGGCCAAATCTAAAACCTTCTTTCCTTCCTTTCTATGGTAGGAGTACCTCGGTATGGCCTTGAATTCTTGTTATTGTTTACATAGGAGACTCATGATTTGTTTCCATCCCAAAAAATTACAGGATGTGGTTTCTTCAAACGTTGCTTCTGATCCATTTCTCTTCATTCTCCCTTTCTGAAATGCGTTCAGTCATATGTTGGGTCTTCTCATTCTTTATTTTATGTGTTTTACCTTCCATTTCATATTTGACATACATTTGTGAGACTTTTTATAATCTCATCTATAGCCCTCAACTCAAAATCTGATATTATTTTTAATTAGAATTACGTGTGTGTGTACATGTGTATATATATATTTCCCCACAACATCTGTGTCAGGAACGAGGCTATCATGACATTGACAACAGGCATAACAAAGTTCTCATCTGACTTTCCATCATTATTAAGCTAATAAAATGTTCCCAGCAATAATTTCCCCTAATTCTTTGCAAGAACTTCTCCCAAATGAGTGAAATGAAAAAATTTCACTCATCGATGGGGTCTGTTCAATCTCAGCATCACATCCCTGGGCTGCAGGAATGGCGCATAGTCCAGGCCAATCCAATCATGGTTCCTAATCCTATTCCTCACAGTAATTGGTTTATGAATAGGATCAGTTCTTCACTTGGTTAATTCTTCATTTTTCTAAGTAGAATTAGTGGTTAAAGTTCTCTTTCTTCTTGGGAAAGGGCTGGCAAACTTTTTCTTTAAAGAATCAGATAAGAAATGCATAGCTTTTGCTGGCCAAGGGGCATAATTGAGAATATGATAAAGGTACCTTGAAGAGAGAAAACATATTTCTACACAATTTTATTGAAAGATCAAAATATAAAAGATGAATACTTTTTTTGTAGTACAGGTTTGTTAATGAGACCAATAGAATTGGGGGGAGGATTTTGCTTATTTTGTATTCAAATGATCAACATCAATTGCAAATGTTCATCTATTAATGCTGATTTGTAATGCGATGTTATGTATTTTGTCACTGGAAATGAAAATAAAGTCAGAGGACCTTGGTTCTGAGGCAGGTTCTAAGGCCTCTCAACATGTCCCAGTGCCCGTCTTTGAGGCATTGTTTTCTGAGTTCTGATGGAACTAAGTTTTTTCACACAGACAGGTACAGCAAAATATGGATATAAATCCATGAGCATATGAATATTCTGAGAATATTCATTGCTTGGGAGGCATTTGTAGAAGACCATTGACTTCTTCTATTGAAATGTGCTGTTTAGTACAACATTACTTACAGAGTAATCATTTCCAACTGAAGGTTAGGTGGAAACTCCTCAACTACACAGTAAAAAATATTTTGAAATATGGAACTCCCTTGTATTGAGTTCTGATAAACTCTGTTAGAACTGCACCTTTAATTCAAAGAATATATCTGCTGCAAATTCGTGGGAGAAACAAATATATCTTTTCTTACTTTAAGTATGACAGTGTGAAATGCATGTTATTAGTTGTTATTGAATGGTTTTACCACAGCTTAAGTTTTGTGTGAATGTTTTGTTTTACCTTACAATTTGGGGAAGAGTTCATTAGGAAACATTATCAAGTCTGTGGCAGAAGCTAATTTCCAAAGCTATTCAATGCTTGTTAATGGGTTTAAGTGAAATTCTTTTTGCTCAGAAATTTAATGTCAGTCCTGAACTCCAAAAATTGCAATCAAATATTCCCACTGGTAATCCATTGAACTTGTTGTAGGGACAAACGAGGCAAGGCACCGAAGACAGCAGGAAACAGTTTAATTTGGCTGCAGCCAGGTTCAGTGGGCACAGCTTTTGCTGTAATCAATCAATCCCCTGAACCCCGAGTTCAGGGAGTTTCAGGGTTTTATACCCAGCATGTAAGGGGAGGGGCTCAGAAGTTCACAGTCTGCAGAAGTTCACATAAAAGCAGCTTTTGCTTTCACTGTTTTGGGCAAGTTAACCCTTCAAGGACCACACCTGAGAAGGGGAGAGCCTCTTCTCCCCTCTCTCTCCTCCCCTGCCAGCTGTTACCATGGAGCCCGATTGTAACTTATCTTAAAAATGTAGAAATCTCTGTGAAGCCCAGCTCAAGGCCAGAGGCCTTGTTTTCATATTTCTAAAAACTACTATCCTGGATACATGTTTGTGAAAAACTAGTAAGGGGGTGTCCAGCACCTGGAGTGCTGGTATCTTCCCGGCCAGTGGCCAAGTAAATAGGGCGACAGGAAAATAGGAAGTTTATCTACATTGAACTCTTTTGCAGAGACTCTTTTTCTGACAGTCCTAAAATCAGCCATGGTGAAGATTTCTGGAGAAGTCCAATTAAGACTTTTCTGTGGAGAAAGGGGGTACCACTTCAAACTGATGTATGGTGGGGCAAGCAGGTATATTGTAGGGGTGAAAGGAAATTTCCATTCTGCTCTCTGAATGCTTGCTGGGATAAAATGCCAAAGATAGATCAAATAGGAGAAAAGACATATAAACTGGCTGTGGTTAGCCCAACAGGGTAGATCATGTCCACTTCTTATAAGAGTAGTTCATGACACATAATCTACTGTTTTCCACATATAACTGCTGAAAATAATATAATGAGTGACCTTAGGCTTTAAACACCTTGTACGTTCACAAGTTTTGTAAATTTGTTGAAACCAAATTGTCTTCCTCCTCCACAGATATTTTTTTACCACCATCAGACTGTCTTAGCAGATTCCGCTTCAGGATGTATCAAAAGAGTGTTTTTTCCAACCTCTCTGACAACATTCTCATCATTCTTCCATACAGATTATTTTTTAAAAAGGAGTTAATTCTTCAATCACTTCCACTTTACCACTGTTACAGTTTGGATCTGGAATACCCCCCAAAGATTCGTGTGTTGAAGTCTCGGTCCCCAAGGTAGCAATGTTCGGAAGTGGGGCTTTTAGAAGGTGATTGGATCAGGAGGCGGCTGAGCTGATTAATGGATTAATACATTCATAATTTGGGGCATTATGGTGGGAGGGTGGGTAGAAACTTTAGGAGGAGAGCCCTAGCTGAAGAGAGTGGATCCTTGGGGATGTGTCCTCGGGAAATAAATATTTTCCCTGGCTCCTTCCTCTCTCTCTGCTTCCTTGCTTCCGTGAGGTGAGCAGCTTTGCTCTGCCACACCCTTCAGACATAACGCACTGCTTTACCCATCCCATAGTCCGGAGCCAGCCAACCATGGACCGAAATCTTTCCTCCTCTGTTTTTCTCAGGCATTTTGTCACAGTGACAAAAAACTGAATAACACTACTAATTTTCTGCATGAACTACAACAGCTAAGCAGTATCAGTATCTTTTGATGATTCTTCAAGGATTGGCTCTTGAAGAAAACCACATTTGCCTTGTTTTTAAGTGACTTGCTGTTGTTCCAAACATCCCACCTCAGTAGGGAAGCCAATTCTCACCAAAAGACTAAAAGTTTTCAGTGAGTTTATCATCTCTGGACATGTCTTTGGATATTGTAATAAGATATGATTTTATTAATTACCATGGATAAATAACTTAAAAATAAGCCATTTGGAAACTTACTTTGCTACCTTATTTTCATTTTTGTGAAGAACTTCTGCTTGACATCTTGTTTTAAATGATTTTTCTAATTTTTTTCACCTTCCTGGTGAACCGGGAATATTACTATGATTGCTTAATCTAATAATGTCAACCTATGTCGTATTCATTTAGCACAGCTACAGTGTCATTGAATAATGAACAATAATGGTTTGCTCTCTAATCCAATAAAATAATACAAATTTCTTCTATTTCTCAAAAGTGTGACATCCAAAGTCCACTGATCTACTGTGATATAAAGAATATGCACTGGTAATAGAAAGTAAAATGTCATGGCATTGTGATCTCTGTGGCAACTGAAATACTGTTGAGTTACAATGGTGTCATTGGTATTTGAGTGTGCTCAGCAACAAGGCAAAATGACCAGAGTGTTACATATAATCTGTCACAACTACTCATCTCTACCTTTGTAGTACGAAAGCAACCAAATACACAGATGTGGCTATGTTCTCATAAGACAGATGGGCACGGAAGTGTGAAATCTCTCTATATATAATTTTCATGTCAAAAATATTATTCTCCTTACGATTTTTTAATCACTTAAAAAGCAAAACTATTCTTGGGCTGTAGGCCATACAAGAATAGGAGACCCACAAACTAGCTTGTTGACTCCTATATGGTAGTCATGGGACTCCCTGAGACATGTTTCCCTCCTTTGAGGGATAAATACCTCTCCATCTAGCATTAGAGGGAATTATGCCAATGCCCAAAGAGAAGCAGAGATGTGTATCTGTGAGAAGGAGCAGGGATGGGGAGCAGAAGAGGGAGGGAGTGTGGAGGTGGGGAGAGTTATTGAGCTCCCAGTCTAGGTCTGAGTCCTGACTACCCAGTTTCTATTGTTCTTCCTTGATTTTATTAATTATCCTGGCACCCTTCTTTCTCAGTGGCACACCAGGTTGATTTTGTCATTTGCAACTGTAAATTTCCTAAAAAAACAACTGAATTTATCAACTGCCAGTTTCCCGAGACTGTGCTTCTCATATGCTAAGAGGCACTTAGCAGCATCACACCCGAGGGTTCCATTATAGAATCTGATGAAAAACTGATTAAAGGCTGAGGAGAGTCTGTGACATTTCTCTTAGTGATGACATCCTTCTTGCACCTACTACTAAATCACAACCGGTATTTTTGCAGTATCTGCTGTTTGTGACAGTCCTTATCAAGTGATGTGACATATTTCAAAACAGGTATTTCCTTCTTCACCAGCCAAGGCAGTTGTCAGCATGCCTTAACATTGCATTTACTGTATGATGTTTTTGTTTCTGAAAACAGAAAAAAAAAAAAAAGGAGAAAATTTTTAGGAAAGTTCAGAGTTAACTGAACTACCTGTGAAGGAGGTTACTGAAATCAACCAATTCCACTAATTGTTAGAGTTGTCATTGTTCTCAATCCAACATTGATCTCACAGGTTTGAAAAGACACACTTTGCCACTATATATTTATTAAGAGTAGGTTATTCTGAATTAAAACCCTAATAAAGCCAACACAAATGACTGTAATAATGATTAATGTTTATTGAGTGTCCATTAGGCGACAGGGCCTGCATCACTTTACATAAAATATCCCTAGCCCTCTGAAAGTCATGTGTTATTCAACATATCTTGCAGATAGATGTAGGCTCTGGGAGGCTAAGTAACGTGTCCAGAGCCATATCAGTTGCAAGCTCAGAGATGGAATCTGCAGTCATCTGACCTCAAGTATTAAACATTGTTCCATTTTCTCCTTGTCTTGCAGTGTGGCTGCTAGCCACCCTTGGTAGGGGAATGCATAGGTCTCTGTTACATGAACATTAGTCTGAATTAGTAAAGAAGTCTAAATGTTTTCTCATGCCAAAGTAAGTATAAACATCCTTTTTCATGGCAACAGAAGACACAAAATATGGTGATTTAAAAAATACTTGAATGTGGCAGGCTATCCCCAGTGCAGTTAGGTTTCTCAGCTGTGGCATTAGATGCGGTCACATTGTTGTGCACATCACCATCAGAATTTTTTCATCATTCCAAATTGAAATTATGTATTCATGAAACACTAATTCTCCATGCACCTTCCCCCAGCTCCCTACAACCACCATTCTACTTTCTGTTGCTATGAACTTGATGTCTCCTTATTGCTCATACATGCAGAATCATACAGTATTTGTCCTTTGGCTTTATTTCACTTCTATATAATGTTTTTAAGGTATCCATGTTGTAGCATGAGCCAAAATTTTTAGGCTGGTTAATATTCATTGTATGTTTATACCACATTATCTTTACCCATTCAACAGTTGGTGGACACTTGGGTAATATCACTTTATTTATGTTTATAAATTCACTTAGGAATAGCTCTTCTGAAGTTCTTCTTTTCCATTGTACATCTCCCTCCAAGCAAGCTCAGCATTCAGGAACAGCTGCTCTTCACATGGGAAGGAAGAAGGCCCTGAATTTTCTTGAGCCGCTATCTCATTGATGCATCTTGCTTCCCCTTAAAGCTGTGTATTAAACTAAGCTCATGGGTCCTTACGATGAACCAAATGATAACCATTTTCAGTGAATGTTCTGCCCTGTCTCCTTCCATACTCTGTTTTATGTCCGTATATTGCTTTGTCCCATCCCCCATTTATGATGGAGATTCCCGACCATCATGGAATCTTGGCTTTGGTTTTTATTTTTAATTTAAAACTAATGGTCACGTTGCATATGAAGTATGCCAATCAAGGAACTGACATATGTCAGTTCTGCACATATGTCCAAATGAACGTTGTCCTTTAAAATTATCACCTTCTCAAAATGCCTGTGGATTTGTCTTTCCAGGTATTCTATGTGTTTTGGTAGTTTTGTGGTGATTACCTCTTTCCCTTTTTGACTCAATTCAGTCACATCCCACCTTCTGCTGACTGACCTTGACTTTTTTGACAGTGAAGTGGCAGTAGAGGACAAGAGAAAGGACACTACTTCATGTAGGTTTTTGTTTGCATTGTTGCCCACCAGAAAGTACCTAAGTCCGTCAGGATTGTGTATGGAAACCCCAATCAGAATAAGTCTGTTATAGTTTCATAGTTCCCAGTGCATACAGAGAAGTCATTTTCTTTCTATCTTCTCTTTTACCTTCTCATTTTACACCATTCCCACTTCTGGCTGTATATACATACAGCAGTACAGGTTGTGCATTGACCAAAGGCACAATATCATAGAAACATACATAGATATTTACTATGACAATTTCCTGCAGATGGAAGTAGAGTGTATTGAATAGAAGAGCCATTTTTTCTTTCCTATGAAAATGTCATATAAAGCCTTTCAAAAACCCTGCTTCTAAAGATCCTGTTGTGTGCATGCACATGCTCCCATAACTTAAGACGTCATAAGATCTGAGAAGTATGACTTGGTAGTGGCTGATACCTAATCCACAATTAATTAATTAATACACTACTATCTATCACATAGTGCTCTGAGCAAAGCTCTGAGCAATGGGTTTTGTTATTGTTGTTGTTTTGTTTTTGCTTTTTGTTGTTATTATGTGTGTGTTGTACTGGGGTTAAGCCCAGGGGTGCTTTATCAGTAAGCTACCTCCCCAACTCTTTTTAACTTTGAGTCAGGTTCTTGCTAAGCTGCTGAGAGGCCACTAAATTGCTAAGTCTAGCCTTGAGCTTGTGATCTTCCTGCCTCTGCCTCCTGAGTCATTAACATTATAGGTATGTGCCACCATGACCATCCCAAGTTGGTTTTGGGGACTCAAGTTAATGGGTTCTAACCCTCCTTTGACTATTTTAGTCCATAATACAAGACTGGCCTTAGATTAGCTATGGCCAAAATTTGCCTCCAAAGTTCGATGTGAAGACTTTTGATCAAAATCATTTCTTCCATTGTTAGTTGTTAGTACTTAAAATTCAATGTTACGGTTTGGATATGAGGTGTCCCCTAAGCTCTACAGGAGTGTTCAGAGGTAGAGGGACTGGACTGGGAGCTGCCACCTAATCCGTCCATCCTAGTCTTGGATGGACTGACTGGTGACTGCAGACAGGTAAGGCATCAATGGAGGAGGTGTGTCACTGGGACACAACCTGGACAGGTGTTCTTCCTGTGGCCCCATGCCCCCACCTCTTGCTCTTTGTTTTCTGACCCCACCATGAGTTGAGTACCTTTCCTCCACTGGGCCCTTTTTCCATGATGTGCTGCCTCATCTTGGGACTAGAGCAATGGAGTTGGCCATCTATGGCCTGAGACTCTAAAACCATGAGCCCCCAATAAATTTTCCCCATCTAAGTTGTTCTTGTTGGGTATTTTTTGTCACGGTGAAGCAAAAGCTTATTAAAACATTCATCATAAAATTTCTGAATTAGACAGACCTTTAGATGAAATCAGAAATACTAAAAACAGTCATGTCCTCCAGTCCTGACTCTCCTTGCCTCACTCATGCAGGCATTGCCAAATCACTACACTTTCCCACCACCTATATGATGGAGATTTTCCTGCCTCTGAGCTTCATAGCCTCTATGTTTCTAAAGAAAATGGCATGCATTTGAAATTTATTTGCCTACTTTGGATTCTAGTCCAGGAGTCTCATTAAAATGCAAACACTAGAAAGGAAAAGTACCATTATTGTTCATTGAATAATATCTCCAACTGACACCCCAGCATGAAATATGAGAATCCTATTTGATTAATCTTTGACCCTTTTGATCTCTACAATCAACCAGAACTTCTAGTGTTCTGCTTCTGAAATAACGCTCCAATTTATTTCCATGCCCTTTCCACCATGGCTAGGAGCTTATTCCTGCTCCTGTCCACCTGCCCTGTTGTACCAGCCTTCTATGCCAGGTTCCTGTCCTATCCTGCCTTGCCCTGTCCAACAACTTGCCTGCACAGTGGGAGTTTGGGACCTGTGATTGATAGTCACACCCCACTATCTTAGAAGACCAGACTCTTATCCTGATAAATCTTATGACCCTATTTTAAGGTTGACAAGAAGGACTTTTAGGGAGGAAGCTAGATATGCTTAGAAAGATGCTTTAGTTCGCAAGTTAGGTGAGAACAATAAGTTAATTAGGAATGGACTAAACAAGGAGAGACAAACTGACCCACAGAAATAGACAGGAATTCCAGGATTGGGATGGGATGGAAGGTCGGGGGAGGAGCAGAGAAGAAAGGAGAGGAAAGGTCTGTGTGTGTGTATGTAGGAAGAGGGGTGGAAACCTGAACAGATGCCATTCCAAGTGGTGATGTAGCCAAACACTCAGGTGACACTGGTATGCATGTGTACTAGAACTGGACAATTTGGTAAATGGATGGCAGATGGTAGGAGCCAGGTTTCTCACCACTGAAACGAGAAGTTGTGGATATGCAAGGAGAAGGCCAGAATGACGCCTGTGGCAATAGAATCGTATTAGAAACAACAGCAAGAATTCCTGTGCATAGATACAGATGGTTACCTATAGAAATAGCTATGGAGCTGTGTATCAATGTATGTTTGCACACACATAGATTTTACTCTGCTCTATTAGCCAACACGGCCGAGAAGCAATGACACCCCAGTAGTGCCAGCACACCTCACTTTAGATCACGGCTGCTAATAGCACTTTCCAGAAAAATGGAACCAGGGATTCTTAGAGAAATAGCTGGTTCTAGGACTGGGGCAGAAAATATATAAGATAAGCTTGGAGAATTTTATAGTAATAAAAAATAAAAGAATACCTAAAAACAAAGAAAAAGAAAAAAAATCCCACAATGATTAGCAGTTTTTCAAAGGGAAAAGGAGCCAACTGAAAAAACTCCCAATAAGAAAAGCTGAAACAATCTGAACAGAATAATAAATATATTACTATATTTTAACTTGAAAGTATAAAATAAATATTCATGAGTTCATATTGACACAAATGACTAATTAATAAAGGGAGAGAAGAACTAAACCCCTGGGCGGTAGAATTCCAAGTAATTTATGTACATTTCTCACCCATGAGGAGAGCATCCCTCCCTACAGATATGGGGGCTGCAGAGTGAGTGTTCTTCCAAAGAGTACAGCATGGAAGAAGGGAGAGTGACTTTGCAGTGGAGAAACCTAAATTGGGTCAAGGTCACTTCAAGGGCAACATCAAAATCACAGATCATGTTGATAATGTGAACCCTGGATAGGAAGTGATGAAAATCCCATAAATGCAAGATGTTGATAATAGGGGAAAGAGAGAGCGGGGTATATGGCAACTCTCTGTACCATCTTCTCAATTTTTATGTAAATATAAGATTGTTCTTAAAAATCAATTTTAATGACAGCAACTCGGGAGAAACCCTGGCCCAAGCCTTCTTTATCAAATTTCCTAGAGGAAGATATATTAGGCCTAGTCAGGAAAATTATTCTAAGTACTTCACATAGAAAAATTAATATAAGGGTTTGGTTCCAAAGATGTTCACAGGGTCAACAAAACCAAAAGAAAGAGAAGGTATTAGGGGGAGCAAAACAGAAAGAAGCAATCTTCAGAAACCTAAAGCGGCGAAGGTTTGTGAGTCGGCAGCTCTAATCAACCGGAAAAGAGGCCTTGATTATGGGGAGTGGACCTCTGAGAGGAAGCTGCCCCGCATGGGGCTGCTCGAGTCCAGAATCACCCCACCCTTTCTGCAGATGCCAGCAAAGGCCTGCCGCCAGCATCAGGCAGAAGCATCTCTCTTCTACCCACTGATCTTCCACCAAAGCATCCTGTTGGCAGAACCTAACAGGAAGCCAGAAGACACAGTGTGCACCTCCTTAGCCTCAGCAGAGCTCAGAACATGGTACAGAAGAGCAGGTGGACGCCAAGAGATACTGGTGAATAGTTAGCAAACAAAGTAACCCTTGACAGGGCATGAATGATTCCTAGTGGTAATTAACACACAAGGTCTTTCAGGATCTTACCTTTTTAACTTTTTTTTTTTTTTAATACCTTTGCTTCTTGTTCTCTGTTCCTCTACCCAAAGGTGCCCATCATTCCTTATGGAGCCTTTCCTTCCCAGGCTATTTCCTGAGGATGTCTATGCCCAAATATGATACATCCGAATCCTACACATCCTTTCAAATTCAGCTCAAATAGCTCCTGCTCTGCAAAGCTTTCCCTCACTCACTGTTCTCACCTGGAAGCAAACATGTAATATATTTTTTAAAAAGTAAACACTGCCCATTTTCACAATATAAATACTTTCACAAGAATGTTGCTAATAGCAAGTGCTTGTGAGCCTGTACCACCTGGTCTCTGCATGACAAGTGACATTCTACAGCCTGGAAGCATGTTTCCTTCTTGCGAAGTTCCTTAGCAATTTATTCAGCTCTATCCCAGAGTGAGCACTCAACACATCCTGCCATTGAGGGAGATGTAGAAGGGTGTAGGCAGCCAGGGCAAGATGGCCAGTAAGGAAGGGGGGGGCCAGGGCCAGACCAAAGAGAGTCTTTCAATGAGGTCAACTTCTTGGGTGATGAAAGTGCTTGTGTATACAAGCAGGAGACCCAATCAGACAGATACTTCCATACTGCATTCCTAAGCAGGGGATCCAACAGAAAAACTAAAATAGATACGTGGACAGGAACAGGAGCACCATTGAATAATGATCAGGAGAGGGTAGATCAGGGGAGGAGATAAGGAAAGAAGGAAATTCCAGCGACCAGAAAAAGGTTCCTTCTCTTTAAAGAAGTCTGTTACTGTCACTTTGGCAATATGCCTCTCTCATAGAAAGGGTCCTCACATAGGGAAAGCTGTGGCTTAGAACCCCAGTCCTGAAATCCCAGCTATGTGAATGGTAACAAACTATACACTTACCAGTTGCTTAGAGGCTCAGTTTCTCCATCTAATAAAGGCAGCAGCAAAGTAAATTAAAATAGCCATTAAGAAAAATAGTATGGGGGCTGGGGATGTGGCTCAGGCGGTAGCGTGCTCGCCTGGCATGCGTGCGGCCCAGGGTTCGATCCTCAGCACCACAAAGATGTTGTGTCCGCTGAAAACTAAAAAATAAATATTAAAATTCTCTCTCTCTCAAAAAAAAAAAAGAAAGAAAGAAAGAAAGAAAAATAGTATGGAGATTCCTCAAAAAATTAAACAGAACTATCACATGATCCAGCAATTCCAATTTTGGTATATGCCCCAAAGGATTAAAAGCAGGGTATTGAAGAGATATTTGTACAAATATCTCTTCAAGACCCATACTCTTGGCAGTATTATTTGCAGTAGTTAAAAGATAGAAGCAACACAAGTACCCAGTGACACATGAATAGGTAAGGAAATTGTGGTGTTTACATACAATAAAATACAATACTATTATTTCTTTAAAAGAAAGAAGGCATACCATTTGGCACAATGTAGATAAACCTGGAAGATACTAAGAGTGAAATAAGCCAGGCACAAACAGACAAACATTGCATGATACTCAGTAATCTAAAAAAGTTGAACCCATACCAGTAGAGAGGAAAATTGTGATTACCAGGTGCTGAGGGGTACAGGATTTGGGGGCTGGGAATTCAAAGGATAGAAAATTTCACTAAGACAGGAGGAGTAAATTCAAGAGATCCATTATACAACACAGTGACTATAGTTAGTAACAATATACTGTAAACTTGAAAATTGTTGAGTAGATTTTAAATGTTCTCACTACAAAAAATAAGTATACAGGGTACAAGAGATGTTAATTTGCTTGTTTTAGCCATTCTGTATTTCATCCTGTATTCCATAAATATATGCAATTTTTTTATTAATTTAAAATTTAATTTAACAAAGAATGCTACTGATGAACCCAGCCTAATTCCATCTTAAGATTGGGAGTCATCTCATCACAAAGTCATGAAAAGTTCATTTCTGTTTTACTATAAAATACTAAGATTTCTATTTGGCCTGACCATAATTTGATGTTTTAAAAATTTGTTTGAAATTCCTGCCCGTGCTCTGAACTCACCCATGCCTGGCTCTCCTTGACCAGATAACAACCCTCCATAAAACCTTAGCAGTCCCTCATAAATTCTGATATTGGAATCTCAATTTACTCCCTACCTTGAAATGTTAAGCTATTTAGATCATTAACTTGCTATCTACCTTTGTATTTTGCTTGCCAGAACCCTGTGAACTGTAAGTTCCCAAGACACCCCTCTTTGTAACTTTTTGTGCTATAAAAACTTTTTTCCCAGTGAGCTGTCCCTGTTCTCTAGACAGGCTTCAGGTGAGACAGTCACTGGCCAGCTCTCTTGTGTACACAATATAGGCTTGCTTTAATTTGATTTAAAATTGGAGTTGGTGGTCTTTTCTTTGCGTAGGTTCAACAGCTACTATCTAAAAAAGGATAGTGGCAACAAAGAAACTCTATCCCATAGAGAGTTACAAGAATTAAATGTGATAAATTGTAAAAGTTCCTGCTGTAATAGTCCCTGGAACATTGTTGAAGTTTAATAAATGTTAGTTTTTCTCTTTTCCTTTGATTTTTAACACTTCAGAAGAAGAGCCATATTATGATTCATTTTTTAATTAGCATGAGTGTGAAGAGCACTGCCTTTTAACTAGTAATTGTTTTAAAATATTGTTAACAGATCATTGGAAGAATGGAGGGGGTTGACAGCAAGGGCAACGTGGGGGTAGGGATGTGAACCCAGAATCTGTTCCAGAATGTGGAGGGCTAGGATGAGACAGGGAAGCTCAGGGGTATCGATGGGGTGCTGTCTTAGGCCCAGGAGAGCTGGAGGGTCTCTTTGGCAGCTCTTTCTGCTACTTTAGTAGCACCCCGTAATGGGATTTCCACAGGATTCATCCAAGGAGGCAGAAGTTGGTAATAGTGTCTGACAGCATGAAAAACACTCAACTAGGAAGGTTGGATTCAAAGAGTTTTGTGCAGAAATAAAATGTATCCCAGTTTCTGGTCTACCTGAACTAATACATACCTATAAATTAAACCCCACTTACAAACTATATGCTTAAAATTTGCTAGAATCTTCAGTCTAATTTTTCTGGCAGGACAGGTGTCGACAAAGTCTTTTCTCCCGTCTCTGCTCCTTAGTTTTAATATAAAAACCACCAGATCATAGAATGGGAGGTGATCAGGACCACCACCTCTTCTAGATGCTTCTCTCTTCAAAAATCATAGATCTAACAAATCCCAAAGGTCCAGTGATGAGGAAAGGAAGATTCACAGACAAAAACTAATTTTTTCCAAAAAGGTCTGCTCTGGACCTGATCACTCTGGGACCCAGGCCTCTGGCTCCCATGCCAAGTATTTTTTCACCTGGCAGCCTCTTTGGACACCTCAGACACAGGGAACTGGGCTTCTTGCAAGGAGGCAGCATGGATAAAAGCAGGGGTGGTCCTGCCCTTATGGGAATTTGCTCAGCTTCTTTCCTCAATGCAGTGATTCTCAACGTTCATGGGGAGGGATCCAATGGGGGAATGTTGCATCAGAATCCCAGAAGGACAGGATTTGTGCTCTGTAGTTTGAATGATGGGCCACATTACTGCTTTGATCTATTGCTAGTTGGGGTATTTATTTTTGTGGGAGTTTTCTAATAAAGTCAAAGGAGGTTATTCAATGACTGAGTATAGCAAAATGGTCCGGAGGTTGCAGGAGGTCAGAGCTGGAGCAGTCTTCTGGCAGGAACTTCTCCCTGTGGTCAGAGATCAGCAGCTCCCGATTACCTTGGGAGCTTGGTGTCACACAGGCCTTTCTTCTCTACAACCCAGCTCTCTGTGAATCTGACCGTGAACTTCTGATCACAGTAGACCCTTGGACTCACCACAACAAATGCTGATCAAAGCCACGACTTCGGGTCCTCACGAAATCGGCACACACAGCTGCTCACCCCGTAACTCGTGGAACAGACTCAACAAAAAGACTGGGCGGAGACTCACACGATGAAACCTTTCGTTCTCCCCTCTTCCTGGTTTACCCTAAATTTATATGATCAGCACGACTTTTTAATAATAATAACAAAACCCATTTGTTTTTTAAAGAACGGCGTCCCAGCGGCTGATAACGGAAACGCGCTGTGGCCTCGACGCCGGCGGGTTTAGGGTCCCTCATCCCCGCGCCCTGATCCCAAACCCAGAGGCCCACGGACAGCCCAGAGGGCCCTTCCGTCCACTGAGAGAAGCATTCAAGGACCGTCAAAGACACGCCAAACTTGGCATGAACATGCGTTTCCTTTCATGTCAACCCTACAGTGCCCACCGCGCGCCACCCGCTGGCCGGGGTTCGGAAACTCGGAGCCCGCGGTCGACCTTTCCGACTGCGAGCCTTCCCCGCCTCGGCTCCAGCCAGCCCCGGAGCTGGGAGAAAACACGCCAAGACGCGCATGCGCCGCGCCCTCCCTCAGACACGTTCTTCGAAAACCCCGGCGCGAGCCTCGGCCACTGCGCCTGCGGGAAGAGGAGCCGTAGGGGCGGGGCCGCGGGGGTGGAGCCGGAGGCGGGGGCGGAGTTACGCGTGCGCCAGGGTCCTGCGGACAGGAAACCGGAGCGTGGGGGCGGGGCCGCGCGGGCGAAGGGGGCGGGTTCTTCCCGGGCGGCCGCCGCCGCGCATTGTGTAGCAGGCGGGCCCCCGCGCGGCAGCGTCCAGGGCCCGCGCGGCTCCTGGGGATGGTGAGCCAGGCGCTGGTGCGCCTCGTGTCTGCCGTCAACCGCAGGACGATGAAGCTGCTGCTGGGCATCGCCTTGCTGGCCTACGTCGCCTGTGAGTACGCGGCGCGGTGGCCCTGAGACCCCATTCATTCCCCGGCTCCGCGGCGGGGACTGGGGTGCTGCGGGCCCGGCGGCGGGCGGTGTGGGGCCCCAGGGTGTCTCTGCCTCCAGCGTCCCGCCCTTCCCCGGGAGCCACTGGTTCTACCTTCTGCACTTCAGCCGCAGAGCAGCCGGCCAACTTGGGCGCAGACCCTCGGACGCTTAGGCCCAGGCGAGGAGACCCGGAGGCCGAGTGGACGGGCCTTGGCCCCGTCTCGGTGACCACGGGCTCCGCGCGGCAGAGATGCCACCGTCCTCCGCCTACCCGCGGCCCCGCCCTGGGTAGCACGGGACTCGGCGGCGGCACTGCCGTCCACGTCGCCCTGGGAGCCCGTGAGGGTCCGGGCCGGCGATTCCAGAGAGTGCCGCGCGGGGACACCCTCCAGGACGCCCGCGGCCGCGCCGCCGTGCTGGTGAAGTAGGGTAAAAATACTGTTGCCATTGGCAGAGTCCCCGCTCCGACCGTTTGCTCCACAGGAAAATTACTCAGCATTTAACTCTGGGGGAGCCAAGTGGTGCCAGCCCCTGCGACCGCGCCCAGGTGTCCAAGCGCAGAGGCACCGGGTTGCCAGGTGTCCCCCGGGGCCCCGCGCGACTTCAGCCTGGCCCAGCAGGGAGCCCCACACTAGAGACCTGGCGGGGCGTTCCCACAGCTTTGGCTTGTGAGGTTCTGCTTTCTGCCTTCACTCGCATTCCACTGCCTGGGGAGAGGACAGGAGGACCAATTTGCAGACAGGTGGTGGGTCCTCTGCTTACGAGAAGCAGAAGCCGTTATTTATTTATTTATTTAAAGATCTGTTTGGTGGGAAAATATTTGCTGCTATTAGTACTTTACCAAGTACTAAAATTTGACTAAAAATAGCTCCCAACGTGAGGTCCCTGTGAACCGTAGCATCCAGACAGATACATAAATGAAAATACTCGCTAACTGGTTAAGTTACTTAGATCTGATTCCCAAGTGACTGGGTCCTCCGGAAAATGGCTTCAGCTGATAGGAAGGCAAGTGTGAGACCCATCCTGTCTGCTACAGCCCATCTGCTCCAGGAGGTGGAGTCCGGAAACTCAAGCAGGGCTCCTGGTTGCTAGGAGAAGTTTCAAGGATGGGTATTAGATGTGAGTAGTTTTGCAAGGAAGTAAGAACTAGCCTGAAGTGTGCATGGTCAGTATTGAGAAAGAAATCGGAGACCCAAGAGAAAGAGACCACTTATGATTGAATTATTATTAGTAATACAATAACATGACAATAATAATACCTAAGTTTGTTTAGTGCTTAACTGTATATGCACAGGTATGATTCTTCGGACCATTGTCTCAATTAGCTTAACAACCCAAGGAAGTAAGTACTATGATTGTTCCCATTTTAGGGGTGAGAAAATTAAGTTCAAGAGAGATTAGGAAATACATGATCACACAAATGCAGACGATGGAGAGCACAAGTTTGAGCCCTCAAATGACACTGGGGCCATTGGACTGCAGATTTCAGTGTTGATTTGGGGGTTGGAGGGGAATGTTTGGTGCTTGACTTTTAAAGTTAGACCCCGGGTGTTTAGAATTAATAAGTCAGGGAATTTATGGAGCCATAGAAAATTTTTCACCATTCACTTGTTCAGCAAATCTTACCTAGTCTTTACTCTTGTCTCTTGCTGAACTTGGTACCAGGGTACACTAGGGAGTGCAAAAACATCTAGTTTTTGCCGAGATAACACTGAATCTAGACCCAGTAGCTTAACAGCAATGGTCTCATACTTTCTGAGTATACAGAAGAATCATCTAGAACGTGTTGCTTCTTTTTTTTTATAAATACTTTTTAGTTTAGTTGTCAATGAACCTTTATTTTATTTATATACGGTGCTGAGAATTGAACCCAGTGCCTCACACGTGTTAGGAAAGCACTCTTCCACTGAACTACAAACCCATCCCTTGTTTTTTTTTTTTTTTTAAAAAAAAAAAAAAACCCACAGATTGCTGTCTCATATCTAAAGATTCAGATTCAGTAGGCCTAGGATGTGTCCTGAAAATTTTTCATTTTTAATAGTTTCTTTGTGATTCTCTTGCTATGGAATAGGGAACCCCCATTTGCCAAGAAAGATATGGGCATGAATCGGACAATCACCGAAAGGAAAGTTACATGAAGGAAAATTGCAAACTGATGTGAATGAAGGAAAGGAATGCATGAGAGCTTGTGAAGGGACTCCTGAGTGATAGCTTTAGGGGGTTTTGACTATGCATCAGAATCACCTAGAGTTTGGTTTTTCTTGTTTTGTTTTTTAAACACAGATTGCTGCCTCCTATGTGAAGTTTAAAGTTCCCTGGGGAATTGAGGTGTGAGCAGACAATGACAAGTCTGTAGGTGTTCATAGAGAAAGTATAGAAAGTATATGTTCCAGAAGAAACAGTTATGTGCAGAGTCCTGTGGCAGCCAAGAGCAGGGAATATTGTACTAATGCCAAGAAGAGTAGTGTCATTGGAGTGTGGAATTATAGCCCAGTGATGAAGTTTTTGAGGCAGATCAGGGTCAGAGTAGACAGACCTGGAGGCCTCAGTCCAGCTCACGAATTGGGTGGTCATTTTAGCCAGGAGGATTTTAAGACTGGGATGGAGGCAATGTTAATAATGAATGATGATGGTAAATGAGAGCAGCTTTGCCAAGGAAAAATGTTATAGGGCTTCTCTGCTTGATAGTGTTTGAGGATTCTAAAGATGTAGACTGGTCGCAATGACTCTTGTGATTTCTGTGTTTCTCCTTGTTAATAATCTTGCTGTCCTATTATGAATAAAATCTCAACTCTGTTTAAATTTAAAGAAAGGAAGAAAAGCCTATACATTCTCCTAATTATACATACCTTCACTGAGAGTCTGCCTTTTAGAAACTTCCTCTCTGTTCCTCAAGCGGAACTCAAGTTCTGTGAATCTTTCTACTTTTAATTCTCTCCTAGTCTTTGTTGCTCACTGTTACCTAGAGTCTCCCTTCTTGCTGTCGTATAACTTCTGCACCAGGTGGTGGGTGAGTGCGTGAGAGAGAGACCATAGGCCAACTTACATTTCACTTGAATTCTTTTCCATGCACATGTTCTTTTCTCAATGAAATCCCTAATCCTTGAGGGCAGAGATTGAATCATCTTCATTTCAGCCTGTATAGCGTTTAAGGCAGTGCCGTTAATGCATCAGAAGAGTTCAGTAACTACAGAATGGATTGAATAAAAATTTATGCCAACCTACTAGGAAGCTGCTAGGGGTAGATCCAGCTTAAGTTATCTTTAGGGATTTTTGTTTGTTTATTTTAAACACATATATAGTTTAAAAAGTCAGATGAATGTCTAGCAAGGTTTGCAGTCACATATCCTTGGCAGGCTTTGTTAGCTTTAACAACCTCCCTGCTCCTGTTTCCGCCTACCCAGAAATAAGCCCTTCGCTTCTACCTAGCTCATTATTTGATTATTTTCATATTTATCATCGTTTTGCTGAATCAGGCTTTCTGATTTTTCAGTCATAGATAAAACATACTTGTGACTTTGTTCTTTGGGAGATGATTGAGATCAAACTTTAGTGTTTATGTATGACTATTCACAGTGAAATGCTATTCACAGTGAGTCATGGTGTATATTTCTTTTTACTCTCTCTAGAGCTAATTGGCTATTTTGGCTTTGTTTTCAATATGCTTCGCTTTCTGCATACTATAACTGATCCAACTCCATACACTTTGCCAGTTGTTCACACCTTTGCCCAGGAGGTTTATAATTTTTAAGCATCAGAACATCCTTTCATTGGCACACCTTTTAGAAGGAGCTGATCACTGGCATCAGCTCCCCCATCCACCTGGATTGGCCTTCTATAGAGCTCCTATATTTTGCTTTTTCTTTCTTGTTTCACTCCCTGATTTAAATTGGGACAGGAGGTAAATTTTGGCGTTTTTTCTTATTTATTTATTTATTTTAGTTGTAGATGTTTAGTTGTAAAATACCTTTATTTTATTTATTTTTATGTGGTGCTGAGATAAAACCCAGTCACACATGCTAGGCAAGCACTCTACCACTGAGCCATAACCCCAGCCAAGGAGGTAAGTTTTGAAGCTTTATCCATAAATGTCTTTTCTGCCATCATGCTTGATGGATTAATAATGTAGAATTCCAGAAAATAGTCTCTTCAAGATTTTAAGGTGTTGTTGCATTACTTTCTGGCTTCTAATACTGTTGAGGATTTTTGAGTCAGTCCTTCTTTTTGGAGACTGTGGGCTCTGTGTGCCCTAGGTAGTCAGGACTCACTACCCATCCAGCCTAGGGTCCCTGCTTTTGATAGCACTGCCTTCCTCACCCTTCATGCTCCGGGGCCTCGTGTAGCTGCTATGCCCAGAAGCTGAACACACCTGCCTCACCTCCCCTCTGGGCCCTTCATGGTGCTGTGGAGGCAGGGAGCTGCTTTGGTTTTCTTTCCCTCTGGTCTAGTAAATAACAGCATTCAGGTGATGGTACTCAGTTAAGAGAACAGTCTCCCCTTTGCTCCAGTCCACTGAAATAACCTGAAGAATAAATCTTGTGGGCTAGGGTTGTGGCTCAGGGGTAGAGTGCTTGCCTAGCACAAGTGAAGCACTGGGTTTGATCCTCAGCACCACATAAAAAATTAAATAAATAAAGATATTGTGTCCATCTACAACTAAAAACAAAAATTTAAAGAAGAATAAATCTTGTTTTCAGCCTCTGAGGGTTCCCTGGCAGCTGATTGCTGCAGCATAACAAAGCCTCCACTGACTGATATATTCCTAATGTTGAGAAATGTGAAGGTAGGCCTGGGTATATCTTATCTAGCACACTAGACATTTTTGAGCCCTTGCAATTGAGAAACACATATTCAGTACTGAGACTATTCTTAAAAGTATTTGGTTATTTTCTTCCCTGCCCCCATTTCTTCTTTGGAACTACTTATATTGATCAGCTTTCTGTTGCTGTGACAAAATACCTGAGAAAATCAACTTTCAAGGAGGAAAAGCTTGTTTTGACTCATGGTTTCACTGGCTTCATTCTGTGGTTTGCTTGTCCCTGTTGCTTTGGACCTGTAGTGGTATAGTGTATCATGTGCATGATGGGAAAGGCTCACCTCATTGTGACCAGAAAGCAAAGAGACAGGAAGGGACTGAAGTCCCCATATCTGCTGCAAGGGCATGTCTCAGTAAAGTTACTTACTCCCACTAGATTCTACCTCCTAAGAGTTCTACTACTCCAGTAGTGCCATAGGCTAGTGACCACACCTTTAGCACAAGGGCTTTTGGGGGACTCTCCAGATCTACAAACTACAGCACTACCATATTCTGATATAGAATTGCTTAGACCAGTTTTTTATTTCTAAGTTTTATTATCTTAAAGTATAGCTCTACTTTCTTAAATCATCCTCATCTTTGTATTTATTTGTATTCTTCCAGGGTTTTTTTTATTTTGTTTTTTGCTATTGTTTATCACTTAGAATCATTCTCTTCTGTTCTCTGAATTAAAAAAAAAAATGTGGTCCTTGCTTCATGGTTGTATTCTCCTAATGATAGTTTTGTTTGCTGACTTTTTTTCTGAATAGTCTCTCTCCTCCAGGTTGCTTTCTCCCTTACTGAGTATCCTCAGATAGTCTTTCCTGTTCTAATAGTGGGAGGCCCCTAGAGATGATGAAGAACGCCCGATGACTGTGAGCTTCGCCATTTCTTGTTGAAGCCTTCCGATCTCATGCTGTAGTTCCTCCTGGGTTGTCATGACCAGACTCTCCCCAGCTTCTGCTGGATGGGGTGGTCTGGCTGTCCACATCCTGAAGCTCAGTGGGGAGAGGACTGCAGGCCTGTGCAGCACCCTCCTTATCCCAATTGGACTGGGGCTCCTGGATCCAGAGAGGAAAGTGTTGGTCTTCTGTCAGGGCAGGACCTAGACCTGGAAGTTTGTCCTACTTCTTAGATTTATTTGAAAGTCATACTCCTTGTCTTAGCTGCCTTCTCATCTCATGCAGGTGTGCCAGGCTACACCAGTTCTTGCCCCTTTGTGGGTGTGAATTAGCTGTTCCGATTGCTCACTTGGGTCCTGTCTTCTCTCTTTGCCCTTATCCATGTTCTTTCCACCCTCCAGCAACATTTGGGGGCTAGCTTTCCTTCTTCCTGTTCACAGATTTATTCCTTAAACAAGAACAAAAAAATTAAAGGAAAAAGAAAGTTCTGACATTCTGTAGAGTTAAGGAGCCATTATCTTTTCACCTTCAGCTCTCGAAAGCTGGACTTGTGACATCCAGTAAAATTCTTGAACTTTTTGGTGTATCATGGGGTTTTTATTGTAAGGACATCTTAGTTGGGTATCTTTCTTTCCTGTCACTGTTATTCTGCTGAAAAGAAAAGACATAAAACCCCAAAATCATATAAAAGAGTGTCATATGCATTAACTTTGTGCTTATGAACACAGATTGCAGACTTCTTTGTGTTTGGGATGTTTGTTACTATATGATTTTGTCCTTTATATATATTCCTCACCCACCTGACCAGAGGCCACCCTCACAAATTCACTCAAGAAACATTTCCTGACTGGTTGCCGTGGAAGATAAGCAGTGAGTGAGACATTGTCATGATGCCGGCAGACTCTAGGGAGAAAATAGCCAAAAACAAACTACATCAGTGATGTGTCCAGTCTCACCTGAGTGTGAGAATCAGTGGTTGCATGTGAAACTTGGAAATGTTTTGATCCTTCAACATTTGAGTTTGGAAAATTTCATACCCATTTTCTGCCCTTTCTTTATTTTATTTTATTTTTATTTTTTTAGTTGTAGATGTACACGTACTTTTATTTTATTTATTTATTTTTCTGTGGTGCTAAGGATCGAACCCAGTGCCTCATACTTGGTAGGCAAGTGCCGAACAACTGAGCCACAACCCCAGCCCTCTGCCCTTTCTTTTGAAAAAGAATTTAGTGAATACCCAGACACCCTCCACCTAGATTCACTAGTCGTTTACATTTGCTACATTTGCTTTTTCTCTCACTCTTTTTGTATATGTATTTCATGTGTACTTTTTTGGTTGAAATGATTGAAAGTTAGAGTCATAACACTTTAAAGATTTTAACATATGAACCTGAAGAATAAAAGCATTCTTCATTACCATTATAGCACCCTAAAAATCAACATAAATAATATCATCTAAGATATAGTCCATATTTCCTCCATTTATAGCATAAAAATCTTTTGTAGCCTTTCTGTGTTTTTTGTTTCGTTTTTATCATTTCAAATCTAGTGTCCAGTCAAGATTTACATGTTGCATTTCATTTGGTTGCTATGTCTCTTAAGTTTCTTCAGCTATAATATTGTTTTTTTTTCCTCCAGAACATTTACTTAAAAAAAAAAAGAAAAACCCAGTTCAGTTGTCCTAAAAATATCCTGCATTCTATATTTATCTGATTGTTTCCTTGTCATCAAATCTGGCTAAATATTTCTTATAATAATGAACACTGTATCCTGGGATGTGCGATGTTGTGGTGTTTTGTTTTACAAGACTACTGTTCACAGTGCTTGATTTGAGGCCCTGGAAGGGGTGGCCTGCATGTTGCCTCCGTGTGTGTGTGTGTGTGTGTGTGTGTGTGTGTGTGTTTACTGGGAATTGAAGCCCGGCTCACTACTGCTGAGCTATATCCCCAGCCTAGCCTTAGTTTGACCAGACTCTGGATAGGTTGCCCTGGCTGGCCTCCAACTTAAGTCCTTCTGCTTCACTGTCCCTAGTAGCAGGAATCACAGGTGTCACCACCATGCCCACTACACTGCTTCATTTTAAAGGTGCGTTTCCCAGTACTTAGTCTGCATGGCGATTCTTCAGACTGTGTGTGTCTTCTCCAGTTAGGGCCTTCGACATCATTGACAGTCCTTGCCTGGACCACTTTTTATATCGGACATTGCAACTGGTGATTTTCAGATCCTTTGACCTTTACTGTCGTTCTTCTGAAAAGAACTTTCTTTCCCTCCCTTTTCTCTCACTTTCTATTTTGGTTTCTTGTAGCTGCAGGGTGTGTCCCAAACCTGGGGGCTTTAGAACAAGAGGAATCTGCTCTCACAGTTCTAGAGGTCAGAGTCCAGTCAAAGCTGGCAGGACTGCATGTACTCCCTGTAAGGCTCTTTATGGCTCCAGGTGACCCTTCCGTATGCCTGCATCACTTCAGTCTCTGTCCCTGCGTTGTTCACATGGCCTCCTCATCCTCCCTCTGTGAGATCTTTACAAATTCCAGTAGAAACCAGGCGTGGAATTTTGAATTTGGGTCTCTCCTAGGCTGATGCTATGCAGCTCCATCCTTTTTTGTGAGGTTGGGCAGTGGCAGAGAGCTCGGCTCCCAGTCAGCCCATAGACTCCTGCAGCGTGCAGTGTGACTGACTGGCATGTGCCAGAAATAAGTTGGAGTAAACGCATTTTCAGTTTATGATCATCTATCATGATGTAACACCACTAGAAGTTGAGGAGCACTTGTAGTTTCAGAATCACTACATCAATTCCACTGTCAATAACAAACTTAAGAAAATTTAGGATTTCTTTGTCATTCTTTTTGTCCTTAGGCTACATTGCTTTAAGGATATGCAGTTAGATATTGTGTCCAAAAGTTAACTGAAATATTCTTTCTATGCCTGATACAAGTTAGGTTCATTTTAGTTTTTTGTTTGGGTTCAGTTTTAGGGTTTGCTTTGTTGTTTCTCATTGTTTAAAATATGTAAACCATTGGTTCAAAAGTTAATACTCAGATGTCTCTCACTGCAGTCTCTTGCATCCCTGCTTTTTTTCTTTCTTTGTTTTAAACAACCCATATTTTACTTTGCAAATATAGGCATGAGTCTGTATCTGTACATCTTTTATCCAGAAGAAAATAGCGTGCTGTATAGACAATTTTGCATCTCTTTTTTTTTTTCTGCTCAGGATGTTGTAGACATAGCCTTCCTTCTTTTCTCACCTAAATCAAAATCCTATGAGTGTGGACTGAATTTTACTGGACAGATCTTCTAAGAAAGGGAATTCAAGTATTTCCAAACATTTTGCTATGATAAATACTGTTACAGTAAAGAGACTTCTGCTCAGGCTCCCATCAACCATGTTTAAGGTCCTCTTTTTTCCTCCCTCCCCAACAAAATGTAGTGACAAATTTTACATTTTCACCTGTGTGAAAAATAGTATCCCTTGTGTTTTGATTTGTGTTTTTCTTTCTGTGAATGAACTTAATCATCTTTTTAAATATTTAAGGGTTATTAGTAGGTCTTTTTTCCTGAACTGCTCATATTTTTGTCCATTTTTCTTTTGAGTCTTTGGTCTTAATTTTTAAGAACTCCTTACCTGGGGATGTGAAGTGTGCATTGTGATGTCAGTTGCAATGAGTTTCTTAAGCCTGGTGTGGTCAAATATCACACACACAAAGAAAAGTCTGGTCTCCTTGTCTTCTGTATTCATGAAAGGTGCCCATTTTGATCACCCCTGAGTTAAAGCAAATGAGGTGCCGGAGCCTGAAGCTCTCGACAGCCCCAGGATGGGGTTGGTCACTGCAGTGATTACATGATCAGAAGGTTGGAACGTCAGCTTCAGTACCAAACTCCAGAAAAGGGTGTGTAGTGCTGAAGACTGAGCTCTTGAAAACCTGAACAGTAAGTTTTGAGGAACTTGCAGTTTGCTGGTGAACCTGCTGGAAGATGTCGTGCTCAGAGAGGACCTGGAAGCTCTGCGCCCTTCCTCTGACCTCCTCCTAGGCTTCTCTCCCATCATCCTAGGCGTGGCATCCATTGAGTTTTCTCCAGAGTTGTAGTCTTTATTTTAAAAACCTGATAATCATAAATAAAGTGTTTTCTTAAATTCTGTGAATTATTCTAGCAATTTTTTGAACCCAAGAATGATGAGAATTCCTGAATTGTATCTGGTTGGTCAGAAGTGCCTGAAGCCTGGGACTAGTAGTTGGCCATAGTGGGGGCTGTCCTATAGGTTAGAGCCCTTAGCTTGAGCCTGCACTCCATATGGTTGGTATCAGATTGTGGGTATGGGAAAAGCCCACACGGTTGGTAAAAGGAGTGTTCTGTGGTAGAACCTGGACTTAGGACCTGGGAATCTTCATTTTCAACAATTTTCCTATTTCCCCATGTAGTTCTTAAGAACTGGTCAAAGTAAATTGCCCAATACTGTGACAGAAAGGAGATCCTGAACTTTGAAGGAAGGGGATACTCTTGAGGCAGCTGGCATTGAGGGGGCATTTTATGGCTCAATAGGGACTGGACAGTGAAGGGGAGTCAAGGGCAGGCAGCAGGAATCCTTGGGGCCTATAAAGTACAATGTGAAGTCTGACTCCATACTTGATTGAGTGAGGTGAATAAATATTCAGTGAGAATTTACGTGTGAGAAAGGAAAGTCTGATGAACATACATACCCTAAGAATTAGGGCAGGACAAAATATAATGAATTGTGCATTTGGGGGGTGTCCCATTTAACTTGAATATTATGCTTTCCTCTGTACATTCATCTGTTTGAGATATGCTGGTGACTTAGCTCTGGCATATGATGCTGCTGTATAGGTCAGTGCTGTGGTCTGAATGTTTTTGTTCCCATCCAGATTCATATGTTCAAATCCTCACCCTCAAGGTGATGGATTAGGAAGATGGGGCATTGAGAGGTGATCAGGTCAGAGTGTGGAGCTCTTAGGAATGGGACTGATACCCAAAGAGCTCCTTGCTCTTTCTCTCATGTGAGGACCAAGCAAAAAGATGTCATCCATGAACCAGTGTGCAGGCCCTCGTAGGCCACCTAATCTGCTGCTGCCTTGTTTTTGGACTTCCCAGCCTCCAGAGCTAGGAGAAATGAATTTCTGTTGTGTGTGAGCCACACAGTCTATGATACTTTGTTACAGTGGCCTAAACCAAGAAGTCGAGAGCATGTCTGTGGTGAAGATGCAGGACTTTCCTGAAGAGGTGTTCCTTCATAGGTGAAGCCAGTTCCCCAGTTCTCCCTGCATGTTGAACCCACATTGCATGCCTCCTCCAAGTGTCTTTTCTTGATTTATATACTACAGATGTCATGATTTGTAGGTTTCACCTGAGGAAAAAAATGCTCAGGTTTAGCTCTTTTTGGAAAGGGTGGTTTCACTTGTCCTGATTGAGCTGCCCAGTAACGTAGGGTGAGCCGTCTGCCTTGCTGGGGCTTCTAGGTTTTCTTAGGCCTTGCAAGCAAGAATAACTTTTAAAAAATACTATGCAGACCTGAAAGAATTTATGTAAAGACACGATAGCTCTAACTGACTGCCTCATGGGAAAAGAAGACACATGGGTTTTATAAAGTCACCTGTGAGAGGAAGGGATTCCCAGGCAGGAAGCACGCTGACAGCCACCGAATGGGAGTGGTTCTGACATGCCCATTGCTTTAAAAGGTGAGGAGTGAAATTAATTTGAAATTAATCTGTCAGTTTCTTTAGAGTTGTTCTAACCAAGATAAATAACTGAAGTAAAGCAACAACAAAAAAAACATTTGAACTTCTAAAAAGTAGTCTTTTTTCAGAGGGAGTCTAAATGTGCTAAAAAAATGAAAATCATTTTCAGGGTGGTGAAATCTTAGAGTGTTATCCATGGTGTCTTTGAATGTTTTTATAGCAGTTTCAGAAACTGGAAACAAAACATGCTGGTTCTAAGTTGACTGTACATACTGCAGTACGTAGTGCCTGGCTTTCATTTATTTGTTTAAAGGTCCTACAGGCAGCTGGGTTGTATCAGCAGCAGGAGATTAGAGGTGTCGGACAGCAGAGTTGTAATAAGTAAAAGAATCTGAATAATCTGATTCTCATCCAGGGAGTCAGTGGTAGTTCCTGTGGAAATGTTGTGGGGTGTGGATAAAGGATCCTCATGGTGGGACTCTCAGCAATTCTCATAAGGGAACAAATCAGAATCTTTCTTCCTCTTAGTTTCTTTGCTGTTGTTTAGAATTTGACTAGAATTCATCTTAATTACCTAAAAGACAAATATTTCTCTCCCTAGTCTTCAGTGCAGTGATACTCCCCCACCCGCTCCAGGCCTTTTCTGTCCTCCTTAGATTGACTTCCCTTGCCTGTGTCCCTGACCCCAACCCCCGCTACCCTTGTAGATGATGAATGCTGCTCTGTCCTTGGGCAGAGGAATGACCTCTGCAGTCACCTTGATGTCCTGCAGTGAGGAGTTGCAGGGGGGTGCCTTCTGCATTTTTTAGATGGGAAGACTGAGGCACAGCACATTTAAGTCCCTGCCCCAGGTCTCAGTCTGACTGCAGTGATTTTGTGATACCACTTCAAGACTGTTCCTATCCCATTTGTTGCATGGATTAAGCTTTTTCTTTTAATTGTGGCAAAATGCACACAATATAAAATTTACCATTTTAATAACTTCTTTTTTTAAACGGGGAATCGAACCCAGACCTTGCTCATGCTAAGCATGTACTTTATTACTAACCTATACCCCAGTCTTTATTTTAACCACTTTTTAAATGTATGGTTCAGTAGTGCTAAGTACATTCACACTGTTTTACAACCAATCTCCAGAACTATTTTACCTTCCCCAGCTGGTGGGCTGCTGGTACTTCTCTCCCCTAGCCCAGGCAACCATTTTACTTTCTATGAATTCACCACTGTAGGGACCTCATATTAATATTAGTGGAATTATGCATATTTGTTCCTTTTGTGGCTGGCTTATTTCACTTAGCATAATGTCTTCAGAGTTCCTCCATGTTGTGATATGTATCAGAATTTTCTTCTTAAGGCTAACTAATGTTCCACTGTATGTGCATACCACATTTCTACTCATTCATCTGACCATGGATATTTGAGTTACGTCCACCTTTCGACTATTGAGAATAATGCCGCATGGTGCACAAATACCTCTTCAAGACCCTGCTTTCAGTTCTGTTGGGTACAAACCCAGAAGTGGAATTACTGGAGCACATGGTAATTCTGTGTTTAATTTTCTGAATTAACTATCATACTGTTTTGCACAGCACCTGCCCACCTCCTTTGTATCTCTCCACCCTTATGTGTCTTCCATTCTCTCTCTCACCTGTAACCCACCCACCTCTTCAGTCTCCTCACTCCCCACTCACAGCCTCTTCTCTTCTCCACTTATCCCCTTACTCTTAGTCTCACTCTGTCCCTTTTTTCTCTCTGATTTGCATTCATACTTGTAGACTCTGCCTTCGCCCTCCCTGCACCCTTTTACCTTCACCAGCAGTCCAAATCCTTGCCAACATGTGTTATCTTTATTTTATTCTCTTATTATACTAGCTATCCTAATGGGTATGAGCTGGGCATATAAACTTTTCATGAGACATGTCTTGAAAGAAATGTTACTTTGAGGCAGTCCTCAGTGGGGTGCTTACAAGATGGTTGGGGCGGGTGGAAGAAATATAGACATCTGTATCCTTGGGTTCAACCAGGCATGGATTGAAGATATTAAAATAATTATATCTGTACTGAAAATGCACAGGCTTTTTTCTTGTCATTAGTTTCTAAACAAGAATAAATAAATGCTGTTTACCTAGCATTTACATTGTACTAGGTGTGATAAGTTCAGGCAGAATGAATAGGTTCTATGCAAATATTGTGCCATTTTACAAAAGGGACTTGAGCACTTGTAGATTTTGCTATGGAGGAGGAGTGTCAGTTGGGAACTGATCCCCCACAGATACCAAGGGGAAACTGTGTTTTGGTGGATCAAGATTGGAGATGTTTCCTGCCTTGTCCTTTTCCTGGTGAGTGGTCCAGTAGCCTCTTGTTCCCTTCTCCCTCCTTCCCTATAGCACTAAGGTGGCTAATGGTGGCACGGTGTAGTGGTCACAGGTCTGCCATTTTGTCTGCATTGAAAGCCCCAAAACCTCAGTTTCCCCAGTTTAGGTGATTGGAACATTCCTCTGACTGAGCCCTATTGGTCTTTTAGGCTGCAGTGTGCTATGTCTGCAAGAGCTTCATGCACCTATCCCATGTGCTTAGCCTGGCACTGCCCTGCCATGCCCCACTGTCACTGACTCCCCCCGAGCCCTCCCAAGGCACCTGCCCACCTCCCTCGTATCTCTCCACCCTTATGTGCCCTCCATTCTCTCTTCCACCTGTAACCACCCACCTCTTCAGCCTCCTCACTCCCCACTCACAGCCTCTTCTCTTCTCTACTTACCCCCTCACTCAGTCTCACTCTGTCCCTTTTTCTAACTCTCTTGTAGACTCTCCCTCGTCCTCTGAGAACCTGGCGACAGGCAGGCAGGGCACATTAGACTGACCTCCAGGAACAGCATGTCACAAGGTCTGACCATGCGGATGACTACACCACCATGGAGAATAAGCCTAGAGCACCATCCCCGTTGGAGTGCAGAAAGCCGCCAACAGTCAGCCCATGGTCTCAGGTCGCGCCCCTGAGTACTGGGGATAGGAGGTAGACCTCCTAGATCCCTCCCCTTTTTCTTTCCCTCTCTGCCACTTTTGAATACAAAATGAAAAGGCTGACCTCAACCATCATTCAACATTTTAAAGTTCCATTTTAAAAAATTACCAAATAATGTGCAAATAGGAAAGTAAGGTGCTTGCTCAGTGTGGAAAGACTAGATTGAAGTGCAAAGAAGATTTTTAAAATCACAGTAGTCATCATCTGTGTGTATTAAAATGTCTTTCAACTCCAAAATAGTGCATTTCTTTATTTAGGCAGATCTCTCTCTTTGATACTCAGGAAGGTTTTGTAATTTCTTTCATGTAGGTTTGTACCTTTTTGTGTGATGTTTATTTCCATCAACCTTTTGCATGAGTGATCTACTTAAAGATTCAGTATCAGTTACTAAGAAAACTTCAATAGTAAGCAACAAAATTAGGTCCCAAGCCATAATCTGTTTTTTAAGCAGATTTCTCCTTTACTTTTTATTCTCATCTTTAATGTATCTACATTTTTTCCATCTTATTCATAAATATACTGTTATTTCTAAGTGAAATTAATACAACTTTACATGTCAGGTCATATGGGGCATTCTGGCTGTGGTTCCAGGGTAGGTGGTAACCATTCCTCTCTTAGTGATACAAAGTTGTGATGTGAGATCTGACTTGGCTTTTTCCTCCTGACTGGCAGGCCTGTGCCCCCTCAGAGTAGGTTCATCAGTGGTTATTCTTAGACTTGGCAGTTGTCCATGAGAAGCCAGTGGAGGAGGAGAGGCAGCATTTGCAGTAGGACCTGCGTGGGCAGCACTTTTCTGCAGGGCTGTCACTGACTGGGCAGCTGGTGCTTGAGTGCGACCCTCTGCACAAAGGCTTGGCACGCACCCACATGCTGCCCTCGCGTTGGGAAGTGAATGGTCAGGGGACAAGAACAGGGTGCATTTCCGTATGTACCTGTCAAAATGAGGTTTCTGATGCCGTTGGAGCTCTGCTGACTGTCCTCACTCTTCTTGCTGCCCTCCTTGTCTGATGCTGGGCGGGGGAAGCTTCTCCCTTCTTCCCTTTTTCTTTATAATGATTCTATTTCCATCAAAAATCTGAAGATACGTTCATTTGGTAGCTTCAGGGAGGTCTGTTTCATTTTCTATTGTTTTGAGAAAATATTGCTACATTTCCCTAGGTTGACCTCACATCTGTATTTAAGTAGAAAAAAAAAGAAAAAGCAAAAGAAACAATGTGGCAACATTTCTTGTAGCACATCGGGTACCCATTGGTGATTTGAGAAGTCTAGGGGAGGGTAGGAAGGAGATTTCTCAGTTGTTTAACCTGTAGCTCTTTGCAGAATTAGAGTACATCTTAGCTTTTCTGAGTTGAGAAGTGGAACTGGCTGGGTTTTTGTTTGTTTGTTTGTTTGGGGATTTTTTTTTTTTAACTCTTTTTTCCTCCCCAGATTTGATGCTGTCCTGTGGTATTCAGATGGAGATTTTTAAAAAATATTTGTTTATATTTTTCTATAGTGATATCATAAGCTAGAACCTTGAGTGGTGTGTATGAATGAAACTTGTTTATAGACTTATTGTTGTCCTGTGCCATGGCAGAAAAAAAACATGATTTTTCTCAGGTAAAGATCTATGGACAGAATGAATCATTCCAGCTCCAAGAATTAGTCGTGTAATTGTTATTAATGCATGTTACACAGGAAGCTTGCTTTCTATGGGGTTGTTGCTGCCAAGTTCTAAGTTGAGTTGAGTGACCTGGGAACCAGAACACTTAGTGGTTAAGTCATTTACAGTTTGTTTGGACAGCGAGGTGCAAGAGTTATTGATGTGTGTGTGTGTGTGTGTGTGTATGTGTGTGTGCACGCGCTTGTGCGCACTGGGCATTGGAACCCAAGCCTCCTACATGCTAGGCAAGTGCTCTACCACAGAACTACAACCCCAGGCTTGAAGGAGGTCTTTCAGTGAGAGAGTTACCTCCTTCATCTGAATGGCTGCACCGAGCTTAGGTAGGTTTAGGTTATATGGTATCCTCCTGTAATTGAAAAGGTCTCCACACAGATAAGGCTGTCAGTTGAGAGAGTTTTCTTCCTTCAAAGTTATTCTTATAGTTTTCCTCAGAGAGGACAGAACTCGGTATTTAGAGCTTTCAGGTTTTACCTTAAAGCCAGCCTGTCTTGAGGTTGTAAGGTCAGTTGTGTTAAAGTTGCTTCCTTATTGCAGCTTCCACTCTCTCTAATGTCTAATGTGCAGAGTAACAGAGTGGTTAGGACAGGTACCCTGGCTTCTTTATGAAGGCAAAGCCTCCACACGGGTACAGATGAAGGGTCCAAGAGGGCATGTGAGGGCCCACACAAGATTTGGAAAGATGACAGAGACAAATCGGGGCGGGGGGGAAGAGAGGGGTCAGTATTGCAGGGAGGAGATCAACCGGATGGTGAATGGGAGATGGGGCTGGAGGGGTGGTGAGCAGGGCCTCATCACAGATAGTCCCCCAGCATCTTGCCCAGGAGGATAGGCCAGGGAGCCTTGGGGCTGGAATGCACTTGGAGAGGATGTTCCACCTGTGCCCAGTGCGTGTGGGATCCAGGAAGCACAGGGCACCCTCAGGGAGGAGAGAGCCAGGTACAGTGCTCAGGCAGCACTCTGTCATGCCGAGTGGGGTCACATCAGAGGAGGCCTGCTCCTGAGTCGTGCTTGGTCCAGCACACGTACCAGTCCTGAGAACTCCGTCAGTGCCACCCGTCAGTGCTAGCTACTACGGAGAGACCTGTTTGTGATCAAACACCGATTATTTCGTGGTTGGGAAATGCAAATGTGATAGAAGAAGACAGAAGGCACTCTGTGGGTTGGAAGACTGCACATATTAGGGTGGGGAGGGGAACCCTGGAACACCCCGTATGGAGTGTTGTGAAAAGAGAAGATGGGACAATATACATCACATTTTTTACCTTATCTCTTTACATTTTTTCATTTTTATTGGGATAATGCACAGAATACAGTGGCACACATGCATGTCTATGAAGTGCATGTCCCCAAATTTTTTGAAATTGGAAGTAGGCAGTCAAAATTGTTGGGAGAATTATCAAAATCTTTAGTAGGACAAACTCTTGAGTTTGAAATCTAGAGCAGGACAAAGCAGCTGGTAGGGAGATGTGCCACAGAGATGGCAGGGACAGAACCTTGAAGAAGGTCACCTGGTGATGTAGTGACTAGGCCGTGATGTGGGGAGGGCATATGGAAAGATGAGTCAGTCCTCTAGGGAAGAAGGGGCAGAGAAGAGGGAGAGGGACATACAGAATTGTAGTGGTGTCAGCAGCAGAGGGGTGTTGGCAGGGAGGCTTACTGAACATTGGCTTCATGTGTTCTTTGGACTGTTTTAAGAGGATGTGAGCAAGTAAGGAGGACAGAGGTGGGCCACCTGCAGCAGAGTTTCTCAGGTTTTAATGGCACCTGGAGCACTCTCCAGAACCCAGGCTTCTGATTGTGAAGCTGTCATAATCCATTCAGGCTGCTGTAAGAAAGTATCAAAGACTAGCTGGAATTTACTTCCAGGATAAAGGTGGCTGCTGATTCATTTCCTTATGAGTGCTGTCTTCCTGGCTTGCTTATGATCATCTTGTCGCTGTGTCCTGAGTAGCAGGCAAAGGATATTCTAGTGTTTCTTCCTATTCTTTTAAGTGTTCTAATCCATCCTGGGGGCCCCACCCTCATGACCTCATCTCCTCCCTGCCCCCATGTCATCACACTGGGGGATCGAATTCCAGCATATGTCCAGCAGGGACACTCATCCAGACCATGATGGGAGCCATGGGTGGACCTGAGAATCTGTTTTTGCCACAGGTTTTCAGGAGATGGCTACCACCATCTGGAGACACAGCTTGTGCATCTCTGGCTGTACCATTTGTTCTGTCCACCCACAGGGATCCTTGTGGAAGGGAATTCCCCTTATCCAGGCCTTAAGACAGAGTAGTGGATTTTCTTGAGATAGTTAAGTAACTGGTTTTGAATTTCTGGCCAATTTGAAGGATGTAACCTGATACTTTGAAAGCTGTGACATTGCCCTACCTTGACTAGACAGACCAATTCATCCTCTACAGACTTACAAGTGTATTCAAATCTCTCTTCTATGAGTTGTAGAAATTAAAGTAATGCATTGCCAATGTTTAGGAAGATCTTACATCATCTCTGCCAGACTTTCTTCTAGTATAAAGAAATATACATACATCTAGCTTTAAAATCATATGTAGTTTTAAAAAGCAAAGCATTAACTTTACATGTTATTCTCTAAGTTTTCCTTTTCACTTAGCACTGACATTTTTACCTATAAAGACTTTTTAAGGTCTGGATGTCATCTACAAACCCCAGTCTCTTGCACTTTTAATCACCTTTAAAAAGCAAGTAAATCTTGGAGTAAAACTTCTCCCTCTGATAATGTTGGTATTTTTATAGCAATATCAAACATCAAGTAAATTAAAAACAAAAGTTTTTTTAATATTTGTGTTTTTAGTTGTAGACAGACACAATGACCTTTACTTTATTTATATGTGGTGCTGAGGATCAAACTCACATGCTAGGCAAGTGCTCTACGGCTGAACAACTGCATCCCAAAAGATTTTTTTTTTTTGACTCACAGTTCTGGAGGCTGGGAACTTCAGGGTCATGGAGCCACGTGTGATGAAGGCCTTAATGTGTCGTAACATGGTACAAGGTGTCCCCTGGTGTGAGACAAAGGGACTTGCACTGGACCCACTTTATCATGAATCTATTCTGGTGATAACTAACCCACTGTTGTGATACCAACTTTAATCCATCATGAAGGCTCCGCCCTTGTGACCCATCACTTCTTAAAGTCACCTCTCCCAGCCCTGGTACTGGGAACTGAACCCAGGCATGATCTACCACTGAGCTTCATTCCCAACCCTTTTTACGTTTAATTTTAAGACAGTGTCTTACTAAGTGGCTGAGGGTGGCCTGGAACTCATGGTCCTCCTATTTTGGCCTCCTGAGCCCTTGGATCACAGGAGTGCACCACTACACCTGGCAAGGTCTCACTCCCTAGGACTGTCACAATGACAGTTCAGTTTCAACGTGAGTCAGGAGGGAACATTCCAGCCATTACAGTAGGCTTTATTAGGAAAGTCTGTGGGAAGGTGTGAGTCAAGTGATGAGGGTTTAGTAGCTGGAATCTAGGACCCACCAGCTGAGACTCTGGGGACTGCTGGTCGGTGAGTTTTGGAAAGGACTGCTCTCTCACCTTCTGGATTCTTCCCTGGAGGTCTGGACCCTGGGGTGACCAAAAGCAGAGCTGAGGCCACAAGGGGTCTTCGGTCAGTACCGTGTGCTTGAGCTTACAAAGTGTGCCAATTTCTAGAGCCTGCTCACAGTTGCCTTTTAGTCTGGGACAGTTTTCACCCTGTAGAGCTACTTAGCTGTGCTCAGGTCTGGCTCAGGAATAGGTCAGGACGAGGCAGGCTTCATTTGGGTGACTTCTGCTGTCTGATCTTTTAGTTCCTCATTCTTTTAGTCTTTTTCCTCCCATGCTAGGGATTGACCCTAGGACCTTGAACATGCTAGGCAAGTGCTCTACCACTGAGCCACAATCCAGCCCTAGTCCTTCATTCTTAGAACTGGAGACTGGAGAGCTCCCTCACTTCTGCCCATCACCTTTTTTGTGTTTGAAGAATTAGAGGCAGAATCATATCTTCTCATTTAAATCTTCTTGTCAGTTAAACTAGAATTTCAGTTCTTATTATAAGAATAATACATGTTCTTATGTGCTTCAAGAAAACATTTCGATTGTGTCCCCTCAAAGTTTATCCAGGGTGAGTCAAATATGTTCTTCTCCCAGAGTACTCACATCGTTGAGGTTCTCTGGAGGTGAGTAAGGGTGCATCTTTCCTAGGTATAAGGTCTTTTTTTGGTTCGATGGGGCAGCAGCCATGCCAGGGGTGGGGCATGTCAGGATTTCCCCAGCCCTACAGATTTGACTCTCTCCAGGCGAAGCTAAGCCTCTGTCTTGAGGGGTGCCAGTGCACTTGGTAGGAAATGCTTTGGGTGACTTGATTTAGGATGGATCTGAGTGTCCTGTCAAGAGGACTAAAGACCCAGCTCTGTTGTTCCAGTTCTGGTTATGTTTCACTGCTGAACCAACCACTTCTAAATTCCGTGTTTAAAATCTGCTCTGTTGTATTATGCTCCTTGGGTTAGGAGCTTGAAGGTGGGGTGGCTCTTTGTGTTTCCTGATGTCTAGATCCTCCATTGGGATGAATCAGCCAGCCAGGATGGAGGATTCACCTGTACATGATTTCTTCACTGCCCCAAGAACAAACTTGCTAGATACTGGCTGTTAGAATGCCCATCTGGCACCTGTCCACATTTGGTGTGGTCAGACTTTTTCCATGTTGACCGAGGGCACTAAGATAGAGTGTCCCAGCGAATGAGGCAGCAACCACAGCTCCTGGGTGTCTGTGACAGCTTTGAGAGCCACACTGTCATCTCTGATCTTCCCTGTGGTCCAGGCAGCACAAGCCCACTGGATTCAAAGGAATAACACAGAGACCTCATCCCGTGGAAAGTGTGTCAGCTAATTTTTGAACAGGTTTTCAAAGCACCATGTTTGAGGCTCCTCTGTGTAAAAAACAAGATGACACTGCAGAGCTTTGTAGGAACACTTGCAGATAGACCAAGTTACAGGTAGGTGAGGCACTGTGGTGCTGTTAAACACCCTCTGAAGAGCTGAAGAGGAACAGTAAACAGTCCAGCAGCACAATGCACAGCAGCATTGTTCTGGAACTTTGTCTACTGATCTAACTCACTTTAAATGTGCTTAAGGTACCATCTGTTTGTACAGGGTTTCTATTTCTCTAAATTAAAGTGTTCTTGCCCTGAGCAGTGGAAGGTTAGAGTCGGTATTCGTTCTCCTGAAATGGGAGTGTCTACCATCTGGAATAGCTTTGTTGCCCACCTAAGGATTTCAAGAAGGTTAGTATCACTCCGTTTTAGTTTGAGCGCATGCCATGTGGCATCAGAGGTGTGGGATTAGCTTAGAGGACAAGTCTGGAAATGAACAAGGTACTTTTCTTCCATGTAGGCGGGGGCAGCTCTGGAGCCCTCAACAGATCACACAGGACTAGGGATGAGGCCTCACTCATGGAAGGATGGCATGAGGGTGGGGGGTCACTGGCTCTCATACCTTGAGCAAGTCGCAGGACATCTGTCTGTCACTGGCTGTGAAATGGCACAAAGCTGTGACATGACCTTGTAATTAGACATCGGGCATGACAGCCCCGTGTGGGGCAGGTGTGTGGTGAGCCTCAGCGATGCTGGCACTGTAGATGCTCGCCTTGGTGTTGTCACCAGATCCCCCAGGGCTGTGGCCACCACCAGGAGGCAGGTAGCAGTCACTGTCACATTCCCTTCACCGCATTCAGCACACAGAGGACCCCTGCCCACAACGCTGGCTGACGCTGGCCTTCTGGGTTCCAGGCCTCAGTCTCTCTGTGCCTGTGGGCACTTTGTGGATCACTGTAGGGTGCCTCCAGCTGAGCTTGTCTTATTCCAGACCACGGTCTCTTCCCTTTCCAACTCTGCCCTCCTGTTCCATCTCCTGACCTCAGAGTCCTCGCCCCTGAGCCTCTGTCCCCTCAGTCCACCTTTTCCCTGGCTTCTGCTGCTCCCAGCTATGCCGAGATACAGGCTGGAGCATCTTACTGGCCTTCATCACACTCTGAACATTCGCGCCTGCTCCTCCTAACTGGAGCCCGGCTTTCTTGGAATAAAATAAAACATGGTGGTGCCCATATTTGGTTCATTGGCAAAGTCTCCAGGGAAGCCGCATGAGAAAATTCTGGCTCATCTTGACGTTGAAGCCTCTCCTACTATTGCCCTTGTACCCTCTTTCTCCAGGAGCAGGTCCTGAGCCTGGAAGTCCTCCCACCAACCTGTGTGTGCTCCCCACCACCAACCCCCATGGTCTTCACAGTTCAGTGACCTGCCTCCTCCCTGCTCCTAGGAGCCTGCTGACTGCAGCCCTTACTTCTCTGTATTTTATGTAGGTGGCTGATAGCTATTTTCTCCTCAAGAACACAAAGTCCTATGGACCACAGGCCAGGTCCAGCAACTGCTAGTTTTTGTGGGACCTAGGAACTGAGAAAGTTTTAATAATTTTTAAGTGGTTGAAAAAATGTTAAAAAGAATAATATCTCATGGCTCTTGGAAATTACATGAAATTGAAATTTCTGTGTCCTTGATGTGGTCTGGGAACACTGCCATGATTTTCCAAAATTATCAGTGTCTGTGGTCCCCTACAGAGGCAGAGTTAAGCAGTGGAGATAGGGATCATGTGTGCTTTTTAAAGCCTTAAATATTATTATCCAGCCCTTTATTTTAAAAAAGGGTTTTGGACTCTTGCCTTGGTTCAGCTATTCTTAATCATTTGAGGGAGCTGTTTATTCACTCATTCATTCATTTATTCTTTCAGCAAATGTTTAATGAGTATGTATTATGTTCATCTGTCTTGGTATTCTAGAAAATAGTGCTATATGAAAATTAGAAGATCTTTGCTACTTTGGAGCTTAATATTTTATTGGCAATAACTTGAGATCACAGATAAATAGATGTACAGGTTGAGCATCCATTCTGAAAATGAGAAATCTGAAATGTGCCAAAATCTTGAACTTTTTTGGTAGCAACATGACACTTGGTTATGCTGAACCCGCTATTTTTCACTGTATGAATGCTGTGTCGTGTTTTTACTGTCAAGTCTGTAAGTGTAAGAAAACGATTGCTCATCAGCAGCCTGTGTATTTAGACTTAGAAATGATGGAGGTGCCACACAACCCTGTCCTCCCTCTGTGGGTGACTGAAATAGTGGCACCTTAGCTCCCTAAGGATTCAGCGTGCAGAAATTTTGTTTCATGCACAAACTTATTAAAATGTTGTGTAAAATTACCTTCAGGTTGTGTTTATAAGGTAGATCTGAAACATAAATGAATTTCATGTGTAGATTTGAGTCCCATCCCCAAGATTTCTAATTATCTGCACATTCTCTAAGTATTTGCACATATTCCAAAATCTGTTCATTTCCAGTCTCAAACATCTATGTAGCCTGTACAGATGTATAGAGAAAGAGCAGGCTTAATGGGGTGGGGTGTGGAGTGGGTGGCAGTGGGGTGTTCTCACTGGTAGAACCCCAGCAGACCTTTTTTGACTAGATAACTTCTGAGTTGAGACCTGGAGAGACAGGCAGAGGAGGCAGTTGAGAGAAGTACAAATTCCCTGAGGCCGGGGTGAGGGGAGCAGGTTCAACAAGTGGGAGTCATTACAAGGGCTGAGTAGCTTGAGCCTGGAAGTGGGCAGTAAGTGGGGTGTTAGAGTGGCTGGTTCCCAGGTTGCTAGGGATGAGTGTCACCTAGGGCACTTAAAAACTGCATCTGCCAGAGCCCTCTGCAGAGATTGATTCAGTAGGTCTAAGTAAGTACACACTGGGTAGGGCCTGGTTCAGTAGGTCTAAGTAAGCACACACTGGGTAGGGCCTGGTAGACCATGCGAAGCTTTGGTTTTCTGATTGAGTTGGAGAATCAGATCCCCACTATTCCATTCCAGTCCCATTCTGAGCCAGCATCAGTCTGGAGAGCCTTTAAATGCTGAGGGGCAGCCTGGATCAGGAACCTTGGCTGTCCCACTTCACACATGTCTTGGCTCCTAGCAGGGGCTCATTCAATAAATGTCTGAATTTTTAAGGACACCTGCATTCATGCCTCTTGACTGCCCTCTCTGTTGCTTTCTATTTGAGGGGAATGCCATCTCTCTCTGCTCATCCAGTAACCCAGCGAGTCCCCTGCTCCCAGCTGGTGGTGGTCACTCGCCCTTTCACTGAAGGACATTCACAGCGTCCCCTCCACACCCCTCCAGATGCGAAGGAGGCAGGGTTTTCCTCCTGGAGTTTCAGGCACTGAGTTTGCTGGATCAGTGGCTGGTGGGTTGTTACAGGGCGGGGGCATTCTGGGAAACCCAGGACAAAGACCCCCTTTCCCTTCGAACCCTGATTCTTATGAGCAGTTCAGAAAGATTTCATTCACGTCACTCAGAGTGAGAGCGTGAGTTCATTGAAGGGATGGAAAAAGAGAAGGGGCACTCTCCTGGGAGAGAGGGTCCTCGGAGAGGAGAGGCACAGTGTGCCTGTCCTGCACTCGGTTTTATTGGGGTTCCCAGAGAAGTGTCCAGAGAGTCCTGCCCAAGTCCACCTCTTGACTTTTGACTGAGGAGGATGACATCAGACTGTCATAGCAACTTCGGTGACTGGTTCTCATTGGATTCTAAACCACAAATTCGCACAGATTTTTATGGTGAGGAGGAATTGTCCTTGTCTCCCTGAGTTTCAGAATGTTGTATGAAAAGGGAGACGAAGTTTCCCACTTTAGGTAACTTGGGTTCCCCTTAACAGCATGATCTGGGGCCTGCATTTCTCTCGCGATAACAGGGAGCTTGCTGAGGAATGTGACCTGACCACTTATGCCAGACAAGGCTGCAGTAATCGCTCCTCGGAAAAGAAAGCATGTGGGAGGTGAGCATTGCACACCCATTTTACAGAGTTATTCTCTTAAGCTCCACCATGTGCATCTGTCTGTCCCCTGTCAGGATGAGCGAGGAAGTTAGGAAAGATCAAGAAAAGAAGGTAAAGCCTTCACGGACGGAGTCCCTCGGTGGTCTGTGCTGTCTAAAAATCAGTCAGTTGACTTGAGCGCCAAGCATGCTGGTTTATGGGATGGATTGTTGTGTGAGAACAGGCCTCAGCCAGAGCACTGTTTCCTTAAGCCACACTTAGTGGAAAAGTACATGACACTTTCTGGCTTAAAAAATGACCAGAATGCCTAACAAAAACATACTAAACATCTTGCAGCATTTTTAAAAATAGATATATTTTATTTTTATTGTTAATGGACCTTTATTTTATTTATTTACTTATATGTGGTGGTGAGAATCGAACCAGTGCCTCATATGTGCCAGGCAAGTGCTCTACCACTGAGCTACAACTCCAGCCCCCATCTTGCAGCCTTTTAAAATGGACAGGTGTCAAATGGAAATGGTCGTTGTGTCCAAGCCAGCCTTGTGAAGGTTCTTCAACAGGGCAGGGGAAATGGCTTACCCCAGACCTGGACTCCCAGAGAGGAGTCTGAGCCGTCAGTGGTCTATTCTAAAACAAATGTACCTCTTAAAATTTGAAGCTTTTGTGACTTTGAATTGGTGGTTTATAATTTGTTTTGAGTCTTGAATTCGTCAGAGGACTTTTGAGAGCTGTGAACGCATGATTTTGCAACTTTTTTCAAAAGTTTTTCTCCCCTTCCTCAAAATTCCTGAAAAATTTTCAGGAATCCATGTAGACCACAGACTTCAAATTGAGAAATCATGTTCTAAAGGGATTTATCTCACAATAGCTGATTAATATTTAAGAAACCCAAGTTAGATTAAGAGAGACCACAAAGGTGTTATGTTAGCATTTTAATTTTGTCCTGTGTTGGAAAAAGATGCTCATTTCTAATTATACATGTAAAGATAACTCAGGTGTTTGCCTCAATGAAATGTGTATGTGATAAGATTTTCTTGAAACAAATTTTCCTGGACACCACAAAGTTTATATACAAACATAATAAGACCTGTGAAAATCAGTTTCTTTATTTGTATTTTTGTGGCAAGAGCCTTACCACTAACCTTCAGCCCTGGTGTCAAGAATTGTGAAAATTGATGTGCCTTCATTTGCATGTGTAGTATTTTTTAATTTATATTAAAAATTAAAATCAATTATAATATCTGGAAATCTATGCAAGGAAATTTGGATTTAAGCCCTTTGTCAATAACAGTAATTATCTCTCTTTTTTTAAAGCCACATGTTGCTTAATGATGGGGTCATGTTCTGAGAAGTATATCATTAGATGGTTTTTGTCTTTATTTGACCATTATAGCATGTACTTATAGAAATCTGGATGGAGTTAACTCAGTCACTCCATGTGACCTTTTGAAGAGTCAAGAGACTTGGTAAACATGAGATGGATGAGGCTGTTGCCATTGTAAGAAACATACCATAGTAATAAATAAACCAGAAACTTAGTTGTTTGTTGTCACTGTGAAATATTATGTTCTGTTCGTAATTGTATGTGCTGTACTTAGATGTGTCTGTCAGTGCAGTAGGTGTGTTAACACCAACATTATCAAAAGAAAAAAAAGGTCAGGGATGCCTAGAGTACGACATTACAATGGCCTTGATGTCACCGGGCGATAGAACCTTTCAGCTCCGTTGTAATTTTACAGGACCACCATTGGTATGTGCCATCTGCCGTTGACCATGGTGCTACAGTGCAACCCTTGACTGTACTTACTTTTCATGATGTTGACTCCTGGTATTATGTGTAATGGATTCAGATATTTATATTTATAGAGTATATCTCTTAGCAATTCTCAGCTGTCCCTCTGAGACACTATAAGGTGGGTCAAAATAACTCAAACAGATTGCAAAGTTCTATAAGCAAGATTAATTTTTTACCATGTTTAACTTTTAAAGTCTGTGATGAGCTACTTAACACCACCAGAGCCAGGCTCTGGAACTACAGGAAACTGCTGTGTCTCCCTCAGACCAAGTGCACTGTGTCAGGAGGCTTTGTCCTGCCTGTGTGTGCCTCTCTTCTTTTGTCTGTGCTGGGTGCTGAGCTCCTTTCTGCTCTCCAATGAGAAGCAGGCACAGCTTTTGATCATTTAAAAAGAGGTCCAAAACCCTTGACATGAAAATATTGTAAAAACAAATTGGTTATAACACTCTTGAAACTACACAGTAATAAGCAGAAGATAAATATTTGTAAGAAAAGGAACAAAATTCCGTGACATACACAACTAATTTTAGTGCTTGAATGGCATGTGCCTGGTGTTACAAATGTGAGTAAGAAAATAACTCATCTTGAAGAGGGACCTCCTGCAAACCACCAGTTAGAGCAAATGGAAAGTGGGCAGTGTGGTGACAGGGGGCCACCAGTGTCACTACGCAGGAGATGAGAGTAAGGACGCTCTCCTGAGGATGGAGTGCTCCGATGAGCTTGGCAGTGCTTGGTGGTGGCCGCTTCTGGCCCAGACATCACTGCAGAAGAGCCAAGAGGGCTGAGAGTGGTGAGTGGCTTAGGGAGGGCAGAGAGCGGGCTGCTGTGAGGTCTGATTGGGCAGGAACGGAGAACAACCGGGAAGGAGGGAGTACCTCCAGGTGGGAGCTGCAGTCTAAGAGCTGCAGACACAGATCTAGGCCTGATTCAGGTAGAGCCGGGGCCTCAGTTGCTTCCTGGAGAGTCGGCTAAGGAGGACCAGTGGGAAAGGCTCAGGGAACAGGTGTCTGGGGGGGAGGCAGCTCTTGGTTCTCTGAATGGGACTACGTGGTGACAGGACTGAGGATGTCTCAGAGACCGACATTTTAAACTGATTTGAGCAAAGGTTGAAAGAAAAAAAATAAGCCAGGAGCCATAGAATGATTTGAAAAGTCATCAAATGGTGCTGCCCACCCAGAAGGCACATTGAAGAATGATCTTTCCTGTGCACACAGTGCCATGGCCTAGCCAGAGAAGGCCTCTCCTAGTCTGTTTGGATAAGGAGCTTCATCCTAAAGCCAGAATGAGTCCATTTATTTGAAATGTACCCATCTATTTAAGAAAAAGTTCCTGTGAGTCAACAACAGGTGCCTCCCCTGTGATCTCTGGGCTCTGTCAGGTGGTGACAGTGCCTGTGCCTGAGGTGAGGACTGACCCAGTGTTCACAGGGGTCTAGGAGGAGACAGAACAGGGTAACAGGTGCGTGGAGATTAGCAAAAAATCTCTCCCCTCCTTTTTTAAAAGCAAGGCAAATTCCTAAATCCAAGAAGAAACAAACAATTTCTCATGTCAGCATTTAAACTCAGGTTTTTGAGAATTTCTGTTTTCCAGGGTATTTTAACGGTGCAGGTTAGGCTGTGTTAAAGGGTCGGCCACCAGCCAGTGCCGTGGTTGGGAGGTGAATCCTCATTCCTGCGGGGAGGGATGATGGGTCATTGGGGTATTAGGACCCCACCCCTTTCCTCTCTCCCTTGCTTCCTGTTGGCCGTGAGGTGAACAGCTTTGCCAAGTGCTTCCTGCCACGGTGCTCTTCCTTACCACAGGCCCAAAGAAGCAGAGTCACGCGACCAAGGACTGAAACTATGAACCACAATGAACCTTTTCTCTCCTAAGTTGTTTATCTCAGGCATTTTATTTTAATAAAATAAAATAATGGGAAACTTACTAGCATACTTTATACATATATTTTCATCATATATATTCATGCTGTCATAAGAGAATTAATATGTGTAGAGGCTCAGAAAATGACACCCCAGAGTATAGTGCTTTGGTATGCTAAGTATTTTGAATACTGGACATTGGAAGGCCTTAGAAGCAGACTTCAAACCAAGCTCTCTCTGCCCTCCTATCTCTTGCTTCCACAGAACCAAGTCATAGAAACTAAAGTCCTGTTTCCCCAAAGTCAGCCGTAGAGTCTGAAAAGAGTCCTCTTACCTTCCCAGACTTTTCTGTCTCAGAGCTGGCTGTTAAGAGAGTCTCTGACCTACCTTGTCTAATAGTAGGTCCTCAGACCTCCATCTCAGAAGGGGGTCCTGCTGCATTCCCAGGAAGAAGGAATACCGCACAGAGGGGCCCAGAAGAACCTGGCCAGACAGATTCAGTCCAGCCTTGCTGGACTCCCTGGCATCATCACTGTTAGCCACACCTTGTCCAGTCACATCTTTACAGAGCTGCTTCTGCTTCTCCATCTGAAGCATAAAATAGACATTTTCCTTTATGTCTTTGGGTCTCTATTTTGAAGGCTTTCACGTCTTATAAAACTGTGGTTGAATATGCATGTTTTGCTTTTCTCTGTGAACCTGTTATAAGAGTGTTGACTGAGACCCTTGTGATGGGTAGGAAAGGGACCAGCCCCTTCCCCTACACAGGTTACCGTATCGTCGCATATGCTTACCCTTTCAGGTTGCCTTGAATGACTCTACTGTACAGTAATTTGTATAGGAGGTTCCAGTTGTGGGGCTTTGGGATTTATTCCTTTTTTTGTGTGGGTAAGTTTATATTTTTGTGAAGATGACTTTCCTGCTTCTATACTTATTTCCTGAGAATAGTACATCATCCAAAAAAAATACTTTTTTTTAATGAATAATAATTCTAGTATAGCTTTTTAATTTTCTCCCATTTCTTGCTTCTTTACCACTTGTTTAGTTATTTATTGCTATATTTTCTATTAATAGTTCCTCCTCTGAAGAAAGATGTGCTTTTATGGAATCAATTACATTCCCCTCTTGACAATGGGAATTTCTTATTGGGGATGACTTTGGACACTGAATTCTATTCAGTAAACATTTACTAACCCATACTAAATGCCAGAGATGTTAATGTGACGATGCCTAGGGTTATTAGTTACTAGTCTCAAGGCCTTCCCAAATGCAAAAACTTCCCATCCCTATGGCATTTGTATTTGCTCTCTATTCAGCTCCTGCACCTGGAATCATCTAAGAGTACCAGGTACGTTGTAGGCATGCAGTATCTGGTCAGAGACCAAATTGGAATGCATATAAAGTATTAAGACAGGGCTGGGATTGTGGCTTAGCGGTAGAGTGCTTGCCTTGCATGGGCGGGACCCGGGTTCGATCCTCAGCACCACATAAAAATAAAGGCATTGTGTTGTGTCCATCTACACCTAAAAAATAAATACTTTTTTAAAAAAGTATTAAGACAGACCATGTATGTATTCATGGCAAAAAGTGTCTATGAAATAAATAATGTTCTGCTCACTAATTTAAGGTGATTTCTCATGGTTTAGTATGGTTCAGTATCCCTTATTTCAAATAATTAGGACCAGCACTGTTTCATATTTGGGATTTTGAGGGATGTTATTTTGGAATATTTGCATATACATAATGGAATGGAACCCAACTCCAAACATGAAATTTATGGTTCCCTAGACATGTAACCTGAAGGTAATTTTATGTAGTATCTAATGATTTTGTGGATAAAGCAGTATTTCATGGTAATGGAATTTCCCACTTTTGTCATATCAGGGCTCAAAAAGTTATAATTTGGGGACATTTCAGGTTTTGTATTTTCAGATTCAGAATGCTCATTCGTATTTTATTTATTTTTTTTAATTTTATTTATTTATTTATTTATTTTTGGTTGTAGATGGACACAATATTTTTTTTTCTTTTAAGTTGTAGTTGGACACAACACCTTTATTTCACTTATTTTTGTATGGAGTGCTGAGTATCAAACCCAGGGCCTCTCACATGTGCGGCAGGCCCGGCGAGGCAGGCACTCCACCTCTGAGCTACAGCCCCAACCCCCCTATTGTGTTTTAAAATCACCCAAGGTCCGGTTTCACTGTTGGGTCTGAAGACATGGGGTGTCTGTAACCAATGGCAGAGACCTGCAGAGAAGTCATTGACTGAGATGGATTAAGTGCTGAGAAATGTTGGCCACCTAGTGGTGGTCAGCCTCAACTGTAGGCCATTATTTAGCTTCCGTGGTTTGTTTTCCTTAATGTTTAAAGGGAGAGTTTGGATTGATCGCTGGGTTCTTGCTGAGGCATACAGTTCTTTAATTTTTGTGACTGACTTTTCCAGAAATGCTATGTTGAGGATATGCTGTCATTCAGAACACATGCACCCTTGAACTCTAAATGCCAAAACTGTGAACCTGGGAGCAGGGATAAATAGGATCATTTTTTTTCTATTTTGCAGGACTTAATTTTTCTGAAAACAAAGTGTACATTTATTGTCTGCATGAGCTATAGTCCAGATTCTCAGTGGTTAAAAATTAAAATTTTGGGGCTGGGGTTGTGGCTCAGTGGTAGAGTGCTTGCCTAGCACATGTGAGAAAAAAAATTAAATTAAAATTTTGTTAGTTGTAATACCAGAATGTTGCAAACTTAAATATTGACTTTTTTTTCTCTCTCTCTCTCACAGCTGTTTGGGGCAACTTTGTTAATATGAGGTAATTGTTTTTATTACTTGGGTATTGTGGTTGGGCTTTATAGACACATTTTAGTAGTTACCTACATCCTATTGTTTCCATGGGTTAGTCGAATAATTTTAGTGAAACTGAGTATTTTGCTAATTACACATTTGGGCTGTTTCTTTTCTGCTGTGGATATTTTCAAGGAACACAGCTGATTTGAATGTTACCCAGGGAAGTTCCAGATGTAAACAATGGTAGCTCCTCTCTTCACCTCTTCACTGCCCCTTCTTCTGTGGGTGATATAGGTGTGACCCCAACTTCTGCACTACTGAAGTATGGGCTGTATTTCTGGGTGGCAAGAGCATGGACACAGGGGCAAAGCCTCTGAGAAAGGACTTGTTCCAGGGAAATGATAGCTGGTCTTTTGTCCCAGAGCAAACTACAACTTGTGTGACCCTTATCCAAAATACTGGGGACCAGAATATTTGGATTTTGATTTTTTTTCTTTGGAACACACACACACACACAGAGAGAGATTTACACACATATATGTACACAATAGAATAGGATGAAGGCAATGGAAAACTATTCTTTAATTTTAAACCTGATCTGAGTTGTTTTTTTCCGTGTGTGTGACCTATCACATGAAGTTAGGTGTAGAATTTCCCACTTGTGTTATGTTATCTTGTCAGCTCTCAAATTATTTTAGATTTTGGAGTATTTTGGATTTTATGCTTTTAAATCTTCAGATTAGGGATGCTTAGCTCACACTTGATGTGGATGCTGAGACCACCTGTCAGTCAGCCCCAGGGTTGGGCTTGAGGAGCCCTCTGACTTGAGTATACATTATTTGTGCCAGTTAACAGAGCAGGAGGGACACTTGCAAAATCCTTATGTTAATTATCTCTACAAAATTAAAAAGTAGTCCTTTTTAAAAAGTCAGCAAAAAAGTAATGAGTATTCACTGTGAAGCAAATTTGGCACCATTAGTACAGATTTCCATTTAAAGAAAAATTGCTCCACTTTGTTATTCCACGGTGTTAAGGAATGTAAGAATGACACGTTTGTGTTGGTGAAGCTGGCACGGGAAGTTCAGTTCTGCTGCACAGGGATACAAGGGTAAAAGGTCACTGGGCCCCCAGCAGGCTTTTCATGTGGAGTTGGTTTTGCAAGGTGGGTGGGGCCATGTTGGTCTGATTCCTACCGCTGGGTTGTGAGTTTCCTGACAAAGGCTGCTGTGTGTGGCTAGGTGGGGTGCTCAGATCCCATTTAAAGGAGCTTTGTTTTTACTTGGAGAAACTCCATTTTGTGTTAAATTCCTGGGAAAGCCCTGCAGAGAAGCATATACTCCTATAGACATGGCTTCCTGCTTCTAATTTAAAATCCCATGTTGTAATGCAGAGATGAAATTAGTTTGGTTTGATACAAACAACCAGTTGGTTAAAACTGAGAATGTTTGCATATGTACTTAAGATTTCCTCCTCCTGGTGTCCTACTTTCCCCTGCACGCCCCCTGTCGGAGGGAGTCGGCACAGATCGCTGTGTCAGGGAGGCATACGGCTGCAGCCTTGGGTTTGTTGTGGCAATTTGTGCAGAAACAAATCTTGAAGTCACAAGTTCTTTCAACTGATTTCAGTGTTGTAACTTTCTGCTCAACAGGTCTATCCAGGAAAATGGCGAATTGAAAATTGAAAGCAAGATTGAAGAGGTTGGTTTCTTTTCCATATTTTCTTTTGTCTTAACTATATATTTGTCAGTTTCACTTCCTTTGCTTATTCTGAGCTCTTTATTTTGGTAGCTTTATGTCATTCAGTGATTTTGAAATTATCTCTCAAACAATCATTCACTTCTTTAAGAGGTAATCTGTTATCCTGTAGATACAATGTCTCTGTCACCATTTGCCCATTTTTATAAAGGTCTGGCATATTAAAACAAATTTTGTCCTGAAGGAAAAATACATTTAGACTTTTACGTGGCTTCGGGTGAGCCTTTCTTAGAGGAAGGGAAGTGATAACCCGTGAGAGGTGGAGGCAAATGCCAACCAACACCCAGTCCCTGAGCAGATGCTCAGAGGAAAGCTACCCCAAACCAAATGCAAGGACTTGAGAAATAAAAACAGCATCCATATGCACAGATTGGTGATCACACGCCCCCTAGCTGAAGGCAAGCACCTCTACTTGACCGTATACTTTCTAGTTGAAGACAATTGCCTATAACAGATAAGTAAATGGAGATACAGCTGGACTATTACAGCATGGGCTGTGGGAGGGGCTCGAGAGTTGCCCACTGTGATTTGAAGCCCTTGGAATGCTCTCTTTTGCCTGAGCTCCTGGTGGATGGCGACACACACAAATGTGGTTTGACTCACAGTCTGCGATTTATTTGAAAGAGCTGATAACACAAATATAATCTCAAAAACAAAATGTTAGGGTTGTGGGGGCCACACTTGGAGAATTCTTTGGTTCTTGAAAAGATGGAGAGTGTTGATCTGCTCGTTTTTATGAACCTGAAACACCTTTCACATTCTTCCTAGTGAGGTGAGTGAGTAAAGAGGTCCATTTGCTCAGATAGAGACCTGTGGAGTTAGTGCCGACATGGAGTTTATCTGCTTGATTCTAGCATTGTGACTCGAGTGGTTTATTTTAATTTCAAACTGGAAGTGAATTTGTAGATGGAATTAAAATCTATTTTGCATTATTTCATGCTTGTATGAAACATCAGAATGGAGTGAGAATAGTGGAAGACTGCTTTTGTTTTAAACCTGATTTTGGTTGATTTTTCTAGATTGTTGAACCACTCAGAGAGAAAATCAGAGATTTGGAGAAAAGGTAAGGGCACTTTTTGTTTTGACTTGAGGGAAATGCTTGTATCTTAGTTACGTGACAGGAAAGGTCAATATCAAATACAAGTTTTTCTCAGTTGAACTTATATATGAAACTTTTATAATAAGAAAGATGTTAGGCATCCTCAAGAGAAATCCGTTTCCATAAGAACATAAGTTTTTACTTTAAAATCTAAATGCAGGCCTAGGTATACAGCTCATTTGGTAGAGTGCTTGTCTTGCATTACATTACCCTGGGTTTGATCCCCAGCACCACAAAAAAATAAATAAATAAATGCAGTTTTTAAACTATTTTTTCCATCTTTTGTCTTTAAGGACCTTTTCTAATGAAAGCACTAGATACTCTCCATTAAGAAAGATTTATATCTATTTAATTCATTTTAAATTTATTTTTCCAGAGGTCTTGCTGAAGCGCAACCACAAATGCTAAGCTAAAAATCCTAAAATCACTTTGCTTTGCATAAACTACAGCAGCTTAACTAAATTACAACATAAAGCTTTTTTGGTTTTGCTTCCATTTGAGTGTGATATTCCAGCAGTCAGCACATGGGAAGAAGAAAGGACCTGGGTGTGCTGAAGTCCTTGCTCTAACCCTGTGAATTCCTAGATTTATGACAAGTCGAAGCCAAATAAGCTTTCACCTCCTTTGCATTTCTGCAAGGTGGTCAGATGGCTTCTGGCATGTGTTCATTAGTCCAACAGTTGCAGCCCAAGAGAGCTACCTGGAGAGTGTAAATCAAAGCACCGGCTGCTCACACTTAAGAAACTGGACGTGGAGTCAGTTATTTGTCAGGTTTAGTCATGTATCTGCTTTTGCCACCAGAGTACATCAGGAGATTTGCAGAATTTAGTCCAGGTGAAGTGGCTGGGAGAGAAAGCTTGAATAGTATAAGATTTCATTTGAATTAGATTTTGGCAAGATATCCTTCTCATCCCTTGATCTTCAGGCTTTCCCTCTTGCATGGACGAAGCAGTCGTGCCTGAGTCCTCTCTCCATCACCTGCATTTCCAGTTGATGAAGTCTTAAGCCCCGGTGCCTTTTCCTTGAGTGTCCATATGTGAAGGCATTATGTGGTAGTCGGGAAATTTTAAAAAGAAAACGGAAAGTTAATTAAAGTTATGTGATTTTTTTCTTACCTTGGGATGAGTTGGTAATTCCTGTCAGCATCCTGTACCAAGCTCAGAACAAAAAGGAAGAAGTGCAGAGTGGTTTTTCTTTGGTTTCCATTAAGTGGTCAAAGAGAAATAGGGATCAAGGATTTTCATCAAATGTGTTCATTCACTTTCGTTATTTTCTTCTTATCCTGAGCAGTCAGGCCAACTATTTTCAACTCTTACTGAGGTAGAGGTGTTTTTTAACAAATTCCCTTAGGAATGTAAAGCAGAATGAAGTATGAAACAAATGATTCATCTTTTCTTAGTCCCCAATGAATTATTTATTATTTGGGCTTTAAATTTTCCTTTCCAAAATTCTGTGCTGAAATTCTATATCATGTATCAATTTCATTGGATGGGAGCCAGAAATTCTGCCCTCAATGAGTCTGCATAATTTGAAAGTATTTTCTTTTTTCAGTACTGGGGATTGAATCCAGGCATGCTGAACCACTGAGCTACATCCCACCCCTTTTTATTTATTTATTTTAAATTTTGAGACAAATTAGTACTAAGTTGTTTAGGGCCTCACTAAGTTGCTGAGGCTGGCCTCAAACTTTTGATCCTCCTTCCTCAGCCTTCTAAGCTGTTGGGATTACAGGTACACACCACCTTGCCTGGCTACTTTGAGAGATTTTAATTGAAGATTTTTTTTTTTTAATAAAATGTAAGAAATATTGCAGTAAATTTTTTTTTGGTTCAAGGAAAAGTCTGTCTACTGGTCTTTTTCTTGAGACAAAAACATTCATTTATTTTTGAGGAAAATAAGCTATTGATAGCTTACAGATAAGATCTTTTAAAATCCGAGAATCCATGATTTCTTTTGATACTTTTGTGATGCTTTTTGTGCTTTTGAACCAGAAAAAGAAGTATAAGTCCAAACTCAATCTTAAGGATTTGCCAGTACGTATTCTTGTCACACTGGTAGAACTCTCTCTAAATAGGGACGGAGAGTAAACATTTGCCTCTTGGATCTGCTTTTTGGTTTCTCATCTAAAACGATTTTGTTTTTCAAGTTCGTGAGCAAGTCAAATGATAAAAAAGAAAAAGCCCGAGTTTTGTTTCAGTTGAAAAGCCAAGTGCAGATGTGATTGAAAAGGTTTGTGCTTATTAATGGATTTCTGTCTGGTTTTATTTTTCCTGACTGCAATAAGAATCAAACAGCCACCTCGATACTGGCAATACATGAATGTTTCTGGAGCCAGGCACTGGGGGGCACTCCTGTAATCCCAGCGACTTAGGGGGCTGAGGCAGGAGGATCACAGTTTGACATTATCCTCAGTAACTTAGCAAGGCCCTATCTCAAAATAAAAATTAAAAAGAGCAGTGATATGGTAAGAACGCTCCTGAGTTCAATCCCTAGTACCAAAAAGAATATGTACACTCAGAAAAATGAGAAATTATACCCATTTGATTCAAATGTATGATATGTCAAGATCATTGTATTGTCATGTGCAACTAATTAAAAAAAAAAGAATAGGGACTGCATTTAAAAAGAAAAGAAAAGAAAAAGAATATATCTGAAATGTTTTCTTGAAACGCTTGTCACGTTGAGCAGAGTGGCCTCTAAGAAGTAAGGATATTTTTCAAGATTGAAGGTTATATTTATAGAGAGAGAGAGGAGGACAGTGTCATTGCAGAAGCCTAAGTGGATTATATATGTTCCTTTTCTGTTCCTTATCACATTCCTACTTAATGCTTTGATTATGCATTTGTCCCTTGGTGTCCATAGGGGATTCGTTCCAGGGCCTCCCCGTGGATATTAAAAATCCACAGATGCCTTATATAAAATGGTGTAGTATTTGCATAGAACTTACAAAATGCCCTCGTCTATACTTTAAATCCTCTCTAGATGACTTACAATGCCTATTTAGTGTCAGTGGCATGTAAATATTGTTATACTGTATTGTTTAGGGACTAATGACAAAAAAAAAATAAGCCTATACATGTTCAGTAGATACACTTGTAAAATATTTTTTGATCCATAACTAAATTCATGAATGCTAAACCTGCAGATATGCCTGCTACCTGCTGTTTGTTTAATTTAATCTCTGTCTCTTTAAATGTTCTTTGAATAGGTAGCTAGTAATGTTAACTGAAATTCCAAGCAGGAGTACTTCTTGCAGGCTGTCCAGTAAGCAGTAAGATCTGAAAATAACTAGCATAAAGCACTTATGATCTGAAATGGCCTAAAACCACTATGAAAGGATTAATTTGGGCAGGTGTAAGAAAAGACCCATCATTTGCTTCATACTTCCTCTGCCTCTTCTTGCCGGCTGGTTTCCCACACTCAAGAATACAGACTTTGTATGGTTAGAGACAGGCCTGTTCCCATATTTACTGCCGTATCCCATACCTAGCATGGAACCAGAGTTCCACTAAGGTTCTAAATTAAAAGATGAGCCAATACACTGGGTGAGATTCTACCCCGCTGCCCGATTCAGGCTCTGTGCCCCTCTGCTGAGCTATGGCTGAGAGTGTGGTCCAGCCATGGCACCCAGGAGCTGGACCCTGATCATCTTGCCTACAAGAAGGCGAGCATACTGGGGAGGACCCTGATGGCTCTCCCATCCTGTCACTGCTTCTTGTGTGTGATTTCTCCAAGGAGGACACGAGGGTATAAAATGGCTTTTAAAGGTTGAATGACTTGGTACTGTGCACAAGCTCTGGAACACAGTTACTGCGTATTGAAGAAAAACAAAGCAGGAGACCCAAACTATTTTTTGTTTATTAAATTACAGGTTTCAGCATACAGTGTTGGAAATATGTTTTATCCCATCCTACATACACTAACTGCATGGTGGATAACTGTGCTTCTCCCTCAGATTTTTGAAAAATGAACATAAAAGTTGTATATATTTATGGGGTACTATGTAATGGTACATGTGTGTATTGTGCAGTGTTCATATCTGCTTCACTTTTATTTAAGTACATTTCCTATAAGAAAAGACATTTTCTTCCTGGTGTAAGTATCATACTCTTTCATTTTAAGCTTTCAAATAGGGGCTCTAGTTGTCCTTCCATTCCTCAGGTTCTTCATCAGATTCAACCGACCAACCATGAACCAGATTTCAAGGGAACCGGGTGTGGTGGCACACGCCTATAATCACAGCAACTTGGGATCCTGAGGCAGGAGGATTACAAGTTCAAAGCCAACATCAACAACTTAGAGAGGCCCTAGAAACTTAAAATTAAAAAAAGGGCTGGAGATGTGCTCAATGGTTAAAAACACCCTTAGGTTCAATCTCCAGTACCAAAATAAAGAAACCAGTATATATGGGTGTGGGTGGGTGGATGAGTATGTGAGTGAAGAGGGGGAGTGGAGAGAGAGAGAGAGAGAGAGAAAGAAATGTGCCCATACTGTGTACCTGAACGGACTCTTCTTTTTGTTATTTCCTAAACAATGAATGTAATGACTGTTTGCATAGCATTCACATGGTATAAGGCATTGCAAGTAATCTAGAGATGAATTAAGAATATGGGAGGATGTACACAAGGAAAATGCAAAGATTTTACCACTTTATTTAGAGGCTTGAGCATCCTCAGTCCCAAGGAGCGGTTCTCTGCAGTCTTCTGCCACTGGCTCTCACTGAGTGGAATTCTCTGTCCTTCTGCTTCATTTGCGGGGGCGCAGCTCCACCTCATTCTCCTCAGGCTCTTACTCTAAAGTCATGGGGATGGTAGAGAATGAACCTCTGAGCTGAAGGATAGCTCCTGGTGGATTTCTTGCCTAGCAGGTTCTGGCCCAGGTTCTGTCCCCATCACCAGGTGGTGGGGGAGGTAAACTGTCACAGCAGGTAAATACCAGGCCTGAGGCGGAGCACGTTATGGATTCCAGCAGTCCGAGAGCTACGCCAGGCACAATGCTGCTGTGGGAAGGAGTGCTTTTCCCTGATGCCGTGCCGCTGAGTGTGGGATGCCAGGGTGCTGTTGCTTAGTGGAGATGAGGGAGAGTGCAGCTGGTATGAGGGGTGCCTGGACCCCAGAGCTTTACGTTGCTAGCCCCACATGAGAAACAGAGGAAGGAGACGGAGTGACTCAAAGTTTTATTTGACACACAGTCATCTGTCTAGCTCCCTCAAGTCCTGCAGTGTGGTCCCAGACCTAAGGCAGAAGGACCCTGTCCCCAAGAAGTGTTGATGACAGAAAGGGCTGCGAGAAGTCAAGACTGCTTGTAATGGGAGCCAGTCTTGTCAATATCTCCTGTTTTCAGCTTGTGTGGCAGCCTCCTCCCTGGGGCCTGACCTCATGCAGCAGCCACTCTCCATCTAGACTCCGACGGACTTCCCCCAAATGCCTCTTGCTCCCAAATTCTGTGTTTTTACAGGTCTGGTAGAGGTAGGGATGCCTCTTCTTTCATGGCTGCTTGCAGCTTCTTAGTTTTCACCTCCCAGGGATAGAGACTTATGTTGTGTCTTTAGCTCGATTCTAAACAGGATCAGGTGAGATATTTCTTAAACTGAAGCTAGCTAGGGCCTCGGGCACTCCTAATGGTGGTGAAGAGAGTAGGAGCAAATTGCAAGAACTTGAGAATCTGGTGTTTGTTCTGATTGTCAATGGAGAAAATGCAGGAGATATTTGACTTTTCTTTTTTAATCTCTTCATATTATACAGCTTTACCCAGAAATACCCACCAGTAAAGTTCTTATCAGAAAAGGATCGAAAAAGAATTTTGGTAAGTTTGCACATCTGATTAATATTTGTTATATTAAGACGCTTTTTTTTAATGGAGAGATCATTCATATGCCACAAAATCCAACCTTCTCAAGTACCAGTTCAGTGGTTTGTAGATTGCATAGCTGCAACAGCAGCACCACATAAAATTCCACAGTATGTTCGTCACTCCAAAAGGAAGCCCTGTACCCGCGAGCACTTACTTTTTCTCACCTTTCCCCCAGCTCCTGGCGACTAAAACTACTTAGTCTCTGTGGATTTTCCTTTTATAAACATTTCATACAAATGAAGTGATAACATATGTGGTCTTTTGTGGCTAGTTTCTTTCACTGATAATAATGGTTCTCAGGCTCATCCATACTGTTTTATGAAGCAGTACTTCATTCCTTTTTATGGCTGAAGAATATTCCATTTTGTGGATGGACCTCATTTGTTTATCCATTTCTCAATTGTTGGACTTTGGGAGTTGTTTCTGCTTGGAGGGTGTTATGAACAATGCGACAACAAAACATCTGTGTGTGTGTAGGTTTTCAGTTTTAGGGTATACTTAAGAGTAGAATTACTGAATCACGTAATCTTATGTTCAGCTTTTTGAGGAAGTGTGAAACTTCCAGACGTTTTCAACTTTTTCTGGTTCAAAGATCACTTTGGTAAATACGGTGATGGCTTCCTTGGCTAATAGTCTTCTTGTTAAACTTCAGTACAGGGCTGGGGCTGTAGCTCAGTGGTAGAACACCTGCCTCGCATGTGTGAGGCGTGGGCTTGATCCTCAGCACCACAGAAAAATGAATAAACAAACAATCATCAATACAAATTTCACCAGTAAAGAAGCCCTGTTTTACTATCCTATAGAAAACTGAAGAGATTATGCCTTTACACTTTTTTAACTAACAGCTTTATTAAGATATAATTTGCTTTTTAAAGTGGACAATTCCATGATTTTTCATATAATCCCAGAGTTGTGCAACCTTCATGTATCCAACTTAGAACCCCCAGAAACCCTGAAGCTAGCTGTATGGTCACTTGTTTTCCCCTCAAGTCCCACCACGCCTCAAGCCCTAGGCAGCTATCAATTTACTTTCTGTCCTATAGATTTACCAATTCTGGATTTATAATAAATAGATGAAATAATGTCATATTTATCCTTTTGTGACTGGTATCTCTCACTTAGCATAATGTTTTCATGCTTTATTCATATTGTAGCTTGTCTTGGTATTTTATGTGAATAAAGCATGTTATTTATACGTACATATTTTAAGTCAAATGATGATTCTATGTTTAACCTTTTGAGAAACTGCCAGACTGTCAAAACAGCTGCACCATTTCACATTTCCAACAGCAATGTGTGATACTCTGGTTTTTCCACATTGTTGTCTGGTCTTTTTGATTGTAGGTGTGAAGTGATTTCTGTTTGTGGTTTGGATTTGCATTTTTGGGGGGTGGGGGGCATGTACTGGAGATTGAACTCTGGGACATTTAACCACTGAGCCAGATCCCCAGCCCTATTTTATATATATATTTTTTAGAGACAGGGTCTCACTGAGTTGTTTAGAGCCTGGCTTTGAACTCTTGATCCTCCTGCCTCAGCCTCCTGAGCCACTGGGATTGCAGGTGTGCGACACTGCGCCCAGCTGATGCTGGCTTCTTATCATGTGTTCATTGGCCATTTCTTATCTTTGGAGAAATTTATTTTCAGATACTTTTATTTTATTTATTTTTTAGGTGTAGATGGACACAACACAATGCCTTTATTTTTATGTGGTGCTGAGGATCGAACCTGGGTCCCACCCGTGCTAGGCAAGCTCTCTACCGCTGAGCCACAATCCCAGCCCCTTTCAGATACTTTTAAATTGGATCATTTTCCTTTCTATTACTGACTTATAAGAGTGCATTAGATAATCCAGATATAGATTCTTTATCAGGTATTTAGTGCACAAATTTTCTCCCACTCCATGCACTGTCTTCACTTTCTTGATAGTGTTGTTTAAAGCACCAAAGTTTTTAATGTCAACCAAGTCCATTTTTCTTTTGTTGCTTGTACTTTGGTGTTATATTTAAGTCATTGCTTACCCAAAGCCATAAAACTTTACTATGTCTTCTACTAAAAGTTTTATAGATTCAGTTCTTAAATTTAGGTTTATATCCTGTTTTGAGTTAATTTCTGAATATGGAGTTACATGAGGGTGCTTCATTCTTTTGCATCTGGCTGCCCAGTGGCCCAACACAGTATGTTGAAAAGATTCATAACTGCCCATCAGATTATCCTGGCACCCTTGTTGAAAATAGTTGATCATAAATGTAAGTATTTCTTTCTAGAGGCTCATCTCCATAGATTTACATGGCTGTCCTTTGCCAGTATCACATCATCTTGATTACCATAGGTTTATAGTAAGTTTTGAAGTTAGGAAGTGTGATTCCTTTAACTTCATTCTTTTTCCAAGATAGTTTTGGCTATTTTGGATCTGTATTAGTCATATTTTCATAGCTATGACCAAAATGCCTGACAAGAACAGCTTAGAGGAGGAAGACTATATTTTGGCTCACCATTTCAGAGATTCAGTCCATCATCAGCCAGTTCCATTGCTCTGGGCCCGAGGTGAGGCAGAACATCATGGCAGAAGGGTGAGGTGGAGGAGCACTGTTCCATTCATGGAGGCCAGGAAGGAGAAAAAGAAAGAGGAAGGGTCTGTAGGGAAGATGAACCCTTCCATGGTGTGCCCCCAGGGACCCACCTGCCTACAGTTTCCACCCATTTAATCCATTCAAACTCGGAGGCACTAACTAGGTCACAGCTCCCACGATCCAGTCATTTTACCTCATCATTTTTGCATTAGCACAGGAGCTTTTGGGGAATCTCTTAAATCCAAACCATAATGGGATTCCTTGCAATTCCTTATGATTTTAGGATTGGCTTGTCAATTCCTCTAGACAAGTCATCTGAGAATTTTTTTAAAGACCATTGAACCTACAGATCATTATGGACAATATTGCCATCTTAATAGTAAGCTTTGTAATTTTTTTTAATATTTATTTTTTAGTTGTAGTTAGACACAATACCTTTATTTCACTTATTTATTTTTTATGTGGTGATGAGGATCAAACCCAGGGTCCCGCACGTGCAAGGTTAGTGCTCTACCACTGAGCCACAACCTCAGCCCCATAAGCTTTGTAAGTCTTTCCATTGTTTTAGGTCTCCTTTCTTTCAACATTTTATTACTTTTTTAAGTTTTCGAGTACAGGTTTTATACTCCTTTTGTTAAATTTAAAGCGTTTAATTGTGTTTGTTACTATTATAGATGGAATTGTTTTATTAGCTTTATTGTATGTGGAAAGTATATCGAAACCAGTTGATTATTTTGCTGTATCCTGCAATCTTGTTGGATTCATTGGTTGGCTTTAGTAATTTTAATTGGATTTCTTCATATTTTCTAAATGCAAGATAATGTTACCTGCAATTATAAGTAGATTTATCACTGGAGAATATTCCAAAGGGTTCTTGACAGATGTCACAGAAAAGACGTAAGGATACACCAGGTAGAAGCACAAGCAGAGAATTATGTAGGAAGACAAGGATTACACCCTGGGAGGGCAAGAGAGAGAGGATGAGGCTATCTGGCATTGCGTTGGTCTGAGGTTTTAATATTCATAGGGGGATGGTGGCCAGGGGCTAAACTAGAGGTGAAATTGGTCACATAGCTTCGCCTCAGTTGCCTCAGCTGTGCTGTTCTGTGGAAGGGAGAGGGCTGGTTTCCTCGTGCTTTGCATGTTTTCACCAGTGTTTCTTATATGCTGACGGGTGCTTCTTTATTCCAGTGGGATCTATGGGTCTCTTTGAGACTTGGTTTTAATCCCCAAATTTCTGCCTCAGTTTAACTTCTGCCTTTTCAATATGAATATCTTTTATTTCATTTCCTTGCCTAATTGCTTTGCCCACAACTTCCAGTACAGTGTTGATTGTACGTGGAAACCTTTCAGTCTTTCACAGTTAAATATCGTGTTAGGTGTGGCTTTTTTGTGGATGCCCGTTGTCAAGTTGAGGAAGTTACCTCCTAATTTGCTCAGTTTACAACCAATATTGCATATGTGAAATAAATCCCAATTGGTTATGGTGAATCTATATTCAAAAGGAATATTGGTCTGTGACTTCTTTTTTTTTAATAAAGTGATACTGGTCTCATAAGATAGATTGGGAAGTATTCCCCTCGTGCTTTTATTGATTGATTGATTGATTGATGCGTGTGTGAAGACTTGGTTTTGATTGTTCTTTACTTGTGTACTGAAATTAACCAAAGAAGCCCTCTGGGCTTGGACTTTCTTAGTAATTTTTTGTGGGTTTTTTTTTCCTCTTTCAGTTATTAATGCAGTCTTAGATTTTCTGAATCTTAAATCAGCCCTTATAACCTTGTATATTTCTAGGAGTTTCTCCATTTTACTTAAATTGTCTAATTTGTTGGCAAATAGTTGGTCACACTATTGCTTCGCTATGATTTATTTTGAGTTCGATGATATTTTCCCCTTTCACTTCTGATTTAAATAGTTTGAATATCTTCTCTTTTTTCCTTAGTCTAGTTAAAAATTTGCCAATATTGTTTTTTTTCAAAGGAACTATCTATTGGTTTTCTTGGGTTTTCCTAGTCTGTTTTTATGAATTTATGTTCAAATTTTTCTTTCTTCTGTTGTAGGGTTAGTTTGATTTTCTTTTTCCAGTATCTTAAGATAGACGTTTAGATTATTGATTTAAGATTCTTCTTTATTCAGTATAGGCACATGCAGCTATAAATCTCACTTTAAACACCACTGTAGATGCATGCCATAAGTTTGGGTATATTCTTCTTCATTGTCATTCATCTCAAAAGTATTTTCCAATTTTTCTTGTGATTTCTTCTTTGATCCCTTCTATTCAGGAGTGTGTTATTTAATTTCTACAAACTTGTGACTATCTCAGCTTTCTGTGTTTTAGTCAACTTTATGTTGCTGTCACAAAAAAAAAACCTGACCAGAACGAAATAGAGGAGGAAAAGTTTATTTTGACCCACTGTTTCAGAGGTTCAGTTAATGGTCGGCCAACTCCAGAGCTGTGGAGGACATGCGATGTAGGACATCTGTGATGTAGGACATCATGGCGGAAGGGTGTGATGGAGAAAGCAGTACAGAACATAGCAACCAGGAGGTCGAGATCTGCTCACCAGGGACAAAATATAAACCCTAATGCACAACCCCAGGGACTTACTTCCTCCAGCCATTCTATCTGCCCTACCATTACCACCCAGCTAATCCATCAGCGAACTAACCCACCGATTAGGTTGCACCTCTCATAATCTAATCATTTTACCTCTGAAAATTTTTGCATTGTCTCACACCTGAACTTTTGGGGGACACCTCATATCTAGACCATAGCATACTGATAATTTGATTTCATTCTGTTGTAGTCAGAGAACACGCTTTGTATGCTTCAAATCCTTTCAAACAGATTGATGCTTGTTTTATAGAATGGGATATGGTCTAACCTGAAGAATATTTCATTTCTCTTAAAAAGAATCTGTGTTATGACAGTGTTGGTTGGAGTATTATGTAGCTGTTTTAGGTCTAACTGGTTTATAGTGTTTTCTAAGTCTTCAGTTTCCTTGCTAATCTTCTGCGTAGTTCTGTTATAAGCATGGAAGATTGAAGTCTCCAATTATTCTTGTTGAATTCTCTGTTTCTTCCTTCAGTTCTTTCCATTTTTTCTTCAATTATTTTGGGTTATTCTTGTTAGGTACATAAATGATTATAAGTGTTATATCTGCCTGATTACCCTTTTGTCATTATAAAAGGCCTCTATCTATTTTAATATTTTTAAAAGCATATTTATCTGATATTGTTGTAGCCACTTTTTTTTTGTTTCCTGATTGTATACTATGTTTTAGAACTTTTTGTGTTAAGCTCATTGTCTTTAAATGTGAAGTGTGCCTCATTTAAATATTTATAATATTGAATTTTTTTTGCATTCTTATCATCTCTGCCTTTTGGTGGATTGTTTAATCCTTTGACATTTAATGTTATTGAGATAGTTGGATTTATAACTGCCATTTAACTTTTCTATATGCCTCATACTTCTGTTCATATTCCTCTATTACTGTTTTCTTTTGCTTTAAATATATTCTTATATAACACCTGTGTTATCTTAATGATTTTTTTAACTTTTAAAATTAATTTTATTACTGATTCTGTAGTACTTATGTATCCTATATCTAATTCATTTTTACTAATTGAATTTCACTGACATATAGAAAATTTGCTCTTATAGAGTTCTATAACACCTTCCCACTCTTGTATTATTGTTACATATATTACTTGTGTCTGTCAGTATTATAAAACCAATACTGTGTTGATGTAATTATCACTTAATGTAATTTAAAGAAGCTGAGAGTAAAGGAGAACCAGGGTAGCTTTATAGAATTGGATAGGTGAACCTTTTTTGTTACTGAATTCCCCCATTTCGTCCTGATAATAAATCAACTTTTGGTTTCATTTCTTGCTGCAATATGCACAACTTGGCTGTTTGTGCTGCTATTGTCACATTTATTCATATATGTTGTGGGACTAATAGTACAATTCTACACGTCGTTTTATAAACAATTAAGTTTCTTTTTTGTTGCAATAATATATTCACATTGTTGTATTAATATGATTGCTTTTAAATCAATTAAGAACGAAGATGAAAGATATGCAATTTTATGGTTTTGGATAATTATTTTATTCTCTTATTGGTCCATTTCTCCCCTCTCCTTTTTCCTGTGGATTCCCCTTACTTTCTGGGTCCATTACCAGATGGTCTTACCTGAAGATCATTTGTTAGTATTTCTTGTGTGTTTGCTAGCAATGATTTCTATCACTTTTTGTTTACTCTGGCAATGTCATTTTGTTTTTAGAATTGTTTTTGATCATATATAAAATTCTTTACTATCAGTTTTTTTCTCCTTCCCACTTTAAATATGTCATTTACTGCATTCTCCATTGTTTTTTGCAGTAAGTTAGCTATTAACTACATTGAGACTTCCTTGTATTTGATAAGTCACTGTCTTTCTTTTGCCGTATACCAACTCTATGGCTTTGAAAAAAATGAAAATTAAATCTCTCACATTTCTGGAAGTTCAAAGTCTTAAAACAAGGTGGTAGCAAAGCCATACCCTCTCTGAAGGCTGTAAAGGAAGAATCATTCTGTTCCATGACTTTCTCCAGCTTCTGGTATTGTAGCAGTCCATAACACTCCTGGGTTTGTAGAGACTGAAGGCTGTAAAGGAAGAATCATTCTGTTCCATGACTTTCTCCAGCTTCTGGTATTGTAGCAGTCCATAACACTCCTGGGTTTGTAGAGAGGCATCGCTCCAATCCCTGCCTCCATCATCACATAGATCCTATGTGCCTCTCTTGTGGGATTAAGATTCCACCCTAATCTCATATGACCTTATCTTATCTGATCACATCTGCAGTTGCCAAATTTTCAAACAATGTTATATTCTGAAGTCCTCTGAAACAAATGAATTTTGTAGTAAATTTGGTATAACTGCTTTCAAATTTTTGTCTTTATATTTGGTTTTCAACACTTTTGGTATGATTTATGTATGTGTAATTATTTTTGTTTGGCTTTATCCTACTTAAAGTTGAGCTTGAATATTTAGACTGATAATGTTCATCAATCAAAGCTCAGGAAATTTCATCAATTATTTCTGTGAATATTTTTATCTGTTCTTGTCTTCCTCCTTTTTTATGTTCCATTTGCATGCATGTTAGTGCACTTAACAGTATCCCCTTTTTGTCTGAAGCTCTATTTAATTTCCTTTTTCTTTCTTTCTTTCTTTCTTTCTTTTTTTTTTTTTTAATTCTGTGGGTTACAGAAGTCCTCTCAATCTGTCTTAAATTTGCTGATTCTTTGGGCAATTTTGATCAGGTATTGAATCCCTCTGTTGAATTTTTCTTTTCAGTCTTGTTGCTTTTCAACTCCAGAATTTTCACTTGTTTCATTTTATATCCTCACTTCGTTAAGCATGGTTTCTATTAGTTCTTTTCACATATTTGCAATGGCCACTTTGAAGTCTTTGTTATGTCTGACATCTGGGCCCTCACACAGGCAAGTTTTTTTGCCTGGTTGTTTCTCTGTGTATGAGTCACACATTCCTGCTTCTTTATCTGTTTGGTAATTTCTTGTAAAAAATTGGACATTTTAAGCAGTATATGGTTACATTTCTAGGTGCAATTCCCCTGCTTCTCCACAGCTTGTTTTTATTTTTTATTTTTTTTGCTTTTTTTGTTTAGTGTCTTTGCTGTTCTATTTTAGTGAAGTCTGTTTCGCTATGCAGCATCATGATCTCTCTGCCTTTTGCTCCTCATGAGACTGTATTCTTGTCCACACCTCCTGGGATGGTGGTGGCTCTAGCAGGTTGTCACTGACAGTCTCTTTCCCTGATTTCTTGGTATCACACTCAGCTGTTAGGTTCCAGTGATTGCTGACTAGATTGCACTATTCTTTCAAAAGTGCTCTGTTATAGGAGGGGAGGAGGGATAATAGAGGATAGGAAAGACAGCAGAATACAACAGACTCTAGTATGGCAGTATGTAAAAACATGGATGTGTAAGCGATGTGATTCTGCAGTCTGTATACGGGGGAAAAATGGGAGTTCATAACGCACTTGAATCAAATGTATGAAATATGATATGTCGAGAGCTATATAATGTTTTGAACAACAAATAAAAAATAAATAAATAAAACAAAAAAAGTGCTCTGTTACAAATTATGCTACTATTTGATTTAATGAAATTCTGACCCCTTTAAAGTGGTAGATTTTTAGACCATTCTTTGGGGTTTGTTCTGATTACAGAGGGATCTTAAGTATTTCTTTTTCTGGTTCTCTGTGTTAAACTAGTTGTGCAAGACTTTGACTTTTTATTCTCAGAGCAACCACTTCTACCTTCATCCTCCTACCTGTTTCTCCATTGTTTGTTTGGGTTTTTTTAAACACCCTTATGCTTAAACTTCACCATTTTCTCTTTCAAATAGAGTCGATTCCTCTGGGAGAACCTTGGCATACTCTGTTTGTACTGACTAACTGTCCCCAGGGAGCAGCCCTGAGCCAGAACTGGGAGTGAAATGAACCTCTACTCTGTAATCAGGGTCCTGGGTGGGAGTGATGGACTTGGATCTCTCCTGCCTCTCACCATGAAATCACCAAAGGTGACCAGAATCCATTATTCTTGGCCTTTTCTGTTTGGAAAGTGCCAGTGATCTGCCCTGTCTAATGAGATATCATCTCTTTTGATTGGTGCCCAGGTCTGGCATTGTTGTTAAAAACTTATATACCTTTTCAATAATTGTTTAAGCCTTATAACAAAGAAGAGATTTATTGGAAATATAATTTTCTTTGCTAATTTGCTGAGCAGCCTGAGATAAAATGCTGACCTTGAACTGGACAATTTTAATTGCCTATTAGCACTCACAAGGACAAGAAGTATAAGCACATTGAGATGAGCTCATATATTCAGAGTCATGCAAAGCTGTCAAAGTTCTAATCTATTTCCATGTAAGAAGTCTTGCATTTTGCTTTCATTTGAAACACTTCCCTAAGGGATTAAAAAATTATAACTATAACTATTCATCTGTTACATAAATTCTTAAGTATTCATGTTAGAAGTTACTTTAAAACAATACAGAATTCTAGTGCATTTTAATCAAGACTAAGGTGCTTCCAAGGATTTTGTATATTACTTATGAAATGTTAGAGGAATCATGTAATTTAATATACTGTATTTGTGTTTTTGCAAGCTCAGGCTTTCAGCCAGGTATTTTGGATGCAGAGATAATGTTAGGGTGCCACAGAATATCTTCCTTTCAGAAACACTTGCATATGACTATACAGAGTTGCATTAAAAGGGGTTAAGGGGCTGGGGTTGTGGCTCACTGGTAGAGCACTTGCCCAACATGTGTGAGGCACTGGGTTTGATTCTCAGCACTGCATATGAATAAGTGAATAAGACAAAGATTCATCAACAACTAAATATATAAATATATGTTTGTGTGTGTGTAATCGTGTAATTTTTTTAAAAGGGTTAAGTTTTAAATTTTTTTTATTTTTTTTTTCTGATTTAAAAACTAGAGAGATATTGTAAAGAGGTACAGAATAAGGTTAAAATGAAATGAAATCTCATCCCATGAGTTAAACAGTAATGGTATAGCAAATTTGAATATAAGATATTTTCCAAGAAAATTCTTTCTCATAGTCATTATGCAGGTACATAAGTAAAATGTAAGTGTGTTTCTGTAACGTATCTGAAGATCCGTACTTCATAAACTTTCAGTTTTGTATACTGAGAATCCAAGATGGGACCGCCCTGTTTCTTGGCCCCTGGTGAGGACCTCCTGGCAGATGGCATCATGGCTGCTGTCTGTGAGGAAGAAGATATTATAAGACCAGGTAGGAAGCCAGAGAGTAGGCAGAGGCCAGGCTTGACCTTTTATGATAGACCTCTTGTGAGGGCTAACTGGAATCCCATGAGAACTATATTAATATATTCCAAGGGCATCCCTAGTGGCCTAACCTTTATCTCTAAAAGTCCCATCACTTCCCAGCATCACCACACAGGGACCAGGTTTCTGCCACATGGACCCTTGGGGGACATGACATAGCCAAGCTATAGCAGCAGGGGTGCTATAGGTTTAAAAAAAAAAAGCATGAACTAGACAAATTGACAGGTAGCGTAGAAAGCGTGTGATCAGGAAGAGTATAGATCTATCTTGCCATGACTTGATCATCTGAGGATCTTAATAAGAAATTAAACTTCTCTGCATCATCAGTTTCTTATCTCTAAAGCAAAGGGGGTTCAGAAAATGATGCTCTCAAGCTAGTTGAAAACTATTGAAAATCAGAGTTTCTTTATCAACCATTCTGTCTTAAACCATTTTGTCAGTATTTTCATCAGAACATATAGAAATATCTAGTTAGTGATTAGGAATTGGTTCTCCTTGGAATCTGCCCAATACTGCCTCCTGGTGTTTTATATCACTGTGCCCAAAACACCTGACAGGAACAACTTAAAGAGGAAAAGCTTATTTTGGCTCACAGTTTCAGAGCTCTCAGTACATGATTGGTCAACTCCATTTCTCTGGGCCTGAGGTGAGACCACACATTGTGACAGAAAGTCATGGCAGAAGAAAGTGGCTCAGCTCATGGAAACCAGGAAGCAGAGAGAGAAAGGAGCTGGAATGAAGGTAAAACCCTTCTAGGGCACACACCCCGTGACTCACTTCTTTAACTCGGTCTTACCTACCATTCATCAATCAGTGGGTTAAACCAGCTAATGGATTAATCTACTAGCAAGGTCAGAGCTATCATGATCCAGTCATTGCCTGAAAGCCCCACTTCTAAACCATGCTGCATTGGGGATCATGCAGGGGGACCTTCCAGATAGGAACCATAATATTCTCCCTTCCTACCCATCTTCTTTCTTTGCTTGGCTGTACCTTCTCTCGCCTGTGGCTAACATCACATTGTGAGATTTCAGTTGAACAGGTGATTCTTGGAAAACAGAAGTTTTACACTATAGACCTAGGAACTTATGTTTGTAAGTTGAACTTGAAGTAAGGAGACATGTTTCTTGCAGCTTGAAGCAGGCAGGTGAAGGGAACTAGAATCATGATGAAGTGGCATCTAGACAGAACATGACAGGAACGTGGCTCAACTGCACGTCGATTTCCCCAGATGGTGCTCTGCACTCGTACTTCTCCCATCCCTCTGGGAGAGGAAGCCCTTCTCTCTCTGGTCACCTCCAGCTACACAGTTCAGTTTGAATAAAATCTTCCCATTTATTTTAAGAACTTTTTTCAAACAAAATTGGCATTTGTGATGGTTCCAGGTCTGGGACACGTTGTTGCTCAGCTCCCGTCCTGAGGCCTCATGGCTGCCATTTTGCTCTGGGCTGTTAGTTGGCACTGTGCAGTGATGTGTTCTCCCTCAGACATCGGCCCAACAGGGAGACTTCACTTTTACCTTTGGTTCTCAAATAGTGTCTGTCACCTGCTCTCACAGTTTGGAAGATGACATTTTTCTTGACATGCTTAGTCCAATGTGAATACGATTTTTTTTTTTTTTTTTTTTTACATTTTGCTGATCACTCTTTTCAGTTGCAGTATTGGAACCAGATGTACTTGTCCCTATTATCCCTAGGGAATTGGTTCTAGACTCCCTGAGGATAAAGGGATCTTGAGAGTACTCAAGTCACTTATATAAACAGCTTAGTATTCAATAGAACCTCTTTACATCCTTCTATGTACTTTAACTCAACTCTGCATTACTTATCCAAGTCCACTGTAAATGCTGTATGAGTAGTTGTACTGTATTGTTTAGGAATTAATGACAACAACAAAAAGTCCGTGAATGTCTAGTATGGACATGACTATCACAGGCCTACCTAGACTTTCAGTCCATGGTCAGTTAGATGGGTGGACGTGGTACCCAGATACGGAGGGCCAACTGTAAGGGATGTTAGTCATCTCATCTGTTGTAAAACAAGAAACATTTAATGTAAAAAGATTCTTATGAAGACATTTTGAAACATGTAACTGTGATTTTTCTGTATCATTCACTGAGTGGTAGTTCAACATTTTATGCTTCTTGGCAATTCACAGATAGTTTCATTTCTTTGTTTTGGAGTGAGTGTAGAGATCCTGCCTTAAAAACTTTTTTCTCTTCTTCCCTTTTTTTTTTTTTCTTTTTTTTTTTTTTTTTTTGCTTTTTTAAGTTGTAGTTGAACACAATAACTTTATTTTGTTTATTTTTTATGTGGTGCTGAGGATCGAACCTAGTGCCTCATATGTGCGAGGCAAGCGCTCTACCACTGAGCCACAACCCCAGCCCCTCTTCCCTCATCTTAAAAACTTTTAAGTTGGGGCCGCACCAAAGATGTGCCTCCATGATGTCAGTCATCACAGTGTTCTTATGTGCCTTTCTCTGGGGGTATTTCACACGCTGTGTCCCAATACAGATTACCGGAGGTGCAGGGTTCGTGGGCTCCCATCTAACTGACAAACTCATGATGGATGGCCATGAGGTGACCGTGGTGGACAACTTCTTCACAGGCAGAAAGAGAAATGTGGAACACTGGATTGGCCATGAGAACTTCGAGCTGATTAACCATGATGTGGTGGAGCCCCTCTACATAGAAGGTGAGAGAAAACTACACGTCAGCATCATTGAAAGTTTGGCAGCCATTATCGCCAGAGCAGCCAGATCCCCATGGGTTTGCCTGATTTGGCCACATGGTGGTGTTATGTTTTGTTTTTGAAATGGTCTCAATGTGCACAAGGCAGCATCCTTGTTCCTGTGGTAAAGAATGGTTTTACAGTGTGAATGTCTGTCTCCTCTGTCACGTGGCCTCCTCTGGTTTTGAACCTCTTGGATTTGGTGAGTAATGTCTGTGTAATGTACATCTGTTATGGTCTGAGCGCATATATCCCAGGTCCATATGTTGAAATCTTAACCCCCAGGTGATGGCATTAGGAGTTGGCATCTTTGGGAGGTGATCAGGGCATGAGCATGGAGCCCCGTGTGACTGGGATTAGTGTCCTTGTAGAGGAAGCCCAGAGAGCTCCTGACCCTTGTACCAAGGGTGGACACAGTGAGAAGCTGCCATCTGTGAAATAGGAAGTGAGTGTTCACCAGGTAGTTCGCCAGCACCTTGATCTTGGACTGGGAGACAGGAATCGCTGCTGTGTGTAAGCCACCGGTTTATGATACTTCGTGATAGTGACTGAGTAGACTAAGGTCGCCTCCCTATTGCCTAACAAGTCAGATTCCTGAGCTACTCGCGTCTGATTACTTCTAGCTTCCTGTAGAAAGTCGTGATGTAGAATACTGCTATAAGTTTGAATCTTGAATGTCCCCCAAGAGTCTGTGTATTGAAAGCTTAGTCCCTGGGGTTGTGTTATTGGGAGTTGTTAGGGCCTTACGGGGATCCTTAGGATATTGGGGGACATGCCTTTTAAGGGTGTTGTGGGACCCCAACTTTTCTCTTTTCCTTTCCTTCCTGGCTTGTGGTATAATTGATTCTGCTTCACTACAAATTCCTGCCATGATGTGTTCCCTTACCAGAGGCCCAAAATTGTGGAGTCACTTGATTTTCAGCTGAAACCTCCAGAACTATAAGCCAAAATAAACCTTTCCTCTTTATAAGTTAATTGCCTCAGGCATTTCATTATAATAATAGAGAGCTGACTAATATAAATATTGAATTAATAATAAAATCTCAGTTATTAGTGTTTAGAGCCCTTTAGTAACTTTGCCATTTTAATGGGATTATGGTTTGGGCCAATAATAGGTAATATAGTGACTTCAAAATGATTCATCCACATATTAACCCCCAGAACCTGTGAATATACCCTCTGTGGAAAACTGATATATTAAGGATTTCCTTTGAATCTAATGTAGATTACCTGAATAGACCATACTTCAAATGGCAAGTGTCCTTATAAAAGACTTGGAGAAAACTCAGACACACAAGGAGAAAAGGAGAAGGTGGTGTGAAGAATGAGAGAGTATAGGGGCTGGGGATGTGGCTCAAGCGGTAGGGCGCTCGCCTGGCATGCGTGCGGCCCGGGTTCGATCCTCAGCACCACATACAAAACAAAGATGTTGTGTCCGTCGATAACTAAAAAATAAATATTAAAATTCTCTCTCTCTCTCTCCCTCTCTCACTCTCTTTTAAAAAAAAAAAAAAAAGAATGAGAGAGTATAGTTATGCAGCCCCAGGCCAAAGAGTACATGGAAGAGGTAGGGAAGGCTTCACCTAGAGCCTTTGGAGGAAGTATGGCCTCACCACTGCTGTGTTGCCAGACTTCCAATGTCTAGAGCTGTACCAAAAAATACGTTTTAATTTTTGTGGTTCTTTGGTTAAAGCAACCTTAAGAAGCTAATTCAGGGGCCTTAGGTGCACTTTGAAAGGTCTCCTTCCTCTAAAATTCCCTAAGGTGTGCTGAGGTGAGCCATCACGAGGTCTTGCTGTAGGAGCCTCTGAGCTCACAGACTTAAGGTATTCTCGTTTGCATCTGATGGCAGCCCTGTGAACTGAATGGTATAAGACTGGAATTGGACTGGAACCTGCCCAAAGCCATGGGGTTATTAGTGACAGACCCAAAATTCATCCTGGTTCTGTGACTCCAGGGCTTCTATAGTTACCCACACCCCACCCCCACTGCGTGTAGGGTGCAGCATTCTGCCTTCCCCAGTGTTGCCACGCTGTGGGATTTCCCATGTCCAGCAGACTGTCTTGAGCAGCCAGTGTAATCACTGAGGAGTACTGCCCCAAAGTTTATTTAATCTTATTTAACATTCTGCAGGGTTTTGTTATAAATACATTTGTTGCTCCTCAGTAAATATCAAAAAGCAAGTTGTTGGGCTGGGGTTGTAGCTCAGTGGCAGAGCGCTTGCCTTGCACATGTGAGGCATTGGGTTCAATCCTCAACACCACATAAAAATAAAATAAAGGCATGTTGTCCATCTACAACTACCAAAAAAAAAAAAAAAAAAACGAGTTGTACCAAATATTTCCATGTCTTCATTTTGAAGCGGTGTCCATCTTACTTTGACATTATTAGCACTAAGTATTATATGTTAAGCATTCGGCTATATTTATCATCTTCCCCCAGTCTGGCTTTTTGGCCTTTTTGTTTCATCAAAACTTTGTAATTTTAATATACTCTCATCTGTTCATTTCCCCTTTGCTATTTTTTCTGTTTATTTCATGTTGTAACCATTTCAAGATTAGGTGAACGTTTAATCTTTTAAAAATAGCCTTGGTGAGGTTTTTTGGTTGATTGGTTTTTACCTTGTTTTAAACATTTAATTATTGAATCTGCTTTGGTTTGACTTTTGGACTGGGCTTTGGTTTTTGTAGAGTGAACCAAATTTGGGATAACATGGGTCAGACATTCCACCTTCTGCCCCCGAACTTACTCATGAAGTGCTAAGGGTCAGCTGGGTGTTACATGTGACAGGGCTCTGCCAGGCACAGTTCTAAAGGTGCCTTCTTCCAGGAATCACTCGGAGATCCAGCTGGAGACTGCTGTAAAGGACTCTGAGTAACACTGAAGAACCACTTGTTATAAAATGGAGACTATGCTGGATTATCTGGGAGGGCCCCTTATAATCAATATAAACACTTAAAAAGCATCAGAAGAAGGAGAAGAGGCAGATATATTCTGTGGAAGAGAGGCCCTGGGGAGTCCCAGCAGAATGGAAACCATGAGATCTGTGTGGGAGAGGCACAGCCCTGAGAGCAACTCTTGGCCAGCAGGAGGGACCTCCATCCACAGCCTCAAGGCTACCCTGAATCACCCTCTGAAGAAAAGAACACAGCCCCAGAGAGCAGAGCCGAGAACTGACCAGAACTGACCAGAACTGACCGAGGCACATGTGCTGACCTCTGACCTCATAGCTGGGTAGTTTTTAAGCCTCTAAATTTGTTGAGACAGTAGTAAACACAGCCCCAGGGTCTCAGCGCTGCACCTGGCCCACAGATACTGCTCCCCAAAGGATAACTATTTTTCTTATTATTACTCTTTATGTTCTGCACTTGGCAATAACATTTATAATAGTATGAAGCAGTTGATTAGATAATTTTAGTATTACTGAGAAATGGTATAAATTTTGTTAGTAAGTATGTGCTTTAACTGTAAGATTTGACCCCCAAAGCCACTCTAGGCCATTTCCACCACTGCTGCCCATAAATTGAGCATAGAACACATCATACACACATGCATGCTCCTGCACTGGTGGAATCATGATCAGTGATGAATGTTTTGTCCTGTGCTCAGAATATCAAGTCCGTCAGTCGACGTGTATCTTGAGGCACAAGACATTTCCCCCTCCTAGTTAAAGCCTGTTTTTCACTTCCTCCTTCCAAGGTTCCCAGCCTTGGCCCAGGTTCTTCCACATCTTGATGATTCCCTCCCTGTCCTGCAGTAGCCCCACACCGTCGCTTCTTCTCTCCCCACATGCCTGCTTCATTCGGCAGCAGCTGAGCGCAGCTTCTCAAGCTCACAAGGAGCACTCTACAAAACTGACCGCGTTCTGGGTCCCAAAGCACCTCAACAAACCTGAAAGCATGGAAGCCAGATAGAGTATACTGTCAAGCCACAGTAAGCTCACACCAGAGATCAATAGCAGAAGACCGCTGCAGAACCACAGAATACTTGAACGACATACTTGTATGTGACACTTGGGTCGAAGAAGAAGTCTCAATAGAAATTAAAAAGTACTTTGACCTAAATAAGAGAATCAGGTTTTTCATTTAGCATTTGATAAAGATTGAGATGGGAGAGAATCTTAAGTGTGTATGTGTGACCTAGCTAATACAGATAGGTACTCGTACATCTCCCTTAGAGAGACAGCAGCCCGTCACATAGCGCCCTGCGCCTCGTTTTCTTCTCACACTGTATCCTGGTGATCTTTTCATAGTCAGCTGCTCAGCATTCTGTTGTGTGGCTATTCTGGATCTCTTGACAAACATACATTTTTTCCCCTCAATGTTATTTATTGAAAAGCCTCCATTGTGTAAATATACAACAACTTTATTATTTCTTGTTATTGAGTCTTTAGGTTCTTTGCAACTTGGGGCCATCATAAACCATTCTTCAGAGAGCCGCCAGTACACACTTGTATGTCCCCTTCATCATCATCTTCATATACCTAGTCGGAGCCCTGTTCAGGCTTCCACTAGACACATAGAGCCTGTGTTTTCCTGAAAAGCTGTTCTGATTTGCTTTTCAATTAACTGCATGAACAGGAATCTTGACCAGCATTCCTGTTGAGAACTGAAAAAGTAATAATGCCCATCATGTCCTGGGGAGACTGATACCTGGAAATCGCATTAAAAAATTCAGGAAAATAAAAGAATCTGACCTCAGGTAACACTCACTGCACACATCCTGTATTTGAAGCAGCGTTCTGATGATAGTTCGCTTAGTAGATTCAGCGCCCTCAGTACTACACTTGAAGTGGCCTGAAGCCATTGTGAGCCAGCCTTATAGCCCCCAGGCAGCAAGAGGGTGCTTTCTAATAGGGCTGCGGGAGGCTTCCCAGAAACTGAGGTCTGAGTTAGCCTTGAAGAAGAAAGCCTGGCCTGGAGCCATGAGGGGAGAGAAAGTACAGGTTGATGGTTTCTGTTTGGTGTCAAGGAAGTATCCTGGCTCTTAAGGCATTTTGATTTTAAGATGAAATGTCTTTATCTGATTTTGTGAGTCGTGTTGTGTGGTGGTGTTGGGATCAAACCCAGGGCCTGCACGTGGTCGTCATGTGCTCTACTGCTGAACTGTCATAGCCTCAGCCCTATCAAGGCTGGCTTTCCCCTCTTCATTTTTAGTGCAGTTTCTGTCTTTCCCTACAGATGTTGTCTCCACGGGAGTAAAGATGGTGCTGAGCAACTTGCTCTGTGAGCTCACCACCCACGCACACTGGCTTACACTATCCTTGAGGAACACGGGGTGGCCTGTGTGAGAGCAGAAATGCCAGTGGCTTGTGAGGTGGGTGCCAAGATCCAGTTCTTGGCCCACCTCCGCGTGCCCTGGGGTCACTCTCAGCTCTGGCTCTGAACGTGTTTGACACATTCCGTTTTGGACGACCTGGTCCTGCCCTAGAGTGACCGTGAGTATTGAGGACATGTTTTAGGGAAAGCCTCAGTGCCCATATCTGGGGTTAAGCACCTGCCACTTACACCTACAGCCCCAGGATCTTTAAGCACATACACAGGAACTATGCAGTATGTTAGTCACCTTCCTGTCACTGTGACAGATACCTGAGGTAATCAACTTATAAAGAAGAAAGATTTATTGTGGTTTATAATTTTAAAGGTTTCTGTCCACATTCAATTTGCCTATGGCTTTGGGTTTGTGGTGAGGCAGCACAAGGTAAGTGTGCCTGGTGGAACAGAACTTCTCACCCCATACAGTGAAGGGGAAAGGTGGGAGGGAGGGCTGGAGTCCCATTATCCCCTTCAAGGGCACACCTCAGTGACCTTAAAACCTCCCACAAGTCCCCACCTCTTAGGTTGCATTCCTTCCACTAATGCTAAGCCGAGGACCAAGCCTTTGCCACAGGACCTTTGGGGGACATTCCAGATCCAAACTGCACCACACAGGACGTGCTGGTCCTTTCTGTAAGCTGGAGAAGACGAGGGCCTCTGGGTTAAGGAATTTTATGAGACTCGATTCTAAAATACTTGTTTATTTCCAGTTCATGTAATAGATTTTTTTTTTTTTTGCTTGCTTTTTATTTTTAGCAATTTATCAGGTTAGAATGATTTGTGGGCGTGAGAATGATAAGATTTTCCTGTCATTTGGACACATCCTTTCAAGAATTTGCATATAGGCAGATGCTCAACCATTTTTAAAGGTTTTGTGTTTTCTTAGTTCTCTTGAAAAAAAGATTATTGTTTTATCAAGCGTTAGTTCTGTTTTTAAATTAGGTTGATATTTTTTGAACTTTGCTTTAAATACGTGTGTTTGAACACACACACACACACACACACACACACAGTACAAACACACACAAAAAGTTCCAGAATCTACCCACTTGCAATTCCTATATCAGAGTGTTATCAAACATGGCCCCATTGGTAGCTCTGCGAGTGTGTTTTGTATTACTGTAACATTACCTTAGGCAGGATAATGCACAATAAAAAGAGGTTTATTTAGCTAACAGTTCTGAAGGTCCAAAACTATGGCATTAACAGTAGCACATTCAAGGATGAGAGAGAGAAGAGGAAGAAGAAATCACATGCCAGACAGGAAGCAAGAGAGTAGGGAGTGGCCAGGCCCACTCTTTTATAACAGTTCTCTCTCTTGAGTGTTAATATAGCCCACAAGAGCTGGAACTCGAGAGATGCATTAGTTCACGTTAATCTCTTCCGCGAACAGTCTGTGGAACCCCCTAGGAGGCCCCATCTCTAAAGGGATCCACCCCTTCCCGACCCTGCCATACTGGGAACCAAGCCTCCAGCACACCATCAAACCGTAGCACTCAGCCAGGGTCAGGTATGGGAGTGAACAGTGGTCCCCTGGTCAGGAGGTGGGCCGGAATCCATGGAGAGGAGCTGGTGTGTCAGGGTAGAGGTATTCCCTGTGAGCCTCTTCTCCAGGATGAACCCGTGTGCACAGAATGATTGGTTGCTGCAGTTGGGCTTTCTGATTCCATTCTCAGCTTCGCTGTGAGCGATGGGTGTTTCCTTACAGAGCTTAAGAATCACCCTATTCACCTGTCATCTCGGGGTCTAGTTTTACATGTATAGGATGCAATTTTCTTCCCTAGTTTTGCATTAAATTTGCTCCACAAGCTAAAAACGTTCATTTTAGATATACATGTTTAATTCTGTGTCTAAAAATCAGTCTTCCTTCTGATATGATTGCTATATCTGAATCACAAATCTCAGAAAATTTTCAACTCCGTCATCAGACTTCAGTCAGAGGAGAGCAGACTCCACTTACTGGCCCTGCACAGAGGTTTTTTCCAGATAACTAGACTTTCTATTTTTGTTCAAAGTTCTTCTAATTACAGATGTAAATTAGTTTCTACAAAGAATAATGTGCTAACAACTAGAATTTCAGTGAAAGATACACTAACACCTTTAATTCACAGTGTAAACAATAGAAGTTTGAAACTTTCTAAAGTGTTTTACTTGGAAATAACATGCTTCCCTTTTTCTCCTTCAGTTGACCAAATATACCATCTGGCGTCCCCAGCCTCCCCTCCAAATTATATGTATAACCCTATCAAGACACTGAAGACCAATACAATTGGGACATTGAACATGTTGGGTAAGTGGTCATTTTTCTCATTTTGCTGCCTTTGCTGGGAATATTTTGGGCAATTCCAAGCATAGATACAGTTGTCCTTCCTTGTCTGCCGTGGGTACATTCCAAGATCACCAGAGGATTCCTGAAACACCTTTTCTCTTAACAGAACACTTATGGCTGTAATTTTGCAGTTAGAGATGCAACTACAAAAATAGCTCAAAGTTTTTTTTTTCCTTTTTTGCAATTTTAGCTTATGATTAGTTTTTTCTTATTCAAGGACCATCACCTTTCTCTTAAAGGAAATGCTTTATTGCTTCTCTTTGGCATATCTAAATTTAATTCATCTCTACTCTTAGGCCCTGGGACCATTATTAAATAAGGTAAGAGTTTCTTAAACACACACACTGCCTTATCAGAACAGTTGGTCATTGAGATGGCCACCGAATGGCTGGCAGGTGGGTGGCAAATACAATGTGGATACACCAGAAAATAGGATGTTTCACATACTGAGCAGAATAGAGTGGCACAGCACAAGAGTTCATTCTCTATTTAGAGCAGTGCATAGATGAAAACTAATGAATTGCTTATTTCTGAAATTTCCTATTTAATATTTTCAGATTGAGGTTGACCACAGGTAGCTAAAACCATGAAAAACAAAGCAGGCTATGGGGATCCTCATCATTGGAAGTTAATTAGTTTGACCTTGGTATTTATATACCTTCTTCATCACCTTGCCCCTCTTACTTGACAGTTTCACAGTATGTAGCGTGTATGTCATCAGAATTTGTCATGGGGGACAAATTTCAGCATAACTTTTTTGTGCTATAATCACTGGTATTTGATGCCTCAGGCTAAATCCCCTGGGAGTGACCACAGGTGACCAGTGTTCCTCTTTCAGTTGGCCAGTGCCTAGGATTAATGGCACATCTTGTCCTGGAAAGCTCTGGTCCCAAGATTGTGTGGCGTGGCCTTGCCCAAAGAGGTGGTTCAGCAGCACTCCTGGTAGATTGGGGCCAAGAGGCTGCCCTATGTGGGTGTTGTGGAAACTGAACTGCTCTAGGCTAACCTTAGGATTCACATTAGAAGTGGAAGATGAAAGGGTTGGTGACATTAAAAATGGTCACGTGTATTCACAATCAGCGTGCCTTAGATTATGGCTGTGGGTAATATGTACTTGTTAACATTTAAAATTAGAGGCATACTTAAGTTTGGTACTTTTTTTTAAGTAGGTGTTTTGATTATTTGCAAAGTGGAAGAAAGGAACCACTTTTTAAAATGTCAAGTGAAAAATGGATTTAATTGTAAGAACATTTAAAGCAGGTTCTAAAAATGGATTTAGGAAAGACAGTCCTAAATATTAATTGAGTGGAGCATGGAAACAAGGGTCTAAAAGGGCAGCCAGAGACTGGATTTTAAGTCTCTAAGGCTGAACCTTTTGGAGGATTGTGTTAGTTAGGGTACTCAAGAGGAACAGAGTAGGAATATAATTAGATATGTAGAAAGGGGGTTATTCGGGTCTGAGGACACAGCTCAGTGATAAGCACTTGCCCAACATGCACAGGGCCCTGGGTTCAATCCCTAGCACGGCAATTTAAAAAAAAATAAATAAAAAAGGAAAAACAGGACTTATGATGGATTGGCTCCTGTGATTATAGAAGCTGAGAATTCCCACCTTCCCTCTGCAAGCCGGAGACCCAGGGAAGTGAATAGTGTAGTTCAGAGGCCTGAGAACTGGAGAGCTCAGGACAGATCAGTGTTCTACTTTTTTTATTCTATTAGACCCTAAAGGGATTAGATGATGCCCATCTCCTTTACTTAATCTATAGGTTAAATGCTAATTTCTTCCAGAAATACCTTCACAGACACACACCCCCCAAAAAATGTTGTTATATCTATTAACTAGATATTTGTTGGGGTATATTCTTTAACCTATCTAGTTGATACATGAAATTAACCTTCATAGGGGTCAAGTTCTGAGTGAAGTAAGATTATCTATTCTTCTGACCTAGAAAGAACATTTGCCCTCTGTTATTGTCCCCTGCCCTGATTACCAGGCAGGAAAGGGTGTCTATCTTCCTACTTAGAAACATGGTGTGCTGCACCCAGGTCTTGCCACCACAATCTCCCAGTCACTCTTTTGGCCCCCCATCCCCTCCATCATACCATAACCAGACACCATGGAGGAAAAACCCACTGTGCATATGATATCTGATCTTCTATTTAGGGAATGCAGCTACTATACCTAGGGCACTGTACCTTGCACTGTGAGGGGATTGGATACATTTACCCAGGCTCTTCTGCCAAGGACCTTGGCATCCCATGAGAGGATGCTCTGCAGGCACAGGCATTGGTGATACAAATGAGGAAGGGGAATGTTCCAGGAGAAAGGCCCCAACAAGATGCTGTTAGAGTTCAAGGCAAAAGGACTCCTGAGCTAGGGCTTGAGTCAGTAGTAAGAGTGGATGTAGAAGTCTTGCAGGAAGGATGGGGGATCTTCCAGGAATGACATGGACAAAAGTCAAAGGAGACCATCACTAGAATGGGGAGAAGTCCACATGGAACTTTGCAGTCTGAACCGAGAGGAGCTGTTATTGACCATTTTGCACTTGAGACAAGATGCACTGCACTTTGCCTGCACTTCAGGGGAGGGCCCTTCCCTCCACTGCTTCACCACCTCTCAGGTCCTGTGTTGGCTTCATCTGATGGAACCTCTTTGTTCTTTGTCCAGTCTCAGCATAAACACTTTAGCTCTGCTGCAGCTGGGTTAGCTCCTCTGACTTTACCCTGGACGGTTGCCTCTGTTCAGAATCTTTAAGCTCAGTTTCTCTTACATCAACACATTGCATATGTGATGTATATATTTTACCAAAGTTTAGAGAAAACTAAAAGCTAGTTTATTCCCCCAAGGTGGAAATATGAAATGGTACAGTTACTCTAGAGAACAGTTTGATGGGTTTTTTTTAAAAAAAAATGAATAGAAGGGGTGTGATTGTGGCTCAGTGGCAGAGCACTTGCCTAGAATGTGTGAGGCACAGGGTTTGATTCTCAGTATCAATAAATAAAATAAAGGTCCATTGACAAATTGTACGTATAGACTGAATAGAGCAGGAAGGCACAGTGGCACATGTGTAAGTCCAGCTACCCTGGAAGCAAAGGCAAGAGAGTCACTCCACTTTTTATCATGAGACCCTGTAGCTCAGTGGCACATGTGTAAGTCCAGCTACCCTGGAAGCAAAGGCAAGAGAGTCACTCCACTTTTTATCATGAGACCCTGTAGCTCAGTGGCACATGTGTAAGTCCAGCTACCCTGAAGCAAAGGCAAGAGAGCCACTCCACTTTTTATCATGAGACCCTGTAGCTCAGTGGTAGAGCACCCTGGTTTAAAAAATAAATAAATATGAGAAGTAAGTTAGTATGTAGCTACCATAATACCCAGTAATTGTCATCTTGAGCATTTATCTCTGAGAAATAAAAACTTACGCCACATGAAAAAACTGTGATAAATGTCCATAGCAGCTTTAGTCATGTGGTGAAAAACTGAATACAACTAAAATGTTTAGTAATGGATAAATGATTAGATTATATGCCCATTTTTCTAGCAGAGTCCTCAGGACAAAATAGGTAGGAACTGTTGACACATACAATAACTTGGTAGACTTCCAGGGAAATGTGATCAGTGAAGAAATTTAGTTCTAAAAGGTAATACTGTATGATTCCATTTATGTGTCGTATTTGACGTGGCAAAGTTACAGGAATAGAGAATGAATTTTTGGGTTACAGGCGTGGGAAGGAGAGAGGAGGTAAGGTAACGTGGGGGCCCTTGTAGAGATGGAATGTTCCGAGTCAGTTACATCAGTGGAGACTCTAGCAGTGGGGATGGTCATCGCATCCGTGTCACTATGACATTGTGAAATCTGACACTTCAGTGTTGCAAGTTTCTACATTGAAGAAAACTGAAGAAGTATGTGCGATCTTTCTGTGTTGTTTCATACAGCTGAATTGTACAAATATCTCAAAAAGTTAACTTTAAAAATAAAAAGACCTCAGGATCCTTACTGAAGCTACTACTTAGTCCCTGCCATAATACTCTGTGGTGATCCACCTTACAGGTTCCGTGGGCCCATGGAGTTGTTAGCCTATGGATACAATCTGATGCAAACCTCCCTTTTCACATTTTTCCTTCCTCCTGAACACTGTGGAGTTGGCAGAATCCATCTCCAAATTCTCACCCTTTTAGCAACTATATTCTCTTATTCTTATATATTCATGGCTCTCTGCTTTCCTCTAGATCCTCAGATACTCAGACCCCTGCCTTCCTCTCACTTTAGCCTCCAGCCTCCCCACACTGCCCCAGGGTCCTGCCTGCACACCTTGCCTCGTGGCTCCCTCCTGGCAGTGCTTCCTGGGCAACAGAGGCCATTTTGGAGACTAATGTGAAAGAGCCTTGCCTTCTGCCTACCAGGGTGAGGTCAGAAAATATGGGGCAATATTTTATGCAAAATAATTCTTGAAATCACACCTTAGCAGACCAACAGAGTCTGCATCTGATCTTCCTTACAACTCTGAGAATCCAACTAATGCTGTTTTTCCAAGAATCTATCTGTGGTCTTTCTTACTGCTTTTGTTTGGTCCAAGGCATATGCCATCAGAGTGGATGATTTGTTGGATCATCAGATAGCTTTTATATTAAAATATGCTTAAATCAGCCACATAAAGTGTGCCTATCCATGAAAGTAGATAGTTTCTCTGATCATGACTCTGCTTTTTGCAGGATTGGCAAAACGCGTGGGCGCCCGTCTGCTCCTGGCCTCGACCTCGGAGGTGTATGGAGGTGAGTGGGTGGAGCCCTCGCCACAGTTGCTTCCACTAACCCTTTGTGCTGTTAGCCTCCTGTCCTGGGTGAAGAAGGAATCGAGCCCAGGATGTCGTTCTGAGAAGGCCTAGCCTGCTCAAGCTCTTTCTGTGTGTGATGGCCCCGAGGCTTTCCATCCCAGCCTCTGGGGTCACCAGGCTTGTCCTCTGAGGGAGATTAACTCTCTTATTATATATTCTTGGAGGACTGGATCGTGTCACCTGGCCAATAAGACTCCACTGTTTTTGATTGCACACCAGTGGGGTTTTTTTTTTTTGTTTTTTTTTTTTTTCCATTCTGCTCTTAAAGTATAACAAAATTGCATTCCATGGGGATTGTTTGGCCTGTTCAGCTGGCACATGTTATTCTTCACTGTGAGCAATGTGTGCTTCATGTCTGATCCACCAGCAGCCCACAGGTTGGCCTGCCTTACCTGTTAGAGAACAGTCTCTGGAAGAACCATAAGTGGATAGTGCCAGAGAACTCCAGAGCCTGATTTAACAGCTGTAGCCTTCATCATCCCTCCCAGGCCCATCAATGCCTGGGAGTTCATGTTGGTGGTAGGAGGAGGATTTTGTTTTTAATCCACCTTGGCTTCTATTCAGCCCAAAACTACCTAGGTGCAAGGTTTGGGAGAACTGTTTAGTCAGTGCAGTGGGATCCAGACCCTGGCTCCCCGCCTCATTTTGTAATATTGTTCTGGATGAGAGAAATGAGGAAGCCAAAGGGTAAATTAGAAGACAAATTTTTTAATGTAAGGGAAGCAAATGGAAAAAAAATGCACAGAAATTCTAATTAATGCAGTTATAATCTTTGTAACCCCATGAAAATGTAGCACATCATCATCTTTGAAGTCCTGCCTCATCAATGTTTCTGTCCAAAAAGTGGAGTGACATGTTTTTCCTTTATCCTCACCCGCCCCATTTATTATCTGCATTTTTGATAAGAGCTGGTATCCTTTAGTTCCTAAATTAACTTTAGGGCGTAATCCTTGCAATTAGTTTGCCAGTTGCTCTACTCTGACATTTGATAAATAAACCACTTAAGTTTTGTGGAGCATTTGCTTAGTCCATTAACCTTGCAAAATATCAATAAAGTGGGAAGCAATTAGAAATCATTTCTGACTAGGCCTTACTTTTCTAATAACAAAGTGGTTTGTCCCAGTTTTTCTCCAAAGTGAAGTTGTGAAGGGACTTTTTCAGAATCTTGGTGCCTTGGGCATTTCAGCCCAGACCATGCCAGTGCATGGTTGAATGGGTATGCCCAGCCCTCTCTTTCTTCTCCTTTGTCAGAAATTTATGACCATCTAATTTGTTGTCTGGCTTGCCCAGCCCTTGTCAAAAATCCCTGGAAAAGGTTCTAGTGTCAGCCGTCTGTGAATGTAAGTCTTTGGTTTTCCTCTCTGGGAGTCTTTGCATCAATCTTTTCTACCAATGTGCAGTGAAAGCCTCGCCTTTTCTTAAGGGAAAAGTAAGCCCCAGCCCCAGACAGAGAGAGCTCACTCTGTGCTGCACAGCGGCTGCATGGGGCTGCAGGGGTGGTGAGGAGTCGGAGGTCTTTGCCAGGTGTGTGCATGGGCCCTTCCAGCACTCACTCAAGGTCTCATCCTGAGGAGCCTGAAGTCAAGCTGCAGGAGCAAGATTGACAAGACGTGAATTAGTGACACAGAGTCCCCGTATCTTTTTGTCTAGATTTCTTAACAAAGATTTATAGGTTTTCTACCCTGATTGTACTCAGAGTATAAAGTTCTTGATGTACTGGATAAACTAGGTCATAATTCACATTCCAGAAATATACTTGTACTTAAAAGGAATTTGTTACTTGTTTTCTTATATTATCTATTTCTCTGATCGATCTTAAGGTGTGATTGATTTATACACTAGAGAAACAGAAATCGGGAATTCCATTTGCTGGTAGACACTCTATCCCTGTGTTTACCCCACAGAGGGCATCCAGCTTGTCTCATCACGGGTCTTAGATTTGTTCTGGTGACAGCAAATGTGAAAGTTGTATGTTCCAGAGATGCTGTTTGTTTGCTCTTTATTGGTACATTATAATTATACATGATAGTGGGATTCATTATGCCATATTTATACATGCACATAATTTTTTTTTAAAGAGAGAGTGGAGAGAGAGAGAATTTTTTTTTATTTTTTTATTTTTATTTTTTTTTTTTAGTTTTTTCGGCAGGCACAACATCTTTATTTGCATGTGGTGCTGAGGATCGAACCCGGGCCGCACGCATGCCAGGCGAGCGCGCTACCGCTTGAGCCACATCCCCAGCCCCATGCACATAATTTGATCAGTCTCCTTCCCCGGTACCTTTCCTTTCCTTCCCGTCCTTCCTTCCCCACCCTTCCTGATACTCCACTCTATACTGATTTCCTTTCTATTATATATTAGTATATTGTCATTAACACACATACACATGATAATTTCTGTAATAATCTAAAAGTTAAGGACAGTTTATGGAAGAGAAGGGAGATTTGAAAGACTTTGATGTTTTATTTTTTTCCTCTAAAATACTATCATTAGGGCTGGGATTGTGGCTCAGTGGTTAGAGCGCTCACCTGGCATGTGCGAGGCCCTAGGTTCAATCCTCAGCACCACATAAAAATAAATAAATAAAATAAAGGTATTGTGTCCAGCTACAATTAAAAAATAAAATATTTTTTTAGAATAAATAATTAAATAAATAAAATGCTATCATTAGCCAGGCACAGTGGTACATGCCTATAATCCCAGTGTCTTGAGAGGCTGGGGCAGGAGGATCACAAGTTCAAAGCCAGCCTCAGCAACTTAGCAAGGCCCTGAGCAACTTAGTGAGATCCCATCTCAAAAAAGGAGGGAGTAGGGGATGTAGCTCAGTGGTTAAGCACCCTGGGTTAAATTCCTGATATCAAAAAAAAATTAAATGCTGTCATTACTTAATCAGTAGTAAGAATGCCAGTTCCAACTTAGGAGAATGGTACATAGAACACTAAGTTTCCTTCCCTCTTTGATGTTTCTCTCCATTTGAAGATGTTTGTACCTCAGAGATGCTCTATTCCTAGTGCAGATGAACTAGTTAAAAAGGAAAGATGAAAACAGTCTCGTTTTTCCCTGCCCTATAGATCCTGAAGTCCACCCTCAAAGTGAGGATTACTGGGGCCACGTGAATCCAATAGGACCCCGGGCCTGCTACGACGAAGGCAAACGTGTCGCAGAGACCATGTGCTACGCCTACATGAAGCAGGTACTTAACCAGGTTCCGGGGCTTACGTTCCAGGCACACAGAGCATCAGCATATCAGAGGTAAAGTGTCATAAAAGCATTAAATGCTGTCATTAATTATGCCTGGGGGCAAGTGTAGGGAAGTCCAGTTGCCCATTATTACTAATGAGCAGTGTTGTGCACAGCTTTTTTCATGTTTCCTTATTTTAAAAATAATTTCCCAGAGATGAATTCTTAGGGTTTGGAATATCATGGAACTGTATGCTTCTCTATTGCCAGTTGCCTACCAGTAGCTCATGAGTGCCTCTTTTTTCCTGAAGCCTCCAAATGGATGGATTGATTACCTTTCTTTTTTTTTTTTTCTTTTTTAGTTTTTCTTTTGGTTTTCTTAATAGTGAAAAATTTGATTCACTATTGCTTTAACCTGTACTTCTCTAAGAATTGTTCTTCATATTTGCTATCATTTCCTCCTTTCTCATTGTTCACTGTTGCTCTCAGTGCTTCTGTCGTGGATATCTCAGATTGTCCACATGACGTAGCAGAAGGTGCCCACAGACTGAGAGGCTGAGGTTCCCACACAGGCTCTGCTGCCGTGTAACTTGGAGACATGACCCATTGTTTATTCAGTTCTTAACCTCTGACCTGGGGTTCATTGTACCTGCTGTGCCTGCCAGTGAGCTGTGCAAAGGGGTCCCCACGGGCGCAGGTGACAGCCCAGGCTCTTCCATGCATTTTCAAAGGGAGTATGACCATATTCTTGGGTCAGCTCTCTCAGATCCTTGGCATAATGTCCTTTATTAAGTGGAACATGCAGGGAAGTACCTGCAGGCATGGAATGTTGTTCCAGGACAGGTTGTTAAAAGATGCAGTGTCAGTGGGAACAGTATTCTCAGGCCCAGGGTCCAGCCTGCAGGAAGCTCCGGGCATTGAGAGAGAGAGGAGAGTGGCATGTGGGTGCTCAGTATTCAGGGAGTCTTCCTAATTGCCTATCTGAGGCCCCAGGGGGCTGGGCAGCGTGGACATATGCCACATGGGGACTGTCATGGCCTTCCATCACATGGTGTTGCACAGATGGCGTAGCTAAAGCCAAGCAGAAACATGCTGCCTCTTTTTGTGGCAGGAAGGGCTTGTCAGGGTCTCTCTTACTCCTCATAATTTAATAAAATATCATTAAAAGTTCATGAAAAGAACCTGTGCTGGTATCAGTATTTAGACCTGTCTGCTTTATTTCTCTGCCATAAGTAGACATAATGCCTTCTAGCCCACTTTGGGCCATTGCCTTCCTGGTATTATCCATTTATTCTAAGAAATGTTACCAGTTTTAAAAGAATATGCCTTTGTCATTTCTGAGCCCAGAACATCTAGACCCCAAAATTTAAGGTGTTTTAAATATGTAGAACAACCTGTGTCCCTATAAAAACTGGCTAGGGTATGAAGGCACATAAGTGCATTTAATCTAGTAATACATTTCAGGAATAATATGTTCTCGGCTTTTTTTCTTTTGCTTTCAGCCTTACAGCTGTGGTGGAGAAGGGGTATGAGGAATTGAACCCAGGTTACTCTACCACTGGGCTATATCCCTAGGCCTTTTTATTTATTGTTTTGAAACAAAGTCTCTCAAAGTTGCCCAGGTTGGCCTCTCACTTGTGATTCTCCTGCCTCAGCCTCCCAAGTAGCTGGTCTTATAGGTGTGTGCCATTGTGCCCAGTGTTTGGTTGTATTTCTTAGTGAATTTTTATGTAAGTAAAACTGGTAGATAGATGGGCAATGTTAAACTTTTAGTTTTTATTAAATAATTAATAATATAGCCTCATAAACATTCAGTGAGTATGTACTCATGATAATGATAGGATTTAATAGCAATGGAGCCAGTATCTGTTGAGCACGGTCTATATGCTGAGGCCCTGTTCTTGGCACCTGGACGCTAGCTGATTCTGCATGTTACACACCACTGAACCGTGGGTCCGTGTATGTCGTGCATGCAGGAAGGTGGCTTCTAGATAGATCTGAACTGTCAGCATCTCAGTTTATGCTTGCACTGTCCCAGTTCAGTGGCACGGATGGCATTGCCCTGAAAACTGTAGGGATGTGCCTGGTAAAACTCCATGTGGATGGCTGGATCCCCGCCTCTGTGCTGAGCATCCCTGCCAAGGCTCTGTCAGGTGTCCCTGTAAAGACCTCTGTTGCTCGTTTGGCACAGTGCCTCCGCTGTGCATTCACCAGGCACATACCTCACCCACAGGAGGCGCCACAGACAATCGTGGGATGTGTGCAAGAGTCGTGCCCCCAGCCGGCCTCCTAGTACAATTCTTACCAGGGAACAGAGCCTCAGTTACCTCCTGGCACCTTCTGAGGCGGAGACGGTGGAAGTTGCCCTCCTGGCTGACAAGTAGCCTGTAGTCTGTCAGTGCTCCTCATGTGCTTAGCCTATCTGGCCAAGGTGCACATCTGCCCAGGGGAGTGCTGCCGTCTGTGTCACTCTAGAGATAATACTGAGGAAAGCCTGCCCCTGGTGACGTGTCTTGTGAGCAGGTGAAGTGTAGCTGCCTGTCCCTAGAACCCCTCACCTGTTCCTTGGGGGGCCATTAAGCCACAGAATGACCATGTGCCTGGCCCTGGGTATGCCAGAATCCTGACCAGTTGTGGTAGCTGCAAAGCAGAAAGGTAGAGGTTGTGGCTTTGGGAAGGGACAACATGGCCAAGAGTAGAAGTCACCGTGATGTCACCTGAATTCTGACAAGCCTGTGAAAAGGGTCTGTGGTAAACTCCCAGTCCCCTGGCCTCATTTTTTTTTTTTTTTTTTTTTTCTTTTCTTTTCCCCAGTTAGAGGAGCTGGTACTGAGGATTGAACCCAGGAGTGCTCTATTGCTGAGCTACAGCTCCAGCTCTGGTTTTATATTTTGAAACAGGATTTCACTGACTTACTGAGGCCAGCCTTGCATTTGAGATTCTCCTGCTTCAGCCTCCTGAGTAATTGGGATTATTGGCCTATACTGTCATCTCCTGTTCTCATTTTTTGTTACGAATGTTTTGCTCCCTCTTTCTGAATCAGTGCCAAGTAGGAAGAACAGTGAGACACGTTTCTGTTCCTGCTATGGCAGGATGCTTTGCAAGGTGTAGAAACATAAGAAATCAAGGATACACCAGAAGGAAGTTTTCTTCCTGATAATACCGTAATAGTACTCATAATCCCATCTAGAAACAAATTTAAGAAGGGAAAATAAATGAACCAAAAACTGTCATGTGAACAGTGAAAAGGCAGTAAAACATTCAAGGCACAAAGACCCATGGGGTGTCATGTTAGCATCCAGCTAAGGTGGGTGGGAGCACCTGCTGCCCTACTGGGTTGGTCCACTGGGTGTGGCCTGATCCGGGGCAAGTTACTGTCCTTCTTCAGGCCCTGACTCCAAAGTGACATATTTTCTGGGGCTGTGACTGCTGCTTCTTCTTTTCTTCACTTCAGCATATGTACTCCTGTGGGTCCTACGTACTGAGCCCACTGCTCTGCAAGGTACCATGATACTGTACCCATCTGAATGTGCCACTTTCTGGAAGTGACATTATTCAGTGATGCCCTTCATACCTGCAATGGGTGGTGCTAAGGAGCAGGGACCAGGCTAGAGTGCCAGCCATGCACTTGGCCTCTATTAGTGCTGAGTCTGTTTCATCTTCCCTCATTTCCCACAGCCTTTTTTGAGGTGGGTGGTTAATCCATTTTACAGATGGGAGGGGTCCCAAGACTTGTCTCCAGCTCTCTGGACCGTAAGAAGGACTCAAGTCCTTGGCAGACTCCCTGCAGGGTGTGCCCCTTCCCCTGTCTGGCTGTCCCGTCAGGTTGCTGCAGATCAGAAAGCATTGCTGAGCAAGAAGGCAACTCCTGGTTCAAGGGCACTAAGGCCCAGAGCAGTGTGTACAGTTGTGTGGCACTGCCCAGAGCAAGCGGCCCATGTGGCCTTGCTTTGGAATTGCCTCTCCTTCCTCTGCAGGTAGAGGAAGCCACAGTTGTCAGTTCATAGTTCTAAATGTGCAGCCTTTTGAGATAAAAAGATTTAGGAAAGACTTTTAATATTTTAGTTGTGAGGACTTATGCTCTTTTGAGACAAGTGGGGATAAAAAGATCAGAAATGAAGAACCAGGTGGAATAGTGTACCTTTCACGCATTTTTATTTCGTTATTTCAATAACTTAATTTTTTTATATATAAGGACATATCCCCTCTTTGGTATAAATTATTTTTTCAAGATGCTTAATGGTATGTAGTTGTGTCTTACTCTAACTAAACCTAATACATAAAGACTGAAAATATAAACAAGTGAATAGAGGTATAGATGATCTCTTTATAAAAACTTTCCCCATTTCTAGAGGATTCACATCTGAGTTTCTTTCAATGAATGAAATATCCTCTAATGTATTCAAAATTGATTTCCCAGGAAAACCTTTTGTACATCCCTTACAGAAAGAGAGGCCTCTTTGAGTTTTTTTTTGGAATGGAATAAAGTGGAAGTTAGGGTGAAAGAGCATAGCATCCTTGAGAATAATTCAAACTTGTCAGGAATTAAATTGCCCCTTCTGCATGCTTGTCGTCCCAGTGGTTTACAAATATGGGGCCTTACCCTGTAGGCTGTGGTCAGGGTTTAGTGTACATTTGAGCTCATGGCCCCTTGTGAGCTCATGGCCCACCCACCAGCTACACTGAGTCTTCAAAACAGGCCACCATTCATAAAATCATAGACCAGCACAGCAAAAAAGAAATCACCTAGTTCAGTGGCCTTCAGAGTGTCTTTGTTTTATTTTTTGACCTCGGATACTTTATTTAAAAAAAAAAATCAAAAAGTTGGTATGTGTATTATTGCTTGTGGGGGAAAAAAACAACCAAATCAAGTCCAGTGTCCCACAGTAAGCCTCACACTAGGCCTCCCTGCCTAAAATCAGCCTTGTTTCCTGGCCCTGCAACTTGCCACTAGGTGCCTGCCCTCTGTATTCTGCTGTCCTGTCTAGACATTGACAGGTGAAATTTGCTCTTGCCTGCCCTTGCAGTGATTGCCTACTGCATAGTGGATGTTAGAAGTTTGACCTGGTTATTAATGTAGTACCCCCTTATCCTTGGGGCTCAAGGGCAAATGGTCATCCCTCCTCATCTGTGGGTTCATTCTCCAGAGATTCAACTAATCACAAATTGAAAATATTTGGGGGGAAAAATTGTATCTGTACAGACTTTTTTCTTGTCATTGTTCCCTACACAGTACAGGGTAAGGGGTACTAATATTGCAATTACATTGTACTAGTTATTGTAAGTAATCTAGAGATGCGTTAAATTATATAAGAGACTGTGCCTAGGTTGTTAGCTATACTGCACCATCTGCATCCTTAGATTTTGGTGTCCAAGGGATCCTGGAACCAATCCTCTGCAGATACCAAGACACATTAGTACTGGGTTTTAAACCATGGTGGAGAGATAGATAATAGCAAGGACATGTTTTCAAAGCAGTTTCACCTTTTCTTTTAATCCCTGTGACATGGGCAGAGTGGATATATTTCAAAGGTTAGGCTCTTCAGCCTTAGAAAATGAAATGACTTCCCCAGAAATGCACAGCTAGTGAGTGCCAGTGTGAGCGTGCAGTATTGCTGTCGCACCCCCATGTGCTCACATGTGCCACGTGCATTCAGATACGTTCTCCCCATGTGGATTTCTATACATCACCTTCTTTTAAGTTTCTGTTCATTTTATATTGACCTAACTCAGACTCACAGGAGTTGCTCTTGTCCTTCTTGATGCTTGGAGTCAGGTGTAAATGGTTCCCAGTTCACCACAGGGGTAGAACCACAGAGCACAAAGTGACACACAGCTGTGACTGAGAACAAATTGGCAGTTTTGTGAAATTCCATCGTGAGGATGGGGGATGGTGTCAAGGGGACTGTGCATATTAAACAGGGTTTCCTCTGTGTCAAGGCAAAGGTTTGCTGATGCTGTCTGGAAAGAGACAGATCAGTACACACAATCTAGAAGACACCAGTATCTAAAAAGAGAACAAGTCTTAACTGGAGCCAGCCTTGGGTTTATCTTTATTTTACTTAAGGAGCTTAGACTTAAATATAGCAAATCTAATAAGGTGTAAATATGCCTGAGAGCCCAAGTTCATGGAAATTGCTATGTTCACTCCTAAAACTTGGGAAATAGATGAGGCTGCTGCAGGCAGAGGTTGTAGCCAGGGGACTCCAGCAACTACAAGGGCCCACAGGGACCCTTGGGAAATCTACAGCTCACCCATTTAACTTGCTGTCATGTGTTGCCTCACATCTTCAATTCCAAATGGAGAAATCAGAACAGCAAGCTTGTTTATGTGACCAAGCAACATCTACAAACTCAGCTCTTAACGTTGTTCCTGAGGGAAGGGAACAGTAAGAGGATAAAAGCATTTATTAATGGCAGAGCACATTAAGCTTTTTGTGGACAGGCACACTGGCTTAAGTATCATAAATTTACTTAGGTTTTTCCAGTCTTTTTCCTAGAATAAAGCCATATTCACCCACTTATGTTTTTCCCCCTCTTCTTTCCTCATCTTAACAGTTAAATGCAAGTTTTAGTTCTTTTCTTTTGAAAACTATCTCTGGCTCTACTTTTTCTACTCCTTACATATATTACACCCATTATCCATGGGGGAAATGTTCCAAGACCCCCATTAGATACCTGAAGTCATGAATTATGCTGCACCCTATAATTTAATGTATTACCATCTTAACTAAGCACTTACCATGCACTGTGGCTATAACTTTTGCAGTTTGAGGTCCAACAGCAAAGCTAACATAAATTTCTCTTTTCTTTCTTCACAATTTCACAGGTAGCTAAGATTCTTTCTTACTATAAATGTTAGCAGCCTCAGCATGTGATTTTTTTTTTCCTTCAAGTGTAGAACTTTCACTTTTTTATTTAAAGGACACACTTTACAACTCTTCTTTTGCTTGTTGCAGTTGCCAGCATACTACTCTCAGGCTTTGAGAGAGAGAGAGTGTGTGTGTGTGTGTATGATTCTAGTTGTAGGTGAACGCAATACCTTTATTTTATTTTTATGTGGTCCTAAGGATCAAACCCAGTGCTTCACGCACACTAGGCGAGCACTCTACCATGAGCCACAACCCCAGCCCCTCAAAAATATTATTAAAGTAAAATAAAGGTTATTTGAACCCTAGCATGTGATATCTCAACAGTTGATTTGATAACAGGGACAGCTAAGTGACTAATGAGGAAATAGAATATACAACATGGATACTCTGCACAAGGAGATGACTCACATTCTGGACAGGACATAGTGAGATCATGAGAAATTTCATCATGCTACTCAGAATAACATGCAATTTAAAACAGGAATTGTTTATTTCTGGAATTTTCAGTTTTATTCTTCTGGACTTAGGCAGCTGAACCACAGAATGTGAAACAATGGATAAGGCGGGTGACTGTATACTCTAGTTAGTTCACTGGAGAAAAGTATTGCTTTATTCCTAAGAATAAGAATTTACATCTTGGTCTTAAGAATCTGAGTATTTCATCTAAAAGCATTATAGATTGCTGAGCAGAATTGGCACTATGATGATTTCTGGAAGTCAGCTTTGTGATAAATCTGTGTATCCCAACCCTCTTCATATCAAAGCACATGTGGAAAGCTCCTGTGTTTGTCCAGCATGCTGGGAAGATAGATGAAGTTTCTGTGGGCAGAGGCAGTGACTGGACATCTCATGTGGGCCCTGGAGACTCTGCAGTTCATCCTGTTTAACCTGCTATGCATGTGGATACATTCTGTGTTAAATAAGCCCCATTAACTAAGAGTCTGTTAGATTCCCAGCCCATGTCAGATCTAAGGTGGTAGAATTAGAAATGAAAAGATTTGATCAACTGTAGTGACAGCAGTAGCAACTAAAATATACCGTTATTACTTCTGGCCCTATGCTAAGGGTGCACAGGGACTTATTCCAGTCTTATAGTACCCCTGGGAAGTAAGTACTCTTTCTTTCCCAGTTTTACTGTGAATGGGAAAAGGTGAGTGGGAGGCCTGCCAAGAAGCAGTGAGGCTGGAAGAGCTTGGGACAGTGAGAGGGAAGAGCCCCAGGTGGTCACACCTCCTGCTGGCCCTCAGACTCCCAGAATATGCATGTCCATAGCATAACTAGTCACATGCTGTGAAAGACCACTAACAATTTATTATAAGGACATTTAACCTTTTCATCCAGGGCAAAGCACTCTGTGAAACTTTATAATTAAACAGGTTCATTTGGGAAAGGCTTTGGTAGTTGAAAAAATAACACTTTCCTGATGACATATTTGAAAATAAGCTTTTCTGGATTGTATAAGTCATTCATGTTTTGTGTAATGGTAAAATTTTTTATAAAATGTGTAGAAGAAAATGAACAGGGGTGAAAATGAATAGTAGAGATAAACATGTTAAACAATGTTAGGATGTGTCTTTCCAGGCCATCAGCTGAGCCTTTATGGAGCACCAAGTTGTATTGTAAGAACGGAGATTGAGTTGCAAGGCAGCTCTTTAAAAATTTTTATTTCCTACTTTCTCCAAGATAAAGTACTTTCTGGTTGTTTTTTTTTTTCTTACCAGCTGTCAAATATTCATTGACTTTTATATCTCTAATGTATGATAAACTTGCATAATATATTATATGATCCCATTTGGAAAATAGATGTTTACCAGAGAAAAATTTATCTGAACACATTCCCCTTGTGCTGTCTCATAGATTCTCTACCAGAATGTTGGTGCTTGTTGCCTTTTGTTGGAGAGATCTAGTACCCTGGTCATAGGTGAACCTCTGTAGGTCACTGGAAATGTACATATAAACTCGGAAGGAAAGAACACCTCACTTCCTCTCTCTTTGTTCCAGGAAGGCGTGGAAGTGCGAGTAGCAAGAATCTTCAACACCTTCGGGCCACGCATGCACATGAATGATGGGCGGGTGGTCAGCAACTTCATCCTGCAGGCACTCCAAGGGGAACCACTCACGGTAGGTGCTGGCCTCGATAGGCCCAGGGGCACTTGCAACCCAAATCAGGAATCAGCCTAAAATGATGAGGACAAATGGGTCTTGATTCAGGGAATAGCATTTCCAGCATTGCCATTTAGGATTCATTTATCTCTCTACCATGCTTCGTGAAGGGAAAGGAAGGTATGTAGGCAGACCCCAGATAAGGGACACAGTATGAGGCCCTCCATGTCAGTCTTTCCACACTGCCTGCATCTTTGGCTTCACCTTCCCGTGCCAACAGGCCTGTTTATCTCTGTCATTTTTTACCTAGGGCTATTACCAGAGTTGTACCTGAACTCAGTGACCCTCAGGAGGCCAGGAAGCATCCACAGGTCAGGGTAGGAAGAAAGTGAGCCGTGTCTGGGTCAGTCTGGGAACTTACCTTGAAAGGCGACAGGTGCCCAGCTTCCTCCCCCCTGCAGGCTCCCAGCGCCCAGTGGAGCCCAGTGGAGCCCAGTGGACTAGGGTCAGTGGTTCCAGTGAGCTCTGAGGATGAGAATGCTGGCCCTTGTTGCCTGGGTGGGTGTTGGAGGCCTGCTCACTCCTCATCCATCTCCACCCCGTCACCTGCCCAGGGAGGGTCACTTGGCTTCCTCTTAAGTTGGGTCGGGTCTCTTTGGTTTTGCTGATACCTCTTGGCTCTCCTCCTCTCTCTTCTGGCCTGGCCCATCCTCTTTTTGGTTGTCTCTCTTGATATCTTTCCTCTTCACATCTATAGTCTTCTAGAGTCCTTTTCAGCTTGAAGTTTGGGAACCCAAAGGAGATAAGTATCCTATTCCTCAGAAAATTCTGAAGAATGGGTTCCTTATTGATTATATTCCAGGGGGAAAAATCATAACTATGTATACACTCCTCAATTTACAATTATAAGTTGGAAACTATATGTGACCACCACAGGTCCAGATGCTCCTCGACTTAAGATGGAGTGTGTACAGGTGAGTCCATTATAAAGTACCGCCATACTAGTCAGGGGCTGTCTGTGTGTACTTACGTATCTACCCATTCTCGGTCAATCCATCAATAAAACTAGCTTATTTTTCTGTGATCTTTATACCTGTTAACTCATTTCTTGTTCACAATAGATCTCTGAGCTCCAGATGACCTTAGTACCCTTTATTACACCTATTTTCCAGGTAAAGAGACTGAAGCACAGAGGTTAAAGTGCCCAGGCTTCCTTGGCCAAATGGTTACTCCCTGTTTTCGAACCCAGTGACCTTCTGAATCCCTCTTCATGTTTTGCCTCCATTGTATGTGTTAACTACTCCACGAACAATGTAGAACAAAGGCTTAGCCTGTTACAAAGTAGAATGGCCTCCACAGGCAGGTACATCATGTAGGTGACTTTTGCTGAAAACATTTCAAGGCAGAGGTGAGTCCAAACTTCAGCTCTAGGTTCCAGTGGTCTGAGCCAACTCTCTTCTCCTCTTCCTCTTGTAGGTGGCATCTCAGTGCCCCACGATGAAGGTGCCATGTTCACACGTCTCTTCTTCCCACACCACACATAGGACCCACTAGCCTATCCTATAGCCTGGCCCTGGGTAGCCCCAGAGGTCAGCCCTCATCTACATTGCCAACATTCCATCCTGATGTATCGCCTCCCAACTGTCCTAGTTCTCCATGTTCAGCGTGTTATTGGCTCGGCAGCAAGCTGGGGGTGGGGGGTGCCTTGGATGGAGCCCAGGACCTCGTGCATGCTAGGCAAGTTCTCTGACTGAACTATACCCCCATTCCCAGAGCAAACCTTTTAAAGAGATGTCAGAAACTCACGTGACTTTCATCTCACAGCAAGTGTAGTCCACAGTCCTTTCCTCAAAGCGCCTTGCTCTGCACTCCAGGTTGAGTCCACAGCCCTTCAGTCTTGCCCTCCTAGGAGTGTGTTTCTTCTGCCTGTTCCACCTGTTTGCTGTCGCCTTAGGGAAGCCTTCTGGACTGCTTTTTCTACATAATGACACCATTTTGGTTTCCAGTAACTGTTGTCTCATGCCCTTGTCTCCAGCTGCAGGACGAATTTTCCAGCCCCTCCTCCCTGTCAGTACAGTGTTGATCCTTTGAAACCAGTGATTCTGTTGAATTCACAGCTGTCCCTGGCCTGGCACTTAGGCCGGCATGAGGTCAATGTTGGTCAAATTGACACTTGGTCTTATAGTGACTGCTTTCTGTTATGAGTGAAAGTGCTTCAGTGACCTTTTTTGGAAGCCAGCCATTGAATTGTTACTAGTAGGCCAAACTTACTGTGTCACTCCATGTTCCTTTCCTGCTGCTACAGTCTCTATATTAGCAGATTTAGCCACTTTGGATGGAAAATGTTGGGAAAAAATTGTGTCTGTGTTAAACATGTGCAGACAATGTTTCCTGTTATTGTTCCCTAAACAGTATAGTATAACCACAACTTATAAGGCTTTGACATTGTCTTAGGTTCCAGAGGTAATCTAGGGTGATTTAAAGGACACAGGAGGCTGTGTGTAGGTGCCACACTGTTTTATATAAGGGACTTGAGCATCCATGCATTTTGCTATCTGTGAAGTGTCCTGGGACTGGTCCCCACAGATTCCAAAGGATGACTGTGCCACGGGATCCCCTCTACCCTTCTGCTCTGTTAAGAATTCCACCTCTTAGGGACAGCCCTGGAGCCTTTTTAGCCACTGTGCTCAATAGCTCTTCCTTATACCAGATCAGAGCCACCTTTTGGGCATAGTAAAGACTATTAACAGTCTTCCCAGGAACAGCTTCCTGATTTGTGGCCTCCTTGGCAGCAACCGGGGCCCCAGTGTTAGGTAGGGGAGCCGGCCCTGGCTGGCCCCACAAGTGCACACACTGTTGGCAGAGAGTAATAATTCAGGTGCTGTCTTTAGGGCCTGCCAGCTTCTGGGCCAGAGGCGGGAAGGGAAAGATGGCTGGTGCCACTGTGAGGCCATCAATCCAGAACACCCCAGGCTCCTGTCTCCTGGACGCCTCTGGGGGCAGAGGCGGGAGTCCTGAGGGAGGCCTTCAGAAGGGAGCTCATGTTCTTTCGTCACGCAGAATTCTGTTTCTCATGAAGAATTTGTCTTCTCTGTACAATTGAGATGTCATTTATGGCTCTTGTAGAGGACTCTGGAAGGTGTCTGAGGACACACTCAACTTTTTCAACTTAGGCTCTTCTTTTTTTTTGAATATTTTTTTCAGTTGTAGAGGACACAATACCTTTATTTTATTTTTATGTGGTGCTGAGGATCGAACCCAGCACCCTCCACACGCGAGGCGAGCGCTCTACCACTGGGCTGCAACCCCAGCCCCTATTATTCATCTGTTTTATGTGGTGCTGAGGACCGAGTCCCGTGCCTCACACGTGCCCTAGGCTGCTCTTGAGGGCTTCACTAAGGAGGGGAATAGGAGACAACCTGACCCCTTGTTGCCACGGTTCCAGCAAGTCCTTCTAAGACAAGACACCCTCGGGTCCACGGCACCAGCTCAGTCCTTTCCCTCCCCGCGCTGAGCTGGCTTGATGCAAGCACTTACCTTCCAGGTACCCCCAAGTAGCCCTCTTTGCCTTGGGGCGCGCCCGAGAGTCTTACTGGCCGTCATATCAGATGTCTGCCCTGAGAGTGAAGTGAGGCACAGACGAGTACACTGAACATTAAAGCTGCATTTTAAATCACATAGAGGTTCAGAAGATACGTCGTCCAGTCTAGGTGTGGAAAATAAATGAGGGGCTCGGGATGTGGCTCAAGTGGTAGCGCACTCACCTAGCAGGCGTGAGGCACTGGGTTCGATCCTCAGCACCACATAAACATAAAATAAAGATATTGTGTCCATCTAAAACTAAAAAATAAATATTAAAAAAAGAAAATAAATGAGTATGGTTCAGGTTTAAGTTTATTTTTGAAGAGGCTTTGGCTCACAATTCAATTAAAGCATATACACTCACAGTTGGATTTCTGTTTTTCCATTGATTTATTTCAGTTTACAGATAAGAAAACAGCTTCATTAAAATGAATTTACCCAGGTCATTCCCAGATGTGGCAGAATTGGGGTCTGAATCGAGTTCTAATTCAATTTAAAAGGCTTAATGTCTTTCCAGAGGGCCATTTTGGACAACTGTATTTCTAAGACCCAATTCAGAGTTGGTGTGGTGATTCCCCTTACTGACGCTGCAGTGTTTTGAGGGCTCCTGACGTGGGACCTTCATTCATGAAGCGCAGCCATGGGGTCTATTAAAGAAACATTTCTTCGGTGCAGGTTGTTAAGAGCATGGGGAGGAAGAGTTTATTCAGAACTGTGATGGTAGACAGGGGAACATGGCCATGGGATTCTGGTATCAATGGAGACAGGTTGAGCTCAACTCCAGGTACACCATGGGCAAGTGGGAATTTGTCGCAGGGAGCAGTTTGGGGATTGGTAGGTGGAAAATTAATAAGAGGGAGCACTGGGGGTCAGGGGAATTCTGGCTAAACCAATCTAATACGATTTCTTGCTGAAGACAGGCCGGAGTGAGCAGACATTTCCTGAGGGAAAATGGAGGGTGAGGAACCTGATCCAATATGGAAGGCACTTAGATATGGAGGTGGGGTCTCTAGCTAAACTGACTTAGCTGGGTTCTTGCTAAAACTAGATCTTAGGAAAAGTGAACAGATAAACCTAGGAGAAGTTTTGGAGCCTGACTAAAGTTTGGTTTAGCAGAGAATTTTTTGGTATCTTGAGCTTGTGAGGCACAGCGGTAGAGAACAGTGGCATGTGGCCAGCGGACAGTTCTCTCTCTCACCTGGCCCCTCCCTTCTTGGGGACTCCTGAGACACCATGCTCCTTTGAGCTTCACACAGCCCTTAGTCCCTCAGGTACCAGGAGTGGCATTGACTCTTTCCTTGTCTCCCAGCTCCATGAAACGAAGTCAGAAGGCTCAGTCGCCCACTCACTGTCTTCTGTTAGGAGGACAGCACAGAGGCCTTGGCTTGTGCAGATGCTCCCTAATGGCACCAGACCCCTGTGTTACTCATTTGCTGGCCTTGGCTTTGCACCCACTTTGGCCTCTGCCCTTGCAGACAAATACATCAGAAGTGTCTGTGAGGCCAGAGAGCTGGGTGTTAGTCAGGAGTCGGGATCTGCTTCTGAGAGTCCCACTCGTTTTCCTCCTGCCCCTTTACTGAGGTCTGCTGCTGCTGTTCCTACGTCTTGTCAGCCTCTTCTTACTGGGGAGCCATCTACCCTAGAGCAGAACCTAAATAGAGCTAAACCGATGGGATCGGCAAGTGTAGATGTGTATTGAGATAAGGAGAACGACCTTTAAGCCTGCTTTAGAAACACGGCATTCAGGAGCACTGAGGCCTCCGTCCCTTCCCCACCTGTTCCTCGCCCTTTTCCCACTGCTCAAATCTGATGGGATGAGCTCCTGAAGGCAGTACTGGGGAGGTTGCTGGGCTGGGGCTGTCTGCAGAGCTGCTGAGATCAGACCACGTGATGGGAGCTCAGGCCAAACCGATGGGGGGGTAGTGGGGTATTACAGTCAGGCTTACTCCAAAACAGTTGCTCTCGCAGCCACCTTATTGCCACCACAAGCTGGCAAGCAGAGAGAAACTCTGGTGACGTGTTGTTCTCTGTGACTATAAGATTAGGAGATCTCTCAAAGAGCCTTCTGTTTGAGTCTCTTCATTCTCAGTAATGGTACAGGTTGAGTATCCTCAATCTGAAAATCAGAACTTTTTGAGTGCCAGCACGGCACTGCAGATGGAAAGATCAACATCTGATCTTGTTTACTAGGTCACCATCAAAAGACAGACACACTAAAAGTGTCACATAAAATTACCTTTAGGCTCTGTGTCTAAGATGTATATGAAAAGTGAAAGAATTCTGGGTTTAGACTTGGGTCCTATCCCTAAGATGTCTTATGATGTATATGCAGATGTTCTAAAATCTGAAAAAATTGAAACCTGAAACAGTGTGTTCCCATGCATTTCAAATAAAGAAAACTCAACCTTTGTAAACTACAGAATTCACAGGTTATTGTTTAGCAAGTGTTCATCCTGCACTTGCACTATGCCAAGCATTGTGAGCCCACAGTTGGGGGAAACTGGCATGTGGAGTAGACATTCCTGGGGAGTGAGCTCAGATGAATCTTGCCAAGAGTGGCATCAGAGCTGGTCCCTAAAAGATTATTGCTTAAGCCTATAATCCTTGCCCCTCTGCCAGGTGGGAAGCAGACAAGACAACTCATAGCTAGCAGGGCAAAGAACGTGAGCCATGGCATAGTGGTGTAGAAATGCATCGTGGAAAGAGAACCTGTGTACTGTGTGTTTGTGTTGCAGATTTCCCCACTTGTAAAATGGAATAATAAAGTAATTACATCATAGGGTTGGCATGAGGATGAAAGGAAAGAATGACCCTATAGTCTTAGCTGGTGCCGGACATATAGTAAGTGTACAGTATGTTAGCCACTGCTATTGTTGTGTTTTTGTGCAATACAGTGGCATATGTGTAAAGGCCATGGGATTGTGTATTTTCTATTTGCATTTTTCTTTTTTTGGTTTTCCTTGTTCAGTAAGTTAAAATCAACACAAAAATTATCTCTGTAACAATCTAGACACATTTCCATTATAATTGAATTTTTGTTTGTTTGTTTGTGAGATTGGGAATCTTGTGAGTAAACCCATAGTATAGATATATCAATTTACAAAGATTCATGTCCTTCTGTTGCTACTTCCTTAGCCATCATTAATGTTAAATTAAAGCACATGCACAAAGTAAAACTATCTAGTGTTTCTTAAAATTTCCTTTTCATAACAGTTCCAGCATGTTTAGGAGTACAAAATTTTAGTCAGACTTTGGAAATCTCTGCAAAAGACATTCCCAGAGTAGAAACTGTGAAACCCATCACATAGGGTGCAGTGACTGAGTATAAGACACACATTTCACTACCAGCCCACCACTACCATCACAGTGAGGCAGCCTGAGGCACTGCAACACACTGAACTTCAATTTCACATCTCCAAAAGAGGAATGGTTGCAACTTTTCCAAGAAAGGGGGCAAGGATTATAGGCTTAAGCAAGAGGGATTGTTACTCAATGCCTAGTCCAAACTCCATTCAATTCCTGTATCCCCTCCTTGACAAGTAGGTTTCCATAGATCTGCTCAGAGTTTACATTTTATTGACAGGGACTTTGCTACTATGGTACTTAGAGTATTCAAAACATAAAACAATGAAAACTTGCTCAGTTGAAATATCCCACTCCTTCTGCCTCAGTGCTTTCTTGTACATGAAAGGCAGCAGGGCAAAGTGTATAATTGAATTTTTATGGTCATCATAGTCCTCTGCTCAGTTAGAGCAGTGATTCTCCAAGCATGGTCCCAGGCCCAGTAGTGTCACCATCACTTGCAGAATTATTAGAATATGAATTTCTAATCTGGCTCTACTCCAGGTCTTCTGGGTCAGAAACTCAAGGATATAGTCCAGAAACCCATGTTTTAATAATCTCTCCTGGCAGGGGTTGGTGCATACTAAGTGCAGCCTTGGCTGCACATTGGGATCATTTTAGGACCTTAAAAATTAATGATGCACGGTCCCGCCCAGATCAGTTAAATCTGTCTGCCAGTGGTGCTTAAGCTTTGGTAATTGCAGAAGGCTGCCAGCGGACACTACTGTGCAGCCAGAGACTGAGAACCGTTGATATGGAGATGCCAAGTGAGATAGGAGGAGCCCATGGCCTTATGGGCAACCTTCTAACCACATTCCACCATGCTTGGTTTCTACAGGAGCCTCCTGTACTTATTAATTGATTCTAAGTTCAGGAGAAAAGAGGCAGATTAATAAGATGGCAACTTGGTCCCGAGTCCATCCCCCTGGGTGGCTCTCTTGACTTCGGAACCACCTGGGGAGCTAGGTACAGAAATACTGAAAGATGCCTGTCTCACCTCAGAGACTGGACCTGGGCAGCAGAGGAGTACCAGCTGTTCTGACAGACAGCCAGAGTGAAGAGCCCCAAATGAACCCACTGTATTCTTTGGGTTTGGGTCTGTTATTCAGGTGGACTCTGGGTCACAGTCCCCGGAAACTCATGAGACCCTGGGAAAAGCGGATTCCTTCAGATACCATGAGGTGAGGAGAAACTTTACACACATACACATGCATGGATCATTTCTGCTGCCTTCTCACCAGTGGGCATAATTGAAGCACAAAATGTGAGATGTGGCTCAAGACTCTTTGAACAGTGTCACTGTCCACCTTTGGGGATCAGTTTTGAGGTTGTTCCCAGAATTCCAAGGAGCCCCATTTTCCGGTGCCATTGCGGTTTTTCTCAGGAGTCTTAACTGTTGCTTTCCTTCTAGGTGTATGGATCTGGATCTCAAACAAGGGCATTCCAGTATGTCAGGTATGGCTCTTAGCACTGATTTGAAAGAGGGGGAATGCAGAGTGGACAATTCTGTATCTATTCTATGTGCTAACTACTTCAATGACCCTGTATATATTGATTAAATTTAATTTTAATATCATGATGGGAAAGCTTTTGCCATTCTCTGTTGAAGATTGACTTTCCTCTTCATGTTTATAGCTGCTCAGCTGATCTTTTACTGCCACCTAGTGTTGTGTAGATGAAGTTGCCCAGTGCTGGGGTGTGGCTTACATGACTTCGCTGCAGGCTTAGTTAAGAGAGGGCATTACTGGGCATAGTGGCACATGTCTGTAATCCCAGCAGCCTGAGAGGCTGAGGCAGGAGGATCACAAGTTCACAGCCAGGCTCCACAACTTAGCAGGGCTCTAAGCAACATAGCAAGACCCTGTCTCAAAATAAAAAATAGAAAGAGCTGGGAATGTAGCTCAGTGATTAACCCTCCCTGGGTTCTATACCTGGTACCAGAAAAAAAGAGAGAGGACCTTATTCACTCAACCTGCAGATTCCAAAATCTGGCTCATTTTAAACATGCCTTTCTAGGGTGGAGGTGAGGGTCTTCATTAAAGATATGTGGTAAATAGTGTCCTAACTTCAAATTTTATGGTGAAACTAAATGCAGATAGAAGTAATTTTTTAATAGCTTCACATGATGGCTTTTTTTTTTTTTTTTTTTTTTTTGGCAGTCCTTATAATCTAGGTTTTTGTTGGTCAGTTCAGTTGGTGACTAACTGTAGAAAGTGGTGTGGATTCTGAGTTACTGTGTTAAGCCATTAATAGTCCAAAGAATCATTCACCATTGTATAGCTATTATAATTTTTGTAAAAGTTTCTGGTATCCTGAATCATTGTAAAACCCTGTTCTATATTTGGACACCATGTATTTTTGCTGTTTAATGCAAATACCCCAGAATGCCTGTCAATCCAAAAATACTGTTCCTGGTGCCATGGGGCACTAGAGTGGAGAGGTGGTAGCAGTGGGGTACAGGTCTGGGCAGCCCCATCTCAGCCAGCACAAGCACATCAGTCCATGTGCAGTTTAATGGGAACTGGCAGCTGCCCCTCCTTCAGAACTGTTTCCATTTCAAAGCACTTAACTCAGGAGGAAATTATTTGGGTACATTTCTGTAGCGGGACCATATCAGTCAGACTCCTGTGTATTGAGTATCATCTTTTCACAGTAATACATCTTCATCCCATCCTCCCTTGGCCACCCCCAGTCATGCACTCTCCTGGGGAGGTCTTAATGTTTTTAGTTATAGAAACTCATCTTGGACTACCTAATTAGTGGCCCCAAATTTCCCCAGTACCCACCCACACCAGATGGAGTGTAATAAAAAGGAAACCAGTTAGAACTCTTGCTTCTTACTGGTCACGTGACTTCAAAGATATTATATCAACATTCATTTAAGTAGCTTCAGATGTTCTCTTTTTTTTGAAGAAGGGATAGTGATTCAAATATTGTAATAATCAGTGCTTGTACTGCATATTCTCCCACTCTGCTGGCACACACATGGTGATCTCCCTGCCAACTTAGAGGGTTGGTTTTCCTAGAAATGTGGGTGCAAAGCATCTTAGAAAACCCTCTCCATAATACTGCAGTGTCATCTCGGGTTAGTGTTGTCCCAGATGACAAGGTTTCAGGAACTTTGCCACACTTGGGGACAGAATATCCAGCATACACAGTGTAGTTATTCAAGTGCCATCTGAGATCATTAACTTACCAAAGTTTTGCTATTTTTAACAAGTTACTTTTTTAAAGTGAGATATTTTACTTCACGGTAAAAACTGTACATCTGAATCCATAGTTAGCTGTACTAAATTTAACTTTTCCCAAATCTACAGTTGGTGCAACAATAGCGCAGGAATTCAGTCTAGGTGGTCATCTACATTGACATTTGGCATGACTGTCTGATAGTTTCATGATCAACTTATATCCTCATTCACATAACAAAGGCATGCTGTATTTTTTTAAAAAGTCACTTTGTCAAAATGACACTTTTAAAGAGCTTCAGGTTAAATGAGTGTGATCTATGCGATTTTGACCTTAAAAGTTGCCAGCTTGTTATATAAAAGGTGCATGGCCCTCCCTCCCCCTTCTCCCAATGAGGAACTTAATGCGATTCCCCAACCCCAGTTTCAATATTAAAACCTATTGTGGATGCTACTGAATGGCAGCTTTTAATGTCTCTTTACAAATATGCACAGATGGAAGCCATAAGAGAATGAATGGCCATGTAATGATCACTGCCATAGTGATGAAGTGACTTTTTGCCAGTTTCTTCAAAAAGAAAAATCATCCAAGGTCAACAGTGATTTGCATTTGCACTCGATCTGTGAGAATAGAATGTTAAGCATATTCATATAAAATACCCATTTGTTGAAAATGAAAAAAAAAACAGAAATAACTTGTTTACTAAATATCTCACACACAAAAAAAAAAAAATCCCCCAAACAAAAGGAAAGAAAAAAAAAGATCTGGGGTTTTCTTTTGGGAGTTGATCATGACCCGTAGTGACCTGCTTCTTGCTGGTAATGATGGAGGAAGCGGAGGGACAGGTTTTAAAACAGACTTGGTTTGAACCACCAGGATGGAACTTTAAAAGTCTTCTTAGAAACATAGCTGATGAGTGGCATTAGAGAAAGTGCTTGTGTTTAGCAGTGAGGTGTCATTTTTACGAAGTAACTTTTTTTTAACAGAGCCACACTTTAAAGCTTCTGAAAATAAGAACCAAACCTTGGTAAGCGAAAATTTGCTTACTTATCTTCACCTTCATGGCCCAGTCACAGTTCATTTGAAACATCCAGATATCCCTGACAGTTTCATATGAGATGTTTTGGGAGGGGGCAGGTTGAAGGTTGTGGGGGGATGGGTAGAGAACAATGTTCCAGTTGATTCCAATTCTCAGCATTGTTTGGCTTTATCTGTGATTTGCCAGTATGGGGAGACATACTGGAGTTCATTCATTTTGGTGTATCTTCTCTTATAAAATAACCATATGCTTTCATATAGGTTAACAAATGTGAGTTCACATTAAACATGGGCTTCCATTGAAAACTGCAGATTCCATTTTTTTGGAGGGGTGCCTATTTTAACGTGTTTTTGGTTTTGAATTGTTAAGAGGGTTTCAGAAATACACAAATGTGGCAAACTCGGCCCCATCACCCAGCTACCATCACGTTTTAACCACCCGTATCTGCCCCCTGAGAGCAAATCCCAGATGCCATAGATGTCATTCCATTCATGAATGTGCTAATGTTGTAAACACCATCTTAATTTGCAGGATTTCCTTTTAACATTGTTTTGCATTTGGGTTTTTGTTTTCTGAGAGGTGGTAAATTTCCTTCTGGGAGGGCTCATACATGACACTTAGCGCTGGTGCACCTCGGCAGGCAGCACCTGACCCAGCTCCCCTTCTTTTCCAGTGATCTGGTGAATGGCCTGGTGGCTCTCATGAACAGCAACGTCAGCAGCCCTGTCAACCTGGTAAGTACTGCTGTGGTAGTGCTATGCTGGAGACGGACGTGATTCAGATTTTAGGAAGACAGGTTTCCTTAACATTCTTGTGCAAAGACCTGGGTCATCCATACCCCTTTATTTTTATTACACGCTGTTTAAAAAGACCCAGGTACCATGTTCCTTCTTTCCTGTTTTGTTTTTTTTTTTTTTTTTTTTTTTGGAGGGTCGTTTAGGAATGCCCACCTCATTTTAGAAACCTGTCTTTCAAAAATCTGAATCACATGTCTACCAGAAAGCCCAAGAAACACAGAGCCACTTTCTCCAAAATTCCCATTGCTCTGTTTTCCAGTCCAGCCTTTCTTTATCCTCATAAGTAGGCCCAAGTCCCTTCCTGCCCCTTTTACCATCTGGTTTCAGACCAGCCTAAGAAATGGGAAATGAGGAGTATTGGGGTTATATAGTTACCAACCTTTACTGTGGTGTCCTATGATTGGGGGTGTTTGGGATAGAATAAGAGTTACAGGACTGGGGAGGGAAGTGGGATTACCTATTAAAATGTGTGATGGAAAGAAGAAAAGGGGAAAATGGTTTTCCTGGAAGCCCCCCAAAATAAATTCCCTTTACAAAACTAGCAGACTGCTTTTCCGGCTTGTCCAGAACACTTGTCTGTGAGTGCATCCATTTCTGTTACTGTTTTCCCCACAGGTTTGCGAGTCCTTTATCATCGCAGTTGTTTAACATAGTTACACCCGGGGGAATAAATATATTGGCTTCGGAAGGCTGATTTTATAATCCAAACCTTTGTAATAAGTGGCACCAAACATTTAGGAATGTTAGGTAAAAAAGTGTCTGCCCCAGAAAGTCAACCAGTGGACGTGCAGCCTCATTAGATACCCTTGACTGTTCTTGTGCATGGACATTCTGGAGGATGCCAGTAAAGGTGGGTGCAGTTAGCACTTGGCAAGGTTGAGCAATTGTTGTCTTAGCAAGTTGAAGTTATTCAGGGTGGCAAACAAGGCTGGCACCTTGTGGGATGTGGTGGGCCACCAGACATTTCTGAAAATATGGGTGACTTGGAAGAGTTGGAGTGGAGGTTACTGCTTCATTACACTCATAACCAGAAACCATTTCTTCCTTAGGGGAACCCAGAAGAACACACAATCCTAGAATTTGCTCAGTTAATTAAAAACCTTGTTGGTAAGTAGAATAAACCACTTCACTTCTTAAGTGACGTTTTCTGGGCTTACCCTATCCATTAATAACACCTTGACTAGAAAAATGGATAATTAATATAAGCCAATTGAATTGGATCAAAGCAGAACTTTTTATCAAGAGCACCTACTTGTTTTCTAATTCTTGAAGTAGTAGAGAAAGGAGGTGGGTTGGTTTTATTCGGTTTTACTTGGCGATCTGCATGGAGTTAGGAGCAAGAGATTTGTTTTCAGTGTTCTACATGTGATTGTGTTAGGTTGTCCTATATGGGTAATAGTTTGAGAGACTCGGGTCTACAGCCTGAGGAGCCACAGGATCTCCCCATTGTTGCTCCATGTGGCCGTCATCACCCACACCACCCACACTGGCTTAAGTCACCCACCATTTCATTTGCTCTGGATTCTACACTGGGGCCAGCCTCCACTAGGAATCACTTCTGAAGGTCTGGCTGGTGGTCACTATTGTGGTTCTGCTCTTCCAGTCCCTGGGGTCTAGGCCACCTCAGATGCTGGACCAAGGCATTTCTGTCCTCCATGTCATCCCTCCAGCAAGGTAGCTGGACATCTTATGTGTCAGCCTGGGGTGTGCTGTGGCCAGAGCATCAGTGACCAGGTCTTGGTGAACCATAGACCTGGAACTGGCCATGGTAATTGCCCGTCATTCTGCTGGTTAAGGTGAAAGCCACCTAATTCCAGGGAAGGGTGTAGACACCCCAGTGTCGCCCACTGGGAGTGTCCACCTCAGAGTTGGCCCCATCCCACAGTTGTGGTTTTCGTGTCCATGGGGGTCATTCCCAGGGAATGTGTCTGCATTTGTGACCTGTGTGGGTAGTCTTCCTTGAACCAGGCCCTCGCTGTCCTGAGAAAGGAGGATAGCCTTCCCCTTCCTTACCAAGCTCTTATGGATCCAGAAGGAAGCCTTTGCACCAGCGCGTGTCAGCTCAGCCACACCCATGCCCTAGATTCCCAAGGACAGTCCCCTACGCAGCTGGGTGGCTTGTAGGAGCTGTTTTCAGATGGCCTACACCCCTGTTTACTCTACAGTTAGGATCTTACTCAGAGATGAATAATAAAAGAACATCTTGGTGGTTTAGGATTCTCTCTTACCTTACCTTTTTTTTTTTTTTTTTTTAACTCAGGTAGTGGAAGTGAAATTCAGTTTCTCTCTGAAGCCCAAGATGACCCACAGAAAAGAAAACCAGACATCAAAAAAGCAAAGCTGATGCTGGGGTGGGAGCCTGTGGTGAGTGTGGGGGGAGACACTGCTCCAGAGGGTTTCTCCCCTCTGGGTCCTGTGCCCTCATAGGAAGGGTGGCCCCAGTGGGTGGGGAGGGGGGTTTCTCCAGGCCATTAAATGGGGTTATGTGTCTCCTTTGTAGCTGGGGAAACGGCTTGGGCCTGGTGGGCTTTGTTCTCATAAAGTCTCACAGTTGGCTCAGTCAGGAAGACCATGTTCGAGAGCACAGTGGCAGTGTGGGCAGCCTCTTAAAGATCCCTGGTTGTCCCATGCAGCACTGGGCAGGGTTATAGTGTGAAGAGGAGCGAGCCGGTCTATGTCAGCCCCATGCAAGGGGAGCCCCAGTCTGAAAGCATGTAAGACTGACGGGTGCTGAGGAAGGCGGGCCTCCAAGCCATCACAGTGCTCTCAGACTGAGTCACGGGCTTCTTTGGCCTGTAAGATGCTGTCAAGTGGGGCTGGCCCCCTCCCTCACCTGCACATTGGAATCATTTTAGGAGTTTAAAAAATAATGATGCAGGGCTGGGATGTAGCTCAGCGGTGGAGTGCTTAACTAGCATATATGGGGCACTGAGTTTGATTCTCAGCATCCCATACAAATAGATAAAATAAAGGCCATTGACAACTAAAAAAATATTTTTAAAAAGTAATGATGCATGGTTCCGGCTGCCTTCTGCTCCTTCCCACTGCAGATGATTGGGTGTTCCTCGTTTGCCAGTGAATGCCCTCCCCCAGAGCTGGGCACAGCTACTCATTCTTGTCTTGTAAGTCTCTGTCCTTCAGAGAACACCTTTTTAGAGGACTGGCCACACTGCCAGAGCAGGCCCACCTCTTTCACTCTCTGCTGTGTCTGGCCATTCACTCTTCGCTTACTGCACATGTGCCAGTGGAGCAGGGGCAGGACACGTGGCCTCGTGCACAGGAGCAGTCCCAGCAGCTGTCACACCAGACACACTTCTGTGCTGGGTACAGGCAGGGCCATCCTAGGTGTGGCCCAGCAGCTGTCACACCAGACACACTTCTGTGCTGGGTACAGGCAGGGCCATCCTAGGTGTGGCCCAGCAGCTGTCACACCAGACACACTTCTGTGCTGGGTACAGGCAGGGCCATCCTAGGTGTGGCCCAGCAGCTGTCACACCAGACACACGTTCTGTGCTGGGTACAGGCAGGGCCATCCTAGGTGTGGCCCAGCAGCTGTCACACCAGACACACGTTCTGTGCTGGGAACAGGCAGGGCCATCCTAGGTGTGGCCCAGCAGGTGTCACACCAGACACACGTTCTGTGCTGGGTACAGGCAGGGCCATCCTAGGTGTGGCCCAGCAGGTGTCACACCAGACACACTTCTGTGCTGGGTACAGGCAGGGCCATCCTAGGTGTGGCCCAGCAGGTGTCACACCAGACACACTTCTGTGCTGGGAACAGGCAGGGCCATCCTAGGTGTGGCCCAGCAGCTGTCACACCAGACACACGTTCTGTGCTGGGAACAGGCAGGGCCATCCTAGGTGTGGCCCAGCAGCTGTCACACCAGACACACTTCTGTGCTGGGAACAGGCAGGGCCATCCTAGGTGTGGCCCAGCAGCTGTCACACCAGACACACTTCTGTGCTGGGAACAGGCAGGGCCATCCTAGGTGTGGCCCAGCAGCTGTCACACCAGACACACTTCTGTGCTGGGAACAGGCAGGGCCATCCTAGGTGTGGCCCAGCAGCTGTCACACCAGACACACGTTCTGTGCTGGGTACAGGCAGGGCCATCCTAGGTGTGGCCCAGCAGCTGTCACACCAGACACACTTCTGTGCTGGGAACAGGCAGGGCCATCCTAGGTGTGGCCCAGCAGCTGTCACACCAGACACACTTCTGTGCTGGGAACAGGCAGGGCCATCCTAGGTGTGGCCCAGCAGCTGTCACACCAGACACACTTCTGTGCTGGGAACAGGCAGGGCCATCCTAGGTGTGGCCCAGCAGCTGTCACACCAGACACACTTCTGTGCTGGGAACAGGCAGGGCCATCCTAGGTGTGGCCCAGCAGCTGTCACACCAGACACACTTCTGTGCTGGGAACAGGCAGGGCCATCCTAGGTGTGGCCCAGCAGGTGTCACACCAGACACACTTCTGTGCTGGGTACAGGCAGGGCCATCCTAGGTGTGGCCCAGCAGCTGTCACACCAGACACACTTCTGTGCTGGGAACAGGCAGGGCCATCCTAGGTATGGCCCAGCAAGTGTCACACCAGACACACTTCTGTGCTGGGTACAGGCAGGGCCATCCTAGGTGTGGCCCAGCAGGTGAGGCTCCTCACCATCAGGCAAAGTCAGAGACAGATGCAGCTCAGACCCGTGAGCTGAGTAAATAGAACCCTAGAATATCGATCCCTGAAGGGACGTGAGAGCTCAGTGTGGCCCTTATCCTGTGAGATCTACATCTGAGTTGTCTGTTGAAGGCCATAGAAATTTGACGAATGAAATAAAAACTTGCAGCTAAATAAAAATTGACTTAACAAAACCTGATAATCCCAGCTGGGCATAACAAGTCACATCAAGCATGCCGGGCCTTTGTTTTTGAAGGAATTTGCCATTAGTCTAGTAGAACCTATATTTTAAGGAAAAAAATTATTTTACGTTACAACCATGTTCACTACATTTGAAAATGTTGCATTGTGTGAGGTGTGTACTGTCAGTATTTTTATTTATCTATAGTTTAGATGTACAATATTCTGACTCTTCAAATATGAGTCATCATTAGCTTCTGTTCTTTGTAGTAGTTTTATTTCATAAGAAATTTTGAGTGAGTCTGATCTAAGGGAACTTAGACATCTCCAGCGTAATTGTCCTCGTGGGGTGGGGGCAACTTGTAGAGGTACAGTAGCCATTCTAGGGTGAGGTGATATCTCCTCGTGGTTTTGATTTGCATTTCCCTAATGATTAGTGATGAACATTTTTTTGTGTACCTGTTCTCCATTTCTATATTTTGTTTTGAAAATGTCTGTTTAGATCTATGACCCATCTTTAGATTTTCCTTTTTTTTTTTTTATTTTTTTGAGTTCCTTGTGTATTCTTGCTACCATTAACTCTTGGTCAGAGGTCATAGTTTGCCAGTGTAGTCCCTCATTCTGCATTATTGTCTTCACTCTTTTGATTGTTTCCTTTGCTGTCTGGTGAAATCCTATTTGTCTATTTTGTGCTTTTGTTTCCTGTGCTTTTAGAATCTCAGCCAGGCCTGTTGTATAATGGGCACCCAGCAAATGGCTCATATTTAAAATGTACAGTTTGATAAGTTTTGATATATTTAGCCACTTGTGAAACCATCTCCACAAATTAAGGTTCCTCTCGGATTGCCAAGTCAGAGTGGGTACAAGTGGACCATCTGCCAGAAAGTGCAAAGGATCAGCGCACATGGGAGGATGTGGGTCAGTCTGTGGGTCAACGCAGATGGTCTTCTCAAAGCCTTCTAAAACAGCTGTTGTGACTGATTCACACTGGAAGAGATACCATGCCAGCAGGAGGTGGTTCTGGGTCTTATGGGGGTCGGATCTTACTGTGCCTCAGCAGGAGTGTCACATGTTCAGTCACACAGTGCACTCTGGCTTTGGAGGGACCTTTGCTTTTCCAGGGTGGGTCTGATTGCTTTCATGACCAGTGAATGGTTTTGTGAGTGTCCTCAGAAAGAAGCCAGCTGACCACACATCAGCATTTCTGAGACCGTCTGCTGCTGTTATTTTCCACCAAATCCTCCTGTGAATGTGACCTTCTCTCTCTCACTTTCTCTGTCAACAGGTCCCATTGGAAGAAGGTTTAAATAAAGCAATTCACTACTTCCGTAAAGAACTGGAGTACCAGGCAAACAATCAGTACATCCCCAAACCAAAGCCTGCCAGAATAAAAAAGGGCCGGACGCGCCACCACTGAGCCCTCACTCTTAGGACACAAGACTCCCTGTTTTACACTTGATGAGATGTATTTTTTGGTTTTTTTTAAAAAAAGACTTAAACAGGTGTCATGAAGAACAAACTGGAATTTCATTCTGAAGCTTGCTTTAAAGACATGGATGTGCCTAAAAGCTCCCCTCAAAACCTGCAGACTTTGCTTGCACTTTTTGAATCTGTCTTTTTGTAAAATAGCCTAGATGCATCTCTGCATATTTTCAAGTTTTTTATCTTGCTGTGAGAGCGTATGTTGTGACTGTCGTTGACAGTTTTATTTACTGGTTTCTTTGTGAAGCTGAAAAGGAACATTAAATAAGATGAAAAAATCCTAATTTTATTTATAAAGTAAATAAAATGAGATGTTATACTATGCATAAAGAAAACAAAAACCTAGCAGTATTGTCAGGTGGGTGGTGCACTGGCATTTATTTTTGGACAGATAAAAGAATTCTGTTTCAGAGCTTTATGTTTCTTTTTTAATACAGAATTTTTCCACAGTCTAGTTTTTAGTTGCAAACTTGACTTTGAGATATTTTCTGTTGGTTATCATGATCAAGGATATTTGAAATCACTACTGTGTTGTGCTGCATATTTGGGGGTGGGGGGACAAAATTAAGGTATTCTTGGTAATTGTGATTAAATTGCTATTTTAATAAAATATTGAAATTCATCAGTCATAAACTTTCAGTTTCTAAAGATTGCTTTCTGATTTGCATAAAACATTGGATTGCTAAAAAAATTGGAGAACTTGACTTAGAAGAAGATTCTGAAAACATTCAGGTTTATATAATATATAATTTGATTTGTAGATATTAAAAGCGTTTCTGTGCTGTTTGGGCTGAATCTATGCGTGTAATAGAGATTGTGTGTCCCTCATCTTAGGACCAGAAGTGATTCAAATTTCAGAGTTTTTTGAATTTGTGAATATTTACATAGACTTTATTTGTTACATTCTTAATCCCCAAAAGCAATCAAATTCTCCAAAGTTTTCCAGGCACAGTGGTGCACACCTGTAATCCTAGTGGATCTGGAGCCTGAGACAGGAAACTCACAAGTTCAAAGCCATCCTCAGCAGTAAGTGAGGCACTAGCAACTCAGTGAGACTCTGTCTCTAAATAAAATGCAAAATGGGGCTGGGGATGTGGCTCAGTGGTCAAGTACCCCTAAGTTTAATCCTTAGTACCAAAAAAAGAAATTTCCAAAATCTGAAACTTTAAGCATCATGTTAGCACTCAAAGATTTTCAGATTTGGGACTTTTAGGTTAGGGACACTCAGCCTGTATTAACTGTGTGAAACCTCAGATCTCACCTAGTGTTAGAATTGTTTTTGTGTCCTCTGGCAGACCAGATGTAGCAAAAGAAATGCCATTTGTCTTATGTAGAGAGATTTACAAACTGGGATCATTGAGTGAACACTTTGAGAGCTTTTGTTTTTATTCAGAACTCTTTCAGTCCTAATGTTAGGATTTTATATATCCTCTTGAAATCAATGGGAGAACAAGACAATAAGTTAAAGCAGTACATCTTCCAAGTAGGTTAATTCTGCAAGATAGCAACAAAGCCGAGCACCATGGTGTATGCCTATAATCCCAGCAGCTTGGGAGGCTGAGCAGGAGGATCGCAAGTTCAAAGCCAGCCTCAGCAAAAGCAAGGCACTAAGCAACTCAGTGAGACCCTGTCTCTAAATAAAATTCAAAATAGGGCTGGGGATGTGGCTCAGTGGTTGAGTGCCACTGAGTTCAATCCCTGGTACCAAAAAAAAAAAAAGCAACAAAATCCTGAATAGGTGGTGGGACAGAAATCAAAAGTATCTAAAAAATGGGCAGCCTGTGATACCTCAGAGACTTACCTGTCCTTCAGGTCATCTTATGATTTGTTTTTAATTGAGTGTGTTTTTCTTATCAGAGTCTCTGGGACATGGCCAAGGATGCTGTGGTTTTCTTTATCATGGTAAATTTGCCAGAAGATTCTGGAACTAAGACTGGTGTAGACTGAATGTGGTGTGAGAGAGAAAAAGGAATCGAGGATGATGTAACATCTTGTGCTTCAGCCCCTCACAGCCTGTTGTTGTTGATGGCAGGGACTCAAGGTCTTGTGTGTGCTGAGGATGAGCTACATCCCAGTCCTCTTATTTTTGATTCCCATTATTTTGACCCAAACTTAAGTGAGACACCATTTATGGAGGTAGGTGAACAGAGTTGTGGAACCTACTGGAACATCAGTGGTGAACCCAGAGTTCATATAGGGTTGGCTCCGATCTTTGTGGTGTTAGCTGGGCAGTGTGATCTGGAAGTACCCAGAGGCCCCAGGGTCCAGAATTCTCTTAACCTTGTTACTTGCTAAGACATGGGATTCATTTATTTCGTTTTCTTCCCTAAAATTCTCATAAAATATTTTCAGGATGGGGAAAAGAAATGAAAAAGGATTTTTCTGTAATTCACCTTAAGGAAACGTGGTGTGAGCTTACTTAGATAATGTGAGCTTTGAGTTGAGCAGTGCATACGCTGGGAAGAGAGGAGAGTGGAATTGGGAGGCCTGGAAAGGAATGAATAGGTGGGCAGGTGATGGCTGCCGTGGTCCAAATATTTGTTCCCTAAAATTCACATGTTGACCTAATCCCCAGTGCAGTAGTACCCAGAGGTGAGTGTTTATGAGGCAGTTAGGTCAGGAGGGTGGGGCTTTCATGAGTAGGATTAGTGATGTTATAAAAGAAGCCCAACAGAGCTTGTTTACGCCCTCTGCCACGTGGGATAGAATGAGAAAGTGTCATCTGTGAACCAGGAAATGAACCCTCACCAGACTCCAAGTCTGTCATTACCCTTATCTTGAACTTTCCAGCCCAGAACTATGAGCAGTAAATTCCTATTGCTTATAAAGTACCCAGTCCATTATATTTTGTTACGGCATCCCAGACTAAGACAGTGCTGCCCTCACATTTGGAAAGTGGATCCTGATTAAAGGCGTCATTTATGGCTGGCAGGGAGGAGAGACTGTTATGGGTTGATCTGTCACTTCAGAGGCAATCATGGTAGCCCAAGCAAGGTCCAAATCACTCTGAATATACTGGATTTCAGCTGTTCCTTCCTGGATAATGAACACAGCCCACGAGCTCCAGCTGTAACCTCACAGCCCTGGCTGGATGGACCGTCTTGCTGGTTAAGGATTCTTGGTTATGTGTGAGCTTGACTTCATCCTTAACCCAGCAGCTGTGTTGAGTGAAATGGTGTTCTGATCACTGCTAGTAGTTAGTGTGCCCTCATAAGACTGTCGGGGTTGTGGACATCCTCATTTATTTCCTAGGACAAAATCATTGTGAGTTTTAATATTTCTATATGTCTGTACTCTCTCATGGTTGATTGTTAGGGAGCTGAGATACTGCATTTTCCTGAGAACTGTTACCACAGTATGCCGCCTGATGCAGTATGCTTCAAAGATAGCAGTGGGGCTTCGTTGCTGTAACCACCAAGATTGACACACATTGGCTCTTGATAATGTCCTATTTGTAGCTTAGTCCCCTTGGGGAACAAGGGACATTTTTATCTACGTCTATGGGAAGGGAATAAAGTAGAAGCTGAGGCAGGAGGATTGCAAGTTCAAAGCCAGCCTCAACTATTTAGCAAGGCCCTAAGCAATTTAGCAAGACCCTGTCTCAAAATAAAAAACAGTCTGAGAGGGCTGAGGATATAGCTCAGTTGGTAGAGTACTTGCTTTGCATGCACATGGGTTCAATCCCCAGCACCACCAAAAAAGAATGTGGCTTAGTGGGTAAGCACCCCCTGGGTCAATCCCTGGTACCAAAAAGAAAGAAAGAAACTTCTTATGGTTCGGATGTGGTTTGAGCGTGTCTTCCAAATATTTATTTGATGAAATGTTATCCCCATTGTGAGATATTAAGAGGATCAAAATTTAACCCAACTGTGATGTTTAGAGTGGCTCCTAGGAGGTACCTCAAGTGGAACTCCCAGGATTGAATGCTGGTGGTTTTATTAGAGAGATCAGAAGATGCACATGTGATATCTGGGACTACAACTCTGCCTACAAGAAGCTATCACCAGAAATGGTACCTCGACTATGAGCCAAAATAACTCTTCATTAAAACTTACCCAACCTGTGATATTGTTATTTGCAACATAAAATGGACTCATGCAAGAAAAATTGTACCAAGGAGTGGGCCTTACTATAACTACCTGAAAACGTGAAAACAGCTTTAGAATTGGGTGCCAAGCAGAGGCTGGGAGAATTTGGAGGAGCAGACCAGGAAAAGCCCAGAAGACTTAGCAAAACGTTACAGCAGTTCTGACAAAGGGCTCAGACAGAGAAGAGACTCAGGAAGTGGTCTTGGAAATGGAGATGCTGTTAGGAATTGGGGAAGGGCCATCTTTGTTGCACTGTTGCAAAGAATTTGGATGTATTTATGCCCTGAAAATTTGTAGGAGGATGAACTTAAAAGTGGTGGAGTGGTTTATCTAGTAGAAGAAACTTCTAAACCAAATATAGAAAAGGCTGCATAAGTGTTTTGGGCTGCTTTCAGTTGATTTGGAGGAAAGGGAAACAGCTGAAAGATATAGAAAATTCACTGCCTTATCAGGGACAGAAAAAAAAAGTGTGTAAAGGTGTAGTGAGCCCCTGCTTTCTAAACAGATCAACTGGAGAAAAATGAGCCAGTTGCTTCCATTGGGACAATTGGAAAAAAAATCCTCCAGGGCAAATAAGAAATCTTCAAACTGCCCTTCTCATCACAAGTCCAGAGGTTTGGAAAGTCCAGATTGTTTCCTGGAGCCCTGAGGTCCCTGCCCCTGCTTGCTGTGCAGGGCCATCTCTAGATTCTGACCTGGCATAATGTCCCTGTGGCTGCTGCAGCCATGCCTCAAGCAGGTCCAGGCACCACTTGTGCCAGCAGCAGACCTTCTTGAGCTGCACGTGTGACTGGTTCTGCCTGCACACAGAATGCAAGTCAGGCGGCCATGGCAGGCTCCAGCAGGATTTCAAAGGAAGGCCTAGGAGGCCAGGTAGAAGTCCTTACAGGGGAGCATCAAGTGGGGCGTGCCTCGTGGACTCCCCAGAGATGTAAAGCAACCAGCAATATGCCACCCTCACCCATGAAACTCCCCAAGAATGTGCAGCCCTAAAGAGAAACCATGTGGCCTGTGACCAGTAAAGCTATAGGTGTGGGGCTGCCTGGGGCCTTGCGGGCCCCTCCCGCCTCTGCCACAGAATGCAGAAGATGCCCGAGGTGAGGGTTAGGATTCATGTCGGCCTTGCTGAGTTTCAGTTACTCTTTTCTACTTCCTTGTTTCTTATTTTTGGAATAGCAGTGTTTGTCCTGTCCCTGACTTGGTCTTGGAATAGGTGAGTTGGCTTTGTCTTTTAGATGTTCAATAGATGAAAAAAAAAAAAAATGAGACTTGGACCTGGGTCTTTTTTTTTTTTTTTTTTTTGGTATTGTGCATTGAACCTAGGAGTACTAGACCCCTGAGCCACATGCCCCTTTTATTTTTTTTATTTGGAGACAGGGTCTTGCTGAGTTGCTAGGGCCTCGATAAGTTGCTGAGGCTGGCTTTGAACTTGCAATCCTCCAGCCTCAGCCTCCCAAGCCACTGGGATTAGAGGCATGCATCACTAGCACCCAGCAGACTCAGGCTTTTGAGTGGTACTGGAATAGTTTAGACTTTGTAGGACAACTGAGAACAGAATGAAGGCATTTTGCATCATGACAATGCCATGAACCTTGTGAGTCAGGGACAGAATGCTAGGGTTTGCATGTGGTTTGTCCCTCAAGGGTTCGTGTGTTGGAGGCTTGGTCGCTGGAGTGGTGGTATTGGGAAACAGTAGAACCTTTAGGAGGTGGGTCCTGGTTGGAGAGGCTTAGGTCATTTGGAAAGCTGTCCTCAAAAAGAATTAAGATAGTTCTTGTGAGGACCCAGAATTGTCTCTCTGATTTCCTGTTTCAAGATGTGACTTCTTGGGGCTGGGGTCATATAGCTCATTGGTAGAGCACTTGCCTAGCACATGTGAGGCCCTGGGCTCCATCTTCAGCCCCACATAAAGATAAATAAAATAAAGGTATTGTGTCCATCTACGACTACAAAAAAAGTAAATTAAAAACATTAAGAAGATGTGATTTCTTCCTTCTGCGTGCATTCTGTCATTGTGATGCCATGATGTCATTAGGCCCTCACAAGAGGCTGAACTTATGGGACTGCCTAATCATAGGCTTTAGTCTCCAACACTGTGAACTAAATGAACCTCTTTTCCTTATATAGTCAGTTTGCCTTGGGTATTTTGTTATAGTAATAGAAAACAGGCTAATTTAAAAACTCAATATTTTTTAAAGTCAATATTTTGGTACTTGTTGAATTGTGAGTTTCTATATTTCATATACATTTGATTTGAAGTGAAACTAATGTGAACTGGTATAGAGACCCAGGATGAAAGAGTCAAAATATTTGGCTCTATCATTTCCTAGCCAGAGATTAGTAAATGAGTTTTACTAACCAATTTTTAAGAAAACAAATCTAAAGAAAAATGCAAAGAGACTTTCATTTTCAAGAAAATGAGATGGACATACTTCTCCTAATCTTCCAATTAAGTACTATAAAAATTTGGACATTATATATAAACATAAGATTCTGAAGGTGGATAGAAGAAGGTTGACTGCCGAGGGACCGAGGGACCTGAGGAAAGACAGTGGTATTATGGGATGAATTACATTGCCCCAAATTTCTTTTTTTAAAAATATCTTTTTAGTTGTAGATGGACACAATATCTTTATTTTATTTACTTATTTTTTATGTGGTGCTGAGGATCGAATCCAGTGCCTCACCTATGCGAGGCAAGCGCTCTGCCACTAAGCTACAACCCCAGCCCACGTTGCCCCAAAATTCTATGTTTAAGTCTCAATCCCCAGAATTCTGGAATGCAGCCATATTCAGAGAAAAAGGCTTTAAAGGTGACTAAAGTGAAATCTTGACGGTGGGCCCGGATTCAGTGTGACTTGTACCTTTAAGAAGAGGAGATTTAGTATCAGAGAGGTACACAGATGAAGACCATGCGAGGACACAGCAAGCAGATGGACACCTCGAGCTGGACAGAGGCCTCAGGAGAACCTACTGCTGACATTTTGATCTTAAGACTTCGAAACTCCAGAATGTGAGGAAATAAATTTCTCTTGTTCCCTAGTTTCTGGTATTTTGTTATAGCAACTAGGGTTGCTAATATAAGTGGTAAGTTCCCTGAGTTTTCTTTTTTATTTCCTACATACTAAATTTGGAACTGGAAAAATCAGCAATCCAGGATGTAAATGAACATGGTAAAAAACAAAATTTAACAGAATCTTATTTTTTTGTAGCCAAAAGCAAAACTTAAACAATAATGACTCCATTCCAACCAAATATCATGTATAAAATCTTAAGTGCTGTGACCCCCAAACTGCCAGCAAAGTGGGGCCTGGTGACCCTTGCCCAGTTATAAGACGCCTCAGCCCCCTCCCGTGCCCCACCATGGTGGTGTCAGAAAGGCCAACAGAAGCAGAGATCAGAAGACCTGAGCTGGATATCCCTGTGCTGTCTCCCTGGAGAGCCTGGACGTGTACCCAGCCAACAGCACTGGGTGCCCCTTCCACCCTTGTAGGGGGTTCAGAGCAGGCCTAAGGGAGAGCTGCTTTTGACAATCAGCGCTTGCAGTACTCAGCAGTGCTAACAGGGGTATGTGCCCCTGCGAGCCACCTGGCAGGTACCCTTCCCTTCTGCTAGGTCTTCAGTGTTCCCCAAACACTGCCTATGTATCGAACTCTCGGAATCCAGCCCATGGCACTGTTGGGAAGTGGCAGAACCCCTAGTAGGTGGAGCCCAGGGGAAGGGCACTGAGGTTGCTCCCTTATAGCGACTGTTAGGATCCAGGTCCCTTCTCTTCCTCTCTTTTTGCTTCCCAGCCACCCTTAGATGAGCAGCTGTGCTCCACGATATTCTCCCTGCCATGATGTGCGGCTTTTCCACAGGCCTAAAAGTAATGGAACCAACCAGCTATTGACTAAAACCTCTCAAACCATGAGCCAAAATAAGCCTTTTCCCTAATTTAGTTGTTTATCTCAGGTATTTTGTCACAGGAGCAGGAAGCTGACTAACAACACATCATCCCAACCTTAATATTATCTGTGGAGGCCTGGTACATAGACTTCCACCCACACCTGCCAATAAGGAGGCCCCACTCACTGGCACTGTGTCAGAGGAAGCTGCTAAAACACAAAGATTTAATCAGACCTAGACACAAAATTGAAGTTTCATTCAAGTTACTGCAGAATATCTCAAACTAAATGAGATGAGAGATGTGAGCTCAGAGATGACATGGGTTAAGGATTACCTGACAAATATTTTAAAGGGGTGGGGGTCTGCCGAGGCTCAGAAGCTGGTGCTGATTAAAAATATGTGCCTACATTTCTTACAGAAACCCTAGCTCGTTGTGACCTGTGGAAACACCTCATTAATTTTCTTTACTTAGTTTATGTTTGCAAAGTTTCCTGGTCTTCCTTATGGGCACTGGTACCACCCCAGTAACTGTTCTGTAATAAAGATGTGCAAGATAAGGCACACCTAACCCTGTAGCTCTGCCAGACAGGCCCAGGACACTGCCTACTGACCACAGCCCTTTGCAGGCCCAGCCTGTATCCTACACCTACCCCTAAAGTAGAGGAGGACAAATTTAGCCTTATGACTATACTGGCCAGGAAGGGGCTGACAAATGATGAAGACAAAAAGTCCCCCATGCCTTGAAAATGTATCAAGCAACAATTTGGAAGGAAAAGAAAGATGGGGAAAACACAGGAGGTGTGCTTGAATTGAGCTAGGGACTTAGGCAGAAATCTTACATGTTCAAGGGGTCCAGAGGCCAAGGGAAACAAAACCAACCTAAACACAGGAATTAGAGAGGAAAGGGGGACAGCTCAGTGCCAATTTGCCAGTTCTCTTTCTCTCTCTCTCTTGGCAAATGCACAAACCTATGTAAAAACTCTTAGTATTACGTAAGTATCTTCTGAGGAGGCAGCAGGTCACTGGAGCTGGATCCCAGACCAAGACCCCACTACTGATTGTGGGTGTGACGTGTTCCACCTGTCAGGCTGTGAGCTCTGAAGGCAGGGGGTGTGTCAGGGATTCATCACTGTATTCCAGAGGCCTGCACCCACCAGGGAGCAGACACAGGTGCTGAATGCATGCAGGAGTGAACAAACCCAAGATTTTGGGTTGTTTCTCAGGCTTCTCATTTGCAAAACAAGGGCACTTACTTCCTAGGGTTGGTGGTTCCTTCATTGATTTACTCAGTAAACAGTAAGTGCCCTCGGTGTGCCAGGCTCTTTGCTGGAGGCCTAGAAATATAAACTCAGTGCAAACCAGCCCTGTGGGGATTGAGGGAGGACATGCAGATCACAGGCATGTGGCTGAGCTCAGTTCAGAGCAGCTGCTTGGATGGGCCAGTCATGCACAAGTTCTTGTCCTATGTTCCAGGGAAAACCAGAGTAAGGTCTGTGGTTGAGGGGATGTGGGATCCATAATGCTGTGCTTTGGATAAGTGTCCCCAAAGGCCCATCTGTTAAAGTCCTGTCCCCCAAAATGATGCCACCGGGAACTGGTAGAAATGAAGAGGTGGGGCCTAGTGGGAAGATTTTGACCATTGGGACAAGCCCTTAAAGGGGACTGTGGGACCTCAGGCCCTTCTTCTCCCTGTGTCTCTCCTGTACACTGACCATGAGGCTAAAAGGCTTCCTCCACCATGACGTCCTGCCAGCGCTGCCTTGCCCCAGCCCCAAAAGGAACAGGGTCACTGGCTGATTCACATTTGATATTAATAGGCATTCTACCCTATGTCCCTGTGTAAAACAGACATGGGAGGAAATCCATCCCTAGTTCCCATGATGAAGATAGACAAGATGGACAAAGGAGTTTTTCCCACTAGCAGCCTCAGAGAGCTGAAGTGTGGGTCAACGGAGGGAACAACGGTGATGTTCTTTCAGAGCACTGCCTGCGGTCCCCCTTCTGCTTAGAGGCAGAGCTGGGCTGGGAGCCATTGATTCCAAGCCCAATGCTTGGGCTTCTAAACCATGCACATACCCTCCACAGTTGGTCCCCAACTGTGGCCTTCTCTGGATGCCAGAGAATGCCTGGGCATTTCACACAGTAAGGGACTCCATGGTCAGGCCAGTCTGGACACCCTGGGTGGTCAAGGTGGCAGGACTCCTCAGGCCTCTCATCTGCATGCTTTCCCAGCCATGGGACTGAGGTAGAGGGCTGGGCAGGGTGAAGGCGGGCCCTGAAGCTCACTGTGTGGGCCTCACTTTCCTGGTCCTAGGAGGAAACTTCTATTTGGATAAAGAACCAGCATCCTCCTGGGTGACATGCAGATCTCTGTGCAAATCTCAACTCAGACCCAGACACTGATTTTTGGAACATCAGTATGGGCAGTGACAGACCCTCAGTTTAGGTAGCAAAGATAGACCCCAAGTCTCTGTCCATTTGCCCAGGGCTCTGTCCCTGGTTTGCTAGATGACCTTGAACAAAACCCCAGTTTCCACACTATGAAAAGAGGAGATAGGATCCTTAAGTACTAGTCAAGCTGTGGCTCCCGAACCCCTGGTGGGGGACTCTTGGTCTCTCCTGGCTTCCCCTAAGCTACATATCCTGTGTTTGATGTACTGGGGTTAGGTGGTATGTGTCAGAACAGAGCACTGAATAACTTCCCTACAGACTGGCCTTTTTTTTTTTAGTTTAGTTTTAGGTGGACACAATATCTTTATTTTTTTTATGTGGTGCTGAGAATTGAACCCAGTGCCTCACGCATGCTAGGCGAGCCACATCCCCAGCCCCCATAGTAGTCTTTTAAAAAGACAGAGCTTCACCAATGAAATAATGTGGGGGCGGAAAAAACAGGACTTGGAGGGCTCCAGGGCAGCCCGGCTCCTCTGTGCATCCTGTGCTGTCCTGTGCTTCCTTTTGCCCTGGTTATTCAGGAAGCCGCATGGCTTCACAGACCACAAGCCCAACCCGCACAGAACCCACCATGATCCAGGAGTCATCCTTAATCTAAGCACAGAGTCCTGCACAAGCCAAGATATTTTTCATGCCTTTATTTCATTTTGCATGATAAAGTGCTAAGCAAGTCTCTTTTCCCTTATTTCTTTCAAATACAGACAAGTTTTAATGAAGTGGCTGATTATCCTGGAGCCCCCATCCCTAGAGCCATGCCCTGTCAGGTCACACAGTGGTTGCGAGCTCCACAAGGGCCAAGACCAGGGGGTGTCAGGCTCACTGAGGAAGCCACAGTGCTGGGCACATGGTGGGGGGCAGTGAGTGTTTGCTGCATAGGGAAATGAATGAGTGGATGAATGGATGAATAATTGAATGTCTGGAACCCAGGAGTAGAATTCCTAAGCACAGGACCCATACAGTAGGCACAGAGCGTGTCCACCTGCCCTTCCCTGAGTCCTTCACCTGTGACATGGTGTCATGCTGAGTCTTCATCACTCCTCCATAAATACTGCTGAATGTCCTGGGATCACCCAGTAGAAAGGGCCACCCATGGAGGGACTTCAAGATCCTGGGCCCTTATGACCACCTGGCAGGTGGCTCCATACAGAGGCCTGACATAGAGCAAGTGTCTCACAAGTCATTTCTTAGTTATTTGCACAACAACCCATCAGACCAACCAGTTGTTTGTTTGTTTGTTTCACTTAACAGATCGGAAATCCAAGGTCTAGAGCAATTCTGGGGTCCCAGCTAAACAGGCTGAGCAGGACAAAGACACTCATCTCTGATTTTGGAGATAGGGGCCTTCTTAACTGCCTCTCTTCATTGAGGTCTCTCTGGATCTCAGGGGTTCTGGCTGGCCTTAGCCTAAACCTCCTAGCTGGGAGCTCTCACTGAACTTGGGGGACAGGCCACCTGCTACCTGGGCTGGGTGTGGGATAGGGAAGGGGTGTATGCCCTCAACTCTCCCAGTTCTGGGACCAGCCTCCAAGCAGAAAGAATGGGGCTTCTGTCTGGTCAACAGGTCCAAAAGTTCTCAGAACTGCAGAGCCCAGAAGTCCCTCCCCTGGCAGCTGGGTGTAGCCTCCTTGTCCACGAGGCACCAAGAGGTCTCACAGGCTTTAGGTTCAAATCCTGGCTCTGCCCCTCTGCCGAGCAGAGGGCATGTTCTCAAGGCCTCAGTCTCCCCATCAGTGCGATGTGAATGCGTTTCCCAGCCTCCTGGAGTCGCTGGAGGACGCGAGCGTGATAAGGCACAGGGAGCACAGAGGCCCTTGCAGGGAAGCAGTGACTCTAGGCCATTGCTGCTGACATCGCCCTGCTGCCAGCGCACTGCTGCCATTGGACCCCTATCTTTGGTACTGGACATTACCTGCAGCTCACCTCCTTAGGCTGGACACAGGGTCCCCTTCCTTCCTCTGCCATCTCTGGTTCTTAACACCTGATGGATGAGGGCTGCTGCAGAATGACGGACGAATCCAGAGCAGAGGCTTAAGATATTGAGATATCCTCTATGTGAAAACAACTTCTGGTTATTTGGGGAGTTTTTCTTTTTCTCTCTATAGTTGCTTTTACCAGTATTACCAAAGCACTATCAATATAAAAAAATAATAATCCAAGAACATTTCTTATCTCTCCAGAACTCCTTCATTTACTTTTATTGTAAATTGACAAGTTACAGTTGCATATTTTTTCAGGATAACAAAGAAATGTTATGATTTATGAATATAATGTAGAACAATTAAATCAGGCTAATTAATACATCTCAAATATTTATTTTGTGGTAAGAGTATTTGAAATTTACTCTCATAAATTTCTCAAATGACAAAATTTCTTTTTTTAAGGCTGACTAGTATTCCATGGTTTTATTTACCACATTTGCTGTATATATTCATCCACTGATGGTCACTTAGGTTGATTATAAGTCTTGGCTATTTGAGTAGTGGTACAATGAACAAGGGCATGCAAACATCGGTTTGACATACTAATTTCAAACAATTTGGGTAAATACCCAGAAGAGGTGCTGCTGGATCTTATGGCAATTCTATTTTTAGTTCTTTGAGGAACCTCTGTACAGTTTTCTATAATGGCTTATTAATTTTATACTCCCACCAGCAATAAACAAGGGTTTCCTTTGGTCCACATCTTTGTCAGTATTTAGTATTCTTTTTTTTTTAAGTTGTAGTTGGACACAATACCTTTATTTTACTTATTTATTTTTATGTGGTGCTGAGGATGGAACCCAGGGCCTTGCCCATGCTAGGTGAGTGCTCTGCTGCTGAGAGCGCTGTAGAGTTGAGTTTGTAATGTATTCATCAGATTATGACTTTCAAATACTTCCTCCCAATCCATAGGTGTCTCTTTTCTCAGAGAATCTAAAAAAATGTTTGACCAGGCCAATATCATATAGTTTTTTCCATTATGTTTGTTTCCAGTAGCTTTTCAGTTTCAGGTCTTAGATTTAAATATATATGTATATGGTAGATGGACACAATATCTTTTTATTTTTATTTATTTATTTTTATGTGGTACTGAGGATGGAACCCAGGGCCTCACGTATAATGCATACAAGGCAAGTGCTCTACCACTGAGCTACAACCCCAACCCTAGATTTAAGTCTTTAATTCATTTTGAGTGGGCTTTTGTGTAAGATGTGAGTGAGTCTAATTTCATTCTTCTGCATATTGATAACCAGAAACTTGCCCAATGCTAGAGTTGCTCCCTATGGGTCATTTGGCCAACATTTATGAGTGAATATTTTAGCCACTGATGCCTAAGGCAATGGATAATAGTAGGGGCAAATGTTAGGTTAACCAAAAATTGGCAGGAAAAACTAGAGAATCAGATGTACTTAAGATACACATAGGCCCAGGGACTCAGAAAGATTCTGAAAAGACTCTAAGCTCTGGTTGATCTTAAGGGTTTACAGAAGCAGGAAGTAAGGCCAAGGGAAAGTTAAACTGTTGAAGATGTGCTCCAACATACAGAGGCCCTCTGCAAAGACTGGGGAGTGTTGTGGTTCCAGGCATTTTAGGAAATCTCTGCCCAGTTATTAGCTGACCATTAAGCTATTAAACTTCAGTGGCCAGACATGAAAAAGAACACAGACTTCACAAAATTAGTTCAGAAAAGTCATTAAAGAAACACCAATTACAGCCAGGCACAGTGGCACATGCCTATAATCCCAGTAGCTCAGGAGGCTGAAGCAGGAGAATTACAAGTTCAAAGCCAGCCTTAGTGACGCCCTACACAATTCAGCAAGACCCTTTCTCAAAATTAAAATAATAATAATAGTAATAATAATAATAATAGTTAAAAGGCTGGGAATGAGGGGTTGAGGCTGTGGCTCAGGGGTAGCACACTTGCTTGGCATGGGTGAGGCACTGGGTTCGATTCTCAGCACCATGTGTAAATAAATAAAGGTCTATCAACAACTAAAAAACATATACATATAAAAAAAAGGCTGGGGATGTGGCTCAGTGGTTAAGCCTTCCTAGGTTCAATTCCTAGCACCAAAAGAAAAGAAAAAGAAAGAAAGAAAAAGAAACACCAACTACAGAGTCGACTACAATTCCTGGGGGGAAGGGAGAGCCCGATTTGCACACATCAACATACAAAATGTTCAATTTTCAACAAAAATTGCCAAGTATGCAGAAAAACTATGGCTAAAAGTAATCAATAGAAACTGCCCTAAAAAAAACATAAGAACATTATATTAAGTAAAAGAAGCCAAACTCACAAATTCAAAGTGTGTATGTCTTCTCTCATATATGAAAGCTAGAGGACACAGGAACAACACTACAGGGAAGGGTCTTCTGAAAACAGCAGCGAGACTAGTAGAGGAAGGGGCCAGAAGAAGGGAGGAGGGGAGTGAAAGGGAGCAATAAAATTAATTTATTAAATCTATTAATTTATTTATTATGTTGTGTTCATGCATAACAGTAAATCCCACTATTATGTATAATGATAATGCACTGAAATTTTTTTAAACTAAAATAGAAAAGGAAAAAAAAACCTGTCCTTGAGGAAACCCAGATGTTGGACTTACTAGACAAAGCCATGAAATAATTGATTTTATACGTGTTCAAAGATCTGAAATAAAGCATGCATAAAGGAATAAAGGTGACAATTTTGGAGGACATTAGTAAAAACTAAGTATAAAAAGGAATCAAGCAGAAATTCTGAAAGTTGAACCATATAGTAACTAAAATGAAAAATTCACCAGAGGAGCTCAAAAGCAGATTTGAGCAAGCAGACGGGGAAGAAACAGTGAACTTTAAGATAGTTTAATACAATGTTAATATGTATATAGTATAATAAGTAGTGATACATATTGCTGTATATAATGTAACAGTACACATTATGTATTATATAGTACATTTTACTATATATGTAGTAAAAGAAATGACAAGGGAAAGAAAATGATACATTAGAAAATATTGACAACACAAAAGAGGACAGTAACAGAAACAAACAAAAAAAATTACTCCAATGCTAATAAACAGCCAAAGGAAAGCTAGAGTGACTATGTTGATATCAAAGTCTAGTCAAAAGTTGCTGTTTTAAAACCCTTTTAAATGTACAGTTCAGCAGCATTAATTACATTCGTAATATTGTACAACTACCTCCTGTATTTCTAAAACTTTTCTTCACCCCAAACAGAAATTCTGCAATGATTAAAAAATAATTCCCCGGGCTGGGGATGTGGCTCAAGCGGTAACGCACTCGCCTGGCATGCGTGGGGCATGCGTGAAGCACTGGGTTCAATCCTCAGCACCACATAAAATAAAATACATTGTGTCCACCGAAAACTGAAAAATAAATATTAAAAAATTCTCTTCTCTCTCTCTCTCTCTCTCTCTCTCTCTCTCTCTCTCCCTCCCTCCCTCCTTCTCTCTCTCTCTCTTTAAAAAAAATAATAATTCCCCATTTCCCTCTCCCCTTTGTCCCTGGTAACCTCTAATCTACTTGGTCTCTATAAATTGGTCTCTTATAGATATTTCATATAAATGAAACTACAGGAAAAAATAGAATTTAAGCCAAAATTTATTGATGAAAAGACAAAGGAGGGCACTATACAATGATAAAAGATGAATAAAATAATTTATAAGCATGAATACACCTAAAAACAGAGCCCCAACATACATGGAGCAAAACCTGACAGAATCAAAAGAGAAATGAACTATAGTAGTTGGAGACTTCAGTCCCTTTTCAATAATGAATACAAGATCAGCAAAGATACTATTGATTTGAGCAAATTTGTAAAACAACTAGACCTCACATTCCATACATAATGACTGAAAGATTTGTTAAGACGCCACTGGTTCCTAAATTAATCTATAGATTCAACGCAACCCCTGTAACAAATCCCAACTATCTTTTTTTTCTTTCTGTACAGAAATTGAGAAATCATTCCCAAAATTCATATGGGAATGCAAGGGAAACATAATAGCTAAAACAATTTTGTAAAGAATGAAGTTCAAGGTTATTTCCTGATTTCCAAACTTACTTTTTTAAGGCCATAGTAGTCAAGACAGCGTGGTACTGACATGAGGATTAATAGAGAGGAATCTTGCATCCAGACATAAACTTATATGACCATGGTTAGTTCGTATTTGACAAAAGTGCCAAGATCAAGGATGTCCCATGATGACTTCTGGGACAACCATGTGGCCTTTAAGCCACCAATGATTCTCAGGCCTCTCAGAGATTGTTCCGTGCTCTGTGAAAGCCCCTCCAAACTCTAATCCCAGGAGTTCTCGGCGCATCTCAGCATGTCAGCTAAATCATACTAAAATAAACACTTGCTTCATGTGAGGTGGACATGCACAGTCCTTCACCTTGAGAAGGGCGGCTGGTCCTTTCCACTAGTGTACAAAATAAATTGAGAATCCTGTGAGTTCTCTAATTGAAACAAGGGAAAAAAACCCACAATGAGTATGCTGTAGTAGAAACAGGATTTTAATATAATAATCAAGTCTAACATTTACTATTTACAACAAATATTGCCCCATGCATATCAGTAAACATTTATTTTGCTTTTCATGCAAATATTTAGTTGCTCCGTAAATCATCTTTCCCTCTGAAACCCTCGTCTCCTGTGGGTAAAGCCCATCTGCATAAAGCCTAGGACGCAGTGGTGAGTGGCACTTTCTATGACATGAGATTCAACATTGGTGCTGTCCTCAAGGGCAGTTAAGGAGTATGGTCCCTAAAAAGGATTCTCTCTTTGCTCCTGGGGAAGTCTGGGCATAGATGGTGAGACATTCATGAGGAGGGAGTCTTTGGTGGAGATGGAGAAAGCAGTCCATAGTCGTAAGAGGAGGGGAGAAGAGCCAGGGAAGTTCCCCGGCCAGTGTCTGAGGGCACCAGGAGAGACCTGCAGCAGGAGTCAGAGCTGCTGGGTGGGGTACTCTGGGTTGCCCATGGGCAGTGAACTACACCTGGAAAGGTCATCCCGGGCAGTGACTATCACATAGGGAGGTATTAGAAATGTGCAGGGAGGCCAGTACCTGAGGCAGGCAGGATGTCATGCCCATTGGCAGCACTTCTTAGCAATAAGCAGCTAGTCCGCTGGTTCCAGAGGGCAGAAGGCACCTAGGCAGTGAGTGGTCCAGGGAGGCCAGTTCAGCCTGCTGAATAGCAGGTGTTGGTTAAAACCACATCAGGGGAGGATATATATGGCTCAAACTATATTCTGGGCTGCCATGTGGGCAAAAGAAGCGTGCTTAACTTGGTTACTCTAGTCTGAAAGTCTTTGGTCACTGGCCAGGCAGACCCCAAGTAGATGTTCTTAGAAGATGCCCTTGGCTATCTTGAGCCATCTTTACCTCAAGCTGGCTCTGTGCTGGACACTCAGCCACCAAGTGAAGGTCTACTTTTTCAAGATGAAATCATAGGTGGTGATATTGGTGTCTTTAGGGATCTTAAGCTCTGGTGGGACAGAGACAGAGGGATAGTCAGTGATATTTATGGGGACTGAGTAGGACAACCCCCACTACCCAGAACAGGCCTGGGCAACAGACCTGAAATTCCTTCAATCCAGCTCCAGTACAACCAGGGACCGCTCTCAACGGCTCCTGCCTGAGGACGGACTGTGCTGGGACCCTAGACACACCTAACACCTCTTCTTTGATAAAGGTCTTAACTTCAGCATGTCCCAGCTCAGCCTGGAGCTGATAAGGGCACACTACTACAATATGGATCTGTAGTGTCCCACACCAAGGCTCATGTGTTCACAGGAGGGGCTTTGGAGAAGGGATTAGACGGTAAAGGGTCTGACTTCATCAGTGGATTAATCCATTGATAGCAGATGTACTACTAAGTGGTGGTGGAAATTGAAGGCAGGTGGGGCATGATTGGAGGAAGTATGTTGGCGGGGTGGCATGCCCTTGAGACTATATCTTGTTTTGGACCCTTCCCTGCCCCTCCTAGCTCAATTGCGCGCGCTCTCTCGCTCGCTCGCTCTCTCTCTCTCTCTCTCTCTCTCTCTCTCTCTCTGTTTTCTGGCTGCTATGAGTTGAATAAAAATTTAAAAATAAAAGAAATATTTTCAATATGTGAAACTACAAAGTGCCTGAATACTGAAAGCCCAAGAAAATATGTCATCTGAGAAATAGTTAAGGTATAAATGAACACAGCTCCCCAGGTTTTAGCCCTAGAGTAAGGCTCTCCAAAAATAAAAAAATAAATTGACCAAGAGATCCAAAGTCCTGTACCCAAGTTCCCCTTTTCCTATAAGGATTCCTCACTCTCCTCTCACTTCCACAACCACAGGGCTCCCAAGGACTTGCTCCATCCCTTCTCAGAACTGGCTCAGTTACCAAAACTCATCCATTGTGTCTCCTAATTACAGCTAAGGAAAATCTCCCCCCAAATTTTTTTTTAATAAATAAGGAAAACTCACAAAACAGAAAAGAAAGGCCAGCCTACACAGATGTTTGTTCCTACAGTATTGATTTTGAGGGTCCCAGCCTACTCCAGTAGCAACACTGTAGTCCCAGATTCCTTCAGCTCCCAGCTCCCTGTCTATTCACCAGCTGAGCAATCTCATTTCTATCAAAAGAGGTGCTTCTTTCCTCCATTCAAAGCCATGAATGTATTGCTGACCTACTTACACCTCATGTCACTACTTTCCATTCTAGCCTATTATTGATTTAGTTCAGTCAACAAATATTTACTAAATTCTATTTTATGCCAAGCATTGTCCTAGGCCCTGGAGTTATTACCATGAACAAAAAAATGACAGGAATACTTTCTCTTATTGATCTATTTTACACCATAGAAGACATCAAGTGCTGAACTAGGGAATATCATGCTAAGTGAAATAAGCCAATCCCAAAAAAACGAAGGCCAAATGTTTTCTCTGATGAGCAGATGCTGATCCATAGTAGGGTGGTGGGTAGGGAAGATTGAAGGAACTTTGGATTGTGCAGAGGGGAGTGAGAGGAGGGGTAGGGGAGTGGGGATGGGAAGGACGGCAGAATGACAGACATTATTATCCTATATACTTGTATGACTACACTACTGGTGTGACTCAGCACTATGTAGGTCCAGAGGAATGAGAAGTTATGCTCCATTTGTATACAATGTATCACAATGCATCTACTGTCATGTGTAACTAATCAAAATACATTTTTTAAAAGAATACATCAAGTGCTTGCACATGGCAATAGTAAGCTTTGTTTTGGAATTTTTTGTTCCAGTTTTTTACATATGTGTGTATACTTGTGTGCATACTTGAGTAATGATGTCAAATAAATGTATTCAATATTGTGGACCAAGGCTTAAAAATACACAAACCATGGAGCTGGGGTTGTGGCTCAGTGGTAGAGTGCTTGCCTAGCATGTATGAGGCACTGATTTTGATTCTCAGCACCACATATAAATAAATGAACAAAATAAGGGCCCATCAATGTCTTTAAAAATATTTTTAAAAATACACAAACCAGTGAAATAGAGAATGCAAGGAGTAAGGTAGTACTGAAATACTAAGTAGGATGGTCAAGGAAAGCCTTGAGGAGATGACATTTCAGGAAAGCCCTGAAGGAGGTGTGGGGTGAGCAAGGAAAGCACCTGAGGAAAAGTCATCCAGCAGAAAGAACGCAAGGGAGGATGGGCAGGAAAAGAGCTAAGAGTTAAACTGGAGAGGTAACTGGAGGTGGACCATGTAGGGCCTTGTAAACCACCACTAGGACTTTGGATTATGATATAGCACACTGATGGGACAGTGGGAGGCATTTTAACAGTCTGTAGATTGAATACTAATAGTATCAATGTTGATTTTTTGATTTTAATTATTATGATTATGTAAAGTATTTTCTTATTTTGAGGAAATGACTGAAGTATTTAGGGATAAATGAACATGATGTCTACAATTCGCTCTCCATATTTTAGAAAACAAAAAGAATGTTATTCAGACACTGAGCAAGAATGATAAAGCATTTTGTTAATTTGGGTAAAAGGTGTACAGTCCTTTATTGTTATTGCAACTTTTCTCTTAAATCTGAGGACTAAGTGGATTATAGAATAGGAAGAAAGACCTTCCACTGGGGTCAACAACCAGCAGCTTGCTCCTGGTCCTGCCTCTGACAGCTTCTTATTTTGCCCCAAACCATTCAGGCATTACCACTGCTGCTCTTTGGCATCATCATCTCTGTTTGCTTAGAGGCATATTTTTCTGAGTCTTAGCCTGAGAATTGGTTTTATATGCCTTTTTAGGATAAAATTTCTATGGGGTACATTATTTTAATCCCTAACTCACAGCATATGCTGAACATGACCTAATTTGGAAATGGAGTCTTTACAGAGGGAAGTTACTATATGTGTTCAACAGATGGACCCTGATCCAATATAACTGGGAGAAAAGGGGAGAGATTTGGCTACAGAAATACAGAAATTTGGCATAGGGGACGATACCCATTTCTAAGCCAAGAACAGATCCTTCCCTCAGAGTCTATGAACAAACCCCGTCTGCCAAGTGCTTTGGCTTTTGGTCTCCAGAACAATAATGTCTGTGATCTAAACCACTAGTGATTTAAATCTATGGTGATTTCTTATAGAAGCCTTAGACAACTAATAATCCTTTAACCTGATACAATGAACACAAAGAAGCCCATCCTGACTTCAAGTAGAAATCAGAATTTACCATTACAAACATATAAGAATCATGGACATTGGGCTGGGGTGGTAGCTCAGGGGTAGAATGCTTGCCTAGCATGCATGAGGCACTGGGTTCGATCTTTAGAACCACATAAAAATAAATAAGTAAATAAAAGTATTGCATCCATATACAACTAAAAAAAATTAAAAAGAATCATGGACATTTGTGTTCAAAATTGTATACTATTTTACTTAAGAAATTAAAACATAATGTGTGTTGGCAGGAGCATGTTCATGTGACTCTACAGTATAATACCAGATAGCTATTTTTTTTTTTGTCATGAAAAAGATAGCATTGTACTGAGGGTCAGAAATCCTTAGTTCTGGTACTATCTCTGCTATTGACTACTTTAGGACCTTTAGCAAGTACCATAAATTCTGGCCTCAGTTTCTTATGAGGTATAAAGAGCAAAGGGTTATAGTAGAATAACTATACCCACTTCTATTCTAAGCATTTTATATATTAAAAGTAAATTGAGCTAGGCATGGTGGCAAAATAAAAATAAAAAGGGCTGGGATGTGACTATTAAAGCACCTCTGGGTTCAGTCTCCTACCAAAAAAAAAAAGTCAACTGAAATATGTGATGTGGTTTTTAGCCACACTGGTCATTAAAGATTGGGTGTCTCTCTGGCCCCTCACTAAGCAACTTTTTTTTTTTTTTTTTTTTTGTACTACAGATTGAACCCAGGGGCTCTTTACCAATGAGCCACATCATCAGTCCTTTTTATTTTTTATTTTGAGACATGGTCTTACTAAACTGCTTAGGCCCTCACTAAGTTGTTGAAGCTGGCTTTGAAATTGTGATTCTTCTGCCTCTGCCTCCAAAGTTGCTGGGATTACAGGTTGCATCACTGTGTCCAGCAACAGGTGCATGTTAATGGAATGGTGGCACCACGCCCAACTGGTAGATAGTTTTACATGGGCAGGGCCTTGTAATATCCTCAATTTATATTATGGGAGGAGTGAGTGATAGTTAACATAAAGCAGTCTCCATCTGGTATACAATGTATGCAGTAACACAGCACATAATATTGACAAACCTATTGTCCCTATTTTCTGCTTCTATAGCAAGTTCAAGGTGATTTTTATTTTCTTTTTGAGATTTTCCTGATATTCTTCAATGAACCTGTGCTACTTTTAAAATTGGAAAAGAACATTCTCATTGAACAAGTCATGAATTGACTCATCAAGCTACCATACATTCTAAAAACATGAACTAATCTGCAGTCCACAGGATGTGAAATATAAAGATTTTTTTCTAAAACCAAAATAAGCTCTTTGCAATTGGTTTAAGAATATTGGGACATCTCAGAATGTTCACAATTTGTAAATATTCTTTAAAGTACAAAAGATAATAAATACTTCTAGGAGATTTCTGCACTCACTATAAACTAGTAAGGTAAGAAATACAAGATTTTTAAAATATTTTTTAGGTGTAGAGGGACATAATACCTTTGTTTTATTTATTTATTTATTTTTTAATGTGCTGAGGATTGAACCCAGAGCCTCACATGTGCTAGGCAAGTACTCTACCATGGAGCTACAACCTAGTACCAAGATTTTTTTTTCCTTAAGAACAATAACAGGGGGCTGTAGTTGTGGCTCAGTAGATCGCTCGCCTAGCATGTGTGAAGCACTGGCTTCAATCCTCAACACCACATAAAAAATAAATAAATAAAATATATTGTGTCCATCTACAACTAAAAGACTTTCTTAAAAATAAATAAAAGAACAAAGAGGCCATCACATTGTCAAGGACATTATGCCTGCCTCCACCATTTCAGAAGAAAAAAAATCCCTGTACAGTAACAACTTGAAAAGCAGACAGTGGTGAAATGGAGTGGTTGTGAGGCAGTTGGGGTGTTAGGAGAACATGGACCCTCATCTCCCAGGGACCCCCAGAAGGTGCTGCTCTGCCTGCCACAGCAACTCATGGACAGCTTTACTCAAGCCAATGCAAGGGGGGAGTGGATGAGGGGAGGGAGGACAAAAGAAAAAAAGGCTCTCTTTGGCTTCAAGTGTGAAAAAGACAGAGTTCTGTGAGAACATCAGTTCTAGAGTAATTCATGGAGCTGCAATCCTAGAATGTAGCTGTTTCTGACTGTGTTTAAGAAACTTTTACAGGTTTGGGATGAACACAGAATCTACTTAACTGGCTCTTTTATTGCAAGTGATTTCAAGTTGCTCATCAAAATAAGAATCTACCCTAAGTTTATTTGGCAGTAGAGTGAAATAACTTGGGCCACAAAAAAGTAGCATATACTTGGGCTGGGGATGTGGCTCAAGTGGTGGCGCGCTCGCCTGGCATGCGTGCGGCCTGGGTTCGATCCTCGGCACCACATATAAACAAAGATGTTGTGTCTGCCGAAAACTAAAAAATAAATATTAAAAAATTCTCTCTCTCTAAAAAAAAAAAAAAAAGTAGCATATACTTGGGATTTCTTAGAGATCATGTATATATTTTATACACATACATGCTAAAACACATTATAGATTTTACCTATATATGTGTACACACACACACACACACACACACACTCGTGCATGCTGTTTACTCCAACTTCATTGTGCTCCTTGGTCCACTATAGAGAAACTTCAAAAAATCAAAGCATTTTGATTTTTCCTATCACCACTCACCTCAAAAGCAGTGAATAGAAAAGCTAAGTTGGGGGGCAGCAACAATGATTTTCTTCTTCAGTCTTACAGATGATGCTGCTTCCCCTCAATTATAAGGAATAAAATTGGAAGGGACTGAGAAATTAAAGTTGAAAACAGTAGGATGATATGCTGAATAACTTTCCAATTCAGCCCAGTCTGTATATATGTGCTTTAATTGCTTTATCTGAACCTGTCAGGTTAAAGCAAAAATGCTTAAAAATATTCTAAACCCAGTCAAGGAATGATTGCTAATGTTGGGACAACATGATGAATCATTTCAGTTAGCACAATAAGGAAGCAAGTTGTAAATACATAATTAGGGCTCTTTGATGGGCAGAAATGAGCTTCAGTAGAAAAGAATGGAGGTTAAAGCAGCAACGTCTAAGGTTCCATCTAATCTTGGGAGTTAAAGGTCTGTGTGAAAGAACACAGTCAACTCCAGAACCAAAGTAAAGAGGATCTTTCCTAAAAGCCAAGAATGGGACAATCTGAACAATGAGAAAGGTAAGAGTTATGATGAACTGAAATTCTTCAAATATTTTTAGATCCATGGCTGATTCTGGGAAAAAAATAACTGGTCACTTTAGGAGGATTGCTTTGAAATCCACTGCTTTGAAAACTAGTAAGTATAGTGAGACTCAAACAATGAACTTATGAGACTAAAAATGTTTAAATGAAGGAAAATTTCTTCTTGAAGAAGTACATCAGGGTTGGGGCAGTCGCTCAGTTGTACAGCTCTTGCTCTAACATGTGAGGCACTGGATTCGATCCTCAGCACCACATTAAAAGAAAGAAAGAAAGAAAGAAAAAAGATATTGTGTCCAATACAACTAAAAAAAATATTTAAAAAAAAAAAAATACCTCAGCTTGGGCTGGGGTTGTGGCTTAGCAGTAGAGTACTCGCCTAGCAAGTGCGGGGCCCTGGATTCAATCCTTAGCACCACATAAAAATAAATAAGTAAAAGGTATTGTGTCCAACCACAACTAAAAAATATCAAAAAAAAAAAAAGTACCTCACAAACAACAATAAGTGTTGGCGAGAATGTGAGGAAAAAGGTACACTCATACATTGCTGGTGCAACTGCAAATTGGTGCAGCCAATATGGAAAGCAGTATGGAGATTCCTTGGAAATCTGGGAATGGAACCACCAAGTTCCCTCTCCTTGGACTATACCCAAAGGATTTAAAAACAGCATACTACAGGGACACAGACACATCAATGTTTATAGCAGCACAATTCACAATAGCTAAACTGTGGAACCAAAGTAGATGCCCTTCAGGGGATGAATGGATCAAAAAAATGTAGCATATATATATCCACATTGGAATTTTACTCAGCAATAAAGAGCATAAAATCATGGCATTTGCAGGTAAATGGATGGCATTGGAGAAGATAGTGCTAGGTGAAGTTAGCCAATCCCAAAAAAAACAAATGCCAAATGTTTTCTCTGATATAATGAGGCTGACTCATAGTGGGGTAGGGAGTGGGAGCATGGGAGGAATAGATGAATTCTAGATAGGGAAAAGGGGTGGGAGGGAAAGGAAGCGGGCAGGGGACTAGTAAGGATGGTGGAATGTGATAGAACATCATTATCTAAAGAAAATGTATGAAGACATGAATTGTTGTCAACATATTTTATATACAACCAGAAATATGAAAAATTGTGTTGTATATATGTAATAAGAATTGTAAAAGGGCTGGGGATGTGGCTCAAGCGGTAGCGTGCTCGCCTGGCATGCGTGCGGCCAGGATTTGATCCTCAGCACCACATACAAACAAAGATGTTGTGTCTGCCGAAAAACTAAAAAATAAATAAATAAATATTAAAAAAAATTCTCTCTCTTTCTCTCTCTCTCTCTCTCTCTCTCTCTCTCTCTCTCTCTTTAAAAAAAAAAAAGAATGGTAATGCATTCTGCCATCATTTACTTTTTAAAAATCAATTAAAAATAAAAAAATAAATAAATAAACAAAAAAGTACCCCAGCTAATAAACAACAATAGAATCATAATATCACCATTTTGTAATTCCTAATGAATTAATGGATCCAAGAAATGATCATCAATCACTGCCAACATCACAAAATGACAGATTTTGTACATCTCTTAACAGAATTACATTACCTATTAACTATTCGCATGTATGTATGCGTATAAAAACACAAACCAGAGTTTGATCAAACCTTTAAATTTAACTGGTAATTTATAGGAAACAGACAAAGAGAATGATAAATGAGAACACAGGGATTCAATCAGCAAAACCCAACTGTAAGAAACTCTTCAGGAAAAATGACTCAATGGCTTTAAGAACTGCAAGGAAAAGTAGATAGAGGGGGAACCTTCTGTTTGAAGACTTAGGTGAATTCAATTGTAATGTACAGGCCTTCTTAAAATCTGAATCAAACAACCAACTCTGCCAGGCACCCATGACACACGACTGTAATCCCAGTAGCTCAAGAGGCTGAGGCAGAAAGATTGTGAGTTCAAAGCCAACCTCAGCAATTTAGCAAGATCCTGTCTCTAAACAAAATATAAAAAGGGCTGGGGATGTGGCTCAGTGGTTAAATGCCCCTGAGTTCAGTCTCTAGTATCCAAAAAAAAAAAAAAAAAATCAACTCTAAAAATGTGTTAAGAAAATCTGGCAAATATAAACACTGATTTGGTATGTAGTAATATCAAGAATTCAGATACTGAGAGGCTACTCAGAGGCTGAAGCATGAGGATTTCAAGTTCAAAGCAAAAATGGCAATTTACTGAAATCATGTCTCAAAATTTTTAAACAGGGCTGCAGATGTAGCTCAGGGATAAAATGCTTACCTGGCATAGCCCTGACTTCAATCAATCCCCAGTACTGAAGAACAACAATGAAAAACCCTTACCATTATTTGTGTGACAATGCTGTTGTTCTACTTTTCTATGTGTACGTGAATAATGTCTTAGGCTTATTTCAAAATAATATGGAAAATTAGAGGAGTAGTAGATATGGATAAAAGCAAAACAAGCATGGTCACATGTTGTCAATTATTGAAGTTATATGATGAATACACATGGGTGTACATGTTTGTAACTCCTCATGAATTAATGGATCCAAGAAATGATCATCAATCACTGCCAACATCATAAGATGACAGATTTTGTACATCTCTTAATGGAATTCCATTACCTATGAACTATTCACATGTGTGTATTAATATAAAAACACAAACCAGATAGATAGCTATGGCTGGATGAATGGGTAGACAGACAGATAAATGAAAGGATATGGCCATCTCCCTGGCCATGTTACCACAGTGGAGCAAAGGGTCTATACATAAGACCAAAACTTTTAGAGTGACACTTAAAAGACTCATGTGTAGATGGGCATGGTGGCTCATTCTGTAATCCCAATGGCTCAGGAGGCTGAGGCAAGAGAACTGCAAGTTCAAAGCCAGCCTCAATAACTTAGTGAGGCCCTAAACAACTTAACAAGACCCTGTATCAAAATTTTAAAGGAGGGGGCTGGAGATATGGTTCAGTGGTTGAACACCCCTGGGTTTAATCCCTGATACCAAAAAAAAAAAAAAAAGACTTATATATAATGAGAACATCACCTAAGAGTACAAAAAGTAGGAGTTAGTCACATAGTGCATCAAAGGAAGTATGATAAAAAATAGAAGCATTTTCAGGAGTGTAGACTGAGCAAAACATTTTTCACCATTCCTGCATTTAATTTTCATGAAAGACATAAGGGTGCTTAAATTGAAGATTCATCAGGTTCATAAAAGGGCGGGCACACACACACACACACAAAACCCTACAACTAACATAATCAACGGTGAAAGCCTGCTTTTCTCCAGAGATTAGATCAAGGCAAGAATGTATGCTTACCCTCCCATTCAACACAGTACTAGAAGTCTAAGCCTATGCTATAAAAAAAAAAAAAAAAAGACATCCCTATTGAAAAGGAATAAGTACAGTTGTTCCTTTCACAGATTACATGATTATCAATAATAACGTTCAGACACAGGAAAATCTACAAAGCAACAGGACACTGAGTCAACCGATAGGGCCCTCCCACAAGATCACTTTGGCTTCCTTCCTCCATTCTGACCCTTTCTGATCTGTCAGTTGAATCAGTTTTTGATCTCCACAAGAAACCAGGTATGATGGTAAAAAAGAAAATCCAAGAGAAAAATCTCCAACAAAAATGTCCTACAACTAATAAGTGAGTTTAGCAAGGTCACAGGATACACGTTGTTAAAACCAATTCTGCCCGGAATTCTCACATTTTTGTACATTTTTTCAAGCAGAGAAACCTTCAGATTTTTATGTGAACTATTCAGGATGTTGTACAACTAAAATATATGGTGTTACCAATGAGGATAATAGAGATTTTGACAGGTCATGGACATTAGAAGCTTATTTGGTTGGTCCCCAAACAGTCACCACTCAGCTCTAAACAAAATGTAACATGTCTTGTTTACTGATATGAAGCCACTCTTTCTTTCTGCCCCATGGATTCCTCCTTCCTCCTCTATTCTCTCTGTTCTTCTGCTTTAAAAAGTTATTTAGTTGTGGCTCAGTGGTAGAGTGCTTGCCTAGTACATGCAAGGTGCTGGGTTCGATCCTCAGCACTACATAAAAATAAATAAAGAAAATAAAGATACAAAAAACATGATTTAGTTTTGGGCAGAGGTCTGTCTGAAAAGGGAATATAAGCCCATTTTCACCAATATGCAGGAGAACTTGACAAGTAAGGGACTCAAATTTTTATGACTCTGTTGGAAAGACATCTAAGTGACCATCCTACCTGGTTTCTTTTGGGAATGGAAAACTCAAGCTCACCTAAGAGGTCGGGAAGGATTCACAGGCAGGAGGGAAGGTGGGTGACCTTGTGGGAGGGCCCTTTCAGTTGACTCTAGGTACTGCTGCTTTGTTGTTTTCCCTGTGTCTGGATATAGGGACCTCTAGGTTATATACTTGTACTTCTTAACCCGTAAGTGTCAATGGAAGAGCCAGGATTTAGTGCAAATGCCTCTCCCCTCTGATGTCCAAAGCATTACCAATTGAGTTAATGAGCTGTACACTGGCAAGTCAGAAGCCACGGTTTTGAAAGCCCTGAATGCAATATTACCACATCTCTGTCAGTAAGGGTGACTGGTCAATTGCAGCAAAATTGAAGGGACTGAATACAAGCCAAGTTTCTTGGTACTAAATGAATTATTTGCGCAAACCGACACTGTTTAATCATTCTGGAAAAAGACTTATATGTAATGAGAATATCACCTAAGAGTACAAAAAGAAGGAGTGAGTCACATAGTGCATCAAAGCGGGTATGATAAAAAGAGAAACATTTTCAGGAGTGTAGACTGAGCAAAACATTTTTCACCATTCCTGCACTTAATTTTCATGAAAGACATAAGGGTGCTTAAATTGAAGACTCACAGGGTTCATAAAAGGGAACACACACACATACACACACACACACACACACACACACACACACCCCTACCTACAACTAACATAATCAATGGTGAAAGACTGCTTTTTCTCCAGAGATTAGATCAAGGCAAGAATGTGCACTTGCCCTCCCATTCAACACAGTACTGGAAATCTAAGCCTATGCTATAAGACAAGACATCCCTATTGGAAAGGAAGAAGTACAATTGCTGGAAAACAAGGAAAGACTGAGGTCTATCTGCCTTTCTCTCCCACCAAAAGGAAAGCCCAGAGGTCTTAGTGAGCTCTTCGTGCACTAAAGACACTGCCTGATTCATATGGGCATTCTACTTGGCCCCTTAATACTGGCTACCCAATAAACAGGTATTACTAGAGTGGGGTATAATCCAGCAGGCTTCACTGGAAGCTATATATAGCTGTGGCTACTCACTACTTTAAGCACTTTACACTCCTCACTACCACTTCTGAGTTGAAAGTTTCTGTGACCAATGAATTTGTTGATGAGAGCCTCTACTGAAAATAGGTAACCTACTCCCGGAAGTGTCTTTTGGGGTTTGGACTCATTGCTCCCTGGCACAGCTACCAGATCTATTCCTTTTGAAAAGCGGCTTTTAGCTAGCTGTAGAGCTCTTCAAGACTGAATATCTGACTCATACATGCCTCGTGAATTTCAACCTTGATATTCCCATTATGGGGTGGCACAATGCAGACTCTATGACTGACAGAAAAGAAAATGGTATATTCAAGATCGTAGCTGGGCTGATGCCATATACATGTGACTTAACACTAAAGAGAGGTATCAATCTGCTGAAAATTTTACCCCCAATCAGCCATGTGAGCCATTTCACTAGCACAAAGCCTGGTTTGACTAAGCTGACACTTATGATTTGTACTGCACTACAGTGACTTTTCAACCTCAGTACCAGATCTGCAGAACCAAAAACATGTGGTACCTCCTCCACTCAGCAGATACAATTCAAGGCCCTTCACAGAGCTCTGCCAATACTCCCCTTGATGAACTGTCTTACATGTTTACTGACCCTTGGGCTGTTGCCAATGGCCTAGCTATTTTGTCTGCTACTTTGCAAAGTGAAGTCTGGCAGACATCCCCCAGGTCTAGGGTTGTGGTTCAAAGGGAAAATGCTCACCTAGCACATGCAAGGCCCTGGGTTCAATACTCAGCACCACATAAAATAAAATAAAGGTATTGTGTCCAATTACAACTAAAAAAAATAAATATTAAAAAAAGACATCCCTCAAGCATCCCTGTAAAATGCAAAAATGGGGATGCTGATTAAATGAAATGCAAAAGTCACAGCTGCTGATTAAACTTTCAGAGACCCACATGTATAACCCACAGGAAGGGCCCATTCTCTGATGAGACTAACCAGAATCAAGCTGCCCACTGAACCTGCACCATTCTAGATGCTACTCTATTACTGCCTGGATCAGTCATCACACGAGACATGACAAGACATCTATCAGCACAAAGGGAAAGACTATCTGCTTCTGCAGAGGCTGCCACTGAATGCCAGACTATGGGTCCTACTCAAAGTTGCTATAATGCCCTCCTGGCAGGCTGACAACATTGGACTTCGGGCCCCTCCCAGGCTACTGGCAGTGTTTCATCATCATTGACACTTTTTCAGGCCATGATAATAATTTCAGTCAGTCTACCAACTGCACTCACACTTCTGTGGCCTCTAAAACTAATACATGGCATGTATTTGGTTTTCTGGACAATTTGCCACCTGACCATGGCATACCTTTCACTGCAAAAGCTTTTCAATAAAGAAGGAGATTGAGGGGAAGGGTGGAGGGACAGGAAAGTGAAGGAAATGCAGAATGAATCTGACAAAATTAAGCTACATGCATGTATGAATATACCACAGTGAATTCCACCTTTATATCTACAAAGCCCAATTAAAAAATACATAAATGAGCTAAAGGTAGAGTAGTGGAGTAGAAAAAGAGGAGTGGGGGATGGGGGAAGGAGGAGGAAAGGGACACTGACATTGAGTAAATTAAACTCCATGCTTATATGATTATGTCAGAATAAACCCAACTATTATGTACAATTACAATGCACCAATAAAAGCAAAGAAAAATTACTCCACAATGGGTTGGCAGTCAAAGTATTCAATTGACCTTCCATCCTTCCATGTTCTCTGCCATCTGTAGGCAGCTGGTATTGTTGACCACTGAAAGAGCTTCCAACAAAATCAACTTGAAAAGGTTTTGACTGCCTCTCTCATCTTGTGGTGTGTCATCTTGCTTAAGCAGTTGGTTGCTAAATGCAGCTGTCCCAGAAAGAGATCAACTTCTTTCAGTTGCATCCTAAGTAATGATCACAATGAAGAGTTTGGCAGTTTCTTAAAAAGTCAAACATAAACCTATTATAGAACTCAGCAAATCTCACTCCTAGCTCTTTATCCTAGACAGAGTAATGTACACAAAAATCTGTACATGATTTTTACAGTGGTCTATTCATAATCACCCAAAACTAGGAGAAAAAACCAAGTGTTCTACAATTGTTGAAGGGATTAAAAGAAAACCTGTGATATATCCATACAATGAATAATCCACAGCAATAAAATTGAAAAAATCATTGATAAATGTAACAATTTGGAAGAATCTCAAAGGCCAATTGTGTTAAGTAGAAGTCAGTCTTAAGTTTAGATACTCTATAACCATTCATATGGTGTTCTTGATAAAGAATAAATTATGGCTGCCAGGGATTAGGGAGGGGAGTATGCTTACAATGGAGTAGATATGGGGAGTTTGGGGAATAATAAAACTCTTTCTGTAACTTGATTGTGTTGATTGTGTTGCTGTTTGCATGAGTCTATGTATTAAAATTGAAAGAACTGCAAGTCAAAAGGAAAGTCCATTTTGCTCTATGTCAATTTAAAAAATAAAAAGCAAGGACTATAGTCTTCAAAAATGTTAATTTTATAAATGATCAAGAAAGGCTGTAGAAATATTCATATTACCTAGATCCCATACAGGAAAGGGAAAAATGTTGTAATAGCCTATATATATTTGCTGGGGGATGAGGGGTACCAGGGATTGAACCAGGGGCACTTAACTACTGATCTACATTCCTGGCCCTTTTTTGTATTTTATTTAGAAACAAGGTCTCACTGAGTTGCTTAGGGCTGCACTATGTTGCTGAGGCTGGCTTTGAACTCACAATACTCCTGACTCAGCCTCCTAAGCCACTGGGATTACAGGCATGCACCACCATGCCACACAATCGCCTTTCTATTAAGAAACAGAAAAAAATATCCCTGACATTTTAGTTGTAACCTTTTTCAAAACTTGGAAAAAACTGACTAGTGATCTTGTGTTCTGTTCTTCTGATTTTTTCTATGTCAAATAATTAATAGATTAAATTAAGTATTCAGGTAGTGCCTACTACATAAAAGGCAACATACTTGTGCAGATAAAGGGAGAACAAATTCCAATTTTTCCCTAAGGCTATTGAATACTTTCTGCCAAACCATTTATTCACTCTTCTTTAATAGCTTTTGCTACCATGAAAACATTAAAAATTTTTGCGACTCTTAGGAGTCAGTTTCCCAAATTATGGTTTTGAGATTATTTTTCTAGTCTCATAAGGAAGTTACTCATCTTTTTTTTTTTAAAGGGAGAGAAAGAGAGAGAGAGAGAGAGAGAGAGAGAGAGGGAATTTTAATATTTATTTTTTTAGTTATTGGCGGACATAACATCTTTGTTTGTATGTGGTGCTGAGGCTCGAACCCAGGAGGCACGCAGGCCAGGCGAGCGGGCTACCACTTGAGCCACATCCCCAGCCCCAGAAAGTTACTCATCTTACACGCTGCACAAAGTCCAACGTTATGGTCATTTTCTCAAACTCATCTCATTATTGAGAGATTTTTTTTTTTTTTTTCCCACTTTGGAAAACTCCTTCCCCAAATATTTTGTAGACTGTTACAAGGAACAGCAAACCCTGATGCCCATTGGCTCTCTTAGTAAAAGGAATTTATTGACTCAATGTGATGGTCTCGGCCCTGTCTTTTTCCTCCTATCAATTTTGTCCTCCGGCTACCTTCTATTATGGTGGCAAATCTGCCAGCAGGAATCAGAGATGTATGTTTCTTCAATTATATCCAAAGGAAAAAAAAATCATCACTAAGTCCAAACCTTAAACAGAAGCCCCACACCTCACTGCTTGTATACACTGTAGTGTGTCATCCCTGAACCAACCAAACACTGGGGCTGGTACACTGTTAGAAGAGGAAGAGTAGGTGATAGAGAGAGCATCCTCAAGTCTCCAGCAGTCCTTCTGGTTGACACTTGCTTTCGCTAACAGAATCAGCCACCATTTATTTGTGCGCGGCCTCTTTGTATTCTTTCGGCCATTTCAGACCACAGGGAAACCACTGGTCGGTCCAGGTGACCTTATTCATTGGAGTGTAATGGGAACACTATGGAAGGTCAGGGTGACAGCAAACTCTTCAGCACTTCAGCAGGAAGGCTGCTGGGGGAACTGGAGGGCCCTCAGGGCACAGCAGGAGCTGGGTGATTCCACCAGCACGTCTTAGTGGGGTGCCTGTGAAGTGGGGGTCCCGGGCTTTCTTCCGGTAACCTCCCCTCGCACGGACCCATCACCAACATCAAGGAGTCACAGAACCCAGACCTACCGAGTTCGCGACCCGCAGGCCCGGGACCCAGCCGAGCGAGGCGCACACCCGACGCCACCTCGCTTCGGTCCGCGAAGCTGGCCCCAGACCGGCCGGGAGCCGAGGGAACAGCCTCCGGAGCCGAGAGGCGGAAGCGGAAGCACCGCTGAGGTGTCGCCTGGGAGACGCAGGAGGCGGGGCCGCCCGAAGAGCGCAACCTTTGACCCGCAGCCGGGGCTACGTCAGAGGCGGCCGCAGTCGGAAGCCCGGCGGCGGCGGCCGTGGAGCGGGTCCGCGGCGCTCTGGCGGCGATGGAGGTAACGCGGCCGGGGCGGCCTGGCCGGGTCCGTCTTCCCGCCGCCGAGCCTCCCGCGCCACGACTGGGGACGCGGGTGGGACCCCGGGAGGATTATGCCGCCGCCTTCCCCGACTCTGCCCTGGGTCACCTGTGCCCTGGAGCCTCCAGCGGAGCCCCGCCCCAGCCCCCGCTGTGGGGGCTCTCGGCCGAGGGCTCCTCCCCGCGCGGGGGTTCCCCACCTGCGGGTTCGCGCGCTGAGCCCGGGATTCGCCGGAGTTCCTCTGACTCCTGGGTCTGGTTTCATTTTGTAGGATCCTGTTCCAGACGGGGCGGCCTCGGCAGCCGCCCCGGGGACCGGGAAGTCTAAGGTGAAGAGAGTGTGTGACCTGCAGGCTGGCTCCGGAGTGGAAGGGTGACGGATCGGAGAAACCTTGACGTGGGGAGAGGGGCCTGTGTAGAAGAGAGGACCTCTCCCCGGCGTTGCAGTTTTAGTTGACGGCCACTCACCCGTTTTCCGCTCCTCTCGCCCCTCTCCTGCCCCCCGACCTTGATCTCCTGATAGAGAGACCCCTTCTCGTGTGCTTCCTGCTCCTGGTGTGCACTGCTAAGAGATCCTGCAGTTTTTCAGGCACTGAATAAAGCACTCTGATTTATGAAGATTTCTATAGTGATGCAGTGGAAAAAACATTGAGTTAGGGTAGGAAACAAGGGGCTCTAGTTCCTGTGTTGTGAAGAGAGTTGAGTTAGATCATTTGTATGGCCCCTTACGATATTTAACATTCAGTGATTTCAGATGATAGTGATTTATTGCCAAGATTTATTGTTTGCATGCCAAGTTTCAGGCCCTTGCCTAAGCACTGGGTTTCTTTATTTAAGCTTCAGGATAACCGTGAGATTGTACTGTTATTATTCTTATTTTACAAATGAGAATCCACAGAGATTGAGTAATTTTCAAAAGTTGTGGAAGCCCAATTTTTCAGTTAAAACTGAAAAGTTTCCTGATGTATCTTGTTGCTGCAGTTATAAATTTTCATATGACCAGAGACTTCTTTCAGCTTGGCATAGAATTTTACAGCTCTTTAGGAATTTTAAGAAGTATTAGTTCCAATCCCTAATTGTACAGTTTAAGAAATCAAAATCTAGAAAAGTGACCTCTGTCACAATAATCTGTGTAAGAAGTTAAGTGCTCTTTTTGCTAATAACTGATTCTTGAGTTGAAGGTGCATTTGCTACTTTAAAAAATGTGAAATAAAATATGGTGTTTGATTGGCTTAAAGGTTTAGTCAGTAGAATGTTTTTATTTTTAAGCAGACATTATGTGTGTGTGTGTGTGTGTGTGTGTGTGTGTGACATTCTGGAAATGTGATAACAAGTTGTTACACCTTTTAGCTGGAAACATTGCCCAAGGAAGATCTCATCAAGTTTGCCAAGAAGCAGATGATGCTGTTACAGAAAGCTAAGTCAAGGTGTACAGGTATTCAGTTGAAAATATTTATCTTGGTTAAAAATAGTAGTTTTTTATTTTTATTTTTTAATATTTATTTTTTAGGTGTAGATGGACACAACCCAATGCCTTTATTTTTATGTGGTGCTGAGGATCAAACCCAGGTCTGCCGGTGCTAGGCGAGCGCTCTACTGCTGAGCCACAGTCCCAGCCCAAAATGGTAGTTTAAATAGCACATTGGCCCATTTTTAGTTTTCATGATTCCAAATGCATATTAGTCACTTGTAGAATCTCACTACTTAACAACACTTACCTCTTTTTGTGTTTTGTTTCGTTTTGTTATTGTTTTTTTTTAATATTTGCATGTCTAAATTATAGTTATCTTTGAATTGTTAAAGTTAGGGAGGACTATTTTTAAAATTTTGTAAAGTTAAGCATTTTTTTTTTCCCTTCATGTGGATTGTAGATTCTTCTGAGTTAAGTGTGTTTTCTAGAAGAGTCAGTTAAAATGTTAGAGATACAAAGTGGTAAGCCCAAAGACATAGTCAATGTCCTTAAGTAAAGTAATAAATTCCTGGGAATCTGAAATGTATACATTTGCTGGGATTGGTTGATTTTTCTATTCTGTTTAATTTTTATTTCAAAAGGAAATTAATGCTAATAGCTTAAGTGGCTGAGGTCTTGAATTTTAGATGACTTAAAAATGTTAACTACCCAATCTAAAAAAAAAAAGCCAAGACTTATTTTCTATCAGAAAGTCAAATTATGTTTTAGAATTTGAATCTACTTGTAATTAAGAGAGTAATTTATTTGAAAATGATGTTCTAGGCTCCAGAGCCAAGTTTTTTTTGTTTAATATGAGGTTTTAATATGAGTTCTTGCTTTAAAATTATACAGTAAGAAGTATTTATAACTGAAATAATACGTCTAGGATTTGTTTCAAAATTATCAGGATGGCCAGTTACAGTGGTGCATGCCTATAGTCCCAGTGACAAGGGAGAATCACTTGAGCCCAGGAGTTTGAGACTAGCTTGGGCCATATAGTGAGACCCTGTCTCAAATTTTATAATAGGTAAGGGGGGAAGGAGGAAGTGGGTGCTATGAAGCATGAAATACTGTCAGTGTGATAATCACTAAAGCAGGATGATGGGTATATACAGATTAATCATACTATTTTCTCTACTTTTTTATCTTAAGTTTTCCATATTAAAAGGAAAAGAAAAGATGATGCTATTATGTGAGTCAGTATTTCTCAAAGTGTCTTCTTCTTAAATATATTCAAATTTATAGGTTATGGAGGGTTTTTTTTTTTAATGTACTTATCAGTGTAGTGATTATTTTCTGAACTAGAAAATTTTTTCAAATTATTTAGAATTGGAAAAAGAAATTGAAGAATTCAAATCAAAACCTGTTGATGGAGGAACTGATGATATTATTAAGGTAATGAAACAATTGTGAATATTGCTTCAGTTTTTATTTACCAAAAGGAAATGTCAGATGATAAATAGAATTTCCTTGAGGGACGTCAGTTTGCTAGAGGCTATCTGGCATTCTGTCTACCACTTCCTCTCTGGACTTGGTTAAATTTTTACCACTCTGATTAACTTTAAAAAAAAAAAAAAAAAAAAACCCATAGGGCTAATGACCTCTAGATCTCTATCTGAAATGAATATTTTCTCCCCTTTTCTTCCCACATACTTCTTAAATACCTCAGTCTTTGCCCTATTCCTCCCTGTCCCTCTCAGAAAACCTGGCCATGCTCAGAATTTCATTGTTCTAAAGATACGTGTAATCTGTAGGTAGATCTACATCATTAGATGTGCCTACTGACCCATATCTGAAGTTATATTTCTAGCTGCCTAGGGAAAAAACCCTCACACATTTCACTTGTCATCTTCTCAAGTGTAACATGACCAAATCCCCTCCTCTGGGTGGGTCAGCAGCACACTGGGCTTTGTGCTTTTTGACTTATGCTTTAACTTTGCCATTTCCTTTATCCTCTACATGTATCAGTTACAAAGACTTGTGGTTACTTGAGCTTTACTTCAGCTTTCTCTCCATGTGCATGGCTCTCTTCTGCCTTCTGTCTTCAAATACTTGTTTGGTTTGCTTGTTTTCTAGGTCTGCTACACATTTTTCCTGGAACTGGCTTTGGTGATGATCCTGTGAACCTCTACACTGCTTTCCTCCATCAGGCCCCTATTTGCTAGGATCTCTCATCATTCACTTTCTCAGTTAACCATCTCATTTTGATAGAGCACATCTTTCTATAGCTTCTTAAGAATGAGTGCATTGGAGGTGCATTTAAAAATGCCTTTATCATCGTACTCTTCTATTTGATTGGTAGCTATAACACGATATAGAACTTCTAAATTTTTCTATATCTGCTTTGTTTTTGTTTCCTTAAATAGCAAAGGGGATTTTTTTGTTTGTTTTATAATTAATATTCTTTCACATAACAAGTTCAGAGGGAGGCAGTCCTAGAGTTGGTTCAGTCTCCCAATGGTGTCATCAGAACCAATTCCTTCATCTCTGTGCTCCTGCATCTTTATCTTATCAACTGGGGAGGCCTGAGGTTTAAGGTTTTAACCTTTGTAGTATCTATAAAAAAGACAGATAAGGAAAAAATAGTTGATCATAGAGGTTAAATGAGACAGTCTCCACAGAACTTTTTGGAATACTAATCTAGAATTATATTTTCATTCCAGTTTTCCATTTTGTCTGAGAAATGTCATTGATTTTTAATTTTCCACAATTATATTGAAATTTCTATTTGGGGGTTTGAATGTTTAATTTTAAAGAGCTCATTCTTGATATCTGAAAATTTATACATCTTATTTGAAAATTTAACATGTTCTGTTTTTCTGAGGAAATAAATTCATGCTGTCTTAAAGTTTACCTCTGCTTTTGCATTTTCTGTTTCCTTCAGGTTGAAATATTTTGATCACTTGTGAACCCAAAAGAAAATCTAGTATCTTGAAAATAACATACATCTTCCCAAGTAGTCTCCTCCTATCCTATGCTGCCCCTCCAGTTTCTCATACCCAAGGTAGCCATTATCCTAGCTGGGTGCATTGGTGCACACCTGTAATCCCAGTGGTTCAGGAGGCTGAGATAGGAGGATAGCAAGTTCAAAGCCAGCCTCAGCAAAAGCGAGGCCCTAAGCAACTCAGTAAGACCCTGTCTCTAAATAAAATACAAAATAGGGCTGGGGATGTGGCTCAGTGGTTGAGTGCTCCTTAGTTCAATCCCCGTACCCACCCCCAAAAAAGTTTCATGAATGTTCAGCTGTAGGAGATCATGTCAAACAGTTTTATAAAGTATTTGAAATAACTTTCACTTCTACCAATAACATACCCAGGATCCGATAGATCCATATCCTCTTCAGCACTACGTTTTGTCTTACATTTTATTTTTGCCAATTAAGTAAGTGTAAAATGAAAGGTCATGGTGATCCAGAAAGGAATCACTCATTTTTTTAATGGACCAATGAGCCTTTTTTAATTGATTTGTAGAATTTTTTATATATTTTACATAGAGATATTCTTGATTATGCATGTTTTGAATATCTTTTTCCAGTTTCTGACTTTATTTTTCAGTTTTAAGTTTTCCAAAAAATGTGTTGAAGTTCTCATATTCCTATATCTTTTCTCCTTTTCTCTTTGTTCTTATGTTTATACCTTTTTGAATCTTTTATTTTCCCTTTAACATGGATTGGGAAAGATGTGATAACTATGCCTGTGGTCAGTCCACCATTTTTTATAACGTTTATTTATTTTTAGTTGTAGATGGACACAATACCTTTATTTTACTTAATTTTTATGTAGTACTAAGGATTGAACGCAGTGCCTCTCTCACACATACTAAGCAGGTGCTCTACCACTGATGCACAACCACAGCCCAGACCACCATTTTTTTAACCCCAGGCAAACAAATTCTTCTATTCCAAAACAGGCATTGACTGAACGTCTGGATGCTATTCTTCTGGATAAAGCAGAGACTGAACAACAGTGTCTTTCTCTGAAGAAAGAAAATACTAAAATGAAACAAGAAGTTGAGGTAAAACAATATTTAATGTTCTTTTATTTTTTATTAACTTATATAGTGTAGGCATGAATTTTTTAGCTAACTAAACCCTTTAAAAGCATGTAATTGCCAGTTTTGGTGGCATATGTCTATGATCCCAGCCGTTCGAGAGGCTGGGGCAGGAGGATACCAAGTTTAAAGCTAGCCTCAACAATTTAGGGAGGCCCTAAGCAATTTAGCAAGACCTTGTCTCAAAATAAAAAATGGGCTGGGGATGTGGCTATAAGTAGTTAAGTGCACCTGGTTCAATCCCTGGTACAAAAAAAGAAAAGGAAAAAAAAATCTAATCCAGTTTTATGAAAAAAGGAACAAAGATTAAGACAAAAAGAAAAAATAAAGTAAATGCAGTCATTCAGTTAAGCTAAAGCTAACATTTACTTGTTACATCTTCTTTTAATACTTATAATGTCAATAAAAATGAAAATAAGTTCATTTTTTCACACAACTCTAAATACTGTTATGTATTCAGTTCTAGGATATTCAGTATCATATTTCTACTTTCTTGCCTGTTAGGTAATCTACTCAGGTTGAAGTTTTATGCCTTATACAACTTATATGATTTGTCACTTTTTTAAAAGAAAATTAAATTCAGAGATTTACTAGTTGTTAGGTATTACTTTAATAGTTTTAATATTGCTGATCTTAGTTGTTCTACTTAAAGTAGATAGAGCCTAAGGAAAATTGTTGGAATCTCAGTATCATATTTCTCTAGTATATTTCCCTTCATTTACTTTACTCTATTGGCCAGTGTCAATATCTTTCTTCAGGGTACGGGTTTCTTTTATCTTACTTGATTTCTTTGTTTTATTTTCATAACAGAATTCTGTAACTAAGATGGAAGATTTGCACAAGGAAGTGGAACAATCACATAGAAACTATGTGAAAGAAATTGAAGATTTGAAAAATGAATTGATGGTAGTGCATTCCAAACACAGTGAAGATAAAGCTGGCTTACAAGAGAAACTGGAAGAAGCAATGAATAAACAATTAGAGCTCTCAGAACAGCTCAAATTTCACAGTGAATCTGAAGATACTGTTAAAAAATTACAAGAAGAAATTCCGAAAATTAGGTCAGCCTTTGAGGAGCAAATTTCATATCTGCAAAAGCAGTTAGAAGCTACCACTGATGAAAAAAACCAAGAGGTTACTCAATTGCAAAAAGTCATTGAGGAAAATTCTCAGCATTACCAAAAAGATATTAATAGTTTACAAGAAGAACTTTTGCTGTTGAAAGCTACCCACAAAGAAGAAGTAAGGAAATTTTTGTGCCAAATTGAAACATCAACTAAAGAACATGAAACAGAAATAAACAAGTTAAACAAGCTAAATGAAAACTTAGTAAAACAATGGGAGGCAACTGAGAAGAGTAGTCAAGAGAAATGTGAATTGGAAAACTTAAAGAAGTCCACCTCAAATGTTAACCAAGACAATCAAATGTGTTCTATGCTTTTACAAGAAGATACTTTAGTAGAACAAGTAGTAAATGAAAAAGTAAAACAATTAGAAGATTCCTTAAAAGAACTTGAATCTCAACATAGTATCTTAAAAGATGAGGTAACTTATATGAATAATCTTAAATTAAAACTTGAAATGGATGCCCAACATATAAGGGATGAGTTTTTTCATGAACGAGAAGACTTAGAGTTTAAAATTAATGAACTACTATTAGCTAAAGAAGAACAGGGATGTGTAATAGAAAAATTAAAATATGAGCTAGAAGATTTAAATAAACAGTTTTGCTTTACTAAAGAACAACATAACAAAGAAGTGCACAGTCTTAAGGAACAACATCAAAAAGAAATGTTAGAACTAAATGAGACGTTTTTGTCAGGTTCGGAAAAAGAAAAATTAGCATTAATGTTTGAAATACAGGGTCTTAGGGAACAATGTGAAAACCTACAACAAGAAAAGCAAGAAGCAATCTTAAATTATGAGAGTTTGCGAGAAATTATGGAAATTTTACAAACAGAACTGGGGGAGTCTGCTGGGAAAATAAGTCAAGAGTTTGAGTCAATGAAACAACAGCAAGCATCTGATGTTCATGAACTTCAGCAAAAGCTTAGAACCGCATTTAATGAAAAAGATGCTCTTCTTGAAACTGTGAATCGACTCCAGGGAGAAAATGAAAAGTTATTATCTCAACAAGAATTAGTACCAGAACTTGAAAATACCATAAAAAGCCTTCAGGAAAATAATGAATTGTACTTAGTTAGTCTCAGTGAAAGAGATACGATGTTACAAGAATTAGAAACAAAGATAAGTTCTCTTACTGAGGAAAAAGATGATTTTATAAGTAAAATTAAAAATTCCTATGAAGAAGTAGATAGTCTCCATAAAAAATGTAAAAGAGAAGAGAGCTTAGCCATAGAACTAAAGGAAAGAGTTGAGCAAACTGCCCAGTACAACAGTGAACTAGAACAAAGGGTAAATGAGTTAACAGGAAGACTAGATGAGACTTTAAAAGAAAAGGATCAAAATGACCAAAAAATAGAAAAACTTATGGTTCAAATGAAAACCCTCTCTGAAGACCGGGCAACGTTTTCATCTGAAGTAAAGGCTCTTCATGAGGAAAATAATAGACTAAACTCTGAAAACAGCCAGTTGAGTAAGGATTTGGAAGCTCTTCAGTCTCAAAAAGAAGATTTTATCTTAAAAGAACACATTACTGAATTAGAAAAGAAACTTCAGGTCATGGTTGTAGAGCGAGAAAATTTAAATAAACTGTTTGAAAATGAACAAGTCCAGAAGTCATTTGTCAAAACCCAGTTGTATAGTTTTCTGAAACAATTAGGGTCAAAGGTTTTAGAAGAAAATGAAGAAGATGATGTTGGGAATATCCTACAAGCTATAGGTGAATCCTTAACAAAAATAAATGAAGAAAAACACAACTTGATTTTTCAATGTGATGAAAGGGTTTTAGAGTTAGAAAAAGAGATTAAGTGCCTTCAAGAAGAGAATGTTGTTCAGTGTGAAGAACTTAGGTCTTTACTGAGAGACTATGAACAAGAAAAAGTTCTTTTAAGAAAAGAGTTAGAAGAAATCTTGTCAGAAAAAGAGGCACTGCAACTTGATCTTCTAGAAATGAAGAATGCTAATGAAAAAACAAGACTTGAAAATCAGAATCTTTTAATTCAGGTTGAAGAAGTATCTCAAAAATTACATAGCAAAAATGAAACCCATTATGAAAAATCTTGTATAACGGAACATGAAAACCTAACGGCATTACTAGAACAAAAAGAAACTGAACTGCAAGATGTGAGAGCAGAGTTGACATTATTAAAGGTACTAACTATTTGAACTTTATTGACAAATAAATTCTTAGTTCTGGTCATAGACTCTAGAAAATTTTACATTAACATTTTTCCACTTTTAAGTCAGAAGTAAATTTTTTAGCATTTATGCTCAACTGGCAAATTTCTGAAAAATGCTTTAAATATTTTGATGTTATATATCCTGTTTATTATTACATTGATCTTTTTGGAGGGGTGTAATCATTTTAAAACCTTGAACTTATATAAGATTAAATGATTAGGGGTTTAAAATATTTTGGTCAAAAGTATGTAGTCACTAGCAAAACTATAATCATAAAGAAATTTGAGTTACATTCTTATGCATAGTATCTTTTTCAAAGAACACTATTGAGCAAAAAGTAGGCTATTTCACTTTGACTACAATTTTAAGGTTTTCTTTAAAAATTGTGTTGTAAAAGATGATAAACTAGAATCAAAGTAAATGCCATATATATAACATTAGCGTTACCTGGTTTGTCAACACAGATAATCAATTTGCTTTTTTCATCATGGGAAAGTAAATAAATTCTGTATTGTTTTTTGTTTTATTTTCCTGTGTAAAATCTAGGGTTCCATAGAGAAATCATCTTCTATAAATAATGATCAACTCTCTTCAGTAAAAGAGTTGGAAGAAAAAATAGGTAACTATGCTTTTCTATGTTGTCACCATTAGACAAATTCTGGTTAGAATAGATCAGGAAATAAAGTAGCTAATTAATGCATTGTTAAAAACATAATGTAACTATCTTTGCCTTTAACCTCCATTGCCCCCAGCTATCTGTTTGCTTTTCCTTTCAATTGTCACTTTCTGTTTAATCCAACAAAACACTAATATGACACCATTTGTAAATGGTTGCATGATTATTTGGGGGATTTTTCATTGAGCAGATATTATTGAATGTCCACCTGCTCTAGACATTGTTAATAGAAAGGTGAATAACATATAGACAATGTTCTCAAAGAGCTCACTGTCTAGGGAAGCTCTAAGTACCGTAGTTTGAGGTACAAAGATATAATGTTGATAGCATAAGAAGTTGCCTGTTGTAAGTTAAGAAAAATATCAGAGAAAAGCATTTTCAACTAGGTCTTTTTTTTTTTATTATTTTTTTAGTTGTTGATGGACTTTTATTTTCTTTATTTATATGAGGTGCTGAGAATTTAACCCAGTGCCTCATACATGCTAGGCAAGTGCTCTGCCACTGAGCCACAACCCACCCCCTCAACTAGGTCTTAAGATAGGGAAATATGACACAAGAAGAAAGGAAGGGATTGCAGCAAGAAGGAACATGAGGTGTTCATATGTTAACATTTTCAGAGTCAAGGATCAGACCAGGAAGTTCCTGACCATAAACATGCTAGTGTGATGTGCAGAGGAATTGAGACTTTATTCTTATCTTTTTATTCCACATGGTTTACATGGAATAACTCTTTTATTCCCATTTAAAAATGAAGATTTAGAAGTGTTGTATAACATGCTTATGATTCCTTAATTTAATAACCATTTAGATTGGGGTAGCCAGGAAATTGAAAGAGTTTAGAATAACTTCAGTTTTCTATGGTGGGTGACTAGGGCATGGAGGGATGCTCAGTTTTAGACTAACTTTAAATACCAATTCAAATGAAAATGTCAGATAGAATGCTTATGTAAATCTGGAGTTATAGAATGCTTATGTAAATCTGAAGTTAAGGGGAAAGAACTAGGCTAGAGATAAAAATTTGTAATTAAATAATAGGTATTAAAAGCCATGAGTTCAAATCACCCAGCAATATGGAAAAAAGATGAGGACCAGAGATAGACAGTTTCCTATTTTTAAATGCTGAAAACAATGGAAATTGAGAAGGAGCAGCCAGTAAGTTTTAAAAAGCAAACAAACAAACCTGGAACATAAAATTTCTTGCAAGTTAAGACAAGTGCAAGTGAAAAAAGTGGGGAAATGTTATCCATAGCAAGATCTGCTGATGGGTCAAGTAAAATGAGCACTGAAAACTAACCATTAGACTAAACAACGAAGAGGAGTTTCAGGATGTGCTAGTGTCTAAGATTGGCTGCAGTGGATTCAAGAAAAAAATGGAAGAAGAGAATTTGGAGAGCATATGTAGACAATTCTTTGAAGAGTGTTTCTATAAAAGAGGGCAATGAGTTGTTTTTTTAAATCGGAAAAATAGCATGTTTCATCTAATTGCAATCTCTCCCCTGACGTTTGTAACTACCTCACTGTTTGTTCCTGATCTTGATGTCTTGATATTTTTCTTGTTGCATGTTTATAAACTGTTGGGGGGAAATCCACTGGAGAGGGTAAAATTGCTGCTCTAATGCCAGAGTAGGTGAGATGGCATTGCAGTGAAATGCAGAAGTGGAACAGTTGGCCTTTGCTGCACAATGTGGCACAGGTACACACTGATTAATAAGTAAGGACAGGAATTCAGATCATAAGTAAAGATATTCAAAAAGTAAAGTCCTGAGGGGCTGGGGCTGGGGCTGGGGCTCAGCGGTAGCGCACTTGACTGGCATGTGTGTGGCACTGGGTTAGGTTATCAGCACCGCATATAAATAAATAAGATAAAGGTCTATCAACAACTAAATAAAACTATTTAAAAAAAAAAAAAGTCCTGAACCCCAGAGTTCATATAGGAAAAGTAAAGAGCTTAAGGAGAAAGATCAAAATTGGTTAGGTCTAATATATTACATGTTTAGCTGTGAAATTTAGATCCACCAACCAAGATGAGGTCTGTACATAGAAACTTACCACATCTGATACCTTTTCTACTTGGTCCCAATTTGAAGCCAACACCAAAAATCCTAGCATACCTGCATTTCCAGAAAATCCAACACTACAGGAGTCTTAACCTTGCCAAATCCAAGATTATTAAAAAGTGTAGTGTTTTAAGAACTGAAAATTACTTAGATAATGAATGATTAAGCCTTCACTTAATGATAACATTGATGTTTTAGCTACTTTAACTTCAAACTGAAGATTTTGTGTTCCAAAATAAAATCAGTTTCTAGGGTTAAAATGAACAAGTATATTACCAGTGGCTTGGAGGCTAAGGCAGGAGGATCAAGAGTTCAAAGTCAGCCTCAGCAAAAGTGAGGCATTAAGTAACTCAGTGAGGCCCTGTCTCTAAATAAAATACAAAAAAAAAAAAAAAAAAAATAGGCCTGGGGATGTGACTCAGTGGTCGCATGCCCCTGAGTTCAATCCCCAGTACCCCGCCCAGCCACACACACCAAAAAAAAAAAAAAAAAAAAATCAGATAATTTTGATGTTTTTTTCTTGTACTTCACTTATAATCCTTTCATTTTCTGTTTTTAGGAAATCTGGAAAGAGAATCCAAAGAGAAGGAGGAAAAAATAAGTAAGATAAAATTAGTTGCTGTGAAAGCAAAGAAAGAACTCGATTCTAGCAGAAAAGAGGTAAGCCAACTCAAAAAACACAAGATTCAAGAATCTTAGGTTTTTGGAAAATCTAGAGTTTTTAACTCTTAATTTACTGTATATTTTAAATAGACCCAGACTTTGAGGGAAGAACTCGAATCTGTTCGTTCAGAAAAGGATCAGTTGTCTACTTCCATGAGAGATCTCATTCAAGGAGCAGAAAGCTATAAGGTAAAATAGTTATTTTAATAACAAGTTATATTCATAACTAGTAAAAAAAAAAAATGGAAAGATAGGTACAGGGGCACACACATATAGAGCATCACAAGTCTTGTTTTGTTTTGGTTTTTGGTGCTGGGGATTGAACCCATGGCCTTGTGCATGCAAGGCAAGCACTCTACCAACTGAACTATATTCCTAGCCCAAGAACATCACAAGTTTGAGGTCAGCCTTGGCAAGTGAATAAGACCCTGTCTCTAAATAAAAATTAAAAGGCCTGGGTATGAAGCTCAGTTGTAGAATGTTCCTGGGTTTAATCTTCAGTATAACCAAAAATGAAGAAGGAAGAGAGAGAGGGATGGAGGAAGGAAGGAACTGGAAATGTAAAGTTCCTATCTATAAAATAATCATCTTGTATTTTTGTACTTGTTAGTAAATCTTTTTCCCTGGCTTTTTTTTTTTTTTTTTTTTTTTTTTTTTTTTTTTTGTACATTATAGTGTGGTTAGCCTTTAAGTAGTACCTTTATCTATTGTTTTTGAAAGTAAAATTCTGTTTGGGGATTTCTTAATAAAAACCAGTAAGAGAAGGTTGCTGCTGTTGTTACTATGTAATATTGTTCTAACCAAGTTGAATGAATGTGAAACTTAACACAAATTGTAACAAGAAATAGAAGCATTGTTATTTGGAAGTAATATACTTACCTACTTTAATAAAATAAAGCACTATTATAAAAATCAAAAAATAAAATCCAACACAGTTACCAAGTACAATATAAAAGTCATTACATTTCTTCATGTATTTATTTGTTCAGTAAATATTTACATGCCTAGACTGAATTCTAAGCTCTGGACCTGAGGGTGGTCAGCCAAACAGACTACCACCAACCAAATAATCCTGAACTCCTGCCCTCTTAGGACTTAAATTCCAGTGGCAATAATGGGCAAACAGAAAAAAGACATGATACACACTATGTAGCAAAACAAAGGTAAATAGGAAGAAGTGAATGAGCAGTAATCAGTAGAATTTGATAAAAAGAGAAAATCCCTTAGTAGACAAAAGATAAAATTTTGAGAACTTTAATAAGCATTTGGGCACTTAATAAAGAAAACTTCAAAATTTATGTAGGGTAACTGAATATTATTGAAATACTAGTTCTCAAATTGTTTGTAAATTCAAAAACAATTTTATTAAGAATTCTAGGGGGGCTGAGGATGTGGCTCAAGTGGTAGCGCGATCGCCTGGCATGTGTGTGGCCCGGGTTCAATCCTCAGCACCACATACAAACAAAGATGTTGTGTCCGCCGAAAACTGAAAAATAAATATTGAAATTCTCTCTCTCTCTCTCTCAAAAAAAAAAAAAAAAAAAAAAAAAAAAGAAGAAGAAGCTCGGGGTTTTTTTGGAGGGGGGATCATAACAGTTATTCCAAATTTTAAATGGAAAATAAGCTAGCAAGATTAGTTAATTCTTCTGAAAATGTAAAAGGGAAGTGACCTCTACACACTAAATTTTTTTCCATTAAGCTATAGAAATATGGTAGAATTCTAATGTGAGAATGAGATTAACAGAAGAGACAGAGACTTCTATACAACAACAACACATACTTTAATACCAGGCTGTCTTCTAAATGTCTTAGTATGCTTAATTCTCAAAACAACCACAAGAAGTATGTTATTAGCTTCACCAGTTTATAGGTCAGATCTGAGGCATAGAGATTCAAGGTCACAGACTAAAAGTTAGAGACTTCAGGGTCCCAAAACATAGCAGAGCTGGGATATTACCAACTATTCCAGACCTGTTCTTTCACCAACTAAGCTATACTATCTCAGGAAAACTTAAAAATAGAAATCACTGCCAGGCATGGTAGCACAAGCCTGTAATCTCAGCGATTTCAGAGGCAGGAGTATCACAAGTTCAAAGACTTAGTTGGGACCCGAAGCAACTTAGTGAGATCCTGTCTCTAAATAAAAAAAAAAAAAAAAAGGCTGGGGATATGCCTCAGGGGTTAAGCATCTCTGGTTATGTCTCTGTTAACAAAGAAAAAGAAAGAATTGGTAACCAGGCACAGTGGCACAAGCCTATGATCCCAGTCACTTCAGAGGCTGAGGCAGAAAGATCCCAAGTTACAGGCCAAGTTGAGCAACTTAGCAAGACCCTGTCTCAAAATAAAAATAATAAGAACTAGGGATGTAAATTCATCCCCAGTGCCAAAAGAAGGAATTAGAAAGCTATTGAGAGGATTTAATCAATTTTTTATTTTATTGCACACACCAAAATAATTCTGGGTGGATTAGGATTTTTGAAAAGTATTTTTTTTTTAATCTAGAATAAAAGACTTGATCCTTTGACTGACTTCTGTTACAAAAGACTTTTTAAATTTAAAAGCAATTTAAGTAACTTCTATAGATTGGTAAATTGAACTTTATTAAATTAGTATACCTGGTCTTCCTCTGAAGGAAATTATTAGATTAGATTATAAAGCCTCTTAAAATATAAAGGAGCAGGCTGGGATATAGCTTAGTTGGTAGAGTGCTTGCCTTGCATGCACAAGGCCCTGGGTTCAGTCCCCAGCACCAAAAAAAATTATATATATATAATATATATATATATCATGAAAGATGGATAAGCTCATATATAAATTTTAAATTTGGGGTTTTAAGATCTCTTTAAATATTAAGAATATTAATCTTGTCATATTTTTATATGTAAATATTTAACATCTCAAATGGACTTATACATTTTACGTTAGGCTTTATTGATTGTACAATCTGACCTATTGAATGAATAATAATAACTTAAAGTTAAATATTTTTGTCTTTTATTGAAGAATCTTTTATTAGAATATGATAAGCAATCAGAGCAGTTGGATGTGGAAAAAGAACGTGCTAGTAATTTTGAACATCAAGTAGAAGATCTTACTAAACAATTAAGAAATTCAACTTTTCAGGTAATTTTAAATTAAGTAAATTCAGACATGAAAATTTTAATATATTTTAATCTCCAATACTTTTTGCATAAAATTAAAATACAATCAGGAACAGTATTTCTCCCCCCCACCCCGAATCAGGAGATGAATTTAACAAAACAATAACTTATTGCTCTGATCTCAGTCCCACTGGATTTGTTTTGTTCCTGTTGTTTTTCATTTTCATCTTTTACTTGATAGATGCATCTTGTCTTTTATAAATTTTGCCATATAAATATTAACACTGATGGTTTTGAAACTTAACATTGTGTCCTGTGGAATTTATTTTGAAATTTTCATTTTTCACAGTATGCCAATATTCTTATTAATGTACCTTTTCTTCCTCTCTTAAATATATTTTTTGCATGTTTACAAAAATGAATCATTTGTCATTCCAGTGTGAAAAACTAAATTCTGATAATGAAGATCTCCTGGCTCGTATTGAAACACTACAGTCTAATGCCAAGTTATTAGAATTACAGATTTTAGAAGTCCAAAAAGCCAAAGCAATGGTGGACAAAGAATTGGAAACGGAAAAACTTCAGAAGGAACAGAAGATAAAGGTAAAAACAATCCTGTGAGATGATTCACGTATATATAGTGATATTTTTACCAAAATATCATTTGAGGAAACGACTCAATTGAATCTTTAATTAATTGCTTTATGTATGCCAGCTCTAATTCTGAGAATCTAAGATGTGATATTTGCATGTTTATTCTGTAAATATTGAAAGGTCACCAAAGTTTTTGAGTGTTTGTGTATCAGATTTATTTTATAACCCCTAACACACGTACTTTTTTTAATGTTGATGGAATTGGGGGGGCGGTATTTTTAATTTTAGGAACATTCCAGTACTATAAAAGAACTCGAAGAACTTCAGGTACAACTTCAAAAGGAAAAGAAACAGCTTCAGAAAACTATGCAAGAACTAGAGCTGGTTAAAAAGGTAAAATAAAACACCAAGATTGAAAACTGATTTCATGGGCTGGGACTGTGGCTCAGTGGTAGCGCACTTGCCTGGCATGTGTGAGCACCACATATAAATAAATAAAATAAAGATCTATCAACAATTATGAAAAAAAATTTAAATGTTGCTAAAAAGAAAAGAAAACTGATCTCATTGTTCATATTATGAAGCTACTCTGTACATATCAAAAAGAAATATTTTTAAATGTTGTTTATGGTACTAAAATAACCCTCATAAATTGTCAACCCCAATAAATTGGAATTTTAATTCATTTCTCTGTCTTTTCAGAAGAATCTGGGCTTATGAATTATCAGAGTTTGATTTGATATATCATTTTCTATACATGATTGTTATGTGATCTATGAAGATTTAGTTAAAGTCAAAAGAAAAGTACTATAAGAGCCACTTAAAATATTAATATTTCAGCTGGCTGCAGTGGTGCGTACCCATTATCCCAGCATTCAGGAGGAGGATCACGAGTTCAAAGCCAGCCTCAGCAACTTAGCAAGGCACTTAGCAACTCAATGAGACCCTCTCTCTAAATAAAATATTAAAAAGGGGCTGGGGATGTGGCTCAGTGGTTAAGCACCTCTGAGTCCAATCCTCAGTACCAAAAAAATAATAGTAATATTTCATAAATAAGAGTCCCCACAAGACTTGAATTACTAGTTATGGTTAATGAAAGTTTTTTTAATGAAATACAGTATAGCTAAGAAAATTGAGTTAAGCTGTTAAAATATATATATTTGATTTTATGAAATTAGAAACTTAAATATCCAATTCTATTTTCTTCATTACTTTTTACACTATTCTGTATTGTAGAAGAGCATAACAACCTGTTAATTCCTACGGCATCATGTTAGCATTCTAACAAATGAAATTAATAACTGAATCTTTTATAAAATGTGCAGGATGCCCAACAAACTACATTGATGAATATGGAAATAGCCGATTATGAACGTTTGATGAAAGAACTAAATCAAAAGTTAAATAATAAAAATAGCAAGATAGAGGATTTGGAGCAAGAAATAAAAATTCAAAAACAGAAACAAGAAAACCTACAAGAAGAAATGAGTGAGTAAAATGAAATTCACTTTATGTTAAAATTGTTTCATTGTAACAGGTTTGGGGAAGGGGCATTACTGGGTGTGTCTAACATAGTGCTAACCATTGTTTAGGACCAGAAGGAATGTAAAACCATTTGCCATTAAGGTTTTTACAGTCCATGCTGGTGCTTGACTGTGTGTCTTGACAGTGCATGCTAGTGTTTATTCTTAAAGTTTTTGTTATGTGAATAATATGAAGATACAAGTAATCTTTGTCCAAGATTTGCTGATTGTCAACAGATTAGGAAAATTTAAATAGTAATGAAATGCAAAGAAAACAAAAGGAGACTGAAGGTGCAGAGGCAAAGTGGCAGAATGGCAGGGTAGCAAAATGACATGAAGGCCTCTTGCCCAAGCTGCCAGCTTTATTTATATCAATAGGTTACATTAGGTCACTGGCATCATTAGTACATTATTGTTCATTGTGTCATTAGACTGATTACAGAGTTAGCAACATTATGCAGCATATTGTACTATAGTTGCAATGTGCAATGTTAGGAGCTTGTGTCTCTCTCAAGAAAGTCCATTGTTTAAAAGTTACTGTTTTGTGGACAGGGTCAGGCTCAGCAGAGCTTGGTGAAACATTATGATTGTCTTGTAACAAGAGAGTTTATTCCCAGGAGCTGTGTGCCTGAGATGAAGGTCTAGGCTGATAAGACTGTAGCACAGAGCCTTCTCATATAGGGCATTGCTATAACAGCTAGGCATTCCATACCTTTGCACAGAAACTTTCCTAACAGCTAAGCATGCCACAGCCATGAAGTCATCAGAGACCCCAGTCCCAAACACAGAACCCTTACAGTGAAGCATTTCTTTTTAATGTAATTCTATCCATTTTATCCATAATTTTTTTCTAATGTGGGAGTTAACTGAGTATTGAACCCCATAGGCACTCTACCACTGAGCTTTATTCCCAGCCCTTCTTATTTTTTGTTTTGAGACAGAGTCTCAATAAGTTGCCAAGGCTGGCCTCGAACTAGCAGTCTTCTTGTCTTAGAAAAAACTGGTCCACACCTGAGTCCATAAAATATTTTCTGTTGTTAGCATTGAAAACTATGATTTTCCCTTTAGGCATTCTTTAGTTGCATCTCATGAATGAATGTTATATTCATCTTTTAATTCAATTCAGAATTGTCATTTTTGTTTGAAAATAGTTTTGGGTTTATTTATTTGTTTGGTGTTCTTTGTTTTTGGTATCAAGGATTAAACCCAGAGGCATTCAACACTGAGCCACATCCCTGGTCCTTTTTAAAATATTTTATTTAGAGACCCGGTGTCACTGAGCTGCTCAGGGTATTGCTAAGTTGCTGATGCTGGCTTTGAACCCACAATTCTCCTGCCTTAGCCTCCTGAGCTGCAGGGATTACAGGCACATGCCACCATACCCAGTAATAGTCATCTTCTTCTTTAAATTTTTTTTTTTTTTTTAATTTTGAGACAGGACCTCACTTAGTTAATGAGGCTAGTCTCAAACTTTTCTTTTCTTTTTTTTTTAAGTTGTAGTTGGACACAATACGTTTATTGAAGATCGAACCCAGTGCCTCCCATGTGCTAGATGTGCACTCTACCACTGAGCCACAATCCCAGCTCCTATAATAGTTATTTTTTTTTAAGGCCACTGACTCTAATTTTATTTTATTTATTTTTTTTTTAAAGAGAGAGAGAGAGAGAGAGAGAGAGAGAGAATTTTTAAAATATTTATTAATTTAGTTTTCGGCAGACACAACATCTTTGTATGTGGTGCTGAGGATCAAACCCGGTTGCACGCATGCCAGGCGATTGCGGTATCGCTTGAGCCATATCCCTAGCCCCAATAGTTATTTTTTAAAGCAGAAGTCAGCACACTATGGCCCACAGGCCAGCTTCCTGTTTTTATAAATAAAGTTTTATTGAAACAAGCCATGTTAATTTTTTTATAGTGTCTGGCTGTTATTGTGTGTCAACAGCACAGATGAAACAGAGATTAATGGCTGACAATACTATATTATTTATTATTCAACCTCTTAGGAGAAGCTTACCAACTCCTATTTTTTAAAAAAATTAAAATTTAGGAATTTTTTCAGTATTTAGCCACATATTTGCCATTTCTGGTGTTCTTTGTTCCTTTGTGTATATTCAAATTTCATTAGGTATGACTTTCCTTTTGCTGAATAGCTTCTTATATCTTGTAGCCCATAAGCTACTGTCAATTAATTCTTTCAGCTTTGGTTTGTTAGAAAAAGTCTTTACTCTGCCTTCATTTCCAAAAGATGCTTTTGCTGGGTATAGAATTCTATGGTATATTTTTTCCCTTTTTTTGTATCCTGCTTGTGTTTATTCAGCTTCTAGGATGTATAGGGTTTTTATAATTTTTTTTCAAGTTTGGTACATTTTGGCCATTATTTCCTTTTTTTTTTTTTTTTTTTGTCCAAACTACCCCAACCCATCCCCAGGACTCTAATTAGATATTTTAGACCACTTGATATAGTTCCGCAGGTCAGTGATACTCTATTCCCTTTTTTTTTTCCCCCCCCTTCTGTTTGTTTTCTTGCTTGCTTGTTTGATTTTTGTACTTTCTGAACTTCTTTTTGGATAGTTCTATCACTGTGTCTTCAAATTCTCTGATCTATGGTATTTGTTAATCCCATTCAGCAATATGTCTACTTTAGATTTTGCATATTTCATTTCTACAATTTCCATTTTTTAAAATATATTTTCCATTTCTCTCTTCTCTATATGTTTGTTTTCCTTAAATTCTTGAGCATATTTAATAACTATTTTGATGCCCTTTTTTGCTAATTTCACTCTTTCTGGATTTACTTTCTTGTTTATTTTTGTTGATTGATTCATTCATTTTTCTTCCCTCCTTCCTGTAAATAACATTATTCTGCTTCTTTGTAAATAAAAATTTAGATGTGACTTTTTCATTGCTGAATGCTAGATATTTTTGTGTTCATTTAAAAACTTCAACATTCAAGTTATTTGTACTTAAGTTTTGTATTTTTATGAATTATTTCTCATGTCCTTTAGGATGAGTGTAGGTCTGGTTATAGGTCTGGTTCAACCTACCACTAAGGTGGTGCTCATTAAAGTTCTACTGCAAAGTCTCTTCACTCTGGCTGGTAGAGATTCATCTGATTTATATCCCTAAGAGTTGTCCAGATTACAACTCACCATTTATTGTTCTTTCCACAGCAGTTCTTTGCATTTCAGATGACCAGCTCTATTTCAGATTAACATCCCTGCACCAGTCCAGAAACTGTTTCTGTGCAGAGTTAAGACAAGTAACAAGGTTTACCATGTTTGTTTACCTTCTCTCAGGGAATCACAGTCCTGCACTGCTCATTGTCTGAAGTCAGAAAAGTTTTTTTTTTTTATGTATTTTGTTTCATTTCCTAGTTTATGACAGGAAGGGAAGTCTAGACTGTTAACAGTTACTCAGAGCAAGAAGCAGAATTTCCATAAAATAATTTAAGGTGGCTACAAAGATATTACCATACAATAAAATTTTAGATATAAGTGATGAGGGATTAGCATGAAAGAAAACATTGAGATAGATCTCAACAGTTGAGTCAGATAAAAGATTAAAACATAAAGTATACATCTTCTGTGCTTTTGCTAGAGGTCTCCCTTAAATTTGACTTTTAGCATCCTAGAAACCAGAAGAAAGGCAGAAACATCAGTTACAAGGTTTATAGTATCCACAATAATAAATCAAGCTTATGAAGAAACAGCTTTTCCTGGTACCACATCGTGTAAAAAAACATTCTTTTAGATTTTATATGTATTTTTTATTCTGTTTATGAAGGATATGAATACTGAGGTGAAGTATTCAGTTCACTTTCAAAGATGGGGAAGATAGTCTGCTATGTTGGAGTATTTAGATGATAAGAGAATCTGGGAAAAGTTACCAACCTCATGACAGTGAAATCCTTGAATTGCTGGCCTAAGGACTTTTAGCAGAAAAGGAAGCATTAAGATAGTGTTCCAGCCAGGTGCAGTGCTGCATACCTGTAATCCCGGGACCAGAGAGGCTGGGGTGGGGAAATAGGAAGTTCAAGTCCAACTTCAGCAACTTAGGGAGACTCTGTCTCAAAATAAAAAACAAAAAGGGCTGGAGATGTGGCTCAGTTGTAGAGCACATGCTTCGCATGCGTGGGGCACTGAGTTCGATCCTCAGTACCACATAAATAAATAAAACAAAGGTATTGTGACCATCTACAACTAAAAAAAAAATTAATGTAGTTTGTTCACTCTGCCTTATAAATCAAGGTAGGTTCATCCTGATTTCAAACCCTTCATCATGTGGTCCCCTTCTAACTTTTCAGTTTGATTCTCATTATTCGCACAGCTTGTAAAGAAGGCTGTAAGCTTTCTTGAGACATGATGTTTTCCACAAGTGTGTATTTCATCTACTGTGATTCTCTTTTCATGCCTCATTTTCCTCATTTCTTTCATGCCTATCCTCCTAGAACAGGAAGCATTTAAGACTAAAATCCTGATTCTAATCCTACATGCTTCCTGTTCTGTGAAATCTCCCTCAGAGCTTCACATAAAGTGAATATGAACTTTAGACGTGGAGCTATGTAACCTTTTGTTTTTCTTTCTGACTTTTAAATAGTGCTATCTTGCTTATTATAACCCCTAGAGCACTTTGTAAGACTTCATATGTAATTTGGACTTTATAAAATACTTTTCAGAACTGGATAAATATTTGCTAGGAAATAACTGAATTAGGTTTACTACCAAAGTATAGTTAAGACACTCCTGTTCCTGTTTGCCAGGTAATGTAATCTATGTGTGTGAATCTAAGTTTGTACGGTTAATCATTGCTTATATGATTTTTCAACAGTCCAACCACATAGTGTCCATGTAAGTAGTCTAGATCAGGAGTTAAGCACACTTTTTCTGTAAATGACCAAATTGTAAATCTCTGAAGCTTCAGAGACCACAAAGTCACTGTTACATAGTCTTGGTTTATTTTATAACAGACTGCAGCCAGATTTGTCCTGCTCATTGCAGAGGCTCCTTGTGGCCTACACAATTAATCCACTTATTCCTACTTGATATTTGCTCCTTCTTTGCCTCTGTAAGCAGCAAAGTTTCTTCTTTATTATGATTTGATTGGCTCCTTAGTGTGCTCTCTTTTACTGACAGTCCCTCTCACAAAAAACATCTGCAGGCTAGGGTTGTAGTTCAGGGGTAGAGCACTTGCCTCGCACGCATGAAGCACTGGGTTCAATCCTCAGCACCACATAAAAATAAATAAATAAAAGACGAAAAAGATATTGTATCTATCTACAGCTAATTTTTTTTTTTAAAAAAACGTCGAGTTACTATAAGAAAAGCAGATGACCAAGCAGGAATGTGCCTCTAATATGATAGAGTTGTAAATATTCAGACTCTCTTTTGAGGTACTTATTTAAAGTAGATTTCTTATCTTTTAGAGATAGAGCAAATATAGACCTTTATTTTAGAGATATACCCTGAATATTTACAGATGAACAGATTTGCTTTAAAGTAATCCAGAGGAGATTCAGAGAGTAGGTAAGGTATAGGTCAGGGGTTGACAGACTTTTTCCATAAAGAGCTGGATAGTAAATATTTTAGGCTTTATGGGCTGCACAGTCTCTGTGGAGATTACTCAAGTCACTGTCTTAGCACAAATGCAGCCATAGACTGTTTTGAATGAATGAGCCTTGCTGTTCTAATAGAACTGTATTCACAAAAATAGCCTGTGGGTTACACTTTGCTGACTCCTTGTCTGGGTGAGATAAGATTGGGTGTATTGGTAATTGTTCAGTTGGATGATGGTCCATTGGAGTTTACTGTACCTTAGTTACTACTGTCAAGTATGTTTGAAATATATCATAATAAAAAGCTCAAACAAGTTAATACAAAGGTAACTTAATACAAAGAAAAGACTCATCATTGACATATTTATATTCACTCATTAAAAACTATTTCATCTCTTTCTGCTGAAATTATTTCCCGTGATAGCTTCACTACAGTCTTCAGTGCAACAGTATGAAGAAAAAAACACCAAAATCAAGCAGTTACTTGTGAAAACAAAAAAGGAACTAGCAGATTCAAAGCAGGCAGTATGTTAATTTATTCATTTTGCATTTTAATATGTATTCATGGTTTATTAATAATTTTATTTTTTAATTTAACCAAGATTCTCATTCTGTAGGAAACTGATCATTTAATACTTCAAGCATCATTAAAGGGTGAGCTGGAAGCCAGTCAACAGCAAGTGGAAGTCTACAAAGTAAGTTTCCTTGTACTTTTTAAGATTTAAAAAAAAAAAAAAAAAAAAAAAAAAAAAATCCATATTGAAATGAGTTATTTTCTAGGGATTTTATTTATCCTGTAAGGAATTACCTTCTAAGGATATTGAAAAGGATTTCTCAACATTTTGAGGAAGTAGAAGCAGTAAATCAGGTAGTATAAAACCATAGTTCAGGCCAGATTATTTTCATGCATTTGAAGAATATAGTTCATAATAAAATAAATGAAGAACATAGTTCATAATAAAATAAATATAGCCTCAAACCTCATCTGAATCCTCTGAATGATGTTGCATTGACACAAAGCAATTCATGAAATAGTTTCATATATTTGTTTAAAATATATTTGTGTGTGTGGGTGTATAAAATGTTTTGAGGTGTTAAATATGCAATCTGGTATTTGGGGGATTGATTTCTTGATTAATGTTGGTTTAAGAAAAAGTAAATCACCTTAGCATAATAAATAGTCTTTTCATATTGCTTTACTTTTTTAATAATAATAAATTATACCTAAATTTTTTTCACTACTTAATTCTATCATTTATATATACTTATCTCAAAGTTCATGTTTTAAGGAAAATATCTTTAACCAGTGAAGATATGAATCACCAGAGCTAAGCTTAAAACTTTTACCTTTTAGATTCAACTCGCAGAAATAACATCTGAGAAACACAAACTTCATGAGCACCTGAAGACCTCTGCAGAGCAGCACCAACGCACAGTGAGTGCGTACCAGCAGAGAGTGGCTGCACTGCAGGAAGAGAGCCGTGCTGCACAGGTGTGTCCTTCATAACAGAAGCCTCTTCCCAAGGGGATTTTATTAACTGCTAGTGAGCAGTTTACTCAGGGCTGTGATCTCCTTTTCATTGTTTTGCAGTTAAGGGCACTTAACTAAATGAGCTCTTGGTCTGGCTCAGCCTACTCTACCCCAAAGTGCATCCTCACCTTAAGAATCATTTGAATAGCAATTTTTGCTAAAAAGAAAAATGTGAACACATATTGTTTCCATTTAAATCTTGTTGTGTAATTTATGTATGAAAGAAAATCACTTATTTGTAAAACCTTTTTATTTTAAAAGTATTATGAATCTGAGGACTTACAAGTTATAAAATGACATTCTAATAGAGTGTTCATAGGAACCTTTTTGTCTTCAACATACAAAACAATTAGAAATGATACAGTAATTTTATAGAGGTACAGCTCTTATATAAATGATCTTGCAGTAGTGTTGTGGAAATTTACCAATCACTTCAGTGGATGACATAGAATTTAACGTATAAGTAAAAAAAAACTTTATAAAATTACAAAAGCAAATAGTGTATTGCAAAGTTTATGGGTAGTCAATAAATCTAAGAATTTCTTGTTAGACAAAATTATATCCTTGAAAGGCTTTAAAAAAGTGTAAGACCAACAGAAGAGTACTTTTTATGAAGTTAATTGAGGCTAAAATGAATCTTAGCTATTCATTTTCAAAAACAAATTTTCATCTTAGTTTGTTAACCTAGAAGAAAATGGGATCATGTTATTTTTTTGGGGGGGGAATCATGTTATAATAGAAAATGTTTTCTTTTAAATATCATAGGCAGAACAAGCTGCTATAAATTCTGAATTTGAGAGCTACAAAGTCAGAGTTCACAACGTTCTAAAACAACAGAAAAACAAATCTGTGTCTCAGGCTGAAAGTGAAGGAGCTAAACAAGAAAGGTAAAGTCTTTAAAAAAAAACATGAAACACAGGTTCTTCACCAAGTAGGTTGAAAATCGCATTTTGATTTCTTTCAACTATAGAATTTTATATATATTATTACTGTAAGGTCAGGGACCGGTGACCAAAAGCAGGCAGATTAAAAGGCTGCTGAACAAGGCTTTATTGAGTTTTGTTCCCAGGCAAGACCCTCCAGTCCAACAGAGCAGGTCCAGAGGACTCAGCCGGATTGGAATTTTTATTGGGTTTAGGGTAGGAAGGGAGGGCTTGGGACAGGAAAGGGAGGTTTTTAGAGTTCCTTGTCCTACTGGGTTGGTCGGGGGAGCTTGCAGAGATCCAGGATTGGTCAGGAGACCTGGCTGATTGACAGGTGGTTCTGTCGACACCTGATTGGTGGTTCTTTTGCATGTGTTGGTCGCCTGGTCCTTTGTTCCCTTAGCCACCTCAAACCAACCTAACAATTACTAACAAACATTTGGCATCACTTTGACTAAAATTTGATCTTCTCTTAATAGAGGTTGAATGTAGTAGTTCAGTTCATTCCAAGAAACTCATACATGCAATAGAAATTGATTTCAGTTCATGATCCCTTCCTTTTCCCTCCCCCTTTCCCTCTCATCCTCCCTCCCTTTTCTCATTCTCCTTCTCTACTCTACTTGACTTCCTTTTGCTAGTCTATTAATTTATATTTGATTAAGTTTTTGGGGGGAGGTACCAGGGATTGAACTCAGGAGTACTCAACCACTGAGCCACATCCCCAGCCCTATTTTGTATTTTATTTAGAGACAGGGTCTCATTGAATTGCTTAGTGCCTCACTTTTGCTGAAGCTGGCTTTGAACTTGCAATCCTCTTGCCTCAACCTCAGCCCTCTGAGCCACTGGGATTACAGGTGTGCACTACCTCATCTGGCTTGATTGGTTCTTTTTTTTTTTTTTTTTTTTGGTGCTGGGGATTGAAACTTGCCAACTAAGCTATAGCCCTAGCTCTTGATTGGTTCTTTGTATAGTCCTATCTTTCCCTCTTCCTTTCTTTTATTTTACTGTAGCTTCCACATCTGAGACAAAACATTCAACCTTTGAGTTTCTGAGTTTGGCCTGTTTCACTTAACATGATATTCTCCATTTCCATCCATTTATCAGCAAATGCCTAATTTCATTCTTTTTATGGCTCAGTAAAACTCCATTGTGTATATAAACCATAATTTCTTAATCCCATCTACCGAGAGGCATCTGGGTTGATTCCATAGTTAGCTAATATGAATTGTACTGCTGTAAACACTGAGAGATATATTCATATCTCTGCACTATGCTAAGTTTAAAGAGCTTTGGGGAAAATAGCAGAGAGTGGGATAGCTGGGTCACATATGGTGGTTCCATCCCTAGTTTACTGAGGAGTCTCCATACTGTTTTCCAGAGTGGTTGTGCTAGTCTGCATTCCCACCAACAATGCACAAGTGGTTCTTTTTCCCCAGAACTTCACCAGCATGTGGTGTTGACATTCTTGACCATTGCCATTCTGACTAGAAGGAGATGAAATCTTAGTGTAGTTTTGATTTGCATTTTCCTGATTGCTAGAGATGTTAGAACATATATTTTTCATATATTTGTTGGCCATTTGTGTTTCTTCTTTTGAGACGTTTCTATTTAGTTCTTTTGTCTATTTATTGATTGAGTTATTTGTTTTGAGTTTTTATTATGTTAAGTTTTTTGAGTTCTTTGTATATTCTAGATATTAATCTCCTGTAGGGGAGGAGTAGCTGGCAAAGATTTTCTTCCATTCTGTAGGTTCTTTCTTCATGTTCTTAATTCATTTACTTTGCTGTGCAGAAACTTTTTAGTTTGATAGCGTTCCACTTTGTATTATTTATTGCACTTTGGAGGTCTTATTAACAAAGTTGGTGCCTGCACCAATATGATGGAGTATTGACCCTATGTTTTCTTCTAGTTGTAAAGTTTCTGGTCTAATTCCTAAGTCTTTGATCCATTTTGATTTGAGTTTTGTGCAAGGTGAGGGGGTGGGTGTGTAATTTTATGTTTCTACATATTGCTGTATAGTTTTCCGAGCACCGTTTGTTAAAAAAGGTTGCCTTTTCTCCAAGATATAATTTTGATGCCTTAGAAAAAAGTGTCACCATTTTCAAGAGCCATTTTTGAGCATGCCTGAAGATTGGGTTCCAACCATTTGAATGTAAATGTTTTACATTTTTTCTACTTTCTTATACAGTCATTATTTTTTTAAAAAATGAAATGAATAGGACTGGGGTTGTAGCTCACTAATAGAACACTTGCCTTACACATATGAGGCACTGGGTTCAGTCCTCAGCACCACATAAAAATAAATCAATAAAATAAAGGTATTGTGTCCATCTACAAAAAAGAAATCTTTTTTTTAAAGAAATGAATAGAGGGGCTGAGGATGTGGCTCAAGCGGTAGCGTGCTCGCCTGGCATGCATGCGTCCCAGGTTCGATCCTCAGCACCACATACAAACAAAGATGTTGTGTCCGCTGAAAACTAAAAAAAAAAATAAAAAATTAAAATTAAAATTCTCTCTCTCTCTCTCTCTCTCTCTCTCTCTCAAAAAAAAAAAAAAAGAAATGAATAGAATATTGTGTGGATCGTGTCAAAATTATGGATTTTAAATATTTGTTTTCATCTAAATTTTATTCTAACTCTAAAAAGACCTGCTTTTCTTCAGGTCTTGTCTTTCGCTGTAGCTTGGTCTAAATATAGTTCTCATAATGGTTAATATAGAACTATGTAGGTTATTTTTTAACTAATGGCATAATTCATAACATAAATAAGCTATTTTGATGCTATTTAATGTCCTATTCCACTGTATAAATTTTTAAAATTCAGAGACTTCTTATTTGTAAATTTATAGCACCTGAGGTTTAAAATCTAACATCTTTTTTTATTATATCTAATCCTGTTCTTTGAATCCTTACAATAATTATATTTGCTTTAGAATCATTCATAATAATGAGTATAACATGGAAAGATTAAATGATTAAAATATATTGGAAACCACAAAAGGGAGTTTCACTCCTTTCATGTTTTATAACTATTTATTTCTATTTTAGGGAACACATGGAAATGTTAATTGATCAACTGAAAATCAAATTACAAGAAAGCCAAAGTAACTTACAGATTAATGTAGCTGAACTTCAGACATTGCAGTCTGAGCATGATACTCTTCTGGAGAGGCACAACAGGATGCTTCAGGAAACAGTGTCCAAAGAGGCGGAACTTCGAGAAAAGTAAGATTGCTAGTAGCGCTAATGCTATTTGTAGCAGTCAGCAGTGTTTCTTTGTTAGAACTACTAATATGTTGCTCCTTGGAATAACTACAGATTTAAAAATAAGTAGACATTTCTAAAGGCTTAATAACTTTGTTTCATTTACCATAAAGCCTCCCTCTTTGGATTGTTTTTTTATTTGTCATTTTTAGAATATTAGTGTTATTAAAAAGAGTTACTAGTATATAGTTGGTACCACCAAAACCCTGTCTCAAAATTTTTTTAAAAAATATAAAGGTCTGGGGACATAGCTCAGTAGTAAAGTGCCCTTGGGTTCAATTCCCAGTACCACCAAAAAAAGAGGAAGGATTATATATATTATATAGAATATTGCATGGATTATATCAAAATTATAATATGTATATATATATGCATACATGTGTATGTATATATGTGTGTGTGTGTGTGTGTATACTGTTAACACAAAAGACAATGCCTCAGAAGAAAGAAAATGCTACTTTCCACCCCAAGTGTCAAATTATAAGCATTTTTCTTCATTTCCAAAGGAAAACATTTAAACAGCTTCTAACTAAAAAATAAAATGCAGCTCATCTTTGCAACTCTATTTTCAACTTATCATATCTTGTTAATCATTACAATATTTTATTAGACTTCAGGAATATAGTCAGAATAAATAGTTTATTGCAAAGAAGAACTTTTGACCTCCTATAATAGGAAGTTGGTGGTAATATTTGTTGTATCTTAGGGCACTGAGAAAGAGTTCTTCTTTGAGTGTCTTTCCTGAAGGGTTTTAGGGTACTTTACCTGCCAAAATTATGTTTATAGTATATACATCTTGTGCTAACCTGAAAAAGGAAAGGAAGTGATTTCTTGGCTTACACTTTTTTTTTAACATGTAATTTATATGTTAATCACGTAAACCAAAAGTTTCAGAGAAGATCTACCAACATTCTAACTACTATCAGCAGGGTTCCCATTAGATTAGCTTATAAATAATTACATTTACTTGATATTTACATCAGAAATTTTCAGCATTTTTTCTTTACTATAGAAAAGTTATTGCAAAAGCATTGCTAGCCAGGTACAGTGGCACATACCTGTAATCCTAGCGACTCAAGAGGCTGATACAGGAGGATTGCAAATTTGAGGCTAGAGTTGGTAACTTAGTGAAACTCTGTCTCAAAATAACAAATAAAAATATATGGGGGTATAGCTCAGTGGTAAAATACCCCTAAATTCAATCCCCTGAATCTCTAATACCACCACAAAAAAAAAAAAAAAAAATGTGTGTGTGTGTGTGTGTATAAGTGTGTATGTATATATATGTATATAATACACGTGTGTGTGTATGTGTATCCAGTATTGCTAACACAAAGGACAATTAATAATTGATGCTTCTAAAGATTTAATCATCCATTGAATATTTTGAGTAGCTACTATGTATTCTTTTAAATACTAAAAATTGGCCTTCCTCCTTCAAAAATACTTTCTTTGATGGTCTCTGTTATTTAAATGTTTGAATATTTATACTTTTTCTATATGAAATTATAAAAACAGCTCCAGAGGAATGTGTTAATTATGCTAGCCTGTTACATACATTATCCAGAGAGCCCAAGTAATGTAACATCCCAGTAACAAATGGGATAGCAAAGTGAACTTTCACTAGCATTTTCATCCCAATTCCATATGAAAGGGGTTTGCTCATCTAGTTTTCACATGGGTAAATTCAGAAGTGTCATTGATACGCCTGAAAGCTGGAAGCCTTGCCTGGCTCTTAAGTGTTTCTTTATTCTCTTAGAAAGTTGTGACTTCCTAACAATTCTTCCTTAACTTTCTTGTGCCCCTGGTTTCAATCCTAATACCAAAGAAACAAAAAACTCAAAAGGAAAAAATTTTTTAACCAAAACCAAACATATAAAACTTTAAAACTACAAGTAAATCATTAAAAGTAGTTATTCCCAAAGTGTAAGGTCTACTAACTAGTGTCATGCTGATTACATGAAAAAACTGCTAAAAGTTGGCAATTCCTAGAGCTATGGCTGGAGCAATTCCTAGAGCTATGGCTTCTCTCCCTTCCCCCGCCCTTTCCCCTCACAGCCTCGTATATGTGATTTCGTATAACAATGAGGGTTTCCTTCCGTTTCCATGCAATTTCCCTTCTCTCTCCCTTTCCCTCCCATCACTTGTCTCAGTTTAATGTTAATATTTTCCTCATGCTCTTTCCCTCTGTTCAGTTCTTAGTTGCTCTCCTTAAATCAAAGAAGACATTTGGCATTTGTTTTTTAAGGATTGGCTAGTTCACTTAGCATAATCTGCTCTAATGCCATCCATTTCCCTGCAAATTCCATGATTTTGTCATTTTTTAGTGCTGCATAATACTCCATTGTGTATAGATGCCACATTTTTTTTATCCATTCATCTATTGAAGGGCATCTAGGTTGGTTCCACAGTCTGGCTATTGTGAATTGTGCTGCTGTGATCGTTGATGTGGCAGTATCCCTATAGCATGCTCTTTTAAGGTCCTCAGGGAATAGTCCGAGGAGGGCGATAGCTGGGTCAAATGGTGGTTCCATTCCCAGCTTTCCCAGGAATCTCCATACTGTAAAAGCATAATTTTAGGGCTGGGGTTGTGGCTCATTGGTAGATTGCTTGTCTTGCATGCGTGGGGCACTGGGTTCAGTCCTCAGCACCACATAAATAAATAAAATAAAGGCATTGTGCCCATATTCAACTAAAAAAATTATGTCTTTAAAGAAAATATTATTTTAATAAAGATGTTATATAAGCTAGGAAGATGTTGAGGATGATGATAGGCATTTTGGTAATTATGATAGTGTATGTTATACCCTAAATATAGTCCTAATTTGTGATGAACCATTAAGAAATTTCCTTGCCTAAATCACACAACAGAGTCCCTGAACCAAGGCTCTGTATCTGAACTGTAGAACACAAAAAAAGACTTCTAACTAGAGGACAGCTAGTCATCTAGATTTTAACACAGCAGTACATTATAGATGTATAGGCGACAAGTTGGTTCATATATACACTTATTAGATGTCCCCAGGATTCTTTTGCAGAACCCAGTTGAGAAAGGCTGAGTCAATATATGAATTAAGTTCCTTTCACTCTTCAGGTTATGTTCAGTACAATCTGAGAACCTGATGCTGAAGTCCGAACATGCTCAGACGGTAAGTCAGCTAACATCCCAGAACGAGGTCCTCCGCAACAGCTTCAGAGATCAAGTGCGACATTTGCAAGAAGAGCACAGAAAGACAATGGAGACTTTACAGCAGCAGCTCTCTAAAGTGGAAGCTCAACTCTTCCAGCTCAAGAGTGAACCCACCACAAGAAGTATGTATGTACCCATGGAAGTACTAGTTGTTCGTGTTTTTCACATATTGATGTCACTTGAATACACACATTGTTCACAAATTCACAAGAAAGTCAGAATTTACTAGATGGCAACCAGTATCAGTTCTGTGATAAAAATTTTGAATTTCTGCTTACTAAGAACCTTTTTTAACCATTTGAACCCTTCTGGATTATACTTAGAGCAGCCTGTGTTACCTCTTAAAATTCTGATTCTCATGAATTTATTGTCTTCCATGTAAATGAGTATTTCTTTTTCTCTGACTCAAGACATACTTATTGTAATGAGAAATACTCTAACTCTAGTATTCATCACTGGATACTTTATGTTCTCCATTGTAGATCATCAAAATATATCAAATTTTCCTAAAACCATTAAGAGATAGAGCAAGGAGCGAAGCAGCACTGACTCGTAGAATTGTTGGCCAGTACAGTGCTTTCCCTTTCTAATTTTTAATTCATTGGAGTCTTAATTCAGCTATACCCAACATCTTGCATTCCCCCAGGAAGAATTGGGAAATTGTCAACCATCTTAATGCTATGCTTTAGTCATAATTTTATTATGTTTGTTTCACACAGATAATGTTGTCAATGGAACATAGCAGCTACAGGTCACTTGTCAGTGTCAGAAAACAATTTCAGAGACTTTTGACATGTACTAAGAGTCAAAATAGGAAGTAATCAGCCAGGGAAAAATAAGTCTCACAAGAGGTTGTATTCTAGGAATGAACAGTGGAAATAAGCAGTTGGTGAAATATCAGAACCCCAGGAAAATGCTTCAGAAAGGGCAGAGAGCCAACTTAGGGTTGAAAGAACAGTAGAGGCAACTTCATGGGACCAAAAAAAAAAAAAATCCTGCATTAGAATTTGGTCTCTAACAACCATGATACCTTGGATGAAGTCATTAAAGTTCTCTGTACTTCAGATTTCTTAGACTCAATAAAGTAATGTATTTTGAAACTATATTATGAACATGACAGTTCTGTACATTGTTCATTATCAGCATCATCAAGATCGGCTGCCCAGCAGACTGCAGCAGTGTTTTGTGTTAGAAAGAATGCAGTGACGAGAAATACCTAACCCACAAAAATAGGTAGAATTTTTACCAAAATTTAGTAACCGTTTAGCCCTCTCCCATAAATTAATGAACATAAGTAGTACAACATTATGATCTTTGTCTTATCCAACAGTTTATCATAGCTAGATGGTAGCAATTAATAGCTCTGCTCAAATGACTAAAATGTTTAGGCTAGGGATATAGCTCAGTTGTAGAGTGTTTGCCTTACATGTAAAAGCGGCAGTACCACCAAAAAAAAAAAAAAAAAAAAAAATGTCTAAAATGTTTAAAAATTCAGTGACTATTGTTCAGACTTGTTTTAGCACTTCTCTTAAGTTCCTTTGCCATTCCCAGAATCGTTTTATTTTAATAGAGTATCTTTGTTAAAAGCAGAATCCATCAGTTTTGAACAATCTCATACCCTTTAAAAAAATATATATTTAATAGGCCCAGCTTCTTCCCACCAACCTTTGAAGAACCTTCGAGAAAGGAGAAACACAGACTTACCCCTTCTAGATATGCACACTGTAACCCGAGAAGAGGGAGAAGGAATGGAAACAACTGATACCGAGTCTGCATCTTCTGCCAGCACATACACACAGTCTTTAGAGCAGCTTCTTAATTCTCCTGAAACTAAACTTGGTATGTTACACTGTCTAAATATTTCTCTTATTCAATTTTACTATCTTTTGAATTAATATTACTCTAAATTTTACAGCCTTTTGAGCCACTTTCCAATAAAATGCCTTTCAATATTCTGCTACTTATTCAAATGAAAACTTTCCTGCAGTGTGAAACAGATGTCTTTTTAAAATAAAATGCTAGTTCTACCCTACGCTTGAGCCAGAAATATATGATTGAAAGTCCTTTAGTGGTATTAGCAAGTAAATAAACTAATCTCTTACCCTTTGAAAACATTGACAATTTCAGTTTTTCTTCTTGATGAAGTAGTGCTAAATTTGCTCTAGTAAATGTAGTTTTGGTATATTTTGTTCTTATCTGTAATGAATGTTACTATTCATAATTTAGGAGGGAATATATCATCTTTCTGAAGTTTTGAAACCACCTAGAATAAGAGCCATTTGTATCCATGGTCATTGACCATATGGGTGAAAAGTGCAAGTTATGGTTCCCTTAGGTAGAATCAGTAGTTGTGACAAGGAATGATCTGATGTTGTAGTGGCAGACTCCAGAATGAGACTTGGCTTTGTGATTTTTGTCAAAATTACTTGTCAATCCTGAGCCAGATCCCTTATCTATAAAAATTTGCATAATGATACCTCTCCTACCTCATAGAAGATTCTTATGGAGATTCCTGATATAAATGAACTGTAAATGTTAAAGCTTTCCTCATTCATAAGTGAAATAATGTAAGCTCATGGAACATTAATAGATGGAAAGAAGGTGCATACTGAAATCGATAAAATGATTTAGCTTAGTGATAGAGTGCTTGCCAGCATGTGTAATGCCTTGGGTTGAGTCCCCAGCACCACAAAAAAAAAAAAAAAAAAAAAATCCAAAAACACAAGCTCTGACAGAATTTAGAATTAAGGCTCACAGGGCTTGTATTCCTTTTTAAACTATATGCATTACAACACAGATTCTGTCTTATTTGTGTTATTCAGCATGTAACCTTTGCATTGGGGTATGTTGAATGAATGGCAAACAAAGCTGACTTACATAATAGTGCAGAGTTCTTACTTATTTATATACTTTATATATAAATGTTTTTCTTTTTTTTTTTAAGGAGAGAATTTTTTTAATATTCATTTTTCGGTTTTCGGTGGACACAACATCTTTATTTTACGTGGTGTTGAAGATCAAACCCAGCGCCCCGCGCATGCCAGGCAAGCGCGTTACCGCTTGAGCCACCTCCCCAGCCCCTAAATGTTTTTCTTATTTAGAATCTTTATCTTTAATCCCTGGTGTGAAAATTAATTCTTAGAACAACATCTTGCAGAACCTCCTGTATGGCATGCTGAATTTACCAAAGAAGAATTGGTTCAGAAGCTCAGCTCTACCACAAAAAGCGCAGATCACTTAAATGGCCTGCTTCGGGAAACAGAAGCAACCAATGCCATTCTTATGGAGCAAATAAAGGTGAGGTAATAAAAATCTGACCACCATGAAAATGCTCTGCACCAATTTGATTGTCTGACCCTCTACACATACCCAGACATATCTGTAACATCTTAATCATTCCCTATATTAGATTCCTGATGGGAAGAAATATTATTGTTTTTATGTCTACTATATACACTTTTATATATATATATATATATATATATATATATATATATATATATATATATATATATATATATTTTAGTTGTTGATGGACCTTTATTTATTTGTATGTGGTGCTGAGAATCAACCCAGTGCCTCACACATACTAGGCAAGCACACTACCACTGAGCCACAACCCCAGCCCCTATATACACTCTTAATTCCTACTTTTTCTAAGAAATTATAATAGATTTAGAAATTGGAGTGATATTTATAAGTTCCACATATGCTTAAGTAAAACTTAATAAGCATGGGTCCTTCAATTCTAAACAATGGAGCACTTCTAACTCAAATTATTCACCTGATGTTTGTGCACTGAACTTACTTAGCACAGTTGGTAGGCAGAGATAGCAAAGTGGCATAGGAAGTTTTTTCTCTTTAAAGTCAACCTGAAATATCCAGAAATGTTTCAGAGCAGTTAAATATTGCTTAAATGATATATTTCCACCCTGGCTCATTGATAAATCACCTCCAAGAATAAACTCATGGTACTTGTTGAACCGTGTTCAAAACCCAGGTCCTGAACTTTACATGTATATTGTCTTAGTTAACTCTCACAGTCCCTGGAAACGAGGAGAAAAAAACGAAGCTGGTAAATGGTGGGGCAAAATTCTAACTGCTGCGTGAGAAATACATGCTTCTGATTCTGCATGTTGTTGCTCCAGATAGATCTGCCCTGCCTCTGTGTAGGGTCACCACCTATCCTTGTCAGATTATTATTTTTTTTTAAGAGAGAGAGAGAGAGAGAAAATTTTTTAATATTTATTTCCTTTAGTTTTCAGTGGACACAACATCTTTGTTTGTATGTGGTGCTGAGGATCAAACCCGGGCCACACGCATGCCAGGCGAGTGCGCTACCGCTTGAGCCACATCCCCAGCCCAGATTATTATTTTTTTAATGTTGAATTATTTACTTTTACGTGTATATATGATATTCCATTACTAAATACCTCAATATTTACCTACCTAAAACATTTTTTCGTCTATCAAAACATCATTATATCTCACAAATCATTGACTAGCCCAATAAACCTAAGTGACGTATTTAAATGTTGTATTTCCACAGATTTACACTTGCATGATTTCTTGGACTCTCTGATCACTTTTTTAAATGACCCTGGATTTTAGGACAGAGTTAACTGACTTTCTGGACTAACCTAAAATTATAAAATACTGTATAACAAAAACTACAGCTTTGTTTAAACCTAGAAATCATCCTCAAAGATTTTTAATTTCCTACTACCTTTTTTGTATCATTCTTGACCTCATTTTTCTGGTAGTAGTTAAGATGTCTTAAGCTCCTGAATGTTCACATTATCCTGAATTTGACTTTTGTTTTGGTCAAGTGCTGTTCACTGTGAACATAACATCTTACCTGCCTAAGCTCTGTGAGCAAGGCAAGGGCATAAGGTTAGTAGAAGTTGTGAATGTTTACTTCAGTGCCTGTTTTCAAACTTGCTTACCTTCCTCAGCTCATGTTCTACAGAGAGTAGAAGGTGATGAGGGCATCATAGTACTAGCTTATGTCTGCAGTTGTTCATTTTATAGATTTCCCATTAGTCCTCCAGTTTTCAGCCCCCATTTCCAGGATACCCTGTGCTTCCAAGGCAGGAACTTCTCAGTGTTTACACAGGATGCATCCCCTCCTCTAGTTAGTGGTACTTGGGAAGCCACTGGACTGAGTCACTTTGACTCCTTTATCTGCTTCCCATCTTCTTGGAATTTTTTTTATAAATCTCATTTATTCTTTTTTCCTCTCCCAGTGCTTTCTTTATTGTCACATGGAGACAGATGTTCAGGGAAAAGAAAAATGCATGTGTTTAGTCTGCCATATTTGACCAGAAACCGGTAAAACCTATTTTTAACTCATTTCTCTAACAGCTCCTCAAAAGTGAAATAAGAAGATTGGAAAGAAATCAAGAGAGAGAAAAGTCTGTTGCTAACCTGGAGTACTTGAAGAATGTCTTGTTGCAGTTCATTTTCCTGAAACCAGGTAGTGAAAGAGAGAGGCTTCTTCCTGTTATAGATACAATGTTGCAACTCAGCCCAGAAGAAAAGGGAAAACTTGCTACAATTGCTCAAGGTATGTGACAGGAGCCTCCACTTCTGTTTATAACTTACACTAAACATTGGCCTATAGTTAACAATTTATGTGCCTACACATATTTCATGATACTATACTTTTTGAAATTGTAGCTATTAAATTTTGTTCACTTGAATTGATTCTATCATATATGCCTGTGACTAGATTTGAAAAGTTGACATTTTAACATATAGTACATTTATATAATTTTAACACTCAGGAAAATATAATACATTGCTTATTTGATCTTCTCACTCTTTGAGATTAGATTTGTATTCTGGAGTTGAATTCTAGTATTGAGTTGAATATGAATGTGGTTTTGTTTTAGATCATACTTTTTTTTTTTTTTTTTTTTTGTACTGGGGATTGATCCCAGGGGTGCTTAACCACCAAGCCACATCCACAGCCATTTTTTTTTTTAATATTTATTTTTCAATTGTAGTTGGACACAATACCTTTATTTTTATTTATTTATTTATTTTTATGTGGTGCTGAGGATCAAACCCAGGGCCTCGCACGTGCTAGGCAAGCACTCTACTGCTGAGCCACAACTCCAGTCACAGCCATTTTTTTATATATTTTATTTAGAGACAGGATCTCAGTGAGTTGCTTAGAGCCTCACCACTGAGGCTGGCTTTGAACTCACAATCCTCCTGCCTCAGCCTCCCAAACTGCCGGAATTATAGGCATGTGTCACTGTGCCCGGCATACTTTTAAAAAAAAAAAAAAAAAAAACATAATATTGAGCTGTTCCTCTCCTACGTCACCCCCATCCTCTTCCCACCTCCAGACAGTCTAGGAACAGCAGTTATATGGCCCATATCCTGCTGTCCTCTTTCCAGGTGAATGAAGCTATAAAGCTGTCCTGTTGTGGAGTTTAAATTTTCATGTCAATTTGATGGTGTGTTGTATAAACACTTGGAAATGCTTCTCATACAGCTGCTATAGTTCCTGATTTCATACTACATCTTAAGCATCATGATTTTATTTTCGGGTTAGTTTTTTTGTTTTTGTTTGATTTTTTGTTTTTGTTCTCTTTCTTGACATGGAGGTCTAACCGTGTTGCCCAGGCTGGTCTGAAACTCCTGGGCTAAAACAATTTTCTAGCCTCAGCCTCCCAAGTAACTGGGACTATCTGCACACACCACCATGCCTGGCTTAGGGTTAGTGTCTTTTGTTTTTTTTTTTTGTTTGTTTTGTTTTTAGTATTTTTTTAGTTGTAGATGGACACAATACTTTTATTTTATTTATTTATTTATTTTTATGTGGTGCTGAGGATCCAGCCCAATGCTTCATACATGCCAGACGAGTGCTCTACCACTGAGCCACTACCCCAGCCTGGATTTAGTTTTAAAACATCTTTATTTTTGACATTTTCAAGTGTGCAGAGAAATTACAATAATGTATTTTGTAGCTGTCACCCATCCCTAATAATTTTCAACTCGTGGTCAGTCTTTTGGCAGACATAGGAAGCACTAGAGATTTTAAAGCAAATTGCACAATTCAATTCATTTCCCTGAATTCCTCCATCATCTGTACTCAGTTCATTTTCATATACATGATTCCTATAAAAAGATACAAATGTCTTTTTCTTTCTTTTTTTCTTTTTTTTTTTTTTTTCTTTTTTTGTAGTTATAGATCGACAAAATAGCTTTATTTATTTTTATGTGATGCTGAGGATGGAACCCAGGGCCTCACACATTCTAGGCGAGTGCTCTACCACTGAGCCACAACCCCAGCCCAACCCAAATGTCTTTTTAAGTATCAAAAATAGGGCTCATGCATTGCATTTGGTTGGTTTCCTTTGTTTTGTTGTGTTTTGATTTTTCATTGGAGGGATGTATTTTGTTTTTCAAGGGGGTTTGTTTTGTTAGTTTGGTACTGAGGGCTGAACCTAGGGATACTTTACCATTGAGCTACATCTCCAGTTTTTTTTGTTTGTTTGTTTTTTGTTTTGTCTTTTGAAACAGGGTCTCACTACATTGCTGAGGCTGGTCTAGAACTTGCCATCCTCGTACCTCAGCATCCCAAGTAGCTGAAATTAGATTATAGGCGTGTACCTCCGCACCAGGCAGCTTATGTTTTTTTGTATGTTTAGATTTTGTTGTTGTTGTTGTTGCTGTTTTTAGTATACAATAATTCCATGTTCCTAAGGTAAATATGCCATTTATTAATTGAAGAAATTAGTCATTTGTCCTATGGTAGTTCAGTATTCTGAACTTGGTACTTCCAAGGTAGCAATATTTGTTCCAGTATTGTACATAAGTAGGAAGTTGGCTCTCTGATTAGATCCAGATGCAATTGGGTAGGGGCAAAAATATCTTTGAGGTAGCATTGTGTAGTTTCTGAGACATCACGTGACCCAGAATGTATAGATGTAACACTTTCAAATGATTTTCTCATCTGATTCATGCTCTTTAACATGTTTCTCTGTCCCCTGCAAATCCTAACTGGTAAATTTAGAATGGTCCTCAAATTGAGTGAGCAGAAACATCTGGTGCATTTATTAAAACTCAGATGGAAGCTGGATGTGGTGATGCACACCTGTAATCCCAGTGGCTTTAAAGGCTCAGTCAGTAAGATCACAAGTTCAAAGCCAGCCTCAGCAACTTAGCAAGACCCTGTCTCAAGATAAAATATAAAAAAGGCTGGGGATGTGGCTCAGTGGTTAAGTACCCCTGAGTTCAGTTTCTAGTATTTTAAAAAAAAAAAGATGATATTGTATTTTTATTTTTTTATTTTTGGTGCTAGGAATCTAATTGAAGTCCTCACACATGAAGTGCTTTACCACCTAACTACACCTGTAGCCAACATTTTACATTTTAGAAGGTTGATGCTGATAATCTTTCTCTGGAGATCATACTTTCAGAATCCCTGATCCAGAGGCCTGATAAGATTCAGACCTGATTATTTGCAGGAATACTTCACATTTAGTATTAATAGTTTCTTTGAATCTGTTTTCCTACAACACATCTTCCTAGTGATGCAGGAATATTCTGAATACTGATGGTAAACTTTGTTTTGCTAACTACTGAGTATATTACCATAGCCACAAGAGTATTTTTGTCACAATATCCAGAATAAGAATATATCATGTATATTTTTAGTAAGATAGTTATCTTAAATCATAAATTTGCTTTTATATGCCATTCTTTATTTAAAAACTTATTTCTAACTTATTTTCAGAATGACATATGTATTCTTAAATTCAAAGATAGATTTTGTTAGAACACTGATATATTATCAAAATACTTAGCATGAATAACAGTTCCCTTTTAAAAGCCTAGTATGTTTTATGTAATTTAAATGCTATAAAAACCCAAGTGATTCCTATTAAGTTTAAGATGTGTTGATTGAAAGACCTAAAAAAAAATTAACCTAAAAGTTTCCATAACAGTGTTTTTTTTAATAATTATTCATAAAATAAATAGGAGAGTTCTGTAGAAATCTAGAATTCTATTGCGTACTTTTGGAAAATCCTGATTAAACAAATTAAATATTTATATATCATTTATTTTTCTCATCTGTGTGAATAAAAGATAACTTGTTTAAAAAAAAGACTTATAGCCAGGTATAGTGTTATACACCTGCAATCCCAGCAATTTAAGATGCTGAGGCAAGAGGATTGCAAGTTCAAAGCCAGCCTCAGCAACCTTTCGAGGCCCTGAGCAACGTAGTGAGACCCTGTCTCAAAATAAAAAAGACTGGGAATGTGGCTTAGGCTTTTGGATTCAATCCCTCAAGACCTCACACATGAAGTGCAGACTTATAAAAATCAAAAACTGATGGTTTAATAGCAGATATGATTTAAGAGAGAATATATAAACCAGAATACAGTTAGAAGGAATTTTGCAGAATTTACCATGAAGAAGCAAGAAAATAAAATGTAAAAAACGATAGAATGAAAACATTGACCATACGTCTAATAACTTAAGTTCTGTACCTTCCCAGAGACTGGGCAGGATTGGGACCTTCTACATGAAGACTGCCCTGTTCCCTCCCACACCCACTGCTTTTGGCTTAGAATTATAAAAAATGAAGTTCCTCATTGGGAAAATCCTTTAGAAAAAGAAATTGGTAAGGAAGGAGTCCTACACTAATTTTGAGAAAAGTACAGAGTGATCTGGGCTGGGAATATGCTTTGTACTAACCCTGCAGACTTCTGATAAGTCTTCCAGAACAGGAAGGAGAATTTGAGAGAAGCAATTTAGGGTGAAGGGGAATTGAAGAGGAAGTTGTGATTTGGTCAAAGTTGCTGATTTAGTCCTATAATTTTAAGTGAATGCACATAGGCATTTGTGTTTGTATATGTGTGTATCTGGAATAAACAGTTTAAATAAATGACATCATTGTTTTAAAATAATAAAAGTTCTCAAAGGACAAGACAGAAAGAATGGGGCAAAGATAATATGTGAAAGGAATGGCTGACATTTTTTTTTGGCTGATGAAGGATATCCAGCCATGGTTCAGAAACTCCAGTAAAATCTCAAACAGGAAACCCTAAAAAATAAGTAAATAAGACTAAGACAAAGACAAACCTCAAACGCAGCCAGAGAAATAAGACTAATCCTCACCTAAAAAAGAGTAACAAATAGGGTCGGGCCTGATGGTGCACATCAGCTTGGGAAGCGGAGGCAGGAAGATCGCAAGTTCAAAGCTAGCCTCAGCAACAGTGAAGCACTAAGGAATTCAGTGAGATCCTGTCTCTATATAAAATACAAAATATGGCTGGGCATGTGACTTAGTGGTTAAATGCCCCTAAATTCAATACCCAGTACCCAAGACAAAAGAGTAACAAATAGCCAAGTATGGTGCTGCATGCCTGTAATCCCAGCAGCTGCAGGCTGAGGAAGGAGGATTGCAAGTTCAAGTTCAGCTTCAGCAATTTAGAGAGGCTCTATTCAACTTAGCAAGACCCTGTCTCAAAATAAAAAATTAAAAAAGGGTTGGGGATGTGGCTCAGTGGTAAAGGCCCCCTGGATTCAATCCCAAGTACTAAAAAAAAAAAGTAAGCCTCACCATGAACTTCTTATCAGCATTGGTATAATGCAGTCAAAGAAATAACTGCCGACCTTGTAAAAAGCATGTTTCATGGACTTTTTTTCCAAACTGACTTTTAAAAATTTCCCTCACTGGAAATTCTCTAGGATATTCTTTAGGCAAAAGGAAATCTCCCTAGGTAGATCTGAAGTGCAAGAAGGGAAGACACAGAGAAAACTCATAACTGTAGTACAGATAGGGGCCTTCGGCCTGATGGCCCACATATCATTGCCAAGGCCCTAAACTATAGATAATAATCAACACGTGTGGGATATCAGAAAGAGTCTAAGAGCTACTTTTCCTGAACTGAAGGAACTGGACCTTTGGAGCAAAACACAGGTACCTCTTGCTTCCTTCATCATCTTCATAGCAATATTTATCATGTCTGGTTTTGTATAAAGTAGATAGCAAAATTTTCATTTAGGTTGTTACCAATTAGTGGATACTGAAATTAATTTGGTGAATAACACCCAAAATTTTTTTTTTAATAAAAAGAACAGCCTGGTAAGGTGGTACACACTTGTAATCTCAGCAACTCATGAGTGTGAGACAGGAGGAAGTAGAGTTCAAAGCCAACCTCAGCAAAAGTGAGTCACTAAGCAACTCAGTGAGACCCTGTCTCTAAATAAAATACAAAACAGGGCTGGGGATGTGGCTCAGTGATCAGGTGCCACTGAGTTCAATCCCTGGCACCCAAAATAAATGAATAAAAATAAAACAAAAAGAATCATACAGGTACAGTGATGCACACCTATAATTCTAGTGGCTTGGGTAGGTTGAGGCAAGAGATTGCACGTTCGAGAGAACTTGCACGATCAAGGACAGCCTCAGCAATTTAGCAAAACCCCATCTCAAAATAAAAAATAAAAGGGTTGGGGATGTGGCTCAGTGGTTAAGCTCTCCTGAGTTCAATCCATGGTACCATATAAAAAAGCAAATACAATAAAGAATAAGACAAACATAAGAATACATTGAATCTAGTAAAGGTAAGAATTATTTCTTGAGCCAAGCACAGCAGCAGTGTACACCTGTAATCCCAGCTACTCAGGAGGCTGAGGCAAAAGGATTGCAAATACAAGGCCAACTTAGACCCTGTCTCAAAATAAAGGACTGGTAGGTTGCTTTCCTAGCATTAGTGAGGCCCTGGGTTCAATCCCCAGTACCAGAGGGAAAAAAATAAGCATTATTTCTTGAAATTCTAGGTATGTACATGAGTTTTGGTGTCTCTCTGCCTATATCAGTTCCTGCTATAAAATTTAGTTTTTCTCACTGTATGGTAAGGTCAAAAATATTTGCAAAACATCAGTTTAGGAAGAGAATAAAAAGTAACATCAAACTCCTTGTGATAAACACTCATTACAAATCCAACTTAAACCCCAAGCAGGTATCATGAACTGCTCAGGATAGTCTGTGACATTTCTGTGTATGATAAATCAACATAGAGTATAATTATGTAGTAGTCCCTACATAAGTAGCATCAAATAGATACTGCTAAGAAGTATAGGCTGCTCTTCTGCTTACACCACAAATGTTAACTCACACTACCCCCTCTCTGTTAGAGCTCAGCACAGTTTGGAAATTTTCTCTTTTCTACTTGAGATAGAACTTAATGATAAGCAGCTTTGCTCCCCAAATAAGTTAGCGATACAGTACTACTCTGTGCAGAATCAGAGTCTCAGTTTTGCTGTTCAAGCTACAACTAAAAGTTGTTTCTCTACATTTTCTTTACTCTTCAATTAGATTACAATTTACAGATCTCTATATTGTTACTTAGTACAGCGTATATTCGCCAAGGTCCAGTAATATTTAAAAGTAAATAAAGAGGGAAATGGCTATCAACACAACAGGAAAACAGGCCAAGATTGTCAAATTATCTGCAAACTGGCAGGAAGAGCATGCATACTCATCTGATTTGATTTGCAGAGAATAAAAAACTTATCAGAAGAAAACAGATGCTCAGAGCAGGAGCAAATGCATCCTATCTTTGACCAGCTTTTTTCCCAGTTCTTTTTATTGAGGGAGAAAAATGACTGCCAGGAATATTATCTAATCAGGGCAGGCCCTACTAGAAGTGAGCACACAGCTGAATTTTATTGTGTCACAAGACTTGTACTTCGAGTATACCATTCAGCCCAGATGAACATCCAACAGTCTGCATTTCAGTTTGGGGAAATGTTTCCAATCTTCTGACTCATTATTCTTGGGAGCAAGTGGGTCTCAGAAAATATAATTAGTACACAGTTGTTCATCCCCTAATAATATCTATTCTTCCAGCTTTCTTTTTTTAAATATCTCTTTAATTGTAGATGGACACAATATTTTATTTGTTTTTATTTTTATGTGGTGCCAGGAATCAAACCCAGTGCCTCACACATGCTAGGCAAGTGTTCTATCCTGAGCCACAACCCTGGCCCTCTTTCAGCTTTAAGTTATTCTCCATGCTGATTGCAGAAAACAGACTTCTAGAAAGTCCTTACCTTCATTATTCCCTCTTCTAGAAATTTTCTCTTTTATGTAATCCTGTCTTGATGGTCAGAAGGCTGACCTAGTGAGTTTATTTTGAAGCAGTAATACAGCAAGATGGATAGGTTACAAGAGAGTGTGACTTCTGTCTTACTAGAAGACTCTCTCTACTTGTATATTTCAATAAAGCGACCTGCCATAGTGGAGAGGCCCATGTGGCAAGGAACTGAGTCCATCAGTCCACCAGCCTCAAGGAACAAATTCTGCCAACTGTCACATGAATTTGGAAGCAAATCCTCCAGTTCAGCCTTCAGTGAGAACCCAGCCTGGCCAACATCTTGAACTGCAGCCCTTGAGAGACCCTGAAACAGAGCCATTTCTGATCTCCTGACCCACAGAAACTGCGGGATAACAAATGTGTATTGTTTAAAACCACCAAGGTTGTAGTGATTTGTTACACGGAAGTTCATAGGTAATACTATTAGAGTAAAAGCAGACTATAGCAGAAAAGGAAAGGAAATAGCTTGTCAACCACAGAAAGAGTTCTTCCATTTAAAATTTTGATGATGCTTTTCTCCATGAGATCCAACTATTGTATATATCTGTATGAAAACACAGGTGACTGGAAAGGGTACACACTAAATGCAATAACATTTACCTCTAGGGATGGGAGGAAGAAGGGAAAGGATGTGATGGAAAGGAGTGTTCACTTTTTTCCAAGGTTATGAAAATATAGATCATATGACATGTTAATGTACAAATTATGTTACAAAGAAAAAAGCAAGAGAGACTCTGAAATTTTCTTGGAAGCCTAGAATTTTTCTGGACTTTAAGCTAGCATCATGTTAATCATAAAAAGGCAAAAAGAATAACTGGAACTCTCAGCAGTACAAAATGTTGCAGCCAGGGCTGAGGTTGTGGCTCAGAGGTAGAGTACTTGCCTAGTATATGTGAGACACTGAGTTGGATCCTCAATTTTTACAGCTAGATTTTATAAATAAATAAAATAAAGGTCCATTGACAACTAAAAAATATTTTTTTAAAAAAATGTTACAATACTTTGGGGAAAGTTTGATACTTCCAACATGTACTCTGTATATATAAAAATATGCAGAAGGGCTGGGATTGTGGCTCAGTGGTAGAGTGCTTGCCTAGCATGAAAGAGGCACTGGGTTCAATCCTCAGCACCAGATGAAAACGAATAAATAAAGGTATTGTATCCATCTACAACTTTAAAAAAAAATGCAGAAAATAGCAGGGTATGGGGGCATACACCTGTAATCCCAGCAACTCCAGAGGCTGAGGCAGGAGGAGTGCAGTTTTTAGATCAGGCTCAGCAATTTAGTGAGGCCCTAAGCAACTGGCAAGATCCTGTCTCAAAAATGAGGCGGGGGAAAAAAAAGCTGGGGACTTAGCTCAGTGGTAAACCTTCCCTGGTTCTATTCCCAGTATTTAAAAAAAAAAAAAAAAAAAAAGACCATATGTTGCCAAGAAGATCCAGGGAGAACTCTGAGTAGGAGGGAATGTGCCATCTCTTGGGGTGGTGGTACATGACTGTATGAAACTATATGCATTTATCACGACTCAGTGCAATGCACCAAGAAGGGCGAATTTCACTGTAAGTAAATAAACGTGATTTTTAAATGGTTAAAATGCTGTTTAGGGTTTAGCTTTGTGGTTTACCATAATTCTATTGGTTTTCGACTCCAAGTTAAGTTATGTAAAGGTTTCTGTTTAAAAGAATATAAAGAAATTTCTCTTGTCAACATTACTTAGTTGTGCTAGGAACTTTATTATGAAGTTGTCTGATAGAAGAAGACATATACTGAATATCCAAGAACAGACATTGATTCATAACATTAAAGTATCATGTGCAGAGATGCTGTTTCAGAATAAGTGGTTGCATTTCTTATGTATTGGTGATATTGTTTATTTGTAGAGAATCATTTTTGTGTAATTTTTACAGCTAGATTTTTAAGAAATTAATGCACTTGAGGTGTTAAATTCTAGATTACATGTCACTGTTTCAAAATTAAAATATAAAACATAAAAGTAGCATTAACTTGATTCAACCTAGGAAATCCAATTTCATGTTCTTAAGAAATTAGAATAGTAACAAATGTGTCTTTTAGTTGCCATATAATCAGAGAGTGATTCTAGAATATAGATTTCATATTGAGAAAAAATTAATACTTTTTTTTTTTAACCCTCCACAGGTGAGGAAGAAAGTGCTTCCCGTTCTTCTGGATGGGCATCCTATCTGCATAGTTGGTCTGGACTTCGATAGGTTGATGAAAAGAAGATTCTTTATTAACCAAATAGAATCCATTTTGGAAAAAAAAATATGGTCATTTATATCACTGTTATTTTTCTGTTAAAAAGTATGTATATATATGTTTGCATCCTCCTATATCTGTACATAAATATAACAGATGTATATAAAGAGTCTCAGCTTGGAATAAAAGTAGAACTTGAAGTGTTGACACCAGTCCACGGCCTTGTAGCTCAACACCACAGACAGTGCAGTTTCTGTGATCTGCCTTGCATGACCCCGGAATGAAACAAAGGATGGAGTCACTCCCCTCTCTGAAATCTCAGGACCTGCCCGATTCTAGGCAGTACTGTGAATTTTGAAGTTAAACTAAATTTTGGTACCATACCAACTGGAATATAAGCTCTTAAAATAATGTTTCAAGACTGTTTTTTGCAAGATCAGATTTGCAGATAAGTTGTTATTAATAAGTTGCTGAGAAAATTTGGCGATTACAATATGAAGGAAAATGCTTTATTGTTGATTTTTGTTTGTTAAAGGATTGTGAAGTAAATATTCTTCAGTTAATTATGAGGTTAAGTTAAATTGCAATTTAGTTGTTTGCTTAAAGATTAACTGTTCTTTTTTTTTTTTTCTCTCCAAAGTATATTATCTCAAACTTGTTATGTTGTCAGAGCGCTAGTTTACTGGCTGATGTAACACTGACTATGAATACATGGGACCACCACTTTAGCAGGGGTTGATTTGGTCATATGTCTCTAGGTTCTTGTTATGGTACCACTACTTGCAAGTCATGAGTCTGTTTTGAGAATTCTCTCCATCTCCCCAAATAAGAACTTCTCAGAATAACAACTGCATTACTTAGAATTGAATCTAAACCTGAAACTGGTGCTTCTAGTGTTTGAGTGTTGTGCCCTCAGCATTCCATCCCATGGGATTTTAGAAAGACGACTTGTAGATCAGTGCTGTGTCTTCACAGTTCTGGTGAATAACCCTCGATGTTGGTGTTACTTACCTTTGATGCCTCTGAATATATTTTATTGACTAGATCAAAATTGTGTTCTTAAATCAAAATTTGAGAATTCTATTTTTAATATTTATTTGTTAATAAATCACTACACAGTATGCTCTCTCAAGTTCTTAAGTCTTACAATTTATATTCTTAATGTTCAGGCTCAGCTAGAGAACTGACTTTGTACTTCAATTACTGGGAACATTGCTTTCCAACTTAGATTAACTGAAATTTGCTGCTGACATGTTGAGTTTGTTCTTTAAAAAATATTTCTTTTCTCCCATCTTAGAAGAACAGACCTAACTAGTGAATGTATTAAAGAAAATTCATCTATTTAAGAGTTGACTTTAAAAGTTTAGTTTTTTTTTACTTTATAAAACTGTGAATATGAGTATGCCAGCAGCATACAATGTAAACTGTATTACTTAAATAAATTTCACTTTCTCTTTGAGCCTAGGCCTTTTGAAATCTATCTAAACTTGTCTTGAAATATAGTCTATGCTTATGATTATAACAGAAACATCTTTTTGCATGATAAAAATTACTTTGATTACAAAAGGCATATTCTTTGGTTTCAGCAATGAGGAAATGTAATGATTATTTTAATATCTATTAAATATTTAACTATATTATATTTTTATGCCTACTCTTCTTCTGTTAGCCACTGACTCTTTTAGGTTTTAAATTGCCTTATGAGTTTGAAATGCAAACTCCTTCATGACGGTCTTACACAGTTGGGACCTACTGGGTGCTTAAGAGAACATAGACCAAGCCACTGCAGTGGTGCACACCTGTAGTCCCAGCTGCTTGGGAGGCTCCCTTGAGCCCAGGAGTTCCAGCATGGTCTCATTGAGACCACCCACCCTACCTAGTCCAACACAAAGAATGTAGACCAACACTTTGGCATGTACCAGGTTGACCCTGATGCCCACTCTATCTGACACTCGGCCTTGGCCTTCCTTTGAATAAGACAGACATTGATTCTACCAGAGGCAGGTGCCCGTCTGGTCTGCAGCTGAAGGAGGGACTTGAATGAAGGGCTTTGTTCAGGCCCTTTGGGAATTTGAACTGGGAAATGGGCAGGCACTGAGAAAGTGAAAGAGAAAAGCAGGAGATGCCACAACACAGGGGAAAAGGTGACCTGGAAAGGAGTAGACATGGCAGCAATGCCGCGTAGTTCAGGAGTGAGGGATTGAGTTAATCAGTAAAGTAATATGATGCTTGCATTATTCCCTGAGACAACTTACTTTTCAAGACTATCCCTGCCCAGACCTGGGACTGGAATCCACATTTCCAGACTAAGTCCAGTGTTGTGACTAATGCTGGACTTGGTCCACAGCTGTCTTCAAAATGTCTTTGGAAACATTTTTAGGCCCCTAAACTTTAAGCCAAAATACGTTTATACTACCAAAATGAATTTATTAAAGGAGACTTTTTAAATGGTTGGCATCCTGTTTTGCCTAGAACAGTGTGGCTTTGCACCAATTGTTCTTACATAATATTAGTAACACTAACTCTCATTCTCAGAAGAGGGCCAGCTTGGAAGGGAAGTGTCAATGCCACCCTGCAGTACAGGAAGCAGAGATGGTAGAATGGGAACTGATAAGACCAGCTCTAATGTAACTCCCCCACCTGTACATGCTCCACCTGGACCACCTGCTAGAAATGAAGCCAGAGCACCTTTTGAATCAATCTACATGTTCCTCTAGTACGAAAGATAAGATTGTCTCCACAATCACCTTGTGGTGATCCTGTGAGGAGTCATGAATACAAAGAGTGAATATAGCATGCATACATAATGAGCTCAGATCCACCACTCACCTCTAAAAGTTATAAAATACTGCCAGGCACAGTGGTGCACACCTATTATCCCAGCAACTCAGGAGACTGAAACAGGAGGATTGCAAGTTCCAAGCTAGCCTCAACAACTTAGGCCTTATGCAATTTAGCAAGACCCCATCTCAAGCTGATCATGTGGCTCAGTGGTAGAGCAATTGCCTAGCATGTGAGAGGCACTGGGTTCGGTTCTCAGCCAACACATACAAATAAATGAATAAAATAAAGGTCCATCAACACCTAAAAAAAATTTTTTTAAATAAAAATTAAAAGGGCTGAGAATGTAGCTCAGTGGTAAAGTGCCCCTGGGTTAAATCCTCAGTGCCAAAAAAATTAAAATACCAACCCCTTCAAAATTCCCTGTGTTCACCTCCCAAGATCAAAAGCCCCTCAAGGTTCCTATATGTAAATAATTTCCTGAACTTCATACAAGTCATTTCTGTTTTATATGAATTATGTTTCCTTGTTTTATAGCTTTATAAAATTTGAATTATTCTCCACATTTTCTTCTGACTTACTTTCTAATTCAACATTACATAAGATAATTAATATTGATGCATATAGCCATACTTGTTTGTTTTCATGGCTATCTAGTATTCCATTTTATTAATATTTCACAATTTATTCCATCTATCAATAGCTATTTCAGTTGTTTCTACTTTTGTATTCTTTATAAATGATGTTGCCATGAACTTTATTCAGCATTTTTCACAGAACTTAGGTACAGGAGTTTGGCATATATGGACAATGGAAATGCTCTATGATAGGGTATACATGTATTGAATTCCACTAGTTAATGCCAAATGAGTTGATGGTATCAATGTGGTTTTTTTAATATTTATTTTTTAGTTTAAGGTGGGCACAATATCTTTATTTTACATTTATGTGGTGCTGAGGATCAAACCCAGTGCCTGGTGCATGCTAGGCAAGCACTCTGCCACTGAGCCACAACCCCAGCCCCTCCATGTGTTTTTGTTGTTGTTGTTGTTGTTTGTTTTTTAAAGAGAGAGGGAGAGAGATTTTTTTTTTAATATTTATTTTTTAGTCTCGGCGTACACAACATCTTTGTTTGTATGTGGTGCTGAGGATCGAACCCGGGCTGCAAGCATGCCAGGCGAGCGAGCTGAGCGCGCTACCGCTTGAGCCACATCCCCAGCCCCTGCATGTGTTTTTTGATTGAGAGTTCCTATTGCTCTACATTCTCATCAACTGATATCAGATTTTTAATTCTTGTCAGTCTATTCTGCTGGGTGGAATCTTATTGTGGTTTTAATTTATAATTTTCTTATACTTTTAAATTATATCCTTCTAATTCCTAATGAGCACCTTTTCTTATTAACCATTTTATTTCCTATTCCAAGAAATTTCAGTTTCATGTATTCCATGGACTATTTCTATATTGGTTGTTTGTCTTTTAAACCTGGTTCATGAGAACTGCAAATATTTTTTTTTTTCCATTTGTAACCTATCTTTTCACTTTTTTGAGTTTTTTGATGAACAAATGTTCTTTTGCAGGGATGGGTGCCAGGAATGAAACCAAAGGCAATTAACCACTGAGTTACATCCTCAGCCCTTTTTATTTTGTAAATAAGGTCTCACTAAGTTGCTCAGGGCCTTGCTAACTTGCTGAGGCTGGTCTCCAGCCTGCAATTCTCCTGCCTTAGGCTCCCAAGTTGCTGGAATTGCAGGCATATGCCACCACGCTTGACTCAAATATAGTTTGTTTTTTTTTTTTTAAGAGAGAGAATTTTAATATTTATTTATTTATTTTAGTTTTCGGCAGACAACATCTTTGTTTGTATGTGGTGCTGAGGATCGAACTTGGGCCGCACGCATGCCAGGCGAGCGCGCTACCGCTTGAGCCACATCCCCAGCCCTCAAATATAGTTTTGATTTTTTGTTTTCCCAATTGCTAGAGATGTTGAACATTTTTTCATATGTTTATTGGCCATTTATATTTTTCCCATTTTTTAATTGGATTTGGTTTTTGTTTTGTTTTGTTTCAGCTCTTTATATATTCTGGATATTAGTACCCTGTCTGAGGAGAAGGTGGCAAAGATCTCCCCATTCTGTGGGCTCTCTCTTCATGTTCTTGTTCCTTTGCTGTGTAGAAGCTTTTTAATTTATTCGCACTTATTGATTCTTGATTTTATTTCTTTCTCTTCAGGAGTCTTTTTTTTTTTTAAAGCAAGATTTTTTTTTTTTTTTTTTTTTTAAAGAGAGAGAATTTTTAATATTTATTTATTTAGTTAGTTAGTTATCGGCGGACACAACATCTTTGTTTGTATGTGGTGCTGAGGATCCAACCCGGCCACACGCATGCCAGGCGAGCGCGCTACCACTTGAGCCACATCCCCAGCCCCTCTTCAGGAGTCTTAAGGAAATCAGTGCCGGTATAATATGTCGATGTGGTGAACCTACATTTTCTTCTAGAAGTCACAGAGTTTTTAGTCTAATTCTTAGGTCTTTGATCCACTCTGAGTTGAATTTTGTGCAGGGTGAGAAGTAGGGATGAAATTTCAGTTTTCCCAGCACCATTTGTTTAAAAGGCCATCTTTTCTTTAATGTATGTTTTTGGCACCTCTGTCAAAGATCAGATGACAATCTTTGTGAATTCGTGTATCTTTTATTCAGTTAGTCTTGGTGACTTCAGTTAGTCTCAGCTAGTTTTGGTACCAGTGCCAGGCTGTTTGTTTTAATAATTTTTAATTGTTGATGGACCTTTATTTTATTCATTTATTTATATACAGTGCTGAGAATCAAACCCAGTGTCTCACACATGTGAGGCCAGTGCTCCACCACTGAGGCACAACCCCCGCCCATACTATAGCTCTGTAGTACAATTTTAGGTCCAGTATTAAGAATATCAGATAAGGGCTGGGGATGTGGCTCAAGCGGTAGCGCGTTTGCTTGGCATGCATGCGGCCGGGGTTCGATCCTCAGCACCACGTACAAACAAAGATGTTGTGTCCGCCGAAAACTAAAAAAAAATAAATAAATATTAAAACTCACTCTCTTTCTTTAAAAAAAAAAAAAGAATATCAGATAAATCAGAAAGGAACATAAAACCCTATTTTAAAAAGGGGGTCTAAGAGGGCTGGGGTTGTGGCTCAACAGTAGAGCACTGGCCTAGGATGTGTGAGGCCTTGGGCCTGATCCTCAGCATCACATAAAAATAAATAAATAAAGCAAAGGTGTAGTGTACAACTACAACTTAAAAATATTCTTTGTTAAAAAAGGGGGGTCTAAGGGAAATTCTGCATCCTAAATGTCTCCCTCTCTCACTCATCCCAAGCTGCATTTACCCTACATCATCCTTACTCCTGCTCTTCTCAGAACCTTCCTAGCTGGCCCTATTACTCTGACCACAGGATTGCTTCCTTAAGAAACAGTTCTAGGGGCTGGGGTTGTGGCTCAGCGGTAGAGCACTTGCCTCACATGTGTGAGGCATTGCGTTCCATCCTGAGCACCACATAAAAAATCAATAAACAAAATAAAGGTATTGTGTCCATCTACAACTAAATTTTTTAAAATTTTTTTAAAAAAAGAAACTTCTAAAGAAAATGCCAAGAAGCCAGGCATGATGACGCATGCCTGTAACCCAAGTGGCTTGGGAGGCTAAGGCCTCCCAAGTTCAAAGCCAGCCTCAGCAAAAGTGAGGTGCTAAGCAACTCAGTGAGACCCTGTCTTTAAATAAAATACAAAATAGGGCTGGGGATGTGGCTCAGTGGTCGAGTGCCCCTGAGTTCAATCCCTGGTACCAAAAAGAAAGAAAACACCAAGAGACACTGACATTTGGAAATTCCCTAATGAAGAGATGTTAGTTGCCATTATCCAATAGTAAAGTGCTTTTCAAGAAACCCTCCCACCATTCCAAAATTGACAGCTCTCTTAAGTAAGAGCTTTTTTTTTAATTGATTTTTTTTAAAAAAATGACAACGGAATGCATTACAATTTTTATTACACATATACAGCACAATTTTTCATATCTCTGGTTGTATATAAAGTATGTTGACACTAGTTGGTGTCTTCATACATGTACCTTGGGTAATAATGTCCATCACATTCCACCATCCTTGCTACTCCCCTGCCCTTTCCCTATCCCTCCCACCCCTCTGCCCTATCTAGAATTCATCTATTCCTCCCATGTTCCCCCTCTTCTACCCCACTATGAGTCAGCCTCCTTCATCAGAGAAAACATTTAGGCCTTTTTTTTCTTGGGATTGGCTAACTTTACTTAGTATTATCTTCTCCAGTGCCATCCATTTACCTGCAAATGCCAGGATTTTATTCTCTTTTATTGCTGAGTAATATTCCATTGTGTATATATGCCACATGTTTTTATCCATTCATCCACTGAAGGGCATCTTTCTGCTGCTATAAACATTGATGTGGCTGTGTCCCTGTAGGATGCTGTTTTTAAGTCTTTTGGGTATAGTCCAAGGAGAGGGATAGCTGGGTCAAATGGTGGTTCATTCCCAGATTTCCAAGGAATCTCTATACTGCTTTTCTTATTGGCTACACCAATTTGCAGTCCCACCAGCAATGTATGAGTGTGCCTTTTCCCCACATCCTCGCCAACACTTATTGTTGTTTGTCTTCATAATAGCTGCCATTCTGACTACAGTGAGATGAAATCTTAAAGTAGTTTTGATTTTCATTTCTCTAATGGCTAGGGATAATGAATATTTTTTCATATATTTGTTGATTGATTGTATATCCTCTTCTGAGAAATGTCTGTTCATGTCCTTGGCCCATTTGTTGATTGGGTTATTTGTTTGTTTGTTTGTTTGTTTGTTTGTTTTGGGGGGTTGGGGGTTGTTACTTAGCTTTTTGAGTTCTTTATATACCCTAGAGATTAGTGCTCTATCTGATGTGTGCAGGGTAAAAATTAGCTCCCAAGATGTAGGTTCTCTGTTCACCTCACAGATTATTTCTTTTGCTGAGAAGAAACATTTTAGTTTGATTCCATCCCATTTATTGATTGGGGCAGCGCTCAGATCTGATCTCCATCTGGCCAGGTACCAGGTATCCAACTCCCCCGCCCCCCAGTGGCGATAACTTGGCACAGTGACCACCCAACACAAAAACAGCTCTCAGGTGGGCAGGTGTGCAGTGCGACCAGGGCACCACCCACCTGGTGTGAGCCCGGTGTGAGAGGTCCCGGAGGCGGGAACTGTTAAGTAGGATTCTTAAGTAGGAAGATCAGCTAATCAAATATTTGAGGCAAGCCTTCCAAAAACAGAAGATCTCAAGATACAAAAGAAAATATAAAAAGGTAATATTCTTAGAGAGCTAAGAGAATGTTTCATCCATGAAATAAGATCAGCGTGTTAATGAATATGAGCAATCAAAACACAGAATGAACTCCTGAAAACTAAATTGCAATAGCAAAAATACATGATGAGAAAGAGGTGGACAAATGTAAACTATTAAAGCAGAAAGACATCCTAATCCAGGAAGCCCAGAATTTAATAGGAGTCCCTGAAAATCAATGTAAACAAGAAGGAATTTCTAAAGAAATAAGAAAACTGAAACATCAGTTCCAATACATATATATTATAAAGAAGCAGAACTGAAGTTGAGGGTATAAACAGCCCAATTAGAACTATGAGCTTGCACTCATAATTCTCTACACCCTCCAGCAGCTGGTGTTTGAGCCCAAGGTTATGAATTGATAATTCCGTGAGTGGCATGAAACCTCCTTTCTTTTTAACTTCTTTTTAGTTGTTGATGGACCTTTATTTACTTATATGCAGTGCTGGGAATTGAACCCAGTGCTTCACACATGCGAGGCAAGCGCTGTACCACTGAGCCACAACCCCCAGCCCACAGAACCTTTTGAACAGGGCGTCACCGCAGCAACTGGGCAGTCTCAAACCAACACCTTGGTGCTGCAAGTTCCCAGGAGGGAACTCTGACACTGAACAGCTAAAGGACTATAATTCATTCACCGCTTCTGACAGCAACATTGTCCATCAAAAGATAGTGGAGAGGGGCTGGGGATGTGGCTCAAGTGGTAGCACGCTCGCCTGGCATGCATGAGGCACTGGGTTTGATCCTCAGAATCACATAAAAATAAAGATATTGTGTCCATCTAAAGCTAAAAAATAAAAAAAAAATTTAAAAAGTTAGTGGAGAAATTCCTCAAAATTCTGAGGGAAAATTATTGGCAACCTTAAATTCTATAAACAATAAACTTCCAATTAAATGGGAGAAGAAAAGCATTTTCAGATCCTTAAGAACTAAAAAAAATTACTCACCATAACACTTTCTTGGAACCTATCAAGGAGAATTTGCTCAAAAACAAAGAAACAAGAAAAGACACAGTGGACACAGCGGCGCATGCCTATAATCCCAGCAGTTTGGGAGGCTGAGGCAGGAAGATCACTAGTTCAAAGCCAGCCTCTGCAAAAAGCAAGGCACAAAGCAACTCAGTGAGACCCTGTCTCTAAATAAAATACAAAAAATAGGGCTGGGGATGTGGCTCAGAGGTCAAGTTCCCCTGAGTTCAATCCCTAGTACCCCCACACACACCAAAAAAAAAAAAAAAAAGAAAAAAGAAAAGAAAAATTCAGCCCGGAAGAATGGAAATGGGGAAGAAAAATATCAGGATGAGAGCTGGAGTGCAGGTCTGGAGAGCAGCAAACACAGGAAGCAGAGGAAGGAGTAACACACCAAAAGGGAATTCTTCTTGGAAAAGGGCAATTGAAAATATGAATATTGATGAAATATTTGATATTAAGGAAATGTTTTAATTTTCAGTTTTAATAATATCGTGTTCATGTTTAGCCAGGCTCAATGGCACACATCTGTAATCCCAGCAACTCGGTGAGGATTTATGAGAAAATGTCAAGGCAGGAGGATTGTAAGTTTGAGGCCAGCCACAGCAAATAGCAAGTCCCTGCCCCCAAATTAAAAAATAAAAGGGACAGAGAATAGTTCAGTGGTAGAACACTCTTGAGTTCAGTTCTCAGTAGCAATAATAATAATTCTCAGCCACAGCCCTTGCAGGCAATGGAAATGGGGTTCTCCTCGGTGGAATGGGCTGGCTGCAAAATAAAAGCTAAGAAAAATAGAATGATGAAAAAACCACAGGACACAGAAAATATTTTCAGAAAGCCTGGAAGGACGGGCTAGCCAATCAGACGGATCAAACTTCTACACTAAAAAGCAAAATGGACCCTGGGCTTGCTTTATTTATATGAAGGAACCTCAAAGGCCTTCCAAAGAATGTTCTTCAACAAAAAAGGTTATAGGTGGCCATCCAGTTCCCGATGGCTCCAGAGCTACTACCAGGGATCTTCCTAGTAGAGCTGAGATAAAGGTGGCTTCCTGCAATTAATAATAATAAATAAAAATAATAATATGTCTATGTTTGAAAATAATTCTTACTTGTTAAAAATGTGCGGAGGGCTGTGGTTGTGGATCAGTGATAGAATGCTTGCCAAGCATGTAGGAAGCACGGCATATAAATCAATAAAGTAACAACTAAAAAATTTTTTTTAAATGCTGAAATATTTACATTTGAAATTACATGTTACAAGTTATACAAAGGACAAAAGTGGACACTATATGAAATCAGGGTGACAGGGAGCTGAATTTTTTAAATCTGGCACAAACATTTTCATTTTCTGGGTTCTTTTCCAACCTCCACCTTAAGCATGCCTCTTTTAAAAAATTTATTATTATTATTATTATTATTATTATTAGTTGTAGATGAACACAATGTCTTTATTTATTTTTAATTTTTTTTTTAGTGTAGATGGACACAATATCTTTATTTTATCTATTGTTTTTTAATGAGATGCTCAGGATTGAACCCAGGGCCTCACCCATGCTAGGCAAGCACTCTACCACTGAGCCACAACCCCAGCCCATCATACCTCCTTTGTTGTATGTGTATTTTGTTTTCAAACCTACTGAGATATAATTTACATCCCATAACATTCATTGGTTTAAAATATGAATACTTTGGTTTCAGTATATTCACAGAGTTGTGAAATGCACAAACTAAGTTCAGAAATTTTCATTATCCCAAAAAGAAACTCTCTACCCATTGGCAATCACCACACTCCACCCCTTGGCAACTACTAATCTAATTTCTGTCTATAGATTTATCAATTCTGGACTTCCCACATAAATGAAATCATGTAATATGTGGTCTTTTGTGACTGACTTCTCTCACTTGGCATAATGTTTCCAAGGTTCATCCCTGTGGAGCATGTATCAGTATTTCATGTCTTTTCCTTTTTAGATAAAATTCCATTGCATGACATACCATACCATACCATATTTTATTATACCATACCTCTTGATTATACCATACCTCTTGATTAGTTTATGAATATTTGGATGTTTTAATCTTTGGGCTATTATGAAAATTTCTGCTATAAAAATGTGCACACAAATTTTTATGTTTTTACTTCTCTTGGGTAAAAACCTACACTGGGATTGCTAAGTCTTTTGGCAACTCTATGTTTAACTATATGCGCAAAAGCCAAACTATTTTTTCTAAACTCACTATTCCACTTTGCAATCAGATCGATAAGGTACCAGGCTTCATTTTCTCTACATCCTCACCAAAAATTATGTCCTTTTACTATAGCCACCTTAGTAGATGTAAAGTGAATATAAAAGATGTAAAGTTCATTGTGAATTTGATTTGCATTTCTGTAATGACGTAAGATGTTCAGCATTTTTTTTTTTTTTTAAACTGGGGATTGAACCCAAGGGCACTTAACCACTGAGCCATATCCCAACATTTTTTATTTATTATTTTTGAGAAAGGGTCTTGCTAAATTGCTTAAGGCTTCACAAAGCTGCTGAGGCTGAGTTTGAACTTTCAATCTTCCTGCCTCAGTTTCCCAAGCCACAGGATTACAGGTGTGTGCCACCACACTCAGCTCTTTTTCATTCTTGATGATATAATTTACAACACAAAAATTTTTATCTTCAACAAAATCCATTTTGTCTTCTTTTCCTCCTATGCGCTTGGTGTCATATTCAAGGCATCATTGTCTAATCCAAGTTCACAGAGATGCATTTATATGTTCTCCTCTGATGTCTCTAGTTTCACTCTTGACATGTAGGTCTCTATCTACTCTGGTCTAAGGTAGAGGAGGGTCCAACTTCATTCTTTGCATGTTGACATCCATTTGTCCCAGCATTTATTGAGAACACTGTTCTTTCCCTACAGAATTGTCTTGGTACTTTTGTTGAGAACCATCTAATGTAAGATTTTGCACTGGACTCCAGTTCTACTGCATTGATGTCTCTGTCTGTATCCCAGTACAACACTATCTTGATTACAGCCACTGTGCAGTAAGATTTGAAATTGGGAATGCAAGTTCTCTAACTTGGTTCTTCCTTTTCAAGATGGCTTTGACTGTTCAGAGTCCTTTGCATTTCCATATGAATCTTAGGATCTGCATGTCAGGGTCTATAAAAATGAAAGGTGGATTATGGTAGGGATTGCGTCGAATACGTAGATCTATTTGGAGAATATTGCCATCTTAACAATACTTGATCTTCCAATCCATGGACATAGAATGTCTGTTTATGTAGGTTTTTACCCTGACAATGTTTTATAGTTATCAGAGTTAAAATCTTGCATCGCATTGTTAAATTTATACCTAAGGTTCATTGCATTGAGCTCATTCATTAAAAGAATAGAAAGTTGGGCTGGAGATGTGGCTCAAGCGGTGGCGCGCTCGCCTGGCATGCGTGCGGCCCGGGTTCGATCCTCAGCACCACATACAGACAAAGATGTTGTGTCCGTCAAATACTAAAAAATAAATATTAAAATTCTCTCTCTCGCTCCCTCTTTCTCACTCTCTCTCACTCTTTCTTTAAAAAAAAAAAAAAAAAGAATAGAAAGTCACCAAATAACCTAACATTACATCTCAAAGTCCTAGAAAAAGAAGAACACCAAATGCAACAACAAAAGCAGTAGAAGACAGGAAATAACTAAAATCAGAGATGAGATCAATGAAATTAAAATTAAAATTTTCAAAAACAATAAGTTGATTCTTTTTTTTAATTTTTTTTAAAGAGAGAGAGAATGAGAATTTTTTAATATTTATTTTTTAGTTTTCGGCGGACACAACATCCCTGTTTGTATGTGGTACTGAGGATTGAACCTGGGCCGCACGCATGCCAGGCGAGCACGCTACCGCTTGAGCCACATCCCCAGCCCTAAGTTGATTCTTTGAAAAAATAAAGTTGGTAAATCCTTAGCCAAGCTAACAAAGAGAAAGAAAAAACTCAAATCACTAAAATTTGTGATGAAAAAGGAAATATCATGATAGACACTACTGAAATACAGATGATAATCAGAAACTATTTTGAATATTTATACTCTAACAAAATAGAAAATCAGACATCGATAAAGTTCTAGAGACATGTGACCTACCCAAAGTGAATCAGGAGAACACAGAAAATTTAAACAGATCAATTTCAAGCAATGATATTGAAGACATCATCAAAAGCCTACCAACAAAGAAAAGCCCAGGACCAGATGGATTCTCAACCAAGTTCTACCAGACCTTCAAATAACTATCACCAATCCTCCTCAAACTATCCCATGAAGTAAAAAAGGAGGGAACACTTCAAAACTCATTCTATGAAGCTAGTATCACCCTGATACCAAAACCAGACAAAGACACTTCAAGAAAAGAAAACTTCAGACCAATATTCCTCATGAACATAGATGCAAAAATTCCTAATAAAATGCTAGCAAATCACATACAAAAACATATTAAAAGATAGTGCACAATGATCAAGTTCATCCCAGGAATGCAAGTTTGGTTTAACATTCAGAAATCAATAAACATTATTCATCACATCAATAGACAAAGAATCACATGATTATCTCAATAGATGCAGAAAAAGCATTTTACAAAATATAGCACCCCTTTATGTTCAAAACACTAGAAAAATAAAGGATGGTAGGAACATACCTCAATATTGTCAAAGCTATATATGTTAAACACAAGGCCAACATAATTCTAAATGGAGAAAAATTGAAAGCATTCCTTTTAAAAACTGGAACAAGACAAGAAGGTCCTCTTTTACCACCTCTATTCAACATAGTCCTTGAAACTCTAGCCAGAGCCATTAGACAAGAGAAATAAATTAAAAGGATATGAATAGGAAAAGAAGAACTCAAACTATCACTATCTGCTGATGACATGATTCTATATTTAGAAGATCAAAATTCCACCAGAAAACTTCTAGAACTAATAAATGAATTCAACAAAGTAGCAGAATATAAAATCAACACCCATAAGACAAATGCATTTCTGTACATAAGTGATGAATCCACCAAAAGAGAAATTAGGAAAACTACCCCATTCAAAATAGCCTCAAAAAAAAAAAAAAAAAAAACACTTGGGAATCAACCTAACAAAGAGGTGAAAGACCTCTACAATGAAAACTACCAAAACTAAAGAAAGAAATTGAAAGAAACCTTAGAAAATGGAAAGACTTCCCATGCTCCTGGATAGGCAGAATTAATATAGTCAAAATGGCCATACAACCAAAAGCATTACACAGATTTAATGCAATTCATATGGAAATCCCAATGACATTCTTCATAGAACTAGAAAAAGCAATCATGAATTTTTTTTATTGGTTGTTTAAAATATTACAAAGCTCTTGACATCTCATATTACATATATTAGATTCAAGTGGATTATGAACTCCCATTAGCAATCATGAAATTTAGTTGGAAAAGTAAGAGACCCAGAATAGCCAAAGCAATCATTAGCAAGAAGAGTGAAGCAGGAGGCATCACAATACCAGAACTTAAACTATACTACAAAGCTATAGTAATAAAATCAGCATGGTATTGGCACCAAAACAGACATGTAGACCATTGGTACAGAATAGAAGACACAAAGACAAACCCACATAAATATAGTTATCTCACACTAGACAAAGGTGCAAAAACATTTATTGGAAAAAAAGATAGCCTATTCAACAAATGGTGCTGGGAAAACTGGAAATCCACATGTAACAGACTGAAATTAAACCTCTATCTCTCACCCTGCATTAAATTCAACTCAAAGTGGATCAAAGACTCAGGCACTAGAACAGAGACCCTGTGCCTAAAAGAAGGAAAAGTAGGCCTAAATCTTCACCATGTCAGCCTAGGGTCTGACTTCCTTAACAGGACTCCTAAAGCACAAGAAGTAAAATCAAGAGTCAATAAATGGGATGGATTCAAACTAAAAGCTGCTTCTCAGCAATGGAAACAATCAGTAATGTGAAGAGAGAACCTACAGAATGGGAGAAAATCTCAACATAGACCCCTCAGATAAAGCATTAATCTCTAGGATATATAAAGAAGTTAAAAAACTTAACACCAAAAAAAATAACCCAATCAACAAGTGGGCTAAGGAACTGAACAGACACTTCTCAGAAGAAGAAATACAATTGATCAACAAATATATGAAAAAATGCTCAACACCTCTAGCAATTAGAGAAATGCAAATCAAAACTAAGATTTCATCTCACTGCAGTCAGAATGGCAGTCACCAAGAATACAAGCAACAGGGCAGCGGCTGTGGCTCAACAGCAGAGAGCTCGCCTAGCATGTGTGAGGCACTTGGTTCAGTTCTCAGCATGTGTGAGGCACTTGGTTCAGTTCTCAGCACCACATGTCAATAAATAACATAAACGTCCACTGACAACTAAAAACATATTTTTTTAAAAAAGGAATACAAGCCACAATAAATATTGGCAAGGATGTGGGGGAAAAGGTGCACTCATACATTGCTGGTGGGACTGCAAATTGGTGCAACCATTATGGAAAGCAATATGACGATTCCTCAGAAAAGCTGGACTGGAACCACTATGTGACTCAGCTATCCCATTCCTCGGTTTATAACCCAAAGGACTTAAAATCAGCATACTACAGTGACACAGTGACATCAATGTTTACAGCAGCTCAATTCACAATAGATAAGTTATAGAACCAACCTAGGTGCCCTTCAACAGATGAATGGATAAAGAAAATGTGGTATATATACACAATGGAATATTACGCATCCTTAAATAAAGAATGAAATTATGGCATTTGGATTGAGCTGGAGAATATTATGCTAAGTGAAATAAGTCAATCCCCAAAAAACCAAAGTCCAGATGTTTTCTCCAATATGTGGATGCTAACTTACAATAAGGGTGGGGTAGCTAGGGAAGAACAGAGTTACTTTGGAATAGGTGGAGGGAGGTGAATGGAGGGGACGGGGTATAGGTGTAGGAAGGACAGTAGAATGAATCAGACATTATCACCCTATGTACATATATGACTACACAACTGGTAGGAATCTCCATCATGTACAACCCAAAAAGAATGAGAAATTATACTTAATTTATGTACAATTATTATAGTGTATTGTACTATCATGCATAACTAATTAAAGCAAATTTTTAAAATCATAAAATAAAGGGGCTGGGGTTATGGCTCAGCGGTAGAGCACCCTAGCATGTGCGTTCGATCCTCATACCACAGAAAAATAAATAAATAAAATAAAGGTATTGTGTTCAACTACAACTAAAAAATATTTTTTTAAAAAAATCATAAAGGGGCTGGAGATGTGGCTCAAGCGGTAGCGCGCTCGCCTGGCATGCGTGCGGCCCCGGTTCGATCCTCAGCACCACATACAGACAAAGATGTTGTGTCCACCAAATACTAAAAAATAAATATTAAAATTCTCTCTCTCTCTCCCTCTTTCTCACTCTCTCTCACTCTTTCTTTAAAAAAAATCATAAAATAAAAAAGGACCTAATAAAGCCATTTTTATTGTCAGAATGAAAAATAAATTATTGCAAAACACCCCTCCAAAATGGTATGGCTCTTCTGTCTTCCTCCTTACCTGGGTTGTCCCAGGCAGCATGTTTATGAGGTGGTTGAGGCTCTTGTGGGAAAGACTGAGGGTGGCTGGAACAGGATTTGGTTTTCACAAAGCCTGATAGGAAAATGGGACAACTAAAAATAGGAGGGAAAGAAAACAGGGGACCAATTAAGATAATAAGAAAGCAGATACAACATGATTTGCTTTGTGTCAGCACTACAGAGAAAAGATAAAAAAAAAAAAAAAGTAGTACAATCTGATTTGCCCTCTGGAAGGAACTTAAGTCCAATAGACCCACCTCTCCCTCTGCCCCACCTGTGGGAAAAGGTCAGGGATTCCCCAGATGAAGGACGGATTCCCTGCACTCGGGTGAGCAGGGGTGGTGCCAAGGCCACCCTAGATTGAGGGCCATGCAGGCCACCAGCGGCCTCACATGGAGCTCACTCTTTACTTGCGTTCCAAGACCAAAGAGAAGACTATCAGTCTGGTAGATGAAGGTGCTGAAGTATCCTGATCCAAAGCAACCCAGCACATTTTCTGGGGTCCTGGGAAGTTATTGACAGATATGGAGTTGAGACCCATCCGAATAAATAAGCATTATTGCATCTAGGAATTGGGAAAGTGTCCCCCATTACATAGTTGGTGCTAATCTCCCTGGTGTAATAATTATACTCTCATCCACACACAAAAGGATGTGCTGTCAACCCCAACAAGATCCATCTGTGAAGTTCCCAGGGGTGTACTGGCTGGGTAAGATCCATTGCTCCCCAGTACAGTGAAAGATAAAAGGCAAATCTCCTCCATTGTTGGAATAACTTTCAATTTACAGCTAGCTGCTAGCAGCTAGCATCTATGAGCAGCTCAGAGTGCTTGAAGAATCTACACTTGTTCAAGCCTGATAGTAACGCCTGTTCCTGATAGGAACAGGATGGGATGCTCTGCTCTAGGGAGCCGTTAGTGAAACCACATCCTTAGCACTTGTGGTTAGCCTTGCCAAGCTGCCAGGCCAGAAAACTGACAGCCAGGAGCTTCAGGAATGGAATTTCTAACTTAGAAATCCCCTCCCCTAGGGACAAAGACCCTTCCTGATGATAGCAATATTTAGAACATCCTCATAGTGTGGCTACATTAGGCAGAAGATGATTGGCTTCTGGATATTGTCTTGCTCATGTATGATTGACGGGCACACCCCACTCGAACCCTGTAACAGTTGGGTGCATTGCAAAAATAAACTGAGCTACTGGATGACGACCTGAGGTGGGTCTCCAGCCAGTTCTCTCACCAGCTCCCAGAGTCTGTGTGTTGATTCGTTGATTCCGCGTCTCTACACCCCCCCCCCCTCCGCGACAAGGTAGCTGAGCAACTAGTTGATTAGAACCACAGCACTCCATCTCCTATACAGACTGTACAGGCTTCCATGGGGTTCCTGGGCTCTGGCAGTCCTCCTCTCCTCATCTACCTCAAACCCTAAACCTGCTGTATCTGCTGAATAAGAAGGGAACCAGGGGCTGGGGCTGTAAGTGGCAAAGTGGTTGTCCAGCATGTGTAAGACACTGGGTTCGATCCTCAGCACCACATAAAAACAATATATAAAATAAAATAAAGGCATGCCATCCATCTACAACTACAAGAAAATTAAAAAAAAAAAATTGAAGAAGAAGGAAACCCTATGGAACAGGGGTGTTCCCCAGAAGGAAGCATTTGAGAAACGAAGGTGCTCTGGGCACCTGTTTGCCAGGAGTGCTAACTACAGTTAAATGTCACCTGAACAGCACATAGCATGAGCTATGCTCTCTGACAAGAACAACAAGACAAAGGTTACCTCTAGGTATGTGTCACAGTTGTGGAAGCTGACCTAAATACTCCCCCTTTTGGAATGGCAGTTTCTAGCACATACAATGCCCTACTGCAGGTGGAGCCACTGACCAAGACTTTATTAGTCACAGTGCAAACTTCCCTACTCAGGATAGCCTGCTTCCTCAGCCTCAATCCTCTGTAGCACAGACCCCCTATTGTTCCTGAGCTGCACTGAGCCCCATTACCTATGAAACCACCTTAGCACCACAGGTGGCCTCTGTGCTTACTAATACAAGAGGGGGTGGGCCTGTACCTGAAAATGCTTCGTCTACAGGGTCCAGCAGGGGGAGCCCAAGGGAGTGGACTGTGACTGCAATACATTCTGCCGCTGGCAGCAGTCAATGGGCTAAATTATGGGCAGTATGATTGGTAGCAACTCTTGGACATGACTGGTGATAGTTTGTACTGACAATTGGGCAGTGGAACAGGGTCTTACGTTGTGGAAAGTGCCACGGCAAGTGAACAATGATCAATACATGGATAGCCTCTCTGGGGAGCCACAGTGTGGCAACAACTGTGGAAATAGCTACATGAACCAGGGAATTGATTACCGTATGTCATATACCTGCTCACATAATACTTACGGAGGTGGATGCTTTAAGGCATGGGCCCTGACAAAGGCAGCAGATTTGGCCCTGTGCACTGTCTGGTTTGCTTACATAGAAGGTACTTTTAGAAGCGGTAAAGTGGGATGAAACATAGCTAAGGCAACAGAATTGCCCCTTAAATATAGTGACTTAGTGATGGCTGCAACCCAATATCAAGTATGCTCCTGCCTCCAGCCCCATTGTTTAACCCAACTTTGGGGACAGATACACGGAGGCATCCAACCCATATTGACAGATGGAGTGTATCGGCCCTTCACCAAATAGCAAAGGACATAAATGTACTTTTCCCTGTGTAGACACAGCTTCTGTGAAAACGCTCTGCCACTACCAAAGGTCTTAAGAAGCTAAGTGTAATGTATAGGTACTCATGCCTGATGGACAGTGACTGGGGCACCCATTTCACAGGACTTGCTGCCCAGGATTCACACAAGCACACGAGGTACCACGGCACTTTCATCTGCTATGTAACTAGTCCTCAGGCATCAGGGCTAGTGGAAAGAAAGAATCACTTCTTAAAGTAGCAGATCTGGGCCCTATTAGGCAAACCCAACTTAGCCTGATGGACTCCTTGGAGAGACGTTAACAAATTTAAATACTCCCATGGCTGGCAGGCATCCTCCTTACGAGGACCCTGGGGCTCCAGCATCTGCCTCAAAGACCATCCCCATCCAAGCTGTGCATCCAGATGCTGTACTGCCAGGACTGACATGTGGACAGAATTCTGCTGTTTTCCATGCTGCAAGCATTAAATACAGAAGAGCAGACAATTCAGTTGGGGCTCAAGGGGATCATTCAGTTTGTTCCAGCTGGATGGGCCGACTATTTCTTGCCATGGTGGGAAGAGTCTCTGACCCTCCTACCTTGGTTCACCTTAGTTCCAGTTGTTCCCGTTAGACTTGACCTATGGTCATGGCTTATGCTCTGAGGGGCTATGGTTGGTCTCATGGTCTGGCATGCTATTTCACCATTTGTTTTAGGAATCATTCATGGACCCCATCTTGTTAACTAACAGGTGTAGTATGCTCCAGTTGCTGCCACTGTTTTGTCTAGTAGAGATGATGTTACAAGCATTGTCTTGCTGGATAGGGCACATTGAGCTTTACAAGTCCCTATTAAACATCTATTTTTCTGCCCTTAACTGTGGTCTGTGGGGACAAGTGCATGGAGTACAGCATATATGATATACATTAAGGGCGTCTTAGTGGCAAACCACTCCCCAGTGCGAGGCGTGTAAGTAGCAAACTGCTTGCCCCATAGGCACAGCCCTGGGCATGAGGCCACGTGTTTTGCAGTCCCTGCGCTTACTCCACGGCCCAGTCCTCGATTGGTCGCTGCAGGGACAGTTGGCCAGAAATTGCTTTTGTGGCTGCCTATAATCTGCCTAGCTACTGCCTGAGTATATATACATGGTAACTGCACTATAAAATCAGACCTGCTTCCCGCTTGGTCTCCAGAGGTCTTGATTAGCGACTCTGCAGCCACACTCTCCTCTACCCTGTTCTGTGGACCTCCTCGCTGGGCGCGAGAGAGCCCACACAGTGGTCTTCTACTTTTTGTGCTGTTTTTCATGGAACCTGTGATGTTATCAAGACAAAATGTTGTTGGGCTGGGGATGTGGCTCAAGCGGTGGCGCGCTCACCTGGCATGCGTGCGGCCCGGGTTCGATCCTCAGCACCACATACAAAGATGTTGTGTCCGCCGAAAACTAAAAAGAAAAAAAATCAAATAAATATTTTAAAAATTCTCTCTCTCTCTCTCTCTAAAAAAAAAAAGACAAAATGTTGTACACATTCCTGATGTCACACATCTGGGGCTCCTGGCTGGAGAAAATTGGTTGTGGTTATCATTTGCCTAACTGCTTTCATTCTCTTTTCTGCATGTGCCTTTACTGCAGCTGTGGACTCTGCTTACAAGCTGGACAAATGGCTTTGCAATATATCACTTACACAATGCTGAAATCCCACACAGGCTCAGAGCACATCATGGAAGAGGGAGGTATATGGACTTGAAAGATCCAGTTACCAGAGGTGGAATGTATGGATTCAGCTTGACATGACTGTAGCCAGCTTGAGTTGTAGCTGCCATGATTGCCCCAGAATGACCCTAGTGGTTTTCCCCAGATAGCTTCCCAGCAAACTATAAGCAGGCAAAAACATTAGAGAGGCATGTGGAGCTTTACAATCAGATCCTGGAGCCAGGAATCTGGCTGACTCTACAATTTTAGCTTAAGACTAACCAGAAACATTCTGGCTAGGATAAAGTCATTTTTGTCCTAACCAATATAGAAACCCCTCCTTCTGACCCAAATTGCAGGGATACACTCGGTCTTGCTGCCACCAAGAACTATGCTTCTATCTGGGGATAGAATCTGTGGGTTTCCAATAAATTGTTCTCTCTCTCTCTCTCTCTCTCTCTCTCTCTCTCTCTCAGCATCTTGGGGCCAGTTCTCATACACTAAATGGGATTCTAAGAGTGGGACTCTAATTCAGGAGGATGTATCCTCATAAGAAGAGGAAGAGGGACCAGAGCCTGCGCTCTCTGCACATGTATAAAGGGAAAGCCCTTGTGAGAATACAGTAAGAAGGCAGCCATTTGCAAGCCAGAAAGAGAGCCTTCACCAGAAGCCAATTTGTTGGGATCCTTGAGCTTAAACTTCTGACCTCTGGAAATGTGAAAAAATGAATTTCTATTTTCTACCATCTAGTACTTTGTTATGGCATCCAAAGCCAATTAATAGTACATGTGGGCTGAGACTGTGGCTCAGTGATTGAGCACTTGCCTCACATGCGTAAGGCACTGGATTCAATCCCCAGCACTACATAAAAAACAAACAAAAACCTCAATAAACAAAATAAAGAAATAAAGGTATTGTATCCATCTAAAACGTTTTTAAAAAATAGTACATGTGTGAAAGCTGTATTTTTGGGATCTGTAACTATTCTCTATATTTGGGTTGTGTTTACTGAATCTACTGACCTTGGATAAAAAATTGATATCAAATATCAATAGAAAGCATTAATATTTAGTGGATCATTAAGATTCTTAATACTTCTCATTATAAAGGACTTAATTAACGTATTTTATCTTGTTTCAATATGTAGTGATATATTAGTCAGAATTCTCTAGAGAAATAAAACCAACAGGATAATATATGTATTGCATATGTTATGTGTGATACAATATATAATGTGATATAGGACAGATCTATGGACATAGATAGAATATCTACATAGAGAGATAGAAAAGAAGAAAATTTATTATAAGGAATTAGTTCACACGACTAGGGAAGCTGAAACATCCCACCATCTATCATCCACACACTGGATCCAGGAATGCTGTTGGCATAGCTCTAGTTGGAGTCTGAAGCCTGGTAACCAGGAGACCTTCTGGCGTAGGTTAGAATCCAAATACATGAGACTGATGCCCACCACCGTACGCAGCCAGGCAGAAAACAAGTTCTCCCTTACCCTCCAGTTTATTCCATCCAAGACTCAAGGGATTCATGGACTCCCACCCATTTGGGGACAGCCATCTGCTTTAGTTAGTCCACAAATTCAAATGTTAATCTCATCCAGAAACACCTTCACAGCCACATCTAGAATAATGTTTAACTAAATATCTGGGTACCCTGTGTTCCAGTCAAGCTGACACATAAGATTAGCAATCACAGGTACTATATGTAAAAACATTCTCGTAAGGGCTAGGGGTGCAGCTTGGTGGTAGAGCAGTTGCCTAGCATGCGCTGTATAAAAAGAAAGACAGAAAGAAAAGAAAAACAATTTTAAATCCTGTATTTCCTTTAGGAAAGTAATTTAACAACTCTCCTTGTTTTTTCTTTCCCAGTATGTCTTACTATTTATCACATGTGGTTTATGTTATAGCATCCCACATTAAAAATAAATTCTTTAGCCAGGCAAGAAGGCACATGCCTATAATCCTAGTAGCTTGGGAGGCTGAGGCAGGAGGATGGTGAGTTCAAAGCCAGCCTCAGCAACAGTGAGGCACTGAAGCAACTCAGTGAGACCCTGTCTCTAAATAAAATACAAAATCGGGCTGGGGATGTGGCTCAGTGGTCGAGAGCCCCTGAGTTCAATCGCTTGTACCCCACCCCCCAAAAAATTTCTTTTTTTTTTCAGTTGTTGCTGGATCTTTATTTTATTTATTTATATGTGGTGCTCAGAATCTAACTCAATGCCTCAAACATGGTAGGCAAGAACTCGACCATTAAGCGACAAACTCTGCCCCTAAAACACAAATTCCTAATGTATTCATTTAATCTACATTTTCCTGACTAACTGTAAACTTAATTTCACTGATATCCTTTGGATATAATCACATTAATAAAAATATTTTGGGGAGCTGGGGATGTAACTCACTGGTTGTTTTAGTCAGCTTTTTCGCTGCTGTGACTAAAGGACCTGAACAGAACAATTGTAAAGGAGGAAAAGTTCATTTGAGGGCTCACAATTTCAGAGGTTTTAGTCCATAGAAGGCCAGGGCTCCGTTCTTCAGGGCTTGAGGTGAGGCTGAACATCCTGGTGGAAAATTGTGGTTGGGGGAAGCAGCTCTTATCATGATTGGGATGCAGAGAGATCGAGAATTCCACATTGCCAGATACAAACACAGACCTCAAAGCAACGCTCCCAATTCCCACCTCCTCAGCCACACCCTACCACTTCAGTTACCACTCAGTTAATCCCTTTCAGGGATTAATTCACTGATTAGGTTAAAACTCTCACAACCTAATCATTTCTCCTCTGAACCTTCTTGCATTGTCTCACACGTGAGTTTTTGGGGGACACCAAACATCCAGACCATAATACTAGTAGAGTTATGGTCTAGCATGGATGAAGCTCTGGGTTTGATATCTAGAACCACACACACACATCCAAATCTCTCTCTCTCTCTCTCTCTCTCTCTCTCTCTCTATATATATATATATATATATATATATATATATACACACACACATGTATATATAGAGACCAAAAGATACACAGAGATTGTTTTGGAAAATGACATTCTACTAACCAAAGATAGTAAATTTTATAAACAAAACATTATTATGTACAAAAATCTCCTGATTTCTACAACTGCCTTCACTCTGTCTAGAAGGCAGTGCTAGAGTTTGAAGTCATATTGCCAGGCTTAAAGAGTTTGTAGACTATTTGCTACTTGTATGAATATGGGTAAGTAACTTCATCTTCCTGTGCCTCAGTTTCCAAATCTACTAAATGGTGAAGGAATACTGTAAACTGGCTAACCCTCAGCTATTCCTACTTCCTTCTCTCTTGCTCCTCCCACTCTAGATATTAGAAAGTCAGATACTTTACCAATGTCTCTTACAGCTAGAAGTGGCCAGGTAATTGATGTCTAATGAATAAAAAGAATAAGGAAATCAGTGGGCTGGGGTTGTGGCTCAGTAGTAGAGTGCTTGCTTAGCATGTGTGATGCACTGGGTTTGATTCTCAGCATCACATATAAACAAATAAATAAAATAAAGGTCCATCAAAAACAAAAACATATATTTTTAAAAAAGAAGAAGAAGAAGGAGGAGGAGGAGGAGGAGGAGGAGGAGGAGGAGGAGGAGGAGGAGGAGGAGGAGGAAATCAGCTGTGGAACACTTGGGAAGCCTTAAAATTTTTTAAGAAAACAAAGATAGCTGGGTGCAGTGGCACACACCTGTCATCCCTGTAGTTCTGGAGGCTGAGGCAGGAGGATGGCCAAGTTCAAAGCCAGCCTCAGCAATTTAGCGAAGCTCTAAGTAACTTTGTGGGACCCTATCTCTAAATAAAAAATAAAAAGTGTCAGAGATGTGGCTAAGTGGTTAAATCCCCTGGCAACAAATATGCTAAAAATGCTGGATTTACAAATGAAATTTGTGGGTTTTTTTTTGTTGTCGTTTTGTTTTGTTTTTGCGTGTGTGGTGCTGGGGATTGAATCCAGGGTCTTGTGCATGCAAGGCAAACATTCTACCAACTGAGCTATATCCACAGCCTGGAACTTGTGTTTTTATTAATGAACTATCCACAGCTAATCTTAGAATTTTTGTTATATGAAAAAAATAATTCCTTGCTTGTATAGTTCCTACTGAATGCCACTGACTCGTTCCTAATTTTCAAGTAAGACTAATAAACTCATAACCTTAATTAACTAATTAGTGCAGGTAAAAGGTTGACCCAGCATAGTGCCTGGTACATAAGACACAGAAAATAAATTTTTAGATATTTTTGAGTTCCACTTCAGAAGTGTAATTATAGACTAGTTTTAACACACCATTATCACTACAACTACCCAGGAGACTTAAGTCTAATGTTATTGAATTAAATCATTGTTGTGGCTATAGTTCTTTTCCAAGGGATGTACTAAAAACCCACATTATAGGTTATTTTTTCCTTATAAAGCCTGTTTTGAGAATTGGCTACTTCTTGTTTGTTTTTTCTTATCCAAGGGATTACCAGAAGGTCACACTCCCTGAGGAAGCAATTTTGTTTTAAATTTAGTGCTTACTTTCATCAACTTCACCAAGTCCTTGCTTTTATCAACTTTATGAAACCTGGTTTGGCTGATTTCAGAATATCTTTATTATGCAGTGATGCATGTTTCTGGGTGCTTTGTTGGATCATAATATAAATGTTACTCACTGAATAGCTATGACAATGTTAGTCTAGCAGAATAAATTGATAAATGACAAATTGATAAATGAAATCCAATCAAACTGTGTATTTCAATGAAAGGAAACTTTTTTTGGAGGGTGGGTGTCGGGGCTTGAATCCAGGACTTTGCGTATACGAGGTAAGCACTCTACATACCACTAAGCTACATTACCATCCCAAAGGGATTTTTTAAAAACTGCTTATAAAACTAAAGGCTGACTCATAGTGGGGTAGGGAAGGGGACATGAGAGAAATAATTGATTCTAGATGGGGCAGAGGGGTAGGAGGGAAAGGGAAGGGGCAGGAGATTAGCAAGGATGGTGGAATGTGATAAACATTATTATCCAAAGTACATGTATGAAGACACAAATTAGGTGTCAACATACCTTATATACAAACAGAGATACGAAAAATCGTGGTATATATGTGTAATAAGAATTGTAATGCATTCCGCTGTCATTTTTTAAAATTAAAACAAAAAAGAATTTCTCTGTTAAATTCTTACACTAATTCCAAATGCATTCCAGGAATAAAGTGCCAAGTTAGGGGTTTCCTTGAACTCCAATCTCTGAAAGCCTGCAAGGATGAGATATCTCCTTTGAAAAATATTCACTCCCCATGTTTACTATACCAGTTATATTTTGGTGACTACTTAGTTCCTATTTTAAATGTAAATTGAGAAAAGTTGGCCTGAGTTATTTTTATGTTAGTACCAACTGTATAATCAGATGATTATATATTGCTCTTTCCCTAAAACCTGGCCAAGAAAAATTTGCGCTCTGAGAGCTACAGGAGTACTTTTACAATGTAATCCATGAATAACATACTAAGTTAAAATATCCCTTTCTCTCAAAGACTAAAAAACATATGAAACTTTTACATTAACCTTTAGAGTAATTAAAAATTTATAAGCCTTGAAATAAATACAGGGTATAAAATCATTGTATTTTTCAAAACAAAATTTTAAATTGAAAATTCTGAATAAGAACTTTAGCCAGAATGTAAGCCAGGTTTCTTATTATCATAGAAAAAATTATAAATAAACTAAGGCGGAATTCCAAAATGAATACTATGATGTCATATTAGGGCAAGAGGCATCAGTATAAATCATGTTTTAAAAATTGACTGAGCATGTTGGTGCATGCCTACAATCCCAGCTATTCTGTAGCTGAGTCAGAGGATTGAAAGTTCAAGGTCAGTAGGGCCATTAAGTGAGACCTTACCTAGTATGCATGAGGCCTTAGGTTTGATCCCTAGCCCTGGGAAAAAACCATATATATGTATATACATATATAATCTATAAATAAATTTTAAGATATTTATATTATATATTTTCATATATGTATATGTACATCTCATGTACATATATACAGAAAGATGGGAATAGAAATTGTATACCCAGTATGCATAACATGTAAAAATGGTTCCTGGCTCACAATGGTTGTACTTAAATCAAGCATTTTTTACTTCACTATGGTATGAAAGTAATGCACATTCAGTATAAATCATATTTTGACTTCTGGACTTGTAGGTTTGTGGGACCAGCACTATGTTAATCCAATCCATCTTGTGATGCTGTGATCTGTAAGGAAAGCCCTTGATGCTATAAAGAACTCTGTGCACTGAGCTAGGATGTGCTGTAGGTTAAGTGTATTAAAGGCTCTTTCAACTTACAATGTTTTCAATGTACAGTGGATTTATCAGTACATAAGCCCATGGTAAATGGGCAAGTATCTATTCTTAGATCAATCTACTGAGAAGGCTTAGACGTACATACGTAATGCCTAGCTCTTGGTTAAGTCTCCATTAAAAGGATCCAAGTATTCTTGGAAAAGTGGCTGATGTCAGGTCAAGGGCAGGAAAAATGAATGACGAGCCTAGAAGAGCCATGATTATAGCTTCAGTCCTAATCATCAATCATGCCTAAGTGATAAAATCCTCATAAAAATCCTTTAATTATGGAATTCAGTGTCCCCGGGAGCTGGTTGCTGTGGTGCATGCCTTTAATTTCAGTGACCTGGGAAGCTGAGGCAAGAGGATCACAAGTTTGAGGCCAGCCTCAGTAACTTAGCGAGACCCTGTCTTGAAACAAAAAATAAAAAAGGCTTGGTATATAGCTCAGTGGTAAAGCATCCCTGATTTCAATACCCAGTATTACCCCCAATAGAGTGCCCCTAGTTTGGTGAATACATCTACTTGTCAAGAGTATGGTGTACCCCAATTCCACAAGAACAGAAGCTTCTATGCTCACGACCCTTCCAGACCTTGTACCTCATCATATGATTGTTTATCTGTATCCTTTATCATATCATTTATTAATATATAAACTATGTATTTACCTGAGTTCGGAGAGTTTCCCAGAGAATTTGTCAAATCTAAGGAGTCAGTGTTGAGAATCCTGATTTCTAGGGGATAGGTTGGAGGTATAGGTGACATTACCTACCACTTCCAATTAGAGAACTAAGTGGGGGACAGTCTTGGGGGAGCTGAACCCTTAACCAGTACTGTTTGATTCTAACTTCAGGCAGAAAAACTGAACAGAATTCTAGAGCTGAAGAATTGCTTGGTGTGCTAAACCCCTCTGACATGTGATCAGAAAAGTTCTGTGTTGAGTGTTGGGAATAGAGTTAGGAGAAATCAGTTGTTTAATAAGTTTGTCTTTCCTACTACTATCCAACTGCATTCTCTGTGATTCCAACTGCCTGATATCCTGCAAATGGCAAAACTCTGAAGACAGTAAAGATTTCAGTTGTTCCAGGAATTGGGGAGGTAGGTGAATGGGCAGAGTATAGCCAACTTCTGGGGCACTTGGACTATTGTGAGTGATACTGTAATGGTGGATACATGTCACTATATATCTGTTAAAACCCACAGAATATATGATACCAAGAATGAACCCTAGTGTAAATTATGAACTTTAGTCAAAATAATGTACCAAAAGGATTTTTTTTTTTTAAAGATTCCAGGTGTCAACCACTGAAGAAAAAAAAAAGTGGTAAATTTGGACTGCAATAGTCTTTTGTGTTTGCCTGATTTGGTGAGCTGATCAAAGACATTTTAAAGAGTATGAAAACATTAGTTACAAACTGGGAAAAGATGTTAACATAAACATAACTAATAAGCATGATTTCAAGAATATAAAGATCTCTTTCTTGGGCTGGGGTTATAGCTCAGTGGCAGATCACTTGCATAGCACATGCAAGGCACTGGCTTGGATCCTCAGCACCACATAGAAATAAATAAAATAAAGGTATTATGTCCATCTACAACTAAAAAAAAATTTTAAAAGATCTATTTCAAATCATTAAGATAAGCATAAACAATTCAATAAAATAAAATACACGAGCAGACTGATCATAGAAATACCTATGTTCCACAAATACTTGAAGACATTGCTAGTCCTATCATTGCTAGTCCTCACAACTCCCTCATACCAACCCAACCATTAATGCCCCGCCACCCCAACTACCGAATTAGGACCTGCCCAGCTCTGATTCCTGAGTCTCCCCCATAAAAGTCCCAGAACTCAAGCCTGTTTTGCCTCTCTGTCCTACCGAGAGATGGCCTTTATTTGTCAGCTCTGACAAACTCTCAGTGTTATCTCTGCCTGGTCTTCGTCTTCCATTTCTTGCTTACCCATTTCTCGTTCCTCACTTTCCCTTCACCCAGCCCTATTTTGTATTTTATTTAGAGACAAGTTCTCACTGAGTTGCTTAGCACCTCGCTTTTGCTGAGGCTGGCTCTGAACTTATGATCCTCAGCCTCCCGCGCCATTGGGATTACAGGCAAGTGTCACCCCGCCTGGCTTATCATTGCTATTCTTGAAATGGAGAGAACATTTTATAAGCATTGGGTTGGCAAAAGGAAAAGTGATTACTAAGGGTCAAAGAAGCTATATGCCCTTCAGACCTCTTATAATTGCCATTGGAGTGCAATTTGGAGCAAACGCTTTAAAAGAATAGTTTGTTCTGGGGCTAGGGTTGTGGCTCAGTGGTAGAGTGCTCGCCTAGCATGCACGAAGCACTGGGTTCGATCCTCAGCACACAAAAATTTTAAAAAATATAAAGATACTGTGTCCACCTAAAGCTAAAAAATAAATATCAAAAAAAGAATAGTTTGTTCTTCTGTATCCCAAGGTACAAAATGTAAGAGACATTCATAGATACATATATATAGCAGGAAACATGTTCAAGATCTTTATAAGAGAACTACTGACAATAGCTAAAAGAAACAACTCCAATGCTCACGAATTAGAAAATGAATTAACAAATTATGATATAATAACACAGTAGTCAAACAAATCAATGAATCCTACCAATATAATATCAACTGAAAAAGCAAGTTTCAATAGCTTTTATATAGTACATTTTTTTATAAAGTTAAGCCAAATTAACTTTATGATATATATGTATAAATAAAATTTACCAAGTCAATAAAAAGTATATGAAAAGAAAATCAAGAAAATGATAAACAAGGAATTCAGGATGATGGATGCCTTGGATGGAAAGAGGTAGGGAGATATCCCAATGGATAACCATATGTTTATGTAAGTTTCTATGAAAGATCTAGTTTTTATTTTGAGTGGTGCTTTCATGGGTTCCTGTTACATTATTAGAAACAGTCACGTGTTTAACAAAACAATTAAGTAAACATAAGTAAATGATGAAAATATTTTATGAACTAAGAATTACAATTAATCTAGTTCTATGCACTGGAAGTTAAAAAATTCAAAAGTGTGCTGGGCATGGTGGTGCATGCCTGTAATCCCAGTAGCGTGGGAGGCTGAGGCAGGAGGATTGTGAGTTCAAAGCCAGCCTCAGCAACTTAGTGAGGCCCTAAGCAACTTAGTGAGACCCTGTCTCTAAATAAAATATTTTAAAAAGAAAGGGCTAGGGATGTGGCTCAGTGGTTAAGCACCCCTGGGTTAAATCCCAGGTACAAAAAAAAAAAAAAAATTCAAAAAGTGAAAAGATCACTCAAATATTTTGGTGTATTTTTTTTCTGGTGTTTTCTATATGTGCAATCATTCATTTTTAATATAACCAGCTCCCTTCATAGGAGTGAAATAGTGAGATTCAAGCCACCAGGGGATATGGTAAAGTCAGACTGGATTTTTATGAGACTTTACTGACTTGAAAACACCGTGGGAGTGAGTTATGAGACTGTTCTTGTACAGCTCAACAGAGTCAAATTTCAGGAATGTTTAAGGTAAACCCTCTTTCTATCAACATCTTGCATATTATCTACTTGCCCACGTGCTCAGTGGTAGAGCACTTGCCTAGCATGCCTGAGGCCCTAGGTTTCATCTCTCAGCACCATAAACAATAAACAAACAAAAACCATGATAAGGGCTGGGGCTGTAGCTCAGTGGCAGAGCCTTTGCCTACCATGTGTGAGGCACCGGGTTTGATCCTTAACACCGCATAAAAATAAACAAATAAAAATAAACTGTCCATCTATAACTACAAAACAAACAAAACCAAATTAAAAAAACCACATAAGAAATAGGTGCCTTTTATCAAGAGGGAGACAAGCCTTGGAAACTTATTGGTGATGCTCTGGCCCCCCTGACTGAAACTCTGAGGCAGCAACCCATCACCTTTGTAAAACCCTTGGTGTTTTCAGAGAATCTATTTGGCCCCAAGAATGCTGCTCAGAGCCACACCCATCTCCCCCCCCCCCCCCACCAGTATCACATACAAGGAGAATATTAAGGCAACAAGGTTATATCAAGGTAAGGATCTCATGGAACAAACAGGAAAGGTAAATAATAACAATACTGCAGTTATATATATTTTTAAGGAGACAATAAATCATTTTTAAAGATAAAAAAGGCATGTAGAACATCAACAGAAAGTAGATGGTATGCATAAAAGGCACTCAATAGGTAGCTGAGAGTGTTTGAACCCAGGCCAGACTGATTCCATGACTTCATTCTCAGTTAGTATGCAACTGTTTCACCATACAGTTTAACTCTTCTATAGTAACAGAAGAGAGATGAAAATCGATTAGTGCTAAAGAAGTAGAAGAGTTATCTAACAAGACTCTTATTTTGGAGCAGGAAAATATTCTCATTAATGTACTTGTCTGATGGAGATTAATGGCGGTGGAAAATAAGAAAAAACATATTAAATAACTGTTTATTATGAATATAACTTTTAAAATGTTTCCAGTGCTGTGCTGTGTGTGTGTGTGTGCATACAAATAAAATAGTCTTACAAATACCAAAAAAAAAAAAAAAAAAAAAAAAAAACCGCTGGGTGATGACAGCCTGAACAAAAATGAATGAAAAAGCCATGGAAACATCTGTAGAAAGTTAAGCAGTAAGAAATTCAGTTTTCACATTTTAGAGCGACAGACAGTATTCCTCCAAGTTTTCTTTGTGGCAGACCTTGGTCAACCACCGAAGCAGGCTCCCTCCTGACAGGATGACCATGACGACAGTGTGTAACTACTTTAAAACCACTGATCGGAGGCCTGGAGGCGGCCTCAGTTTTTAGCAAGTATTCTGAAATCGGGGCGAGAGGAACTCCACTCAAAAGCAAAATGAAAGGCCTAACGAAGAGATCCCAGCGGCACCAGGCTTCTGTGGGGGGCTAGTCCAGTGGACAGCGCCCCCGGGAAGTCTGACTTGGGGGACACCCTGGTACGAGGAGAAGCCAGCCGTGGCTTCAGGACCCTCCCAGGGCGAGTGAAACCCGAGCAGTTCTGCACCGCCCGCGGCCAGGACCACGCCAGGGCCAAGTCCCGTCAGAGGTGACTCGAGCAAAGGACAGCCGGGCCCGCCCGGTGGCCCCTCACCCCGGAGGGGCGACAAAGGCCAGTCCTGCCATCTTGGCCAGAGGTAACGTGGCCCGCGGCCGCCTCCCGCCGCAGGGATCCCCAAGGAGCCCCGGAAAAGCCTCAGGCTTTGGGGCCCGCCCACAGGGCGGGGCCTGGGCGCGCGGAGGGGGCGGGGCCAGAGAGCGCTCTGGGGCGGGGCTTGGCGGGCGGCGGGAGCGGACCCGGCCGAAGCTGGGGGTGGGCCCTCCTGAGCGGCGGCGCCGCCCCGCCCCCGCGCGCCCCCGTGCGGCCAGACGAGTCATTGGTCTGCCGCGGGCGGCCGGCGGCAGCGGTCTCCCCGCCCCTGGCCGGCCTCTCCTTCCTGCTCGGGCCACGGCCGGCGGTCGTCTCGAGGGTCGGGGACGTGGCTGGAGCGGCGCCGGGAGCCGAAGTGCGGAGGAGTGCGGCGTCCGGGAGCGGAGCGATGCTGGGCGTGGCGGCCGGCATGACCCACAGGTACGGGCCGCGCCCCTCCGGCCGCCACGTCGGCTGTCCCGGGGGCGCTCTCACCGGCCGCTCGCGGGCGGCTGGCGTCTGCTGCGACTCTGGGCGGCTTCCCGGCCCAGCCCTGGCGGCCGGGCTCGGGCGGGCGGCCTGGGGACCCCGCGGCCGCGCCGCGCTTCCCAGGGTCCCGCGGCCGGGAGGGTCCCGTGTGGGTGTGGGGGAGCGCGGCGCGGGCGGCCGCCGCCTGGGCCTGGGCCGGGTTCCCGCAGCCGAGGCGTCGGGCTGAGTGGAAGACCCACGTCCCGGCACTGGGGGTGCGGCACCGGCCGGCAGGCCTCGCGACGTGCGGGTTTCCGAACCCTCGTGAGCACGCAGGACCCGAGAGCCGGCAGGAAGCGGAGCCGCGTGCTCACTCCCCGACTGAGTCTGTGAGGCGGTCTCTCCTGACCGGCTGCACCGACTGCCTTTCCCAGTCTTCACGGGCCTCTGGCCGAGTGGACACCGGGCTCCCACTCTGCGGTCTGCGGTCTGCGGTGCCGGGTTTGACTGGACCCTGCGAGGGAGCTCTTCCAGGGACGCCGGGTTGGCTTCCCCAGGTCGGGGCGGTGGGCTTGGTTACTCCGCCAGAACTTAAGAAGGGGCAGTCCTTAGTGGTCAGTCTGACTGTGCAGTCTGAATCCGAAGACGTTTCACACCGTGTTACATGGAAACTCCTGGGTTTGCTCTTACAGTTTGTAACATCAGGTGTCTGTCACTTGGAAGATATGAGCTCACTGCCTGAGGCAGACCCCGGATTCTGATGCATTTCATTCGTATCGATAAAGAACATTTGTTAATATTAACATCTTAAAGTCCTTGAGAATGGGGAAGCTCTCGAACTCAAGGTGGTGGATACTCAGCTTCCAAAATTTTGGTTTTTAATGGAAAGTTTGACTATTATCTTTGACAACGAAATATATTTGGTAGTTTTCCTCGAAGTGACAGGCTTCCAGTTTGAAGGAAATGTCTGACAAACGTGAGTCTGAGTTATAGTGATCTGTCTGTCACATGTTTTTACAGGAGAGATGTTGTTTTCTGAAGAAAGCATCCAAGTCAACTCCCCACTCAGTCACTCATGTCCTTTTCCTTGAGACAACCGTATCATTTTGGTAGGCAGCGGAACTGCTTTATGTATACCTGCCATTGGTCCCAGGTAGCACCAGCGTCAAGATTTAATAATGATGATTTGTACTGTTTCATGGATATTTCTTTTTTAAAAAAGTATTGAATATTAAGTTGATATAGAATTGGAAGTACATGGGACATACAAAGAATAATGGGTGTACAGTGTAAGCAAAGAATAGAAAATAATGATTTCCTTCTTAAGGTCCTCGAGTCTCTCCCTGACCCAGTGTCCCACTCTGATTCCATCCTCTTCCCATTCTGAATTTTCTATTGATAACCCCTTGTTTTTTATTTCTTGGCATTAAGTACATGTATATTGTTGCACAACCATCACTATCAGATATTTCCAGAACTTTTTGCCTTCAGTTTCAGTAACCTTTGTTGGTACTGAAATAAAGAGTACTGAAACTCTGTGCCCATTAAACAATAACTCCTCATTCTTTCTTTCCCCCAGTTCTTGGCAGACACCATTTTACTTTCTGTTTATATGATTTTGACTTCCATGGATACCTCACATAAGTGAGGTATCATAAATATTTATTGCATGTATCATAGCTCTTTTTTTTTTTTTTAAAGAGAGAGTGAGAGAGAGAGGGGAAGAGAGAGAGAGAGAATATTTTTAATATTTTTTTTTTTTTTAGTTTTCGGCAGACACAACATCTTTGTTTGTATGTGGTGCTGAGGATCGAACCCGGGCCGCACACTTGCCAGGCGAGCGCGCTACTGCTTGAGCCACATCCCCAGCCCTCATAGCTCTTTTTCATTGCTGAATAAAATTCCATGGTGTGGGTCTACAACATTTTAACCGTTTAGCTGAAGGATATTTGGGTATTTCCAGTTGGGGAAATTAAGAATAAAGCTACTATGAATGTTTATGTACGTAAGTTTTCCTTTCTTTGGGATAAATGTTCAAGAGTGAGCAGTTGCCAAATTGTACAGTAATTGTATGTTCAGCTTTTTAAGAAATGGACAGATTTTTTCCAAAGTGCCTATACCATTTTATTGAGGACACTTAAAAGTGAAATAGGCATTTTTTTTTTTTCTGCAAGTTTGTGTAGATGAAGAGTTCAGTTATTCTATCACTGCCTTGGTAAGTGCTAGAAGACCAGCAGCTGGCAAACCCCTAGAAAAGGTCTTCTTTGAGAAGCATTGTTAAAAGTCATAATCCTATTTGATGAGGGATGTGAAGGCATTGGGGTAATTAAAAGGGAGCATTTATAAAGACTACTCTTAAAAATGCCTACTGAGTGCTGGTTGTAGTGTGTGCTTTGTAGTCTTGGGAAGTTGTAATAGGAGGTAATAACTAAGACTTGAAGAATCAATATGGAAAAAGTAACTTTCTGCCCTTAGGGCTTTTCCGTGATTCCCCTGATGTCTAGTGCCATCATGAAGAGGGGAACTGTAATGGCAGGGAGTGTCTTCGTAAAACTTCAGTGTTCTGGGCCAGTTTTTAATGGTTAGGAGGTTGAGTTCTTGATTTTTAAGAAAGAAAGCCAGTGAAAATTTGGTGGTAGAAAAGATACCTTCAGGGCTGGGGTTGTGGCTCAGTGGTAGAGTGCTCGCCTGGCACGTGTGAGGCCCTGGGTTTGATCCTCAGCACTACATAAAAGTAAATAAATAGAATAAAGGTCTTGTGTCCAACTACAACTAAAAAATAAATATTAAAAAAAAAAGAAAGAAAAGATACCTTCAGTTCTAGGTTGTTCTATGTTGTGAAGGCTTAGAGAAAACTGTCTATCAGAATTGTGCTACCTTTAATTTATTATCCCTCCCCTTTTCCTTTGTTGTAGCCTCTTGACTATCTTGTGGGTGGCTCTTTTTTTGCTTTTGTGGATAAAGTAACTTTCTTTTCCTCCCACAGAGGGCCTTAGAGCCCCTCTACTGGGCTAGGGAAACTCAACAACTTTAGAAAAATCAGAGCAGGAGAGTCTCCATTTTCATTAATGTTATGTTTGTTCTTCGGTAATCATTTAAATAAACCTCAGAATAAGTCATGTTCTTAACTAGGTGTGCACTTAAATAGAAGGAAAATCATCTCAAACCATTTATCGATTTTATAGTTCTTGTAACTGTAAGTTGTGGTTTTCTACCCATGAGAATATCATCTACTTTACATGCTGGACTGTTGCTACATTGTCTTCCAAAAACTTTAATTTTGAAATACTTCAGATGGGCTGTAATACCTGTTGCCATATACCGTACATTCTTCAGCAGCAGCGGTTTTCTCATCCTGACATCTCATTTCTGTGGGTGGGGAGAGTAGGCATTTTTTGCATTGTTTTCATGTTGGAGCATGTTTTGGAGCTTGATGAGTCTGTAGTGCCTTGAGAGGTAGAAAGAGGGGTGCTAGGAATTAGTTTGAGTGCTGACAGTGTGTTCCTGGTGGTAGGAGGCACAAGATCTAGCATTAGGATACTAGAAGTATGGAGCCTCAGAGTCAAGTAACATAAAGGATAAAAACATTTATAACAAGTGTTTATACCCATTCCTTTTGTACCAAAATAGAATTAAAAGTTACATGTGGGGGGGCTGGGGTTGTGGCTCAGTGGTAGAGTGCTTGCCTAGCATGTATGAGGTACTGGGTTCGATTTTCAGCACCACATATAAATAAACTAATAAAATAAAGATCCATCAATGTCTTAAAAAATAAAATTGCCGCAGTCCGGCTGCAGCAAAATAACTGGGGGGTGACGAACAACTTGTATAGATTGATACAGCAGGAGTGGAAGCCGTTTATTGTAGGACAGGAGTGGTATTTATACATTCCACACAGCTTATCTTAATTAGCATAAACTAGATACAGCAGTCAACCAATAAGGAATTTCCACACTTAATGGCTGACTGGCGTTACTTCACAAACCACTCCCTCTGGCACTTTGCCAGGCGCCATCCAGACTTGTTTACAGACTCTAACATTTCTCTGGCAAAATGCCAGGCGCCTCTAACATAAAATAAGTTATAAGTGGGGCTGTGGCTGTAGCTCAGTGTTACAGCACCTGCCTTGCACATGTAAGGCACTGGGTTTGATCCTCAGCACCACATAAAAATAAATAAATAAAGATACTGTGTCCATCTACAATTACTATAAAACAACAAAAACAAAAAAGTTAAATTGTTCATAACTGCTTTTTTGTTTCGTTTAAGGATTTTTATTTATTTATTTTGGGGGGCATGGTACTAGGATTTGAACCCATGGGAGCTTTATCCTCAAGACACATCCCCAGCTCTTTTCAGTTTTTAATTCTGAGACAGGTCTTGCTAAGTTGCTGAGGCTGGCCTTAAACTTGGAATTCTCCTGCCTCCTCCTTCTGAGTCCCTGGGATTATAGGAATGTGCCTATTGTGCCTGGCTCAGAGTTAGGAATAGAGTGCAAACTTCTGATATTAGTGTGAGGTCTCCTCTACTGTACTATGCTAGTTTTCTCTGTTGCTGTATTCAAACGGCATTATATATTACCTTCTTATCTATGTTGTAAATGTCATGAAGGCCATGACCTTGTCAGGTATATCTGAACTCCCTATCATAGTCAGTTTTGCATTACTGGAACAAAATACCCAAGACAGTCTTAACTTCATAAGGAAAAGAAATTTATTTAACAATTTTTGGAGATTGAAAGTCAGACAGGATGGCACAGGATCTGGCAAAGATTCCCTTTACTTGTGTTACTTCATGGTAGTTGACAGTGATGAAAGTTCTTGCAAAAGGGAGAGATCACATCTTGAAACAGAAATCCAGAGAGGGCTTGTCTTGCCCGTTTTATAACTATCTTCCCAGAGAACTAACTCAGGGTCCCACAGATACTGCCTTAAGCCCTTCTAAGGGCAATGCTCCAGTGACCTAAGGACCTCATACTAAGCCTTATCTCTTAAGAGTCCCAACATCTGGTCAGCAATTACATACTAAAGACCAAGCTCCTGATACTTGAATTGTTGGGGAAGTCATATTCAAACCTTAGCAACTCCACTAACAAAGTAACAACTCTGGAAGTGTGAATTAATTTGGAAATATTGTCCCCAAATTGTTCTAGTACAGGGTTTTAGATATCACTGTGTTTTAAGTGGATAGATTACTTTTGTGAAATATGTTCTAGGAGGCATGGTATTTTTGGTGCCTTTGTCTACACCTGGAAATCTTCCTTCTCAGAAACTAAGGTCTACTCACTTATCCATGTCCAGTGTCTCTACAAGTCACAGTTTAAGAGATTCCTTTCTATTGACTGGCTTCTCTACTGATCAGTTAAGTGACGAATACTGTCAACATTTGCTTGAATGGATTATAAGTTTATTTCTTATTGGGAAATATTTATTTTTAAAGCAGGGCACATTACTATTACATGTAAATCTGTCTTATTAGCACAGTAAGGAACCAGAGGGTAGGCAAATGCAGCATTTGTTACACAATGCAGTATATTCAACAGATTTTTTTTTTTTTTTTAATGTGTGAGGCACTGTCCAATACACCTGATGAAATGCAATATAAGACATGGTCCCTGCTCTTGAGAATTTTAACTGTACTATCATTCATCTGGTTGCAGATTTTCATAAAGTACTACTTGGGTCATATTACCCCCTGTTTTCAAAATATTAATAAGTTTCTTATTTCCTATCAAATAAGGTCTAAACTTTAGAGACTATAATTAAGATTGTTTGTGATTTGGCCCCACTTTTGGCCCAAACTATTCCATTAGTCTATGTTTCTCTAACCCTAACCACCATTTTCTAGAAACATCTAATGATTTCCTATTTCAATGCTTTTCCTCATGTTGTTCGGCCTGGAGAATTACCGTCTTCTGTGTTTTTTTCTTTTCTTTCGGTACCAGGGAGTGAACCCAGGGGCACTTAATCACTGAGCCACATCCCTAGCCCTTTTTATATTTTATTTTGAGACAAGGTCTTGCTAAGTTGCTGAGGGTCTCACTAAGTGCTGGTCTGGCTTTGAGTTGGTGTTCGGCCTCCTGAGCCACTGGGATTATAGGAGTGTGCCACTGCGCCTGGCCTGTACTGTGTCTTCTTGGCAGCTGGAGCAAAATTGCCACTTTTCCCTTGAAGTAATGAATTTTGGGAACGTTTGTTGAGCTCCTGCCATGTGCTGAGAAGTTAGAAATTTAGAGCTTTATCAATTCTCCCTAAGAAATTTCTGTTTTGTATTATGGTTTTGGGTATATGTGTCTAATCTTTTCTGTCAAATGATAATCTTTGGAAGTAAAAGAATATCTTAATCAAATATATTAAATATCCAAAGATATATAATCTATATCTAAATAGGCTTTAGTTTTCTTTTTATAACCTCATTTGTTAAGGAATTGAAAAGTTCAGGACTAGCTTAGTGTCTATGACATTGTTTGAATAAACTCACAAAACTTTGAGGAAAACAAGATAGCTTTCACATTTGGTTTAACTTGACTCTATAGTGCATTAATATATAGTGGCAGGGACCCAACATCTATGAAGCATTGGAAAGAAATTCAAATATATAATTCCTTGTTTAGTTTATTTCATTCCCCTGCCAAGCCACTTAAAAAAAAAAAAAAAAACGACTCTTGGTAATAACAATTTTTTTAAATTAATTATCTACTTTTACACAAATACTTTAAAGTTATTATTTTACACAATAAATTTTATTGTCACAGACACACCATGATTGAGGTAGGATTTTTATGCCTATTTTACAGGTGAGGAACTCAAATGGCCAAGAACACTGTCACAGTTTGCTGACAGAGCTGAGGTTTACACTGAAGATCCCTGCAGAGCCCTGTGTCTCCTCAGTTCACACAACTGGTGGAAAAGGGATCACAGTTCTCTACTTTTCCTAGGTTTCAAGGCCTTTACAAGCTTGACCAACCTATCCAGTTTTATTCCCTAGTACTCTTCAGCTTACATCATCTTATTGCAAAACATATTACAATCCTTGATTTTTGTTATTCTTGTGCCAGGAATAATCCCCCCCTTGTCTTTGAGGGGGCAGGAGTTCTCAAATCTTAATCTCGAGGCTTCCAGCCTAAACTCCTTTGTTTTGAAGATGGTGTCCTTGTTTCAGTACCCGTTAGGCTTTTCTTCTTGACCTTCTATAGAATGCATTAGGTATTTGTGTGCAACTCAGATTTCCATTATTCTCACTTCAACTCTTGACAAGCCTTGTATTAACAACTATGTATGTACTGTACCATAGGAAAAGTTTGAAAAAAAATCTTTTAAGAATTAAAAAAAAAAAATCTTTCTAGTTGTCAATGGACCTTTATTTTATTTATTTATATGTGATGCTGAGACTCCAAACCAGTGCTTCACACATGCTAGACAAGCGCTCTACCACTGAGCCATAACCCCAGCCCCATCTTTAAGAAATTTAAGTAAGGAAATGGTAATTTGTCACTAGTTATTATTAAATAAGATTGTTATTTATTTAAGACACTGGGAATAGCCAAATGTTTGGTTCTCAGGAAGTAGGAAAATGTCAGTCATGGTTGTGTTCAATCAGAGGCCAGATTTATTTGAATGTTATATGGGAAACTCATGAATTAGGTAAAGCAATTCTCTCAAAACTTGGGATATATAGACTAATCATGGCATGGGACTTATGCTGAAAACAGATGATTTAGCCTTCTTGGGGGAGAAACATGAAATCTATGCACCCAATTTTTTTTTTTATAGAGGACTTCAAACATACAAAACTGGAATAGTGAATCTCCATGCACTGCTCCCCAGCTTCAGTAATTATTGACTGGTGGTAAATCTTTGACTGAGGGCCATTCTTTTTCCATTCCTCTCTCCTCTATGTCATATATAGAGATATTAATATTAATATGTATCCTTAAAAGATAAAGACACTTCTAAAAAGCACTTTAAGAATATTAACCACATCATCACACTTGAAAAAGATTAATACTAATTCCTTGGTGTCACCATCTACGTAGTTAATATTCAAATTTCTATTGTTTCAAACATTTTATTGTATTTTTTAAAGTAGAATCTAAAGAAGGTTTAAGGGTTTTTTAATTTTTTTTTTTTTTAGTTGTAGATGGACACAATGCCTTTATTTTATTTATTTTTATGTGGTGCTGAGGATTGAACTCAGTGCCTCACACATGCTAGGTGAGCACTCTACCACTGAGCCACAACCCCAGCCTCCACGCTTATGTATTTTGAAGGTTAATAAATCTTTCAGCCTCTTTTAGCACATAGGTACCTTTTCATGTTTTTTTATTGCTTTTGTGATGTTGTTTTGTTATTGTTGTTGTTTGCCCTGAATAATTTGCTGTAGTTTAGATTGGTAGATTGCGCCCTTGGGGTATATAGTGTAACATCCTTTGTTATATAAATTGTTGATTTGATCTAAAGAAGCAGTTCTCAAATTTCTTGGTCTCAGGACCACTTTACACTTATAAATTATTGAGGACTGCTGTGGTGTGAATGTTTCCTCTAAATTCATGTTGACTTTTTTTGGGAGGGGGTTGCTGTGGGATTGAATTCAGGGGCACTCAACTACTGAGCCATATCCCCAGCCCTATTTTGTATTTCATTTTATTTTTAAAAAATATTTTTTAGTGTTGATGGACCTTTATTTTATTCATTTATTTATAGATGGTACCCTTGGGGTATATAGTGTAACATCCTTTGTTATATAAATTGTTGATTTGATCTAAAGAAGCAGTTCTCAAATTTCTTGGTCTCAGGACCACTTTACACTTATAAATTATTGAGGACTGCTGTGGTGTGAATGTTTCCTCTAAATTCATGTTGACTTTTTTTGGGAGGGGGTTGCTGTGGGATTGAATTCAGGGGCACTCAACTACTGAGCCATATCCCCAGCCCTATTTTGTATTTCATTTTATTTTTAAAAAATATTTTTTAGTGTTGATGGACCTTTATTTTATTCATTTATTTATAGATGGTACCCTTGGGGTATATAGTGTAACATCCTTTGTTATATAAATTGTTGATTTGATCTAAAGAAGCAGTTCTCAAATTTCTTGGTCTCAGGACCACTTTACACTTATAAATTATTGAGGACTGCTGTGGTGTGAATGTTTCCTCTAAATTCATGTTGACTTTTTTTGGGAGGGGGTTGCTGTGGGATTGAATTCAGGGGCACTCCACCACTGAGCCACAACCCCAGCCCCTATTTTGTATTTTCTTTAGAAATAGGGTCTCACTGAGTTTTTTAGTACCTCGCCACCGTTGCTGAGGCTGGCTTTGAACTTGGGATTCTCCTGCCTCAGCCTTCTGAGCCACTGGGATTACAGGTATGTGCCACTGAGCCTAGCTCATGTTGAAATTTAATTGCCGTTAATAGTATTGGGAGGTGAGACTTTGAGAGATATGATTAATGACGTTATGAAAGGGAGAGTTTGGTTCCCTCTTGGTGCTTTGTCCTTCCACCTTTTTCGATGAGATGATGCAGCAAGAAGGCCCTCAGCAGATGCCAGCACCTTGATCTTGAACTTTTTAGCTCTCAAAATTGAGAGAAAATAAACTTCTGTTTGTTATAAAGTATGTAGTCTCAGGTATTCTGTTTTAGCAGCACAAAATAGACTGAGACAGTACCCTGAAAAGCTTCACAGTATTTGAAATTTAATAAACTTTTTTTGCACATTAAAATAAATAATGTATTTTGTAATTATTTTTCAAAAAAATAAATTTGTGAACTGGGGTTATGGCTCAGAGGTAGAGCGCTTGCCTAGTATGCGTGAGGCACTGGGTTCCATCCTCAGCACCATATAAAAATAAAATAAAGATATTGTGTCCATCTATAACTAAAAAATAAGTATTCAAAAAAATAAATTTGTGAAAAGAGTGTCTTAAAACAAAAAAAAAGTTTTTTGCGAGACTCTTTAAATCTTACTAGAAGAGAACGAGTATTCAATCAGTTATAATAGTTCATGTCATGGAGCTTCTGGAAAACTCTACTGTATACTAGTGAGAAAATAAAAACAAAAAAAATCTTAGTGTTATGAAAATAGTGTGGCTTCTTAGGTCACCATGGAAACTGCTGATCTAGAAGTGAGTTTGGTAAGATTCAGGTTTGATCTCCATCATATCCCATGCTACACATAGATGGTAAGTATTGGGTTCTTGCATATTTCATACATAGTATGTGGCATGTCTCTTGTTGATTTGTGTCTTTGGAATCCTGAAAGGAGAGGAGAAAGCCCATTATACTTAATTTCTCAATTGAAAGAGCTTGATATATATTAAAAAAACATGATCTAACTATATGCCGTCTAAGAAACTCACTCCAAATATAACAGTATAGGCAAATTGAAAGTAAAAGATGCATTTTGCAAAATTCAGTCAAAGGAACTCAAAGGTGACTTTATTATAGTCAATCATATAGACATCAGATAAAGTGGACTTGAGAGGAAGTAAATTACCAGAGACAATACTTAACAATAGCAGAACACTTTCTTCTCAAGTTCCTTTGGCACTTCTTATGTCATGTACATCTATAAAGAACAAATAAAAAATTTTTAAAAAGTTTCTATGGAACGTATACCAAGATAGATTATATTTTGGTCCATAAACTTCAAAAAATTTTAAAAGAATTGGAATCAGTCTAGAAATCAAACTACAAGTCAGGAACCTAAATATCATAGGAAAATCTAACAATGTTTCTAAAAAAGCATTCTTTTATATAGTTCATAAGTCAAAGAGAAAGAGAGAATGAAGAAACACATTGAACTAAGTAAAAATGAAAATGCAACATATCAAAATTTGTAGGACATAAAGTAGAGCTGGGAGGAAAATATATAGTATTGAATGCACTAGAAAAGAAGAAAAGTCTCAAATCAGTAATTGTAGCTCTCATATGTTAAGAACCTTCAAAGAAAGAAAAAAGCCAGGCATGGTGGCGCACACTTGTAATCCCAGCAATTTGGGAGGCTGAGGCAGCAGTATCACAGTTTCCAAGCCAGCCTCAGCAATTTAGCAAGACCCTATCCCAAAATTAAAAAAAAAAAAAAAAAATTAAAAGGTTGGGGATGTGGCTCAGTGGTTAAGCCATTGGGTTCAATTCCAAGTTAAAGAAAAAAAGTAAATAATGAAAAAGAAGAAGAGAATAAATCCAAAACAAGCAAGAGGAAAATAAAAAACCTAAAATCAAGCCTGACACAGTAATGTGTGCCTGTAATCCTAGCAGCTCTGGAGGTTGAAACAGGAGGATCGTAAGTTCCTAGCCAGCCTCAGCAACTTAGCAGATCCATAAGCAACTTAGTGAGTCCCTGTCCCAAAATAAAAAATAAAAAAGACTGAGGATGTGGCTCAGTGGGAGAGCATCCTTGAGTTCAATCCCCAGTACCCAAACCAAAAAATAACAAAAAAACAAACCACGAGAAACCAATATAATTAAAACTAAAAAATTTAAGAATCAGTGAAAAGAGTTGTTTCTTTGAAAAGATCATTACGGTAGACAAAACTTTAGCAAAATTGATGGGGGAAAGACATAAATTATCAATATCAAAAATAAAGCAAGGGAGGGTCTGGAGTTGTAGCCCAGTGGTAGAGCGCTTGCCTCCTATGTGAGGCACTGGGTTCGATTGCATTGAGTTCTATTCCCAGCACCACATATACATAAGCAAATAAAATAAAGGGTAATTAAAAGGGTAATAAAGGAATTATATTAACATCTACACATGGAACAGTTCCTCTAAAAGCATCATTTATCTTAAATTACATACAATCTCTTTCTGAAAATAAAATGGGAAGGAATACTTCCCATACATTTTATAAAGCTAGTACAAGATGTGCATTCTCTGCCCAAACCAGAGAATGCACAAAAAGAAAAAATCCCAGTGTCTCGGGAGGCAGAGGAAGGAGGGAGGATCAGGAGTTGAAAGCAGTCTTGGCAAAAGTGAGGCACTAAGCAACTCAATGAGACCCTGTCTCTAAATAATAGTACGAAATAGGGCAGGGGATGTGGCTTAGTGGCGGAGTGCCTCTGAGTTCAATCCCCAGGACCAAAAAAAAAAAAAAAAAAAGAAAACCATAGACCAATATTCCAAATGAATATATGAATATAGATATAAAAATTTCTTAGCAAAATATTAGCAAATATAACAACAATATATAAAAAGAAATGTAGTACTCTGTGATTAAATGGATTTTTCAGAACGCAAAGCTGGTGCAACATGGTGAAGATTAGTTGTAATACAGGATATTCACTAGCTAAAGAAGAAAGTTAGTATGATTATATCAATTTGTGCAGGAAAACTCTCAGAAAAATAATAGCAATGAGGTAGGCAAATAATGTCTCCCACAATATGGTTGTGGCAGTGTTAAACAAATTACTGTGTGTCAAACATGCAGAACAGTGCCCAAGCAGGTTAATAGTAGTGTTTGCTATTATTATATTTTTTGTTAGCTAAAATGAAGAAACAAAAGACTTCATTAATAAGTGTAAAAATGTAAGAACTATTTTATGTAACTCAAAGCCATACAGAAGCAGGTAACAGGCTGGTTTGACCTCTGGATGCTGTTTTGCAGACTTCAATTTTATCACTGTTTCATTAGGGGGATATGCAAAATGGTGATATTCTGATTGGTGTTTAAGACATTTCAAGTCTTAGCTGTAGTACTGCTAAAAAGACAAGCTTCAGGCTGGGGTTGTGGCTTAGTGGTAGAGTGCTGGCCTAGCATGCATGAGGCACAGGGTTTGATTCTCAGCACCACATAAATGTAAAATAAACATATTATGTCCACTTAAAACTAAAAAATAAATATTAAAAAAAAGATAAGCCTTCCTTAGTGACTACTTGGTAACCTGATGATACAGATTGACAGATTGCAAATTACTTTTATCTTTATTGTTTAATATTGTCCAGTCTTCTCAATAATTATGTGTGTTGCCTTATTTTATATCACTTTTATATAATACTGGACCTAGAAGCTTCTCAGAAAAGTACATTGTTCATGGTAGAGTTTAGGTGCACTTTTTCTATCTTGAATTATTGATTTTCCCCTTGCTTTCAGATTGCTACGCCACCCCACTTTGTACCAGGGATTGAACCTAGTGGGCTCAACCACTGATCCACATTTTTTTCCATTGTATGTTTTATTTTGAGAGAGGGTCTTGCTAAGTTGCTGAGGGTGGCTTGGAACTTGAGGTACTCCTGCCTCAACCTTCATAGCTGTAGGTATGTGCCACCAAATTACAATTTTTTTCCCCCAGTATGGGTCATTGAACCCAAGTCCTGGCCTTATGCATGCTAGGCAAGCACTCTACCACTGAACTATATCCCCAGCCCTTCTCCCTAACCTTTAAGTGAATGTTGGTGTGAGCCCCTCTGGTTAGGTTTGTTTCCATACTTTCTGGAAGTCCTTTGGAGTGGGGATAAATTCCAATCATTTTGAATGATCAAAATTATTAGCTGATTGGCATTCCATTGAAGGATATAGTTAATGTTTGGATCATTTACAGCTGAACCCATAGAACCTGGCTGTCTATTCCTTAGCAAATTTGGCTGTAACTTGAGTGACCCCCCCCCCCTTTTTTTTTTAAAGCAGTGGTATAAGCTAGGCACTGTGGTGCATGTCTGTAATCTGGTGGCTTGGGAGGCCAAGACAGAAGGATCTCAAGTTTGAGGTCAACCTCAGTAACTTAGCAAGGCCCTAAGCAGCTCAGTAAGACCTTGTCTTAAAATAAAAAGTAGAAAGGGCTGGATGTAGCTTAGTGGTAAAGTGCCCTGGGGTTCAATCCCCAGCACCCAAACAAACCAAAAAAAAAGAAGCAGTGGTATAAATATGTTTGTTTGTTAAATATCATGTGAGGTTTTAAATATTTTCATTGAAAGATATTAAAGGTGTCTAGATTAATGGGCACGGTTATGTTGGTTATGGAGACTATTGAAAAGCACCTGTAATTGGGTACGGTGGCGCATACCCGTAATCCCAGCTGCTCTGGAAGCTGAGGTAGGAGGATTGCCAGTTCAAAGCCAGCCTCAGCAAAAGCAAGATGCTAAGCAACTCAGTGAGACCCTGTCTCTAAACAAAATACAAAAAAATAGGCCTGGGGATGTGGCTTAGTGGTTGAGTGCCCCTGAGTTCAATCCCTGATCCCCCTGACCCAAAAAAAGAAAAGCCCCTGTAAATCATTTGGATTTTAACCATGATCGTTTTTTAAATGGATAACAAATTTTCCTTACTGATGCTTGTGCTTGAATTGTTTTATTTTCAGTATATGTTTCCCTGTGTCTCATGTTTGTATCATGAGTAACGTGACAGGTCTGTGAATGACTGGTTTGGAGTTTCTGATTTCAATTTATAAGAAGAAAGGATGATAAAGTTCATTAAGAGGAGTTGTGTTTTGAAGTTAAATTTAAGTTAAATATACATTTTGAATAAAGTTTTTCCTCACCGTTTGGATTCTAAAACGGCAATTTGTCTTCAACACAAGACTGACAATGTAGCAGCTAGACTGTTGCTTCCATGCTTAGTGATATTATAGTTAAGTTTCAAATTGTGGGGAAGTAAGATAAATTATATTTCAGCCAGGACATACATGTCATCACTGAAGGACAGTAGGACAGAGATGGAATTTGATGAGGTTTAGAATGTCTTTTTTTTTTTTTTTTTTTAAACACAATGCCTTTATTTTTATGTGGTGCTGAGGATTGAACCCGAGTCCCGCCTGGCTAGGCGAGCGAGAATATCTTTTTAAACCCTTAGACATGATTGTGAGAGTATATCCAGCACAGATTAGTTTGTGGCCTGTTGGCTTCAAGGGGCTGGATGCCCTCCTGGTAGTCTCCCAGACCTGGGCTCATAGAGACAGAAGCAGAAGGTCTCAGATAAAAATGACATGCACTAAGCTTGTAATTAGCCAGAAGGGACGTTTGACATTTTAACTTTTATCTTCGAATGAGCTTAGATTTATTCTTTGGACATCCTAGAAGCCAAAGTATATGAATATAGGTTAAACTTGAGCGTGGTTCCTCAGGCTTAGGTTGAATGCCTGTTGTTCTAATGGGAAGTTTTAGAACAAAACAAACACTCAATCACTACTCTTATGTTTTCTCTTTCAGAGAGTGTGGGGATATGATGTCCCAAATATCACAGTTGAAGGTCATTGCCTGCCTTAGTATATTTTGATTCCTTTGGGTTTTAGTGGGTTGCTGCCATAATAGTTCTTTCTTTGGAATACAGTGTAGACTTTGTCAGAGTGAAGCGTGTTTTAGGAAAGATGGAGTAGTCTTCATTGGAATCTGAAGATAGAGTAATTCATCTACCAATTGAGCAGACTTTTGTTTTAGGAGTGTGGGTAGTGGCATTTTTGTAATAGGCAAGAAGGCTTTGTAAACATGACTTGAGACTGGTTTTCTCTTTTTAAAAATGGATCCAATAAAGTAAAAGCTAGCTTCACAGAATCTGAAAAGTTGTCTTCACACTAACCCATTTTAGGTCATTGAATGTATTTACATGACTGAGGATAATGATGAAAAATGTGTTTAAAATTTTTAAAAAGCTATATGTGTGAAACACTAGATTATCTGTCTGGTTTATCAGATTGGCCATAATTATAATGACATAACTTTGAGATTGTTTATAAGGCCAATGCTAATTTCTGGAGCAATTTAATGTGTTTCTGGACTTAATGTGCTTTTTTTTCCCCCTTAGTTTTCACCATGGGAAGCAGTGTAATACATGACAGCATTTTTAGCCTAGACTTTCCTCCTGAGTTAACTTACATACAATTCTGTAGGAAGCCAGCATGCAAAGTACAGGCAATGCTCTGAGTCCACTTAATTCACTTAAAAAAAAAAAATGCTGGCTAACCCACATTAGGAAATGAGAACATATTTTGTGTTTTGGACATTGGCCAGATCTGTACAAAGTATGGAACATCTGCAATCTGTTTAAATCATTTTCTTTGTGTTTTGCAATGAAATGTTTTATTCACGAGTATGTATGTTATATGTAGTATGAAACCTTCTTCACTTTATACCTGAATTTTATAGTACTTGTCAGGTGCTTTCCCTTTGTCAGTGATACTTACGACAAAGAACATTGGTGAAATATAGAAAATGATGCTTAATTTTAATACAGAACTCTGCTAAATTTGACAGAAAACAAAAGTCCCAGTGATTCCTTAAAATTTCAGAGGTCTATATTTTTCCCCCACAAGGGTCATTTTGGGACCGTGAGAATAGACTTAAAAAGAAGTGTTTTCTGAACTTGAGCCCTTTTGATTTTTTTAAAGCAAAACAAAACAAAACAAAAAATTTGTATTTCTTCCTGATGATGTGCCCAGTCATTTAGAATGCTTTCTATGAAGGAAGTTGTGATGATAGGTTTTAGAATGTGCAGGATGGGGATGATGAGAACTCTAAGGATATGAGGCTTGGGAAACTTTTACAAAGAATTTTTTTTTTTCCTCAGTCATAGTTAATCACTCTTTCCAGGAGAGTGATTTTATATCCCACTCATAAAACAGTACATGTCACATCATAGGCACTCAATAATAATAATAAATAATTGTCAAATGAATAAATGATAATGTATTTTATTTGGTATGCATAGTTTTTGTTTGGTTCAGTGGTTCAATATTTCTGTAAATATTGCCATAAAATGTTATGTGGTAGATGCTAATGAGGAACTTTTCAGTTGGCACTGAATTAGACTTGGATTATTTCAATAATACTGTGCAAGCACAGTATTTCTTTTCTTCCTTAGAGGTCAATGAAGGAATAGTTATTTGACATGGAAAGATGCTATATTCTGGATAAATGAATCTACTATGTGATTGGGTTAAATCTTTTAGATCTAACATTAACTTTTTTAATAAACTTCCTCATTTTTTCATATTAATATGTAGTTTCAATAATGTTAATCAAAATTTCAGGTGGAGTTCTTTTGGTAAAATTGACAAACTTATCTTCAAGGTTCTTGGGAAGAATGAACAGGCAAGAATAGCAAAGCACTAGTTATTCAAAGGAAGAGTAAATTCATAAAATCTGTGAGTAAAATAATTTGGCAGTGTTATGTCAGGACCGAACTGATTGGTGATCTGTAATCTGTAATTTTCATTTCTGTAAAATAAACTTAAGCAAGTAGAGAAAACTTGGTGTGAAAAGATTTTTGCAGCATTATTTAGATAAGCCGAAAGTTTATATTGCCTAAGTAAACAATCATAGGTCATTTAAAATACCTATGACACCCTAAAATTTAGTGAAATAATATAATTTAAAAATATTTATTGGGCTGGGGTTGTGGGTCAGTGGTAGAGTGCTTGCCTAGGACGTACATATAAATGAAATAAAGGTATTGTGTCCAACTACAACTAAAAAATAAATATCAAAAAAATATTTATTAAAGCTTTATAATATTACATCATGATAATAGAAAAGCAGTATGTGAAGTTTTAGGCATGGTATGATTACAACATTTAAGCATAAAATAGTGGGGAAAAATAAAAAGTGCTTTTAAAAAATTATATTGCAGTATAATTTATATACCACAAAAATCATCATCGTAAGTGGGTAAGGTTTTTATATATTTACAGAATTGTATAGCCACCATAACTATGCTTTTTGAGAATATTTCCATCATCTGAAAGTAAATTCATTTGTTTGGCCCCCAGCACTAACCCTTTCTGATTGTATAAATCTCCCTTTCCTTGACCTTTCATATAAATGGAATTCTATGTAGACTTTAGTGTTTGGCTTCTTTGACTTGGCGTAATGTTTTTTAGGTTATTATATTCATGCTGTAGCAATCATCAGTAGTTCACTTCTTTATATTATTGAATAGTGTTCCATTGTATTGGTATGTACTATATTTTGTTTATCCAGTCACCAGCTGACCTACATTTGAATTGTTTCCACTTTTTGTCTATTATGACTAATGTGCTGTGAACATTTGTGTATCATCTTCGCATGGACAAATGTTTTCATTTCTCTAGAGTAGGTTCCTAGGATTGAGATTGCTGGCGCCACATGGAAAGATTTTTGCATAAGAAACTGCTCAAGTAGCTGATTCCACCAGCAGTGTATGAGGATTCCACTTAGACAGCATCTTCACCAACACTTGGTGCATTTATTGTTACTTTGATTTTAGCCATTCTTTTCATGTGTAGTGGTATTTTATTGTGGCTTTAATTTGCTTATTTCTAATGGTAATGATATTGAATATGTAAAGTGCTTTTATTTAAACTAAGGTAAATGATTACAATTTATATGTTGAATAATGTTCAAGTGGGAAAAAGGAAAAAGTTTTTCCCTAGCAAGCCAAAATTAGAAAGTAGGCCATCAATCTTCTCTTTCTGTATCTTCCCCTCATCTTTTCTGAAGAGTTCTTCATTTCTTCTCTCTGTCCATTTCATTTCAGCTTTCTGAGGGAACTTGTCTCTACAATTCTTTTCCACTAGTTCTGCCTTCATCACTAACATTCTTCCTATTCCGCTTAAGCTTTCTTAAATGAATGGTCTCTGTCTACTGTATTTTTTTTTTTAATCACCTTCTTTCTTCCCACATTACTCCTGGAAGTTTGTTTGTTTTTAATATTTTTTAGACATTGATGAACTTTTATTTTATTCATTTACTTATATGTGGTGCTGAGAATCAAACCCAGTGCCCTACACATGCTAGGCAAGCACTCTACCACTGAGCCACAACCCCAGGCCCTGAAAGTTTTATTTTTTACCACTGAGACCACTTTTCTCTAAGATCATTAATGACCTTTTTCTAACCAGATCTATACATCTTTATTAAGTGTTTTAACTTTTTTCTAATTTATTTATTCCTCTATTTATATGTCTGATATATAAAGATATGCTTATCTTTATGCTACCAACTACCTTACTGTCTTTAAAAAAATATTAAAAATTTTTAATTGACGTATTAATTGAATGTATTTGTGGGGTACAGTGTGACATTTCAACACATGCATATGGTGTATAATGATAAGATCAGGGTAGTTGGCATATTTATCACCTAAGACATTTCAACATTTCTTTGTGTTGGGAACATTCAAAATCCTGTTTACTAATTATCATACTGTCTTTATTACTGTAGTTGTGTAATAATTTTTGAAATCAGGAAGCATGAGTACTTCACCCTTGTTCTTCTTAAAGACTTTTATTCTATTCTGGGTCCCCCTACTTTTCCATGTGAATTTTAGGATCAGTTTGCAAGTTCTGAAAAAAATGCCAGTGAGGATTTTGATAGAATGTGTTGAATTTATAGACCAATTTGGGAAGTATTTGCCTTCCAACCCATAAACATGGCTGTCTTTCATTTATTTAGGTCTTTTATTTCTTTCAACAATGTTTATAGTCATGTTTGGTTCTTTTAGATGCTATTGTAAATTAAAAATTTTTTAATTTAATTTTTGGAATGCAATAGAATTTTTGTGTCAGTTTTTATAACATAGTTCTTCTGGCCTGCAAGCCTGCTGAAATTGTTTAGTGGTTCTAAATTTTCTTTGGATATCTGTTCCATAGGATTTTTTGTATACAAGATCATGTTACCTGCAAGTAAACGTAGTTTTACTTATTCCTTTCCTATCTGGATGCCTTTTCTTTCTTTTTTCCTGCCTGATTGCCCTGATTAGAAACTCTAGTACCCTGTTGAACAAAAGTGACGTCTTGGTCTTGTTTCTGATTTTCACAATTAAGTATGATACTAACTTCTAAAGCGCAAGAAAGAAAATCAAGAACCAATAAATAGGATGGTAGCAAACTAAAAAGCATCTTCACAGCTAAGGAAACAATCAAGAACGGTGAACAAAGACCCTACAGAATGGGAGAAAAATCTTATCACCAATACCTCAGCTAGACAATTAATTTCCAGGATATACAAAGAACTCAAAAAACTTAACACCAAAAAAACAAATGACCCAATTAATAAATGGGCAAAGGAACTGAACAGGCACTTCACAGAAGAAATATGAATGGTCAAAAAATATATGAGCTGGGTGCAGTGGTACATACCTGTAATCCTAGTAGCTTGAGAGGCTGAGGCAGGAGGATGGTGATTTCAAAGTCAGCCTCAGCAAAATTGAGGTGCTAAGCAACTCAGTGAGACCTTGTCTCTAAATAAAATACAAAATAGGGATGGATGTGGCTCAGTGGTTGAGTGCCCTGAGTTCAATCTCTTGTACCACACATACACACACACACACACACACACACACATGCATGCACAAATATATAAAATATATATGTATATATATATTTATATATTATATATATAAACGCTCAACATCTCTTGCAATTAGAGAAATGCAAATCAAAACCACACCGTGAAGGGGTTTGTGTTGTGGCTCAGTGGTAGAGTGCTTGTCTAGCACACATGCGAGGTGCTGGGTTCGATCCTCAGCACCACATAGAAAATAAATAAATAAAATAAAGGTATTGTGTCCAACTATAACAAAAAAATAAATTAAAAAAAACACACTGAGATTCCATCTCACTTTAGTCAGAATGGCAATTATCAAGAATATAAGTAACAATGTTGTTGAGGATGTGGGGAAAAAGGTTCACTCATTCATTGTTGGGGGGACTGCAAATTGGTGCAGCCACTCTGGAATGCAGCATGGTGATTCCTTAGAAAACTTGGAATGGAACCCCCATTTGACCCAGTTATCCCACCCCTCAGTTTATAACCAAAGGACTTTAAATCATAATATTACAGTGATGCAACTAACATTGATGTTTATAGCAGCTTAGTTCACAAAAGCAAAGCTATGGAACCAACCTAGGTGCCCTTCAACTGATGAATGGATAAAGAAACTGTGGTATATACACACAATGGAAAATTACTCAGCAATGAAGAATGAAATTATGGCATTTGCCAGTAAATGGTTGAAACTGGAGACTATCATGCTAAGGGAAGTAAGCCATTATCCCCCTCTTCAAAAAAAGCCTGAATGCCCTTTGTGATATGTGGATGCTAACCCACAACAAGGGAGGGTAGGGAGGGGAATAATAGAAGTGCATTCATTGGATTAGACAAAGGGGAATGAAGGGAAGGGAGGAGGGATGGGAATAGGAAAGACAGTAGAATGAATTGGTCATAACTTTCCTTTGTTTACATATGAATACACAACCAGTGTAACTCCACATTATGTACACTCACAAAAAAGGGATCCTAATTAGAATGGGTTGTATTCCATATATGTATAATATGTCAAAATATACTCTGTTGTCATATATATCTAAAAACAACAACAACAAAAAAGTATGCTACTAGCTGTGAGTTTTTACAGACACCTGATATCAAGTAAAGGAACTTTAATTTCTAGATTGCCAAGTTTTTTTTTTTTTTTTTATCATGAAAAGGTGTTGTCATTGCTATTTTTTATATCCATTGAGATAATCAGGGTTTTGTGTTATGTACTTTATTCTATTATATGGTATACTACATTGATTGTTTTTTAGAAATTAAACTTGGAATTCTGGGGTAAATTCCACTTAAAAATGGTTTATAATTCTTTTTAGATGTTTACTATTTTTTTTTAAAGATTTCCTAGTATTTTTGAGGATTCTTTTCATCTGAATTCATAATGACCATATTCTGCAGTTTTCTGGTTTTGTGATGTCTTTATTTTTTGGTATTGTGGTAACTTGGACTCAGACTGAGTGTTCAAGAGTCTGTTTTTAGCTGGGTGTGGTGGTGCATGCCTGTAATTCCAGCAGCTCCAGAGGCTGAGGCAGGAGGATCTTGAGTTCAAAGCCAGCCTCAGCAAAAGTGAGGTGCTAAACAATTCAGTGAGACTCTGTCACTAAATAAAATACAAAATAGGGCTGGGGATATGGCTCAGTGGCCCCTGAGTTCAATCCCTGGTATCAAAAAAAAAAAAAAAAAAAAAAAAAAAAAAGTCTTGAAATACTCATTATGCCATGAATTCATAAGGTACAGCATCTTCAGTTCATGCTTACTGTTATTGGATCTTCAGAATTGTGCATCTCTGGATGAAGCAGGCTGGAGTTTCAGTTGAACCCAGGTTTTTGAGTTTTTATTTTTTTATCACAGCTTCCTTTTTTTGCAGTCATTTTCCTTGGCACATTTCAAGAAGGTAATTCTGTTTTTAGAGTTTTTAATATGTTCAGATTTCAAATGAGCTGTCATGGCCAGAATCTTGCAATCTTACAATCTTATTTACAACATTGTCAACTTTGGGCATTGTGTTATGCAACATTGTAGACTCTTCCGGCGTTGCACTAATGAAATTTTTAGGGTATTACTTTTTGAAAGTACTCATTCATCTTTGCTGTCTTAAATGCCATCTTTGTTTGGCAGTAAACAATGAAGGAATTATTTAGTATTTTTTTAAAAAATATTTATTTATTTATTTATTTATTTATTTTAGTTGGTCACAACATCTTTATTTTTTATTTATTTTTATGTGGTGCTGAAGATTGAACCCAGGGCCTCACACATGCTAGGTGAGCGCTCTGCCATTGAGCCACAACCCCAGCCCCTAGTGTTTTCAAAAGAGCCTAGAACATATAAAAATATATATTGTATCTTATTTTCCTCCTCTGTATTAAATCATTTAAGTGAAATATTGTAAGATGGCAATTTGAGCTGAAAAGCCTGTATTATAATTTTCAAAGCTAATGCTGTGAAAGGAAGCGTGGGATTTAGAGTTCTCTTCAGACACTATTGGACTTTTTTGGTTGCAGACAACAGGAAGTGACTCTGAGTAACCCAGGTCAAAAGGTTTATTGAAAGGTTTTGGAGTAGATAAAAGGAAAACTGATTATCTTGTTCTTAGAAAGAATAGCAATATTAGTCAACCTCTTTAGATTGTCTTTTTTTTTGTTTTGTTTTTTTAGTTGTAGATGGACACAGTATCTTTTATTTATTTATTTTTATGTGGTGCTGAGGATCAAACCCAGTGCCTCACATGTGCTAGGCAAGCACTCTATCACTGAGCTACAACTCCAGCCCCTAGGTTGTCTTTCTTGAGGTGAGTCTGCTCCAGCTGTGTTTTATGCTTGTGTCATTTGGTTTAGGATTATCTGGAGTAGAGAAGTCTGTTTGGCTTAATTTGGGCATGTGTTCATCTTTGGCCTGTGGAAGTTAGGGCTCCTATAGTGAGTTTCATCAAGGAGAATGGATTAGGAAAAACAATATCTGTTTACTACAAGGGCTTTATTTGTGGTTGATCCTTAAAAATCCACAACAAGAACAGTAAAAACAAGGGTCTGGCGGGGGTGGGGGGTGTAAGTCATTGGTAGATTATTGATAGAATATGTGCTTAGCATGCACAAGGTCCTGGGTGTTCAATCCCTAGCACCACATACACAGAAAAAGGTAAATCAACTCCCATTCATCTAAGAAACTAGTGCCCAATAGGATGTGTCCCCCAAAACTTCCATTTTCTTCCTTTAAAAAGTGTTAGACAGAGTCAGATAGGGGTGGGGTGGGAGAAGATGGAAGAGGAGAAAAGTTTTGTAGTCAGATTGTAGAGATGAAGTAGGACTTCAAAGGAATGATGACTGAGGTAGAGAATACTATTTTAGTCTGAAAAAATGGAGGAGCGTAGGAAGGTTGTTCAGGTTTATTTAATAAAGAATATTTTAAGAAACAAGCCCTTAAGTTTAATAAGGTTTCAAGCCCCTGACTCTGGGAGGTGCTGGGTAAATAGTGTTGATGAAAATTCACTCCTCTGTAGTCCAACAATATAACTATAAATACTAGAAACCAATCTTTATCCTTATAAGGAATTGAGGTAGATTGAGAGAAAATGAAGGCTGTTCATCTAATGAAAATGAAAATGAAGGCTGTCATAGCCATATCTCATTAAAAAGAATAAAATAAAATGAACCAAGTTTAATCAGGTGGGCCCTAAAAAAAAAAAAAAAAAAAAAAAAAAAGACATCAGAAATCACTGCTGGCACTGAAAGGCTGTAAAAGTGAATCTCATAAAAAGACTTATAATTTGGGCTGGGGTTGTGGATCAGTGGTAGAGTGCTCGCCTAGCAAGTGCGAGGCCCTGGGTTCGTTCCTCAGCACCACATAAAAAATAAAATAAAGGTATTGTGTTCATCTACAACTAAAAAAAGATAAATATTAAAAAAAAGTTATAATTCATGTGAGCCCATCCTTAACAAGAAAGGGTATGCTGTTGCTTACTACTGTGGACCTCCTTATTCTCCTAGAACAGTTTATAAGGTTCATGGTTTCCTTGCCTTCCTGCCCAGAATTCAGCCAAACTCAGTGTAGGAAACTTCTTGAGGAAGAGAATCAGTACTCTTCTTGGGGCTCATTACTGCTTGAGTACTTTTAACTTTTGGTTCTTTTTAAAAATCATTGCTCCATGATTATAGCAAATGGCCGGTGGTAACTGTTACATAAGTTTAAAGAGCTACTTGAGGACAATGGTTGACACTTGGCAGAATAAATTGGGGGTCATGATAATAGTCGCTTTGTTAGCAGTGAAATTTGGGCTAAAGTTTCTCTGAGGCAAGGCTCAGGATCACAGAATTCTAAATGTTAGAGCTAGGAAAAACTTTAGAAAACTGCTTAGTTCTCTCATTAGAAATAATGACAGTGGTATTGAGGTTACAATTTTTTTGGTATTCTCTCTGCTTAGAAATGATTTCTTTCTTTGTAAACCATCCTGATCAGTGTCATAAACTGCTAAGAAACAGGAAATTCCAAGTTGCAGACTAGCACAGATCCAACCCAGGCTTCCCAGAATCTTTGGGGACCTGGCTTGGTGCCACACACCAACATAACTGTTGCTGTGGACTGTGGTGGACTTTATTGATATATGGAGGCGTCGTGGGCTGAGTCATCCCCAGTCTGAATGTACAGAATTTGTCAGAATTACAGAGGTCTCTGGAATGGGCAAACCTGAGATTATTCCTTTTCTATACAGAGAGCCAAAGCTCTGATAGTGACAGACATTTGTGTTTCATGATTTTCAAAAAAAAAATTTCTCCTATGCTGTTTTATTTAACCCTCAAAGTTTTAGGGAGAAGCATGGCTATTATCATCCTCTTTTTTTTTTTTTTTTTTTAGATGAGCCTATGGAGACTAAGAATACTTGTCTAGGTCTTTGGCCCATTTACAGACACTTCTCAGAGGAGGACATACAATCAATCAACAAATACATGAAAAAATGCTCACCATCTCTAGCAATCAGAGAAATGCAAATCAAAAACCACCCTAAGATACCACCTCACTCCAGTAAGATTAGCAGCCATTATGAAATCAAACAACAACAAGTGCTGGAGAGGATGTGGGGAAAAGGGTACTCTTGTACATTGCTGGTGGGACTGCAAATTGGTGCGGCCAATTTGGAAAGCAGTATGGAGATTCCTGGGAAAGATGGGAATGGAACCACCATTTGACCCAGCTATTGCCCTTCTCGGACTATTCCCTGAAGACCTTAAAAGAGCATACTACAGGGATACTGCCACATTGATGTTCATAGCAGCACAATTCACAATAGCTAGACTGTGGAAGCAACTTAGATGCCCTTCAATAGATGAGTGGATTAAAAAATATGGCATTTATACACAATGGAGTATTACGCAGCACTAAAAAATGGCAAAATCATTGAATTTGCAGGGAAATGGATGGCATTAGAGCAGATTATGCTAAGTGAAGCTAGCCAATCCCTAAAAAACAAATGCCAAATGTCTTCTTTGACATAATGAGAGCAACTAAGAACAGAACAGGGAGGAAGAGCAGGAGGAAAAGATTAACATTAAACAGAGTCATGAGGTGGGAGGGAAAGAGAGAGAAAAGGGAAATTGCATGGAAATGGAAGGAGACCCTCATTGTTATACAAAATTACATATAAGAGGATGTGAGGGGAAAGGGAAAAAAATCAAGAGAGAGAAATGAATTACAGTAGATGGGGTAGAGAGAGAAGATGGGAGGGGAGGGGAGGGGGGAAGTAGAGGATAGGAAAGGTAGCAGAATACAACAGTTACTAATATGGCATTATGTAAAAATGTGGATGTGTAATCGATGTGATTCTGCAATCTGTATTTGGGGTAAACATGGGAGTTCATAACCCACTTGAATCGAATGTATGAAATATGTCAAGAGTTTTGTAATGTTTTGAATAACCAATTAAAAAAGGTATATATATATAAAAAGAATACTTGTCTAGTCACACAGGTACTTAGTAAAGCGGCAGAGCTGAGATTGAGACTTTGATCCTGAAATTTCAAATTTCATGGGTTTCCTGTGGCATTAAACTGCCTCTAAGAAATTTGTTCAGTGATGAGGAGCAAAATCTAAAACTTGCTATTCTGAAATAAAAAAATTTGAATTTCACCTTTCCAGCTACTAGAGTGAGGATAGGAGAGGTGGTAGTGTAATGATAGCTTTTGATAGGGTCAGATGATACTGAGATTCTATCAAATTTAAGAGCCATTGCTGCTTATTTCCTATGTGTTCACCTGACACTACCTTTCCCTTTTTTCAGGAGAGCCAGATCCGCACATGACTCCACTTTTGGCCTCTGGAGTCTACATTGATGCCCAAGGATCTATCATCTGCCCCTTGAGTGTTTTAGCATACGATCCCTCTGGTTTGTATTGCTAGAAGACAGCCTTTTTTTGAGGAAGCAGCTCTTCCTTTATTCTACAGGTAGAAACTATGAAAAAATAGGGTCAGAAAATGGGAGAGATTCAATAATGGCTTGCCATTAGAGCTAGAACAAATTGTTTATTTATCACCATTGATTATTTGCTGTCCCATTGCTGCTGAGAAGAGTGTGCTGGCATGTAAGGTCCAGAGCTCAGGTGTCAGCTAGAATGACAAATACACACACAGTGTGACTATCTCAGGGGACTGCCAGACACTGGGAACTTGGGGAGGCAAGTTCTTCAGTAAGGGTACAGAAACTGATGCCAAGTAACTTGTGTTCACAGAGAAGGACTAGCAGCATCAGTATTACCTACAAGCTTACTGGCAATGTAGAATCTTGGGCTCTACCCCAGACCTGCTGAATCCAAATCTGTATTTTAGTGATGTCTTCAGGGGGATTTGTGAGCTGATTCAAATTTGAGAAGCACTGACGGTGCATAGTATTGGCTGCCTGTCAGCATCCATTTCCTTAAGTTCAAATTTAATTAGTTAAGGTTAGAAGAGCTGCATCAAATACCTGACAAGAACTACATAGAGAATGAAAAGTTTATTTGGGGATCATGGTTTCAGAGGTCTCAGACCATAGATGGCCAGTCCATTGTCCTAAGCCTAAGATGAGGCAGCACATCATGGGGAAGGGCACAATGGAGGGAAGCTGCCCTCGTGGCATCAAGGAAGCTGAGCCTGTGGGGAGATGGGGACACAGGGAAGAAAAACTCTTCCATAGCATGTCTTTAGTGACCACCTCCTCCAGGCTTGCCCTGCCTGCCCATAGTTGCCCCCTAGTCTTTCAAAGTAGAATGGACTGACTACATTATAGCTCCCACAGTTCAACTGTGAATTAGGTAACAGAAGCCTTTGGGAGACACCTCATATCCAAACCATAGCAATAACAAAATGCAGATTTTTTTCAGTTCCTCCTCTTTTACCCTCCGACAGCCACGAGAATTGATCCTTTAGCACTGGTCAAAGTGTAGTTTTCCCTTGGTGATTGTTGATGGATCAGGGATGGTCATATGACCTATGTTGGCTCAGTCATAGGATTTATATTTTTGTTTTGGGTGCTTTTTCTCTTATCCAACAGTGGAGAACAAATAATGAAGTATGGATGTTCCCCTTATTTCTACTGGCAATTCATCAATCTTGATGAATATGACACTGAAATTATCAGAGCAGAAAAACAGAGGAATCTGGATTCTTGATGTTGGTATTGGGTTGCTGATTATATCATATATGTCTGGAACTCTCCCTGCCTCTTATTTCACAATTTTCTCATGGTTTATCCCAGGTTGACTTTGCTTTTTTCTTATTTACTTCAATTAAAAACATCTTTTCATACTCAGACATGGAAATGGATGCTCTGTGCATAAAGTGTTGAATATGCATCCTCCTAAAAAATATCTTACTTCTTCACATGCTCATAGGTTTTTCTTCTAGTCTTGTGAATAATGCTTTTACACTTGGGTGATTATTAAATTGTGCAGATGAAGGTTGGCATAGAGAAAGGAGAGCTATAAAAGAAGAAAGTAGAATTGGGAGGCTTCCTGATGTACTGTGAGCTTGGCCACAGAGTAGGCTGGGCTATAGAGCCCACTGACTGGAGTGCTGAGTCATGCTTTGCCCTTAATTTGGTGTTTGAATCTCAGCTTCCTTGTTTGTTTAAAAAAAAAAAAAATCATAAACAGTGGAAATGGGTTGAAATGCTTTGAAAACTTGACTCCCCTCCCAGTTTAATGCTCCTTTCTAATTTTTCCCTTTTTATTATAAATATAAATAAATAAAAATAAATATATAAATAAAAATAAATATATATTTTTAAAATATTCATTTTAAAAATATAAATAACAAAATTTATGATTTTACCATAGTTAAATATGCAGTTCAGTGGCATTAAGTTCACATTCACAGTGCTTTTCAACCATCACTACCGTCTAGTTCCAGAACTTTTTCATCTTCTCCCAGAAACTCAGTATCCATTAAAGAATAACTCCACATTCTTTGTTGTCCCCAGCACCTGGAAATCTTGATTCTATTTTCTGTCTCTGTGAGTTTGCCTACTATAGGTACCTCGTATAAGTGGACTTACATATTTTTTATCTTTTTTGTGTCTGGCTGATTTCGCTTAGCATAATGTCCTCAAGGTTCATTCATATTGTATCATGTATCAGAATTTTGTTCCTTTCTATAACTGAATAATGTTACATTACATGTATATACTACATTTGTTTATCCATTTATCTTTTTTTTTTTCTTTCGGTACCACGGATTGAACTCAGAGGCACTTAACCACTGAGCCAGCCCAGTCCTTTTTTCTACTTTATTTAGAGATAGGGTCTTGCTGAGTTGCTTAGGGACTTGCTAAGTTGCTGAGGCTGGCTTTGAACTCGGTGATCCTCCTGCTTCAGGCTTCCATAGCTCTGGGATTACAGGTGTGCGGCCACTATACCTGGCTTATCCATTTATCTTTTATATATGTATATATATATTTTAGTTGTAGATGCACAAATTATCTTTATTTATTTATTTGTTTGTTTGTTTGTTTGTTTTAGGTGGACCCAATATCTTTATATTTTTTAAAATTTTTGTTTGGTGCTGAGGATCGAACTCAGTGCTTCACACATGCTAGGCAAGTGCTCTACTACTGAGCCACAACCCCAGCCCCTGCATTTATCTTTTCATGAACTCTTAGGTTACTTTCACTTTGGGCTATTATGAATACTGTCACTATGAATATTTGTGTACAGGTATCTGAGTCTTTGCTTTTAATTCTTTTAAGCATATACTCGATAGTAGAAGTGCTAGATCATATAGTAATTCTGTGTTTACCTTTTTTAGAAACTGTCAGACTACTGAAAACTTGTTATTTATATATTCAGACATACATTATAAAATACATGTATGCTTAAATTGAGACTATAGTGTTTTCATTGGTTAATATAGAATTTCTGAATTGACCCTTTTCTAACACATTGAAGATACTAACAGATTTATATATTACTATTCTTAAACAAAGTTGAAAAATAAGTAGATTCTGTAAGCCTAAGTTTCAAAGATCTAAGTGTAAAATGATCATTGAGTTTGTTGTTGTTCAGGAACCCAACTGTGTGTTTGAGAATGAATTGGTTTATTTCTGGTAATAATAACAATGATATCTTTTTGGTCTGTGAAAAAGAAATGTATAATGAAGAAAATGTGGGTGTAAACTACAAGATCTTCAAATTCTGTTAACACTTTCTAGTGAACTGAAATGACCTAGGGCTATTGATATTTAAAAAATAGAAGCATGAAGAAAACCAATGTGAGAATTCTTGTTACGATATCTCTGAAGTGGACTAGAAGGTTCAAAACGGATTACCCATGCCTGTCATCCTGGGGACTGGGGAGGCTGAGGCAGGAGGATTACAAGTTTAAAGCCAGCCCCAGCAACTTGGTGATGCCCCGACCAACTTAGCAAGACCTTGTCTCAATAAAATATAGAAAAGGAATGTGGCTTAGTGGTTAAGCACCCCAGGGTTCCATCCCTGGTAACTAACAAACAAAAACAACACCAACAAACTAATGATTACCCTTCCTTTTCTTGAAATTATTAGATCAGTTCTGTTAGTCTACCTGAGCGTGTGTACATTTTTATAGTGCTCAAAATGCCTTTACTGTTCTGGCCCTTCTCAATCTTTTTTTTTTTTTTTTTTTTAATGACTTAGTCAAATTGATTTAGTCTGTAAAGTGTATTGGAGAAAAATATCCTTTTACATCAACTTTTTAAAACCATTAAAGAATACTTTAAAGGTAGGAAGGAACATAACCCTGCAAAAAAATCTACCAGGGTTGGGACTAATTGAGCAGTAGCTGAGCATCAACTTCCAGGAAATTATTTTCTGTGGAATAATTTATATACCCTTAGACACTAGCTTTAATTCGGAGTTTGAATGTAAAATCCTCTTGGGAAGTCTATGAAGACATAATTGTAATACTTGACATCTATGGATAGAAATACTAACCTGAAGAATGTGAGAATTGGTTCCTGAGAACCAATTTTTAAATGTCTTCAAACAGCATAAAGACACTTGAAAATAACTTCTAAAGTGTGTATTACTTGTAATTGAAAAAGTTTCTTTTGACTTATTTCTTATTCTGAATATATGAGTTGATTTTAATTGTCTGTGATATCTAATTACTTATGTTCCTTAAGGAGTAAGAAAGTAAATCTTTCAAACTGTGGTCTCATAATCAGTTATCTTTTAAAAAATATTTATTTTTTAGTTGTAGGTGGACACAATATCTTTATTTCATTTTTATGTAGTGCTGAGGTTCAAATCCAAGTGCCTCACGTGAGCTAGGCAAGCACTCTACCACATTATACTTTTGTATAATGTTAGAAATTGTTTAGTGAAAGGGCTTGGTAAAAATCTAATCCTTTAATGGGGATCACATTTTTCACATTTGAAAGAAAATTTTTCTTTTTTTAAAATAGTTTTTTAGTTGTAGATGGACACAATATCTTTATTTATTTATTTTTATGTGGTGCTAAGGATCGAACCCAGGACTCACATATGTGAGGCAGGCACTCTACCACTAAGCTACGGCCCCAGCCCCGAAAGAAAATTTTTTTTGACATTTTAAACATGCTGAGGAGAAGATCAGAAGAAAAACCTGCCTGACTGTCCCATAGCTGTGCCCCTTAAATTCTCTGAGACCCTTTCTTTCCTTAAACAACTCTCTATCCTTAAATTAACCCTCTATCCTCAATTGAAACCTGTATGAAATTTGACATATTCTTGGCTGTTATGAAATCTGGAATCTTGGGTGAAATGAGGGTATATTTGTATGTAGGGGTGTGTATGGGTGGGTGGGTCCTTTTCTAATATTTTTAGTGAGTTGATAAACACTTAAATAGGCAAACAGTTATAAAATGGTTTGACACTAAATCAGTTTTGAATAACATTGTCTGAAAGTCATTTATTCTACAGTTATTTACTCTAGGGACTTACTATATTGGGTGTTAGGGATTTAGCAGTGAACAAATAGAGCCTACCCATCAACCCCCACCACCACGGAGTCCTGGGAGTCCTTTATGGTTAGAAAGTCCTTTGCCTCTTATTTCCTGCCCTGAGGAAGAGTGGTGGAGAAGGCCTCCTGGGTACCCTTTCTATGGGAAGTTTTTCAATTCTGTATTCCCAGGGCCAGGAGAGGGTCAGGCATGGAGTGGGTGTCCCACAAGTATTTGTTGAATGAATAAGCGAGGGGTGAATAGTGAGGTCTCTGTACCCTCTCCATTAGCTTCCTGACTAATTTCCCTGCTCTCCTCTTTGCTCCTTCCCACTTCAGTCTAAGGTATCTTGTTAAAAGTACTAATTAAAACTTAGATCCCATTAACTCTGGCTTCAAGTCATCCAGTGGGTCTCCATTTCCCTCTGAGGAAAAGCCATAATCTTTACACTGACCTATCATGCCTCACAGTATCTGGCCTCCTGCTGCCCTCGAATCTCATCTCCTCCTCTTCCACTTATTCATTTTCCATCAGCCACGTTGGCCACTGGCTGTTTCTCAAACTCACCAGCCAGGCTCCCATATTGCCCAGAGCCTTACAGCCACTGTTCTTTTGCCCACAGATGACTTGCTGGTAACAGAGCTCATTCTTCCTAGGAAACCCTTCCCTACCTAACCTGTGAGAAATTTTAATCCTTCCTTGTTCTATCCTCTTCATGGCCCTTCCAACACACGCACGCACGCACGCACGCACGCGCGCAATGGATGAATGAATGACTTAATTCTGTTGTCATCTTTCTATACTATAAGAACCAGCAAAGCAAAGATTTTTCTGTTTTTTTTTGTCATTGTGTCTGCAATAGGTAAAGAATGTCTGTTAGTGTCATTATTTGTCAGATTAATAAAAACTTCTTAACCATGCCAAAAATATACTTTGAATAGAACCAAAATGATGCATTCTGTATGTCTCTATGTGCTCTGATAAATGACTATTGGTTTTGCTACACTGTGACTGAGTCACAATTAGCCTTGAGACCTAATTGGTATGGTTCAGGTTCTAGTTGGAAAACATAAAGGTTGATTCATGGCCTTTCCTAATAAGCATAGTGACTTCTAGAAAGAAAAAAAAAAATATGAGCTTCATTTTCATTTGGCTACAAAATGCAAACACAAGAATACATCTCATTCTCAATGGTGTTGGCATTTGTCATTTATCTTATATTAGAATCTCTTATTCTGTTGGTATTTTGTTTTTAGCTAATGCAAATGAAAGAATGTGGCTGAGATTCATAGTGAAATGTGCTGACAGGACCCTTATGTTTGCTCTAAATACTCATGCAGTGTCAGATCATAGAGGCATCTTCAGGTATCTCTCTCACCTTTCTGTCATTTGCTTAAGTCATCTTCACCACCTACCCATCCCCACAGCTCTTCACTTGGGCTTTCCCTGAGGAAAATCTTCATTGATGGTTATCATTTCAGGGAGAATTGGAAGGTTTGCCAGAATAGAAGTATTCCATATTTCCTCTTCTTTAAATGGGAGAAATTTTGACAGTTTGCTGGATTAGATGTTTGGAATCTTTATTATTAGGTATAGTGGTAGTTGGGAGTCTGAGTATTGCAGTTAGGTCTTTCATAACCTTTTTTTTTTTTAAGGTACTGGGGATTGAACTCAGGGACACTCAACGACTGAGCCACATCCCAGCCCTATTTTGCATTTTATTTAGAGTCAGGGTCTCAATGAGTTGCTTAGTGCCTCGCTTTTGCTGAGGCTGGCTTTGAACTCTGGATCCTCCTGCCTCAGCCTCCTGAGCCGCTGGGATTACAGGCATATGTCACCATGCCTGGCTGGCCTCTCATAACTTTAATCTGTTCAAATCTCAGTTTAACATATTGAATCTTTATAAGTGCCCTGTGAAATAGGAATTATTATTATTATTTTTGGTGGTGGTGCTGGGGATTGAACCCAGGGCAGTGTGCATGCAAGGCAAGCACTCTACCAACTGAGCTATATCCCCAGCCCCTGGGAACTATTTTTTATCTTATGTGGTGCTGAGGATCAAACTCAGTACCTCACACGTGCAAGGCAAGAGCTCTATCACTGAGCTACAACCCCAGCCCTGCCTGAAATAGGTACTATTATTAGCTATTTTCAGAGGAAATTGAGCTTTAGAGAGTCTAAGCAACATGACCAAAGTCACATATAAATTAATAGTCTGTATTAGGCCTTTCCAGAGAGACAGAACCCAATGTGGTATGCATGTGTGTGGGAAGGGAGAGAGAGGGATAATGAGTGGGGGATCGATTGGTTTATTTTAAGGAGTTGGCTTACAGGAGTATGGAGATTGTCAGATCCAGAATTTGCAGGATAGGCTGACAATCTTGAGATTCAGGGAAGAGCCAATGTTGCAATTCAAGCCCAAAGGCCATCTGCAGGTATTCAAACTCAACCTTATTTCTCAGTTGCCTTTGCCATTATGTCTTGCCTCTTCTTACATAAAACTGTTAGCTCAGTGCTTGGTATACAGTAAGATTAATGTGCAGTTGGATGCAGTGGCTCATGCCTGTAATCCCAGCTCTCAAGAGACTAAGGCAAGAGGATCACAAATGGAGGTCTGCCTGGGCAATTAAACAAGATCCTGCCTCAATAAAAATAAAATGGTTGGAATATAGCTCAGTGGCAGAATTGTAATCATTAAAAATGAGCACTTGTACTATAGTCATGTTACCCCAAAATTAAGGGAGGGAAAGTTTCAGAGACTTTAAGTCAGCCTTAAAAACCATTTTCTGAGAGTCATTTATTCTACAAATATTTATTCCTGGGATTCCAGCTCTTTTGGACTCGTAGTTTCCAGAAGTATGTGTGCTGGACAAGATCTCTTGAGTTTTCTCCCAGTCCATTTCTGTCAAAATCCAGAGTTGCTCCATAGCGGAATTAACTTATGTTAATACTTGATTCTTTTCATTCAAACTTGTTCACTGTGGATCCTTTTAAAAGCCAGGAGGTAATTATTTTCCTTTCTTAGATATTCTGTTTATATTCTGCAGGGTGGTTGAAGTGGTTATCTGCAAAGGTGTAATAGCTATGTTGTCATGTTTAGAATTTAGCCAAGATGATATAATTTCTGGGAAGGTTACAAAAATGAATCCTTTAGAAATTGGTAGAAGCAAAGGTCTCTGATAAAATATGAGTGACACATAACTTAGTCATTCAGTAATCATAGAGGGTTTTAACCAATTATTTTTGGTTGGAGAAAGAAATAAGAAGTACATTGACTTAAACTGTACAGTGATTAAGTTAAAATCTGTCTTGGAAGACTGTTGAATGTTAAAATTAATGCTTAGGGAAGGAATGAACTTGTTTAAAAGGTAGTGGAGGAGATTTAGTGACTTTTTAAATCAGTCTTAAATGCAAATTGTAAATATAAAATTGATGTACTTGGTTATGTATGACCATTTACTTGGTCTTTGTTATACTATTCTTATGGTGAATTTTAGATATTATGCTCCTAAATCTGTTCCTGCTGCTCTAACAAAATACTACAAGCTGGGTAATTTATAAACAACAGAAATTTGTTTCCCGTATTTCTAGAGGCTGGGAAGTCCAAGATTAAGGTAGTGGCAGGTTTGGTGACTAAAGAGGTCCTTATCTCTGCTTCCAAAATGGCACCTTGAATACTATCCTCATATGGTGGAAGGTAGAAAGACAAAAGGGGGAGCTAGTTTCCTCCAGTCCTTCTTCTTCTTCTTTTTTTTTAATAATAGATACATTTTTATACTTTTAAAAATTTATTCATTTTTATATGGTGCTGAGGATGGAACCCAATGCCTCCAACATGCTAGGCAAGTGCTCTACCACTGAGCTATAACACCAACCCCGCCTCCAGCCCTTCTTAAAAGGCACTGGTTCCATCTATGAGAGCTTAATCTTCCACAGGTCCCACTTCTTAATGCTGTTGCGTTGGGGATTCAGTTTCAACCTGAATTTTGGAGGGCATACAAGCATTCAAACCATAGCATCTCCATTTCGAGTTTTGCTTTTTATACTATTGGTTTTATTTTCAGTGTTACTAATTCTATCTCATATCTATATACAGTAAAATGACACATTTCAGGGTTTATCACATTCCATCACTTCTCTGGGGCTTGGACAAGTTAGACCCCTTCTCTGATTTGCTTTCTTCATCAGCAAAGTGGGGAATATAGTCCTGTCTACTTTCCTTTCTGCAAGGATTAAATGTGGATTTCTGGCAAATCACCCAGAACAGTATAAGCAAGACTCAGTAAGCCTTTAATTCCTTTTAGTTGTTTTGATGAGGGTAATGTGTTGATATAGTCCCCGGGGAAGAATTAAGGAATTCAGCTGTGAGTGTCTTCTATGTTGTCAGCAGTTCTCATCTAATCTTCAGATCCCTTTTAAGATATATATTATTTATATAGATGAGGAAACAGATTCTCAGAGGGTATATTGCTCAAGGTTACACAGTAAGTAGAGCTAACAGGGCTTTAAACTTGAGTTTATAAAACTGGAATCCACAATATTCTTTCAAATTTTAACATGCTGGATATTTTATTCTTAATTTTAAAAAAGCCCACATTATAAAATTTACTGTCTTGACTGTTTTAAAATATGTACTTCAATAGTGTCAAAAACATTCATATTATTGCAAAACAGCTCTCCAGAACTTTTTCATCTTGCAGAAATGAAACTTTGTACCCTTTAAACAACTCTCTATTTGCCTCCAGTCCCTGGTAACCACCATTTTACTTTCCATGTCTATAAATTTGACCATTCTAAATGTGTCTTATAGTTGGAACCCTATATTATTTGTCCCTTTGTGACTAATTTATTTCACTTAGCATAACATCCTCAAATTTCATCCATGTTGTAACATGTGACAGGATTCCCTTCTTTTTTAAAGATGCATATTCCATTATTATGTACATCACATTTATTTGTCCACTCATCTGTTGATGGACACATGGGTTGCTTACACCTCTTGACTAATGTGAATAGTGCTGCTATGAACATAGATGTGCAAACATCCCAAGAACCTGCTTTAGATTCCTTTTTTGGGGAGGAGTGGGTACCAGGGATTGAACTCAGTTATTCGACCACTGAGCCATATCCCCATCCCTATTTTGTATTATATTTATACAGGGTCTCACTGAGTTGCTTAGTGTTTCGCTTCTGCTGAGGCTGGCTTTGAACTGGTGATCCTCCTGCCTCAGCCTCTCAAGCCTCTGGGATTACAGGCATGCACCACCATACCCAGCTAGATTCTTTTGAATATATACTCAGAAGTAGAATTGTTGTATCAAATGGTAGTTTGACTTATAATTTTTAAAGAACTGTCATATTGTTTTCCATAGCAGATGCCCCCCACTAGTGCACAAGAGTTTCAGTTTCTCCATGCCCTACCACAGTTGTTATTCTTTGTTGTGTGTATAGTTTGGTTTTTATTTTAATATAGTCTTCTTAATGGATGTGAAGTGATATCTCATTCTGGTTTTGATATGCATTTTTCTGATGATTAATGATTTCAGGCATTGTTGGCCATTTGTATTATCACCTTTGGAAAAATGTCCACTCAAGTATTTTGTTCATTTTTCAAATCAGATTATTTGATTCTTTTTGTTGCTGAGTTATAGGAGTTCTTTATGTATATGGAGTTGTAAACCCTTAGTATAAATATGATTTGCAAATATTTTCTTCCTTCCCATAATTTGTCATTTCAACTCTGATTTTGTCTATGCTGCACAAAAGTTAAGTTTGCTGTAGACCCATTTGTCTGTTTTTGCTTTTATTGCCTATGTTTTGGTGCTATATAGAAGTCGTCCTTGCCAATTATAGGAGTTTTGTAGTTTGGAATTTTACCTGTAGATCTTTATTCTGAGTTAGTTCTTTTGAATGATGTATTCTTTCACATGTGGCTATTCAGTTTTCCCAACATTGTTGAAGAGACTGTTTATATCATGCTGGTTTTTAAGGGTAGAAGAGAGAAAGAGTGATGAAAGGAGATAGGTATTTGGGGTAAAAATAATACTGAATAGTTTTTATCTTGTTTGCCATGACATAAATGGAAAAAGAAGTTTATATAAATCTTTGCTAATAAGGTATATTTACTAGAATTTTGGAGATTTGTTTCTTAGATGTAGAGGGAATTTAAGTATTATTTATATGTGTTTGTATTGGGGAAGCAAATCAAGACATTATATTAATACTGTATTCTCTTTGGCTAAGAAAGGACCAACTTTCCAGAAACACATGGTTTCTAAAATCTAGAAGTTGCTGGCAAATTTGTGGAGGAAATCTTTGTAATGGCAAACTAATGAGATCCTGAACTCCCACAAGCAAACAAACATGGAAGAGAAAAAAGCCAGCAACTTGAGAAGTTGTGTTCTTTGTGCTATGATGGCTTGATTCACAGAGGGGAGCAGCAGTGTCCCAAAAGGAGAGTGGTCAACCCTGGCAGGCAGAGAAGAACAGGAAAAGTTAGCAAGGGAGAGCTGTGGAGATAAGAAGTGCTGAGTGGAGGTGACCTTGAGGAAGGTGTGATCTGTGGTCTACAATGGAAGGGGAGGAGAGACAGGCTTGACTGTTCCTCTTTCCCCAAAGTGTTACCCCTCAGCTGGCCAGAATATAGACTTTCCAGAAAAACTCAGTCTGGAGGAGCTTTCAGTAGCTAACTGTAAAAAAAGTTACGTAGTTTTTCAACTAATATGATAGCATTTCTCAAAGTTGTTAAAAAACTTTTCAGGTGTCTAAATCTCTGGGCTTAAAATAGTTATGAAAATCTTATTTGTATCTTTGTTTCTTCTTCTTTATGCACCAAATATTTTAAGGATCTGTGTATATTGTTCATTGCAAGGAATGTGTTTAGGCATTTTTTCCCTAGAAAATCTTATAGTGCAGTAGAGAAGATAAAATGTTTATAAATTAAGTACTTATTTACCATTTCAATGGTAATGATGGTAAGAATAAGACTAAAGTTTGTCCAGATAACCTTTTGAGAGAAAAGTCTTTAGGGATAGAGACAATGATCTAAATATGGTATCTAAATGTTATAGATCTAGGTCCTTGATCATATTGCATCTTTCATGGAGACACCAAGAGACTCTATAAAATTGATTCTGTAAGTCATGTTGGTGTGAATAGTAATTATGGGTGTTTTGGGTCATATTCCTCTACTATTTGCGATGCTTGCTACTCTGAGATTTTCACAAAATGGAGTATACACCTCTGAAAATAAACATAGACATACATAATTGCTTATTATCCACATTACTCATCTAATGTGGGACACTAGATAGTCCTAAAAAGATTTCATATAATAGCTTACATTTGTACAGCTTTCCCTAGTGAAAAAGCGCTCCCACATAATATTATTTGGGTAGTACAAATGTGTATTAATGCAGTAATAGAAGTTGGAATATGTATTTTAGATGGTGTGGTAATTTATTTTCTTTATTTTTTTGAAGACTCTCACTTTATTGTTTCTGATAATTTGATAAATGATACTAGATGATCAGGAAATACAGATAAGAGAGCATGAATGTAGAGATATTATCCAGGAGGACTGACTGTCTGATGTAGGGAGGGGACAACCGAGAGGCTGTTGAAATTTATTTGATTCAGTACCATCTACTTTTCTGAGTTCCACTGGGCTGAATAACAGCTGGTTTTCAAGCCAGGAACCTTGACCCTTAGATTTTAAAAAAGGATGAATAAGGAGATATTCCATTGGAAAATTTGAATTCAGTGTAATAAGGGCAAAACTGTAATAAGCACACACACACTGAATACATATTGAGCTTATGTCTAAATACTGGTGGCATTATGCACAGCCTATTTATTACAAAGCATTAGAAAAGTTATTTTGAAAGAAGATTTGAGGGACTAAGCTTTTTTATCATGGGATTTATATCCTAGCCCTGACTTTATATCCACATCTTTTGTGTCTTACAGTTCTCCTTCACCTTCCTTAAATTTCCCTTCAATTGTTGATTTTTTCAGTATATTTTGACTCCTGACCACAATAATAAAATGAGCTGGAAGTGTAACTTAATGGTACAGTGCTTGGCTTGCCTGCATGAAGCCCTGAGTTCAATCCCCAGCAGTACATAAAGAAAAGAAAATGAATATGTGCCTTTGTGAACCCAGCTTTCTCCCCTCTTTTGCCTTTGGAGTATGTAAGAAAACATCTGGAAACATTGTCTTAAAAATCCCCTATAATCTGAGACCGGAGGAGGAAGACGCGCCAGGTGCCCAGCCAGTCCGGAGGAGGAAGACGCGCCAGGCGCCCAGCCAGTCCGGAGGAGGAAGACACGCCAGGCGCCCAGCCAGACCGGAGAAGGAAGTCCGGCCCCGCCCCGAGTGCTAGTCTGGAGGAAGCCCATCAACCCTTAAAACCCATCAAAGGGGGTGTGGCTACCAGCACAGTTGTGCGGCTGATCCAGGTACCGGGTTTCCAACTCCCCCACCCTTAGCTGCGATAACTCAAAATATTTCCCACAAGCTTTTGGGGGTTGTAGCTATCAATGCAAAACAACAACTGTACAGGCACCTGGTTTTTACCTCAGAAACTAGAGTAGGGAAGATACAGGTGGAAGCTCATTTCCCTTCACACTGGCTATACCCACCACCTTGAATACAGAGGCTCAAGCTAGGAATAGACAACGCCACCTACTGGAAGCAAGGAAAACAGTGTTCTGAAAGACTTTTTTTTTTTCCCTCTCTCTTTCTCTTTTCTTCTCTCTCTTCCACAACTTCAGCATATGTGAAACCAAGAACTGTGCATGAACAACTGAATTACCAAAGTAATATAATATAGAGGAACTGCATATACCCCACCTCCCCCACATTTTTTTTATTTCTATCTTACTTCCCTTTCCCTTCTCTTATTTCTCTTTTCTTCCTTGTTATTTTTTTTCTTTTTTTAATTCATATTCTCTCTATCCCACTTTCAATCTCCTAACTTTTGCTATCTATACATAGGGTAACTATCTTAATAGGAGGTTGAGTCTATACATTCTTCCATAAATTACCAGTCTAGTGGTTAGAGTTCTCCAAAGGTGCTAAGTTAGTTTAACCTCATACCCTCACTCCTTTCCCTCTAAGTATAACATCCTTTGTCTGAAATTAAGTTTTCTATATGCCACCAGATATGGTACGCCTTTTATGAAACTAAGGAATATATTCTTAAGTAATAATTAAAACCAATATCTATAGTCTTAGAATCTAACTATAAATGTATTAATAATGAAAACTTGTGCTTAGATAATGTACTGTTGATATTGGGATCTGTTAACATTGTCTTTCTCCGCAAAAGAGGGATTTTGGAGCTATACAAGAACAATACAAATATATAAGGGGAAAAACATTAGCACAACAGTTTCACAAAGCTAGAAAGAATCATGAGCAGTATGAAAAGACAAGGAAAGAAAGGACCACAAACAATACAGGTCAATTCAACATTAGATGAGGTAATATCTGCAGCTGATGGAATGTCAAAGAGTTCAGGATATACATGCTTCAGATGATCTGGAGTCTCAAGGAAGACATTATTCATCAAATTCAGACAATGAAAAATCACTTTGACAATGAATTACATAAACAAATCCAAGAAGCAAAAGATCAACTCTATAGGGAGATAGAGGATATAAAAAACAAACAAACAGAAATCCTGGAAATGCAGGAAACAATAAACCAAATTTAAAACTCAAATGAGAGTATTACCAGCAGAGTAGAACACTTGGAAGACAGAACTTCAGACAACGAAGACAAAGTTTTTCAACTTGAAAAGAACATAGACAGCTCAGCGAGAATGTTAAGAAATCATGAGCAGAACATCCAAGAATTATGGGATAACATCAAGAAACCAAACCTAAGAGTTATTGGGATACAAGAGGGTACAGAGGTCCAAACCAAGGGAATGAGCAATCTATTCAATGAAATAATACTAGAAAACTTCCCAGACTTAAAGAATGAAAAAGAAATCCAAATCCTAGAATCCTACAGGACACCGAATATACAAAATCATAGGAGATCCACACCAAGACACATAATAATGAAGATGCCCAACATACAGAATAAGGAGAGAATCTTAAAAGCCACAAGAGAGAGGAAGCAGATTTCATTTAGGGGTAAACCAATCAGGATAACGGCTGATCTTTCAACACAGATTCTGAAAGCTAGAAGATCCTGGAACAACATATTTCAAACACTGAAAGAAAAAGGGTTCCAACCAAGAATCATGTATCCAGCAAAATTAAGCTTCAGGATTGAAGATGAAATAAAAATCTTCCACGATAAACAAAAGTTAAAAGAATTTGCAGCTAGAAAGCCAGCTCTTCAAAACATCCTTGGCAAAACATTACAGGAAGAGGAAATGAAAAATAACAACGAAAACCAACAGCGGGAGGTAGTACAGTAAAGGAAAAACTAAGCATAGAGGAAAAACAAATCATGTTAAGTATCGTACATAACCAAATATGGCTGGAAATACAAACCATATCTCAATAGTAACCCTAAATGTTAATGGCTTAAATGCACCAATCAAAAGACATAGGCTAGTAGAATGGATTAAAAAAAAAAGATCCAACAATATGCTGCCTACAGTAGACTCATCTGATAGGAAAAGACATACACAGACTGAAGGTGAAAGGTTGGGAAAAATCATATCACTCATACGGACCCTGGAAGCAAGCAGGGGTGTCCATACTTGTATCAAATAAAATAGACTTCAAGCCAAAGTTAATCAAAAGGGATAAACAAGGACACTACATACTGCTCAAGGGAACCATACACCAACAAGACTTGACGATCATTAATATATATGCCCCAAACAATGGTGCAGCTACGTTCATCAAACAAACTCTTCTAAAGTTCAAGAGTCTAATAGACCACAACACAATAATCATGGGAGATTTTAACACACCTCTCTCACCAATGGACAGATCTTCCAAACAAAAATTGAATAAAGAAACCATAGAGCTCAATAATACAATTAATAACTTAGACTTAATTGATATATACAGAATATACCACCCAACATCAAGCGGATACACTTTCTTCTCAGCAGCACATGGATCCTTCTCAAAAATAGACCATATATTATGTCACAGGGCAATACAAAGGAGTTGAGATACTACCATGCACTTTATCTGATCATAATGGAATGAAATTGGAAATCAATAATGAAATGAGAAAGGAAAAACCCTACATCACAAGGAGATTAAACAATATGCTACTGAATGAGCAAAGGGTTACAGAAGACATCAAAGAGGAAATTAAAAAATTCTTAGAGGTAAACGAAAACTCAGACACAACATATCGAAATCTTTGGGACACTATGAAAACAGTACTAAGAGGAAAATTCATTTCATGGAGTTCATTCCTTAAAAGAAGGAAAAGCCAACAAATAAATGACCTCATACTACACCTTGAAGCCTTAGAAAAAGAAGAACAAATCAGCAACAAATACAGTAGAAGGCAAGAAATAATTAAAATTAGAGCTGAAATCAATGAAATCGAAACAAAAGAAACAATCGAAAAAATTGACAAAACTAAAAGTTGGTTCTTTGAAAAAATAAATAAGATTGATAGACCACTAGCCACGCTAACAAAGAGAAGAAGAGAGAGAACCCAAATTACTAGCTTACGGGATGAAAAAGGCAACATCACAACAGACAATTCAGAAATACAGAAGATAATTAGAAATTATTTTGAAACCCTATACTCTAATAAAATAGAAGATAGTGAAGGCATAGATAAATTCCTTGAGACATATGAACTACCCAGATTGAATCAGGAAGAAATAAACAACCTAAACAGATCAATATCAAGGGAGGAAATAGAAGAAGCCATCAAAAGACTACCAACCAAGAAAAGCTCAGGACCGGATGGATATACAGCAGAGTTTTACAAAACCTTTAAAGAGGAACTAATACCAATACTCCATAATCTATTTCAGGAGATAGAAAAAGAGGGAGAACTTCCAAATTCATTCTATGAGGCCAATATTACCCTGATTCCCAAACCAGAGAAGGACACCTCAAAGAAAGAAAACTATAGACCAATATCCCTAATGAATTTAGATGCAAAAATCCTCAATAAAATTCTGGCAAATTGTATACAAAAACATATCAAAAAGATCGTGCACCATGATCAAATAGGATTCATCCCTGGGATGCAAGGCTGGTTCAATATACAGAAACCAATAAACGTTATTCACCACATCAATAGACTTAAAGATAAGAACCATATGATCATCTCGATCGACACAGAAAAAGCATTTGATAAAGTACAGCATCCCTTTATGTTCAAAACCTTTATGTTCAAAACTAGGGATAACAGGAACTTACCTCAAAATTGTAAAAGCTATATATGCTAAGCCTCAGGCTAGCATCATTCTAAATGGAAAAAAACTGAAGGCATTCCTTCTAAAATCTGGAACAAGACAGGGATGCCCTCTCTCACCACTTCTGTTCAATATAGTTCTCGAAATACTGGCCAGAGCAATTAGACAGACAAAAGAAATTAAAGGCATAAAAATAGGAAAAGAAGAACTTAAATTATCACTATTTGCGGATGATATGATCCTATACCTAGAAGACACAAAAGGGTCTACAAAGAAACTACTAGAGCTAATAAATGAATTCAGCAAAGTGGCAGGATATAAAATCAACACGCATAAATCAAAGGCATTCCTGTATATCAGCGACAAATCTTCTGAACTGGAAATGAGGAAAACCACCCCATTCACAATATCCTCAAAAAAAAAAATAAAATACTTGGGAATCAACCTAACAAAAGAGGTGAAAGATTTATACAATGAAAACTACAGAACCCTAAAGAGAGATCTTAGAAGATGGAAAAATATACCCTGTTCATGGATAGGCAGAACTAACATCATCAAAATGGCGATATTACCAAAAGTTCTCTACAGGTTTAATGTGATGCCAATCAAAATCCCAACGGCATTTCTTGTAGAAATAGATAAAGCAATCATGAAATTCATATGGAAAAACAAAAGACCCAGAATAGCGAAAGCAACTCTAAGCAGGAAGTGTGAATCTGGAGGTGTAGCGATACCAGATATCAAACTATACTACAGAGCAATAGTAACAAAAACAGCATGGTACTGGTACCAAAACAGGCGGGTGGACCAATGGTATAGAATAGAGGACACAGAAACCAATCCACAAAATTACAACTATCTTATATTCGATAAAGGGGCTAAAAGCATGCAATGGATGAAGGATAGCATCTTCAACAAACGGTGCTGGGAAAACTGGAAATCCATATGCAACAAAATGAAACTGAATCCCCTCCTCTCGCCATGCACAAAAGTTAACTCAAAATGAATCAAGGACCTTGATATCAAAGCAGAGACTATGTGTCTGATAGAAGAAAAGGTTGGCTCTGATCTACATATTGTGGGGTTGGGCTCCAAATTCCTTAATAGGACACCCATAGCACAAGAGTTAATAACAAGAATCAACAAATGGGACTTACTTAAACTAAAAAGTTTTTTCTCAGCAAGAGAAACAATAAGAGAGGTAAACAGGGAGCCTACATCATGGGAACAAATTTTTACTCTTCACACTTCAGATAAAGCCCTAATATCCAGAGTATACAAAGAACTCAAAAAATTAAACAATATGAAAACAAATAACCCAATCAACAAATGGGCCAAAGACCTGAACAGACACTTCTCAGAGGAGGACATACAATCAATCAACAAGTACATGAAAAAATACTCATCATCTCTAGCAGTCAGAGAAATGCAAATCAAAACCACCCTAAGATACCATCTCACTCCAGTAAGATTGGCAGCCATTATGAAGTCAAACAACAACAAGTGCTGGTGAGGATGTGGGGAAAAGGGTACTCTTGTACATTGCTGGTGGGACTGCAAATTGGTGTGGCCAATATGGAAAGCAGTATGGAGATTCCTGGGAAAGCTGGGAATGGAACCACCATTTGACCCTGCTATTGCCCTTCTTGGACTATTCCCTGAAGAACTTAAAAGAGCGTACTACAGGGATACTGCCACATCGATATTCATAGCAGCACAATTCACAATAGCTAGACTGTGGAACCAACCTCGATGCCCCTCAATAGATGAATGGATAAAAAAAATGTGGCATTTATACACAATGGAGTACTACGCAGCACCAAGAAATGACAAAATCATGGAATTTGCAGGGAAATGGATGGCATTAGAGCAGATTATGCTAAGTGAAGCTAGCCAATCCCTAAAAAACAAATGCCAAGTGTCTTCTTTGATATAATGAGAGCAACTAAGAACAGAGCAGGGAGGAAGAGCAGGAGGAAAAGATTAACATTAAACAGAGTCATGGGGTGGGAGGGAAAGAGAGAGAAAAGGGAAATTGCATGGAAATGGAAGGAGACCCTCATTGTTATACAAAATTATATATAAGAGGTTGTGAGGGAAATGGGAAAAAAATAAGGAGAGAAATGAATTACAGTAGATGGGGTAGAGAGAGAAGATGGGAGGGGAGGGGAGGGGGGATAGTAGAGGATAGGAAAGGTAGCAGAATACAACAGTTTACTAATATGGTATTATGTAAAAATGTGGATGTGTAACCGATGTGATTCTGCAATCTTTGTAATGTTTTGAATAACCAATAAAAAAAAAAGTTTAAAAAAAATTTTTAAAAAAATCCCCTATAATCTGGTACTGACCTAGATCTAGATTCCTGAGGCAACTCCTGGCCATGGAGTCTGCCTTCCTACCTACCTCCCATCCTGGCCTCTTCTGACCTAGATCCCTCATAAATTGCATTTCTGAACTTACAATGAGTGAACCTTATGTATGCTCTGTAGCTTCCTGAGCCACATCACACCAAGTGTGTGCTTGACTGATACTTCCCAAAGTGAAGAATGAAGATTTGAAAAAGAATCCTTTTTAGTCTATTGTTGATTGATACTTCTGTAAAAAATAATAATAATAAAAATGCATTTTTAGAAAATTTTTAAAAATCATAAGAATAAAAGGCCAAATTTTATTCTCTTTAGAGTCTGTGTCAAATCATAAATTTCTAAATACCTAGTCTCAATTTCTGTACTAGTTTCATCACAGATTGACAACAAACTCTTGTGATTCCTGGGCCACACTGAGCAGCAGTTTGATTAGGTCTGGATATCTTCCAGCTCTCCTGAGTTTCCCATCATTTCCCTACTGTGTATATTGATTTTTTGGCTATGCTTTTAGAGTTTTCCCTTTGGAATGTTCTGCAAATTTGGGTGGATATGGAAAACTAACAGTTGTAGAGTATTTGTGTAATGCCAGAAAGCATGAAGGGCAGTTTTACTTTTCATTTCTAGGTTCCTGTTAGAATAACCCTGCAAAATAAGTGATATTAGTCCCACTGTAGGGATACGTGAACTTTCTTGTGTTCATGTATTAAGTAACAAATAGTGATAAATGCGTGCTAGGAATTAGGTATATGTTAAGCTCTGAGAATACATCAAGAAACAACCACTGACAAAACTTTCCTGGTAGTTACATCTTTGTTGGAGAGGGGAAGACATCATAACAAATACATAAAACATGGTGTATTATTAGATGGTAGTAAATGATGTAGAAAGCAATGCATTGAAGAAAGAAGTGGGGAAATGTAAGTGAGGATTGCACAGTTGCAAGAACAAAGTCTTTTCTGATGTGACCTTGGAGCAGAGACCTGAAAGGCTGAGGAAGAGGAATACTCTTGGCAGGCAAATGGGATGGGAGCTAGAGTATTTGAGGAACTCTTTTGGGTTAAGGGCCTTTCCCATGCTACTCAGTTAATAGTAATTCACTGATAATAAATGTCGCTTTTTCTCTTAGGCTTTGAAGTCTTCTTCATTCACTCACCATACTTCAGTTTTAACAGATGCCTGAATCCAAAAAAGTGGAAACCAGTTTAGGTATGGAACAGTGTAGTTTAGGTATGTTAGGGATGTGGACTGAAAGACTGCTCTTTATGTAGATTTTGTTTTTGATTAGGTCTGATATCTTCCAATGCTTTGAATATCATTTTTCCTAAGGATACAGTGTCCATGAGTTTTGTAATTGTGTTTCTACTTTTAAATGGATGATATTGCTTTGGGGAATGTTTAAAACTAGACAAAATTAGGATAAGAATTTTCAAAGGAGAAGAGATTAAAGCTTTGAGACATTGCTTTTGTTTAAACATATCAAATAAGGATTGTGTAAATAATTCCCTTTTCAAGAATGAAATTTACAGACAGCTCTCTTCCACATTTTGTGATCATTCCCTTTTCAAGAATGACACTTAACAGACAGCTGTCTTCTACATTTTGACAGCAGCCTTTTCTCATCTTGCTGGTCTCCATTATCAAGATTGCCCATCTGCAAATACCAGTAGCTCTAACCTAAACCCTTCACCTATAGGCATGGCTATTGAACCTGGGATTGTCTCCCCTCCTCTGTCAGCCCTAGATTGGGTTGGAGAGGAAGAGGAGGAGGGGTAATACTATTTTATGCTGGGTAGATATTCTAGTCTCATTTGAGCTTATACACTGCATGAAATTGTCAAGGCATTTATTACTGTACCCGTTTTACAGGTGAGAAATGAGAAGCCCACGGATATTAAATAATGTGTTCAAGGTCATCATTCCCAGTAAACAAATGACTTTGGTTTCCATGACCTCTGATTGCTGCTACCCCATCTCTTTTCCCAGCTATATTTTGGATTAAGCAACCTTTTGTGAGTTGATTGTGATTTTATTTAGCTTCCATGGAAAATGTGTTTCAAGTTGTAAACGTAATATTGATTTTACTTCACATTTTTAAAAAATATTGTTTTAGTTGTAGATGGACACAGTAGCTTTATTTTATTTATTTATTTTTATGTGGTGCTGAGGATCCAACCCAGTGCCTCACATGTGTTAAAGCAAGTGCTGTACTGCAGAGCTACAGCTCTAGCCCTGCTGCACATTTTTGATGGCTGAGTTGGGAATTAATTGAATGTCATTTTGACAGTCCTTTACTGTTTTTATGTTGAAATTTAATAATTTGCGAAAGTACACTTCTGAATTTGGCAGAATACTCATTACTTTTGGAATATGTATTACCTGCTTTTTCTTGCTGTAACAAGCCTTAATACTTTTGGAGTTACTGATCATGTAAGTAACTTCTCACACTATTTATTCCCTTGCTTAATATGTTTATCATTTGTAACTCCAAGGTCAGGGGATGAGAATGGAGTTTTTAAACCTGGAGTAGTGTTTTTAAATGGAGGTGAGGGTGGGGGAGGTAGTAATTGGTTCTTTGGCAGGAGTTACCTTAAGGTGGTTGAACTTTGCAACCTCTTCAGTAAACAAACCCCACTCTGCAGTTCATTTTCCTCCAGTCCACCTTCCCACCCGACTCTTCAGGAACTGGCATCAGTCCCATAATTCTGTAGAGTCCAGAGTTCTGTGAGTAGAGCATTTCTTGGGATCTAGTATTCCTAGGGTTGCAAAATTTTACAACTAGATCCTGGAGGCCTCAAGAATCCAGAAGTGATTGATTCAAAATTCCCAGGGAGCGCAGAACTCTGTGGGGCCTGGAGTGCCTGGCTCAGGAACATTTAGAGGCCTGGGATACTGTGGCTAAGCCACAGAAGAAAGGTGACCACAATAATGTCTTCACATCTTGAAGTAGTATGAAATAATACTAATAGTATGAAATAATATTAATAATAATAAATCAATAATAATAATACGTGGAAGCAGCGCCTCAACCTGCACACCTATGGGAGTCTACAGGCGTAGACATTGGGCCACATCCAGGTCAATGGCTCTAGAATGGGCAGCCACATGCACACTCGTGTGCAATGTGAAGCTCACCTGGTGACCCCACCATAGCCAGCAGGCTGCGGAGGTAGCATTCTCAAAAGGTGGTTCAGCCTGCTATTCCTGGGATTCTGGAGATTCTTGAAGGATGGGACACTCTTGGATTTCAGTAGCCTCATGCTTCAGCGGGGCCCTACATCCATCAGGGGCAAAGCCATCAGGGCCCTGGAAGAGCCCAGGCTCCTGCACAGGAATGGCCAATGGAGTCTGCATTGTGCTGGCAAAGTCTGCAGCTCTGATGCCCCCATCTCTGTCAAGCCCATGGAGGCCACAAGCCACTGAGCCTGTATTATACCTGCCTGCGCCGCCGCCCTAGAGTAGGAGGTATTTTTTATATGCTTACAAACATGGATACACACACACACTTTTTAGAATATGAATTAACCATTCTTCAGTAAATAAAAATCTAGTTAGAGAATGTAGTTTTGATGACTTTCACTTTGTGGTGAAATCTGAGTCCTGTCTGAGTTAGCTTGAAATTAGTAGATGGTTTTACTATCCTTAGGGCTCACCAAGAGCTCCAGCCTAGCAGGCACAGACAGTTACTTCTTTGTTTAAAGCTGGATTAGCTATCCAGATGTTTTTGGTACTGCATTACTTTTGCATCAGAAAATGTTCTTGAAAATTTTCTGGGGGCCTTGTTGTTTTGATGAAGTTTTATATATAGTTCACTGTTTTCCTTACTTCAAATGTAATGGACATTTTGTTATAGTCAGACTGTTAAACTAAGTGGGTCTGGATTAAACATTTCCAGAGATGCATGTTCCTTTGCAGTCCTCTTCTCCTCCAGCTTCCTTTTAGGCACTGTTCATTTTTATTATTTAAAGAACTTTATGTTTTGATTTGACAATTCCAGAGGTCACTCTTGAGTCATCAGGGTTGTTTAGTCTTTCTTTTCTGTGTGTATGTGGTGGTGGTAGTACTTATTTTGAGTATTTAGACAACATGTTCTGTATACATACACACATATACATATACACACTTTATCTATCTGTCTGTCTGTACTGGAGATCGAACCCAGAGTGACTTACTGCAGAGCTATATCTCCACCCCTTTTTAATTTTTAATTTTGAGACAGGGTCTTTCTAAATTGCCAAGGTGGCTGCCACCATATCTGGTTATAGTACTTTTGATTCTGTAGCCAAAAACAAATCAAAGGAGATAGCCAATAAGTCAGGAAAAAACAAGATAACGCTTGTGTCCCATATGCCTATTCCTGCATCAGAAAACAAAGGTCTTCTACACTTGGTAGATGAGATGTGATATAAACAGAGGTTTGGGAGGGGGGAACTTCTGATCATGATGTTAATGTCAGTCTGGTAACCATAATAGATATTTACTCCACTGGCTTTCCCTAATCATTTTAATTTTGTTTTTGATAAGGTTTTAGAGGATTTAGGTATATGAAAAATTGTTTAAAAGTTTTTTATCACCTTGACTAAATGACAACTACAGGGTTTCAGGTTTTATTCATTTCTGCAAAGGGGGTAGAATAGAACTTATATAAATATATTAGTGCATTATAATTATACATAACAGTGGGGTTCATCTTGACAGTCATAAATGTGCATATAACAATTTGTTCATTCTCAATCCCTTTATTTTTCTTTTCCTCTCCTCCCTCCCTCCCATGATCTCTTTTCTGTACTCTACTGGTCTTCCTTCTATTTATTTGTTTTTTAGTTGTTCATTACAGATATGCATAAAAGTAGAATTGATTGTGCTGCATTTCTTTAATTGCTAGAGATATTGAACATTTTTTCATATTTTTTTGACCATTCATATTTCTGTGAAGTGCTTGTTCAGTTCCTTTGCCTATTTATTGATTGAGTTATATGGTTTTTTTTTTTTTTTGGTGTGATTTTTTTTTTTTTTTTTTTTTAGTTCTTTGTATCTTTGATCCACCCTGAGTTGATTGTTGTGCACAGTGAGAGATATGGATGTAATTTTATTCTTCTACATATGGATATCCAGTTTTCTCAGCACTATTTGTTAAAAATGCTATCTTTTCTCTTGAGTATGTTTTAGGTACCTTTGTCAAGAATCAGATGACTGTATCTATGTGGATTGTCTCTGTGTCTTTTATTCCTTTGGTCTTAGTGTCTGTTTTGGTGCTGTTTTTGTCATTATAACAGTAGTATAGTTGAGGTAGATATTGTGATGTCTTTGGTATCATTCGTCTTGCTCAGTATTACTTTGGGTGTTCTGGGTCTCTCGTATTCTTTCATATGAATTTTACAACTGCTTTTTCTAATCTTGTGAAGAACATCATTAGTATTTTGATTGGGACTGCACTTTTTGGTAATCAGGCCATTTGACAATATTAATTCTACCTGTCCATGAACATGGTAGTTCTTTCCATCTTCTAAGGTCTTCTTCAGTTTCTTTCTTCCATATCCTATGATTTTTACTCTAGAGGTCTTTTACCTTCTTGGTTAGCTTTATTTCCAATTTGCGGGGGGTGGTATGTGGAGGCTATTGTGAATGGAATTGTTTTCCTGATTCTTTCTCAGCAGATTCATTATTTGAGTATAGAAAAGCTATTAATTTTTGTGTGTTGATTTTTTATCCTGCTACTTTGCTGAATTTATTAGCTCTTGAAGTCTTCTGGTGGATGTTTTGGGTCTTCTAAGTATAGGATTTTGTCATTAATAGACAGAGACAATGTGACTTCTTCCTTTTCCTGTTTGTATCACTTTAATTTTCTTCTCTTCCCTGATCACTCTGACTAGAGTTTCAAGAACTGTACTGAAGATGAGTGGTGAGAGTAGACATCCTATCATGTTTGTGATTTTAAAGGAAATGGTTTCAGTTTTTCTCCATTTAGTATGATGTTGGCTTTGGGTTTGTTTTTTGTAGTTTTTATGATGTTGAGATAAGTCCTTTTATCCCTAGTTTCTCCAGGGTTTGTAATATGAATGGGTGCTGGATTTTGTTTAAGGCTTTTTTTTCATCTATTAAGATGGTGATATGATTTTTGTCCTTAATTCTACTGATGTGATGAATTACATTTATTGATTTGCATATATTGAACCAATGCTACATCCCTAGGATGAAACCCATTTGATCGTGGTGTACTGTCATCCTAAAAGTGTTCTCTTTTTAAAAATATTTTCTTTTAGTTGTCAATGGACCTTTATTATTTATTTATTTATATGCAGTGCTGAGGATCAAACCCAGGGCCTCACACATGCTAGGCAAGCACTCTGTGTCTGAGCTACAACCCCAGCCCTTAAAGTGTTCTGGAATGTGATTTGCTAATATTATATTAAGAATTTTTGCATCCATCTTCGTCAGGGATATGGGTCTGTAGCTTTCTTTACTTGATGTCTCTGTCTGATTTTGGTACCAGGGTGATACAGGCTTCAAATAATGAATTTGGGAATGTTCCTTCCCTTTGTATTTCATGGAGTAATTGAGGAAGATTGGCATTACTTCTCTAAAGGTCTGGTAGAATTTAGCTGAGAATATATCTGGTCCCAGGTTTCTCTTGTTGGGAGACTTTTTATTACTACTTTAATCTTGTTGCTTGATCTGTTTAGTTTTCTATATCCTCTTGATTCAATTTGGGCAGGTGACATGTTGTCTAGAAATTTTTGTCTATATCTTCTAGACTTTCCAATTTATTGGAATATAAATTTTCAGAATAATCCCTAATGATCCTCTGGATTTCAGCAATGTCTGGTGATATCTCCTTTTTCATCTCTGTTGATTTAGGTCTTCTCTCTTTTTTTCTCTTTGTACATTTTTATTGGTGCATTATAATTGTGTATAATGATGGGATTTGTTGTACATATTCATACAGCACACAATATAAAAATATAATTTGACCAATATCACTCTCCAACACTTCACTCATCAGTCCCTGCCTCCCAACTCCCTGATCCCTTTCCTCTATGGATCTCCCTCTGACTTTCATGAAATCCCCCTCCCTGCCTTTCTTTTCCTTTTCCTGCTCTAGGTTCCACATAAGAAAATAAACATAAGATCCTTGATCTTCTGAGTTCAGCTTATTTTGCTTAACATATGGTGTCTAGATCTATTTTTTCCCCTGTAAATGACATAATTTCATTTTTCCTTAAGGCTGAATAAAACTTCATTGTGTGTATATACCACATTTTCTTTATCCATTTATTCACTGACAGATACCTAGGCTGATTCCATAGTTTGACTGTTGTGAATTGTGATGCCATTAAACATGGGATGCATGTATTGCTATAGTATGATGATTTTAATTCTTTAGGATAAATACTGAAGAGTGGTATAGCTGGATCATGTGGTGGTTCCATGTCTAGTCTTTTGAGGAACCTCCATACTGATTTCCATAATGATACTAACTTATGACCCCTCCAACAGTGTAAAAATGTTCCTTTTCCTCCACATCTCTCCAGTATTTGTTATTGTTTGTATTCTTCATGACTGCCATTCTGACTGGTGTGAGATGAAATCTCAGTGTACTTTTGATTTGCATTTCCCTAATTGCTAATGATGTTGAACCTTTTTTTGTATATTTGTTGACCATTTGTATTTCTTTTGAGAAGTTTCTCTTTAATTTATTTGCCCATTTATTTGTTGAGTTATTGGTGTTAAATATTTTGAGTTCTTTTTATATTCTGAATATTAATCCTCTGTCAGAGGAGTAGCTAGCAAATATTTTCTCTCATTCTGTAGGTTCTCTTTTTTCATTGCTAATCACTGCTTTTTTTCCCCCTGTGGAGAAGCTTTTTAATTTGATGCCATCCATTTATTAACTCTTGGTATTATTTCCTGAACTTTATGGGTCCTATTGAGAAAGTCATTGTCTGTGTCTATATGTTGGAATATAGGCATTTTCTTCTAGGACTTGCATAGTTTCTGGTCTAATTCCTAACTCTTTGATCCAGGTTTTTTGCTCAGGTGAGAGATAAGGGTATAGTTTCATTCTTTTATATATGGATAACCAGTTTTCCCAGCACTGTGTGTTACAAAGGCTTCTTTTCTCCAATGTATGTTTTTGGCACCATTGTCAAGAATCAGATAACTGTAGATGTGTGGATTTGTCTGAGTCTTCTGTTCTGTCCCATTGGTATCCTTTAGTTTTTTGTTTTGTTTTGTTTTGTTTTAACTCTAACTCTGTAATATAATTTGAAGTCAGGTATTGTGATGCCTCCAACATTGCTTTGGCTATTCTTGGTCTTCAAGTCTTCCAAATGATTTTTTTTTTTTTTTTTTTTTTTAGTGTGAAGAATGTCATTGGTCTTTTGATGGGAATTGCATTTACTTTGTATTGCTTTTGGTAGTATGGCCATTTTAACAATATTAATTCTTCCTCTCCATGAACATGGGAGGTCTTTTTATCTTCTGAAGTCTTCTTCAGTTTTTTTAGTGTTCTGTAGTTTTCATTGTAGAGATCTTTTACCTCCATGGTTAGTTTTTTCTTAGGTAATTTATTTGTTTGTTAGTCTGTTGAGGCTACTGTGAATGGAATTATTTTCCTGATTTCTTTCTCAGTATAGTCACTGTTAAAGGTCTGAGGTAGTAGAGCACTTGCCTGGCATGTGTGAGGCACTGGGTTCAATTCTCAGCACTACCTATTAATAAATGAATAGATAAAGTAAAGGTCCATCAACAATTAAAAATTTTAAAAAATCTTAAAAAAGAATATTCATTGTTAGTGTATAGGAAGGGTATTGATTTTTGTGTGATGTTTTTGTAACCTGCTACTTTGCCAAATGATCTTCATATCATCTGCAAACAGTAGTAATTGATTTCTTCCTTTCCTACTTTTATCTCTTTTCTTACCTAATTTCTCTGACTACAATTTCTAGCAGTATATTAAATATGAGTGGTGAGAGTGGCCTTCCTTGTCTTGTCCCAGATTTTAAAGGAAATGCTTTCACTTTTTCCCCATTTACTGTGAAGATTGGCTTTAGGTTTTTCATATATAGCCTTTATGATGTTGATGTAGGTCCCTTCACTCCCTGTTTTCTTCAGTGTTTTTATCATGAATGGGTGCTGAATTTTGTCAAAAACCCTTTCTAATCTGTAGTTTTCTTTTTGATTTTGGTATGATCTCTCTTTCTTTTGATTAGTTTGGCTGAGAGTTTATCAATCTTATCTATCTTTTTGAAGAATCAACTCTTGTTGTATTGATCCTTTGTATTTTTTTTAAATTGCTGTTTTCAATTTTATTAATTCCAGCTCTGTTCTTAATTATATTCTGTCTTCTGGCTTTGGGATTAGTTTGTTCTTGCTTTTCTAGAGCCTTGCAAAGTAACATTAGATTGTTTACTTGGGATCTTTTTTTTTTTTCCTTAGTGTATGCACTCAGTTCTATAAACTTTACTCTTTGTAGTGTCTCAGAGATTTTGATGTGTTACATCACTGTTCTTATTTGTTTCAAAGATTTCTAAAAAGTTTTCCCTGATTTCTTTTATGATCTATTCCCTGTTAAAAAGTTCTTTATTCAGCCTAGTGCAGCAGCTATAACACCAGCAGCTCAGGAAGCTAAGGTAGAAGGATTATAAGTTCAAAGCCAGCTTTAGCAACTTAGCAAGGCCCTAAGCAGCTTAGTGAGACCCTGTCTCAAAATAAAATACAAAAAAGGGCTGGGAATATGACTCACTGCTTAAGCGCCCCTGTCAATCCCCAGTATCAAACAATAATAAAAAAATTATTTATTTAATCTCTGTGTCTTAAAATGTTTTCTGGTTTTCATCTTGTTATTGATTTTTAATTTCATTCCATTATGATATGATAAGATACAAGGAATTACCGCCCCCCAAACTAAAATTTGCTTTATGGGCTGGGATTGTGGCTCAGTGGTAGAGTACTTGCATAGCATGTGTGAGGCACTGGGTTGGCACCAGATATAAAGTCTATCAACAACTAAAAAATATATATTTTAAAAAAACTTGCTTTATGTCTGTTGTGGAGAAGGTTCCAAGTGTATCTAAGAAAAAAATGAATTCTGTTGTTGATGGATTATATATTCTATAGATGTCTGTTAAGCCCATTTGATTAATAGTATCTTTTAGATCTGAAGAGTCTTTAGTTTGTGTCTGGATACCCTATCTGTTGGTGAGATGTGTTAAAATCACTCCCAATTATTGTATTGGAGTCTGAGACATTATATAGAGTAGTGTTTGTTTTATGAAAGTAGGTGCACCAACATTTGGGGCATAAATATTTATAGTTTTTGCATCTTCTTTGTGGATAGTCACTTTACTAGTATGAAGTGACCTTTCTTGTCTCTTCTGAATAATTTTAGCTTGAGGTCTGCTTTGTCAGATATGAGAGTAACCCTAATCCTGCCTTTATTTCTATATGCAGGGTATATCTTTTTCCATCTTTTCATTTTTAGAATGTCTTTATCTATAAGTGGGTCTCTTATTAACAACATATGGTTGGGTCCTGTTTTTGTAATTCTTTCTGCCAGTCTATGTCTTTTTTTTTTTTTTTTTGGTTGGACACAATATCTTAATTTTATTTATTTATTTTTATGTGGTTCTGAGGATCGAACCCAGCACCTCGCATGTGCTAGGTGAGCACTCTACCACTCAGTCCCAGCCCCAGCCTCAGTCTATGGTTTTTAATTGGAGAGTTGAGACCATTTATCTATATTTAGTGTTATTATGGAGGGATGATTATTAATTCCTACCATTTTGATTCATTTCTGATTTATTTTTCACACTAGTCTTTCCTTTATGTTGCTTCTCTTCTAGTGAGATTTACTCATTTGCTGATTTTTAAGTTTGTACTTTATGTGCATGATATATTTCTGTGTTTTCTGTAGTAATGGTTTATAAGTCATGAATTCTTTTAGTTTATGCTTATCTTGGAAGGCTTTTTTTTTTTTTTATCTAATCTTCAAACCTGAAGGATAATTTTGCTGGATAAAGCAATCATTATCTTTCCCAGTTTGTTTTAAATTATTCTAAGCCCTGGTTGGCAACTGTTATCTTTTGAATTTTGTTATTTATAATTCTAAGTCCTCCTGAATTTAAAAATATGGGCTGAGAAATCAGTGGTAATTCATTTTGGTTCATCTCTAAATGTGACCTGCCATTTTTCTCTTCCAGCTTTTAAAATTCTATCCTTGGTCTGTGTTTTGGACATTTTAATCGTAATGTGTCTTAGAGAGGATCATTTTTTAAAAATATTTTTTAATTATAGGTGGATGCAATATCTTTCTTTTATTTTTATGTGGTGCTGAGGATCGAATCCAGTGCCTCATGCATGGTGGAAAAGCGCTCTACCTCTGAGCCATAACCGAGCCCGAGAGGATCATATTTTATCTTGTTTATTTGGGGTTGTGAATGATCCTGTATTTGAATTCCTATATCCTTTCCAAGATTTTGGAATTTTTCTGATATTATTTAACTGAAAAGTTTAAATGCCGTTAGTTTGTATATCACTGCCTTCTTCTGTGCCAGTAATCCTTACACTTATTGCCCCAAATTTCCTGAATGTTCTGGCCATAATCTCTTATCATCTTAATTTTATTGCTGATTGAGTATTCAAGGTTATATACCATGTCTTTGAGGCTGGTAAATCTGTCTTCTGCATGGTCTAATCTGTTAGTGAGATTTTCCATTGAAATTTTAGTTTGATTTATTGGTTCTTTCTTTGCGGGGTGGGTACTTGGGATTGAACTGAGGGGCACTTGATCACTGAGCCACATCTCCAACCCTGTTTTGCATTTTATTTAGAGACAGGGTCTCACTGAGTTGCTTAGTGCCTTGCTTTTGCTGAGGCTGACTTTGAACTCTGGATCCTCCTGCCTCAGCCTCCTGAGCTGCTGGGATTACAGGTGTGTGCCACCGCACCCAGCTGATTTATTGATTCTTTTATTCCCAAAGTATCTCTTTCTTTTTCATAGTGTCTGTCCCTTTATTGAAGTGCTCTTTTACCTTCCATATTCTCTTAGTTCACTCCTTAGATCTCCTTTTTAGTTTGATTATTTTGGCAATCAACTTTTTGTATTCTTGGGCATTTTCCCCACTTCATTATCAAAGAATTCAGTTGTTGATGGAGGGTTTATAGATTTTTGGAGGCATTTTATTTCCTTGCTTTCTCATGTTTACTGTATTTCAGTGTTGAGATTTACCAATCTGTTGGAATGAATCTTTCTGTCACTTTTTTCTAGAGGATTCTTTATTGGGCTGCTTTCATTAAAGTAAACTATGTGTACCAAGCCAAGGAAATATCTCCAAGACAGAGGGTTCATTTAGCCGGTTCTTAGTGGTTTAACCAATCTCTTACACCCCTTTAAGGGGACCTGATGGTTACCTGTAACTGCAGATGCCTCTCCAACAGGGAGTGCAGATCTGGTCCTGAGTCATGCTGGTTTGTTGTGCTATATTTAAATCTCCTTACTACTCAAGCTGTGTATCTTCTGATCGATAATAGAACGTTTTTTCGAACCAATGATTGAACCTAGGGGCACTTAATCACCAGGCCATGTTCCCAACCTGTTTTGTTTTTTATTTTGAAACATAATCTCACTAAGTTGCTTATTAGGGCCTCACTGAATTGCTAAGACTAGTTTTGAACTCAGGATCCTCCTGCCTCAGTCTCCCTCATTAGAATAGAACTTTTTTTATGGGTCAATACCAGTTATGGGCCAACAGGTTTTTTATTTTTTATTTTTTGTTTTTTGGAGACAGGTTCTCACTGTGTTGTCCTTGCTGGTGTCAAAATCCTAGGCTTAAGTGAATCTGCTGCCATAGCCTACTGAGTAGTCGGGACTACAGGGATAAGCCACCACGACCCAACTAATTTTTGAAGTGTCTTTTCTGGTCAAATCTTACACATCACACTAAAGCATCCCCCCAGAAAAAAGGCAAGTGATGGAGTGGCGGACTGGAGGTGTGTGTAGCTCAGTGGTAGAATGATCAATGCTCACCTATCTTGCACTGAAAAAGTTGGGGGTCAAGAAACAGAGTTCCTGGTTTCAGAGTGAAAATCTAGTAGGGAGTAACAAATAAGTCCCAGGTTGATTGTGATTCATGGCAGCACATAGTGAATATCTTAAGAAGTACAGAGTGATCAGGACTCAAAGGTGAGGGAGAACCCCCCAGGAGAAGGAAAAGTGCTCTCCAATAGCAGCATGTGTCCCTTCCAAAGTCTGCACCCATGGTTTCACATTTCCTGACATATTGTTTGATCTTTACTTATCCAAATTCTGTGAAAATGAATTTGAAACTCCCCAAAGTGTGATCTTTCAGTGCACAGAGCATATTGCTTTATCATGAGTGACCTTTCTTGTCTTCCCACTGAACTGTAAGTTCATTTTGAAAGGATCAAAATTGTATTTTGGTGTTGTTTCCTAAGACCTAACACAGTGCCTGACACAAATCAGCAGTTGGTGCTCTTTAAGTTATTCCTTTCCCTGAGAATTTCCTTTGTCTCTGCTGCTTTGTGAATGGACTCACTTCAGCAGCCTATTCCATCAGACCTCTCCTATTGCTTGTCTGACCCACCCACAGCTCTTTGTGAACTCTGCTCTTCATGAGTACCTTGCTGTAAGTTACTCAGGGGCAAGGTATGCCTTATTCATCTTTACCTGCCTTCTACCTATAAGTTACAGTTATATATATTCATTGGGAAAATATTTGCTGAAATGAAAATGAAATGAAGGTTTCCATTTATACGTATTTGTTTGCTACTCATGCTTCTGTTTTGTGGTATAGAGTGAATAATAAAAAGTTTCACTCCATTTGCTCAAAGGTTTATTTTTACCAGCTAAATGTTTTTACCAATTTATACTCTTAATACACACCAGTTATTCTACATCATATTTTATTTTAAGAAAGAAAGAAAGTGATGTTTCAGATGTTTTAAGCATTTCTGGGAACTTACAAAATATTTGGATTTAGCAGGTAAAAATGAAGATCCACATTTACTGAGAAATAAAATCTTGCCCATCTGTTCTCTCCATCTACTAAGTGACTATTGAATGCTCAGAGGTTGTAGATGTTTTGATGCTGTAGTAAAGCATATAGTAAAGTTGCTTATTAGTCATTAGTTATTTCTAATTATGACTCATTTAATCTTCCTTCTTAAACTTTTTTTTTTTTTTTTGGCAGCACTAGAATTGAACCCAGGGTTGCTCTATTACTGAGCTATACACCCAATTCTCCTTAATTTATTTTTAAATTTTGAAACAGAGTCTCACTGGATGCCAGGCTGTCCTCAAACTTTAGGTCTTCCTACTTCAGCCTCTGAGTACTGGGATTATAAGTATGTGCCACCACACCTAGCTCAATTAAATTATTATTAACTGAGCTTATCCTTTGCATTTGAATATGTATAAACCTATTTCATCTATTTTCAATCTGTATACCCAATTCTATTTTGATATTCTCTCTATAAATGCAAGCATTTTATTTTGAAATTATTTTCAAATGTTAAACTTAATATACATTGGTGGTGTCATAAGATTTTTAATTGTATAGAGTAAGGAATAGGCATATGCTTTCCTCTACACCGTTCTTTGACATTCCTTTAACCAAACAATGCCTTAGCTGAAATATATATAGTCATAGATGAACACTCAATATCTTTATTTTATTTATTTATTTTTGTGTGGTGCTGAGGATCGAACTCAATGCTTCACACATGCCAGGCAAGGGCTCTATCACTGAACTACAGCCTCAGCCCTTCGCTGAACTTTTAAAGCATTTTAGTCATCATGAGAAATGTTTATTTTAGTTCAAGAAATGTAAAAGCAAAATTTAATCTAATTATCAAGAGAAACAGTGATACCAGGATATCCTTTCTTTGTTTCCTTAAGAATAAATGTAGGAGCTAGAGTGTGGCTCAGTGGTAGAGCACTTGCCTAGTGTGTGTGATGCACTGGGTTTGATTCTCAACACCGCATATAAATAAATAAATAAATAAATAAATAAATAACTCTCAACGCTGCATATAAATAAATAAATAATTCTCAACGCTGCATATAAATAAATAAATAAATAAATAAATACATAATATAAAGGTCCATCAATATATAAAATTTTTTTTTAAAAAAAGAATAAATGTAGCCAGGTATGGTAGCACACTTCTGTAATCTCATTGACTGGAAAAGACTGAGGTGAGAGAATTGTAAGTTGGAGGCCAGCCATGGCAATTTGAGGAGACCTTTTCTCAAAATAAAAAAGACAGGCTATAACTTTATGATAGAGCACCCTTGGATTCAATTTCCAGTATTGCTCCCCACCAAAGAATAAATTTAATCTTAAATTTCAGGTTAGCATCCTTGATCATTATTCCATATCACTTTTTAGTATGCATTCATGGGATTTGTAGACTGAGTTCTTACAATTCAAGTTTTACTGACCCCGAGGTGAATCAGTGAATCAGACTTTTGTACAGAAATACATTGTTTGAATTTTCACCATTATGATTTCATTTGATCTTTTCCATAGCCCCAAGATTTAAACAAAATGGTTATTATCCCATTTTATGGATGCTAGTACTGAATATAGAGAATTTTGATTAAACCAATTTGTTACAGCTAGTAAGGGTACAATTAAGACTGTAATTTTACTGCCAGTGTACCATATACAGCTATATGATGTTTATGTGCATATGAACTTATTACTTGCTATAGCTGAGGTTTGTCAAGAATGTTATATATATTTAAAAATTTTATTGATGTATAAAATTCATTGGAAAGAGTACATAAATCTTAAGTGCGCAGATTGGAAAGTTTTCATCAAGTGAACATATGGTGAAACGATTTCGAATATGAATTCATACTAAAATATAATGAAGACTGGGGTTGTGGCTCAGTGGTAGAGTGCTTGCCTAGCATGCACGAGGCACTGGTTTCAAGCCTCAGCACCACATAAATGTAAAATAAAGATATTGTATGAAAGATGAAAAAAAAATACAAAAATTAAAAAAAAGAAAAGAAAAAAAAAGATATTGTGTCCACCTAAAACTTAAGAATAAATATTTAAAAAAATATATAATATAATGAACTTAATATGGAATACCAGAGCTTCCTGATTCCAGAGAAATTATTTATTTTTATTCTTCTGTTAAATTTCTGTGAATACTAGTTTGAATTAAGTGGTTTTCTAATTTTGTTTGAGAAGTATTCACTGAGAGTCTCTTCTCTGTTAGGCATGTGCGTGGGTGTGGGGATACGGCTGAGAATAAGAATCATCACTTGTAGTGACTTTTACTTGGGACTGGACCAGTAAGAATTAGAGAAATTCCTATGGGAGCATGAGTGTCCAGCCTGAGGAGCTTTGGAAAATTTCCCAGAAGAAGTGACATCTAGATCGAGTCCTATATGTGTGTGGGAATTATCTAAAGAAGCCCTTCAAGGAAGGAAGAGCAGAAGGCAGGAGGCCAAGAGGAAAGAGCAGGATGTTGAGATGTAGCAGGCAGGTCCGCATGGCTGCCTTGGAGCCTGGGAATCAGGGAGGGGAATTGGAGAGTTCTGGGGCAGGGTCACCCAGGCCAGTTTTTACTGTTAATTAAGTTTCCCTGTTACAAACAACAGGAATCTACTCTGGAAAACATAAACTAAAGAGGAATTTATTGGAAAAATAGTGGGATGGTTCCCAGAATTAAAGAAAGGGCTGAGTATGCAGATGTCTGAGAGGGCAAACAAGTAGGGCAACTCCTGGCAACTCAGTAGAACTTGTGGAATTTCTATGCAGGGCAGTGTCATTAGTTTACTTGCTCCAACCACGGATTGTTGGTCTTAGAATATTCATGTTTGAGAAATAGGATCTGATTGGCTTAGTTCAGGTGTATTCCCAAACCAGGACCAATTGTGTGGCCAGAAACAAGCACCATGTCTAGTCAGTCTGGGTAATGATCAGGATAGCAAGATTCATTACCTGAAACAGAGTGCTCAGAAATGAGGACACTGTCCAGAAAGCAGCATGTTGTGGCTTGGAGAAGGAATGAACTGAATGTAGTGATCAAGAAGGACTAAATATGCAGAGACCAGTAGAAGGCTGTTCATTACTCAAATGAAAGGTGATGGTGCCAGAAGTAGGTATTGTCTCTCAGGAGATGAAGAAGAGAATAGATTCTGAGATACTTAAGAGGCAGAGAAGAAAGGACTTTGCAATTGGAAGTTAGGAGATTTGTTGGAAAGATTAAGGAGTTATAGATGATTCCTACATTTCTGGCTTGGGCAAGATTCCTTACAGGGAGAAGGGCTAGTTTTCAGAAGAGGGATAGGGCTTTCATTCAGGTTTAAAAGTATTAGTTGGAGAGCTGGGGCTGTGGTTCAGTGGTAGATGCTTGCCTTGCATGCATGGAACACTGGATTCGATCCTAAGAATCACATAAATACATAAAATAAAGGTATTGTGTCCATCTACAACTAAATTTTTTTGAAGTGTTAGTTGGAGTACTAAGCAGACCACATTTAACATAAAACACGTAGGTAAAAACAGCTGTACACCAGTGAATTGCTTCCATGGTTCATATTCTGCTGCGAGACCTCTTAGTCCAACATAGTGGTCTCTGCCATTGTTGTCCCTTTCCTTTCCTGTCTCTGGGCTGCCAGGGCCTTCTCACAATTTTGCTCTGGGAATTCACAAACTGCTGCTTCTTCTTCTGCTCCCATACTTCAGGCAGGTTCAGGTCCAAGTGGGTATTGGGGATTGTAGTTTTTTTTGTTTTGTTTTGTTTTGTTTTTACCAGAACTGTGAACGTTAAGAACCAAGTGCTTGAGCTTTCTCTTGGGTTGTATTATGGTTAAAAGAAGCTTGCTATTTTATGATACTGTTTTTGTAAAATAATTTAGTTTGAGTTTGAAAATATTTGCAAATGGGAGTCTTTCTTTATTAAAGAGATAAATTTATAGTAGAAATGTTTTTAGTTATAGTATTTTAATTTTAATAGTACTTAGTGTTGTTATCTTGTCAAATGAGCCAATTTAAATTCTGGCAGGTGGTCCTTTCAGATACTGTAGTCAGTGCTTTTGCCATTAGGTTGCACAATGGCTTTAGAAATCCTTTGGGTCAGTAGTCTTTGGTGGAACCAGAACTATACCCTAAGGTGCATGTGGGGCATTTTTGGTTATCTCAATAGTTTGGGACAAAATGCATCATAGGCATTAAGTAGGGACAGTACCAGAGGTGCTGGATGTCATAGAATATGTATCCACAGGACTTTGGTGTCATTTAAAAACGGTAGCAACAACAGAAAAACACCTTTATATAATTATCTGAACATAGTTCCTCTGTTTCAGATTTAATCATGAAGTACTTTTGCTCAGTTTCACTAAACTTTTCCAGGAATGCCAGGAAATTGTAAATCTACTAAAGAATGAAGTTTGCTTGGGACTTTATGCTTTTACTCTCATAGGTGGCATTAATTTGTCTTATCCTTATTTTTTAAATTTTTATTTTTTTGGTGCTGGGGATTGTTAAGCTTTCTGTATACTAAGCCCCACCACTGAGCTATCCCCTCCTCTCTGAGCCCCTGTTTTATCCTTAATTTTTACCTTATTTAGAAGATAAAATCCTTTAAGACAATGGTTAGGATATTTGGAAAGTGTCTTGTTATAGGGTGTGATGGCACACACCTTGTTTTAGTCAGCTTTTTCACTGCTGTAACTAAAAGATCCTATAAGAACAATTTTAGAGGAGGAAAAGTTCATTTGGGGTTTGAGATGGGGCACAACTTCATGGCAGAAGAATGTGATAGAGGCAAGCAGCTCAAGACATCACACCAGGAAGCAGAGAGAGAGATTCCACTCACCTTACACAAAATATGTATCCAAAAGATATGCCCCCATGACCACTGCCTCTACCCACACCCTACCTGACTATAGTTACCACTCAGTTAATCCTTATCAGGGAATTGATTCACTCATTGGGTTAAGATTGTTTTAACTCAATCATTTCATCCCTAGATTTTCTTACATTGTTTCACTAGATGAGTTTTTGGGAAACACCTCACATCCAAACCATAACACACCTGTAATTTCAGTTACCCAGAGGCAGAAGCAGAAGGATTGTTAAGTTTGAGGCCAGGCTGGGCAACTTACTAAGAACTTGTCTCAAAATAAAATAAAATAAATAAGATAAAGGACTGGGGATGTAGTTCAGGGGTAGAATGCGCCTGGGTTCAATTCCTAACACAACTCCCCAACAAACCCAGCCTACCCCACAAAAATAAAAGCTTTTTTGTTTTGTAGTGATAGATGGAGAGATAGTTGGTAAACTAATGTTTTCTCCAGTGAAATAGGGTAAAAGGCCAGGGAAAGAACATTTGTAGAGATGAATATTATGAACTTCTGTAATAATTGTGTTTTATAAAAGGATCTGAGAAGAATATGAGGATGGAGAATTTGAGTATTACTTGGTAGACTGGGTAGATCAAGTAGGGTAAAATTAACCCCAATTATTAAATGTCCAGAGAGGGGAAAATATGTAAGTATATGTCTAGAGAGTATTCTATGGAAAATATTTGCCTTGACTTCATTTCTATGTGAGTGGTAAAGAAGCACAGCCAGGATTGTGAAAAGACTGATTCTTCCAGGGGGCCCCTGACTCAGCTGCAGTGTTATGGAGTTGTAGCTCCATCTGCTGGAGAGAAGCATCTAATGCAAATGTGATCATAGTAAGCAAGTATTATCACCTAAATACTTAACTGTGTGCCTGGTAGCACCTTGTCAGGCCCCAAGGCATCCGAGTAAAATCGTAGACTTGTTCCTTGCTCCCACCATGCTTATCCCTGAGAAGTCTTCTGTTGTCAAGAAAAAGACTTTTAATTTAGCATGTGTGCTTTTGCATTTTGTGTTCTCTTCCTTTTTTTTTTTTTTTCCCCTTGGGTATGGGCTAGGGAAGGTCACTCAGTGGTTGGACACATGCTTAGAAGGCATGAGGCCCTGAGTTCACGTTGTTTATTCATGAAATTAAAAAAAAAAAAGAAAGAAATATAAGGTTGACATCTGTAGATCTGTAGCAACTGATTTTTCCTTGAGTGTTATCTCTATCTGGGTTTCCTTTTCTTCACGTGTTAGGTAAAAATGACAGTGCCTCTCCTACAGGCTTCAGTTGAGCTCATGTTATAAATGTTATTAAATGCCTTTATATGTGTGCTAGGGATAGGCACAAGGGACATCCTAATGACAGGAATCTAATTCCTGTCCTGAAGGAGGTTAAAGAAAGAGATTTATAAAATGACCCTTGCAAAGTAAATGAGAAAATGCCACAAAAGTACTGAGGAGGGGTGCTGGTCAAGATGGGGAGTGGGACTGGGAAGGGATGAAAATGATTTTTTAAAAATCCTGATGTTCCACCAAGTACAAAATGTTAAAATTAGCAAGAGGAAGTTGGGGTAAGACCTTCCAGGTGGAGCATCCAGTGGAAGCAGCAGTGTTGAGCTTAGAGCCTGCATGGTGTTTGTGTCACTGTATAAAATGAGTGGCAGGAAGTGTCCAGAGATGAGGGTTTAGGGAAGTAGGTGGAGCCAGGTAATGTTGGGGTTTGTATGCTATCTTAATGAGGTTACACTATTTCTTCAATGCATTGAAGAATCTTTAAAGGGTTTAAATGGAAAATGATACCAGGTTGTTTGGAGAAGTCACTTTTTGGCTGAGTCTGTTGGATTTGATCAAAGGAGACCAGGCTGGAAATGGAGAATCCACTTTGGAGGCTCTGGTAGTAGACCAAGTGAGAAATTATGACCATGCTAAGGTGAACAGTGAGAGTGAGGTAAGACAGAGGGACAAGTCAGCTAGAGAGCTACTTGGGGTAAAAATTAGTGGCAATGGTTGATGTGAAGATAACAAGTCAGGGGTGACTAGGAGATTTCTAACTTGGGTGACGGGTATAATAAATGTTGCCATATTTGAGAGAGAGCATATTAAGAGGAAAAATTGGATTTGATCATGAGAAGGGAATGAGTGGTTTATTTTCGGCATCATGAGTTTGAGTTGCCGACAGGGTGTCTTTGTAGAGGCATTCAACAAACAACTTGACATATAATTGTGAAGTTCAGGAAGTTCAGATTGTGTTACTAATATGGAGGAAGTAGTTGAGCCATGAGAAATGTGGAAGTCATTAGGGAGAATACATATGATGAGAGGAGCTGAAAGCCAAGGTCAGAATTTGGGGGTTAGTCATCTAAAGGCAGGCAAGAAAGAGAAAGGTACAAGTATGATGGCCTAGAACCAAGGAGCACTGTTTAAAAATGTAATATGTAAGGACTGAAAGATGTCTTCTGGATTTGGCTTTTAGGAGATGACTGTGATCTAATTGAGAGATGTTTCCAGATTGTAGTGGGCTGAGGAGAAAATGAGGGGTAAGGCCTCTCTTAGAAAAGTCTGTCAGAAGAAAAGAGAGAGGCATGATAGTAGCTGGAGAACAACTCAGACTCATTTTAAGGTAGTAAAAACTGAAACCTGTTTACAAACTCCTGGTGGGAAAGAGCTCATAGAGGAGGGGAGTGGCTGTCTAGATATGGGCCTCACATGGGCCTTCTCTGGGGCTAAAGGGCCAGAGTAAGAGTAAAGCATGTGAGTGGGCTGGAGTGGGGAGATGGAAAGCGGTAATTGAAAAAGACCTTCCAAAAGATGTTTTCTTTATAGAGGAGGTAATGGAATAATATCATTTTCTAGTGATAAGAAGAAATGGATGAGGTTGATATGGGGAAATCTTCAAGAATGGTAAAATAGTTCTTAAGGAGAATTTTGTATGGCTTCAAGATGAAGATTGACAGGACTTAACCAAGAATAGAGAAGTTAACAACATTGTCCCTCTCTACAGCCTAGTCATCTGCTTAGCATAGGCCAGCTCAGGAGTTCATCTACTTAGTGGGATCCAGCTTAAGTAATGAACATAGAGGAAGGCCCAAAGGGAGGGAGGAAATGGGAGTGATCCAGGGACATGTGGTCCCATTGGAAGAGCAGAAGTGGAAGTGAGATAAGTAGTAGGATTATGATAGTGGTTATCATGAAGAAAGAAGATGATGACCCAAGTGATGAAGTGTTCAGGGGTTGAAGTTGAGAGACTTGGAGGCTCGGAGGTAATGGCTAGTTTGTTGTATTTGGGTGGCTTAAATGTCAAAAGAGGATAAACTTTACTTTTCTCTGCTCCCAAATATTTGCTGTCAGTGCTGCTCATTCTTTCAGCCTCAGTTTAAATGTTTCCTTAAGCTTCTCCTAATCATCCTCCCTTAACAAGTATGCCCCTCTTTTCTATCACAACATTCTGCTTGTTTCTTTTACAGTGCATGGCGATCAGCAAAGGACTGGAATACAAAAAGATATCAGCTACCTCCCTTCTTTGGGTTTCAACCTCAATAACATAAACCATTTTCTTAGAATTCCATTATCTTGGGCAGAAGACTTCCGTTCTGGTTTTCCTCTCCCAAGAGAGATGGCAGTTGCTTTCTAGGGTTTATCTATGTGGTATAGGACTGTTCATGGTGAAGTTGAGGGTGGTCTGTCTCTTGCCCTGAAATAGCCTTTTCCCTTCAGCTTCCATTCCTACTCCCAAAATAAAGTAAATAAGTCAAAGCCAGAAAAACATTCTTCCTGGTATTTTACTGCTTTGAATATTGTGTAAGAAATCCAAATATTGAGTAATGAATAGAGTTTAGATTACAATACGAAAGTGAAGCCTGTGACTGTGTTCCCCTAGAATCCTGGATGGAACCCTGAGTTCTAGAACTCACTGTGCTATATTTAAGTCTTCTACTTCTCCGAGTACTAAACTCTTTCCTGTAAAATAGATGATAGACTGCCTCCAAGTACCTTTCAGTTCTATACTCTTCTGCTTATCACCAACTGTAAATGCTACTAGCTCCTAGTCTCTAGTGTTGGGTGACAAAGTGATGAGTTGTCCTGTTTTTAAAAGATTAACTTCAGGCACCAGTACCTAGAAGCACTTACTATGCTAAAAATCATTGCTATATAAAAAGGGAATTGGACTAAGGTATTTCATTTTATTCTCAATGAAGCAGGACAGGAAGCCTTCATTTATGAAACAGGAAGTCTACATTAATGGCTCCCAAGTTCTTCCTTAATCTCAACCAAAGATCCCTTTATTCTCCAGAAAAAACTTGGCATTGAGGAGTCTTGGGGGAATTGACTCAGTTGGGGGTGTGGGGCCTCAGCACACTGACCATGCTTTTCCTAGGTACTGTTTGCAGGATACCTGGTACAAAACAGCTTCCCCTGATCAGCTAGCAGAGCCTGGGATGCCTATTTATAAGCTGCCCTGGGCCTTGCCACTGAGAAGATATAGTAAAGAAAAAACACTTGACACCAAAGTGTCAAAGCATCCAGAGGAAATGTAAAGAAGCTCTATTAATTCAAACATACAGTTGTTTTCAAGATCCAGAGAAGTAAAGACTACCATTTTCTGAAAGTTCACATCCTATACGGATTGCTTATTGACTATTTTTCTAAATAATTGCATATTACAAATGCAAGTTTTTGGATGAATGTCTTAACTTCACAAAGTACATAAAAGAACTCAACAGGATGTAAGTTATGACATTTAGGGGTGTTGTCTTATTGCTTCAGAACTGTGTGGGGTAATCATGTAACACCATGTCACATGATTTGACTGAATGCAGAGAAAAACCTCAACTTGGTTTCATTGGCTCAGATACAAAATTAAGGCAACAGACACAAAATTAAGTTGAGGAAGTACTGTACAGTGTAGGAAATAGGAACTTTTAAAGATAATTCACTGTGATGTGAAACTGGCTGCCTAAGCCCAGATAACTGAGTTAAAATAAGAGAAGTACCAGTAGGAGATCCCTAATTTTGAGAAGAGAAAAAGAGCGTGAAGACACTGCAGATAAAGAGCTCAGTCTCCACTGACTTTGCAGAGGTGGGTCTGTATGTGTAAAGAGACTTAAGATGGAGGAGTAGAAAAGAACCTGATACAGTAAACCAGCCATGTACAGGGTATTGTTGTATCTGGTATTTTCATTGTTTTTCCTTTTGACATATCTCAATTATTTAAAAGCAATTTTAGAATTTAGATATATATCTGAACTTTTTTTTATTAAAATATATGACTACTTAAAAGCAAATCTGAAAGATACTTATTTAAATCCTTGGATAAGTTATAGTAACCATTAGTTGTATTAATTAAAATCTCCTCCCTGCTTCAAAGGGTAATGATTGTGGTTTTTACTTCTTGTAGATATATATTTAATTATCGAATTTATGTATTGTTAATTTCAAAGTAAAGGCAGGTGTGGAAGGGCAGCTATCCTTAATAATGCTTGGCATCGTGTACTCTGTTTCTGTGAAACCTTATGCTATAAAAGACATCGGTAATGCTTTTTGTCATTGTGTCACATTAAGTTTTTTTTAACACAAATTTAAAATTTTAATTTGTGTCTAGGGTCTTTGGGAAGAAAATATACCATGTAACACTATGTGTAGTGAACTTTAGTCCTTGTCTTTTGTCCAATCAGAACTAAAATAAATAAACAAGTAAATAAATAAATAAAATTTAAAAAAGAGGATGGTCACTTTAATTTGATGTTTTAATTAATAAAAAGATACATATATTAGCTTACAGATAACAAGGCATTGTGCATGTCTGATAAAATGAATAAGAGATTCTAGAGGGGAACATACAGTTTTGATTTTAAAAAATGTATATAACCCAGCATCTTGACATAAGTACTTTAAAAAGTGGGAGATAACTAGAAAGAATAATGACCTGTAATTCTCGGGGTGACATCATTTAATGATTTTTTAAATTGGGCTTTGAAGAATTTTAAAAAATGATAGGATAGAGGGTTCCAGGCAGAATTGGTGACAGCTTGAGCCTGAGAAAGTTTATTGGTCAGTGTTACTATTTTGTTCACAATCCTCTATTGTCTTCCATCTTACTTAGATCCAGAATCTTTATTCTGATCTGCACCTGTTCTATACCTTTTGGATGCCATGTATTTTCCACTAGATTGTAAAATCCATAAAACAGGAAATTTGTCTCCCTTCCTCACCTTTGTATTCCTAATACATAGAGCAGTAAATGCTTAGTAAATAATGAATGCAAAATTCAAAAATTGTTTTATGTACTGGAATGTAAGATGTTTTTGAGGGGTGAGAATGACAGGGAGTGAGACTGCACGTGGAGTATTGGTTTTGAAGCTTTTGAGCTTAAAGGCAGTGTTTATGCTTTTTACATTGAAGTAATGTTACAGCATAAAGGATAGATTAGAAGGATGGAAGAGTGGAGATGGCAATGCCATACGAAAGATTACGTTAGTGGTTTCTTCAATTAACTTTTGAATGTTTGCTTTATGCTAAGTACTGTGATAGATTCTGGGGATGCAAAGATGACTGAAAAATGGTTGCAGTTGGTGGGGCCAGTACATTCTTCAGCAGAGGTCTGAGCAAATAATGTGGTAGTGATCTGAGCCTGGGCATTTTTCAGAGGGTAGAAAAGAGTGAAGTTTCATTGACAATTTCTTTGGGTCAGCAGCTCAAAGAATTCCCAGAGAAAAGATGAAGATTTTAAGGGAACTTTGACAAATGTTTTTAGACTTATTATTTTTAATGTAGTGGTCTTCTTGTGATTTTGAATTAGGTCTTTCCCAAAAGTTCTTAGTTCTGTGTTGATTGGTCCATTTATTCTTAGAACAAGGCACACATGAGAGAAGAGCTCTGTTTGACCTTTGAGTCAGCATGTAGCTTCTGGGGCTTAGTTTGTCAAAGTAAGAAGGAGATGTCAGTATGCCATAGAGTGATTGAATTAAACAGGGTTGTATATGGGAAAGTATTATGAACATTGAACATTGCTACTAAATATATGGTGGCATTGCTAGGGGAAATGGATACTTTAAACATCCCAGATGATAGTTTGGAATAGGAAAAATAGAATAAGAAAAACTGAAAAATAGTTTTATTCAATGAGGGCGGGGCAGGGAGGCAGATAGTCCCTTAACTCTGTGTGTGTGTGTGTGTGTGTGTGTGTGTAATTACACACATACATATAGCTTAATAACTGTGCTTAAAAGGAAGCTTATTTGCCATCTGGGAAGGACATTTAGACACCTCATTTTTGGGGTTTAGCTTTTCATGGTTTTTCTTCTCACTAATTTGACAGTTTCAGATTTGTTAGGAGAATATACTTTTCTTACTTGTTTCTTTTTTTCATTGAACCTGTTTATATTTGGAATACTGTGGTATAATTGAGAAACCATGGGGTTTAGAACTATAGTCTTGGATTCAGATCTTATGTCTGCCACTTAAACAATTTGTTTAATATGAGTCATAATTCTTGTCTATGAATGGCAGCAGTATCTTAATATGTGAATAGTAAGGATTGATTGAGATAATGTATGTAAAAGGATCTTGGCTTGAATTTGGTAGAAGCTAAATGGTCAACAAATGCCCTCCTCCTTCCATTATTTTGGTAAAATATATATATATATGTTTTATATACATAATATGTTATATATACACATATACATGTATATATGTGTATATATAACATAAAGTTCACCATTTTAATTATTTTAAAATTATTTTAAAATTTAGAAGCATTAACTACATTCATGTTGTGTAATCGCTGTTCATACTTTTCTACTACTGTTTCCAAAACTTTTCATCATCCCAAATAGAAAATCTGTAATCATAAGCTGTAACTCTGTATTCCCACCTCCCAGCCCCTTTTAACCTCTCATCTACTTTCCATGAATTTACTTACTTTAGATTTTTTCATATAAATGGAATTGTACAACATACTGTCTTCTATGTCTGACTTCTTTCTTGTAGCTTAATGGGTTTGAGTTTTATCTATATTGTAGTTTGATCAGAATTTTATTCCTTTTAATGGATGAATGTTATTTCTTTTTATAGGTATACAACATTTTGTTTGTCCTTTCATATGTAGAAGGACACTGAGTTGTTTCTGTCTTTGAGCTCTGGAGAATAGTGCCACTATGAACTCATGATTGTACAAGTGTCTGAGTCCCTGTTTTCAGTTCTTTGGGACTATATCCAGAGCCACAACTGCCTTCTGCCCTACCTCCACTTCACTCACGCATATCTTCTTTAAGATCTGGAACTATTAGAGTTGAAAGCAGCTAGCTTCTGTTTAGCTGGTAATTTCATGTTTTTTCTTCATTTCCAAAGGGGTACAAATTTATCTTTCAAAACTTCCACTGCCCCACTGCTTCAAAAACAAAAAACAAAGCCCCTTTCCTTTTTTCTTTCTTAAATCCCCACCCCTTTTCTTTCCCTCACTAATCTTCCCTTTACCCTCTACTTTATTGCCATTCCTTGCTTTTTCTAAAGGAATGCCCAGAAGGAATCTTGCAGGATTAGTCCTCCGTTCCCCTCTCCAGCCCTGCCCTGACCCAGAGCTGCTGTTCTCCTCGAAAGGGTCATAGAAGTGGAATGAGACCTAGAGGCTAAACTACATTGATTCACAGTAGACTTTAAAGCAGATTTTCAGAACGATTAGCACTTATACTAAAAAAACCAGCAAGTCTTGGGTGGGGAGTAAGAAAATAATATCATCCAACAGTAAAATTGAATCATCAAAGCTTCCAGCTTGGGTTACTGCTCTACACAACTGGGGAGAATTGTAAAGGTGAATTTTCTACAGATAAAACAACCAGAAATAAATCCCACGCTGCCAAGTCAGATGGGATTTCCTAGTCGAAAAAGGTGATTTTTCTGGGCACTGTGGCACAGGCCTGTAATCCCAGCAGCCCTGGAGGCTGAGACAGGTGATTACAAATGCAGAGCCAACCTCAGCAACTTAGTGAGGCCCTGTCTCAAAATAAAAAGATATGGGGATGTGGCTCAGTGGTTAAGTGCTCATGGGTTCAATACATGCCCCCCCGAAAAAAAGTACTTTTTATCGTTTTACAATCTTGGTTGGCTAATAATTAAAACTCATCATTCAGTTTTTATTTTACCTATTTCTAAGACCATGGTAAGAATCTTCAGTCACTTTATATTTAATGAGACCCTAGTGGTAAATAAAGCATGCATCCATGCATCTTGGGAGAATGAAGTATGCACAAATGAAATTGCCAGAATTACAACAAAGCCACATTTAAATGTAGGCATTAGTAATGAGCTGTTGGTAAAATGAGCAGTAGCCAGAATTTTGAGATTAATTTTAATAATTTATTAGTATATGGACTAGCAGAGAGGGGGTGAAAAGGATATAATAGGTGCAGGGTATGAGTAAATATTGCAACTCTGGGGAACAGGATTGGTTTTGCTGAGGAAATTCAACACATAACCCTGCCTCATATGGGTGAATTCTGTGGAAGTGATTAAAGTGGAGAAGTAAAAACAACTGGAATCCAGATGTACCATGAGTCACCCCAAGATGATTAAATCAGCTGTTGAACATATCCACAGAAAGGGAAGTAGCATTTGTTGAGAACATACTTCAAGTTGCTGAATGAAATGTTTTCCTTGTGTTTTTAGTCCTTACTGGCCTGTGAGGGAGTTTTATTTCGCTCACAGTATAGATATCTGAGTTGCAGGTGAAGAAACTCACCCAGCAAATAAGAGACGGGCCAGTATTCTGCTCAAGGCAGCTGCTCCCTACTTCCTCCCCCACTTGCTGCATGGTTAGAAATGAAAGGATTCAAGAATTCCTTTTCCTTTGAATCTGAACAGGTCTGGCTGAGTTTTCATGCCTCCTCCTCAAAGTGTTTTCTGGACTACATTTCTTAATTCAGTAAATAGGGCTTAGGTTATCTAGAGTGGTACTAATCCAACAGAAATGTAACCTGAGCCCCACATGCAATTTGAGGTTTTCTAGTAGCCACATTCCAAATGCAAAAGGAAACAGGTGAAATTAAGAAAAAAAATTTTTTTGTAGTTATAGATGGACAGAATGCCTTTATTTGTTTATTTTTATGTGGTGCTAAGGATTGAACCCAGTGCCTCATATATGCTAGGCAAGCGCTCTGCTGCTGAGCTATAGCCCCAGCCCAGGTGAAATTAATTTTAATAATATATTTTATTTAGCCCATTGTGTGAAGCATTATGATGTCCAAGCTATTACACACCTTGTAATCAGTATTTTTAAATTATCAAGTTAAAGCATATCTCAGTTTGTTTGTACGTCTCAATTTGGACTTGCCACATTTAAGTTGCAACATGTCACTTTTCCAAACTGGAAAAAAACAGTTAGGAAGAATCATCCTAAAAGTAAATCAAAAGTAAGACCCCACTTTGAAGCCATCAAGAGGACTTATGGCAGGCTGGTGAGCAGCTTCCCCTGAGATGGCAAGCTCCATGAAAGGAAAGGTATTATACAGAAAATGTGGGATTGCTCTGTGAAGGAAAGTAAAGAATGTGACTATATTGTGTAAGGACATTACTGCCTGAAGGCTGTTTATGGGGAACAGTAAGATCAGACTGACCTTTATCACCACCACCAATAAGGAGGCCACAGAAAACTCTGTGGTGTCAGCTGCTAAATGGTGAACTATATTTGGGCTGGAACGGGAGTCAGTGACGTCTTTTGGCAAATTATGACCCTTAAAAATGGTAACCACATCCTCTAATGTATATGTGGATGTTGTTGCCAAACTCTTTTTTTCCCTAATGCCTTTTCCAGATGGAAGCTGTAATGTCTGCCTGAGGAAATAACCATGAACAAACTACCTTATATGGGATTTTCCAGACCTCAGCTCTACCCAGAGCAATACAAATGAAAGTTTCAGACCTCCATTCCAGCAAAACAGATCATCCCTTATTTATAAGATCTTTAATTATTTCTTCCATGCTTTTTACTTTAAAAATTCTTCTTAAAATTTTCCCTTCATCTTTCTTCCTGTGATTCTTCCTCTTTTGTTATCTTTGTCCCACTTTACTTCTCTCATGTTGTCTTTCTTCACTATTCTTGTTGTTTTCTCTTTTTTTTAGGTTTTGGTGGGCTTTGTAGTAGCAGGAATCAGTATACCTTGTTTTTGTTCTTGGTTGTCTTCATTGTGGGACTTTAATTCTGTTCCTTCATCTGAAAAGGGAAAAGGAGTAAGGTTAGAACCTTTATAATTGTCAGGGCCTTCATTTTACAGCTTGGGACCTCATTTCTAAAAAATTGTGGTTAAAAAACAGAACTGGGAATGTAGCTCAGTAGTAGATAACATGCATGAGGCACTGCGTTTGAGGCCCAGCATCACACAAAACAAATATAAAACCACACAATATAAAATTTGCCATCTGAACCATTTTTATCCATACAACTCAATAATGTTAAGTACATTCACATTATGTAACCATTGCACCATCCATCTCTAGAACTCTTTATCTTCCAAAGTTGAGACCAAAAAATTCTTGACTGAAACTTTATAGTCATTGAATAATAATTCTCAATAGACCCCCTCCCCAATCCCCTGAAAACAATCATTCTATTTTCTGTCTCTATGAACTCTTCATATAAGTAGAATTAAACAGTATTTGTTCTTTGTGACTGTTTTATTTTACTTGGCATAATGTCTTCAAGGTTCATTCTTATTGGATTGTGTTAGAATCCATGATTCCTTTCATGGCTGAGTAATATTCCAATATATATTCATAGCACATTTTGCTTATAGATTCATTTGTTGATGGGAACTTTTGGCTGTTTAAGATTTTCTCACCTGAGCGGATTTACATTGTTCTTTAATCCAAATTTTATTTTAGCTATTGTGAATGATGCTGTCATGAAAGGTTTACAAATATTCCTTTGAATCCCTGCTTTCATTTCTTTTGAGTATATATCTAGAAGTAGAATTGCTGGATCCTATGGCTGTTAATTAATTAATTAATTAATCAGTTAATGAGCCACACTGTTTTACACAGCAGTAACATCATTTTACATTCCTACCAGCATTATAAAAAGTCTCTGGTTTCTATATGTTCTTGTTAACATTTGTTATTTTGTTTGGTGTTTTGATAGGAGGCATCCTAATGAATATGAGATAGCATCCAATTGTAGTTTTAATTTATGTTTCCCTAATGATTAGTGAGTAATCCAGTTTATCTGCTTTTCCTTTTGTTGTCTGTGTTTTTGGTGTTATATTAAGAAATCATCATCAAATCCAATGTTATGAAGCTTTTCTCCTCTCTTTCATCATAGAGTATATTTTATATTTTAGGTGTTATTATCAGATATTTGATGCATTTTAATTTCTGTGGATGTGTCAGGGGCGGAGTTCAGCTTTATTTTGTGCATGTCCATATCTAGCTTCCCAGCACCATTTCTTAAAGAAGCTTTTTTCTTTTCTCAGTGAGTATTCTTGACACCTTTATTGAAAATAATTCAACCATATAGACAGGAAGATGTGGGTCTATGTATTTATCTTTATGCTAGTTCTATATTGTTTTGATTACTATACCTTTGTAGTGTATTTTGAAATCAGAGAGTATGAGACTTTGTTCTTTTTCAAGATTGTTTTGGGCACTCCGGTTTCCTTAAGATTTGATGTGAATTTTAGGATGAACTTTTCTATTTTTTCAGATAAAAGTCACTGGGATCTTGACAGAGATCAGAGCCCTGTTTTTTAACTCTGTAAAGTGAGGTTTTAGTTGTTGTTGTTGTTTAGTGATTGAAGTCAAGTAAGAGCTGGCAGCCATGGGGAAACCTGAGGTATACATGGATGATGGGAGGCTTACACTGGAGTAGGTCTTTGAAAGTGAAGATTTGGAACATAGGAATAGGGGGGCATCTTCTGGTATGTACAGACAGAGGTGCCTTAAAACATGCTTAAGGAACATGTGTCAGAGGCTTTGACTTTTGCTAGATACAGTAAGGGCTGATACTATTTGACCTCTTGTATACTGGTAGCATTATCCTGCCCATGCCATTTAGTAACCAACATTTGTATAGTACTTTATTACTTTGCTAGTTCATGTTACTCAGCTTTCTGTAATTGTGACAAAATACGTAAGATAATGAACTTAAAGGAAAAAAGATTTACTTTGGCTTATGTTGACAAAAGTTTCAGTCTTTGGGCACTTGGCCCCATCATGCTGGGCCTTTGGTGAGATAGTACATTGTATGCATGGTAGAGCAGAGCTGGGATGCAGAGAAGGAGAGAAGAAAAGTCTGGGACAAAATACTTTTCAAAGGATTCTCCCCAGTGATCTGCTTCCTTCAACTAATCCCTACCTCCTAAAGGTTGCACTACACCTTAATAACATCACAGGTTGGTAGCCAAGCTTTTAGCACATGGTCTTTGGGGAACATTTTAGATCTAAACCATAACATAACATCTTCCCATTTAATCCTTTAAAAATGATTGTGTGTGGAAGTAGGAGAATCTATAACTGGAGGTCTCATAGGATGTCCTCATGAGTGTAGTCCAGCTTCCCTCTGGGATCAATGGAGTGCCAGAGCCAGAATTCAGGTAGGTGGTGGCACCCTCCAGCAGTTGAGGGTTCATTGAGGCAGTTCAGTGTGGCATCTGTGGGTCTGAGGTGGCTCCTCCAACTGCCTTGTTGCCCTTGTCCCTTATCCTTCCCTCTGGGCTTTCTTTCCTGCCTTCTCTCTTTATCAGTTTATCATGTGAGATAGAAATATGCATCATTTTTTTTCTTTTCTTTATTTCTTTTTTATTTGTTTGTTTTGCTGTGCAGGAGATCAAACCCAGGGCCTCAAGTATGCTAGGCAAGTACTCTAGCACTGAGCTATACTCCCAGCCCCACATAAATTTTTGTTTACATTATTCATTGACAAGATTTTATACATGGTTCTATTAATGTTTAAAAAAACTCCATGAGTTTAATATTATATAGTTCTTTTTTTAGAAATACCTCTAAACCTAGGTATAGTGGCACATGCCTATAGTCTCAGCACTTGGGAGGCTGAGGCAGGAGGATCACTTGTGCCCAGGAGTTAAAGACCAGCCTAGGCAATAACAACAAAACACAATTTGTACTTTTACTTAAAATTTGGACTGTTTTCCAATTTATAAATGATGGTGCCCTATAATAATAATTTTTAAAAAAGGTAAGGAAAAATACTATACATTGCTAGTTTTCAGTACATACCTCAGAAGAATAGCTTTAAGAATAATTGTTGATTTCAGCAATTTCTAGTCTGCGAGGATGAAGATTTTCAATCACTTCCCCTTTAAAAAATACTTTTTAACCATGCCCTGCCCTTAAGGGATTATGATGATGCATTATGAAACATTCTTTTCAGTCAGGATGTCAAAATTATTTATTTCAAATAAAGTGAACTGGGCTAAGGATATTGCTCAAATTGGTAGAGTGCCTGTCTTGAATGCACCAGGCCCTGGGTTCAATCCCAGTGCTACAAAAACAAAATCAAATAAAGTGAACAGACTTGAGTGGCCAATACACAGTCCCCTCACTTAGCTACTTCTGCTCTGTGTTTTGGGGAAAAATTATTCTCACTGAATGAACCTCAACTAAAGCCAGAAAATGATCCTTAAATTCAACCTTTTTTCCCAGCTGACAGGTTTATATTCTAGAATGCAGGTTTACAGTTTCATGATTCTGGAGCAACCAGAGGTCATGTCCATTGAAGGCAAGAGAGCCTCCCTGGCCCCTCTATCAGACTAGCTTTGTGGCTTTGTGGCTTTCTCTCAGCCTTCAGAACTGTCAGAAAGTAGCATGCAGTCACACAGTTGAGAAAATGAGAATTTTATTTTGTGAGATGAGGTAGTCACGTTCAAGAGGAAAATTACTTGAAGTCTGCTCAAATACATGATGACAGCATTCCAAACATAAGGAATGGGGAAAATAGGAACACCCTTTAAGGTGTTCTTAATTAATTTAATGTTACATAATTTATAGAAAAAATGGGTACGTTTCATTTAGGTGTCAGATATTATATTCCTTATAAGGGAATAAAGCAATAAAGAATGCATTACAAAAACAGGAGCTTGGAGCACTTGGATGATTCATTAATTTCCCCACAGGCAAAATGTCTTAATCTTCCCCCCACCTTCTTTCAGGGGGGCACAGACCACTTTGAGACTCTAAGGTGTAGAGCTCTTCATAGAATATGCAGAAAATTCAGTAGCAGTCACTAGAGGGTGATGTTTTCTAGCACAGATTAGATCTAGCACTTTGTAGTGGGTTGTCAGTGTGTGCCTGTATGTGTTCTTTGCCTGTGTGTCTACACACACACATACACAAACAAAACACATACACACACAGTCTGTCTCCACCAGTATTAGAAGAATTCCTTTTTTCATTTCCCTTGTCCATAATACAAATGCTGTTTATTTATTTATTTTAATTAATTAATTTGTTTATTTTTGTAGTACTGGGTGTGAAACCCGGGGTGCTATACCACTGAGCTATATACCTGTCCCTTTTATTATTTTTTTTTACTTATTTATATGTGGTGCTGAGAATCAAACCCAGTGCCTCAAGCATGCTAGGCAAGCGCTCTACCACTGAGCCACAACCCCAGCCCCACACCTGTCCCTTTTTTATTTTTTATTTTGAGACAGAGTCTTGTTTAGTTGTTGAGGTTGGCCTCAAACTTGTGATCTTCCAGCCTTAGCCTCGGGTAGGGTTACTGGAATTGCAGACGCATACCACCATGACCAGCTAGAAATGCTGTTTGTTTCTTTAGAGCTTCCTCCCACCTGTTCTGCAGATAAAGTTATAAACTTTTTTTCATTTCCTTATTTCTTATCTTTATCATCATGATGGCCACTCATGAGTATCTTTTGTGTGCGCTGGGTAGTTTAGGAACGCGTCCTCTCATCCTTCAGGGTATACTGGTTTATGAATTTGGCTGGATATTTAAGGCCCCCACTAGAAAATTTGCCAGTGTATGATTTCACAGTAAACTAAAACAAATATCGACTTTTCTCAAACTTATCAGATTACAAATGGATTTTTTTTTTTCACCAGGTGGATCTTAGATGTGATTTGAGAGGCTCTTTACAGGCATATGCCACTGTATCCAGCTTAGTGAGAGGTAGGCTTTTTCTGCTCAAAAGCACTTCTCACTAGGTTGGGTATGATGGCATATATGCCTGTGATCAGGAGGCTGAGGCAAGGTTCTAGGCCAGCCTTGACAATTTAGCAAGACCCTCTCTCAAAATAAAATAAAAAGGGTTGGGGAATATAGCTCAGTGGTAGAGTACTGGTTTTAATTCCCAGTATTGAAGAAAAAACAAAACAACAACAAAGTACCTCTCACTAACTGGATTCAGGGGCACAATCTTGTAATCTCAGTGACTCAGGTGGGTAAAGCAGGAATATCACAAGTTTAAGGCCAGCTTTGGCAACTGAATGAGAACCTATCAGCAAAAAATTAAAAAGAATGGAGGTATAACTCAGTGGTAGAGCACTCCTAGATTCAGTCTTCAATATGGGAGTTGGCGGAGAACTCCTACCATGAACAACATTCCCCATACTCCCAGCCCAAATATTGAAAGTATTGTCAAGTGAGGATATTTGGTGGGGAATTTATAATTTCATCAAGTAACATTTTAGTTTAAATTTATCAGAATTTTTTTGCCATACCTTTAATAGAATTGAAGAAAATTGTGATATTCTATAAGTTATGAGAAAGGAGAGATTAATCAGTACTATATTTGCAAGAAAAGATTGAATTCAGGTTCACCAAATGGTTAGCATTATATCTGTAATGTCAGTGAAGATAAAATACCTAGTTTGGAATTTTGCTTATGATTAAGCTATGATTGATGTATATTGGCAGACTGCAGAGGTAGGAATCCTTTGAGGAAGGAGGACATATCTGTTTCCTGAGAGTTGTGATTCCTTTTTCCTGTTCAGTTGTTGAACAGTCAGATCCTTTCAACTTGTTGTCATCTGGTGGGAAGCAAGGGCCTGGCCAGGCAAATGTATGCCAATCAAGCTGTTTGTCATTTGTGCCAATGCAGGCATAGTGAAAACTGAGTCTGGTTTTCGTGTTATCATAAACCTAGTCCTGATCCTTTCGGAAAGTTATGATTGTGTAGGTGTTTTGGGTATTTCTTTGGAAATGTGGTAGCCAGTGTTTCATAAAGGAAGTTAGCATCATATAAAGAAAAGTCTAGCCAAACATGGTGGCAAATACCTGTAATCCCAGTGGCTTGAAAGGCTGAGACAGGAGAATCGTGAGTTCAAAGCCAGCCTCAGCAACTGTGAAGCATTATAGCAACTCAATGAGATCCTGTCTCTAAATAAAATACAAAATAGGGCTGGGGATGTGGCTCAGTGGTCAAGTGCCCCTGAGTTCAATCCTCAGTACCAAAATAAAAGAGAAAAGTAGTAGAGAGAAAGGCATAAAGTATTTAGCATCTGGCCCTTTACAGCAGTCTGAAAATCCCTGCCACAAAGGAGCCATAGGCAGTTTTTGAAAACATTGTTTAATATTGTCAAATATTGGATTATTACTGCATTTAAATCTTTTACTCTTAGCCTCTCAAATTAAATCCACTTCTTGTAGAAATGATAAAATATCAACTTTTTTGTGTAAGGAACTAAGAATTTAACAAGAATTCTCACATGCTAGGCAAGTGTTATACCACTAAGCTACAATCCCAGCCTTTTAAATTTTATCTTATTTTATTAGTGGTACTGGGGATTTAACCCTGGGGCACTCTATCCTTCAGCTATATCCTCAGCCCTTAAAAGTTTTTTACATATTTATTTTGGGGCTGAGGTTGTAGCTCATTTGTAGAGCGCTTGCCTTGCATGTATGAGGCATTGGGTTCAATCCTCAGCACCACATAAAATAAATAAAATAAAGATATAGCATCCATTAAAAATTTTTTACATATTTATTTATTTAGAGATGTGAGGCTTACTAAATTGCCCAGACTGGCCTTGAACTTACATTCTCCTGTGTCAGCCTCCCAAGTTCCTGGGATTATAAGTGTGAAAGATTTTATTTTGAGGCAGGGACTCATTAAGTTGCTGAAGCTGGTCTCAAATTTACAATCCTCCTGCCTCAGTCTCCTGTGTCATTGGGATTTCAGGTATTAATTGTATCAAAATAAGTCTTAGCATGATCATCACCCTTCCCCTTCTTCAAGAAAAGATTTTTTTTTTTTTTTTGTAATTAGCATTTACTAGCTGCTTTTATTTCTGCCCTGGAAGAATACTAGAGAATTGTCCAAGATCAACTGTGCTGCCCTCTGCTCCTCTGAGTCAGATGAGAGGAGGAGCAGGTGGAAGTAAAGTAGGTTAGATAGACTGTAGGGCAGCATCTGAACTGTGGATAGCTCTTGGCAGTCTGAAATGTGAGTTCCTGCCAAGAAAGACCATTCACCTATGGAAAAGATTTCCTGGGTCTGAGCAGGTGCTAATGTCACATAGTTTTGTTTTTTATTGTAATGCTGTGTTGATTTATGAGTCTCAACAGGATATTGAGGCTTGTTCTCTCTTGAGTAGCTGAAAATGCCAGAAGCTTGCCTTCTTAGCTTCCCCTGTGGCCAGGACACAGGTATTTGATGCAGGCTTCAGCTCTCAGGGGTACCTGTGTTGGCACTGAATTGAGAGCTAGAGATACAAAGAAACAGGAAGAGCCTGCGATCATCTTGAAGAGCATGGCTTGAGTAGAACCCATGACACAGGTGTGTAACCAGTGTGAATAGCAGGTCCCAGTGTCCAATGTGGGTGGTATCCTTTAGTGATTTTTGTACCTAGAGTGGCAGTCTGGTGACAGACTTTCTTCATTGGGCAAAGTGTTGGTACATGCTGAGTTCTTTGTTGATCCTACAGGTTCTCTAATCAACCCAATATCCTTTATTAAATATAAGACATTTATTATGAAGACCTGTTTAAAATTAACAAGGTGGATTGTGTTACTTGTATCTTAGAAATGTATGTGTAGAGGGCTGGGATTGCGGCTCAGCGGTATAGCACTCTTCTAGCACGTGTGAGGCCGGGGGTTCTATCCTCAGCACCACATAAAAATAAATAAAATAAATAAATAAATATAATATTGTGTCCAACTACTTCTAAAAAATATTTTAAAAAGAAATGTATGTGTAGAGAGCTATAAGAAATACTCAAATGTCTTTTTGTAATTTTAAAAAATTTCTATTTTGACACTTTTACTTCTTTTCTTCAATAGCTTCTATTGTCCCTATTTTCCTCTTTTTTCATTCCACAAATATCTACTGAGTACCAGTGACATGCCCAACATATGGTTAAACATAAACAGTGAAAAAAAGCACAAGAACATATCAGCATCTGGATTTTAGTGATACCCTCACTTAGAGAATGACATCAAGCCAAGTCTTAATCTTAGTAACCAGGCTTTTTGTGTTGATGTATTGTGGACCATGCTTAGAGGGACTACAGTGAGGAACCCAACAACCTGGGAAGAAGGGAAGTCAGATTATCTCAGATTGTCCTCTGAGAGTCAAACTTCAAACTTAATGTAGGAGTAGAGAGCTATGATCACCTAAACAGGATGGAGTGGCTTTGTGTATTAAAGAAAGAATGTGGCTGTATGGAGGGTTTGGTGAACATGGAAGACATACAGAAAGTCACAGAGCTGAACTGTTAAAAAGGCACCAGGGGTGCATGCAATTATGCCCTCAGGTCCAATTATCATGTCGGCATTGCCAACCCTGCCCCTTTGGAGAGCAGTGATTGGCTCTCTTAGTCTGTTGCCACTGAATATTCAGATTGTAGAACTTAACTTTTATAATTTCATGCACATCAGAATTTATAAAAGTTAACCTGCTGATTCTAGCTTTTCAATTGGCCAAACCTAGGGAGATAACATATTGCTTAGAAAAGCCAGATATTTGTTTACCTGGCAGTTAAAGTTGGAATTCTGGTTTACACACAAGCTCTAAAACTTGGCAAATGACTCTGGAGAAGTGGATCCACTTAGATATGATGGCAGCTTTGTGCTGACTTTCAGAACCTCAAAATCAGACTGTACATTTTACAAAATTCACCATGGTGAGACATTTATAGGGAACCATCTACCTTCTCTGGCAAACTATGTCACTGTATACCAAGGATTTTTTTTTTTTAACTTCAGCATTCATGTATGTGTGTTAATATGAGTGTATACACGTTAGTAATAAAAAGTATCACAACTTTCTAAGATATTTTTATAAATATGTAAATGCCTTTTCATGTTTCTGTAAAGTTTCAGAACTAACTTAAGTCATTCAGCAAACTTTTCTTGTGTGCCTACTGCATACCAGGCTCTGCAGAGCTCACCTTTCAGTGAGGGAGATAAACCAACACACAAACAACACAGGGTATGACAAATGCAACACAATAGATTTGTCTGAAGTTCAGGAGGAACTCATAGGAGAGGACAGCTCCCCTTGTCTTCTTAGGGAACTCTGAAAGGCTCCACAAAATGAGAATGGCATGGGAACCCAAGAAGGAGGGAGCTAGTTCATCCAGGGAGAGTGTATTAGTCAGGGTTCTCTAGAGGAACAGAATCAGTAGGAAGTATGATTATAAAAAGGGAATTTACAATCATCAAGAACACAGGCACAATAAGTGCTGGTGAGGATGTGGGGGAAAGGTACACTCATACATTGCTGCTGGGACTGCAAATCGGTACAGCCACTATGGAAAGTAGTATGGATATTCCTCAGAAAACTTGGAATGGAACAACCATTTGACCCAGCTGTTCCACTCCTTGGTTTATACCCAAAAGACTTAAAATCAGCATACTGCAGTAATGCAGCCACGTCAATGTTTATAGCAGCTCAGTTCACAATAGCTAAGCTATGGAATCAACCTAGGTGTCCTTCAATAAACGAATGGATAAAGGAAATATGGTATATATATATTCAATGGAATACTTCTCAGATTTAAAGAAGAATGAAATTATGACATTTGCTTGTAAATGGATGGAGTTGGAGAATATCATGCTAAGTGAAATAAGCCAATCCCAAAAAACCAAACGCCAAATGTTTTCTCTAATATGTGGATGCTAATTCACAATAAGGGGGGTACACTAGAGAAGAATAGAGTTACATTAGATTAATTATGTAGAGGGAAGTGAAGGGAGGGGAAGGAAGGGGATGTGGGGATAGGAAGGATAGTAGAATGAAGCAGACATTATTATTTTACATATGTGACTGCATGACCAATGCAATTCTACAATATGTACACTCAGAAAAATGAGAAATTATGTCCCATATATGTATGATATATCAAAGTGCATAAATGTATGCTATGGTCATGTATGACTAATTAAAACAAATATTTTTTTTTAAATCCACAAAAGGGAAAAAAAAGTGAATTTATTAGATTGGTTTACATAAGCAGAAGCTAGGAAGTCCACAATGGCCGTCTGCGGGGTGGAGAGCTGGAGGAACACGTAGCTGCACAGTCCAAGAAGCTGAAGTCTCAGAACAAGAAGGATCAATGGTGCTACCCCAGTGCCAGACGGAAGGGTTCTATAAATTCCCTGGAGAATCACTGTCAGAGTTTGCTTTGAAAGAATGAAGGAATGATTGTCAGATGTCCTCAGGTGATCCCAACAGTAATCAAGAACCTACCTATACAAGGAGAATAGACTTGCATCTATTGCTGCTTCCTTGTTCTTCCAACTTTTGGGGGGGAGAGGGGTGGTTACGGGGAATTGAACTCTGGGGCACTTGGCCACTGAGCCACATCCCCAGCCCTATTTTTTGTTTTATTTAGAGACAGGGTCTCACTGAGTTGCCTCAGTGTTGCTGAGGCTGGCTTTGAACTCACAATCCTTTCATCTCAGCCTCCCAAGCCACTGGGATGAGAGGCTTGTGCTACTGTGCCCAGCTTGTTCTTACAACTTTATCCATCCAAGCCACCATCCTACTGGACAGTGCTGCCACACTTAGAGAGGGTCTCCACTTTTTTTTTTTTTTTTAATGTGGTGCTGAGGATTGAACCCAGGGCCTCACTCACGCAAGGCAAGTGCTCTATTGCTGAGCTACAACACCAGCCCCTTCTGTATCTCTTAATCAAATTGATGCTTTAAATAAACCATTACATAGAGAAATGGTTGAATCAAGACAATGCAAGAGTGTTCTTATATATAGGACACAGTAATGGTGAAGCAGATCAGTTGTTGGAAGGGGGAGAAAAATTACTGGTGATGAGGCCAGTTACATGAATTGTGAAGGGTTATGTCATACTTCTGTGGTCTATATGTGTCCCCCAAAATTCATATGTTGAACTGCTGACCCCAAGGTGATGATAGTAAGCTGGAACTTTTTTTTTTTTTTTCTTTTTTGGTACTAAAGATTGAACCCAAAGGCACTTAATCAGTGAGCCACATCTTCAACCTTTTTATATATTTTTTTTAGAGACAGGATCATGCTGAGTTGCTTAGAGCCTTGTTAAGTTGCTGAGGCTGGCTTTGAACTCATGATCCTTCTGCCTCAGCCTTCTGAGTTGCTGAGATTACAGGCATATGCCACTGTACCTAGCAAGCTGGAACCTTTTGGGAGGAAATGAGATCATGAGAACAGAGCTTCATGAATGGAATCAGTGCCCTTATAAAAGAGGCCCAAGGGAGCCGGGCACAGTAGTGCATGCCTGTAATCCCAGTGGCTGTGGAGGCTGAGGCTGGAAGATGATGGGTTCAAAGCCAGCCTCAGCAACTTAGTGAGGCCATAAACAACGTAATGAAAACCTGTCTCAAAATAAAAAGGTTGAGGATGTGGCTTGGGGGTTAAGGAGAGAGGGAAAAAAAAGGCCCAACAGAGCCTGTTCACCTCTTCCACCATGTGAGGACACAGTGGGAAGGTGCCGTCTGTGAACTAAGAAAGAGCCCTCAGAGCCCTCACTAGACACTGAGTCTGGTGGTGCTTTGATCTTGTACTTGCCAGCCTCCAGACTGTGAGAATGAGTTTCCGATGTTTATAAGTAACCTATGTATGGTATTTTGATAGGCCAGCCCAAATGTGACCAAGTGGACTGAGAGATACCAAGGCCTTTAAGCTTTATCCCATATGAAATAGGTATCCATTAAAGTCTTTTAAACTGAGCAAAGTTGGTTAGATTTGCATTAAAAAGAGAAGAAGAAGAAGGAAAAAAAAAAAAAAAAACCTTGGCAGCAGTTAAGAGAAGAAATATTGATGATAATGGTGGTGTTTACTTTTTTTATTATTTTCTAAAAATATTTTGTTTTAGGGCTGGGGTTGTGGCTCAGTGGTAGCGCACTTACCTACCATGCGTGAGGCACTGGGTTCAATCCTCAGTACCAAATAAAAATAAAATAAAGATCTTGTGTCCACCTATGACTAAAAAATGAATATTTTTAAAATATTTTGTTTTAGTTGTAGTTGGACACAATACCTTTGTTTTTTATTTTTATGTGGTTCTGAGGATCAAACCCAGTGCCCCACACATGCTAGGTGAGCGGTCTACCACTGAGCCACAGCCTCAGCCCCTGGTGTGTACTTTTTATTGAATGTTGCCATATGCCACTTTGTTTCCATTAATCCATGTAATCCTCATAATAGTTCTATGGTGGATAGCTATAACTATCCTTTCACCCCCTTTTTGATGGTGGGGATTGAACCCAGGGCTTCACACATGCTAAGCATGGGCTCTACCTCTAAGCTATACCTCCAAAAAAAGAACTATAGGCTCAGAGCAGTTAAATAATTTCACTGCTGTAATGGACAAACAGCTAGTAAATCAAAGCTGGGATCTGAATCTGAACCTTGTTGACTGTACCTAGCAAGCTGGAACCTTTTGGGAGGAAATGAGATCATGAGAACATGACTGTAAGCCTCAGAACCTCTGCATTCCAAGGCCTCTTATGGAAGGGGGAATGTGATGACCAGTGACATCAAGCTGGCTGTGTAGCAGTGCCAATGTGGCATAACCAGGGCCTGTGGGCAGTGATATTAGAAAGGGAAGGAAGAGGAAAGAGTTGACAATTCGTGTATGAAATAAGCTGCTTTTGGTCACTGGATTGATGAGGAGGAAGCTGAAGAGAATTTAGCTTGGGTATATAGTCAGGACTCATGGAATCAAGATAAAAGACATGGTGGGTAGGGCTGTACAATTTTCACCTTTCCCTCCAAATGAAACCAAACAGAACATAATTGAACATGCCAATTGTCTAGGATCTTCATTATGTCAGTTGTAGATACAAGTACAGATGATTTCATATAGGATGTGTTTTTATATATCTAGTAGTATTCACTACAGTATAACTTGAGGCTTATTTCTCTCAGACCTGGATATTCCAAAAAGGATTATTGATCTCTTTAGTAAATGTTACAACTAGACATACTAAATTTTGCCAGGTGTGGTGGTACATGCCTGTAATCCCAGTGACTCAGGAGACTGAGGCAGGAGACCCACAAGTTCAAGGCTAGTCTAGGTAATTTAGCAAGCCCTTGTCTCAAAAATAAATAAGTAAAATAAGATAAAATAAAAGGGCTGGGGATATGGCTCATTGGTGGTTCACTTCCATGGGTTCAATTCCCAGTACTGCTAACAAAAACACAACAAAACAGAACAAACAAGCAAAAAAACCCCTAAACTTTACAAGTGAAATTGTATGGTTTTTTTTGTTGTTGTTTTTTTATTTGTAGATTTTGAAGTCTGAACATGGGTCCTCATTTACATAGTTAGGTAATTGTACCTAAGCAAAACTTGCCCTTCTATTTTTGCTAGTTTTATGACTTAAACTCTAATGTATCTTACATTGATTTTTTTTTTTTTTTTTTTTTTTTTGGTACTAGAGATTGAACCCAGAGGCACTCAACCTCTGAGCCACACCCCCAGTCCTTTTTTTGTATTTTATTTAGAGTCAGGGTCTCACTGAGCTGCTCAGTGCCTTGCTAAATTGCTGAGGTTGGCTTTGAACTCTCATCCTCCTGCCTCAGCCTACCAAGCTGCTGGGATTACAGGCATGTGCCACCATACCCAGCACATTGATTTTTTTATATAGTTTATATTCGGAAACTTTCTCATTATTATTTTTCTTGAGTGAACTCCTTGTTTTATGTCTTTTGTTTTATTAGACATCATTTGGAAATGGATGGATGTAGGTGATTTACTCAGTGACAGGGATCCACCCCAGGGTCTCCCACATGCTGGGCAAGTGTTGTACCACAGAGCCATACCCCCAACCCAAGATTTTTTAAAAAAATGTTTATTTTTATTATAGATGGATACAATATCTTTATTTATTTATTTTTATATGGTGCTGAACCCAATGCCTCACACGTGCTAGACAAGTGTTCTACCTCTGAGCTACAACCCCAGCTCAAGATGTGTTTTTAATTTTGGTTGCATATTAAGTGATGGCTTTTGATGACCTTTCTTTCATCTTCTGAAAATTATATGCATGTAATATCTATAGAAGCCACATGGTGGCAGAAATAGTGCTTTGAAATTTAGTAGGCTTAGAAACATGCACTAAGATATTGTCTGCAATGTATCTTCATCTTTTCTTCTTTAAAAAAAAAAGCAAACAAATAAAAAAAACATAATAAAGGCCTAAAAAATTATAAAAAGAGCCTCCTTAAGAAATCAAACATTACAAATATAGTTGAAATCTTTTGGTATATTTTTCTCTTCTGGTTCTTTCTCCTCTTTCTGCTTTTCCTCCAGGAGAAAACAACTTTTTCTGAATTTGGTATATATCAATTCTATGCATGTCTTTATGCTTTCTTTTATACATTGGCATATTCTCTTTTAAATTAATTACTTAATTTGTTTCCTTTTTTGCAGTGCTTGGAATCAGGGCCTTACATTCTATCACTGAGCCACACCCCCAACCCCACATTTATGTATTATGAACAGTTTATTGGGATTGTCTCTTTCATTACAGATTTTATGTAGCATATACTATTGTGTTACTATAGAAATTTCATTTTTCACTCTCATTTTTTTTTATGGATTCATGTAGCTTTGGTGGATTATTTTTCTTTCACAGACAACTAGTATTCCTTTGAAGAGATCACAACTTTTAAAATCTATTTTCTTGTTAGCCGACTTTGAGAGAGGCAATGTGATTGTATGTCAGAGTGATGACAAATGGGGCCTTTGGGCACACAGTGCTCATCCAGAGCCTGGTGCTATAATGTACCAAGTGTGTGTGCCATTTGTACTTGTGCAAAATAGAGGTCCATTTATTTCACAGGATATTGTGAAGGTCAAATACAATACTATTTAAAACATTGACACCATAATTGCTGTTATTAACTGTCATTAAAACAAGATGACAGTAATATAGACTTAGCTTGGCCTGTTTTGTGCATACACATACACATGCACACACACTTACACACATACATTATAAACTCCAGTGGAACAGAAATCATCCTGAAAGAAGTGGGAGAATAGTGAAAACAGGACTTCCAGACCACTCTGAAGTGGCTTCTTTCTTAAGGCCTAAAGTAAGAGTGTTATCTGCCAAGAGTGATAGGAAAGGAGGCTGGGATAGGTGATTTGAAATTGCTAAGGGTTTGAATTGGCCTTGTTTGTGGCATGATTTGGCTACATACATGCAAAAGAATGTCCCATGTAGATATATGTGCTATTCTTGTTTGGATTTATTCTTAGCAATGTGTTTAACGGGGGAAAAAAAAAAAATCAACCGACCCCTCTCCAAACTCTTCTCTCCTGCTCCAGCAGCTTCTCTTACTGTCGGAACAGTCTCCAAAACTGGATGTCTTCAGACTTGTAACTTTCCCTCCCTGAAATCAAACACTTTGTGGCTTTTTCTCATGGCACATAAGTCATGTAGCCTGGCATTGGCAGTCTTCAGATAGAGTCTGAAATACCTAACTGGCCACCAGTCTTCTGCTCCTGCCGAGCATTCCCTGGGGCAGCCTCTATCCCTACCCCCCATTTTTCTCTACCTAGAATATTCTCTCTTCTTTCTCAGGGACCTCCTTTCAAAATTTAACATTTCCTTAAATCTACTTTATTTGATCTCCAGCAAGTCATTTACGATCCCTTAGATAAAACATCCTCAGAACCTCATTAGAAAAACCACCCACTAAACCTAGTAATCCTGCCTAGTACCTTCTCTGTACTGTCACAGTGTGTTGTTCCTTTCTTTTTCTTTTTCTTTTTTTAAGCATTTTTTAGTTGCCAAAGGATCTTTTATTTATTTATTTATTTTTAAATATTTATTTTTTAGTTTTAGGTGGATACAATCTTTATTTTTATGTGGTGCTGAGAATCGAAGTGCCTCACGCATGCTAGGTGAGCGTGCTACCACTTGAGCCACATTCCCAGTCCTGTTTATTTATTTATTTATACACAGTGCTGAGGCTCAAACCTAGGGCCTCACACATGTCAGGCAAGCACTCTACTACTAAGCCACTACTCCAACCCTGTGTTGTTCCTTTCTTAAACTGGACATTAGCATACCATGTTCTGACTTCAAGGAGTCATACTTCTTTCCTTCCCGACTTTTTGAACTTTTTTTTTAACTTAAGTATTTTTATTGAGAAATTTTTCTAATAAGAAAGTAGAAATGGGGGCTGGGGTTGTAGTTTGATGGCTGAAACAGAAATGTTTGCGTCAAATAGACATGAGTTTGGATCTGTACGCTGTCCCTTATTGGTTGCATTGTTTGGTCCTATAATTTAACAGTTTTAGGAATCAGTTTTGCCATCTGTAAAATGGGACTAATAATGATACCCACCTTATAGAGTCATGATGAAGATTATAAAAAAGATAGTATACACTTTGTGCTCAATATGTACTTGTACCTCAGCTGCTGATAAAAACTCTATTAGATAAGTAGTCTGACAGAGATTCATGTAGTGTGAGATAAACATATTTGTGTCCCTCCCTTTTGAACTATTAGGTTCAAGCTGAATTTAAAATGCTAATCTTTCTGGGAACAAGATAAGGCCTTGTGAAGTACAACTCAGGAGTCTGTTTTTTTTTTTGGCTTCTCAATAAAAGAATGTGGAGAAAAATGTCAACAATGTCAGCGCCTGCCGCGCCTCCCTCCCTGCCCCTCCTTCAGTCCATCACCCTGGCATCTCAGGCTTTGCTTCCTGATACACCTCAGGCTCTTTCTCCTTTCTGTTTTTACCTTCCCACCCTAGCCCAAGCTGCTCTCTTCCCTTTGTCACACAGGACCAGGACTGGTCTGCCCTTGCAGTAAGAGGAATATTTAGTGTATACTTGATCTTGTCCGTCCCTTCCTTCAAACAGCAGCTTCCCATCACTCTTAGGATGAAGAATGCCAGGCCCATTGCAATATGGCACTGCCTGTCTGCCTAATCTCATCTCACCTCTGACTTTCTCCCTCGGTCACGCAGTTGCACTCCATACCTCAGGCCCTTCCAGGTATTTGAGGTATCAGAGCCAGTGATTCTGTCTCAGGAATCTTTCTCCTGAAATGCCACCCCTCTCCCTGCAGTCAGCAGTCTCATAGCACCCTACTTTTTTTTACAACTTGACATGTTTTAAATTATAGTCTTATTTGCGCGATTATGTAATTAAGGCCAATGTCTCCCACTAATGGTACCACCAGGTCACTGAGTCTTTGCTTAGAGCAGGGCCCAGCATGTGTTAGGCACTCACTAAAGGTGTGAGATTTGAATGACTGGATAGGGGGGCACAGTACCTTCTCCTGTGCCCATTGCTGAGTCCACCCTCCCATCAGGCCATTGTAATGTTTTTCTTTCTACCCCTTCATCACAAAAGCCTTGTCCTGATGCTCATTAAAGTTGAGTGACAACAGACCCTCTGCATATGACTTCTGTTTTTTTTGCATTAACCTGAAACCTATGTTCTTGGTTTAGAAGGTCTGAAGCTCTTCCAGTTTTATCCCCTCATAGGTTGTCACATTACTTAGAGGTCTCTACTTGGAGTGCCCTCCATGTCTCCTCTCCTTTCTCCACTCACCTCTTTTCTGGTATTTCAGTTCTTATCAACCAAAGACATTTTGGTAAATATTTTTCTAGACTGTGTCTGAGTACTCATATATGGTACATACATGTGTGGTCTTTTCATAGGATACAATCTCTGGTGTATAGTATCCTATGGTCTTTTCTTTTTCATTTAACAGTTAGTATATCATGAACACTGGTAATTTGAATAAGCTTGGTCCCCAATGTAATGGTATTAGGAGGTAGTAGAACTTTTAAGAAGTGGGGCCTGGTGGGTGGTAATTAGGTTAAGAATAGTACCCTTGGAATGCTGTTAATAAAGCAAGGCCACTCCATGTTTGTTTTCATCCACATATTTTGCCTGATTTCACATCTGCTATCTGGTGCCATTCACCATGTTGTGACAGCAGGAGGCTGTCATTATATATCTAAATCCTACTTTCATCATTAAACATTCATTTGAGTTAGGAAGAAAAAGATAACAGTAGATGATAGGATAAAGCTGATATCAAAATGAGGCAACACAACTGTTTCTTTACCTTTAAGATGAGGTTTTGCACAGAACATGATGATTAGTGAAAACGATATGACATGACAATTGATGTGTTGACAATACTGACTATAGTAATGAAACCTATGCTAGAGTGAGACAGGAATTGTGATTTAATTTTTAAGATACACTTCTTGAATTTCAAGGCAGGGAGAACCATGTTTGTTCTTCCTGGTCCTCAGAAGATCAGAATTGCTGGCTTGCACCTGCCTATCTTGGAATGTAAAAATAACTCTATCTTTCCTCCTCTCACATACAATAGGTACTTCACTTATTGGATATTTTTTAAATGAAGGTATAGTCTAGCAATGTGCTTAGCAAATGGATACAAATTACCACACACACTCACACACCCCAAGTGTATGGTAGGTGAGCAAGCAGTAGTTATGGTTGTTATCTGAAAAGTTGTATCTATGTGTATATCTTGTTTTAAACCAAATTGTGTGAAAATATGGATTCATATATAACTCTTGTGAAAAGATTACCACTAGAATTCCTTTGTAAAACAATTTCATTTGGAGAATGAATATTTAACTTTGTAGTTTTCGAGAGACTTTGTTTACCACCTTGAATGAAGTACATAATAATTTACCCTCATGGAGAAAGAATATTGTCCTCCTACAGACATAACTCCTGTTCCTTCCCTGAGACTTAGGTGGTCTCTTGAGGCAGAGTCTGTGTTCTCCTTCAGCAGGGGTATATTGGGACTAGGATGGTCAGCATGCCTTTTTGTGGTCTTCTGTATCTTGTGTCACTTGCATACTTGGAACAGCTGACCAAAGATAAAGTGAGCAGGGGTTAATGAACAGGAAAAGCTGAAAAGCTGTGAGTGTCTGTCTCCTCTGTCCATGCTTCTACACTCTGAGGGCTGGGCATGTAGGCGGTCTTCAAAGAAATGTTTGTATGAAGGTATGAAGCCTGCCCTTGGATTCCTGTTTTATTCAGGATTGGGATTCTGACTGAAGCAACGAAGTAGTAAAGAATACTCCATCAGGGATCCTAGGTCCTTTCCTAAAGTTGAATAATGTTAATCTGGGGATAAGACTATGGAGATGATCTAATACAGCCAGTTCTGTTTCCAAATGGAAAAATTGAGGACTTTGATAGTTACATGACTTCCTGTGTACTTATATGGCAGTCACAGCAAATAAGTTACCAAACAAAATTATCAGCTAAATATTTCCTGGTTCCTTCTTGGATCCTTCTACCAACCTTCCTGTGTTCTCCTTTGGCCCCTTAAAAATGTGGACTTAGTATCATGAAGATAGAGAGATCAGTAGAATAGAAGGAAGAGATTGAGGGGGAAGGAGAAGGGACAGGAAAGAGGAGGAAATACGGAATGAATTTGACAAAAGTACACTCTGTGCAAATATTCTCTGTGAATTCCACCTTTATGTATATCTATAAAGCATCAATTAAAAATAAATAAATGAGTGGAAGGTAGATCAGTAGAGGAAGGAATATAGACAGAGGGAGGTGGGAGGGAAAGGGAGACCACAAGGATTGAAATGAAGTAAATTAAATTCCATGCATGTATGACTATGTCAAAATGAATCCAACTATTATGTACAGTTATAATGCACTAATAAAAGGAAAAAATATAGACTTGCCTAGGTTATTTCAAATTTTATTCTAAACTCTTTTGGATATATACCAAGAAAATTTGCCATATTGTGTCAGTGGCTTCTGAGAACTTTTTTTTTTTTTAATAGTGGGCATTGAACCCAGGGGCACTTAATCATTGAGTCACATCCCTAGCCCATTTTATTTTTTATTTTGAGACAAAGACTCACTAAATTGCTCAGGGCCTCATTAAGATGCTGAGGCTGACTTTGAACTTGTGATTCTCCTATCTCAGCCTCCTGAGCTGCTGAGATTGTAGGTATGTACCACCATTCCTGGCTCACATGGGCTTTTGATGACAGCTCTAGCTGGCAATTTGGATGTATCATGATTACAGAAAGCCTGATTAAGGAAAAAATTCAGAGGAACTTATAGAAAGTAGCAGTGTTTTTTTTTATAGAAAGTACTTGTGAATGGGACATTCTGGATAATTTTTCTGACAGTTGATGCTGCCTTCTTAAATTCTTTATTCTGTTAGTTTTAACTTGAACCCACTCCCAATGGTATATCTTTGTTTGAACTCTCCTGAAGCAGAACTATAACACTGGGTTCTTCCTTTATAGTGATAGCTCAAAACACCTCATTTAGGAAGGTAGTATGCTGGCAAATAAACGTTTATGAGATGTCTGTGTGTTGGACATAGTGCAGAAAGATATTCTTGCTGAATTAGAGAAAGTTTGGTTTTCCCTGTAAATGATTATCCATGAGATAAAACTTAAACCAAAAAAGGACTTGTTTCCATCAAGTCCAAAGTTGCAAAACATAAAATTTTTCTCTTATTAGATATTATGCAAGGAAGTTAATGGCCTGGAAATATACAACTTTTTAAACAGTTTAGAGGCCTCTAGTACCAAGTGTAAAGCTACTGGTAAGGATCAAACCCAGTGTCTCACATGTGCAAGGCAAGCCCTCTACTGCTGAGCCACAACACCAGCCCTGGTAAGGAGCCCCTTTAATCATAACTCTGTCATGGAATTTTATTCTAAATTCTTTTGAAAATATACCAGGAAAATTTGCAATATTGTGTCTGTGTTTGGTGACTTCAGAGAATTTTTTTTTTTTTTGCTACTGGAGATTGGATCCAGAGGTGCTTACTGAGCCATATCCCTAGTCCATTTTATTTTTTATTTTGAGATAGGGTCTCACTAAGTTGCAGCTCTCTTGCAAAAGGGAAAAAATGGACAATTCAGTAACACTAATGATCAGTTTTAGGGCTTAATGTTCATTTAGGTTTCTTTATCCTTCTATGACTGAAGGATTTACTTACAACAGTATGCAGAAAACTTGATTATGACAACTTTAGGTAAAAATCGAGGGTTTTTAAATTATTATTATTATTCACAAGTGTTTATACTTTTGGAAGGTACTCTTCAATTCTACATATCTGAAATCTCACAAAAAAAAAAAGTACATGTTTTTCTAAGACTGTGGAAAGGATGTGTCCTTTTACATCTATTTATGTAATGTGGAATGTTAAATGGGAAACCAGAAAGTTTCAAAATTCTGGAGAGTTCATCCCAAACATAATATTACAGAGTGATTTGGTCTTGAAGTAAAGACAGACTAACACCCACAAAAAGAACCTCTTTATTTAACAAGTTTGAATGCCTGCATGTCCCTGTCCCATAGACAGGGAAATGTTGGATAAATGACTGCCCTCCCGGAGCTGCTGTTCAAGGACAGAGGTGAATAAAGAAACAGCCTATCATGAGACCATGTGATTTTGATAGGATCACAAGCAAATACAGGGATCCTTGGAGTCAAAAGGGGATTGTGGTGCCTGAGGTCTAGAAAGGATTCTTGGCAGAGATGGTCCTGCCAGGGATCCTCCTTGTCTTAACAAGGCTGCATGTGGAAGGGCCAGGAAATGAGTGGAAGCACAGTCTGTCCTGGAAACTTCCTGACATCCAGTATGCTGGGGGCCAGAGGAGTATCAAGAAGGGATCAGCTGGCACCAGATGGGTAGCATACCTTGTTCCCCTTGTTTGCTGTGTATCATGAAGGCAGTGGAACCATCAAAAGGCTTTTAAGCAGAGTCAATAAGTGATCGATTTATATTGTAAAAGATCACTTTGCTTGGATTAGAGCAGAATAAGATTGGTGGTAGATCAGTTGGGAGACTGAGAGAAATCATAGGGAGACAAAAGCAATTTTACTAAAACAGAATCTAGCCCATTTCAGGGCTCAGAGTAAAGACATAACAAACAAAAAGTGACATTTAAGAGTCTTATACTACAGCATTAGAGAGTTTTTTTGAGAAGGGGGAGATCAGTATGAACGAGAGGGTCTAAAGTAGGAGTTACATGTGGTCTTCCAAATTCCCCAAAACTGCTGTAAAAATGTGGTGCTCGCATGTATTTTCTGGGAAAGTGTCATTAACTGTCATCAGATTCACAAAAGATCTGTGACTCCCAGAAGATTGAAAACTTCTGGGTTAGTTGTTGTCCTAGGAAGAGACAGACCTCATGGGTTACTCCATAGAGCTTTGATTTAGTCATCAACTAAGAGCTTAAACTTGTAGAAGAAATTATTATCAGGTTTGCTGATGTCGTTAAATTTGAACAGATTGCTGTTTATGCCTGGAGTCAAAGTACAGGTTCAGTGGCAGGTTGGAAAGGAGGACAGAGTTAGATGGAGAGTTGTAATGAGACTTACAGATGAAGCAGTCTGAATGATGCTTGGCTTAACAATTTGTAGGGACTATTGTCAGTTAACATGGTTAACACTGAGCATGGGGGAAAGAAAGCCCCAGGAAGTTTTATGATGCAGCAGATTCCCATCACTGCAAGTGATGTTATATAGGGGTGAGACATTGTGGAAACCGAGGATGGAGAATTCTGTACTGAATAGGAGGCTGGACTCACCTTCAAAGACTTTTTAGAATACAAAAATGAAAAGTTTCTTGGAGACCCATGAAAAACGCACCAATCCAGGCCTCCCTCGGTACTGTCAAAATCATTCTAAGACAGCTGAAATTTGAAATTTGAAACTCTTTTTAAATAGGCTTGATCTGAGCATTCAGGCACAGTTGATAATTCTATTTCTATGGGAAACTATGTTTAAAAGGAAAAAAGATAAGAGACCCGAGACCTCCCTTTCTTGTACCCGCCTGCTGTATGTGCAGGGTTTGTGCTCCTACCCAGTACTGATGTCCCTGTGTAGGGACAGTTGGTTATCTGACTGCATGCAGCCTGAGTTCTAGTCAGTTGTGTATTTTGTGGCATTTGTGAATTTCACTTTCAACAATTGTGGGGGTGCATGAAGATGCCTCTGTTTCCTTCCCCAGCTCTCCTTATAGCAGTCAGGTCTTGGTACATATCTGAAGGGATGTGGTGAGAGAGGGCGGTCCTTTGTCTCTGTCTCAGTAAGACAGTGCTTACAAGAGCCTTCCCCAAAGGCCTAGAATCTAATTTTACTCTGTTATAGCAGTTTCATTAGAACATAAGCATCGATTTACTGAAATTCCTATTTGTCGGTCCAGCCATTAGAGAAGTGAAGGGACAAGAGTTGACATAGCTTGTTTGTTACAGGGCTTGGAACTGGTGTTTTGTTCCTTTCATCACATCCTCTTAAGCCTAGACTCATCAGATTCAGGATCCGTCCCACACAGTTGGTGTTTCCTGTCTGGGTAAATTTCAGTAGTCACAAATCTCTGTTTCCTTGTCAGCATGCTGCATTTATTTTTTAAAAGCTCTTAAAAATAAAAAACAAACTATTACATTTTTCTAAAGAAATAAGTCTTTTTTGTTTGTTTGTTTGTTTCCTTTTCTGGGCACTGGGGATTATCCCCAGGGCCTCACTCATGGTAAGGACATTGAGCTATAGCCCTGGCCCAAGAAAAAGGTCATATTTCATGTTGGAGTTTCTGTGTTAGCAGACTGTATACAATTATTTTGTATTTTATTCATCAGCCATCTATTTTGATGGATAGAGGTGGGGGGAAGATTGGTAATGGTTTCTCTTCATTTTAATCATCTGTTTTTATGTAAAAATGAGAGAATTTTATTAGGACTGCAAATTTTATGTTTTATTAATGTAAACTTTAAACCTTCCTGTATATTAGGTCTTAGGATTTACTAGGCAAGCATTCTACAACTGAGCCACATTCCTAGCCTGCTACTTATTTTTGAATAGGCAATATTTTCTTTTCTTTTTTTTTAATTTTTATTTGTTTTAATTAGTTATACATGACAGGAGAATGCACTTATCTACTTTGATATATCATACATAGATGGGATATAATTTCTCATTTTTCTGATTATGCATATTGTAGAATCACATTGGTCCTACAGACACAAACATATATAAAGTAATAATGTCTGCTTCATTCTACTATCTTTCTTCGAATAGGCAATATTTTCAAAATTTAGAAGGCATAAAATAATATGTAATGGAAAATTTATTTGCTCTTCTAGGTTTTTCAGAAGCAACCAATATTACCTTTGTTTTAAAATTTCGGAGTGTGTGCAGATATCCTCCCAGAGAGAGAAAGATATGACTGTTACCTGATTTTTGTGAAACACCTCTCAAGGCTAATTAAACCTACTATTAATGACAAAATGTGTTAATCTTTTTCCCTTCATCTTTAAACATGTATTTATATTTAATGGAAGTTATAAAAAGTCATATTTTCCAGTGTGATGTGGGTAACAGAGGTGGCACCAAGGGAAGCTTGCATCTATGTCTTGAATGAAGGAGTAGGATATAAATTCCCTTTGGGCAGATATGTACCTTAATTTTTCTATTTATGGTACAGATACGCTTAAGAAAATATATTAACTCCCTAACCCTTGGTATATTAAAAAGGAAAAAAGTATCAGACTTATTTCTCTGTGATTTTATGGTTGAGGGGATTCTAGAAGGAAAAGATGTTACTGGAGACCTAGGCCAGAGGCCTGACTCTGATATCCAAGAAATTAGGTCCAGCCACTTGCCCCAAAAACCAAACAGAAAAGGTAATGGTGAAAAGCATGAAAGGAACTTTTAATCAGTGTAATTACACCTGGAAGTCTAGGGGACCTGTGTCCTTAGTCCAGTCTTTGAGAGGCTGATAGTGACCGTGAGGTTTTATAGAAAGGAAAATGAACGTAAGGGTTTAGGGGGCTTTTCATGGGATCAGAGCAGGTGATCTTGATCAAGTGTGGTCTTGATCACTTGTTCTGTCCATCAGGATTGGTCAGGTGGGGTCTTGATCTCTGATACTAAAATTGTGATGGTGGTGGTAGGGGCGTGGTACTTGAAATCATCACAAGATGTTTATCAAATCAGACTTTGTTCCTGGAATCTAAGGTGACTTATAGCAAAGGAGATGGATGCAAAATGGAGGTAGAAATGCCAAGTCTTTAATTCTACTTTAGCCACCCATTGGACATTTGAAGACAAACAAGTATAACAGAGGCTGGGGCTCAGTGTAGCACACTTGCCTGGCATGTGTGAGGCACTGGGTTCGATTCTCAGCACCACATATAAACAAATAAAAGTCTACCAACAACTAAAAGAAAGGGAAAAAAAAAAGAGTATAATAAAGAGACTGGTATAAATTGCCCAAGAAATTGCTTATAACTATGAAGTTGGATTATTATCTAAGAACTTGCCAGTCTTGAGTGGGTCTGACTCAAACAAGGATAGAGCCTTGCCTGATGTGGTACTAACATAATTTGGAGCTGGTTAACAAAGACTTGCCCATAATATTTGTCTTCTATTATCTGCACCCCCAGCTCCCACCCCCAATCCAGTACTTCTTTCTAAGATCAAATACACAGATAACTAGCCATGCTGGCACAGGAGGCTGTGCTGGAGGATTAATTGAGCCCAGGAGTTCAAGCCTGAGCAACACAGTGAGACTCCTGTCTCAAAAACAAAAAAGACAAATACACAAATAAATAGACTGCATTGGCACCATAACTGACCTTTAGACTGATGGTGTTAGATGGTGTATGTCCAACCAGATGGCTTTATGAGTAGGGATTATTCAGAATGAGTAGTTAGATTCAGAAAATCATTTAATGGAGGTTGATGGAAGAAACTGTCTCTGTTTTAGTTATGAATTTTTGAGTAATATTTAGTGGGAAGGGGGTGGATCAGACACTTCCTTCCCTTCTAAAGAGGATTTTAAATGGAGTGGTGAGAGGGAGGAATTGGACTACTTCCCTTTAGAATTCTGCCCCCCTCCTTTTTTTTTTTTTTTTTTAAAGAAAATGTCCTTGTGAGCCACTAGATGCATCAGGCACGCTTTTAAACTGACAGCTGCCTGTGAAATGTATTTCTTGGCAAATAAAACAGGACTGGACCTTTTTTCAGTTATTACCTTACTGGAGCTTTTTAGCCAATTTTAATTCATAATGATCCTGTAGAGATTTATAAAGGAATTTATTTGATTATCCATAACAATTAAATTTTGCTTATTAGTAAACATGTGAGCAACCCGCCCTGTGCATCACTGACTCCCCCTCCCCAAGGTGCAAGGCCCAGAGATAAGGCAAGTCATGCCTTTCTGAGGAGGGTGTGTACCAGAGAGAAACAGGAAGCTGTGCTCAGCGGCCTGGCCTGCACTGCCTGGAGGTTTCTAACCCTGAGTCAGGTGTGCTGAGGTCCCTCGGCAAGGGACACTGCCTTTCTGAGCGCCGGCAGCCACGCTGCTGAGCGTAAATGCTTTAAAGTGTCAGTAATTGATGTATATAGAGAGAACTATGACTGCATTACAGCTTAAAGAGCTTTCACATTCAGGTCTCTACAGGAGAAGACGAGAGCGTCCTGATAGTTTGAAACTAAATGGGCTACCGGAGGAAGAGCTAAGGTGAGTGCAAAGTCAGGGTTGATGAAAGGTCAGGGCTCCTAATAATTGTGGTGGGGATTCCTACCTAAGCGGAGACAGCAATGGGAAGTAAACGTTGAGGAGGAAACACTTAGTCTGTAACTAGAGTGCACACAAGCCCCTTGTTGTGCTTGACTGGAACCCTGCACAACTAGAACTCTTTCCCACTTCTTCACAAGATGTTTAAGTTGTTGTAGCTCCTCTTCAAAACTGCAGTATTGTGTCTTTCAGCACCACTTGATCAGAGAAGTTTTTAAACTGAGAACAGTTGGTTCCCCCCTAAATAGCTTAGAGTTTGTTTTGGTTTATTTAGAGTACATTTCTGTGAGGAGGTTTTTAAGCATTGTTGGGGGTAGTTGTGGTGCTTGGGGTAGGGAGGGGCTTGTGGAATTCTTTGTTATTGAAATGGTGTAACAAAGGAATGCAGTGGAGATGTTGAATGTAACCTAGGAAGGAAGGACATCAAAAATCTGGAGACTGTGTTGACACAAAAGTTAGGTTTTGGTTTTCAAAGTTAATTTGCCTATAACAACACAATTGTAGTTTTTTGTTTTAACTAACTGGAAATTTCTTTTCAGATTTGTGGTTCTGAAAAGTCCCTACAACATTAAGCCCATGTTAAAGTACTGTGTAACTGTGAAGGAAGGTTTGGATTTTGTTTCTGAGATGAAGAGTTCCTGTTTCAGTGCTGACAGGCTGCAGTAAAGATAGACTTCCCTCTTTTTAAAATTTCATTTACTGTATAAGTAGTTTGTTTTGGATTACTAATTTAAGTGTTTGAGTGTTTTGATTAAATGATGGAAGGGCTATCTATACCTGTGTACGATTGTTCTTTTTCCTATAAACTCATTTTCAGAGTTTATTTTAAATTTTCTATTTAAATTTGACAGTGAAGAAATTAATAAGCTTTTTTAAACTCCAGATTTGTACTTAAGTGTCTTATAACCAAATATAGATGATAGTATTGGAAGGGAACTTTAGAAGGGGAAATGTTTTTTAAAAAATTATTAACTTTAGTTTTTGAAAAGAATAATAGCATTAAAGAAATGTTATTGATGCTATTATTGTCATTTGTTCTGTCAGATGTGTCTTAGCTAATTTAATGTATGAACTTTGAATTGACTGGAGTTAAGTACAATTGAAAAGCTTCAGTTTCTATTGTTACAATGTTTAAATGTGAAGTTAGTGAAAATATTGAGCTCTGTATTGCTAACCAGAATAGGTGGTTGGAAGTGACCTTTGAAATCAACATTTATTTGTAGACTCCAATCTTCTCTGAATCCAAGAGTGAAGTTACCAAAAACAGTTTTAGTTTCATATTTTGCATTTTAGGGGTTTTCTTTTTTAAAAAACTCAGATCTATAAAACAACATTCTAAATCAACCTCTTTTATTTATTTTGAGATAGTAGCCAAAAGTACCTATGAATTCAGTTACCTATTTGGGTGATTATTTATGTATTAACAATGGCCTTTGAAATACTAGATTTTTTTTTTTTTTTTATCTAGAAATTAAATTAAAAGGTTAGGGTTAAATGTTTCTTGTTCCCGTGGGTCTAAAAGAAATATTTTCCACCCATTCTGCTGATGTAGTTCCCTAGTGATATAAGGGACTTTTTTCTGCCCCTGCTGTCCCCTATTGCAGAGAAAAAGACCATTTTCCTTATTTAGAGATGCAGTTCTACCAGGAAAAGTAGACAATTTTCCATTTTCTTGTGGTTTTTTAGTCAGTTTAGAGAGAGAGAATTTCCCCTCTCTAGGTATATTAAGCCTCAGGTTTTTCAGCTAATAGGAATAAGGAAGACTTAGGAATTTGAAGTTCATTACATTCCGATTTCAGTGCCAGTTTGACAAGTTATATATTATTTTTGAGCCTTGGTTTGGTTTTCTTTAAAATGGGGATAAAAATGACTAGTGTTATCCAACATTATTTACTATCTCAAAATCCCCTGAGGCAGTGTCTTATCTTGTGATTAGTGCTGAAGGGTTGATGGTATCATAGGGTTAGTGTACCATTCACCTAATTTTTATTGAGTGGCTGCTCTATGCAGTTATGAATAAGACACAGTTCTTCCTTTCAGAGAACACCTAGGTTTTGGCATACTGAATATGACCAACATATTTTTCATATGAGTATTTATTTGACTTTGAATACATGTACTATCAAACATTTTCATGCTCTCAAGTGTTGCTCAAGAACCATTTCTACTCTGATTCCTTCTCTACTCCCCTGTTCATTTTCTTGGCATGTGTGTGAACTTTAACAGAAAAAAACACTAGAGACTAGAAAGGTCCATGCCCACTGCCAAAAAGCATTTTTCTCATTAGTTTAAATAAATAAAAAACTACACTCCAAAACACAAAATAAAAGTGTTTTAAAGAGCACTGTGGGGCTGGGGATGTGGCTCAAGCGGTAGCGCACTCGCCTGGCATGCGTGCGGCCCGGGTTCGATCCTCAGCACCACATACAAACAAAGATGTTGTGTCCGCCGATAACTAAAAAAATAAATATTAAAAATTCTCTCTCTCTCTCTCTCTGTCTCTCCCTCTCTCACTTTCTCTTAAAAAAAAAAAAAAAGAAAGGAGGCAATTTAAAAAAAAAAAAAGAGCACTGTGACATATATGAAAATAGTTGGCTTCAAACTTGAAATTGTTCAAAACAGACACATGTAAATGCAACATGATAAACACTGGGCTTCTGCTTTTTTTTCCCCCAGTATTACATCTGATCTGAAAATTACTTGTATAAAACAATATTCAATTTTACTTAACTTTGAACAATGGAACATTACCCCTGTATTTGAAAGTCATAGTGTTCTAGGGGACTCAGAAATCAATCTGAGCCTCATACTTCTTTCTATAGGATATCAATCATTTTTCCATGAAAATTTTAATGCCCCCAAATAACATCTATTATATACCCATGTACATATACTTACTTCTTAGTTATTTATTCTTTCTTAAATTATGTTGTACGTGAATGTGGTGATTTTTAAGGAATCTTTAATGACAAATACAACTGTTAAATTTTGTGCTTTAAAAATTCTCCAAAAAAAAATCACTTTTGCTCTGCCTCAGATATATGCAGTCTGCAAATGAATGAAAGGGGCATCTCAAAATTCAAGACTTTGCTAGCCAGGTTTAAAATCTAGTTTAATATAAGGGTTAGTGAACAATAACCCTCAAACTAAATCTGGCCCACTGCCTGTTTCTGTGTGGCCTACAAGCTTGGGATGTAGTTCATGTTTTCAAATGTTTGAAAAATAATAAGAAAAAGAAAAAAGTATTTGTTGACATGTGAAAATTATATGAAAATCATATTTTGGAATCTTTAAATAAAGTGTTATTAGACCATAGCCATACTTATTTGTAGGTGTTGTCTATAGTGGTTTTGTATTAACCTTGCCAGATTTCAGTTGTAACTCACATTGGTATGGCCCACAAAGGCAAAAAATATTTCCTATCTGGCCCTTTACAGAAACCCTTGGCTTACTTACGGTCTAGTGCTAAGATAAAGAACCCTTAGATCGTTCCCTGATACTTCTTGTTAATGTTTCTGCCTGTTCCTCTCCCCATCTCCCAGTTAGATTTATTATGCCTGGATAAAATCAGGGTTGTGTTGGCCACGTGAAATGAATGTTAGTCAAAAAGTGTAATATGATACTTGCATGCATCTCCAATAGTTTAAAAATATAATGAAAATGTAAAGTTAATGGAATGTAGCGGTAAGCTGGTCATTCTTTAGAACTTCATGTTCTCTTTTCCTTTAGCACTAATCTTGAAGTGACCTTCTTCTGGTTGCTAAATGGGCTAGGATAACCAGGAACATAAAAAAGAAAAAATAACCTTTACTTTCTGGTTATTGAGTAAACGTTCTCAGCTCATATCTTTCTAGATATAGCATATAAAATCATTTTTAAACAGAAATGTCCTTGCCTTGATTTCAGAGTAAAAACTCAAATCATGTGTTCCTGAATAATACATTACAGTTTATTAAATGCTTGTTATGGATCCTCATATTAAAGGTTTGTGTGTGTGTGTGTGTGTGTGTGTGTGTGTGTGTGTGTGTAACTTCTTATGATCCTGTAACAGAGGAAGAACTGGAGGCTATAAAAGGTGGTCATCATTGCACAACCAGTTCCTGTTCTTGACTCAGATAAGTCAGTGCATAGAGTTCAGTTGGGGTTGGAATAGATCCATCTAGGATAGAGTTTCCTTACTGTTTTGCAGTTTGCTGATTGCTTTTTGGCCTTCTTTTAACTGAAGCACTGTTCACTGGGATGCGGTGGCACATGCCTATAATTCTTAGCTGCTAAGTCTGAGGTTGTCCAGCTTCAGGTGTTTCTGACTTACAGATGCCTAGCTGAAATTCCTGCCTCTTTTCTCACATGGACACATTCTCCCTGTGTCTGTGTCTTCAAAAGGCCTTCTTCCTTTTTTTGTGCCTTATCCTTTTTTTATAAGGACACCAGCCATGTTGGATTAAGAGTTTAACAATACTCCAGTATTACTTTGTCGTAACTTAAATCTTCATTATATGTACAGTGACAGAGAAGGTCACATTCACAGGTACCAGAGGTTAGTATTTTAATGTTTTCAGGGGATGTAATTTTTACCCACAATAATGGTCTCTTTGAATAAGAATATATAAAAATTAAAGAACATTCCAGTCTTCAGGGTTTTTAAAAACAAGTTTTGTTGAGGTTAAAGTAATGAATCTCAGTAAAGTGCCCAATTGGATTGTTCAGCTTGATCAATATTGATATGTATATAAAGTGATACCATAGCGACAATCAAGAAAATGAGTGTGTTCATCAGTTTTCTCATGCCCATTTATAGTGCTTTCATCTTTCCCTTCCCTCCCCTCAAGCCTTAGGCAATCTTTGATCCATTTTTTATCACTGTGGATAAGTTTGCAGTTTTAAAATTATATATAAATTGCATGATTTTATTTATATATAATTCGAAAAAATGTGAGCTCTTATCCAGGGAACTGTGTGGCCTCACTAGGTTTTAGAATAAGATTTGTTACATGGAACTCCTGAATGCACTTGATCATCTTAAAAATTAAAAATGTAACATTGAATCTAAAAATAAAGGTTAACCTCCTGCACTTGCCTGTGGGTAATATGTTTAAAACAAAAATGAAAATTTCCTGCCTCTTGTTGATAAATATTTGCCAGAGAAATATCTAGGTTGAAAAAGCTGAAAATATTCCATTTGCATAAGTCATAATGAATATGTAACTTAAAATTAAACATTGCCAGAACATCCATGTTTTCCTCTTGCCTAAAATATTATCCTCTTGCCCATAGCAAAAAGTGTGTAAGGGGAACCAGAATGAGGCCAGAAGCTACAGCTAAGCATTGCATGTAGGGTGTTTACTTATATTTGACAGTTTCTGTTGCCAGCATTAATTTTTAACTCAGGTGTATAGAATTATTTGGACCATCTAAAATTCTGCAGTGTTTTGGAAAATTTTGACATTTCCAAATGCTATAAAAGATATTCATTGTTTTACAGTAAAAATAATGGCAATTATTTTTTAAATATCAGAGATAAATTGATGTTATAGTTATTTTAAACAGTGAGATTTTATAAGAGTATAGATAGTTTAGAAGGTAAAAAATCCTCTTGGATTTGGGATTATTCTTTGTATGGCAGTTCACAAATACCTTTTAAAATGGATTCAGCTGTTCAACACAAAGTATAGTCTTGGATCTTCTTAATTTACTGTTGTACTTTACTGAAGGGATATATTCCTAGATTGTAAGTTTCTGGTTTACTATGTAACATATATTTGTCTAGAAAGTTTTGCTTTAGTCTACATGTATTGAGGTCCTGCTATGTGCTAGGAAATTGGGGATATGACATTGATTAATGTATTCATTATCTACTAACATGTAATCATGTAACCTAGCATATTGTGGGAAAAACAGGCACAGATAAATAATTAAGATATACTTTATTGCCCAAGGATGGCAAGGATAATGTAGGAACAGAGTTGTGTGTTTTTTTGTTTGTTTGTTTTGCATCCAGGGCACTTAGCACCTCACTTTTGCTGAGGCTGGCTTTGAACTTGCGATCCTCCTGCCTCAGCCTCTGGAGCCACTGGGATTACAGGTGTGCACCACCACACCTGACCAGAGTGTATTTTTTTTTATATTTATTTTTTAGTTTTAGGTGGACATAATATATTTATTTTTTAATTTTTATGTGGTGCTGAGGATCGAACCCAGTGCCTCATGCATGCTAGGTGAGCACTCTACCTACCACTGAGCCACAACCCCAACCCCAGAGTGTATTTTTGATAAAGGGCCAGGTAGTAAATATTTTAGGCCTTGTGGGCCCTATAGTCAGTGCCACAACCACTCAGCTCTTCTATTGTAGTGTGAATGCAGCTGTAGCAAATACATAAATGAGCCAGGTGCTGTGGTGCATGCCTGTAATCCAAGCAGTTTGGGAGGCTAAGGCAGGAAGATTGTGAGTTCAAACCCATCCTCATCAATTTAGCGGTGCCCTAAGCAACTCAACAAGACCCTGTCTCTAAATAAAATATTAAAAAGGGCTTGGAGTGTGACTCAGTGGTTAAGTGTTCCTGGGTTTAAAGCTTGGTACCAAAAAAAAAAAAATAAAACAAAAACCCTGTAAGTGAATGAATTTAACCTTATGTGTTCTAATAAAAGTTTATTTACAGAAGCAAATGAGAACCATATTTGGCCTGTGGGTACTGATTTGCTGACTGCAAACTTAAAACAGCGAACACTTATTATCTCACAGTGTCTGTGAATTAGGAATCCAGGCCTAGCTTAGCTGAGTGCCTCTGGGTTCAAGGTCTTTGATGAGCTTGTTGTCGAGTTTCTGGGCTGTGGTCTTCTCAGGACTCCAGTGGAAACAGTGATCTGAGAGTAACAGATCAAGAATAAAGCCATAGTCTTTTGTAACATGATTTCAGAAATGACCCTTTATCACTTTGGCTGCATTGCCTTCATTAAAAGCAGTAAATCCCTGCCTTGCTCAAGAGGGAAGAATGACACAAAGATGTGAGTATCAGGAGATGAGGCCATCAGGGTTGCAGTGGCTGACAACCACACGGGGTTTGACCATGTACTGAACTAAGCCTCAGGTTCCAGAAGATGTGAAGTCAAGGTACTTTAGAATCACTGATATACTCTGCATAAGGATATCACCAAGTAGTGTCAATTATCTGCTTGTTAAATCTTCCCTCTATTTCTCTTTGCTTAGGATATGTATTTATGTCTGTGAATCATGTCATGCCGTCTATAACTACTGTCTTAATAAAATCCACTTGCAGCCAGGCATAGTGGTGTATCCCTACAATCCCAGCTACTCAGGAGATTAAGGCAGGAGGATTTCAAGTTTGAGGTCAGTATGGCAACTTAGCAAAACCTGCCTCAAATAAAATGAATTTAAAAAAAGGTGAGGGTATAACGCTATGGGAGAATACTTGTTTAGCATGCATGAAGCCATGTAGTAAAAACTGATTCCCCTGTGGTAAAAAAGAAAGATCCAGGGCTGGGGATATAGCTCAGTTGGTAGAGTGCTTGCTTTGCATGCACAAGGCCCTGGGTTCAATTCCCAGCACCACAAAAATAAATAGATAGATAGATAGATAGGAAAGAAGGAAGGAAAGATCCACTTGCATCTTCATGAATGATGTAGCAGCACCACATATGCCTCCCGTGTATTTCCCCATCTTCTATGTTTCCTGAGTTTAATTTCCATTTCTTACTTCATTGGTAGCCTTCAGTAAATAGTTATTGAACAAAATCAAATGGAATCCAAGAAAGAAACTTAAGAAATGCAGGTTTAGGGATGTAGCTAAGTGGAACAGTGTTTGCCTAACATGCACAAAGCTCCGGGTTCAATCCCCTGGTGCTGCAAAAACAAACACATGCAGAGCTGTGACCCTAGCACTTAGGTATATTCCCATGTTCTCTTATTTAATTTCTTCTTTATCCAGTTATTAAGGGGGTGAGACTGGCAGCCCAAGACCAGTTTTCTCATCACTCACCTTCTGTTCTCCCTGCACCACCATGTGCTTCTCTGGTATCACAGGACACAATCCCACTTTTTACTGCTGTTAGTTGTAACCATATCTCAGCTCTTACGCCACTGTATAAGATGTCTAAAGGCAAAGTCTCGATAATCTGTATGGGTTCTTGTGAGTTTTTTTCTCTCAACTTTTTCCTTCACAGTGGCTTTGATAAATACTCAGTAAAAATTCATTGAGTTATATGAATAAATGAGACCCATGAGAGCTTGGTGTCAGCCTTATATTCATCATATTTGCTTGTATTACCATGGTCCTGCTGGACCTCCTGGCCTACATCACAATCCATGTGTTAGATTGTGTTTTCCCTCTGATAGTAGCCTTGATTCTACTATTTCTCTCCTGCATCTGTAGTCATGTGTCTCTTTCTCTTTCTCTGACTTACCACTTACCTCTTGTGAACATGCTTAATGCCCTGCAGTCCTCAAAGCCAGTTTTTCCTTCTATGGCAGGCAGTCCCAGCAACCCCATAACTTGGATTCTTAAACCTCTATAGTCCAGTGTCTATTCCCACCATGATCTACTGCCCTGGACCAATTTGGTCATTCTTGGTTTTTAGTGGGAGAAACAGCAACAGACTTTGGCAACTTAAGTGGAGAATGACTTTATTGGAAAGATTTCAGATTGCACACAGAATCAACAGAAATGGGAAGATTGAAGAATCAGGACCAGAATAGGCAAGAGCCAGGAAGACCAGTTAGCAGACCTTATAGCCAAGGTTTTATTGCTGGGACAGGGACTATCACTGAAGTCTAGGTTATCCCAGGCAAGGGCATGGGGGAACCCAGATGCCAATACTGTGCTGTTAGGGAGCAGGGAGGAGGAAGCCCATCTCCCAGCCTCAGGGTTCTCACCATAACTCAGATTATTTTCCCTTTATTTCTTAAAATTTACAGTGGGAATTTACAGTTTTAAAATTTACAAAAATTTCTCTTCCCTTCATCTGCAGCATTACCTTTTCTTAGTAGTGTTAATGATGGACTTGTGATGTAGGACCATGGAGTTCAGTGGGACTATGATGATATAAGTAGTTTTCCTACTAGTTACCACCTCTTTTCACTTTCTCCTTTTTCTTCCCTTCAGTATTTCTCAAAGCTCTTCAGTATTCGTGGCCTCAGATACCATCTATGTCAAGGTGACTGTCTAATTCAGGCTAGGAGTCATTCCTAATTCTTATTTATTGACTTGCACAGTTTAAACTAGTGGAAGTTCAGATAAACTTTATGAATGAATAAATGCTCGAAATTAGTTATGAAAGCAGTTTATCAGATCATTTATTGAATAGACAATGAAATCAAATAGTGTGTTTGGGTTTTTTTCTTTCCAAACTAAACCTGAAGTCATAAAAAGAGATGCATGTGGTAGCACACACCTGTAATCCCAGTGGCTCTGGAGGCTGAGGCAGGAGAATTCCAAGTTCAAAGCCAGCCTCAGCGACTTAATGAAGCCCTAAGCAATTTAGCAAAACCCTGTCTCAAAATAAAATAAGAACTGGGGATGTGTCTCAGTGGTGCCCCTAGGTCCAATTCCTGGTCCCCCCCACACACAAAAAAAGTCATAAAAAATGATAGAATATAGCATAAATGAGGATTTTAAAAGCAATATTATGTAGGGCTGAGGGTGTAGCTGAAGTGTAGCACATATGCTTAACATGTGCAAATCCCTAGGGTAATCCCCAGTACCAAAAACCAAATTTGTGAGTGTACCTCCTTCTAACCCCTACCCCACCAAAGTAAAGAATCTTATTATCCAGTTGAGTAGTACAGAGAATTCCAAGTTCAAAGCCAGCTTCAGCGACTTAGTGAAAGAAGCCCTAAGCAATTTAGCAAAACCTTGTCTCAAAATAAAATATAATGATCAAATGTGGAGAGAAATTTCAGTGCATTTGTTTTTAAAGACAAATATGATAGTGATTAGTTGTATAATTTTTTTTTAAAAAAAGCCTTGTTTGACCACATTTGCTTGAAGCAATACTGATAGATTTAGTGACCACCATAACCAGCTCTGCAGCTCGGCAGAAACTTTTTTGCTATCATCCTTGTGCATCTTCTTATTGCCATCTGCCACTATAACTATTTAAAGGAAAGCATTGTTCAATAATATTAAGATGAAATGGTACATTTTATTTTCAGAATTCTAATTGCTTACAGGTAATGGAAATGAAGAAATGGAAAGATTACAGGAAAGAAGTATGAGTATGCATGAAACTAGGAGTGGATCACAGATTACATGTGAGGTTCTAATTTGTAATGTTTAAGTCATGTTTGAGTGGAAAAAAGGACTTACAGTGTTGTTTACAAAATGGTTTCTTCTGTTTGAATGAACCTAGCTTGGCCTTCTGAGGTGTTTATAAAGAAAGAGAGAAGGAGACAGTGACTGAAAATGATTGACTCAGCTACCAGTGAGTTGAACTTTCATTTGTAATAGAAACAGCTAAATATGTGATCATTTCAGAAAAATAATCAGTGTTTTTAGAGCTTCTGATTATCATAAAAATAGACCCAAAGATGCAACTATGAGTTACATAGCAAACTTTCCATTTGAGAAAAGGAGCAGGTAGTTACTATATTTGTTTGACATTTCATCTTTTAGTAACCTTTGTGAGCTTGTTTGTTTAGCACATTAGGAAGTGGGACTGTGAACTTTAGTCTTTCTGAACATCAATTTCCTCTAAGTGTAAAAAGACAGGGTTGGTCTAGTCAGAAGCTTTAAAAGAGATATTGGTTCCCTGGCAGGATTTCCCTGGGTACTATTTATATGAAGTAAATCAGCAGTTCTCTGTGATGTGAGAAGGGAAGGGAATTCGTGGCTAGACTCACAGCCCTGGATTCTTGTCCTGATCACCTTCAGCTGTCCTATGGCAGCAGCCAAAGAACCTTCGTTCAGGGCAAGGTGCTCTGAAAGCCAGCAGAGGACAGCCTACCCTTACTTAGATGCTGTGATTTTGCTTACTTGAACCAAGGCTCCTTCAGACTTCGTTCTGCTACTGAACACCAATGTAGGAAATAAAGCCTAAATATATTATGCTTATGTGCTGAATTATTTATGGATCAAATGATGCTATGTGTGGAATTAGCTTCAAAATATTTTATGCAACTGGGCATAATGGTGCATGCCTATAAAATCCCAGCAGCTGAGAAGGTTGAGGCTGGAGGATTGCTAGTTCAAAGCCAATCTCAGCAACTTAGTGAGGCTCTAAGCAACATAGGGAGACCCTGCCTCAAAATTTAAAAATAAAGGGGGGGGTCTGGGAATGTAGCTCAGTGATCAAGCACCCCTGGGCTCAGTCCCTGGTACCAAAAATGAATGAATGAATAAATAAATAAATAAATAACTGTATGGAGGCTCAGAGGTAGAGCATGTACATGGCCCTGGATCAATCCCTACTCCCACCCCATGAAAAAATATATGGTTGAGGAATAAACGAAACAACTGACTATGATTTGATAACTATTGGAGTTGGGTAATGGTTTATGGGATTTATTACATTCAATAATAAAAGTTTAATAAAAGTTGAATTCTTCAATAATAAGAGGTTTAAATTTTGGGTATATGTATCATGATGAATGGCACATTTTATGTTTGTAACTATTGCATTACGATCTTTATTTTATTTGGGGCTTATGAGTGGTTGTGCCCTATCCAAACATCTATAACAATAGTCCGATACATAGCAGATCCTTTAGTGGCCTCTTCTGTATTTGGCCATGTGTGTGAAGCCAAACCAGGATTTCAGCACTTGTGGTGGTAACATGTGTAATTTGGAGGTTGAATAGGAGAAGGGGACTGAAAGAAATAAGATTCTTTACCTTAATCTAGGATGTCTAGATATGGTAATTATTAAGATTTCCATATTTTGTGTTGAAAAAAAAAACAGTGTTTCTTTATTATTAGAAAGTACATGCTTGTAATCCCAACAACTTGGAGGGTGAGGCAGCAGTATTGCCAGTTTGAGCCAGCCTTGGCAACTTAGTGAAATAAAAAATAAAAAGGACTGGGGTGAGGTTGTAGCTTAGTGGTAGAGCGCTTGCCTAGCATGTGTGAGGCACTGGGTTTGATTTTCAGCACCTCATATGAATAAATAAATAATATAAAGGTCTCTCGACAACTAAAAATTATTTTAAAGGCAAGGGGGGGGGTGCTGGGAGTGTGGCTCAGTGGTAAAGCACCCCTTGGTTCAGTCTCCCGCACTACAGAAACAAACAGATAAATTTTTTAAAGGAGAAACTGTTTTGTTATTAACAGATCAAGCAGATTTATTTGTTTTAAATAAATTTTAAATATCAAATGCCTGGAATCTTCCTATTTTAACTATTTGGGAAACCACATCTATTTGAAAAGCAGAAAGATAATTGCTCTTTGCTGCCTAAGTACATTGTGTTAGTGAGTTTATCTGTTGAATTTATCTCTCTTCTCTCCCTTTAAAAACACATGTTAAAAGTTAAATGCTGAGAGACTGGGGCTGGGGCTCAGTGGCAGAGTGCTTGCTTAGCGTGTGTCAGGCACTGGATTCTATCTATCCTTAGCACCACATAAAAATAAACAAATAAGGGTTGGGATTGTGGCTCAATGGCAGAGCGCTTGCCTCGCACATGTGAGGTACTAGGTTTGATCCTCAGCACCACATAAAAGTAAATAAATAAAATAAAGGTATTGTGTCCCTCTACACTGAAAAAAAATTAAAAATAAATAAATAAAGGCATTTACAACTATAATTTAAAAAAAAAGTTAAATGTTGAATCAGTGAAACATAGGAGCAAAGTGTCTCCATGTTGAGCAGAGAGCTTTCTCAGAAATTGTGATAAAATGAGGAGGAAAGTCTAAGGGAGCAGGTGCTCAGTTTTCTAGACAGTTTGTCTTCTGACAGGTAGTCTCATCCCATGTGGCACGAATGATGTTTAGGACTGAGTGAATGGTAAATGAGCTGGAGAAAAGCCTCCTGACTTCTTGCTTTGCCTCCTTGGCTTTGGAAATGTAAGAGGGAATACAAATATTACTATAGAGCCAAAATATGAATAATGGCATGACTTAGCTTCTATAGAGCTGTATGGGAGCCCTCCCTGGGTTTGTGGTCTCTGACCACTAGAATACTGACTCAGACTGCCTAAATTTAGATGAATATCTTAAACTAAAGGAAGGTAAATTGACCTTTCAAAGTCTATTTATACAAGCAGTTTCCTTAGAGGCAATCTATAACTGCTTAGCAAGAGTACACAATGATTTCTGGATGAGAAAACATTATATTATTGATTTCCTTATTATATGTGTGTTCAGATTAATAACTGTACCAGGTTATATCTCCGCACACATTTTCCCCGCTCCATTCTAGGAATTATTCATGCATCCATATGGTAATGAAATGTTAAATCATGACAGGCCGGGTGTGGTGGTAATTCCAGCATCTTGGGAGGCTGAGGCAGGAGGATTTTGAGTTCAAAGCTACCTTTAGCAACTTAGTGAGACCCCATCTCTAAATAAAATGCAAAAAAGGGCTAGGGGCATGGCTCAGTGGTTAAGTGCCCCAGGGTTCCATCCCCAGTAACTACCCCCCAAAAGAAAAGTTAAATCATGACAGCAGTGTAAACTTTTGGTTTTGCTCTTTTGAATTGCTCCTCTTCCTCCTCCTCCTTCTCCTCCTCCTCCTCTTCCTCCTCCTCTTCCTTCTCCTCCTCCTCCTCCTCCTCTTCACTTTTGCTGGCATCTTAATTCTTAGCAATTATTCTGTTTTAAAATTCAACCTTTTAAATAGAATTAGTTCCTTTATTTCAGAGCAGTTTTAAATTTTTAATTTTTGAAGTAATCATGTGGTCATTTGTCTCTAATAGATTAGGTTAGCATCATGTGTGGAAGGATAAAAATGACTACTACTTTGAAATAGAATAAAATCATTGATAGAACCAGCACAGATGCTATCATTAGAGGGCTAGATAGTACTTTTACATATGTTAAATCCATATGGTTTTACTAGTTTATTTGAACCATTTTGTATTTCATCATTTGATTTGCTAATAGTTTCTAAGCTCTTTGAAAACTTATTTTCTTCTATTTTCCTAGCCTTATAATTTGGCTTTGTGCCAAGTTAATTTTTATTTCATTCATTCTTTCTTATGAACTGCCATGACAGAGATTTTTCTGTCTTGTTCTTCACTAATTCTTGGTTAAAAGTTTGGATTAAAGGACTGGATAGACTCAAGAGTCATTCAGGTGCACCTTTGCTGTCCTGAACTGAAATGCCTGGCAACAGTTCTATTTATAAAAGGATTAGAGCAAGGAGTTCCTAGCCCTCCAGGAAGGTTTAAGTTTCATTTTACATGCTTCCAGTAATTAACTATTAAGAGGTGTGTACACACACATGGCTTAGGCTACATGGTACCTGTATATGTGTGTCTTTGTGCCTCAGTTACTAAAGTAACTGAATACTCTTGAGTATTGGTGTTCTTTCCATTTTCACCATTGTTTCTTTGGATTATCTCTTGCACACTGTTCTTAAGAAATAACATGCTTGGAGATTTGTGGCTGACTTTGGGCTATGGCCTATGGCCAGACTTCAGGGGACGGCTCCTGCAAGAGCAGGCAAGGAGAAGCCTGCTGAACAGAGCTCCTGTGGAGGGAGTTGGATCATAGTCCCATTTCAGGCTGAGATCTCCTACAAGGACGTCTATAGAAGGGAAGGGAAGGAATGACTATGGGGCTAGTTTATGTTCTGATAGGCAACTGCACTCTTCCACATAATACTCATTTTTTGGTAACTCTGACATTAATTCAATATTTCCACTGTTCAATTTAATTTATACCTGTGAGGTTTGGGGGAGAGGTGGATGGTGGGGAAAGAAAATAGAGAATGAGGGAATGTCATTTCATAAAATCTCAATTTGTAACAGAAATTGTTCATATGATTATTATATTACATTTCAGATTTTGCCCAATCCCTTTTAGGAAACAGGAAAGCTTGTTTAGAACATTGTCCTTGGTGTTTGCATGACCTGAGTCTTCTTTTAACCCTTGCAGAACTGTTTTTCTTTTCTTTTTTGGTACTAGGGTAGAACACAAGAGTTCTTTACCACTGAGTACATCCTCAGTCCTTCTTGATTTTTATTTTGAAATAGAGTCTTAAGTTGTTGAAGCTGGCCTCAAGCTTAGCATCCTCCTCAGCCTCCAGAGTCTCTGGGATTACAGCTGTGTGACACTGTGCCCAGCCCAGGGCTGTTTTACAGCATGTGTGCACACACCCCACTCCCCAGTTGTGCTTTCTGTCTGTGGCACCTTTTCATGACCATATCTTTGAAGAGATGCCACATAACAATGTTGAGCAGTGCTTATGGTCCTTTTCACCAAAATATTCTGAAATAGACTGTTTAGAAACCAGGTTGTTGCTTCATTTTATTTAGGAGTAATGTGACAGGAGGGAAAACACAGGAGTGGCCATGACAAGAAAAGATATGTGACACTCACAGTAAAGCAGCATAGAATACCTTCTATGTCAGCATTTAATGAATGCTTGAGAACTTGCATTCTCATCCTCTACCTGCCATTTTCAGAGGCAATTATTGAGAGCTTACTGAAGACCTTAGGTTCCTCCATTCTCCCCTTGCTTCTGAGGACTGAGGAGAGCTGGGTGCCCCGTTTGCCTTTTTGCTAGGGTGACACCAGTGTAAAAAATATTCCAGGAACATAGATAGATTGGCCCCAAGTATGTCACCAGTACCAGAGAGCACTGTTAGGAAGTGAGGGGTGGTTCCTGGTCTATACTGGAGTAGGAGGCTGCCATGCAACCCTCTGTCCTTGCATTGAGTAATGAGTCCACTGTCAAACAAAGAATGGAGCAGACTAATGTGGACTTCCATTTAATGACCACTTTACTATGCTATACCTTTACTTAGTAACCCACTCTTTCCACCCCTTTGTAGTTTCAAATGTAAATATAGTTAAGTTACTAAGTGAGACTCATTCCTCATATTGAGTAAGGAGCTCAAATGTCTAAAAACACTCAACTACAGAGTCCTGACATAGGTCTCTGTAGGTCTGGGTCCAATCAGGAAAGGAAACCTATATGGTATTTTGAAAAGTAAAGCTTAATATGTACAACAAATAATTAACTCTAACGGGGTGTTAGAGTAATAAGGGATTGTCTACTAAGAGGAGAAAAAGCAACAGTATAATCAGAGAGCTGCTTTAGGGCAGTCTTTGCCCCTAGGGCTGAGATATAGAGTTCCCAAGGGGGAGTCCACCCCCCATTCCCTGAGGACACACTGCCAGGCTCACAGAACAGTAGAGAAGTCTCTGGCTAGCTTGCTGCAGTACCAGGAACCTGAGGCACCCCCTACAGTACTGTAGGATATTCTGCTGCAAAACCACCAAGGGGCTAACACCAGGAAAGTTGCCACTGGGTACCATGCCCTATGGGAGCTGAACCCTGAAGAAGCCTTATGTGCTGTAGGAACCTGGTGCCTGTGGATACCCTGCATGCCAGGAGTTTGCCAAGGGAGCCAGAAGCAAGCCCTTCCTGCGCATAATCTCTCTAGCGCCCTCTACTGACACTGATTCAGTGTTGCTTACAAAGGAGAAACATGGGGCAGTGACCATGACCCAGTGTTCCAGCAAAGCTCAGAAAATGAGTGGTTCTATCATAATTACCATAATTTTATCCACTATTGCTCGATTTATAGAATTCCTCTTTTTGAGAAGAGATAAGAAACTGATCAAAGAGCTTCCTACTTAAGCTGTCACAGGGTTAAGTGATTTTCAAAAATTAGAACTTCATTCTGTGGGAGAGGATGGAGAACTCTATGGGGATGAGAAAGGGGCTCAATTACAAGAGCCAGAAAAAAGAGGAGGAGTATCCAAAGATTCCTGGGAGAGGCTGCAGCCCCAACTGTGAGCTGGCCATCAATATATCCGCACCAGCTGGTCATTATTATTTTTTTTATTGCAAGATAAACTAAGTTGTGGTAGCCAAAATAATTTCCTGCCTTTCTTTGTACATCACAAAGTTGGAAATTATTGAAAGAGAAGAAACCTTTTAAATTTCCAGAAATGAAATTTCAGTTTCTCTGCTTAATCTTGGCCAATATGTTCAAATGCTGATTCATACATTAAAATGTGTGTGTTCTTTGTCAGAAAGTACTGGCAATGAAAGATATGTATATTTGAATTTGAAAGGGTTTATAGTTTTTACAAGTTAAATGTTTTTTCTTTGTCCTTCCATACTGAAATTTTTTTTCTTTTTAGCTTATCGTTGAAGAAAGTAGGCCTCACATTAAGCTTAGTCACAAAATAAAAACTCCCACTGACTTCCTCTACAACATAGCTGATAGTCAGTGTTGGATGAGATAGCCCTGCTGAGTCAGAACTAAAATAAGAATGTAATGAAGAGCCAGAAAGTCTGGTCCTTGGCCACCATGGCCATATAAAGAGCTCCTGGATGCACTCAGAGGTTTCCCTAGTAATCTGGGCATCTCTTAAGTCAACACTTACTAAAAATACTCCTGGTCTATATTTGAAGTAAGGGCTTCCTCAAATATATCTATTTTGGTCAGAATGCAATATCTTTTTCAAAAAACATTTAGGGATCAGAGTATATTAATGGATCTCAATATGAATAAAAGGGAGAGTGACTTAAACATTGAAGGAACTGCTTTCAGAGACATTTTCCAGGGAAAACATTAAAATTTCAGAGAAAAATCACCTAACCTATGAGGGAAATTTATTTAAGAATTTTTAAAAATTAATCAAACATTCTTCCTGAGTGGCCATTAGATTCAGTTGAGGAAAAAAATTGAGAGAGAGTTTAAATTGCAGTGATTCTCATTGAGTTAACTGCCTGTACTGAGGACACAAAGTCCTACTAAGGACACTGAACTTTTGGGTGTGGGAAGTGGGGTCAGTGCCTACCAGTGCACAGTCTTGTCAGAGGCCCTCTGTTTCTTACAGGATGTACAATACTTGCATTCTGAGAGGGTACTTGGTGCCAGGAGGGGTACAAAGGCTGTAGGAGTTCTTTCAGGGACTTTTGATGTCCTTGAGGAGATAAGGAGTACCTTTACAATACAGAGCATAATATTGTTTTCCTAAAATCGTATCCATTGAACAAGATGTACAGTAACATTTCAGTTGCTAAACTCATGAGTGAAGGCTGCAACTCCCCAAGAAGGAGCTAAGAGAAGACCTGGGCAGGACTGAGGCAGAGTTCCAGAGAGAAGGGGCAGTGATTTTACATCCTTTTAGATCTGTCACCCGGAATTGGAAATGCTGATCATCACTTATTAAGATAATGCTGAATAGTTACCTTGCATTAAAATCGCATGCATGTACATGTTCTTAGAGACCAAACTGTTAAAGTGTTTGTTTCCAGCTACACTTTACATTTTTGTACATTTTCTATAATGAGATATGTTACAGTTTACCAAAACAAAATAGTGCTGGCCAGTGGTCCTGTCCCAGCATACATACACATCTGCATGCACAGGTGTGCAGAAATATGCTGCTCTGGCGTTCAGGTCATTTCTGAGTGTTCTGCCATTAGTAGTTGTGTCTTTTGCTGCACATTCTGCTGATCTCCTGGTCTAATCTTGAATCTTTTTTTCTGTAGTGGGTTGAGATGTATGAGGAAATGTCTTCATTATTGTAGAGCAGGATCCCTAGGTGTAGGCAGCCAGTCAGCTGTATTGTGTTCAGAATGTTAATGTCAGAGAGAGTCTTGGAGAAAGAGGAGAGTGCTGTGAAGAGCTTTATTTCCATCTCTCTCTTCAATTTTACCGGCTCCATATCTTTTATACACTGAAATCCTTTTGAGGCATGTAATTTTGTTGTTTAGGTCATGTTGAAAATTTGTTTTAGTGATCTTGCAGAGAGAAGTCCCTCATGAAAAATAGGCCTCTCTAGGCTGTCAGTACTTGTTAAATTGGTTAGTACTGGTCTGGAGTTGTGGCTCAATGGTAGAGTGTTTGCATAGTATGTGGGAAGCTCTGGGTTTGAAACCCAGTATTGAGAAAAAAAATGGTTAATATTAAGTAAATTAACTACTGATTTGCAACATTTTCTGCCTATTGTTGGTCAAGTGTTTTTTCCTACCTTTTTGTATTAGTGCATTATAGTTGTACATAATGGTGGGATTTGTTGTTACGTATTCATACATGTACACAGTTTAACACTGTAATTTGGCCAACGTCATTACCCAGTATTTCCCTTTTTGCTCCCCTTCTTCCTCCCCTTGGTCTCTTTCCTTTAGTTTACTGATCTCCTTTGCTTTTCATGAGACACCCTTGTCACAGGAAAGCAGAGAGCTGAAACTTCAAAGTTGGGTTCTTATGTTCTGATGAAAGAACATTTAAAGTCAGACACCAAAAGCCAAGCAAGAGAAACTTTATTATAAATGAAAATAAAGTAAAAGCAAACTAAGGTACAAGCAGAGAACACTCTCGAGAGAGAAGGTGGATCATCTCCATGAAGAGAATGACAAGGAAACACTTCTGTCTCCAAATAATTTACTGTTTGATGTTTACCAGGAGAGCTGGGGACCACCTTCTGTACTCTTTGCCAGTCAAGTGTTCAGCTCCTCCTTCACATTAGGTGATGATGTTTTTGACCTCAGTTTGTCCTCTCCAGCACTGTCATGGTGACCATCCTTTTCAGGGGAGCTTCTTCTACAAGTCAGTCCCATGTTAATATGGACACTGGGATCAGTAGCCAGTCAGAAGTTACATTAGTGCGCCTGCGCTACCACAGGAATCTTCCTTCCTAGACAAATGGAGACAGCTATAGCCATAATTTCTAGCTTCACTCTAACCTTGATGGACCTTGTCTTTTTCTTTCTTTTTTAAAATATATTTTTCTTAGTTGTAGATGGACACAATACCTTTATTTATTTATCTTTATGTGGTGCTGAGAATCAAACCCAGGGCCCCACACATGCTAGATGAGCATTTTACCACTGAGCCACAACCCCAGCCCCTCATTAATCCTTTTCTTTTGACATATTTTCCATTTAGCTCCTTTGGCTTCTATTATTTTCTACAAATTAACTATCATACTTTGTATTCTTGTCTACTTTGAAAGCAGTTTTAAAAAGACCCTAAAAACATATGACCCTTGACCTTCTGAGTTGACTTTTTTTTTTTTTTTTTTTTGGTGTGTGGTACTGGGGATCGAACCCAGGGCCTTGTGCATGTGAGGTAAGTACTCTACCAACTGAGCTATATCCCCAGCCCATGACTTCTTTTTCTTTTTCTTTTTTTACTTATAGTTGGACACAATACCTTTATTTATTTATTTTTATATGGCGCTGAGGATCGAACCCAGTGCCTCGAGCATTACCCAGTGCCTCGAGCATACTAGGCAAGCACTCTCACTGAGCCACAATCCCAGTCCTGACTTATTTTTCTTAACGCAATGTTCTCAAGTTCTATTTTCCTGTAAATGACATAATTTTTGTTTTTCTTTATGGCTGAGTGAAACTCCATTATGTAAATATACCACATTTTCTTTATTCATCCATTGATGAGCACCTAGGCTGGCTATTGTGAATTGTGGTGCTATAAATAAAGGTATGCATGTATCATGATGACATGGTGATGACTTTAATTCTTTAGGATAAATACCGAGACGTGTTATAGCTAAATTACCACCTGGCAAAATGAACTATTTTCACTATTATTCTCTAATAATGGTTCTGTGTCTAATCTTTGGAGGGAACTCTGCACTGATTTTTATAGTGTTTATACTAATTTACAATCCCACCAGCAGTGTAAAACTGTTCCTTTTCCTCTAAATTTCTCTCCAGCATTTATTATTGTTTGTATTTTTGATGACTTGGGCAGAGTATTTCTAATGCTGTGGAAGCATGTTCAGGACCTGGCTTATATTGTAGAGCGCTTGTGGGCATGGAATCAGAGCACTCTGCCTGCCCTGCCGTCCTATGGTGCATTCTTGGCTGTGGCTCTTGAGTTACTACCTTCTTCTGCAGTTTTCATTTCCATGGACATGGAGACCAGAGGAGGAATTTTTGCCCGGCCTCCATGTACCAAGATTTTAGTACTAAATATGTTCCTGCTAATTCACTTCCTGAAAGTTTTCAGCCACCAACTGAATAGCATTCCACTCATTTTCCTCTTGAAGGAAATGAACACACTTCTCTATAAATCTATATGCACACCAAAAATAGTCTCTTACTTTTAGATACATTTTGTTTCAAAGGGAGATTCTTGATGCAAACAGCATTATCCCAGTCATTGTAATTGCTGGACTTAGGGATGGGCTTCCTGATCCCTAAGATAGGGCCTTGATGGTGCAGGGAAATAATATAGTCTGCTTATTTCATGGTTTTTAGGAGATACTTTTTTTCACTTAGTTTCTTCAGCATACAAGAACAAAGTCAAAGTACCTCTATTCTACTTTGATAAACAACACTAGTGCAAACATGTAAAAAATGCACCATTTTAAGGCAGTTTGAGAAACGTATGTCTTATTTCTTTCTCACCTCTCTAGTGCTTCTGTGGTAATATCTCTCTCTCTCTCTCTCTCTCTCTCTCTCTCTCTTTTGCTTGCGCAATTAAGAATTAGGAAATATTTTTAACACAAGACAAAACAACATATTAATTATAAATTCATATCCTTTTCTGGCTAACCTTTGTCTATTTCTTCACTGTCTGTTGAAGGAAAACACAGTGCATTTGTTCTGGAAGCTGGGAAATGGGAAAGAATTTTCCAGCTCCATTATCTTTACTTGCAAGTCATGATTGTTTTGTTTTTAGTAGTCTGGGAGAAATCAGATTAAATTTTCCATTTGAGTGAGATGGAGAATAATAGTGAAAATAGTTCATTTTTCCAGGTGGTAACTTAGCCAGGCCACCTCACCAATTTAAACACCCTGTATGACACAAAAGTCTTTTATTAGAGTTGGAGAAGTTTTATCCTAGTGGTTTCCTGCTGAATTTTTTATTTAGTCATAAATTATGTAAATCTGTGGAAAGGAGTAAAGCATTTATTAGCACGCCCCTCTTCCTCTGCAGTTACCTAGTGTGGAGGAGAATTTGGTTCCAAAACACTACCCTATATCCCATCCCTGCCCCCTTACCAAAATCCAGGGATACTCAAGTCCCTTGTATAAAATTGCATAGTATTTGCATATAACCTGTGCACATCTTCCCATATCCTTTAATTCATCTCTAGATTTACTTATTAATACCTACTAAAATATAAGTGCTGTGTAAATTATTGTTATATGATATTGTTTAGGGAATAATGATGAGAAAACCCTACACATTCAGTACATATGCAGTTTTTTAAAACAAATATGTTTGATCTGAGGTTTTAATCTATGAGCAGAATCCACAGATTTTAAAGGACAACTATACTAAAGTCCTTTGTGTTAGAGCAGTTGGTCTAAATGTCTAGTTTGGCTTGTAAATGCTGCAGATGCATAGGGATGAACATGATTCCGTTTGAGAGCATTTTAATTTAAAAATATCAGCTATTAAAAAGCTGCATTTTTGTCACTCTTCTCTCTGAAATGACCCATCCTCTCTTGAAGGATATTTCCCTTCCTTCTCTAATAAACTTTTCTGTACTTTCATTTTTAAACAGATGTTTTTGAGGGCTTGGGTGTAGTCTCATGATAGAGTGCTTGCCTAGCATGAGGTGACGCTGAGTTAGATCCTGAACATCACCAAAAAGAAAAAAGTTTCTTTTTTATTTTGTCAGCTAGTACTTGAGGTCCTGGAAATAACTGAAATGTTTTGTGTAATATCTCCCAGTAGGGTATTTGTCTTTGGTAGTGAGTGTCAGAGGTGGAGTTTGTTTGGGCTGGAGTGGTGAAGTTAGCAGACTGGTGGAATCTGAGGCACTGCAGTGTCTTTACTGGTGCATCAGCTTAATACCAGATGTGGCCGTGGTTTGATCCTTAATAAAATGTCAGGTGCACTCATCCAGTGCCTAAATCAATCCTTCAGTACATGATAAGAGTTTGGCATACAGTAAATGGTCAGAAAATGGTGATTTTATGAAAGAGAAATCCCTGTAGTCTGGATGGATTTAAGGAATTTTAGGATTCAGACCTGCCATGGAGGATCTCCCAAAGCCCCAAGTTAGCCATGGTGATGAGGAGGGTTAATTAAATCATAGAATCTCTTGGAGGAATCCTTAATTGAGGACCTCAAGTGACCCTCGTTCTTCAACAAAACCCAGCTAATGGACTAGCTCTTCAAATAAAATGCTTTTTTTTTTTTTTTGGTATTTTTGAAAAATATCCTCTCATTCTATTTGAAAGACCATTTTGATGCTGCTGTAGTAGCAGTAGCAGTTTCACTCAGAACATTGTGATAAATATGTTTCTCAAGGTTACAGTCACAGTCCGAAACATTGTTTGCATTTCTTCAAGTGACATAATTGCCACACAAAAAAAAAAAAGGTTTAAAAGCAACAAAATGCATGCATAAAGAACTTGAGCAGTGGTGTTCATTTTGATTATTTGGCCTTAAGTTAGTCCCTTATCCTCCTTGGTAGCTAAATCAGAGAAGTGACTGCCTGCATAGTCTTTGTGGAAGAATGATGCTGCCTGACCTTTCTGTTGGCTTCTTGATAAATGATCCTTATTTAGGACACTATGGATATACAGACCACCTTGTTCATTCAGCACTGGGCACTGACCTAGAAATGTGCTTCGTATTTTGCTTGCATATGGCAGAAACCATATGTATATCTATATATTGTTTCCCTGACGACATTGTATACTCATAGAAGCAGTGCTGTGACTTGTATTCACATTTTTTTTTAAACCAGGGATTGAACCCAGGGGTGCTTAAACATTGAACCATATCCCCACCCCTTTTTATTTGTTATTTAAGATAGTGTCTTGCTAAATTGCTGAGGCTAGCTTTGAACTTGCAGTCCCCCTGCCTCAGCTTCCCAAGCTGCTGGGATTACAGGTGTACACCACCATGCCTGTCTTGTATTTACTTGTTTATTCACTCAACAGATATGTAATATTTTCTACTAATTGTGGGTGGGACAGATATGTCTTTAAAACCCCCTTGGATCTGTTGTATCCTGAGAATATAGTATAAGTTTCATGTGTTCTATATGATGCAAAGTAAATCTTGGAACAAAACGAGCAGTTACTTTTTAAGAAGTCATAGACCTTGGGGCTGGAGTTGTGGCTCAGTGGTAGAGTGCTCACCTAGCATGGGTGAGGCCCTGGATTCGATCCTCAGCACCACATAAAAATAAATAAATAAAAATTGTGTCCAACTAAAAAAATATTTAAAAAAAATAAGAAGTCATAGACCTTATCAGAATAGCTGCTAAAGAATAGCTATTATACTGATTGATTAAACAGTTTAAAATGTATTTATGGTATATTTCTTTGATCATAAAATCAATTCATGTTGAAGTAACTTCTATTTAAAGGCATCCGGATAGAAAAGAAGACATCATATTATCCCGCTTTTAGACAACACTATTTTAGGTATAGAAAAACCTAAAACTTCCACCAAAAACCTATTAGAATTGGGGCTGGGGTTGTGGCTCAGTGGTAGAGTGCTCACCTAGCACGGGTGAGGCACTGGATTCGATCCTCAGAATTGATAAACAAATTCAGTATAAGGTTGCATAATATAAAATCAAAATACCAAAATCATTGTGTTTTTTTTAAATATTTCAATAATGAAGCTTCTGGGAAGGAAGACAAGAAAACAATCTCATTATAATAGCTATAAAAAATAATATAAAGGAATAAGTTGAGCCAAGAAAATTAATGATCTCTACAATGGAAATTATGAAACAATGATGAAAGAAATTGGAGAGAACACACACACAAATAAAAATATCCATTCTAATGGATTGAAAAAATTAATATTGTTAAAATGTCTTTTTACTCTCCAAAGCTATCTACAAATTCAGTGCATTTTCTGTCAAAATGCAATGATATTTTTCAAAGAATTAGAAAAAGCACTCCTAAAATTTGTGTGGAACCACAAAGACCCCCAAAGAGCCAATACACACCTGAGGAATTACAATACCTAACCTCAAAACCTACTCTATAGCACCTTTTTACTAGTTATTCAGTCCCTTTGTGCCTTAGTTTCTTCACCTGTAAATAATACCAGTTTCATAGGTATGTTGTGAAGATTAATTGATGTGATTGGGGCAACTACTAATAAAATCAGAATTTCATCCACTGCTGCTATATTGTTGCAGCAGACCCCGGATGCCTGTCATTGGCTTCATTTTTTAAGTTGTTGATGGACCTTTATTTTATTCATTTATTTATATGTGGTGCTGAGAATTGAACCCAGTGCCTTACACATGTGAGGCAAACGCTTTACCACTGAGCCACAAGCCAGCCCTGTCAATGGCTTCTTTCTGGGATCTTGTCTTGCAAATTCAAAGAAGGGAACCCAGACAACAGAAGGTGAGAGTGAAAGGGTAGGATTTATTTAAGTGAGAAGCAGCAGAGCTCTTGCCAGAAGTAAGAGAATCTGATAGCAAGTTGCCTCTTAACTGTACTTGTCTAGGGTGACTGGGTAGGGCCATTGATCAATATTTATGCTGATCGGGTTCTGGAAAAGTGCTAAGGCTATTGGTTCGGCCCCCTACATTCTGATTGGTTAGCCTTTAAGTCTGTAGCTTTCACTCAGGTCTGTCCTGCCTCCCCTTTTCCTGCTGTCCTGGGACAAAGAAGTTGGCTACAATGTTGGGAACAGGTTAATTTTTAACTGTCTGCCTGTTTTAATATCTATCAATCCCATCTTATTCACTAACTTTTATATCATTATTTATTGTTGTTATTCAGGTCTAAGCTGCATGTTGCTTTCTGCTCTTGAGGCTCTCCTGTCTCCATTGTAACCTGAGATGTTCATCATTGTACCTGTGCCTACTCTGTAGATTTTTTCACAAGCTCCTTTTTGTTGCTTGCTTTGGGTGAGTCAGCTTACTGAGCTGAGAGGACTGGAGACAGAGAAAGACTCTAAGCTGCTGGTGCTACATCATTGTCATTATCATTAAAACCATCACAAGAGAGTAGTACAAACTACAGTCAGAATGCCAGAGCATGTGATGACTCCCTTAGTCATGGTAGAGTCTAGGGAAGCCTGACTTACCTATTGCAGGATTAACTGGTATTAAATAGAACACAGTTTATAAGTAAACTGTAGGATATGCCTATTTTCACTTGTATTCATTCAATGAAACTTTTAGTGAACTCTTGCTATGTGCCAAAAGTGAAGATAATAGAAGACAAATGTAGTTTTTGGTTTCAGAGGCTCAGGGATTCCTGGGCTCTGTGGTTGTGGGACCCCATGCCAGGGAAGGGAACAGATATTCCTCACAGTGTGCTCTTATCATGGCCTCATCAGAGCTTCTCAGGGGGTGTTCCACAAGCTCTCCAAGGTTCCATGCATACCAAAGTTGAGTTCACAGTGTTGGTGATGTTGAATTGAAGCCTGGTGACAGATACCCAGGGCCCTGTATGTTCGTTTCTCTTGAAAGCCTACAAAGCAACCTTCTATCCTTATAGCAGTGTTAATGGGCTCAGTCCACCAGGAAAACAGCTCTGAAAAAGATTGCCACTATTCTGTGGAATGTTTTCTAGTACTTCTAGAAACCCTCAGTAAATCCAGTCTGCTGTGCCCAGTAATGCTCTGCTACCGAGCTCTTAACATGAAATGTTGGTAGCCACCCTGGCCAGCCAGGCTGACGTGCGTGGGAACAGTGGGAGTGACCCTGGCTAGGAAGCTGGGAGGCCTGGATATTGTTTCTCCTGTCTTTGCTTCCTGCTGCTCTCGTCCTGAGCTCTGTGCTCCTCAGTACCCACGATGGCCTTCCCAGGCCGAGCTCGCCCCTGTGCTATTCCAGAGAATGAAGAAATCCCCCGGACCGTTCTTAACAGTGTCCAGGAGGCTAATGGGAATGAAGACGAGAGAGCTGTGTCCAAACTGCAGCGCAGACACAGTGATGTAAAAGTCTACAAGGAGTTTTGTGACTTTTATGCGAAATTGTGAGTCTTCCTCCCTCTTGGAATGCCCCTTCCAGACCTTGAGTTCTTTCTTCAACTCCTGATTCCCTAGCTATTTTGATCTGGCTAATATGGTTTTATTTAGCAGGGCTTTTGCAGGGTTATCTGGGGCCCCGAGGGTGGCCCACAAGCAGCATATTCCAGGGAGGCAAACAGGTTGCCTTGTCATGTAAAGCTTGTGCTGGAGGACACACAGATATGAAGGAAAATGCTGTCTTCACAGGAAGAGTAGTAAGTTCTTGTCTTAAGTAGATTTCTAGTAATAGTACATTTTCATTGTGTCATCTGTGAGGGAAGGTGAGAGTTTGTCTTGCTGGGATTTATAGTAGGAAAAATTTATATTCTAAACTTATCAAAGATAAGGGGCAGATTGGATGAAACAGTAAAAAATTGAATTGATGAACATTTCGTTGGGGGAATTATCCTTGTAACCAAAATTTTAACTGCATAGTGATGATCCAAATGATTTTTAGATTTTGCTTATTGTTGCATTTTTTAATACTAGAAAAGGTATTTTATATATCATACGTGAGGCACTTGAATAATGAAAAGCTGGATGATACCATTTGCTGTGTGAGTTGACCTATTGAAATAGATCAGTGAAATCAATCATGATTGGCCAGTTAGGAATATGTCCCTTATCATCAACACTTTTTAGTGAAAATCTTTTTTTTTTTTTTTGGATACTGAGGAAAGAATTTTGCTTTGAGATGTTGTCTTATGGATGTTTTAATTAAGCTACTTGTCCAACTGGAAACCTGAGTTTCTTTTGGGATGGGGGTGGGGACCAGGGATTGAACTCAGGGGCACTTGACCACTGAGCCACATCCCCAGCCCTATTTTATATTTATTTAGAGACAGGATCTCACTGAGTTGCTTAGTGCTTCACTTTTGCTGAGGCTGGCTTTGAACTTGTGATCCTCCTGCCTCAGCCTCCAAGCCACTGGGATTACAGGCATGTGCCACTGCGCCTGGCTAGTGAAAAATCTTTCTGAAAAATTACAGTAAAACATGGAAACTGATAGAAGAAAAACAGTTAATTAACATGTCTGAAAATGGAGGCTCTTTGTATCATCTGCTCACAGGTTCACAGTGAAGATTCAGGAGAACCCTGAAAGTAATTATACAAAGTAGATTAATGAAATACCTAGGAGGTCACAAGCTGTGTTAGGGGACCACACATGCAGGTAGAGCTTGTACTCTGAGTGGGTATCTGCAGATAAACGTGTCAAATTTGAAGACCAGCTTGGCTTATCATAGGAGACTTCCATTTCTAGGACTTATAGAAACAAGGAAGGTTTTAAGGCAGAATGGCAGCTATAATTCATTTGTGACTTTTAAAAAGTAATTTCTATCATATGCAGTTTGGATAGAAAGTAAACTGTAAAAGAAGGGCACCATGCCAAAAGGTCAAGACAAGAAAGGAAAGGGAAGCATGAGTGGGTCAGTAGGATAGCAGGGTGATTGTTCTGTTTCCTTTTTTCTCATTTGTTATTAAAAAGGAATGCTTTATCTCTAAACCAGTTTATTTTTCCTGTGTGTGGGAAATAACTGCTTGTTTTTATGTGTCTGCCTATTTTGCTAATTCTACTTGAATATTTGAACTTAAATATAAACAATCTCTAGTGTAATAAGTATGAACATGTCAGTAGTAACCAAACATTTTATCTGGAACCTCTTCACACACTCACCCCAACACTGCCCCCCCCCCAAAAAAAATAAGTAAATAAATAAACAAGTATTGAAGTTCCAGATAACTTCATTATCAGTATTTACTGTATGAGATATTTATTTATTTGTTTTAAATGGTTTTTAAAATTAGATGTTGATGGCCTTATTTATTTAATATTTATTTATTTACATGGTGCTGAGAATCGAACCCAGTGCCTCGCACATGCTAGGCAAGTGCTCTACCACTTGAGCCACAACCCCAGCCCTGTATGAGAAATTTAAACTGAGAAAGATCCTAAATATTTACTAACTCACTTTAAAATAACAATAAACTCATTACATGTTAATAATCTTAGTAATTGATGATATTAATAGTTTTATAAAAATGACTATTTTCCAAAATGGAAAATGGTTAGAGGGAAGAATGACTTTTTTTCCACATTTCTTCAAATCTCATTAATGTCTGTCTTGATAAAAGACACTTTTGCATATCTGCTTCTACATTCAGCTTGTTGCAGTGTATTGTTTTAGATGAGGGATGGAAAGAAAAATGGTCCCCAAAAAGATAGGGTTGGAAAAGAGAGGACCGTTTAGATCCCTTAAAGGGTCATGGTGACCCATACACTCTGAAAACCACTGATTTTGGGAATACAAAGTAGGACATTCAAAAAATAGGTTTCTCAGCATTTTTGGAGTTCCATCGTAAGATCACTTGAGGTTTTGAGACTCTTTCGAAAGGTTTAGAGTTATTAATAACCCCACATGTTGAAGTATCATCCTCTGGTTTCCCATATGGCTTTGTGTACTTTTTTCTTATTTCATTCTCAAAGCAGTTCTGAGAATTATTGGGGCAGATGTGGGGCTTACCATACTTCTCCACTCAGGGACACCTGTGCACTTTAGTCAGGGGAAAAGAAACAGCACACACCTCTTCAGAGCTTCACTAAAACTGTCATAATTAACGTGGATAGAAGGAAACTAGATTTTTCTCCCCATCCTATAATAATTTTGAAATGACATAGTAGAAATTCATTTAATATGAGGTTTTGGCCAGGTTTGACCAGTAGTATGCTACCCTGTCCTCTTTCCTTCCGTTTTTTTGGTGACATTTTTCAAGCCTACTTAAATAAAGTCAAGTTTTTTGCTTTTTTGTCTTGTTTTCTTTCTTTATGGTACTAGGGATTGAACCCAGGGGATTTCTCTACTGAGTTACATCCCTAGCCCTTTTTTAAATTTTGAGACAAGTTCTCACTGAGTTGCTGAGGTTGGCCTCAAACTTATGATCTTCCTGCCTCAACCTCCCAAGTTGCTAGGATTATAGGTGTGCACCCCACATTCACTAAAGTTTAATTTTTTGTTTGTTTTTGTTTTTTGGTATCGGGGATTGAACTCAGGGGCACTTGGCTACTGAGCCACATCCTCAGCCCTGTTTTGTATTTTATTTAGAGACAGGGTCTCACTCAGTTGCTTAGCACCTCACTTTTGCTGAAGCTGGCTTTGAACTCATGATCCTCCTGCCTCAGCCTCCTGAGCTGCTGGGATTACAGGTGTGTGCACCAAGCCCAGCAAAAACCTGATTTTCATAAGGGCAGTTTGTTGTTGTTGTTGCTGTTTTGTTTGTTTTTGGAGACAGAGTCTTACTGTGTTGCCCAAGCTGGCCTCAAACTCCTGGACTCAAGCAATCCTCCCACTTCAGCCTCCTGAGGAGTTTTGGGATCATAGACTCATGGCACTGTGTATAGGACTGAAAGCATCTCGTGTCTTCCTTTTCTATCCCTGTTGTCTAATACATCTTAAATGCTCTCTCTTATTTAATGAAGAATGCCCAACATGTTAAACAAAAATAAAATCAAGCCAGACACAGTGGCGCATGCCTGTAATCCCAAGGCTTGGGAGGCTGAGACAGGAGGATGCCAAGTTCAATGTCAGCCTCAGCAACTTAGCAAGGCCCTAAGCAATTCAGTGAGACCCTGTCTGTAAATAAAATATTAAAAAGGGATGGGGATGTGGCTAAGTGGTGAAGCACCTCTGGGTTCAATCACTAGTACGAACGGAAGGAAGGGAGGGAGGGAGGGAGGGAGGGAAAGGAAGGGAAAGGAAGGAAGGAAGGGAAAGGAAGGAAGGGAGGAAGGGAAAGAAAGGAAGGAAGGAAGGAAGGAAAACAGAATCAAAGCAGGAGGCTCTTTTAGAACCTAATGTGCTGGGGTAAAGAGACTGAGACAAATTGCATTGAAAGACTTAAGGCAGTAGCAATAAACTGGCTTTATAGATAAAATACAAGTTTTGTGATAAGATAGAATTTGCTCCTTAGTTCTTCATGTTGTCTGGTCTTAAGCCTAAGAAAAAGGTTGACAGTCTGTGACTTGATGTCTTTTTTGTGTTACAGCAACATGGCCAATGCCCTGGCCAGCGCCACTTGTGAGCGCTGCAAGGGAGGCTTTGCACCTGCTGAGAAGATCGTGAACAGTAACGGCGAGCTATACCATGAGCAGTGTTTCGTGTGTGCGCAGTGCTTCCAGCAGTTCCCAGAAGGACTCTTCTATGAGGTGGGTCAAGCTGGACAGGAGCAGAAAGTCAGCATTCTCCACCCTACCTTCCCTTCTTTTCTGAGGTCTCCATCTTAATTTTCAAATTCATTATCAAAGATTGAATTGAAGTGCCACAAAGATGACAGTTATTTAGTACCTGGGATGTCGTTGATGGCATATGTACTAAACACATGGGCCATATCCTTGATGGGATGTCCTTACAGACTTCACCACTGAATAGTTGATCTTCCTGTTTCAGAACTGACAGTACCTTGTGACTGCCTGTCAGGCCCAAGCAGTTCAGCTCCAAATCAAACTCCTTTCAGTCTTCAGCTGCAGTGTATCTGGCTTCACCACACGGTGCACATGGCTTGGCCTTACATAATATAGCTTGCCAGTTCCCATCTCTGTGTCTTTTCTGTCTCAGAACACCTCTAGACTCCTCTAAAGGAGAGCCTGTGTCACTTACTCCTTGACTTCTCAGTCATGAGCAGGAATGTCCATGTGTTTGTTTTCTAAAGAGTATCCTGTTTGGAAATGAGTATTGGAGGGAATTGTCTATGTTTGGCACTTCTACAGGGCTTGATTTGTTTTCAAAACATGTGTTTTTCTTGATCCTTGGGTGTTATTATGTGATTGACACTTCCTTTGTAGGACATTCAATGTTCTCACCATTATTGAAATCCCTTTCTCATAATAAACATATATTTCATGGGGACAGTCTAGGGACTGTCCCCATGAAATACATGTTGTAAATGAAAATATATTTGTGTGTGTGTGTGTGTGAGACAGACACCAATTTGGTGGTTTACTTTTCCATCTTAGTTCGTACATATTTGTGTATATATGTGCATCTCTATATAATAATTATGTATATAGAATTATGTTGTAGATAAAGATGGCTGCTGTTTGATATCGTTAAAAAAAATTTTTTTTTCCTGACTTAGATTTCCATGTCTTACAAGCCATGCCTAAGGAAGGAAAGATAGTTTATAAAGTTGTTCACTATTCAGGCAACATTTTCTCAAAGAAATAACCCTACATGAGTGAGGTTTGCAGGCTTGCCTCCCAAACAACCATTTACCATACGTGAGTACACAAAACACATGTGTCTACAGTAAAATAATTTGGGAAACAGCTTTAAGGGTTTTTTGAGTTTCTTCTGGGTCCCAGAAACACACAAACCTTTCCTACAACAAAAACGTCAGCAGTAGAAAAAGGTTTGTTTTCTTTTTTTCTTGCAGATCTTCTTAACTTCTTTGTTAAGGCGGAAATCTTTTTTGTAAAGGATGGTGGTTTGGGGAGTGGGGATAGGAAGTGACAATGGGTGTGACAGGAGCAAGACAGGCCAGTGTCCAAGAGCTGGAGAGAAGAGAGGATGGAAGGGAATTCCTGGGGATGTTTCAGGGTCAGAGACTCCACTGAGACTATGGGTAGACGGTGATTGGTAAAGAGGGGGACAAGGAAGGCTCTTGGGGCTGAGGCAGCAAGTGGGAAAGGGACTTGCTGCTGGTGGTTGCCATGACTCAATTTAGGAAAATGGACCTAAGGAGCTGCTTCTCAGAAGTTATAACAAAAGGTTCTAATCTCACAAAACGGTGGCAAGGAAGGAGATGCGACCGTTTGATTTAAGATTATTAAAATGGAGAGCACCCCTCCCGTGATTAGAAGAGACACAAAATAAACATAAAGGTTTTATTACTTACAGATCCTTGGGAAGACCATACATGTACAGTCAGGGAGTACAATAAAAAAGGGGGTTGTGGCTTAGCGGTAGAGCACTTGCCTAGCATGAGTGAGGCACTGGGTTCGATTCTCAGTGCCACATATAAATAAATAAAATAAAGGTCCATCAACAACTAAAAAATATTTTTTAAAAAAGAAAGAAAGAAATACAGAAACCAATGGGCCAGTTCCTTCACTGGGTACAAAGTATTATCTAAAGAGGCTTCTCAGGAAGTTTTATTTAGTGGGTTTAAAGCAGTAGGCATGAGTTCTAGTTCACACGGAGAGGTAGTTACTATGTCATACCTCTGCACAGCCATGTGGGGTATGCAGTCAGCAGAGACATTGAAGATGCATCTAGCTGACCTTTAAAGAGGTAGTCTCCAGGGAATAGTTGCATGAGGTAGACATCTGGACTGCCCACACTGAGGAACTAGGGGAGATATTGGAAACTGCCCAGGGTGACTGAGTTGCACGTCTGTTATAAGAAAGTCAGCTTGTATATACAGTGGATATTGAGGTAACATGAAACCATAGGAAACTGTTAGAGCAAATGGAAGGGGGTCCCAGAAATATGGCTGAAGAGGGAACATTAGTTGGGTATGATGACGCATGCCTGTAACCCTAGCCACTTAGGAGACTGAGGGAGGAAGATCACCAGTTCAAGGCCAGCCTCAGCAATTTAGTGATGCTCTCAGCAAAACTGTGGCAAGGAAGCAGATGTGACCGTCTCAAAATAAAAAGGGCTGCGGATATAGCTCAGTGGTAAAGTGCCCCTGGGTTTAATCCCCAGTACAAAAAAGGGAACTTTAGTCTTCACACTGTATAAGCCCTATTTTTTACCCTGCCTTTCTTTCTTCCTTGTGGCTCTGAGAGGTTGAAACAACAGATTTGTGACCTGAAAGAAATTAGAACCTAGTTTGGTTGCTAGCATCATATATAGTATTCTTTCCCTTAGGTCCTCTTTTCAAATGTAAGATATTATTATTCAAATAGCAACTAAGGTAAGACCTCAAGAGGGAGCCAACCCTGAGGAGCAATAGAGAAGTACTCTGAAAGGCAGGCTGTGTTCTCCCAGCACCTTTCATAATTCCCTGTCTACTCTTTCCTCTGAGAGTACCCTGGAACTCCAATTCCTCATTATATCATTACATTTTCTTTTTCTTTGTTTTTTTTTTTTTTTTTTTTGGAGACAGGGTCACGTTGCCCAGGCTGGCCTCAAACTCTCAATCCTCCTGCCTCAGCCTCCTGAGTCTCTGGATTATAGGCATTTGCCACTGTGCCCAGCTCCCTCATCACATTCTTTCTCATGTATTGGCCATTTGCTTGCCACTTTGGGATGAATACTGTTGTTGAGCTACCTTGGTTAACCAGCACACCTGCTCTACATGTGCATCCTGTCCTGTCAGTTGCACTTGGTCATAAGGAAAGGCTTAGAAACGGCCTTAAACAGAACAGAATAAAGTGTGACTCACACTTGTCCTCCTGCCCACCCTTCACTCCCTTTCACTTCCAGACTATAAATAACTTCCCTGGTATTATTCCAGAAGATGCTATGAATCTAAGAACAAGGCTATTAATGAGATATTGCCTAGCTTAAGCTCTTTGGGTCCCAAGGAAGATTACTATTTTAGCTACATTGTTTACTGTTTAAACTTCTTTTCCAGGTCAGGGATTTGTAAACCTGCATGTGGGAAATAAGAATTTTCCTCTTAGTTGAATAATATTAGAGAAGAGCTTTCCATAGCTTTCAACAAATACATCCAAATGCTAGATATAAGCTTTCCAGTTACATTCAGCAATATAATGTTTTCTAGAAATGGGAGCTGAATTACTTGGTTTGCTTTCCATTTGAAACTGACTTAGGTGATTTAGATTTTGTATAATAACAAAGGCAGGGCTGGGGCTGTAGCTCAATGGTAGAGCACTTGCCTTAACATGTCCAAGGCCCTGGATTCAGTCCCCAGTACTCCCCCTCCAAAAAAAAAAAAAAAAGCATCTTTTCTAGTCTGTCTTTCTTATTGTTTTTGTCTTACTATCAAAACATCATCTTTCCCTTATTTCCACAGTCCTTACTCTTTCTTTTATCTAGGAAACTAACTATGAAGACCTACAGGGGAGTTCTATTCACTTTTCCCCTTGAAAATGAGATTTACTTCTATTGTGGAACTTCCTAATGCTTTGGATTAGGTAGTCAGGACATTCTTCTCTCGGGCCACAGGACAAGTCTGGAATGAGACCCTTGTTTCCTACCTGATTACTTGTGCATTTTTCTGGAGATATAAGTCCAGGTATTTCTAGCTTATCTGCATATAACACCTACCAGGATTATTACCCATACTGGCTCCCTATTCATGGTAAACATATATCCTACTAGATTATGTGGTTTAAAACCTAAACCTGAAGTTTATCATTGAGGTGGTAATCTATCCCATGAAAGAATGTAAGGTAGCACTTGATTCCTGTTTTCTAGCTTTCATCATAAAATTTCTTATTACATGATATTATTAGTAATATATAACTTTTATATGCTTATCTTCCCATATAACTGAATACCTCTGGTGCAAGGAATGTCCAAATTAATTTTGTATCTCTAACACTTGGTTAGAGTAGGTCTAGTAGGTACTTAATAAATACAGTAATATATATACAGTACTTGGATGGTAATTACAAGATAAAATGCTAACATATTAACTTAGAAAAGTCAAACATTTTCTAATGGCTGTTCTTTAAAACTGTGGTACTCTTTACCTAGTTCCTATTGTTTATCACATAAACATTGTCTGAGCTTTATCATGCCTGCATACAGTTTAGGTGAATGAAAGAAATTAATTTTTAAATGGAAACTAGAAAGTCCAGTTTTGGGTAGAACCTCAAGTAGATTTTCTGAGCTGTAATGTATTGTTGTTACCATATGTAGACCACTGACTTGATATGTTGATTAAAGCCATTGAGGCTTTGTTGAATAAATTTACTTTTTAAATTTATTTTTATGTGATGTTGCGGATCTAACCCAGTGCCTCACACATGCTAGGCAAGCGCTCTACCACTGAGCCACAACCCCAGCCCTGAAATTCCTTTTTATTTTGAAAACTTAAAATCCTACAGAAAAGTTGAGAGAATACTACAGTGAGCCCTATACATGTCACGTACACACACCACATTGATTTTTTTGACAAATGATTTGTAAGTAAGTTGTAAACATGAAATTGAATAGTTTTAATTTCCTGTATTTGCCTTTAAATACTTTTGTAAGGGTAATTGCTCTTTTCAGGGGAGCAGTGGAAGAGGAACAATACATGTTTTTGGTCTAAGCATGATGACACACACCTATAACCCCAGTGACTTGGGAGGCTGATGCAAGAGGATCACAAGTTTGAGGCCATCAAGGGAAACTTAGTGAAACCTGATCTCAAATAAAAAACAAAAAAGGAGGGGTTTTTGATCTCAGTGGTAGAGCACCCTGGGTTCAATACCCAATATTGAAAAGGGGAAAAAAAGTGGGGGGTGGACAGTTTTGGGGATATTGACATTCTGAAAATGTTCTATGACATATCAAATTGGGAATATAATATATTGAGTTCAAATTTTAAAAAAATAACAACTTCTAGCAATTAGAGTATCACTTTTGGAATTTTTTAGTTGTAGTTGGACACAATACCTTTATTTTATTTATTTACTTTTATATGGTGCTGAGGATCCAACTCAGCACCTCACATATGCTAGATGGTTACCATTGAGCCACAACCCCAGCCCCCCAGTAATGTTTTATAAATGTATATATTTTTTGGTTGTTGATGGACATTTATATATATATATATTTATATATATATATATATATAATTATGTATGTGGTGCTGAGAATTGAACCCATTGCCTCACACATGCTAGGCAAGTGCTCTACCACTGAGCCACAGCCCCAGCCCCCCACTCTGATAATCTAAAAATAATTTTCAACTCCATTTCTGAGGGTACATTAAAAGGAAAAGAAAGAGCTTAATACACTTCTCCTTGAGTATGAATTGGGCATAATGACTCACTTTTAAGAAGGTGTAAAGTAGTGACGTTGCAGTAGGGAAACCTTGGGGAATACATCACCTTAACCAAGGGATCAGGTGACATCACCAGTAATGTCATATTGATATCATCTCTTGATATCATACAACAACATTATTACCTCCATGATATTCTTTCCCAAAATCCATGATCAGAGTCTAAGTGAGAGAAACCCCTAATGACAGACATTTACAAAATGCCTGAGCAATACTCTTAAAAGTCCTACAAAGGGATGAAGGACCCTTGACTATCTGTGAGATTTTTAGTGACATTTATTTATTCATGTATTGATCTGCCCATCCATCCAACAAACATTTATATTGTTAATTAGGCAGTTACAGTGTGCCAAGCACCTCTTCTATTCTAGGAATAGAATGGAAGCAGTAGACGTAGTCTTAAAGGAAGTTATGGTATAGTGGATTAAACTAGAGCAAGGTCAAGCTACCGATAATTAGACACAAAAACAGTATCATGGGAGGATAAGTAGTGGGGAAAAGAGAAATCTACCTAAGAACAGACTCCCCCAACCCCTAGATGATGTTTAAAATGCTTGAGCATTGTGCCTGATACATGGTAAAAGCTTAATAAATGGTAAACAATTTTTTCTTTCTTTTTTTAAGCAGTAGTTGTCATTATTTTTATTTTATTTTTAAATTTTTATTATTTGGTACTGGGGATCAACCCCAGGGCTTCACACACACTAGGGTAAGGGCTCTATCTCTGAGCTGCATCCTCAGCCCCTTTTATTTTTTATGTTATTACAGGGTTTCTCTAAGTTGCTGAGCCCTTAAGCTTGCTATGAGCCTCTTGAGTAGCTAGGATTATAGGCATGTGCCAACATGCTCAGCAAAGATATTAATTTTTAAAAAATAATCTTAGCATAGTTTTACAGACTATCATAGTCTTGTCTCAAGAATTTTCAGTCAGAGTTCTCATTTGTGTGATAAATTTAATTAGAAAGAACTTTTATAAAGAATTCACTTAACAAAGACCCTAAAGAATGTATATTTTTTCTTGTTTAAAAACACCCAAGGGTGGTGTGTTGGAGATGTGGCTTAGTAGTAGAGCACTTGCCTGGCACTCATGAGGCTTTAGGTTTGACCTCCAGCATGACAAAACAAACAAATTCAAGGAGGGTGGCTGGAGGTGTAGCTCAGTGGTAGAGCAGGTGCTTAGCATGTACAAAATCCTGGATTAAAGGGAAGAGTAGTATATACCATCTCTGGGAAGTTCTTCACTCAATTTATTTATAATGAAGATGGTAATGTCTTTATTTAGCAGAAAGAAATACACAGTTCACATGTAGTAATTAGCATGGGTTTCCCAAACTGAAATTGGGTTGCCTCTATTCAGATAGTCTATTTTTGCATTTCAATTTTAAATAACATAAATATTAACTATTATAAATTATCCTTCTTTCCCCATTTTTGTATTGCTGCATTATAATTGTACATAATGATGGGATTTGTTGTTACATATTTATACCTGCACACAATATAACAATGTGACTTGTCCAATATCACTCCCCAGCACTTCCTCCCTTCCTCCCCCAAATTATCCCTCTTTTAATTTTTAATCTCTGTCAGAAGATTGTGAACAGGTAACAAGCACACTGTAGATACACTTGTAGCACCCTGATGCACCAAGTGATGTCCTACCTGTAATGAATCAGATCTTAGAAGATTTATTTATTCAGGGACTGGGGGTATGGCTCAGTGGTAGAGCGCTTGCCTAGCATGTGCAAAGCCTTTGGTTCAGTCCTTGACTCTGCCAAAAATGATGTATTCAAATTACAGTCAGTGTTAATTTTATGTCATGTTATGTAATGTTTATATCAATTTTCTGTCTTCTTCTAACAAATACAATATATATGTTAACTGCCAGATTCATGTTTTATTTTTTAACCTATATATCTTTCTTTTTCATGAAATACAATAAAAACTGATCCTGTTTTGGGGAGTGGGGGCTGGTACTCTTGCTCTAACCCAAGGGTGCTTTACCACTGAATTATATCCCAGCTCCTCTTTATTTTTTATTTTGAAACAGTCTCACTGAGTTGCTGAGGTTGGCCTCAAACTTGTGGTCCCTCTTGCCTCACTCCTCAGTTTTCACTGGATTCTTACAAATAGAGTGCGTGAGCAAAAAAAAAAAAAAAAATGAAGCGTAGTCAGAGTAGAGACCCCTAGACTCTGGAGGCACAACATTCATTCTAATAACTACCTATTCAGTTTATCTTTCCTGCATCAATCTGTAGGAGAATGGAGGAGAATGTAGAATTTTAGTAAAGAATTAATGACCATTCAAAAGTAAAGCAAAAAGCATGACCTTGCCGACCCCAAAGAAATATCAAGTAGTGAAGTGGAAGACTAATCAAGGTTTGGACATTAGAATGTTTATTGTTATTCTTTTGAGAAACTAACAACTGCAAAATGAAAATGTCAGCATATTTTTCCAGCAAACGGTAATTCCAGGGATGCCTGCACAGAGTACAAGAGAACAGCCTCCCCAGTTTCAGCAATCACTAGGTTTACATTCTTTCCCTGGTTTTTACTGTTTGGATAATATGATTTGAAAGAAGAAATATTAATGGCACATAGGGATAACCCCAGACAAAGAAATCTGAAGTATATTGCAAATGCTTTTTGTTCCTTTTTTATTCATTTTAAATGCTGGTGCTAAATTTCAAGTGTCATGATTTATAAAGAAATGTTATATCCTATTTATTTGTTTCTAGAACGAGGGGAGGATAACATTTTTGCTTTCTTCTGTAACCCCCTTTGAAATGTGCAGTATGAATTTTCTAAAACATTTTTACCCTTCAAAGAAAAAAAATCCTGATAGAAACACTTTCCTATTTGTCTCCATGAAATAATTATATTTCTCCTCTGGTTGTGTCATATTTATAAGCGAATGGTACTTTCTTTCTTCCTCAGTTTGAAGGAAGGAAGTATTGTGAACATGACTTTCAGATGCTCTTTGCTCCTTGCTGCCATCAGTGTGGTAAGTTTTGCTGCTGAATGTGAAGTAAAAAGCAATTTCAAAAAGATTGAAGTCATTTATAAAACTGCTAAAATACCAACAGTAAAAATGGTTCTTGATGCTCCTTATAAATAATTATTATAAGATGTACTTTATCTGTTCCCTTCTTATTAACATATAACAAATAGAAAAGTATCAGATCCTGAGAGAATTGAATTTTATAGAGAAAAGAGTAGAGAATTTTAGGAACTTAAATGCTTGACTTGTATTTAAGACAATTCATGCTTATGGCTCTACTAGAACGTTTCCAGGGGTTAGAGAAACTGAACAGAATGTTGTAAAGGTTTAATGAAGGAAGAAATTAAATATGGATTATAAGAAAATGTACAATAGGAACTGGGGTGTTAGCTCAGAGGGTAGCATGTGCTAGGTACTAGGTTCAATCCCAGCACAAAAGAAAAGGAAAGGAAGAAGATGCTATGGATTTCTGTTGTCTGTGTCAAGAATGACCAGAAATAACCAAACAGTATCAAGAAAGCCCCGGATATTAAAAGGAAAGCCAGATTCAGATATATGATAAATCAGCCCCCAAATATGGCCACAAAATCCAAAACAAGGACCCAGATGAAATAAAGACCATTTTTTTCTAAATGGTGTTTACTCTGGTAGATAGTTTTTAACAAATAGTTTTGAACATCCTTTGTGTTACTTCCCACAGGTGAGTTCATCATTGGCCGAGTTATCAAAGCCATGAATAACAGCTGGCATCCTGAGTGCTTCCGCTGTGACCTCTGTCAGGAAGTTCTGGCAGACATTGGATTTGTCAAGAATGCTGGCAGGTAGGAGTTTCCCTTCCTTGTCGGATGTGGGTGGCTGAAGTGTCTATTGCAAGTCATGTGCATTTTGCCTGTGGGATGTGAGGTGCTGTTGAAGGGTGTGGGAACCCAAAACATTGCCATGCTGCTAGATATCTGGTGCCCTGGGAAACAACTTTCATATGACACATACAGCTGCTGTGTATGCCTATGTGCCAGTACAAACATGGTCACAGGTGGAGCTCTGATTATTGGGGTTGGAATAATTTTTTCCTGTAGCGTGATTCTGCTCCATTAAGCACAGAAGAGATTTTTTAAACAAATACTTTCTCTTTAAGTTTCCATTTTGTTTCTATTTAGACATTTATGTCGCCCCTGTCATAATCGTGAGAAAGCCAGAGGCCTTGGAAAATACATCTGCCAGAAATGCCATGCCATCATTGACGAACAGCCTTTGATCTTCAAGAATGACCCTTACCACCCAGACCACTTCAACTGTGCCAACTGCGGGTATTCTGGTTTTTTCCCTTTTATTGCATAAACAGTAAAACCAAAATAAAAGATCACATTTATTTACATTTTTTTTCATCCAGCAAACTGAATTATTTTTCTCCACATTTTAATTTTACTGTGGAAAATTTTAGACCTGTCAAAAGGTCATGAGTGTGATGTAACAAGCACCCATAAACTCTGCCTTTAGTTTCACCAGTTAGTGTTCTGCCACACTTGAGTGTGTGCAGTATATGCACTCTCCCCTCAGTTTGCATGTGTTTGTATGTGTGTGCGTATGCAATAGCCTTGACTTTTTTTTTTTAATGAACAGTTTGAAAGCCAGTTTTAGACCTGATGACTTTCAATATGCTTCTCTGAAGAATACTGACGTTTTCTTATAGAATCATAATATTTTTATTATATCTAAGGAAATCACCAACAATTTTACATCAGATATTCAGTCCACATTAAAACATCCACATTTAGCCGTAAAAGTGTTTTTATCATTATGTTTTTCCAATATAGTATCAAAAGATCTTTTTTCTATATACACATAATTTTTGCAGTTGTGATAATTAGGGTGCTGTCTTTGAATATACAAAATTAAATTTATATTTAATTTTTTGTCTTCAAAAAATCATGATAAGGGCTGGGGTTGTTTCTCAGTGGTAGAGCACTTGCCTAGCACTTGCAAGGCCCTGGATTCGATCCTCAGCACCACATAAAATAAATAAGTAAAATAAAGGTATTTTTAAAAATCATGATAAACTTTTAGGGTGTGAATTTTCTGATTTTTTTTTTTTTTCTCCCCAAGACGAGATGTTGTCCAGGCTGGGCTCAAGTGATCCTCCATCTTTAGCCTCCCAAGGAGCTGGGACTTTAGGTGTTATGTTACCATGCCCAGCTTTAGTACAAAAATTTAATATAAAAAGATTTGTTTTGGGGCTGGGGATGTGACTCAAGTGGTAGCGCGCTCGCCTGGCATGCGTGCGGCCCAGGTTCGATCCTGAGCATCACATACAGACAAAGATGTTGTGTCCGCCAAATACTAAAAAATAAAATATTAAAAAAAAAAAAAAAAAGATTTGTTACTGTAGTCGACATGAGCTTACATGCTAAATTATAATAGAAAGGAAAGACAGTAGATTAAGAGTTTATAAAACAATTTGTGGTATAAGTTCAGACAAGTTATTTTTTATAATTGAATTATTATTTTGTGCCTTATCTAGTTTTCTTGCATATCTTTTCTCTTGTGTGATTTTTATCTGCCCATTGTTCATTAGTTTTATTCCTAAAAAATTATTTAAAATAGATGAAGCTGAGCTGGATGGTGCAAGCCTGTATGTAATCTGAGCTACTCAGGAGACTGAGGCAAGAAGATCATAAGTTTGAGGCTGAGCTTGGCAACATAACAAAATCCTGTCTCAAAATAAAAAATTTTTTAAGAAATGGGAGTATAACTCAGTGGTGGAGTGCTTGCCTCGCATCCACAAGGCCCTGGGCTTAATACCCAGTACTGGATTGGGTGGGGGGGGTGGACAGATAAATTTCAAACAAGTCCATTTGGCTAATTGGGGCCATCTCTGGCTAAATGTTTATTGGCACAAAATAATAGCTAACTTAAGCATTTGGAGAGGAAAATTGGGGAAATTTTGTTGTTTATTTTCCATTGACCTAAGTTTACAATGAACTATGTTCTAAACACCTTGTTATAATTTCAATGATTGTTAGTAAATGGAACTGGTCTCTAAATTTCTCACTGTATGAAGAGGTAGTATTGAGTCTGCTCACTCTGGAAATCACTACTGTAATTTTTAAGGAATAAAAATGAACTGTAAGTGTGATACTATGACAAGGAAATAAAAAATATGCTGTGATAGTATGTAGATGTATAATATGATAAATTGGATGTATCTTAGTATTACTATAAAGATTTTGATTTTTTTCCAAATTTTTCATTGGTGCATTATAATTATATTTAATGGTGGGATTTGTTGCTACATGTTCATACACAATATAACAAGAGATGGTGATGTTTTGATAATAATATGAAACCTATTCAAGCTATTAATTCAGGTTACTCTGATCGCCTCTAAGAGGGAAAATGTTACTAGGAAGTATTATAGTAATATATTTTAAAACCTTCTAAAAAGTGTGTTAGTCATATTGATTGCCTGTTTTCTCTTAGTAGTAGTATTCACTTGGGTATCTTTCTCATGGACAGGAAAGAGCTGACTGCTGATGCCCGGGAGCTGAAAGGGGAACTATACTGCCTGCCATGCCATGATAAGATGGGAGTCCCCATCTGTGGTGCCTGCCGGCGACCCATTGAGGGACGAGTAGTAAATGCCATGGGTAAACAGTGGCATGTGGAGGTGAGTGCTAAATGGCAGGGGTAGTCAGTATTTTGAATTTCCATGGCTCAGGCATGCTAGCAAGATTAAGAGATTCTAAAGGTTTAATATGAGCATTTTAAAGATAGTTGAAGAACACAGAATACACACTGCTGTTGTGGTCTGTGAGTAATGATGTGGGATGTGCATCTTGCCTTCTTTTGAGGCAATCTGTGTCATGGTTCATATCCAGCAGCTGTTCTTCTATTATGGACACAAGATGTTCATTTTGTGTTGTTTGAGGCTGTGTCTTAAAGTAACTTATCAAAAACTCACAGACACCTGCATTAAGTCATTCTATTGTTGATCATATATCTTCTCTGAGAATAGATTAACTTTGAGGTTACACTGTTAGATCAATATAACATGGCAATTTATTGATTACTTGTATTAATTTTTTTCAGCATTTTGTTTGTGCCAAGTGTGAAAAACCATTTCTTGGACATCGCCATTATGAGAGGAAGGGCTTGGCATATTGTGAAACCCACTATAACCAGGTATTGATCACATTTGTTGGATACTAGATGTACTTTTATGAATTCAAGCTAATCAATATTTTAGCTAAAGAAAACCTCTTGGAAAATATACATTGGTCTGCAGAGATATGTTTTTTAACTTTTTGGGAAATAATTTCAGACTCAGAAAAGTTGTGAACTAAAAATACAAAGAATACCTGTATATCTTTTACTCATATTCACCATTTGCTTGATCATTACATAGGTTTGATCTTTTTATTTATTTATTTTTTGTTGTTGTAGTTGGACACAATACTTTTATCTTATTTATTTATTTTTATGTGGTGCTGAGGATCAAACCCAGCACCTTGCACGTGTTAGGCAAGTGCTCTACCGCCAAGCCACAACCCCAGCCCCCATATGTTTGATCTTGATATTTAACAACATATTCATATATATATATAAATACATATATGTGTGTGTATAAAAACACATTGGATGATAAATTCATCATGGTCCTTTACCCCTAAATACTTCATGTGTGTTGTCCAAGAATTCTAAACTCTCTTACATAACTATAATTATGAGTGTTGATACAATACTTTAACACATTTATTCCATTTTCTCACGTGGCCTGAAAATATACTTTTAGCATATATTTCCTATTAAGACTAGACACAGTCTAGGGTTTTTGTGTTTCTTTAGCTTCCTCAATGCTGGAACATTTCTAGAGCCTTTAATAGACTCATTTGCTGGTTCTTTTTGATTAGATTGAAGTGGTGTGCTGTTGGCGAGGACACTGCAATGACAGAGTGTCCTCCTCAGGACCCATTGCTACCTGATGGCGACCCCCTAGGCATGATGCTGGCTGTACTGTAAATTGCTGTTTCCCCTTTCCCTTGCATCTAATAAGCAGTCTGTGGACAACCACTTTAGGACCTGTTCTTCATCAAAACTCCCCCAAGATTTGGCACCCCTTTGTGATTCTTGCCTGCTCAGGTTAAAAATGATAGTTGTCCAGCCCCTATGTGCTCCTCCCTCAGTCAGCCCTCAGCATTCTGCTTGAGCAAGAACCCACCATTCTTTTCTATCTGTAGGTACACTGATTTATCCATTTCTCATCCACTTGGACTCAAAAATTCTAGTATTTTTCATTAATTGTTTTATCATCTAAAAAGATTTTTCTTAAGTGATGAAAAGTAAATCATTTACATTGTAAGAAGTAAAAACTAGTAAAGAAACTTCTGCTGATTTTCTGTAAAGTCTGAACTTAGGTAACCAGCTATTTAAGTTATAGAAAGAACTGAAATTATATTGAATGTTCATTGTTCGAAAACTTAATTCTAACCCATATCTTGAACTTTTTAAAAATTTTCAGCTATTTGGTGATGTTTGTTTCCACTGCAACCGTGTTATAGAAGGTGATGGTAAGCATCTGTAGGTTTTATATGCACCATTTGACACAAAAACACTTGGGTAATGTAAAATTTAAAGAGGTTGATGATTGTTACTGTTTGTGATGTTATCATCAGTTACTTTTTCTCTGTCTTTGGAATATTTCCGATTTAAACTGTAGCAGAGAGATGATGATATCTAAGAGTTGGATTTGTTACTCATTTATGTACTTTAGGCCACTGCCACAGTGTTGTTAAACGTGTAATTGTGAAAGCTGTTCCTGGCAGGCCCTCTGGAACAGCTATTCTCTGGATGCTCTGGCATATTTACTTGGAACAGTTTAATCTGCTGTAACAATTAGGAAGAGTCACTTTAACCCTGTACATGCTAAAACCTGGCAGTTGTCTGCAGATGTAACTAGAACTTATCACCCTTGTATGGTGGTAATTAGGCAGGGCTGATTGACTGAAACAAAGAGGAAGCAGCTGTGTTTGCTAATACTCACTTGCACCATTCTTCCACAGACTTCCTGACAGGGTTTTAAACAATCCTGTTTTCAGTATGCTTCATGGTTCTCGGCAGACATCACTTAACTCAGGAAATATTTTCTGAAACATTGTTCATATGTAGTTTGTGAAATGGGCAGTTTAGAAAAATCTTTAGTACCATTAAAAATAAGGTTTCTGGGCAGGGGTTGTGGCTCAGCAGTAGAGCACTTGCCTAGCACATGCAAGGCGCTGGGTTTGAACCTCAGCACCACATAAAAATACATAAAATAAAGATATTGTGTCCAACTACAACTAAAAATATATGTATATTTTTAAATTTTTTTTAAATAAATAAATAAAAGTTTCCATGGCTGTGGAGACTGAGACAGGAGGATCCTGAGTTCAAAGCCAGTCTCAGCAATGGCAAGGCGCCAAGCTACTCAGTTAGACTCTGTCTCTAAATAAAATAGAAAATAGGGTTGGGGATGTGGCTTAGTGGTCAAGTGCCCCTGAATTCAACCCCCCCATAAATTAATTCCTTCTACATGAGAAGTGAAGGAAGCTATCAAAGGAAGCTGTTTTTTTTTTTGTTGTTGTTGTTGTTTATTGTTAACTTAGAATGAAAGACTCCTACTGGCAAAAAAACTTAATGTCTGGATCTTTTAAAGTTAACTTATCTGGTTTGTATTTCTTGAACCAACAGTGGTAGGGACAAAAACATAGCAGACAGTGCACTAGCTTGCAAACACTGTGCCAAAAAAATTTGTCTGAGCAACATAAATGAGCATACAGGTTGCTGCACTGTCCACTGAACTGAAGGGACCCAATCTTTAATGTAAAGACATAGTTCAGACCATTTGAATACCTCACAGATTCTTAAGGAAAAGGAAAAATTAGGGCTGGGGTTGTGGCTCAGTGGACATGTGAGGCATTGGGTTTGATCCTCAGCACCACGTAAATAAATAAATAAACAAACAAAATAAAGATACTGTGTCCATGTATAACTCAAAAATATTTAAAGAAAAATTAACTATAAGGATTGGAAAAGGCAGCAGTAATCTTCCTGAGTTGAAGCCTAAATCATGGAAGACATAAATACATAGTCTGTATCTTTTTTTAATAATATGAAAAATAGACCTACTAAATTAACAAAATGGGTTGATTCAAAGCACTTTATTTAATGGCACTTAGCTTTTCAACTGTTTGATTCTTTTTTAAGAAGAAACTCTCAAGAAAAAGGTTGTTGAGGCCCTCATTCAAGTGCCTTAGGAATTGCCTTAGCTCTATTCCGGAGTTTATAGAAGCTCTTCTGCTTCCTGTAGCAATGTATTTCCAAATGATGAGATTTCTCTCTCTCTCTCTTTCTCTCTCTCTCTCTAGTGGTCTCTGCCCTTAACAAGGCCTGGTGTGTGAGCTGCTTTGCCTGTTCCACCTGCAACACCAAGTTAACACTCAAGTAAGGCTCTGAAGTGGTGTAGTGTGAATCTTAAGACTGAAACTTTTGGGGTGATGCTTAAGAGAATATTCCTAGAATTTAAAAAGAATTATTTGATTTCTTATTTCTTCTTTCTCTTGAGATCTTCTGAAAGTAAAGTTTCTTCCTTTAATTGTTCCGTATTCTTTCTTCTGTTCCTTCTTTGTTCTGTTCAAAGGGATAAGTTTGTTGAAATTGATCTAAAACCAGTCTGCAAACACTGTTATGAGAAAATGCCAGAAGAATTTAAGAGGCGACTTGCCAAACGGGAGAGAGAAGCAAAGGATAAGGACAAGCAGAAAAAGAAAAAGCCAGTCTGTTTGTAAACTTTTCTGTCCCTTCTATCATCATTTTCACTACTTTCTTCTTTGGTTAGTCCTTCAGAATGTTTTTGTTCTGTTATGTCTTTTGCTTTTGCTTTTTTTCCCCTCCTTTCCCTTTTTCTTTTTGGCATGTTTTTGTAGCCATCAGAGACTGAAATACAACTATTTGTCTTATATGGAGTTGATCCTTTGGCTTAATTATTAAAAAGCTTATTAATTATTATAAAATATTATAAAGCTTATTAAGATGCATATTTAAACCAGCTTGTGCACATATCTTTCCCTTAATCTGTAGATTCATCTCTTTTTTTAAAATCACAGTATAGCATAGATATCATTTCTTTCAAGGGAAAGAGTTCCAATCTTTCAATAATGGGAAAAATTTGAAAATATTTTTGTCTAATAACCACAGCTTTTAAAATCCTGATCTTTAGTTTCTTTGCCTTAAATAATTTAATTTGAGAAACTATAAGTATTGTTTGATAATTTTAAAACCACATGTGTTCTAAGTTCTGTATTCAGTTCTCTTCTGCATGTTTCACATTAAGCAAGTCTGTGTCACACAGTGAGGCATCTTCTCTCTGTGGTGGTTGAAAGTGTGCTTTCACATAGTGCCCGTGCACTCTATTCATGAATGCATATCCTCGAAGTTTCCAAACTTTTTGATCCCTGATTTTTATGGGTAGTATTTCAATCTTTGTCATTCTGTCTGTCGAATTACTAAGTACATTTGTTTCATTTTCCCCTCAAGGTTATCATCGTTTTGAGCTCTAAAAACTTTTCATTGTTTCAGTTTTCATGTTTCCTTATATAGAGGAATTAAAATGCAAGTGTAAACTTAAAATGATGGAATGCATACTAAATAGTTTCTCTGAAAGCAGGAAAAATTTAAACTTTTAAAAAAATGACAGTTTTAATAGTTTTTGTTACAAGATTTTAGAATAAGTTTTTAACTTAATCATACTATTTAAATCAAACTGTAACTTAATCATACTATTTAAATCAAACTGTAGCTCCTTGAAGCATTTGAGTTGCCAGTTGAAATGTAACATTTGAATTACCATCAACATAGTGTCTCTTTTGAAGCACAGCTGGAAAATAATTCCTACTTTAGTATTCTAAAAATAGAAACATTTTCATTTTAAGTGTGAGGATTGGAATTAGCTTTGTTATTAACATTGCTCTTTAAAATTACCCTTGGGGCTGGGGTTGTGGCTCAGTGGTTCAGTGCTTGCCTAGCACCTGTAAGGCACTGGGTTCTATTCTCAGCACCACATATGAATAAGTAAATAAAATAAAGGTCCATCAACAATTAATAAAAATATTTTAAATAAATAAATAAAATTACCCTGAACCAAGACTAGTGTACTTTAAAAGTACTGTAAAAAGAGGCTGGAGTTGTAGCTCAATGGTAGAGCACTTGCCTGGCACTGGGTTCAATCCTCAGCACCATATAAAAATAAACAAAGACATTATGTCCAGATACAACTAAAAAAAAAATGGTAAGAACTCTATCAGCAGATTTTATGTTTGTAATAGATGACAATGCACCATTAGGCTTGTTCTGCCGATGTTTTCTAAATATAATTTTACAGATTTATATACAGTTAAAAATACATAACCTTATAACTTAATTTTACGAATTAAAAATACATAATTACGAATTAAGTTATAAGGTTATGTATTTTTAACTCAAAATTAAACAGCCTATATTCCAATAGGAATAAGCTACTGTACTTCCTATTGGAAGTATATTACAGGTGGTCCAGAGGCCTTTTTACAAATAAATTGGTCATATGTATTTGTCTTAGCTTTTAAAAAAAGAATCGAGTTTTCCATACAACCACCAATTATGAAATATCTGAGGGAGACCTGATTACCTTTGTGTTCCTTAAGAGTGATTAAAAACTTTATCTCCCTCCCCAACATTTTGTCAGACAACTAAATTAATTAACCCATTATGATTTAAAATAATTAAAAAAAAGATTTAAGGTGAGATTTTTGTTATTGTTGGCGGGTAGGATGAAAAAAGCATTTTATACCAAGAAAGATGAAAACTTAGAGCTAATTTAAAGTACTAAGTAAGGTTATTTTGCCTCAAATAAAGAATTCATTCACATTATAAAAACCAATTTGCTTTAAATAAATTTATTCTTTAAGGTCTCGTGGTACTTTAAAATGCGATTGACTTTGCTTATCTAAATTATGTTTACCTTAATTTTCCTGTTTACTTAGTACTAAGTAAAATGTAATATATATTCTGTGTTATTCAGATAGATGTATAGGAACAAATTTAAGGACTGTTGTTTTAAACTGATAATGTGAATTTTTACATTTATCACAGTAAGAATTAAGATTGGAGTTATAGTTCCTTATTCATATGACTATAGATATTATCATATAGTGTCTTTATTTAGTCTAACTGAATTATTTCACATTATTTATGTCTGTGTTTATTATATTTCCACTAATATATTTTTCATATATATTAATCATTTTCTTTAGGAATAAATTTGTGGAGTTTGACATGAAGCCAGTCTGTAAGAAGTGCTATGAGAAATTTCCACTGGAGCTGAAGAAAAGACTTAAGAAACTAGCTGAGACCTTAGGAAGGAAATAACTTCATTATACTTTTTCTTTTCTATACAAAGATGAGATTACCAATGTTACTTGAGTTGATCCACCCTTATTTAAAACTGTGTATTGCAAAGCTGTTGAGAGAATAGTTTTCTTCGTCTCTTCTGTCTCATTCAAAAAGTAATATAATCATGTTTAAAACACGGATGAAATTAAGATTTGCCTATTCACCCATATTAGTTTATTGATATATTGACTATATAGCGAAAAAACCCACATGGTTAAATGTTAAATTTTAATTAAGGTTCCAAAGTGATGCATAACTGTTCAAAATGAAAGGAGTGGGCTTTTACCTGACTCAATTTTTTTTAAAACAAATATAAACATTGTTTTACTTTGTGGTCAAAATTGCCTCCCACTGCTGTTGGAGAGGATATTGGGAAGAAAAATAACCACCCAAGAAAAGCAAGTCTTAGTATGTTTATCAAGCTGGTAGCTATAAAATGAGTATACACATTACCAAGACAAGAAACAAGTGGGTTCAGAACTACTTGTTTTTTTTTTGTTTTGTTTTGTTTTTTTGGTAAATGCAATAATTATCATGCTTATTTTTCTATTTTGTTTGTGAGCTCTTCCTCTCTATAATTTACTTAATACATAGTTGTAGCTAGCTAGTAGTATACATTTAAATTTTTCTGGAAAAAAATGACACCAGGTATCTGAAAATACAACATACTTTATAATATTGGAAAAATAAAGTATTTTTAACACGTTACATCAATTATGCTTCTAAGCTTAATGTCAAAACACGTATTCTTCAAATAGGATATGAAATTAAATTTTATGTAGCTTGGAATGTATCACTTAAGAAAAGTGAATGTGGGATTGGGGATGCAGCTCAGTGGGAGAGCACTTGCCTAGCATGCATGAGGCCTTGGGTTAAGTCCCCACCACTGCAAAACAAGAAGGAAAAAAAAAAGGATGTGTATGTATTGGTCATATATTTCCTTTATAATCATGCTAATACATATGCTTCATACATAATCAAACTTGCTTTGCCTTAGAAAATACACTTTAATCAGGAATTATAGCTATTTCATATAATACCAACTAAAAGCTAAAAATAAGTGCATTGTCTGAGATTGGTAAACTCAAATTCACTTATCACAGTTAACTTAAAAAGTTTTTTCCCTCACTTTTGGAGAAAGCCTATAGATATCAATTCCTGTCATCTTATTAGACAAGAATGATGTTTATGTTCAGATTTTCCATCTCAAATCTCATGATCAATTGGATTTATCTACTGTAAGTAGGAGGTATAAATTATAAAATAGTACTCTTAAACTGCAAGAGGGATGTTTTAATATCACTTTTAGGTCAAAATTAGTGAATTATTCTATTTTATTTAAAAAAATTATCCTGAAATTTCTGGTCCTTTCTTTTTGGATAAACTTGTTATATAAAGCTTTATGAGCATTTTTAAAATGTTGTTGCTGCTGTATTATTTAAAAGGAAAGTTGCCAAGATAGACCTTTAGAAGGAAATTACTGGTTTTTCAAAAAATTGCTGACATATTGCTTTGCCATAAAGAATATCTCAGGATGCTGCCACTCTGCCATTAAAATGTTATTATGCATGAAGTAAATTTTGATCATGCATATTACAGAATAAATTCTATTTCTGTTTTTGATAACTTTTAACCAATTTATTTTTTAGTGTTCTTTTAGAGATAAAAGAATTATAAATGATCAAAAATAAGTAATCAATATATCATTGTAAGATTGTATGTGCTCAGTAGTTTAAAACAATCTTTGCATTTGACTAGAATCAAAATCCCATTGGTGTGCCTTTGTCAGCTAATAATGACCAGCAATGAAAACCTTGAAAGTATTTATTAAATATTATACTATGCATATAGGCAAAATAGGACAGTTTATACTATAGGGTCTTGTATATACCCCTACATTAGAAATATGAATCAGAAAAGCAAGCTTTTGTATGTGTGTGTATGGTACTAGGGATTGAATCCAGTACTTTCATATGCTAGTCAAGTGCTGTAACATTGAATTCCATTAATTCTCTTAGATTTATACCCAGAACTGAGATTGCTAGATTATATGGTAATCCTATTCTTTTCTTTTTGAGAATCGTGTTTTCGGTAATCCTCTCCTTTCACTCTATTAAACTTTTTGCTTACTACTCTGTTTCGTTTGAATTCTTTCTGGTGAAGTCACAAGGCCCAGCACAAGGACTACAGTGGCTGCTCTCCAGTGCTTTGCATATGCTAGTCAAGTGCTGTAACATTGAATTCCATTTCCAGCCCTCGTTTATGTGTATTCTTAATCACTTTGAAGATATGTGGACTGAACTCTATTGCCTTTGTTTACATGTCATACATAGCCAGGTACCTCCGATAGCCAGAGGTCCACTGCTATCTTCGCTTAGTCCTCCTTTAAAATATGAATTAACAATATTTCCCAAAGTTCAACTTATTAGACCTCTAGTACTTTATAGTATCTAGATACAGTGTTTTCTTCCTTGATAGGGGTATCATTGGAGCCCTTATGCATGGGAAGGAGGAAGAAATTGAAGTTTTAAGTGAAATAGAAGATAAACTTGATCCAGTTCATATTTTACATTGGACTTTCCTTGGCTGCTGAAAAACTCAGGCCAATAAGCAGCTCTTTGTTTAAAACAAAGTCCTACAAGGCAATCTGAAATAATTCATTGCTCTTGCCAAGTTTCAGTGTGCTCTTTTTTCTTAGCAAGCCTAATGTAATATGAGTAAAATATTCTATGGATAATGTTCAAAGCCTTATTAACATTGTACCTGAAATAATAGGTCATTTTGCCTCATCCATTTGCCAAAATAACCATTTCTCAGATAAGGAAAATTTGAGATAGGCTTATAAGCATTCTGTATTTCATTTTAGATTGTAAGCTCAATGGCAGGGAACTATATCAATAATTATGTTTTTATATAGCAACCATTGCAGTGTACTCTTGGTGCTTAATAAATGTTCATAGTTATTAACAATAATCTGTTGTATATCATTTAATTTGAATGACATAGTTGAAGAATATATATGAAGGTCAAAATATTTATGCAATATTATAAAAACATGCTCTGTTCATTATACATGCTATTTTTCAATTTTTAGCAAAGTACATACATGTCTTAATACAGAATTCACCAAGTCCTGAGTCACTATGTGTAGCATGTTGGGAAGATGCTGGTAGCCAGATCATTTCCTTCCAATGTTCAGTCATCCCTTGGCTCTTCACTTGCCTTAAAACTTCCTGAACAGGGAGATTCCTGGGGCTCTGTGTGATTTGAGTCTTGGCATTTCTTTTCCTTCCCAGGGAAAGTAAGACAGGCCATTACAACTCCATATAGGAAGTATCCTGATGGACTAATACGGCAGCGGAAGGAACTCCAGGGATCGGGGAAGGCTTTCTAGAGGAGCTGTACCTTGTGAGAAATAGAAGTTAGCCATGCAGGGAAGGAGGCTAGAAGGGCCTCCCAAGTTGAAAGCTCTGTCACTTTCCCTCTCACCTTAGTTGAGGCCTCCATCATTTAGATTTACTGGTTTTGCCTCCTCTTCCCTAAATGAATACCCTTATTTATTGTGGTGCAGCCTCTGGAACTTGAAGTCTTAGCCCAGGCCTCCTCTATCCCATGCCCAGAGAGTTAGATCTGGTCTCAAAGAGACCCAACCAACCCATGTTGCTTTTGCTCCAGCTCTGTCCTCCAGCTCTCTTATGGTGTAATTAAAAAGCTTCAATTTTCTGATTGGAAGACTATAAGAGAAGTTCCCGCAAACAAAAATAACAGAGAGGTTTTTGAAAGAGTTGCTCAGGAAAGCAAAAACTTTATGTTATGAACCCCTGGGCTCCTTCCTAAATGGTTCCTGCATAGATCCATAGGATCCCGTTTTACACACCAAGGACTTATGAGAATGGAACTGGGCAATTCCTGCTAACAAATATGTACACATGCTATGGTCCCTAACTGGCCACTGGGTGGCACCCAAGTGAGACAGAACTAAATAACCTAAACACTTTGTTAATTGACTGCTGAAGAAGGATTAGAACTTGTGGACTGAATTTAACCAGGAAGATTGCCTATCTTGACAAAAATATCTGTATTTGTGCGGCTGGCGTGTAGCTTGGTGCTAGAGTGCTTCCCTAGCATGCGCAAGAGCCTGGGTTTGATACCCAGTGCTGAAAAAAAGAATTCTAAATGGGATATAACTTCTTTCGGAGATTTTTTTTCAACTCCACAATGTTATACAGTCATCCCATAGTCTTATACAAAACATTTACCTCACTCGCAACAAGAGCCCCATTCATAGTAGCAGTCACACGATTTCCCCCCATCCCTTCTCTGCCCCTCCTTTCATAACCACTTGTCTACTTTCTGTCTCTGAATTTGCCTACTCTGGGTATTTTATAAAAACAAAATTATATAGTGTGGGCTTTTATGATTTGTTTCTTTTTTATGTGTATCAGTATTCAGTCCTTTTATAATAATATAATTCTGTTGTATAACTATACTACTTTTTAAAAAAAATTCGCTCTTCAGCAGATAGACATTTAGGTTGTTTTCACTTTGAGCTGTTAAGAATGGTGCTGGGACTGGGGTTGTGGCTCAGTGGTAGATCGCATGTCTAGCATGTATAGGCACTGGGTTCAATTCTGAGCACCTCATATAAATAAATAAATAAAATAAAGGTACATTGACATATATATATATAAAATGATGGTTGAAAGCAAAAATTATAACATTAGTGGAGTTTATGATGCATGTAAATGTTACATAAAGAGGGTAAAGGTAAAGGTATGTATATAGTTTGTTTTTCTACATTTCCGCCTGAAATAGTAATATATTCATCCTAAATAGTCTTGACAAACTTAAATAACTTGCAATCCTTAGTATCAACATAGTATTCAAAGAAATATTTTCAAAAGCAATAAATAAATTAATCCCAATGCTAAAAATTATTCCAAAAACCAAAAAAAAAGGCAGGAAAAAGTTAGAAGAGGTTCATGTAAACTGGGATAAACAGAAACATAATAAAATGATATATAGTCAAACACCAATAATCACATTAAATACAAAAGAAATAAACTTGATAATTAAAAGATGTCAGAATGTATAAAAACAATATCCAGAGTTATTTTGTTTACATGCAATTTGCTTTAAATGTGATATATGTAGATTAAAGATAAAGGATGAGAAAAACATGCCATAAAATATTAACCAAGAATGGGAGCGGGGCCTGGGGCTGTAGCTCAGTGGCAGAGCACTTGCCTAGCATGTGTGAGGCATTGGGTTCAATCCTTATCACATAAAAAATAAACAAATAAAATAAAGGAATTCTGTTCATCTACAACTACAAAAAAAAAATTTTTTTTAAAGAGTGGGAGTGGTCAGGGGCCAGGGTTTTAGCTCAGTGGTGGAGCACTTGCTTAGCACATGTGAGGCATTGGGTTCTATCCTCAGCACCACATAAAATAAATAAATAAAATAAAGGTGTTGTGTCTATCTACAACTGGTTAAGTTAGCTTTTTTTGCCATGTGACTAAAAGAACTGCCCAGAACAATTATAGAGGAGGAGAATTTTATTTGGAGGCTTTCAGAGGTCTCAGTCTACAGAGAGGCTCAACCTCAGGGCTCAAGGTGAGGCTGAACATCATGATGGAAGAGTATGGCAGTGGGAAGCGGCGCACATGATGATCAGGAAGCAAAAGGGAGAGACTCCACTCTCCAGATACAAAATATATGCCCCATAGCCTTGCCCCCAGTTAATCACTTCCTCTAGCTACACCCCACCTGCCTCCAGTTACACTCAGTTAATTCCATCCAGGATGAATTCACTGATAAGGTTAAGACTCTCACAACCCAATGATTTCTCCTCTGAAACTTATTGCATTGTCTCACACATGAGCTTTAGGGGAACACCTCACATCCAAACCAAAACAACAACTAAAAATATATTTTAAAAAAGAGTTTGATGCTGAGGTTGTGGCTTGCCTAGTATGTGTGAGGCACTGGGTTCAATTCTCAGCACTACCTAAGAATAAATAAATAAATGCCACATTTTTTTTATCCATTCATCCACTGAAGGACATCTAGATTGGCTCCACAGTTTAGCTATTGTGAATTGTGCTGCTATAAACATTGATGTGGCTGTGTCCTGGTAATATGCTGTTTTTAGGTCCTTTGGGTATAGTCCGAGAAGAGGAATAGCTAGGTCAAATGGTGGTTCCATTCCCAGATTTCCAAGAAATCGCCAAACTACTTTCCAAATTGGCTGCACCAATTTGCAGTCCCACCAGCAGTGTATGAGTGTGCCTTTTTTCCCCCTGCATCTTCGCCAGCACTTATTGTTGTTTGTCTTCATAATGGCTGCCACTCTTACTGGAGTGAGATGGTATCTTAGAGTAGTTTTAATATGCATTTCTCTGATTGCTAGAGATGGTGAGCATTTTTTCGTATATTTGTTGATTGATTGTATATCCTCTTCTGAGAAGTGTCTGTTCAGGTCCTTGGCCCATTTATTGATTGGATTATTTGTTTTTTTGGTGCTTATCTTGTTGAGCTCTCTATATACCCTAGAGATTAGAGCTCTATCAGATATGTGAGGGGTAAAAATTTGTTCCCAGGATATAGGCTCTCTGTTCACTTCACATATTATTTCTTTTGTTGAGAAAAAAACTTTTTAGTTTGAATCCATCCCATTTGTTGATTCTTGGTTTTAATTCTTGTGCTATAGGCGGATGGCATTAGAGCAGATTATGCTAAGTGAAGTTAGCCAATCCCAAAAAAACAAATGCTGAATGTCTTCTCTGATATAAGGGGGGTGACTCAAAGTGGGGTTGGGAGGGAGAGCAAGGGAGGAAGATTACCTCTAGATAGGGAATAGGGGTGGGAGGGAAAGGGAGGGAGAAGGGGAATAGCATGGATGGTGAAAGGAGACCCTCATCATTATAAAAAATACGTGTATGAAGATGTGAATTTGTTGTCAACATACTTTATATATAATCAGAGATATGATAAATTATGGTATAATGGTATATTAAGAATTGTAATATAAACATAAATAAATAAAAATTTAAAAATAAATAAATAAAATAAAGATATATATATATATATTTTTAAAAAACGTTTGAGTGGCCATATCAGATAAAGCAGATTTCAGAGCCAAGAAAACCATCAGGGTTAAAGGTTATTACATAATGATAAAAGCATCAATTCACCAAGAGACATAACAATCCTAAATGTGCTTTCATCTAACACCAGAACTTTAAGTTCACAAGGCAAAAATTGACAAAATTAAAGGGAGAGATAGACAAATTCAAAATTATAGTCAGGAGATCTCAATACTCCTGTCAGTAATTGAAAGAACTATTAGAAAACCATCAAAGAACAGGAAAACCGAACAACACTACCAACCAACTGGATCTAATTGAACTTTGTAAAACACTCTACCTCAGACAGCAGAATACACATTGTTTTCAAGTGCACACAGAACTGTTCACCAAAATAGACTATGTAAGACTGTTGCCAAAAGTTTAATCCTTGTCCCTCATGCCAATCCAGTAATGATACGGTTTTGAGAAAAAGGTTTATTGCTTTTACTACCAAAAGAGAAACACAAGGGACTCAAGGAAGATTAACTCTGTCTAGGATGAGGAAGAAAGGTAATCCCGTGAGATTAGGTAAGGGAGAGATTAGGGAGGAGCAGGGAGAGAGGAAGAGAAAGAAACACCATTTTAAAAATAAGCCACAGTGGCAGAGCAGCAAGGGTTATATTCAAAGCATCAAGTGGACCACTGTTACAAGACAAACCTTAAAAATACCTATGTTCTCTGACCATAATGGAAGTAGACCAGGAATTAGTACAAGAAATATAACTTGAAAACTAAACAAGACTTCTAAATAATCCATGTATCAAAGAGGAAGTCTCCAGGAAAACTTAGATGCAAAAATTCTCAAAAAATATTAGGAAATAGAAGCAGGTAGTATATAAAGTGTTAACACAAATTCTGCCATAAAAAGTATAAAATATTTATTTATTTACGCTAAAATATATTTAGTTTAAAAATATTAAAAAATAGAAGCAGGTAATATATAAAATGTTAACACATATTCTGCTGTAAAAAGCCATGAAATTCTCATCAGTGGTATATCATGAACAAACCTTAAAAGTTACACTAAGTCAAATATGACAGATATTATATCAAATATGACATTATTATGAGATGCCCAGGATAGGCAAATTCATAGAGACAGAAAGTATAATTGAGGTTACTAGAGGTTTGTAGGAAGAGAATGGGAAGTTATTGTTTAATGGATATAGGGTTTCTATTTGAGATGATCAGGAAGCTTTGGAAGTGGATAGTGGTGGTGATCAGAAAATATTGTGAATGTACATAATAACAGTGAATTGTACACTTAAAAATAAAGCTTGTATTATGTGTTTTACCACGATAAATGAACAAAGACATCACAACTAGGATTTATACTGATAATTTAAGGATGCTAAAATATTCTAAAATCAATGTGACCATATTAACAACTTAAAGAAGAAAAATTACATCATATCAATTGATGCAAAAAAAATATTGACGTAACTCAGGGTTCATCATTATGAAAAACTGCAAGCAAGGAATAGAAGAAAACTTCTATTCCTTAAAATAAAGGCATCTATAAAATAAAGACATCTATAAAATATCTACAACTAATTTAATTATGAAATAGGAGAGAATGTCCTCTCTCACTAGCCTTTGTACAATAAGTCCTAGATATTAAAGTTAGGCAAGATAATGAATAAAAGGCATAAAGATTAGAAAGGAAGACATAAAACTATTTCCTATGTGTAAAACCCCAAAACCTACAAAATATCTCTTAGAAAAGGGGCTGGGGATAAGGCTCAGTAGTAGTGCATGTGTGAGGCCCTATGTCCAATGTCTCATACTGCCAAAACACAAACAAAACCCCCCTAGAATAGGTGAGTTTAATAATATCACAGGATACAAGTTCAACACACAAAAGTAAAATGTGCTTTTTATACTATTAAAGTACAATAGAAAGCTAAAATCTAAAATACAATAACATTTGTATGATTTAAAAAAAAAACTGCTATAAGAGTGGGCACAGTGATGCGCACCTGTAATCCCAGTCGCTTGGGAGGCTGAGCAGGAGGATTACAAGTTCAAAGCCAGCCTCAGCAATTCAAGGCCCTAAGCAATTTAGGGAGACCCTATTTTAAAAAAAAAAAGTAGTGGGGGCTGGGGATATGGCTCAGTGGTTGAGCTCCTTTGGGTTCAATCTCTGGTACCAAAAATAAATAAATAAATAAAACAACCACAGAAAACAACTAAAAGTACACTATGTATGAGATGTTTAATATTACAAAATGCTAGTATGTTTGAAGAAGATCTAATTAATGGAGAGATATATCATTACTATGGAATAGAAGACATAGTAAAGATAGAAATCTCCCTGTACTGGTCTATAAACACATTTCCAAAAAAGCTCCTAGCAGAATTTTTCATAGACATAGAAAACTAACATTTGTCTTAACTAACACCCCCCAAACAGAAAATTTTTATGATTATTTAACAAAAATATCCATTCTATTAAAAAAAAAAAAAAGGAGTAATCACCACTTTGTGCCTCTTCCTTTGCTTCCTAGTTCCTCCTTTTGCCTGTACCATTTCTTCCAAAAGAGAACTTTTTGGAACTAATTCTAAAGACTTTTTCAATACACAAAAACAAATTTATTTCTCTGCACTCCAATGTATAACTGAAAGCTGAAATCTAAAACATAATAGCATTTACATTATTTTTTAAAATCGCTATAAGCAAACAAAACAATAAACATTGCTGGAAAGATCAGACATCTGTATAACAAAAAAAAAAAAAAAGGGCGGCGGTAAGGAAATGGCAGAGTATGTGCTTAGAATACATGAGGTCCTCAGTTCGATCAGCAGCCACTCCCCCAGAAAAGCCTCTTGATATAGACTTTCAACTTAATACAAAAATTAACTCAAGGGCTGGAGCTGTAGCTCAGTGACAGAGCGCTTGCCTAGCCTGCATAAGGCACTGGGTTCGATTCTCAGCACCACATAAAATAAACAAAATAAAGGCATTCTGTCCATCTACACCTACCAAAAAAAAAAAAAAAAAGATTTTTAAAAGATCAAAGTGGATCACAGATCTATATGTATGTAAAGGGTAAGGCAGAAGAAAATTATAGGGGCCTGGAGTTAGGACAAGATTTCTGAGACATGATACATTCTGATCTTTTTGTAACATTTGATGTTATTGATCTTCTCTCTTTAAAACTGCTTTTTTACCTTCTGGAATGCTGTGCTTTTTGGGTTTTCCTTCAGCCACATGGATTACTGTAGGAAGCATCCTGCTATTTATTGTCTGTTCAGGTTGAATGTATGAACAACAAGCAATAGAAACATTCAGCACTGTGCTGCCCAGAACACTACCCACACAGGGCAAGCAGCACTTGAAATGTGCCTGGTGCTACTGAGCAGCTTAGTTTTTTATTTAATTTTAATGAATTAGTTTTTTTATTTTTTAAACTTTAGTTAATTTAATTTTAATGAATCTATCTTTTCAACCCTAAAATTTTTTTTAAGAGTGAGATTATGAAACATGTATTTACCTAAAGTTTGTAACAGTTTTGTGTTGAACCCAGATACCCTGCTATATAAACTTGTAAATCTGTTCTTTATTCATTAATGATCACTGCAAAAATGACTAGAAATGATATTGTACAACACATGGATGAGTAGGATATATTTTGCAAATCTCCCAAACTTTCCTAATATTATGATCTTAAAATTATTGAAGTACTTTATTCCTTCCCAACTTTGATAATATTAATTTTGTGTTTTTTGATGCATGGGAGGTTGGCAATATAGACAAAGTGGAAATCATTAGTATGTGAGGACCTTGATTGTTATGTAATATTGCCAATGATGAATTCAGGTTGTTTTTAGCACAAGTTTTCTCTTTTTTATGCTGGTATTCTCACTGCCACATTTTTGGAAACCTGTATTACACCTTAAATCTATCAATAAATGAACCTTAAATTTATCAATAAATGATAGTTTTCTAAAAAAAAAAAAAGAGTGAGAGAGAGTGAGAGATTGGGAGAGAGAGAGAGAATTTTAATATTTATTTATTTATTTTTTTAGTATTTTGCGGACACAACATCTTTGTTGTTATATGGTGCTGAGGATCGAACCCGGGCCTCAAGCATGCCAGGCGAGCGCGCTACCGCTTGAGCCACATCCCCAGCCCTCAACCCTAAATTTTATGAAATTGAAATACAAATCAAGTATTGTTGATGAAAATTTATCATACACAGTTGAAAAGCAACCCAATGACACCCTGTCTCTAAATAAAATAAAAAAATAGGGCTACAGATGTGTATCGGTGATTGAGTGTCCCTGAGTTCAATCGCCAGTACCCGCGCCCCCCCATAAAAAAAGAGATCCGCTTGCCTCAACCTCCTGAATGGCTGGTACTACAGAGTCACACCCCACAGTGTGGTGCCCAGATAAACACAAACAATTTTAAGTTAGGAATAAACTTGTCAAAGGAGGTGAAAGATCTGGAAACTGGAGACTATAAAACACTGAAATAAGTTGAAGAGGATACAGATAAGCAAAAAGTTATTATTATTAATAATAATAACTATATTTGTCAAAGTAATCTACAGATTAAATGCTATCTCTATGAAAAAAATCTAAGTGTATTTTTCACAGAAATAGAAAAAACTATCTTAAAATTTGTATAGAACTTCCTCCCCCCAAAGAAAAGCCAAATAGGCAAAGTAATTTTTTTTTGGGGGGGGTGGTGTGCCGGGGATTGAATTCAGGGGCACTTAATCACTGAGCCACATCCCCAGCCCTATTTTGTATTTTCATTAGAGACAGGGTTTCACTGAGTTGCTTGGTGCTTTGCTTTTGCTGAGGCTGGCTTGGATCTCGCAATCCTCGTTAGGCAATGTAATTTTTAGCAAAAAGAGCACAGTTGAGCTGCGGAGGAGGAGGAGCAAAGTGACCACATACAGGCGGAGGAGGGGATCCCCCGAGCTGGGGCTCCTATCTACCACAGTAGCCTGTTTCCATCTAGAGACAACAGCCAGGATGATGGCCATCACCAAGGTCCCTGCAGACCTGGTTACACCAAGGTAACCCATGTAGCCTACTCCTCTTGATTCCTCTTTCTATAATCTAATGCCTATGATCTAATACCTATGATCTAATACTTATGATCTAATACCTCTTTATTCTCACCTACTACTTCATATACCCCATATCCTATAACCCCCTGCTCTTTGTCCACCATTAGAAACTATAGGCCCTTATGCAAACCTACTACTTATATTGTAGATATTAATCAAACACATCATTTGTTTAGTATGACAAAACTGTAATTGTATAACTAGGAGCTATTTGTTTTAAGGCTGCATATTGTTTGCTGCAAATATTGTTCTCCCCCTTAAGGGCAAGGTATTGGTAACCTGCAGGGGCACTACAAGATTGTAGGGTAGAAACTGTTTAACACCTCAGAACCGCACTGCTAGTGAGGAAGACACTTGGAACATGAAAAAACAAGGGAAGAAAGTGCCCCAAACAAACCAAGATGGTGCAATAATAGAATCCATTGACAGCACAGTAGATAAAATGTCAGAGAATGAATTCAGAATGTACATAATTAAAATGATCTGCAAAGCAAAGAATTATATAAGAGAGCAAATACAGGCAACAATTGATTACTCCAACAAAGAGATAAGAGAGCAATTACTGGCAGCAAAAGATTACTTCAAGAAAGAGAGAGAGATTCTGAAAACAAAAAACAAAACAGAAATCCTTGAAATGAAGGAAACAATAAACCAAGTAAAAAATTCAATAGAAAGTACCACCAACACACTAGATCACTTGAAAGACAGAACCTTAGGTGATGAAGACAAAATATACAATCTTGAAAATAAAGTTGACCACACAGTGAAGATGGTAAGAAGCCATGAACAAAAATTCCAAGAATTATGGGATAACATAAAAAGACCAAATATAAGAATTATTGGGACAGAGGAGGGCATAGAGATACAAATCAAAAGAATGTACAATCTATCTTGTCAATGAAATAATATCAGAAAATTTCCCAAATATGAAGAATGAATTGGAAAATCAAATATAAGAGGCTTACAGGACACCAAATGTACAAAATTATAACAGATCCACACCAATGCACATTATAATGAAAAATGCCTCGCATACAGAATAAGGATAGAATTTTAAAAGCTGCAAGAGAAAGCCACAATAAAAACAGCAATGAAAAATCATCAAAGGGAGGAAGTATACTAAAGGAAAAGCCAAACAAAAGAGAAACCAAGTCAAGTCAAAAAACAAAAATCAACCAAAATGACTGGAAATACAAACCATATTTTCAATAATAATCCTGAATGTTAATGTCCTAAACTCATCACTTAAGACTGGCAGATTGTATTTTTTAAAAAGACCTAACAATGTGCTGCCTTGAAGAGACTCATCTCAGAGGCAAAGACATCCACAGACTGAAGGTGAAAGGGTGGGAAAAGACTCATCACTCACATGGACCATGTAAACAAGCAGGGTTTCCATCCTCATATCAGATAAAGTGGACTTCAAACCAAAGTTAGGCAGAAGGTGTAAAGAAGGTCATTTCAGCAGTATGCAGATTCCTTAGAAAACTTAAAATGGAACCACCATTTGACCCAGCTATCCCATTCCTCGGTCTATACCCTAAAGACTTAAAAACAGCATACTGGGATGGGATTGTGGTTCAGTGGTAGAGTGCTTGTCTGGCATGTGTGAGACCCTGGGTTCGATCCTCAGCACCACGTAAAAATACATAAATAAAATAAAGGTGTTGTGTCCAACCACAACTAAAAAAAAAATTAAAAAAACCCCAGCATACTGGGCTCAGGGTTGTGGCTCAGTGGTAGAGTGCTCGCCTAGCGCATGCGAGGCCCTGGGTTCGATCCTCAGCACCACATATAAATAAATAAAAAGAAAGGTATTGTGTCTAACTACAACTAAAAAAAAAAAAAAAAGCATACTATAGTAGCACAGCCAGGAGAACACACACAATTTAAACAGATCAATTTCAAGCAAAGAAATAGAAAATGCCATCAAAAGCCCAAACCAACAAAAGCCCAGGACTTTTCTACAAGACCTTCAGAGAAGAATTAATATCAATACTCCTCAAAGTATTCCATGAAATAGAAAAGGAGGGAACCCTTCCAAACTCATTCTATGAGGCTAGTATCACCCTGATACCAAAACCAAAGACACATCAAGGAAAGAGAACTTCTGACCTATATCCCTGATGATCACAGACACAAAAAATCTCAATAAAATTCTGGCAAATCACATAGGAAAACATATTAAACAGATAGTGCACCATGATCAAGTAGGGTTAATCCCAGGGAAGCAAGGTTGGCTCAATATATGGTAATCAATAAATGTAATACATCACATCAATAGACTTAAAGACAAGAATCATACGAACATCTCAATAGATGCAGAGAGATCATTTGACAAAATACAACACCCCTTCATGTTCAAAACACTAGAAAAACCAGGGATAGTAGGAACATATCTTGAGATTGTAAAAGCTGTATATGCCAAACCCAAGCCCAACATCATTCTAAATGGAGAAAAATTGAAAGCATTCTCCCTAAAAACTGAAACAAGAGAAGGATGCCTTCTTTCACCACTTTTATTCAACATTGTCCTTGAAACTCTAGACAGAACAATTAGACAGGAGAAAGAAATTAAAGGGCTATGAATAGGAAAAGAAGAACTCAAACTATCACTATTTGCTAATGACATGATTCTATATTTATTTATTTAAAATATTTTGTTTTAGTTGTAGTTGGACACAATACCTTTATTTTATTTTTATGTGGTGCTGAGGATCAAACCCAGCACCCCGCATCTGCTATGTGAGTGGTCTACTGCGGAGCCACAATGCCAGCCCCCTGATTCTATATTTAAAAGAGCCAAAAAATTCCACCAGAAAACTTCTAGAACAAATAAATGAATTCAGCAAAGTAGGAGGATATAAAAACAACACCCATAAATCAAATCCGTTTCTATATGTAAGTGACAAATTCACTGAAAGAGAAATTAGGAAAACTACCCTATTAACAATAGCCTCAAAAAAAAAAAAAAACTTGAGAATAAATCTAATAAAAGAGGTGAAAGACCTGTACAATGAAGACTTCAGAACACTAAAGAAAGAATTGAAGAAGACCTTAGTAGATGGAAAGAACTTCCATGCTCCTGGATAGGCAGAATTAATTTAGTCAAAATGGCCATACTACCAAAACTGTTATCCAGATTCAATGCAATTCCTATTAAAATCCCAATGTAGAGAAAGCATCATGAAATTCATTTGGAAAAATAAGAGACTCAGAATAGCCAAAGCAATCTTTAACAAAAAGAATGAAGCATCACATACCAGTCCTAAAACTATACTACAGAGCAACAGTAACAAAAATGGCATGGTATTGGCACCAAAACAGACATGTAGACCAATAGTACAGAACAGAAGACACAGAGAAAACCATATAAATACAGTTGTCTCATGCTAGACAAGGTGCCAAAAACATACACTGGAGAAAAGATAGCCTGTTCAACAAATGGTTCTGGGAAAACTGGAAATTCCATTATGTAGTAAATGAAATTAAACCTCTCTCTCTCACCCTGAACAAACACCAACTCAAAGAGGATCAAAGACTTAGACACTAGGACAGAGACCCTGCACCTAATGGCAAAAAAGTAGGCCCAAATCTTCATCCTGTTGGCTTAGGACCTGACTTCCTTAACCAGACTCCCAAAAAGTGCAAGAAGTAAAATCAAGAATCAATAAATTGGAGGGATTCAAACTCAACAGCTTCTTCTCAGCAAAAGAAACAATGAATGTTGTGAGGAGAGAGCCTACAGAGTGGGAGAAAATCTTTACCACACATATCTCAGATAGAGCACTGATCCCCAGGATATATAAAGAACTCAAAAAACTCAACACCAAAAAGCAAATAACCCAATCAATAAATGGGCTAAGGAACGAAATAGATACTTCACAGAAGAAGAAATACAATCAATCAACAAACATGAAAAAATGTTCAACATCTCTAGCAATTAGAGAAATGCAAATCAAAACCACTGTAAGATTTCATTCACTCCAGTCAGAATGGCAATTATCACAAATATAAGCAATAATAAGTGTTGGCGAGGATGTGAGTACATTCATCCATTGCTGGTGGGACTGCAAACTGGTGCAACCACTATGGAAAGCAGTATGGAGAAGCCTCAGGAAACTTGGAATGGAACCACCATTTGACCCGGCTGTCTCATTCCTTGGTTTATACCCAAAGGACTTAAAATCAGCATACTACAGTGACGTAGCCACATCAATTTTTATAGCAGCTCAATTCACAATAGCTAAATTATGGAACAAAACTAGATGCCCTTCAACAGATGAATGGATAAAGACAATGTGGAACATATCCACAATGGAATATTACTCAGCCTTAAAGAAGAATGAAATTATGGCATTTGCAGGTAAATGGATGGAACTAGAGAATGTCATGCTAAGTGAAATAAGCCAATCCTCCAAAAAAACAAAAGCTAAATATTTTCTGTGATAAGTGGATGCTGATCCATAGTGGTGTGGGGTGGGGTAAGGAAGAATGAAGGAACTTTGGTTTGTGTAGAGGGGATTGAGGGGTGGGGCGGGGCTGTAGAAATGGGAAGGACAGTAGAATGAGACAGACATTATTACCCTATATACATGTATGATTACACTGAGTGACTCTGCACCATGTATAGCTAGAGGAATGAGATGTTGGCTCCATTTGTGTACATGTGCACAATATGTCAAAATGCATTCTACTGTCATGTATAACTAATTAGAACAACAACAACAACAAAAAAAAAAAACACAGGGACCAGGGCGAGCAGCTGCTGCACCAGCCGACTCCAGAGTTCGAAGATGCCGCCCCAGCGGTGCCAGTGGCGGGGGAGCCAGGTGCTTCAATGAACCACACAGGCAGTGGCGATGAAGCAGGTGGGGACAAAGCCACTGCGAAGTGGCTCCGCCAAGAGGACACTCATATCTGTGAGAAATGCTGTGCCGAGTTCAGCCTCTCGGAGTTCTTGGAACATAAGAAAAATTGCACTAAGATTTCACCTGTCCTCATCATTAACGACAGCGAGGGACCAGTGCCTTCAGAAGACTTCTCCAGAGCGGTGCTGAACCACCCCACTCAGCCCAAGCAGCAAGGATGGTCACCAGGGGTGCAGCGGCAATGCCAAGGAGAAGCCGGGCACCGAGCCTGTCATGTACTTGAAGGCAGAGGCCGCCCTGCTGCCCTCGCCACAGGACATAAGCTATTTACCCAAAGGCAAAGTGGCCAACACTAACGTGACTCTGCAGGCGCTCCGGGGCACCAAGGTGGCTGTGAACCAGAGCAGAGCTGATGCCCCGGCCACCCCGGTGCCCAGCGCCCAGAGCATCCCATGGGTCCTGGAGAAGATCCTGTGCCTGCAGCAGCAGCAGCTCCAGCAGCTGAGGCTTACCGAGCAGATCCACGTGCAGGTGAACAGGTGGGCAGCGCAGGCCCTGCACTCCAGCATGCAGCCACGTGTCCCAGCAGGTGTCTGCCACTGTGGCTGTGCTCAGCCAGAAGGCTGGAAGCCAAGGCCTGTCTCTGGATGCCTTGAAACAAGCCAAGCTACCTCAGGCCAACATCCCTTCCACCACTGGCTCACTGTCCCCAGGGCTTACCTCCTTTGCCCTGAAGCCAGATGAGTTTCAGGTGCTCCTGAATGTTGTGTCTTGGCTCCCAAGCGCTTTGCTACCTCAGGCCCCAAGTTCTGTGCTCTTCCAGAGCCCTCTCTCCCCCATGGTGCTAGACCCATCCAAGAAAGGGAAAGGGAAGCCACTGAACATCTCCGCTCTGGATGTCAAACCCAAAGACAAGGCGGCCCTCTTCAAGCACGTTTAAGTACTGTAGCAAGGTTTTTGGGAATGATAGCTCCTTGCAGATCCACCTCCTCTCCCATACTGGAGAGAGACCCTTCATGTGCTTTGTCTGTGGTCACCACTTCACCACGAAGGGCAACCTCAGTGTACACTTTGACTGACACCCCCAGGTGAAGGTGAACCCCCAGCTGTTTGCTGAGTTCCAGGACAAAATGGCAGCAGGCAATGGCATCCCCTATGCACTATCTGTCCCCATCCTTGTAGATGAATCGAGTCTCTCTTTAGACAGCAAACCTGTCCTTGTAACAGGGACCCCTTGTGTAGGGCTACCTCAAAATCTCTCTCCGGGGCTAACCCCAAGGACCTCTTGGGTGGCCCACTGCCCAGGGACCCGCAGCCTGGGCCTTCTCCAGAAAGTGAGGGTGGACCCACACTATCTGGGGTTGGACCCAACCATAATTCCCAAAGGGTTGATAGCTTTCAGTGGAGTGGGACCCCCGAGCCAGGGTCAGAGACCCTGAAGTTACAGCAGCTGGTGGAAAACATCGACAAGGCCACCACCGACCCCAACGAATGTCTCATTTGCCACCGAGTCTAGAGCTGCCAGAGCTCTCTCAGGATGCATTACCGCACCCACACCTGGGAGAGGCCTTTCCAGTGCAAGGTCTGTGGCCCAGCTTTTTCTACCAAAGGCAACTTGAAGACGCATCTTGGGGTTCATCGATCCAACATATCTGTAAAGACCCAGCTTTCATGCCCCATCTGCCAGAAGAAGTTTACCAACGCGGTCATGCTGCATCAGCACATCCGGATGCACATGGGTGGCCAGATTCCCAACACGCCTCTGCCAGACAGTCCCTGTGACTTTACGGGTTCCGAGAGTGGCAGCACAGGTGCCTCCTGCCCCGAGGAAGTCGAGAGCATTGATGTAGATGAAGTAACATCTCAGGATGTTCCCGCTGGCTCCTCAAAGGTCCCTGCACCCCTTCCCAGCACCCACTTGGCATCACCCACCCTGGGGTTCCCTGTGATGGCTTCCCTAGATGCCCCAGTGAAGGTGGGTCCTGCCTCTGGGGGCCTGCAGTGCCAGAGCAGCCGAGAAAATGGCTCAGTGGAGAGCGACGGCCTGACCAACGACTCGTCCTAGCTCGTGGGTGACCAGGAGTATTAGAGCCGAAGCCCAGGTGCCATGGAAACCATGTCCTTCCAGGCCGTGTCCCCGGCCAATAGCCAAGCAGAAAGCATCAAGTCCAGGTCTCCCGATGCTGGGGCCAAAGCTGAGACCTCCGAGAACAGCTGCCCCAAGATGGGAGGTACACTACATGACACATGGAGCAAACATTAACTCAGTTTGCCGCAGGAGGAAGCTGACTATTGAGAACACCATGGCCCTGTTGGGTATGGATGGAAAAAGAGTCTCCAAAATATTTCCCAAAGAGATCCTGGCACCCTCGGTACGTGTGGACCCTGTCCCTGTTGTGTGGAACCAGTACACCAGTGTGCTCAATGGTGGCCTGGCCGTGAAGAACACTGAGATCTCTGTGATCCAGAGTGGCGGCATTCCCACCCTGCCCGTTTCTCAGGGGTCCAGCTCTGTGGCCAGCAGCACCACGGTCTCCAAGATGGACTCCCAGTCCGGGGCAGTGCCGAGGTGGAGCAGCCAGGTGTTGATGACAGCATTGCCAAACACCAGTTCCCTCACTTCCTGGAGGAATACAAGATCACAGTCAGCTGAGCCCAGGAGAACCTGCCTGCTAGGAGAATTGCAGATCCTGTGGAATGGATGGGAGCTGGACTGGTTTTTGGTTTTCTTCAAGAACCCATCTCCTCTTTTGTTTATTCTTACTGATATGCAAATGATGTTTACGGTTGTAACCTCAACCTTGGGCAGTCCTACAATCATGATTGTTGCTATGCTGCTTTGCAAAAAAAGGAAAAATTGAAAAAGAAAAATAGGCATACCAAAACAGACTAATTTTTTTTTCTTTTGGAAAGAAGCGGGTCTTGAAAAGTAGCTTTGTTACTTGTGACAAACTGTATGTATACATAGAAGCTCTGTACAACCTAGAGTGACTTTCCAAAGACTGTTGCCTCTTTCAGGGTGAAACAGTTGGAATTTACTGCACCCTGGTGGAAAGGACAACTACTTAGCCTAATTGGGTGGGTGGGGGTACACTCTACCTCCAGGGCAACCAAATGTGCATAAGTAAGTGGATGGACACCTTCTGCCCTCTACTTATGGGCCTGTTTTACATGACCTTTAATCCTGTGCCCATCTTTATTTTTAAATTTTTGAATGTACTTTAAAAACAAAACAAAAAACCCTAAGGTTGTAGAATAAACAAAATTCCTTCAACCTTAGAATCTTAAGTAGGATGCCCTTTCATGGACTTATTTTAGGCCTTAGGGAGCCAATGTGTGTGTTGCTGCTTATTTAAAGACAGTTCAAAGAAGAAGCTCATAGAAGGGCGTACTTCTATTACAGGTTCACATTTTCTTCTTCTTTTTTTTTTTTCAATTTCCCTAGTGCAACTTATGTCAAGTAATAATGAAGATTTTTATTTTTCTTTGAGTTGCATGAAGGCTACAAAGTTGAAACAGACAAGTCCTGGGTGTGAAAGCTTTAATTTATCTACCTCATTTATTTTTTTTATGTTAGTAGCCATAGTCTTTATTTTCCTATTTTATGACCACTGAAGTATTTCCATGCCCTGTCTTCAACCTAAGAGTTGACAAATTGGTGGGAACAGCCAGACATTCTCGATGTCTTTGTGATTCCTTTTTTAAATCCCCTTTCATGCATGTGATAATGTAGAGCAGATGACAAAACACTGCTCTAGTGGTTGAATGAGGAAGGAGAAAGAAGGACCCAACATTGGGGCCGAGGAATCTCTCTGTTCAGATGGCCCTTGTTGAAACGTGGATCAAGACTGTTACCCAAAGTTTTGTTTTTGTTATTGCACCTGGCTTTAGGATCCAAAAAAATAAAGGAAAAATAATATATGTTTTTGCCAAGTTGTGCCTTTCCTTCTGGAATTGTAAGTGAACACAGTCATAGCGCCTGTTTACACTGTGACGCAGATATTGTTATGGAGACCACCCCAGTGGCTCTCACTGCTGAGCTCACAGTGCCTAGTGAATGTGTGACCAATGGAGAAACCCCTGTAGGACCTGCTGATGCTGTTTGTCCGTTGCAAAATAAATCTTTGAATGCTTTTTTTCCACTTAAAAAAAAAAAAAACAAAAACATAGCACAGCGCACAACAGCAACAAAACAAAGTTGTAAGCATCATAGTACCTGATTTTAAAACATGTGACAACGATACAGTAATCAAAATAGAATGGCACTGGCACGAAAACTGACATACTAACCAAAGGAACAGAATTGAGAGAACAGAAATAAATCTGTGCAGTTATATGGCCAGTTGATCTTCAACGATAGTGCCAAGACCATACGATGGGTGAAAGTGGGGGAAAGATGTCTCTTCAAAGAAGAGTTTTTGGAAAATTGTATATCCATATGCAGAACTAAACTGAACCTTTATCTCATATCATACACAAAATCAACATGAAGTGGATGGAATACTTATACATATCTGGAACATGACTAGATGAAAACCACTGGGCAAAAACTGCTCGACATTGGTGTGGTCAATAATTTTTACAAGCACAAGGACAAAAAGGCAAAAATAGGCAAGAGGGATTCCATTAGTCTAAAAAGCTTCTACACAGCAAAGTGAATCATGAACAGTGAAGAGACAACAAACATTGAGAGAAAATATGAGAAACAATACATGTGAAGGTATTAGTATCAAAAATACATAAAGATGGCTGGAGTTGAGGCTCAGTGGTAGAGTGCTTGCCTAGCATGTGTGAGGCACTAGATTGGATTCTCAGAACTGCATATAAATAAATTAATAAAATAAAGGTTCATCAATATCTAAAATTTTTTTTTAAATACATAAGGAATTCAACTGAAGAGAAAAAAAAAACGACTAATTAATTGGCAAAGTCTAGAACAAAAACAAAAAACATAGCACAGCAAAACATACCACAGAGGGTATAGCATGTACTTGTGTAGCATGTAAAAGATCCTGGGTTCAGCCACATGCAGTGGTGCACACCTGTAATCCCAGCAGCTTGGGAAGCTGAGACGGGACGATATCAAGTTCAAAGTTAGCCTCAGCAAAAAGCAAGGCACTAAGTAACTCAGTGAGACCCTGTCTCTAATAAAATACAAAATGGGGCTGTGGATGTGGCTCAGTGGTTGAGTGCCCCTAAATTCAATCCCCAGGACCAAAAAAAAAAAAAAAAAGTCCTGGGTTCAATCTCTAGCACCACAATAAATAAATAAATGAATAAAATAAAAATAAATGGGCAAAAAACCTGAATAGACATTAATCAAAAGATCTTACAAATGACCAACAGGTATATGAATGGTTGACATCAGAAATCACCAGGGAAAAGCAAATTAAAGCTGTGAGGAATCACTTCATACCTGTTAATATAAATTTCACCAAAAAGACAAATATAAGCCAGGCATGGTGGGGAGGCTGAGGCAGGAGGATTCAAAAAACTGCCTCAGCAATTTAATGAGGCCCTAAACAACTTCACAAGACCCTGTCTCAAAATAGATAGATAGATAGATAGATAGAGCGAGCTGGAGATATGGTTCAATGGTTAAGTGCATCTGGGTTCAATACTTGGTACCAAAAGAAAAGGACAAAAAAAGTAATAAGTACTGATGGTAAGGATATGGAGAAAAGAGTGCAAGAGTGAGAATGTAAATCAGCACATTACAGAAGACAGTATGGTGTGAGGTTCTTTAAAAAATGTAAAAAAGAAATACCACGTGATATAGAAATCCCAATTCTGGGTATACATCCAAGGAAATGAAATCCATATGTTGAGGATATATGTGCACTCCCATGTATACATACCATACACACATGCATACATGAAAGAGAAAAAAATCTTGTCATTTGGAAAAACATGGACGAATTTGGAGGACATTATACTAAGCAAAATGTGTCAGGCATAGAATGACAAACACATGATCTCACATGCTGAATTCTTAGAAGCAGAGTGGTAGTCGCCAAGGGCTGTTGGGCTGCTGGTGGTGGTGGGAACAGATGTTGCTTTAAGGGTATAAAGTTAACTAGTTAAGACAGAATGAATATATTCTGGAGTTATATATTATATAATGACAATATTTAATGTATTGTTTTTTAAAAAACTACTAAGACAGTGGATTTTAAATGTTTTTACCACATACACACAAACAACAAAGGATAACTATGTGAGGTGATGAATGTGTTTATTATCTTGATTGTGATATGCATCTCATATATATCAAAACATCACATTGTGCCGGCACCCGTGGCACACACCTGTAATCCCAGCAGCCCAGGAGGCTGAGGCAGAAGGATTTTGAGTTCAAAGCCAGCCTTAGTAACTTAGTGAAGCCATAAGCAACTCAGCAAGACCCTGTCTCTAATAAAATACAAAAAGGGGCTAGGGATGTGGTTCAATGGTTAAGTACCCCCGGGTTCAATCCCCAGTATCAAAAACAAACAACAAAAATTTTCTTAAAACCCAAACATCCATTGTATATCATAAATACATATGATTTTGTCAATTAAACCTACATGAAGCTGGAAAAATGTATTTGCAAAATAAAATAAATACAGACGCTCTTTGACTTACAATGGGGTGACATCCCAATAGATTAAAATATCCTAAATTAGAAGTGCATTTTATTACCCTTAAATCATGACCATTATAGCTTAACCTAGCCAACCTTAAACATGCTAACAATATTTAATTAGCCCACAGGTGGGCATAGTGAGAGCGGATAATATCTCATATTGCTAGCTGAAAGATAGATCAAAATTCAAAATTTGAAGTCTAGGATCCCTGTTTTTATGTTACTGTGTGATGGATGGCAAAACCAGGTCTGGATGTAAAATAAACTATAAGAACACTGTTTTGAGAATTAGTGCCTAGGAAAGGGAGAGTTTCCCTCCTCTTTCTGGTCAGCTCTTCTTCAGAAAACCTAATTAACACAACAGATCTCTACCTCTTGGACTGTGAATAACTACCCTTAGGAATCTAACTACTTCCCTTTGAAGTGTAAATGCCCCTGTTGAGGATAGAGATTTATCTAAGGCCTTGTGAGAGAAGCCAGTTTGTACTGCACTCTGCTTCTGTAAACATGCTTCCTGCTAGAAACTCTGTGCATGACCATATATTGTGCATACTAGAAAATTTATGGCAGTGGATAGCCTTTAAATAGACTAGTGAGAACTAAAGATGGGGGCTCAGAATTTGTAGTGTGATCTCTGGTTCTCTCCAAGTGCCGCTTCTTGTCTGATTCCTGCAACAATTAAATGATGATGAAAATGAAACTTTCATTGCCTTAGTGGAGATGTCATGTCACTTGACAAACAAAACTTGTGTTAAATAAATGTGAAAATCCCCCAATTAATGCAGAAATATGAATCGTTTTGTTTAAAAAAAAAAAAAAAAAGTCTTTTTTTGGAGCTGGGTTTGGAACCCCGGGGCCTTGTACAATCACTCTACCCCTGAGCTATACGGCAAGTCCAAAAAGAGTTCCTTGAGGTTCTCTTGGCCCACTCCTTTTCAGTATATTCAACAGATTGATGGTACCATTTTAAATTAGGAATATGGTTAAAGTTGCTTTACTGCTCATTCTTTTGGTTTCCTTATCTATAACTGAGGATACTAAGAAATAAAAGTACATTTTCACAGTAATTGGAATGAGTTAAATGTGAAGTGCTAAGAAAAGAGCATGGAATACAACCAAGTGTTTATTTTTTAGCACTGGCTATTGTTATAAACACCTTTTCTAAGGCATGGTTTCACTATCACTTGAGGCTTGTGACTTCCATGTCCACCACAGCTATTTGTCCTGTCATTTCTTCTACCTACTAAGTCATGTCCACTTAGATATATGCATGCCACCTCAAGTGAAGTAAATCAACTCCATACCACTAGCCTTTTAAAATGTTATTTCTGTTAATGTTTTTATTGTTATTTCAGTTACACTGTTAATCTTGGAATCATCTTTTCCTTTTACATGAGACAAAATGCCATTTTTCATTATTTAGAAAGGCAATGCTTATTCTTTGTAGAAGGTTTGGATAATATGGAAAGACCAAAATAGGCAAAAATTGTTCATAACCAGGACATCCTAAATTTCTATTTAAAATATCAACATGTTTGATGTTTTCTCACAGAATTTTTTAAAAATACTTTTTTCTTTTAAATTGTGTTTTTTGTTTTTAGTTGTAGATGGACACAATACCTTTATTTATTTGCTCATTTATTTATCTGCGGTGCTTAGGGTCAAACCCAATAACACACCTGTGCTAGCCAAACGCTCCGGCCCTGAGCTACAGCCCCTCTCCCACAAACGTGCTCTTCAGTCTAAAGTGTTCTCTCCACTGGAACATTTTATCGATCTTGTCTTAAGCTAAGATTTTAAAACCCAAATTCCTAAAGTAAGCCTTCCTCAAGATTCGGAGAATACAAGTGACTCAAAGATCTCCAAACTGATACTGTGAACATCGTCCTGCTACTGAAACAGAGAAGGAGGGGGCTGGCCACGCACACCCACAGACACCTCTTAAAATCGAGTTGCCCCATACACCGCACGCGTGCCCACCTTTTAATCATTCACTGTTAAGTTCCTCCCGTCCTCTCTTCCTTTCAGGGGTACGACCTGAGGCGCGCGCTTCACACTCGCACGTCGGACACATTCTAGAAGGTGGTCTCGACTTTCCCGCTCGACCAGAACGGCCTGTTCTTTATTTATACAGTATCGCATGGCATCAGGAGCAAATCAGCAAGATTTTAAAGAGTTCAGAAGGAAGAAAGGTGTCTCGTGGCGCCGAACCTTTCTTCCCCGCCTCACCGGGCGCACTGGAACCACCCGCAACCCACCCACCACTGGAGGAATCGCGCGCGGAGGCGAAGGCGGGGTCGGCGGGCCGGCGGGGCGCACCCGGGACGTCGCCGTCGACGGCGTGGCGCACAGTACTGACGCAAGACGCACGCACGCCGGCCTGCCCCTCCGCCGGCAACGACGCTGCGTCACGGGTTTTCAGGCGCTTAGCTCCTGGAGACAGCGACTGCCGCGGGGCCTAGGGTCGGCCTTCCCGCGCTCCGGGAACCCGGTCGGCGGCGCGATGAGGCGCAGCAAGGCCGACGTGGAGCGGTATATCGCCTCGGTGCAGGGTTCCGCCCCGTCGCCGCGAGAGGTGAGTGTGGGTCCGGGAAAGACCGGCGGCCTTTTCTGGTCCCTGCCGCGGCGCCGGCGTCATGGCTCCCGGCGGCCGCCGCTGCCAGGCGCTTTTCGAACGTTGAGGCGCCGGCCGGCTGGCGCGCTCCGTGGGCGGCGTGGCGCTCTCGAGCTCAGGGTGGAGGCTTCTGGCGCCGGTATTTCCTCTTGCTCCTGGCCCTTCTCCCCACCATCCTCACTCGCGGGCCCGCCGTGGCCAGTTCTTCCTTGGCCTTTAGCGTGCAGGGCCCTCGCGGCCTCATCCCCAGTGTTTGGGCGCCCGCCGGCCCCCAGTTGGCGCTCCAAAGGCCACATCCAGCCGGGTTCCTTCAGTCTCCAGCACACCCTGCGGCGGAGGCCGCATCTCCTGGGCTTGGAGGGTGAGACCCTGTAAGAACTGACGCAGCTCCACGGTGGGCTTTCATCGCTAGAGCCGGTGACATCGTGGGCATCTTGCGGACCAGAGCAGGAACAGTCATGTTTGCAGTCCCGCAGCGCAAACAACCCGGGAAGGCCCCTTATTTCGAGGTGTATATTGCTGTGCTTTTGTGAACGACTTTTTCCTCTCCACTCCCCCCGGTACCTCTTTGGGAACTCCCCCCCCCCTTAATTTTAAAGGGAAATCTCTGGAACTTTAAGTTTCTTACAGATCACGGTTCCATGGTTTTTTAACCTTTCTCATACACTTGCTCTTATGGCATTTTTCCTTTTTTTAAGGTCAGTAATGTGTTAGATGTATTTTGGGTTTAACTGAACTAGTAATTGGATGTGGAGAATGAAGAAAAAGCCATCAAAGGTGAATGTGCACAGGATCTTGAGTCAGTTTGGGGTTGAATTGTCACACCTTTACCATTTATATTGGAATTTGAGACATGTTAAACTTTTCATCAATAAAATTGACTGGTGACATTGATTGAATTAGGATGATCTAAGTATAGTACTAAATAAACGTTAGCTTCAGTTATTTTTATTACTGTTCAAGGGACATTAACTCAAGGTCTGTTTTGGGCAAGAACCTATGAGAGTGTATCTATAAATAATATTTTTTTAAAGAAACTTATGGATGATCATGATTATAACAGTAACATAATTGCGCTTTTTTTTTTTTAACCATAATTATGCTGAGCTTGTTTTTCACAACCAACAAGCCTTTGGGTTTTGAGACTTGCAAGAGGTTAAGATACCAGATAGGTGGCTCAGCAGGATTAAACTTTGTTTATATTAAACTAAACTTTATTGGGAGGATTTCTGTAACTCCTGAAATTGAAGCAATTTTAGAGCTTCCTTGGGATTCTTAATGGATTAAGAATCACTGGACTAAACAGAAGTTAGAATGGTTTTTGAACTACGTAGCTTTTCCATCAAATAAAGTGGGATGGGGGCAAAATATTTACAATTGATTATTATGGCCACCCCTTTTTTACACTTAAAAGAGTATTATTTTGGTCATGTGTTTCCTCAAACAAGATGAAATCATTTATCTTAGAATCTGAGGATTGCAATGGAATATGGATTAACTAAGTGAGTAATTTGAAACATGTGAAGCTCTTCTCTAAAGTTAGTTCTGAGTGAAATGACAAATTAGGGTGCTTCAGATAGCTTGGAAGTCCACAGTAGCGATTGTGGCCAGGGCAATGGCTGTGAAGAATAGAAAGAGATTAATATCTTCTTTTCTTCCAATTTGGCAGAGTCTGGCCATCTTTGAACTGGCCATGCTTTCTAGGATGTCCAAGTTCTGGAGTGTGTTGATGTGTCTGTAATCTCATATCTTCCCAGTCTTTGTACTTTAATTTGTTCATCCTGCTAATTTACTTTCCTTCCTTTCTTCCCTCCCCTCCTCTTTCCTTTCCTTCCCTCCCATTGAACCTAGTGACACTTTACTACTGAGCTGTGTCCCCAACCCTTTTTACATTTTATTATGATTCTGGGTCTTGCTAAGTTGCAGAGGCTTCCCTCAGTTTTGTGGACCTCCAGCTTTGCTGGATTCCAAGGTATGTGCCACCATCCTGGGCTCATTTTGTCATTTTTCTTCTCTCCTCTTTTGCTTTGTCCTTGTTGAAAATGTCCTTCTTTCTATAGTTTTTCTGTTTCCAAATTGCTTCTGTTTAGTTTTGTTAGATTCAGTGTAGTTGGCTTCCCCTTCTATTGATTCTGAAGCTACTGGACAGTTCTTAATTATTTTTCTACCATTTACATCTGTACTTACTTTGGGGGGGCAGGCATCGGGGTACCGGGGATTGAACTCCGGGGCACTTGACCACTGAGTCACATCCCCAGCCCTATTTTGTATTTTATTTAGAGATAGGGTCTCACTGAGTTGCTTAGCGCCTTGCTTTTGCTCAGGCTGGTTTTGAACTTGTGATCCTCCTGTCTGAGTCTCACCGCTGGGATTATAGTCGTGCACCACCTCACCTGGCTGTACTTCATACTTTTGAGAAACATACTTTTATACTTTTATGTCTTGATCCTCTCTCCCTTATTTACTGGCATTCTTGTTATTGCAACTTTTGGCTAAATGAATATTTAGCATTTATGTGATGATAAGTTGAATATTTTTGTATTTGAGTTACTTTTGTTATATAGTTTTATTTTTCCTGGAGTTAATTTTTTTTCATTTGTGTATGATGTATCGTATAGATTCTTTATTCCAACTCAGCAATTTGAACTCTTTTAAGTGTGATTAAACAGGTCACCTATCCCACGATTTCATTTTAAAAAGATTAAAAAAAACAACAACATTTATTTATTTATTTTTTGTAGTTGAACACATTACCTTTATTTTATTTATTTGTTTTTATGTGGTGCTGAGGATCAAACCCAGGGCCTCACACGTGAGAGGTGAGCTCTCTACCGCTGAGCCACGATCCCAGCCCCTCTTGTTTTTTTAAAAAATCTTTTTCTTTGAGGGATTTTTCTCCATGTTGCCTGGTCTGGCTGGCCTTGAACTCTTGGGCATAATCTGTCCCTCCTGTTTCAGCCTTCTGGGTAGCTGGGATTACAGCCACTGTACTAACCGTTTTTTCATTTGTTTGAGTACTGGGAATTGAACCCAGAGGCACTTTACCACTGAGCTACTTTTTTTTTTTTTAAATTTTTTAGTTATAGGTGGACACGATATCTTTATTTTATATTTATGTGGTGCTGAGGATCGAACCGAGTTCCTCACTCATGTTAGGCGAGTGCTCTACCTCTGAGCCACAATCCAAGCCCCACCACTGAGCTACTTTTTATTTTTATCTTGAGACAGGGTCTCACTGAGTTGCTTAGGGCCTGTCAAATTGCTGAGGCTGGCCTGGAATTTGAATCCACCTGCTTTAGCCTCCCAAGTTGCTGGGATTGTAGGCCTGTGCCACCTGACTTTTTTTTTTTTTTTTCCTAGTTTAAAGAGACCTCTAGTCTTAATTGCTCCTCCTCATCTGATTTGCCTTTCTGCTTCCTACAGAGCTGTGCTCCTGGGACTTTCCATTGCTATCACCTTGGGAATTCCCTTCACTTCTTTTTTGTGTTAGACCTTCTGTTTCTTGTATTCCAGGTCCAATTGAAAATACTTTCTTTGTTTTGGTACAACATAGTCACATTTTTTTTTTTTTTTACATTGTATATCTGAAAAACCCAATTTGATTTAATAATTTGGTTATCAAAATCTTGGTTCAGAATAATTTTTTTCTTAGTTGAGAGCATTGTTCCATTTTGTAATAGTTCTAGTTTGGTGGAATTCTTGTTCTTGAGAATTTACAGATTGTCCTTATTTTCTCCAGTTCTGGAACATTTGCTACATTATTTCTTTAATCATTTTTTTCTCTCTTACCTCTGATGTTTTTATTATATTAACAGAAAGGTGAACCTTTGAAACTGAGTACAAAATCATTTGTTGCAACCATTTGGAGGGGGTGCTGTAAGAGAGGGGAAGTAAGTTGTGCAGAATGGAGATAATATTCTTCTATAGATCATTTTTTGGGGGAGGAGTACCAGGTGTGCTTAACCCTAAGCCACATTCCTAGCCCTTTTCAATTTTTTTTATTTATGATTTTATTTTATTGGTTCTTTTTAGTTATTACACATGACAGTAGTCATTTTTAATTTTAAGACAGGGCCTCGCTAAGTTGAAGAGGCTGGCTTTGAACTTGTGATCCTCTTATTCAAGTTGCTGGGATTAGGGGCATGTACCACCATGCCCAGCTATATGTTAGTTTTTTAATAACAGTTGTTTAGATGCTGTAGTTTAGATGCTGTAGTCGTCTCTAATAAGATAGTTGAAAGTAAAGTAGGTTATGGAATTATTTTTCTATTATGTGTTAACATTATACCTTATAAGAATCTCTTCACATTTACAAGAATGAGAAACAAGCTCTGATGCCATTTTGACTGTGGTGTTATTTTTTACCATACTTCCTTCTTTATCTTTTAAATTTATGTATTCACTGGGAGGAGGGGAGACTGTATACCCAATTCTTGCATAGTCCCTTTTTTTTCCCTAAAAGTATTTGTGATTACTTGCAGTTCTGTTCTTGACGAATTTTCTTTAGTTTTTGTTAAGAATAATGAATAAACTTGGTTCATAGTTCTTCATTTTTACTGAAGTTTCTGAATGTCACTATTTTGACATAAAAGTAGAGATTAAAAAAAAAACTTACCTAGGAATCAAACCTAGGGCCTCAGTTCATCCATTACAAATGTATATTTCAGTGGGTTTGTGTATATTATATTACTAATTTTTTAATTCTCGAAAATATATACAGTCATCTCTCCATAGGGAATTGGTTCAGGACCCTCCTTGGGTATCAAAATTCATGGAGTTTGAAATTATTTATATAAAACAAAATGATATTTGCATATAATGTATGCACATCTGCCAACATACTTCAAGTCATCTTTTTTTTTGTACCAGGGATTGAACTCAGGGGCACTCGACCACTGAGCCACATCCCTATCCCTATCTTATTGAACTCACCATGCTCCTGTCGCAGCCTTCCCAGCTGCTGGGATTACAAGCTTGCATCCCGATGCCCAGCTAAGGAATCTCTTAGATTACTTGTGCAGGTTGAGCATCCCTAATTTAAAAATCCAAACTCTGAAATGCTGACATTTTGCCACAAGTGGATAATTATACACACCCAATTTGTAGTGAGGTTTTAGTCAAAATGCAGGTGTACTAATGAATTTTGTATTTAGATTTGGGTCCTATCACAAAGTTATCTTATTATGTATATGTAAATACTCCAGAAAATTGAAAAATAAAAATAAAAACACTTCTAGTCCTAAGCATTTCAGGTAAGGGATATTAAACCAGTAATACCTAATATAGTGTAAATGCTGTATAAGTAGTATTTATGCTGTGTTGTTTCAGGAATAATGACAGACAAAAAAAGTCTGTACGTGTTTAGTACAGATACCTTTTGGGGGAATATTTTTGAGCCAAGATTGGTTGAATCTGAATGTGGGAATGGAGGGGACAACTATATGCTAAAATTTGCTATTGTAACCAATTTTAATTGTTCAGTTTGGTGGCATTACTTAACATTCTCAATGTTGTTAAATTATAGCTGTTATTTCTAAAATTTTTTATCATTCTAAACAGAAATGTGAAATCATTAAAGAATAATGTCACAGTTCCACCTTCCTGCTCCCCAACCCTCCTAATGACCTGTCTTCTACTTTGGAGTTTTATGGATTTTTGCCTATTTTAGGTATTTCATGTAAAAGATCATACCATATTTGTTTTTTTGTCTCTGGCTCATTTCTCAGAATATTTTCAGGTTTCATCTGTATTATAACATGTCAGAACTTTATACCTTTTTATGGCTTAACAATAATCCATTGCATATATTTATTATAGTGCATGTATATACTGCATTTTGTTTGTTTGTCTGTAGACACCTGGGTTTCTGTTTTGGCTTTTGTGAATAATGCAGTGAACTCTGGTGTACGAGTATTCTAGTGCATTCTTTGAATTTCCTTGAGCATTATGTTTTTTTCCATATCCTTGTCAAACACTTGCTTTTTTTTTTTTTTTTTAAATAACTATCCTGATAGATGTGAAGTGGTATCTCCTGGTTTTGGCTTGCATTTTCCTAATGCCTAACGATACTGAGCATCTTTTCACCTTTGTGTTGGAATTTTAAAAATCAACTTGTCTTTTTGTTGAGTTGTAGAAATTCTTTATATATTTAGATTATTAAATTCTTACCCGATATATGACTTCCAATATTTTCTTCTATTCTGTAGATTGTCTTTTCACTTTCTTGTTATCAATTGTTGAAGAAAAGTTTTTAATTTTGATGAAGTTTATTTTATCTATTTTTCTTTCGTTTCTTGTGCTTTTGCTGTCATATCTGATCATCAAATACCAGTTCATAAAAATTTACTGCTGTATTTTCTTCTGAGTTTTAATGGTTTTTAGCCTTATATTCTGTAAATCCTTGATCCATTTTAAGTTACATTTTGTATATTCTGTGAGGTAAGGGTTTAACTTCATTCTTTCCCATGTGGAAATCCAGTTGTATCGTCACCAACTTTGAAGAAGCTGTTCTTTACTCTGTCGAATACCTTGAACCCTTGTCAAAAATCAAGTGGTTATAAATGATGGATTTATTCTATTTCTATAGTTCGTATATCAGTTCCTATGCTAGTTCTACATTGTTTTAGTTGCTAAGTTTTGAAATTGGTGAGTTTCCTCAGCTTTATTCTTTTCAAGAATGTTTGATTATTTGGGGCCCCTTACAGTCCCACATAAATTTGAAGACTGGCTTTTTCATTTCTGGAAAAAAAAAAAAAGTTTAATTGGAATTTTGATAGTGCACTGAATCTGTAGATTGCTTTGGATAATATTGACATCTTGAAAATATTAGGTCTTCCTATCCATGAACATAGAAGTCTTTGCATTTATTTAAAGTCTCTTTTGCAGTACAGGGTATCAAACCAGGGGAATTGTGTATGCTAGGCAAGCACTCTACCACTGAGGCTTGTTTAGTATTTGGGATTCTCAGCTTTCTGATCTGAGACTACCGGGATTACAGGTATGTGCCACCATGCCTGGCTATTGAAGTTTTTAATTTTTTTAGATAATGCTTTTTTTTCAGGGTGCAAGGTTTTTACCTGCTTCATTGAATTTTTTCTGATACTTTATTCTTCTAGATGCTATTATAAATGGAATTGCTTTTTAAATTTTTTTGTTTGTGATTTTGTTTTTAATCATCTTACTTTACAAATTTGTGCTGATGATAGTGCTTGTAGTCATTCTGATGAGTTGGCAAAAGTATCACCAATCATACGTAATAGTAGTTGTAAACTTTTTGAATAGCTGTTTAACAAAAATCCTGAATTTTAATATCTGACTTTATTTAGATTCAAAAGTAATTGTGTATGTGTTTTTCTTTTTGACAGTTCTGGTGATCAAACTCAGGGTGACACAAAAGTAAAGTTTTACTTGATATTCTATTTTGTCTTGTTGATTTAAAACATCTGACCCTGGTCTGGGGCATCGTAGCCCAGTGGTAGAGTGCTTGCCTAGCATGTGTGAGGCATGGGGTTCAATTCTCAGCACCACATATAAATAAATAAAAAAAGTCCATCAACAACTAAAAAAATTTAAAAAAAAATCTTGATCATCTATAAAATATGAAAAGTGTCATTTTTTTAATGTTATACATCCACACTAAAATGCCTTTCAACAAGTAAAAGGTAACATTTTAAAAACAGGGAATTTTAGTTAATTGGAATGTTAAAACCAAAAATATAAACATTGCTACCTTATGTTTGTCAGGCCAGTGAAAACAGGTGAATCTTGCTTGGTTCTGGGACAGAAGGGATTTCCCCTATATTTAAACATAGTTATGTAACCAGTTATATAAATCTAAATATAAATCTGAACTCCAGTGGGTTTTGATGTGGCATTCCCCATATTTGTGAAAAGTTGAACATTTTTAATGAAATCCAGTCATATTGTTAGGGAAACAGTGATAGCATTTATGAAGTGGAACTACTACCAAAATTGTGACAAGTTCATATTCGTTTAACCACAAGCCAATTATACATAAATTAGGTCTATCCAGCAAAAGTATTTTGTTAGCAGTTCATAAGCTGAATTCTAGTGTACGAGATCAGTTAAATTATGATAAAAAATTTTAAAAAGCCAAAAGAAAGACTATACTGTAATCAATAAGGCAGTGACTATTACTCATTAGGAGCTTTTTTGAGATAAGCTTCCAAGTTTGCCTTTCTGCCACCTTTTCTTTTTTTTCCTTTTTTATTTTAATTTTTTGCCTGAAGATGGACCGACCAGCCTACCTACCTTACTCTCTTCCTTTCTTTCTTTCTTTTGCTGAGAACTGAACTCAGTGCCTCACACATGCTAGGCAAGTACTCTACCACTGAGCCACAATCCTGGCCCCTCTGCCACCTTCTTAATGCCAATAAAGATCATTTTTATTACAGGGGTGTACTTCTTGAGATTCTCCAAATATTCTCATCAGCTCTTTCTCTCCCCAAGTGATGCATTTGTTCTTGTTGGCATTTGTGTAAGAGAATTCAGTGGCTTGACCTGTCTTCCTTCCACACAGACAGTGGAAATTTGGCCCCAGTCTTTACACTTGACCTTCTGTGTTTTTTTGTGGGGGAGGGTGGGGGTACTGGGGATTGAACCCAGGGGTGCTTAACTACTGAGCTACATTCCCAGCCCCTTTTAATATTTAATTTGTAGATAGAGTCTTTCTGAGTTGCTGATGGCCTTCATAGGTGGACACAATACCTTTATTTTATTTATTTATGTATTATGTGGTGCTGAGGATAGAACTTAGTGCCTCACGTGTGCTAGGCTAGCACTCTACCACTGAGCTACAACCCTAGCCCCGTGCTTGACCTTAAGAACACTCGTTTTTATTTTGTTCTTTTGTCATTAGCTCTGTGAAGGTTCCTGCTTAGAAGCTGGATGTCCCACCCTCTTTATAATCACTTTTTCTGATTATTCATTGCTGGTATATAAAAACGATAGTTGACTTTGTTGGTCTTGCCTTGCACATTCTAGGCAAATACTATTACCATTGATCCATACCTTGTGCCAGCCCGAATACATTTGTTTTTTTAGCTCAACTAACTTTTTAACGGACATTCTGAAATTTTCTCTCTATTAGATTAAGTCTTCTGCAAGTAGAGATAGCTTGCTTCTTCCCTTTTAATTTGCATGCCATTTATTTATCTATCTGTCTATTTATTTATTTATTTTTCTTATCAAATTACCATGGCTAGGAGTGCAGGACAATGTCAGAATGGTAGTACTGAAAGTGGCATCCTTTCTGTAATCCCAATCTTATGGGAAGAGCTTTTGGTCTTTCACCTTTGACTTTAATGTTAGCTAAGGGGTTTCCATATGGCTTTAGTCATGTTGAGGACACTATTCTTTATCCTTAGTTTTCTGAGGGTTTTTGATTATGGAAGTGTTAAATATATTAAACTGCCTTTTTGTCTGTTTTATGCCTTTGTATTTAAAAATCCTTGAGTTAGGTTTTTTTGGGGTGTGTGTGTAAGGGATATTGAACTCGGGGGCATTCAACCACTGAGCCACATCCTCAGCCCTGTTTTGTATTTTTTAAAAAATATTTTTAGTTGTAGATGAACACAATAACTTTATTTGTTTATTCATTTTTATGTGGTGCTGAGAATCCAACCCAGGGCCTCACACCTGCAAGGAAAACGTTCTACTACTGAGATACAGCCCCAGCCCTCCTGTTTTGTATTTTATTTAGAGACAGTGTCTCATTGAGTTGCTTAGTGCCTCAGTTGTGCTGAGGCTGACTTTGAACTCGAGATCTTCCTGCCTCAGCCTCCCAGGCTGTTGGGATTCTTGGCGTGCCACAGAGCCTGGCTCTTGAGTAAGTTTTATGATTACAAAAACAACCTGCTAAGGTGGGGATATAGGTTAAGTGCCCCAGGGTTCAATATGGTACTAAAAACATACATACATACTTAAAATACATACATAAATAAAATACTAAACCAAAACAAAAAAACCAACCCCCATAATCTTTCTTGCTATAGTAGCAAGTGGCTATCATCTTTGGTGAAGATTGGAAGTTGGGTAGAAGAAAGGGATTTTAATAAGTTAAGATTCCATAACACAGCGATTGGGTGGTATGGATAAAAGGTTGGATAAAGGTGGATTATTTAATGTTATTTGAATAATTGACTGCTAATGATTTTTTTTTTTAAATGAGTGTTGTGGTCTGTGCTTAACAAAAATGCCAGATTTAAAAGTGATTTTAGAGAAACTAAAGGGCAATAGGGATAAATGTCTCATGGATCTCAATTGAGAAAGATCTTTCTTACTACATAAGTGGTGAGATTAAACAGCAAATATTCTTCAACGTCCTATTTCACAAACACATTAAACATACACAAATGACAACTGGGAAAAATGCAAAAAAGCCATAAACTTTAGTATGTTTAGTAATTCTTAAAAATTAGTGACATAGCTGGGCATGGTGACGCATGTTTGTAATTCCAGCAGCTTGGGAGGCTGAGGCAGGAGGATCATGAGTTCAAAGACAGCTTCAGCAACTTCGTTAGGCCATGAGCAACTCAATGAGACCCTGTCAATAAATAAAAAATATTTTTTAAAAAAGGGCTGGGGATGGGGGCTCAGTGATTAAGCACCCCTGCCCTCCCGCCCCAAAAAATCACTGACATAATCTTCTCCATGCCTTCTTAAAATTGAGAATGAGGTAGGCTGGGTGGTGCATGCCTGTAATCCCGGGGCCTCAGGAGGCTGAGGCAGGAGGATCTCTAGTTCAAAGCCAGGCCTGGCAAAAGTGTGACTCTAAGCATCACAGTGAGACCTTGTCTCTAAATAAAAAAAATAGGGCTGGGGATGTGGCTCAGTAGTTGAGGGTCTCTGAGTTCAATCCCTAGTACTCCCCACACACAAAAAAAATCAAGAATGAATAAAGTACATTAATAGAGAATTTATACTGTAAGTATCTATTCTGCATATAAAAAATGTCTTAGTAATCAGTGAAATGCCATGTTGCCTCAGTTGCATTTCTTTTGCCCACTAAAATTAGCAAAGATAAAAGAAATGTTAAAAAAAAAAGAGTTCTGAAGAATATATGTTCTTCCTTAGGTATCTGATATTAAGAAGGGAGAGTAAATTGATCTAAATTTTATGGAGAATTGACAATATAGGAAAAACTTCAAATTTTGATTCTTTGAATTATTTATCTAATTTCCAGGAATTTATCAGAAGGAAATAATCATGATTATATAAATTTTATGTATATTCCAATAAATATTGAGTATCTACCATTTGCCAGGTAATGTTCTAGGTTCCATTGTGGTGACCAAGCCACAGAGTTCATATCCTAGTGGACCCTACAGTTTTCAGAGACAGACAAACACACTCATAAAGATTATAAAATGATTGACTTGATTCAACTCTATGAAAGAAATAGTTCAGGAAAATGTGGTAAATAACAATGAAGGGGACCTATGCTAGTGAGAGATGGGAATAGGAAGGCAACTATCAAAATTCAACTGAATGCTCCACCATGTGCTGTGTTGTTCTATGGAGGTGGAATTCTTAGAAGCATTCAGCCAGAACCCACTGATGTTAATTTTGATTCAGTAGTTCATACACCAGATGACTCACCTGTAGTTCCTCTTGAACTGTGAAGGATTAAATGGAAAGAATCCACCCATCAGCAGCTGATAAAACTAACCTGTTTCATGAAGTTAGACTCAGCTGTAGTGAGCAGACAGTCCAAGATAGGTAAATTAGGAAGGACCAAAAAGTGAAAATATTTGGTTGCCCAGAATCGGTTGTAACTGTTTCGACACCTCTTACTTTAATCCAAAAAGGTCAAAATGATTGGGAGGCTCCACTTTTCATTGTCTGTATTTATGCTGAAAAATCAAGATAAAGTGACTCTTAAACCTTCTGCTACCCCAGAGTTTTCTCTCTTTCCTGAGCTTGACTTAGACACCTGTGTTGCCCTTTGGGCAGGCACACTGGACCCAACCTTATCTCCCCCTGTGCAGGGAGAAAGATAAGGTATGTGCAGGTGACTTTGGGGCTTTGTACTCACCTAAACCTGTCGTAATTCTTCCTTGTGCCAAATTACAATCACACCCAAAATGATTTTTTTTTTTCTTTTTCCCCCAGCCATTTTCTCTGAAGCCCATTCCCTGAGCTCTTGTTTCATTAGGACATTTGATGAGACATTTAGTTATCTTTAGAGGATAATACTTTGCTATTTGCTTACTTAAGTTGAATTTCTTCACCAGGACATTGAGAGTATTGGACAGAATTCACATTATGTCAGTACCTACTGTTGGTGTTTGTTTTAAATAAAGACTCCTGGTGCTATACTAGTTTGAGAGATGACATCTTGGTTTTAGTCACTGGCTGAACTATAATATGCAATGGATAGAGAAGTGTAGTTGAAGAGGTAGGCAGGTACCATGTTGTGTGTGTGCCTTTTGTGCGGGGGGTGGGGAAGGGGAGGAAAAGAAAGAAATTTTGGGTATTTTAAAAATGTAATGGAAAGTAAGGAATAGTGTAGTCAGTCTTGTGTTTTAAAATGATACCACCTCCGGAGACTGAATTTGATGGGAGGAAAAACATGCAGGAAGATTAGCCTTAAAAAGTTTGGTAGTAGCAGTGGAAATGTAGAAAAATGGGTGGATTGATATGTGTGTGTGTGTGTGTGTGTGTGTGTGTGTGTGTGTGTGTGTGTGTTTGTGTGTAGAGATACAGATATGGTCTTTGTATTTTGCATATGAGTTTAGAACCCAAAGTACATTGAGTCAACATACAGGCAGTAGTCATAGATCAGATCCACCATATGTCACAGATAAGATTTCCTAAGAGGAACAGGACTTACTTAGGACCAACTCCTTGGGGCAGTCAGTGTAGGGAGAGTAAGACTGAAGGAGTTGGAGAGGAACAACCACTAATAGAAGAATAGCATGGTTTCTTGGAAGTCAAGAGAAAAATATTTCCCAAAGATGGTGTAACTTAAGAGTGTTATACTGGGCTGGGGATGTGGCTCAAGCGGTAGCGCGCTCGCCTGGCATGCGTGCGGCCCGCGTTCGATCCTCAGCACCACATACAAACAAAGATGTTGTGTCCGCCAAAAACTAAAAAATAAATATTAAAAAAAATTCTCTCTCTCTCTCTCTCTCTCTCTCTCCTCTCTCTCTATATAAAAAAAGAGTGTTATACTGCATATTTTTTTAGAAGGAAAGATAGAAACAGATCATATAGTAAATAATGGGGATTAATTAAATTGTTCAACTGCTGCTTACTTAGCCTGGCACAACTATTTCTGTGCTTTATTCAAGTTTCTGATCTAATGTCAGTTCAATGAGACAGTTCCTGAAAATCTTAAGGTCTCTTTTAGTATTTTGGATGCCCTTGTTTATGCTTCATCATTATTATCAACTAAGAACAAACATTGCCAACTAAATGGGCATAATGGTAGAACATCTGTGATTTGTGAAATGAATACTGATTTTGGATTCTTTTTCCCGTGTGTGTGTGTGTGTGTGTGTGTGTGTGTGTGTGGTGCTGGGGATTGAATCAGGGCCTTGTGGGTGTGAGACAAGCAGTCTACCAACTGAGCTATATTCCTAGCCCCTGATTTTGGATTCTTAAAATGTAAAATATTGTAAATTGATAAAATAATGTAGCACTCCTCTCTTCCATATATTTATTTGTCACCTAAAATATAAGAATCATGAAGACAGAGGCTTATTGTTTTCTGCTAATTCCTTGGTGCTTGTATCAGTGCCTAGTGAATTGTAGGCCCTGTGAACAAGTTCTAAATTTTAAGAAACTTAGACTATATTTCTATTTTTGTTTTCCTAAAAAAAAAAAATATGCAGTTTTTCCTAGAAAAGACCAGGTCAAATGGTAAGAATTCAAGTAGATGCCAAAGCTAGCAAGTTTCGGGTTTGTACTTAAATGTAGTATCTCAGTTCAGTGAGTTTATTCATTTTGGAATTTTAACCTCATTACTGATTAATTTTAATGACACCCTCTAGAAAAGGTATTTATTGACTTTAAAGATTAGGTAGGAATTTACAAAGGAAATATTTTGCTTCTCTAATTAGATGAAAAAGAATCAGTTATCCTACCATTTAATTGCCTTCATCATTTTTTTATTTGACATCGGGAGCACTGGGCAGAAATCACACTGTGTCAACACCTATTTTGAGTATAGGAGTTTATTGTAGAAAACTACAAAAAAGTTCTTAAATGTAATTTTGTAATTCAGAAGTAATTAGTAGTTTCATATATATATCTACTGAAAACATACACTTATAATCATGTTATTCTGTAGACTGCTTTTTTATTTTTTCATTTTTTTTCCCCTTGGCCTTTATAGTCTTAAACAGTAAGATGTGTGAGAGTTGAGTACTTTTTATCACATATGGCTAGAACATAAATAATTGTGTGTGTACCTGCATTCCAGACTTTGGAGTTTATGGTAATAGAGAGCCAGGGTGTGGACCTGGTTTATTCCCTTAGAAATTCAATTTTTATTTCTGCCTTTTTGATTCCTTGAGTGTAAAATACTTAAGAGAATAGTCTATGGACCAGAGACTTTCTAGTGCTTTAGTGGACCTGAAATATTTGCTTATTCTCCCTAGAGCATTACACATGGTAGGAAAAGTGGTTTCTAGTATACGTCTCCTTACCTAGCAAGGTTAGTTTCTGAAGGGTGCCTAGGTATTCATTTTCCTAAGGTTTCTAAGGCTGATATGATCCTTTTTTTTTTTTCCTTTTTCTTTTTCTGGTGTGGTACTGGGGTTTGAAACTAGGACTTCAGGCATGTTAGGCAAGCGCTTGTTTGCTAAGTAATGGAAATTAATTTCCATTTCTTTTTTTTTTTTTTAAAGAGAGAGTGAGAGAGGAGAGAGAGAGAGAATTTTAATATTTATTTTTTAAATTATCGGCGGATACAACATCTTTGTTTTGTATGTGGTGCTGAGGATCGAACCCGGGCCGCACGCATGCCAGGCGAGCGCGCTACTGCTTGAGCCACATCCCCAGCCCCTCCATTTCTTAAATCAAGAAATTTTTAAAACTTTTTATGTGAAGAAAAATAATGTTAACCTTGTGAGAGCAAATTTGGCCTTATGAAAAAATTGTGCAATATTTAAAAATATGAAAAGTAAGCACAATTCACAATAGCTAAACTGGAACCAACCTAGATGCCCTTCAATAGATGAATGGATAAAGAAACTGTGGTTATATACATAATGGAATATTACTCAGCATTAAAAGAAAATAAAATTATGGCATTTCCAGGTAAATGGATGGAGTTGGAGAGTATCATGCTAAGTGAGGAAGCCAATCCCCCAAAACCAAAAGGCTGAATGTTCTCTCTGAGAAGTGGATGTTGATCCATAATGTGGGGGGTGCTGTGGGGAGAATGGAGGTACTTTGATTAGGTCAAGGGGTGGGAGGGATGGGGAGGGAGCCAGAGAGGAAGGAAAGATGGTGGAATGAGATGAACATCATTACCCTAGGTACATGTATGACTCCACATGTGGTGTGACTCTACATTGTATACAACCAGAGAATTGAAAAGTTGTGCTCCATTTGTGTACAATGAATTGAAAAGCTTTCTGTTGTCATGTCATGTAATTAGAACTAATAAAAAATAAATTAAAAATATGAAAAGTAAAACAACTCCATTTTTTTTAGAAGTCAATGAAAGGATTCTATTTTGCGAAGCTGTACTACGAAGCTAAAGAATATGATCTTGCTAAAAAGTAAGTACCAACTGTAGAACATACTTTAGTTTTCAAATATCAGTGCCTTAATGCTTCATGTGGTTTGAAATAGGAAGAACTACTAGTAAACACAATATTTTTATTTAGGTGTTTCCCACAATAAGATTCATTACTCATTTGAGCCTAGAATACCTCCTGCAGGCTGCTGTGTGTTTATATCTAGAATAAGAATTCACTGGGCTTAAAATACTTTTCTAAAAATTTGCCTTGAGTTAGAATAAAAGAGGACCATGTCAATGTCTTTTTTTTTTTCCCCCTGGTTAAATAGCTGGTATTTAATTGGTTGGAAAACAGCAATGAATACAAAATTAAACTCTGATTACAGAGCAGGAAAGGAGCTTGTGTAAAAGATCTTTAATTGACTCAGGTGGTGTTCTGAGACTCTCTTTGACCCATAGTGAAAGAAACTTTGTGATTCTGATTTCCTAATGTGGAGCAACTGAAATCAGGAAGTTGGGAAGCAGGTTAGTTAAGCATTGATGGGAAGAAAATGCTGATAAGAAAGGAAGATGGTAGTATCAGCATTGGGACTATTAACCCTTGTTCCTTATTAATATGAAACTTTATCCTCTTAGTTTTCATGTTGGTTTAATTTTCATGATAACACTGTTACTGAAACCTGGAAGATACTTACTTTTAAACTTGATTTAAGAAATGGAAATTATTTCTCTTTGGTAATATAGTTGATAATTTTCTTCTGTTCAGTTTTAGCTGAGTATAGTAGGGCACACACTCTACCATTGAGCCACAACCCCAGCCCCAATTTGTTCATTTTTTTAAAATACTTTTTTAGTTGTGATGGACACAATATCTTTATTTTTATTCATTTATTTTTTAATGAGTGCTAAGGATTGAACCCAGGGCCTCATGTGTGGGAAGCAAGCACTCAACCACTGAGCTATAACCCTAGCCCCCAATTTGTTCATTTTTTATGTGTAGGCGTCACTAGAAAAAACATTTGGCATATGTAGTATTTAATGGTAACATGAATATTTTGTCAACTCTATATGTTTGTTTTCAGTATTTATTTATGTGAATACTTCTGAGTTTTTGCATGTTCCACTTTGAGTAAATAATTGACTAACAATAAAATTGTTAATTTTCCATTTTGAGTAAATAATTGACTAACAATAAAATAGTTTAATTATTGTTTTTGTTTAGAATGTACTTATTCTTCAGTTGTCACTTAAGTACAGATGTTAAGTTTAAAAATCTAGAGATTATTTACTTTTGTATTTTTGTGTTACTATCTTAAAACAGATACATATCTACATATATTAATGTGCAAGAGAGGGATCCCAAAGCTCACAGATTTTTGGGTCTTCTCTATGAAGCTGAAGAAAACACAGACAAAGCTATTGAATGTTATAAGGTAATTATAGTATGAAAATATAGCCTTCGTGTAGCCAAACTTCATGATGCCTAGAGTAATTTATATTATGAATAATTTATAGATATTTTATGGATGTCATGAAAATAAGAATTGATACAATAGTACCTACCATCTTGGAAAAGCTTTAAAATTATTTTGGCTAAAAGTACACTAATTTAACATCTATAAATTTTATTTTGGCATGGTCAGAGATGATGTTTTGGTGATATGTTTTTTAAATTTGCTTGATAAAAGCATACTTTTTATTTGATTAATTTCCATAAATATCCAGGCCACTTTTAATTTTATTGACTTTGAAATAACATGTTGTCATCTAGGAATAAAAATTTAAATGAATGTGATGATAACTTTTTTAATGTTTTTATGACACATATATACATATAATTCATTATTTACTAATGTATTGTTTCTTTTCTGATATCAGCGTTCAGTGGAATTAAACCCAACACAAAAAGATCTTGTGTTGAAGATTGCAGAATTACTTTGTAAAAATGATGTTACTGATGGAAGAGCAAAATACTGGGTTGAAAGAGCAGCTAAACTTTTCCCAGGAAGTCCTGCAATTTATAAGTTAAAGGTATAAAATTAAGCAGTCAAAATATGTAAAAGGAGAAAACTAAGGCAAAAATATGTCTAATATTTAGAGTTTAAATTACTTTTTAATAGCAAACCTTTAAATTAGGAGGATGTATGTAAAAAAATTTTATTTAAAAAGAATCATTTTTTAAAACCTTAGCATCTACTCTCTTATTAGGCACTGTTATGCATTACAAGTGATAATCACATTTACCTTTCTGGAATATTAATATTTTAGAGATTTTTCAAGTTTTTTTGTTTTTTGGTATCCGGAGTTGAACTCAGGGCCACTCAACCATGAGCCACATCCCCAACCCTATTTTGTATTTTATTTATTTAGAGACAGGGTCTCACTGCGTTGCTTAGTACCTCACTAAGTTGCTGAGGCTGGCTTTGAACTAGCAATCTTCCTGTCTCAGCCCCCTGAGCTACTGGGATTACAGGCGTGCACCACTATGCCCCACGTAACACATTTATGATAGAATTTTTAAAACTTTATTTTGAAATTGATTTCACAGTGATTAATACGGTTATGTAAAAAATATGTAAATATGTATATATATATTTATATATTTGTATATTTTTAAACATATAATCAATTGCCAGGGTTTGGGTTTGTTTCTCATTTGTTTATGTAAAAAATATGTAAATATGTATATATATATTTATATATTTGTATATTTTTAAACATGTAATCAATTGCCAGGGTTTGGGTTTGTTTCTCATTTGTTTACTTTTGGCAATTATGGAGAGACTGAGTACAAGTTTGTGAAAACGATCCAGAGATTGATGGAGGAGATGAATTAATGGAGGGCTTGGTTTTTGCTAAGTAGAGGGAATAGGGAGGAGATTAGGTTAGGTAAAATGGAATTTACATATGATTGTTTCATGTTTTCTCAGTGAAGGATAAATTGAGGTCCTTAGTTGAAAATGAGAGCTGAAAGAAGATGTAGGAAAGTTGAGATTCAAAGTGATCTATTTAGGGAATGGAGAAAATGAGTCTTTAGAGGTAAAATAGTATTTTGTTCTATGTCCTACCCATTTGAGGTTTAAGATTGAAATCAGATTACCCGAATTCCATATGCCATACACCCAGTTGTCAACTTGTAGTCTGTAGGTACAGAGTGAACAGTTGGTAGGATTTCTCTAAGGAAAGATAGAGGGACTTAGTTAAAGGGGTTTATAAGAAGGTAATAATAATGAATACTAAGGGTCATTGCATTTTAGCTTATTATAGACAAGTAAACTGTGTGTGTATGGATAATTTAAACTTGATGATATCAGTGTACTGAAGGGAGTTTCTCACATGACTAAGGAATATATATATGTGACAGTGAGAATGCATGGGCCCCCAGGGAGGTGGAAGAATAAGAAAGGGAATGGCCTAAATAGTATGAACAGAATACAGGTTTAGAGGACCTGTATCAATGGCAAATGAATGATTAAAGTTGAAATGAAGAACACTGTCATTGGATGTGAGGTGAGTAAAGAACTGAGGAGCTAACTATTGTGTATCTTGTATATCTTTCAATTGCTAATGTCAATTACAGTTGTTAGGGATGAAGACTAGTTTATTTTGGTTGCCCCAAATGAATTATTACAAAAATTGTGGGATGGGGTATGATTTGAAGGTGGCAATGGAGAGTGAGTAGGCTAGGCGAGAAAGCTGTTAATGGCAGAGAGATGTTAGGGGATGTTTTGACATGGTATTCTGAATAATTAAGACCTTGAGGTGAAGCAGGGCTTTGAGAAGATGATAAAGATAGAGAATAAGTGCTTGACTCAGACTAGGAGGTACAGAGTAGTTTGAAGACAGGGTGGGGATCCACTGAGGAGGCCTAGGCTCCTGCTGGTGGCTGAGTTGTACAGCAGTATGAGGCAGTTTAGTCTTAGTATTCTCATTTTAGCACAGGCAAACACAGTTACTGTGGCAATTCTGAATGTTTCTGTCTATATAGTTCTCAAGTTTTAGCTTCTGGGAGCAATTCTTTTTTTTTTTTTTTTTTTTTTTAAAGAGAGAGTGAGAGGAGAGAGAGAGAGAGAGAGAGAGAATTTTTTGATATTTATTTTTTTTTTAGTTATCGGCGGACACAACATCTTTGTTTGTACGTGGTGCTGAGAATCGAACCTGGGCCGCACGCATGCCAGGCGAGCGCGCTACCACTTGAGTCACATCCCCAGCCCCTGGGAGCAATTCTTTGAAGGGACTCATAAGGTGTATAGGATGGTAGTTTTGATGGCACCTGGAAACCAGTAACAATAGAATGTTGTGCATGTCTTATGACTTGTTAAAAATCACACAGCTGTTACTTGGAATTAATTTTTTTCTCCCCCCAAATAGGAACAGCTTTTAGATTGTAAAGGTGAAGATGGATGGAATAAGCTTTTTGACTTGATTCAGTCAGAACTTTATACAAGACCTGATGATGTCCATGTGAATATACGACTAGTGGAGCTGTATCGATCAAATAAAAGATTGAAGGATGCTGTGGCCCACTGTCATGAGGCAGAGAGGAACATAGCTTTGCGTTCAAGTTTAGACTGGAATTTGTGTGTGGTGCAGACCCTTACGGTATGTGAAAACATAGGTCTCTACATTTTTTTTTTTTTTTACTTTTTGTGGTACTAGGGATTAAACTCAGGAGGGTTCTTCTGAACTACATCCCCGGGCATCCCTTCTTCACTTCCTTTTTAAAAAAGCTTTGGACCGGGTCTTGCCAAGTTGCCTCCACTTTCCAGTCCCACGGCCTCAGCTGCCTGAATAGCTAAGATTACAGGCATGTGCCCCTGTGCCTGGCTCTACACTTCTATGTAGACAGCATATATTTCTTTGTACTTTAAACATCGCCTTTTAGCACTTAAATTTCTTTAATTTGTGTAGGTCAACTATAAAATTGAATGTATACTTGATCATTTCAATTTATAATGGAATAAATATGAAAAATACATTGTTTGCATTTTGATATATAAGACAGGTTTACAAAGCAATATATTTTCAGAAATGTGATAGGAATATGCCAAGGAATTTGTGAGAATAAATTATGGTCAATTTCTTAAAATTTGATAAAGATTTGTGAATTACACTATATTGTTCTTCCTACAAAATAGGAATATCTGGAGTCTTTACAGTGTTTGGAATCTGATAAAAATGACTGGCGAGCGACCAATAAAGACTTACTTCTGGCTTATGCTAACCTTATGCTACTTACGCTTTCCACCAGAGATGTTCAAGAAAGTAGAGAATTACTGGAAAGGTACATTGACTTTGAAACTATTTCAGCATAAATAGATTTTATTTTTGTAGTAATTGTTCCATTAGTCTAAACTTATTTATAGCATCGTAATTTCTATAATGTACGCAGGAATTAGAGTTAATACATTGTAACACTTGGAGGGAAAATTATCTTGATATCATTTATGGGGATAATTAGTTGTGTATAACTTTTATTTATTTTTGCCAAACTGGGGCCTCATGCATGCTAGGCAAATGCTGTACACTGAACTACATCCTGAGCACTTTTTAATTTTGAATCAAGTTTTTGCTAAGTTGCTCATGTTGACCTCAAAATTGAATCTTCCCTTTAGCTTCCCAAATAACTGGGCTGACTTTGATTTTTAGAGAATTCTTATAGTTCAGTTTTGATTAAAAGTAGCCTTATTCAGTTTTGGCATAAAGAGTCAAGCCTTAAAATGAATGTTCTAACTGATATACTACATTTTATTTTGTATAAATGGGACTTTATTATTATTATTTTTTTTATGTTAGGGATTGAACCCTGGGACCCTTAATCACTGAGCCACATACCTGGCCCTTTTTAAAAAAATTTTTTTAGACATTGATTGACTTTTATTTTATTCATATATTTGTGGTGCTGAGAATCGAATCAAGTGCCTCACACATGCTAGGCAAGTGCTCTACCACTGAGCCACAACCCCAACCCCCCTTTTTAAGACAGTGAGACCCTGTCTAAGTTACTGAAAGTAACTTTGTCTAAGACCCTGTCCTAAGTTACTGAAAGTAGCTTTGAACTCGGATCATCCTATCTTAGCCTCTCAAGCCGCTGGGATTACAGGCTTGCACCTGGCCACGAGTTCCTTTTATTTATTTTATTTATTTTTTATTTTTAGGTGGACACAATATCCTTATTTTATTTTTATGTGGTGCTGAGGATCAAACCCAGTGCCTCATACATGCAAGGAGAGTGTGCTACTACATGAACCACATACCCAGCCCCGCTAGTTCCTTTTAACATCCTCAGGGACTCCCAAACATCTTTAGTTTATTTCTATCAGTGTTTATCATTAGAAATTAAAGCTGAGAACAAACAAAATAGTGAGAAGAGTGCTATTGTTTTGCATTTTTGTAACCTCTGAAAATGTATGGCTTTTTATGGTACACAGGTAGATTCTCATAAACTTTGTCATTCAATCTGTTAAGCTTTGGAAAACTCAGCTATATATAACATGAGAAAATGAGAGTGAAAAAGACAAGAAATTCTTAGTATAATTTAAAAAGTATGTTTAACCACGTGGCTTCTATGAAGGGATCTTTGAGAACCTGTAGAAATTCCTAGACTTTACTTGTTAGAAGAAATCCCTATTGCCTGATTTCCTTATTATAAATTACTTTAAAATTATGCTCTACCTTTAAGTGTGTGCTATTGCTTTTCTTACAAATTGAAGATTCTGAGGAGCATTTAGGCTTTAGAAACATTAATCAGGATATAGATTACAAATTATAAGAAATATAATTTATTTAAGTCTAGTTATCTAATACAGTAATGGCATTGTTATTCAAATGTCTGTCAGTTACTATAATTTGAGACACACTTTTTTGTTGTTGTTGTTTTGTGTTGCTGGGAATTGAACCCACGGCCTTGTACGTTCGAGGCAGGCACTCTACCAACTGAGCTATATCCTGTGTACCATAATTTGAAAATAGCATGTCTAATTTGAGAAATTTCAACTTTGAATTAAATAATGAAACCATATAGATCAAGAATAAACATTTTTATTAGAAAATAAATTTCCCAACTTTATCCTGGTTTATTATGAAATACCTGTTATCACTAATCTTATTTGATTTGTATTTTTCAATAATTGTAGGTCAGAAAATAACTGTTTTGGAATAGATGTCATTCTAGAGGTTGAACTTTTAAAGTATAGGAAATATGCAGGATAAAAATAAGCATTAGATGCTTCATAACTTATAAAATAGAGAATAAGGATTATTAGGAGTCTGGGGAAGATGAGGCTTGACAAACTTTTATTAAATTTATTTTGAATTAAAAATGAAAATGATTATTCATAATTCAGTAGGTATAGACTACTGTTTAAATTTTAATATTGCAGGTTTGATAGTGCTCTTCAGTCTGTGAAATCCTCTGTAGGTGGAAATGATGAACTGTCAGTCACTTTCTTAGAAATGAAAGGACATTTCTACATGCATGCTGGTTCTCTGCTTTTGAAGATGGGTCAGCATAGTGATGTACAATGGCGAGCTCTCTCTGAGCTGGCTGCATTGTGCTATCTCATAGCATTTCAGGTAAGTTTTTTCCAGTTTTCTGAGTCTGGCAAAAAATAATTGACATTTCCATATGGAGTTGTGCCCTAATGAAAATATTTGAACATATTTGTAAAATCAAAGTTAAAACGGAAATTCATTTGATAGATTGAAAATAACAAGGTACACATATTACTGGTGAGCTTGGTGAATCAGGTGATGTTGACAGTCTACTTTTCTGTGGTTTACTCAAAGACCAGTTTGAAGAGTTTGATCCTTTTACTCTGCCATTTCTGAGAACATATAATAAAGGCACAATTTCAGATAGGGTGAATTTTTATTTCAAAAGATACAAATAACAAAGAACCAACAAGTTAGCAAATTTGGGGGTATGATTAAGGTATGATAAAAGGTTGTGATTATCATCTTAACATGTTAATTGAAAAATGTAGACATAAAATATAACTTATATAACAAATATATATGGTATATAATACTGTATTTATTTATCTTTGGAAACATGAAACTTTTTGTTATACCTAGAACAAGAAAGGAAAGAAATATGCCTTATATTTTTAGATGATGGGATGCTGGCTAAAATCCCTTTCCCAACATTCTTTTCTCATTTTAATGTTTTCTTTAATGAGCTCTTTTACTCTGAAATGAAAAGGAATAATTAGTCTTTCCAAAAAAGCATTAAATCTGGTTTATAAAAATGATGGTTAGGGGCCTGGGGTTATAGCTCAGAGGTAGAGCGCTTGCCTACCATATGTGAGGCACTGGGTTCCATCCTCAGCACCACGTGAAAATAAATAAATAAAATAAAGGTCTATAGACAACTGAAAAATGTTTTTAAAAAATGATGGTTAGCCTGAGAGGATGATTATTATTTTTTGGTTAGGGGAGAAAAAAAGATTAGTTTCTGGAGAAGGTTCCTCTAGTTCATGTTATAATTAATATATAGATCTTTTTATAAAATGAAGTTGATACTTACAGGGTTATGTACTACTTAGTAGAAGCTTTTAGATTCATGAGGAATGTATTAAGTACTGAAAATGAGTATGAAAATGTTGAAGTTTGCTAATATATATAAATATTCAAAGTTCATTTATTTCTATTTTTGGTACTGGGGATTCAACCCAGGTGCACTTAACCATTGAGCCACATCCCCAGTCCAGCCTTGTTTATATTATTTTGAGATAGGGTCTCACTAAGTTGCTTAGGGCCTTGCTAAGTTGCTGAGACAGTCTTTGAACTTTCAGTCTTTCTGCCTTGCCTCCTAAAACTCTGGGATTACAGGCTGCACCACTGTGCCTGACTTGAATGTGCTTTTATTAGAAATTTTCTAGAAGCTCTCTTTGTATGTATCTCTTACTGATTATAAATTCCTTGTTCTCAGTTTTTTAAAAAAAATATTTATTTTTTAGTGTTGGGTGGACACAGTATCTTTTTTTATTTTTATGTGGTGCTGAGACAACGAACCCAATGCCTCACACATGCCAGGCGAGCGTGCTACCACTTGAGCCACATCCCCAAACCCCTTGTTCTCAGTTTTTTGCCATGTTTCTCAGTGAATTCTACCTATTAATTGTTTGTTGATTATCAAAAAAAAGTATAGTATAATAGAAAGGAACATCTAACTATTTGGAATACAAGTACCATTGAAATAAGATTTTTAATTCACCAGGTCCCGAGACCAAAGATTAAATTAATAAAAGGAGAAACTGGACAGAATTTACTGGAAATGATGGCCCATGATCGTCTCAGCCAATCAGGTAATAATAATAATGTGTGTTTTTTTGTTTTGTTTTGGTCCTGGGGATTGAACTCGGGCACTCAACCACTGAGCCATATCCACAGCCCTATTTTGTATTTTATTTAGAGACAGAGTCTCACTAAGCTGCTTAGTGCCTTGCTGTTGTTGAGACTGGCTTTGAACTCGAGATCCTGCTGCCTCAGCCTCCTAAGCCGCTGGGCTTATAGGCGTGCACCACCATGCCTGGCTAATAGTAATGCTTTAACTGATTTAACTTTAAAAAGAAATTAGGATACATCATATGTTATTTGTGTTCAGGAGACAATTTGTCATAATTTTACTTGTTTCTTTTTGCCATATAAGGATAATAAGTGTAAGGATTAAGTGTGATTATTCATTTGCTAGACATTTAATGCCAGCTGCTTATAAAATATTGCTTTAGGGGATGCAAACATGAAGATTCGGATCTGTATCTTTTTTTGGAGGGGGGTACTGGGGATTGAACTCAGGGGACTTGACCACTGAGCCACATCCCCAGCCCTATTTTGTATTTTATTTTGAGACAGGGTCTCACTGAGTTGCTTAGCACCTCGCTGTTACTGAGGCTGACTTTGAACTTGGGATCCTCCTGCCTCAGCCTCCTGAGTTGTGGGATTACAGGTCTGTGCCACTGTGCCTGGCTGGATCTGTATCTTAAAGGGCTGAGAACATAGTGAGGAAGCTAAAATAAAAAGAAATATACTCATATTTTCTTAGGCTCTGAGAATTTGTAGATTTATTCCCATTTTGGCTGTTTGAGTAGATACAAATGTCTCTACATACATAGTTTTTTTTTGTTTTTTGTTTTTTTTGCCAAGCCAAGGCACAAACTTCAAGGTATATTAGGGGAGTAATGAAGAAACATCAGTTTTACCAGAGGGAGCATTTTTTAATATATTAAATTTTTTGAATTTTTAGTTGTAGATGAATATAAATATCTTTATTTATTTTTATGTGGTGCTGAGGATTGAACCCCAGTGCCTCACACATGTGAGGCAAGTGCTCTGCTACTGAGCTACAACTTCAGCCTCCCATAGGGAACAGTTATTTCAATGGTACTTGTATTCCAAATAGTTAGATGTTCCTTTCTATTATACTATACTTTTTTTGATAATGGTTGGAAGTTGCTCTCATTTACCCCAACTCCACAGCCATAAACAGTCTGTTTCTGTCTCTTTCCATTTGCCCATGGAAAAAATCAAGGGAACTTTGTAAAGAGCAAGAAGTAATATTAAATCAAAGTCATCATGAGCTTTGGTCTGTACCGAAGCTTTCAGTAAAAACTTGTATTTCTCTATCCCACAACCGAGTTTTTTGGTGGGCTTTTTGTTGGGCATTAGATTCTGTCCTTGAAGTGACTTTTCACTTTTTTGTCCTTTGTTTTTCTTCTACCTTTGCAAGGTTAGAATCAATTGTATTTTTTGTTTATGAGCATTCAAGTATATTGAGACAGCAACCTTACCAGCAGAATTAACACCAAGGAGGGTGGTGGTTGTCTGTTTTGCTTTGGTTTGGTTTTGGACAACTTAATTGAGATGTAATTCATATACTGTACAATTCACCTGTTCAAAGTATAATTTCAGTGCTTTTAAGTATGGTCTAAGAGATGTACAACTTTCATCATAGTTAATTTTAGAACATTTTCATCATCCCATAAAGAAACCCTATACCTGTTGGAAGTTGCTCTCATTTACCCCAACCCCACAGCCATAAACAGTCATTAATCTGTTTCTGTCTCTTTTCATTTGTCCATTTTGATATTTCATATACATGGAATTGTGTGATATGTGTTGTTTTTTTTTTTGGTGACTGGCTTATTTGGCTATGCATATTTTCGCAGTTAATCCATGTTGCAGCATGTATCCAAGGAGTGTTTTTAAATAGATTCTCTACTCAGAGAACTTTTGAAATAAAAACATTTCTGGTACTGGGTCCTGGAAAGAAATATTTTAAGAGGAGGATTCTGGTTAGCAGGTATAGAAATCAGCATATCAAATCAGAGGATTAGAGCTTGGCCTTACTTCTTGTCCTGTAGCCACTTAATTCCTATACTTTTTATCTAAAGTGCAAATACTTTGGGTATTTTCTGCACACATTTCTTTATTTTTTTTCCTTTTATTCTTTATGTAGACACTATTTATTAAACTTTAACTCTATTCATTTTCTACATAAGCACCCTTTTTATTGTCCTGCTATTGTTTTGGGTTGGAAGGTGAGATCTGAGATAACTGTTTTATTTCCTCCTTGGGTATATGAATGAAACATTGAGATCTTTGAGTAAATATAGCATGCTATTCATCATAAAATGGTGAAAATAACTTAATTTGTTTTTCAGGGCACATGTTGCTGAACTTAAGTCGTGGCAAGCAAGATTTTTTAAAGGAGGTTGTGGAATCTTTTGCCAATAAAAGTGGACAGTCTGCCCTGTATGATGCTCTGTTTTCTAGTCAATCACCTAAGGAGAGATCTTTCCTTGGTAGTGATGATATTGGAAACATTGATGTACAAACTCCAGAGCCTGGTGATTTGGCTAGATATGATGTTGGTGAGTTTTATCTTTCATAGACAATCTTCTGCATCTTATTCTTTATATATTAGGAGGAAAGTAAATTACCCATAATATCCTTACCCAGAAATAATGACTTTAGTTTTTTTTTTGTTTTTGTTGTTGGGGGTTGGAGGGTGTGGATATGGGTGGCATGGGTAAATAGTTTACATATGCTACTTGTGTTGCTTATTTCATGAATTTTTTCCCATAGTATCTAATATTAAAACTTTTAATATTTTTAATGGCAGCATAATCTTTTATGAGCTTTATTTTGCTTAGTACTTTGTATTGTTGGGCATCTGAGTTACCTCCAGTTTATTTTTACTTTTAAAAATAATGCTGTTATGATTACTTTAAAGTGTCTGCATTTTAAATTATTTCCATAGAAATTTCTAAAAACAAAATTCCTGAGACAAAAAGATGACCATCTTTAAGTCTCATAAATTGCCAAAACGCTGTATCTCCGTTCTTTTAGAAGCCCATCAAGTTTTCAGTATTGAATTTCTTTTTTTAAAAATATTTTTTTAGTTGTAGTTGGACACAATACTTTAATTTTATGTATTTATTCTATGTGGTGCTGAGGATCAAACCCAGTGCCTCACAGGGGCTAGGCAAGCGTTTTGCCCCTGAGCCAAAACCCAGCCCCAGTAGTGAATTTCTTGTAGAAGAAAAGATCTCTTTACTACACTACTGGATGAATATAGTAGTACTCATTGTAATAATTCTTTATAGGGGGGAATATGTTGTTTTAAGATTATTGATTAGATTGGCATTCTTTGGCCTCTGTCAGTAGACTTTGCTTTATTGTTTTATGGCAGGTCTGATTTTCTTAGCCTGGGAACTTCCTCATTCACAACTGGTTTATTAAAATTTTTAGTTATAAAGTATGAATGCATTTGATGAAGAACATGAGATTTTGCTGAGGACCAATTTCCCCACATCTCTGATACAGAAAAGCAGTTTGTATTTAAGATACATTATATATGAGTTGTTAAATTAGTTGTAAAACTAATGGCCTAAATAGAATTTCCAAAACTCAAGCCATTTCTTTTTTCCTTTTTTTCAGGTGCTATTCGAGCACACAATGGTAGTCTTCAGCACCTTACTTGGCTTGGCTTGCAATGGAATTCACTGCCTGCTTTACCTGCAATTCGAAAATGGCTGAAACAGCTTTTTCATCATTTGCCTCAAGAAACCTCACGACTTGAAACAAATGCACCTGAATCAATATGTATTTTAGATCTTGAAGTAAGCAAAGAATTTAACAAATTAAATATTTTAAGTTTTGTTTAATTTTTTCCTAATGGAAATTAATTTGTTTAAAAAAAAACAGGTATTTTTACTTGGAGTAATATATACCAGCCACCTACAATTAAAGGAGAAGTATAATTCTCACTGCAGCTCCTATCAGCCATTGTGCTTGCCACTTCCTGTGTGTAAACAACTTTGTACAGAAAGACAAAAATCTTGGTGGGATGCAGTCTGTAACCTAATTCACAGAAAGGCAATGTAAGTAATAAAACAAAGTTTTGTTTTGTTTTTTTTTAAACTTCTTTCATTTCATTTCATGAATATTTAACTTGTAATATGACAGTTAACTTACATGTTAAGCTTTCAGCTATGTGTTTTAAAGCAATTTTATTCAATAAAACTTTTTTTTTAGACCTGGAACTTCAGCAAAATTACGACTTCTGGTTCAGCATGAAATTAACACTTTAAGAGCCCAGGAAAAACATGGCCTTCAACCTGCTCTGCTTGTGTACTGGGCAAAATGCCTTCAGAAAACAGTGAGTTACATTAAAGTATAAACTTTTTTTTTAAAGAACATTGTCTTGGGGCTGGGGTCATGGCTCAGCAGTAGTGCGCTCGCCTCGTACACACAAGGCCCTGGGTTTGATCTTCAGCACCACATAAAAATAAATAAGTAAATAAAATAAGTTAAAAAGTCTCCCAAGAGTAAAAAAAAAAAAGAACATTGTCTTAGTTTTGAAAAACCAAGAAAACTAGCTTGTTAATATTAGTGCCGGTTCAAGTGTTTTAAAATTTTGCTATAAATGAGTTAGTGTAATTAAATAAACATAAGCACTTAGAATAACCCATAGTATTGTTATATTAGTTTTTGTTGTTATTACTTAAAAATTAAGTCATGATTTTTGTGTGTGGGGGGTGGCGGTGGTTGGCAGTGCTGGGAATTGAACCCAGAGCCTTGTGCATGTGAAGCAAGCACTCTACCAATTGAGCTATATCCTTAGCCCATATATATTTTTTTGTACCAGGGCTTGAATCCAGAGATGCTTTACCATTGAGCCACATCCTTCGCCTTTTTCTATATTTTATTTAGAGATAGGGTCTCGCTGAGTTGCTTAGGACCTCTTTAAATTGATAAGGCTGTTTGAACTCAAAATCCTCCTGCCTCTGCCTCCGGAGCTGCTGGGATTACAGGTGTGTGCCGTGCTTGGCAAGTTATTATAGTTATTATCCAGCTTGTAAATCGATAGCTCTTAAATTGGGTAGCTTAAGTCTTTGTAGGTAAGGGCATTATAGATCTTTTTAATTATTTGAGGTCTTTTCTCTGTCAAGAGTGGATGTAGATGGTAGTTCTTTGACCAAACTCTTGACACTTTTAGTTTGATTTTGGCTACCTAAAAATGATAATTCTTAAAAATAGAGTAGGCTGTCTCATTTGGTAGTATCACTAAAAAGTATTTAAAAGTCTATAGGGTATGGTGACACTTGCCTGTAACCCCAGCAGGGGTTTGAAGGCTGAGGCAGGAGGATTACAAATACAAAGCCAGTATCAGCAGTTTATCGAGGCCCTAGTAAGCAACTCAGTGAGATCCTGTCCCAAAATAAAAAACTAAAATGCTGGGGATGTGACTCAGTGATTTGATTAAGTGTCCCCAGGTTCAGTTAGTACCAAAAAAAAAGGCTTAATCATAATATTGGACTATTCTCTGGTATTACAGTGATGATGAATTATTTTCGTATTTGGGAAGTTACTCAAATGAATGAGTAAAAATTTTTACTTAAAAATTTTCACTAGTTCTTAGGATTTGTAAATGAATATTTAGATTTGATCATATGTATTTGTTAAGGTTGTATGCTTCTGTCTTCCTGTTTTAGGGCAGCAGTCTTAATTCTTTTTATGATCAACGGGAATACATAAGCAGAAGTGTTCATTATTGGAAGAAAGTTATACCATTGTTGAAGACAATCAAAAAGAAAAGCAGTATTCCTGAACCTACTGATCCTTTGTTTAAACATTTTCATAGTGCAGACATTCAGGTAACTGAGAATCTCCTGGCAAATTAACTGTTTGCAGTTGATAAAGAAATAAGAGATTTTAACTGCTTAAATACATTACCTTGCTGTTAAGTGATATGTTTGTTTTCATAGTCCACTAGCTGATATAAATATCACATGAAAGATTAATGAGATCATTTAGGTTTGATATGCTGAATAGAAGCAGTTTGACTAAAAACTACTAAATGATTTAGGCATCTGAAGTTGGTGAATATGAAGAAGATGCACATATAACTTTTGCTATTTTGGATGTGGTTAATGGAAATATAGAAGACGCTCTGACTGCCTTTGAATCTATAAAAAGTGTTGTTTCTTACTGGAATCTTGCCCTGGTAAGTAAATGTACTTGAATTAAGAGGTTTTTTTTTTTTTTTTTAAGTCTGATTGTTTCATAAAACCACTGTTTATATAGATTTTTCACAGGAAAGCAGAAGACATTGAAAATGATTCTCTTTCTCCTGAAGAACAAGAAGAATGCAAAAATTATCTGCGAAAGACCAGGGACTACCTAATAAAGATTTTAGATGACAGTGATTCAAATCTTTCAGTAGTCCAGAAAGTAAGTTGGTGCTTGTTATCTGTAATTTAATAATATTGATAAGTGGATAATGGATTTTTTGCCTTAGTTTTATATTTTGGTAATTCCCAAATCATCTTGGTCATTGGTGTACAGAAGTAGTGTGTGAGTATAGATGCTTAATTCACTTGTCTTTTTCTTAGGTTGGGTATTTTTTTTTTTTTTAACTTGGTAATGTATATATATATACTCATAGGAAAGTAGTTGGGAAAATTGAAAAAAATTTTTTTAAACTTTATGTATTTATTTATTTAGCTGTTGTAGTCGGACACAATATCTTTATTTTACTTATTTTTTTATGTGGTGCTGAGGATTGAACCCAGCGCCTCACATGTGCTGGGCAAGTGCTCTACCACTGAGCCACAACCCCAGCCCCTTGAAAAAATTTTTAAGGTAGACATTTATTAATTTTGTTTTTTTTTTAGCAGTATAATCAAAACAAATATTGTAATCTCAGGACTAGTTCCTAATAAATTTTGCTTAAATGAGAAATTTTAGAATATTTATTTTTATCTCTGTCATCTGCTATGAACTATTCTTGTTTTCTCGTTGTCAGCAGTTGGAGACTGTGGTGATAGAATTCAGCTATGTTCAGATTTTCTTCCAAGTATTTTGTTACATACTTTGTGTTACTGTTTAGATTAGTGCTTATGTTATCTGGTGCGTTCCAGCATACGTATTTCTCTTTCTGTTCTAATCATTTAAGGAAAATCAGGAACTTATTTATTTGTTCATATGGAAAATCTTGTGAGGTTTATAGTTCTCTACTGTTATTATGACTTTTCCATAGAAAGAGTATGGACTTGAAAATCAGAAGACTTAAGATAATATGACACTTTCACATTTATCATTATTTAAAGTATAAAGTGCTTGTTAAAAATTGATGAAAATTTAAACATTATTAAGGTAGAGTCTTTATATTTGTTTTAGAGATATTAATTTGGTAGTTTTGCTAACTAAACCCTTGACTAATAATGCCTTTGTTTTTAGTTGCCTGTGCCACTGGAGTCTGTAAAAGAGATGCTTAACTCAGTAATGCAGGAACTTGAAGATTATAGTGATGGAGGTCCTCTTTATAAAAATGGTTGTTTGCGAAATGCAGATTCAGAAATTAAACATTCTACACCATCTCCCACAAAATATTCTCTATCACCAAGTAAAAGTTACAAGGTAAGTAGGAAGGAAATGAGTCACTGTATTGAGGAATATGCTGCTTCTTTTCTAAATGTTGCAAATACTGTTTTGTTGTTTGTTTTTTAGTATTCTCCCAAAACACCTCCTCGATGGGCAGAAGATCAAAACTCTCTATTGAAAATGATCTGCCAACAAGTAGAGGCCATTAAGGTAAATCACTTAATTTCTTTAACTACTTATTCCTATATTCCTTTCCTGACTACTTCCTCACTTTCTAAGGTTGCTCAGAATATTCCCCTTACCATACTATTATGAAATCATACTATGTTTTACACACCTTTGTCTTGACCCTTACCATATTTTTTGAAATTACTTTTGTCTCTGACCCTTCCATGAAACCTATGTTCTTAAAAAATAGAGTCTGTCCTCTGATCCTTGACAAAGGTGCCAAAAACCTACATTGGAGAAAAGATAGCCTTTTTAATAAGTGGTGCTGGGAAAACTGGTTTTCCATATGTAGAAGAATGAAGCAAGACCCTTATCTCTCACTCTACGGAAAAATTAACTCAAATGGATCAAAGACCTCAGAATTATATCAGAAAGTATACAACTCCTGGAAGAAAACATAGGGTCAGCACTTTAGCTTTTAGGCACAGGCAGTGACTTTCTCAGTAGGATCCCTAAGTCTTAGGAAATAATACCTAAAATTAATAAATGGGACATATCAAAAAGCTTCTGCACAGCAAAGGGAACAGTTAGGGATACGAAAAGAGAATCTACAGAATGTGTGAAAATCTTTGCTAGTTACTCTTCTGACAGAGAATTAATATCTATAATATATAAAGGTCTCAAGAAACTTTACACACACACAAATCGTATTAATAAATGAGTAAATGAATTGAACAAAAAGAAATACAGATGGCCAACAAATACCTGAAAAAATGTTCAGTATCATTAGTGATTAGGGAAATTTGAATCAAAACTACACTGTAGGGCCAGGGTTGTGGCTCAGTGGTAGAGCGCTTGCCTAACTTGTGTGAGGCACTGGGTTTAATCCTTGGCACCACATAAAAATAAACAAATAAAATAAAGGCATTGTGTCCATCTACAAAAAAAAATGTTAAAAAAAAAAAAAACTTGATTTTTATCTCATGCCAGTCAGAATGACTGGCATTAAGAGAGAATGTAGAGGAAAAGGAATACTTTACACTGTTGGTGGGACTGTAAATTAATACTACTACTGTGGAAATCAGTGTGAAGGCATGGAACCACCATATGCCTGAGATATACCACTTCTCATTATTTACCCTGAAGAAATTAAAGTCATTTTACTGCAATGATACATGCATACCCATGTTTATAGCATCACAATTCACAGGAGCCAAACTATGGAACCAGACCAGACTAGGTGTCCATCAATAGATGAATGGATAAAGAAAATGTGATATACACACACACACACACACACACACAGTGGAGTTTTATTCAGACATAAACAAAAATGAAACTGCCATTTTCAGGAAAATGGATGGAACTTGAGGCCATCATGTTATGCTTAATAAGTAAAATTCACAAGGTCGAGGATCATAGGTTCTCTCATATCTGGAAGCTAAAGAGGGAAAACGGAAAACAGAGTTGAGGATGGATCTCCTAAAAATCAAAGGGAGATTAGTAGAGGAAAGGGACCCAAGGGGTGGAAGGTGGGGGAATGCTGAGGAGTGATATATTATGTTGTTATATTGTGTGCATGTATGAATATATAACAAATCCCATTAATATGTCCAACTGTAATGTACAAATGAAAAATATGGAAGGAAAAAAATAGACACTATTATTGGATATGGTGATGCATACCTGTGCTACCCAGGAAATTAAGTTAGTAAAACTAGAAGTTCAAAGCAGGCCTGGAGAACTTTGTGAGAACCTATCTCAAAATAAAAAGGACTCTGGGATATAGCTATCCCCAATGCTGCCATAAGTAGAGACTGTTTTATTCAAAACATACCATGATTCCTGGCATGAAGGTTCCTAAATGATCAAATCAAACTACTGAAATATACTGATTATACATTGTTCTATGAATTAATTTCTCAAATTGGCTGTGAATGAGGTTTGGGTCAAATTTATAGTTAGGAATTGAAAAGTGGTCTTTAAGCTTCTGAAAGTTTTATTTATTTATTTATTTTTAAATATTTTTTAAGTTATACATGGACACAATGTCTTTATTTTGTTTATTTATTTTTATGTGGTGCAGAGAATCGAACCCACAACTTCACATGTATGGGGCAAGTGCTCTGTCACTGAGCCATAACCCCAACCCTGCTTTTGAAAGTTTTTGTCTTTAAAAAAAAATTTTTTTTTGTACTTGTAGATAGACTTTTATTTATTTTTGTATGTGATGCTAAGATCAAACCCAGTGCCTCACACAAGCTAGGTAAGCGCTCTGCCACTGAGCCACAGCTCCAGCCCACAAGTTTTTATCTTTTTAAGAACTTTCATATGAATTTGACTTTGTTATGTAAGGAATTCAATTTTATATCATAGCACTCAAAGAGGCTTTAGTTCTTTGGAATTGCGGTCACTAGTAGATTTTTTTTACACTCTCATTGGACAAGAAGCTAGTAGACTCTGCCACTACTTAATAATGATCTTGGGGGGCCTGAGGTTGTGGTTCAGTAGTAGCATGCTCACCTAGCATGCATGAGGCACTGGGTTCGATCCTCAGCACCACATGAAAATAAAGACAATAAAGTCCATCAACAACTAAAAAAAAAATGATCTTGGGCCAGTCCCTTATTTTAGTCTGTTCGGCTTCTCATTTGAAAAGTGAAATCAGGTTAAAATCGGGTCCAATCACATTTTCCATTTCATTGAATTTTTAGAACTATGATTATAGCTTGGATTGCAAATTCAAAACTATGGACCAGAGACCATTAGTGACTAAGTTTTCCAGTCAATTCTACCAGTTTCTGACTCTATTTATTGATAGGACTTTATTTTATTCATTTATTTATATATGGTGCTAAGAATCTAACCCAGTGCCTTACACATGCTCGGCAAGCACTCTGTCACTGAGCCATAACCCCAGCCCAGTTTCTTACTCAAATAGGTACGTAGATGGATAAATGAGGAAACTGTTATTTAGCTTGAAGTATTTAGATTTAAATATGTTTGTCCTGTCATTGGTTCCTGCATGATATTGTTAAATGATTAAAATTACTTAGTTTTTTTCCTTCCAATAGAAAGAAATGCAGGAGTTGAAACTAAATAGCAGTTTAAATAGAGTTGAAACTAAATGTGGCTTTCTGGGAAATTTTTGTTTCTGACGCTTCTTTTAGAAGACATACTACAAATCTAGACAAAGAAATCTAGACAGATTTGTTTAGCTAGATTTGTTTCTTACCTTGCTTATTGTAACTGATCTGATTCCTGGGCTAAGACAAGTTTGAAACTTAAAAATTCAACCTGTTTGATACCCCAATATAGTTTATTTATTTATTTATTTAAAGAAACAATTTCTTGATAAATGCCAATTTTATAAAGGGACATTTTGTAGATTCTGGGGTTAGGTAAGTTGTCATCATTTAGTTGTTTATAAAGTAACAAATTGGATAGTTTGCCCACATAGCTATATTAGAAAACAATATAACTGCTATTGTCTAGGCAGTAGAGTGGTATTAAAAAACACTTTTTGGATTTAGATCTGGATCAAACTCTAGCTTTGTCATTTCTTGCATCTCTTTCTCACTTTAAGGTATAAGTTATACTTTTCCATCTAAAAGTGTGTTAGCATTAATTCAGAAGTACAGAGCCTGGAACATATATAACTAAGTTCTGGGCAAGTACAGTTCTTTTTTGCTGATGGAGCATTTGAGCTTCACCTTGAGAATTACTGTTAGTTTGTTATATCATATGACAATATGTATCAAGAATTGAGTTTTGGTGTTGAGTAGTCCATATAGATCAGAGAATACAGCAGCATGGAAAGGAGACTGTGGCCAGGATGCTTAGGTTGAAACTACTTGAGGACCATGAATGTCAGAGAAAGAAGTTAATTATAGGCCTTGTTTATTTTGAGTCAGGAAGTGTCTTGGCTGGGGCTCAACTTTACAAAGATTAATGTAGGCAAGTGTGGAAGGAAAGTGGATATGAGATAATTTAGGTAATTATTCAGTTCTTTAGGTTAGAGTGAATGAATTAGGTAGGTGGAATTAAGGAGTGAAAAAATGGGAATGGATAAATTTTAACAAATTAAGAATCATGTTCTTGTTATCCATATTTCATTAGTATCTCTTAAAAGGTATCATCAGTGTTTTTTAAAATATTTATTTTTTTAGCTGTAGGTGGACACGATATCTTTATTTTATTTTTATGTGGTGTTGAGGATCGAACCCGGTGCCTCATGCATGGTAGGCGAGCACTCTACCTGTGAGCCACAACCCAGCCCTGGTATCATCAGTTTTTAGATATAAGTATTGTTTTTGTCCTGGCATTGTGTCTTGTATTATATTGTTAAATGTTTAAAATTACTTCCTTTTTTCCCTTCCACTAGAAAGAAATGCAGGAGTTGAAACTAAATAGCAGTAACTCGGCATCCCCTCATCGGTGGCCTGCAGAGAATTATGGACCAGATCCAGTGCCTGATGGGTATCAAGGATCACAGACTTTTCATGGGGCTCCATTAACAGGTAAGCTGGCAACTGAATAATCTCCAGATTTTAGTAAGATTACCCACTCACCCCCACTCCCTTTTTTTGCGCAGTGCTGGGAATTAAAGTGAGGGCCTCTTGCATGTTTACTTTGTCTCTGAGCTGTATTCCTAGGCTCTTTTTCATTTAAACAGATAAATTATGAAATCAGCTTATCTGTAGTTTGATATACATGTCAGTTATGTGATTACTTATAATTACTTAAAAATCTATATTTGATATTACTGAGAATTTATAACTCGAAGCAAAAAATCAAGCTTTATTTGATTCCATGTCTGTCAAGGCTTAAAAAACCCTTTAATGTATATCTTAGATGAGCTGAATCTTAGGTGGAATTATTCCTTAAATTGAGAAATGTTAACTGATATAATTATGCACCAAGAGGTATCTCATTAAGAACTTAAACCTCTTGGGAGTATTTTGATAATCTAAAGAGAGGCAGACATTAATACAGAATTTAATTTGAAATACCATGCACAGAAGGAAAAGGAGTTTGAAGCTAAACCATGTTGGGTTTTTTAGTTGTTCTTTTTCACTTATTAGCTGTGTAAGTAAACCTGGACATAATACTTGCCTCTATAATTACTATGAGCATTTGTATATGTGCAGGTAGGTATGAGAATTTCTTTGGCATTTATACAATATATAGCAAACACCAAATGAATCAAGATTACTAATTGTACTTACTGTGATTTGGCTATGTGCAAAAGTGTTTTTTTTTTTAAATTTTATTTATTTACAATAAATCAGTGGTAGGTACCATTATTAATCCCAACTTTATAGATGAAGAAATGAGTGTAGAAAGATAGGTAACTTATTTATCAGTTACTGATGGAGCTGTAATTCATAAGTTATCTGACTCAAAGCAACTTGCCAATATGATACATTGGCTCCAGGCAGCCAGAAATGAGAATAAAAATAGATTTCTTTTACTTGAGACAAATTTCCCAAATGCTGTAGATTGAGCACACCATTCCAAATATCTGAATCTTAAAAACCCCAAAATCTGAAACTTTTTTTTGCATGCCAGTTTATAAATGAAAATCCTACATCTGACCTCATGTGCAGGTTGCAGTCAGAATATAGTTGCATTAAAAATATTATATAAAGTAATTTACAATGTATGTATGTAAGGTATATATGAAACATGAGTGAATTTCATGTTTCGACTTGGGCTCCATTCCCAAGACATCCTATTATGTGTATGCAAATATTCTAAAATCTGAAAACACTTCTTTCTAAGCCCAAACATTTTGGATAAGGGATACTCAACCAATAGTAATGCATGTATTTTTTTTTTTCTATTTGCTTTTAACCCAGGAATGATTTAGAATAAGCAGATTTAGTTAGATTATTAGTACATTTGTGTGATGGCCCATAGTACAGCAACCCCATTGTATCCTCTTAGGATAGTGTCTTCTAAAGACAAGCAAATAATGGAAAATCCTGTGAAGGCAAACTTACCAAATGTCGTAGTGAAAGATAAATATCTGAGATGTTTAGACCTCAGACTTTGCTCACTTAAAATCCTTGTGCATTGTCTAGAGCCTTGTACAGTGAGAATAAAAAGACTGGTTAACCTTTTGTTTTTAAAAGTGTTATGCAGTGTCACTTGGTACCTTGTGGGTCACAACTATTTCTTTCATGTGTAGGTTTAAAAGGTCTTGGTTTTATAAGTATATAAACACAACATTCACGTTGTTTTATTCTTATAATGACCGTATGAAGTGTGAAGTAATACATCCTCATTTTACAGCTGAGGAAGATAAAGACTCAAGTGGCTTATTGACAGGTTCACAAAGTAACTTTGTGGCATGGAAAGGGAGAGAGCCCAGGTCTTCTAATTTCTATTCCTGTGTTCATAGACATTTTTTCCTCAACAGAAGTAAAAATATACCAAGATGGTTCTTGTCTTTCAAAAGTAAGATGATAAAAAAAAGATGAAGAAGCTTATTAGGAAATTTTAAGAAGTACTGAACAGTGTAAACTAAAAACTACCTTCCTATCAGAATCCTATTATCATTTTGGAGAATTTCTGTTTCTTTGTTTACATAAAGTATGTTTTATGACTGTTGTTATGTCATGTATAGATGAGTTTGTCAGCTTTTTAAATGTTACTTTAAGTTTCAAGCATTTTTAAAAAATATTACTTCAAAATACTACTAATGAGTATGTGGTATCTCCTCATGTAGAAGTATTGCAAATTCTTTTTCTTTATTTGTGTTTCTAGTTTGTGCTATCACAAATAATGCTGTGGACACCTTCTAGAATTGTTGGCTGTTTTAAAAATTCAGTTTTTGCTCTTATTAGAAGTATCTCAGATGGGCTGGGGTTGTGGCTCAGTGGTAGAGCGCTTTTCTAGCCCCTGCAAGATCTGGGTTCGATCCTCAGCACCACATAAAAATAAACAAACAAATAAAGGTGTTGTGTCCAACTACAACTAAAAAATAAATATTAAAAAAAGAAGTATCTCAGAGTGTCCATTTTTACACTCTTGGTAATATTGACTGTTAACAATTTACAGAAACTTTTGTTAGTTTGTAAAAGCAAAAATGACATCAGTTTTGAAGTTTTTTTTAAAATGTCATTCTCAACATAATCTCATTTCTTTCTTTCCTGAGTTGTTCATGTAGTGATTTTTTTTTTTTTTTTTTGTAGTAGATAATTTTTAGTAGATTATAAGAACTCTGTTTTTCCCACTGAGGTGTAGTGGTCATTGATAAAGTCTCTGTAGTTAAACTGCAGACTTTTAGGATTCTTGGCATATATTTATTACCTTGTATTCCTGTTTCCTCCTCCTCAAAATAGGTCCAAAATAACTGCCTTTACCAGGTAGTTCCATTAGGTTTACAGATTCAAAGGAGGGCTTCTGAATAGCCCTTTGTAGGTCATTTTCAGTGCTTTCTGAGAATCAATTGCTTGGCACCTCTAGAGTCACAATTTTTCTTTCTTCTTTCACAAATAGCCATAAAGGTGTTTTGCTTGTTTGATTTTCTGGTAAAACTGTCAAAACAGATCAAACACAGGAATGTCATTGTGTATAATATGAGTGCCTTTTAGTTTGGTTTCCTGTAAAACTCACAAAATAGATGGAGCAAATAGTTTGCATATGAACATGAGTGTTTTTAATGTGTTTATTAGTATTTTTAAGCAAATGAACATTTTATATTACTTTTGAGATCCCTTTCATGAATTTGTCAGGTTATTTTAGATCATAATAGCTTGACTTTACAAAATGCACCCTGTCATTCTGCAGATTTTTGAGGCTTCCTTCAGTATTATAGCCTTTGAAGCCATCAGATGCAATTTGGCTTCTAAGTCCTTTCAGCTGTTTTGTGGTGCTGGGGATTGAACCCAGGGACTTGTGCATAAGCACTCTACCAACTGAGCTATATCCCCAGCCCTTAAGCACTTGTTCTTGTTGATCAAATTCGTGCCATATTCTGCTGCTTATTCTTTGTGTCACTTCTTGGACCCTCCCTCCCCAGCTTTTTGTGGTACTAGGATTGAACTCAGTAGTACTTTACCACTGGACTATATCCCAAGTCCTTAAATTTGCTTGCTTGTTTGGTTTTTTGAGAAAGGGCTTCACTCTTGCTTCAGTCTTCCGAGTTGCTGGGATTACTGGCACAGTATATATACCTCACCCTGTTCTAGCAGTCTTTTCCTAGTTTGATAATCTAGTTTGATAATCTTTATGGTGTATTTTGATATATAGAAGTTAAAAAAAATCTATCTAGCTAATTCTTTCTTTGGTTTCTATTACTTTTATATTTGTAGTTCTTATTTAGGTAGTCTTAACTGTAGTATAGACTTTAACAGTGTTTTCTTTTTTTTTTTTTTTCCTTTTTTTTTTTTTTTAGTTGCAACTACTGGCCCTTCAGTATATTATAGTCAGTCACCAGCATATAATTCCCAGTATCTTCTCAGACCAGCAGCTAATGTTACTCCCACAAAGGTAACAAAGGAATAATTTATATATTTGTAACTATTTGTTTTTTTAATTGTTTAGGTGTTTTTTTTTTCAAGAAATTCAAGGGACTAGTTCAGTATTAAAGCTTACAATAACCCTCAGAATATGGACATTTTACATTTCTTTCTAGATACAGAAGTTATGCTTTTTGTCACGTTATTTTTGTGACATAACAATAAGTGTGAATATTTTGGATATTTTTAAAATGGGAGTGGTGTTGTTGTTGGGTCCTTTATCTGTTTTGACAGAAATAGGACTAGAAATGTCCTTACTCTACCACTGTGTGGTAAGTAGTTCTATACCTGATGTAGTTATATAACTCTTGGTTAATAACTCTTGTGAGGGCTTTGAGGATAGTGGGTTGAGATATGCAGTTAGACCCTTGCTCTTCTGCTTATTGTGACCTTGGGCAAGTTTCTTAACCTCTCTATATCATATGCCTCATATGTAAAATGAGGATAAAATAATACTTTAATTCATAGGGTTTTTGAAGATTTTTAAATGAGATAATTAAAGTGTTCAGAACAGTGCTCAGTTGGCACGTTAATAAATGCTCATTAAATATTAGTCTTCATTATCAATACTGTTTATTGTTAATATCATTTGAGAAATTGTTTAATGAAGAAAATTTTCTATTGTAGATGTAGATCTTTAAGATGCTTTTGCTAATTTTCATTATGTCAAGTATACATGCACTTATCTTTGTAGTAATTTTCTTAATGAAGTTCTGTTTATCCTAATATCTTCTTCACTTAATACTCGAGTTTGAAGTTTATGAGAAGTGATTTGTATCTAGTTCTTTGTTTTTTTTTTTTTAGACAATCTACAAAATGTTTTTAATTTTTTTCTTTTAGGGTCCAGTTTATGGCATGAATAGGCTTCCACCACAACAGCATATTTATGCCTATTCACAACAGATGCACACACCACCAGTGCAAAGCTCATCTGCTTGTATGTTCTCTCAGGAAATGTACGGTCCTCCGTTGCGTTTTGAATCTCCTGCAACAGGAATTCTGTCACCCAGGGGTGATGATTACTTTAATTACAATGTTCAGCAGACAAGCACAAATCCCCCTTTACCAGAACCAGGGTACTTCACAAAGCCTCCAGTTGCAGCTCATGCTTCAAGATCTGCAGATTCTAAAGTCATAGAATTTGGAAAAACTAATTTTGTTCAGCCCATGCCGGGTGAAGCAATACGGCCATCATTGACAACACCGGCACATACAACACAGCCAACTCCTTTTAAATTTAACTCAAATTTCAAGTCAAATGATGGTGACTTCACATTTTCTTCACCACAGGTTGTGACGCAACCCACTTCTACACCTTATAGTAACAGTGAAAGCCTTTTAGGTCTCCTGACTTCAGATAAACCTTTGCAAGGAGACAGCTATAGTGGACCAAAACCAGTTCCTGGTCAAACTGTTGGGCCTCGAAATACATTCAGTTTTGGAAGTAAAAATGTTTCTGGAATCTCATTTACAGAAAACATGGGACCAAATCAGCAAAAGAGTTCTGGTTTTCGTCGAAGTGATGATATGTTTACTTTCCATGGTCCAGGGAAATCTATATTTGGAGCACCTGCTCCAGAACCGACAAATAAGAATCATGAAACAGATGGAGGAAGTGCCCATGGGGATGATGATGATGATGGTCCTCACTTTGAGCCTGTGGTACCACTTCCTGATAAAATTGAAGTAAAAACAGGTGAGGAGGATGAAGAAGAATTCTTCTGCAACCGTGCAAAATTGTTCCGTTTTGATGGAGAATCCAAAGAATGGAAGGAACGTGGGATAGGCAATGTAAAAATACTAAGGCATAAGACATCTGGTAAAATTCGCCTTCTAATGAGACGTGAACAAGTATTAAAAATCTGTGCAAATCATTACATCAGTCCAGATATGAAACTGACACCAAATGCTGGATCAGACAGATCTTTTGTATGGCATGCCCTTGATTATGCAGATGAATTGCCAAAACCAGAACAGCTTGCTATTAGATTCAAAACTCCTGAGGAAGCAACACTTTTTAAGTGTAAGTTTGAAGAAGCCCAAAACCTTTTAAAAGCCTCAGGAACAAATGTAGCCAAAGCACCAAATCAGACCATTAGAATTGTAAAAGAACCTACAAGTCATGAGAACAAAGATATTTGCAAATCTGATGATGGAAACCTGAATTTTGAATTTCAAGTTGCAAAGAAAGAAGGCTCTTGGTGGCATTGTAACAGCTGCTCATTAAAGAATGTTGCAACTGCTAAGAAATGTGTATCATGCCAAAATCTAAACCCAAGTATTAATGAACTCATAGGTTCATCGTTAGTAGAAACTGGTTCTACTCCTAAAACTGGCCCAGAAAATGCTCAAGATAGATTTGCATCAATGACTCCAAAGAAAGAAGGCCACTGGGACTGTAGTATTTGTTTAGTAAGAAATGAACCTACTGTATCTAGGTGCATTGCATGTCAGAATACAAAGTCTCCTAACAAAACTGGATCTTCATTTGTTCATCAAAGTTCTTTTAAATTCAGCCAGGGAGATCTCCCTAAGTCTGTTAACAGTGATTTCAGATCTGTATTTTCTGCAAAAGAAGGCCAGTGGGATTGCATTGTTTGTTTGGTAAGAAATGAAGCAAGCTCTACAAAATGTGTTGCTTGTCAGAATCCAAGAAAACAGAGTCTGCCTACTGCTTCTGTTTCAGAACCTGCCTCTTTTAAGTTTGGTACTTCAGAGATCAGTGTAACTCCAAAGAGTGGATTTGAGGACATGTTTGCTAAGAAGGAAGGACAGTGGGATTGCAGTGTGTGTTTGGTAAGAAATGAAGCAAGCTCTGCAAAATGTGTTGCTTGTCAGAATCCAAGAAAACAGAGTCAGCCTACTACTTCTGTTTCAGAACCTGCCTCTTTTAAGTTTGGTACTTCAGAGATCAGTGTAACTCCAAAGAGTGGATTTGAGGACATGTTTGCTAAGAAGGAAGGACAGTGGGATTGCAGTGTGTGTTTGGTAAGAAATGAAGCAAGCTCTGCAAAATGTGTTGCTTGTCAGAATCCAAGAAAACAGAATCTACCTACTACTACTGTTTCAGAACCTGCCTCTTTTAAGTTTGATACTTCAGAAATCAGTGTAACTCCAAAGAGTGGATTTGAGGACATGATTGTTAAGAAGGAAGGACAGTGGGATTGCAGTTCATGCTCAGTGCGAAATGAAGCAAATGCTACAAGATGTATTGCTTGTCAGAATCCTGCTAAGCCAAGTACATCCACTTCTGCTGTTCCAGCTCCTGCTTCTTTCAAGTTTGGTACTTCAGAGATAAGCAAGGTTCCAAAGAGTGGATTTGAGGGAATGTTCACCAAGAAGGATGGACAGTGGGATTGTGGTTTATGCTTAGTACGAAATGAAGCAAGCGCTACCCAATGTATTGCTTGTCAGAATCCAAATAAACAGAATCAGCCTACAACTGTTACAGCGCCTGCCTCTCCAGAGGTAAGCAAGGCTCCAAAGAATGGATTTGAAGGAATGTTTGCCAAAAAGGAAGGACAGTGGGATTGTAGTGTTTGTTTTGTACAAAATGAGAGTACTTCTTTAAAATGTGTTGCTTGTGATGCTGCTAAACCAGCTCACAAACCTATTGCAGAAGCTCCCTCAGCTTTCACAGTGGGCTCAAAAACGAAGATAAATGACTCTTCTGAAAGTCGTGTAGGGACAGGATTTAAAGGTAACTTTCCAGAAAAAACTTCTAAATTTGGCATTACAGAGCAAGGATTTAAATTTGGGCATGCGGATCAAGAAAACACACCTTCATTTACATTTCAGGGTTCTTCTAATACAGAATTTAAGTCAATAAAAGAAGGATTTAGTTTTTCCATCCCTGTGTCTGCTGATGGGTTTAAATTTGGCATTCAAGAACAGGGAAATCAAGAGAAGAAAAGTGGAAAGCACCTTGAAAATGACACCAGTTCCCAGGCTCAGGATGTTCATAGTCAGAAGAATAGCAGTGGTGTAATTTTTGGTCAGACAAGCAGCACTTTTACCTTTGCAGATCTTGCAAAGTCAACTTCAGGAGAAGGATTTCAATTTGGCAAGAAAGACCCTAATTTTAAGGGATTTTCAGGTGCTGGAGAAAAATTATTCTCATCACAAAGTGGTAAAATGACTGAAAAAGCCAGCACTTCTGCTGATCTTGAGAAAGATGATGATGCCTATAAAACTGAGGACAGTGATGACATCCATTTTGAACCAGTAGTACAAATGCCTGAAAAAGTGGAACTTGTAACAGGAGAAGAAGATGAAAAAGTTCTGTATTCACAGCGAGTGAAATTATTTAGGTTTGATGCTGAGATAAGTCAGTGGAAAGAAAGGGGTTTGGGGAACTTAAAAATTCTCAAAAATGAAGTCAATGGTAAACTAAGAATGCTGATGCGAAGGGAACAAGTATTAAAAGTATGTGCCAATCACTGGATAACGACTACGATGAATCTCAAGCCTCTCTCTGGATCAGATCGAGCATGGATGTGGTTAGCTAGTGATTTCTCTGATGGCGATGCCAAACTGGAACAGCTGGCAGCAAAATTTAAAACACCAGAGTTAGCTGAAGAATTCAAGCAGAAATTTGAAGAGTGCCAGCGACTTCTGTTAGATATTCCACTTCAAACTCCCCATAAACTAGTCGATACTGGCAGAGCTGCCAAATTAATACAGAGAGCTGAGGAAATGAAGAGTGGACTGAAAGATTTCAAAACAGTTTTGACAAATGATCAAACAAAAGTCACTGATGAAGGGAATAAAAGTTCAGGTACAGATGCTGCCAGTGCCTCAGACACAACAGTCAAGCCAAATTCTGAAAACACTGGACCCACTTTAGAGTGGGATAACTATGACTTAAGGGAAGATGCTTTGGATGATAGTGTAAGCAGTAGCTCAGTACATGCTTCTCCATTGGCAAGCAGCCCCGTGAGAAAAAACCTCTTCCGCTTTGGTGAATCAACAACAGGATTTAACTTTAGTTTTAAATCTGCTTTGAGCCCATCTAAGTCTCCTGCCAAGTTGAATCAGAGTGGGACTTCTGTTGGCACTGATGAAGAATCTGATGTTACTCAAGAAGAAGAGAGAGATGGACAATACTTTGAACCTGTTGTACCTTTACCTGATCTAGTTCAAGTATCCAGTGGTGAGGAAAATGAGCAAGTTGTTTTTAGTCACAGAGCAAAACTCTATAGATATGATAAAGATGTTAGTCAGTGGAAAGAAAGGGGCATTGGTGATATAAAGATCTTACAGAATTATGATAATAAGCAAGTTCGCATAGTGATGAGAAGAGACCAGGTATTAAAGCTTTGTGCCAATCACAGAATAACTCCAGACATGACTTTACAAAATATGAAAGGGACAGAAAGAGTATGGGTGTGGACTGCCTGTGATTTTGCAGACGGAGAAAGAAAAGTAGAACATTTAGCCGTCCGTTTTAAACTACAGGATGTTGCAGACTCCTTTAAGAAAATTTTCGATGAAGCAAAAACAGCCCAAGAAAAAGGTTCTTTGATAACACCTCATGTTTCTCGTTCAGGCACTCCTAGAGAGTCACCGTGTGGCAAAATTGCTGTAGCTGTATTGGAAGAAACCACAAGAGAAAGGACAGATTTAATACAGGGTGATGATATACCAGATGCAAATTCAGAAGTTGGAGAAGTGTCTAGCACATCTGAAACAACAACAAAAGCAGTGGTTTCTCCTCCAAAGTTTGTATTTGGTTCAGAGTCTGTGAAAAGCATTTTTAGTAGTGAAAAATCAAAACCATTTGCATTTGGCAATAGTTCAGCCACTGGGTCTTTGTTTGGATTTAGTTTTAATGCACCTTTGAAAAACCACAGTAGTGAAACCAGTACAGTAGTCCAGAGTGGATCTGAAAGAAAAGTGGAACCTAACAAATGTGAACTGTCAGAGAACTCTGATATCAAACAATCTTCAAATGGCAAAGTCAAAAGTATGTTTGCTTCCTTTCCAAAGGAAGAATCTTCAACTAATTACACATTTAAAACACCAGAAAAGGGTAAGTACTTAGTCTGTAGAGTTAAACACAACTTGTTTTTGTTTGGTTTTAATATTCATATAATGCAAACTCTGCATATGACACTGATGTTTTAGTAAAATTGGGTCATAAATATTGCTTTGAGAACACCCAAAGGATTCTTGAGCAGACCTTTTTCTCCCTAAATGAATTCACTCATGAGTATTCAAACAGTAACAGAGATTGTTGGTTATTTACGAGATTTTGATAACTGGAAGATAAATGTATTATGCGAGGGCAGAGCAGAAAAACCCCAATACAGTAAAAAGACTCAAAAACTTAAATCATGAGCATTAACTTGTCTTTTTTTAAAGTGTTCATTCTCAATTGTATTATTTTGTCACTACTCAGAGCTCATGGTATTGAGATGTTCACAAATTGTTAGTTAGTCTTGCCACCATTTATTAAGTGAACAAAGTATGAAAGCACTGGAATAAATAAATATGTAACATAACCAGATTGGGATAAATTGAAGAAATTTGGCTTTTTATATTTTAAATCATTCATTTTATATTCCAAAATGTTGAGAAATTAAAAAAAAATTTTATTTTCTAGGATTTAATTTTAGCTTATTTAAATCTAATCCAATGGCCTTTTGGACCAGCACCCCTTCCTCACAGACTGAGAGCAAAGGTATAGAGCTAGTAATCTCAGTATGAGGTGGCTAGTAGCTGGTAATCCTTAGCAAAGTAACCGTGGCTGTATGAAATTAAGTACTTAACGCTACAATGTGCATGTTTTAGAATGCCATTTTAAGCAAAATACCTTTTGACTGGTGATATAACACCTTTTAATGGTATTTTTAAAAAATGTACCTGGATGCTGTGTTTTCTCATTATTGCACACTGGTTGTTTTTGTTTTTGTTTTTGTTTTGTTTTGTTTTGCTGCTTTCTACTTTATTGCTCTGTTTTCAGCTCTGCTTAATGAGGACCTATGTTTTTATCTAACCCTTATCTTCAGCCACTAATGTCTGCCAGTATTCAAATGTGATGGCAGCAGCATGTATTCAGTCCTTTAAGGATTTCTTTTTGTATGTCATTTAGGAAAATATTGTATTTAATTATTTTTCATAGCCATCACTCTCTAGCCTGTGTGTTGTATATGTAGCAAAGATCATTTGCAGAAGTAAGTATTGCAACTAGAGTGGAATAGGAAGGAAGAATCTGTTAAAAGACCTTTAGGAGCAAAATCAGATAAATGAGTACTCACCATTACTGTCTAGTAACACATCTTGAGCACCCAAAATTATAGTGATAGAGTGAAAGTCCTTGGTACTGGAGCCTTCATGTTTAAAATGACCAATTATTACTAGCTAAGGCAGCTCTTAGAAAATGCAATCTTTGAGAAATTACGTGAAAAATGTGTTGGATGTCATAGAAAAGTGGGTAGTCTCTGGGAACTCTATGTTAGGTTTCTTCTTACACCAGGGATCCTTATCAGTATGCTACTGTAGGACCCAGAAAACCTTATTCTGTTTGGAATCTGAGGACATAGTTCCAAAAGACCTCAGAAATGTGACTTTAGACATGAGACACCTGAGGTCAAGAGAAGCTCTCTGATTTACTGAGTCCTCATTCAACTAATAGCAGAACTGAAATAAGAATCTGTATTTAATAAAGTATAGGGTTCCTTTACTGTCCCTGGCTAGGAAATTGATACTAAGTTTTTGTTTGTCATGGAGGAGTGGGGCAAGTTTAACATTGTAAAAGGAGGGGTTCTGAAGTGTCATCCAATTGAAATAAAACATATCTATATATATAATTTACGATTTTCTAGTAGCTACGTTAAAAAAAACCAGGTGGTTTTAAAAAACAGATTAAATCAATTTAATAATGTACTTGATTTAATCCATATATCCAAAATATCAACTTCTAATTAGCATAAAAAATTAGTAAGATATTTCATATTCTTTTTTTATTCCAGGTCTTTAGAATCCAATATGAATGTTTACACTGACAGCACATCTCAGTTTGAACTATCTTCCTCTCTAAGTATTAAATAGCCACATGTGGCTTGGCTGTCATAGTGGGACAGCATGGCTCTAGAGAATATTTCCCTATTACCATTGTGTACATGGCATGCTTCTTCATTGGCTTACGTTATCTTTTTCTTTAGTCAGAATTTTTTTTCATAGACCAGAACAGATTACACATAAAATTCCCTTTTCCCCCCTCCTTTTTTGCCCTATACATTGGAGGGCAGTGGGAAGGAGGGGCAGGGTGGGGTATATTTTCAGCCATAGAAATTATCTTGGGTTCTTAGAGTATTACTTACCCATAGGATGACAGTTTTTATTGAATTTTGTCCAGTTTCACATTGGAAACTGGATGCAAAACCATATGCAACTCAGTCACCTACCATCCTTAACAATTTTTAACTTTCCTTGTAGGAACTAATGAAAGTTGGCTCTGGATTAGTTTCATATTCATATTATTTAAGATTTATTTAATTTTTTTTTTATTTGATACAAATGCATGGATAATTTGCTGTTCTGTAGTACGCCAAATGTAGTCATGGGGGGAGGACTTTTTTAAATTATGGAAATGAGTGGTTAATCTTTTCAGTTGCTAAAAAGTAAAAGAATATTTTTAACGTAGATTTTGTAAAGGTTTTAGGAGTACACTAAATTAGGCTGCTAATTCTAGTTTATGATTATCATAAAGCTTGGTCTGCACCAAAGTATTCATGTTTTTATCTGTGTGCATTTTAACCTATAGGTAAATTATGTGATACTTTATTTTTAGTTAGAATATTGATGATAATAGTTATTCAGCACTTTTGTCTTTATCAGTTTTTTTTTACTTGTGTTACAGCAGAAGAGAAGAAAAATCTGGAAGATCCTCCCTCAGATGATGAAGTTCTCATTGTTTATGAACTAACCCCTACTCCTGAGCAAAAAGCACTTGCAACCAAACTTAAACTTCCTCCAACTTTCTTCTGCTATAAAAATAAACCAGATTATGTTAGTGAAGAAGAGGAGGATGGTAAATATTTTATTGTATCTTAGTAATTTAGAGTATGGTTTAATTATTTTAAACCCAACTCTTAGAACTTATTGTTACCATCCTTACAGGTAGGTATTTTCCCTAAATGTGTAAACAGTCAGTGGATATAATGATTAGAAGAATGGCATTCCTTAAACAAGCAGTTCTTTTGGTTTGCTATCATGTGCTAGGCAGGCGTTTTGAGGGATTGAAAGTAATAATTTTTCAAAACTCTTAGACAAGGTTCCAGTGATGGAAAACTTTGTATGCCATATTAGAGCTTTTAAGCAGGATACTTACAAGCTCAAAAAATCCCAGTTGGGCAGTGGTGTAGAGGATTGTGTTGTGGAAATAGGAGATTAGAAACTGTGCTAAAATGATAGTAAGCCAGCCCAAATAGGAATAGAGTACAAGTGAAAGCTCTAAAAACAGGAGAGGCATTAGGGATTTCCAGTTGGCAAAATGGACTGTGTGGATAAGGAAAATGAAGGAAAGAATGAAGTTCGAGATAAGTCCTAGCTTTGTGGCTTAGAAAACCCTCAAAACTAATTACTAGAAATACTTGTTTTTACTTTAAGATGAAGATTTTGAAATGGCTGTCAGGAAACTTAATGGAAAACTCTATCTGGATGACTCAGAAAAACATAGGCCATTAGAAGAAAATCTAGCAGGTATGTTGAGTTTAAATGACTAATTAGATTTTTTTTTTTTTAAACAAATCATCTATTTGAAAGAAACCTCTTGATCTGATAATCATTTCTATAATAATCAATTTTATTTAACATGTCCTTGTTCCTAGTAACTTAAAATATTTAAAAATAATGTTACATGAAAAACACTGGTCTCTTGGTGGTCCTTATTCTCTTAGTATTCCTAGGTCTTGTTATCTTGGTCTGTGAATTACATTGAGAACCACTGAAAGCCAATCACTGTCGTAGGGTAGTTGGATTTCATCTAATTTTTTTTTTTTTTTTTTTGCTTGTTTTGTGTGGAATTTTTAGATAATGAAAAAGAATGTGTTATTGTTTGGGAAAAGACACCAACAGTTGAAGAGAAAGCAAAAGCAGATTCATTAAAGCTTCCACCTACATTTTTTTGTGGAGTCTGCAGTGATACTGATGAGGACAATGGAAATGGGGAAGACTTTCAATCAGAGCTTCAAAAAGTTCAGGAAGCTCAGGTAAGAATGTCTTCATTGTTTTCCTATTGATTCCATTGACTTTGTTGATGTAGTGCACAGTAGAATGTTCTTATCAAATGGTAATGATAGGTGTGGCTAACAGGTGGAGTGGCTCTAAATAAGCGAGAGGCATACTATTTATGAATTAGTACACTCAAAATAGTTAGAATATTAGAGTTTCCAAAAGGTTTTCCAAAATTAAGCTATATACATTTAAGGCAGTGCCAGTCCAAACTTCTCAAGGATTCTTTAAAGATACAGACAAGCTAATTCTAAAATTTCTATGGAAAGTTAGGATTAAATGTTTGTTATTATCGATGAACCTACACTGAGACATCCTCACCCAGAGTTTTGAGTTTTTACCTAAAATGGTTATTCAATTTTGTCAAATTTTCTTATTCCATCTGTTGTTGCAATCAGGAACTTTTTATTAAATTTATGTAGGATATTGATTGTTTTGAATGTTCAGGAAACCAACATTGCATTCCTGGGATAAGCCTCACTTAATCATGGTATATTATAATTTTTATATGTATTTGGGTTCAATTTGCATAAATTTTGTTGCAACTTTTGGATTTATATTTATCAGGGGAATTGATCAGTAGTTCTTTTTTTTTTTCTGGCATTATTTTCAGCTTCCATATAAGAATTAATACTGGTATCGTAAAGTGGATTGAAAAATATTTCTGGGTACTGTTGTTTTCTGAAAGAGATTGTGTCAAATTGTTACCATTTCTCCTGGAATGATCAGCAATTTTTACCAATAGGATCATATGAGATGAAGTTTTCCGAAGATTTTTTAAAAATACAATAAATGAATACAGAACTGTAGGGTATCTATCCAGGTTATCTCCTACTTCTTCAGTGATTTTTAAAAATTGGTGACAAATTTGTGTGTGGAGAGCTCTTTAAATTCCTATTTTATCTTTTAATTCTATAAGTTCAATATAGAAATATCCTATTTTCTCTCTTTTTCACTCTTTTCTTGATTAATCTGGTTAGAGGTTCATAAATTTCATGAATACTTCCCCCCCCTCCAATAGAAATAGATTTTGCTTTCATTGATACTTAGTCTAATTTCTGTGTCGGAAGATTTCATTGATTTCGGACTGGGGTTGTGGCTCAGTGGTGGAGCGCTTGCTTAGTATGTGTGAGGCAATGGGTTCAATTCTCAGCACTGCATATAAACAAATTTCTGTTCTTTAATATTTACTTCTTGCCTTGGGTTTATTTTGCCCCCCACCCCCCCCCCCTTTTTTTTTTTTTTTTTTTTGGTGCCAGGGATTGAATCTAGGGTGCTTAACCACTAAGCTACCTACCTCTCCAGGCCTTTTTTCATATTTTATTTAGAGACAGGGTTTTACTAAGTTGCTGAGGTTGACTTTGAACTTGTGTGTGATCCTCCTGTTAATTAGGTCAAATTAGTTGATACTGTGTTATTGGGTCTCACATATCCTTAATGATTTTTGTCTGCTTATTCTATCAGTTACCAAGAATAGTGTTATCAACCATAATTGTGACTGCTATTCATCAGATATTGCTTCTTATACTTTATCAATTTCTTGGTTTTGTTTACTTTCTCTGTTATTTTTCCCATATCCCCCCCCCCTTTTTTTCCTGTTCTTTTTCTTTTATTTCTTTTTTTTTTTTTTAATTTACAATTTTAATCTATTTATTTTTTAGTATTTGGCGGACACAACATCTTTGTATGTGGTGCTGAGGATCGAACCTGGGCCGCACGCATGCCAGGCGAGTGCGCTACCGCTTGAGCCACATCTCCAGCCCCTCTTTTATTTCTTTCCCCCTGCTGCTTTGGATTTAGTTTGCTGTTTTTCCAGCTTCTTAAAGTGTGAACATTATTAGTCTTTGATCTTTCTTTTTTAGCGTAAGCGTTTACAGCTTTCCTGTTAGAAAATGCATCTTTACAAATTATGGTATATAAAAGCAGTTACCAAAAAATTATTTTTGCTTTTAGTTATTACTGATATACTTTATAGCTCTGTATGGATTCAAGTTATCATCTATATTTTATGTTCTTTGAGTTCAACCTACTGGACTTGTTTAGTACTTCTTATATAGTACAGATCTGCTAGCAAGTTTTTTCCAGTTTCTGTTTATCTGTGATACCTTAATTTCTCTCTTATTTTTAAATGGTAGTTTTGCTGGGGATATAGAATTATTGGTTGACTTACTTTCAGCACTTTAAATGCGTTATTCCACTGTTTTCTGACCTCTGATTTCTGATAAGGACATTGCTATTGATATATATATATATGTGTGTGTGTGTGTGTGTGTGTGTGTGTGTGTGTGTGTGTGTAAAATATATTTTAGTTGTTGATGGGTCTTTATTTATATGTGGTGCTGAGAATTGAACCCAGTACCTCAAGCATGCTGGGCAAGTGCTCTACCACTGAGTTATGACCCTAGTCCTGCTGTTAATCTTACTGAGAATCACTTATATGGAATGAGCTTTCTCCTTTCAATAAAGTTCTCTTGGGCTGGGATTGTGGCTCAGTGGTAAAGCCTAGCATGTGTGAGGCACTGGGTTCCATTCTCAGCACCACATAAAAATAAATAAATAAATAAAGTTCTATCAACAACCAAAAAAAAGAAAGTTCTTAATATTCACCTTTTAATAGTTTATCTGTGATGAATTTAAGTGTGTATCTTTTTGATTGTATCCATATTGGAGTTCATAAAGACTTTTTGGATATTTTCAGAGGTTAGTCAAATATCCTCTCCCTTTGTCTCCTTCTGAGTTCCCCATTATGTGTATGTTGGTATGCTTGATGGTATCATGTAGGTCTTTGAAACCTTGTTGAGTTTCTTTATTGTTTTTTTTTTTCCCATGAGATTTCTCAGACTAGATAATCTCAATTCATTTATCTCTAGCTTATTGATTTATTTTGCCAGTCAGATCTGCTGTTGACCCTCCTAGTGATTTTTTTTTTTTTTTTTTTAAAGCAGACTTGACTTTCTGGAGCAGATTTGGGTTTATAGGAAGATACCAGAGATATCCAGGAATATCTTGCCCTCACATACACATTCTTCCTTGTTAACATCCTGTACCATAGGGCCATATTTTTTACAATCATAGAACTTGTGTTCATGCCTCACCACCAAAGTTTATGGTTTACATTAGGTTTCCCCCCTGTGTTGTACCAGTGACATGTATACCATTATAGTGTCTTACAATATGATTTCACTGTCCTAAAAATTCTTCTGTGCCTTGCCTGATTCCCACTCCAGCTGCCGAGTCAGTGCTGAGCCAAAGTGAGGGATGGGTATGGATAGAGAGGAAAAGGAGAGTAGAACAGTGCCATAAACCCAGCTTGCTTGCTTGCTTGCTTGCTTTATTTATTCATTCATTCATTCATTCATTTATTTGGATGGGTATGGATAGAGAGGAAAAGGAGAGTAGAACAGTGCCATAAACCCAGCTTGCTTTATTTATTTATTTATTTATTCATTCATTCATTCATTCCTTTTTACAAAAGTTCAAAGATTATTAAATTTTTGGTTAATTTCTAGGGTTGATGAAGAAGTTGATTTTGATCATCTTTGTTAATGTTTTTCTTGTTTTTATGAAGGGGTATATTTACAGTAGTCCTCCTTCTACCATTCCAGAAATGGCAAGTTGACTCCTTTGTCTTGATCATCCTTCTTTATCCCTTGTTATTTTACTTGAATCTACTATATCTGGTAATGATTCAGTCTTTTTATTTATTGTAATTATCATGGGTAGATTTAGGTTTATCATTTCCTTTTTAGTTGCATGCATCCCTTTTATTTTTCATTACTGTTCTCATTTTTCCTTCCTTTTAAATTGTTTTAGTATTCCCCAGAATTTTTAAAAATTTTATTGTTGTACCATTGTTGTGGTATTAGGGATTTAAAAAAAATTTTGTGTACTAGGCAAATGCTCTGTCACAGAACTACATCACTATTGCTTTTTAAACTTCTCTTCTGAGACAGGGTCTTGCTAAACTGTTTAGGCAATCCTCAGCTTCCTGAGTCATTGGGATTATAGCTGTGTGACACCATACCCACTTGGCAAATGTCTGTTGTATATATTCAGTTTTTAACCTATAACCCTGTTATTGCTTAGCAGTTTCGGGAAATTCTTGTCTACTCTTTGTGTTTTTTATTGTTACATTTACAATCATGTCATCAGTAAATGTTGACAGCTTTATTTTTTTCCCTCCCAATCTTTATACCTTTTATTTCCTTTTTTTATTAAGATTTTTCAGTGTATCTTGTGGTGAATTTCTAGTATATCTTTTGGTATGAGGGGCAGTCTTGCCTTGCTGTTGTTCTTAATAAGAAAGCTAGTTTCTCATTGTTAAATAGGTTAATGGCAATTGTTTTGGTAGATGTTCTTTATCAAATTTAAGAAGTTCCTTATTTGTAATTTATGGAGAGTTTTTATCATGAATGGGTGTTGGATATTGGCAAGTGATTTTTCTGCAACTATTGACATGAGCTTTTGATTCTTCTTTGAACAGTTTTATGAATACATTGGTATAATTGGTTTTCATATGTTCAACCAGCCTTCCATCCTTGGAATAAATCTCACTTGGTTGTGGTATATAATTCTTTTTATAAATTGATTTTTTTTTTCTTTTGGTGTTGTGGATTGAACCCATAGCACCCCCCCCCACACACACATTTTTTAAAAAATTGGTGCATTATAGTTGTGCATAATGATGGGATGTGTTGTTATATATTTATAGATGCATACAATGTAATATAATTTAGCCAATATCACTCTCCAGCAACTATCCACTCCACCCTTTCGTCCCTTTTCTCTACTGACCTTCCTTTGATTTTTTAGGAGATTCCCCCTACCTTGACCTTTCTTTTCTTCTTTCCTTCTCTAGTTTCTGCATGTGAGAGACAGTATACAACACTGAATCTTCTGAGTTTGGCTTATTTCACTTTATATGATAGTCTCTAGTTCCATCCATTAGGGTAAATACCGAGGAGCCGTAGAGCTGGGTCATGCAGTGGTTCCATGCCTTGTCTTTTAAGGAAACTTTATACTGATTTCCATAGTGGTCATACTAATTTGCAGTCCCACCAACAGTGTAAAGTGTTCGGTTTTCTCTACATTCTCTCCAGCATTTATTATTATTTGTATCCTTATGACTGCTATTCTGACTAGTGTGAAATGAAATCTCAGTGTAGTTTTGATTTGTATTTACCTAATTGCTAATGATGTTGAACCTTATTTCATATATTTGTTGGCCATTTGTATTTCTTATTTTGACAAGTGTCTATTTAATCCATTTGCCCATTTATTGACTATTATTTGGATTTTGGGTGTAAAGTTTTGGTGTAAGATTTTTTTTGATGTAAAGGCTTTATGTATATTTAACATATTAATTCTCCATCAGAAGAGTGGCTAGCAGAGATTTTCATCCAAATATGTAGTTCTCTTTTTACATTTCTAATTGTTTCCTTTGCTGGACAGCAGCTTTTTAATTTGATGCTGTCCTATTTATTAATTCTTGGCATTATTTCATGAGATTTGGGAGTCCTATTGAGAAATTCATTGCTGGTGCCTATAAGCTAGAATATCGATTCTGTTTTTTCCTTGGAGTTGCATAGTTTCCTGAACCCACAGCTTTTTTTTTTTTTTTTTTTTTTTATACTGGGTATTGAACTCAGGGGCACTCAACCACTGAGCCACATTCCCAGCCCTATTTTGTTTTATTTAGAGACACTGTCTCACTGAATTGCTTAGCAACTCCCTTTTGCTGTGGCTGGCTTTGAACTCTCAATCCTTTTGCCTTAGCCTTCTGAGTCACTGGGGTAGATTACAAGCATGTACCACTGCACTTGCTAAACCCACAGCCTTTTTTATCATGTGCTGGACCACTAAGCTACGGCCCCCAGCCCCTGATTTTATTGAGGATTTTGTTGTTGGATTCACGAGAGAAACTAACTGGTCTAATTATCCTTTGTTGTAATGTCTGGCTTGGATATTAGGGTGATGCTTTCCTCAAAGGATAAGTTAGGAAGTGTTCCCTCTGCTTCTGTTTCTTCAAAGACATTAGAGAAATTGGTATTTCCTTATTAAATATTTGATGGAATTCACCAGTGAAACTATCAAAATCTGATGTTTTACTGTTAATTCACTGTATTTTTAAATTTTTTTTTATTAGTTGCTCAAGATAATACAATGATCTTGACATATCATACATTTGATTCAGATAGGGTATGATTCTCATTTTTCCACATGTACAGATTGCAGGATCATAGTGGTTATACATCCATGTGTATACATACAGCAATCCTAGTGTCAGTTGTATTCTGCTGCCCTCCCTATCCCCCTCCCCTCCCCTCCCATCACTATTCGCTACCCATTCTACTGTGACACTTATCTCTCTCTCTTTTTTTTCTTCTTTTCCCCCTCACACTGTCCTATATGTATTTTGTGAACCCATGAGGGTCTCATTCCGTCTTCCGTGCAATTCCCCTTCTCCCTCCCTCCTCTTTTCCTTGTTTCGTGGTAATCTTCTCATGCTCTTCCTTCCTACTCTGTTTTGAGTCACCTCCCTTATATCAGAGAAGACATTCGGCATTTGTTTTTTAGGGATTGGCTAACTTCGCTTAGCGTAATTTGCTCTAGAATTCACTGTCTTTAATATACATGTACAGGTCTATTCAGGTTATTTCTGCTTGTACGCATTTTGGTAGATTGCAACTTTTAAGGAATCAATCTAATCAAATTTGTAGACATAGTGCTGTGCATGATATTCTTTTTTTTTTTTTTTTTCTGTTACTGTCCATGGGATAATTAGTTTTGAGTCCTATTCCATTTCTGATGTGACTTCTCTCTTTTGTTAATGATTTCAAGTTTAATTCCATTTTGGTTTGAGAGTGTGTTGTGTGTGGTTTCTATTCTTTTAAATGATCTCTTTTTCTTTTTTATGTGATGCTGGGTAGCGAACCCAGGGCCTTATGCTTGTTAGTCAAGTGTTCTATTCTACCATTGAACCATAGGTGAGCACCAGCACATGGTCTTTTCTTGGTAAATGTTCTGTGTAAGCTTTTGAAGAATGTGTATTTTATTATCATTGGATGAGTAGTCTGTAAAATTTATTTCTCTTTCTATAGTTTTCATTGTAAAATTCCCATTTGGTTCTTTTTAATAATTCTGTTTCTTTACTGAGAACATCTATGTTTTCACTTAAGAGTGTCCTTGCTTCTTGGAACATTGTCATAATAGCTCCCTTAAAGCCTGTTTTGGATAGTTCTATTACATGAGTCATTTGATGAGCACTCCCACTTCTGGTCAAAGAACTGGCTTGAGACTTTTTTGTGTGTGTGCCATCCATCGGCAGTTCTACTTTATTCAATTATTGTAATACCTGGCTGGAGTATAGGAGAGACAGAAAAAATTTCTACACGGATGTCACCAACAAATTTCCTTTCTGGTTCTAAGATACTTATCCTATGTTTATCCACCTTTCAGAGCCTTCTTATAGAGATGCTGTACATATTTCAGTCCATGTATCTGGTTGTAGGTTTGGGGAAGGAGAGGGTGAAGTGTGCTTAATCCATCTTGTCCAGAAGTCCAAGTCCTCCCTTTCTTATAAAATAGGTTATGTGATCCTTTTTGTAAGTCAGTTTTTAATGGCATAATATTGTGCTATTTCCTATTTGCAGAAATCCCAGAGTGAGGAAATAACTAGGACACCTGACAGTGTGTATACAGGTGGGACTGAAGTGACTGCAGCATTTTTCTGTAAATCTGAAGAACCTATTAGTTCATCATCTGTTTCCTCTGGAACTGTGGACAAACCTGTAGATTTGTCTACTAGAAAGGAAAGTGATACAGAATCTACAAGTCAAGGTAAAACTTGATATGTGTCTATAATCATGTATTACGTAAAAGTTACACCTGTATATTTGAGAAGATAGACTTAGAAGTTTAAAGGGGCATAAGATATCAGTAATACTAAGAAGGAAAATATTGCTTTTCCAACAATGAACATAAGTATGTGTCTTTATTGTTAGACCTCTGATTATAGGGACATTGTGACCTGTTTGCCTGAACATAAAAAATAGTAGTTACTTACATGGTGGTTTTCTTTGTGATAATATTTTTATTTTAATATTGCTTGATAGTTAGTATTGCTCAAGCTTACCCAGAGTATTTTAGTTATACATGAATTGTAGATATAACAGGGGCTTAAATTTTTTATGATTCTACTTAAATATCTCTTTTTTTTTTTAAAGCTGATCTTGATTTTTTTTTATATTTGTTTTTTTAGTTTTTTTTAGGTGGACACAATATTTTATATTTATGTGGTGCTGAGAATTGAACCCAGTGCCTCACGCATGCTAGGCGAGCACGCTACTACTTGAGCCACATCCCTAGCCCCAAATAGCTCTATTTTTATAAACCTCAAAGCTTGGTAAATTATTTAATTATAGTAACTAATATTTGGTGTTGCTTTCTTCCTGTTTTTCCATTTTAATTATTTATTTTTTTGAGGTGGAGGAAGTGTCTCTGAAAATTGTATTGTTTTATATGTGGTGCATAATTTTCCCCCCTAAAAGAAGTTCTAAATAAGTCTCAAATATTACATTTATTTGCACTTTAGAGTTTTACTATGGTAGAATAGGAAGGTAAGTTTACACCTAAAACCTCTGTATTTTCAGATGAATGAGTAAGGTATAGTGATTCGGAGATAATATAGAATTCAAATGTCCCCAAACTTCTGATGATCAAATGTAAATGTGAACTTTTTTTATAATACAGAACACAAAACATTTTTTGTACAGATATTTCCTAAAATCCTGCCTTTGATTGCTTGTTTTAGCAACCTTTTGTAAAAAGACTTCACAAAGCAAAAATTGTATAGTTATGTTATCTAGCTTAAAATAAATAGATCACCACCTCATTAATTTTGGGGGGTAGAGGTTGGTACCAGGGATTGAACTCAGGGACACTTAACCACTGAGCCACATCCCCAGCCCTATTTTTCATTTTATTTAGAGACAGGGTCTCACTGAGTTGTTTAACACCTCGATTTTGCTGAGACTGGCTTTGAACTCGCCATCCTCCTGTCTCAGCCTCTGGAGCCGCTGGGATTGTAGGTGTGCACCACTGTGACTGGTTTCCTTAATAATTTGGGGGCATGCATTTGGTGTAGTATTGTATTCATTGTGAATATCACCTGTAAACTTAATATTACCGAAGAAGCTCAAAATTGGATGTATAGTTTTCCAAAATATACAATTTACCAAAATATAGAAGCTAAACCCTTTATCCTTGGTAAGTCCTACTATTCTTTTCATGTTTATACATCTTAACTGAAATAGTAAAATGTTCTTTTTCTTTTGTCAGTGGAAAGTAAAACAGTTTCATTTGGATTTGGAGGTGGTACAGGACTGTCATTTGCAGATTTGGCTTCTAGTAATTCTGGGGATTTTGCTTTTGGTCCTAAAGGTAAGATCAGGAAGTGATTTTAATCATCATGTTACAGAAGAAGCACAACTAAAAGAACCAGTCCTTTTGTTAGTGTTGTAACTAAAGTAACACTTCCCCATTTGTTTAGTGTTCTCATAATGAAGGGTTTCTAGGTTTAATTTTTTTTTTAATTTATGGTAATGGAGATTGAACCTGGGGCTACTCTGCCACTGAGTCTACATCATCCACCCACCCCCACCCTTTTTAAAATTTGTATTTTGAGGCAGAATCTCACTAAGGTTGTCAAGGCTGTTCTTATACCTTTGATCCTCCTGCCTCAGCATTCCCAGTCATGGGATTATATGTCTGCATGACCACACTCCACTTACATTTCCTTACTAATAGTATAACCATAAGAATTTTTAAATTTTGTATAAGGTGTTCTAATGGTCTTCCCTGTACTAAATGCAGAACTATTTTCGGTTTTGGAATAATTCTGATTTTGGTAATGTTATTCTTTTAACTATATGTACTTTTAGATTTGATTTGTTGATATTTCAACAAATCCCCCCTACTCCCTCCCACCCCCTTAAGATGCTAGAGCCCCACACATGGTGGGCAAGCACTCTCCCACTAAGTCCTATCTCCCTCCCTAAATCTGCATTTTTTAAGGAGATGATTTGGATTTCAGTATTAGGGTTGTGCTAATTTATGCTGCTAAAATAAGTATAAATGATGTGCTTTCTCATCTTTATTAGTTATGTTTCTACTTTTAATCCCTTTTGGTAACATTTCTATAAAATAGTACACTTGTAAAAGTGATTTCATCATTGTATCAAGTTAATTAGCATAAGGCAGTTCATTTTATTTTCTCATTTTTAGTGTCTTTCATATCTGTGGTTATAGCACTATCTAAATTGTTCTTGTATAGATGTTTGATTTGTGGAATAAATTGTATTGAAGGCATATGCTTAAATGATTAATGCAATTCAAGTGACTAATATTCCCACATATTTATACTTTGTTCACAGCTTCTGCTTCTTTTAGGAAGAGTAAACTACTTTGGGATATGATGATACATTAGAATTTATGGCTTCCCTGATAACAAGTTTCTTTATTTTTGTTTTAACCAAATAGCCTAAAGTTAAAGGCTTAGCAAATATAGCAAGGTAGTGGGTGTAGTTATCTGCAAAAAAATGCCAAAAGAAAATTGTTGTGTTTACTGCTTATTACTCAATATAACCAAGTACACAACTGTACACTAACTTGTAAAATAGGAAAAACACCAGGAGGGAGCCTTGTATAAATAAGTCTTACCCACCAAAGTTTCTCCTCACCATCACTTCTCCTTTTTAGTAAGATCATTCACCAATCTCCTCTCTTTCTTTCCCTCCCCCTTCCCCTTCGCTTTTTTTCTTCTGTATTGAATCCTTGTTTTAATTTAGGATGTACTTGTTATAATAATTGAAAGTATAAATTCCCTGCAGTTTTGCCTGTGAGTTGAACTTGCCAGAATATTTTAAACTTTTTTTCGGGGGGAAAAGAGAGATGGTTCTGGGATTGAACCCAGGGATGCTTTACTACTGAGCTCCGTCCCCAGCCTTTTTTCCTCCCCCTCTTTCTTTCTTAATTTTAAAACAGGATCTCACTAAATTACTTAGGGCTTCAACCAGATTGTGGAGATTGGCTTGGAAGTTGCAATCCTCTTGCTTCAACATCCCAAACTGCTGGGATTACAGGCGTGTGCTACCCTGCCTGGCTTATTTTAAACATTTTAAATAGATGTGTCCTATTGTTGGAAATCATAATGTTGCATTGATAATCTAAGAGTGGGATTTTAAAAATCTTTAAAAAGTAGATTACACAGTTTACATATCCTAATTTATTCCTCAGATAAAAATTTCCAGTGGGCAAATACTGGAGCAACTGTGTTTGGAACACAGTCAACCAGTAAAGCTGGTGAAGATGAAGATGGTAGTGATGAAGAAGTAGTTCATAATGAAGATATTCATTTTGAACCAATAGTGTCATTACCAGAGGTAAATGTCAGGAAATGAAAATTTTACTAATAAGTTAATTTTCATTTTAAGCTTAAAAAATTACCCTGGATTGATTTATAGGACTATTGCTGTTTATATTTCTTTCAGGATACTTATTATGTGAAATAGTAGCTCTATTTGTTCGATATCAGTTTTTTAAATTTTTGTTGTTTTAATTTTTGATTTTGGTACTGGGGGTTTAACCAAGGAGTGCTTTGCCATTAAGCTGCATCCTCAGCCCTTTGTTGTTGTTGTTGTTGTTTTGAAACAGGGTCTCGCTAAGGTGCGTAGGTTCTCACTAAATTGCCAGGGCTGGCCTTGAACTTGGAATCCTTTTGCCTCAGCCTCCTGAGTTACTGGGATTACAGGCATGCACCACCATACCTGGTTTAGGCATACAGCTTTTAAGTATATTTTTGTTTTTTCCCTTGTTTTTTTGTTTTTGCAGTGCTGGGGGTTGAATCCAAGGACCTCAAACATGCTACACAGTGCTCTATTACAGATCTATACTAAACCCTCTTTTTTTAAGTTTGTATATAAATTTTGCTTTGTAATTAGTATATGCAGTTGTTGGGAAGAAATTTTTTTTTTCATATGTTATTAGAATATCATGTTTGTTTTTATACTGTAATTCTGGGGACAAAATAATTTCCTTACTTGCTAACATCATTTTAGTAAAAAGTAACCTTCACAGTTTTGGACAAGAATGTTGTTTTAGGAAAATTATTTTGTCATTTTCTTAACCTCAGTCAGTAGTTAATATTTCTTTTCAAGAACCAGAACTTTCTGTAACTTAACCTATAAAGGAAAAAAAATTTTAATGTCCTTACAAAGAAAATATGTTAAAAGAATTTGGATTTTTGGAATTTGTTTTGGAATTATAAGAATCAGCTTATAGATAATTTCATCTTTTTTAATAGGTAGAAGTAAAATCTGGAGAAGAAGATGAAGAAATTTTGTTTAAAGAGAGAGCTAAACTTTATAGGTGGGATAGAGATGTCAGTCAGTGGAAGGAGCGGGGTGTTGGAGATATAAAGATTCTTTGGCATACAATGAAGAATTACTATCGGATCCTAATGAGAAGAGACCAGGTGTTTAAAGTGTGTGCAAACCATGTTATCACCAAAACAATGGAATTAAAACCCCTAAATGTTTCAAATAATGCTTTAGTTTGGACTGCTTCAGATTATGCTGGTGAGTTTCTAACTTTAAATGCGAATATTCTTTTTTTTTTCTTTTTGGACTTTTCTAAAATCCATAACAAACGTAAAACAATTTATAAGTTATGCGAATACCCTTGTAACTTTTTTTCCTAATAGATGGAGAAGCAAAAGTGGAGCAACTTGCAGTGAGATTTAAAACAAAAGAAATGGCTGAGTCTTTTAAGAAAAAATTTGAAGAATGTCAGCAAAATTTATTGAAACTCCAGAAAGGACAGGTGTCTCTGGCAGCAGAGTTATCAAAGGAGACAAATCCTGTGGTGTTTTTTGATGTTTGTGCGGATGGTGAACCTCTGGGACGTATAACCATGGAATTATTTTCAAACATTGTTCCTCAAACTGCTGAGAACTTCAGAGCACTGTGCACTGGAGAGAAGGGCTTTGGTTTTAAGAACTCCATTTTTCACAGAGTAATTCCAGATTTCGTTTGCCAAGTAAGTACTAACTACGTATCATAATTGAAATAAAAAATAGTACACACCACATAACTTGGGAAGTTTGCATTTTTCTTCTTGATCTCATTGTGTAGTTTTTAAATATATTTTTTTCTTCATTGTAAATGGACACAATACCTTTATTTTTTATTTTTGTGTGGTGCTGAGGATCGAACCCAGTGCCTCAGATGTGTGAGGTGAGCACTTTACCATTGAGCTACAACCCCAGTTCCATCTTGTAGTTTTCTTAAGATTTCTTTAGCTTTCTCAAATAACAGTTGTCATCACCACTGACTCCCTAACTCTGCCCAGAACTTTCAAACTTAAATTTTTAACACTTGAACTGCACTGGAAACAGGGTAGAGAAGAGAACTTTTCATTTTTTAATCTTCATTCAAAAATAAATATTTCTTAAGTTTTAAGATGCATTCTTAAGGAAACTGGATGGTCAGGATTTATCCTGCAGTGACAACTTCTGTGTGTATAATGTTTTATTCAGGATTCCTATTAATTGAAATCTTTTTTTCAGGGGGGAGATATCACCAAACATGATGGAACAGGAGGACAGTCCATTTATGGAGATAAATTTGAAGATGAAAACTTTAATGTGAAACATACCGGTCCTGGCTTACTCTCTATGGCCAATCGAGGCCGGGATACTAATAATTCTCAATTTTTTATAACATTGAAAAAAGCAGAACATTTGGACTTTAAGCATGTAGTATTTGGGTTTGTTAGGGATGGCATGGATACTGTGAAAAAGATTGAATCATTTGGTTCTCCCAAAGGATCTGTTAGTCGAAGAATTAGTATCATAGAATGTGGACAGATATAAAATCATTGTTTTTCATAGTAAATTTTAATCTGTATAAGCAGTCTAATTGAAGCTTAGCTGTTACAGACAATATGGTAATTATGTTCAGCTTTTGAAAATGAACGTTTCCAATGTATAAATGTAAAATTGCAGCTTATAGCTGTTGTCACTTTTTAATGTGTTATAATTGACCTTGCATGGTGTGAAATAAAAGTTTAAACACTGGTGTATTTCAGGTGTACTTGTGTTTATGTACTCCTGATATCTGTATTAAAATGGAATAATAATTAATCTTGTTATAAGCAATAGACCTTTGCAGACTATTGAAGGAATATGATATATGCAGCTTAATTTTAGTTCTTTTAGAGATATATTTGGACTTTTTGCATGGATATTTTTACCATTTGAATAAAGGGACCACAACTTGGATAATTTAATTTTAGATCTGAATTATATTTGGTAATCTTAACTATTGGTGAGTTCCCTTGTGCATTGAGATTCCTTTATGAATGGATAGAGCCACAGAAGATATTTAACCAAAGTGCTCTTCAATAATCTTTACACCTCCTGTATAGATACAAATTAAATTTTAGAGCACCCTCTTTTCTTAAAATCTGTAGCTTCCTGTGCCCTTTCAAAGGTATTGATTTTACATTTGAAACAAGTTGACTATTAGTTGTGTTTTTTTTTTTTTTTAACTTTTCTGTCATCTGTCTCTACTACCTCAGAAACTTCAGCTTGGTCCTGATGATAGAATTGAATTTTTTCTTGCCGCTATTGTGATAAAGTATGAATATTTTCAAAAGGTCTATACGATGTTATTTGGTTAAAGATTTGCTTTATACTAGATTGTTGCAGTACCTTTTTCTGATGAATTTTGTAGCAGAAATAAAGTGACAATTGATAATAGCCATGACATTTTAAACATTCATTACTTGTGCATCTGTTCATTTTAGTACTAGATGTAAGGAGGACAAGTAAAGAAAGATCTGTACTATAAACTGCCACATAATTTCCACAAGTTTGATACACAACAAATTTCGGGGGAGATGTTTTGTGTCTAAAGGAAGTGTAACCAAACTGCTAAAAAAAAAAAAGAGAGAGAGATGTTCTTACTGGCTTACTTAATGTAGAACTACAAAGAATTTCATTATAGCACAGATTTTTTTATATTACAATCATGGATATTGACTCCCTTCAATACTTCCATGTTTTTTTCAGTGAAAATACCTTATTTTGTTTAGTGAGGAAAGACAGGTTTACTCCCTATTGTTTGGTGATTTAGAAATAAGTTATCCTGCAGTGAATACCTGTGAAACCTTCTGTCAGAGATGAGGGTGGGATGTGATGTGTGGTTTGTGAACACCAGCATTTACATCACTAAATCTTGGTCACAAAGCCAGATACCTAAAATCAACCTCGAAATTTATTAGTTGAATTACTGGAACTTTCAAGGGAACCATAGACTACATGTATGTACATTTAATATTTAGAATTGGTTTCTTTGGAAACCTATGTAATATAAATTGATGTAAAAAGTGTATTGTAATTTTTTCAGCTAAGACAGTTAATGCTGTCATGATTTCAGAATAAATTCTAAGTAAATACAAGTTATTTTAAAGAGAGTTTTTATCGATTTTCATGCTGTCCTAAAGCATTAAAGTTAAAATTAAAAGCTTTAAGGATTTTGACCAAAAACTTGACAGAGTGATATGTAAACTGAGTTTTCCAGTACTGGTATTCCAGAGATACTTAAAAGTAGCTTTTATAAGCGCATTTATAAGCGCATCTTTGTGTTATAATTCAGGAAAGAACTTTGTGGTTTCTATTAAACACTAATAAGGTATTAAGCCCATAATGTGTATTTTTTTTTCAAACTTGCTGGATTTTATATTGTCTCATTAAAATCTGCTTAAAGATAGAATAAAGTAATTCATTTTGCATTTTAAGCAATACTTTATGGCAAAATTGAGTTGGTTTATTTAGATGAGAACTAAAAAATACTTTGCTAAAGTATTGCTGTTATAAAATCTTGGCATTTAAGAACTTTAATCCAGAGTATTTAGTTGTTAGTTCAGAAATGTAGTTGACAATCAGTTTATAAAAGGGGTTACACTAGTAAAATTGTTTCAAGGAGGCCCGGCCGGTGGCGCAGGCCTGTAATCCCAGCGGCTCTGGAGGCTGAGGCAGGAGGATTACAAGTTCAAAGCCAGCCTCAGCATAAACCAGGCCCTATGCAACTCAGTGAGACCCTGTCTAATAAAAATACAAAATAGGGCTTGGGGTGTGGCTCAATAGTTGAGTGCCCTTGAGTTCAATCCCTGTACCCCTCCAAAAATTAAGTGTTAAAACAACTGTCGGCCTCAGTCAGTCTCTGTTAAATAACGTTTCTTAGGTTGCTATATCATTGAGCACCCGTGAAATGCACACTGTTGTAGGTACTGGGGAAAGCTGGTTTGGTTTTGTGTTTTAAAGTAGTACATGTTTTCCTGGAGTTTACATTCTAATAATTTGTGATATCCTGTTATACCACAAGCAGAACACAGGCAGGGAAAGCCGCGGTTTCTATGTGTAGCGTTCTACTATATTCTTTTTTTTTTAAAAAAATATTTATTTATTTATTTATTTATTTATTTATTAGTTTTCGGCGGACACAACATCTTTGTTTGTATGTGGTGCTGAGGATCGAACCCGGGCCGCACGCATGCCAGGCGAGCGCGCTACTATATTCTTGATAATTTTCTTATGTATGACAGCAAAAGCCAATTCCTATGAAAAGGCAGGTTTGTGGGTGCAAACGCTCACCAAATGTGCTTAGGGGCCAGGGGCCTCTGCAGCTGTGTTCCAAGCCTCTGGCACTGAGGCCAGGGTATGGTGCCCAGAGCCTGGACGACTCGCAAGGGCCGGTACAAGGCTACTTACTACTCAACTTCACCGTAGAAAATTAAACGTGTAACGTGAGGACAACTCGGCGAGGTCCAGCCTCTTGCAGGGCCAAAGTGCCTCAAGACACCACCTTTTACCACTCGACCCTACTGCCTAGCGTGCCTCAGGGCCAAAGTGCCTCAAGACACCCGGGGGACACAGACCCTACCTGTAGCACTGCGCCCTACTGCCCACCCTACTGCCTAGCGCGTCCCGGGGGCGGGGCTCGTGCGTCAGGACGCACGTGCGGTGCGCGAGCCCCGCCCCCGAGCTGGGCCACAGGTTTGAGCGCGTTTCCCCGGGAGACCGCCGAGATCGTGGCGCGCCATGGAGCCCCGGGTCGTGAAGCCACCAGGGCAGGATTTTATAGTGGAGCGTCTCAAAAGTCGGTACGGTCTCGGGGGCAGCTGCTCCGGACAGGTGAGGGCGCCTTCCCCTTGTCCGCGGTGGTCTCCAGACGTCGTTCCGCTGGTGATTCGCCGGGCGCGGGCCTCCGCGGGCAGGCCCGGAGGGCACCGAGGGCTCTGCGCCCGGCGCGCGGGCTCGACGAGAGTCAGCCAGACCGGGGCTGGGCGCCACACGCAGGAAAGAGCCGCTTTCCCTCAAAAACAAGTCACCCGTAGCTTCTTGCAAGGTTCATGTTATACAAAGCGTGATATAGCACCTTAAAAGTGTTGTTGAACTTTGGCTTGCAGTGACCTGAGTGAAGCGGGGATGAACCATTTAAACTGGAGGGGGTGGCACCAGGGATTGAACTCAGGGGCACTGACCGCTGAGCCACATCCACAGCCCTGTCTTGTATTTTATCTAGAGACAGGGTTCACTGAGTCGCCTGACGACTCGCTTTTGCTGAAGCTGGCTTGGAACTCGAGATCCTCCTGCCACCGCGCCTGGCAACAATTTAATTTTGAAAAAAGACATTATTATGAAGTATTTTCAAACTTATAGAAAATAAAATTGCAAGAGTGGTGCGAAGAATTCTTGTAGCCTTCATTTGAATTCTCCTGTTACCATTTTGCCACATTTGCTTTACCAGTCTCTCCTCTTCTCTGTACCTCCTCACATACACGTTTTCCCGCAGGAGCTATTTGAGAGTAATTTGGTTGTATCATGTTCCTTTGCCCCTAAATAAATTTTTTTCTTCCTGTGCATGAGGGCATTTTTAAAAATAACCCATGTAGTATTTTCAGAAAACTTAGCATTTCTACAATAATACTGTGTAATCTGTAGTTCATATTCAAATTTTACTTTACCAATTCTGTTCTTTGCAGAAGTTTTTCTCCCCTGGTACAGAGCCAGTCTAAGAATGAACATGGCATTTAGTTGTTTCTGTTGCCTTTCACAGGGAACAGGTTCCCAGTTTTTGCTTTTCTTAACATTGATGCTTTTGAAAAGACCATTGCTTATTAGAATGTCCCACAATTTTGGATGTGTCTGATGTATCCCTCCTGGTTAGATTCCCATTATACATTCCCAGCAGGAATAGGACATAACTGATGTGTGGGCTGCTTAGATGAATCAAGGGGTACATTATGTTGGTTTGTCCCGTTGATGATGTTGACTTGAATCATTTGGTTAGGATGGTGTCTTCTAGATTTCTCCACTTTAATCTTTATAATTTTTACCTTTATAATTAACACATAATTTGTGGGGAAATATATATGTTTTTTTCTTCCTTTTTCTTTTTTGTTGTTTTGGTACTGGAGATTGAACCTTGGAGTGCTTTACCACTGAGCCACATCCCAGCCCTTTTTATTTCTTATTTTGAGACAGTCTCACTAAGTTGCTTATGGCCTCATGAAATTGCTAATGCTGGCCTTGAAATTGTGATCCACCTGAGTCTCCTGAATTACTGGTATGTGCCACTGCGTTTGGCTGTGGGGAAATATTTTAAGACAGTAAATTGATTATTAGTATACAAATTAAGCATGTCTTTTTTCTTTTTTTTTTTTAGTATGATTTTTCAAATTTTGATCAGGCTAAATATAAGACAAGATCTATAACTTCCCCAGGTAAGTTAATAAAATATTTTGCATATTTTTAGTTTTTAACAAATTCAATTTGAGAGACTTTTTTTAAATATTGTTTAGATTTGTAGTTAGTGCTAGATATCTTGTGATACTAAGATTTATTTTTTTTATTACGCCTGGTAATGAACTAATAGTAACCATAATTGCAGGGAAGGAGGTGGTAAATGTTTAAGGTGTCTTTAAAATTCAAATGTTTTGTTTTTAATTTTTTTTTTTTTTAGTATAACAGTATGTCTATCATTGAAGATGTTAAGAATTAATCGGACTATGTTAGAAAAAGAAAACTAATAGCTACTTTTTAGGCATAAACTTTTCTGAGTTGTTAGGATAGTAATTTAATAATCACTGTAGGAGGTATGTATCAAATAAATATACTTGGAAAAAATAATTATACTATGGGATTGAGTTGGTTGTAATAGTCTGAGATGTTAAGTCCGTTTGATGTATTCTAATGTTTCTCAGTTGATTGGGGGGCAGAATTCTGAAAGATTTATCTGTTGGTAAATTAAGGTATTGAAGTCATCCACTATTATTGTATTGAGGCTGGTCTCTCCCTATAAATCCTGCAATTTGTTTTATAAAATTGGGTTCTATGACATTGGTACATCTGTATTTACAACCATTATATCATCTTGATGGATTATTCCTTTTATCAGAGTATAGGACCTTCTTTGTCTCTCATGACTGATTTGAGGTCAGTTTTGTTGGATGTAAGCCTGACTACTCTTGCTTGCTTTAGGATTCCATTTGATGGGAATTACATTCTCCATCCTTTCATCTTCAGTTTATGAATGTTTTTGGTAGTGAAGTGGATTTCTTGCAATAGTAACCGAATGGGCCCCACTTTTTAATCCTATCAGCTAGTCTGTGTCTTTTTTTTTTTAAGATGACACAATATCTTTATTTATTTTATTTATCTTATGTGGTGCTGAGGATCGAACCCAGTGCCTCACATGTCCAAGGCAAGCACTGTACCGCTGAGCTACAACCCCAGTCCCTAGTCTGTGTCTTTTAATCAGATAATTCACATCATTTACATTAATAGTTATATTGAAACTATATTGAAAGAAATATACTAGTTTCTTTCATTTGTTTTCTTTGGTTGAAAATTTTGTGTTCATTTCTTTCTTATTTATCTTAAGAGTTTTTGTTGATTTACTGCTGTAATCATATTTGATTTTTGCATATCCCTCTTTTGTTTAGCCTTTCTAGTGAGATCTGTTTTTTCCTATTCTTTTGTGGTTGTGTTGTCTGGTTCTTCATCTGAGTGTAGTATTCTGTATTGCTGGTTTAGTAGTCATGAATTCTTTTAGTTCATACTTTGCTTATCTTTTTTTTTTTTTTTTAAATTCTGAAAGATTCTGAAAGATAAATGCTGGATGTAGTAATTTACCTTGGCAGTTATTTTCTTCCAGGTCTTGAAATATATCAGTCCATGCCCTCCTGGCCTTTAGTTTTTGTTGAGAAATCTGATATTGTTCTGAAGAGTTTGCCTGTATAAATTATTTAGTGCTTTTCTCTTGCAGCTTTTAATAGTCTTTTTTTGTTCTGTATTTTTTGGCATTTAAACTATAATATTCATGGAGAGGTTCTTTTCTGGTCATGTCTACTGGCATTCCATATCATTTCAAGATTTGGGAAATTTTCTGCTGTTACTTCAGTGAGTGAGTTTTGTATGCCTTTTACTCGTATCTCTACTCCTTCCTCTAGAATTATGCGTCTTAAGTTTGATCTTTTATGTTGTTCCAGAACTTTTGTGTGAACATACTGTTCTGTAGTTTCTTGGTACCCTTTCCTTATTACTGTGTGAATGTTCTAGTTCATCTACCTTGTCTTCAAGCTCTGAAATTTTGTCTTCTGCTTGGTTTAGTCTATTGGTGAGACTTGGAACTGGGGTTTTTATTTTGATTTAGTGAAAGTTTTATTTCCAAGATTGCAGTTTGGTTCTTTCTCAGAATCTCTCTTTATTAAATTGCTCTTTCATATTGCATTGTCTTCTTTAATTCATTCAGCTGCTTATTTGTGTCTTCTTTTAATTCATTTGATCATTTAAAAATATTTTTAGTTTTAGAAGGACACAATACCTTTATTTTATTTATTTATTTTTATGTGGTGCTGAGGATCGAACCCAGTGCCTCACACGTGCAGGGCAAGCGCTCTACCACTGAGCTACAACCCCAGCCCTCATTTGATCATTTTAATGATCAGGTTTTAAACTTCTTTGTTCCAGCATTTCATCTACATTTATACTTACAGATTCGGTTCCTGGGGAGTTAAGAACTTGTTTCTGTGTTGAGAGTTGGATGTGTTGGGCTGGTGATCTCTTTCACTATTATGTGAGGGTCTTCTTAGTGAGAAATCATCTTTCTACGTTGTGGCCTGTGTAGTGTTGAGATTCATTCCAAGTGGAGTTTACATTGTAGTTTCCCTACAGCTCTTTAGACTGTGTTTGGTGGAGTTTGAGTACTTTGTCAGAACTTGAGGGATTCATTTATTTTTTAGGCCTTCTGTGAGTGGAGTCCCACTGCTAGTTCAGGCAAGTAAGATATAATCAGTGGAGTATATAAAGTATACTTTCCACGGCTGTTTCTCTAGCATTTGTTAGCACAGTACAATGTAAGAGGGCTTGCATGTGGCCCCTTATTGGGGGCCTGGTCACAACAGTTGTGTTTATTTGTTTGTTGTTGTTAAGGGAGTGTAATAGTCTTCAGCCCACTCCTGTCATTTGTGCATACTTACGGCCAGGTTGTCTGCTGGGTGTTTTTCTCTACCCTCTTTTTTAAGTTGAGGTATCCATCAAAGTTTGAGCAAGACCCAGTCCTGGATAGACAAAGGTACAGTTTCTCTCAACTAGGTCAGAATTAAAAGCTCAGTGTCAAAGCCATCTATCCAGTATGTTCAAAGTGCTCAGTTCAATCCATAGCACTGGTTTGAGAGGAGAAAATGACCACCAGTAAGAGTGAACAACTTGAAAGCAAACCATATATTAACATAAAATAAAAATATATTTAAAAAAGAACCTCTACAACCCCGCTAACCAGAGAGAAGAAAGGGGAACTCATAATATAGAATAGTTTAAAAATTATACATCAAAGAAAGTAGAATTAATATTGAAATAGAATAGCTGGGCACATTGGCTCACAGCTATACCCAGCTACTCTGGGTTATAGCTCAGTGGTAGAGCAACCGTGGATTCAATTACCAGTACTGTATAAATAAATAAATAAATAAATACTGAATAAAAATTTAAAAGGAGGAAACAGAAGAAGAAAAATGAAAAGAAAAGGGAATAAAAATGAGAAAGGAGAGACAAAAGCAAAAATCCAATTAAATAATTAAAACTTTTAACAAAATTGGATAAAAATATTAAAAATGTGAAGGAAACAAAAACAACAAAGAACAAGATGAAACAAGAAATGTCAGATTGCTCCTTCCCAAGATATTTTAGATGGAGACACTCTTTCCAAGACCCTGAATTTTTGTCATTTCCCAGATATGGGGACATTGTGGGTGCTGGTGGCAGTATGATGTATTCCTTCTCAGCTCCAGCTTAGGCAGGCAAAACCAGTAGGGCAGTGTGTAGACTGAGCTCAGCCTCTCTTTGCCCACCAGCATGGGCTAAGGCAAAGTTATCTGCAGCAGGGCTAAGTTCAGTCCCAAGGTCTCTGGTTTTTGCACCAGGAATGGGGGTGCGATGACAGTAGGAGCCATCTACCAGCCTGTCTCAGCCTCCATGCCTGTGAACCAATCTGGTGTGCTCACCCTTGGTCCCAAGATCTTCAGTCAGTGCACTTGGGCGTGTGGCAGATGTCCAAACTGTAGTGCTATGTTTTCTGCCTCTGAGTGTGGAAAAAGCCACTGAATCAATGGAATCTGCACTGGGGTGGGGAGCCTCCTTGAATGAAGAGATTTACCAGTTTAAGCCACTGTGCTCCTGAACCCAGCCTTCTTGTAAATCCACACACAACTACTGTCTCTTTTTCACAGAGATCCAACCATGCATTTTAAGTAGAAGTGTCTTCTGTTTCCCATTGCCTAGAGTCCTCAGCAGTCATTTCCCTGAGCCCAAACTGACTCTCACCGGACACCTGCTGGAATAGAGAAGAGAAGAGGAAATTGGGTCTTGGGGATATAAAAAATGCAGGGATATAAAAAATGATCTCCCAAGCAATAAACTCAGACAGTGGGACCCATCTGAAGATGGCTCCTCATTGTGGCATTGATGGATCTCCTGCAAAGTACAGGGAATCTTTTTTCTCTTTCTAGCCTTTTGTATAGATCCTAGGTCTCTTTTTATTCTAAAACACAATATTTTGGGGTTTCACCTGATCACTGGCTCTCTATAGTTGCACTCCAATGCTTTTCTGTGGCCCCCTACTTCAACATGCAGCTGCACACCTTTCATTTTGGTTCAGTCTCATCGAGCAGTAGGGAAACCCTCAGTAGGCCTCTAATCTGCCATCTTCAGGAGTCCCTTGATTCCAATTATTTATAAAGCTTGCATTAAGGAGACATACAAATAAGAAAACATTTGGTGGATGGAGTCTTATTTTAGGAGGCTAGGATTAGATAATTAGTATATCTTTTATATTGACAGATGATTTGGATATCTACTCCTCTGGAGATAAAGTTGGTTCCTTGAAATGTTATTCTGATGAAAGAAAACATTGTACAACATCTTTTTGCGGTTCATTCAAGCACTTAAATGTGAATTGGTAAAGTATTCAGAATTCTGTTATTTTTCATTCAGTACTTCTAGGAATTTGAGAAAGGGAAAGGGCAGATTGGTCATGTGTTTGTTCTTCCTTGGGGAGAATGAATAAGCGGTCTGAGGCCCACTGAATAGTTGGAGACTAATTTATTAATTTTTACTGAGAATTTCTTATGAAAGCATGGACACCTGATATTTAGTGTCATAATGGAAAGTAAATTATTTGCCTAATTTAAAAGATAAAAAATTACTTATGTATGTATTCATCCAGGACCTAAATGAAAACTGTGCTCTTTTCTTTAAAAAAGGAACTCAGAAAAAAACTTCAGTATAGGATTTTGGGGTAGTGACACTCAACCCAGTATCTGCTTTAGCTCCAGTAGTATGTTAAGTACTGTATATGAAGTAGTTGAGAGAGATTGAAGGGGATGTAGTAACTAGAAACGTATGATACAGTACTGTGCAAAATAGGGTTACAGTTCTATAAAGGAGATAAAGTGAAATGAATGTTTAAATTGAACATTTAATGATTATAATTCATGGTAGAAGAATTTGATTATCAAGAAGATAAAACATTTCAAAACAATGTAAAACTATAAAGGTGTGTGCGTATGCAAAATAAAATGTTGAAATAAACAATTGTGCTTAATATATTATTAACATAACCATATTTGGAAGGTTGAATATTTTAAATGAATTGCCTCTTTTTCTACTTAAATGAGTTGATTCATTTAAAGCACTTTGAACATTGCTGGATACATAGTAAAATACTCAAACATTAACTGTGATCATTATTGTTATTACTGTTTTGTTTGTCATTCACAAAATAATTGATTAGAGACCAGGACTTGAGGTAGACTGAATGTAGGAAGAAAAGTAGAAATTACTTTAAAGTAATAATTATGACTTCATAGAAATTATTTTCTTATGTTTAACTGATATTTTAATCATTTTTGTTTATATAAGTGACCTGGATATAATTCCAAATAATAATTTGAAGGTTTTGAATTATGAAGGTTTTCCCACCATTTGACCTTTTCACAGTCTCTGTCTGTAATCTAGTGTGGAAGTATGCTGTCTAGCACAGTAGCTACAGACCGCATGTAGCTGTTAAGAACTTGAAAAATGGGGCTGGTCTGAATTGAGATGTTTTAAGTTTAAAATACACATTGGATTTTAAAGACTTAGCATGGATAAAAGAAAGTAAAGTGTCTTCATAATAATTTTTATATTGATTTTTTTGGGGGGAGGTACCAGGGATTTAACTCAGGGGCACTTAACCACTGAGCCACATCCCCAGCCCTATTTTGTGTTTTATTTAGAGACAGGGTCTCACTGAGTTGCTTAGGGCCTTGAGAAGTTGCTGAGGCTGGCTTTAAACTTGTGAACTCCTGATCTTCCTGTCTCAGCCTCCCTAGCTGCTGGGATTACAGGTGTGCGCCACCATGCCTGGCTTTAATATTGATTTTATGTTGAAGTGGTAACATTGTAATTATACTGAGAGTATATTGCTAAAGTTTACCTCTTTGTATGTTTTTAATGTGCTACCAGAAAATTTTAAATGACTGATGTGTCTTGTGTTATATTCCTTTTGAACAGCACTGTTCTAGAAATTTCTAGTCTGAGATGATCTTTTTGGAGAAATACCTGGGATTCTAGTTCTGTTTCAGTCTTTATTAGTTATGTCACCTGTCAGTTATTTAACTTTCCTCATCGTAAACGTTAATTCTTTACCTAAAATAGATAACAATACATGTTGTATCTTTCTCACTGAATTATTGGGGATCAGCAGAAAGAATTTGGCAGTTCTAGAGCATTCTACAGATATAATGAATAGAAAAGATTGAAGGCTGCTTAGTGGGTTATCAGAATCAATGATGGTTAATTTTTACATTTTTATCTTTTACATGCTTATTTTTTTACATTTAAAAATGTTTATTTTTCTCATTTGTTATGCTGCTTATATTTGAAACAATTTTATTCCTCCCAAATGCTATAGTAATTTCCAGATTTCTGTGATAGAATTTTTTTTAAAGCCTAGATGATGAACTGGATTCTTTTCATGATTTGAATAATCGGGAAACAGAAGAAGATGTAATCGAGAATGATCATAGAGTTAGAACCTCCAAAATAACCAAACAGTCTTTTAAAGAAATAGAAAAAGGTAAAAAAATAATAATAATTTAAATAGTAATTTTGTCAGTACATATAAAACTTAACTCTTAATAATAACACTGGTTCTCAAGAATCTATGTATTTCTCTGTTCTGAATTTTTGTAAGCCCTGAAATGGTTACTATGCTTGTTATTAACTAGAGAAGAGAAACATGAACTTCATTATTTTCCAGTTGTATGCTTGTGTTTTCAAAACTTCTCAAGATAAGTAAATAACAGAATACTTTTATGATGGCTTCAGTTCTTTTTTTTTTTTTTTAAGAGAGAGTGAGGGAGAGAGAGAGAGAATTTTTAATATTTATTTTTTAGTTTTCGGCAGATACAACATCTTTGTTTGTATGTGGTGCTGAGGATCGAACCTGGGCCGCACGTATGCCAGGCGAGCGCGCTACCACTTGAGCCACATCCCCAGCCCCGGCTTCAGTTCTTTTTCATGTCAGTGTTTGTTAGAAAGTAAGAAAATGATTGTGGTAGTGTTGGACTAACCCTAATATTTTGAGAAAACAGTACAGACTACATACAATATGGCTTCCTCAGTCAAAAATGAACTAGTAGCAGTTCTCTATGTACCTGTCTTCATTTCATAGTTTTATCAGGATTTCATGGAAAGTGGTAACCCGTGATGAAGCCTTTTGCTTTTTGGCTGCAAGAGTTCCAGCACACTATTGCTGATACTCTCTTTTTTCCTACAAATATTTTGTCTGCACACAATACACATTCATTTTCCCCTTTCTCCCTCTCCTTCATCTCATTTGTCACATGGATCTCAGCATTTGAAGACAATGAAAATTACTTCAGTTTAGACTTGTGTGTCTCATTATATGGTGGGTTTTCCTACTAAAAACATAGATTGAACTATTTTAAGAGGTGAATGAATATACATGAAAGTTGACCAAAAAAAGTAAGGAATGCTCAGGTCAGAAATTATCAGGTATTTAGAGAGGCAAGCAAAGCACTGAACTTGTCTTTTTACTTTTAGTGTGTTTGCTGAACTGAATATAGTGAAATTTTCTTAAAAGTTCATTCAGCATCTGTCTAAAATGGAGACTCTAGTGGGAAGCACCCTCCTTAAAGGTGGGCTCCTTTAACCTAATGCAAGTTAAGACCACTGCTAGAGAGCATTTTATGCTCTCATGGTTGGATTGTTAAATTCTAATGGTGCAGTGTTGGTAAGAATATGGAGTAAGAGCAACTTACTCATCCAGTGCTTCTGAGAGTAAATTAATGTAACCACTTGGGAAGAAAATGGCATCAGTAGTAAAGTTGAACCTGTGCATATAGCCTAGTACATGTACACTACTAACCATATTCCCCAGAAAAACTTTTGTATGAACTCGTGTATCAGATGCATGACTGTGTAGCATCTGTATAGCCAGAGCAGCTCAAATACCCCTCTATAGGAGAAAGTTGTCGTGTATTTATAAAATAGGATAAAGCAGTGAAGGTTTGTGAATCCATCGTTCTGAAATCATCATGGATATATTTCAAAGAACTTATTAGTGTTTAAAGGAGGAATTTATAGAAATTATTATAGACATAATTGAAATTGGGCAAAACAAGAACTGTGTGTGTGGGTATGTGTTAAAATTGCTTTTACTTTAGACAACTTTTATTAAATATTAAATCATTAATTTTATAAATTAATGGGTGAAACTTACATGCATATATCATGTTTTAATCATGTATACCCTCCCAACTGCTTTCTTTTACTTTCCTCTTTTTTTGGCTCTCTGGTTTTCTTTCCCTTCCCTAAAATTCCTTCTGTACTTTCAGATTACCTTTTTTTCCTAACAGTTTCCATGTATGAGGGAAAACATGTGATACTTATCTTTCTGAGTCTGGCTTATTTCACTTAACATGAGAAACTCCAGTACCATCTGCTTTCCTGTAAATGACATGTTTTTTTATTGCTGAATAATATTCCATATGTATATATGTCATATTTAAAGATCCATTCATCTGTTGACAGCACCTAGGCTGATTCTATAACTTGGCTATTATTAGTAGTGCCACAATAAAAATAGGTATGCAAATGTCTTTTTTTGTATGCTGACTTCATTTCCTTCAGAAATATAGCCAGGGATGGTTGTATGGCTGCATCATATGGTAATCCTGTTTTTAATTTTTGAGGAACCTCCATATTGTTTTCCATAATGGCTGTGCTAATTTACATTCTCACCAACATTGTGTAAATGTTCCTTTTTCACATTCTTGCCAGCATTTGTTCTTTTTTTTTTTTTTTAATTTTTTTTTGTTGTTGTTGCCAATGAACCTATTTATTTATTTATTTATTTATATAAGGTGCTGAGAATCCAACCCAGTGCCTCATACATGCTAGGCAAGTGCTCTATCACTGAGCTACAATTCCAGTCCCACATTTTTTTTAAAAAAACATTTTTTTTAGTTGTATATGGTTATATTTTAGTTGTATATGGTTGTATCTTTGTTTTATTTATTTGTTTATTTTTTATGTGGTGCTGAGGATCGAACCCAGGGCCTCACACATGCTGGGCAAGCAATCAACCACTGAGCTACAACCCCCACCCCACTTTTTGTTTTTTTGACTAGTCATTTTGACTAGGGTTGTGTGGAATCTCAATGTAGTTTTTTTTAATACCTTTATTCCATTCATTTATTTTTATGTGGTGCTGAGGATTGAACACAGGGCCCTATGCATTCTAGGCAAACGTTCTACCACTGAGCCACAATCCCAGCCCCTCAATGTAATTTTGATTTGCATTTCCCTGATGGCTAAAGATGTTGAGCACTTTTTCACATATTTATTGGCCATTTTATACTTGATTTTGAGAAGTATCTGTGCAGGTTATTATTATTGATTGGATTATTGATTGGATTACTTGCTCTTTTGTTGATAACTTTTTTTAATTTTTTTTTTTTTTAGTTGTAGATGGACACAATACCTTTATTTTATTTGTTTATTTTTATATGGTGCCAGGGATCGAACCCAGTGCCTCACACATGCTAGGCAAGCTCTCTACCACTGAGCCACAACCCTGGCCAAACTTTTTTGAGTCTTTATGTAAATCTGGATGTTAATCCTCTGTCAGATGAATAGTTGGCAAATATTTTCTGCCATTCTGTAGGCTCTCTCTTAACTCTGTTCTTTCTTTTGCTGTGCAGAAACTTTTAAATTTGGTGTAATCCCATTTGTCAATTGTTGCTATTATTTCCTGAGCTATTAGGGTCAATTTTGAGTTGATTTATTTATGGGGTGAGACTTAGGGGTCTAGTTTCAATTTTCTACACTTGAATATCCAATTTTTCCAATACCATCTGTTGAGGCTATCTTCCTTCCAACATGTGTTTTGGCTCCTTGGTAGAAAATCTCAGATGGCTATAGAGGTGTGGGTTTATTTCTAGGTCCTCTAATTCCATTGGTTTTTACATCTCTTTTTATGCCAATACCATGATTTTTTTGTTACCATCACAATATACTCTAGTATATTTGAAATCAGGTATCGTGATGCCTCCAGCCTTGCCCTTTGTTTTTTTCCTCAGGATTGCTTTGGCAACTTTGGGGTTTTATGCTTCCATCTGAATTTTAGGATTTTTTTTCTAGTTCTATGAAGAATGTCATTGGTATTTTGATGAGAATTGCATTGAATCTATAGTTGCTTTTGATAGTTTGGCCATTTTAACTGTGTTTCATGAACATGGGATGTCTTTTTATCTTCATCTTCTGGTGTCTTCAATTTCTTAAGCATTTTATAATTTTCACTGTAGAGGGTTTTTTTTTTTTTTTGCCTCCTAAATAAGTACTTTTTAGATATAAGTGATAGGAAATAAAAAGAAAAAAAATAAGGCAATAATTAACTGGACTTGTTGGTTTGGTTACAGGGAAGAGAAGGGAATGTGGTAAGTTTCTGAAGTGATGTTCTATTTCCTAGGCAGTTAATAGGTAGTGTTTTCCTACATTTTAAAATAATTAAATTTGAAATAACTTCATACTTAGAGAAAAGTTACACAAAGAACTCCTGTATACTCTTAATCCAGATTTTCTAAATGTTACAATTTTACTATATTTGCTATATTATTCTTTCTCTCTCTTGAAACTTTTTCATAGTACTGTAATTTATACTTAAAATAATTTTTCCTGAAGATTACTGGAACTGTAATAAAGTTTATAATTAAAATTTTATTTACTTGGCAGTTGACCTGCCAACAGATAGGGCCTTATCAAAACCTCGGACTGAATATTGTGATGTCAGTGACTCTCCATTGAAAAGTTCCAGCTATCCAAAATCCAACGTGTCAAACAAGCAGACTTTACTTCCACATCAAATAAATCAGATATATGATGAGTTATTTCAAATACATCTGAAACTGCAGGTAAGATTTAAATTCTGACTTGAGAATTCAGAAATATTTATATTCTAAGCACCAAGTATTCACCAAAGTTGAATACAAGGTATTTAAGTTATCATAGAGAAGTGGGCTACGGCAAGGTAGAAGGGAAAAAACTCAATTTGTAGGAACTATTGAGGGAGAAAATGTAGAGACTGAAAGAAAAATATTAGAAGTGTTTTTATTTGTAGGGATGTGTCTTAGACTTCAGATTGTTCTGTGTTTTATGTTTATCCTTTTCCTATCCTATTCTTCAGAAACAAATCTTCTGGTAAAGTGTGCTTTTTGAATTAGGTGTTCTAGATTCATTGTTTTAAATATTACATAGTAAAAAGTTTTCTTGTCAGCTCTCACTAAAATGCATCTCTGAACCTTGCAATTTATCTTATCTTCGGGTTTGTTTCTAAGGATATAATTTATGTAGTTATCAAATTTCCACTAAGAGTACAGAAAGAATACAGAGTTTACGTACATATTACATACACTTGAAATACCAAAAATATATTTTAAAACCAGCAGTTCATTTTGTTAAATTAATTCATGTTGCATTAATGAAGCATTTCAGAAAAAGTTTTTCTTAGCCTAAATGACTAGGAAAAAATTTAGATACTAAGACCGAATCTCAACAATTTAGAGAGGAGAACAATGGAAAGGTCATTTCAGGTATAAGGAATTAGGAGATGAGAGATGTTTGGAAAGGAGTGATTGTCAGATTGTGAATTTAGCTGCATGTCTGGGAAATAAAATAGAGAAAACTGAGGCTAGCTGTTTCATAGTTTTTTTGTTTTTTTTCTTTTAATCAATGGAGTGACAGTAGAAAGACTTTCGATAATACTCTATAGAATAAAAAATAACCAAGGTTGCAAGGGTATATCTATGGTCTATAGTAAACAATAAAGATAAAATATTTAATAAAAAAGTAAAATATAAGGGAGTAGTCTGATTTTATTAATCTTTTTTAAAAATTTATTTTTAGTTGTAGATGGACACAATATCTTATTTTTATTTGTTCATTTTTTTTTAATGTGGTGCTGGGGACCGAACCCAGGGCCTCACGCATGCGAGGCAAGCACTCTAACTCTACCACTCAGCTATAACTCCAGCCCTGATTTTATTAATCTTTAGTCTGCCTTTATAGTTTACTTTGTAGTGTTAGAGTTGTCACTAAGCATATACTTTTTTTTTTAACTATTAAAAAAGGTGTTTTTTTTTTTTTTTATAAAAAGTTCAATCTTGTACATGATCCAATTTTTACAGCATAGTATAAAACAGGCCCTTTGGAGAGGAGACATGGATTTCTCTGAACAGCCATTAATTATACTCATTCCAAGGCTACTAACTTGACAATATTTTTTACCATTCCAATATTGTTCTGTTGCCCATTAGTTGCCATCTCCAGACATTCATTCCAAGATTTGTTAAAGGGGCTTCATCCTGGCAATATTCCTTGATCATGTCTGCCACCGTTTAATTTCAGTGATAATTTCTTGGCCATAAATTTTTTCAGCTTGGGAGGGTAAGCTTTGCTCATTGTCTATTTTATAGACTCAGAGATGTTATGAAACGGAATTGGTGGCCTCCAAGCATATATATTTTTGTTACACTATTGATTTAATTTATTCAATAAATATTTGAGTACCTGCTAATATGTGTTTGTATATATCTGCCTCTTGCTACATGTATGTAGCTTATTAGAAGCAATCATAAGCATCCATATAACTATAATTTCATAAACTTAAATGAAGAAATAATAAATGTATAATGTAAGTACCTGATTGGAGAAGATTAAGATTGAGATTGAAGGAGACTGAGGTAAGGTTTTTAAGTTAAATCCTGAAAAATGAGTAAAAGATTTAGATTCTACATTGAGATATTCCAGAATAAGAAGTTTCTGAGGCATGGTAAATTAACTTATTTATTCAAAGAAAATGTAGTAGGTAACTCTGAAGATGTTTAAAGCAAAATCTAATGTATGCTTACATAAATGTCTTAGAGGTGGACAGGGGTAGAATTTGAGAGATCAGAGAGCATTCTACTGCAGGAGCCCAACTGAGAGATAAGGGTAACTTGGACTAGGGTAGTAGCAGGGGAATACAAATGGATAAATTAAAGATTTATTGTAGAGCCAAAATTGTTTGGACTTGGCATAATGAATTCGATGAAGTATAGGAAGACTAAGTTGATTGTCAGATTTCTGGTTTGTGTGGTATAGAGAAAGAATGAATTTCAGGGAGAAGAGCAATACTTCTGTTTGAAATGAGTCAGGTTTGGTAGTAAAATACCAATAGCCTGGCTATTAGAAAATAGATATGAGGTGATTATCTAATTTGGGAGTCATCTATTGTGTCAGCGTTCCTTCACTGAAACAGAATATCAGAAATAATTAACTTATAAAGGGAAAAAGTTTATTTTGGCTCACAGTTTTAGAGATTTCATTCCATGATCAATTGGCCATTGCTTTGGGTCTTTGGTAAGGCAGCACATCATGGCAGGAACATGGGGCAAAAACCACTGCTCACTTCATGGCCAGGAATCAAAAGACAGAAGGGGCCAGGAACACACTATCCCCTTCAGTGGCACTTACACAGTGACCTAAAGATCTTTCTTTAGTACCTACCTTTTTTTTAAAGGTTCTACAACCTCCCACTTAGTGCCACTCTGTGGACCAAGCCTTTAACCGCTGGGCCTTTGGGGGAGTATGAGTCCAAATATGTTAGTGTTTAAAATTGTCATTGGTAGTAAGAGGTTAAAGAAGTTAGTGTAACGTAATGTTAATAGTCAGAAGGTATCCTGGATTAGGATGGGGACCTCAAGGATACAGAGAAGTGGTTGGATTTTAGAGATATTTAAAAGATTAGTTCAATAGGACTTAGAAATTGTTTGGATTTAGGACATGTGTTAGAAATTTTGTCAAGGGCAAAATGCGCGTTGGATAAATCATGCTATATTTGGCTTATATATAAAACTGAAGGAGGAGAAGATTCGATTTTTTCTTTTTAATTTATAACATTAATTTTTTAAAAAATATTTTTTTAGATGTGTATACCTTTATTTTATTCATTTACTTATACGTGGTGCTGAGAATCGAACCCAGTGCCTCACACATGCTAGGCAAGAGCTCTACCACTGAGCCACAGCTTCAGCCCCTATAACATTAATTTTTTTAGTGTATACTTAAATTATTTTTATTATATTCACAGAGTTATACTGTTGTCACTATAACCAATTTTAGAGTATTTCATTATCTCAGAAAGAAACCCCTACCCATTAGAGTCATTCCTTATTTCCTCCAAAATCCCTTCAGCCGTAAGCAACCACTAATCTACTTTCTGTTTCTATAAATTTGTCTCTTCTGGACTTTTCATATTACTGGAATCTTATAATATGTGATCTTTTATAAATAACTGACTTCTTTTACTTAGCATGATAATTTCAAATTTCATTCATGTTATACCATGTATCAGCACATGCTTTTTTCCTTTTCCTTTTAGTAGTAGGGGATCGAACCCAAGGGAGTTGCATCACTGAGCATTCCCATTCTGTTCATTTTTACTTCAAGGCAAAGTCTTGTAAGTTGCCAGGTTGGCCTTGAATTTACAATCCTCTTGCCTCAGCCTCCTGAGTAGCTAGAATTACATGTACCCCTTAGTGCTGCCTAGCACCTGCTTTTTATTGCTGAATAGTATTTCATTATATAGATATATCACATTTCATATTTCACTCATTAATTTCTGGACATATGGGTTGGTTCCACTTTTTGGCTATCATGAGTAATGCTGCTATGCAGGTTTGTATTTAAGTTTTGTGTGGACTTGTAGTCCATTTCTCTTGGGGTGTATACCTATAGTGGAATGGCTGAATCATAGGATACCTGTGTTTAACTTCTTTGAGGAACTGTCAGACTGTTTTACATTTCCATCAACAGTATACAAGGCTTCCATTTTCCCACATCCTTTCCATCACTTATTTTTCTGTTTTAGAGAAAAACATTCTTTATTGTATCTTATTATGATTTTGCTTTATATTTCTGTGAGGTCTGACTGAATTCAGTGTGGAACATGCTTATTTTATGCTACCTAAAAGTGCATAGGTGGAGATGTTAAATAGGCTGTTTAATGCTTGAGTTTGGCACTTGAGACAAACAACTAACAGTTGTAGGTTGGGAACACATGGTAATTTTAGCCATTGAATGGATGTAATCAAGCAGAGAATGTGAAGAATGAGAAGAAAAAATAACTTAAACCCAAATCCTGAGCAACCATAGTAGTTACAGGACAGTGGAGACATGAAGCCTACAAAGGAGACTGAGAAGCCATGACCAGCTTTTTCTACTAGGTGATAGAAAACCAGGAAAACGTGGTATCATGCAAGCCATTGCAAATATTTTAAGTTGAAGGGAAGAGATAATCATGTAACATGCTGCTGAGAGATTCAATTAAATAAGAACTGAAAAGTGACCTTTAAATTTAGTAACAGGTAAGTCATTTTAGTAGGGCAGTGTGGCCTGAAGCCAGATTAAAAATGAATTGAAGAGTGACTTGGAGGTAAAGAAGGTTCAGCAAATGTAGACAGTGATTTAGAAAGTTTGGTTGGGGAGGGATTGTGAGTAGGGCCAAGAGAGATTTTATTTCAGATGTAATGAAATAGATTGAAAATACTTTAGAGATAATCAACAATCTTCACAAAAGGATTTAAGGCAGTGAGATCCTGAACCTATCTATGTGAAGAAGAGAAAGAGAAGCATTTGCATATATCTTTTGTGGGCATGAAACTGATGTTCCCTTCCGCTCTCTTCTGTTTCCCTGTGAATTTAGAAACTAGGCCATCCACATGTTCTAAGGTGTTGTGTTCAAAATTAAGACAGTGGAGAACAGAGAATAAAGAGCTGACCATGAAAATATAACAAGTGTTTTGAACAGCATTGGTAACTCAGTAGAGGATTGATTGCATCCTAGATTTGCCTGATTGTTTCCTAACAATGATATTTGGATTAAGTACTTTTGGCAAGAATTTTATGAACTCAAAAACACCACTTTACGTGGTGTGTGATTTTTTTCTCCTGATGGTTTTTAATCTGTGTTATCCAAGACATGGAAGATGGCCAATGTGTTAATCCAGGCCTGGAAACCTCTTAGCCCTTGGTGATAGGACAATAAAGTAAGGAAGTAGAGGGTATGGGTAAAATAATGGACCATGTCTAGCAACTACTATAATCCCCAGAGTTATGTACCAATGCATTTTCAAAAACTACCACAATGTCAGTGAATAAAAATGTAATTTGCAGATTTTGTGAATGTACTTTTAAAACTCATTTATAATCTGGTATTTTGATACAGTCTGAAACTGCAGCACAACAGAATTTTGCTGAAGAACTTCAAAAGCGAGAACGTTTTTTAATTGAAAGAGAACAACTGCTTTTCAGACATGAAAATGCCTTGAGTAAAATTAAAGGTGTCGAAGAAGAGGTTCTTACAAGATTTCAAATTCTAAAGGAGGTACTTGTAAAATCTTAATTTTTAGAGTAATATAACTTCTCCTTAGCTTCTGTAATTATTAACATTTTGTCACATTTGTCATTTCACCTTCTCCCTCCTTTTCTTACATACACATGCACTGCTGTACACACACTCACATAGATCCACACACACCTCATTTTCTGAACTATTTAAAAGTAACTTGCAGAAATCATTATATAGTATCCCTAAATACTTTAGTGTATATCTCTTAAGAATGTGTACATTTCTGTATATCATTATATATTAGAAAATTAATGCTAATTGAATAATATAATTTAATATATAGTCCATGTTCACTTTCCCATTTTGTCTCCAAAAATGTCTTTTATTGCTTTTTTTGTTTTGTTTTCTAATCAAGGAACTAAACAAACTCTACTCATTGTCTTAGATTTCTTTGAATCTAGAGTACTTACCATTACCATTTTTATTATTTGTGAGACTTTTCTTTGGAGTCCAGGTCAGCAGTCTTATAGAATATATTGCATCCTAGATTTGCCTGATTGTTTCCTAACAATGATATTTGGATTAAGTACTTTTGGCAAGAATTTTATATAGTTGGTATAATTTACTTCTTTGCTTGATATTATTAATATGTACAGTAATATCTCTTGGTGTCATATAACTTACCTCTTATACATGTAACTTACACAGAATAACATTCAGTGTACATTTTAATTAGTTTTGAAAATGCTTATAATTTTGTAATTGCCACCATACACAAGATAAAATATAGTTCCAGCATTAAGAAAGTTTTATTATGTTCCTTTATAAATATCCCTTTTCCCATCCTTAGCCTTTGGCAACCTCTGCCTTTTCTAGAATATTATGTTTATTTAATTATTTTCCTTTAACTTGTGGTTTTAGCAGCAGCTCATTTATATTAACTTGGCATACTTTTCTTTGACTTTATCCAGTTTGTGGTTTATTATGCTTCTTGAATTTGTAAATTTATGTTTTTTGCCAAATTTGGAAAATTTGCAACAACTATTTCATCAAATATTTTTTCTGTTCCAATTATTTTCTCTTCTTCTCTGTGTCTCCAGACTCATATGCTAGTCCTTTTACTCTTAGCTGGAAGATTTCCCTTTTCTTCATTTTTTTCCTTTTGTGTTCTTTGGACTGGATAATTTCTATTAATATGTCTTTTAATTTGAGATTGAACACTGTTGTGGTTTAGATAGGAGGTGTCTTCCAAAAGCTCATGTGTGAGATAATATAAGAAAGTTTAGAGGTGAAATGATAGGGTTATGAAACTTTAACTTAATCAGTGTATTAATCCATTGATAGTTTTTTTAAATATTTATTTTTTTAGTTGTAGTTGGACACAATACCTTTATTTCACTTATTTATTTTTATGTGGTGCTGAGGATTGAACCCAGGGCCTGGCAGGTGTGAGGCGAGTGCCCTACTGCTGAGCTGTAACCCTATCCCCTATTGATAGTTTTTAACTGGGTGGTAACTGTAGACAGGGAGGGTGTGGCTAGAGGAAGGAGGTAGTTGGGGTTGTTCCTTCTTTGCTTCCTGGGATCCTGTCCTGAGCTGCTTTCCTCTGCCACTCCCTTCCACCATGATGTTCTGCCTTAGCTTAGGCCCAGAGCAAAGGAGTCGTCAACTATGATGGACTGAGACCTCTGAAACAAACATTAGCTCTAAAATTGTTCTCATCGGGTTTTCTGGTCACAGCAGTGAAATAGCTGACTAAATCAAGCCCATTTAGTGAATTTTTATTCCTAAAATTCTGAAGTTCTAAAACTTCCAATTATTTTCTTTAAAAAATTTTTTTTCTCATAACAGTTTCTGTCTTTATATTTACTTTCAAGTTTATATTTACCTCATAGAACATACTTAAAAATCCAGCATCTGGGTCATCTCAGGATTGGCATCCATTGATTATATTTTTTTCTTGAAACTTCATTACATTTTGGGTCTTTGCATGTCCAGTGACTTTTGGATTGTATTTGAAACATATTGTATAGATTCTGTGCCTTTTATAATCCTCTGGAGAACATCGTTTATTTAAAGCATTTATTCAGTCCAGTGAAGTTAGGCCATAGTTCTTTCTCACCTTCCACAGGCAGTGGTTCTCATTTCAGTTTAGTTTTCAGAGCCTTTGCAGTTTTGCTTCGTAATTGTCTTATGTATATGCCCCTTAGAGGATAGTCTGAGACTTGGACAACAGTTTAAAATCTTACTGCAGTTCTACAAGCCTTTGTCCTGCTGTGCTTGGTTTGTCCTGTGTCTGGGCAACTCAGAAATGAGCCCAGTTTGTACTTTTTCATATAGACCGAAGAGGGAAGATGCTCTGATATTTCTTTTATAATGTTCTCCCCACTCTCCAGATCACAAGGTCTCCTCTTCCTGGTTTCTTTGCTGGAAAGACTGTCTTTATCTCAGAGCTCTTATGGAAGTAGAAAGCTCCTCTTTCCATCCAGAGTTCCACTTTGGGGCAGAAGTTTGAGAGGAAAAAAAAAAATCCAAAAAAACAGGAAACTTCCCCTTTTAGACATTGTTTATTCAATTTTCCCTACTCTCGTTTACTTTTCACAGCCATCAGATAGTTGCTTTCTGTGTTTTGTCTAGGGTTTTTTGTTGACATCAGTAGGAGAAGTAGAGTGTAGTGGGTTTATCCTGCCATGTCATATGGTATTTTTTAATGTCTTTTATTTTTTATTTTTTTTAAAGAGAGAGAGAGAGAGAATCTTTTTAAGTATTATTTATTTTTTAGTCTTCGGTGGACACAACATCCTTGTTTGTATGTGGTGCTGAGGATCAAACCCGGGCCGCACGCATGCCAGGCGAGCGCGCTACCACCTGAGCCACATCCCCAGCCCTTTAATATCTTTTAGATGTGGAAAAATTAGATTATAGAAATATTAAACTAGTTTTAAAAGTAACTATGTATGACTGTATCCTAAGTTATTTAAGGAATCACTTAATATGGTTATAAAATGATATAAAACTAATTTTTTTTTTCACATTGGATTTTTTTCATAGGGCTAAGGAAAGAATGCTTAAATTCTCAGATCTCTTCATACTAATTTTATTCTTGATTCTCTTTTTTAGATTTGTCTACTATTCTTGTTAAGTATAAAGATAACTGGTTTATTTTAATGATATTTATATAATTATTTAGAAGGAAATTTAGTTTCTTGATTTCTTCTAGATGCCTGCTTGTTTAGATGTTTTATGAATAAATTGAGAGTAAGTATTTATATGTTAAATCTAAAACATTTTATCTTATTTAAATGTCATTATAGAGGAGAAATTGATTTTTATCATTCCTGAAACTGATTGAGGAAAGAAATAGTTGGGGCTCAAAGAAATTTTATTGTGTATTTAACATTGTTTGAAATGTAAAATTGACATCAAAAATTTTAACCACTATATGGTAATACAGAATTAGTTTGTTCTAATCTATGGAGTATTTTTTGTATTTCTTAAGGTTACCTTACATTTTAATTTATAGAGCTATGAATTGCCTATTAGTCTCTTGAAAAGATCATAAATCCTTTGTTGTTTTATTATTCCTTGGTATGAAAAAGAAAATATTTTAGTGACTTTGTTTGGGTGCATTTTTCTCAGCAGAATCAAAAAATAGATTATTGCTACTTAATTTGTATGATAATATGTTTGAGTCTTTCACAAAAGTTTTTGATGTTTTGCTGTTACTTTGGTTGATTACACAATTTTTATATTAAATAGCATTAGTGATATGGGTTCATTATCTAATTATTAGATTGGATTTTTTTCCTTCCTAGCAACATGATGCAGAAGTTGAACACTTAACTGAAATTCTTAAGAAAAGGAATAAAGATAGCAAGAGACTGAGGTCATCTTTTGATGCATTGAAAGAATTGAATGATAATTTAAAAAAACAGGTAAGACCTATTTTTTAGTATCCAGGATTGAAGTCAGGGGCACTCGATTACTGAGCCACGTCCCCAGCCCTATTTTGTATTTTTTTTAGAGACAGAGTCTAACTGAATTGCTTAGCGCTTCACTGTTGCTGAGGCTGGACAGGCATGCATAAGACCTATTTTAATATATTTTAGGTAATAAGACCTTCTAAAAATTCTATTTTCTGTTTAAAAATAAGTCAATATTAGAACATTTCAGCTAGAGAAAATTTTAATTAGGTTTATGTTAGTTTTATTTTGAAATGCTTACAAATATAATAAAGTAGTCTTAAGCTCTTGTATCCTTTTCTTCTGTATGGGAAAGCAAGTTAGATATTGACAATTTGAAAATTTTTTTCTTTATTCTTTGAGAAAGGATCTTGCTGTTTCCCAGACTAGCCTCAAATTCATGATCGGCTTGCCTTAGCCTCCTGAGTAGCTGGAATTACAGGCTTGTACCACTTTGCCCAACTCTGAAATTTTTTTAAAGTTTTAAATTTTTTGTAGCTATACATTACTAGATTAAAAACAAGCAAAAGAAAAAAATCCTGATAATTTGAAATAATTAAATTTTAGACACTTATTTCTGCCTTTAATACTCATTATTTAACTGCTATTATACACCTCATAGATGAGACACAGCAGTAGGTAAGATTAAGGAACTGGAACAGTTTCACAAAAAGCCTTCAAAATAAAGAATTGGGTGAAGAAAGAATAGAAAATTTGAAAAGTCATATGTGGGACATAATTAGTTTTAACATATGAGAATTCCAGAAAGAGAGGAAAGAGGGAATAGAGCAAAAGCCAAATATGTGAAAATATAATAGCCAAGAATTTTTCAAAACTGGTGAAAGATTCAAGAAATTGTTACTGACAAGGATAAATTTTAAAGAAAATTTATAATCTTAAAAGTGGTTTGAGGGGGAAAATTTAAACTGAAGTTTGGCTTTTTGTGGTTGTCAATGGATCTTTATTTAATTTATTTATATGCAGTGCTGAGAATTGAACCCAGGGCCTCATACATGGTAGGTGAACTCTCTACCACTGAGCCACAACCCCAGTCTCTCTCTCTCTTTTTTTTTTTTTTTTTTTTTTTTTGTGGTGCTGGGAATTGAACCCAGGTCCTTGTGCATGTAAGATAAGCACTCTACCAACTGAGCTATATCCCCAGTCCTGAAGGTTGGCTTTTAAGGAAATATCATTTATCTTAAACCTAGAACAAGAAGAGGGGAAATCTCCCTTAATTATTAATTTTGAGCCCAGAATAGCCTTGAATCTAAATCTTGACATTATAAGAAAGAAAAAATGCAGACCAGTCTCTTAAGAATATACATGCAAAAATTATTTAAATTAGCAAACTTAATCCAGTCATACATAAGAATAATATAGCTAAATGGTATTTGGTTCAGGAAAACATGGGTGATTTAACACTTGAAAATTAACATCTGAATAAAGGAGAAGAAAAATCATATCATAATTTCAATGGATATGAAATTCAGTAACAACAAATAGTAATAGAAGAAAATTTCTTAAGTCCTCACAGAGAACCTACAAAAAAAAAAAAAATCCTACAACAAAATAATACCCAATGGTAAGTTATTGAAAGTTTTCTCTGAAATAAGAACAAAATAAAGGTGATTGCTGTTGATACTTGTCGAACATTTTAATGGCATCCTTGTGATTCAGTAAAGGGAAGAAAGGATTGGAAAGGAAAAAAATAGTCATTCATAGATGACATAATTATATACTTACATACATAACACAAGTATCCAAAGGAGTATATAGACAAACTCAGAATGAATAAGCAAATTTAGCAGAGTCTGGATGTAAGATTACCATACAGAAATCAAGTATATTTCTATATGCCAACAGCAACAATAAAGTATTAATTGTTATTTATTGAAAGATTCCAGAGATAGTATCATAAAAAATCATTGGTTACCCAGGAATAAATCTAAAGAAAGATGTATAAGACAACTATGCTGAAAGCTACAAACAGTAAATTAAAAATAAAACCTAAATAAATTGAAGGATATATTATGTTCATGGATAAAAAGACTCAATGTTGTAAAGATATCAGTTCTTCCCATTAATTAGATACATGTTATAATCTGAATAACTCATGGTTCTTGCATATTTAAAAAGATTTTTACACTTCTTTATATATATGTTGTAGTTCAATAGAAGTTTTACTTGAAAAAACATTTCTCACTACAATATGTGCCTTTAAGATGTTAGGAGTCTTGCAAATTTTTCACAGAATGAAGTAAACTTTCCTAGATGCTATTAATATTTAGGGGAAAATGGTGACTTTTAGCTCTGACCTAGTTAATCATGAATGCTGCCTCTGTTTTGCTCCATTGCTTGCTTAAGTAGACCAAATTGAGAAATATTTTAATATGAAAAGTTGTATATTTGAAATATCTAACTTTTCCCTTCCTAGTTAAATGAAGTAAGTGAAGAAAACAGGAAGATGGAGCTTCAAGCTAAAAGAGTTCAAGCTCGTCTGGATAACTTACAGGTAGGTTGTCTGCTCTTCCTCACAAGTGTATTTTAACATAATTACATTTGGATTTGTTTACTTTTCATACAACCATTCTTTAATTCATGGATGTGTACTGTTGCAGAGGAAGTATGAATTTATGTCAGTGCAGAGATTGAAAGAAAATTCCCATGCTCCTCATGAAATGAAAAGTGTAAAACAAGAAAAAGTACCAGTTTCTAAAACTTCTAAGGTATGATGAGACTGAAAATTTCTTCAATGGAAAATTTATCTTGTCTTCTAATATTTTTCTTTCATTCAGCAAATATTCTTTTTTTAATATTTATTTTTTATTTGTAGTTAGACATAATACCTTTATTTTATTTAGTTATTTTTATGTGGTGCTGAGGACTGAACCCAGGGCCTCGCACGTGCTAGGCGAGTGCTCCATTGCTGAGTCACAACCCCAGCCCTCTTTTTGGTATTCTTTTAGAAACAAATCTCTAGAATATTGCAAACACATTTTTATCTTTGCAAAAACTATTTTGTTCAGCAGGTACAGTAACACAAATCATAAGAACTTAAGGTTAATAATGACTTTTTATAATTTTGCATATCATGTTGATAGAATTTATAGCACAAAGACAGAGAGTAACTTCTGTGAGTAGAGGAAAATATGAATTCCCATAGTGGAATTCGTTTAACTTTGGAAACCTTCAGATTAGTTAGAATCTTTTAGATATGACAATTCATACTATAGAGTTAAAGCCAATTTCACTTTTCTGTCTTATCAAACTTGAATCAAGAACTTTTATTAAAATTCTTATAAAGTTCAGCTCTTTTACATTCATTAATATGTTTCTTCCTTATCTTAGCCAGCATTAATGTATTTAATGTTAGTTGGACATATTTTATTTGGAATTTCTTTTGCTTGTTTGGAGAAGTTCTGTCTATTAAAAAATATCTAAAATATGCTTAAAGCACATTAGGTAAATTCTTCTATAATCATATCAATTTTAAAGCTTGTCTTTGAACTTTGGTGAGATTATAAGCTGAAATAAGTGTTTGGTTTAATTTTTGACATATAGGTACCACTTAATGGGCAAGTATATGAACTTCTAACTGTCTTCATGGACTGGATTTCAGAACATCACCTTAGCAAAGTAAAACATGAAGAATCTGGTATGGATGGTGAAAAGCCATTACTCAAATTTGCTTCTCAGCAAAATGATATTCAAGAAAAGTGTGTAAAGGTTTGTTTTTTTTAAATTTGAAATATATGGTTCAGTAGATATGAAAATTAAATAAGGAAAAGCCTTTGATATTTTATAAGTGAAAAATATTGAAAGCATTTTTGCTAGAAAAATGACCATACTAATAGTCACTTCAAAAAGTTTCATTTTGGACCCTATTAAAGCTAATTCATCCTTATATTTTTCTTAATTTGTTAGGAATTTATCTTTTTTAAAAGTAGAGATAAGACATTAACAACATATTCCAAAAGAGGTATAGTAATTGTATTTTAGAATTACAGATATTCAATGTTGTGGACAATTCCTCCTACATATAATTTTAGAATTCAGAACTTACTGGAGCCTACTTTGTCTTTTGGCATGAAGGGTGGGTTAAAGGTTTATTTTCAAGGGGATTCTAATCAAAGAGAAAGAACTTCTTATATTACAGATGTTAAAGTGAATATTGCTACTAATGATTTCTAACTAGGATAAAAGGTATTTAGAGATTGATAGTTAGATTCCATAAGAAAAAGGGGCTGGGGTTGTAGCTCAGTGGTAGAGCACTTTCCTAGTATGTGTGAGGCACTTGGTTCAATCCTCAGCACCACATTTTTTAAAAAAAGAAAAGAAATACATGAAAAATTTTAAGAGAAGACATTAAAGTTTTTTGTTTGTATTTATATATTTTCAGGAATAATGTCATGATTACTCAGTATAGGTCAAAGTCTCAAGAAAATTATTTCCATTTTTCATTCTGACTTAAAATGTTTCTTCTAAATGTCTTTTTGTGCTAAGTAGAATAATGGCCCCAAGGATGTTCATATCTTAATCCTTAGAACTTGTCAATATTCTGTGCTATGTGGCCAAAGGGAATTAAAGTTGATAATTGATTACTGAATATTGTGGATGGGTCCAGTAAGTACATGAGTCTTTAATCCAAAAGAGTCAGAAGTATAAGTGATATTGGCCAAATTACATTATGTATGTGTGCAAATATGTAATAACAAATCCCATTGTTATGTACAACTGAAAAAAAAAAGGTGGAAAGTGGAAAAAAAAAAAAGAAGTGGCAGTCAGAGAGTTAACCCATCAGTATTTCTGGCTTTGAAGATGAAGGAGCACGAGTGATAGAATGTGGACGGCTTCTAGAAGCTGGAAATTGCTCTTATCTCACAAGTCAACAAAGATATGGTGATCTCACTCCTACCACTTCTTCCAGCTCCCTAATTATCCAAGGAAATGGATCATACCCAGCCTCCAGAAAGGAACGTAGTTTCTGTAGACATCATGATTTTGGTTAGCTGAGACCCATATCAGACTTCCTGGTTGTTTAGATATTAAACAACGGCAGTGATGGGGAGCAAACGGACCTTTGTATAGAGTTTTTACACCTATATCAGGTATCCCCTATACCAATTCTAACCTTACCTTGGAATATCTGTCAATTAGGAAGACCCACAGTATTCAAGTTCAGCAGAGAAATTCCATTTTGTAGGACTAGATGATGTGAAAGCACAGTCATAATACATTAAAGCTAATAATTGGCAATTTCAAAAAATGGAATCTGGATCATATAAGACTCAGTTTAATAGCATAAGAATATAATATTTATAGCAAATATGCCTCAGGATTAGTTTTATCATCTTTAAAGATATTCATTAACTTAATTGGGATTTGCAATTTTTGCTGAGGATAAGTTCTTATATCTAAAATACTATTTCATCTTACTAATATGTTAATAAAGGTAAAACAATCTTAAAGCTTATGGATAGTCTTAATAGAATAAGAAAAAGATACATAGTATCAAATTAATGAACTAGTGGATTGAATAATTATAGCCAATTTAAGCAAGTATTCATATCATTCATATTTTCTGATTTTAAAATAATGAAAACATTTTTTAAAAAACTTTTTTTCTTTGGTATGAGAATAAGAGGATTAAAGTATAAACCATTAGTGTAACTCAAAAGTAGTTTTGAAGAGTAATCTCTTTAGAAATTAATCTTTAGATCCTTCTGACACATCTGGTTATGTATTTTATCACAGTTGTGACTTCAGTACTTAAAAACAAAAAAAGCCATAGGGGATTAAAGTTGTACTTTAGATAGATTATTAGACCGGGTATACCTTACAAAACTTATTTTCTTATGTGATTCAAAAGTAGATGAGTGGGATGTTTCCAAAGAAATTGAGAATGAAACATTGTAGTAACATGAAGTATAATCTGCCAAGATTAGATGTGTTACAACTAATGGTTATAAAATTGTGGTCCTAGGACTGTGCATCAAGATGGTAAACTACGAAATCCAAACCCTTGTAATCCCCTGGAAACAACAAATTAACTATAACATGTAGACCAGAACATGTTTGTGAGAACTCTCCAGAGACAAGTTGAAGCGCTATACCAGACAGGCCAGTGAATAGCTGAAAAGGGAATCCATCAAAAGGAATAGGAAAAAATGTGGAATTTTGCGCGTCCATGTCCCTCCCCATATATACTACAATGCAACCAGGAGGAAACTCCCATATCCTAGATCCTACTTTAGAGTGGAAACAAAAGAATGGACTGTGCAGTCAGTGTTTGGGCTTGTCTATGGGCTGTTCACAGCACTGGGTTTTGTCTTGACTCAAAGTGCTGAAGAAAATGGTGGCATAGTTTGGAAACTGCACAAAACAGGTGAACACTATACCATGTTAGAGCTTCAGAGATCTGTATTTCTGCACAAAGAAGTCAGGGATTATGGGCTTCTGAGAAGAAAGAAGAAAGGCTGTTTGAAGAATTCAAGACAATGTAAAGTACATGGGCCTAGAGAAGACATATCTCCCAGAAAAGGTTTGAGAGATCTTAGAGCCTCTAGCTCGGCTGGTGGTGGAGGTTTTCCCTTCATGAAGCTAGTTGTACAGACTTGGAACGGTGGTGGTTTTTCACTTGCTCAAATTGGGGGTGGGGTGTGGGGGATGAGAATCACAAAGCATTCTTGTTTCACAAAGAAACAAAGATATTAGTTCAGTCAAATGAACAAAACAAGTTCCAGATACTGACCTTAAGGAAATGTAGATCTCTAAAGTTTCTGACAATTTTAAAACTGTCTTAAAAATACTCAGTGGATTAAAAGAAAACACAGACAAAGCAAAATTGGGAAAATGATACATGAACAAAGTGAGTATCAGCAAAAGATGGAAATTATAAGAAAGGATCACTTCAATCAGCTTTTTCACCACTATGGTCAAAAGACCTGACGAGCAATTTTAGAAGAGGAAAATTTTATTTGGCAATCAGAAGTTTTCAGAGGTCTCTGTTCATAGATAGCTGACTCCATTGTTCTGGACCTGAAGTAGAGCAGAACATCATGGTGGAAGGGTGTAAAGTAGAAAAACTGCTCAGAACATAGTAATCAGGAAGCAGAGAAAGCTCCACTCACCAAGGAAAAAAATACATATCCTAAAGGCACCCCCAATGACCTACCTCCTTCTCCAGCCATATCCTAAGTGTCTACAGTCACCACCCGTTTAGTCTATTCAAGTGGATTAATGTTTTTATCAGATTAATGATCTTAAAAACCCAATCATTTAACCTCTAAATTTATTTATTTTGCCTCACACATGAATTTTTGGGGGAATATCTCATATCTAAACCATAACAGGAATACAGTGTCTGATCTGAAAAATTCAGTATCAGACTTGATCAGACAAAAGAAAAGAAAGCATCAGCAAACTTGGAAGACAGGTCATTTGTAATCAGTCAAGAACAGCGAAAGGAAAAAACTGAAGAAAAGTAATGAGAACAAAGGGCTCATGGAATACCATCATGTGGACTAATATACACCTTATGGAAGTCTCAAGAAGAGAGAAGGAGAAGGGCTAGAGAGCTTAGTTGTGGAATTAATGACTGAGGAGTGCTTTTTCTGACAAAGAAGTAGACATCTAAATTGAAGAAGCTGAAGACACTCCAATTAAGAAATCCAAAGAGACCTACATTAAGGCACAATATAATCTAATTTTCAAGTCAAAGACAAAAGGATCTTGAAAGTCAAGACACAGTTGCAAGAGAAAAGTAACTTGTCACACAAAGGAATCTGTATAAGAATTTTATTGGAAAAAGCCCTTGTAAGCCAGAAGACATTAGAATCGCACATTCCAAGTGCAAAGGTAAAAAATAGAAATAAAGGAGAAATTAAATCTTTCTTGAATAAACAAAAGCATTAGAGCTGTCCTACAAGAAGTTCTCAAGGGAATCTTTCAAGTTAAAATAAAAGTACACTATATACAAATATGAAGCCATATGAAAATACAAAATTCTCTGGTGAAGGTAAATACATGGACAAATACAGTAAGTAGCTTATTGTAATTTTGGTGTAAACATGTATTCTGAAAACCATAGAATATTGTTAAAAGAAATTTAAAAGCTCTGAATAATGAACAGACATCCTTGCTCATATCTGGAAGACAATATTCTTAAGATGCCAGTACTCCCCAAATTAATCTACAGTGTCAGTATATTTGTCAAAATCCCAGCTAGAGCTGGGGATATAGCAGTTGGTAGAGTGTTTGTCTTACATGCACAAGGCTCTGGGTTCAATCCCCAGCACCCTGCCTTCTCCCCCCCAGCCCCCCCCCCAAAAAAGAAAATAAAAGAAAATCCCAGCTAGCTTCTTTGCAAAAATTGAAAGGTCGGTCTTGAAATTCATCGAAATGCTGTTGACCCAGAATTCTACATTAAGCTTAGAAAAGAAGTATACTTACTTCCTATTTTTAAAATTAACTGCAATGCTATAGTAGTGAATAAAGTAGTACTGACGTAAGGTTGGACATATTGATTAATGGGATAGAATCAAATCCAGTAATGAATCTTCATGTTTACAATGAATTTATTTTTATCACAGTACTAAAAGAGATCAGTGGAAAAAGGATAGATTTTCAAATTATGATGCTGAGAAAGCTGGCTAATAGCATACAAAGAATGTTACACTCCTGCCTTAAACCATATATATAAGATCTTACTAAAATGCATCAAAAGTCCAGATGTATTAAGAGATTGAAGTATAAAACTTGGAAGAAAACATATAGGTAAATCTTTGTGACCTTGGATTTGTCACTGTTGTTTGTTTGGTTTTTGGTACCAGGGATCAAACTCAGGGGCACTTAACCACTGAGCCACATCCTCAGCCCTATTTTTTGTATTTTATTTAGAGACAAGGTCTCAGTTGCTTAGCACCCTGCTGTTTTTGAACTCACTGTCCTCCTGCCTTAACCTCCTGAGCCACTGCGTTTATAGGCATGTGCCACCATGCTCAGCTAGGCAGTGTTTTCTTAAATATAATACAAAAAGCATAAGCAACTAACGGAAAAAAAACAGAATAATTGGACTTTTGAAAATAAGAATCTTCTCTTCTGCAAAAGATATCAAAATGCAAAAAGACAACCTGTTGAATATAAAAAATATTTACAAATTCCATATTGAATAAGGGACTTCCATTCTGAGTATTAAAAAAAAAAACTTAACCAAGTAAAAATACTCAATATGCTCAATGAATTTGAATAGACATTTTTATCTATAAGAGATATATAAATGGCCAGCAAGCACATGAAATAGTGCTTATCGTCATTAGTCATCAGGGAAATGTGAATGGAAACCATGATATACTACTTCATAATCACCAAGATGGTGTATATAAAAAAGTCAGGTGATTATAGATTTGAAGAAATTGAAACTCTTACACAGTGCTGATAGGATTGTAAAATGCTATAGCTACTTTGAGAAATAGTTTGGCTGCTTCTTCAAATGTATTGTTGGGTTACCCTATAACTCAGCAATTCTACTGGGTATGTGGTCAAGAAATATGAAGGCATATATACACACAAAAATATGTACATGGTTGTTCATAGAAACATGACAGCCAACAAGTAGCCAACAAGTAGAACTAGCCCAAATGTCAACCAACTAATAAGTTGATAGATAAAATATTATGTCTATTATAGTGGAATATTACTTGATATTAAAAAGGAATGAAATTTTATGCATGTTAAAACATGAATTTTGAAAACATACGTGAAAGAATTCATTCACAAAAGACCACATGGTATGATTCAATGTGTATGAAAAATCAAGAAAAACTGAGCTGGGGTTGTGGCTCAGCGATAAAGCATTCTCCTAGCACGTGCGAGGCCCTGGGTTTGATCCTCAACACCACATGATAAATAAATAAAGGTATTGTTTCCAACTACAACTAATATATATATTTAAGAAAAATCTATAGACAATAAGTAGATTAGTGGTTGGTTGGGAGAGTTGGGGTAAAGTGTTGGGGTGGTGCTAATGGTAAGATTTTTTTGGAGGCATAAAGAAGTGTTCTAAAACTGGTTGTGGTGATGGGTTTCACAACTTTATTAATATTCTAAAAATCACTGGATTGCACAGTTTAAAAGTTCAGTTGTGGGTAAACTAGGTACTGAACCCCCAAGTCCATTTACTCACCTGGTAAAGGGGTGAATCAAGAACAAGTTGTTGGAATGAGGAAAAAGATTTATTCATTAAGCCAATAAAACTGAGAAGATGGTAAACTAATACCCCAAAAGACCATCTTTTTTTTTTTTTTTTTTTTTTGCTACTGGGGTTTGAATGTAGGGATGCTTAAACACTGAGCCACATCCGCAGCCCTATTTTGTATTTTATTTAGAGACAGGGTCTCACTGAGTTGCCTAGCATCTCGCTTTTGCTGAAGCTGGCTTTTAAATTTGCAGTCCTCCTGCTTCAGCCTCCCAAGTTGCTGGGATTACAGGCCTGACCCCAAAAGACCATCTGTTTTGCGGGGGGTACCAGGGATAGAACTTAGGAACACTCGACCATTGAGCCACATCCCTAGCCCATTTTTGTATTTTATTTAGAGACAGGGTCTCACTGAGTTGCTTAACACCCACGGTTGCTAAGGCTAGCTTTGAACTTGCAATCCTCCTATCTTAGCCTCCAGAACTGCTGGGCCCAAAGTACCATCTTTACCCAAATTTAAAACTCCATTTATCTTTAGACAAGGGGAAAGAGGGGTTGATCTGGTTAAGAATGGATTGATGACTGGGGTCTTCTAGGCACCAGTTTAATGGTCTGGAATTGGATATTGCAAAACCTGGTAGTTGACCATCTGTTAATCATGATGCCCCTGTAAAACTTAAAAATATCGTAGTTACTCTTTTCTTGGTGCCTTTAGTGTTGAAATGGGAAGAGAGACATTAGGGAATTTTATGGTAAATCAAACTTTTACTGCCAGTTCTGAACAAACATTTCTTAAACTACTAATGTGTCTAAATGTAGAGTTGAACAGAAATAATCTAACCCAAAAATTAAGGTAGCAAAGGATACAGACAAAAATATAAAGGCAAAGATACCATACCTTTCACCCTGTTTAGTCACCCTTTGTATACTTCATAGGCCCAAGTGAACAACTAGTACTTTTGACAAAAGCAGCCTTCAAGTTCTTGAAAGGTAATGCAGGCAACCATTATCATCATAACCCACATGTCAGAGGCACTATCTACAGCAAAGCTAGTGAAAGACTAATAGTACATTTATCAGCTATGTGATTTGAACTTCAAAAGCAAGTAACTAAAAGTAAGTGAGACTTGGAGAGTTTATTTAGATTTTCCCTCAGTTACAAATTATGTCTCAAAAAATCCACTGCCACAACAAAAACAATACAATCAGGCCTACAGGGTACTCTTGGTCTTCGTGACTCCTAAATCTCTATATTTTGGACACTTTACCATGTCCTATCTCCCCCTTCTCATGTTTTATGTTCTTATGTTGAAAAGTCTAGATTTGTTGAATGTCTTACATTCTTAATTTTTCTAAATGCTTCCTTGTGAAGTTATGTAACTTGGTTCCTGGCAGGAATACTTTATAGTCAGTCATATTAAAATGAGGTGGGAGAGTTTAACACATAAAATTTTACTGAGATTGTGATCTTAACAGAGTATGTGGTTGTCAAATTGCATTCATCCATAAAAGTACTATTTGGACATTTTTCAAATTATAAAATATCTGTAATTTTTTTCTTTTTTTGTTTGAGGTTTTATTGTTTCAATTATAGGAAATGATACCTTAACACTAGTAGGAAGCCAGTGAAGAACTTTCAGGCATAAAATAGAATCAGGTTTATTCTTTCGAGAGTGTGCTGGCTGTTATATGGAGATAGGATGGGAGTCGATCAAGTGTTTGTGATGGGAGAATAATTAAGAAACTCTTAAGTAATTAAGGTGAAATAAGGTAGCAATTTGGATTGGGATGGTGGGTATAGAATTAGAACTGGACTATTTTGAAAGAAGGAAATAAAATTGATGGGACTGGCTAATGGATTCCGTGTAAGAATTGAGGTGTCAAGGTTGGCTTTTGCAACTGTATGGATGTTGGTAGAAATAACTCAGAGTAGGAACTATTAGGGGGAAAAAATCTCAATATGTAGGGGAATCTGGCAAGTTTCTTTTGGATATGTTGAGTTTGAGATGGCTTTGAAAAGTCAAAATGGATTGTGTCTAGTAGCTATTGACATGAGAGACCAGAACTCTTGGAGAATCATCAGTTTATAGTGGCTAATATTGAGTCTTGAGTAACTCCAATATTTTAATATCAGGAAAATGAGAATAAATAAGCAAGAGAGACTAGTAAATAGTAGCCAGAGAAGGAGAAGGGAAGCTAGGAGAAATTGATGTCTAGAATCTGAAGAGGAAGAGTATTTCAGAAGAAGGGAGTACCAGATCTTGCTTTGGAAGGTCAAATATGCGCTTTTAAACTGTTTATTTTCATAGCTTATTAGTCATGTCTGTGATTGTATATGTGAGTTTGTATCCTGGCTTAGCTTTTCTTAATTTATCATTAACATTGTTCCTGTTGGCTCATTGTTTTGTATTCTTTTATAATATTCTCAGTCAGACGCAGCCACATGAGAAAACAGAAGGCTCAGGGGAAGAAAAAACAACAGAGTTTATATACTCACAGATCTTAGAGTCAGGAGGACTGCAGGCTATGTAGAGCCACATGAGAAAGATAACAGAGTGGTCAAAAGGCAGAAGAGAGAAATAAGAGGAAAGCATTAGGCCAGAGTTTTTTTGGGGTGCTGCAGGAAAGGAAAGACTCGGCAGGGTGAATAGTTTAGGACTGGCTAGCTAGACTAATTTTATTAAGGCATGAGTCAAATGGAGGAGGTTTGACTCTGGATTGATGAGCTCAAAGGCATCTAAAAGTATGCCTTTTGTTGTCTAAGAATTGGCTGGCTGGAGGTGGGGCAGTCTTTCCAGCTAGAAAGTTTTAGATGCCCTTCAATAGATGAATGGATAAAGAAACTGTGGTATGTATAGACAATGGACTGTTACTCAGCAGTAAAAGAATTAAATTATGGCATTTGCAGGTAAATGGATAGAGTTGGTTGCTAAGCAAAGGGTTTGGGGGCAGGAAAGATGGTGGAATGAGATTGATATCATTACCTTAGGTACATGTATGATTGCACATATGGTTTTGATGCTACATCATGTACAACCAGAGAAATGAAAAGTAATGTTGCAGTTGTGTACAATGAATCAAAATGCATTCTGTTGTCATATACCTAATTAAAATTATTTAATTAATAAAAAAGACAAATAACACATGATCAAAAATATAAGGAATTTTACAAAATCTACAATGAAGTTGAATTCATAGAAACAAGAAATAGAATGGTGTCGATTTCAGGGGCTAGGACTTGGGGGAAATGGGAAGATGTTGGTCAGATTTTATTGGTACAAAATCTCAATCATGTAGTATGAATTAATTCCCAAGATCTAATGTACAGCATGGTGACTATAGTTAATAATAACATTTTATATTTGAAATTACTCACCACAAAAAAGGTAATTATATGAAGTGATAGTTATTAGCATTTCACAATATGTATATAAGCCATCATATTGTATATTTTAAATATATACATTTTGTAAATTATGCCCCAATAAACTGGAAAAAAGACAAAAAAATCAAAACATCATAATACTATGTAGAAAATATGCATAAATACAGTAACAGTACATTCATAATCTTTAGTCCATTGGATGTAAAGTTGATTTAAAATTTCCCTATTACCAATAACTTATTTTTAGGCTTATGTTGTTATAAATAAATATGTATCTTTGTACATGTGGTTTTGCAAGGGTATATTTTCAGTGATTTTCTTAGGCTAATTAATATTCCAGAAGCAGTGTTATTTTATCAGAGTGTTAAGATATATCTTTATGGTCTTTGAAGTCATTTAACAAAATGACATACTTTTGAAGCAAACATCATCAACATCTTTTAAAATTTTTAAATTATTTTTACAAGTTGGCATATTAATTATGAAAATATAGATGTGTAAAGAAGAAAGTAAATATTACTCAAGATATTAAAATCCAACCTTTAATATTTTTAAAACATATTCTTTCATGTATCTTTTTCACTATAAATTTAAATAGACATGTTTTATATAGATTGGATTCTTTATTATGCTTGCTATAGAATATTCTGTGATAATAAATAAATTTAGGTTATCATTTTTTTTAAAGAGAGAGAGAGGTAGAGAGAGAGAATTTTAATATTTATTTTTTAGTTATCAGCAGGCACAACATCTTTGTTTGTATGTGGTGCTGAGGATTGAACCCGGGCCGCACGCATGCCAGGCGAGTGCGCTACCACTTGAGCCACACCCCAGCCCTTAGGTTATCATTTTTAAAGGCTATATGTGTATTTTACCATTTAAGCATCAAAGGTTATGTATATTAAGGTTAATTTCCTTAAATCCCTTGATCTTCTATTGCTGTATGAGAGCAAATATACATACATAAATTGGGGGGATGGATATTGGGGATTGAACCCAGGAGCACTTTAGCACTGAGCTACAGCCTCAGCCCTTTCTGTTTTTTATTCTGAGTCAGGATATCATTAAGTTTACTTACAGCCTTATTAAATTGCTGAGGCTGACCTGAACTTGTAATTCTCTTGCCTCAGCCTCCCAGGTCTTTGGGATTCAGGCATGCGCCGCCATACCCAGTACATATTTACAATTTCAAGTGCAAATTGCCAAATTCTGTTGCATGTGGAATTTGAACTTTTTTGTTAATAATCATTATTATTTTTTTATTTTAGTTACTGTTTGGAAGATTTTGGAGGTTAATTTCAGACATCTAAACTGCTGCACCTTTATATTTTCTATCATTTTATATTTAGCTTTTGCCTGTGATGACAGAGCAGCTACAGTGGATGCCATTTGTGAATGCCAAATTTCATGAGCCTTTTGTAAAATTTATATATTGGTCTCTACGACAGCTAGATGGTGGAACACAGGTAAATGACTAATAGGAACCTATTTTCACAGAATACTTCAATTAGTATTAATTCTCAATTTTTGTTTATATATATGTGTGTATTTTATATATATATTTGTGTGTATGTATATATGTATATATTTTGGCATATTTTCTTTATTTGAGAATAATCTTCTGAATTTATAAAATGTCTTGCAGAGATTTTGATAAGAATTGTATTAAACATGTATATCAAGTTGAGAATTGACATTTTTATTGTGTTGTATGTTCTAGTTTATGAACACAAATTGCCTCTCTGCTTATATAGAATTTGATTTCTTTCATTGGCATTGTAGTTTTCTGCATAGAATGCCTCTGTGTGAGTTTTCAGCTGAGTATTTAATTTTTTATGTGATTTTAATTGGTATTCTCTTTTTAATTTTGATGTCCATATTGTGTTGATAGCATGTAGAAATATAGTTGATTTTTCTGTTTGTGTTCTGTTTCTTTGACATTAGTAGTTCTAGTAGTTTCTTATAGAGACTCTTTCAGATTTTCTATAGAAATAGTCATGTTATCTCAAATATAAACAAAGTATCTTTTGTTTTGTTTTCCTTTTTAATTTGTATGCCTTTAGTTTCCTTTTCATAGTTTATTGCATTAGCTAGAATTTCTGTCACTATACTGATTGTACATTGTGGTGAGAGCAATATCTTTGCCTTGTTTTCCACCTTAGGGGGAACCTTTAATCTATGCCATTAAGTATATATTAACATAGAATTTTTATAGATGCTTTTTATCAATTTGAGTTAATTCCCTTCGATTCCTATTTTTCAGAGGTTTTATTATGAATGGGTTTAATATTGGATTTTTTGAAATGAATTTTTTGTATTAATTGATAAGGTCATATAATGTATATTACATAGACTTTTAAGCATTGAATCAGCTGTGCATCCCTGACATAAAGCCCATTTGGTTTTGGTGTTGAATTCAGCAATAAACAAGAATTATATTTGCTATTATTTTGTTAAGGATTTTTTACGTTTACATTCATGAGGTATATTGGTCTGTGGTTTTCTTTGTTTTGAGCTTTGGTTTTGTATCAGGGTAATGTTGGGTTTATAAAAATGGGAATTGTCTCACTCTTTATGTTTTCTGCAAGAAATTTTGTAGAGTTAGTGTTAATTCTTTAAATATTGGATAGACTTCTGCATGTGAACTATGTGGACCTCACTATTTCTTTTTGGAGAGGTTTTATTTAATTTTTTTTTTTTTAATTTTTAGTTGTGTATGGACATGTGGTGCTAAGGATCAAACCAGTGCCTCACGCATGCTAGGTATGTGCTCTACAACAGAGCTACAACCTCAGCTTCTGAGGAGGTTTTAAATTTTGAATTTATTTTTCTTATAGTTATAGGACTATTATAATCATATTGGTGACTTGTAGTAGTTTGTGTTTTTTGTTTTGTTATGTTTTGTTTTGTTTTTGGTACCAGGGATTGGACTCAAGGGCACTTGACCACTGAACCACATCCTCAACTCTATTTTGTATTTTATTTAAAGACAGGGTCTCACTGAGGTGCTTAGCAACTCTCTTTTGTTGAGGCTAGCTTTGAACTCGGAATCCTCCTGCCTCAGCTTCTGAAGCCGCTGGAATTACAGGCATGTGCCACTGTGCCTGTCTAGTTTGTGCTTTTTGAGGAACTGAACCATTTTGTCTTCTTGTCAAATTTATTTGTGTAGGGTTTATCACAATATTATCATTTTGAAATCTTAAGTGTTTATAGTGATATCCCTACTTTATCCCAGATATAGGAATTTGGCTTTTTTTTCTTTTATTCTCCCCTAGAAGTTTGTCTTTTTCATTGTTCTTTCAAGGATTATCTTTTTGTTTTATTGATTTTTCTGTTGTTTTGTCCATATATATTTAGGATTGTTAGGTATCCCCACCCCCGCACCCACCTCCACCAGGGGCACTTAACCACTGGGCCACATCCCAAGCCCTATTTTGTATTTTATTTAGAGACAGGGTCTCACTGAGTTACTTTACACCTTGCTTTTGCTGAGGCTGGTTTTGAACTCGAGATCCTCCTGCCTCAACCTCCTGAGCCGCTGGGATTACAGGCATGCGCCACCGTGCCTGGCTTTGTTATGTCTTCTTGATGGAGTGAGCCTTTTATTTTTTATTAAGTCCTTTTTTCCTGGTCATTTTCTTTGCTTATGAAATCACTTTAACTGATATGCCACTTCTGCTTTCCTTTGGATTCATGTTCTCATGGTATATCTTTTTCCATTCTTTTCCTTTGACCTGCTTATATTTGAATTGAGTTTTTGTAAGTAGCATGACTAGATTTGCTTGTAAATGTTTTGTCATCTCTGTTTTATTTGGTGTTCAATTTGAACTATTGTTCATTTTAGGGCTCAAACCGTCATCTTAGTTCATTTTTTTATTTTTTATTTTTATTTTTGTAGTTGTAGATGAACAGCAGGCCTTTATTTGTTTTATTTATTTATTTTAAAAAAATTTTGATGTTTCAATGGACCTTTATTTTTATTTATTTGTATGCAGTGCTGAGAATCAAACCCAGTGCCTCACACATGCTAGGCAAGTGCTCTACCACTGAGCCATAACCCCAGCCCCTTGTTTTTATTTATTTATTTTATGTGGTGCTAAGGATCAAATCCAGTGCTTGGGTGCAAAGCAAGCACCTGACACCAAGCTACAGCCCCCAGCCCTGTCACTTTATTTCTTGTTTGTTGGTTTCATCTGTTTCTCATTTCTTTGGTTTCTTTTTCCTGCTGTATTGTGGATTACTTGAATAGTTTTTAGAATTCCATTTTCATTTATCTATAAAATCTTTGGGGTACATCTTTTTGTGTAGCTTTTTTAGTAGTTCTTGGTATTATATATGAATCACTTACTAGTCTGATACACCATGTTACCAGTTTGAGTAAAATAGATACATATTACATCTCTTTTCATCCCTTAACCTCCCTCATCTATAATATAATCATGCTAAATATTTCTTCTGTAGCCAGGCATGGTGGTGCATACCTGTAGTCCCAGCAACTTGGGAGGCTGAGGTAGGAGGATCACAAGTTCAAACCCAGCCTGCAACTTAGCAAGCCCCTAAGCAATTCAGTGATACCCTGTCTCCAATAAAATATTTTTTAAAAGGCTGGGGATGTGGCTCAGTGGATAAGTGCCCCTGAGTTCAATCCCAGTATTAAAACAATTAAAAATAATAATAATATTATTTTTTGGTTCACCCATCAGTTTATGAACTCAAGAAGGGAATAAAAGTCTATTCTATATTTTTCTTTTTGTGTTCTTTTCTTTTTCTTGATGTTCTTTTATCCTTTCCTTTCTGTTTAAGAGAACCTCTTTATTTATTAAAATAGATCTGCTGATGACAGATTCTCCTATTTTTCTTCATTTGACATCTTGATTTTCCTTTCATTTCTGGAGGATACTTTCACTGGGAATTGGATTTTGGGGTGAGTTTTTTTTTTTTTTTCTTTTTAACGTTTGGCTTTTTAGAAATGTGCCAGTTTCTTCTCACCTCCATTGTTTCTGATAAGAAATCTATTGTCATTTGAGTTGTTTTCCCCATTCATGTAAAATGCCATTTCTCTTTCTCCTTCTTTTTTCTTTTTCTTTTTCCTTATCTCTCTTTCTTTCTTTCTTTTTTTGGTAGTTTTTGTAGTTTTGACTATTGTCGCGACCCCTTGCCAGCAAGGGAACACACGACACAGGATTCTTCTTTCAGCAGTTTATTCAGGCCTTGATTAAAGTATCTTCTAGTGACCCCCCTTTTCCCTAGCGCCCAGGCACAGCCTAATAAAGCCTCCCACGTACCAATCTTAAGCCGCCACGTGGATCTTTCTCATAGGGTGGCAAGGGATAGCGTGCCAACTCTCCATAAAAGGAGTTGTTTACCACAGGCCACAGTGGAAGCCGGCGCCATCTTCTAATGGCGGCCACAATCTACAACAATGGCTTACCACAGACTATGATAAGTCTTGGTGTTGATCTCTTTGGATTTATCCTGTTTGGGATTTGCTTGGCTTTTATTATTTCTATGTAGAGTATATATTTTTGCCATGTCTTGGATGTTTTAGCCATTATTTCTCAAGAGTTTTGTTTGTTTGGTTGATTGGGTTTTTTTGGTGGTGCTGGGGATTAAACCCAGGGCCTTGTGCATGCAAGGCAAGCACTACCTACTGAACTGTATCCCAGCCCACAAGTATTTTATATATATATATATTTTAATTGTAGATGGACACAACACTTTTATTTTATTTATTTGTATATGGTGCTGAGAATCAAACCCAGTGCCTCACACATGCTAGGCAAGCGCTGTTCCACTGAGCCACAACCCCACCCCCTCAACTATTTTTTTAGCTACCTGATTTTTCTTTCTTTTGAGGACTCTATGACATGATTGTTAAATTTTTTGTTATACTCTTAATTCCTCAACATCCTGTTTATTTGTTTTCTAGTTTGGTTGTTCAGATTAGCTGTTTTCTGTTTTATTTTCTAGTTAACTGATTCTTTCTCTGTCCTCTCCCTTCTGCTACCTAGGCTATTCACTAAGTTTTATTGTGTTTATTGTATTTGCAGTTCTAAAATTTCCACTTGGCTTTTCTTCTATATTTTCTGTTAAGACTTTTGATGAGATTTCCTAAAAGTGTTGATAAAGACTCATTTTATTAGAGCTGCTTTAAATTCTTTGTTGGATAATTCTAATATTTTGTCATATATTGGGATTCACATCTATTGATTCTCTTTTTTCATTTAGTTTTGAGGCTTTCATTATGTTTGGTGTGGTGAGTGATTGTACATTTTGGACCAATATTGGTTTCAGATCCTTAGGTGAAGCCTCAGCAATAAGTTTTAAAAAATTTTTTTGGTAGTTTTTCTACTTTTCTTCAATTAAAGAGAAATAACGTCCACACACATATTTGAAAGGCAAAGAACAATTTATTTTCCCATTATAAAAGCAGGAGAGATAAATAAAAATAAGTAGAATTCCTTAATCTTGTATTTTAACATAATTACTATAATGATCTTGAAATATTTCATTTTAAATTGAGATTTTACATCTCACGTGTGGGCTGGTACAGTGGCACACACCTCTAATCCCAGTTGCTCAGGAAGGTGGGGCAGGAGGATCAGGAGTTCAAAGCCAGCCTCAGCGCAAGTGAGATGCTAAGCAACTCAGTGAGACCCGGTCTCTAAATCAAATACGAAATAGGGCTGGTGATATGGCTCAGTGGTTGAGTGCCCCCGAGTTCAGTCCCCAGTTCCTGCCCCCAAAAAACTCATGTGTATTACTTTTTCCTAATGATGTTATACTCTTATTAGCAATGTATTTGAATTAGATTACACTGCGTGTGCCACCCAATCATTTAGCATTTGATTGGTCACAAAATCTCAGTATATCTGTTTCTAATGTAAAAGTTAAAGCTTACTGTCTGCATTGAAGGATCAATATTGAGTAAGGAACCAGTTGTTAACAAATCTCCATTCAGAGGCAGGTAATTATTATAAAACTCAGTGACATGGGATTAAAGAATTAGAATCGTAACAAAGGAAATTTTAAGTTATTTCTAAGTCTGACTTAAGCATACTCATCTGCAACAGTCTGAAATGGTTTTCTTTTATTTGATTCTTGGTGGGTATATGGAATACTGCTAGATCCTCTGTTTTTCTTGTTTGTTCTTTCTTCATGAGAATTCTCTATGATTCTAACCTAGTAGCTTATTCTTTTGAAATTGTTCAGTTTTCAGAGTCACTGAGGACAGAGTGAACTGAAGACAGATTCTAGTTGGTCATTTCTTATCAAATACAGTAAGGTACACCTGAGAAACTGGTGCTCAGTGATGGTGGAATAATGATGAACAGAAAGAAGGCAGTCTACCTCCTCTCTTCCTATGATGGTTCTCTGTTCCAGAAATATAGCTTGATCTTATGTTTTTACATGTTTTAGAAAAATACACATTCTTGGTTACTTTTAAGTTGATTGTAGTCACATTCCAGTCTTGAATATTTTCAATTGTTTCTTTTATTTATTTATTTATTTTACCTGGGTACCAGGGATTGAACTCAGGAGCACTAGACCATTGAGCCACATCCACAGCTCTATTTGTATTTTATTTAGAGACAGGGTCTCACTGAGTTGCTTTAGCGCCTCACTTTTGCTGAAGCTGGCTTTGAACTTTCGATCCTCCTGCCTCAGTCTCCTGAGCCACTGGATTAAAGGAAAATGCCACCACGCCCAGCTCATTTTTTCAAATAACAAATTCATTTACTTTCAGTTCATTAGTTTGATTGCAGTATTTAAAATAGATGTTTTCTGAGCATGAACAAGTACACTAAGATTGTACTAATTTTCAACAGCATTCAACTATGACATCAACATTGAGAAGATTGGGTGAAGATATATTTAAAGGAGTAGTAATTAAAGGAATTCAGGATAATTCTTTAGAACATTCTGTGGAAAATAAACCAAAAACAGCTGCTTTCTTTAAGAACTCCAATTTACCATTGAGATTTTTGTCAACCTTAATTGTTCTCAAAACAGTCACTCAAGGTAAGCTTTCAAGCATGCTTACAGAGTAATTTTTAGTAAACAGGAGAGATAACCATATAATAAAGTATTGTTTTTAATCAAATATGTTCTAAATTTTCAGAATGAGATTTTGGGTTATTTTATAATGGTGGCACATTATTTAAAAATCAACTTTTATTTGCTGAATTTGAGAAAATCAAGTCTTTGTTGGATTATTGCCTCCTCCCAGAAGTCTTTGTTGATTCTCTTAGGTCATGTTCTAATAGCACCCTTTGCTTACAACTCTTGTTACATTTGCCACATAAATTGGAATAACTCAATTGTTAGTTTATTATTTTCTGTAGACCACCAAGTTGACAAACTATAGCTCATAGAGCATATTGGGTCCACCATCTGTTTTGTAAATAAAATTTTCTCTCACAGCCGTGCTTGTTTGTAATGTCTTGTCTCTGACTCTTTTTGCCCTTCAAACAGCAGAGCTGAATAGTTGGCAACATAGACTGTGTAGCTTCTGAAGTTTATAAAATTATTACCTGGCCCTGTATCAAAAATGCTTAACACAACTGCACTAGTTTGTAAGCTTACTGAGGATAAAGACTTGTTTATCCCACTGTACCTAGCAGTAATATATAAGAATGAAATAAATGGTATATAAAGAAATAAATCAATTAAAAATAATGTTTCATGCACAAGGCCTGGACTCAATCCTCAGCATTGCAAAGGAAAGAAGAAATGAAGAGAGGAGTAGGAGGGGGAAGAAGAGAAAGAAAAAAAATGCTTCAACCAAAATTGACCATAATTTTTCCCTTCCATACTGGGTATTGAATCAGGGGTGTTCTACCACTGAACCACATCCCCTCCCCTTTTTATTTATTATTTTGAGACAGTGTCTGACAGAATTGCCAACCTGGCCGAAAACTTGTGATCTTCCTGCCTCAGCCTCCTCAGTTCCTGGGATTATAGGTGTGCAGCTTAATTATATATAATGTCAATTAATTGATATATTTTAAATTATTACCTGTAACCAGTTATCATTCTGGATCATTAAATATGAGAACTTTTGTTAGTCATGCCAGTGTAGTCAAGCAATAAATATATTAGTTTTATATCTATTGTGTTTGTGAAATTATATGACTCAGAATGGTGGTTTCTTTAAATGGGTAGTGACAATAATTTAATTTGACTTTTCTCTAAAGTATGTTCTATATGGTATGAAATAGTTACAGAACTAATGGAAATGGTATAGAACTTTTTCTAATGCTATAGAACTAATGAAAAAACAAAAAGTTATAATTCTACCTTCTTAGTTATGGTTCTCAAAATTATAATAGACTGGTAAGTGTTTGAAAGGTCATTTATGCGCCAGGCATGGTGGCGCATGCCTGTTAATCCCAATGACTCAGGAGGCTGAGGCAAAGGGATCACAAATTTGAGCCTCAGCAACTGAACAAGACCCTCAGCAACTTAGCAAAACCTGTCTCAAAATAAAAAAGGTCATTGGGGTATAGCTCAGTGGTAAAGTACCCCTGGGTTCAATCTCTAGTAACAAAAAAATAAAAGAAAGGCACAATCAGCCCAAAGTAAAGTTTACTGCAGTCCTATCTCAAGAACTTACGTGTTTACACACATGTATGGATGAATAAAGTTTTATCAGACCATAGCCACATATTCATCAGATCCAATAAGGTTGATATCAGAAATTCAGTGCCACATTAGTATAAGGAAATATTTTAACCATTAATCATTTAATTAAGAAAAAAAATTCAAAATCATATATCAACATAGCTTGATAGAATGTCATGTTTATTCTTGATAAACTATGAAAAGGCAAAAAATACAATAAGGAATATTTATTTAAAATGGGGAAATAAAACAGGAGAGAATTATGTGCTCCTAGTTAGCATATTTGTTCAGTACATTATTGGACATGCTGATCATCTAAAAACCCATGAAGTATGACTGCTGGAAAAGAGTAAATTATTAACTCAAGGATGCTCTTGTATAAAACCTAAAACAACCTATGAAAGAGCCAATAAAAGAGAAGAGATATAGCTAAAATGCCATCAAAGGAGATAAACACTTTAATTAAAAAGCTAATGGGCTGGAGTTGTGGCTCAGTGGTAGAGCACTTGCTTGGCATCTATGAGGCCCTGGGTTCCATCCTCAGCCCCACATATAAATAAATAAAAGATCCATTGACAATTAAAATGTATTAAAAAAAAAAGGCTAGTAAGCTTATCTGATTGGATGACCAAGTAACTTTCAAAGGGAAGACTATTATTGGAGGTAAGGGTTATCATATCATGATTAAGTTATCATATCATCAAGAGGACATTATAATTCTTTATGTACCAATAACATGAAGCAAAAACTGATAGAACTGAAAGAACAAACAGTTATTCTAAAATTTTGAGAAAAGGTCTACTAAGTTGCCCAGGCTGGCTTTGAATGTACAATCCTCCTCACTGGGATTATAGGCATGTGCCTCCATGCCCAGCAATATTAAATTCTAGCTTAATAGTAGCTATCTATTATCAACAGACATCATTATTGTTTATATTGTTTAAAGATTTGATTTTACTTGAGGTCAGAATTAAGGTATCACATTAGCTGTCTATTGCTATATAAACAAGCAAACACTTATGGGGCTTACAACATTTTATTTATTAGCTCACAATTTTTAAGATTGATAATTTGGACTGGACTCAGCTGACTAGTTTTTCTGGGCTGTGCTCCCTGTTCTTGGTTGGCCTTTATTTTCACTATGTCAGAAAAGTTCCTAGCTGAAAAGTGAGAGATGCAAGTAGGATCCTGAGCACATGATGTCATTTCTTCTGCACCTTATTAAGAGCATAGAGTTAGCCTAGGCTCAGAGCTGGGCAGTGGAGTTCATCTTTAGATGGCAATTATGGCAAAGAGTTTCTAATTACTTTTTTAAGCTGCCATTTAGACTAAATAAAGGAAAACCTTATCTTACACTGATTAAGATCAACAGATTAACTTTTGGTAAAGGATATAAAGGTAACATTTGAGTGACAGTACCTTGTTGAAAAACTCAAAATATAGAACATATAGGAAGATAAATGTTTTGATATAATTAGTTATAATTAATATTTTAAAATATTCTTTTGGAAGTAGGTGGTCTTAGTTTTAGAAAAACCCTCACTACTAGAGAAATTCAAATGAGAACATAATTTACCTCTAAGGTCATTCTAGAAAAAAATGGTCAAGTACTATTTTTCTACTCTTAAAGAACAATTTCTTGGGGCTGAGGTTGTGGCTCAGAGGTAGAGCGCTTGCCTAGCAAACATGAGGCACTGGGTTTGATCCTCGGCACCATGTAAAAATAAAATAAATATATGAAAAAAAAACAATTTTTTAAGCTTATAAATTTTAAGAAAAATTTCATATAGCATTCAGCCTATTTAATATTGTCAGATGATATATTAATAGATGAAGCAGTTTTTATTAAATGCAGTAGGTGGTGCTGTGCTAAAACTTTTGTTCCTTGTAAAGTTTATAATTCATGTATACTTTGCTTTTGTAATTGATAGATATATATTTATGTGTATATATTCTAAATAAGGTAAACCTAAACAATCTAGCAAATCTATTATACTTTTGTTTACAGTGATTATTTTTTAGCTACGGAATCAAGTATAATAATGTTAATGTTCCTTGAACTAAATTCTACCAAAAAGAAAAAAGGAGTACACTATAAGTAGATCCAGAGGCATAGGTCTTGATTTCTCCAAAATTTTAATATATATTTAAATTTCATACAAGTTACTTTAACTTCTCATTCTTAATAACTATGGTTTTAATTGTTTCCTTAATATTTATGTGAACTGAAGAAAATGCAACACAAGACCAAGAAGATAATAAATATCATTTAGTGATTCTGTCATACTTTCAGAGTATTTAAAGTCATTCTCTACTTTCTCCTTAGAGTAGAACTCTCAACAGAAAAAAATAACTCAGTATTATATGAACTGCATGAACTTTTTTTTTCCATTCCTTTTAATAGAGTTTTGAAAGGAGAATTTTAGAAAACTGTTGTTAAGACTAATGACTTGGGGCTGGGGCTGTAGCACGTGTGCACCTGCCTCACACGTTTGAGGCACTGGGTTTCGTCCTCAGCACCACATAAAAATAAATAAAGATATTAAAAAAGAAAAAGAGTAATGACTTGGGTTTGTTTGACATATTAAAGTATAATGATACAAGTATCTAATACTTTATTTGCATTGATTCTAGTTAAATTAGTGCTTCTCAATCCTCACTTTAGAAGCTTCCCAGTTACCTGTGGAACATCTTTGAGAGAATTCTGATCTTTAAGGGAATCTGATCTGACAAGTGCCATTATAATGCTGGCCTTGGTAAAATCTTGCTGTCATTCTTATTTCCAGATGTGTCAAGAAAAGTAATATACCAGGGCATATCCAGATTTCTGAAGTTGTCTTTCAGTAGTCTAATATCCAGTTTTTAGCCAGAGACAGAAATCCTTCTTTAAAATCCATTCAGCAAGTTTGAATAAGTCACATTTTGAAATAACCATGCAGAAAAAAGTAAAGATAGAAATAGTAATGCTGTTGGGCTGCAGTTGCGGCGTAAGTGTTACCTAGCATGTGTGAGGCATTAGGTTTGATCCTCAGCACCACATAAAAATAAAGACGTTGTGTCCACCTAAAACTAAAAAATAAATATTAAAAAAAAGAAATAGTAATACTGTTTAAAATTTTTGGAAGCATATAACGGTTATAATCAAATATGGAAAGTAAATACTAATGATATTTAATATTAATCATATTTTTGTTCTTGATACAAGAAAGAAATAGGCCTTATTTGTTGTTTAAATACTAAAATATGAAAATTCTGAAGGAAATTTACCCTATCATAATGTAATGCCTTTTCTCTCCCCTTCCCACTGGGTTCTAACAAATTAAGGGGAAATTAATCTAAATTTAGCCTGTGATCCCTTGTCATTTAGTGTTTGTTCCTCTCTTGTTAACGTGATGATGCTCTCTTTTTACCTTTCTGATTACCAACTTGACTACTAATATGCAGATGATTTCCCAATGTTTTTCAGCTGATTACCTGGCTCAGGCATTTGATTCTCTCTGTTTGGATTTGAAGACAGATGAAGGGAAAATGTTGTTTTTGGAGTATCAAGCAGTTCCAGTAATATTAGGTCATTTGAGAATATCCAGTAAAGGACTTCTATCCAATGTCATTGATAGTTTGCTTCAGATGACAGTAGAATCTAGTAAGTCTTTAAATTTTATAAATGTAAAAAGGATCAAAATGGAATGTTTTTCTACCTCTTCTAGTCTGAGTGTGCAACTTTGCATATCAGACACTACTGTATTTTATAATTTAAATTCTTAAAAATGATTTTGACAGTTGTGTAATTGAGTCAGCAATATCATTAAGAGTTAAAAACCTAACCCTTTCTCCAGATGTTCATTAATAGCACAATTTCCAGTAGACATTAGATATATGGGTATACTGCAAATGTTACATATTTGAGCCTCTTTTGTCTATTCTCTTTTGTACTGTTGTTCTGACAAACCCAGTCATATACTTCTTGTTTGCTCAGGGGGAGTGAGATCATCAAATATATATTTAGCTAAAGTGAGAATAATGACAGAGATATGTACCTACTGTTGCATGTTCTTCTTTACTGTTTTATTGGAAGAATTAAGGGCAGGGCAGCAATACTTCAGCTGTGTTTGTGGCTTATCTGTTTAACTCATATTTGTGTTATTTTGTGGGATTTTTTTTCTTTGTGTCTTTTATATTTAACAGGAATGCTGAACATATATGATTTAATTGTTATTGCTTTTTGAGTCTCATGTAACCTCTTGACATATGACAAGTAGCCATTTTGCTTAAATAATTCTTTTTCGTTTGTGTTGTTCTGTTCCATTTACAACACTTCTAAAAATAAATGTTCATGCCTTCCAGAGGTGAATCTCAAATTAGAAAGTCATTGCCTCTTCCGGTACTAAGTGACCTATGAATTTGATGCTGCTGTGGACAGCTCCCTAGTTATTGGGTACAAAGCATGAATATGATTCTAATTAGGTACATTTGGTATATGGCTTCACATTTTCAATTCATTTCTATATGTGGTCCTGCTTTTCTTTATAGGAGGCCTGGTAGAAAAACTGAAATTAGATAACTTCTTCAGGGAATCCACAGCTAGACAGAGGTCAATTGCAATGTAAAACTGAGTCTTTGACTCTAGACATGAGGCTTATTCTACCATAGCAGTGTAATTAGGTTTTCATGGTTTGTTTTTTTCTCTTCCAAAATACCATTGGTTTTCTGATGTATTTTATCAATATTAAGAGCCATTTGTAATTGTTCAGATATTAGATTTATATTCAGGATCTGATCACTTGGATGAGTAATCTTGGGGTTTAGTATCTCAGGTTACTAATGTAATGAGTAGAACAAAAAGTTTAAAGATTACTAGGCTTACTTGTGTAAGTGACTAGACTTATAACTGTTTTTCAGACATTTTTTATTTTAATGAGGAAAATTCTACCAGACTCAAATGTTTACTTTTCAGAAACAAATCTTTCTGAATATATCTAACAGATTAAATCTTTCTCTTTGTTGTCAAAGGAAAATTAAATATAATTTTATGAAATAGTTGACTTACTTAGTGAAATGACTTTGTGGCATCACACATTTGGAGAAATTATACTAGGTTAGTCAATAGGTGTTCAGTCTTTTTTATTTATTTGCCTTTGTTCAGGTTACTCTGAAATCCAGTTTTTACTCAAGTTGAGTAAACAAACCAATTTCTGCTGCTGATTTCTGTGAAATTTTATTTTAGTGACAAAGCTTTAAAAGATCAGAAATGGCAAATCTTTGATATGTGACTGAAGCATATTCATTTGCTTTATGTAGTCCCCATTTTAAATGGAAATATAGTACCTAGTATTAGTCACTTAAAGGGATAAATCAAAGTGAAGTAAATATTTCTTTGGCTGTTGTTATTTTTAATTTGTTTTGTCTAGGTTTGAGATTGGAAACTCACTTCACTGTGTATAAATTTTACGGACCATTTTATTTACGATCATAGAGAAAGAAAAGATGTGGGAAAAGGAATCTTAGTAGAATTTGTTTGCAGATGGTTGATCTTGTCTAACTAGTGGGCATTGGGTATCCACTGTGAGTGGTGTGTCATGTTTCAGTGGGTTGTGTTTGCAGTGCTCCACCCCTGCCCCACCAGGAAGAGGTGTCAGTGGACTGGAGCTTCAGTAAGTCAGTACAGAAACTGAAGGTTTTTGGAAACTTGTGGAGTAATGTGATAGTAATTTTTCTCTATTAAATCCAATAATAATTAAACATTTTCTATGCCATTTTTGAATTTTCATTTTTCTAGTATTTTTGAATGGCATTTTGTGTAAATGAGATATCTATGTTGAATTGGAAATGTAAAAAGACTGATCTTTCATCAGACTGGAAGCAGTAGGCTTTTTTGTTGTTGATGATGGACCTTTATTTTATTTATTTATAGGCAGTGCTGACGATTGAGCCCAGTTCCTCACACATGCGGGCACTCCACCCTAGCTCAGCAGTAGGCTTCGAGTTAATCTTATTAGTGGTTCTTCAGAGTGATTGTTTTTCTTTTCACCTCTTGTGTCCTTTTCCCAGATGCATCAGTTCAGTTATGAGAAATGTGATAGGTGCATAGTTGTTGCTTTTTGAAAGCTGCTAAAAAAAATTTATACCTTGATTTATCTAGTCATGTATATTATGAGCACTTTTGTTTTTTAAAAGTTGAGGGCTTCTGATTTTGTCTGCTTTTAACTTGAATGTATATCATGTAATAATTTTGTGGTGTTGCTTTTGGAAAATTACTCTGTGGTTTCTTTTTCTTGTCAGTGTTTGAGAACTATTATATACTTTTCTAGGTTTAGCTAGAGGCTGAGACAGGAGGATATGAATTTGAGTCATTTTGTTACTAAGAACACTTACCTTTTCTTGTCGGTCTTAGTTCAAACAAAGGGATTTAAGTAGTATTTAGTTTATTCTCTGTTGTGGCCTAGAAATTGCCTTGTCTAGGTAACTGCTGCTCTTAAATAGCAATAACATATTTGAACATATTTTGCAGCTTTTTTTTAAAGTAAAGTTTATTTTTACTATAAAATAAATTCTATTATAAAAATAATAGAAGCTTGGAAAATTGCAAATATGCAAAAAAAAAAGTCTTGGTGGGGATTAGAGAAATGTGGGTCAACAGATAGAAAATTTCAGTTCATTTCTGTTGTATAATGTGGTAAATACAGTAATGACAATGTACTTAAAAATTGGTAAGAGAGTAAATCTTAACTGCTCTCACCACACTTCCCAAAAAAATCTACGTGAGGTACATGTTAGTGAGCTTGGTTTATGCAGTCTGGGGATGTAACTCAATGGTAAGAATACCTGTCTAGCTTGTGTGAGGTCTATACCCAGCACCAGAGAGGGGTCCTTGATTCAGCCATTCCATAATGTATACATAAGATATCATTACCAAACAGTGTACTGACTTGCTAACTGTATGCACTTTTAAAAATTATATAACCCTTTTAGAAATGTTGGCAGACTTAGAGATTTCAGAGATTGACTTTTAAATTAAATTAAGTTGCCCACTAGCAGTGTTTTATCAGATACTGTATTAGTATAATGTTGGTACAGCGAGCCTTAGTGCCACCTTTTCCTTACTATTGAAAGTGAACTGTGGGGCTGGGGTTGTGGCTCAGTGGTAGAGCTCTTGCCTAGCATGAGCGAGGCACTGAGTTCTATCCTCAGCATTACGTAGAAATAAATAAAGATAAAGGTATTGTGTCTGTTTGTAACTAAAGATATATTTTAAAAAACGTGAACTGTAGCTGAGATTGATTATTTCTTCAGGGAACTGTTCTCAAATTGAAAATTTAAATACCCTCAGTCAAGCTTTAATCTAATACTGTGACTCAAAAAAAGCGTTGAAAAAATTGTTTCAAGAGGCTCTACCAATCTTTGCAGCAGAGACTGGGTTGCCTCCCCGTTGCCATTCTCACCTCCTGTCACACCTGCCTCTCTCCTAGATGCTACAACACCTAAGATCTTTCATCCCCAGCCTTCCTTGCTTGATAGAGTTGTAGCCAATAAGTTAGAAGTCTCTTTCTGGGAAACCTTTTGCTTTTTTATAAAAGGGATAAGCTGGGTACAGTGGCCTGTGCCTGGGAGGCAGGGCAGGAGGATCACTTGAGCTCAGTGTTCACGGCTAGCTTGGGCAACACAGTGAGACCTTGTCTCTTCAAAACAAATAAGTGGGGGCAGGTATGATTGTACATGTTCTTGTGATTGGCACATGTTTCTGCACTCCCCCTTATTTATTTATGTATTTATTGCCTTCATTGTCTGGAGCATTTGACCGTGAGGATAAAAGCAAGGATGTTGGGACAGAAACTAAGACTCTAGAATTTCTAACAGCATTGTGTTGCACTTGAAACAGTTCTAAGAAGTACCTATCTCCAATGATAGAAAAATATTTGATGAAGCCACTATAAGTTGAATATTCTGGGCTGGGGATGTGGCTCAAGCAGTAGCGCGCTCGACTGGCATGCGTGCGGCCTGGGTTCGATCCTCAGCACCACATACCAACAAAGATGTTGTGTCCGCCGAAAACTAGAAAATAAATATTAAAATTCTCTCTCTCTCTCTCTCTCTCTCTCTCTCTCTCTCTCTCTCTCTCTCTCCCTTTAAAAAAAATAAGTTGAATATTCTATTACATTCCCAATTGAACCAAAATAGACTTTATTTCATACTTGGAATGAGTTTTATTTTACTTACTAAAAATTTTGTCTTTCCTTAAAGAAAAATCCTTTTTTCTGCTTTTTCTTTTCTTTTCCTTGTAACTTTGTGTTTATTATTTTCATTTATTATTTTTTAATTTTATTTATTTTTTGTGGTACTGGGGATTAAACCCAGAGGCACTCTACCACTGAAATACATCCCCAGTCCTTTTTATTTTTAATTTTAAGACAGGATCTCATTAAGTTGCCCTGCTGGACTTGAACTTGCGATCCTCCTGTCTCAGCCTCCCAAGTTGCTGGGTTCTCATTTTAAAATTCAAGCAAAGCTGGGTGTTAGCGTAATGGCTGACTAGAATAAGAGTCTTTTGTTTCTCCACAGAAACATCAAATAAATAACTACTAACTAACTAAAGTTAATTTCTAAGAAACATTTCAGTCAAATAGCCAAAAGTCAAAATGAGAGTCTTGAAAGCAGAAGTAAAATGTGGTGGGCATGTGCACAAAAACAATGGAGTATTATTCAACTTTTAAAAAGGAATGAAATTCTGATATATTCTTCAAAATGAATAAGCCTTGAATATATCACACTAAGTGAAATAAGCCAAATAAATCTTATATGATCCAGCTTATGTGAGTTACCTAGAGTATTCAAAGAGGCAGAAATTAGGATGGTAGTTGCCAGTGGGGTTGGGGTATGGTGGAAAGGGGAAATGAGGAGTTATTTTTCTACTGAGTATACTTTCAGTTTGAAAAAATGAAAAAGTTTTAGAGATGGATAGTGGTGATAGTTGTTCAACAGTGTGAATGTTTTTAATGCTACTGAACTGTGCATTTTAAAATGGTTAATGGCTACCCTCAATACATGTATGAAGACACAAATGGTGTGAATGTACTTTATATACAACCAGAGATTTGAAAAATTGTGCTCTATATGTGTAATATGAATTATAATGCATTCTGCTGTCATATATAACAAATTAGAATAAAAAATTTTAAAAATGATTAATGACAAATTTTGTTTTATACATGTTTGACTACAATTGAAAACATTGGCCAGTAACCCTGTTAGAACTGATAAAGGAATTTAGTAAATTTATGGGCTATAAAATCAACTTAGAAAAAAATCATTAGCATTTCTATACACTATCAGTAGTTCATCTGAAAAAGAAATTAAGAAAGCAATCCCATTTACAATGGCATAAAAATAAATAAATTCCATTAGAATAAGTTTAACCAATGAGATGAAAGGTGTTATACTGAAAACTATAAAATATTTATGAAAGAAATCGCTAGCCCAAATAAATGGATATCTTGTGTTCATGGGTTAGAAGAATTAATATTGTTAAAATATCCATGCTATCCAAAACAGTCTACAAATTCAGTGCAATCCCTGTTAAAATTTTATTGTCATTCCTTACAGAAATAGAAAAAGCATTCTTAAAATAATGGAAACTGGGTATGGTGGCTCATGCCTATGATCCCAGCAGCTTGAGACACGGAGGCAGAATGAAACCTATTCCAGATATGAAATAAAGCAGGAGGAGCCAGTTCAAAGCCATCCTAGCAAGACCCTGACTCTGATCATCATCTGGGGGCTGGGGAATGTAGCTCAGTTGGTAGAGTGCTTGCCTTGCATACACAGGGCCCTGGAAATTTCATCATCTCTTCCTCCCATCTCCCCTCGGCTCCCTTCCTTCCCCACTCCTCATTGATCAAATGAATCATTTCAGTGTTCATAGCTGGATGGACTTCTGGGAGGTAGGACCTATTTGGAGGAGGTGGGTCACTGGGGTATGCCCTAGAAGAGTTATCTTCTCTGTGGCCCTTTGCTTTCTTCTTGTCTCTGCTTCCTGGCTACCCTGAGCTGAGCAGTCTTCCTCCTCCGTGCCCTTCCATCATAATGTCCTGCCCTGGAACCAGCTAACCATAGACTCAAACCTCTGAAACTATGAGCCAAAATAAATCTTTTTTAAAGTTTTGCTTGTCAGACATTGACAAGCAACAAAAAGCTAACACATGGTATGTATACATTCAGCCTTCAAAAAACAGGAAATTCTGCCATTTATGACAATATGGATGAACCTAGAAGATATTACATTAAGTGTAGTAAGCCTGTAACAGAGACAAATACCTGATAATCTCACTTACACGAGGACTCTAAAAAAGTCGATTATTAATTCATAGTAGATGGTAACATGGTGACTACTAGAGGTTGGGCACAGGGAGAAGGAGTAGTTAGGAAAAGGGTAAAGAGTGTCAACTTCAGAAGGATTGAGTTCTGATGATCGATTGCACAGCATGGTGACTATAGTTAGTAATGTTTTGTATATTTCCAAATATATTTCTCTTTTAGAGAGAATTTTAATATTCTCAGTCTAAAGAAATTATAAATATTTGAGGTCAAGGATATATGTGAAATAGCCTGATTTGATCATTCTACACTCTATCACATCATGTTTCATAAATACGCACAATTACCATTTGCTGATTAAAACTAATTAAATTAAAATTGAATATAAGCTGAACTAAAAATTGAAACGAAAGTAGAAGTCATAAGTTTTTTTAAAAAAAAATCACCACAAACCTCATTATTTAGAAATAACCATAATCAACACTAGGTGAACATTATTTCATGCCTTTATTTTATTTCCTTTTTTTGTATCATGCTAAAGATTGAACTCAGTGCCTCATACATGCTAGGCAAGTGCTCTGCCACGAGCTATGTCCCCAGTCCCCCTGAAATTCTTCTAAACTCAAAAAGTATTAATTAATTTGGATACTGTACTGGAAAAAATATTAAAATTACAGTGTTTCAATCTTAAAATCTAACTCATGTAAGAATCCCAGAACTTCTTTCCCCTTTTAAAGCTTTTCATGTGTGTCTCACACAGCTTTAAAAAACAGATGGCAACTCAAGCCACGGAACCTCTTTTACTTGTGAAAGCTTCACTTTTAAAATTGCTGATATATTCAGATATTTGGATGATCATGGCTTTTTTCCATTGCGGAGGTCATATAAGAAGTTCACTTTTATATGACAATGCTTAGGATTTATTTGGTGTTTTTCGAAACAACCTTTAAATGAGTATTTTGTTTATACCAAGACCTGATTTACATATAAAATAAAATATATTTTCATGCTATTCTAGTATACAAATGAACATAACTCCGTGTACTTTTTATGTAGATTGAAAACATTGATATTGTTGAAACATTGAAATTGTGGGTTGTAGGTATGTTAAGAACCCTCAGTGGTCTTTCTTACTTATTGATTTTGTTGTTTTTTCTTTTTCTTTCCTTTATTTCATTTTTTTTAATATATCTCCAACAGATTTATTTTTTAACGGAATAAATTGAGAAAAAAACATGGGGCACAAAAATATAGAATAAAAAATAAATACAGATGTAAGCTGTTTTGCTAATTGTTTCATAACCACAACAAACTAATACATAGAATGCCCTATACAAAACAAAGATCAAGTTGTTCCCTTAGCAAGGCTAAAGATTTCAGTCTCTGGTATTTGTAATTTAGGCTGCAGTCCTTATTTTTGGATGGATCACTGGGTGTGTAGCACAGTCCATGCTTTTTTAAGCAGATTTAAACAGAAGAATGGCCACTTGGCCCAGGTAGAAGTAGGTGAAGTGTTTGGTTTCATGTGTCACATAACTATTGAAAGTTCTTCCCACAATGCAGTTCCAAGTGGGGTGGTACTTCTTGTCAAACTCCTTCCTGACATGGGCCTCAATATCCTTTTCTGTGTTATATTTCTCCAACGCCTGAGTAGCAGCACACTCCGCCGAATCCTGTTGCATCTCTTCCAACATGTCCACATTTTTATCACCATTTTTTAGCTGGACGATTGCAACAGTCTCCTGAAGAGAGGTGCTGGCACAGCTCAAGCCCAGAGGGAGTTGCTGTCACTACCGGAGCTGTGGGATGTCTAAGCAGCCCACACCAGCTCTTGATTTTGGTTTCGTATCATAATGTATAGTTTTTCTTCACTTCTTGATTTCAGTTCTTTTAGCCATATGAAAAACTGTAAACTTTCTTGTGTACAGTTCACATGAATCATGTCTCGGGATCTGAAAGAAGATGAGTAGCTCCAGATTTCAATCAATGTTTGTAATTCTCTTTGTAGATTGTATACTTATCTATGAACCTAAATTTTCAGTCTTAAGAAGAATCTATGTATCTGAGATTGAGATACTCTCACACAGAACATACAATGCATGTGACTCAGTGAACTATATTTAGACCATACTTTGGTTAGACAACTGTGATGAAGGTAATGAGCTTTGTTACTATACTTGTACTGCGTGTTTATGTGCAAAGGGCCATAATCATTGTCTCTTAATGCTCCACTGCTAGGATATACCACCTTTCATTTTCTGTTAGCAGGACATTCCTAGGATTTTATTTGTTAATCTGAATTTTGTTGCTCTCATGGTTCATTTTAATAGTGTACTGTCAAGGCACTGATGTGTGAGCTTTTCAACTGTGCTTATGGATTAAAAAAGCAAATGAATGCAAAGCTGTGTTTTTATATTTTTAATGCCAAATAACTTTATCTGTATTTGGAATAAGGCCTGTCTTCATTTGGGGAGCCTCTGAATTTTATAGAGACTTTTTATAAAAGACAAGCTATTTGAAAGGCCACAAGTTAACATTTTTTTTAATGGTGTTCAAAACATTACAAAGCTCTTGACATATCATCTTTCATACATTTGATTCAAGTGGGTTATGAACTCCCATTTTTACCCCAAATACAAATTGCAGAATCACATCGGTTACACATTCACATTTTTACATAATGCCATATTAGTGACTGTTGTATTCTGCTGCCTTTCCTATCCCCTACTATCCCCCCTCCCCTCCCCTCCCATCTTCCCTCTCTACCTCATCTGCTGTTGTTCAATTCTCTCCCTTGTTTTCCCCCCCCCTTTCCCCTCACAACCTCTTATATGTAATTTTGTGTAACATTGAGGGTCTCCTTCCATTTCCATACAGTTTCCCTTCTCTCTCCCTTTCCCTCCCACCACTCGTCTCTGTTTAATCTTTTCCTCATGCTCTTCCTCCCTGCTCTGTTCTTAGTTGCTCTCCTTATATCAAAGGAGACATTTGACATTTGTTTTTTAAGGATTGGCTAGCTTCACTTAGCATAATCTGCTCTAATGCCATCCATTTCCCTGCAAATTCCATGATTTTGTCATTTTTTAGTGCTGCATAATACTCCATTGTGTATAAATGCCACTTTTTTTTATCCATTCATCTATTGAAGGGCATCTAGATTGGTTCCACAGTCTAGCTATTGTGAATTGTGCTGCTATGATCATTGATGTGGCAGTATCCCTATAGTACGCTCTTTTAAGGTCCTCAGGGAATAGTCCGAGAAGGGCAATAGCTGGGTCAAATGGTGGTTCCATTCCCAGCTTTCCCAGGAATGTCCATACTGCTTTCCAAATTGGCCGCACCAATTTGCAGTCCCACCAGCAATGTATAAGTGTATCCTTTTCCCCACATCCTCGCCAGCACTTATTGTTGTTTGACTTCCTAATGGATGCCAATCTTACTGGAGTGAGATGGTATCTTAGGGTGGTTTTGATTTGCATTTCTCTGACTGCTAGAGATGGTGAACATTTTTTCATGTACTTGTTGATTGATTGTATGTCCTCCTCTGAGAATTGTCTGTTCATGTCCTTGGCCCATTTGTTGATTGGGTTATTTGTTATCTTATTGTTTAATTTTTTGAGTTCTTTGTATACTCTGGATATTAGGGCTCTATCTGAAGTGTGAGGAGTAAAGATTTGTTCCCAGGATATAGGCTCCCTATTTACCTCTCTTAGTGTTTCTCTTGCTGAGAAAAAACTTTTTAGTTTAAGTAAGTCCCATTTGTTTATTCTTGTTACTATTAACTCTTGGGCTATGGACGTCCTATTAAGGAATTTGGAGCCCGACCCCACAATATGTAGATCGGAGCCAACTTTTTCTTCTATCAGGCGCAGAGTCTCTGATTTGATATCAAGCTCTTTGATCCATTTTGAGTTAACTTTTGTGCATGGCGAGAGAAAGGGGTTCAACTTCATTTTGTTGCATGTGGAATTCCAGTTTTCCCAGCACCATTTGTTGAAGATGCTATCCTTCCTCCATTGTATGCTTTTGGCCCCTTTATCAAATATAAGAAAGTTATAATTTTGTGGATTGGTCTCTGTGTCCTCTATTCTGTACTATTGGTCCACCCGCCTGTTTTGGTACCAGTACCATGCTGTTTTTGTTACTATTGCTTTGTAGTACAGTTTGAAATCTGGTATCGCTACACCTCCAGATTCACACTTCCTGCTTAGAGTTGCTTTTGCTATTCTGGGTCTTTTGTTTTTCCATATGAATTTTATGATTGCTTTATCTATTTCTACAAGAAATGCCTTTGGGATTTTGATTGGCATTGCATTAAACCTGTAGAGAACTTTGGGTAATATCGCCATTTTGATGATGTTAGTTCTGCCTATCCATGAACAGGGTATATTTTCCCATCTTCTAAGATCTTCTTCTATTTCTCTCTTTAGGGTTCTGTAGTTTTCATTGTATAAATCTTCCACCTCTTTTGTTAAGTTGATTCCCAAGTATTTTTTTTTTTTTTGAGAATATTGTGAATGGAGTGGTTTTCCTTATTTCCATTTCAGAAGATTTTTGCTGATATACAGGAATGCCTTTGATTTATGCGTGTTGATTTATATCTTGCCACTTTGCTGAATTCATTTATTAGTTCTAGTAGTTTCTTTGTAGACCCTTTTGGATCTTCTAGGTATAGAATCATGTCAGCCGCAAATAGTGATAATGTAAGTTCTTCTTTTCCTATTTTTATGCCTTTAATTTCTTTTGTCTGTCTAATTGCTCTGGCTAGTATTTCAAGAACTAAATTGAATAGAAGTGGTGAGAGAGGGCATCCCTGTCTTGTTCCAGATTTTAGAGGGAATGCCTTCAGTTTTTCTCCATTTAGAATGATGCTAGCCTGAGGCTTAGCATAGATAGCTTTTACAATGTTGAGGTAAGTTCCTGTTATCCCTAGTTTTTTTTGTGTTTTGAACATAAAGGGATGCTGTACTTTGTCGAATGCTTTTTCTGCATCTATCGAGATGATCATATGGTTCTTATCTTTAAGCCTATTGATGTGGTGAATAACGTTTATTGGTTTCCGTATATTGAACCAGCCTTGCATCCCAGGGATGAATCCTACTTAATCATGGTGCACAATTTTTTTGATATGCTTTTGTATTCGATTCGCCAGGATTTTATTGAGAATTTTTGCATCTAAGTTCATTAGAGATATTGGTCTGTAGTTTTCTTTCTTTGAAGTGTCTTTGTCTGGTTTCGGGATCAGGGTAATGTTGGCCTCATAGAATGAATTTGGAAGAGCTCCTTCTTTTTCTATTTCTTGAAATAGCTTGAAAAGTATTGGTATTAATTCTTCTTTGAAGGTTTTGTAAAACTCCGCTGTATACCCATCCGGTCCAGGGCTTTTCTTGGTTGGTAGTCTTTTGATGGCTTCTTCTATTTCTTCCTTTGTTATTGGTCTGTTTAAATTGTGTGTATCCTCCCAATTCAGTCTGGGCAAATCATATGACTTAAGAAATTTATCGATATCTTCACTATCTTCTATTTTATTGGAATATAGGGTTTCAAAATACTTTCTAATTATCTTCTGTATTTCTGTAGTGTCTGTTGTGATATTGCCTTTTTCATCCCATATGTTAGTAATTTGAGTTCTCTCTCTTCTTCTCTTCGTTAGCATGGCTGAGGGTCTGTCAATCTTATTTATTTTTTCAAAGAACCAACTTTTAGTTTTTCAATGGTTTTTTTTTTTTGTTTCAATTTTGTTGATTTCCGCTCTGATTTTAATTATTTCTTGTCTTCTACTAAATTTGCTGTTGTTTTGCTCTTCCTTTTCTAGGGTTTTGAGATGTAGTATGAGTTCATTTATTTGTTGTTCTTTTCTTTTTTTGAGGAATGAACTCCAGGAAATGAATTTCCCTCTTAAAACTGCTTTCATTGTGTCCCATAGATTCCGGTATGTTGTGTCTATATTGTCGTTTATCTCTAAGAATTTTTTTATTTCCTCCTTTATGTCTTCTGTAACCCATTGATCATTCAATAACATATTGTTTATTTTCCAGGTAATGCAGGATTTTTTCTTCCTTCTTTTATCATTGATTTCCAGTTTCATTCCATTATGATCAGATAAGATGCATGGTATTATCTCCACCCCTTTATATTTACTAAGGGTTGCCCTATGGCATATTATATGGTCTATCTTTGAGTAAGATCCATGTGCTACTGAGAAGAACGTGTATCCACTTGATGATGGTTGATATATTCTATATATGTCGGTTAAGTCTAGGTTATTGATTGCGTTATTGAGTTCTATAGTTTCTTTATTCAGCTTTTGTCTAGAGGATCTGTCTAATGGCGAGAGTGGTGTGTTGAAGTCCCCCATAATTATTGTGTTGTGGTCTATTTGACTCTTGAACTTGAGGAGAGTTTGTTTGATGAACGTTGCAGCACCATTGTTTGGTGCATAGAAATTGATAATTGTTGTGTCTTATTGGTGAATGGTTCCTTTTAACAGTATATAGTGTCCTTCTTTATCCCTTTTTATTAACTTAGGTTTGAAGTTGATTTTATTTGATATGAATATGGCCACTCCTGCTTGCTTCCGAGGGCCATGTGAGTGGTATGATTTTTCCCAACCTTTCACCTTCAGCCTGTGTATGTCTTTTCCTATCATATGAGTCTCCTGAAGGCAGCATATTGTTGGATCTGTTTTTTTAATCCAGGTTACTAGCCTATGTCTCTTGATTGGTGAATTTAAGCCATTAACATTTAAGGTTACTATTGAAATATGGTTTGTACTTCCAGTCATGTTTATTTATTTATTTTAGTTTGGCTAGTTTTTCCTCTTTGGTTATTTTTCTCCCCCTTTACTGAGATACTTCCCACTGTTAGTTTTGGGTTCTGTTTTTCAATTCCTCTTCTTGTAGTATTTTGCTCAAAATGCTTTGCAGTGCTGGTTTTCTGGCTGCGAATTCTTTCAACTTTTGTTTATCATGAAATATTTTAATTTCATTGTCAAATCTGAAGCTTAATTTTGCTGGATACAGTATTCTTGGTTGGAATCCATTATTTTTCAGTGTTTGAAATACGTTGTTCCAGGATCTTCTCGCTTTCAAAGTCTGTGATGAAAAATCAGCCGTTAAACTAATTGATTTACCCCTGAATGTAATCTCCCTCCTTTCTCTCGTAGCTTTTAATATTCTCTCCTTGTTCTGTATGTTGGATATCTTCATAATTATGTGTCTTGGAGTTGGTCTATTACGGTTTTGAATGTTTGGGGTCCTGTAGGCTTCCAGGATTTGGCAATCCATTCCATCTTTCATATCTGGGAAGTTTTCTAGGATTATTTCATTCAATAGATTGTTCATTCCTTTGGTTTGAACCTCTATGCCTTCTTCTATTCCAATGACTCTCAAGTTTGTTTTTTTTTTATGAATCCCATATCTCTTGGATAGATTGATTGTGAGATGTAAGCATCCTTTCTGTGTTGACTATATTCTTTTCAAGTTGATAAACTTTGTCTTTATTATCTGATGTTCTGACTTCTACTTGATCTAGTCTATTTGTAATATTCTCGTTTGAGTTTTTAATTTGGTTTATGGTTTCCTGCATTTCTAGGATTACTGTTTGATTTTTTTTTAGGATCTCTATCTCCTGGTAGAGTTCCTTCTTTGCAATTTGAATTTCCTTTGCAATTTGTTTTCAAAGTATTCTTTCATTGTTTCGACTTGCTGTCTCATGACTTCTCTAAGATTCCATTCCATCTGAGTCAGGTATGCCTTGAGTTCTTTCTCTGTCCATTTTTCTGATGCCTCTAGGTTCTCCTATAGATTTAGCTTGTCCTGCATTGTTTGTAATCCTTTTTTCCCTTGTTTTTTCATGTTGTTCACGTTACTTTCCAGCTCTGTTTAACTGCTGTGTTTCTGTTTTCTCCTATAAATTTGTTTTGGTTTTGTATATCTCTGTGGTCTCTCCTTTGTGGTGGGAGACTATGCCTAGAAATGTTGGGCTTTATTGTACTTTAAGGCTGATTCACTCAATTCATAAAAGGCTTCTGGATTCTGTATGTGTATAGTGATCTGTTGTTTGGTCTTAGGACTTTAGGTTAGGTGCTATGATGGTATGAGGGTTAGTATGTCTTGGCTACTTTGGAAGATTGCTCTACTGAAGGGGGATATTAACAGGTGATTGGATCAGGGTGTTTGGTAGTAGCTAGGTATTTAGGAGCCCTATAGACAGCCTCTAAACATTCACCTATTTGCATTTAGACAATTACACTTAATGGAAGATGTAATGCTAGGAATGAAAGTTGGGGGGTAGGGGAAGGAAGGTGCTCTTAAAAGGAAAGAAGCAGAGAGAGAGAGATAGATTAGAGGAGAATGGAAAGATCAATAAAACTTGAAATGGGAAAGAAAGAAAGAAGGAAAGGGGGAGAAAAGAAAAAAGAGAGAGAAAAAAAATTGAAGTATTAGAGATCCATTTTCTTCTCTTCTAGTACGCGGAGCTATGCCCTCCGAGCCGAGATTCTGCCCTCTATGTGCCGACAGCAATCCCTGTAAGGCGGCTCCTGGGAGTCTCTCTTTTTTTTTTTTTTAATTTTTTTATTTTTTTTAAATTTTTTTAAAATTAATTTTTATTGTAGGTTGTTCAAAACATTACATAGTTCTTGATATATCATATTTCACACTTTGATTCAAGTGGGATATGAACTCCCATTTTTACCCCGTGTACAGATTGCAGAATCACATCAGTTGCACATCCATTGATTTACATATTGCCATTCTGGTGTCTGTTGTATTCTGCTGCCCTTCCTATCCTCTACTATCCCGCCTCCCCCCTCCCCTCTTCTCTGTCTACCCCCTTTACTGTAATTCATTTCTCCCCCTTATATTTTTTCCCTTTCCCCTCACTTCCTCTTGTATGTAATTTTGTATTCCCCTGAGGGTCTCCTTCCATTTCCATGCAATTTCCCTTCTCTCTCCCTTTCCCTCCCACCTCTCATCCCTGTTTAATGTTAATCTTCTTCTCATGCTCTTCGTCCCTACTCTGTTCTTAGTTACTCTCCTTATATCAAAGAAGACATTTGGCATTTGTTTTTAAGGGATTAGCTAGCTTCAGTTAGCATAATCTGCTCTAATGCCATCCATTTCCCTCCAAATTCTATGATTTTGTCATTTCTTAATGCAGAGTAATACTCCATTGTGTATAAATGCCACATTTTTTTTATCCATTCGTCTATTGAAGGGCATCTAGGTTGGTTCCACAGTCTTGCTATTGTGAATTGTGCTGCTATGAACATGGATGTAGCAGTGTCCCTATAGTGTGCTCTTTTTAGGTCTTTAGGGAATAGACCGAGTAGTGGAATAGCTGGAACAAATGGTGGTTCCATTCCGAGCTTTCCAAGAAATCTCCATACTGCTTTCCAAATTGGCCGCACCAATTTGCAGTCCCACCAGCAATGTACAAGAGTACCCTTTTCCCCACATCCTCGCCAGCACTTGTTGCTGTTTGACTTCCTAATGGCTGCCAATCTTACTGGAGTGAGATGGTATCTTAGGGTGGTTTTGATTTGCATTTCTCTGACTGCTAGAGATGGTGAGCATTTTTTCATATACTTGTTGATTGATTGTATGTCCTCCTCTGAGAAATTTCTGTTCAGGTCCTTGGCCCATTTGTTGATTGGGTTATTCGTTATCTCATTGTCTAATTTTTTTAGTTCTTTGTATATTCTGGATATTAGGGCTCTGTCTGAAGTGTGAGGAGTAAAGATTTGTTCCCAGGACGTAGGCTCCCTATTTACCTCTCTTATTGTTTCTTTTGCTGAGAAAAAACTTTTTAGTTTGAGTAAGTCCCATTTGTTGATTCTAGTTATTAACTGTTGTGCTATGGGTGTCCTATTGAGGAATTTGGAGCCCGACCCCACAGTATGTAGATCATAGCCAACTTTTTCTTCTATCAGATGCCATGTCTCTGATTTGATATCAAGTTCCTTGATCCACTTTGAGTTAACTTTTGTGCATGGCGAGAGAAAGGGATTCAGTTTCATTTTGTTGCATATGGATTTCCAGTTTTCCCAACACCATTTGTTGAAGATGCTATCCTTCTTCCATTGCATGCTTTTAGCTTCTTTATCGAATATAAGATAGTTGTAGTTTTGTGGATTGGTTTCTGTGTCCTCTATTCTGTACCATTGGTCCACCCGCCTGTTTTGGTACCAGTACCATGCTGTTTTTGTTACTATTGCTCTGTAGTATAGTTTGAAGTCTGGTATAGCTATACCGTCTGATTCACACTTCCTGCTTAGAATTGTTTTTGCTATTTTGGGTCTTTTATTTTTCCATATGAATTTCATGATTGCTTTCTCTATTTCTACAAGAAATGCCGTTGGGATTTTGATTGGCATTGCATTAAACCTATAGAGAACTTTTGGTAATATCGCCATTTTGATGATGTTACTTCTACCTATCCATGAACAGGGTATATTTTTCCATCTTCTAAGATCTTCTTCTATTTCTCTCTTTAGGGTTCTGTAGTTTTCATTGTATAAGTCTTTCACCTCTTTTGTTAGGTTGATTCCCAAGTATTTTATTTTCTTTGAGGATATTGTGAATGGGGTGGTTGTCCTCATTTCCATTTCAGAGGATTTGTCGCTGATACACAGGAATGCCTTTGATTTATGCGTGTTGATTTTATAGCCTGCCACTTTGCTGAATTCATTTATTAGCTCTAATAGTTTCTTTGTAGACCCTTTTGGGTCTGCTAGGTATAGAATCATGTCATCTGCAAATAGTGATAATTTGAGTTCTTCTTTTCCTGTTTTTATGCCTTTAATTTCTTTCATCTGTCTAATTGCTCTGTCCAGTGATTCGAGAACTATGTTGAACAGAAGTGGTGAGAGAGGGCATCCCTGTCTTGTTTCAGATTTTAGAGGGAATGCCTTCAGTTTTTCTCCATTCAGAATGATGCTAGCCTGAGGCTTAGCATAGATTGCTTTTACAATATTGAGGTATGTTCCTGTTATCCCTAGTTTTTCTAGAATTTTGAACATAAAGGGATGCTGTACTTTATCGAATGCTTTTTCCGCATCTATCGAGATGATCATATGGTTCTTATTTTTAAGCCTATTGATGTGGTGAATAACATTTATTGATTTCCGTATATTGAACCAACCTTACATCCCAGGGATGAATCCTACCTGATCATGGTGCACAATTTTTTTGATATGTTTTTGTATCCGGTTCGCCAGCAGTTTATTGAGGATTTTTGCATCTAGGTTCATTAGAGATATTGGTCTGTAGTTTTCTTTCTTTGAAGTGTCTTTGTCTGGTTTAGGAATCAGGGTGATGTTGGCCTCATAGAATGAATTTGGAAGTTCTCCCTCTTTTTCTATTTCCTGAAATAGCTTGAAAAGTATTGGTATTAGTTCCTCTTTAAAGGTTTTGTAAAACTCTGCTGTATACCCATCCGGTCCTGGTCTTTTCTTAGTTGGTAGTTTTTTGATGGTATCTTCTATTTCCTCAATTGATATTGGTCTGTTTAGGTTGTCAATATCCTCCTGACTCAATCTGGGCAAATCATATGACTTAAGAAATTTATCGATGCCTTCACTATCTTCTATTTTATTGGAGTATAAGGATTCAAAATAGTTTCTGATAATCTTCTGTATTTCTGAAGTGTCTGTTGTGATATTGCCTTTTTCATCCTGTATGCTGGTAATTTGAGTTCTCTCTCTTCTTCTCTTCGTTAGCGTGGCTAAGGGTCTGTCGATTTTATTTATTTTTTCAAAGAACCAACTTTTAGTTTTGTCAATTTTTTCAATTGTTTCTTTCGTTTCGATTTCATTAATTTCAGCTCTGATTTTAATTATTTCTTGTCTTCTACTTCTTTTGCTGTTGTTTTGCTCTTCTTTTTCTAGGATTTTGAGTTGAAGTATTAGATCATTTATTTGTTGGTTTTTTCTTTTTTTAAGGAATGAACTCCAAGCAATAAATTTTCCTCTTAGAACTGCTTTCAGTGTGTCCCATAGATTCCGATATGTTGTGTCTGTGTTTTCATTTATCTCTAAGAATTTTTTAATTTCCTCCTTGATGTCTTCTATAACCCATTGATCATTCAGTAACCTATTGTTCATTCTCCAAGTGATGCATGATTTTTCCTTACTTCTTTTATCGTTAATTTTCAATTTCATTCCATTATGATCAGATAAGATGCATGGTATTATCTCTACTCCTTTATATTGTCTAAGAGTTGCCCTGTGACATAATATATGATCTATTTTTGAGAAGGATCCATGTGCTGCTGAGAAAAAAGTGTAACTGCTTGATGTTGGGTGGTATATTCTATATACGTCAATTAAGTCTAGGTTATTAATTGTGTTATTGAGCTCTATAGTTTCCTTATTCAACTTCTGTTTGGAAGATCTGTCCAGTGGTGAGAGAGGTGTGTTGAAGTCTCCCATGATTATTGTATGGTGGTCTTTTAGACTCTTGAACTTGAGAAGAGTTTGTTTGATGAACATAGCCGCACCATTGTTTGGGCATATATATTTATGATTGTTATGTCTTGTTGGTGTATGGTTCCCTTGAGCAGTATGTAGTGTCCCTCTTTATCCCTTTTGATTAACTTTGGCTTGAAATCTATTTTATTTGATATGAGTATGGACACTCCTGCTTGCTTCCGAAGTCCATATGAGTGATATGATTTTTCCCAACCTTTCACCTTCAGTCTATGTATGTCTTTTCCTATCAAATGCGTCTCCTGAAGGCAGCATATTGTTGGGTCTTGTTTTTTGATCCATTCTACTAGCCTGTGTCTCTTAATTGGTGAGTTTAAGCCATTAACATTTAGGGTTATTATTGAGATATGGGTTGTTCTTCCAGCCATATTTGTTTACTTATGTTACTAAACATGGTTTGTTTTCCTCTTTGATTATTCCCTCCCCCTTTACTGTACTACCTCCCGCTGTTGGTTTTCATTGATATTTTCCATTTCCTCTTCCTGTAATATTTTGCCGAGGATGTTTAGAAGAGATGGTTTTCTAGCTGCAAATTCTTTTAACTTTTGTTTATCATGGAAGGTTTTAATTTCATCTTCCATTCTGAAGCTTAATTTCGCAGAATACACAATTCTTGGTTGGAACCCATTTTCTTTCAGTGTTTGAAATATGTTATTCCAGGATCTTCTAGCTTTGACAGTCTGTGTTGAAAGATCAGCTGTTATCCTGATTTGTTTACCCCTAAATGTAATCTGCTTCCTTTCTCTTGTAGCTTTTAAGATTCTCTCCTTATTGTGTATGTTGGGCATCTTCATTATAATGTGTCTAGGTGTGGATCTCTTATGATTTTGCACATTTGGCGTCCTGTAGGCTTCTAGGATTTGGGATTCTGTCTCATTCTTCAAGTCTGGGAAGTTTTCTCGTATTATTTCGTTGAATAGATTGCTCATTCCTTTGGTTTGGACCTCAATACCTTCCTGTATCCCAATGACTCTTAAGTTTGGTCTCTTTATGTTATCCCATGTTTCTTGAATGTTCTGCTCATGGTTTCTTAACAGCTTTGCTGAGCTGTCTATGTTCTTCTCCAGTTGAAATACTTTGTCTTCATTGTCTGATGTTCTATCTTCTAAGTGTTCTACTCTGCTGGTAGTATTCTCAATTGAGTTTTTAAGTTGGTTTATTGTTTCCTGCATTTCCAGGATTTCTGTTTGTTTGTTTTTTATAACCTCTATCTCCCTGTATAATTGATCTTTTGCTTCTTGGGTTTGTTTATGTAATTCAATGTCGAAGTGGTCGAAGTGGTCTTTCATTGTCTGATTTTGCTGTCTAATGTCTTCCTTGAGACTCCAGATCATCTGAAGCATGTATATCCTGAATTCTTTATCTGACATTCCATCTGCTGCAGATATTACCTCTTCTAAAGTTGAGTTGACCTACATTGCTTGTGGTCCTTTCTTTCCTTGTCTTTTCATACTGATCGCTTTTCTTTCTGCTTGGTGAAACTGTTGTGTTATTGATTTTTCCCCCTATATATTTATATTGCTCTTGTATAGCTGCAAAGTCTCCCTCGCAGGCTTTGGCGGTGGTTCTGCCCCTCCTCCAATTGAGGCAATGTGCCTACCACGCCGGGAGGCCGCTGTGCCTGTACTTTCGATGGGCCTGTTCTTTCGGTGGTCACAGGTCCGCCTACCTTGCAGGCGTGAGCAGCGGCTTTGCCCCTCCGCTGGCCGCTAGGCCTGTTCTGTCTGTCGGTTGCAGGTCTGTCTACCTAAAAGTCGCTGGTGGCGGCTCTGCCCCTCCCCCAACCGGGGCGATGTATCTGGCGGGCCACTGGGCCTGTTTTGTCGGTGGTCACGGTTCCGCCTACCTTGCACGCGCGTGGAGCAGCTGTGTCCCTCCGAGAGTTGCTGGGCCTGACCTGCCGGTGGGTGGCAAGTGCACCTACCTTGCAGGCGCGGGGGTGGCTCTGCCGTTCCGCGGGTCACTGGGCCTGATCTGCTGGTGAGTCGCAGGTCTGCCTAACTTGCAGGTGCCCGGCGGCTCTGCCCCTCCCCCAACTGGGGCGGGGCGATGTGTCTGGCCGGCTGCTGGGCCTGTTCTGTCGGTGGTCACGGTTCAGCCTACCTAGCAGGCACGTGGGGCAGCTGTGCCCCTCCGCAGGTTTTTGGGCCTGACCTGCCGGTGGGTCGCAGGTCTGCCTACCTTGTAGGCTCGGGGGGGTGGCTCTGCCGCTCTGTGGATTGCTATGCCTGTTCTGCTGGTGGGTCGCGGGTCCGCCTACCTTGCAGGCGCCCGGCGGCTCTGCCCCTCCCCCAACCGGAGCGATGTGTCTGGCGGTCCACTGGGCCTGTTTTGTCGGTGGTCACGGTTCCGCCTACCTTGCACACACGTGGAGCAGCTGTGTCCCTCCAAGAGTTTCTGGGCCTGACCTGTCGGTGGGTGGCAAGTGCGCCTACCTTGCAGGCCCGGGGGTGGCTCTGCCGCTCCGCGGTTTCTGGGCCTGATCTGCTGGTGAGTCGCAGGTCTGCCTAACTTGCAGGCGCCCGGTGGCTCTGCCCCTCCCCCAACCGGGGCGGGGCGATGTGTCTGTCCGGCCGCTGGGCCTGTTCTGTTGGTGGTCACAGTTCAGCCTACCTAGCAGGCACGTGGGGCAGCTGTGCCCTCTGCAGGTTTTTGGGCCTGACCTGCCAGTGGGTCGCAGGTCTGCCTACCTTGTAGGCTCGGGGGGTGGCTCTGCCGCTCTGTGGATTGCTGTGCCTGTTCTGCTGGTGGGTAGTGGGTCTGCCTACCTTGCAGGCGCCTGGCGGCTCTGCCCCTCCCCCAACTGGAGCGATGTGTCTGGCGGTCCACTGGGCCTGTTTTGTCGGTGGTTACAGTTCCGCCTACCTTGCACACGCGTGGAGCAGCTGTTTCATTAGTGCCTGGGCACACTCTCCTTGTTTGCCTCCCTCAGGCCCTAAGTTTGTAGAGCTTGGGGCTGAGAACCCCCAGCAAATTTGCTTACCTTCTGGTAGCCACGCCCCCGTATCTGGTGCAAGAGACCTCAGTTGTCAGCACTGGTGGGAGCGATAGCTGGGAGTCCTGCGCCGCGCGGCTCCCGCCGGCTCCCGCGCCAGCGCCGCAGCTCCCGCAGGCTCCGGCTGGCTCCCGTGCCACTGCTGCGGCTGCCGCCGGCTCCCGCTGGCTCTAGCGCCACAGCCGCGGCTCTCGTGCCACAGCCGCGGCTCCCGCCGGCTCCCGCGCCGCCCTCGGTCTGGCTATTGCGTTCACAGGAGAGCTGGGAGGGGCCCTTAAGTTTTCCCCGCTGATCTATAGCTGAAAGAGCTGCGATCAGTCAAAAACAGAGATGATGACGTCAGCTCTCCAAGATGGTGGCCGCTGGCTTCCTCTGTGGTCTGACCGATGTGGAGAACCGAATTGGATGGCTTCCTTCCCCATCTCAAGCCCAGAATTCAGCTCTGAGTACAGCATTTGCACAGCTGGCGGGAGCCTGCAGCATCCGTAGCGCTGTATCTTTGCATTGTTATCTTATCGTCGTTTCCCAGCGAGCGCCGCAGACTCTGGCCGCGGGGCGATTTGCTGCATACGCAGCGTGACCCTCCGTGCGGACAAATCTCTCGCGTTTGAGCTCCAGTAGCTGGTCCTTATGCGATGGAAATCCTTCCTCTAGGTTTCGGAGCACCCCAATTTTGCTGGAAATTCCTAACAAGCTAGCTTTTAGCCATTCTACCTTGTCTTTTTCCTGCTCAGTGACGCAGTACACGGGGGTGCTGCCCTCCCTTCGCAGCCATCTTTGGGAGTCTCTCCATCCTGTTAGTCCAGCGCCGTTTCACTTCTCCGGCCCCTCCCCCCTTCCTCCTGCCAGCCAGCCAGCCAGGTCCTGTTCACTGGAGGCGGTTCCCCGAGGATCTGGTTACACTTGCAGCCCCACTGCGTGTCCTATTTCCCGAACGTCTGAGCACTCTCTCTGTCATTCATCTAAGCCCCAGTGCTGTGGAGCGGTGATCTGGGAACCAACAGTTTAATTTTTCCGGACCCCTTTGGTGGGCGCGCCCCCAGAAACTGGCGGCTAAGACCTTGGGTGTCACTGCTGGTCGTAAGGGGAGTTGGGGATCGGGAATCCCCTCTGCTTCCCTACAGACACGCCCCTGGAGAGATTCCCGAGGTTTCCCGGCTGCTTGTATCTGGAGGGGGTGGGAGTCACACACCTGCTAAAGTGGATTCCGCTGGGAAGGAATTCCGTCGGCCGAACTCTGGTGATGTCACCTCTCTGCTATGGCGGGCCCCAGGCTCCTTGCCGGAGTATCCGAAGGGAGGGGTAGGACTGGTCTGTCTCTGGTTGGTTTCAGTTCCCGATTCGCTATTTCATGAAGGCTTGGCTAGAGACCTCTTCCTAGAGTCCCTGCGCCACTCCTGTCGCGGAGTCGTGCGGGCCACAGCTGCTGAGCGGGTGGGCCGGGTGGGCGGCCGAAGGTCGCCGAGTCGCAGGCAGTGCCTGGCGGGTCTGGACCTCTGTGCCACGTGGCGGAGATTCACTCTTCTGGGGCAAACTGTCACCTCCAAAAATCCTACTAATTCCCAGCCGGTCTCTCTTCAGTGGAATTTTGCTAAGAGTTTCTCAGTAGGTAGAATCTAAGCTTATCAATGCGTCTCTCTGACCCTGTTATTGAGGAGGTACTGAAAGCGCTGCCTCCCCGCCCGCCGCCATGTTGGATCTCCAAGTTAACATTTTTGTATAATTTTTTTTTAGTTTCCCTAACAACTAGTGACACCAACTTTACTTAAAAATCAATTTTATACATTATTCTTTAATAAACTCAAATAATAGGGCTTTTATTTTATTTATTTTACTTGTTTATTTATTTTTGGTACTAGGGATTGAACTCAGGGGTGTTGAACCACTAAGCCACATCCTCAGACCTATTTTTGCATTTTTATTTAGAGATAGGTCTCACTGAGTTGTAAGTGCCTCTCCATTGCTGAGGCTGGCTTTGAACTCTGTCCTCCTAATTCAGCCTCCTAGTCAATGGGGTTACAGGCGTGTACCACTACGCCCAGCTCTAACAAGGCTGTAGTTTATATATATAAACCTTTGCATACATCTCTATCAGACATTCTTAGAGATGAGGGTTCTGAATCAAAGAATATACACACGAGATAACAGATTTGCCTAATTCCTACTTTTTTTCCTGAGATTGAATATTTTTCTATTGTTTATTATAAATTATTTGTTTGTGCCCTTTGCTCCTTACTAAAAGTACTAGGTACAGCATTTCTAACTGATTTAAGAGGTCTTTCACAGTTATGGTATCAGTCTTGTGGCAATTGTATTATAAAGGGATCCCCTCTCCCTTCTAAGCTCAGCATTTCCCTTTTGTTTTGCATTTTTTGTTTTCTCGGACTTTGACTTTTAATTTTTTCAATTCAACTGTTTTTTTTAATACATTTAAAATTTTATTTTGACCTGTTTTTCAGTCCTTTCTTCTATGAATCTTGCCCTCTTTTGCTTTTATACTTAAAAAGTTCTTTCCTATCCAGTGATTATATATATTCTCATTAATACTCAGGTTCTTAAATTTATTTGCCACTTCCACAAAACTTCCTGTCACCAGTTATCTAAACTAAATGTGGGATTTCTGCTGAGCTTTGCCTAATGTAGATCTTTGACGTTAGGGAAATAATTTTCTCTTTCTTTTGTGACATTCAGCAAAGGGCCAATGGGTGTTTTAATTTTTCAAATGATAATTTTGTCCCATAGCTTAAGTATAAAAGAATGAAAATCCAAGCTAATATTTATGAGCAAGTTGCGTGGCTCTGTTTTTTTTTTTTTTTTAATTGCCTTTTTAGCTACTTCCTAACAGTAAAGCACTGGTGATTTGTTTTTCAGAATCCTTGCAGCCTTTCCTGGAAGCCTGTAGCAATACTTTATTTTTTCGTACTTGTTCTGTGTTGCTTCGAACCCCTAAGCTTGATCTTCAAATCCTAGAAAAGCTCAGTATTATTCTACAGAAACTTTCTAAAATCAAGTAAGAATTTCTTTAATATTTTTATTGAAAGATATCTCATCATGATCATTAGACATTTCTGGATACTATAGCATTTCAACTTTGATTATTATATCAAAATTTCTGATCCACAGGTATTGAAAATAAAGATTCATGAATATTAATGTGTATCTAAGAGCGTGTATTTAATGATAAACTAGAAAATTAGAGTATTAATCTTAGAACATCTAGTTGTTTCTGAGTTTTGTTCAGCTAAGCAAACTTTAAGTACCACACACAATATATGAAACTAAAAGCAGTTTTTAGCAACCAAATGGTAATATCAGAATAAATAATTGCACACTGGTATTCTATAATACCACAGGTAAAAATAAAAAGATCATAAAATGTATTTTATAATTTATTATTAATGCAGGAATGAGAATGAAGCCAGCAAAAGATTTTAAATGATTTTAGTAAACTGGATTTATATTAGGAAACTATTAGGGCTTCCTGCTACTGATGATTTGGATTTTATTGTGAAAATCAGAGCTTTGTCTTTGTTCTTTCTTCTTTCCTCTAACTTGAACATTGCTATGACCAGTTTTTAAATTATAAATAAAGGACATAGATTTTAAACTATTTTTCTTGAATCTGGTATAGTCTACTGTTTACTTTGAGGCACTTATCTAAACACCCATCTCATCTGTTAATCACACTACTATTGGGATGTTGGCTCACCTTTTCTCTAGGTCTCATCCCCTCATTTATGATATTCATGGTAGAGAACTTGGATATTTTAATCCAGACCTCAGTATACTTAATAGTAAATATAATATAATCTTTAAAATACCTATAGATATATAGTTATATTTGATACCATGCCCATTACACTGTAATAAATTATTAACTGTCACATTAGAACCTTGTTCTCAACTCACCAGATTATTAGTTTTGGTCTAATATCAGAGGAATTTACCAATTTTCTGTCTCCCTTTTTTCACAGACTGTACCATGATTCTCTTTATTTGTAATCAATACATTTTCAATAAGGCCTATGGTGAAATGAAGCTGCATTGACATTACCTATATTTAATTCTTTCTTAATTTCTTAATATATGGGATTTTTAAAAACTAGCTCACCCTGAATGCAGGGGCACATACTGTAATCCCAGCAATTTAGGAGATTGAGGAAGGAGGATTACAAATTAGAGGGTAGCACTGGCAACATAGTGATAACTTATCTCAAAACAAAAATAAAAAGGGATAGGGATGTAGCTCAGAGATACAGCATTTATTTGGGTTCAGTCCCCAGTAACTGCCCACCACCCTGAAAAAAAAAAAAGGTCGTCCCAAAGTTCCAGACATTTTGGGCCCCAAATGTTTTACTCAACATGTTTTATAACTTAGCTTCAATTCACATTTAAAGAAGTAGAACAGAGCCTGAACAAATGTATTGGGAATAGCTGATGTTCAAACAAGGCTTAAAATAAATCTTTAAGACCACAAGGTAAATCCTTTTGTATTAACTGGATGATAGATAAGATTATTTGAAAATTTCTCTCAAGAAGCAAATATACCTAGACAAGGAAATAAGAAATACATTATAAGATAGAATGCTGATTGAAAATGAAATTAATTTCATTTACTGTATTAGCAAATTTAACTTACTATGATAGGACTGTAATCACTATTATTAAGAGGGTGGTTGAAAAGTATTCTAGAGCTAAATCCAAAGGTAAACCAACATCCTGCTGCTTTAAAAGCTAGCTTAAGATGATCAAGTTTTTTGCTCTCTTTTTAGCTCTGGGGAAACAAGATTTCTCATTCTGTAATAGTGAATATAGTATAGTTTTCAGGACTAAAAAATATATTCTTTTTTCCTCTGGTACTTTTTTTTTTTTTACTTCAGGCCTATCTCATAAAAACTGTTTTGTCTGTCTTAGCATCTTAATCCTTTAGTCAGCCATTTTCTCCACTATTTTTTTAAAATGCCATTTCCTTGAATTTACACAAAAGCTGTCTCTCAAAGTCATTATATAGATTTCCTAAGTATGTGTAATTAAATAATATACTCTTTTTTTTTTTTTTTTACAGGAGTAATAAGAAGCTCTTTGAACTTTTTACAATTCACCTGATGCTTCAAGAAATCCAAAGGACAACACATCCTGAACATGCCTTTCTCTGTATTAACCTAAATTCAACTCTGTTCAATTTGGGTTTAACAAAATGCAATTCCTTGGTCTCCAATACAAGCCATTAGACTGGCTTATTTTTATATAAATATTGTGTTGCTTATTTGTAAAAGTGTAAAAATCACTAAAGTAACTAAAATTCTACCAATAAAGTTACCAGTAGCATCATTTATCATGAAAGATAAGTAGAAATTTTTTCAACTTTTTAAATGAAATCTAAATGAATATGGAATTTTTGGAATATTTCAGTTTATCTAAGGTAGTACTGATATACAAGATGGTATTTGCAGAATTTATGACACTTGGAGTTACTTTTTATATAAGTATTTTAGGAAGATTCTTAAAATTATGTGATTGTTTGGAATAAAATTGGTGCTTATGTGGGAATGGTTCAACCATGTTGTCATTTTGTTTTCTTACTTTAGTAGAATACCTCCTTTGGGAAGCAAAAGTACATTTCTTCTTTCTTTTTTTTTTTTTGGTGGTGGTACTAAAGATCTAACCCAGGGCCTCTCACATGTTAGGCAAATGCTGTACCACTGAGCTACACCCCCAGCCCTAAATTTTTTATTAAGTATCTAAAGGATACTTTAGAGAAGGAAGTTTATTTTTTTCAAAATAATTCAATTATTACTAAAATATGTATATATAGTGTAAGACATTTTTAAAAGAACAATAAAAAATAAAAAATACTGCTAGAAATATCTCTTGGTATAACCCCAAATGATCATAGTGGCCAGAGGTGAGGTCTGGGTGAGGTGGTAGTGATGAAACTTGGGTTTTAGGACAGAACACTGAAAAGCAAGAGAAAAACAAAGTTGTTTTAGAGTCATAAAACCCTAGACCGAATGTGTAATCTCATTTTCAGGATCTAGAAGAAATTTTGAGGGAGTTGTTTAGCTTCTTCAGAGAATATAAGAAAATGTGCCACTTGTGAAGCAAAAATAGAAAGCCGTGAGGAGCACACTGAGCTGAATATGGTGAGGTTTATAGCAACTGATGCCAAAGCCAGAATTCACATTGGAACAAACCAGAACTTGATTGATTCATACTTCAAAAAATAAAATTAATGTTATGAGAACAAACAGGAAGCTCTCTCAGAATTCTTGAGTATCTAGAGACATGATCAATAAAATATAAAAGCAAAATCAAAAGCCAGTTATCTATAAGGGAAGAAAAACAAGCTAACCTTACAGAATGGCAGAAATTTAATAGAGAATTCTGGAAAGGAAAATTTTTAACCAAGAATTTATACATAGTGAAGATTTCTTTCATAGGTGAAGAAAATGGAAAGACATTTTCAAACATGCAAGTGTTCAGAAATTATACCACTTACATACTCTTTTCAAGAAATCAACCAATTTAGAGATGAAGGAAAACTGACTTTATTAAATTAGCTTTATCCCAAAGACTGCAGTGAACACTGAAGCCACTTACCCCCATAAACAGAAGCATAAGCAGTTAGTTCACTGGCAGATTCTATTGAACATTTAAGGAAGAAGGTCTAACCAGGTATGGAGATACATGTCTGTAATCCCAGTGATTTAGGAGGCTGAGGCAGGAGGATTACAATTTTGAGGTCAGCCTCAGCAATTTAGACCCTGTCTCAAAAATTAAAAAGATGGAGAAGTAGCTCTGTGGTAAAGGGCCCCTGGGTTCAATCCCAAGGCTTTAAAAAATAGAAGAAATTCTATCAATGTTCTACAATTTCTTTCAGGAGATAGTAAAGGCAATACTTTTTGACTTGCCCTAAAAATGGCCAGCATCACTCCATTCAAACTTCTCAATCTTAAATTTTTCTTACAACTATTAGAAGTTGTGGATATCATATTGGACAACCTGAATGGGATATATTTTAAACATAGAGTGTGTAAACTGTCTGTCCTTCCTGCTTCCTTTGAATCTATTGATTTTTTTTCCTTTTCATTTCTTTGCCCACTCCAAAAAAAAAGAACCGATAAATAATTATATGTAAGCCCTCAGGTAAAGCAGGCTAGCTTCTTTTTTGACGTTATCCATATGCTGAATACAGACCTTTAAAATATGATTTCCCCCCCTATTCATTAATAAGTTACGCTCTTAATTAAGAAACAAGCCAAGTTGAAAAGACTGCGGAATGAACTAAATCAACCTCCAGAATGTGTGCCTTTCTGGCATCTAGCAATTTAAAAATTCTTGTAGAAATTCATAGTGACAAATAAAAACAGAAACAAGAAACAGAACAAAATGATGAGGTGAAGTTTATTTATGGTTTCCTCTGGTGCCATATTTGAGCTGGTAAAAGTCACTAGTGAAGAAAAATGTGTGTCCTTTAGAGCAAAGGGAGAGGAAAACTTATTGCTTCTTAATTGCTTTTAGCTGAAAAGAATGTCAAAGGGAGTATCTTAGAATGCCATTTCCTGATTTTTTTTTTTAATGGCTAGTTTTGTTTAAAAACCAATTCAAACACAATTGTTAAGTGCAAGTAAATTTGGTGACTGTAAATGTCTTGAAAATTTTAAATGATTTTTTTCAATAGTACTTTGTAGGTCATGACTTGCTGCCCGCTTCCGGGTCTTGGGGCCCACACATGTGGCTGGGATGGCTCCTGGCTCGCCAGGAGGCAGTGTTGTGGGTGGTGACGGAAAAGGCGGACCACCTCCAGGATAGGGACTCTTCCACCCTCATGGACAGCTCGTGCCTTCCCTTACAGACTAAGGGATGGGTGTACACGTGGACTCGCTCCACCCCTCTGACCTTTAACCTATGGGTGTACACGTGGACTCGCTCCACCCCTCTGACCTTTATCCTGATTGGCTCCTGTTCAGTATATGAGCTGTGTGTACTTCCTCAATAATGAGATCCTGCTTCCACTGGTCTCCCTGGCACCTCTGATTGTCCTGGGGGGGGGAGGGGGGGGAGGGCAGGCTGGAGGCGTGCTTTCCCCACTTCTCCCGCTGGTCAGGGGGAGGGGGGCTCTATAAAAACCCCAACAGTACTTATGTTTTATAAAATGTCTACTTAAAACTAGTTTTAAAAATGATTTTGAGGACTGGGGATGTGGCTCAGTGGTAGGTGCTTGCCTCACCTCAGGTTTGATTCCCAGCACTGCAAAAATATATCAGCTTGAAGCCTTAAAATTAAGTAATAGATAATCACAAAATGTGAGTCATTTGTTAAAACGCACTGCTACAACTGTCCTTGTCTTACAAATTGAAACAAAAACAGGTCCAGGCTATTACTGAGTCCAAAGCCTGATGGGATTTTGGTTTTCTCGTGATTTTCTAGTCAATCCAGTCAGTCCTGGCTAAAACGTAAGCATTCAAGGAGTTAACTAAAGCTATTAATTTTAGACTAAAAATAAAGGGAAAAAAAGGCTTTTTTTGTTTGTTTATTTTAAAACTGCTATAAAACTGCTTTACCCAAGATTTGGTCCACAGTCTCAATAAGATTTCCTATCAAAGACAGACAAAATCTGAAAAGTCTTCTCCACAAATATTGGTTTGCCCATCTGAGCAGGTAACTTTTAACTTTTTTGTCAAAAACATAATTTGGATCCAACACTGTGTGTATACACACACACACACCCCCCCACACACACACACACACATATGTGTGTATATATGCACACACATATATATGGGGTTTTTTTTAGTTGTTAACAGGCCTTTTTTAATTTATTTATATGAGGTACTGAGAATCGAACCCAGCACCTCACACATGCTAGACAAGTGCTCTGCCACTGAGCCACAACCCCAGCCCCCAACACTGCTTTTATAAGCCACTTATTCAATTTTACTGCCATGTAACCAAAATTTTTAAATTAATGCTAAATTATCTTTGTTTACGTGTCTTTTGTATGTCTATATTGGTAGCTAACACTGCTTCATTGGGGTCTTACGTGGGCCTCCATGCTACATAAAACATGTGAATACATACTTTCCTTCTGTTAATCTAGCTTTTTTTTTTTTTTTTTTTTTGAGACAGGGTCTCAATAGGTTGCTTATAGCCTCACTAAGTTTCTAATGTTGGCTTTGAACCTGAGAGCCTCCTGCCTCAACCTCCCGAGCCACTGGGATAACAGGGGTGCCCCACCATGCCCAGCTAGCGTCTTTAAAGTTTTTGTTTGGTTGGTTTTAAGAGGAGGAAAAGTTGGTTTCGGGGCACACAGTATCAGAGGTCTCAATCCATAGGTGGTCTTTGTATGTTTTGTCATTTATTTTGTTACAACCTTCGTTGCTTGGTCATAAGGAGGATCTTTTCTTTCTTAGATTTATCTTGAGGAGAACTACATCCTGTATACCTTTCCTGGGGATGTCTCTTTTATGTCCAAAGTTAAGTCATGGACAGCTGAAATTGGTTCTGAATTACAATTAAAGTAAGTATTCCTTTGGTGATTTGGACTTTTGTATCTATCTATCTATATATATATATATATATATATATATATATATATATATATATATATTTTTTTTTTTTTTACAGAGCTCTCATCCTCAACAACTGTTCTCTTGGTACTTTGGAAAAGTTCAACTTAAGTGAAAAAAGTGGTTTTATAAATCAGCAATTTTATCAGAAAAATAAACAATGATTTTTCAAGTTTTGTGAATTGGGCAGATCTTTAATAAATAAGCTGATTTCTAAGTCATTGGTAAAACGTCTTTAGACTTGTCAGTATACATTTGTTTACTTGGATGTGCTGGTAAGAAAAGTTTATGTTTGTCTCTGAAATATCTTAAGGTCATAAACCTATAAATCAAATCAATCTAAGAACAGTACACAATGAAAATAGCTTGATGCTTATCAGACACAAGAATAAGAAGGGGAAAACCATATATAACTCAACGATGACAAAATATATTTGGAGCTATTAGTAACTATGTCCTGTTCTATAGTGAAATTTTTTCTGTGAAAAAGTATATGTTTTGAAAGCAATAATAAAATATATATTTATAAAATGTTGGTATGTGACAGACATTACTTCCGAGGTTTTCACTGTGAAGGTTACTGAAAATTAAAAATTCTAATTAATATATGTAATTATATATATTAATATATGTAATTATATATATATATATATATATATATAATTGCCATATATATGGCAAAAAAAAAGTGTTTTTGGTAAAAAATTGTGAAAAAGACATGATGGTATGATTTTTAGAAAAAATGTTATCTAATTCAAAGTTATAAAATTGTTTCAAAATGTGGGTTTAGAAAGAAGAAATACCAAGCCAAAAACCACAGAAAAGCAATGGGGGAAGGGAGTGGGGAAAGCCACAGTAAGTAGAAAAGAGAGATGAAATAAAAAGTGTGAAGATGTATTTGGGGGGTTAAGTTTTAAATGTTATTTTCATTTTTAAAAAATATTTTTAGTTGTAGGACATAATACCTTTATTTCTTTATTTTTAAAAAATATTTAATTTTTAGTTGTAGTTGGACACAATACCTTTATTTCACTTATTTATTTTTATGTGGTGCTGAGGATGGAACCCAGTGCCTCCCACGTGCAAGGCAAGCACTGTGCCACTGAGCCCCAGCCCCAGCCCAGTGATTTTCATTTTTATATGAGGAGAAAAAAATTTGTTTGATAGAAATACTAAGGAAAAAAAAAGTTTATAGGTACTGGAGACAAAATTTGAAGTCATATTAGTTTGACTTTCTAGCCTTAAGGTTTGAAAATCAGAGATTCTTAAATTGTCAAGCTACTCAGAAGGCTGAGGTGGCAAAATCACGTGAGCCCAGGAGTTCACTGGGCACTATAGCAAGACCCTTGTCTCAAAACAAAACAAAACCTAAACTATAGGATAGTCAATCAGTTATGCATTTGGAAAAAGATCTTGATCGAAAAGGGAAAATACTTTGCTATGCTTCTGTGCAGCAAAGGAAACCATGTGAAGAGAGAACCTACAGAATGGGAGAAAATCTTTGTTAGCTACTCTTCTGATAGAGGATTACTATCTAGAATATATAAAGAACTCAGAAAACTTTATACCAAAAACCCAAATAACCTTATTAATAAATGGGCAAGTGAATTAAACAGACACTTCCCAAAAGACCCACAAATATGTGAAAAATGTTCAAACATCATTAGCAATCAGGAAAATGCAAATCAAAACTGTACTAAGATTTCATCTCACAACAGAATGGCAGTCAACAAGAATACAAACAATAAATGCCGGAGAGGATATGGAGAAAAAGGAACACTTTTAAACTGTTGGTGGGATTGTAAATTAGTACAACCACAATGGAAATCAGTATGGAGGTTCCTCAAAAGACTAGACATGGAACCACCACATGATCCAGCTATGCTACTCTTCGGTATTTATCCTAAAGAATTAATCATTCGACAATTCACAATAGCTGTTGTAGGGACAGACGAGGCAAGGCATCAAAGATAACGGGAAACAGTTTTATTTGGCTGCAGCCAGGTTCAGAGGGCACAGCTTTTGCTGTAATCAATCAATTCCCTGAACCCTGAGTTCAGGTAGTTTAGAATTTTATACCCAGCATGTAAGGGGAAGGGCTCAGAAATTCAGTCTGTAGAAGTTCACATAAAAGCAGTTTTGCAGGGGACTGGGGTTGTGGCTCAGCGGTAGAGTGCTCACCTAGCATGTGTGAGGCCCTGAGTTTGATCCTCAGCACCACATAAAAATAAAGATATTGTGTCCATCTACAACTATAAAAAATAAAATATTTTTAAAAAACAATTTTTTCTTCACTGTTCTGGGCAAGTTAACCCTTCAAGGACAGCACTTGAGAAGGGGAGAGATTTTTCTCCCCTTTTTTCCCTCCCCCTGCCAGCTGTCACCATGGAGCCCAGTTGGTAATTTCTCTTACCTTAGAAATGTAGACATCTCTGTGAAACCCAGCTCAAGGCCAGAGGCCTTGTTTACACATTTCTACAAACTACTGTACTGGATACATGTTTGTGAAAAACGAGTAAGGGATGTCTAGCACCTGGAGTGCCGATTTCTTCCTGGCCAGGGGCCAAGTAAAACAGGCAACACAAAAATTGGAAGTTTATCTACATTGAACTCTTTTATAGAGACTCTTTTGCTGACAGTCGTAAAATCAGCCATGGTGGAGATTTCTGGAGAAGCCCAGTTAAAACTTTTCTGTGGAGAAAGGGGGTGCCACTACATAGCCAAATTTAGGGAACCAGCCTAGGTGTCCACCAATAGATGAGTGGATACATATATATACACTATGGATTTTTAAAATATATATATTTTTAGTTGTTGATGGACCTTTACTTTATTCACTTATTTATTATATGCAGTGCTGAGAATTGAACTCAGTGCCCCACACGTGCCAGGCAAGCGCTTTTACGACTGAGCCACAACCCCAGCTCTATACTATGGATTTTTATTCAGCCATAAAAATGAAATTGTCATTAGTAGGAAAATGAATGGAACTGGAGAGCATTATGCTAAGCAAAATAAGTCAAACTCAGAAGGTCAAGGGTCGTATGTTTTCTCTCACATGCAGGAGCTAGAGAGGAAAAAGGAAAAAAAAGGGGGACGGGGATCTCAAGAAAAAACAGAGGGAGAGCAGTAGAGAAAAAAGACCATTGGTGGGAGGGAGGGAAAGCTGGGGAGATTTTAATGCTTCTCTCTCAGTAATCAGCAAATCATATCATAAAAATTAACTGAGCAAGATGAAATTCTTGAATAAGACAATAAGCTCAACAAAATGGTAAGACAGAACCTTGACCCAACAACTGGAGAATACACATATAAGAATACAGAACATTGCCAGAAAGTGCTCATGTTCTTGGATATTAATCAAGACTTAGTTTATTTTGATGAATCAATATCAAAAAGACCTTATTTTCTGACCACAGTGCAATTGTTGAAAGTCAATAACTAAAAGACACTTAAAAATGCATGCATTAGAGAATTTAAAATGCTCCTTTAAACTGAAAGTTCAGTCGAAGTTTAATTGGAAATTAGAAAACACTTCAAATAATAATAGATATATTGTTTACAGTAAACAAAAGTGATTTTTGGAGAAATATAGGGCTAAATTATTAGAAAAGAAAGTCTGAAAATGTGTGAACCAAACATTCAAAGAAAATAGAAAAAAAAAAAAAAAAACACCCAGCAAAGTAAATACAAATAAAGTGGAAGGAGGAATATCATAAAGTTAAAAGAAAAAGAAAAGATATAAAACAGAATCCACAATACTTCAATGGTGCTTTGAAAAGCCTTAAAAAGAAAACCTCAGGTAAGACCGATCGACCTTAAGAGCAGTGGCTTAAAGCAGTGAGAGTGGAGACCGTTCACACTTGCAGAGCTAACGTGAATCTTTGTTCTTGGAGGAGGGTGGGTGTCCATGATGTCCGCTCACATCTATTTAAATGTAGAAATGCTCTCAGAATGTATTTCGGGGCTCTTTTTTTCACTTGGAACTTGGAATTTTTTTTCCCCTTGAAATGGGGTCTTGCTATGTTGCCCAGGTAGGCCTGAAACTCCTGGGCTTGAGTTGTGCTCCTGTCTCAACCTCCTGAGGAGCTGGGAGGTAATTATTCAATTTCTCTGTATCATTTAGCCTCAGAATACTTTATTTAATTATATTGGATTTATTCTGCTCAAGTTTTTCTAAATTTTTAAAAAATATTCTTTAGTTGTAGATGGACCCAATATCTTTACTTTTTATTTTTTATTTTTTATTTTTATGTGGTGCTGAGGATTGAACCCAGTGCCTCACATGTGCTAGGCAAGCACTCCACCACTGACCTACAACCCCAGCCCCAACTTTTCTCACTTTTCTAATGTAATTTTGATGGTGTAAAACAAGTTATGGAGGGAATACTTACTTACACCATAGAAACTGGCAAAGTTTTTTTTTTTTTTTTTTTTTTTTTTAATGTATCAGGGCATAAGTCTGTCCTCATCTCATTCCTCCCTTGGATTGCATTATTTAGCAGGTCTTGGCTTTAGTTTCACATTTAGAATGATCCTGGGGGCTTCTACATCTCCTAGCACATATCCAAAATAAGTAAAACAGATATTTGAAGGTGGGACCCAGGCACCAGATCCCTTTTTAAAAAACCCCACCTAGGTGATAATAATGTGCCACCAATATTGCAAACCATTGCATTAGATGAATGACTGCTATTAATTGGAAAATGAGGATAGCAGCTATGTCCACTGTCCAGCTATATACACTGAGGGAATAAGACCAGTGGCTCCCATATCTTTGTGATCAAAAAAAAATGTTAGAATGTATTTACAATATATATGTGAAGTGTGTGCATGTATATACATATACAAAAACACCTTTAAAGAAAAACAAAAGATCAAAAATGGAAATATTGTTTTCTTTTTGCATCTCCAAGGATCAGCCCTTGAGATGAGAACATGCCAACACTGGAGAACACAGAGTAGATTGGCACTTTTCTGGGATCTGCATATGGTATCCAGGCAGGTCAACTAGCATGCCTGCTGCACACACAGGACCTGGATACAACGTTCAGCTTCTCAGGATGTGTACCTATTAAAACCAGAATGGGGCTGGGTGCAGTGGCACACGCCTGTAATCCCAGTGGCTTGGGAGGCTGAGACAGGAGTATCTCGAGTTCAAAGCCAGCTTCAGGAAAAAAGAAAGGCACTAAACAACTCAGTGAGACCCTGTCTCTAAATACAATACAAAAAAATAGGGCTGAGGATGTGGCTCAGTGGTCAAGTGCCCCTGAGTTCAATCCCCAGTACCAAAAAACAACAACGAAAAACCAGAATAGAACCGGAACATCCTCTTGAAGATTCTGAGAAAATATCTATGAAATAGTTACAAAAAGATTTGTGGGGCTGGGGTTGTGGCTCAGTGGTAGAGCGCTGGCCTTGCACATGTGAGACCCTGGGTTCGATCCTCAGAACCACCTAAAAATAAATAAGTGAAATAAAGGTATTGTGTCCAACTACAACTAAAAAAAATTATGAAAATTTATAGAGACCAAAAAGCAACAAGGGTAGAAAGTCATTAAGAGAAGTCACTAAGATGAATAAATAAAGAATTAGACAAAAGTAAAGTGGCTTAATGGGAAAAATTTTGAAAGCTTAAAAATGAAATCTAGGGGCTGAGGTTGTAGTTCAATGGTAAAGTGCTTGCCTAGGGGTCCTGAGTTTGATACCCAGTACTGCAAAATAAATTAGTAAATAAATGAAAGCAAACCCTCATTAGCAACAATACAGATCAGGAAACACCTGTGGGAACACTGAACTCAAGAAGCACTCTAAGAATAAAAAAGGAAAGGACAAAGTGCAAGAGGAATACGGGTAAAAAGATAGTAGCTATGAGGAAAGGTAAGATATGATCCAAAACAGACAAATAATTTAAAAATTAGAAAAGTTGGGGCTGGGGTTGTAGGTCAGTGGTGGAGTGCTTGCCTAGCACATGTGAGGCACTGGATTCAATCCTCAGCACCACATAAAAATAAAAAAATAATAAAAAATAAAGATATTGGGTCCATCTACAACTAAAGAATATTTTTTAAAAATTTAGAAAAACTTGAGCAGAATAAATCCAATATAATTAAGTAAAGTATTCTGACGCTAAATGATACAGAGAAATTGAATAATTACCTCCCAGCTCCTCGGGAGGTTGAGACAGGAGCAAAACTCAAGCCCAGGAGTTTGAGGCCTACCTGGGCAACATAGCAAGACCCCATTTCAAGGGGAAAAAAACACCCGCAGATAAAGATGGCCCTCTTCAGAAGGTGCAGAAGACTCACGTCCCTTCCTGTGCCTGTGGAGGATTTTAAGGGGTGGAAATTCTCCCAAAGTGGAAGCTCTCAGGAAGGTGCTATTGGCCAAAGCTGGATGCTTTCTCTCCTTTACTTATTCAAACTTTCTATTCATTGTGTTCCCCTCTGCAGTGTCATCACACGTGGAACCCCCAGCACACACACACACACACAAATAATACTTTCTCTAACCTCCTTCCCCATCTCTCCTCCCCTTTCCTTCCGAGGCCACCCTGCTCACCCTTCTGAGAGCCACACGCCCCTGGTTTTCCTCTCTTGATGGGCTGCCTCAGCCTCCTCTTGCCATGTTTCTATAGTAGATTCTCCCCACAGGATGCATGAGCCAGAGTGCTACGTGTGAACAGCAGGCAGGTGGGTGTAGTGGGGTGCCAACAGGAGACCCCTCCATCACAGAGCTCCATCAAGATGGAACTTCCAAGGTTGGCAGAGCCCCACTCGTTCCACAGTGTCCTTGCATTTTATTTTATCCCATCCTCTCCATTCCGCACGTCTGGAGCCTCTCCATATGCACAGAAGAAGGTGGGTACAGCTGCCAGATCTGTGAGATTTGTCCAAATAAGCATTTGTATCACACGGCCTAAAGTTGTTGAGACAAAGCTCTAAAAGCACTTCATGGCAAATCCGTAGCTCCCAGATGAGATGAGACCAAACCTGGAAAATCTCCTTGGCTGCTGTTCTTGTAAGTTATGTAAGTCAACATGGGCTCAGTGACAAGAATGTCCACTATTTGCTGAGCATTCACCCAGCTTCTCAGACATTTTCTCTTTCATTCTTCAGCACGATGCCAAAGCTATGTCCTTGTACTGTCCCCGACATAACCACGAGGTGTGGGCCTGTGCCTGTCAGCTCCCAAGGCTAGATATACACAATTCTCTCTTTAGAGCCTTTGGCCAAAGTGAGGAGAGACAGGATGCAGGGTGTCTGGTGTTAGCCTCACTGGTTGTGCTGGAATCTTCCACGAGCTCTTCCAGATCCACTCTGTATACTTCCCTGGCTGAACAAATATGCTTGGCCCATGGGTTCATCCTCAGGGAGCAGGAGGACATTCAGATCTCTGACCACTGCATGTCCAGCCCTGCCAGGCTACCCCAATCTGCTATCTACCGCCCCCACCCTTTGTGGCTCCCCCAGAGCCTGCTCCTCTCTTTCAAAGCAGGCTCACAGGACTCTCCACCTTGAGTGCCCATTTGCTCCTTACCAATGGTCACTTAACTCACCAGCTTCACTCTTAAATGATGGGAACTCACAAGTCACTTCAGTTCTTAGGGCCCAGCTTGCTTTACCTGTCAAGCACAGACTAAATTCCTGGTCACCTTGATCTGAATAATGAAGAAAATCATGCACTTTGGAAACTATAAATAATCACCTACGTGCAAGCTAGTGATGCTGTTCCAGAGTCCAGAAGGGGTACTTCATGCATGACCCAACTACAATGAGGACATCCTCTGTGACAAAGATGAAGCACTGAGCACAAGTCCATTCTGAAAAGCTCAATGCAAGCAAAATACAGAAAAGAGCATTGCAGCAAAGAATGGAGAGGGGCCTTTGTTATGTTTCTCAATGGTAGCCGTGGCATGTTTCAAGCAGGAACCTGTCAAGAGTCCCACGTAATAAACACAAGGTCAAGGTTGGCTCCATACTATTTAATGGTCTTGGCTGAGGAGCAAGATAAATGCACCATGGCTGTCAGGGCAGTCCTTTTTCAGCAAGTGTGTGCCCTGCTGGATAGGACTCACTGGCAGCTGACACGGGCATCTTCAAGCTGAGAAGGGCCACTTGGCTTTTTTTTTCTCTTTCAAAAACCAGGCAGCCATGAGTTCAGGATGTCACCTCCTGGGAGTAGCAGGTGTGCTCTTCAGGTGTCCAGGCTCCTGCCCACTCTCTGTCTGCAGTGGCTGCTGGATTTCCCTGTCTCCAGAATGAGAACAGTTAAAACCAATGTTTCTTTCCAAGGAGCTAATTGGAATATTGCCAATACAGGACTTTGCAGAGGATTGATGCTGAGAGATGCTAAAATATAATTTTGCTCATAGAATTTACTGATGAGTCTTTTCCTTTCCAAGAAATCTGGAAGGGAGCCCAAAACACCAAACTGTCTCCCCATTCACGCCACTAGTGCCAGGTCCCTGAAGATGAAGCTGTGTGTGAACAAATGACACACCAAGGAACATTTTATTGTTTTGGAACCAAGTCAAAAAATTTAAAATTATCATTTAAAAGTTACTCTTAAAATTGTTTTCCATGTATTTTAAACAAATAGACTTTAAATTTCAACATAAGCGTTTTATATCAAAGGGAAAAACCAAAATTTTGGAGCTCTGCAAGCAGTTTTTCTTTACTTAGATGTGTTTTGTGTGCCCACTTAATAATTAAAGCTGACTTCTGCACTTCAGAAAGTCTGGACAACTGTCTGATGAATTCTGTATGTATGATAATCCTGTTTTCCTGGGGATAAATGCACTGGTTTTGTCTGTTGTAAGATTTTTCGTGTCTGGTTTTGTTTATTGCAAGGTCAAGTGGAAATGGATTTCTGATGAAAAACCAACTCTGGGTAGAGCTATTTTAGAGAGCCCAGCAGACATTACCATCTGCCCACGCCCACTCTCCCCCTTAGAGTTCTGAGATTGTTCAGGGCAGCAATTTACTCGTAGCCATTGGGGTGGACCTGGGACTTGCTCTGGTGCTGAAGTGCACATGGGTGCCAGCTAGTGGGGCTGTGGCTGGTACCCCCATCCTCATACATCAGGTGGACATCACCCGCTGAGGGCGGCAGTGCATGAAGAGAGTAGGTTCTGGTCCCTCCTGGCCAGGCCCTGGACTGCCCAGCACAAGTTTCCTTTGTCAATACAATGCTTATGTGGAAATTTAAAGGCTACTTGTTTAAAGCATCAGGAAAATAAGCCCTCTTGAGTCCTGCCACTGAGCTGGGCTTACTGTGAAGGCAGCACAGCATAATCTTGGGCAACATAGGAGCATTCCCATAAGGCCAGGTCTTCTACCCTGGACCTCAGAAGCAAATTCATGGTCATTGGACCCACTCCTAGATTTGAAGAGATAATTTTAGAGCTCATATTGGCAGCATCTATAATATAACAAAGTAGAACAGAAAGTCCAACTGACCACTTCCTGGTTTCCACACAGCATGTTGCTCCAAGTAGGTATGTTGGTAACCTCTCTTTGAGCCTGGTGGATTCAGCATAGCCTGGCTCTGTTCCATGAGCCTTTTCACCCATGGAGGACCCCAGGTAGAAAAGCCCTGCTCAGCACTATGTGCTTGGATACTCAGTATACCCAGTTATGCCCTCAACACTTTGTATTTATTTATTTATTTATTTATTGTGTGTGTGTGTGTGTGTGTGTGTGTGTGTGTGTGTGTGTGTTTTGTACTGGGGATTGAACCCAGAGGTGCTTAACCACTGAACTGCATCCTCAGCCCTTTTTAAATTTTTTTTATTTTTGAGATAGGGTCTCACTAAGTTGCTTAGGGCCTTGCTAAGTTGCTGAGGTTTGCTTTGAACTTGCAGTCCTCCTGCCTCAGCCTCCTAAACTGCTGGAATTACAGGCTTGTGCCAGATCTATTACTTTATTTTTTAACTGACACATAAAAACAACAAAAAAGTACATATTAATGGGATACTATGTAATATTTTGATACGTGTATACATTGTATAATATTTAAATCAGTTTAAACACATTTATCTTCTCACCAATTAGCATTTATTCATGGCAAAAACTTTTAAAATCCTTTCTTCCAGCTTTTTGAAATGTACAGTACATTCTTGTTTTCTTACACTTTACTATGCAATAGCATGTCTGAACCTGCTCCTATCAAACTGTAACTTATTACCCATTGACCAACATTCCCCATAACCTCCTTCACTTCTCCCCAGCCTCTGGTAAGCTCCATTCTACTCAACTTCTATGAGATAAACTTTTTTAGATTCCACATGTAAGTGATATAGTATGATACTTGTCTTTCCGTGCCTGGTTTAGGTTCTGGTCCCTGCTGGCCAGGCCCTGGACTGCCCAGCACAAGTTTCCCTTGTCAATACAATGCTTTTGTGGAAATTTAAAGGCTATTTGTTTAAAACATCAGGAAAATAAGCCCTTTTGAGCCCTGCTACTGAGCTGATCTCTTGATCATTTGACACTATGATCTCCAGTTCCATCCATGTTGTTGCAAATGACAGGAGTTCATTCTTTTTATGGATGACTAGTATTCATCAGGATTTGTATATATACATTTTCTTTTTCTTTGTGAGATTGAACCCAGGGACACGTAACCACTGAGCCACATTCCTAGCCTTTTTTCTTTTTTCTTTTGAGACAGGGTCTCACTAAATTGCTGAGGGCTTTGCTTAGTTGCTGGGGCTGGCCTTGAACTTGCAATCTTTCTGTCTCAGCCTCCCACACATTTTCTTGATCTATTCATCATTTGATAGCTACTTAGGTTGTTTCCATTTCTTGGCTTTTGTGAATAGCACTGCAATGATCATGCAAATGCAAACGTCTCTTTGACATACTAATTTCATTTTATTTGGATATATACCCAGTACTGGGATTGCTGAATCATATGCTAGTTCCATTTGTAACGTTTTGAGGAACCTCCATACCATTTTCCATAATGGCTGTACTAATTTACATTCCCACCAACAGTGTGCAAGGAGTCCCTTTTCTCCACATCCTCACCAGCACTTGTTATCTTTTTCTTTTTTTAATGATAACCATTATTATTGCCATGCGTGATGTCTCACTGTTTTGATTTACATTTCCCTCTCTAGTGATTAGTGATGTTGAAACTTTTTTTTCCTATTGGTCATTTGTATGTCTTCTTTTGAGAAATGTCTATTTAGATCTCTTGATCATTTTAAAATCAGATTTCTGTTTTTCTTTTTTTGCTGTTGAATTTTTAGAGTTTCTTACATATAGGAACCTTTTATCAGATACATAGTTTACAAATATTTCTCTCATTCTGTAGGTTATCTCTGCACTCTGTTGATTTTTTCCTTCGCTGAGAGGAAGTTCTCTAATTTGATGTAATCTCATTTGTCTATTTTTGCTCATTTCCTGAGCTTTTGAAATCTTGCCCCCACCAAAAAAAAAAAAAAAAAAATCCTTGCCCATTCCATTGTCCTGAATTGTTTCTCCTATATCATCATTATCTTCCTCCTCTTCCTCCTCCTCCTCTTCCCCTTCTCCTCCTCTTCCTCCTCTTCTTCCTTCCTATGTCTTCTCCTAGTGGTTTCAAAGTTTCAGATCTTACATTCCTTTTGAGTTGATTTGTGTTACTGGTGAGAGATAGGGGTCTAGTTTTATTCTTCTGCATTAAATATTCAATTTTTCTAGTATCATTTGTTGAAAATATTGTCCTTTCTCCAACACGTGTCTTTAGCACTTTTTTGAGAGTCAGTTGACTATACAAGTGTGGGCTTACTTACTTCTAGGCTCTCTGTTCTGTTCCACTTGTCTCTGTGTCTGTCTTTGTGCCGACGCCATGCTGTTTCCATCACTACACTTTTGTAGTGTGTTTTGAAGTTGGGTAGTGTAGAGCTTCCTGCTTGGTTCTTTTTGCTCAGGATTGCTTTGTCTTTCTGGGTTTTTGTTTTGCTTTTTGTGGTTCCATATAAATTTTATATATTTTTTTTCTAGTTCTGTGAAGAATGTCATTGATGGTTTTTCTAAATATTTTTTTTAGCCATTGAAGGACCTTTATTTCATTCATTTATTTATATGTGGTGCTGAGAATCAACCCAGCGCCTTACCATGCTAGGCAAGTGCTCTACCACTGAGCCACAGCCCCAGCCCCTCATTGATGTTTTGATAGCATTGCATTGACTATCTAAATCTCTTCGGGTAGTGTGACATATTAGTGATATTGATTCTTCCAATCCATGAACATGGAATGTTTTTCTACTTTCTTATGTCCTCTTATTTTTTTTCAGTAGTATTTTATAATTTTTATTGTTGAGCTCTTTCATCTTTTTAAAAAATGTATTTATTTTTTAGTTATAGATGGATACAATATCTTTATTTTATTTCATTTTTTTAAAGGAAGTTTTTTTGTTGTTGTTCATTTTTATGTGGTGCCTGGGATCAAACCCAGTGTCTCACGCATGCTACACAATCGCTCTACCTCTGAGCCACAACCCCAGCCCCTCTTCCACCTTTTTGTTTAAATTTATTCATAGCCATTTTATCTTATTTTCTATAGCTATTGCGAATAGGATTTCTTTCTTGATTTCTGTTTCAGATAATTCACTATTGACATATAGCAACATTGTTGATTTTTTATGTTGATTTTGTATCCTGCTTCTTTGTTGGATTTATTTATTTATTAGTTATAGTAGTTTTTGGATGAAGTCCCTGGGGTTTTCTATTATAAAAGATCATGTATCTACAAACAGAGACAAATTTCCTCTTTTCCAATTTGGATGCTCTTTATTTCCACCTCTTGCCTGATCTCTCTGAATAGGGGCTCCAGTTCTGTGTTTGTATTGAATAAAAACGATGAAAATGGGTCTGGGGCTGTGGCTCGGCAGTGGAGCGCCCACCTAGTATGGTGAGGCCCTGGGTTCCATCCTCAGCACCACATAAAAATAAAATAAAGATATTGTGTCCACCTATAACTAAAAAATAGATATTTTTTAAAATGATGAAAATGGGCAATCAGACATTCCAGATCTTAGAAGAAAGCTTTCAGCTTTTCCCTGTTTGGCATGATATTAATTGTTGGCTTATTGTAAATGGCCTTTATTAAATTGGGGTAAGTGCATTCTAAATGTAGTCTGTCCAGCATTTTTATCTGTTATTTAATTATCTCAATTGTATCCATCTTGTTTGGTTGAGATTACCTTGTTAATATATCTGGGGTTTGTACAAAGTGTATTCTGCTAGACTCTCCCTCTTGGAATTTTGGAATTGATGGTTTTAATACTTTATAAGTAAAAATTTTACCCTGTCAGTCTGTTAATATAAATATTTCTATCATTATTCACTTTAAAATAAAGTCCATCAACTGCATTTTATCCTGGAAATGTATTAATGCAATACATTAGATTGAGCCAGTCTTCTTGACTTGGAAGACTTAGCCTCAGTAAATAATTTCAAAGCAGGAATATATGTTAAAAGTATTTGTAGAGGTTTGTGGCTCAGCGGTAGAGTGCTCGCCTAGCACGTGCAAGACCCTGGGTTCCATCCTCAGCATTACATATAAATAAATAAATAAAGGTATTGTATGTAATTTATATGTATGTGTGTGAGCGCGTATGCACGTGTGTGTAATTATATATGTGTGTATACAAATTATAAGTTATCAGAAATCTGTTTTTTATCAATAGGTAGCATAGCTTTAAATTTTGTGCTCCACTTGAGAACATATTATGCAAACATTAGCACAATAAATATGACAACTGTCTAGACATATGGAAATGTTAAATGAATAGTATTCAGTGAATATAAATAACAATATTACACATTCATTCAGAATCCAGCCATGTAAAGATTGTCACTTTAAGAGGCCATGAGTATAAACTTCTTGGTCTAGTACCCTGATGAATAAGTGACTACCCCCCAAAATTGGCAGGTGCTGGGGAAGGGACAGGCGTGAGTGGTGTTGCGGAACCATCTGGAGACTCTCCTGGGCTGGAGAAGATTGGGAACAGAGCTGCGGATCTGATTACGTTTCTGGGAGCTTGGATTTATGAGAAAGGATTTAATGAAAATTAGTGAGTTTAGTTTTGGCTCAGTTACAGATCTGCATATCTTTAAGCCTTGTATTAAAAAAGAAAGGGTCAGAAATGGGAGCAATGCAGACAAATAGAAGCTTTTTGGTGATCTGGTGGAGAGTTTCTGAGAACACAGCACATTCTCCTGGCCCGGGGAGCCCTGGGCAGTGGTTTCCAGAACTATGCACATTGGGGTCACATGCATTGCCAGAGCCGTCATGTTCAGCAGCCAGGTCATGCAGCATTGCCTGCTGCTGTGATTGCAGGATAGACAGGACAGCAGAAATGATGCGCACAAGCAGTCCACCCTTGGAGGACAGCCAGGTCTTTCCTCCAGTATTTGATATCCTTTTCCCACTTCATCAAAAAGACTGAGCAGTAACCCTGGGGTCAAGTAAAGCCCCAATGACCTTGAAGTGATTGGACTTTAAGGTAAATTGCAGACTTTAATTTTGAATTACAGATGAGTTGAAAAATTGTTTGTTTTATTCTTAGATTATCAACACCAGTTAACACTGGTGATGTTCAGCCTCTGTTCAGATAGGTCTTTTAAAAGACTAATGTGGTCTCTGCATAAAGAGAGAGCCCTTGCACTTCCCAGCCTACAGGGTGTCGTGGTCTGGGGCATGGCAGGGCCTCGAGACTGAGGTTTTCCAGGTTAGGGTCATGGTCCCCTCTCTGGGGGGTCATTCCACCCCTTCCCCAGGTCCACCACCTTGAGCAGCAGCAATCTGAGTGCCAGCATTTTTTTTCCAAACCGACTTTCTCTTTTCTTCTTTCCTAATTCATCTCCTACTAATTCTCCTAGGGATAATCACTGTAAGTCTTACACCCATCTTTTCTACCTAAAACCCATTTAAAACATTTTTTTGCAGCTAACTTGTTAATTTCCATACCCTGTGAGATTAATTAATCATAATGCAATGATAGCAAACATATATTGAACTTGATATGCCAAGTGGGGTACTTTATATTTATTACTTAATTCTCATAGCAATTCTAAAAGCAATAAATTACTGTTATCTTTACAGAAGAGAAAATGGAGGCATAGAGACTCTCCATTTCAGAGTCACCAGGTATGTGACTGAGAGAAGAGGAACACTGTAGTGCTCACAGCATCATCAGATGATGCTAACAAGCAATAGGCAAATAAGGGAGACCATGAGCAAACTGTTTCAGGGGAATCCCTGGGGAACAGGTTGAGTGACAAGCCAGGTTCGGGTGATCTAAGCAAATAGTTTTAACCCTCTTTCTCCGTTTTCATCCTCTCAGTAATCTCTATACTGTATTTTAAAAATGAAATACCTGGGCTGGGGTTGTGGCTCAGTGGTAGAGCTCTTGCCTAGCATGTGCAAGGCACTAGGTTCAATCCTCAGCACCACGTAAAAATAAATAAAATAAAGGTATTGTGTCCAACTACAACTAAAATATATATTTATATGTGTGTGTGTATATGTGTGTATATATATATGTATATAAATGAAATACCTACTAAAACAAAACAAACTTTTTCTGGTATTCTTCATGTTCTGACACCAAATATGTGAGTTTCCCTTCACATTAAGTAATTGCTCATCTCTCTGGACACGAACTGGGTGTTCTACAGTTCAGTGGACACTATTTAAGTTGACCTGGACCCCACAGGTTGAGGACTCAGTCCCCAAAGACCCCTTTCCTCACCCCCACTTCAGATGCCAGCCACCAGTCCCAGGTTGTGACCTGTAGCTCCCATGAGCTGGTTATGCATTGGGGTTCCACAACCCTTCCTCATACTCCATAATTCGTTCACAAAGTCCAGGGAACACAGACTTGTGGGGGGCTACCCCTGAGCTATTTGAAAAGCCTCTACTCAGCCTTGGAGCCAAGGAGATCTTGGTGGGACATTGCAAACCCTTTTGTGGCTTCTCCCACTTAATGGATCACTCAAAGCACACGACCTCAGTCTTGGCTTGGCTAGAGAGGCTGCTCTCCAGTAGTTTCAGACTTGGGCGTTACCCACTGGGCTTGGACAGCCCTCCTCCTACCTTATTTGACAAAAGAATATTCCATGGAAAACCTTTGAAGCCCCCTTGTATAAATAAAGCAGAGGCAGGCTCTTCTCTCTCTCCTTCCAGTGTGGAACTTGGACTCCTGAGGTCGCAGAGCCATCCCACCCCTGCTTTTTGAAAACTGCTGTCTGTGCTGTGTGATTTTTTTTGCTGTATTTCTCAGCCAGCACTCTCCACGCAAAGGAAGCCCAGATTTCACAGCCAGCGTGGGACGTGGGAGAGACACTCAGCAGCTTATTATAAGGGATACAGAAGACAGAGATGGACAACTACACAGGACAAAGTATGGGAAAGTCCCCTCTCTCAGTGCTTCTGTTGGGGGAGTCCTAGGCCAGCAGCCTGACTCTGGAGGTCCCAAGGAATAAAATCTGGCCACTTGTCCCCAACCCCAAAAAGTTAAGGGTGCAAATCAGGAAAATAACTTTAATCAGTATGCTACACTAGGAAAGCAAGTGAGAGCAAGTACCCCAGCTTCTCTGAGGGTTAGGGGGGTACTTGGGTGAGTTTTACATTTAAATAGAGGAATAACTGGGCAGTGGGAGAGGTATGAATGATTAAGCAGTCTCGGTTAAACTGTGGTTGGCTGATCATTATCTCAGTTCTGGTTCTGCCAGGTAACTGTGGAGAAGTGAGGGGTAGTCTCTGTTTGCTTCACAGGATGTTTATCTGTCATAGCTGTGATCCTGTTCCCATGAGATCATTGTTCTTGCTTAGTGGGGGCAGTCTCAGCATGGGGGTGATCTGCCTGCAAGACTCTATGGTTCCAGGAAGGGGTCCGGCCACACTCCAGGAGTCTGGAACAGGAAGTTGTAAAAGCTGGCAGCTGAATGTCCTTACAAATCTTGAAAATACCTTAGTCACTCTTATCCTGGTGTCTTCAGCTGTAAAGGGGGAAAATTATCAGCTTTAGATGAACACTCCTTAAATAATTAACGTGCCTATATGCAGAGTGGAGCAGGAACCAGACCCAAAGTTTAAAGGAATAAAAGAGATGGATGCAAAATAAAGGCCAAGATGCCAAGGTTTATCCTGTACTTAGATACCTATTGGGCATCTGAACGGGCTGGAGATGGAGGAAGCACCTTGGGAAAATGCAGGAAGCCTTCCAACAAAAGAAGAACTAAGCATCTTGAGACTTGGGAACGCGACACTCAGGAAACTGGGACAGTGGGGTGCACAAGAGCCCTAGAATAAGGGAGGGATGGCGTACACAGGCGGAAGCTTGATCACAGGACCTACCAAAACTAGGGAACAGGAATTCTAGGCCCAGGAGGAGGGAAGAACAACGGAAAGATGCCATCTGAATAAGTCTTCTTTTCCTCTGAGAGTCCTAATCAGAAAAAATAAACAATGGTGGTAGTGGGAGTAAATCTGCCCCCATGGAGAATGAGTGGCCACTTGAACCTTTGATTTCAGTGTCCACTGCGGCTGACAGACTCTATTCTTAATGTTCCAAACTGTATAGGACCTTTTCATGCCTTGGTCATACTGTAAAAATCTGGCTCTATTTTAATTTATAAAGGGTTAAATATGATAGTTCTTTTGCCTCCGACCTGTAGGGACTTAGTACCTAGCAAAGAGCTAACAAACCTTTGTTTCCCGGCTGTTGTGTGTATACGTGTGCCCTGTGTATTGTATGTCATGCCTCTATCTGTGCTTGTGTGGATACCGTGTATGTGGTATCAAAGTTGGCTTACAGATAAATGAATAATCATGAATTTGATGAATGGATCCAAATGCCTTTTGGTTCACATGACTTAAGTAAAACTTTAACAAAAAAGGTCAATCTAAGTCGATAAGGGTAAAAATGCCTTTGAAACTACTAACACACTTGTTTTTCTAGGTGGTCAGCCAATCAGAGTGTTTCTATAAAATAATTAAGTGCAATGTCCATTACTTCTAAGGATTTTTCTTTGACTTAAAGTATTAATTAGACTTGTTTGATACCTTGGTTTTCATGGGTAAACTAAATTAGAAATGGGCAAATTACTTTTAACATTAATGGGATCAATCTTCATAAATGCATTTGTTATAGATGGAGTTGGAGAATATCATGCTAAGTAAGCCAATCCCAAAAAACCAAGGGCTGACTGTTCTCTCTGATAAGTAGATGCTGATCCATAATGAGGGGAGGGGGCATGGGAAGAATGGAGGAACTTTGGATAGGTCAAAGGGAAGGGGGGTGGGTAGGGGGGATGGGTGCTGGTAAGATAGCAGAATGAGACAGACATCTTTACCCTAGGTACATGTGTGATTGCACAGATGATGCAACACTGCATTGTGTACAACCAGAGAAATGAAAAGTTTGCTCTATTTGTGTACAATGAAATGAAATGTATTCTGTTATCATGTATAACTAATTAGAAATAAATAAATAAATATAAATGTACTTGTTAGAGGAAACATCTGATTAATTAGCAAAGTTAAAATACTAAAACATCAACTAAGTATAAATTCAAGTAATCTTGGTTTTTGCATTTCATAAGGTAACCTATTAAATGTGTTTTTATAAATTGGTGAAAGAAAGAAAGAAAGAAAGAAAGAAAGAAAGAGTTTAAGATTCCTTATTTCTGAGTCTTAGCAAGCTTACTAAGAGTTAGAGTTCTAACAAGTATAATTCTATATGCATAGAAAAACTTTCAGCTGTGTTTTGATTAAAGTATTATAAAAAGAGTAAGATACTTTATCTTACTAAAAAGAAGTAAGATTTATTTGATTTTCTGTAACTTCAAATTGGGTCCACCTGCACTTCCAGTTTCTTGCAGCTTTGGGACAAAGAAGTTGACTGAAATGTTTAACCTCACAGAGTGGGCTTTACATTTGAGGGGGGAAAAATGACCTTAACTTGGACCCATTACCCTGAAGGCCTGGGCATTAACTATTCTATCTTATTCAGGGGGTAAAAGCTGCCGGTCACAAAGGACATAGCAATAGGTTCCAGCACTATTCGGTCATAATCTGGTGAAAAAATTGGTCTCCCCTTCTAAGATCTGGCAGAATGCCTCACTGGCCAGGGAAACTTCTGGGTGGAATCCTAGCTGTTGCCCACAGAGCTAAAATACAAGGATCTCCTGGAGTCCTCAGGTATACAAGCGTCTATGTCTTGCCATGCTGATTTCTGTGTAGAGAGGCCCCTAACAATCTCTGTGTGGTCAATGTGACCTTCATTGGACAGAGGGGCAAACTGACATAACTCCTCACAACTAGTTGACAGTGCCTTTATGGCACATGATGCCAGGGAGGAACAGAAACAAAAGCCAATCCAGGCTTCATTGGCAGCATGATCAAAGGGATCTTCAAAGAAGCCAAAGAAAAGGATGAAGAGGGCCTCCTCCTTTGAACGTCAATATGCCTAGTGTAAGAAAAAGGCCCAAAGGAACCTCTGGGTACCACTGATCATGGGGAACCCACTTGAAGTTAATGACGTTGTGATGATAAGGGATACAGGTCAGGCTCAGCAATACCCTGTGCTCCAATCCCTTGATTGCAATCTGGGGGGCGGGGATCAAGGCACAATTTTGCTTGATTTTTTGTAGATGCCAGATTGACCATGCCCTCCTGGCATAAGATCTATTAAATGAATCAAATGTACAGATAACATTCTCATCCAAAGAGCGACGACTTCATTTGCAAGGGCCTCCCAGGAAGAGGAAAGAAGGCCTATCTGCAAGGGGTCTACTAAAAGTGAGGAAGGCCATCTGGGCCAAAGGGACCCTGAGGAAAGTGATCAAGGTCACCTTAAACCAAACAATATTCCGTTTAAGGAGGAAATAGCTTGCCCCAGAAAAAGTATATATATATATATATCACCCCCCTGAATGGGGATCCGTTCTCTTCTGGACAAATTTTCTGAAACATGAATCGAGTCAGCTTTGCCAGATACTCTAAATATATAAGATATGGATACACCTAAAAGCTCGGGAGAGCACATTGCCAATCTGGTGTTCTCCAAACTAAAGTTGTCTGAAGCGGTAATCTCTTTTAGACTTATATAAAAACAGCAAATTTAATTGAGAATTTATTTATGTCATTTAATGTTCTGTAAGTGGATAAAGGTAACCTTTTATCCATAAGATATATATATTAGAGGGGCTGGGGTTGTGGTAGACTGCTTGCCTGGCTCCTGAGAGGCCCTGGGTTCAATTCTCAGAACCACATAAAAATAAAGAATGCAATTTGATATTAAAAAAAGAAACAATAAAATGTATTACATATATATATATATATTCTTTTTTTTTTTTTTGTCTTACACAGGGATGGAAATTTAAATGTACTTTTAAAGAAAAGGAGAGCCTGATTTGTTTAAAGGTTGACATTATAAAACATGGAAGCATTTTTCCACTCTTTCCACAAAAAGAAAGTTAGGAGCTCTCTTAGTTTCTGTTTGATTCATGTTTCAGATGTGATGTTGTATTGGGTCATTCGTCGAGATTCCCCACCTTATCTGAGATAAGGCTCTGCCTCTCACCCTACTCCATGCTAGGCTGGCTCCAAAGCAGGCTGGACTTAAGCTCATTTAAAATTTCTGTTCAAAGGATAGGTTTTTGTTGTAAATATCACTGTGATCTCAAAATAATCAGGAGACATAATATAGAACTAAGTAAAAGTTTAGGATAATAAAAATCATGTTTCTTGAGGTTGGGGCTGGGGCTCAGCGGTAGCGCACTTTCCTGGCATGTGTGAGGCACTGGGTTCAATTCTCAGCACCACATATAAATAAATAAGTAAAATAAAGATCTATTAACAATAAATTTTTTTTAAAAATCATGTTTCTTTGTTCATAGCTATTATAAAAACTGAATGTTTTGCTCTTGTTAATTTCATTTTGCATTTTCCTTGTAAAAATGTATAACTGTGGCCTATTAATGTTTTGCAGAAACCTTGCTTCTAATAGAAGCCATCATGTATAGGACAGGTACGATATAAAGCTGACTTTTAGTACTGATACTAACCCTGATTAAACAAAAGGGGTTACCATAGAATCACAGACATTATGCGCTGGGCCTGTGGCTCAGTGGTAGAGCATTTGCCTCACACTCGTGAGACCCTGGGTTTGACCCTCAGCACCACATTTTAAAAAAAAAATTAAAATAAAAATACTGAGTCCATCTACAACTAAAAATATTTTTTAAAAATTACAGACATTAAAGCATAACCAAAAATTCCCACTTTAAGGCTGGTGAAACTGGCCTTCTGGATGTTTAAAACCTTGACCCAAATCAAGGAAGTAAAAGGGCTAAGGAATAAAATAACCAGTATAAACTTGGAAAGTAATCTCAAACTAAAGCACCAACTGTTCCTAAAACAAAAACAAAAACAAAACAAAGCAGCCAATATTTTGGTCCTTGGCCTCTAATGTCAACCAAACTCAGGGAAAGACAGCACTTCTCTAAGGGCCCTGTGACTCCGGTGAGTCGCCTGATCTCCCAGCCACGGTGTTCAGGGCCCAGACAACCAGTGCACATTCCGTAAAGAGGGTCGCCGAGCGGGAGATGTCCCTGATGCTTCCAAGGGAGGCCACATGTGCTCAGCAAGAGCCTGAGCCATCGTGACAGATGGCACAACTGGTAGAGTAAACGCCAAAGGGACCAGGCTTCTAGAAGTTCCCAGAGAGACCCTGTTAGTTGTTGGAATCTCAGCTGACTGTCACAGTAGATAGAAAAAAAGGTCGATTTTGACCAACTTAGTCTTAAACACCCAGTGGGAGTTTAAACACCAGTCTTAAAGTGAGAGTTATTGGTTAGGCTTTAAAGTCTGTAATTAAAAAAAATTTTTTTTAGTTGTAGATGGACACAATATCTTTATTTTAATTAATTATTATTATTATTTTTATGTGGTGCTGAGGATCCAACCCGGGGCCTCACATGTGCGAGGCAAGCGCTCTACCACTGAGCCACACGTGGACACTTAAGAAAAGACACGGCTCTTTTACTTGAGATGTACATTTGTGTCAGTCCTTTACTTCCCAAAATAAGTAAAACTGGGAGGTTGCAAAGGAAGGGGTTTTATATAGGAGTGCCGGATACATATCACAAAAACTCTGTCAGAGTCACAATTTTGTTCTGAGTCAATTAGAGACTCATCTGTGTGCCTTTTTTTTTTTTTTTTTTTTTTTTTTCTGGTATGACTATTATAAATTGCTGCTCAGACTCCCCTTCTGGAGTTTGGAATTCCTCACTCTAGCCTGGCAACGTGATTTTAATCCAGACCTGGAAAGAAGGCAAATTCAGCCGAGCCGAAAAGGACCATACCAAGTGCTGCTAATGACCAGGAGGGCTATCTGAACTGCTGAAAAGGGGAGAACTCATTGCCATGGGAGATTTCCACCCACAAAGTCAGCATATCTAGGTTGGAGGGCAATTCCCAAGGGTACAAGAACAAAAATGAAAATGAAACCAAAAGGTATACATAGAAAACGGGGAGACTTGTGAGAAACAGAAAGTGTAGCGATCCATTTTCAAAATATACGACTTATCCTGCACTGGGAAGTAAGAGCCAATGGTAAACATTGTAACTAGAGCCCTTCCCTTTGCCTCCCCCAATTTTGAAATCAGCTACTCTCAGATTGTGACCCAGAGCTCCCTGCATCCGGCTAAGGGGCAGTGCTACCCATGTTTGGTAGCACGGCTTCTGGCAGAGTAAGAGTAAATTTCACCTTGCCATGCTACTTCCAAGTCTGCGTTTGATATCTTACTGTATTTCCTCTAATTTTGTCACACTTCACCAGCCTGGAAGCTCTCTTTACTCGGTTTCTGTTGAGAAGTTCAGGAGGTTCCAATACCCAGGTCTGATTGGCCAAATCATTGGACGTCGGTGACTGAGTTCAACCTCCATCTCCCAACCCTCTCACCCTGTCTTGGTATTTCTGGCAACCAGCTCCCATCCTGAAGTCACAAGTCACCTCATCGAGGCCGGTGGGGGTTGGGGATGGGATGGGGGCCTGCAAAAGGACAGTCGGGGTAGGTGATGAATGATGGGGTCGGGACGATCGGGGCTGACTCAAAGGAAATAAAATGCTGATGCCTCCAGAACACTCCCTCCTCCAACCTGTGGCCAAGGTCACCTGCCTGGGGGTGGGGTGGGGGAGTGTTCCTCCCAGCCAGGAGTTGTTAATGAATGCCCCCGGGCACTTCCTTGCTGCCTTCCTATGCCCCAGGGGGCCCCTTTCCCACCCTTTGGCCCACCTTTCATTCATAAAGGGAGAGGGGGACAGGAGAACAAAGGAAATCTGAAATTTATAAAAGGGGCAGGACACTTCCCCTCCCTGGGCACGTCTTGGCCGCCCTGCTCTGTGGAGGAGCCTCTGTTCCTTTCTCCCTCTCTGTTCTGTCCTTTAGTTAAAGCCTTTTTGCTCTTGCCTTGCCGTTTCTTTGGAGTTCATCTTCAGCACGGGGGAAAGGGGCCTGAACCTGGTTCTCCACAGCAGAGTGTCTTCACTAGCATACAGAAGACACTCGTCCCCGAGGGCTCTCACAAGTTCTCGTGTCAGGAACTGGGGACCAAGTCCAAGTATAACAAAGGATGCTGCTCTGGTTTGGGTCTGAGTGTCCCCCAAAGGTCCGTATGTTGGAGGCTTGGTCCCCAAAGCAGTGATGTTCAGAGTGCTTTGAGCAGTGATGGGATCATGAGGGGGCTGACAGCATTATTGGGAGGTGGAGGAAACTTTAGAAGGTGGGCTCTTTTTGGAAGAGGTGGGTCACTGGAGGTGTGCCCTTTATGCCTCTATCTTGTCCCCATCCCTCCCCTGCTTGCTTCCTGGCTGCTGTGAGGTGAGCAGCTTCCCTCCACCACACCCTCCCAGCCATGATGTAGAGCCTCTTCACAGTCCCAGAAACGATGCCGTCAGTCACTTATGGACTGAGTCTTCTGAAACCTGAGCCAAGATAAATCTTTCCTCCTTTAGTTTGTTTTTTCTCGGACATTATGTCACAAGGATGGAAAACTTAATCTTCTTTCATTCTTATCATCCAGGAAGTCACAGGGGCTTTAAAAGCTCTGTACAAGGGACCAGGGCAGAGACCAAATACATACATCTTATTATGTCACACGAACAAAACATCAACTTCCTGTGGGGCTGGAAAGGCCGTTCAGGTATCACTGCACCAAAATATGGAGGGAGTCCCGGCCCCTGGCGGGCAGCTTTGTCATGCAGACAACATTCCATGTCCTGGTTTGTAAAACGCTCCACTAGGAGTAAGCACTAGGATTTGAGTAAGAAGTTTCCGAAGAGCCTCAACGCATGGAGCGAAGAAGCAAAATACAGCTCAGGCCTTGGGACTACGGAGCCAACTCATGGCCTCTCAGGAATTCATTACTGCGGAGGGAGATGTTTAAAGTAAAAGTCTGAGCACATTCCTGAATAAAGCCCTGTCCTCTAATTCCACACAGGGATCAAATGGCTCTCCATGTCCCTTCTAGGCCAACAGTTTGAGGTGAAGGAAAGATCTGAGTGCCTTAGACTGAGGGACCTTTTGTTGACCTAACTAACTCCATTTTGCCTCCTATGTTCTCTCTCTCTCTCTCTCTCTCTCTCTCTCTCTCTCTCTTTCTGAGTCACTCTTTCCTGCAGTCACCTTGGATTCCAGGAACAATAAGTCTGATGGATAAACATCCTGTGACAGAGAGCCGAAACTACCCCCCAAGCGGCAGCAAGGTGCTGACAAGACTCTGCTTGGCCAGTCCTGAGGTAATGATCAACCAGACCCCACCTGGCCTAGAGCAACAGCCACCCCAGCCCCCACCCTTACCTGCGGTCCTTTCCTGGGTAACCCCGGGACTACCACTAGCACCTTAGACACAGATTTCTCTCTGTTCTTCCCAGTGCAGCCACACTGAGAATACACTCCCTTCCTGCCTTCACCACAGCCACCTCTTGGATGGGCCTTTGGGGCAGGTGGCCAGACCTGGACCTTTGAGAGCCCTGCAGCTAAGCCTTTGGCCCAGATCCAGTAACAAGACCTGCATTTGGGCAGTCAGCCCCACTGAGCCCACTGGGCCTGAGTGTGGCACACAAGCTTTCCATCCGCTCCTTCAGAATCCCCGGCCAAGCGAAAGCTGCTGCTGGTATTTCATTTTGTCAACACACTCAAATGGACCCGCTGGGAAGAGCATTTTGACGGAGTGCGGGCCTACAGTTGTTGGCTTCTTCCACTTCACACTTGTGGAAAGCAGAGAGGCCTTCAAAGAGGTCCGCCCTTGGAGCTATGCATATGTCACCTCACCTGGCGGAGGGGCTCACCGATGAAGGATCCTGATAGGGGGAGCTGATCCCCAATTGTCTGTGGGCACAATGGATTCACAAGGGTCCTCATGAGGTAAAGAGGGAGACAGGAGGGTCAGAGAGGAGCGGAGAGTTCGAAGGGAGGCAACTGTGGGCCTGGAAGACAAAGGAGCCATGAACTGCGGAGTCCAGGCTCTCTGTAAGCTGGAAAACGCTAAGAAATGGATTCTCTTTTAAAAGTTCTAGAAGGAACAGAACCCTGCAAACACCTTGATTTTAGGACTTCTGGCCGACCTCCAAACTATAAGGTAATAGACTATGTCGTTTTAAGCGTTAGATTGTAAGTGATACAGCAGCCTCAGGAGCCAACACAGCTGCTACATTTGCATCATGTGTCCCGATTCTTTACCTGTCTGCTACAGTTTGGATCCTGAGTGTCCCCCAAGGTCCATGGCTACAGGTCTGCTTCCTGGGGTGATGCTGTTGGAAGGTGGTGGACCCTTTCGGAGGTAGGGAGGTCTTTAGGTCATTGGGGGCATGACCTTTGAAGGGTACAGTAGGACCCCAATTCTTCTTCCTTTTTTTTGCTTCCCAACCATGAAATGAAGAGTTTTGACACGCGCTTCTGCTGTGATGTGCTGCCTTGACATGGGACCAAAGGGACGGGGCCAAGGAACCACGAACTTGAAAACTGTAAGTCAAAATAAGCCGCTTCTTTTTATGAGTTATTTGGAATTATTCTCTTTATAAGTTATCAGGTTTTTGTTACAGGGGTGGTTAGCATGAAAGGACCAAGCTGGGCGCACACTTCGTGGATCAGCAAAAGCCTTTATTCAGGAACCGAATGACGCCTCTGACGGACCCACTTTTCCGATGGCAAATGAGCCACTGGCCAAAGCGGGGATCTGCGCTTATAGAGGTTGTACTGAGAGGTCTGGGCGCTGGGGAATTTGGGGTCTGTTTTACTGCGTGAGATGGGGGGGACCTGGGGTCAGCGGTCAGTATCTGGGATTTATCTTTATTGGGTTAGATGGAGGGTCTTGGGTCAGTGGTCAGTATCTGGAAAAGGGTTTGTTTTGGGAAGGATCAATGCTTTGGTCTCTTCCCGGAGCCTGTCTTATCACTGGAAAAGAACACATTGGAAAGGGATCAGTGTAATGCCTTCTTTCTCATTTCCTTTCCCCAAGCCCCCCTCTTTTGGGGTTTGCCATTTTCCACATCCAGTGTTTGTTTTCATATGCGTGCCCTTTTCTGTTTGACTGATTATTTCGTCTTGCAAATGGGGTGGAGTCTCCCTCTTGACTCTGGACTCTGGATTTGGCTGTGTGGCTTTGGCCAATGGGACGGGCCAGAAGTGACAAGAGAGCAGTTTGAACCAGAGACTGCCTGTTTCTGCTCTTGAGACTTTCTGTCACTGCCGTAATGAGGACATGCTCAGGCTCCCTGACCAATTGGAGGAGGAGGATGGACGGTGGAACAGAGCTGCCCAGTTACAGCTTCCCAGAAGGCAGGGGCCCAGCCTGCTATATTTAACTGAGCCCAGCCCAAATCAGATAACCGCCTAATGACCCCGATCGAACCCGGAGCCAGAACGAGAAATGACTGTGCTTTAAGCCACTGAATTTGGGGTCAGTTTTGGTTACACAGCAGTAGTTATGTGACACATTGCTTTATGAGCTAATGGTAACAATTTGGAAGGCAATGCTCCGGGTGGTTTTTCCACTATCTCCTTGTAAGACTTGCTGCTGCTGATGAATGGCCCAGCCATGACATTTTAGGCATTTCATTTATGGCTGGATGCAATCCTATAGTCTAATCATACACAGATCCATGACCAGGGAAGACAGCAGTCAGACCCTTCTCCACTCACATTCCCCATCAAGCACACAAAGATGCCAGTCTGCGGGACTCCTTTTGTTAGCAGGTTTATTGCGATTATAAAATATAATAAGTTATATATACAGAAATAGATTAAGTGTCCACAATTAAGACTTCACTGGCTAAGGGCCACAGACCTAACCTGGGGTGCTTACTAAATGCTTTTATGTATTGCAAAATTGGACTGTTTCCAGACAAAATGGCAGGATGGAGAGTCCCAGCTTTGTCAATAAGAATCATTTTGGCCTCATTGATTATGAATTCCCTAGTGTAGGCAAAAATCTCTATGGAATAAACCTTTCTTGGATTTGTTTCCAAATAAGTAAATGACAAGGGAATGTGCAGCCATATAAGGACCAGCTCCTGAAGAATGGCAGGTTGCGAGCCAATGGAGCATGCTCCATGTTCGCTGGACCTCTGGCCTCCAATCCAACAGAGTGAAACGAGGCCAGCCTCCAGCCACCCCAGAACAGCCTTCCCTAAGAACACTGTTTAACGGAGGGTGTGAGCTGTTATCTTGGGCCTACTCTCTCATCACATGTGACATTTTCAGTCTAATTAAGGGTAGACTCTCATCATCATTATTGCAAAGCAGGGGGAAAGGGGCACCGCAGGATTTCGAAGAGGAATTAAAAGGATAATTAAGCTTTGCTGCAGAGTATTTAGCTTGCAGGATACACCAAATAGACTCAGAAAAAAAAAAAAAAAACCAGCAGCAAACAGACACAGTAAATGATGATATTAAATATTCAGGACCTAATTATGATCCTCTCACAGTATGTTCTACATTCAGCGGTGGGAAATTGCTTGTTGGCTTTAAACATACGACTGATTTCCCCCCAAAGCCTTATGTTCAGTCATGCGACTTATAATTTTAAAAGCAACGCTTTATAAGTCAGGGACTTTATTTTCATTTAGTAATCACCACAGTCAGACCTCTCAGGAGGGGGCTCGGCAGCAAGCTCAACATTAACCCCCTGGTGCGATCACTACCCCGCCCCCCCAGCTCTTGCCAACTGCAGGTGGAATTAGAGAATCTGCCAAGAACAATGCCAGTTTATTAACTTTATCTCTATAAATGTTGTGTCAAACAATTGCAGTTACTGTGAAGATGCCAATTGTGAGCTCTTCTGTTTTTACTCCCCTTCTGCTTGATGACCCACGCTTTATCTGCTCCCTGGAGCGCCTCCAGGGCCAGGCATCTCCTGCAGTGCTCCTTTCTTTTCTTCTCTTTCTTTCTTCATTTGTTTTGACTGGGGATTGGACCCAGAGCACGGTACCACTGAGCCACACCCCCCCCCTTTTGAGACAGAGTCTTGCTAAGGTGCTAAGACGAATCTCCAATTTGAGATCCTCTTGCCTCAGCCTCCCAAGTCAGTGGGATGACAGGTGGGTACCACCACTCCTGGCTTCACATTCTTTTTGCCCACTTTTCTTGACCACAGAATCAAAGGCCAACCTCTCGTTTGTGAAAGTCAAACTGAAGCTGAGGATGGAGAAGAAAATGGCCCAGGACCCAGCCTCAGACTCTGTATTGCACCCCAGGCTCCACTGCCCCTGACTGGCTCAGAGAGCTGAGTCTGGAAACGCTCACCACACGACCTCATCTCCACGTCTTGGATGCTCGTGACACCTGGAACTACGCACGGCTGAACTCTCAGGATGTCTGCATGGACCTAAGCAGAGGTGGCCACTCACATCTGTTTAAAGCAAAAACACTGCCTGACCACATCATAACTTAAGCTGCTTGTGTTCTTGAGTGTTGCTGCCCCCCGAGGATCATGTTGGCCTGAGGACGAGAGTGGAAGGCCCTTCATACGGAATCTAGAATGCTCACTTCCTAGGCCTAGGGCCCGTGCAGTCAAGAACCACATGTCTGCGTGACTGGACAGACACATGACTTGCACGCAACAGTGGGACAGAGTGAGTGCCTCCACTGGACAGCCTGTAGGAACGTGGGTGACCCTGAGGACAGCTCAGGTTATCCCAGTGAGACCACACGGCCACCGGCAGACTCTGTGGGAATCTGCACTTTGTAACCATTTGGCCACGACTTTTGAGCTGTTTTCTTCATGGATGCCCTCCTTCATCACCCTGTGGGAAACCGCACTTCTTAGCATCTTTATGACATTTTCTCAGTATCCCTCTTTTAGCTCATTTGATCTCTTCTGGTGAGGTGGTTTGTAGACGTGTCTTCCGTCTCCCACTGAGTGTAAGCTCCTTAAAGCAGGGTCAGATTCTTCACTTCTGTTGTCCCTACGTGGTTTGAGTACCCACAGTGTCTGTTGAGTGAATTTATGGTAGTCTGGCTGGCTGGCCCCATCAATCAATCAATATTCCTTCTGTCTGGTGAGGTCAAGTGGGGAGCTGGGAGCCTCCCAGCCTTATTCCTTTATCTTTTGTTAGATTGGAAGACAGGCCTCATTTCCCCTTGCTCCTTGGAGCAGCTGAGGGCACACAGTGAGACATCAGGAGAAGCCCTGACTGTGCAGGCTGATGGCAGCACTCGCAGCTGCAGAGGCCTTGCTGGTTGCCTAGCTCATCCCAGGGAGGACAGTCCCAAGCAGGCTCCTCAGGATGCCGTGGGGGGTGGGGAGGTGGGCGGCACCACCCCGGCCCACTCCAGTATGTCTGCACACAAGGACTCCACAGCATCCAGCCGCTCAATCTGCACCAGTTTTGTGAGCAGCTCTGGGATGCTGTAGCCTGCCGTGCTGATGCGGTCGAAGAGCTGCATGCCATCTGTCATGCCCCCAATCTCGTCCCTCTTCAGTCCAAAGCTTTCAGCAAGATGGCGCCAGGTTTTCACAACAGCCTTCTCAGAGTTGTATGTGGAGCTGAGCATTCGGCTTGTCTTCTCGAGGCAATCAAACGGCAGCTCTGTGGGGCTGAGACCTAGGAGAGCAACAGCTACAGTCAGACTTCACAACGCACAGCTAACCAGAGGCTCAACACCACCCAAAATTACTTTAAAAATAATTCTACCAAATGCTTAAATGAGAATTAACACCAATTCTGCACAATCTCTTCCCCAAAACAGAAAAGAAATATTTCCCAACTTGATATCTAAACTAGACCAAGACAATGCAATGAATTGCATGAATAAAAATACAAAATCCTTAACAAAATATTATCAAATAGAATTCAACAATGCAACAGTGAATTATATGCCATGATAAGTCACATTTATTCTAGGGATACAAGGCCGATTTAATATTAAAAAATAGTGTAATCCATTCACAAAATTAATGTAAACCATTTAGAAAGAATCTAGAGCTTCATTATACTTAATGGTTGAAAAATAGTGTGCTTTTCCTTTGAGATCAGGATCAAGGCAAGATTTCTGCTCTCACCACTCTTATTTGACATGGTGCTGGAAGTTACAGCCAGAGCAATAAGGCAAGAAAAGGGAAGCAAAGGAATCTAAAAGAAATCCCAAGAAATCTAAAAGAAAAATTCCATATCTTATAAGCAAATTCAGCAATGTCACAGGATACAAGAGAAATATATAAAAATCCATTTTATTTCTATATACTAGCAATGTATATAAAAAATGCATAAAATATAAATCTAATAAAAAATATGTTTAGAATATTCTGAAAACCTTGCAATGCTGATGAAAGAAATCAAAGATGATCTAAATGAATTAATAGATATACATTTTTATGGATCAAAAGACAACAAAATAAAGTATTGAATATTCCCAGCAGGTTTGCTGTATGTACAGGCTTGATTCAATTGCTATCAAAAGTCCAGCCAGTAATCCCAGCAACCTGAGAGGCTGATGTAGGAAGATTGTAAGTTCAAAGCCAGCCTCAGCAAATTAGTGAGACCCTGTCTCAAAAAAAGAAAAAAGTGGGTGGAGGGGTGAGGGGAAGGTGGGTGCTGGAGATGTAGCTCAATGGTTAAGCAACCCTGTGTTCAATCCCCAGTCACAAACAAACAAGCAAAAATCCAAACTAAAAATTTTTAAAAAGTTCTTTTTTTTTTTTTGAAAGTTGTAAATGGACACAATACCTTTATTTTTATTTATTTATTTTCATGTGGTGCTGAGGATCGAACCCAGGGCCTCACACATGCAAGGCAAGTGCTCTACCACTGAGCTACAACCACAGCCCCCAAGCTAGACATTTTTAAAAAAATATCTTTTTAGTTGTAAATGGACACAATATCTTTATTTATTTATTTATCTATTTATTTTTATGGGATGCTGAGGATCGAACCCAGCACCTCACATGTGCTAGGTGAATGCTCTACCACTGAGCTACAATCCCAGCCTCCCAAGCTAGATGTTTTGTATAGAGAGGGAAGATAATCCTAAAACTTATGTGAAAAGAATAAGGAACTAGAATTAATACAGGAATTTTGAGGAAAACAAAAGAATAAAACGGGAACAATCTGATTTCAAGACAGATGTTTTTATGAAACATATACGGGGATCAAGGCTGTGTTGTGTTGTCAGCAGGGCAGATTCACAGAACAATGCAACAAGAGAATCTAGAAAACAGACCTACACAAATATGCTAAACTGATTTTTGACAAAGGTACAAAAGCAATTCAATACAGGAAAGATAGCCTTATAGCAAATGGTCCTGGAGCAATTGGCATCAATAGGCAGATCAACCAAATAAAAAACAAAACAAACCAAAACCAAAACAAACAAGTCCACTAAAGTTCCACATCTTTTTTTTTTTAAAGAATTTTAATATTTATTTTTTAGTTTTCAGCAGACACAACATCTTTGTTTGTATGTGGTGTTGAGGATGGAACCCGGGCCGCACTCATGCCAGGGGAGCACGCCACCGCTTGAGCCACATCCCCAGCCCCTCCACATCTTATTAAAATTAAACTGATCAACTGATCATGAACTTAAAGGCACAACATAAAAACTATAATGCTTTTAAAATAAATATACAGGGGAAGATCTTTGGAATCTAGAGCTAGGCAAAAAGAACTTCACCTTGACAACACAAGTCCAATCCATAAAAGGAAAACCTGATAATGAATTTGATAAATTTAAAACTTGCCCTGTGAAGAACCCTGTTAAGAAAGTGAAAAGACAAGCTAAACTAGCTACAAAAGGAGAAAATATTTGCAAACAACAGAAGCCTGGTATCCGGAATATATAAAGAACCCTCAAAACTCAACAGCAGAAATAATCACCCAATTGGGCAAAGGTCATGAAGAAACTTCCTACTAAAAGGACATATGGATGGTAAATAAGCATAAGAAAAGATGTTCAAACATCAGGGAAACAAAACCCAAGGAGATATCACAGCATACCATCAGAATGGTTAAAATAAACTCTTGAGGACATGGAGAAACTGCTAGTGAGAATGGAAACCATTCAGCCACTTTGGAAAAGAGTTGGGCAGTCGTTAAAAGCACTAAACATTCAACTAGCGAATGACCTAACAATTGGACTCCTGTGCATTTATCCCAGAGAAATGATGATGCCTTGTGTTCATGCAAAGCCTGTGCTCAAATGTCTTAGCATCTTTATTCATCACAGCCCCTACCTGGAATAAACCCAGGCGTCTTTTAACAAGCAAAGGGTTAAACCAACCGTGGTCTGTCTGTATCATGGAACACTACCCAGCCATAGAAAGGAACTGTTGACACATTCAACAACCTGAATGAATCTCCATCAAGTTATGATACACAAGAACAGCCCATCACATGATTCCATTTTAATAACACTCTTGAAATGACGGAGCTATAGCAATGGGAAACAGGTTAGTGGTTGCCAGGGGCTGAGGCAGGGACGGGGTGAGTGGGAAATGGAGCAGTGATTGAAGGGTCTCTTATCTTCACTGCTATCATTCTCTATATCCTGGTTGTGACTTTTATGTGAAATTTTATAAGATGTCAACATCAGGAGGACACAGGACCTCCCTGTCTCTTACCACTGCATGGTAGGAGTTATCTCGCAATAAAAAATTTGATTGAAAAACAGAGAACCCCCAAAAGCCACTATGCCCAGGACTCTCCCCAGATTAGTTTCACCAGGCTCCTGGGGCACAGGGGATGGGCTGGGTAGGCAGAGGTGGTGTTCAGAGGTCCCGGTGATCCCAGCATTCCGCAGGGCTGGGCCCTGCTGCTATGAGGGTCTCAGTCTTGGCTGTGGATCAGCGTCTCTGTGGGATTATGAGGCACTTGTGCCTGAGCTACCGGCTGGGCGGCCAAGGGCACAGGGCTTCAAGCTTTCACCCTGCCAGGGCTCCACCTAGTTCAAGTTTCCTAAAACTAACTTGAAAACCAGTGTCCCAGGGGTAGGGACTCTTAAAGCCAAGATTTTCTCTGGACTAGAGAAGAGCTTTCAGGGCGCTGGAACACAAGTCCCAGAGCATCTTCTCTTGGGCAGCCGGCAGCCCCTGGCCACACCAGGCTTGATCGGGCAGGCTCGCTGGGCATGTCTTTATGCAGAGGCACCACATTCTGGAAGGCAGCCAAGAAGAATTCTTGGCCCTGGAACTCACGCTCCGCAGCTATTTCTGGCCAAGGGAGCACCTAACCAGCCGGCCCAGGCTCAGTGGGCTGCACCCAGCCCAGGTCGCCAGGAGCCATCAACCCTGCACCTGGCTTTGCTCCTTCTGCTGGACTGAGGTGTGTGGGGGTGGTGTGTGGGTGGGTGTGCCAGCCAGGAAGCAGGGAAAACCCCTGCCCTCAGCTGTGAGGGGTTTAACTTTGGGGTGAACAGAAGGCAACAAAGGGACTGGATTTTGCAGCCACTGGGAACTGTGGATTAGAATTTCAGACTGCAGTGTTTTTGTTGCTTCTTACCTGCCCACACCAGGTATGTCTCGGTTACCACAAAGCAGTCTGAATTTGCTTCTCAGGAGGCAGCTTGGGAACAGAGGTGGGAGGCCCTTGAAGGCCATTATGCTTTGTGAACCTCAGGAGGGAAGGGAAAGGACTCTAGGTACAGCCCTGTGCTGCATGGTGACGTTTCCATCAAGGACAGACTGCAAATACCATGGTGGTCCCGTAAGATCGTAGGACATGATAGTGACACTGTAGTCATCTTGTTGGTGTCGAGACCCACTGGTGTTCATGCAAGGACAAAATCATCTGTGCATTTCTCAGAGTGTGTCCCACTGTTAGTCACCACTGACTGCCCTGGATAAATAACTAATGGTGATATTTCCCAGCCGATGATGCCCATGGACTTGGCATTGTAGCTACACGTTCCCCACCCCACGTGTCACTGCCCTGAGCACACCTGGAGCTGTCTCCTCTCCTGTGAGGGGAAAGGCCATGGGCAAGGCCAGGGAGGTGCCTCAGACTAGCTGAAGCCAAACTCCTTCACCCTCTACACCTGAAGTCAGTTCAGGTGGCTATTCTGGGTGGAGAGTGACAAGCCAGGCAGGTGACTTTCCTTAGTACCCCTTCCCACAATTGATGTCAGGGCAGGTCAGTGGGGATCACTTCGGGCAAGTGTCCTCTGGGCGACTTTTTCACACGTACCTTCGACAACACCGCACACATTGGCATACACATCCAATATTTTTTTCCTTCTGCTTTGGATCTAAAAAAAAAAAAAAAAAAAAAGAAAGAAAGAGAGATAAGATGATGTAATTATTCAGAAAGGGACACAATAGGAGCGAAGACCCAAGTCTCCCATCTTAGTACTGGCAGTAGGGGCTTTGCCCTGATAGCTGAACCAAGCCTTCAGGCAAAAAACAGTCCAAACATAGCAGGAAGAAGGATTGCCTTAGGTTTTCCACAGAAACACCTTTGGTGCACACCAGGGGCGCTTCTTAGGTTAACTAAGCACCTGCCACCCGTGTGTTTGAAAGCATGGTGGTGGGGATCCCCGGTTGGCCAGCACTCAGCAGCCAGCAGAGCTACGGGGGACTCTGATTCCTGGGGCAGATAGCTCTTTGCAAGGACAGGTGCTGAGAGGCCCTGGCTGAAGTCCTGTGGCCATAGCCATTCAACGCCTGTGGCAACCCTATAGGCCTCTGGGTCCCTGCAAGTGGTGGCCCTTTAAGAAAGGTCGCTGAACACAGGGCAGGCAGAACGTGGTGTCCCAGCAGAACCAGGCCAGACCTGGATCCCAGTAGGACATTTCACCAACAGGGACGTTGCCAGGCAACAGAGTTGCCTGGAAGCATCGACTAGACATAGCGTGTGCCCCAAACATCACTTCAGGGTGGCTGGCTTTAGGTGGTAAAGCCCTGTGGACAATTTGTACTACTTATATATGAAAGATACAAGAAATATCTTTTTTTATCTATGATCTATCATCATCATCTAATAAATCATTCTGTAGTTCCTGGATATTGAAATCTGCGGATGCTCAGGTCTCCTGTATAAAATGGTGTAGTATTTGCATGGAGCCTATGCACACCCTGCTACCTACTGTGTCACTTTTAGATAGCATAATAACTAATGCGAGGTAAATGCTGTGTCAATACTTATACTATATTGTTTTGGAAACCCTGATGTGGAAAACCATCTGTACATGTTTAGTACAGACCCAGTTTTCTTTTGTCTGTTTATTTTACTATTTCATAATGTGGTTGGTTGAATCTGTGAATGCAGAATCTGCAGATACAAGGACTGACTGTGACATGCACGTTTTATATATGTGTATGTAGAAAATTAGCTGGCTGATATATTCCTGTATGTTTACAAAGGTCTTTTTCTCTGTACTCTGGCTAAGTGATTTTAAATATTTTCTACATCTTATTCCCCATTTCATAGGTGAAACAATATAATAAAAGAAAAAAGTTTTCTATTTATGACTGTCTTGTCAACCTGTCACTCTGTCCAGTGTCCTAGGTTGGACACTACCTCACAGGAACTTAGGAAAGTCTTGGCTGGCGGCGAGAGGTCACTGCACAGGTTCATGGTGGGTGTGGGCAGAGTGCCACTTGGGTCAGAGCCTCACCCCGGCTGACTTGTTGTTGGTGACAGACTTCTCCCTGGCCAGGTGCACCAGCGACAGCAGGCACAGCTCCGGGGAGCCCTGCTTGTCGGGGGCCGGCTCCTCATCACTGTCCACGCTGCGGCTCAGCAGCTGCTCGTTCTCAGAGGAGGCATCGTTCTCACTGGGGAAACAAGAGGGGTGCTTGTTAATAGTGTTGGGGGGAGCCTCGGCCCTGGCAGTCTCCTGGCAGTGCCTTGTGGCCCAGGTGTGGACCGTCGGGTGCAGGGGAACTGCTCCTCATGCATTTATGATGCATCTGTGGGCTCCAGGTGAGGAGACCTGAGATGAGAAACTCCCATCTGGGCTCCCTGCTCTTTTCCAGAGGAGTGACTCCCATGTGGAGAGAACTGCAGGTGTGTGTCTGGGGGGGCAGTGGAGTTCACGAAGGTGCAGCGGGAGCTCCAAGGGGCCATGGGCTGCCATCGAGGGTCAACCACAGTATGAAATAGTAATAAAAAAAAATTGGTCTTCAGGCCGTCTGACACACACAGTGGATGCCCATAAAGTTTTCACTGAATTTGTTCTAGATTCCCGTATTTAATCTCAATAAGCACCGAGCTCAACCTTGCGTCTGCATGTTAAGCAGACAAGATTATGTGGCTGGCACTGAATCCGCGCAGGTTTTCAAGAATAACTGGAAACAAAGTGAGTGGGCCCCGTGCCTGGGAAGCCCCCTCTTGGCTAGTGAGGCAGCTGGCTGGCTGTGTGCATTGTGGGGTTCACAGCAAGCCCTGGAGGTGGGCAGACTGGGTGGTCATATGAGACAGGCCTGGGCTCATGCCACTTTACTGTTCTTTGCCCAGGCCACACAGGACCCAGTGCTGGCCCTGGCAATCCAAATATATGAAAAACAAGATTCTTTTTTTGTAGGCTTCCTTTTTACTTCCTGTGGTTTGGCCGAAACCTTTTTTTTTTTTTTTTCCTTTAAAAAGGATTGTATTTGCCAGTAACTGGGTTATAGCAATGAAGCCCATATGCAAACACAACCTCAGAGCCAGGATAATACAAATAAAATAAAAACAATGATGAAGGCCCTGCAGGCCTGTTTCCTCGTTAGACTTCAGGGCCTTACTGGCATTGGCTGGCTCATTCCCGTCTCCACCTGGGACCACGCCAGAGGGAGAGGCCACTTCCCCTCTAGACCAGTCACCAAGCCCCAAGAGTGGTGGGCAGGGACAAAAGCTCAGGGCCTTGTTGTCTATTTTATAGTTTTCAGTTTTGATTTTTATTTAATATTTATATATGAGATAGTACGTATTTTTTTCCAAGTAGGGTCCTCCAATTTCCCCCATATTGGGGTGAAACTCAAATCATAGGACTTGTCTCTGTCTTTTTGACTTCTTTTTTTTTCTACTTTTGGGAACAAGAAATCTTGGAAGAACCTAAGGGGAGAGCTGAGACAAAACAGGACAACGCTGATGGAGGTGAGAGAAGTGGTTCCACTCGGGACCCAGTGTGGAGGGGCTGGGCCTGGGGCTGTGCCAACAGGTGGCCAGAGCCTGACCCAGCTCCACATACCTCTTGGTGGTCTTTGCCGGAGTGGCTGTCAGCTTCTCAAATTCATCCTTCTCAGAGAAAATCACCACATTGTCTGCAGGGAAAGAGGGGTTGGGGGGAGGGGGGATTAGCAAATGTCCCCCGTTCTCTGCCTGGCTCCCCCTGCTCCTCCTCTTTGCAGAACTGCCTCGTGACCACGATGCTGCCAGGGTGAGACAGTGTGGGCGCACCTCCTGTCCGAAGAGGCATGAGAGCAGGGGCAGCCAGCTGGGAAGCTGGGAGGAGGGTGGACGCTGTCCACTGTAGTGTTGGACACCACGTGTGCGCTGGCGTGCCAACTGTGTACACAGACCTGGGGCCTCTTTCTTCTCCTCGTCCTTGCTCACTGGGGCTTCCACGCTCTTCCCTGGGGGGCTGGTGCAGCAGGCTGGTGGGAGAGACAGGAGGGAGGGGGTGAGCAGCCAGGTTCCCCCACTGGCAAGGTGACAGAGTCTCCCAGAGGGAGGGGGAGGGACACAGGGCGGTCACCTGGGGCTGAAGGCTTCGTCTTCATGATGTAGAACATGATAATGAGGACGATGGCGATGGCCATGATGAAGATGGTGGACATGGCAATGATCAGGGCGGTGGCCAGGTGTCCTTGGCCCGAAAGCTCTGCTGGCGTCAGGGGAGAGCAACATGAATGTCCCTGCAGGCCCTACTCCAGGCCCACAGCCCTGACAGAATGACTACCCCTGGGATGCTTCCAGGACAGAGTCAGAGAGCCCCGCCCTCCAGTGCGCTTTGGCCACCAGGTTAGGACTGCCCAGCTGTCCCCCTTGCTGCTCTCAAAGAGGAAGATCCACACTGGGTGGGGCAGGGTGCAGGTTTGCCTTGTTATTCCTGGGGGGCTTGCTCTTGGTTCTACTACTCTGGGAACCTGAGGGGAGGGTGGGGAAGAAGAGAAGCCCACCAACAAGAGTGTCTCAGTGATGGCAAAAATCCGGGTTGGGTATTTCCAAGCAAAAATGAGGATTCAAGAGTCCACGCCTCGGGCTAGAGGTTGGATTCTGGTTTGGCCTCACACAATTTCAACCTCGGTGTAAATAAGAGTCCCAGAGTACAGGAGGGGCCTGGGCTGACCCGCTGTCTCTTACTGATTTCCCCTGATTAATGTAGTCTTGGACCTATGGAATGATCTTTCTAATTCTCTAAAATAACCAAACAGGACCCTGCTTGTGAAGCAGGACCCAGGTGATCCACCACCCAAATAGGCAGGGGACAAGAAGGGAAAGGTCCTGAGTCATTTGAGAGAGTCACCAAAGCGGAGAGCACCGTGTGAGCTCTGAGCCTCTGGTGTCGTCCTGGGTGCACCTGCAACATCCCTGCGTGCCAGCTAGCCCCTTGAGTCCTGGTGGAGTTTCCCCGCCTCACGCTCTGATTGGTATGTAGGCAGCTGCACCATGATGCTCCGTGGGCTCTTGAAGGGGCCCAAGCCTCACAGAGCCCATCTGTCAATATGCTCAAATGATGAACAGCATTAAAACCCAGGAGAGAGAAAGTCTGGGCCAGCTTGAGGACTTGCTGTGGGAGGAATATCAGACTGTGCTGGGTGCAGGGGTTAGGGAGAATAACATCTACTTGCTGAAAATTAGAATTAAGATGTGAAGGTGGCTGGGGTTGGGCTCAGTGGCAGAGCGGCTTGCCTAGCGCATGTGAGGCCCTGGGTTCGGTCCTCAGCGCCACATAAAAATAAATAAATAAAATAAAGGCATTGTGTCTATCTACAAGTAAAAATTATTAAAAAAAAAAAAAGATGTGAAGGTTGTCTGGTTTATATAAAACCTACCAAGAGAATTGCTGTCCATTTCCGGCCAAACCGAAGCACAAGAGGCATCCTGGTTCCGGCTCAGGGCTGTCTGAGCACCTCACCTGCTGCCCTGCCCAGCTGCCTTTACTGCCAGCACTTTCTAAAGGTCCAGGACACCCGTGGAGCGATCAATTTGACTCCTTGCAGAGATAATTACTAACTTCCAGCAACTGAGGGCTCCCAGTGTGATTCAGTCACATTAGGGAAGGGACTTCAGGTGTGGAAGCCACCGTTGTCATCGCTCCACGATTTCTTCTCTTCCTCTTAACTTCAGTTGAGTCCCCTTAATCCCAGAAGACCACGCCTGGGCGCTCCTTACCTTTGTGGGCATGTTGGAAGGGGGACAGGGTGCTGCCGCCAGAGGTGCTGGGGGAGTTGGCAGAAACCCCCAAAGTGGCTCCCACACCTGCAAGGAGAACACAGTTACCTCAGGTGATCCGGTAAAGCACCGCCTTCAAAGATTGGAAAAGAACACTTGGCAATAAAGTGAACGGATCTGGAGTTCTACACCATGAATGGGCTTCAGGAGCGGGGGCAGGGGAGGCAAAATTTTTATTTCTTAGTGTGTTTAATGATCCTTAAAGAGTATTGGGACCTCTCAGGATTTTTGTTCTTTAAATAAAAAGACACATGTAGCAGGGTGTGATGGTGCACTCCTGTAATCCCAGCGGCTCAGGAGGCTGAGGCAGGAGGACTGCAATTTAGTGAGGCTGTAAGCAAACTAGTGAAACCCTGTCTCAAAATTAAAAAAGGACTGGGAATGTGGCCCGTGGGTTCAGTCCCTACGCAACTCTGATAAAACTAAACAGTGGGCAGGTGTCGGAGGTTGTGCAGCTCCAGGGACTCAGTTTTCCTGTGAGCTGAGACAGTGCGTGGTGCAGACCGTCAGCAGGAGGGAAGCGTGTGTATTAAAGCATTCCTAGGGTGAGGCAATACTTGATTAATTTTTTCAATTACAAAGAGCAGGAATGTGTTCTTAATACCTTTTGTAGTCACTAAAGTAATATGTGCTCATGATTAAAAGTCTGGAAAAAATAAGACCATGAGAAAGAAGTGAAAGAACCACCGTGGCTTCACTGTCTGATGTAGACTTTGGCGTATTTCCCTGTAGAATTTTTCCAGGGACAAAATTTTAAAATAGTTCTGACTAAAGCATTCAAAAACAGAAACATTCTTCAGGGAGCGTCTTTGCCTTCCCTCTAACCTATGGTTCCCGAAAACCCCTCTCTGGAAAAAGTGTCACTAAGTGGATTAGGACGGAAGGTGCTTTTACTATCAGACAGATCACAAAGGGACAAGTTTAGCCCAAAGAGAAACATTTGGCCACAGAAAGGCCATGTCCTGATGGGAAATCTTCTTTTAGGGTCAGACTTGATTCTTACAATGAATGAATAGTGAGGAGGACTGGGGTGCACAGCACGAGGCCCTGGGTGATCCCCAGCACTGGAAAAAAAAATTCATGTTTTGATCATGCTTCACAATGAGTTTCCTTTTTTTCTCTTCTGTCTCCACTAGCTCTGGAGATATTCATGAGGAGGATTTGCACTTCTGAAAAGCAGCTCCTGAGTCCAGGACAAGACCCTGGTCTCCCTGAAACCCATTCACTCGGTCCTCCCCAGCCCAGCCCCACTGAGAGGAGCTGCCCGAATGCTCTAGACAGGTCAGCTCGCACCACTGCGAGTCTTTGGTGAGAAACAAGCTTCACCAGCAGGACTCTTTTTTTTTTTTTTAATTTTTTCATCTTCCATACATTTGATTTAAATGAGTTATGCATTTCCATTTTTACCCCAAATACAGATTGCAGAATCATATCAGTCACCAGCAGGACTCTTTAAGAGAGAAAGTTCTGGAAGAAGCACAGGCTGCTCCGTCGTCGGTGGTGTTTCTAAGCCTGCCAGCTGGCTTGGGGGCAGCACTGCCGAGTTATCTCAGCAGCCACAGGAGAGGGGTCCACACATTTCTCAGTCCTTATTCCATGTAAGACAAAGAGGAAATTCAGCAAATAAAACAGGGTAGAGCCGTGCCTGGTGGTGCACGCCAGTAATACTAGCATCTTGGGAGGCGGAGGCAGGAGGATTGCAAGTTCAAGATCAGTCTCAGCAACTTAGTAAGACCCTGTTTCAAAAGAAAAGAATAAAGAGCTGGGGATGTGGCTCAGTAGGTAAGCACTCCTGGGTTCAAGCCTGGTCCGTAGACCGAAAGGCAGTTCAAGATGCAATTTTGTGCGTCTGTAAGATGCAGGGCACCCAGAGGCTGGCCTGTCGCTTAGGGCTGGGTAGAAACTGAACTGTTGGCTGGGCTCTAAGAAACGTCACCTGCCCACTTTGGGCAAGATGTTTCCTTGCCTTTCTGGAGGATAACTGGAAGCTTTTCTTCTGTCTCCGGGGCCCCCAACTTATAATAAGCTGTGCTTTTGAAATTTAGCCTCCAGGACTGGCCTCACAACCAAAGTCCTATTAGGGGAGAAGCTGGTGGAAAGGGGTGCCCCTGACTGAGAGGTGCCTGTCTAAACAGCCACATGCACCTGTCAAATAAGAGAAATGCAGGCTGTGCCCCCTCCTCTCACTCCTCAGTGAGCTCCCTTTGAAGGTCTGCAGTGCATTCAGGGGACTGCAGGGTCCTGTCTGAAGGCAGCCTATCAGATGTCATCGGGTGGATGAGGAAAACAAACAGGGCGTTGAAAAGAAGCTGATCTGTCAATTTGGTAAGGGGCTCAAGGGAGCTTAAGAGAAAAAAAAAATAGCCCTGGGCTATATCTCTGGATGTTAGTCATCTTTGTCTCTTCTTGTCCCTTCTTGCTGGGGCTTGCAGGTTTGAGGCGGTGACAGGGTTGGGAATGGGGACACAAATATGCTCAGGCCTGTCATCTAGAGAGGGACAATGAAAGCAGCCAGGGAGGACAGGCTTACGAAATGCTTCCGCCCCCTGGTAGGGATGGTTACAATGACATTGCCAAACAATGTGTGCAGGCTGCTGCTTGTCAAGACATCTTCCTGTGGACCAGCACCCGCCTGCCCTGGCCAGTTGTGCCTCACCATGATGCACTGGACGTTTCCCCCAAACTGAACTCTAGCTGCTATCAACTGAGTAGCCCCAGACCAGATTGCTGTGGGGACAGGCTGGGTGCTCCCTGGAGACGCTCTGCGCTCAGGACATTGGAGCACCATTCGCGGCAGAAAGACAGACTGCACCATTTTTCTCCAGAGCTCAGTCTCTTGCTGTCAGGTCTGCAGCTGAAGGCCTACATCTGCCCCTTATTCAGAGTCCCATGCCCTCTGCCAACCCCCACAAGTGCCCTTCCTGTGGCTCTGGTTCTCACCCCAGCCTTCCCGTGTTGGTGGCCCCAGGGCCTCTGGAGAATTGCCTGGAGGGGAATCTTCCCCTGAGCATGCAGCAGCAGATTCTGAGTCCTGTGCTGTGTGTAGAAGCAGCAGGACACACAGGTCACTAGGCAGGGACAGCAGAAGAGCAGCAAACTACTCCGTGACAATAGGCCCCTTCTCAGTGACTTTGGTCCCTTGCAGGGCATGGTGCATAGAATAAGCCCATTACCAAGGATAACAGCTGGTAAGATCTGGCCCCAAAGCACCGACAGGGCAGAGCAGGTTGGGGTAGCACTGGGTATGGTTTGAGGGAGGGCATCTGAAGGGCCTGGGAGGACTAAGTCAGGTCCCTGGTAATTACCCCTGGATGTTTCTGTAGCTTTTTAGGATGGTTAGAAAAAAATCCCAGAGGAAACTAACACCTGCTCTTCATTACCTCTGAACCCTTGAAATACATCCTAGAATCACAAACCTCTGCATGTTAAGTTTTTAAAAACATATTCATACAATGTTGAGTAAATGTAGTGTATGAAAGAGGCCTGGGAAAAAAATCCCAGCACATTAAAACAGAGAATGGACACGGGAGTCAGAGAGGCCTGGATTATTCCTGCTCCTGTCACCACCTGTCACCAGCCGTGGGTCAACAGACAAACTGGTTGGTGGTGCTGGGTGGGTGTGGGTGTCGTCCCCACTGCCTGGCTGGAGAGGGCACGCTATATGCAGGCTCTCCAGGACAGCCTGTGGGAGCAACCATACCCCTGCCTACGAGTTCTCCTGTGCCAGCTTCTGCTCTGCTCTAATGATGATTAACTCAGCAAATTCAAAGTATTTGGCATCTGGGAGGTTTCACTCCATTCCAAAGTGAGGCATGCATTTCCAGGTCACTTGACCTCCTTGGGAAGGGTCATTAAGTGGAAATAGTTCTCTATGTGGCTGGCTTCCTTCCTTCATTTTTTTTTTTTTGAACAGTGTATTGAACCCAGAGTGCTTTTAGCATCCAGTCCTTTTTATTTTTTATTTTGAGACAGGTTTTTGCCTGGGACTGAGGGTCTCACTAAGTTGCCCAGGCTGGCTTTGAACGTGCCATCCTCTTGCTTCAGCTCCTGAATGACTGAGGTTGCAAGTGTCTGCCACTGAGCCTGGCTTCATGTGGGTGTCTGTTGGGTGGTCAACTATGGATCCATGTTCCCTTCCACGAGGACCCCGGCTTTGAACAATGACAAGGTGTTTAATAAACGTCGGTGAAAACTGCAGTCTCAGAAAATCGGTAGATTTCCACTGCAGGTCTGTACTAGGATGCAAGAGAGTGGAGATGGATCTGTTTAGCTCACCTGAGTTCTAGGCAGGACCAACTTGGGAAGCAGACACGGGGTGGGCTGCAGGTGCGCAGCCTCACCTTCCTCAGGGGGACTTACGGCGTCATCAGCATGAGGCTTAATGGAGTCACGCCTCCACTCAAAGTGATGATAGGATATCATGGGGCGTTTGAGGGCTGTTAATCCACACGATTTATAAGTGTGCCAGTGTGTATGAGAGACTGGCTGGGATTCTCTACAGAGGGTAAACAGTTTAAAGAAAGATTTGTTTATTGGAGCTGTCAGGAGGGTGCCCCACAGCGGCGGCATTGGCGGAGCACCCTCTGGTGGCGGATCCTGGAACAATGGGCAGAATCCTCAGACCTCCCTAGCGGCACAAAGTGGGGTTACTAGACACGCAGTCTCAGGCCCACCCCTGACCTGCTGCAGCAGAATCCATCTCTGAAGAGGTGCCTGGCAGTGTGTGGCCCGCTGACGTTTGAGAGGTGCTTTGTAGAAATGGCTGGACGTGTGTTCTCGGAGCACGGGGCTTCCCTGCTGAGTTCTATAGCTCACATAAAGGACCTGGGGCCCTTAACCTGCACCCTGCTTCTCCAGCTTATTAAAAACGTGTCTTCGGTCGACCCAGACCTTCTGAGTCAGAGGTGGACCCAGGAACATGGGGTGTCACAAGTGCTGCCCATTTACAGATGAGGAAACTGAGGTACAGAGAAATGAAGCAGCTTTCCCAGGAGCGGAAAGCCAATCCCACCGCTGCGTCTTTCCCACCTAATACACCCTGCCTCCGCATAGCGCCCTCTTCCACTGTCATCACAACACAGGTCTCTTGACATGGTGGTCAACCACAGGCCTGAGTTCTCAGATGGTGCGGGGTAGCGGGTGGAGAGAGAACGCTTGGTTTCCCCAGATGCTTCTTGCTTACCAAAGGGCCTTGCGTCTCTGTTCAATCTCACATGGGTTTACCAGGGCACAGATAATGACTGGGTCTTGGGGAGGCCCCTCAAAACAGGAGGAGGAAGGCTTTGTTCCAAAGCTCCGGAGTATTCTGGGGGTGTCCTGAGTATTTTGGCCATGACCACTGCCTGGCTCAAGGCTGCCCCAGGAAGCTGTCCCACATGGGACTTGCCCTGCCATTCAAAGTAGCAGACCTGGTTTAGGGAGAGACATCATTTATACCTGCTTTGTGCTCCTAGCTTTCAGAGGATTTTGTATATATTTGTTATGGTTTGGATATGTGTGAGACAATGCAAGAAGACAATACAAGAGAAGAAATGAGTTATGAGAACTTTAACCCAATCAGTGAATTAATGCTCGGATGGGGATTAACTGAGTGGTAACTGAGTCACCACTGAGTGGCAGGTAGGAAGTGTGGCTGGAAGAGGTGGGTGCCTTTGGGGTATCTATTTTGTGTCTGGCCAGTGGAGTCTCTCTCTTTCTGATCATGTCCTGAGCTGTTTTCTTCCACCACACACTTCCTCCAGGATGTTCTGCTTCACCTCCAGCCCTGAGGAATGGAGTCAGCCTTCTATGAACTGAGACCTCTGAAGCGGTGAGCCTCCAAATAAAACTTTTCCTCTTCTAAAACTGTTCTTGTCGGGGGTTTTGGTCACAGCAGTGAATGTATGTGTCAACATATGTGTCAGCCCTGCTGGTACACCGAGCCAATATTGTTTTCTCAATTATTTGGTGGAGAAAACAGAAACAGAAGTGGCCACCAGGCAGGATTGCAGTCACTGAGGATTGCAGTCACTGAGCACCAGGCTCAGAGTTGGGCTCGGGGTACACATATTTTATGTAAACGGAGTAATCCCAATTGCTCCCCTTTGGTTATCCTGTCACCACTTAGCAATCCCAGAAACTGGAATGATTCTATCCTATTTTATAAGTAAATACGTGTCCCTCTTTCACTTCTCTGAGGGTGTGTCACCTAGTGGACACCACAGTGCACCTGCAACCCAAGTGCTGGTGGGAGTTAACTCACTCCATCTGGGCGGCATCCTGTGCGGCAGGCACCCTGAGTACTGTTTGACAAGTAAGGAAACCGAGGTGGAGGGAGGTTAAATGCCAGTTTAGCTCAGGCAGTGAAGTCCCTGCTTCTCCAACTTAAAACCGTGTCTTCGGTCGACCCAGACCTTCTGAGTCAGCGGTGGACCCAGGAACTGTGGTGTCACAAGTGCTGCCGGGCTCTGCTGAGTCATGCCCTGACTCGTCTGCCTGGCAGTCACTCGGAGAGGCTTCATTTTATTAAGAATGGAAAAGCAGTCGGGCTGCACAGCAAGAAGGTGCACATGGGGCCGGAGCCACGAAGTGAGGAGCGCTGCGGGCACCCGGCCCTGGGTCCTGTGCTGAGCAGGCCCGGCCCTGACTCAGGCTCAGTCCTGGGCAGCGTCTCCCCGCAGCAGGCCACTGCCCGCCCGCTCCAGCAGTAGCTCCTTCATTGATTCCGAGTGCCGAGGCCGCTCTCTTTCCCCAGCAAGGTTCAGGTAAATCAAACCAAGACAGTCTCAGAAAAAGGCCGACTGTGTGGTCCTGACACGTGAGGTTTTGTCAGATTCCTGGCTTTCCTGGGGTGGGACTGTGGGTGGCAGTCCCGTGAGTGGCAGTCCCGTGACTTCCCGGGGCCATGGTCACAACCAGTCTCTACAGCACTGTGGTCTCTGAGCTCTGAGCAGGGGCTCTGGGCACAACGGTCTTCATATTGAACCCAGTGCAGAGGAACTTTAGACCTGGAGACATTAAAATTGCCATTTCAACTCCACTCCAGGTCCCTGATCCAGGCAGGGCTTGGTCCACCATGTCTGTTATGCCTGAGATCTAGCTGGCTGCATCTTCCCGTTTACCAGATGGGCAAGCAGAGGCCTGATGACTTGTCCAAGGTCCACTCTAGGGAGAGCTGATAGGCAGCCCAGCCTGAACTGGAGGTGTTCTTTTTTTTGGGGGGGGGGTACCAGGGATTGAACTCAGGGGCACTCAACTACCGAATCACATCCCCAGTCCTAGTTCATATCTTAGAGACAGGGTCTCAGTGAATTGCTTAGCACCTCGCTGTTGCTGAGGCTGGCTTTGAACTTGCCTTCGTCCTGCCTCAGCCTCCTGAGCCACTGGGATCACAAGCCTGCACCATTCCCCCCGGTCACAGACTAGAGGTTTCTCTGTTGGCTTTCTTCAGTGACGGATTCTAAGAACCCACCACGGGAGGCTGGGGTGTAGCTCAGTGGTAGAGTACCTGCCTAGCAAGGGTCCAGGCCTTTGGTGCACTGGAAACTGGTTGCTAAACAATTAAGGGCTGGGAGCCGGGAGCGTTACGCACTCCTTTTCAAGATCTCCAGGACTCTGGGGGCTCTGGTGGCTTTCTCCTTGTGGCAGTCCTCACTGTTGGACGGAGAGAGCTGCTCCGGCCCCGACGCTGTTGGATTTTCAGGCTGTGCCCATGGAAGGCTTTTCCTGGGTTGCACAGGCAAAGAGCCTTTTCTAGTAAGTTGTGTGCGCCTGGCCAATTCCCACATGCAGACTTCATCCTAGAACTTTCTGGTCGAATCAGTTTCCATTCTTCTAAAGAAGACGCATTAATTAGCCTTGGCAGCTGAGTGGCCCCAGGCCAAGCCCACAGCTTAGGGCCCCTGGGCCTTCTGTTTGTGAGTTAATTGACATATGTTGGGGAAGGAAGATCAGCTTTAAAGAGATGCACTTCTATTAGTGCCAGGCTCATTTACTTACGAAACTTGGAAGGCAGGAATGTCTACGCCGGCAGGGTGCCCAGTGCTCTGGCTTTGGCCAGCAGGTGGGGAGGGCACGGAGCGCCCCTGTTCTGCACTCCTTCCCTCCCTCATAGCCTTTTGAAGGTGCAGCCCTGATTCTGTTAGACTATGAGATTACGAGAAAGATCATGAGGAAGTGGGGGTGGGCGGGCTTCAGCAAGGAGAGGCAGGGCTCCAGGGTGGCCTCCTTCTCCCTCTAGAACAGCATGGACTTGGAGGGTCGCCCATGTACCCCGTTCCCTCCCAGCTGCCCTACGTTCTCTCTTCCTCCATATCCCCCAGACCACAAATCCAAGAGGCCCACAGTCACTCCTCTGAAGCAGAGGCCCTGGCCCTTTCTCAGAAGTCAAAGACCAAAAGGCGATCAGGAAAGAATGAGGCCGGAAAGGTGTCTGACCTACGAGATGATGGTTCATGTGAGCTTTCTGTCACCTTTTTCATTAATTGTGGTCATTTCTATATATTTAAGGCCTCATGTGTTTATGTGTGTGTGTGTGTGTGTGTGAGTGTACGTACATGCACACACACTTATGAGAACTTAAAATTGCCTAGCACCTTGCAGTATGTTTCAAAATGTCCTTGCATTTGTAATCTCACTGGTTTTTCCAATGATCACATAGATGGAGGGCTCAGCGTTCAGTGCTTGCATATTACAGATGAGAAACTCAGGGATCTCAAAGGTGGGGTGCCTGGTACTACAACCTGGGCTTCTGCTTCAAACTCTGTCCTCCAGAGCAAACTCCCTGCCTTTGATCTTGCTTTTTGCTCTAGTTGATCTTATCTGGTGCTGGGATTGGCTTCTTTCTACCGGCCCCCCGGAAGTCAGAGTCAAAGACATGCATGCTGAACAAATAGGGTCCTGACGGAAGGGCAGAACACTCACATTCCTTGGTGTTGGGGGGAGCCAGCAAGCAGGAGTAGCAGACCATGCCGTAGATGTTCCTGGGTCTGTTTTCCAACATGTAGTAGCTGCAGGAGGCAAGACAAGACAAAGCAAGCCAGGTGAGGTGGGCACACCAGAGCAGGCACTGACCACAACAGACGGGGCCTCTTGGCAGGCCTGTGATCAAAGCCGGACATGAGACAGCCCAGTGGGAATCAGGAGCCCTGCTGCACCAGCAGCCCTTTAAAAATACGTATTTATTTAGGTGTTAGGAGCCCTTTTCGCCTACTGAGTTTCCTTGGGGGTTTGTAGCGTGTCTTGAAATGGTACATTCTTTTTCTGATATTGGGCCAGTATGCGCCTTTCTTTTAATCCCTGCCTCCTTTTAGTTCCTTTCCTGAGGGATTTGTTGTTGTTGTTGTTGTTGTGTGTGTGTGTGTGTGTGTGTGTGTGCGTGAGATCACCATTTTCAATCAACATCATCCACCAGAAATATCCTCGTGTCCCCCATGGTAGGCCCTGGGTGTTTCACCCCGGGTTAGAGGCCCATGGAGGAGAGACACCCCCTCAGCGGGTTCTCTTCTCCGAGCCTGTAGCCTGGTGGGATTGTTAGCAAAAGTGTCTCTGAGTCCCTGGAACCCCTGGAAGTCCCAGAGTACCCAAGTCACTGCTGAATGCCACTGAATGGAGACGGTGGCCAGCTGAGGATGGCTGTTGGAGACAGAAGGACAGCTGCGTTGTCCAGACAGATCAGTGCAGATGGCTTTAAAGACACCTTGAAATGCAACCAGGTCACAATGCAACCAACCGTGCTTGACCCCAGACACCTACACAGCTGCAAGTGTTCACACTGGGGTCGCACAGACTCCTAGAGAAGGGCAAGTTATTCACAATGACACGCTTAAAGTCCTTCATCCTCAGATGATGCCCTGGTCCCTAACCAGCCCCGTGACCACACTGACTGGCATAGGTCCTCCTGCCACTGTGGCCTTGTGCTGAGCAGGACTCCACCCTCCTGCCTCCCCGCCTCCTGCTAACACCCCGACAAGCTGACACTCCCAGGCACCCGGCTTCTTTCCTCGGCAGCCCTGGCTCTCACCGTGGCCTGCGCCTGTGTTCCATAAACACTCAAGGGTGATCACGGAGCCATTTATCACATTGTGAGAAGTTGATTAAATAAAGTGAGCTGTTGCCAACACTTTCCCTTATTACAATTTCAGAGATGAAAAATCCCTCTCTGCTACTAGATTTTTCAATGGTTGTCTCCTAATCTCTTTTTTATTAGCTTTGCACCATGAAGGCCCCCACGGATGGCCGTGGTAAGTGACACAGAGTACGGGAGGGCCAGGGGCGGGGGAGTCGGGGCTCTGGCCTTCATGAGCTTGGACCATCACCAGAAACATCATGGGCGTAACTGCCTGCCTTCCTCCACGCCTTTTATCCTCAGATCCCTGAGTGTCTTGTAGACATTAATTAACGGATCTCCAAACACTCCTCTGAGAAGCCACAGTGGCCAGCCTGACAGTTAAGCCTTGTGGAAGAAGCTTCTTCGCAGCACATCCTGTGCCCTCTCTGGAGGCCGTCTTTGTGAAGCAGGGCGCTGTGGGGACCAACACTGCATCTGCCCAGGGGCTCCTATCTGCCATGCGGCCTCATGAAGGTGCCAGGTGCCAGGTTGGCCAGGCAGCCCCACCTGCAGCTGTCCAATACCAGGTCCACTGTACCACTTCTGGGAAACATCTGTTGGGACTTCCTCCTCTGCCTCTTCCTCCCTATCAGGATTGGAGGCAGGAGGCAAGCCTTGTTCACATTTGCGTTTCTGGCACTTTGTGCTAGGTACTCAGGTTGGAGAGCTCTCGATGAATATGGGAAGGACAAGTTAATCAACGACGCCCAGATCTTCCCCATAGAAGTTCCAGGTGCTGAGTTAAACAGAAGCCCCCAAGAATGTTCCTGAGCTCTCCTCCCTTTGTGAGCAGGAGGACCACAGCCTTGCCCACCTGTTGCATGCTGTTCAGGGCTCAGTCTTAGAAAAAGCTCCCAAATCACCAAGGGAGGTGGGGCATGCACTGGGGCACTTGCATTTTGAGCATCTAGGGAGGGGCTGCATCTGCTGTGGCCTTTTTCAGGGTATGTGTTGGGGTTGGGGTTCCTTTCTAATTCCCACGGGGGCTCTGAATGGCTCTGTGCTCCTGCACTGACCCTGAACGTGCATTTGGACCCATCTGTGGGACGCTGTAAGTAATTTAGTGAAGGAGCCATTTTGAAAGCCTGTGATATTTTGAAACATAGATTGGCTCCTGGAAACTGTCAGAAAGCTCCACTGCTTCACGTGGCACAAGAGTTAAATACCTTGTGGCCAGGCACAGTGGCACACGCCTCTAATCTGAGTGGCTGGGGAGGCCAAGACGGGAGGATTGCAAGTTCAAAGCCAGCCTCAGCAACGGTGAGGTGCTAAGCAACTCAGTGAGACCCTGCCTCTAAATAAAATACAAAATAGGGCTGGGGATGTGGCTCAGGGGTCGAGTGCCCCTGAGTTCAATACTTGGTACACACACACAAAAATACCTTGCAATAAAGAGAAGCCACTTTTATCAGCAAGCACATGTTGCTTCCTGCAGAGAATACTTCTAAATGTTAGGTTTTTCTCTTAGGACAAACCTGAACTCCTCATGGTGTGGTGTCACCTCTCTCTCTCCCTCAGGGCTAGGTAGGAATGGAAACAGCCATCTGATAGAATTTCATCAATTTGAAGTTGAGTATTCCCTTAGGGATCTGTGACCCACCAGGGTGTCAAGTTCTTCCTTATGGAAAGGCCAGTTTCCTACTCTGTGACCCGTATTTTGATTTTCCCCTGTATCTACTGGGCTTACAACGGGCTGATATCCTGCTGAGTCCATCCTGAGTTAGAGACATTGTTAATTTGAAAACACATTTATATACCTAACCTACGATATACATCCTAGCCTAGCCCATCTGGGAGCACTTCCATCAGCTTACGGTTAGGCAAAATCATCTCACACAAAGCCTATTTTATAATGAGGCGTTGACTATCCATGTGATGTACCGAGTGCTATACTGAGAATGAAACACAGAACAGGAGTACTCACCCTTAACTTAAGGTTCATGTGCGTTAAATGTGGTTCCTACTGAATGCATACTGCCTTTACACCATTGGAAAGTTAAAAAAAAATTGAACTTTTATAAGTTGAGGTGGCCTGTAGTTCTTTTTTTCCTTTACTCCCCTGCTCTTTCTGGATCCATTAAGTTGTATAGCTCAGGCCAAGATTCAGTTTTAATGGGGCCTCTAGAATCTTCTATCCAGAGAGTGACTTCCTCCAGGTCAATAGATACAGATTTCCCCAGAAGATTCTCCTTTCTCTTTACCCTTGAGCTTGCAATGGGTGAGCCCTGAGATGTTCAGTTTCCCTCCAACATGTTGGCAGGTAGGGCCAGTCTCTGTGTCCTTCCCCAGGCCCCAACTCTGTGGAGTGTCCCACAGTCTGGAAGGGAATGGTGTGGCGTGGGGCCGAGACGCTGGGGAGGTTGTGAAAGCTCACCTCTCCCTTGCCTCCTGTTTTGGTTCCTGGTCCTCCCACACACAACCTTTCCCAACAGGAAAACCCCATGTGCTGCTCATTGTTCAGTGAGTGTCTCGGCCACATTCAGATACAAAGAGGAGACTGCAAAGAACGAGGAGCCGGCACCTGCCAAACCACAAGGGAGGGGAGAGGGCCAAAGCAGCCTTGGTGTTAGAAAGACAAATAGGAGGTAATCTGCATCCGCAGCCCAGTAACCACAGGGATTCGGGAATGAAAACCGCCTTTCATCGAGCTAATAATGCCAACTTGCCAAAATGCTTTGTAATCCTCCTCTGGGACATAGCATGAGAGCTTCATTTTGTTCTCTAAATCAACAGCATCTAATAGGAAGCCAGAGCCCTTCAGGGTCCTGCCCCAGTCAAGCCTCATCAGCGGTGGGGGGCATCAGCCACCATGAGGACACTGGAGACCGGAGGTAACGTGGGGGCCTTCTGTTTTGGTGGCCTTGGGGCTGGTAGGGATTGCTTTAAACAGACACATCCCATTGCAGAGCCAAACAGGGGCCTGACTGAGCAGTTTTTGCATCCATAGGGCGAACCTAAACTCACAGAGATGCGTTTTGAGATGTGTCTCCCTGCAGGAGCGCCCGCCCCCTGTGGGTGCTCCGGCCTTGATCTGTCCTGGGTGCTGAAGATCAAGAGTGACTAAGCAGGGTATTGTTGCCACGGAGCAGGGAGAGAGGCACTCCAGATTCCAGAGCTGGGAAAAACTTTCCCAAGTACATGATATCCCCCGCTACTTCCACAGATGGCCATCAACCAAGCAAACTGTCTTCACGGCTTACAGAGTCTTCTGCGTGCCAGGCTGGCACCAGCCTATGGGTCAGGGTATTTACCAGGCTGGCCCCAGGCTTGTCCTGTCTGGTTAGAATGTTTCTGTGGCTCTCAGTGAAAACGAAACAGATTGCTCCATGCACCTAATTCTGCTCCTTTGAGATCATCTGGAACAAAGTCACAGCTGAATTCCACAGCCTACTGAGGCCATGCGACCACAAGACTGACCGAGTCAGAGCCAGCAGCGCAAGTCAGTCAACTCTGCCAGCCACCCTTTTAACCCCTCTGCAAAGCTGATTCTGGGAGCCCGTCCAGACCAGAGGCTCTAGCTCCATCAATGGGTGGCTGGCTTCCAAGTCCTGAGCTCAGCCTGGATCTTGCCCTGAGCACCACACCCTCTACCAACTGTGTTGGAGACCTTGGTTTAGGTGCCCACAGCACCTCAGATTTCACAAGACAGTCTCCACCTGCCTCTACCTTCCCACCAAAGACTCCTTCCTGTTGTATTGTGCATTGGAGCGATGACTCTAGGTCCACCTCACCAGCCAAAGGCAGACACCCAAGAGTCCTCTTCCTGTTGCGTGCCCTCTGTCGGGCAACTAGGGTCAGCGCTGTCTGCTGGCCAGCACTCAGCTTCTCCCCAGCCCCAGTGCTCCCGCCACAGCTCCCATCAGTTCCCACCTTGACCCTGCCCTGGGCTCCAGGCTCTTCCCTCAGCTGTTTTCCCTACCACTACTAATGTACAGCTCTTTCGTGTCCTGCTCCAGCGTGGCAGTCCGCATGGTGACCTGCATCAGCAGCAAGCTGAAGACCCAAGTCTTCAGTGCTGGTTTCCAGAGCTCTTTCCATCTGGTCCTTGCCCACCGCGGCTTCTCCACATCTCACGTGTGCACCTCTTGCTCTGCCACACGAACCCCATCAGAACCCTACACCCTTTGAACTTGGGCTTCAGTCTCCACTAGGAAAGCTCTGCCCTGTGTCTCAGCCTGACCACCTCCCTCCCACCTCCAGAAGCCTAAGACCCCTGCGATCCCACTGCTTCCATGGGCTTCTAGAACATTCTGTGCGTGCCTTACTAAACGGTGCTGTGGTTGCTGATTTCCTTGTTTCACTCCTCCACCGAGGAGAGAGGAAGCATGTCTCCCCCCATCTCACTGATGCCGTCTAGTCGCTTTAGTTGACAGGTTTATAAGACAAACACTGGAGCTGCCACATTAACTCACGAACGCCTGGTCAGGTACTCACACTGGGAAGCCTTCAGAATAAATCTAGGTTTTGCAAAGGTGAACATGATAAGGTCTGCAATACTGTTCTCTACTTAATTCCTGGGAGTTCTGTATGTCTTTTGTGAGTCATGTATTTGCACCAATAAAAATCAATGAATGAATCAATCAAGATAAAACTCTAGGAAGCATGTTAATTATCAGAGACTGATTCTCGCCATCTAATGTCAAGATCCTACAGAATTTCTGTCATACAGAGGCAAGCAGAGTGTGTGCACAGAGCAGTCCCAATGGATACCTGTGCAGTTGGGTGGGAATGCTTTGATTCTGATTCTTCTAATACCCATGTTCCTTTTGGAGGAGCTGCTCCACAGCACAATAATCACAAAAACTGAATTAAAAGCACCCAGCCAAAAAACTTTATTTTTATCATATTTTCTAAGAGAATAGCCTAATATCCTCTCAGTTTTTTGTTATCTGCTTTTGTTTACGTATTGGAAAATAAGGTACCTGTGTCAGGTACCTAAACTTGTGCTTTACGGATTCACTTGAAAAATATGTTTTTGATTCATACTTTGTGTTGGGGACATTGACATAGGGTTGTCCAGCCAGTATTTGGGCAGCTGATTCTGTATTTGGGGAGGTAAGCCTAAGCCAGAGAGACAAAATACCGGAGGGCGGAAGGGGAATCGTCACCAACAGATAGACAGAGGTGGAAGCCACAGATGGGCGTGCTTCTTAGTAACAAAATTTAAATGAGGTTATTTTGGGTGAGTTTAAACCATATCTCCTCATGGTAAAGAGTTAATTTGCTTTCCATCTGTCTTGAAGTTGGTGGGTCTTCCTACTTTCTATGTCCTTCTTATTGCTAATGCTCCATGTCCTCTTTTGGATACATCTTCTTATTTTCTTTCTCCTCTTACATTGATACATGTCCAGGGAGACATCTATGCAAGCACACTGTGAAGTGAAGTATGCTATTCAAAACAACTGTCTTGTTACCATCACCTCCATCATCACTTCCATGATTATAACTATCACCTCCACCAACACTTCCACCTGCACCATCACTTCCATTACCACCACCACCACCATCACTTTCCTCATCACCTCCATTCATCACTATTATCATCACTTCCATCACCACCTGCACCATCATGCCCATCATCATCACCACCACCTCCATCATCACCTCCTTGACTCCATGATCATCATTATCACCCCCATCACCACTTCCAACTGCACCATCACAACCGTTACCACCACCACCACCACTTTCCTGATCACCTCCGTCATCATTATCATCTCCTCCATCACCACCTGCACCACCTCCATCAGGCAGGCTCTGCTTTTCTGCAGTCCTGGGAAAGCATTATGTTTTGTGGCCACTAGAGGGAGCAGCAGCAACAGCTGCGGTTTAGCATTCTGGGAGTCAAGGTTGTTAGGTTTCTGGTCCTAGGCAGAATTTACTAATGGGTCCTCCCTGGAAAAAAGGAAGATTAAATCTTTCTGTCTTTTAGGCTAATTGCATTTTCACTTTTTTGGGAAGACTTTTGATACATAACATAATTGCGGTGGAATTACAGGCATCATCTGACTCAAACATTTTTATTAGCAGTTTTTACCCTCAGGTTTTCCAGAATATTAACAAGAATACTTTCATGTAGAATATTTTTTTTTCTTTCAGAAGGTTTTACATGTGTTGTCTCGTTGTAACGGTTCAGCAAATTTGTTTCATTTGGGCAGTCAGAAGATGCACGATGATTAGTGTCCACGTAAGAGGTGTGGACAGGGCACCTGGTGACAGGACTCACCATCCTGGATGCTGCCATTGTGGAATGGGATGGAGGGCAGGCACGATACTGCTCTAAGGTCTGTGGTGCCCCTGGACCCTGGTCAAAGGGTCTCTGGCCCTATGCCCATCACTGTTCAGGGGTCAGCCCTGCAGGGTCCCCACTTACCCAGGGAGACATGGCCCACACTCGGCGTCATTTTCCATGTCCCCCGGTGTCAGCACGGTGGCCCGGAAGAAGCCCTCGCAGTCTTTGTGGCGTCTGCAGATCTGGTAGCCTCCTTTGGAAAACTTCTCTGCTGGGCAGGGCACGCAGCCGTAGTCCTCATCTTTGGTGCCGTAGCCACAGGACTGGCCAAGGAAGCGGACAGAGGACATGGGTCAGCAGAGCAGCTGGCAGTGACACTCTTGCTGTCCCAGCCCCCTGTCTCATCCTAATTGCAAAACCCCGTCTCCTGGCTCCAGCTCTGAGCCCACTCCCCTCCCCGCTGGGCTTGGGTCTCAGATGCTGACCTCTTCTGAGGTCCCTGAAACAGATCCCCCTGGCTCCCGGAACGGCCCAGGAGCAGAGCAGCCTGGGAGCCCAGCTTTTCTCAGCACACTACAAGAACCCGGAACTGAAAGCCTAGATGATTCTTAGCGCTTCACAGAGAATCACGCTCAGCTTCCCAGCGGAGGGAGGCGCGTCGCATTTCAGTCACGCTTCTGGCCCCTCTTTAATCAGGGCACAATCGGAAAGCCATCCTCTAGAAAAACCAAGAACTCCTGAGAAACCTGCTGACGTGTGCCCAGCAGGAAAGCACATCTTGGGCTCATGACAGCTCACGCCACTCGGTCTCAACGTCCAGCGGCCACAGGTGACAGTCCTGATTTACCCGGCACACCTCTCACACCACAATGCCAGCTCAGGACATGGGGACCATGGCAGCAAGCCCCAGGCTTGTCCTTACCATGTAGGGCTCCTCCCCTGGCCCACAGGGGGGACACTGGTGGCACAGCCCCGTGGTCTGGTTGTAGTACTCATTCTCGCCACAGTTGGAGTACTCTGCTCTGGCTGAGCACATCAGGGACACCTGCCACAGAAGGGGGGTCGTTTTAGGCTCCACGCCTCCTTGAGGTGCATTCCTCATCAGGGTCGGCATTCAGAGGGCTTGGGGCTGGTTTGGGAAGGGAGTGCCCTGGTGGTGCTGGGTGCTCAGTCCAGGGAGGGCCAAGCCAGTGAGCGGTTCCCTGGAGCTCGGTCCGCAGGCTGTCAGCAGCTGGGCTGGCCACCCCTGCCTCCGGCCAGCAGATGCCCACCAGAGCCATGTCCCCCTCGCCCTGCTGTCTGAGCCCCGCCCCCACTGAGGCCGCTCTAGATCTCATCTCCCACGAATCCTGGATTCTCTCCACGGCCCGTCCTGAGCCTGGACAGTGGGGCTCCTCCACCCAGTGACGTTTCAGCCACTCGTTGGCCCACCCTCATCCCCAGGAGGAGTGCTGGAAGGGAGGACCTTCTGGATCTTTCTCAGCTGCGGGGTCCACAGGTGTGACCCATCACACAGGCACAGGCTGCGGAGAGCACAACACCCGCCAGCCCTGGACGTCGTCTCTGCCCGTGAGCCCTCCAAAGGGAGCCGCCAACCGCACCAGTGAGCGCAGAGGTGTTTGGCGCTTGGCAGGCCTGATCCTCGTTCAGCCTCAGACAGACCCCGGGAAAGAGGGGCTGTGGCCATTATTCCCACTTTACAGCTGTGGAAACGGAGACCCCGGAGGCTGCAGGGAAACTGGCCGGGGGTGGGGGAACCTCCTGCATCCTGAGGATGCAGTGGGAGCAGATGCTCAGAGCCACTTACCACCAGGACAGGGAGCCAGGGCGTCCACCTGGAGTCCTCCTCGTGGGCCATGCTCTCCCGGGAGTTCACCTGAAAGACACGCTCCGTCAGCACCTCGGGGTGCCGCAGCGGCCCCCAGCCTCTCTCCAGCTGCCTTCGTTGTGCCTCACTGGATACACCGAAGGTGCCTTCCAGCAGACAGCGTGGACCGCCCTAAAGAAAAGGCAGACTTTAAGCTGTGTCCCAGCCCCATGCCCCTTGGGCTGACTCTGTGGCCCTCAGCTGCATCCAACCATCCCCCAGAGAGCACTTGAGACAGGGCTGGAGCAGGCTGAGGGCCTGCTGTCACACCTGGGCGGTGACCGTGTTTGATGTGCTCAGAGAGCCTGAAGCAAGATGGCCTTACCCCAGCTTAAAGCACAGAGTGCTCCAGGGTGCTCTTGATCCCCAGGCTCCAGGGCAGCAGGAGGACCCCTGGAGGTGCTGCTGGGGACCAGCGTCTAGTCTGTCCCCTGCCTCTGCTCTCCCAGCCCCACTGGAGGGTCTTTCTTTTCTCTGTGAAGCATGGGTCATTGATCAAAGTGGTTGAGTCAGAGAATCGTAGTAGAAGTCCAACCACCTCACTGTAAGGTTGAGACAACTGAAGGCCAGAGAGGTTGAGTGACTTGCCCACGGTCACACAGCTACTTAAAGGAAGGAGGATGGTCACAGCTGGGGTTCACGCGCTTTCCAGGTGAACTGTCGCAGTAATGTGTGGCTTTGTAGGAGGAGGTAGTGTTCAATTGCTCATTTTATGAAGGGGGGACTTGGGTCTCTAACTTAAAGCAATTTTACCTGGGAGTTTGGGTATTAATTAGCCCGGCTGTGTCAAGAGAGATGATTTTCTCATGTGTGTGCCTAAATTCCCCAGCTGCCACTTTGGTCACTGAGTTGACACTGGGGGTGAGTTAGTGACATAACAGCATGCCCTACTGTAGATGCTGAGGAATCTTCTAGAATCCGGTACTGACACAGACCAGGAGTCAATCGGGGCCTTGGGAATACCCCTGCCAAGACCTTCCCCCTCCTGTCCTCATCACGGTCATGGAAATCAATGATCACCATCCCACACAGGAAGATCCTGTGCAGGGAGCTGGGGATGACGGCAAATGGGAAACCGTTGTTCTCTCCTCCTCTCCTCCTTCCTTCCTTCCTTCCTCCCTCCCTCCCTTCCTTCCTTCCTCTCTCTCTCTCCTCTTCCTTCCTAGCCTTGAACTTTGTCTCTATAACAACCCAAAGGCATTAAGAAGAGAAGCAGTCAAACACTTATGTATTATAAATAAAGAGATCAAGCTGGAGAATGAGGGAGAGCTGTGTGAAGAGTCGGGGAACAGCAGAGAGCCACAGAAGACCAGTTAGCAGGGTGGGGCAGGGGGTGGTCCCCCCAGACTTGAAGCCTCGCTCCGTGAGATTTTTGGAGAATGCATGTTTAGGAGAAGCACGTAAGGCCTACATATATACAGAGAGGTTGGTGAGGGGTCACTGGATGCACTGGAGCAGCCCCACCCTCCAGCTTCAGCTGCCCTCCAGAGCACCCCAGGAAGATGCTAGTCGAGTGTCCTGTGCCACCAAACCCTCCACTCCTGGAAAAGCGGGGTGGCTAAAGTCCAGATGGGGCTTGCTTATCATTGCAATAGACAAAGAACCAACAAAAAGATCCACTGTTCCCTATTTTCCTAGAGCCCGTTCCCTTGTTGAGTGACCATCACACAGAAGATGCTTCTGTGACTGTACTTGTAAAGGTTTCCATAAGCATTCAGATGGGTCTGGTGGCACCCACAGACCTTCCAACAAAGACTCTCTGGCAGGAGGTGCGATAGTGTGGAGGGGAGGGAAGACTGAGGTTCAGAGTGAATGGTTTAGCAGAGTCTGCGTCAACTTCGTGATGAGAAAAAGCTGATAGACACATGTCACTCTGCAGTGTGCCTCCTGGTGCCGTAAGAGTGGCCGGGAGAGGATGATCCCTTCACTCAGCACCATCATGGTCTTGGGGAAGGTTATGTTTCTGGACTTTCTTGACGAATTTAAGGACTGCCTTTCCCATGATCCAGCACTCTGCCGGGCACCTTGTGCTCAGTTCACATTTGAAAGACTGGACTAAGCCAAGATGAAAGCACCCGGGCAGCCACCCAGTCGTGAACTTGCTGGGTGTTTTCCTTCTAGCAAGGAGCAGGGGGGGGCAGGCAGCAGGGGAGGCCCCAGGCTGCTGCAGCCCTGCTCTTCCGGGAGGAGCAGGGATGGCAAAGGCCGGAAGGGAGTCTGCGCCCTGGGACCCACAGCCCTGGCCTTGCCTCAGGATGGTGGGGTGAGCAGAAGTGGGTGTCCCTGGTCTGGGGACAGGGCCAGGGGCTCTCTGCTGCTCTGGAGGCTTTCAAGAGCCATATGAGACGTTTTAATTTCATTGACTTCGAATCATAGCTGAGGGGCCTTGGAGGGTTTCCCTGAGAAGGCCTAGGTCTGTGCACCGTAATGTTAACGAGGAGCATTTACGGAAAGGCTCATTGAAGATATCCTGTAGATCCAAGAGCCAAAAATAAAACAAATAAACAGATAGCCAAACAAAAAGTGAGTGGAGGAGCGGGAAGTGGCTATGCATGAAGCCAGCGGGGGCCACACAGCCAGACCCTGCCTCAATAAATAAATAAATAAATAGATAGATAGATAGATAGATCATAGATATAGATGATAGATAGATAGATAGATATAGATGATAGATAGATAGATAGATAGATCATAGATATAGATAGATAGATAGATCATAGATATAGATGATAGATAGATAGATAGATCATAGATATAGATGATAGATAGATAGATAGATCATAGATATAGATGATAGATAGATAGATAGATCATAGATATAGATAGATAGATCATAGATATAGATGATAGATAGATAGATAGATAGATAGATCATAGATATAGATAGATAGATAGATAGATCATAGATATAGATGATAGATAGATAGATAGATCATAGATATAGATAGATAGATCATAGATATAGATGATAGATAGATGATAGATAGATCATAGATATAGATGATAGATAGATAGATAGATCATAGATATAGATAGATGATAGATAGATCATAAATATAGATAGATAGATCATAGATATAGATGATAGATAGATAGATAGATAGATCATAGATATAGATAGATAGATCATAGATATAGATGATAGATGATAGATAGATCATAGATATAGATGATAGATAGATAGATAGATCATAGATATAGATAGATGATAGATAGATCATAGATATAGATAGATAGATAGATAGATCATAGATATAGATGATAGATAGATAGATAGATATAGATGATAGATAGATAGATAGATAGGTCATAGATATAGATAGATAGATAGATAGATAGATCATAGATATAGATGATAGATAGATAGATAGATCATAGATATAGATAGATAGATCATAGATATAGATGATAGATAGATAGATAGATCATAGATATAGATAGATAGATCATAGATATAGATGGTAGATAGATGATAGATAGATCATAGATATAGATGATAGATAGATAGATAGATAGATCATAGATATAGATAGATAGATGATAGATAGATCATAGATATAGATAGATAGATAGATCATAGATATAGATGATAGATAGATAGATAGATAGATCATAGATATAGATAGATAGATGATAGATAGATCATAGATATAGATAGATAGATAGATCATAGATATAGATAGATAGATAGATCATAGATATAGATAGATAGATAGATCATAGATATAGATGATAGATAGATAGATAGATAGATCATAGATATAGATAGATAGATAGATCTTAGATATAGATGATAGATAGATCATAGATATAGATGATAGATAGATAGATAGATATAGATGATAGATAGATAGATAGATAGATCATAGATATAGATAGATAGATCATAGATATAGATGATAGATACATAGATAGATAGATCATAGATATAGATAGATAGATAGATCATAGATATAGATGATAGATAGATCATAGATAGATCATAGATATAGATAGATAGATGATAGATAGATCATAGATATAGATGATAGATAGATAGATAGATAGATAGATCATAGATATAGATGATAGATAGATAGAAATAAAGTCAGCAGCATTTGCATTTTTGTGACCTTGGGGAATCCCTGACTTGCTGCAAAGTCTCTGAACGGAGCTGAGCTAAGGGAGGCCCCTCTGGCCAGACAGCCCCATGATTGTGACAGTGAAGAGGAATGCGGGGAGCACCAAAGTGTCCCTTCCTACCCGTGTGCAGACAAGGCTGACCCTGAACTGGTGGAGCTGAGCAGCTCATGAACGATCGGGGTCAGGATCCTGCAGGCTCCTTCCACTGGTCAACTGCGGCCCACGGCTCTCTGTCAGAGTCTGGCTGCACCTTTGCTTTTGGTGCAGGACAACAGCTTCATGAAAAGATGGAGACCCCAGGACCAGGCAGAGCAGGGAGCCCACGTATCTACTCCCCCCTGGATGGGAAAGGCTGGCTGCCCTGCCTGGCTGCTTCTCCTCCCCCCACCCCTCTAGACCCTCTTGCTTCTGATTGTTCCCTCCCCATGACGTCCACTGAGGGTGACAACCCAACCATGACACTGCCGTGTGGGACCGACCCAGCCCCTGCTCTGGCTTAGCCCTCACCCCAGGGGAGGGGGGCTCCATCATTCTCCCCACTCTTACAGATCAGGAAACTGAGGCCAGAGAACATGCTTAACATGTGACCGTCCTTGTTTCTCGTCACTCCCCATCTCCCCGACTAGGTTGGCAACTCTACGTCAGGGTCAGCGGGAACAAGAAACTGGGACTACAGGCCCCATCTGGAGAGTTTTTGCTGCTGGAACTGTGGTCTGTCTTGTTCCCCTGGGGTCCTGTGGGCGGGGTGCGCCTCTCTGATGTCTCTGCCCTCAGCCCAGACTGTCGAGTGCTGCCCCAGCTCCCCCAGGACTCTCCCCCTTCTGGGAGGTCCCTGGCCAACACCAGACAGTCTGACCTCCTGAAACGTGGGCCAGGGAGGTGGTCCGGGCACAGCCACATCTGTGACAACGTCTTCAAGTTCATCAGGGAACTTCCTTCCTGTCTTCTCCTTCCTGTGGAACTGAGGCAGAAAAGCCAACCCAGGAACTGCCCCCCGCCCCTTCACGCACAAAGCTTTGCTCATCAGCTGCCGTCACTCAGGATCCAACAGGACAAAAGTGCAAAACTTAGGCCCCAAATAAGGGGCTGGGCATCAGGTTCACTGGTCAACATTCTCTGAAACCCACGCTTGCCACAGGCAGGAGGATCCCAGGTGGCTCACAGGGCCACAGCCCTTGGGTTTGTCAACCTGGAGGGCTGGAGTTGACGTCTCCTAACTCTAGGTGTTGTCTCATCCATTCAAAACATTTGTGAAGTGCCTCCACCCTGGCCACGTTCTGGCCATGGGTGGGGCCACTTCTGCCTTCCAGGGGATTAGGAGATTGGTAGGGTGCGGGCCGCATGGTCACCCACAGTTTTGGGGCTGGAGGTCCAAGATCTCTGGGACCCACGGGATGGGCGCTGTGGTGCTGTTTGCTCACTCCTGTGGTGTAAATGTCTCTCTGTGCCCCTTCAGCTGCTGACGGAGGCTTCCCTGGAGGTCATGGATAGGGACCCAGGGCTCTGCCACCCTGGGCACCGAATCCATTCTTGGGGAGAGCAGGACAGGTCGAGACCAGACACCTAAGTCCTGAAGGGCAGGTAAAACCTAGCTGAGAGAGTGCACGAAGTTATCTCAGGAAGGGGCAGTGCACCCAAGGGCCCAACATGAGGGAGCCTGGGTCCCTTAGGATCCCTGGGCTGAGCGCTGAGTGTGAGGTCAGACGAGGCAGGGCTCATGTAAAGGCCGTGTGTAAGTGGAGTAAGAGTGGCAGGCCTGCTCTCCACTGTGGGGAGAGAGAAGGACACTGTCAAGCTTTGGTGATCAAGATCCACGGAGGAAGTATGTCAGAATGAAACCCAACGCACATGCACATGCATGTACACATGCAGCTATCACACGCCCGAGACAAAGTTGCTTGAAACACTTGTACTTACTGAGCGCAATGGGCTCTGTTACAGTCTATCCTATTATTTATTTATTTTGGTACCGGAAATTCAACCTAGGGGTACTTAACACACGTTTGTGTTCCTTAAAGAGTTCATATTTTTTATGACCATGCTAAGTTGCCGAGGCTAGCTTTGCACTTGCCATCCTCCTGCCTCGGCCTTCTGAATTGCTGGGGTTATGGGTATACAACCACCACACCTGGCTTATCCTATTACTTTTATTAGTATATATTAATTATAAGAATAATGGGTTTCATGGTGGCATATTTATGTAGACATGTACCATATGTTGATCATTTATATTCTGCATTACCCATCCTTATTCCCCTATCCTCTTCTCTTCTTTGTGAACTTGACTTTATTACCTGCTACTGAGATGATTTATAATCTGCAAAACACCGGTCAGAGGAAGGGATGAATGGAGGGAGGAATAGCTTTAGGAGCCGATGGTGGCCACACCCAAGGTGGGGGCAGGCTGGGGGAGAAGGGCCTGGATGGGGCAGGTCTGGACAGCAGAGTTGTCAGGACTGAGGACTGCTGATGTCCGGTGCAGAGCCACTGAGCCTGGCCACAGCTATCCATCGTGGCTGTTGGGGCGAGTGTGTGGCAGCTACTGAGCAGGACACAGTGTGTGGGAGGTGGCAAGGACCCTGGCAAGGCCGGTTTGGGGCATGTAAGGGGTCTGGAGGACTTCCCAGAGGAAGTGGCCTTGGGCAACTGCTGATGAATGAAATCAGGAGGAAGATCTGAGTAGGAAGGCATGGCTGTTACCAGGTGGAGGGCACCTAGGGGCTCTGATGGGTGAGATGTGGTAGGCTCCTGTCTTGTACTGACTGTCCTGTTTGTTCAGTAACCCAAGACCCCAGGATGCGTGGAGAATGAAAGAGAGGTGCCCGCTCCTCAGGAGCATCCCTCTCATGCTTAACTGCCCCAGGCTGGACGGCACTGCTCTAACCTGACCTCCATCACCCGCTCTGCTTGAAAGAGCCCTGTGCAGGACCCAGCAGAGAAAGCCAAGGTCAAACAAAGCACACCCCTCTAGGGCCTGCGGGGAGGAGCGAGTTCCAGGGGCCTAAAGACAGCACATTGGGCAAAACGGTAACAGGTGCGAAGCCAGGCTTGCAACTTGGCCTGCACACCTGAAGCTATTTCAGAATAAAAAGATTCCACATTCCAGGAAGTGGCACAGCAACACCAAGGCAATTGACCAACAGGCAGAGGCAGCCTTGCTTCTCTGAGATGAGCTGCTCTGCCATCCTGGAGACTCAGCAGGAAGCCTGCGTTTCAGCTTCCACGCTTTCAGCAGTCACTGTGGCTCCCGTGGTCGTGGGATGAGAACCCGAGTTTCCCCGCCCTGGCATTTGTGTTCCTTGGAGAGTTCAGGCAAGCCTGGAGCAAGGCTGCTCTGGCTCCCCCATCAATATACCTGGTGCACTTAGCCAGCCGATTCATGACCCCAACACCCTGCATAGTTGCCCCTGAGACCTCTGACCAGAAAGCATCCCCCACTTACAGGGATGTCATGGCTTTCCTGAGGTGCTCGGAGGCATGGACCGGGTCCCCACGTGCACAGATGCTGAAGGCTCCATCTCACGAGCTGTGCAAGAGCACACCCCGTGGTCACTGGCTCCTGAGGCCCAGGACCATGTCCTCTCCCTTCCTCCTGTGCATGCCGTCTTCTGTGATGACAGATATACTCCAGGTCCCCAACATTCTAGGTGGAGGGCACATACTGCTAGGAAATGGGAGGCTGCCCATGACCTTCAAGTCGTTTCAAGTTCACAGCCCCTTCCTGGGACAGCTGGCCTGTAAAAGCTGGTGGAGAGTGAGGGACTGGTACAGAAGGGAGGGGAGAATGGCCAGCCCAGCTGGCTTTCCCTTTTGTAAAAGGCCAGGAGTAGCCTTGACCTTTTGTTCTCCTTGGGTGTGGAGTCAGCCTGGATGTTCAGATCAGGCTTAAATGCAGGTCAAATCAGGAGACCCCAAGCCACTCAAAGTAGTGTCCACTGGGCCTTGCTGCTCAGGTGAGACCTTGGTCAGGCATCATCGGCATCTCCCGGGAGCCTGCTAGCAGTGCAGAGCCCCAGGCCTCCCCCAGGCCCGCTGCCTGGGAATTGCATTTCTACCCCATCTGCAGGTGTCTGTGTGTACATGAAAGTTCGAGAAGAACTGTCTAGACGGCCTCCCTAGGAACGTCTTGTTGGGGCTGGAGGAGGGTTTTTAATGTTTAATTAATGTTTAATTCCCCCTGGGAACCCAGGAAGAAAGACTTGGCTGGGTGTCTCCCTCCTTCAAATCTGGTCCTCTTCCAAGGACCGAATGCTGCTGGTGGATGCCATCCCCCATGCTTGTGCTATACACGGCAAGTCCCTTGATCCCCTTGTTAGTTCACACATTCATTCAACACACACCTGCGCAGCGGTTGCTGTATAGACCCTGGGGACATGACAGACAAGGTTTCTGCCCATCTGGATCTTAGCTACCTGGGGATACAGACGTTGAACCCGGAATTATATAGTTCAGGCCACTCTCCTAAGTCCCTCCCTCGGATCCGGTGTCCTTTCTGGGCAGCTTGCCTCTCGGAGTGACCTCTGTCCTTGGAGGGTGGCTCTGCCTCAGTCTGCGTTTGTCCTCGCACTGTCTCTGGAGCACAGAGGGTGCCCACCCCAGGGAGAAGGTGGTTGTCCCCCCCGTCAGTCTTTACCGTCCGGCTAGGGGACAGCTCAGCCTGGGGGGCTTCATGTTCCTCCATCCATTCGGATCCCTCTTAAACGAAGAGAGTCACTTCTCCCCTATAGTGTGTTCTCCCTGGAGAGGCCACATCTTGGCCATAGCCTGTCCCCGTCTGTGGGAAGGGCTGAGAAATTTGGCTGTGGGAAGCCTCAGCAGATGCAAACCCTACGGAGTCACCTTTCCAAGTGTGGAGGCTGGAGGTCCCTGTCTGTGGCCTCTCTCTCCTGCCCATGTGGGCGTCAAGGTGGTGCCCGCAGACGGGGCCCCTCGTCCTTGACAGGCTGCAGCCACTGGGAGCAGAGGCCATGCCATCCCTGGGAGCCCTGTGCTGCCCTGGGGCGGCCCACATTCGGGGCAGGAGAAGGGGAGGTCCATGGCCAGCCCAGCCCTGGCAGCTGCCTGTGTGGGGGAGGCTGCCATAGGGCTGGCTCTTCTCCCTGTCGCCCTCCCCTCGTGGGCCTCCCCTCCCTCGGCCTCCCAGGCTCTCCTCCTGCAGGAGGAGCCCAGGGGCAGCTGCTGGCGGCCTCCTCCCCACATGCCAGGATCCCTCCCCAGGAGGCCCCCTCTTCCCTCATCTCCCACCAGGAGCCACAAGGTCATTATCCGAGCAGCTGAACACACTCCCATTTGATGTGATTTATGGCCCAGTCAGAGCGCTAATGCTAGATTGTGCAGAGATTGACTCATCCTCTCTTTATTCTGTTTTTGCCAACTGTGTGGTACTGACTTTTCCAGCCCGGGCACCGGGCTCGTGACGTTCTGTGGCACTGGCCTCCGTTCTTCGTGATTTTTTTTTTTTTTTTTGTACTGGGTATTGAACCCAGGGGTGCTTAACCACTGAGCCACATCCCCAGTCCTTTTTCACCTTTGATTAGAGACAGGTCTCGCTAAGTGGTGGTGCACACCTGTAATCCCAGCGGCTCGGGAAGCTGAGGCAGGAGGACCACGAGTTCAAAGCCGGCCTTGGCAACCTATCGAGCCCCTAAGCAACTTTGTGATTGTTTTGAACAAGGGTCCTGCATTTCCGTTTTGCACTGGGCCCCCCGCACGGTCTATCCAGTCCTATTGGCAGGTGAGGCCACTTCGTGGTCCTATCTGAAAAGGGCCTCAGGGCAGTGAGGTCAGAGCACTGTTATGTCCTCAAAGCCCCCAAAGGCTGGAGCAGGATCCAGGGGGACACAGAAGGAAGCTGATGTAGAACTGCCAGCCACAAAGCACATGTTGCGGGTGGGGGGTGTCTGAGCGCTTTAGCATCACACAAGGCTTTTAAAGAACCAGACATCACTGTCCAACAGGAAACCTCCATCGCAAAGTCCTTGGTGAGGATCCCAGGGCTGGGAGGGTCAACTGGCCCAGTTGAATCTCAAGGGCGCGGGCCATGTTCCTTCAGTGGGATAGTTTAACTGGAAACCCATGACATACGTGTGGATGTGGAGTCCCACGTCACATAACAATGGGATGTGTTCTAAGGAACGCAAATGTCATGGAGCACATCTGCAGAGACCTCGGCACAGCTAGCACAGACCTGGGTTACATCAGTACAGCACGCTGCTCCTAGGCCACAGTGGGCAAAGCATCTAGAGCTCAAATCAAGCAGAGGGAGGCGAGGATGCAATGAGAGACACAGTCAATGAGAGATGTACGAGCCTGCAGCTGGCATCACCTGACATGCTGTTTTACAGTTGATTTTAAAGAAATAACTAGCCCAAGTACACTCTAAAACAACAATTAAAAGAGCAGTACAGTCAACACTAAACCAGTTGTTGATCATCGTTATAGAGGACGATGTGCTGTACGTAATTGTAGGTGCTCTACTTTCATGCGACTGTCAGCCCTGTAGGTGTGTTGACACCAGCACCACCACAGACCCGAGTCCCGTGTTGCACTGCAAGGATCAGTGGCCACATCACTGCAGGATGGAAACTGTTCAGCCCATTCTAACCCTATGAGACCACTCTGTACACATAGCTCACTTTTTACTATATTGTCATTATGTGGCCTGTGCCTCTTGGTGTGTGTGTTTATTTTTTTAAGATTCAACTGCTTTCCTTCTCTGTTGGGGACATTTTGCTTAGGGTCACCAGGCTGCACACACTAGGACTCCAGTTTTTGCTGCTTGTTCCAGCCTGTGGTGCCACAGACGGGGTGAGCGGTAGTCAGGAGCCTTCATCCCGAGGTGTCGGTTTGGTACCTGTTGTTATCCTGTTAACCCATGCAAGGGTTAACAGGATAGCCGCTTAGTGAGTTCCCCGCAGTTGCAGGGAGGGTGGGGTGATGGGCAGGGAGCTAAAGAAGGGCTGTCACAGGATTTCAAAAGGTGAAATATTTCATTATGTTCAATCCAAAATGTTGGTGTTTTGTAAGGATCACAAGCTCAGTTTTCCTTAAGTCTTTCTGCTTTTTGCCACAATTGTCATTTAAAAAGCCAAATATGTGTTGCATGAAAACATTGTGACCTTTTCCTCTTAGTTTAAATAAACTCCAAGGTAACTGGATTTCTAAAGCACCTTTCTATTTGCTTGATGTTGACCTTAGAAATAATTTTTGTGACCCTTTGATTCAAAGTAAATAAAAGCATGTGTGTGTGAAAATAAAAAAGGGGGATACTTTTAATACTCTTTCTAGCATCTAGCAGAGGATGACATCTGGATGCTCCTACTCTCTTGAAGACTTGCCCAGGAAAGTAAGGTGGCTAGCCAGTATCCATCCAGAAGTTCAGAGGGAGGGCGATTATCTAAATCCCTTGCTGTAAAGGTGTGTGTTCACAGTTTCATGTCTGTTTCATTGAGTGCCTCAGAGCGGAAAGGATTCTTGTAAAAGTGATGAGCCTGGGGAAGTTTTGGAGAAAAAAAGAAAAAAAAGACCCTGATTTTGTCACCTTATCAAAACTGAAGGGAGGTATTTCCAGGATGCGATCGAGGAAGCGATTACAACTAAAATGAATTGCTCTAAATTATAAAATAAAAGTTTTTCTAGGACTCTCATATAAATACATTAACAAGAAATTTTGTTGAGACATAATAGCCATTTCCCAGAACTTTTAATATGCATCCTGCCCAGCCTTCCTCCATTGGTTCGTTCATCTGTCCATCTACCCATCTTTCTATCCATCCCTGCGTTACTGTCTGCCTGGTTGGCTGTCCATCCATCTGTTCATCCGTCCATCCATCCACCCATCCACCTGTTCATCCGTCCATCCGTGCATGCAGTATTTATTGACCCCCTACTCTAGACCAGGATGAACAATAAGCACATCCGTTCACTCCCTGCACAGGGCAGGGGTCCTTTCAATTCCTTGAATACCGTGGGGGAGACAGACTCAGCACAGTGCGATAAGCACTGAGAAGGAAAGTGACTGATGGGCCCAGGGGGGCTGTGGGCGGGGACCTGACCCACTCTGGAGGTCGGGAAGACTGTTCCAGATTCTGAGAAGAGAGAGTGGCTAGGAGTTAGCCAGGAGTCACAGTGGAAAAGGAGAAGGAAGGGGACCAGCGTGGGCTAAGGCTGTCAGGTCTTGTTTGTGTCACGGGAGGTCGCAGTGAGTCCTCTGGAGGGTCACTGCTCTGTCCTCCTGGCTACAGACAGATTCAGGCGAACTATTCCCCAAGCTGTGTTCCAACAAAATGAAGCGCTCTTTCTTCTTCTCAGACGGGGTGCTGCTGTGCCAAGTCCTCCCTTGGCTCCTGCCCTCATCAGCTCGGAGATGCTTGGAAAGCCATACGCGCAGTCTACCCTGTCACCCCCACCAAGCCATTCCTCTTCACGAGGAGTCCACTAGGGACCAGGAGGTTCTGGCCTGGAACCTGCAGGGTGGGGTGGAGATGCGGCCCGCTGCACCGACAGTCTCATTCCCATCAACTCTGCCCAACGGCAGAACCAGAACAAGGACGTCGCCCTCGGTTCCTGTGAGACACACACCAGAATCCCACATCACATCAGCCAAATAGAAGACGTGGATCTGACGGTGAGGCCATCCTCTAGGTAATGGAAGTCAAGGAAGAGAAACCATTTATTAGCACCGGGAGCAATAGATTCTCAATTAACTACAAAGCTGCAGCAAGTCATGAAGCAAGGAAGCTCTAAGAAGTATTGCTCTTATTATTTGCCTGCGGGGCCCTGAGTGGGCTCCCTGCGCCTCTGAGGGTAGTTGTTGTGGGTAATTTAGACGGCTCCCACATGGGTGGCGCAGGCCCCCTGGGACAGCGCTGCAGACTGAGGGGAGGGGGGGTGAGGGCACCTAAAGGGCAGCAGAGGTGCTCGGCTTTCCAGCTCCAGGGCCTCCCACCCACCCTGCACTCCCCCTCCTTCCTGCCCCTTTGAAGTCAGTCACCCTGAGCCTGGAGAGCGGAGGAGCTCCCCGTGCAGAGGAAGCCCAGGGTGGCCTTGGCCCCTGGGCAACCCTTTCCTGGGCTGCACCTGGGCTTCTGATGGGGCTGCAGACAGAGTCACAAAACCGGATGCCACTGTCGCCATGTAGAGTTACATGCGGAACAATCCGGAAGCTGCCTCCGAGCAGAGCCAGCGCTGTCCTCACCCACTGCGGCACGTAGAGCACCACTCCTGGCGGCACAGGCGCAGTCCAGTGGGGACCCCAGTGGGGACCACACAGAACGGTGCAGGCATGTCCTCTGAGTCTGCCTCCTAAGAAGCTAGGGGTTCACTGCCCTGACTAATGGCACAATTTTTTTTTCTTCTTCTTTGGTACCAGGGATTGAACCCAGGGGTGCTTAACCACAGAGCCATATCCCTAGCACCTTTTATTTTTTAATTTTGAGACAGGGTCTCACTAAGTTGCTTAAGGCCTTGCTACGTTGCTGAGGCTGGCCTTGAACTTGTGATCCTTCTGTCTTAGCTTCCCGAGTTGCTGGGATTACAGATCTGTGCACTGTGCCCAGGCACATAATTTTATACTATTGCTAAAACTAAAATTTTAGATGTAATTAATTCCTAATTAAATCCACGCATTTTCAGTCAGTGTTCTCGGTGAGGACGTGGATGGTGTTTACGGGGCAATCACTACGTAATCCTGAGCAGAACATCCTCATGGCTTCCTTCTCGAACCCCTTTGCCATTCGGCTCTAGATCTTGCCATAAGTGGAGCTGCAGCTGCCTCTTTCACTGAACACAACATCTGTGGTTCATCCATGTTTTCCGCTTTTACTGGGGAATAGAATGTTTTCCATTCATTCGCCTATTCAATTTCTTTTTGCTAACATTACATTTTAAAAAATGCTTCCTGGTTGTTTCCTGGACTAGGGGCTGTCCTGACCTTCTCTTTGATGGAGGTGAGTAAAATATTAGGCAGGTTCCCAAAGGGTGCCCCTGGCTCTTTGTGCAACTCTGTTCTGAACCTCCTAGGGTTTGGCCTTCCTTCCAGTCTCCAGGGCAAGCAGGAAGGCATCTCGCTTCCAGACTGCTTCCACTGAGCCGCTGAAGAGCTCCCAGGGCCGGATCTCCCCCACCGGCTGGCAGTTGCCGTGGAGACAGCCTGTGAGTTCTGAGGGTCCAAGCCTGCAGCGCCTTCCCACACCAGCCATGAGCCCGGCCAGAGGGGAAGGCCAAAGGGGAAGAGAAACGATAGTGCTTTCCCTGAGCCAACGACAGCAGAGGAACCCGCACAGTCACATCAGAAAGATTGTTAGACTGTGTTCAAGACAACAGCCTGTTGGTTAGCATAGGTAACCGTCCTCCACGGGATGCCATCGCACACCAATGGGCTCAGAGATGCAGAGACAAGAGAGGCCTCACTTCCCCCCAGGGCTGTCCTCTTGGCCCTGATGGCGTCCCTTCAGTCTCTCCGTGAACCTGAGCAGCCAGGCAGGTTGGGAGGCAGGCCGCGGGATGCGGAATGTGGTCTTGCCTGCAGGGAGAGGCCGGTCCTCTCCAGGGTTCCTGTCCTGCCAGCTGGGGAAGCGGCAGCCTTGCGGGATGAGGCTGGGCGCGTGCTTAAGAGAACTTCCTTGGATTTCTTCAGGCATCTGTGTTTGGAGTGGAGCCGCAGATGTGTTTGCTGCGGGCAGATGCAGAGTCGCGCAGCCTGTTGAGAGCATTCGGGGGAGGCCTACCCAGTGCCGGACTTCTCATTCAGCACTCCACATGTTACCAGTGAGGCATCTGCTTCTCCTTATTTAACTTGTGGAGTCCAAGGAGGCTGGGAGAGGTTGGGGGACTTGCCCGAGGTCACAGAACTGAGTCATAAACCCAGATCTGCTCGGGGCTTTCTGCTTTCCTACACAGCCTCAGGAAGAGGGGTCCCCGCTGAGAAAAGCTGGTGAAGGTTAGGGCTGGGAGGGGAAGACTGTCGGATCTGCAAAGGAGGCCAAAGTGCTGTGGCTTGGTTTCATCCCAATCCTTGCTACCTAGGGTGGGTGGGGAATTCTTGACAAGGCCTGGGGACCACACCAAGAGAAGGGGTCTGAGCCCCCTCCCTCCCTGAAGAACACCAATGGCGCCTTCCCTCGGTGAGGCTGCTGGGAGTGAGGCTCTGAGCAGGGCCTTCCTCCTCAGCCTCCTGCACCCTTGGCCTTTGAAGATTTCCGGAGCCATTTGGCTCCTGCGCATTCCTGTTATCTCCTCTCCCCTTTCAACATCAAGCAGCTGAACCCTCAGGCACAGCTGTGGCCGTTTGGACTCCCACGAGGGTTCATGCCCTGAGAACCTCACACTGAAGACACCTAACAGCGGCCACAGGCTTCCCACATGCCCCAGTGTTTGGAGCGTGCGTGGGCAGAATTTCTGTTTGTTTACCTGTTCACCAGCAGATGAAGTGTCTCCCGGCTCCTGATCCTGGGTTAGGCCATCCCTCCCACCCCCGCTCAGCACAGACGCCAGCCCATCAGGCAGGTGACCCGGATGGCAGGGAGCTATAAATAAGCACTAAATGTCCCTTTCAGAGGGGACTTTTCTTTCCTCTCTTAAATTCGAGTCCCAGCATGAAGCCAGGAACTCATAAATCTGGATTCTTCCCGTCAAACTCTGAGTCTCGTTCTACCGGTTTGAAAGAGCCCTCTCTTTTCAGGCACAGGAACACGCAGGTCCTGAGGAGGCCACACTGAGCCCGGGCCCCTGGGAGGCTTCTTCAGGACACCTGAGCCATCTGCCCTGAGTCCCCAGGGCCTCTGCTGGACTGAGGGAGAAATGGAACTCTCACATCCCCCTGAGTCCCGGCATCAGTGGGGTTGAGAGTGAAACCTATTCCTTGCTTGATTCAAAGAATGAATTCATGCAACACGCAGGTCCTTCCACACCAGCCCTGAGCATGGCCAGAAGGGAATCCATGCACAGAAAGTGTGTCATTACACACTGCTGGGATAGAGAGTGTGTTGCAATGACCCCGTCTTCATCGTCTGACCTTGAACCTTTCTTACAAGCAAGGTGGAGGAGCTAACGCCACTGGTGAACTTTTAACTACAATGAGGGGGTGAAAAAAAAGGGTAAGAGTTGGTCCTCGCTAAGACAGGCAGTCACTAGTCTAAATGATCCAGAAGCAACATCAGGCACATTAGCCATTGCAGGTGTGGGAAGAGTTGTCACCAATCTCACCCCGATTTCCAAACAAAAATTTCAGAGAAAAGACGTGCCTTCCGGGTGCAGTGGGATGGGAGGAAGAACTTCTGAGGCCCAGCAGGGTAACGTGTTAATGTTAATTAATTACACCTAGCAGGGGAGTGCTCCCACACAAAGCAGTGACAGACACGATGGTGAAGGCTGTCCCGGTCACTCTGGTCTGATCATTACACAGCATAGGTGTGTATGGAAATGGCACACTCTGTCCCACAAATACATGTAACCATTATGTGCCAATTAGAGCAAAATGTATTTTTTATAAAAGACTGTGGCATATCTTTTTGACCTGATGTTGAATGATAGCCCAAGTCTCTGCATGGCTCTGTCTTTCTTGGAGGCTGGTGTCTGTGCTCCAGCTGGGGGAGATGGATTCAGCAGGTTATTTAGGGATGCACTCTATGTGCCAGGGGCCCAGCGTGACTAGAGCCATGACCTCATGTGACTCATTCCTGCTCCTCAGTCACCTTACCTTTCAAACAGGGAGGCAGGTCTCCTTGCCTGCCTATTTCTCAGAAGGTAAAACTGTCAGGTGGAAAGGTTTAATGTGAGAGGCTTAATGTTGCGAGTGGTTCTTCAGGAGTGTTCCTGTCCGGCCACATAGGAGCAAATTCTCCAGGTTGGAGAAATGGTATTTTCTTTCAGAAAATTTAAAATACTACAACTGTGACAGCACTGGGTGGAGCTGGTCATGTTGCCCCTGATTTAACAAGGACACTCTCACTGTCGAGGTAGCCGAATCTCCCAGACTGTTGATGGGGCTCTTTCAAGAGCAAACTGGATCCTACCCTGGGAAGGATTTGGAACATTCCCACCCTCAGTCGACCCTACTAAACTCTGCCGTGCTGGGTGCTGAGGACCAGGACCACCATGACCAGGCACAGGCTGGGTCCAGGGTGCATGGCCAGGAGGCGTGGGCATGGTGTGCCTACCGTGCAGAGGAGGAAGCTGTGGGACAGGGCAGGTTTCAGATGCTCCTGAAGTCACCCAGAGTCCGGGGAGGAGCTGGGCGGGGGGCTGACTGCAGAACCAAGCCCCTGACCCCAGCCTTACCATGGGATCCCCATTCACCTGTCCTGGAGTTGCTGTTGGTCTGGAAGGTGACGTGAACAGAGGCCCATAGTTTCCCTGCTTAATGGAGGCGGGGACAGTGGTAAGGTAGAGGGGGACACCATAACACCCTGAGCATCGTATAACACCAGTTTGGTGATTTAAAGAACCTTCCCCACACTGTCTGGTTTGCATTAGCACAGTTTGGAGCCTTCCGACCCCTGGACACTCTAGGGAGCTGTGAACTTGCCACCTGTTCATCAGGCAGCCCCACCCTCAATGTCATGGCCTGAGGGTCCTGTCTGGGGACAAATGGCCCAACCAATCATGGTGTGCATGGCTGAGCCTCCCTCCTGCTGCACTCTGTGTATTCCAGGGGCTAGTGGGATGCTACGCCAATGACCCAAAGCATGCAACCCTTAAAGACACCATTTATTAGGTGTTTCATTATGTGCTTCAGGACCGGTGGTTGGAATGTCGCTATTTATTTATTCCCATGCCAAGAGACATCAAAAGATGCCAAAATATTTGGAACTAGACTATGCTGGTACTAAAATTAAATTAAATTTTTAAAAAAACGTGAAGCCTTGAGACCTGTTAATTTAAACCTCGTGACCTGTTAACTTAATAAAATCCTATTAGAGGTCAGTTTCTCTGGGTCTAAAGGGAAGCCAACAGAGGTCTGGCAGAATGAATGAAACTGGAATTATCGGCACTGCCAGGATCTTCAGTGTCAACCACCAGGAACACCAGGAAAAAGAATTGGAAATGACTGGAAAATAAGAATACAGCTAAGTTTTTTTTAAAAAATATTTATTTTTTAGCTGTAGGTGGACACAAGATCTTTATTTTATTTTTATGTGGTGCTGAGGATCGAACCCAGTGCCTCACACATGCCAGGCGAGCATGCTACTGCTTGAGCCATATCCCCATACCCCTAAGTTTTTTTTTTAATTGAGATATATTTACTTCAAAAGGTCTTGGATCCCAATTGGATTCACAAAACGTGGTCTATGCACACAACGGCATATTATTCAGCCTTAAGAAGGAAGGAAAACTCAACACATGCTACCACCTGAGTGACCCGGAGGATCTTACACTGAGTGACGTAAGGACAAACACCGTGTAATGAATTCCACTGTGGTAGGAGTCTAGGGTAGTTGAATTCATAAAGACGGAGTGGAAAGTGGTTGCCTGGAGCAGGTCCTCTCCATAACAAGGATGCCTGTTCTGTCCTGCTTCCTTCTGTCCCTTCTTCGGTGTCAAAGATGGTTCAGCCACTAACGATTTCCAGACCATGTTCATTTTCCTGGCTCCCTTTCTTTAGCATGGGGAGCAGTCATCCCCAGGCACAAAGAAATCAGCCATTTGGGAGAACCACCAAGTGCCTGGTGTCTTTGGGGACACCCCGGTCTCTCTCCATGGCAGTCCTCCCCAGCCCTAGTGAAATGTGCTCAGAGTTCAGCCTGGAGGCTGCTTGAATCAGCCAGGTACAAAAGGGACAAGGCACCACCTGACATGCTCAGCCTCCCTCACTTCATCATGGGCTCCTCAGACACCCCAGACCCAAGTCAGCACCTGTGGGCAGGGCAGGTCTATGAGGTGGTGACAGTGCCTGGGACAATGCATACCTGAATGTATTCCACATCAGCCCCAGGCCTGCACACAGTGGGGGTTCAGGAAAACCCAAGGAACTGAATTGCACAATGAGATAACCTCTGGGAACTGATGTCAGGAATATGGGAGCAGCAACAATTCTTATAAAGCAGGTCCTCTGGCCAAAGACAAGAGTTCAAATACCAAGAAGTAAAATTGTTTTGGAGCATTCTAGTTTTCAAAGACAGACTTTTAAAAGCAGAACTCTTTATGATATTTCTTTCATGTATTCTGTATTCCTTTAAGAAGTGGCGGAACTCTTCATTGGAGAAACTCTAAGAATTTTACACACACACACACACACACACACACACACACCCCTGCAATGTCCACTGACTGTTAGTAATGGTTGTTTCTGGGTGGGAGAAATAGTATTTGTTTGCTAGTTTTCTTTTCTGTACCTTTCTATATTGCTTGATTTTTTAAAAAAATCTTAGCAAAGGCTATTTTTAAAAATAATGATTCTAAAGAAAAAAGCAATGGTACTGATATTCTCTCTCTTTCTCAAACACACACACACACACACACACACACGTGTGTGCGTGCGCGTGCATGCACATGCACCAGTTTTTGGAGATTTTGCTTTTCAGTTAACAGGAAAATGTGGCCTAGCCATCTTGTGCTCAAAAATGGCTCAGATGGTTCAGAATGATCTTGCCTGGTGTATCTGATTTCTCTACCGGACCAGCATCTTGCTCCTGCCATCACTTTGGAAACCAGTCTCCAAACCAGGGCTTGATTTGTGTCATGAAGACAGTTTTTATTTTTTCCTAAAAATTGTGATGAAGTTCCTGCTCTTGCCTATAAAAAAAATCATCTGAGTTTGGAGGACTGATTTGGGGCTGCAGGAGCTAACCCTTCCAACCTGCGAGCCCACTGGTCACCTCCCGTCTACCCACTCCAGCCCTGTAGGCCATATGGAAAACGCATGTTCTCATTTCTCCCTGAACTCTACAGAGTGACTTAATTAAGATAATGATGCACACAGCCTACGATCTATCATGAACCAGGTCTTCATGGTGCCTTGGCAACAGATGTGACTGGAAACTGGCCTCAGAATAACATGTCTCTTTCAAATCAAAGATCCTATGAGTTTTTTTTTTTTTAAGAAATCAGTATCTGGGAGTAGGTGGAACTTGCTTCTGGAATCATGGCGACTGGGTGCTGCACTGGACCAATCAAGTGATCAGCTGGGGATGCAATGAGCCTGGCTGGGTATGGCGCCTGGGGAAAGGGCTTTTAAGGTAAGACTGGCCACAGGAAGGAGCCTCCTGGCTGGGGAGGTGAGGGCGACACAAGGGAAAGGCCCAGTCCCACGAAGCAGAGCAGGCCACAGCCCTCTATGATGTGTATTTCTTTATATGTGTTGCATAGATGGTTCCCAGCCTCGGATTTTTTTTGAGTCAATGATGTGAAAGCGACTAGCCGTCATTAAGAACCATCCTTTAGCAAACATTACCTGCACATCAACAGTGAGTACCCACACACCCATTCTGCTTTTCACTTTCAGTATTGAGTCGATTACATAAGATAGTCCACACTTGATGGTAAAACAGGCGCTGTGTTAGGTGACTTTGCCCAGCTCCGAGTGTTGTGAGCACACGGAATGCAGGCTGGGCTAAGTCAGGTTCTTTGGCAGGTTAAGTGTATTTAACACATTTTTGATTTAGGATATTTTGATGGGTTTATTGGAACATAGCTGTATTACAGATCAAAGAGCATCTGCATTTCTTTTTACAGGTGCTGAAGCCATGAAAAGCAGGTGGGTGAGCCAGGAGAAGTTCGTCAGGGAAGTCTGAGTGACAGTTTACTCTTTTCCTCTTTCATGCTCCCACACCATGACTGAGAGGTGGGGCAGACTTCTTCCCGCATGCCAAAGGGCTCTGATTCTGTGCTCTGGACATGACACCCACCATTTGCCACCACTTCTGCCCTGCTGGAGTTATCCTATATCCCTCTCTGGGTCCTTGTCCCCCTCTTCACCTTGCACAGGATACAGACCTTATGCTGGAGACTGCACTAGATGCTTCTCAGGGAGAACTTTGGGGCAGGACATTGTGGGTCCAGGGACAAGTTGGCTATAGTGCAGCCCAGCAAAGGGATGACCCTACAGAATTGCCCTGAAGTGGAATAAGGTGACCAGGACTTTAAGCCCCCGTATCAACCAGGCACTGGGGGTGAGCTGTTCCACTAGGGGGTGTGTCCTTGGATGAGCGGGTATCTTCACCCAAGGATAGCTTCTGCGTGTGACCTCAACTGTAGCTGCTGCCAGGTATTGTCCCAGTACCTGAGGGGTCCACTAGGACAGCATACCTCTTAGACTCCCACCTACTTCTGCTGCTTGTTCAACAGGCTGACGACTATCTATTCTAGGGGTTTCTTAGCACCCTGAGATGATTCTAGAGAGCTTGAACCTCTTTCTCAGAGGGCTATAATAGTGGGAGGCCCATTTTCCCTTTATCCTGGCTATACTCGTTCCACCAGCCGATATCAGCTGTGTGTTGAATCATCTCAGTCTCCCTCTCTGTATCTATTCAGGCTAATATAATCTAATTCCAATGACCTCACTCCAGTACAGGTCCTAGAGGAACTCTAACTCAGCAGGTGGTCACAGAGAGCTGAACTGCCAGTCATTTCTGTGACCTGGGCAGCTGTGTTTGAGATCAGCCAAGAATTCAACCATACAGGCTGAAATATCACATGTGCCTATGGCATTAACACAGAGTGAACTTCAGGAGGATTTGAATGGATTCAATACAAAGTGTGCGTAAATGGAAGGGGGTTAGTCTTATCAAAATTTAGATGTATTTTGGAAACCGTCATTTCAAGCCCTGCATACAATCTTGTTGATAATTCTGTATGAATATTGGCACTTGGATAGAAGTTGTGTGGTCGAGAGGAAAGTCGCTGCACCAGATAGGTCCTTGGATAAAACACAAAGCCTTCAATCCCTCATCTGTAGGAAGAGGTTACTGTAATAGATTGCTTCTAAGAGTTTTTGCAGCTCTACCAGCGCATGCACATGGCTCTTTTAGATCGGTGATAATGCAGTGAAAGTCTTGGCAACACTCTGTCAGAAAAACACCCGAGTTATGGACTGCTTTATTACAGCATGGTTATATCCTGATTAATTCTTTGAACATGATTATCTTCCCAGGGGCTGTTGGACTTTCTGGAGTCTCCGTTAAATGTCCAAAGTGCTCCATGAGGTTCATCTCCTCTGGCTAACCAGCACTTCAGAACTTCCTAGTCCTGTGAGACCACAGAGTTCTGTTCAGCCCTTAGCCTCACCATAGCTACTGCCGATTGGATTGTGCTGAGCCTTGACCAAGGACCAGCAGAACCTCATGCTGATTGCTGGAGCTCCTTCAGGACAGCTCTCTCATTTCTGGTGTCCTGTTCCCCACGTTCTAGATTATAAACCCCAAATTCCAAACTCTGCTTCCTCATCTCAGTGAGACAGACTCTCTGCTTTGCCCTACTGCAAAGTGTCTCTGGTTAGGAAGTTGGGGTGCACGGTGTATTTCTCCTTTCTTAAGGATCACAGTGCTGTTCCTCCTGTTGTCAAATGCTTCATGTTGTCAGTGGTCTAGTTATGCAGCTGTTTTTAGTGGTCCAGGACCTGATATGATGATGTTTTAGGAAGAATAATTTGGTGGTGTCATTTTAGGGTAGCTATGAGTGATGGCCTGGAGGCAGGTGGTTGAAAACAAGGGCCTCAGGTAGGGTGGGGGCAATGAAACAAAAAGGAAATACAGATTAGGGTGTAGCTCAATAGTAGAGTACTTATCTAATATGTGCAAGGTCCTGGGAGAAGAGGGGCGGGAGGGAGGGGAAGAGAACAATCAACCCTCTGATTCCAACTTCACATCAAAACGGTAGTTGGTCCTATAATGGTAGCATCTGTACAGAACATGTACAGACTTTTCTCTCTGTCATGATTCCCTAAACAAAACAACATGACAACTAGCATTCACACAACATTTACATTGCATTAGGTATTATCAATAATCTAGAGTCCGTTTAAAAAGTATACAGAAGGATTGCTTAAGTTCTACGCCAATACTACACCATTTTCCATGAGGAACTTGAACATCTGAGAGATTTGGTATCCATGCAGCTCTTGGAACCATTCCTAGTGGATATGGAGGGACACGTGTACTTAGAAAATTGGTAGGAGGAGACAAGTTAGAAGAGAATTGTTCTGAAAGTTTTATCTGTTTTTTTTTTTTATTACCGTTATTTACATACTCAAGAGGCAATGAAGTTAAGCCAGATTGCCAAGGGCGAAGGATATGAATATTCTTTGAAATAATATTTTTTAAAGTGAGACCCAAAATGATTCTAAAATTTATCAGTTTTTTTCCTGAAAAGAATGGTAAGCCTTCCGCGGTCAGACAAAGAGAACCAGAGGAGCCTCTGTACAAGACTATGCTCCTATGATTCCTCACTGTTGTTTGCTCATATAACCTAATGAAGGAAGGTAACCCTTATTCATCCACCACCTTTTATGAAATCCTTCCATTATGGCAGCCCAGACAGGGGGCATTTCCATGCCAAGAATTCTGTGTCCTGGACTGTTTTCTCTTCAGAATAGGGGATCTTGTTCCAGTAGGAAAGTGGTGGTGTTCTGGGCAGATGTTGAACAGAGACCTGTGATAAATGGGCTGCAGTTTGTCCCTTCTTAAAGTTGTGATGAGCCATTTGACTGGTTTATGATTTAAAGGCATTTCACAGGCTTTCTGAAGCTGACTCACCCTTTCTCTTCCAGGTTTGGCACCCTGCTACCTTTGGGTAGGTGTGGTGGCCTCCATTCCATCCACGTGACCTGCAGCCCTGACATTACCCTTGGAAAAGGGCTCTTCACCCACTCCTGTGGCCCAGTTGTGGCACACATTCTCTGCAGGGTCCCCTTCATCCACACTGGACCTTGCAAGGTATTTTCCCAGGTCCCTGTTCTTACCTGCTTTCCTCCACCCATTCCCTCAGTGACCTTGTCAGCCGGCTGTGACCGGAAGATCATCTCATATAGAAAGTCATCCCAGGCTGTGAGTGGTTGGACATCCCCCGGGAAGCACTCACAACTAATTTAAATAACAGCATTATAGGACAGGAACTAAAAGAAAGGATGCTGATGTCAGATTTCCTGAGTTCAAATTCTGGCTTGAGGGCTAGGAATGTGGCTCAGTAGCCGAACACCTGCCTATTACATGGGAAGCCCTGGGTTCAATCCTCAGCGCACACACACACAATCACACACACACATACACACACACACACACCCCACAGAAAAATTCTGTAAAAATTCTGGTTTGATTATTTAGTGCTTATAACAGGGCATGTCACATGGTTTAAGTGTTAATGAATGCAAGGTTACATCTTTATTTTCCACTTTTGGAGGAATTGGAAAATAAAAGATATAAAGAGGAAATAAAAAAGTTGAAAGCAAATGCATCCCCAATGGATGGCTTATGGTTTCATTTGTTTATATATATTTCATGTTTTTTAAATGGTGCATTATAGTTAAAAATAACGGTGAGATTTGTGGTTACATATTTGTACATGTACATGATATAGCAATAGCATTCCTCCTCTTGGTGCCTTTCCTCGATTCTACTGATCTCCTTTTGGTTTTCATGAGATCCTCACCCCTACTTTGCTTCTTCCTCTCTAGCTTCCACAGATGAGAGAAAACATATGGCCTTAGACTTTCTAAGTTTGGCTTATTTAGCTTTACATAATGCTCTCAAGTTCCATCTATTTTTCTGAAAATGGCATTATTTATTCTTTAAGCTTAATAAAATTCTGTTGTGTGTATGTACCACATTTTCTTTTTCTTTAATATTTATTTTTTAGTTTTAGGTGGATACAATATCTTTATTTTATTTTTATGTGATGCCGAGGATCCAACCCAGTGCCTCACACGTGCTAGGCAAACACTCTTATCACTTGAGCCACAACCCCCGCCCCGATACCACATTTTCTTTATCCATTCATCCATTGGTGGACACTTAGGCAGGTTCCATAGTTTGGCTATTGTGAATTGTGCTGCTGTGAACATGGGTATGCATGTGTCACTATAGTATGATTATCTTAATTCTGTAAGATAAGTACCGAGGAGTGGTATAGGTGGGTCCCATGGTGGTTCTCAGCCTAGTCTTTTGAGAAAGCTCCATACTGATTTCCACAGCGTCTGTACTAATTCACAGTCCCACCAACAGTGTGGAAGTTCAGACACATATATCTTTCAAGAAGAGATTAGGACAGCAGTGTAATGGTACTTGTGGTTTGGTTTTTCATCCTCTAAAGCCTTAATTATTCTTAAATAACATTTTTTTAACGAGTTCAAAGTATTCTGTTCTATGTGTGATCATAATTAAGTCAACCAGTCCTCTGATACTTGACTTTCAGGTTGGCTCCCAATTTTCACCATGATAAATACTGTTGCAATGAGCATCTTTGTATCTTCTTGGTTCTTATGAATTCAGAAAAGCAGGATTATGAAGTCGAAGGGCATGAGATGCTGACCGCGTGAGGTGTGAGAATGATGTCACCCGGGCTTCCTTGAAATCCTGGAAATGAATTTGGCTTGGCTTCGGGTCAGAGCAGTTTGGTCTTCCATTCTGGGCCTTCCTGTCCTCCACCAGATGCACACAGTCCTTCAGATCTGCAGGTTCTGATACTCACCAGACCATTTTGGGAAGCCCCAGGCGACGTGTGGAATTGATCCCCAGCTCAGGCATGGGGTTCCTTGACGTTTCCTGGTTAGTTGTTTGAACGACGGAATTTTCCCCGTAGACGACGGGCAGCTCCTTCCACCGGCTCAGCTAGACTCTTGTACCACCAGAGTTTGCCAAGTCTTTGGTCTTTGATTCATTTTGCGTTTTTCTTCTCATCCTGGGCTTTTGAGATTGGGATCTCAAGTTTGTGAGACTCGGCCAAAAAGGTGAATGCTCTCTATGACATTGCACGTGAGTCTACAGCTTGCCCTGGCCTCCATTCCTCAGCCGTTGTGCCCTGTATCTCCGGGGAGCTGTTTCCCATCAGCTGACTTAGGGGAAAGCCCACGCTCTGTTGTTTGCAGGCAGAGGTGACCCCTTTGAACTCTCACGTGGAAGCCATAGGTCTTAGTCACTGGGTTAGGAAGTCACGGGCAGAGCAGGTGCAGCTGCCCTGATGGCGTGCATGCATCTGATCAGCTCTGACTATTTGTTTTCCCTTTACAGTGCTGGGGACTGAACCCAGGGGCTTACCCATCCTGGGCAGGGGCTCTGCCACGGAGCTGCATCCCCAGCCCTTAGTTGTAATTTCTAATTACCATCTTCAAACCCAGGCCTCTAAGTAAAGCAGCCGGGCTGCCTCAGCGCCCCCTGTGGGCTAGGTGTCCTGTCAGGTTCTGTTGCGGCCTGATTTCTTCACCCTCCCCCAGGGGAGCCCGAGGCTCTGCGCCTCTGATCCACAGCCACACACCTGGATAAACTAGGGCCCGGTGTGGAGAGTCCAACTGCATTTATGCCATAATTGATGGGGCGTCACGAACCATTGATGTCCAAGCCCCAGCTGTCACCAAGCCCAGCAGGGAAGGCCGGTGGAGGGAAGACGCCCGTGATCCCCACTTTTTAATGTATCCGAGTTATTCCAAAGGAAGGAATATTTGTTTTCCCTTTTACTCCTCTAATTGATGCAGCTGTTGCCCAGCCTCATCTGCATTAAGCTAAATATTATGTCTTTGTAACGTTTTTGATCTTCATTAATTACAGTTCAGGAAAGCTGACAAAGGTAACCTACCTCTTTAATATAAACAAGATTAATTGCACGGTTCCTGCAGAAAGTGAACTACCAGCAGTTTAACAAAAAATGTTTGTCTTTAAGCAGGCCTTTGGATAAAAAAAAAAAAAAAAAAATCAAAACTGTTACAGGAAGTGCCAAAGCTGCCAAATTACCATGCCCGCGAGCCTCACCCTCATTATCAGACTAAACGAACACACACGCCCCTACACTTTCATCCTCCTCCAGGCCCAAGGAAGAGAAAGGAGGGCTTGGAAAAAAAAAGGGCCTTTATTCAAAGAAGTGGCTCTCAAGTCTGGAATGCACCCCGGCTGTTTGAAGACGAGATTTATACCGACACCTTTCCTTAAGCTCATTGTTGGGACTCGCCTGTTTTCAAATCAACCGCAGACTGGCTGCTGGAGATGCTTCAGTTCCTAACGACCACATAATCTAAGATAAATATGGGGGATTGCTATCGCTTTCATTAATGACCATGAACTAGCCCTTCCTTCAGCAGGAGTAAAAAGTAAAACAAGCAGGAGCCCTCGGTGGGCTGAGGTAGAAGGCTGGGGTGGGGGCTTGCGGAGGGCAGGGGTCAGAGGACAGAGGGTATGGGCTAGCGGACAACTCCCTTAGAAACCGCAAGGCCACGAGTCAGCACGGATTGTGGCTTTCACTCCTCTGCAGGACGGTTTCTATCGGGTTGTTCTACCATATCTGGTGGCCCAGGAGACCCATGCTGGGACCTTAAGATCACTCAGAAGGATCCATGGGGAGTGGGCTGTCCAGGCTCCTGAGTTGGGGCAGGATGACAGCAGTTCCCAGAGAATCGGGAGCCCCAGACATGACACACACCACCATCGTCCTCTGGCAAGTTCACGTACAACAGCCTAGGTGGCTGGTGGTGGAGGCAACCGGCCACCGGCATCTGAGAAGACGGGATGCTGAGCTTGTTCCCAAGGCCATGCTTAGAAAATGGGCTGAAGCCAGAGAAACATTTGTGTCAACACCAGCTCTCGGTGGCTTCCCATAAATTCCTGACTCTGAGAACATGCTGGAATACTGCCTAATGGAGTGTGTGCATGGAGGGGTGCAGGTGCGGGGGGGTGATCAGGGGAAGCCAAGTTTCAGTGAAGTTAAAGAGACCAAATGTGAGAAGAGGGATGCGTGAGGGCTGATGCAGAGCTGTGGTCTGAGATCTGGGGACTTACATAGCCTGGTGGGTGAAGAGGGGACCTGGCATCCCGGGAGGGAATGAGAGTCCCCTAAGCATTGTGAAGCAGGGGACACAGTGGGCCAGGTGCCTGGAGGTGAGGCCCACAGTGGAGAACTGACCCTCATTGAGTGTCTACAAGTCCCGGCAGGTGTGGGGGGGGCAGGGTCAGCCTTGGCTTGAGAAGTTAAAGTTCCGTGTTCTTAGGTGGAAGAGACTATAACGTGGAGTTCTCTGTGCTCTGGCCCAATTTGGCATCTTTCTGGATTCTCCATAAACACAATACTACATCTCTCCATACTTTGCTTTTCTGTGATGTTCAAACCTGTGCCAATATGACTCAGGTTGTCGGTTCCCAAGGGACCTCTCTATCCCCTAGTGGTCCTGAGACTGAGGAGGATCAGGCGCTCCAGACCCATACACCTTTGGGGACTTCAGCCAGGCCAGGGTTCAGTTGGGGGTACACCCGGGGGTGCGTGGCTCTAACTGCTCAGCCCATGGCTGCTGGGGCCTGTCATGGGGCAGGGGCAGGGGCTGGCCTTTCCTGGGAGTTGGAGATGCTTCATGTGCAGTCATTCAGCAGATGTCTGAAGATGAGGAAGGTGCGTCCCGACATTTCCATGGCTCTGTCACCACAGAAACTGGAGCCACCTGGCACAGCACTTGACCATCACATAAGCACACATATCTGACTGAAATAAAAAAATCTATGGGCCAACTCTCACCCTTTCTAAATGACATTCTCGATTCCATTCCAGGTCCTACAACACTGTGCCACGTAAAAAATGTCCTCACACCCTTGTGTCATGGTGGTGCTAATGGGAAGCCACAGGGAGGAGGGCGGAAGGGGGGTACCTGTCAACCGTATGCATCACACTCTGGCCCCCACCCCAACCAACAGCCAGGATCGAGGGCAGCACACAGGCCGCGTCAGGGCAAGGGCCAAGGCGGGCGGGGACTCTAGTCCTGACTCAGCCCAGGCACCTTGGCAGCCACCAGGTCCCTGTGGTCTGCAGCTCCTCCATCCGTCAACCAAGGCCCTGCGGTTGATGACCCCTGAGGTTCTGACCCGGTGTTTCTGGGATCTGATTTGACCCTTTCCTAGGAGGCGGAACACAAGAGGTACCCAGGACCTTGGAGGTGTTAGTGGAGACTGGCTGTGTTTACAACATGCTCCTGATGGAAATGGCTTTAGGGGGCAGCCATGGGGCGCCTCCAAAATAGTGGGTGTCAGAATTTCCCCACCACGCCACCACGGATGAGTATTACCTAGGACTTCTAGAATCGTTTGGGGTGTGAGGAACCAGGGTGGAATACACACCTGTCTCCACCCAGCACTCTGCCAGCAAACAGGAAAATGTGTGCCACCTCTGCCTCTCTGGCTCAGTCACTGAGATTTTTCTCCTGATTATAAAAATAGTAAGCCTGGCGTGATCTCTGTAATCTCAGAGACTCCAGAGGTTGAGCCTGGAGGATTGCAAGTTCAAGGACAGCCTCAGCAACTTAGTGAGGCCCTGTCTTGAAAAATAAAAAAGGGCGGGGAGTACAACTTCCTTAACAAGACAACTATAGTGCAAGAATCAAAGCCAAGAATCAATAAATGGGATGGACTCAAACTAAAAAGCTTCTACTCGGCAAAAGAAACAATCTGTGAGGTGAATAGAGAGCCTACATTTTGGGAGCAAATCTTTACCCCTCACACATCAGATAGAGCACTCATCTCTAGGGTGTATAAAGAACTCAAGAAGTTAAGCACCAAAAACAAACAAACAACCCCAAATAACCCAATCAACAAATGGGCCAAGTACCTGAACAGACACTCAGAAGAAGATATACAATTAATCGATATATGAAAAAATGTTCATCATCTCTAAAAATTAGAGAAATGCAAATCAAAACTACTCTAAGATACCATCTCACTCCGGTCAGAATGGCAGCTATTAAGACTACAAACGGGGCTGGGGATGTGGCTCAAGCGGCAGAGCGCTCGTCTGCCATGCGTGCGGCCTGGGTTCGATCCTCAGCACCACATACAAACAGAGATGTTGTGTCCGCCGAATACTAAAAAGAATAAATATTAAAAAAAATTCTCTCTCTCTCTCTCCCCCTCTCTCACTCTCTCTTTAAAAAAAAAAAAAAGACTACAAACAACAATAATTGTTGGTGAGGGTGTGGGGGAAAAGGTACACTCATACATTGCTGGTGGGACTGCAAATTGGTGTAGCCAATATGGAAAGCAATATGGAGATTCCTTGGAAAGCTGGGAATGGAACCACCATTTGACCCAGCTATCCCTCTCCTCAGACTATTCCCAAAGGACTTAAAATCAGCATACTACAGGGACACAGCCACATCAATGTTTATAGCAGCACAATTCACAATAGCTAAACTCTGTGCTAGATGCCCTTCAGTGGATGAATGGATACAAAAAAAAAAGTGGCATATATACACAATGGAATATTACTCAGCAATAAAAGAGAATAAAATCATGGCATTTGCAGGTAAATGGATGGAGTTAGAGAAGATAATGCTAAGTGAAGTTAGCCAATCCCCAAAAAAACAAATGCCAAGTGTGTTCTCTGATATAAGGTGACTACTCATAGTGGGGTAGGGAAGGGGAGCATGGGAGGAATAGATGAACTCTAGATAGGGAAGAGGGGTAGGAGGAGAAGGGACAGGGCAGGGGATTAGCAAGGATGGTGGAATGTGATGGACATCATTATCCAAAGTACAAGTATGAAGACACAAATTGGTGTGAACATACTTTATATACAACCTGAGATATGAAAAATTGTGCTCTATATGTGTAACAAGAATTGTAATGCATTCCACTGTGGTTTATTTTAAAAATATCTATTTAAAAAAATGGGCTGGGAGTATTCTTTGATGGTAGAACACCTCTGGGTTCAATTCCCAGTACAAAAAAAAAAAAACAAAAACCAAAAACTGGTATATATTAATTGTGGAAAGTTTCTAGATATATAAAAGTATAAAAAAGAAAGCTAAAAAACTCTTTTAGCCCTACTATCCAGAAACATTGAGATCTTGATATATTTCCTTTAATTATACACACATACACAAATTGCATACATATATAATTGACAACCATATTACATCTAGAATTTTGTATCCTTTCACTTATTTATTATTATTTTGAGACAAGGTCTCACTAAATTACCCAGCTTGACCTCGAACTTTCAATCCTCCTGCCTTAGCCTCCCAAGCAGCTGGGATCACAGGTGGATACCATTGCACCTGGATTCACTTAATACTTTAATGAAGCTCTTCTTTTGTCATGAAGTATCCTTCAGGAATATGGCTGTATAGTATTCTACCACATGGATCTCCATAAATATTCAACCTACCCCCCGCCCCAGGCTGGACATTCAAGTTTATTCCAGTTCCTCTCACTGATATAAGTAATGTCACAGGCACATAAACCACTAGTGTAAGGAACTCTATTTTGTTTTTCAGAAGAGGGTCCCGGTGGTGGTATTATCGGGTCAAAAGTCACAAGTATATAAGCAGAGCCTGAAGTGCATATAGAGGTAGGCGTCTGGGCACCTCCCAACTGGCACCGGGCAGAGCCCTCTTTACTCAAGAGCCCTTAGAGCCTTGACTGGATTCTAGAGACCCAGAGAGAAGAATGAGCAAGCTTTGGTATAAAAGAACAAAGAAACAGATCCAAGGAAGGGAATCCTAGACCTTTCCCCCCGTCAATAATTAGGAGGAAAATTCTCACTGGAAAGGCTGGCATAACTGCAGCCTGAGGCCAGCTGCCTCTGCTGGCAGGACCCTGGCCCAGGCTGGCTGCCCTGCCTCACCCAGGAGCGCCCAGTGCCCCACTGCCAGCGGGCCAGTCGGGAGGAGTTAGGACAGCCCCTGCCCCGCCCTTCCTGGCTGCCAGTCCCGCTCCCTGGGCTGCGGCACAGTCTGCAGTCACTCCTCCTCAGTGGGAGGAAGAGCTCCTGGTTCCAAGAACCCTGCCCTGAGCCGCCCTGGGACCTGCTTGGGAGAGCAGGGTCCACATCCTCTTTCTGGAAGCCAGGACCCCTGACTCCAGAACGCCTTTTTTTTGTTTGTTTGGATGTGCACTGGGGAAGCCTTGGAGCAGAGGGGACCCAGAGAGGGACAAGCCAAGTTCTTCACGTATCTATCATCACCTGCTACCTAGCCTGGAGTCTGAGGAACAGACCTCAGATCTGCAAGCTAGAGGTAGACATGCCTTTTAGGTTATGGAGATTCTACAAAACACGGGTACTTTAAGAAGCATTGGCGGACGGTGACCTAGCTACATTTTCTTTTCTGAAGCTCTGTGTTCAAAGTGAACTCCTGTTCATGGCAAGGGCCCTAGGCCCAGCTCAGCCTCGGGTGGGTGGGGAGAGGTCTGGTGGCTTCTTGGAGGAGGTAGGGAGTGAGCAGGCCCAGGAGTTGAGTTTCTAATTGCAGTAGGAGTGTGGGGGGTGGAGGTCACTGCCCCAGGCCAGCAGTCCTCACGCTGAAATCAAAGAGGGAGAGAGTCCACTGCAGTGTGACCAGGCCAACTCTCATTTTCCCAAGTTAATATTTGTAAGAAAACTCGGCTGTGTTCAGGGAAGCCAAGCGGGAGGGGCATGCAGCTGTAGATGAGTCACTGCTCCCAGTACCTCTCTAGAATATAACAGCTTGGATGAAACTACTGAGTCATGGAGAGAGACCTATGGACATCCAAGCATGCACCTGAGCTCTGTCAGGGGTCTGCATGTGGAAGCCTGGGAGGCCTCTGCCAGCCTCTTGCAACATCACGACAGTGTATTGTCTATCGGGGTGAAGTACTGGCATGGCCCCTGCGTTCCTTCAGAGTGTTTCACATATTAACCAAAGTCCATTTTCACGAAAAATCCCATAACATGGGTGGGTTTTGCAAGTGTGCATTTCACAGATAAAGAAATTGAGGACAAGGCTCAGCGGTAGAGCACCTGCCTGACGTGCTGGAAACCCTGGGTTTGATTCCCAGTACCGCAAACAAAACAGAACAACAACAAAAAAAAAAATAGTTGAATAAAAAGCAGGAAAAAAAAAAAGAAGTTGATTATTAAAGAGGTTAAGATAATGATCTAAGTTCACATCACCAGTGAGTGTTTAAAAAGGAACCTGAACCAAGGGACCACCACACCAAGGCCGGCGTGTCTTCATTTGCTTGATGTTATCCCACAGGGACACACTCCGCAGGGTCACGTGTAGCACCAGCCTGTCCAGGACACTCAGCAGAGTGATGCTGAATTGAAAGCATGAATCCCATATATCCTCCCACTTCAATGGTTTTGTTAAAGGTCTACAAATGAGTGATCTAGGGACAATCCTCATGTTGCCGTGGGATGGAGAAAGGGCCACCCAGAGACTCCAGGGAAAGGATTTGCCCACTGTGGGTGCCGGTCTTACTTCACAGTGATTTTGGCAGCAACAATCACTTAAGAGAACGAAATTCAGTGGCTCTGGACCCAGCACACGAGTCCAACGAGACGTGCATTCTAGTTTTGGGAAGATGCATCATAAAGTTTTATGTTCTTTGTCTGGTCTTATCTGAAATTCTGTAGAAAGTGTAAAATGATCACTATAAGCAAAATGATCAGGGTAAACCCTAAACTTAGTAAAATTGAAATTCATAGGAACTTCGAGGAAAAAAAAATGCAATTTGCTTTTAAAAGTCCTTTAACATCTGTTTCTAGGCTGCCTAAAGTACAAGTTCCAAACATTTTAAGATTTGAATTATAAAAACCATAAGAGAAAATTTTAATTAAACTTTTAATTTGAGGTCCTTCTAGATTCTTGTGCAGTTGTGAGCTATCTCAGAGAGCTCCCCAGTTCTCGTGAACCAGTTTGCCTCAGTGGTTTCACCTTATAAAATCAGAGTGTGATGGCATTATATCTCCAATGTGGACATCCAGATAGCCAAGATAATACAGAGCCAGTGTAAGAGGATATTTAAGAGAGTCCACTTTATAAAACTGCATGATCTGCAAGAGTGAGGCGCCCTTTCAGCAGAAGCATGGCCTGGGGACTCTGTAGGATGATGTGGACAATAGGGAGTGATTCCTAGGCTGCAGCTCTCAGGACCATCTGCCCCATTTACTTGCAACCGGCAAGCAAGCCCCTTCTTTTGGGAGACTTGTCCCTTCTCCTGAAAAGATGAGGGCAGGAGGGACTGGCTCTGAGGGCCGGCCGGCTGTGGAAACACCCACACATGCAGAGACAGGACCCCAGACCAGAAGGTGAGCAGAGGCCAGCATCAATCAGCCCCGTCTAGCCCACACCCAGCTCCAGCTCCAGACAGGTCCACAGGTCTACCTCAATGGGCAACCCAGAACAGGGTCTTTTAAAGATCCCTCCCATCTCTGGAATGTCCTGATTAAAAACATCCAGGTTGTCGGGACGAGTCATGCTCTCAGTTTACTCCTGGGAAACGGAGGTGCCGAGGGGCCCAGGACTTTCCTGAGGTTCAGCTGCTGCACCTAGGGTGGAGCCAGAAGCCAGCCAAGGCATCTGCTTCTAGACCAAATCCCGTCCTTGTGTGACGCTCTTGCCCAAAGCCATCCCCCTCATAGCAATAGTCACCGAACAGGGTGAAACTGCTCATCCTTCCTTTAACCCGAATAGGAGACTCAGATACAGGAAATAAAAGTTTGCATTCAAACTAAGAGGAAATCAGGCACATTTAAAAATGGACCCAGAGAGGATGATTTTTTTTTTTTCACAAGAAGGGACTACTATTTAAATAACCAGGTTTCTGTGAGCAAATAGAACTGCAGCCGGCACATCAGTTCCAGAGAGAACAGTTGTTGAGATAAGAAACATTGGCCCAGGGCTGGATTCCACTCTGATAGGCTCCCTGCTCATTCAACAATGCCACAGCCCTGAAGTCGGAGAGCACTCAGCACAAAATCTTTGGGAAAAATTCTCAAAACCACGACAAAAGAATACCTGGCAACAGCACATTTAGAATAGGGAACAATTCATCCCTCTAAATTAATTAAATCCTGCAAAGTTCAGCTTGACATTAAATACTTTTTTTTTTAATAACCTAAGCTTTATTCTCAACAACCTGCCCATCTCACGAGAATTTCCTAAGAACTTCCTCTTTATTTCATAGTCTCCTGTTTTTTAACGGTGCCACCAGCTCAGGAAACGTGGGAATCAGAGTGAGGGGCTGGTGTTTTCATCCTGAGTCCCCCAAGTGTCACGATTGCATCTTTTAATGATAACAAACATCCCACTTGTCTTCAGACACAAGTTTAGCAAGAGAAAGAAATTACAAAGCAAAGAGTTTTCATCCTCTAAAAACTTTCTCCTGAGCCCTCTGTGGGCTTCAGAAGCACCCTGGTCTTTCTTCTTACCTTTGGGTGCCTGTGTGCTCGCTCCTCTCCGTGAGGTGGCTGCTGCCTCTGGCCCTTCCTTGGTTTTAGAGAACTGGTGTTTGATGTGGGGGAGGTGGCTGCTCAGTGCATTGGCAGGGGAAGAGAGGGAGGCCAAGGTTTTATCACATCACAGAGGAAATTCAAGATGGGGCCTTTCATGTCCACAGCCCCCTCCCCACCCCTCCTGGGATTCACTCTCCCTCCACGGTTTCCTTCTGTACCCCCCAGGCAAAGATGCATTTCCTGAAAACTGGAAAAACCAGGTACTATCAGCCTCAAATCAGTGCTAATTAAATTCGGTTATAAAATTCAGGTCCAATTGCCTTATCTGTGAGTGACACCTTACACTTTCCAACTGAGTCTTTTAATATGCACCATGAAAACATTTGACATCACCAGATCCTTGATCTAATGCTGTTTATGGCCCTGAACTCCTGATAAGAACACCATTAGCACATCAAGGTGTTTGGATCAGGCTATCTTTGAAGCGATCCTCTCATCAACACCTCCCCCATCTCATGTATTACATTTTAAGAACTCAAAGATTAATCTGTGTAGTGTTTTATTAGCTTAGTCATGTTCTGTCTTTGTTATTTCTATTATTAATTTAGACTTTCTTAATTTATGATGGTTCAATTTACGATTTTTTTTTTGGCTTTACAATGGTGCAAAAGAGATTTCAACAGACACTGTACTTGGAATTTTGAATTGGATCTCTTCCTGAGCTAGTGATATGTTCCAGGATCCCCTCCCGCTGGGCAACAGCAGCAGTGAGCCTCAGCTCCTAAAAGGCTCCTAATCCGCTCCCAGCTCACCAGAGGGAAACAACCTGGTGTGCGGGTTACCCGGAGCTAGGATCTGAGGTAGGTCAGGTGTACTCAGTGCATTTCCAACTTAGGGTGGGTTTCTAAGGACATAGCTTCTTGGCAAGTGGAGGAGCATCTGTATTTTCCTAGATAATCTCGGCAATTAACCCATAGACTTTAGGCGAAGGACTTAGCATTGGCCATGAAGTCACTCCAGAGTTTTAAGAAGTGGCCGTGGCCTTGGAGACCATCACAGGTGGATCCCCTTTGGGAAGACCCTTCTAGGGCACAGGAAATCCTATTATGCAATGTGTCACTGGGCTCCTGAAGGGATTTCAGAGCATGGAGCCTGTGATCAGTCACTTGATCAATCAATTGCCACCAGACACTGTCTTCTTTCCCGAGGAAGAATACTGAAAGCCCAGGAGGAAGAGGTCCCTTCTGTTCTGGGCTGTGTGGGTGGGGGGTGAGGGTGGCTGTCAGTTCAAGGCCAGCCTGGGTGACCTAGTGAGAACCCCCCCCACATGCACACACACAGTTCTGTTGTACCTGAGCTCATTCAAATAGCGAAGGAAACCTACTGCTCTCCAGAACACCCAGCCCAGCAACTGTATTTGCTATAGGGTTTCTGAGAAGATGCGCTTCGGGGGTGTGGAGTCCACCTGCAGAGGTGAGTTCGGGGTTTCATGCTGGCCAATCTTCTGAACTTTGTGTGAGCGTCCACCCTGGCAGGAGTGCAGGAGTGGTCTTAGGAGGGGACCACCATGGAGGGAGGGAGGACCAGTCTCCTTGGAACAGAGGGCATGGATTATGTGTGGACCACTGTCCCTGGCTAATTGGTCAAATAGGACAAACACCACCACAAACTTGATCATCCAAGCAGAAGGGGCGGCCCAGAGTGGGACTCCCCGCCCCTTCTTAGGGAGGTTCACCACGGAAGGCCAGCCAATCTTGCGCTTTTGAGATCAAGTCCCTGTGATAATCAGTTGTGGGTTTATATTTCACAGAGAAAAACAGAAAAAAAATATCAAAGGCTAGAATTTTCTTTCACTTCAATAGTTCATGTTCTCCCTGAGGCTGAGCAAGCGCAGGGTGGAAGAGGTAGGTGGTTTGAGGGCTTGCAGGCGAAGAAAATGAGCTGCGGAAGGGAGGCCTGCCAGGCTGCAGGTCTTTAAAGTCAGTGCTCCCAGGTCCCCTCACTTGTCTTTCATCCTTTTATTATCAAAGAGGTTTACAGCAGTCCTGGTGCAACAGGTGACTTCCTGATTTTTCTGCCTGAGCGAGGTGGCTGTAAAAGCTGAAAAGAATGATGTGTGTGTGTGTGTGTGTGTGTGTGCATGTGTGTGTGTGTATGTGTGTGTGTGTGTGCATGTGTGTGTGTATGTGTGTGTGTGTGGTGTGTGTGTATGTGTACGTGTGTGAGGTGTGTGTGTGGGTGTGTGTGAGTGTGTGTGCGTGTGTGTGCGTGTATGTGTGTGCATGTGTGTATGTATGTGTGTATGTGTGTGTGCGTGTGTGTGTGTATGTGTGTGTGTGTATGTGTGTGTGTGCATGTGTGTGTGTGTATGTGTGTGTGTGTGGTGTGTGTGTATCTGTACGTGTGTGTGGTGTGTGTGGGTGTGTGTGAGTGTGTGTGCGTGTGTGTGCGTGTATGTGTGTGTGCATGTGTGTATGTATGTGTGTATGTGTGTGTGCGCGTGTGTGCACGTGTGTGCGTGTGTATGTGTGTGTATGTGTGTGCATGTGAGTGTGTATATGTGTATGTGTGTGTGTGCATGCGTATGTGTATGTGTGTATGTGTGTGCGTGTGTGTGCGTGCATGTGTGTATGTGTGTGTGTGCATGTGTGTGTGCATGTGTGTGTGCGTGTATGTATGTGTGTGCGCGCGCGTGTGTATGTGTGTATATGTGTGTGTGTGCACGCGCGTGTGTGTGTGTGTGCGTGTGTGTGTGTGTGTGTGTGTGGGTGGTGTTTGCTATCTGTGCATGGGAGAGCCAGTCTCTGTAGAAAAATGCAGGGTGAGTTTGATCCTTTAATGGCCCCCCCGCCCCCCCCAAAGCTTCTGATAACACAATCTACTGGGTCCAACTAGACGGTGGATTTCTGTTTGTTTGAGGGTTTCATAGGTGGATATTTTTTAAAAGGAAAGTAAGAACCCACCAAGATAAACGTCTCTTCATGTAACAATGTCATTGAGAGAGCGACTTCACACAGACAAAAGAGGAAAACCCTGAGATCAGCCAGTCTCAGGACTGTCAAATCCAGCTTTGTGGGGACAGAGCGCCCCGCCCCGTGGCAGTGGCAGAAGCAGCCTGTGTGCAGAGGGAGCAGGTCTCCACGCACAGAGAGGGAAGCCGGGGGACAGGAGGTGCGGGAGAGGAATGCCTGGACCCCAGCACTTAGTGCCTGACGTGGAGCTGAGCTCCGCACAGGGACACTCTCCCTTGATTTTCACAGCAGCAAGACGGAGGCAGAGTCCTTGACGGCACTCTGGGGGGACTGCTCCTGGTCCACAGGAGCTGCCCCAGCACCACTCGGGAGCCTGTAGGAGGTGCAGAGCCTGCCCCCCACCTCTTCCTCTGAATCTGCTATTTTAATTAGATTCCCAGGTGGCTCAGAGACATATTAAAACTTGAGATGAATTAATCATTTCTTCTCCTTCTCCTTCTCCCTCTTCTCCCTCTTCTCCCTCTCCCTGTTCCTCCTCCTCCTCCTCCTCCTCTTCTTCCTTTCCTCCTTCTGTGATACTTTTGTGGTACTGGGGATTGAACCCAGGAGTGCCTTACCATTGAGCTACATCCCCGGCCCTTTTTATTTTTTTTCTATTTTTAAATTATGAGACAGAGTCTTGCTAAGTTGCTGAGTCTGGCCTTGAACTTGGGCTCCTCCCGCCTCGGCCTCACCACGATGCCTAGCTTCAGTGGCCTGTCTCTGATGTGGGCAGATGGCTGAATCCACTCAGCTGGGGTCCAGCAGGGTTCCTGGGGCAGGCTGCCAATAGCAGAGCCCAGGTCACCGAGCCTTTTTCTTTCTTTCCTTCCTTCTGGCCACCACCTGCCACCCCCCCCCTTTTTTTTTTTTTGGATCGTGAATCCCTAATAGCACCTACACAAAGTTTGTTCAGTAAGCATCCTATGTATAACCTAGGAAAGCCTTTGTGTCACTCTGTTGGGTACATCATGGATACACACAGATAAGCAGAGTGAAAAGCACGAGGTAAGATGGAGTAAGCATTAACATTTATTAACAATGCAAGATCCTTTTAATTGTCGGACCTCTGACAGCTGGGGCTGGCGCCTCTTGTGGGTGATGGGGAGGTCCCTCCTCGGCACTCCTTCCCTGAGGAGGTGACAGGGCCCTTCCCCGTGGCTTGTTGAAGTGGAAGGGTTCATGAGGGGCTCTCAGCAGGGGCTCCAAGGCTCCAGGGGCAAGGACCCGCCCCAGCGTCTCCTGATAATGGCACGGTGCTTTCTTCTCCTCCTAGCTCCCAGGGGAGAAGCCAGCTGGGAGACTGTCTTTATGACATTTGCCAGTAAATGGATGGATCTGGAGACTATCGTGCTAAGTGGAAGAAGCCAATCTCCCCAAAACAAATAGAAGAGGCATAGAATTTGCCTTCTTCGCTCTGGGCCACCCTGGGCTAAAACTCCATGCAGATTCGAAAAACCATCGAGCACTTGGAAATAAGCCACCTGGAAAGAAAGGTGCCTTCCTGAGATCAGGTCTGCCCGAGACGATCCAGTCTCTAGAGGGTGTCCCTGGGCTTGACTTCATTATGTACGATTGATTGGGCCACAGCCCAGCCACTGTGGAATCACATGTTAGCTGGCAGAATTTTGGCCTCGTAAAGAAGACAACCTCCAAAGATTATTATAACTTCATTGCTCTGTGGGACCTTGAGCAGGTTTGTTACCCCAGCATTCTTTTAAAAATGCCTCTGAATATCCAGTTCCTAGGGTGTTCCTGGAAGCTCCGTGGCCACCTCACATGCCTCCCGATAAGTCTCGTACAAAATCATAAACCCCAGCACACACTCGGTTCATGCTGCACTCCCATGGTGGTTTTAAACTACGACTGTAGATTAAAACTACACTGAGATGTCATCTCACTCCAGTCAGAATAGAATACAAGTAACAATAAATGTTGGTGAAGATGTGGGGAAAAGGGTACATTTATATACCGCTGGTCGGACTGCAAACTGGTACAATATGGAGATTCCTCAAAAAACTAGGGATGGAACCATTATTTGACTCAGTTACACCACTCCTCAATTTATACCCAAAGGACTTAAAATCAGCATACTACAGTGACACAGCCACACCGATGTTTATAGCAGCTCGATCACAACAGCTAAGCTATGGAACCAACCTAGGTGCTCTTCAACAGATGAATGGATGAAGAAAATATGGTCTGTATACACAATGGAATATTAGTCAGCCATAAAGAAGAATGACTTTATGACATTTGCCAGTAAATGGATGGATCTGGAGACTATCGTGCTAAGTGGAAGAAGCCAATCTCCCCAAAACCAAGGTCGAATGTTCTTTCTGATATGAGGACAGTAACACACAACCAAGTGGAGGAGGGGAAGTATAGAAGTTCATTGGATTAGACAAAGGGGAATGAAGGGAGGGAAGGAGGGATGGGATTAGGAAAGACAGTAGAATGACTCGGACATAACTCTTGAATGTTTATATATGAATACTTCACCAGGGAGACCACATCATGTACAACCCCAAGAATGGGAAGTTCTATTCCTGTATGTATAATATACCAAATTTATTCTAGTATCATGTATATCTAAAAAGAACAAATGAAAAAAATGAAAAAAAAATCCCCATTTCCCCCTTGCTACTGACTTACATGACCCAAGGACTGGAGGCACACGGCCGATCTCCAGTGGACTCAAGCCTCATGTGATTGATACATGTCAGAACCAGACACCAAAGACAAACAGGTCGTGGCTTGAGGACCTGGGGGGCGGTGGCGGGTGTTAGCATGAAGTGACAATTATGCTACAACTCACAGAGGGCTATGCAATGGGGATGGTTCTATTTCAATTGAGCTCGTTGTTTCCTTTACTTCTCCGACTAATTTTCCATTAAGTATGGGAATTTTACTGAGTCATTTAAAGAAAATATGATTATTAAGGGCCTGCTAAATGCATGGCACTATTTCAGTGTTGAAGGAAAAACACAAGACATGAAGGGCGGGTCAGCCGCTGTCCCTGGGGCCTCCGCGTCTGTCTGGAAGGTCAGAGACAGGTAAAAAAAAAATAAATGAATAACAACGCCAGGTGGCGAGGGATCAGGAGCCTGGCAAAGTCACACAGGGTTCCGAGAAGGGTGACAGAGCGACTTAGGCACGGAAGGCGTCGGGAGAATCTCAACTCCAGATACGATGAAGGAAGAGGCCGAACAGCTAAGGGAGCGACAGCCACCCAGGAAGAGGCCTGGGCCCAGTGTGAATCCTGGCTTTTTGGTGACGTGCAGACCTGTGCCTCGGCGTGGAAGAGAAGGGATGGTTGGGAGGAGACCCTCCTTCTGCAGAGCCTGGCTCCCGAGCCTCTCTCCAGGATGGGGCCTTACTGGGAGCTCCTTGGAGCTGAGACTCACTGGGTCAGAACAGTTCTTAATGGGGCTCCAGGAGGTGCAGATTAATGTTGAAGAACTTCTTAGGGACACGAGGAGCCAGCAGGTTAGGACTCAGTGATGGGAGGGAGGAGCTGTCTCAGGACTATTCCTGGCAGGAGGTGTGTCAGTTGGAGTCGGGAGCACCCGGGGGCCAGAGTTCATGGAGGAGTCTGTTTTCATGATTGAGCTAGAAGATGAGGGGACGCTGACATCACTCTGGATAGCTAGAGGCAGAGGGAGCAGGACCCTGGGTGGGTTGGCCTGGGAACCGGGACAGGCCTTGGGAGCCAGGCAGGACTGAGGGTGGATGGGAGCATTGGTAGCTGCACACAGCAATCAGGGAGTTGTTGCGGGTCAAAATCTGGGGATCTGGAATACCTCCAATTCTTCCCTTCTCCAGGAACAGGAAAAGGGCCCCCCAAGGAGAAAACAGAAAAACCATAAGGTAGGAAAAAAGAGGAAAAACTAGGGCACGGATGACTGTGGCTTTCATGAAAAGAAATTTTACTAGAATTTCCATAAGCCTAGAGTTTCACACCATGAACATAAAGTCCGGAAAGCACACTTCAATTTGTTAGTGGCACCAATAAAAGCAGGCTCGCTAAACAAATGTTTGGTCTTGGGAATAGAATGCACAACCAAACAAATGCGAGTGATGAATTTGCTAATTCTTTCCTTTCCCTGTGGAAATAACTACTGCTCAGCAAAACCACCTAACGGTGTGAAAGGCTTCCCAAAGACCACAGCAGGGCCCAGACTTTCTGCTGCCTCCGCTGTGGGGGTGGGGGGCAGTGCAGGGTGATGCTGGGGACATGGGTAACAGGACCAGGTGGGGCTGTGGTTCTCGGGGTCTCCCTCACCCCTCAGTCTGGGTTCCTGCTGCCCACTCTGGGCTGTGGGTTGCATTTCCATGATTAATCTTCCCTTCCCAGCTGGATTCTTTGCTGCTCCTGGTGAGAATCATCTTTGTATCTCTGCACCTGTCTGCCAGCGTCTAGAATCTCGCTCTTGGAAGTGTCATCTTGGAAGTCACTGCCTTACCTGGATGTTTGTTAGAGATGCAAAATCCCAGGTCCTACCCACACCCGTGGTACCAAAATCTGCATTTTAACAAGAGTTTCAGGTGATCTGTGTGCACAGCCAAGTGGGGAGTTATGACTCCCAGCTGTGTACTGCACACTAGGATCACTGTGGGAGTTTTTAAAGACTGTGGGGATACCTGGGATCTGCCTTAGACCACCTATAACTGGATTATAAGAGTCGGCATCAGATTTCTGGAGGCTTTCCAAACATTCTGTAATATGTATATATATATATATAGTGTGTATGTGTGTGTGTGTGTGTGTGTGTGTGTGTGTGGTGCTGGGGATCGAACCCAGGGTCTCATGCCTGCTAGGCAAACACTACCAGTGGACTACAGCCCCAGCCCTTCCCAAGTATTCTAGAAGAACTGAATAGTTGTTTCGTAAAATAAAAGCAAAGAATGAATGAATGACAGGGCCTGGGGGCTGAGTGAAGCCCCTGGAGGACTGCTCAGCTCTCTGACTTCACAGAAGAACAAACAGGCCCAGAGATTTGGAGAAATCAGCCAAAGGTCACAGAGAAGGTAATGACAAGTTGGGTGAGAAGCCAAGTCCTCCGGGTTTAGACCGCTCTCTGACATTGCCTTCAAACTGTGGGAGATCCTCCCTGTGAGTGTGGTTGGATTTTAGTGACTCACTTTTAGCCGTCAGAGAAAGAGCAGGAGGGGCCATGCGCAGCTCCAGAGGCTGGGTCACAAAGGCTCTGCAGGCTCCTGCTCACTCTGTCCCATGGCCCAGCTGCCATGTTGTGGGGACGCTCAACAGCCTGTAGGAGGCCACATGGCCCTGGGGATGCACCTTCTGGGATGCAGATCTCCAGGCCCAGCCCAGTCTTCAGACGATGCAGGGAGTGGACTGGAAGCTCAGGAGGAGCCCTGAGCCAGAAGCCCCAGGCGAGAGGCTCCCTGATCCCTGACCTCAAAAGCAGCATGAGGGGCTGGGGCTGGGGCTCTGTGGTAGAGCACTCGCCCTGCACCTGTGAGGCCCTGGGTTCCATCCTCAGCACCACATTAAAAATAAATAAAAACACACCGCGTCCATCTACAACTTAAAAAATATTAAAAAAGAAAAGCAGCTTGAGATGGCCGGTTGATGGCCTAGGCTGCTCTGTGTTGGGGTCCTTCATGGCACAGCCACAGATGACCGACACACATCCCAGACCTCCGTTACTTCAGCCGCAGCCCGGGGGGGGGGGACATCCACGTGGCACCCATTTCTGGGCCACGGAATTTCTATAGACATGCTGGTCCCAGTTCCCGAGAAGCTGAGGATTTAAATCAGACAGTGACAGGAAAAGCAAAACTGGGGCAGGCGTTGGCACCACGTTGTAGCCCCGCCCGAGCCCACGCGGTCACGCTGTGGTCCCCACTTCCCTCGCTCAGCCCCTTGGGCGTCCACCCAGCCCTTCTGGCTGGCGTCTGTGCCAACATTCCTGCCTCTGTCCTCTGCAGCCCTGCCTGGCTGTGGGAGCGCTGGGGCAGGGCCAGGTCAGGCTGCAGCGCGGGCTGGGGGCAGGGTGCCTTGCCCAGGCTGCCAGGTGTCTGAACAAGGTCTCTGGGCTCTTTTCCTGCTCTGCTCGTCTCACAGCTGTGGCTGGGATGGCCCTGGAGTGAGAGCGTGGCTGGCTGATCCGACAACAGGCAAACAAGCAAGTAAACTGCCCTCAGCCGATTTGTCCGTCACCAGACCATGGCCTTGTGGCCCAGAAAATGGATGCTAAGACTCAGACGGGGAGGGAAAGGTGGTTCTCCTGTCAGGGACATTCCGTCTTCTGTACCTCTCTCTCCCTTCCTTCTCTACCATCCCAAATCTAGAATAGCTGGATTCTTCCCTTGGCCTTCTTGAATTTTCTTCTAGAACTAACTTTCTGAGTGGGGCCTGCCTGGAACGAGGCCACCTGTGTTCCAAGTGCTAAGACTTTCCCATGAGGCTGTCTCCCTAGGTACTCATGATGCCACCTCCCTGCGTTTTGTGAAAACAGGCCTTTGGGACCTGAGGGGTCCCTCCCAGGGATCGACTGGGCAGAAGGGGGCTGCCCAGAGAAGAGTGGCCGTGAGCCCCTGGCTGTGGGACCCGAGGTCTGGGCTCCCCACAGCCTCATGGCCTCCCTTCCCTGTGCTTTTGAGCCTGAGGAGGTCTTGGGTCTAAACCCTGGTGGCGCTGGAACCGTCCTAGTCTGAAGTGTGGCTCCCTGAACCCTCCATGACTTCTTCCCTGGGTCTGCTCGGGTGCTAAGGTGACAGACAAAGAATGCACTTGGCAGGGAGAGTGTGACTGAGTCCACCCACAGTGGCCCACATGTCACCCACAGTGGCCTTGACTTCCAACTCAGGGTAAGAAGAAAATATCGTCAGGATCCTCAAAGGCCCAGGAGCATTGGTTTCCTTGGGGTGTCCCCCCACCCCCCGCCCCGGCCTTTGGTTTGATATAAAAAATTCAACAACTTTTCCTGGAATTCAAGGTCAGGTACACAGAACATTTTCAGCACAAAGTTCTTATCAACCGAGCTGTAAGCATTGCTTTTGTTCACAGAAGGCTCAACATTCCATCTCTGGGAGAACGAGACCTTCCCATCCATCCATTCTCCAAACAGGAATAGTAAGAAAAGTAAAAGGGGCCATGTACCGACTGTGGAGTCTGCGTTCGACACCACGGCTCCCTTTTCACCAGGGTTACTTCATCCTTAAGCCACAAAAAGTAGATATCATTACCATTTTACAAATGAAGACACAGACTCACAAGGGAGAAGGACCTGGCGTACTAGGAACTAACAGCACTGGACTTGAACCCTTTTCCAAGCTGCCTGGCCAAGAGCGCGTGGCCAGGAGCACACAGACACCCGCAGCCTGCACAGGAGGGCTCGGGCCTGTCTGACAGGACCCAGCGGCTATGACCCATCATCCCTGATATCCCCAGGTAGCGGTTCTGCAGGCTTCCGGAGTGTCACCTTTACACCAGGTCTGGGGAGCCACAGCCCATCACTCCAACAGCTCTTCCCCCAAGCCCAGCCTCAAGTGCCACATGGGTGAGTGTAGCAAAAACCCTGGCTGTGGGTGCAGGGCAGGATCCAGGGACAGCGAGAGATGGTGCAGCAGCCCAGGAGCTTCCACCCACCCTAAGCATGAAAGGGCAGGGAGAGTGTGGATCTGAACACAGGGGTAGGAGCTATGGCCTCAGGTAAAGAGTGCAGGGTGAACCCCTGCCGGCTGCCATTTCCCTGCCCTCTGCTTCCCACAAGTACCTTCCATCTCCTGAGTGTAACTAGAAACCAGAGGGCAAGGGAACCTGCCACGTACTGCAGCCCAGGAGGTCAGCCCGTGGACTCCGAGTTCAAGGACTTGGGGTGAGAGACGTGGAAATGTGCCAGTGCCTGGGGAAAAGACCTGTGTTCTTAGTCCTGGGGTCCAGCTTGGACCCCACACATAGTAGGTGCTCATAAACCTCAACTAAGTAGAAGGGTGCAGGAGAGAGAGGTATGGAAGCTCAGCTCACCCCGGCCCCACAGCTCTGGGGGTGGTGTGGGGTGACTGGCACCAAAAGGCCTGGGAGTGAGCTGGGGGCATGAGGCTGGGGTGTGGGTGCTGGGGAGCTTGAAAAACACCCTGGAAAGAAAAGCCCCTGGAAGAGCCCAGTGGTGGCCAGTGGGGGTAACATGGTCAGTGGGACACAAACTGTAAGAGAAGGCAGGCATCACCTAGCCGGTGGCTGATGTCCAGGGACAGTGGCCTGTGAGTGTGGGGAAGGCCTGAACTTCCGCAGATAGAATTTCTTGTTACGTCATCAGAACCAGTGAGAAAAGTCACCAAAGTCCTCTCCTGCTGCATGGAGCTCTGTACACAGTAAAAACAACATGGGCAAAGAGGAAACACCTGGGCCAGAGAGGGGTTTCTGTTAAATAAGTTTTTTAACTTCAGGACAGTTTAGACTTACAAAAGAGTTGCAGATACAGGACAGAGTTCCCATATACCCCACACCCAATTTTCCTTTGGTTAAGATCTCTGCTATAATTGTCACATCTGACGAATCAACTTTGATGCGTTGGTCTTTATTCATAGCTCTTTAGTTTTTACCAAGAATCCCTTTTCTGTTCCCGGATCCTCCCCTCCCCACGATACGGTAGAACATTTACTCACCATGTCTCTTAGGCGCCTCTAGACTGACAATTTCTCAGACCTTCTTGTTTTTGATGACCTTAGCAGTTTAGGGGAAAGCTGGTCCGGTATTTTGTGGAATTTTCTTGTTCTTTTTTTTTTTTTATTGGTTGTTGAAAACATTACAAAGCTCTTGACATATCATCTTTCATACATTTGATTCAAGTGGGTTATGAACTCCCATTTTTACCCCAAATACAGATTGCAGAATCACATCGGTTACACATCCACATTTTTACATAATGCCATATTAGTAACTGTTGTATTCTGCTACCTTTCCTATCCTCTACTATCCCCCCTCCCCTCCCCTCCCATCTTCTCTCTCTACCCCATCTACTGTAATTCATTTCTCTCCTTGTTTTTTTCCCATTCCCCTCACAACCTCTTATATGTAGTTTTGTATAACAATGAGGGTCTCCTTCCATTTCCATGCAATTTCCCTTTTCTCTCCTTTTCCCTCCCACTTCATGACTCTGCTTAATGTTAATCTTTTCCTCCTGCTCTTCCTCCCTGCTCTGTTCTTAGTTGCTCTCATTATATCAAAGAAGACATTTGGCATTTGTTTTTTAGGGATTGGCTAGCTTCACTTAGCATAATCTGCTCTAATGCCATCTATTTCCCTGCAAATTCCATGATTTTGTCATTTCTTAGTGCTGTGTAGTACTCCATTGTGTATAAATGCCACATTTTTTTTTTATCCATTCATCTATTGAGGGGCATCGGGGTTGGTTCCACAGTCTAGCTATTGTGAATTGTGCTGCTATGAACATCGATGTGGCAGTATCCCTGTAGTACTCTCTTTTGAGGTCTTCAGGGAATAGTCCGAGAAGGGCAATAGCTGGGTCAAATGGTGGTTCCATTCCCAGCTTTCCCAGGAATCTCCATACTGCTTTCCAAATTGGCCTCACCATTTTGCAGTCCCACCAGCAATGTACAAGTGAACCCTTTTCCCCACATCCTCGCCAGCACTTGTTGTTCTTTGACTTCCTAATGGCTGCCAATCTCACTGGAATGAGATGGTATCTTAATGTGGTTTTGATTATAATTTCTCTGACTGCTAGAGATGGTGAGCATTTTTTCATGTACTTGTTGATTGATTGTATGTCCTCCTCTGAGAAGTGTCTGTTCAGGTCCTTGGCCCATTTGTTGATTGGATTATTTGTTATCTTATTGTTTAATTTTTTGAGTCCTTTGTATACTCTGGATATTAGGGCTCTGTCTGAAGTGTGAGGAGTAAAGATTTGTTCCCAGGACGTAGGCTCCCTATTTACCTCTCTTATTGTTTCTCTTGCTGAGAAAAAACTTTTTAGTTTAAGTAAGTCCCATTTGTTGATTCTTGTTATTAACTCTTGGGCTATGGGTGTCCTATTAAGGAATTTGGAGCCCGACCCCACAATATGTAGATCGGAGCCAACTTTTTCTTCTATCAGACGCAGAGTCTCTGATTTGATATAAAGCTCCTTGATCCATTTTGAGTTAACTTTTGTGCATGGCGAGAGAAAGGGGTTCAACTTCATTTTGTTGCATGTGGATTTCCAGTTTTCCCAGCACCATTTGTTGAAGATGCTATCCTTCCTCCATTGCATGCTTTTAGCCCCTTTATCAAATATAAGATAGTTGTAACTTTGTGGATTAGTCTCTGTGTCCTCTATTCTGTACCATTGGTCCACCCGCCTGTTTTGGTACCAGTACCATGCTGTTTTTGTTACTATTGCTCTGTAATATAGTTTGAAATCTGGTATCGCTATACCGCCTGATTCACACTTCCTGCTTAGAGTTGCTTTTGCTATTCTGGGTCTTTTATTTTTCCATATGTATTTCATGATTGCTTTATCTATTTCTACAAGAAATGCCGTTGAGATTTTGATTGGCATTGCATTAAACCTATAGAGAACTTTTGGTAATATCGCCATTTTGATGATGTTAGTTCTGCCTATCCATGAACAGGGTATATTTTTCCATCTTCTAAGATCTTCTTCTATTTCTCTCTTTAGGGTTCTGTAGTTTTCATTGTATAAATCTTTCACCTCTTTTGTTAGGTTGATTCCCAAGTATTTTATTTTTGTTTTGAGGATATTGTGAATGGGGTGTTTTTCCTCATTTCCGTTTCAGAAGTTTTGTCGCTGATATACAGAAATGCCTTTGATTTATGCGTGTTGATTTTATATCCTGCCACTTTGCTGAATTCATTTATTAGTTATAGTAGTTTTTTTGTAGACCCTTTGGGTCTTCTAGGTTTAGAATCATGTCATCTGCAAATAGTGATAATTTAAGTTCTTCTTTTCCTATTTTTATGCCTTTAATTTCTTTCTTCTGTCTAATTGCTCTGGCCAGTGTTTCGAGAACTATATTGAATAGAAGTGGTGATAGAGGGCATCCCTGTCTTGTTCCAGATTTTAGAGGGAATGCCTTCAATTTTTCTCCATTCAGAATGATGCTAGCCTGAGGCTTAGCATATATAGCTTTTACAATGTTGAGGTAAGTTCCTGTTATCCCTAGTTTTTCTAATGTTTTGAACATAAAGGGATGCTGTACTTTGTCGAATGCTTTTTCTGCATCTATCGAGATGATCATATGGTTCTTATCTTTGAGACTATTGATGTGGTGAATAACATTTATTGATTTCCGTATATTGAGCCAGCCTTGCATCCCAGGGATGAATCCTACTTGATCATGGTGCACAATTTTTTTGATGTGTTTTTGTATCTGATTCGCCAGAATTTTATTGAGGATTTTTGCATCTAGGTTCATTAGAGATATTGGTCTGTAGTTTTCTTTCTTTGAGGTGTCTTTGTCTGGTTTCAGAATCAGGGTGATGTTGGTCTCATAGAATGAATTTGGAAGAGCTCCCTCCTTTTCTATTTCCTGAAATAACTTGAAAAGTATTGGTATTAATTCTTCTTTAAAGTTTTTGTAAAACTCCGCTGTATACCCTTCCGGTCCTGGGCTTTTCTTGGTTGGAAGTCTTTTGATGGCTTCTTCTATTTTCTCCATTGTTATTGGTTTGTTTAAATTGTGTGTATCCTCCTGACTCAATCTGGGCAAATCATATGACTTAAGAAATTTATCGATGTCTTCACTATCTTCTATTTTATTGGAATATAGGTTTTCAAAATACTTTCTAATTATCTTCTGTATTTCTGTAGTGTCTGTTGTGATATTGCCTTTTTCATCCTGTATGTTAGTAATTTGATTTCTCTCTCTTCTTCTCTTCGTTAGCATGGCTAAGGGTCTGTCGATCTTATTTATTTTTTCGAAGAACCAACTTTTAGTTTTGTCAATTTTTTCAATAGTTTCTTTTGTTTCAATTTCATTGATTTCTGCTCTGATTTTAATTATTTCTTGCCTTCTGCTACATTTGCTGTTGTTTTGCTCTTCTTTTTCTAGGGCTTTGAGATGAAGTGTGAGCTCATTTATTTGTTGGTTTTTTCTTTTTTGAGGACTGACCTCCAGGCGATGAATTTCCCTCTTAAAACTGCTTTCATTGTGTCCCATAGATTCCGATATGTTGTGTCTGTATTTTCATTTGTCTCTAAGAATTTTTTTATTTCCTCCTTTATGTCTTCTGTAACCCATTGATCATTCAGTAACATATTGTTCATTTTCCATGTGATGTAGGATTTTTCCTTCCTTCTTTTATCATTGATTTCCAGTTTCATTCCATTATGATCAGATAGAATGCATGGTATTATCTCCACCCCTTTATATTTACCGAGGGTTGCCCTATGGCATAATATATGGTCTATTTTTGAGAAGGATCCATGTGCTGCTGAGAAAAAAGTATATCCACTTGATGATGGTTGATATATTCTATATATGTCAGTTAAGTCTAGGTCATTGATTGTGTTATTGAGGTCTATAGTTTCTTTATTCAACTTTTGTTTGGAGGCTCTGTCCAATGGTGAGAGAGGTGTGTTGAAGTCACCCATAATTATTGTGTTGTGGTCTATTTGATTCTTGAACTTGAGGAGAGTTTGTTTTATGTATGTTGCAGGACCATTATTTGGTGCATAAATATTGATAATTGTTATGTCTTGTTGGTGAATGGTTCCTTTTAACAGTATATAATGTCCTTCCTTATCCCTTTTGATTAACTTAGTCTTGAAGTCAATTTTATTCGAGATGAGGATGGTCACCCCTGCTTGCTTACAAGGACCGTGTGCGTGGTATATTTTTTCCCAACCTTTCATCTTCAGCCTGTGTATGTCTTCTCCAATCAGATGTGTCTCCTGGAGGCAGCATATTGTTGGATTTGTTTTTTTAATCCATGTTACCAGCCTATGTCGCTTTATTGGAGCGTTTAAGCCATTAACATTTAGAGTTACTATTGATATAGGGTTTGTACTGTCAGCCATGTTTGATTATTTATCTTTTTTTTTTTAATTTAGTTTGTTTCTCCATGGTTAGCTTTTCCCCTGCCCTCTGTCTTTACCGAGGCACTTCCCACTGTTGGTTTTGGTTATTGTTTTTCATTTCTTCCTCATGTAGTGTTTTGCTCAAGATGCTTTGCAACGCTGGTTTTCTGGCTGCAAATTCTTTTAACTTTTGTTTATCATGAAAGATTTTTATTTTGTTGTCGACCTGAAGCTTAATTTTGCTGGATACAAAATTCTTGGTTGGCACCCATTGCCTTTCAGTGTTTGAAAAACGTTGTTGCAGGATCTTCTTGCTTTCAGCGTCTGTGATGAAAAATCCGTTGTTAACCTTATTGGTTTACCCCTGAATGTAATCTGCCTCCTTTTTCTTGTAGCTTTTAATATTTTCTCTTTGTTCTGTATATGGATATCTTCAGAACAATGTGTCTTGGCGTTGGTCTACTGTGATTTTGTATGCTCAGTGTCCTGTATGCATCTACAATTTGTATATCCGTTTCCTTTTTTATTTCTGGAAAGTTTTCTATAATTATTCCATTCAGCAGGTTGCTCATTCCCTTGGTTTGAACCTCTATACCTTCCTCTATCCCGATGACTCTTAAGTTTGGTTTTTTTATGTTATCCCATATCTCTTGGATGTTTTTCTTGTGATTTTTTTACCAGCCTTTCTGAGTTGGCTAGACTCTTTTCAAGATGATATATTTTGTCTTCATTATATGATGTTCTGGCTTCTACTTGCTCCACTCTGTTAGTGATACTCTCATTTGAGTTTTTAATGTGGTTTATAGTTTCCTTCATTTCTAGAATTATTGTTTGATTTTTTTAAATAATCTCTATCTCCTAATAATGATGCTTAACTTCTTCTTTTATCTGTTTATGTAATTCATTTTCAATGTGTTCTTTCACTGTTTGAATTTGCTGTCTCGTATCCTCTTTGAGGTTCCATTCCATCTGTCTAAGGTGTTCCTTGAGTTCTTTATTTGACCATTTTTCTGATGCCTTTTGGTCCTCCTGAATATTTAGGCTGTCCTGCATTGTTTGTACTCCTTTTCTTCCTTGCTTTTTCATGCTGTTCATGTTACTTCTTGTTCTGTTTGACTTCTGAGTTACTGTTTACTCCTATAAATTTATTTGATGCTGTCGCCGCCGGTTTCAATGAAGTTATCTTCTCCGCAGCATTCTGGTGACGTCAGTTCTCTGCCATGGTGGTATCCCATGCAAATGGCAACAGTTCGTTCCCTTTGCCGGGTGACTAATGCAACGGGTGGGTCCTGACTGGCTCTCCCAAGCCCCATTTCAATCCTGTGGCCACTGCCTATGAAGGCTCCGTTGGCATTAACCTCTGTAGGTGCAGAAGGGCCGACCAGTTGTTTCAGCGGGATCATTAGTGCTGAGTCACAGCAGTTTGGCTGCAAGAAGCAGGCGAACGGGAGCTTGAATGCAGCCGATCCGGGCTCGGTGTGTGTTCTGAGAGGCCCAGACTGTTCGCCCCAGATCCACATCAGCTCAGCTTTGCCTAGTGATCCTGAGCAAACAGCATTTAGATGGTTTACGACTCCCTATGCCCGCGTGGCTGAAGAGGTCAGAGACTTGAGCTCTCCGCGCCCGCCACCATGTTGGATCTCTGGAATTTTCTTAATAGGGATCTGTCTGATGTTTTTCTCACCATCAGATGGGGTTACGGGTGAGAGGCAGGAAGGCCACAGAGACAAGTTGTCACCGCATCCTCTCAAGGTATGCCTCGGCAGACTCACACTGTTAGCATTCACCTTGATCACCCCTGAGAATGACGGTCAGGGAAGCTGGCTCCTCCTCTCCACCCTCTACTCTTTGGAAGGAAGTCCCTAAGCACAGTCCCACTTAAGGGATGGGGAGCAATGCTGTACCTCCTTGAGGAAAGAGCATCTACACAAGTTGTCTGGAATCCTTCTGTGGGGGAGATGTGTCTCTATTTATTAGTTTATTTATGCAATCATTTATTTACGCCAGTGATTAAATGAAGGTGTTTATTTTAAACTCTGGGTTTCAATCCCATGCTCCATTTTTGATTTTGTTGCTCTAATTGATATTTATTGTTGAGCACCTTCTTACTCTCGGGCATGACGGGATACTCCCTGCTTGCCTGTGTTTGTCCTGCCTCTGCTCAAGGATCAGTCTCTTTCCCTGGTTCCTGCACCTGGAGAAGGGCACCAGAGCCTGGGTACCGAGTGAAGGCAGAGTGATGCTTAGATAAAGGGGCATCCGGGGTGCCCTGTCTGGGAGACAGAGAGGTTGGGTGCATGAAGCGCTGTGACAGGTCAGTCAGCAAGGGTGCTGATGGTGCTGGTGGTGCTGGTGGCCCCTGCTGGTGAACCAGAGTGTCCTGGACGCCTGCCAGGAGGTCTGCCTTTATGTCCCTCAGTGCTGCCCCTGTGCCCTCCACCTTCAGCTCTTTGGAGGACTTTCACGGGCATGCTGGTTTAGATGTGCGGTGCCCCCAGAGATCATGTGTGAGACAATGCAAGAAGGTTCAGAGGAGAAACGACTGGGCTCTGAGAGCCTTAGCTCAATCAGTGAATTGATCCTCCGACAGGAATAACCGAGTGACTGAAGGCAGGTGGGGTGTGGCTGGAGGAGGTGGGTATTAGGGGCATGCCTCTGGGGTATATATTTTGTATCTGAGGAGTGGAGTTTCTCCCTGCTTCCTGATCATCATGTGAGCTGCTTCCCTCTGCCACACACTCCTGCCATCATGTCCTGCCTCCCCTCAGGCCCGAGGAGTGGAGCCTGCTATCTATAGATTGAGACCCCTGAAACTGTGAACCTCAAAATAAACCTTTACTCTTCTAAAATTGTTCTTGTCAGGTCCTTGAGTCACAGCGGTGGAAAACCTGATGGAAACACCTGGAGGATCCACGCCAACTGGTCTACCTTCACTGAACTTGGAGGTGCAGAAGGATCCAGGCAGAGCACAGGGAGTGTTTAAGGGGACATCGTCATCATCCAGGCCTAGACCCCCTGATTAATATCTGTGGGTCTCATCGTCTGATGAGGTGGCCTGGTCTCCATGAAGTCTAATTACATACAAAAAGCTCCTTAAAAAGTCACAAAAAGATTGAACTCGGCAGGTTCTGGGTGCCTTTGTTAATCTGCACTTGTAAAAGGAGTCTCTGTTGTTTGAATCGGTGACAAAGTCCAGAATGTTCTGGGGCTTCGAGACTTCAAAGCAGACTGTGGTAATAGGTGTCAGTGTTTTGGAGGGCCCACCGGATTCTACAGCTGCAACCTGGATAAGCTTCTGTTGAGGGTGAAATTGTTGTTTGTGTTTTCTTTTCCTGCTCAACGCACAAACCCATCGCCTTTTAAGCCCTTATGAAGGCATCGCATTAAACGCTGAGCTAGAGGTGAATGGTTTGTTTACGCCCTCACTTACAGGCAAGGCTATGGCCTGTATGTTCTAGACGGAGCCCCTACGGAGCCTGCATTCTGATGGAGGAACTCCGGCCGACTTCACTGACTGAACAACAGGACGGGGCTACAGTTCAAAGCTGCCTTCCTCCTCTTGACAAAAGGCACCTCCACGGGGGAGTGCCCACAGCAAGAAGACGGCAAAGGGCCGGGGACAGGGCTGTGCAGGCCCTCCCTCTCCAATGCCAAGTACAGGGCTGTGGGCTGCTGCCTTCGCTCAGAATAGCCATGAGTTCTCTGAGAGACCCATCCCTGGTCTTTGAAGCACAGAAAGTTTTAGGCAGGGCCTAGGAGAAATATCCTAAGGGGTAAAACCCACTATCGAGGTCTTGTACCCTTCATTATTAGATCTCTGTGGTTCCCAATAGTCACCATTAGGCCTTCAGGTCTTCCATTAAGTTTAATTATATAAAAAAGCTCATTAAAAAAAATCACAAAAAGATTGAACTTGGCAGGTTTGGGTGTGTTTGCTAATCTGCGTGTTTGTCTTATTTTTCAAAAGGGCTCTGAGTTTCACAATGCATCTCTAAAGAGCAGTGTTCCGAGGGGTCTTTGTGCTTGCGAAACCCACACATCTTCCTAATGAAGCCGAGGCTGGCAGCACTAAGAGGACGCTTTTTGTTTTTAATCGTGATTTTTATAAATCATTAATTTTAACGGTTAAAACGTTGGAACTCACTATTTGGAATCTGAGATATGGTGAAGTCTGGTCCCAGGAAATGCGTTTTTGAAGAGATAAGAACACCGAAAAGCGACAGAGGCTGGGGGTTGGGGGTGTCTCGCTATGGAGACAGTCAGTCCATAAAGCCAGAGAAGTGACAGAAAAATCTATTCTGAAAGCAGGAGGGCATCAATGACTTTGTTAGCACAGCTGCAAATTTGGTTAAATTAAACCCAACAGGAGAATAATCCCCACACAGAGCAGAGGGAAGCAGATAATGTAAACGCAAATGAGCACAATTTGAAAGGCTTCCAAAAAGAAACCATTACCGGGGAGAGTTTTCAGCAAGGGGCTGCGGTTGGGGGACCATGCCCAAGGAGCACACACTCCGTCTCCAGCGAGGGCTCAGATGTCTACTTAGTAAGCAGAGAAGAGCCAGTTTCAAAAATGTTCAGTGTGGTAGGAAACATGACTCACTAAAGCCCACGGCAGCTGAACCATCCCACAGGCCTCCGCCGCTTCGTCTCGGCTGCATTTCCCCGCATGTCTCCTAAGGATCTGACCCACCTCTGAGGAACGGCTCTTTCTGTTGGAGAAAGGGAAAACTTGTATCTTTACTTTTAAGACCTTAGAAGGGGTATAGTGTCATTCAATTGCCTCTTCCAACTGGGGGACCTCTCACCCTTTCCATACCCTTGTTTGCTGGGACTGACCCTTGGCACCCTCTCTTCCTCCCACTTCCCCAGCCTGGGCCATGTCTCCTCCCAAGCTACCCGTGAGTGTGCACACATGCACACACAGATACATTTGCAGAGATACAAAGATACACACCCGCAGATACATACAGATACATACATACCCATGCATACCGCACCCCACCCCCACGGCATGCCATAAGAACTGGAGAGAAGGCAGGGGAAAGAAAGCCTGTGACGTGGGGACCTGTCAGACGGTGGTGGAGGGCTTGAGGACACGGAGCCAGGCTCCTGGTGCACAGTGATGGGGGAGGAAAATGTCCCCTGCCTCTCCACCCAGGGTTAGCTATGGAGGACAAGAACTGGCAAGGAGAAGAGAGGTCTGTGGCCAACAGAAGAAAAGACCCGTGAAGTGTGGGCGGGAAGGCTCAGCGCTCATCTCTAGAGTTGGTCTCTTGAGTAGTATTTCTTCATTTGACCATCGGATATGTTTCCTGATGGGCTCCTGCTGACCAGCCCCAGCCCTTGATGGCAGCATGTGGGGAGGGGCTGCCTGGCAGAGGAGCTCGTAAGCACACGGTCCAGGAGGCTTATAGAACATTCTCTGTCCCCTAGAGTGCGGCTGCCCCTTAACTGCAGGGCCCTGGTGTTCTGAGTCCTGGCCAGATCAACAGGTTGTTCCAGGGAAGGTAGATACTGCAGATGAACTTGACCATCAGGAAGTCACAGGGCAGGGCTGCCGAGGCCCATTTGCTCATTAAGCTCATCCTGAGTGCATGTGCCACCTTGGCAGGACTTGCAGAGTGCCATATCTTATTAAGCATTTTCCCTGCTGTTATAGTTTAGATCTGGAACATCCTCCAAAGGCCCATGTGTTAAAGGCTTGTTCCTCGGCTCCTGGTGCTATTGGGAACCTTGAAGAGGTGGTGACTAGCGGGAGGTCTTCAGGCCATTGATGGTATGCCCTGTAAGGGGATTGTGAGTCCTTTTACTGCTTTTTTTTTTTTTGCTTCCTGGCTATGAGGTTGTGCTCCACATTGTGTTTACAGCATGATATGCTGCTTCCCTACCAGGGGCCTAAAAATTATAGGTATGCATGATCACGCATTTGAACCTCCAAACTTGTGAGCCCCAAATCCCCCTTTTCCATAAGTTGGTGATCTCAGATGTTTGATAAAGGGCTAGAAAGCTGCCTAGCACACCTGCCTCGTCTAGCTTAAATTGGCACCTATTCTCAGGAAGTGAGGGCTGTTATCCTCTCTTGGGAAACTGAGAGCAGCTACCCAACAATGATTGTCTTACATCCCACATGGCCCAGGAGGTGCCAGGATGTGGACCCATGTCCCCACGTTGTGGACTGAGTTCCTGCCCATTCTGCCACCTCCTTGTCTTCACCATCCTTGCTGCCTCCTGAGGTTGAGCCCACTCCAATGGGTTACATCCAGCCCAACTTTAAGGAGAAGAAAGGTTACCCAGATGGAAGCAGATCTGGCTCGTTTCAGTCTGGTACAATTTGAGAAGTGTGACCACCTGGGTCTGCTCTCACCCTGAGGAATGGAAAGATGGGCTTCTATTTTCTACTCTAGCAACCAGCATCCTTCAGCCCTTAACACCTGTAAAGGCTTGGGGCCAGCCAACCAGGATGCCTATTGATGCCTCTCTAGAGAACTCAGTGATATCCAGAATTTTAGACACCTGTCTGGGTAGAAGCTGTCCCTACAGCCCAAGTGGCAAAGGCACAAAGTTAGACATCTCTCATTTGTAGCAGCTCACCTTCTCCCATCTCTGATCTCTGAAAAGACACCAAGTTGAAGTCCATGAATCTGGGCTGACATCCTGCATTTTACCAGGAGAGAGCTCTTGGGCAAGTCACCCTGCCCTTCTGAGCTGTCTCTCTTTTCTTGTGCTGGAGAACACTGGGAAGTGAGACCTGCTACAGGTCCAGTGCAACGCAGGAGAACACACTGACCACAGTGCATGCAAAGTGGTCAGCGCTGTTGATTCACCTTCTCTTGTGAGTTTGTGTTTGAATTTGTGCATAACTATTAGCCTCTTTGTTCTGTTTTTCCCTTTCAATATGACAAGCTGTAAGAATAGGGGTAAGGTCTCCGACTTCTTTTAGTTCTCACCAAACTTGGAGCAAGATTTGGAGCCTGTCATCCTATGGCGGATGCAGTGGCCTTTTAAAATTAACCCAGAAAGCTCCCCAGGGAGGCCTGGAGAACTTTTTGTCTTCTTCAGGCCACCAGGGTGAATAGGAAAGAGGGCTGCCCCAAACCCATCATCCAGTCCACACTCTCTGAGAGCTGCATCCAAGGTCCCTCCTGATTAGAACCCCAGGAGGTGGGTGGAACTCTTAGACTCTCCCTGGAGGAAGGACATTTGGCTCAGTGGGTCTGTGTCTCCAGAGGCTCCCACTTTTGTTTAATTGATACTGTTAGGGACAAACAGCTGGTCCTTAGAGAACAGGGGACATTGCGTTTGTCAGAGTCCCGATTCTGCTTTTTCTGTAAACACAAGGAGGAGCTCAACATTCTACTGTTCCTAGTTTTGCAATCTTCACAAATTAAATATTTGCCTTCAAAAGCAACAACTGTGATAACCATCAGGGCAATATTCCCAAGTGTGTTTCCCTCACACACGCCAGCCACTGAAGTCAAGGCAGAATACTGTGGGTGGTCTGTTTGGATAATGATTTTCATGTGGAAACCTCAAGTTGGAGAACAACTGGCAGTTAATTCTGGAGAAAGTGTGGTCTCCTGCTTCTTAGAGTTGATTCAAAACCGAGTGTCCCAAGAGACTTAAGTACCCTTGCCTTGGTTTCCTCTGTCTATAAAATGAGGAGCAAAACTGCTTAGTGAGTACCGAAGGGACACTTTTGGCAATCACAGGGGCCACAGGAGCAGGTCTGCCTTCCCCAGAGGCCACCAGGACAACCCAGGAATGTGCTGTATGTTCACTTGCCTTAGGGAAGGGTCTCTCTCCCCAATCTCTCTAAAGATGGAGCTGAAATTCAAAAGGAATTCCGCAGAATGTAAATGATACTTATTGGAAATTTTATTGCCCATAAAAAAAAAAAAAACAAACCACCAGCAGAAAACCACACTGCAAATCCACCAAAGCACAGTGAATTTGTGCTGCTTACAAATCCCACTGGGCCCAGCTGGCAGCACCTTCTCTCTCAGTCACGCTTCCCAGAGATGCAGGCTCTCTGCAGAGGAGAGGGCGTCTAGACACCCCCCGAGGTGTGCACCCTGATTTCCCTCCTGCATCAGACAGGAGGTTTCGGAGCAGCCATTTCAAGCCTTTATTAAGGACTAAGTCTTAAAGAAAATGAGTCCCCAGACTCCACTAAGGTACCTTTAAGGAAGCTCAGTGCATTTCAGTATTTTTAAGGATCAGAGGTTTTCTGGGCCAGAGGTGACGTTTACTATGCCAGGATACAGAGCATCAAACAAATTAGTCGACCACAAACCACACCCTCGCGGGTAAATAACGGCCAACCCAATAGATGTCTGTCTCCCACGCGAGCGTCGCCAAGGACTTGGACATTCCTACGCTTCAGTAGGGCCCAACCAGACATCAAGGCCATGCACCCACCCTTCAGTTCCTCCCCCATCGCCATCTGTATGCTTTCACTGCTGTGGGTTTTCCCAAAACATTCCCTTCCCGACTTCCTGCCTAATTGGCCTCCATACTCCTATCACCAGGAAGGAAATCAAAGTTGCTGGGAGATGCGCAGCCCCAAGTGCAGCCTGCAGGATCAGCTCTGGCCTGCCGGCCATCCATGCACAATCTCTGAACTAGATCCCAGTCCTGCGTTCCTGCCCCACCTTCTCCCCAGGCTGGGGGTGCACCTCCATCTCCCCCAGTGGGAAGTGGGCAGGGCGAGGGAGGCTGCCCGTGATCTGGGCGGGCTGTGGGAGGACCCAGTGCAAGTCGGGAGGCCACGCTGGTCTCTGCAAGAATGTTAAGTGATTTCTTTTCTTGCATAACTTGCTTAGTCTTGAGCATCTACTTTCAGACTTTTTTGAAATGTAAGCATGTGGTTCAAGTCGAAGTCTTTAAAATTTTTTTTCTCAGAAAGGGTGCCTCTGTCGGGCGTTACTTGCCAAGGCAGCAGATGCTGGGTGCACTGAGATCATTCCACAGCCTGCCAACTTTCCTGACAAGCCAACCTGCCCTCTAAGGAAGAGGCCACCTGGAGACCCAACTCATCAATGCCAACACTCAAAATACAGCAACCAACGGGACATTGTGTGGCTCGGAGAGGCGTGATGTGCTGTGGCATGGGCAGAAGAACGATCCTGGCCGAACGTCGGCTTTGAGTTGATGTATTGTTTTATTGTCCTTCCTGCCCCCAACAACAAAAGCCCACGTTCCTCCCCTGTCCCCCTGCCCAGCACATTCTGGCCCTGGTTCTCTGGGCTTCTCCTCCTGGTTTTCTCTCCCTCCCTCTGCTCTGGCCATGGCCTTCCTGCTGGTAGAGGGACATCCTAAGCTCACCCCTATAGGGGCCTCCACTCTTGTGTCCCTTGTTTACCTTCTCATTAATCTAGGTATTCACTCCAATGGCATTTCCCCCAGAGGTCCCTGTTCCCACCCTGGCACTTCAGCTTGCTTGTCCTGCTTCTTTCTTGGTGGCATTGGATTTATTTACTTACATGCATATCTATTATGGTTTCCCTCCCTGCCCTAGAATCTAGGTTCCATGATTGTAGGGACATTATCTCTATTATTATCCATGGAACCATTTTTATCACTGCGTCCCAGGATAGTACCTGGCATGAAGTAGATGCTCAGAAAAGACTGTTAAATAAACAAATGGGTGTATCTTAAAACCTACTCGAAATCCTCCCTTCATCTCTCTCTTGTGCACGCACATGAAGAATAAGGAGTTGGAAATTTGGCAGCATGGATATTTTTTGGTAATGAATACTTTGATAGTCACCAAACAGGGACCTTTCACCTTTATCTACAGTCTGGTTTTGCATGTCTTTCCTAAAAAAAGTGCTTTATAGCAGTATTGAATTATCGTTGGAAGAATTCTGTTACTTTCAGGAGACTAATATCTTATTTCTGCATTCAGATTCACCTTTTAATTGCTGGTGTCTAGTCGTTGAATGGTACCTGTATCAATCTCAGGGGATCTATAAATATCCAGCTGAGCTTGGCTTTTATGCATTCCGGGCCTCATGTCTAGAATGCACAAACAAATTAGTCGACCACAAACCACACCCACGCGGGTAAATAACCACAATAATGTGGTTGTGTTGTCATTGCTCCTGTTGTGAGTTCTGCCGTGACTCACAAGTAAATGCACTTTCTGGCCATGTGTGGAGCAGTCTGGTTTACGGGCTTGAGACAGGAGCTTGATGGGTGCAGCTGGAGCCATTAACACAAGGTCATCTTCCTGTGCCAGGCTCATTATCTGGCTTGTTGCAAATAACAAAGGGTTACTTATGTGTGTACAAAACTATGGGCACTTCCAGAGGGTACTGAGGCAGGAGTCACTTCACCAGCCTGGGTCTGTTCTACCCTGGGAGCCAGGGTGTCTGACACCTTGGAAACTCAGCCTTTGAGAAATAACAGGTGTTCTGCCCAGAGAGGGTAGCTCTGCCAACCGGAGTTTGCTTGTTAACTTGGGGTACTTTGATGTCGAAGCAGCCCCTTATCCCCCTACGTGTGTGATTAGATTAACTGGCAATCTTTCTTTGACATGAAAGATCCCATTCATTCATTGGATATGTGTGGGAGACCAACGTAGCACTTGACTTGAGTTGACTCCCCTGCCGGGCCATGTGGCGCCAGGCACCCTGCTGCTAGACTGCCCTGCTCTTCTAGGGTTCCAGGGACTGTGTCTTCCTGCCTGGGTGTGTCTTGCTACAGCCCCGTGGGTGAAGCTATGCTCACCTGTTCCTTTGTAATATAACCCCTTGCCCTGTTTAGGATAGAATCTTCCCTGGAAGTGCCTTGTGTGTGTCCCCTTCTCTTACTGTGCCCTTGGGTGTGGCCTACCCAGGTGTCAGTCAACCTGCTGACAGTGGACATCATGAAGATAGACTCAGCCCCCTGAAACCTGACCCCTGGCCTCATTTGAATAGCTTCCCTCAATAAAAGGGGTCAGCGCGTGCTCTCGCTCTCTCTCTTCCTGCGGACCCTTAAGGTCAGAGGAGCCGTCACAGCGATCCCAAAGAAAAAGGTATTTGTGTTCTCCTGTGGTTATTTTGCACAGCCCAGTCAGCCCAGTTCAAACTGGAGTGATCCTGAGCCTTTAGTCGCAAACAGAAACCCGGCAGATATATATCTTCATTGAGTGTCCACGATGTGCTAGGGGGACTCGGATTGCAAGATTCCCTGGTATGCTATTCAATGAATGCCCCCTGCTCCACCAAGTCATGGACAGAGCTTTTCCCTTAACTTTGTACACTGTTAACCATCCTCAGGTAATGCTTTGTGGATCCTTAAGGACAAGAATGGAGAGTTAGATAGTCTCTTATCAGCAGAGGTCAAGGGGCTATAGGCATGTCTGAAACCTGAAAGCCATTTAAAAAATTTCTCTGAGTTAATACAGGATATAGGATCGAACAATCTGGATTTACCTAATTTTGACAGTTTTTTTTTTTTAACTATATAAAGCCTGTAAGCACTCAAATCTTTCTTCTATTACCAAACCTTTGTCAGGATGCTCACTAGGAAGAAAATTTTGATGGTTTCCTTTTGAGCCCTCGCCTATGACAAGGACAGGAGGAGGGTGAGCTTGTGTCTAGGGTGGACATTACCATGGGACATGGAGATGGACGAAGGGGAGCTTTGTTCACTCCCCACTGGTGGTTGTACCTTGTCCTGACCTGACAGACATAAATGGCTTTTCAGAGGCCAGGACTCAGGTCCTAGGCCCAGCCCCTCCAATTACATGTTCAGCACAGTGCCTCAATTCTGAGTGACCGATGTTCTCATGATCATTATTAGCCATGTGGCTTTGGGCAAGTCGGGGAACCTCTTTGAGCCTCAATTTCCTTATTTGGAAAATAGGGAAAATGTTCTGACAATGCTTTGTCGTGTTTGTGCTGTGGGAATGTATGGCAAAGAGGCTAAGTAACAACAGTCTGTCTTTCCTAGCTTTATTTTTTTAGGAAAATAGTAACCCAAGAGATCAAATAAAAGTTCTGTGTGGATCATACAAATTCAGGAGGACAGCATGGCGGGGGGCACACAGATGGAGGAGAGGCAGGAGACGCAGGTGGCAACCTCACAGACAGGGCGTTTGGGCCTTTGTCTCCTAATTGATCTAATGTGCTAAGTGAATTTAATGTGGGTTAATTAATGATGCTATTGGTGGGTGGAATTACCTAGGCAGAGCCTAAAACAGCATCAAAGGAGCAAGCAGGCAGGTGTCATGGGGGATAACTGAGGGAGCAGGGCCCAGAAGAAAATCTGCTAAGGGGTGTGCAGGGGGCCACTGGGCAGGCCAGGGGGAGGTGAGGGGAAAGCCAGCCAGCCCAGGGGCTGAGCCACTTAACTAGAGAGGCTGGCTGCCAAATGCCATCCTGTTTACAGCTCCTGTGTTTGAATTTCAGATTTGCTTGAGTCTTTGAAGCTGGGTTCCTGGGCATTTCTTTGAGAATGAATTCTGTTCTTTGGAAACCACAAAACTCATTCTCTCAGATCTAGCACCAGCTGACCTTTCTTCCATCTGTGGTCCCTTGAGACCTCAGAAACTTTTTCACTAGGAGACACTCTGGACTCTACGGAGTCAACTTCGTTTTGCACCCTGTGAAGTCGGGGTAGGAATAGGTCTGTCTTCCCGCTCTGAACAAATGTTGGTTAGTTTTCCAGTGGGAGATACCATGCTAGGCATGAAGAAGAATGAGTCCTGAAACTTCTGAGCTTCACAAATATAGATGCTCCTAAGTGTATGATAAGATCATGCAGAGAGATAAACACACGATAAGTTGGAAAATATCGTAGGTTGAAAATGCATGTAAAAACACTACTGAACATACCAGCTCAGCAACACGGCACACTGTCAGGTATCAGTGGTTTCCCTGTCAACTCAGGGCCTGCTGGGAGCTCAGGTTCATTGCTGCTGCCCAGCATCTTGACAGAGGCTCAGACTGCAAGTTGCCAACCCAGGAAAGAATCAAAATTCAAAATTTGGAACCGGGGTTGTGCCTCAGTGGTAGAGCATTTGCCGAGCATGTGTGAGGCACGGGGTTTAATAGTCAGCACTATATATAAATAAATAAAATAAAGCTCCATTGATAACTAAAATAAATTTTTAAAAAATTCAAAACTTGAACAACAGTTTCTACTGAATGTGGATTGATTCACACTATCATAAACTAAAAATAAAAAAAATAAAATTGTGAACTATCGTTAAGTTGGGGACCCTCTATGTGTCTTGTCAACAACATGAAAATCCTGCTTACAAAAATAAGAAGCCAGATAGTGGCCGGAAATTTTATTGAATTGTTCTTCCAAAGACCTGTCCTTCTAGGGTCACACTCCATCCTTTCTGTCACAAATTAAACTTGTGCTGCCGCTGTACAGCCTGGCTTATTTAGGGGTGGGGCAGGGGACATCAGATGCCAGGGACCTCCATCTTCTCAGAGATAAAGAACACACATGGGCCATTACTGGGACAAACGGTCATTTCCCAAATTTGACAAATCCTCCTCTTTTTTGGTGGGCTCTGTTGAAATGTATCTGTAAGAGTTGCAAGTAGCCATGACCTAGAAATCTCAGAGCATCAAGCTGGGCAAAAAAACCCCCAGTTTCTGTCATAGATTTTTGAATTGCTTCCTTTTCTTCTTCCATCCATTATGGCTCTTTACCTCTTTGATACTTTGAGCTGCAGCTTCACTCTGGCTTTGAAAACGTCTCAGGAACGCCACTTTAGAACCACAGAGTGCAGCCTGCTGGAGAGCCAGGAGGAGGAGCTGGTGCGGCGGCTGCTCCTCTCTCTCCGCTGCTCATTTCAGTCCTGGTGGGGGCAGGTGTCCCACCAGCTACGCCCAATCACCTGACTGCCCACAGCAGCTCCTGCTCCGCTAACCTATCGGGGTCACCTCTGGTGGTTTGCACAGCTCCTCTTGATGTTGACCCAGTGCCACAGAGCAGGAGACACGGATCAAGCCTCGCCTGCTGTCCCCCTGCCCTACCGTCACAAACCCTGGCCGTGCCGGAGCAGGAGCCACAGGATGCTGGGAAATCAGAGCCTTCTCTTGCACACGATCCTAATCCACCCGCGGCCTGTCAGAGCACTGAGGGGATCTCTTGGCTGGCAATGAAAACCTCAAGCATCACAAAAAGCCACCCGCCACCCTCAATTCGTCTCCTCCTCCACACAGAGCGAGGGCATCGGCGGCTCAGCCTTGATTCAAAACCCTGTAAGGTCTCTTAGGACACTAGGACTGTCTGAGGGTGGGAGGCAGGTATGGAGCACCCCATTAAAGTCCCAGCTGCTACTCACATTGCCTGGGGAGCCAGGCTCAGGGACAAACCAGAGAAACCCATTTTTCCTGCACCTTGGAGACAAGCGTTGTTTCCAGAGCCCAGATCTTACAGCCGGCAAACCAAATGAGCAACCAACGGTAAAACCGGGGGTTCTGACGTTTTCGCGAAAACAAAGGAACAACAGGTCTGAGAACTGGTAGCACAGACCTAGAGTCCTCGGTAAAGCCTGTTCAAACGCAACCCAAAAATGACATGCATTTCAAAAATGCACTCTGGCTTTTTCCTGGCCAATGACATCTCGGTCTCATCCACAGCCCAAGTGTTTGGAAAACCAAAAGGAAAGGATCCAGTCTTACCTGGTCCTCGGGCGAGGTCAGCTTCTAATATAAGCAGGACATGGGTCTATGAAGAAAGCCAGGCAGGTCTTGCGTGGGGCGCCAGGTTCACAGGTGGCCGCCCGGACTGCTCTCACAAGCAGGTGCTCCACGTCCCAGGATCAACAGGGGTGCCGAGGACCAGGCACACTTCTGCTCTCAGCCCCTCTTCTTTCTGTTTTAAAGGGCTCCGGGGAACTTTCCTTGACTGCTCCTTGTCCTGTCTGAGAGTTTGCAAACAGTTCTCGCCGAGGGGGCTTTCCCTCGCTGCAAACTCACCTGCACCACCTAGAGGTCACTCCTGGCACTGGAGAGGCTGGAGCCTGGGCCCGGTCAGCCGGATGCTTCTGCTTTCCTGATGCACCTGGCTGTCCTGGACTTCTTGGCCCTGAAGGGACCAGTTAGAATGTATAAAAATTTTTGATTTTTTTTTTTTTTGAGCGGTGGTAGTGGTGGTGGTGGGGAGTCTTTCTTCTATCAAAACAACCAGGGCCTTTGGGCACTGGAGTGCTAAAAAGTGAAATTCGCATTAAAACATCATTAATCAAAACTCGTTCACAGAAGGACCCCCCGCTGAGATGGCTACAGGCATGGGTGCTGCTGTATCCACTCAGTCTGCACTTAACCTGGAACATGTTTCTGCACATTCCTGCCCCTTCCCCCAGCCCCACACATCTATGGCAAGTTTTGAGTCACCCTCTTCCTCTCTTGCAGGAGACCTCAGCCCACCATCATGCTACTGCAGGCGGCCCCCTATGCCCCATGTAACTCCAGATAAATGGGTACACCCCATATGACGTCACATAACTACAGATAACCGTGCATACCACGCATAACAGTTAACCAGGGGAGTGTTTGAAACATGGACATTTTGAAAGGACATACCCTTCAGTATTGTTCGATTCCTTCTCAAAAATAAAATGATTAGGGGAAAAAAAGTCCAACCTTAAAAGAATATAATTCTCCTCTCCTTTTCTTCCCCAGTTCTCCTTATGCAGACAAACAGAGGAACAGAACAACTCCTCCAGGCTAGATTTCTATGTTCTTCTTTTCCAACTTGCTCACTCTGCCTTGGATTCACACGTGAGAAGACCAATTCTACCTCCAGGGAGGTGAAACGGAACCGCATTTCCTGACTTAACCCCACCAGTGTGGACAGGTAACCCAGTTACCTTGGGCTCCCAAAGGAGAATGTTAACTTGAATTTTCAGGTTTGGTAAGACGAGCCCTCACTGAGGGTTTGTGACACATTAAAATCACTAATATTATTAAAATAGGAACCTGGGAGGATGAATGGAAGTGCCCTGGGCCAATCATCTCTATTGCATATAATCCTGACCTTTTGGCTCGTTTTGATAAGTGTGCTTGAGGATGGAGATTATTTTTGCTGTAATTTTTTTCTACTGGATATTAAATGGTGATTTTAAAATATACCCAAGGGGGGGGAGAGAAAGAGAGAGAGAGAAAGAGAATTGCTAAAGGTAAGGAAAAGGACAGGATAAAAAATTAGAATGTGCACAAAATCTGGATAATTTAATAGAAGTCAAAGCAGTTTTTACCCTCTTTTTGAGAAATCCCAAACATCATTCCATTAAATGGGTATATATAAAGTTTTTATAATCATCATATCCAAATGAAATTGAGTATACAAATGAATGCAGTTGACTAAGAGAAAGGATGAAATAAGGGAGCTCATCACTCATCTTCATCGTTTAAGGTGCCAGAGCCTTGCAGATTCATGATTTTCTGTTTTGCACAGAAAGCCCATGGCAGAAATAGCAAAAGGTTACCAACGATATTTTAAAATGAGTACATGAATCAAGATTGCACACCATGATTGGGCAAATGGAGTTTCCCTGAGCTGTGGAGAATGGGGCATGATCTAGAACACATGCTTGGTACACATACCTAACGGGCCTGTCCTCCCTTTTCACCACACAGGCACAAACACAGGGCCATCCAGGAACCCCTGCAGAGAGCCACGCTGCGGGTGGTGCTGAGCTCTATTGTACTGCAACTTTGGGGGTGATTTTGTAGAGGTAGTGGACTTCCATGCCTGTGGAAAACACACAGCGGGGATGGGGGGTGATCTCCGAGGAAAGTGAGACTATTCTGCTCATCATTATTTAAAATCCGTGTTGTTATCACTAATTTCATTTTGGGTGTGCAGGAAAGAAAATCCTTGCTACCCACACATTCTACCAACACAGCACTCTTCTCTGCTAATGTGTTCATGTGTTGATTCATTCAGCAAACGCATCACAAGTATCTCCACCTGCAGGCACTCGTCCAGGGCCTGGGATGCTTCACAATGAGAAAGACAGCCAAAATCTCTGGCCTCAAGGAGCTTATACTATTTTGGGAGGCAAAGAGTAATCAAGTTATCAAATAAGTATGAAATATACTTCCTGGCAGCAGTAAGGCGGCAAGGGCTGGAGGATGCCTGGGTTTTATGTGTGAATGTTCACTATTTCACTCTGCTGGTGAGAGCTTCCTGCTATTTAATCACTGTCTGGAAAAGTGGCATCAGTTCAAATACACCTGAACAAGGGTGCTCCTTTCCTGGTAGCCAGCCCCAACATTTGTCTGGCTTTTCCTAACAACCCACCACAACAAGTCCACTTTGGGTTACCTGCAGAGTTCATCTCAGAATTCCTTCCAAGAAACGATATTACTCATATCATAAAATACTGTACAAGTATTTGATCGACATTTTGATGCTTGGGAACACCCACAGAGTTATTTAGAATAAGACAATCACAGCTGTCTGTGGCATGGAATTTGCAGCTACAACTCTGAACCAGAACAGAAACTGTTTTCAAGAAAATCCTGCCCCTACCTTTATGGGGTGAGGAGAGCAGGCTCCCAGGGACCCTCCTGAGCTTTCCTAAGGACATGCATTTTCCCCTAGCTCTGTGAGCACTGCATGGGCCCTGTCCTCCCCAAAGCAAAGACTGGCTAGTTTTAAAAGTGTTACCTCTGACCCTACTGCCCGCACTTCTCACGTCTCTATAGACGGAAACAGTGATCCAAGTCTCTCTTGGGAGCCTCACCTGCCTGCAAACAGAGGCCCAAAATATCAAAATGGAGTCAGATAGTATGGAGGAGCCCAGCCAGTAGGTGAGAGGCAGGTGGGGGTTCTTTGCTTGAGAAGGAGGATCGTTACTAGTTGTTGAGGAGGAAAGTTAATTCTATGCTGAGATTTCAGGAGAGAGAAAGAGGGCATCTTGCAGGATATATGTGTGTGTGAATGTGCGTGTGTGTGTGTGTGGGGGGGGGTGTTTCAGGTAGGACAAAGAGCTTGTGTGAAGGCCCGCAGGGAGAAGGGCCAGGCACACTGGGGAAACCCAGACAATCTATGTGGCCGCAGACAGGGAGCTGGGATGAGAGGGGCTCAGCCTGCTCCGAAAGGGAGATGGAGAGCAGATCCCACAGGGGAACCAGGCAAAGGGGTTTGGGTTGTATTCTAAGTATGTCATGATTTGAAGAGAGGACGGGAGTTTTTAAAAGTGGAGCAGCCCCCTCTGGTCCAGTGAGGACGGGGAGAGACTGCGCCTGGGTCTTTTGACTTTGCTGGCCAGACACAGGGAGGTAAAGTGCTAAGCTCACTCTTAAAATGCCCAGCTGACCTGTCCTCCCCAGCACAAAATCTGGGGACAATTCCAGGTGGGGGACAACTCCAGGCAGAGGATAGAGTGATCAAGCTGGGCACTTCCAACTGATTTTACCCCAGGGGGGAATGAGATTCTGTATCTAGTTCTGTAACTGAACTTTGCTATACCAACACCCTATTGCTAACTAAAGAAATGAAATCCTGGCTTTCCTTTAGTTTCCTGCCTTAACTCAGGCTGCTATAACAAAGATACTGTGGTTTAAACCACAAATATTTACTTCTCTCAGTTCTGGAGGCTGGGAAGCCTGAAGTCAAGGTGCCTGGCAGATTTCATGCCTGGTGACAGAGGTGACAGTTTTATCCCTGGGCCTCACGTGGCAGAAGGTGAGGCAGCCGTCTGGGTCCTTTTTATAAGAGCCCTGCTCCCATTCAAGAGGCGCCACCTTCGCAACCTAATCATTTTCCGAAGGCCCTCCCTCCCAACATCCTTACCTCGTGGGGTATCTCGATATACGAATTTTGTAGGGGGACACGGACATGAAAACTTGTAAAGTGTTGCCTGGGTCTGGAACTCAGCTGCCAGCGATGATTCTGGTCACACCCAGAAAATGCCGTGATTAACCCTCCTTTGTGGACGGAGAAGAGCTCCAGGTCAGGGGCTTCGTGGAGGGCAAAGGTGAGCTCCCCAGGGTCCTCAGCCCTCTCTGCTCCCTGTCCTGGCCTCTGATGGACCCAGCCACCTCCATTATGTAAGCAGTAAAAGTGTAATTGGAATTGATCCTCAGTGAGAATGACGTTGGGAGCTTGGTTAGTGCCAAGGTTCAAATACTAAATCTTTTTTATGACCTGCAATATTGTCATTTAGCTCAACAGTGGAGACCACTAGCATTTCTAATAAAGGAAACCACAGGCATATTTTAAAACCTATTTGCACTGTATCAGAAGAATTAAGGCGGAGGACCGAGTTTAGAGATATGCATCGTTGGTATCTTTAGTCAAAAACTAACACATTCATTGTTTCAATAGACAAGTGCATATTTCAACCGTAAATCATGGCTTTGAGGTAATGGGGTTAGTGGTTCAAGGGATTAATATGCTATTACCAGTGGATACATAAAACAGGAATGTGATCCGTAGTTTAAACATGTAAAATGATCTCTGTCTATGGGGTTTTATTTAATAATATTAATTAATTAATTAATTAACGGATTTAAAAATCACATTTATTGGAACATTTTCCCAGGTTATCTGTAAGTCAGAAAAAATCATCAATTTACAAAGGCTGATGTGTCCTTGGGGGTATTTAATTCTCCCTCATTTGTTATCTACCACGGATATGAGCTCATTGTCCAAAGACCTCCAAAGCTGTGGTCAGCAAAAGAGGCTCAGAAAGGAGACAGAGAAGCATCTTAACGGGAACCAAACTTGGCTGGCTGCCTCCTGCTGCCTGCCACTCAGTCTTCCTCAACTTCCCTAGCTCTAGGGAGCGGGGGCCGCTGCTTTTCTTACTTCCCTAGAGATATGTGGGGCCACAGCCTTTAGAGCTGGCTGCGTGTGTGGGGCCTCCAAAAGGCTCGTCCATGGAGTCACCCATCTTGGTGGGGGGAGTTCTGTCCTTTCCTACCCACTCTCTGTTGCTGCCTGGAGTGGGAATGTGATGCTGGTGTAAAAACGATGGGGTAGAAAAAGCTTTGTCCCTTGGCAAAGCTGCCCTCCTGCCCTGGATTAGGTACCTCATTTATGAGAAAGAATGAACCCTCCTGACGTCAGGAGGCTGTGTGGAGTCAGGCTTCTGTCAAGAGAAGCCTCATGAATTTGTGTAGTCTCATTATGCAAAATTGGGAAACATCTTAATCCGTTTTCTGTGGCTAGAACTGAATACTATAGACTAGTAATTTGTTAAGAAAGAAGGTTTATTTGGCTTACGGCCCTAGAGGCTGGAAATCCACGAGTACAGTGTCAACGTGTGTTCAGCAGCTGGTAAGGGCTTTCTCGAGGCTGGGGACTCTGCAGAGATCTGAGGTAGGCCAGGCATCACATGGCAAGGCCAGCAGGTCTTCCTCTTCTTATAAAGGCACTAAAGCTCTATGGTGGTCCAGCCTCACCATTGTGACTTCCTCTGATACCAATAACCTCCTACAGCCTACCTCCGTATAATATTAACATATGATATGGGGAGCTAGATGTCAACCTGAGTTTTGGCGAAGATAAATTTCCAAGCATATAATTTATTTTTAAAGACATGTAATGTTTAAGAAAATTTCCATCAGCTTTTGCGTCATTGTGAGCAAAATACCTTACAGGAACATCTTGGAGAAGGAAAAATTTATTTGGGGCTCATGGTTTCAGAGGTCTCAGTCCATAGAGAGCCAGCTCCATTCCTGTGGGCCAAGGTGAGGCAGCCATCATGGCAGAGGGCCCAGTGTGGAAAGTTTCTCCCCATGGCAGCAAGAAAGACGGGAGGCGGGGATTGGGCCCATGGGAAGACCAAACCTCAGCCACCCACCTCCTCTAGTCATGCCCCACCTTCCCATTTACCACCCAGTCAGTTCATTCAAACCAGAGTGGACTGATTAGGTCATAGCTCTCACAGTTTAATCATTTTACCTCTGAATATTCCTGCATTAACAGGAGTTTTGGAGGGTTACCTCATATTCAACCCATAACAAAGAATATCTGTTTCTTGGCAATTTTAGCTTCCATATCAGTTCTACTGGGGTATCATTCCTAGCATACAAGGATTCTTCAAGGGTGCTCAGTGGAAGAGCGCTCACCTAGCAGGTGTGAGGTGCTGAGTTCGATCCTCAGCACCACATGAAAATAAATGAATAAATAAAATAAAGGTGTTGTGTCCAATTACAACACACACACACACACACACACACACACATATATATATGTAATTTTTTTTCAAGGGATTCTTCAAGGAATTGAAGTGTTGGTATGTTAAAATATTCTGATTTAGGAATATAAGTGCCTAAGGGTGGCCCTCAGTGGGCCAGACAATCCAGCCCTTGGAGTAATGAGAGGTGTTAACTCCAGTTACTGGCAATGTCTGAACTCCAGAAGTATAGGCCAGGATCTTGGCCTGACTTTAGCCCACAATCTGGAAATCCTTACACTCAGGTGCAGAGATGCAGATCTAACGTGGTATCTTATAATCCCAAACTGGACTGGATACCATACAGACGGTACAAAGCTTTCTTTTGCCTGTTCCTTCAAGGGGACCAGTAATTTCCAACCAAGCCTCTTATAGAAACTCAAAGTATCAGAAAGCCTCCAGATGTGAGCCCCTATCAGCACACTGGTCTCATTAAGTGCGTCCATTAACTATGCAGAAGGGGTCTACAGGGTGGCCAGAGGATTCACTGGAAGAGGAAAAAATAGTGAAACTTCCACTCACATTGATTTCCAGTACTTAAGAATCAATCACAAATATGTATTATTCCTATGTAACCTACAGATTTGCTTCTCCTACTATGAGTTTTTTTTTTTACAAGGTGAAAACATATCTAAACAGACCACACTGGAAAATCTGCTGAAATGTTTTAAAATGTTCCAGGAGAATTTTGAACTATGCAATATTCCTGTGACTGTTGCCCTCTCCCTTTGTTCTCTTCCTGTTCACTGCCTGTGAGCTCAGAGATCTGAGTCTGCTGCATGCTTCCCTGTGCCTACCTCTAGTACTCTTCCTATCATATTAGGCTGTATAGGCCAATTCATGCTGCAGTGACATCTAATCCCTGAAATCTCAGTGGCATAGTACACTAATGGCCCATTTCTTCTTCATGTCATATTCTGATGTGGGTTAGGTGGTTTTTCTGGATTTTCTCCAAGATCTTTCCATCCTGTGCTCCTACAACTTGGAGTCCTTCTTCCCAGAGCAGATGGGAATGAATGCTTGACTGAGCACATAAGATGTTCTAGGGGCTATGCTTGGCAGAGGAGCAAGCACATCGCTTCTTCTGGCAAAAGCCTAGACACTTGTCCCCAGTTTGACTGCACATAAAGTTGGGGCACACAGTGTTCTTGTGTGTCCAGGAACAGAAATTGGGATGTGAGCACCTAACTAATCCATGTCCTAAGACGTTTTCCTAAACTTTTGTGTTTCAACAAAAATTATCCAACTTGAGTCCATTCATCCATTCCACCTCTAGCCACTAGTCTGAAAATGAAGGTAGCCTAGTATAAACATTAAAAATTATGGTTGTTAAGGGCTAATGAATGTCCAGAGAACCTGGGTATTTTTGACAATGGTGTTTGTCTAACATACATATAAAGTGGCAGGATGGTTGGCAGGATCTGGCCCTGGGATCTGGTTGTAAGTCCCTGCCCTGAACCTCATTCTGTGTGCACATTGGCTAAACTGGTCAGCCTCAGGAGGTCTCAGTATGCATACCTGAAGGATGATTGTTGTCTTTCACAGGGTTGTGTTGAATTTCATGATGACATGAACGTTCTGAAATCATTCTTGCTTAGGTTACCAGCGACCTCTCTCAGTAGCTGAAGCTGGTGGATGCCTTTTAGTGTCTATTCTCATGGAGCTTTCTACTGCAGGGCAACTGTGGGGGAAACCTGACTCCTTTGCGCTCTGAGGCCGCTGGGGCCCTCCATGAACCTCTCTCATGGCTCACTTGTGGTCTCTCAGAGCAATTCTTCTTCACCTGCCCCTCACAGACTGCTGCCTGCAGGGTCCTACTCTTGGCCTCCACATTGTCCCAGCCTCATGGTCGTAGCAGCCTGGTGATTCCTGTGCTTATATTTTTAGCTCAAACCTCATCTCTTGAGCTTTGCATCTTATGAGTGTGAAACGTCTCAATGGGAATTCTCAGAGATGCGAGAAACTAAACTGTCCAACACCTGCAATCCAAGCTTATCAGCCCTTCCTGAAAACCTGCTCTTCCTCCCTGTTTCTAGCTGGGCTTGGACCCTCACCAAGTCTCCAAAGGGGAGATCATGGCCTCATTCTTAGTATTTTCTTTTTCACTACTGTTTCTGTTTCTGATTGTGTTTTCTCATCCCAGTCTCCATAATGGTCTATGTGACCATTCTGAGCTCCAGCTACTGACCTTAGTAAGTAAATGGGGGAAGAGGATGGGAAGACACCCAATCAGCCTTCATCAATTGTTGTTGGGAGTATAGCCCACAAATCTTCAAGAGAAGCTCCAAAGTCTAGATACTTAAAAAATGTGAAGCCATCCTATTTTTAAATATTGGCAACTAATCCAACTGTTGGCCCCAAAAGTCTCTGGACTGGACTAGGCCGCCAGCCTGCCCGTTGGTGCCCTCCTGTCTGCAGGTTGGAAGCTGAACCCGAGTCTCCCATGCCGGGGCTCTGCCCCCACCAGCTTCATGGCCCTAACTTGTTTCAATATACAAATTCTAAGAGCCATCGAAGGGTTATGGTCTCAAGCCATTCTGCTTTTCTGAGATGAGTTTTTGCATGTAATCTCTTTCATTGCGTGTACTTATTATCCAAATGACTATAGAGTTAAAAATTTGTATCACCACAAGAATGTAGTTGTTGGAGAGACCTTGGTGCCGGATAAACTACATTTCTCCAGTAAGACTTCTTCATAACTTGCTAATCCTCCCTCCCCAAACCTTGGGTTCCTCCTCAATTAAATGAGAAAAATAACACTACCCACTTCATGGGATTTTTTGTGAGTGTTAAGTGAGATAGGTAGTTTTCCCTCAGTATCCATGGGGGAGCTGTTCCTGCAGATACACAAATCCATGGATGCTCAAGTCCCTTACATAAAATGGCTTGATATTAGCATGTAACCTTTGTACATTCTTCCGTATGCTTTAAATCATCTCTAGATGACTTATGATGCCTAATATAATGTGAATGTTATATAAGTAGCTGTCCTATTGTATTGTATAGGGAACAATGACAAGGAAAGAGTCTGGGCACATTCAAAAAAGACACAATTTTTTTGGAGGGGGGATACTAGGGATTGAACTCAGGGAGACTTGATCACCAAGCCACATCCCCAGCCCTATTTTGTGTTTTATTTAGAGACAGGGTATCACTGAGTTGCTCAGTACCTCGCTGGCTTTGAACTCAGGATCCTCCTGCCTCAGCCTCTGGAGCCACTGGGATTACATGCGTGCGCCACCACATCAGAATGGCACAGTTTTTTAAAGAATCTTTTCAGTCTGCAGATGGTTGATCCATGGGTTTGGAACCTGTGAATATGAAGTGCTGAATATATACACACAGGTTTTGCCTGGAGCTTGGCTTGAGTGTTAAGCAAGGTTAACTACTATTCCTAGTAATTAGCAGTTACACCATCACTTTAAAACCACTCAATTCATTCCATAAAGTCACATATGGCTCTTACCTGGGTGACTTATGGATTCAGCAGCAACATGGCAAGCTCAGGACAAAAGAAACAAATCCATTCTAGATGAACTCCTGAGACGAATTTCCCAAACATTTTAAGAAAGGCAACCCTGGTCTTGATCAGAGGTTAAGCATTTGCTTCATTGTGAGATCAAGCCACTAACTGGGACTTTTAAATCTTTTGGTACAGAAGCTGGTCACCATCTTTGATGACACATGTAGCATCTTGGGCAGACTGAAGGAAAACAATCACAGGCTGTGTTATATACGCTTGTCACTTCCGGTGTTTCATGAAGATCTGTGAAATCCCTACAGGTTTTAAGCCTTCTAGAGGACAAAGATTGATTAATTTATTAAAAGTCACAAATTCCCCATTATATTCTTGCAAAACTGTGGTGGGGAAAATGAAGTAACCGATGCTCCTCAACTTACAGAGGGATCACACCCTGATAAAATCACAACTTGAAAATATCTTAAGTAAAAAAATGCATGTGATCCACCTAATGTACCAAACATCTTATGTGCTAAGAACACTTGCAGCAGACTACAACTGGCCAAAATCATGTAACATAAAGCCTATTTTATAATAATTTGTTGATTATTTCATATGACTGATTGAGCACTGTGCTGAGAGTTAAAAAGAGAATGAGCATATGGATACTCACTATTAATATAACTGTTAATAAACATTACAGTACGGCTTATTCTGAATGTATATTGCTTTTGCACCATTATATAGTAAAAAAAGTCTTAAGTTCAACCATCTTAGGTCAGGGACCATTTATATTTTGGATTTCTGACTTTCCATCAGGGGCAGGTATAAGGGCTTGAGCCAGGCATGTAGAGGTGAGGGCTGGTTCCTGGTTCTTAGTGCCCTCTGAGAAGTGCTGTCTCCTTCCCCTGTGTTTCAGTTGCATACGCTGCTCCTTTGCCCAAGCTGCTGCTTGGTATATACCTAGCACACACCTGCCGTCAAAGACCAGCTGCAATTTTTACGTGGTGGGGTGTTAATTTTTCCAAAAGTTTTAGATAAAAATGCATGCTTCCTTGATCAAAATACTGGCAACAGTGACGATTTCTGGGAGCAAGGAGGTAGAGTGCTGAAGTTCTGCAAAGCATCTACAGGGCAAGAACATAGATCAGAGTGTCTGTCCTGGGGAAAAGCCTGGCCTATCAGGAATTACTGGACTAGGAGCAGAAAATGGCTTGGAGATACAGAGCTGAGCAGGCTAACATCACACATAGACGTAGAGGGGTCAGGAGCCAAAGGCGAGATCAAGAAATGTCCTAAAGAAGCACAAGGCAAGCTGGGTTCCTACTGGTTGGAAACTGGGGATCATTTACTGGGGAGGCACCCAGGAGGGATGAAGGAGGGATGATAATGATACATAAAAAAATAATTAAAAAAAAAGTTCAGAGTTCCTGAGTGCTTTCCACAAGCCAGGCACTGAGGACTTGCATGACTTGACTTGTATAATTCTCGTAACTGCCCCTTTAGGTGGTGGGGTGTTAATTTTCCCAAAGCCACAAGTTTTAACAGGTTAAATAAAGTTCACGTGTGGATTGAGGCAGCATGAAGAGCAACCTCCGTTGCTTGGGCCTAGCCATATCTACCCTAGGACCATTGACAAAGTTCCCAGGGCAGCGCCTGTGACCGCCAGTCATAAGCATGTATGAAGACATGAAGTGGATGGACATTTAGTGACCGGATTGGACTATAGACTGAGGGACCATTTCACCATGAGTCCTGTGGAGGGGCACACAGGGTGCTGACCGGACCTCGCTGGCAGCCTCTTTCTAGAACGTCCCAGGCGTTGGTTGTCCTCCAAGCGTTGGTTGGATTTACTCTTAAGCCTTTTTTATGCCATCTGCTTAAGTTATTCAAAACATACAATTTAATGGCTATTTCACAAACTGATGAGTAAAGTGGAAATGAGTAAGAAATAGATTTTTCAAGCATTAATTTGAATATTTTTTGAGATGTTGGTGAAGATGAATCGACTACAAACGGTTGTCACATTAGATGCCTGTGAGACACCGTGGAGACAAGGGAGGGGAGGCCAATTAACATACAGAGACTCTCTACGCTGACTGCTCCAAGATGTCTGCAAGTTCTGTGTTTTCAAGAAACCCAATCTGGAAATTGAAATCGATGAGTTACACATGTGGCTTTTCCAGAAAGGACTACTGGGGACTCGGCAAAGGGCCTTGGCCCACATTCAAAAGATTAACAAACAATATGCTTGGAGTTCAAATGGTTGTGTGTGTATTTTTAAAGGATCCCCCACTGTAATAGTCTTGATCAAACAACCAACTAGCTGTATCTGTGTCAGGTAAGATACATCATACTACCTGGGGGTACGACCACGTAAAGGCTGATTCCACCCCTATTGACTGCTACCTCTAACCTATGAAAGGCACATTGCTGACCCAAGGGCCCAGGAGCAGCCTGGTGGGGGCTGTCCCCAGATGCGGGGTTGGGGTCAGAGCTTTCCTGCAAGTCCCTCCCACACAGTACAGCCTCAGGGTGTGAGTCTGTTGGAAACAGTAAAAGCCTTCTTCTCACATGCTCACGTGATCAAGGAAAACCCAGACGTAGCTGGACAGGGGAGTGCAGACAGCCACAGGGCAAGCCCCTCCCCGCACCAGGTGACCCTTTTTCTTTGTTTGAATATTCTGCTTTTAAAAAGAGTTTTTTTTTTTTTTTTTTTTTAGGGATTGGCTAGCTTCACTTAGCATAATCTGCTCTAATGCCATCCATTTCCCTGCAAATTCCATGATTTTGTCATTTCTTAGTGCTGCGTAGTACTCCATTGTGTATAAATGCCACATTTTTTTTATCCATTCATCTATTGAGGGGCATCGGGGTTGGTTCCACAGTCTAGCCATTGTGAATTGTGCTGCTATGAACATCGATGTGGCAGTATCCCTGTAGTACGCTCTTTTGAGGTCTTCAGGGAATAGTCCAAGAAGGGCAATAGCTGGGTCAAATGGTGGTTCCATTCCCAGCTTTCCCAGGAATCTCCATACTGCTTTCCATATTGGCCTCACCAATTTGCAGTCCCACCAGCAGTGTACAAGTGAACCCTTTTTCCCACATCCTCGCCAGCACTTGTTGTTGTTCGACTTCATAATGGCTGCCAAACTGACTGGAGTGAGATGGTATCTTAGGGTGGTTTTGATTTGCATTTCTCTGACTGCTAGGGATGGTGAGCATTTTTTCATGTACTTGTTGATTGATTGTATGTCCTCCTCTGAGAAGTGTCTGTTCAGGTCCTTGGCCCATTTGTTGATTGGGTTATTTGTTTTCTTATTGTTTAATTTTTTGAGTTCTTTGTATACTCTGGATATTAGGGCTCTATCTGAAGTGTGAGGAGTAAAAATTTGTTCCCAGGACGTAGGCTCCTTATTTACCTCTCTTATTGTTTCTCTTGCTGAGAAAAAACTTTTTAGTTTAAGTAAGTCCCATTTGTTGATTCTTGTTATTAACTCTTGGGCTATGGGTGTCCTATTGAGGAATTGGGAGCCCGACCCCACAATATGTAGATCGGAGCCAACCTTTTCTTTTATCAGACGCATAGTCTCTGATTTGATATCAAGCTCCTTGATCCATTTTGAGTTAACTTTTGTGCATGGCGAGAGGAGGGGATTCAGTTTCATTTTGTTGCATATGGATTTCCAGTTTTCCCAACACCATTTGTTGAAGATGGTCTTCTTTGATATAATGAGAGCAACTAAGAACAGAGCAGGGAGGAAGAGCAGGAGGAAAAGATTAACATTAAGCAGAGTCATGAGGTGGGAGGGAAAGGGAGAGAAAAGGGAAATTGCATGGAAATGGAAGGAGACCCTCATTGTTATACAAAATTACATATAAGAGTTTGTGAGGGGAATGGGAAAAAATAAGGAGAGAAATGAATTACAGTAGATGGGGTAGAGAGAGAAGATGGGAGGGGAGGGGAGGGGGGATAGTAGAGGATAGGAAAGGTAGCAGAATACAACAGTTACTAATATGGTATTATGTAAAAATGTGGGTGTGTAACCGATGTGATTCTGCAATCTTTGTAATGTTTTGAATAACCAATAAAAAAAAACAATAAAAAAGAGAAAAAAAAATTAAAAAGAGTTTTTTGCAAGATGGCAAATGAACAACCCTTCAACCAGAAAGTGTCGAACAGAACTGGCTCCTCACTAAATCAGCTGAGAGTTTATATCCCTACTCCCTGACCTCTACTACTTCCTTTGGGAACCCTTTATAGTGTTTTCATGGCCATGACGGCATTTGATCCCGTGTTAAAGTCACCTCATCTCTACTATTTCTATGAAGGGAGAGCAAGCCCCTTGAAGGGTCCACCTCCGACTCCCCACACAGCTCAGGTCCGTGGGATGAATGAACCCGTGAACGGGCAGCAGGTGGTCAGGAGAGGCCATAGATGAAGGAGACTCAACTTTAGTTGACTTCCAAATTACTCCTAGCAAACACCAAACTGTGAAAATAAATCCAATATTTTAGTGAGAAAATATTTTAACAGAAACTGATCCTTTTTGCTCTTTCTTGAGAGTCATACTAAGCACCAGGCACGAACATGGGGTCCTGGGCACTTGGTCCACACCCCACCCCCAAGTCATGAATGGCTGGGCAACTGCTACGTGGATAAAAGAAAATCCCATGCATAATTACTTCTCTTTTATATCTGGTATTATTTGCATTTTATATGCTTAGATGAGAAGATATACTGATTAATTTCAGTGGAGGGATTTTTTGGTTATATAAAAGCTTAAAAAATAATATCATTGATTTCTTTTCTTCCACTAATAGGAACAATCTGGGCTTATGCCAGTTATTTGGGACAATATAAAAGAACTTAAAAAAAATCAGAGCTCATCATCTCGTCACCCAAGATCACTATAGAGAACATCTTGGTATTAACTATTTCAACCTTTTTTCTCTGCATTGTTTGATTACATAATTAGGTGTTTCATCTTTGAATCTTCAGTGTTAGATACTATTGCCTTCCTCCATGCAGATGAGCATTTAGCTGTCTTTCACCACCACAGCCCCCAGCCCAGCCCCACAGCACACACACACAATATTAATTTTGTCTATCTAAGAACAAGGGACATCTTTCCATCTTTTAAGGTCTTCTTTAATTTCTTTCTTTAGTGTTCTGTAGTTTTCATTATAGAGGTCTTTCACCTCTTTTGTTAGGTTTATTCCCAAGTATTTTATTTTTTTTGAAGCTATTGTAAATGGGGTAGTTTTCCTCATTTCTCTTTCAGAGGATTTGTCACTGATATACAGAAATGCCTTCGATTTATGGGTGTTGATTTTGTATCCTGCTACTTTGCTGAATTCATTTGCTAGTTCTAGAAGTTTTCTGGTAGAATTTTTTGGGTCTTTGAGGTATAAAAGCATATCGTTGGCAAATAGTGTTAATTTGAGTTCTTCTTTTCCTATCTGTATCCCTTTAATTTCTTTTGTCTGTCCAATTGCTCTGGCCAGTGTTTCGAGAACTATATTAAATAGAAGTGGTAAAAGAGGGCATCCCTGTCTTGTTCTAGTTTTTAGAGGGAATGCCTTCAATTTTTCTCCATTTAGAATGATGTTGGCCTGGGGCTTAGCATAGATAGCTTTTATGATGTTGAGATATGTTTCTGTTATCCATAGTTTTTCTAGTGTTTTGAACATGTATGGGTGCTATATTTTGTCAAATGCTTTCTTTGCATCAATTGAGATGAACATATGATTCTTATCTTTAAGTCCATTGATGTGATGAATTATGTTTATTGATTCCCGTATGTTGAACCAAACTTGCATCCCTGGGATGAACCCTATTTGATCATGATGCAATTTCTTTTTGGTACGTTTTTGTATTCGATATGCCAGAATTTTATTGAAAATTTTTGCTCCTATGTTCATTAGAGATATTGGTCTGAAGTCTTCTTTCTTTGATGTGTCTTTGCCTGGTTTTGGAATCAGGGTGATATTGGCCTCATAGAATGAGTTCGGAAGTGCTTTTTCTTTTTCTATTTCACAAAATAATTTGTATAGTATAAGTATTAGTTCTTCTTTATAGGTCTTGTAGAACTCAGCGGTGTATCCATCTGGCCCTGGGCTTTTCTTTATTATTAGGCTTCTGATTTCCTTGCTTGAAATTGATCTGTTTAAATTGTGTATATCATTCTGATTCAATTTGGGCAACTCATATGCCTCTAGAAATTTTTTGATGCCTTCAATATTTTCTATCTTATTGGAGTACAAGTTTTCAAAATAATTTCTAATTGTCTTCTGTATTTCTGTAGTGTCTGTTATGATATTTCCTTTTTCATCACATATGTTAGTGATCTGAGTTTTCTCTCTCTACTTCTCTTTGTTAACATACCTAAGGCTTTGCCAATTTTATTTATTTTTTAACGAACCAACTTTTTGTTTTGTAAATTGTTTCTTTTACTTCAATTTCATTGATTTTAGCTCTGATTTTAATTATTTCCTGTCTTGTGCTGCTTTTGATGTTGATTTGTTCTTATTTTTCTAGGGCTTTGATATGTAGTGTTAGGTCATTTATTTGTTGACTTTTTCTTCTTTTAAGGAATGAACTCCAAGCATTGAACTTTCCTCTTAGTACTGCCTTCATAGTGTCCCAGAGATTTCGATATGTTGTATCTGTGTTCTCATTCACCTTTAAGAATTTTTAAATATCCTTCTTGATGTCTTTTGCAACCCATTTGTCATTCAGTAGCATATTATTTACCCTCCAGATGTTGGAGTGGCTTTTGTTTTTTATTTTATCATTGATTTCTAATTTCATTCCATTGTGATCTGATAGAATGGGTAGTATCTCCACTTTTTTGTATTTGTTAAGAGTTGCTTTGTGGCATAACCTATAATCTATTTTAAAGAAGGATCCATGTGCTGCTGAGAAGAAAGTGTATTTGCTCATTGAAGGATAAAATATTCTATATAAGTCAGTTAAGTCTAAGTTATTCATTGTATTATTGAGCTCTAAGTTTCTTGTTCAGCTTTTTTTGGAAGATCTATCCAGTGGTGAAAGAGGTGTGTTAAAGTCTCCCAGTATTATTGTGTGGTGGTCAATTTGACTCTTGAACTTAAGAAGAGTTTGTTTGATGAACATAGATGCTCCACTGATTGGGGCATATATATTTATAATTGTTATGTCCTGTTGGTGTGTGGTTCCCTTGAGCAGTATGAAATGTCCTTCTTTGTCCCTTTTGATTAACTTTAGCTTGAAGTCTACTTTATTTGATATGAAGATGGAAACCCCTGTTTTCTGCAGTCCATGTGAGTGGTATGATTTTTTCCCAACCTTTCACCTTCAGTCTGTGTATGTCTTTTCCTATGAGATGAGTGTCTTGGAGGCAGCATATTGTTGAGTCTTTTTTTTTTTTTTTTATCCAATCAGCTATCCTATGACCTAATTGGTGAGTTTAGGCCACTAACATTCAGGGTTACGATTGAGACATGATTTGTATTCCCAGCCATTTTTGTAATTTAACTTGACTTGGTTTTTCCTTTGATTGGTTTTTCCTTTAGGGTACTACCTCCCTCTGCTGATTTTCATTGTTGTCTTTCATTTCCTCCTCATAGAATATTTTGCCAAGGATGTTCTGTAGTGTAGGTTTTCTAGCTGCAAATTCTTTTAACTTTTGTTTATCATGGAAGATTTTTATTTCATCATCAAATCTAAAGCTTAATTTTGCCAGATACGAAATTCTTGGTTGGCATCCATTGTCTTTCAGAGCTTGATATATGTTGTTCCAGGATCTTCTAGCTTTCAGGGTCTGAGTTGAAAAATCCACACATCACCTAATTTGTTTCCCCCTATATGTAATCTGATTCCTTTCTCTCATGGCTTTTAATATTCTCTCCTTCGTTTGTATGATAGGCATTTTCATTATAGTGTGCCTTGGTGGGGATCTGTTGTGAGTTTGTACATTTGGCGTCCTGTAGGCCTCTTGAATTTGGTTTTCCAATTTGTTCTTCATGTTTGGAAAGTTTTCTGATATTATTTCATTGAATAGATTTCTCATTCTTTTGGTTTGGACCTCTATACCAATAACTCTGAAATTTGGTCTTTATACGATATCCCAGATTTCTTGAATATTCTGCTCATGGTTTCTTACCATCTTCAGTGTGTGGTCTACATTCTTTTCAAGATCATATATTTTGTCTTCATTGTCTGGGGTCCTGTCTTCCAAGTGGTCTAATCTGTTGGTGATGCTTTCAATTAAGCTTTTAATTTGGTTTATTGTTTCTTTCATTTCAAGTATTTCTGTTGGGTTTTTCTTTAAAACCTCTATCTCTCTTTTGAAGTAATCTTTTACTTCCTGTATTTGCTTATGTAGCTCTTTGTTGAAATGATTTTTTTGCTGCCTGTATTTGCTCTCTTATATCTTTAATTCATGGAACATTTTAATTGTGTACATCCTAAACTCCTTCTCTGTTCTTTCATCTGCTGTGCTGGCCATGGATTCTAATCATACCATGTGGGTGCTATGATTTTCCCCAACCTTTCACCTCTAGTCTGTGTATGTCTCTTCCTGTGAGGTGGGTGTCTTGGAGGGAGCATATTGTTGGGTCTTGATTTGTTTGGGGCACTTTTTTTTTTCTTTTTTTTTTTTTTACAAGTATGTGTTTTTTTTATTATTAGTTGTTCAAAACATTACAAAGCTCTTGACATATCATATTTCATACATTTGATTCAAGCAGATTATGAACTCCCATTTTTACCCGGTATACATATTGCAGATTCACATCGGTTCCACATCCACTTTTTTACATACTGCCATACCAGTGTCTGTTGTATTCTGCTGCCCTTCCTATCCTCTACTATCCCCCCTCCCCTCCCCTCCCCTCTCCTCCCATCTTCTCTCTCTCTACCCCATCTACTGTGATTCATTTCTCTCTCTTGTTTTTTTCCCCTTTCCCCTCAGTTCCTCTTATATGTAATTTTGTGTAACAATGAGGGTCTCCTTCCTTTACCATGCAATTTCCCTTCTCTCTCTCTTTCCCTCCCCCCTCTCGTCCCTGTTTAATGGTGATCTTCTTCTCATGCTCTTCCTCCCTATTCTGTTCTTAGTTGCTCTCCTTATATCAAAGATGACATCTGGCATTTGTTTTTAGGGATTGGCTAGCTTCACTTAGCATAATCTGCCATCTATTTCCCTGCAAATTCCATGATTTTGTCATTTTTTAATGCAGAGTAAAACTCCACTGTGTATAAATGCCGCATTCTTTTTTTATCCATTCGTCTATTGAAGGGCATCTAGGTTGGTTCCACAGTCTAGCTATTGTGAATTGGGCTGCTATGAACATTGATGTAGCAGTATCTGTTTGGGGCACTTTCTTCCCTTGTCTTTTCATGTTGTTCCTGTGTCTTCTCTTCTAGCTCTGTGGATCCGAGGCATTACTGTTTTTACTATAGGCTTATAGTGCTCCTGTAGGATTTCAATACCTTTCCTTTGAGGGGAAGGACAATGTTAACAGATCCCAATATAAACAAAATACCACCTAAAACCAAATAGTTGTTATTAAGATGTTTACAGTTTTGTCACAATGTACAGAAATGGTGACTTCCATTATTATCTACAGTGTAATCAGTAGGTTTGTAAAAGGGCTTATAGTTTCTGATGGTGGACAAAAAACCAGGGGTGAGGTGTAGGAAGATATGCTGAGAAGGTAGGAGATGAGGATATAGAGTTATTATATCTTAGGAAGTGTGAAAGAGAAACCTAAGGAAGAAGGTTAGTAGCAGGAGAATAGAGAGGTAATAATGTTGGGTAGAAAAGTAAGAGGGAAGACAGTAGAGTACATAACACAAACACACACACATATAAATATTTTATATATATATATGTACACATATATATATTAAGAGAAATTAAAAAATATTAAAATAATAAAGATTGGCGAGAAAAAAAGAGGAAAAAGAAGAAAGGGGAAAAAAAGAATATGTAACACACTATTCTGTCGTCTCCGTCCTCTACATCCTAATTCATGCAGAGTACTTGGTTTCACTTGCGTTGTGGATGTGAGGGCAGAAGAATAAAGAAGGAGAAGAAAGAAAAACAGATCTTGAAGGAAGAAACAAGGCTTGATTTGGTTGGAGATCTGTATCTTTCCTGTTCGCTTCTCATCCGATAGGTGGGGTTGTCTGTTAGTTGGTATCTCTGCCCTCAGGATGGTGGGGGTTCCCAGGGTTTGAGGGTTGGTCTTGGGTGCTGGGCACCTGGAAGAGGGTGTGGCACCCTCCAGGCCTGTTGGGAGACTGCACCTCAAGGATCTCCTGTGAGGTCTGCTCCTGTGATGTGGGCCCTGGGTCTTACCACCTCATCTCACCTGTGGGCCTCACAGTGCCTGCCCTCTAAATCAGTCTCCAAAGTGCATCTCCCTCACCCCCTCCCTTTCTACTTCCTAATCAGGAGCCTTTCTCTCTGGGGGTCCTTATGTGCTGCACTCTGGTGGCTGTGCACCTGTCGCGGAGGGCTGTTTTGAATTGGGCAGTCTGCCAAGTTAGCGGCTGCTGGGGATGGGGGGGAATTAGAAAACTAGGGTTACCTGGCTATCTGGTGTTCCAAACTGGTAATCGCCCCAACTAAAGATGGTGATGGACGTGACCCAAGATAGAGGTAGCTGCTTTCATGATGGGGTGTCGGATTGGGTGGAGGGAACTGGGTGATGACTTGTGCGATAACTGTGGCTGCAGTGTTGTGGCTGTCGGCTCTCTTCAAAGCCTGTGATGTCCCCAGGTGCAGACAGGCTACCATGAGTAGGGGACTATGGCAGTAGCTGCCGAGTCCCAAGATGGAGGCAACCGGGGGAGCCCCACATTGATAGATGGGGTTCCACAGGGGAGCGGCGGCTGGAGTTCCTGCACGCGGGTAGTGGCTGAGTGTTTTTCGTGGGAGCAGCATCTGGGAATTCTGTGCTGGAGCTGATGCTGGTGGTCCCACTAAGGCACCTGTCAGGTCGGTGGCGGTGACTTAGGACAAAGCACCAAGCAGTTGGTGTGGGAAAGAAACTTCAATCAGGTGCTGATGGAAATGCGCAATCAGTGGGATCTCCTGGCCAGTCCTGGATTTCAGCCAGTTCCCCTGACCAACTCCAGCAGGACAAGGGACTCTAAAAATCCCTTTTCCTGTCCCAAGCCCTTCCCTTCCTGCCATAAGCCCCATAAAATCCCAGTCCGCTGGAGCCCCCACACGGTTTTTCCTCAGACCCTCTGCCTGTCCACTCTGTGACATCTCAATAAAGCCTCGTTCATCGGTCTTTTAAATTTGCCTCCTTTGGTTGCCGCCCATTGCCTGACCTTATAGCACCTGAGACCTATGTGGGCAAGTTCTTGGGAGTCAGGAGTCCTTTTCTAATGCTGAGGCCCGGGCCCTGTTTGGCAGGGTGGCCTTGATTCCTGTGCGGGTCAGCTGTGGAGGGGTTCTTCTATCACTCTCAGTGATACCACCGGTTATCAGTGACGAGTCCTGCTTCCCCACATGTTGAAGTTTGAACACTAGAGAAGCTCGCCGAGGCAAGCACATGAAGCAGGGTTTATTTAAAAAGGAGTAGCACAGACTTTTCCTGGGAGGGAGTAGGGGCCATAGCTGGTGTCCTGGTATCCCCAGAAGCGAGGTGTTCTGCCCTTTCTATATGTCCTGTGTTCTCCTGCCTTTCCCCCTTATCCTTCTCCTTCCTGTGTAGTGACTAAGTCCAGGAATGCTCAGTGGGATGGCTAAAAGGTGGGAAGCAGGTGGGCTGAAGGGGGAGGAGCCCTATGGTGCAGCCCAGGACTCGTTAACAACCTTATAGGGAGGGGCAATTCCTGGGACAGGTAACCTTGGCCACAGATTGGAGCAGGGGCAGGTTCTTGATAGAGGTGGAGGAAGGGCTCTGAAAGAATTAACATTTTAATCCCTCAGGGGACAGTCTCCAACTGGCCAGACTTACTCAAAATTGGCCTGTCTGGATCTGACCTGACTTGATTTACCTATTTATATTGATTGCCTGTCTAATTCTGGCTTCACCAGCAAGCCTTTCGGCTCTATAATAGATTAATTTTTAATAAGCTATTGGACTCAACCAGATTTTTTTCCTGCCAGACAATAAAAGTCTCCTCTACATAAAAAGATTCAAGGTAGCTGCCCAAGTTGCCGTTGCTGTAGTAAACAGGAGGTTGAGAGATAGGAAGATCTTATTTTTTTTAAATTTGTTTTAATTAGTTACACGTGACAGTACAATGATCTTGACATATCGTACATTTGAATCAGATGGGGTATAATTTCTCATTTTTCTGAGTGTACAGGTGGCAGAATCACATTGGTCATGCAGTCACCTATATACCCACAGCAATAATAATGTCTATTTTGTTCTGCTGTCCTTCCCTTTCCCCCTTCCCCTCCCCTGAGACAGGAAGATCTTGAGTGGAAACCAAGGTGACGTGTTCCTCTGTGGTGAAGGGCTTGCTCCCAGGCAGGGCATCGCTGTGGTTTGGACTCTTTTCTATCAGCGTGGATCTCTTTCCCCAAGCCTATGGTCCATAGCCTTTAAATAAGATGAAAGACACTCACTGTTTAGAAAATATTCAGGTGATGTTCAAAAACGGAATGGTATTCCTGAGCCAGTTTCTGTGTTGGGCAGTCAGTGACTCACTAGTGACCTTGGACAAAACACAGGTGACCTTTATTTCTGTATTCCAGTTCCTGGTCTTCGGAGCCCAGAGCTTCAAGCCACACGTTTCTGCCAACCCAGAGCCCGGGTGGGGCCTCCCGGGCACCTAGGCAGAGATGTGTGGCGGCAGCATGTCAGGATGATGGGATGCAGAGCTCCACACAGGGTTCTGAGTCTTGGTCCCCCAAAGGGATGGGGTGTGGACTTGGGCCCTCACTCATCTTGCCGACAAGTAGCCACAGAACTTGGAGGGGTCAGTGGGAGCAGAAAGGTTAATTATATGAAGAGTGTTTAGCAGCACATGGACAGGGCTGCAGAAGCAGAAGCAGGATTATTCTCATTCTCTTTTCCCACAGGTGCAGCAGGTGGTCTTCCCCTGCCTGTTAACATGTGACTCGGAAGTTCCCGCACTTTAGATTTGGCCAAGTGACTTGCTTTGGCCAACAGTATGGGGTTAGAGTGACAGAGTGTTGTGTGTTGTGTTTCCACTTGTGCCCTCTATCTGGCACCCATGAGAAGGTGCCTGGCTATCCTGTGGGTCCAAAGATCAGGGGAGATAATGTGGGAAGGGCTAGACCCAAACTGCTGCCCAGAGCCGAGCCCAGCTGGTCAGCTGCCTTTCAGCCAGTGACAAACCTGTGAGTCAGAGTAAGTGATCATATGAAGCCAGTGAGTTTGGGGTGGCTTTCCATTCAGCCTAGGTGTGTTAAGTCACACCCAGTGGGAACCCTGCCTTCCTCTGCTTGTCAGAGGGTCTTACTACAAATGACAGATCAAAATTCAGATCTTGAAAGTGTAAGGTCTCTTCGTCCGCACCTGGCCTGTGTCACTCTTTTGTTAAAGCTGGGGGACAGCTGAGCGGTTCAAGGTCTCTGGTGCAAACTTGAGGCTACACGGAAGCATGGACTTGGCACTCGGGCAGGTGCCGTCTCTCCTCTTAGCTTCTGAGGAGAGAGGCAGAGAGTGTGCACGAGGGTAGAGGCAACAAGAGACCTGGGTCATCCCAGGTGGGGGAGGGATCTGTCTTGGTCTCTTCCACTTCCTGTCTCTTTCTGCAGTTGCTCTTGAACAGATTTAGATCAAGTCTTGTTTGAAGCAAAGACAGGCCTCTGAAATGTTACCTTTCCCAGTTTGGTTGGACTATTTTTTTTTTTTTTTGCTTGTTCTTTTTTCTGTGGCCATCTATTTATCTTAAGGGGCAGAGCTGGTGTGTGAGGTCAGTGGACGTTTTAGTCTATCCTCATGCCATCTGTGTGGACGTGAGATCCTTGGAGTCTTAGTAATAGTGTGTTAGTAATGCATCCGGCCATCTGTGTAGGACCAACAGCCCCCACATCATAAACCGGTTCCAAGGGAACAGAGACCACTGGGGCTGGGAGTGGAGACACCTGTCAATCTGCCCTCCGTGAGGAGTGAGCATGGCACTCCCACATTGTGGTTTGTACTTGTTCTGCCTTGGGGGCAGAAATGGTAGTTGGCGTCAAGAGCATTCTCGTGTACGTGGTAGAGAGACGTTCCTGGACTTCTAGGTCTCACAAATGCCTCATTGGTTAAGGGACGGTGCTGATGGGTCAGGAAAGAACTTTTACATTCTCTTAAAATCAGTCCATTGTCTCAGAATCAGAATCAACAGAAGACAGAACCAGGCAGATTCAGCCAACCCATAAATGGTAATTTAAAGTGGAATGTTGCCAGGGGTAAACCAATAGATTTCCTATCTTATTCATTAGCCTCAATCTGAAAGTATAAGGTAACTTCTTTGGGGAAAATAGACCTCTACCATGCGGCCAGCGCAATGGTTTCATTAATGAGGTTCTTGGCATAAAAGTTAGCTAGCGAGATCGAAATAAACACACAGACTCAGTTACCTTTTTCTATGACCAGGTCCGAGACGGCTCCCCTCTCTGGTTCCCTCCTCTAACCGCCCGGCAGGGCAGCAAGGATTACTCAGGGCTAGCAGGAGAGAGAGAGAGTGAGCACGCCAGGGAGTAGCCTTTTATTGGGGAGCAAGAAATTCAGGGGAGAATTCCATCCAATGAAGGTTGAAGGGGGGCCGCACTCCAAGGTCAGTGGTCAGTCACACCCCCACACGGACGGGCTCTCTGATCCGGAGAGGGCCAGGAAAGCTCCGACACAGCCAGAGCGCCTCAGACCCTAACCGGGAGTCACCCAGTCACGTGTGAGAATGGCTCCCGACATAGACCCAGGACTAAAGATCCTCAATGCAGAATAGGAGGAATTGGGAGCAGAGCCACCTGCAAAGTCACTTAGAAGAGATCTTAACTGCTTGTCAAGCAGTCCGAGCTGCGACTGCGACCTGCTAAGTGGCCTCCCCACATGCACTTGAGCCCTCAATCCCCGTCCCATTCTGCAGCTAGAGGACTCTTTCCCCAGTGCTTCCAGGATCATGTTATCCTGCTATTTCCACCGAATCTGATTAAATCCCTTTGAATCCCCCCTGTTGCCCTGGGAACCAAATTCTTCCCTCTGCCTGTAGATCCAGCAGGATTTGTCTCCCACTCTCCATTCACACTTCCTGGGTGCCTTCCCCATCTGGCCCTGTCTTCCGACTCTGCTTTCTAGCCCAGTGAGCTTTCCCCTCTATGTGGGCTATACCTTTTCACCTTCTTTCAACTGGTGCTGTAAATTATCTTCCTACACTGGCTCCAGTTTGACACTCCTTCCTTAGAGAAGTTGCCCCAGACCTTCCAGCCAAGACCTCCTGCTATGAGCAGGGACAACATCGCTGATCCTCCATAGAGTCACACGTTTGTTTGTTTGAGCAAATCTCTCTCTTGTTAAACTCTCCCAGTACACCAGAAAAGTGTTGACACATTGCAGAAAACATCTGTTGAAAACAGAAAAGGAAGGTTAGCCAAACACACAACCAGAGAATGTGATTGTGCCACAGATGCATGAGTTCTAGATCAGATCAGATCGAATCAATAGCCATTTATCGCAGGGAGGAGGTCCAGTGTGAGGGTTTCAAGTTATGATCTATGTTTGGACTCAGATTCCTCCTCTCTAATTTTCTGACTGCATACTCTTCAGCAAGCTGCACACCTGCTCAATGCCATGATTTCTTTTTTTTTTATTAATTTTTTTTATAGTTGTAGGTGGACAGAATGCCTTTGTTTGTTTATCTTTATGTGGTGCTGAGGATCGAACCCAGCGCCTCATGCATGCCAGGCAAGCGCTCTACCAATCAGTGCCTTGATTTCCTTATCTGAAAATGGGGTAGTAGTGCATAAGTCAGGTTTGAGGTTTGAATTAGATGCAAGTCCTTAGTCCTGGGCTTACTCACATGTGCTGCTGTTGTTAGGAGTCTAAGGTGTGCTGTGCTGAGTGTCAAGGGACCAACTGAGTTTGGAATGGAATAGACTAGCATTGTTGTTCCGAAGCATAGGAGCCTTCATCCAGGGTCCATTCTTAACTCCTGAAGCAGGGACCACTTTTGGCTGGAGAAGGGTTATGAGACATCCTAAAGCCACTGTGGAGTGCGGCTGCACATTCCACATGCTAGCTCTTAGCCAGGCTGCCCTGTCTGTGCAGGCGTCACGGGACAGCTTTTCTGGAGAAACTGTGCCTGCCTTGGCTCATTCCTTGGGGAACACACACCTCACTGAGGTTATCTAGAAAGAGACTTTCCTGAGGTCAGACTTGAGCCAAATCCTCTTTGGTTTTGTTCCATTTGGAGCGCAGTTTGGTGAGCTGCTTTGATTTTTGGTTCACTGACTTTTGTCAATGTGCAATTGCCATTCAGGCACAGACTAGTTAGTAAAAACAAAAACAAAAACAAAACTCCCTTCCTATCCATCTATCTGTATAGCCATCTCCCTTCTAACTCTGAGGCAAATAAACTAAATCCATCTGCCTCACTCAATTCACATTATAATAAAAGAAAAATAATAACATTAGGAATGAGCCCCGCTCTGGGGCCTGCGTTTTGTTACTGAATTTGGCTCCTGGGCAAACTCTGATTCAAGCATTTCCAGTGGTTCTTTGTAGTGACTAGAGTTCTGAGATCACCTAAGTCAGCCCCGACAGGGTCTGTACCCCAGAAGTGGAGCTTTGAGGATGGCCTGCTCCAAGTGAGCAGAGATACAGAGCACACACACACACACACACACACACACACACACACAACCCCAAACAGGTGGAGAAACAAAAGTGGGGTTGAGTTTCGGGGCAGTGTGTTGAAGGTGACAACTATGTTTGAACAGGGGGACTGTTTGGGACGTGTTTTTATACCACTTTGCTTTCATAATTTCTTCACTGTTGATGTAGGAAGGGGGGCTCTGCTGGGGGAGACGTGGCGTGTTAGAAGGATGTAGAAGCCTGTAAAACACCATTTGCAAAAACAACAAAGAAGCCCGTGAGCCATGAACACTGGCAGAGTAAATAGCAGAGACAGTTGCCAGCGCCGTTAAAAGACGGGCCATTAAAAGGAATATCGGAGGCAAGCCACCGCAGGAACCGAGGATCACCCTTCCCCCAGTGGGTGGAACGGGCGAGATCAAACAAAGGAGGCTGGGGTTGGAGTTCCCATCCCAGCCTCTGCCCTGGGACTGCTGAGGGGATCGGAGCTACCATTAATGAAATCCAAGAAGAAAACTCTTTGGAGTGGTAGATACCATGTGAATGGTAGTTAGACAGGTGACCTCTGCTACAGATGGCAGAGACAGACTGTCCCAACTTAACAACTTTACTGAGCCCAGGTGGGAAGAAGAAGCCCAACAATGTCATGAACAGTTGTCTGACAATGAGGAATTGGTTCACTGAGACGTCACCACACCCGGAGGTCAGAGAGCCTGGTTGAGCCTGGTTGAGCGCACGTCAGCAGCAGGGCTTTATGAGGTGACTGGTTAATGATCATGATCCCAATAGTGAGCGTGTTCAGTCCTAACAGTTAAGGGATCTGTCAAAACATTATGGTCAATAAGAAGAATTTGACAAAGGGGAAATGAGCATTTCAAGGGTACATTTCTTGCAGGGGCGCTATGGTTTGGGTGTGTTTCCCAGAACTCCTGTGTTGGAAAGTCAAGGTCATAAATTAATGGTATGTAGAGGTGGGCCCTTTGGGAAGTAATTAGGGTTAGATGAAGTCATGAGGGTACGGGTAGGGCTCCCATGATGCACTAGTGGCTTTAGAAGATAGATGAGCTAGCACAGCTGCTCTGCCTCATCATGTGATGCCCTCCACCATGTGATGATGCGGCAAGGAGGCCCTCACCAGATGCCAAACAAATGTTGGTGCCGTACTCTTAGACTTCCCAGCCTATGTGGAGAACTTGTGTTGCCTCTAAAGGAAGAAACTACTTCAAATTTACTTTCCACCAAAATGGGAGCTGGTGGTAACCCCTCTGGAGCCAGAGCCATGCCAAGGCTGGGAGTTCCAGGAAGACAGTTGGGGTCACTATAGTGGGTTGTTATGGATTAGGGCCAACTGGTTAGTGATAATCTAGAGATAAGCAACGTCAATCATCAGAGTGTCTTTGGGTGAAAAGTGGTGGCCAACGAGGACTTTACCCACAGGGTGAGTTCTGGCATGGAATTTCAGACCTTTGCAAAATCCTAGGCCTTTGGGGGAAAAGGCTGGCAGAAGATGCAGGCAGGTGTTAAAGACAAGTAGAAAGAGCAGAGGTGAGGATAACTGGCCTCTCCAGCAGCCTCCCGTCCATCACTGGCTACCCAGAGGGACAGGGCATGTAACCAGAGCCTTGAACTCATTGCCAGGCACCACCTGAGGTCCGTTGGACAGGAGAGGCAGAAACAGACAAGGGGTGTTTGGAAATCTGAACAAAGCTGCGTTAGGGACTCTCTTTCCTTCCTAATGAGAAGGGACTCTGTAAGGGCATGATTTTTACCTTCCCGAGAGATTGAGAAGTGCTCTCCTGGAGCCAAGCAGGAGAGGAGGTCGTACCATCGACCCTGGCATGTGGCTCTTACACAAGCTCCCTGGCTTGCACAGAGGTTTACACAACTTGAAAGCTTTCTGGAAAACATGCTCCGGAGCTGTGAGCCCCAGCCTGTTTGCTGTGTTAGAGTCAGCACCAGAGGGCTGTGCTGGGGGCACCGTGTCCATGGGGCACTTGGTCACCCCTCAGCCCGGTGGCCTGATCCAGGGCCAGTGGAGGGAGGATGAGACCGAGGAGGCAGAGCTCAGCAGTTAGGGCTTGTGCCTGGAGCTCCATGCCAGGCTGCAGAGGGGCCCTCAGTCAGCTGCTGACATGCCTGCACCCCAGGGGGCAGGCGGTGGCATCTCTCTGTCCTTTGCCCTTCTCCAGGCAGAGCAATGGTGTTATACTCCCACGTGTTCCCAGCATCATTCAGGGGTCCCTGGGGAACTGGGTGTTCACAAGGGTGAATTTTCCAAATTGTGGGAGGTTCCTTTTTGCAGTGTAAAATTTCTTTTTAAATTTCCATTTTTTTTTCTTTTTCTTTGTTCCCAGTGCTGACCTTGAAGCCTGGGCCCCGTGCAGCCAAGGCCATCACTGAGTCACAGCCCAGCCTCCAAATTGCTGTCTTTGATGAAAATCTTTCTAATATGTGCAAAACACTTCTGCACTTGACTAAGCAGAAGATACATAACGATGTATCCGGTGATGGCCCAGGACTTTCCTGATGGACCTCACTTCTGGGCTCTTGTGAAGTAACAATGGTGACTCAGGGCTTAAAGCACTGCTGTCCCCTGCAATGGACGACCCCAAACAATATTGACAAAAGGACAAATAAAAACGGAGAAAGCGAGTAGGTTTTACAATTTTCTCTTTTTCTATTTATAACTGTATTACATGCTCATTGTAGAAAACTGTTATATGCAAAATAATGAAAGAAAAAAAAAATCACTCAACTGAGACGTGAAATAGTTTTCGGCTGTCAGCCACCACTGTCACTTTCTGGCTGAGGTCAGCGGGAGCGACTTTTACAACTCTTTCGACCTGATGGTTCTCATCTGCCCTTCAAGGTAATGTGCCCATGTTTTGCGACCCCTGCTTTTATTTCTGGGTTAGATGGTGGTGTTGGCTTTAAGAAGATAAGACAGATATCATCATGAATGTGCAAGAACTTTATTTATATTCTTATTCAGTGAAAAGATAAATTGGGGGAAGTTTACAAACAATGTCTTACAAACAATAGTATCAGCCTGGGTCTGTGAGAAGCTGGAAGCTCAACCCACCTGGTCAGCACTGCAGGCCAGTCTTTCGGGGGGACACAGCGGGGGGAAGGGGAAGAAAACGCTAGAACTTCAACTTAGATCCATTCTTTTTGTCAAGATATTTAAAATTTTTGTTCTTTTATTTTTTTCTTCCTGATTATTTCAAGTGTTCTTTCATTGTGGCAGAACATGTATATGTGGCATGCGATTTGCTATTTTAACCACCTTCAAGTGAACAATTCATTGGCATTAACCAGAGTCATCATGTTGTGCAACCATCTCCGCTATTTCCAAAAAATTTCATCACCCCCAAGGGAACCTCTACACTCCGTAAGCAACGACTCCCTATTCCTCCGCCTTTCCAGTCCCTGAGAATCTCAGTCTCCCATTCTTCTCTCTGAATTAGACTGTTGTAGAGAGTTCATGTAAGTAGATTCACACAATATTTGTTCTTAAATGATTGGCTTATTTTGAGTTTTCAAGGTTCATTCGTATTGTAGCCTGTCAGAATATCCTTCTTTTTTGAATAATATGACATTGTATGAACATACCTCATTTGGTGCAGCCATTCATCTCTTGATGGCCCCTCCAGGTTGTGTCTAACTTTGCAAATAATGCTGCTATACTCAATGGCATAGAAGTAAGTATGTGTTTGAGTCTCTGTTTTCAATTCTTTCGTGTGTCTATTCAGAAGTGGAATTTCTATTTTTTGTGATTTATAATGTATATAATATGTTAGCGGACTAATTCGATTATAATTTATAAATTAGGGTATATATTTTAGGGAGCTTAAAATATATTTTGTAAAAGGTTTGCTAAAATGGTAGATTAGAGTTTTTTGCTGGGGTTCTGATGGACACATGGCTCCTTCCCAGTTTTCTAGTTTTCCACAGAGATGGGGGATCACAGGTTTCAGCTTGTCTGAGACAGTGCCGACTGCTGTGCTTGTCCTGGTATAATTGTTCCTAAGGATCATGTTCTAGCCATAGGCCACATACCTACCCTCTCTGAGAGGTCCAAAGAGAGGAAGGTGAGTGAACTCATGTCCATACAAACCTGGAAAAGTAGCTCAGAAGGATTTAGCACAAGGAGATGTCCTTGACTTATGGGCCATGTCCTAATAAACCAAGGAAGGTTGAAAATATCCGAAGTAGAAATGGCATCAGCTGCTCCTCACTGACTGCACGTCCTGTGGAGTGTCAGTCGTTTTCCTTTGTAATTCTGGAGCTGCAGCCTGTGCTACTGCCTGGCTTCACCAGAGGAGATCAGACCGCATATTGTCAGCTCTGGAAAAGCCCCAAATTTAAAGTACAGTTTCTACTGAATGCATATTTCTTTCCCACTATTGTAGAGACCAAAAATTGTGACTCAGGCCATTGTAAGTTGGGGAGCTTCTGTGTCTCTTTGTCAGTGGGTATTCTTTGCTTTCAGAGGAGCACATCTGAAGTGCTCATGTCTCCTTGGTCTCTCTCCCTCTGAAGCAGGGGGACAGCAGATCAATCACTCAAATCAGGAGCTTTCGGCTCCGTGGGATCGATGGGTCGCTCTTAGTACATGATACAACCACAGGAGTGTGTTCAAGTAGGGAAGCACCCCAAACCATGCTCCTCACACCCTTAAGGCGCAGCACCCCTGGTGGAGAAGAACGTCAAATGGACCTCTAGAAAGTCACTTCTCTACGATTTTCAATGGTTCTCATGATTTTCAATTGTTGGTAATTCAGAGTTGCTAAATACTTAAAAAAAATCATCGAAAGCAATTGAATTCCAAAAATTTAGATCCATATCTCTCTCAGATCAAATCACATATTTTTGTTCTACATCCATGTCCATCTGTATGCCTGCTCTCCAGAGTTACGATATTTTCACTTAATATTGCTTTTGAGTTGTCTGCTATGAGTATTTGTCAGTGTAAATGGCTCTATAACATTCCAGTTTGTTACTGCACTGTAATTTCTGCCATCACTGCAGGGTATTAGACATCAAGGACTTTTTAAAGACGTGATGTCTGCAGATGGGGTAAGCTAGCCCACGTTGGAGGCCCTGAAGGGCACTCCTGACCTTGCCAGAGTTCAGATACCCCGTCCCTTTGCAGGTCTTCAGGACAAGAGCTGTTGAAGCCCAAGGACAGATTGAATCTTGAAGACAAAAGTAGTATTCCTCCTTGAAGGTACCATGAAACCAAGGAAGCCCATGCAGCCTGAAATCAAGAAATAGGGACTCCATGTCTGCAGGGCCACCTTCTGGTTGTGTGGCCTGGGGCTTTTGGTTTCCTAACCCTAAGTGGTGAGACACCTTACAGGGTCATTGGGCATCAAGTCCTGGGATGAAACAGTGCTGTGTGAGTGTTGGTACTTCTCTGAGCCCTTGGGAGTAGGACTGGGGACAAGGACAAGGTCTTGTGTTGATGAGTCTGTCCCCACTGCAGTGCGGGCTCACCTCCTGTGCATTCTCCCCCAGGCCCCACATCCCTGCCTGTCCTGGCCTCTGTCTCTTCCAGAACTTCCACTCACAGACTGGGATCTGCCAGTTAAAATATGTGTCCTGCTGAGGTAATGAAGGGCTGGTGATTTTTAAAAAAAATCACTGTTGGAGCTGGATGTTCTGGCACACCCCACAATCCCAGTGATTCTGGAGGCTGAGGCAGGAGGGTAGCAAGTTCCAGGCCCCCTGGTCAACTCAGCAAGGCCCTCGGCAACTTAGCAAGATTCTACCTCAAAATAAAAATAAAAAGGACTGGGGTATAGCTCTGTGGTAACCCCAGCCACCCAAGTTCAACCCTTAGTGCAAAAAAAAAAAAAAGAGTAACGATGGATACCTGAGCCTTATGGTGATGGGATGCACACAATCAGTGCTGAGCCACGACGCAGCCTGGCACTTAGCTCTGCTGGAGGAAGAACAGGCTGTCCAGTGGGCACCCAGAGGGCGTGCCCCTCTCCTACCGCCTTTGATCTCCCTCCCAGGAGGTGGCCGACCTCCCTCCTACGCAGCAGCGAGTCACTTCTGGCTGGCACTCTGTCCTCCCCCACCCATACATAGGCACAGAATCTTTGACCCTGGACATAAGTGTTCAGATAGACCTTCAAGGTCATCTCTCCAGACTTCACTCTGGTTTCCCATAGGGGTCTCAGGGTGGAGGTGAGGGTCAACAGAGAATACAAATATGAAGGTGAGTATCCTGACTTTAGCAGCGATGGACTTTTGTTCTTTAGGCCACAACTCTCACTTTCTCCTTCTCCCTGTCTCTTAGAAAAATAAAAAATAAAAAAAGGCTTAAGGTAAGATTATTGTTATTTCTGTTCACAAATAGGATGCCTGAACCCTTTTGTCCTTAGAATCAATACTAAGTCCTTTGCCGTCCATCCTTCCTCCAGCCCCAAGACGGCAGGCCCTGGGGACCCCTGACATCCACCACCACCAGCCTGTTCTTAGTCCCACGGGCCTTAATCCCATGGAGCTGTTGAGAGGTAGGAGGTGGGACCAAGTGGAAGGAAGCAAGGTCCTTGGGAGTTTGCCCTTGAAGGGGATATGGGGCCCTAATCCCTTCCTTTCTCTTTTGCTTTCAGGTTTTTGTGAGGTGAGCAACTATGTTCCACCATGTGCTCCCACCATGATGTTCTGCCTCATCACAGGCCCAAAGCCACAGGATCAATTGACCATAGACTAAAATCTCCAAAACTGTGACAAAGATAAACCTTTTCTATTTTTAAGTTTGTTTATTTCAGGTATCTTTTTTTTAAGAATTTTTTTTAATATTTATTTATTAATAAATATCTTTGTTTGTATGTGGTGCTGAGGATCGAACCCGGGCCGCTCGCGTGCCAGGCGAGCGTGCGACCGCTTGAGCCACTTCCCCAGCCCTCAGGTATCTTATTATAATAACAGAAAACCAACACAAGGACTTAAACTTTAATCCAATCATAGTATACTTCTTAAAATTCCTTAAATTTCCGTTTCAAGTAAATGTCACATAAATAAAGTTGATTTAAAAATATTATTGGGGCTAGGATTGTGGCTCAGCGGTGGAGCACTTGCCTAGCACGTGTGAGGTCCTGGGTTGGATCCTCAGCATCACATAAAAATAAATAAGTAACATAAAGATAATGTGTCCAACTACAGCTAAAAAATAAATATTAAAAAAATAAAAATATTATTGGAAGAGTTGTTTTTAAATAAAGAGGTGTCTCAACACCTGTCAAATGTGAAAACATATATCATATATGCACCTAGCACAGAATATCAGTACTTATTAAATGAAATTGCTCCATTTTCTAATGAGGAGAATCTTCCTGAGAGGGAGAAGTAGGCTCTGGTTCCTTCAGGGTCAGCCGGGCAGGCTGTTGAGCAGGAGAAAGCCCACCTGAGATGCATTTTCCGTGAACACATAGGACCAGTCTGGGGTCCCCTCTGCCTACAAATTCATTTTTGTTTATACGGTCAATTTCTTTACTTTTCTTTTGGTACTGGTGATTGAACTCAGGGTACTCAACCACCGAGCCACATCCCCAGCTCTTTTTTGTATTTTATTTAGAGACTGGGTCACACTGAGTTGCTTAGTACCTCACTAAATTGCTGAGGTTGGCTTTGAACTTGTGATTCTCCTGCCTCAGCCTCCTGAGCCACTGGAATTACAGGTGTGCACACCACACCCAGCAATATACAGCCAATTTCTTATGCTGCTTCTGCCTCTTGACAGTTTTTAAAACCTTCCCAAGTTTTTAATTTCCCCTTTGTAAAATAATTTAATAATCACTATATATACTAATGACTAGTACATACACTAAAATGCATATTAACACACATGAATATATACCATCATCAGTAACACCTTTTGTCTTACTGTGTCATTGTGAGTGAGCCCCGGAGAACTAACGTATGAAAAAGTCTTTTGTGAAGATGTTCAAATCTTAATAATTATTGGGATTGCTCAATTATGGAAAGGGTAGGACCCTGTCTTCATCTATTCCTGCTGCTATAACAAAACACTTTAGACAAACGCTTATTCCTCACCATTCAGCATCAGAGGAGGACCAGTTCCTTGCAGGTGACAGCTTCTTGCTGTGTGTTCTCACGTGGCAGGAGGGGAACACAGCCCTCACATGACCAAGGAAGCACACGGGGGTTGGGGAACAGGCTCCCCCAAGCCCTTCAAAAGGGCACTGGTCCCACTCATGAGCACAGAGCCCTCAGAAACTGATCTCTTGCTGAAGACCCCACGGCTGTAGTACTGGGGATCGAGTTTTAACATATGCATTTGCGGGGACACACTTTCAGACCATAGAAGCCCCGGGGCTTCCTTCCTCTGCTCTTGACTGAACTCTGAATGCGCAGGACACTTTCCCCCCTTGATTCTGGTACAGGCTGGCGCTCAGTGGGAATGGAGGGAGATGCTCAGTCGCCAGGCTGCTGCCACGTTCTCCCGACATTTTCCACAGCAGACGACTCCCATCCAGCTCAGTCCAGTGGTACCAGGTGGTTGAAATAGTACTCGGTGCTCTTGACTGAGTGCCAGGGCTGCAGGCCCTTGGGGACCCAGAGGGCTGTGCAGCTTTGTCTGGGGCATACTGCCTATTTCCTTCAGCAGTCAAGCTTTTATTTTTGCTAAATTTCTTTTAACATAAAACCTGTGCCCACCCCCGTCTCCCTCCCTTGTCCGTCCCCCCCCCCCCCACATCCGTTCACTCTCTTTGACCTTCTGCCAAAAACTCTTATTTCTTAACGCTCAAACGCTCTCCATCTCATTTTCTCACCAGTTAGAGGCACTGTAAGTTCTTGGCGTTCAAGCCCCTAAGGTTACGTAAACAATACTTTGAATTTATCTTCTTTCTCTTTCTTCAGAGCTTTGTTTTCAGGCTCATTAGGAACTTCCTCTGGGTGTAATTACCACCGATCTGTTTTGAGTGCTTCCCCCTATTTGGCTAAAAATGCCATAGATCTTTGGCGATTTCTTTCACTTTCAAAGTTATTACCTGTCTGCCTGCCCATCAGTCTTGTTGATTCTATTTCAAGGCATTTTCCGGAGTGAGCTCTTTTTCTGACCACCCCCCTTCCTTTTGCAGGAAGGTGAAATAGGACAGAAGAAAGAATTAGAACACAGACACCTCACCTTGGTTCCTTCAAGTGCCCTGTCTGCAAACAGAAGCTGCATTGTCGGCAGTCTCCTAACACTGTTATTTGCGTTGAAATCAATTGCATGGACACTAGGCTTCCAGAGATGCCCTGACTGTCACACCATAAGGTGTACTTGTTTCGTTCTCCATCCTACTCCACTAACGAGGCTGCCCTCCCCTATGCAGTGTCTCCTCCAGCTGAGACCAGGGATCTTGGCAAATGGAACCTGTCTTCTGGGCTGTCACACCTGGGCCACCTCTCACCTCTGGCTCAGGCAGGTAGCTTAAGCGAAACTCCAGTTGCGACTCATCCCGTGTTTGATTGAGGCTAACGTTGATCGGAATTCACAGGTCAGGATGGAAAACGAATTTCCCTCGAGTTGCAGGTGCCACTGTTAATGGGAAATCACTTAATTCTTCCATGGAGCTTGCTGCTTCCATAGACTTAAAGGGGAACTCGACACGGGCCATTAGGAGCTAACAATGGCTCCAGAGGTGACCAGGGAGAATTATCCCTGGATCCAGAAAAAGAGGCATGATGTCTGACCCACAGCATGGACAGATGAAATGTAAATCCCTGGGAGCTCTTGGAAGCTGAGCCTGTGACACTGGCCTCGGGAAATGTATTTCCTCAAGCCTCAGTGTGACGGCTCCTGGAATGAACGGTGACCTCCCATATTTAGTCCTTCATCAGCTGGACATTCCTTGAGGGGGATAGTTTCCCTAGGATGAAAGAATCCAGCTGCTTCAGGCTGTAGGGTGTGACCTGTCCATTTTAACTTTGAACTTAGCCTAGCTCATTTATGTGAGCTGAGACCCTGAGTATTTCAATTTCTGAGACTCTCCTGCCAAACAGAAGCATTGAGATGGGGTGGGCACTGGCCAGCTGCCTCTCATGTGGAGGTACCCGTGAGGGCAGATGCAGGTGGGGGGCCCCAGTGCTGCGCCCAGAGGAGGAGGAGGAGGCTGGAGTCCAGTGAGCAGGGGCCCAGGGAAGCAAGAAACGTGGACTGTCTATCCGTGGGCCCATCAAGGGCGTGAGCTGCTGGAGGTGGCCACCTGAGCTCATTCCTGGGCTGCCTTGGGCAGCTGAAGAGACTTCCTCCCAAACAGCTGGGGCTTCAGTCAAACCTTTGCTCTGTACAGAACCCCCTGTAAAGAGTCAATAAACAGTAATGGCGACCGACTACCCCAAAGGATAGGCAAAGAATCCTAGAAAAGTGGAGAGCAACTAAAAGAAAGAAGAGATCGGGGCAGGACATGGGATAAGGAGGTCTTGTCATTGGCAGGGGCTGCCCGCGGAACCCCCCCAGTGGTGGAGAGCTGGCCGGGGCTTGTGAGGAGTTGCTGGCTGAGGAATGGCTTTGACAGGTTCTCTAGAAGGGCCAGCTTGGTTCGGTATGCGTTTGCTGCTGGTAGGAAACATAGTTTTGTTATGAACAGCACTGAGACCGGCTCCTCCACCCTGTCAAGTGCCATGGCCACCTCCATTCTGGCCTTCGCTCTTTTAAAGAGTGAACTACAACCGACCTAAAGGGAAAAGCAGGGAAACATACGTTTGACTGCAGTTCACCAACATGGAGAGCCCTGTTCCTCCCGGGCAGAACACAACAGACCGGCCTAGGAAGGCTGTGAGAGTAGAAAGAGGAAGCCAGCCCAGGGACCTCAGGACCTGAGGGATACCATGTGGTGAGTCCCCCGAGTTCACTGTTAACCTGACCTTGATGGGATCCTGCAGAAGCCCTCCCAGCATCAGGCACGGACAAGGAAGCTCTAAGAAAAACTTATGGCCCTGCTCAAAGCATGGAGAGAGCGTGGCCTGATGGCAGAAGGAAGTCTTTTGGGCCATGCCCACCCTACCCCAGCAAATCAACAGAGAGCGGAAGAGACTGGCCGTCAACCCCAGCTGTACCCTCCCTCCTACAGCAGCTGACAGGTGCTGGAACACTCAGACCCAGTGGTGTGGGTCCCCAAACCGGGACCTACTCTTCCAAGTTCCAGGTAGAACAAACTCAGGTGGGATTGTCCCGTGGTTTGGATCTAAAAATGTCTCCCAAGTGTGCCAAAGGATATGAATTCTCCCAAGCTGATTAACAAGTGAAGTACATCTCCTATGAAAACACCGGAAGTCATTTTATAGACCCAGATGAGCTTAACCCAAAACGTATATGGAAAGTCTCAGGTCTCATAGCAGCTAAAACAATCTTGAGAAAGAAAAGTGAAAGGAGTCAGCCTGTTTTATGATATAGTCGCAGTAATCAAGGGAGTTTGGTAGCGACAGAGAGATAGATGCAGAAGAAACCCAGAATCAGACCCCCACAAATGTGTTCAAGTGATTTTTATCATAAATGCGAAAGAAACTCAAAACAGGAAGGAAAGTTGTTTCTGATGAATGGTTCTGGAGAATTTGGACACTGTTAGGCAAAGATAAATCTTTAGGACCTCGTTAGGCAAAGATAAAGGCAAAACTAAAATAGATCACAGACTTAAATGTAAAGGAAGGGTTTATGAATTGAACCTCATCAAAATTAAGATTTTCTCCCCTGTAAAAGACCTTGCAAGGAGGACCCAAAGGCAAGCAACAGACTGAGAAAATACTTATAAACCATATATCTGACAACAGACTGGCATGTACACCAAGGAACCTTTAAAACTCAAGGGTCAAGCCAGATGCAGTGGCACACACCTATAATCCCAGTGACTTGGGAGGCTGAGGCAAGAGGATTGCAAGTTCAAAGTCAGCCTCAGAAACTTAGTGAGACCCTGTCTCAAAATAAAAAAATAAAGAAGCTGGGGATGTGGCTCCATGGTTAAGTGCCCTTGGGTTCTATCCCCAGTATCAAAACAAAGCTCAAGAATCAATAAATAAGCAATCCAATCAAAAAATAAAAACAAGGAGATGTTTCACTGAGTAAGATACACAGATAGCAGACAAACACGTGAAAAGAGATTCAATATCATTGGCCATTGTGGAAATGCATATTAAATAGGAGATATCACTGTACATCTATCAGAGTCTAAAGTAAAAATGGTGATAACATTAAATTCTGGTGAGGATTCTGGAGAAGCTGAACCACTCATACATTGCCAGTGGGAATGTGAAATAACACAGCCATTCTGCAAAACAGTTTGGTGGTTTCTTACAAAACTAAAAGTGCAACCACCATATGACCTAGCGATTGCACTCCTGGGCATTTATCCCAGAAAAAATGATTGACATTCACAGAAATACCTAGACATGAATAGCTTTATCTGTAGTAGCTAAAACTGTAGTAGCTAAAACAAGATACCCTTCAACAAGTGAATGATTATGTACAATGCAGTATATACATATCATGCAGCTCAAAAAATGGACTGAACTGTTGATGCATGTGACAACTTGGATGAACCTCTTGTATGACTTTTTCCATTATCAGGGAGGTTGAATCGTGAGGGTTGATTTTGTATGTCAAATTGGCTAGGCTCTGGTATCCACTTTTGTGGTCAAACACAGGTTCTGGATATTGTTGTGAGTTAGTCTTTTTTGGTGTGATCAACATTTAAATTAACCGGCTTAGAGAAAAATAGATTACTACTCATTTTGTGGTGGGCCACATCCAATCAGTTGAAGGCCTTAAAAGCAAAGATTTCCCAGAGGAAGGAATAAATCCCCAGATGCCCTTTGGACTCAAGTTTGAAAGATCCAGTCTCTCTGAGGTCTCCAGCCTGCCTTCCTGCAAATTCCAGGCTTGTCAGCCCTCACAGTCCTGTGAGTTGATTCTTTAAAATGATCTCTTCTCAAAATATACACATCATATTGGTTCGGTTTCTCTGGAGGACTTTAACACACTGAGCATCTTTTCATGTTCATCAGCAGTCTGGATTTCCTTTTTGGATCCGTGTCTATCTTTTGTCTTTCTTTGTTTTTCTGTTGGTGTATTTATCTTTTTCTTATTAATTTGTAAGCATTTGAAAATATCTTCTGCATTTGAGCTCTGTGCAGTGATAACTTTCACAAAGACCTTCTCTTGCCATCTGACTTTGCATGCTCCCAGGGGTGTCCTGTAACAAACTGGAATTCATGATTTTAATAGGGCCTAATCTATCAATCTTTCTTTAAGTCAGTGCTTTTTGTATTCTGGTCCTCCAAACTTGAAATTGTTTTTCTGTACTATCTTCTAAAGCCTTTGTTATTTTTTTGTTTCACAGCTAGATCCGTAATGCACCTGGAATCGATTTTTGTATATGGCATGAGGCAGAGGTCAAGTCTCATTTTCCCCACGTGGATATCTAATTGTCACAGTGCGATTTATGGAAAAGAGTGTTCTTCCCGCCCCCACCCCCACACCCATTCTACATCTTTGTCACCAATCAGCTGTCCGTACATGCTGGTGTGTGTCGGGGTCTCCTTTCTGTTCCACTGGTTTTATTTTTCTATTCTTGAACTAATGTCACGCTGTCTTCATCATAAGTCTTGATATCCAATACAATAAACTCTTCCGCTCTGTTTTTATTTTTTAAAAAGTCTTTTGACTCTTCACTACTGGTACTTTTATATAAACTACTAGAATCAGTTTTTTGAAAGTCCACATGCTCAAATTCTGTTGGACTTTTCGTTTTGGTTGGATTGCATTGAATCTAAATCAATTTGAGGAGAAGCGACACTTTATGAGTTTTCCAATCTATAGACATGGGGCCTGATTTTTTATTTAAGTCTTTTTAATTCCCTCACTAATGACTTCTCTCTCTGTCTGGATCTTGCACATTTCCTGCTAGATTTATTCCTAGCTATTCTTGATGCTATTATATCTAAGATTTTTGCTATTATATCTCATACTTTTACCTCAAGTTTCATTTTTTTTGTAGCTTACTGGCCTATAGAAAAACAATTGATTTTTTTCAATATTAACTTATTCATACCCAGCAATCTTGCTAAACCCAGTGATTAATTCCAACAGTTTATGTGTACATGCATTTTCACTTTGTACTTACAAGATTACAGCATTCACAGCTGATAATAGCTCTCCCTTCCCTTTCCCATCCTCTTCCCTTTCTCCCTCCCTCCCTTCCTCTTTGTTTGCTTTATTGCAATGGTTAAAAGCTCTCAAACAACCTTGAATAGAAGCACGGATTGACTATCTTTGTCCTGGTTCCTATTTCAAATGGAAACATTCCACAATTCAATTTTAAGTATGATGTTCATTACAGAACCTCTTGTAGTTACCCTTCATTTGAATAAAACTTTCTAGGTCTAGATTGCTAAGATTTTTTTTTTCAAACTTCATTAATGGAACCATTCGATCACATGCCTTTCTGCATGTATTGAGCTACTTAGATTATTTGTTCTCATTTATTCTGTTAATGTGGTGAATTACAACGATTGGTTTTCTAATGTGAGACAAATCTTACATTGTGGGGAAAAATGAAAATTGCTTGTGACATGTTTTTACATATAACTAGATTCGATTTGACTACATTTTGTGTAAGGTTACCATATAAACATTCAAGAGAGAAAATTGGCTGCTAATTTTACATTTTTGTAATGTCTTTGCCTAGTTTTGGTATCAAGTGTAAGTCTTATTCATTAAGTAAGTTATTATTATTTTTTCACCTATTCTGAATATGGCCCTCTGGGAAGGCAGTTACTTTTCCAGAACACTGAAGATACGGTGTTTTTGTATGTGGGTTATCATAATGCCTATTGGGAAATCTTTTTGTAAGTAATTGAATTCAGGCCGTGTTGTGACTCACTTTGACTACAGTGGTTTTATCATTACGTATGTATTTGTATTTCTCCAGTTTCGGGTTTGTAGGCTTTTTGCATATGTTAATTGACATCTTTGATCAATTTTAACAAATTCTCAGCCATTATCTCTTCAGATATTGAGTTTGGCACACTCTCGTTTGCCCTCTCTTCTTCTTCTTCCGCCCCCCCCCCATCTTTCATCTCTTTTTGCTCTTTCCTGACTTGTTTGCTTCATATCTTCTTCTCTATCCTCATGTGTTTTTCTTGATGATTTTTTCTAATGTATCTTCTACTTCACTAAATTTTTCTTCAGTCGTGTCTCCTTAAACTCATTTGTAAAGTTTCAGTTTTATATCTAAATCATCTCCTTTAACCTAAGTTCAGTTATTTTCCCTCCCAGAGACTCTATTTCTTATTTATTTTAATATTCCAGTATGCAGAGCCTTGGTGGTTGTAATTTTGTTGTTTATGATTTTTGTTGACTCTTAGTTTTGGTCTTGTGTCTCTTCTGGGGCCCGGTTCGGTTTTTGTTTTATGAGGAATACTATATCTGGACTTACTTTGTAGAAATGATTTGAAGCGTTAAGAGGTTTCTTTGTTAAGCTCTCGAGGGTGCTACTACTAGGTCCCCTTGATCCAGCATCAGGGACTGAGGTGTTACTGAGCCATGCAAAGCACATGAAGTCTTAAACTCTGGGTGAAAGCCACGCGTGATTCTTGGCTCTCCTTATCTCTAGGTCCAATCCCAAACTCACCTGGCCTACCCTTCCAAGGTGGCCCCAGTGAATCCCCAATTCCACGAGGTTGTCAAAAACATCACCAGCCTTTGGCCATTCTTCTCATCTTAGCCAGTGACTGCAGGGCAGGAGCAGTGTTAGGGGTTGGCCATGCTCTGGATTTTGGCATTCTCCTGGACATTCTTGCTTATGTTGTTAGCTCTCCAATGACCTCAAGCAGATTTTCAAAATAATTTTTTTTTTCTGGATGGCCTAGGAAGGAAGTTGCCCTACTGTCCATTCCACCAGACCCGGAAGTCCTGACAACCATTGTTCTAGTCAACACGTGTACTTTGCTTTTAGAACTCTTTGACTGTGAAACTTCCATCTAATCACATTCTACTGTGAGTTCAGTGAACTATAAAATCAAACTTCTACTTTATTATCTGTGTACAAAGTGCTTTATTGCTTGTGCACAATATTCAAATACTTGAAAAGGAGTTTTTAATGCAAGTGCCGGAGACACACACACAAAATCAGTAACAGCTCATAACAGCTGCCTCAATTCTTTGGGTGATAAACAGGTAGATATTGCCGACTAAAGGAATTCAAGAAACATCATTTTATCACAACTCCACCAACATTCACGAAGCCCTTCAACTCAACCAGGGCCACTGTCCACTTCACAAGGGCTCCTGGCCAGGGGAGTGAGAGGGCCCAGGAATGTGGTCCATGTTCAACTGGTCATCTCAGCCAAGGGGCACTCTCCACCCAGAGGGGTCTCTTTTATTAATCTGTACAAAGGATGACAGTCACCGTGGCTGAAAATCGCCACTACAAAGGAAAATAAGGGAAAAGTTTTGCCCACAAGGCTCTGCAGGAGGCCTGGAAATGGGTTGTCTAACAGAGGGGGCTAGTGCAGGAGGCTTCCTGAATTCATGAATAATCAAGATCAACTTACAATTAGTGAGTCATTTGCATGTAAATTTTGATTTCTGAATTTCTTTATAAAATTTATTCACTTAAGCGATTGAGCAGTTTCTTGAAATTCTATTTACATTGTTCACTTGCTTGGCCAACTCCTTTTTTAAACAATAGTTAATACAAGTGTAAACGTTGCTACAGATTGCCTCTGAATTACAATGGAATCCCATGTTTGCATAAGAGGTCTTTATAATAGAGAAGATGACTCTATGACATGAATATATTTTATAAGCAACTTCAAGCACAGTTATTCAAATGCCAGCTGAAGCCAGTCATGGGAAGACAGACATCAGAAGAAGAAAATGGGTATCTCCTTGATCCATTTGTGAGACTGTCAGGAGCCTGGAACAGCATGATGAGAAGTTGGAGCTCATTCTGTAGTTACATGAGTGGTGGCTTACATTGTATGAGGGGCTGGCGTAAGCCATTGTGAGTTCAGTGAACTGTAAAGAGAGGTGACTGGGATATGGCAATGTCTGGAGAAGCCAGCCTGGAGCTGGTCACCTGGCTATTGTCATGAAGTTCAGCAGGGGTGGATGCCTGGTCAGCGTAGGGCAGCAGTGGGGAGAGGCAAGGCCCATCTGGAGACTGCAGGGGTGTTCCCAGTAGCTCCCATGTGCTGGTCGCCTCCTCAGTGGAAGGAGAAATCAAGAGGGAGAAATCAAAAATGGTGTTTAATCCTGGGCTGGGATTGTGGCTCAGTGGTAGAGTGCTTGCCTAGCACGCAGGACCCGGGTTTGATTCTCAGCATCACGTAAAAATAAAGGCATTGTGTTGTGTCCATCTACCAAAAAAAAAAAAAAAAAAAAAAAAAAAAAAAAAATTCTCTCTCTCTCTTAAAAAAAAAAAAAAAGTGGTGTTTAATCCTAGAAAATCCTAGAGAATCTTTATAGAACTAAAAAAAAAAAAAAATACAAAATTATTTTATCCCCAAGAAAATGATTAAGCAGAGAAAACCCATGGTATTAATTTCTCATTATTATTTAATTAGAACTGAAATTTTAAAATAAAATTAGTAAGGTAAATCACCAAGTTCAGTTAAAATCAGTTTACAGAATTATCTTTATCTAACTTGTTTTGCTAAAATAAAATTCTACATCCCAGAAGGGTTCATTGAACAGATCTTTCCCATTCCTCATCCTGTGTTAGGTTCCGTGGGCCCTGCTACCTGAGGGTTCTGAATTCTGGGGGAAATTGTGTCTCTACTGAACATGTACAGATTTTTTTCCCTGTCATTATTCCCTGAACCATACAATCTAACAACCATCGACTAGCACTTTCATGGTATTAGTCATCTAGAAGTGATGTAAAGCGCACAGGAGGATGTGCACTGGTCCTATGCGAACACTCACCATTTTATACACGGGACTCAAGCTTCCCGGGATTTGATATCCACAGGGGTCCAGGACCCACCCTGTTGAAACTAAGCAGTGTGTTTCATATCCAATAGGAATACTATCTTTCGAACCTTGAATCCACATATTTCTCAGTGTTCCTGGTAAACAATCTCCATGAGTGCTCAGCCAGGAGGACAGCCACTAGGGAGAAAGGGCTTTTCCATAACAAAATCAAAGTTTGGAGCCGGATGGTCTTTTGGGCACAGTGAGTGGCACGGAGGGGAAGTGAGCCAGAGGCTGTGGGGCAGGCCAGGTGTGAGGCGGGAGGCTCCTGGCACCCGGAGATTCGTTTGTTTATCATTGGCGGATGGTGGATTTTGTGAAGCGAGGATAGAACCCAGGGCCTCACAAGTCATGGGCAAACACTGCGTCCCAGCGCCCTTTCCCATGGGATTCTCTAAGCACGTCCTCCCCAGGCCACTGCTTCCCCACAGGTTGAAGTCTGGACATTAGAGAGGCTCCCCGGGGCAAGCCTATAGAGCAGGGCTTAGTTAAAAAGGGGTGACACAGACTCCTCCCACGGGGGAGAAGGAGCCTTAGCTGGTGTCCTGGTGTCCCCAGAATTCAGGTGTTCTGCCCTTTTCATATGTCCTGGGCTTCCTTTGTCCTGCCCCTTCCCCTTATCACTCTCCCCCCTGCATGCCTGACTGGGCCTGGGAAATGCTCCCTGGGACAACCAAAGGGGGAAACAGGTGGGCTGGAGGGGAAGGGCAGGGCGGGATGGGGCAGCCCGGGACAGGGAGGGGCAATTCCTGGGACAGGTTACCTTGGCAACAGGCCGGAGCAGGAGGAGTTCTTGATGAAGGTGGAGGAAGGGCTCTGAGGGAATTAACATCTCAGTCTCCAACTTGCCGGATTCACTCAAAATTGGCCTCCTGGATCCGACCTGACTCGATTTACCTATCCATACTGACTGCCTGTCTAATTCTGGCTTCACCTGCATCCTCCTGCCATGGGGGTTAGGGGGTTCCCAAGGTGAGCCCAGTTCTGGGAAGGGTCCCTGCTAGCTCTGTACAGAGCACGTGTGTACATTTTTATGAAAACAAAATCCAAACAGGTTTTTGTTTTTTGGTGATGAGATTATGGGTGATTTTTCCCACCTTTTCTTTATTTGGTATATAATTAGGCGAAAATTTTACAGCAAGCATGTGTAGCTTTTTACTGTTCAAAATGCAGCCCGCTCTCAGGCTGCACACACTTGAACAAATTGGAGAGACAAAGCGCTGCCGCGCCACCCCGCCCGCGTGTCCTCCAGGCGCTGGCTGTTTTTCTGGGCTCCTGTGGTGGTGTCTAGACAGCCGGGCTCTGAGGAGCTGGGACAGGCTGGAGTAGAGCAGGAGGCGACTAGGAGCTGGCTCCAGGGTCTAGCGCGATCCCCACCCCTGCCCTGGTGCGGCCACACTGGCCCAGTGCCACCCTCTCTCACCACTCCCCTCAGGTCCTGCCACAGTCCTTGTCCCTAGCTGGGTTCAGGGGTGACAGCTGGTGGTTTGTCAGTGCACCACGGCTCCACGTCCTTTTTAGGGGCCTGGGGAAGTTTTTTTTCCCAAGTGAGTGGAAACCCTTATGAGTTATTGCCATAAAGACACCTGCATGTCCCAGCCTCTGCGCATCACACACTCTGCTCTTAGGCTCCCTACCCGGGCAGCCTCCATATTGCCAAGAAGCCCAAGCTTGGAGGGCTCAAAACCAAAACCAAAATCCTGTCTCAAAACACCCAGCACAGCTGGGCCCAGTGGCTCTGAAGGCTGAGGCAGGAGAATTGCAAATTCAAGCCCAGCCTCAGCAACTTAGTGAGGTTCTATGTGAGACCCTGTCTCAAAATTAAAAATAACGAGATGGGGATGTAGCTCAGTAGTAAAGTGCCCCTGGGTTCAATCCCCAGTACCAATAAATAAATAAAATTAAAATGCACAACTAGAACAAGGCTAGGGCTGGATTCCAGTTCTAGGTGCTTCTGCTTTACAGCTGTTCCTGTGCAAGCGAACTAACTGGATGGCCTCTGGCTGCTCTGCCCATCCTAAATCTAGACCTGGGGGTGGGTGACAGCCAGTGACATCAGAAGAGGCACAATCCAGCATGCCCAGCCCTTCTATTTCATCCCATTCAGCAGTTAATATACACTGAAGTGCAATAGAATTTTAAGATACCTGAACATTGAGTAATTTACATGGAGAAAAGTAATTTGATAGAATACTTAGAAATTCTGCATAATCTAATTTTTCTAAGCATTCAGGTCATTACTGTTGTCTGAAGATGTAATAGCTGCCGCTGAATATTTTTGCTCCTTCTTCCCAGGCATGATTTATTTATTTACTTTTCAGGGTTTAATCATATCTTTGGTATTAAATATTAGGCTCAGACTCTCTCCCCAAAGACATAACTTAAAATATCATGGGGACATTGAATTTAATCATCTTGGGCAATTATTTGATGCTATCCTGGAAAATCAGCTTACAGCAGCTGCAAACACGTGGAGTCCAGTCTTTATCTACATGATATTCGTGACAAAACAGGAGCTGAGACCCTGAAGTGCGACTGACCTCCCCTAGGGTACAATGACAATATATCCTGCCTGAGTCTCCATCCAGTAATTGAATTGTGGAGAATTCACATCAAGCCTCCCAAATCTATTCTTCAGTGTCTGCTCTTTTGAGACCATCCATATTCCTCTTTCCATTTCTCTTTTAATTACTGCGAAAAGTGAAGTCAATCTTTTCTGGAGTGTGGATCTCTAGGGCCTGCAGTTCTGCAGTCTATAAACCTCCCCACAGCCCTGACCACCTCCTAAAATAAGCTCACACCTTTGCTTTTCACGTGGGTCAGAGACAGAATAAAGAAATCAACATTTTTGAGAGCAGGAGTAAGTGGTCCATCTCGTAAATTATATATTTGTGAATGTGGAGCATGAAAACCCAGCAGAAGAGAGTTAATGACCCCCCCCCAAAAGGAGCATTTTGTTTTCTTAATGTTAGAAGAAATCTCATCACCAGATTGTATGATGTTCTTCATTTTTGGACCATTCACAATTTTCTGTTTCTCTTTTAAAGAACCTTTAATGTTTATGGTATTAAGTGTACCCTCTGTGAATAAGATAAGGAAGAAAGGAAACAGTGTTTCCTAGAGTACCCAGAAGGAAGAATTTTAAACAATGGTACTTTTTAAAAAAAAATCTGTGTTTCCGGATCATGCATGCTAGGCAAGCACTCTGCCATGAGCTGCACCCTTAGCCCCAAACAATAGTGATTTTAACTGGATATTCCAGGAGTCCTGGTGTGGAGGATCTTTTCTTGCTGAACTAATTATAGAATGGTCCTGGAGTCTATGGAACCAGGAGTTGGCTGGGGCGGCCACAGAAGTGGTGGCACATTGAATTAATGGGCCGGGGTCGGCCCTGTTTTTTCTAGAGGGGCTGGAACCTCCTCTTCTTCCTCTCCATTGTGATTTCCTTTCTACAGTCTCTTCTCTTCCTCACACTCCTTGGCTACACACGCCCCAGGAGGTGGGCTTAGGTGTATTTTTAGTGTGTGGTTTTGTTATAGCAGCCGCTGGGCTCAGTGGGAGTCAGAGAACGCTCACAGGGAGCATTTCTTCTCTTGTCCTGTTCAGAGAAACCTTCTGAAGAGGCGGCCCCCTTACCCCCTCTGAAGAAGTGCCCCTCCTTGGCTGTAATGGTGTGTGACCAGGCTTATTCCAGATGGCATTTCTTTTGGTATCCGAGGACAGAAATGTGACAGAAGGCCTCCTGCTTCTTGATTTAATAAGCACTATGAGATCTGATTAAATTGCTTTTCATAGTTATTTCTACCCATGTTCTCAGACTTTCATTATCTAGGCCCTCAGATGGGATCCTTACTTTTGAGAAATTGCCTACTTTCTCTGTCAAGCTTTTATGAAGCACAAAAATTTATGGGGCTTTTATTTATTTCTTTGCCTCCCCCCCCCCCCCCCCCCCCGCTTTGGTGGTGCTGGGATTGAATCCAGGGTCTCACACATGCTAGGCAAGCTCTGTACCACTGAACTACACCCTCACTTTACAGGATTTTTAAATAACATCTTTGGACCATAGTAGTGCAAAAACATTACCAGAAAAATATGATCAGAATTCCAGGCTTTCTCCCTTTGGAGCAATTCTTCATATGCTTAGAATAAACAATAAAACCAGTAACAGTGGGCTGACCAGCACATTTAGGTCAGAGCTTTTCTCTGCTGTGCTCAGTGGCTGGCTGTGTCCACACACCACAGGCATGTGTTTATAACTGCACATAACTTACCTGGGCAGGCTGATTTGTAGCCACTAGTCCCTGACACTGTTTCTCTTGCATCCTTTGAAATACATTGAGTCTAAATTGAGATGTGCCTTAAGTATAAAATACACACTAGATTTCAAAAGCCATGAAAAAAATGTAAAATGTGTCAATTGTCTTCTTATGGATTGCTTATTGAAACAATAATACTTTGATATTCTAGGCCAAATAAAAAAATATCAAAATTAATTTTACCTGTTTCTTTTAAAAATGTTTTTACTAGAAGATCTAAAGTTGCATATGTAGCTTATGTATTTTAGGGACATCTCTGGTGCAGATAGGGCACATACTGCCTAAAACACAAAATTATAAAGATTTATACATCTGATGTTTTCTCTCTGGGCACCTGACATTTGCCTATAGTAGCCATTTTGGGTCCACTGAGACCAATATGTCATTCATGATACTAGGAAATGTTATTAGATGTTCTTGAATGTGTTTAGAGAGACATCAGGGGCTCAGAGGTTCGCTCAGGGGTAGAGTGCTTGCCTAGCATGCATGAGGGTCCTAAGTTTGATCTCTAGCACCACAAAAGAAAAGAGGGAGACAGAGAGAAGGGGGGAGGAGAGAAAGAGAGAAAGAGATTATTAAATAACCAAATAATTGTATCCACACTACCAAAAGAGACTGTGTACAGTTTGATTCACTGCACATTTGGGATATATGTAATATATAAAAACATACACTTACTGCAAATGAGGCTTGGTTTTTGGTACTAACTTTCCATCCCTCCTCACTAGACATCCTAAAATTTCAGCCAGGTTGGAGTAAGTACAGCTTGCTTCGCCTCCCTTCCCTCACTGTTGTAATCCCCTACTTTTCAATCTTTCCATTATGGAATGCCCCCTCCCCATCAGGACTTTGAGAGAGCTCTCAGCCTCTCTGACTGAAATGCTCAAGAGGAGGATTGAAATATAATCTTCAGTGAACTTTGGAAACAGTCTCTGTTTCTGGAGCAGGAACTCCACGGAGAAGGACTGCCCTGGTGGTACCCTGCAGGCCCGCTGGCAGGTGGCAGCTCTCTGTCCACTGGGGAGTGGCTTTGTCCTCTCTGCTGTGAGCACCCAGCCACTTGCCTGATTCCCACCTTTGTTGTCTGCTCTGGGTTGTGATCTTACAAGAAGCCTCATAACACTTCCTGGCTTTTGGTGAGAGAATAATTTTCACTTTCATTCAAAATGGTAAAGATTCCTCTGTGCTGAAAGACTTGAGATCTGCAATTCTTCTGTGTCTCACTATGAAACATCCACCTCTGGCCCCATGATTTCAAACAGTGATCAAAATGTTTACCCAATAAAAACAGTTCACCTCCTTATACCCACTAAAGGGGCCGCCATATCATCCAGAGAGGCAAGGAGAACCAGGTAGTCCATGCTGCACACAAGTGTAGCATTTGTGAAGTTTCTTGGGGAAAAACAATATTTGGTATATCTGAATCTTAAAAATATTGGATATATCTTGACCTTAAAAATCATAACTTAAGGGGGAGAGGGGTAAATTTTATTAAAGAGTGTGCTTTCAAATTAAAAAAGAAAAAGAGTAGTCAACTGGATAGCATAGCAGTATCTTTCTGTTTTTATTATAATTGTTCAATAAAATATCATTAGTCATTTTGCTGATATTTTTTGCAACTAAAATTTCTGGATGAACACTCATGGAATGTGTGTGTGCTTATGAAATGAATTGCTTCTGGATGGCTTGAGAAAATAGAGACAACTCCAGGTGAGAGATGCTTTGTGAATTGTTTTTATTAAACCCAGCTAACTAATAGGCAGGTCCAGGAGCTGCTGGACTTGATCATTCTTTGATATCACATAGTCCCAAGTAGATTGTCCGTAGGGCCAGGATCCTATTGCTGCTTGGGGGCAAAGATCATTCCCATCTGAAGCCACTTTCTAACAATTTATACAGCCCTGGTGATTTTTAAAAAAAGACTTGGGTTACTTAATAAGTAATCAGTGCTTAATAAATGGTATGGAGTACAGAAATGATTTCATGAAAAGAGTGTGTGTTCACTGCCTGTTTTTTTCAGTGTTGGACTTTGATCACTTAACAGTAATCATACTTTGGACAGTAATCACCAGTATTAAATTTCTGATGTCTCGGGCTGGGGTTGTGGCTCAATGGTAGAGTGTGCGTCTAGCATGCGGGAGGCCCTGCGTTCCATCTTCAGCACCACATAAAAATAAATACATAAAATAAAGGTATTGTGTCCGACTACTTCTAAAACAAATAAAGGTTAAGAAAAAAAATTTCTGATGCCTCAAGAATTCTCCATTCATTCTAAGAAATGTTAGTAAGCCCTTAAAATGTAATATTCATTCATTTGAATAAAAATGAGCAGATTGCATAATTTATAGAAAGGGTGATTTTGCAACATTGTTTCTATATAGCATGACATTAAGCCTGGCAGATATTCATTCTTTTGGGAAATCATTTATTTTTCCTTTTTGGAGTTAGTTTTAATTTCTAAATAGAATCTGATTTTCTGATTCTAAAAGGTCTCTAGGGCAAAAGTGGGGAAAGGCAAAATTTTCCAAGATTTATTGGAGAGCTACTAAAGAAAGTGGCTTCTGTAGTTTCTGCCACCTGGGAGCAACAGAGCTGCTTCTGGTAGGTGTTTGTCCTAAGGGCACTAACAGGAAATGGGGGCGGCAGGAACTTACCTGGCCCCAGGTGGAGAGGATGGCTGAAAAGACAAACTTTGTCCATTCATTGTGCAGTCAGCCGTGGCCCTCCAGTGCCAGGTCCTGCCAGTTTTTCTAGGAATGAAGAATCAAGTGGCTCCTTAATGAATGTCTTGTTTGGGGCTCATGCTGAGTTCCAGAAGGTGAACAGTGATCAGTTCCTTTGTTTTCTCAGTTAGCCGGGCTGGTAGTGATGGCTCTGTTATCTCTTCCTCCGTAGACCTGGGTGGTCAGCTTCAGACCTCACGGCAGCCTGGCCCCACACCAGTCCCAGCAAGTGCCAGCTCACTCGGGCAGCTCCTGCTTCTCCAGGGGTACTCTGGTCCTAGGGGCCGGTTTCTGCTCTACCTTGTGCGAGGCCACCTCACAGTTAGGCCTCCTGTTCAGGGGGCGCATTGTTACTGGACAGAAGACAGGTGCCCAGAAACCGCCTTCTGCGTAATGTAGGCATCTGTAAGGCAGTGATGGAAACTCTGGACAGTGTCCCACCTGGGAGGCATGTTCAGGAAGGGCCTGAGTCCTACCTCCTGTCCTAGGGTCTGGTCAGGCCTTAGGCTAGGCTTGGAGGGGCAGATGCTGGCATCTCTCTGGCTGGTCCTCTCTGGGCATGCAGCTTCAGTGACAGACTGGTGTTCCCAAGCTCTGTTGCTTTTGGAGAACGACTAGCAGCAGGCAGAGTAAGGCAGGGGTGGTCCTCTGTGGTCACCCCCTGAAAGCAGGCAGAACATGTCCCAGAAACCCTCAGCTCGGGGGCTCAGTGGTAGAGCCTCTGCCCAGCACACACAAAGTCCTGAGTTCAATTACCAGTGCCAAAAAGTGAGACACAAAACAAACAAACAACGCAACTCCCGGGCTCTGATCAGTTCTTGGTGCAGAACTTCCAGTGACTTCCCGTCCTGCCCGGCTACATTCCTGGCCTTGAGGCCCCGAGGCCCTGCCCTCCCCGCTTCACCCCCAGGCTGCATTTTCCCATCACGTTCTGGTCCCCAGTGGCTCCCTCTGTCTTGGTGTCGTTCCCTCTGCCTGGGGTGTTTTCCCCAGGTCACTCCCCGATTCCCAGGTCTTTTCAGATGAGACACTTTCCCCAGACCTTCCTGCTCAAACGGACTTGCCCACAATCCCACAACCCCTGGCCGGACACTCAGGGTGAGGAATTTCCTCCCAAGGAGGAGCCACCCAGGACTCTCCAAGACACAGGCCCAGTCGGACTGTTCTGTGGAGCACCCCCTCTATATGCACCCACCCCTCTCAAGCAGTATCCACACCTCCAGGGGATTTTGTGCTCAAAGATTCCCTTGCCCAAGAGTGGGGCTTAGGGAGAGAGAACCCAGGGGTGAGAGGGAGGGGAGTGTGCAGTGTAATTCCCCTGGTGAACTTGGCCTGACCCAGTTTTCCCCCTTTGCACCTGTAGTTCTCAAGAATCATCAGGATAAGCTGGAACAACATCCTGGAAAGGAGGGAGGGATGGGACAGCCCGAGTTCTGGGCCCGGCCCCATAGAAACCAGGTCCTTCAGAGCTCTGGCCCTGCACATCCTGTTGCCCAGGTATAAGCCCAAGGTGGACTCTGAGCAGGGACCCTCAGCTGCGGTGTGAAAGTGGGGCACAGGCAGACAAGACTCCACCACGCTGGGCGGCTTGCTGAGCCCTGGGGAATTGGAGCACAACGGATCCTAGGCGTCTGGTGGCTCTGTAAGTAGTTTGCTTCATGCACCCAGTTGCATTCTGAGCGTCTCACAGGATTCAGACAGGCTGGTAACCAGTGCAGTGAGTCTGCTTCCCAGGGTGCCGCTCTCGACGGGGTCTGCAGGGATAAGGATTCCATTTGCAGGAACACAAGCCATTTCACCAGCTCGAGTCTGGGGAGCATGTCCCTCTCCCACCTCCTCCCACCCAAGCCATCTGCATGGTGCCCACTCACAGGCCACACTGCAGACCAGAGGCACCAGGAGCTTCGTCTGTGGGGCCAGGCCCGTTCTAGGGGAAACTGGGAAGTCTACCATCTCCAGGAGACCCAGATACAGGGCACCCACAGCATCAGCACACCCAGCCCACGCGACCTCTTTTATTCTTGTGCTCAGAGATCAAAAGTAGGAGCCAGACCCCAAACCAGCTTTGGTAACCAGCCCTCCCTGGAGCCCCTTCTCCTTTCCTGCCTCTGTTCCTGATTGAGATCATCAGAACTGTCTCTTCAAGTTGAGCTTCAAAAGGAGGGAGGTGCCACTCCCCAGCTCCCTGGGGCGTCCTGGGCGCCTATGCAGATCTGCCCATTCTCTGCCTGATATCTTTCTTTTTTAATTGGAGGGTAATTCACATGAACCAAAACACAGAGATCTGAAGAGTTGGGTGAGATGAGTTTGGACAAACGCCTCATGTGCGTGACCTGCACTCCAGTCGTGACATGGAATGTGGAATGTTCTTGTCATCGGTGGTTTCCTTTGGGCCTCTTTGCCGTCCTTGTGGGCACCTGAATTCCAGTGTCTACTACCACGGCTTCCTTTGCCAGTTCTAGAAGTCACACACGTGGAATGGACATTAGAGACCTTCTTGAGGTTCACCCGTGTTGCCTTATATGTCAGCAGTAATTTAATTGCTAAGTAGTATCTGGTCTTGAATATGTACATGTGTTCACTGTGGGTTGATGGAAATCCTAGGTCGAAATTCCAAGTGTTTTTTTTTTTTTTCCTGCTGTGAACATTCTTATGTTAGTCTTTGAGTGGACATATGTTTTAATTTCTCTTGGATCCATAGGCGAGAAATTGCTGGCTCATTTTTCTAATTAAAAGGATACCACTGAACCCTTTCAAAAAACTTGTACTGCTTTGCATTTTCACGAGAAATGAATATTTCTGATTGCTCCACATCCTTCCTGATACTAGGTATGGTCAGTCTTTTTTTTTTTTTTAATAACTTAATTTTATTTGATTATTTTTATGTGGTGCTGAGGATTGAACCCAGTGCCTCAAAATGCTAGACAAGCGCTCTACCCCCGAGCCACAACCCAAGCCCCTGTCTTTTTAATATTAGCCATTTTATTGAGTACATAGGGGGTATCACATGGTGATTTTATTTTGCATTCACAAGATGACTAGTGAATACCTTTTCCTGTACTTATTAACCATTCTTGTATTTTCTTCTATGAAGTATCTATTCATGGCTTTTGCCCATTTTTAAGAATGGGGTTGCTTAGCTGGGCATGGTGGTGAATGCCTGTAATCCCAGCACTCTGGAGGCTGAGGCAGGAGGATCACAAGTTCAAGGCCAGCCTCAGGAACTCAGTGAGGCCCTAAGCAACTTAGCAAGACCCTTCTCAAAATAAAAAAATAAAAAGTGCTGGGGATGTGGCTTAGTGGTTAACACCCCTGGGTTCAAGCCTCAGTACCCAAAACAAACAAACAAAAAGAATGATGTTGCTTAGTTTATTCTTGTTGAAAGGAAAATGGTTCTTTTTCAGCTGTATGCATTGCTAATGTTTTCTTTCAGTTTGTGTCTTACCTTTTCATTTCCTTAAGTGTCTTCCCAAACCTTTCTTCATGTCCCTTCAACATGAATCTTTGTCACAAAGAATCCTCGTGAAAGCTCTTAGTATCTTTTGTTAGGATTTTTCAATTTTTCTGGTGTTGTCACAATTTACACAGCAATAGAGTTTTGAAACTGGGGGCTTTGGTTTCTGTTCTTCATATCTGCTCTTTCCACCCCAGGGGAGGAGCCCAGAGCCCGCTCTTCATTGACAGTGTTCGTTGATTGATGGAGTGTCTTCACGTTGAACCTGTAGCCAGGTTAACAGATGCTTGCTCTGTTTCCTAATGAGTGATAACTTCCTGAGGAATGCAAAGGGTTCAGGACTCGCTTTGTCAAGTGCAGTGCTCTAAGGTCGGCTGTTTCTCAAGCCCCATGGAGGTGAAGGCTGGACCATGATGGCCATTGTGCCTGGCACACAGCAGGTCTGTTGATGCCCCTTGAGTAAAATGAGTGAATGTGTTCTAGGAACGCTTGAGCCTTGCCTCCGCTCCCCAGGCTGAAGGAAAGACTGTGTGGCTGTAACATGGTTAACAGAGGACGACCTTGTCCTTGAAAGTCGCTTGTGGAGGAGGGAAGACTCTGACAGGGAGAGAGAAAATTGCTATGTTCCTGTTTTTCAGTCTCTCGGGTTTAATCTATTTCTCATCTTTGATTAGAAATCAAGCGTTTCCTCATGTGTCTTTGATATCACCCAGTTATCTTTTGAAATGAGTTTTTGATTATCTAGGGTTTCTGGGGTTTTAGGAAAGACGTTTGCAGATGTCCATTTCTATTCCTACAGTGCTCACTTGAGAGAACATCAGTATGCATAATAAGATCTAATTAGCCCTCTTCAATCAATCCTCAGTCCCCCCCATAAATCCACCACTCTCATACTTCAAACTAGAGCCATTTATTTTTCAAGAAAGGGGTCAGCGTGTTTATGAGTTTGATCGATGGCAATGTATGAATTATGTAAAGAGAAGCTGGATTTTCATATTTCCACTGATATAAATGACAACGGGATATCTCAAATTATTTCTAATAGGTCTTAGTGATGAATGGTGGTTCTGTCCTCGACTCTGACATTTATGGTCGGATAATTGCCATCTAATAAATATTATGTGCAGAGAGCAGTGAGAAGATTGCAGAATTGAAGGGCAAAGCCACCCTCAAATTCCTGTGGGACAGCCACTTCCAGTGGTGGGGCTTGGGCCACTCAGCGACTGGTCAACTGTGGAAAGAGTGGAGACCATTTCAAACCTGACAGTTTTCAGGGTGGAAGGCAGGGACCAGCACCAGCTAAGGAACCTGGTTCCCTACGATGAGCAAGACACCGGATTCCTCCCGAGCCCTGACCAACTGGGAGTGGACACTTGCTGGTCCCTTCCTCTTGGGCCAGTGTGCTCTTTCCCGTCTGGGTGTGTCTGGCTGCTCCTGGTGCAGCCAGCAGCATTTCCCTCTGACTAGACCTTGGTGGCTTTTCAAGGAGATGACAGTGGTCTGCCCCAAGAGTTACTGATTAGGTTTGTACTTCTATGGCAAGGAGGGAACTTGGCTTCAGGGACGGACAAGAGGAGAATCTTTATTGCTCAAAGTTTTGGGATTCTGCAGGGTTGAGGGTCCCCGGGGGTGGCCTGAAAGTGGAGGCTCACGCCTGTGCTGGTGGTGAAGGCCTTAAGGCTCATCCCGCTCTGTGATACCCAACGGCCACACTGTCCTTGTTCGGAGGGGATGGTCACAAAAACTGCACCCACATTTGGGAGGTGAGCAGCTCTCAGATCTGGCCCCTTCTCACTCTGTGTGACTAACCGCCCTAGGTACCTCTGGGTGCTTAGCCACAGGTGGAGATGGGACTGGGGCCATTGGACGTGTAGTAGGGTTTAAAAACCTCACATTCTCATTGTAGCTTCTGCCAAGGCCCCCACCAACCTGGCCCTGCCACAGCCGGTCCCCTTAAGGAAGGTGTGGTGTTCTCTGCCCCCTTTCTTTGAGATATTTACAGGACCTTTGAACATGGTGACGATTACAGCTGGCCTGAGGAATCTGCAGACATATGGTGCATACTTAATGATTTATTTCCTGGCCTCCACTATTTTGCACCTACCTCACTGTTTTTGAAATGCAGCTCATGAACAACTATTCTGCTGGGGTGCTGCCCTTCAGCTTACCTGTCGGAGCCAGGAGTTGGGGACTGTCATTTTTATAGACGGGGAACTCTGATACATACTTTGGGCCTTTGAAAGCCAAGGCTGGAATTGACTGGGGTGCTAGGGAAGGGGAGAGCCAGACTCCAAGGCAGGCTATAGGAGGAAGGTCACCTCCTAAGAAGTCAATAGGGGGGCCCAGGAGAGCAAGGTCTCATTTGGGGCTCCTGTGGCCTCTGATGAGTGGGTGGTACACACATGCGGGGGGGGGGGCTAGGAAGTCATTGTCACAGGTTGTGGGGAAGTATGCGGGACACAGAGGTGTCAAGCAACCATGGGTATTACAGGGCACATGGGAACCCGGGAGGGCAGAGGACAGTGAAGACGGACCACTGGGGTCATCATTCCTCAGGGGACTGGGGAAGGGGAGTAGGGTAACTTGCATCTAAAGCCTGGACCTTGGTGAAGGTGTAGCTCACGAGACAGAGGCTACTCTGCTGCTCCGAGGAATTAGGAGTCCACAAAATCACTGAATAGCACAGAGAAACAAAGGTCAGCATCCCCTGTCCCAGCTGCTAGCGTCAAGGCCAGATGGCAAGGCCACTGTGCATAAGAGAGAGCTGCTATACTCTGGCCAGGGGTGGCCTCCACTAGGTATCTCATATCTGGCCCTGGGACATGAGACCCAAATCTGTGTGTGTGAGTGTGTGTGTGTGAGTGTGTGTGTGAGTGTGTGTGTTGTGATTGTGTGTTGTGTGTGAGTGTGTGTGAGTGTGTGTGTGAGTGTGTGAGGGTGAGTGTATGTGAGTGTGTGTGAGTGTGTGTGTGAGTGTGTGAGTGTGAGTGTGTGAGGGTGAGTGTTTGTGAGTGTGTGTGAGTGTGTGTGTGAGTGTGTGAGTGTGAGTGTGTGTGTGAGTGTGTGTGTGTGAGTGTGTGTGTGAGTGTGTGTTGTGATTGTGTGTTGTGTGTGAGTGTATGTGAGTGTGTGTGTGAGTGTGTGAGGGTGAGTGTATGTGAGTGTGTGTGAGTGTGTGTGAGAGTGTGTGAGTGTGTGAGTGTGAGTGTGTGAGTGTGTTGTGATTGTGTGTTGTGTGTGAACGAGTGTGTGAGTGTGTGTGAGTATGTGTGAGTGTGTGAGTGTGAGTGTGTGAGTGTGTGAGGGTGAGTGTGTGTGAGTGTGTGTGAGTATGTGTGAGTGTGTGAGTGTGAGTGTGTGAGTGTGTGTGTGAGTGTGTGTTGTGATTGTGTGTTGTGTGTGAACGAGTGTGTGAGTGTGTGTGAGTATGTGTGAGTGTGTGAGTGTGAGTGTGTGAGTGTGAGTGTGTGAGTGTGTGTTGTGATTGTGTGTTGTGTGTGAGTGTGTGAGTGTGTGTGTGAGTGTGTGAGTGTGTGTGAGTGTGTGGGTGTGTGTGTGAGTGTGTGTGGGTGTGTGTGTGAGTGTGTGAGGGTGAGTGTATGTGAGTGTGTGTGAGTGTGTGTGAGTGTGTGGGTGTGTGTGTGAGTGTATGTGAGTGTGTGAGGGTGAGTGTATGTGAGTGTGTGTGAGTGTGTGAGTGTGAGTGTGTGAGGGTGAGTGTATGTGAGTGTGTGTGAGTGTGTGTGAGAGTGTGTGAGTGTGTGAGTGTGAGTGTGTGTTGTGATTGTGTGTTGTGTGTGAACGAGTGTGTGAGTGTGTGTGAGTATGTGTGTGTGTGAGTGTGAGTGTGTGAGGGTGAGTGTGTGTGAGTGTGTGTGAGTGTGTGTGAGAGTGTGTGAGTGTGAGTGTGTGAGTGTGTGTTGTGATTGTGTGTTGTGTGTGAACGAGTGTGTGAGTGTGTGTGAGTATGTGTGAGTGTGTGAGTGTGAGTGTGTGAGTGTGTGTTGTGATTGTGTGTTGTGTGTGAGTGTGTGAGTGTGTGTGTGAGTGTGTGAGTGTGTGTGAGTGTGTGGGTGTGTGTGTGAGTGTGTGTGGGTGTGTGAGTGTGAGTGTGTGAGTGTGAGTGTGTTGTGATTGTGTTGTGTGTGAGTGTGTGAGTGTGTGGGTGTGTGAGTGTGTGAGTGGGTGTGTGAGTGTGTGAGAGTGTGTGTGAGTGTGTGTGAGTGTGTGCGTGTGTGTGTGTGTGTACATGCTGGAGCTGACTTTTCAGTTTCTGTGGTTGGAGGAGCTTCTGCCCATGGCCACTCACCCCCACAGAATTCAGGGTGACCCTGAACTGAATTCAAGGCTCTGGACATGGCAGATCCTGGGACGTAGTCATGGCCCTGAACCCTGCAGCACAGGGAGGAGGATGCAGAGGGCCAGGTGCTAGTGCTCAGCAAGGTCAGGGGATGAATGTGCTGTGCAGCCTCACAGGCCCGAGTGTGGTCATGCCTCCCTGACCCTGGCATTGAAGACTGACCAGGGCACCATGGACTCCCAGATCCTCCTTTCCACGCGGGCTTCTCTGTCTCTAGAGTGCCCTTAGCTCAGGAGAACAGTTTCCATCCTAGGATTAGTCACTTTGATGTCTTTTTGAGGCACGATGAGCAGATCCTTAGACTACTTTGCAGTTCAAGCTGATTTAAAATGGAGAATTTGAAGCATGTACTTAGATACCGAAAATGTAGAAGCATAAAGCGCTGATCTCTTGGAAACCAAGTCCACGTGTCTCCTGAGCCCGAGCTCCAGGAGCTGCTCGTCTGGTTCCAGGTTGGATCGGTCACATGTGGCATGAATGTGCCTTTGGAGTAAGCAAAGAAGGGACCTGAACGTTGACCGAGCTTCACCCACGTGCTGCGGTTTCCCACTTTACTAAATGTGAGGGGAGAGAATCGCGACCAGCAGAGCCGCCTTTCCTCCTCCCCCTCTCTCTCCCTCTCCGCGTCTCCCTGAGGCCTTTTTAGAACCTTGTGAATAGACCAGACTCAGTTTTCTGAACCCTAAAGAGCAGTGACATTGACCTTGGTGCTGTCGCCTTGGACTCATCTCTCACGTGACGGCTGCTCTCTCAGTGGCAGCTCCGCTGAGCAGATGTGCAGAGACCAAGGTAGACACCAGTCCCAGGATGGTCCCACCTGCCACCTGGACCTGTTTACCCATGTGCTTCTGGATGATGCCTTCCCCCGGGAGGGACCTTTAATGACCTCTCATATTTTGTGATTTGCTCTGGGATTAAAAATTTAATTATGAAGGTAATATGTATCCAGCTAATTCACAGGCTTATTTTTAAAAAATTGGGGAAAAGAAGTAGCAGAAGATCAATCATAGTCCCAGCATCCCAAGAAAGTCAACATTGATATTTTTAGATATAGGATATTCTTCTAGTAACACAGATCTTAAAACTTGCTCCATTTCTATGAAGAATGGGTATAAAGAAATCTATTTGTCTTCCATTCAGACAACTTCTGTCCTTCAAACATATAGATAATTATATATAGAGAATTATATTATACGATATATAAGATGATATGTAATTATGTATACATGCATATCTATCTATATACGTTTTCTTTTTTCAGGGCAGGCTTCCTTTCCAGCAGTGTGTGGATGATAGTTTTTGACACCCTTAGGTTCACATAGACATTCCGAGGTGTGCCCACCCCAGGCACCGCACCACAGCTTGGTTGCTGTATTTGCAGAACTGGGAGATTCAGCTGCTTCTCTAAGACGTTGCCTTGGAACCTAAACTAAAGGGAATGGTTGGAAGACAGCACTGTCACTTTCTCTCCTAGGTTCTGTCGTGTTATTTCTCTTGTGGTCTAAAATCTCCCTGGAGCTTGCTGAGATTCCTCTGTCTGCCTTAAAGCGGTGAAAAGCAGAGAGCCACTGCTGATTCTAGAGCTCCCGAGGACCATGCTCTTGTATCCCAGGAAAGGATTCTGTGTTAGGTTTTCATTGCTGTGACAAAAATACCTGAGATCATCAACTTAAAGGTGGGGAAAGGTTTATTTTGGCTCTCAGAGGTTTTAGTCCCTGGTCACTTGGTGGCATAGTGTCCGTGTGGGAGTGTATGGGGGAGCCAGTGTCTCACCTCCTGGCATCCAGGAATTGAAAACAATAGACGGGAAGCGGCCAGGTCTCAATATCCCTTCAAGGGCTTGCCCCCCGTGCCGCGACTTCCTTCCACTGGGTGCCACTCTAAAGATTCTCCTCCCAATAGCTCCCTCCGCAGGCCGGTGACAAAGCCTTTAGCATATGAGCCCTCGGGAGACAATTAAGATCCAAACCATGACAGATGTGGAGACCTGTCAAGGTGTTGGCTCGGGTCACAGGAGGGACCTGGACAGCTGGCCCTCTGGGGTAGCAGCCTGGCACTACCACTGACAGCAAGGCTAACCTGAGTTGGGCTTTCCGGGATGCCAGGATGCACCTCTGATGTCCTTGGTATTCAGTTAACAGAGGGTCTTTAGGACACAGGTCACAGAAGCCTGTCCTCTTTAGCCGCCTGCTGTGGCCTGGGTCCAGGAATCCCTGGGGGTTGTACAACATAAATTGGTTCTTGGTGAGTGTGTGTATATGTGTGTGTGTGTGTGTGTGTGTATGAATACTTATGCACACACAGGTTCCCCAAGCTTAGGCTGCATTCTGCCTGAAGCAGCGTTCTTGGGAAATTCTTAATATGTTAGTAAATAGATATGCCAAGTGACTCATTCAGCACAAGGGTGAGCCTTTATCTTTGCTGGATTTCCCTCCTTAAGGACATCTTGCTCATCTCTGTTGGTTTGCGTTTGCTGGTTTGGTGGGCTTATGACCAGCCCAAGCGCACAGCAAGCCCTCAGTCCCCACTGGACGCAGAAGGTTTCAGGACAAGACCAGTGTTTCCTTCAGGCCTCCAGCTCGGAATCATTCCCTGCCACACTTATTTAGAGCCACATTTCAAACACTAGTCAACATCAAGGCTAGCAACCACAGTGATAAATGGAATAATTGAAAAATAGTCCCCAATTCAGAATAGATTAGGGTATTATGAATATTATGAAAAACTCCTACTAAGGTTTCTACGATTTCTATCCTAGGTGGGAGGATGTACAATTTAGGAAATTAAAAAATGGTCAATCTCAAGATGTGGACTACTACCGACTCCTTCTGAGCCTGGCAGTTCAAAGTTTCCTGGTCCCATAGACTCACCTGCCCTTTATTGATTCCAATAGGGGTTATGTGCCTCCAGGGTCAGATAGCAGCAGGATCCATATCCCCAGCTGGGGGCTGGCCAGCTGTGTAGCTGTCAGGGTGGACATCCAGGCTCCTCGTTGTTAGCGATCCGGGATGCCAGAGCCCTATTGTATTCTCACAGCCCTGGGCCATCACAGCCTTCCGTGCCCAGATTCCTGCTTGTCAGGGAGGCAGAATGACTGGTCAAGGGGTATGGGTACCCTTGTCTTTTCTCAGTCGGGTCCTTTCCCTTTCCCAAAAGGACTGCCCAAGCCCTCTGCTCTCAGTCTGAAGGGGAAATGGATTTTTGGCTCTCACTCTCCATTCTTGACCATCCCTCTGCTGATACTCTGAATTGCAGGTAAAATAAAGAAATAAGTCATTTCTCTTGCTAGACCAGTCAGAGGTAGATCCTTAGGCCAAGCCAAGGGCGCTCATTTGCGACTGTTGAATTTCCAGCATCGATGACACAGGAGAAGAAGAGGTGTTTGGAGGCCATGTGCCTGGGGGCTCCTCAACCAGATCACAGCCGATGGGCCACTCCCACGCTTTCTAAGGCAGTTCCTTCTGTGCACACATGGTGAAGTGCGCAGCCTTATGTATGGGGCTGGCTGCATTTTCCCAGTCGCATGCTCTCAGGTCATCATGACTCAGATCAAAACGAGACTTGTGCACCCTGGAAGGTCCCCTGACAGCCTTATTCTTGCCACAACCTCTGTTTATTTATTTATTTATTATTCTAAATTGATTTTTGATGGTTGCATTATAATTACACACAATAGTGGGTCTCATTGTGACGGATCACAATCTCTATTCAACTGGAAGCATTTTCCCGGCTACAGATGAGGTAGCCAAAGCTTGCAGAAGGCAGGGCCTGGACGGTCCAGCCCCATCTCCTACCACTCTCCCAGAGCAAAGCCTTCCTTACACCACCCCCTATTGTGAGCCCCGGAGCAGTGCAAGTCTTCTCCCCACGTGGAAGCCCTTGGATGGGGAGGCTGGGCGAGTCTGGGGGTGGAGGTGTTGGCCTCCTCTTGCCTTTGTCTGCCTGAGGGCGACCACCTGTGCTGACAGAACCACTGCCAGCTGCGGGCAGCCCACCACCCACGCCACCCCTGTGCCAGGCTTAGCACCAGGCAGAGGCAGGGCTACAGATGGGCCTGCAGAGTCGGGGCTCGCTGTCTCAGGGCAGGACCCACCTCCCTGGTGTCCCTTCCTCCCCACATCCTTACTGTCCCTCCTCCTCTCGTCCACCTGCTGGAGTGTGTTCCCCCCGCCCCACCCATGCCAGCCTGAGACCGGCGAGCCTCGCCACTGGGGCCTGCAGCAACATCCCTCCCCTCTGCCTTGTGCCTACAGGTCTCTGGGCACTGAGGGAGACCTGGAGGTCTTCCAACTGCGCTTGTATGTCCCCAGGGGCTGGGAAGGCTGGAGAGCCACCCACTCCTGGGCTTTTGATCTGGCTTCAAATTACAGGTCGAACCTTTGAGTATTTCCTGGCTCCCGCCTTACCAAATGCCCTGTGCCTGGGTTTTCCTTTCCCTTCTCAGGGGCCCCGGGACACCTCCACATGGTGGGCCACGCTGGCAATGCCAGCCTTTGCCATGGGCTCTCTTCAGTCAGCAGGAAGCCCTTCAGCTCAGGAAGTGAGTGCAGGCGAGGTGGGCGTAGCAGGGGCCCCCCAAACCCCAACGAGGCTGCCTAAAACACCTGCTGCTTTCTCCCTCCTGCGCAAGGGAGAAAAATCCCAAGAAATCTTGCCCCACAGCTAGAGTTGGCTCATGAACAAACAGCTTGAACTTACCTGTAGGCACCTGAGTACACAGACAGACAGACAGACAGATACACATGAGACAGATAGTCACACGTGCACCATGAATTCCTGACTGATTTTCTTCCTTTACTGAAGAGTGACTTATGACAAATCATGTCTCGTTCGGGACTTGAGTTTGGGTGGTCTGGACAAAAGGAGTACCTGCAAGTAACAGAAAACCAGCTCAATGTCTTTAAAAATAGTCTTTCCCTCATGATATAATACTAAACTGTGGTTTTGGTTCAAGTTTTCAGAAATAATTTGTAACTGTGATTCTTTTTGGCTTATCCTAATGACTGCTGTTGCAAGGTTACAAAATGACTGCGTAGGTCCAGTCATTGTGACTATTCAGTGTGTTTGGGCTGGGGTCTACACTGACCTTAGAAGACGGCCTGTGTTCACTGCTGCTATATTGTTTAATTCTATGATGATTCTGTAAGGTGGGAACAGGAAAAAGTTGTGGCTTAGATTGATTAAAAAGGGGCAAATGGCAGAACTTGGATTTAAAGTCAACTCTCTCAACACGAAGTCCTTACCTTTAAATGTAAACTGAGCCTTCAATGCAAGGTAAGGAGTTAGATGTAACTCAATGAAAATAAAGAGAAGGTATTGTTAAACTTCTTTATAAAGTGAAACATTCCTTATGCTTAAAAAGCAGATTTTTAAACAGACAATTCAAGCCAAACTAAATTAATTTTTTTTCCATGTGGCATCTTCTGGGATTCTAGACATCCATATGGGCTGTTGTTGATGAATAAATGTCCCAAAGAACCAAGGTTTATTGGAATGGGGGCCTCAGTGATGGGCCTGGGCTCTGAATTGGTTCAGTACCATTTGATCCTGTGTAATCAATACTTAATGGAAGACACAGATACGATGCTTTAGAAAACATACAAAGCCCCTGTCTGGGATGGCTAGTCTGTGAGCTGGATAGCATAATAAAAACTTCACAAGATTTTGGCAGACAGAATCCTAGGAGTTTAGATAATAAAATGGAACGTAATAGGGATTCATATGATAACTAACACTGAGACTCGAATCCCGGACTTGAGCTGTGTGGTGTGGGGAGTGCTGGCTTATCATTAAGCCACATGGAAAGACCATGATTAGCCACAGGCCAAACCAGCAAATGCTGATGGCCCCGTTTCTGAAAAAGCCAACACAAGGAGGCAGACTGTATTCTTTGTCCTGTGTGCTCCCTGAAGTCTCTGGTCCTGGAGCTTGCGGTCAGCTAGTGGCCTGACAGAGATTTCCATTAACTCTGTATTTAAGGAACTTTTTTCCTGATTCAGCATTTGCTTACTTGGTGTAAACTTTCGACTATTTTCCAGGGTTCCGCAGTCAGTCCATCTTGTGGTGTGGCCTCGTGGGGCAGCTGACTCTGAACTTCCTGCTGTGTCCCCCGCCCCATACCTGGAGCATCCCATGAGGAACAGAGGAGTCGTCCTTCCTCTACCCCTGCCAGGCCCTTTCTACCGCACCGAGTGCAGCCCCAGGTGCTGGGGACTAACTGGATGTGCACACACTGGTGAAGTCTCAGAAACAGGTTGGTCTGGAAAAGGGGAGACCCAGGGGAGGCAGGGAGGCTGTTTAAGCTTCGAGATGGTCTGAGACCCTATAGCTCCAGAGAGAAAAGAAGGGGCTGTGTGGAAGCCCCCGAGATGCCCTCTGGAGCTCAGTATCAGGAAACTTCATGCAGAATGGAAAGCGCTGGTGCTTGCAGCGCTGGCTTTGAATCTCAGGAGATGTGGGAGCAGCTGCCTCAAATATTGCCAAGGGGCTCACCAGACAGAGGCCATGAAGTGAGGTGACTAATGACCTTCCATCCTGAGACATGTCATTCCTGCCCATGCTCATCTGCAGCTTCTGTTGCGCTCTTGCCAATTTTTCCTTAAGAAGGCCTGTCCAGTTCAGGTCTACCTCTCCATTCACGCCTTATCTACTCCCATGAGGACCCTGAGGGCAGCCCTAGCAGCACCCCTGCCCCGCCCATCTCCCCTCCCAGCCTCACTGCAGATGTACCAATGCTCTCCTCCAAAACACAACAAAACCTGCTGCCCAGAGTCGGTTCTGATTCCATTAACTGGCTCCAGCTGACTCTCCAGACATCAGTTCCGTGGGTCCCTCCCTCCTGCGTGGCCACCCAGTCCTGTAGGAGGATGGTCATGGACCCATGAGACAGATGCCTTAGCTGAGGGGTGGGGGATGAGGGGCGTGAGAGCCTGGTCCAGGACTGAGGCCCACAGTAGATAACGTCAGAGACAGAGACTGAAGGAGGCAGGTGACAAGGAAAGGGGGCAGTCACACAGGCACTGAGATCCCCTCAGCCATTCAGACTCCTCTGAGGCCAAAGATGACCAAGGTGCTCTGACAAAATTATTCTTTCCTTTCAACACCTTCTGCAAAGTGCTGAGGTATGGAACAGAAAACCCAGTGGTTTGTCCTAGGGTATAGCCTTGGAACTTCTCAGGAGAACACAACATATACCAGAGAGGCCAAATAAACATGAATGCAGAAAGAGGAAGATAGACTGAAACCAGACAGGGAGGAGAGAGAGGGAGGATGGGGAGAGGTGGGCCTGGGGGATCATGCAGGGCAGGACGCACGGCAAGGGGACGTGTGCTTCTGTGGCTTTGTTTGGTCCCTGCTGTGCTTTCCGGGGGGGTCCCAATGCCACTGCTATTAGGAGCAGGAAATGTCCGCTCTTTGATCCTGCTTTATGTAATTACTACTCTGCCAACTTAGCAGTGACGGACTAAAGCCATTATTCACTCTATAAAAACCCCCAAAGATCAGCCGTTGTGTGACCTTTCAGGGGCTCTCCCTAAGTCCCATTTGCACTGGGGTGACTTTCATGGGAGCTGGGTAGCACAGGGGCCTCTTGGGCACCTTGCTCAGCAGTTCTGGAGTGTCACCTGTAGGTAGCATGTAGTAGCGTCCCTTTCCTCTGCTCTTGGGAAGGTCCAGTGTCTGTTTCTATATCATAGAAAACACCAGGAATGTCTCTCTTCTCTCCACATCGGCTCTTCTGGTCTCCACATCCTTCAGCTGCTCAGGCTGCTTCTTGGAATCGCCCCGACACCTCTTTTTCTCCTGTACCCCACATCAAGTCCATTGGCAAAGCCTGTTGGTGCTAGCTTCAAAATCCACCCAGAAGCCATCCTGCTGCACACCCCAATTGCCACCCCCTGGTCCCCTCCTGCCTCCTCTGGCCACACAGCCTCCCGGGGCCCCGTGAAGAGGCTGGCTCCCTATGACTTTGGGGACTTGACACGTGTTCTCCCTTCTTCTGGGAATGCTGTGACCCAGACTTCTGCCTGCTCGCACCCCACTCCTGCGGGCCTGGATCCAGTGTCACCTCCTCAGTTGGGGCTCCCTGACCCTGGCCCCCTGCCTGCCCACTCCTTCACTTCTGCCTTTTTTTTTTTTTTTTTTTCTGATCTATTCCTCTTTCCAGAACAGCGGTTCTCAACCATGGGACAAGTGTCAGTGTCTGCACAGATTTGGGGACACCATGAATGGGGGGAGGGGGGCACTCCTGGCATATCCTGGGAAGAGACAGGGATGCATTGGAGCCCACCCTGCTCCATCCCCAAAAGATCACTCCCCAAGGTGGCAAGGATGCTGAGGCTGAGAAGGCCGGATCCACAGCATAAGCTGCATGAGAGCCAGGGCTACCTTCCCTGGCTCATCTCCCCGCTCACAGCGGGGCCTGATGTCATAGATACTTCACAAGCATCGCACCAACCAGACTGATGCATACCCAGCGCTTGGTGCATGTTGATTGTTATTTTTATTTCCTGTGGGTTTGTGTAGTTTCTATCCCTTAGGTTTTCAGAAAGGTTTCTGCTCTTTTTCCGGGCACTGTGACAGCAGAGGAAGAGTGCTGTGCTTGGAGTCCGCGACCTCTGTCTGATCTGTGGGTTGGCCCTCATGAGTTGTGTGTCTCTGGGAAACTTATTTAACCTCTCAGAGATTTTATTTCTTCATTTATCAAGTTAGAATAAAATTTGTTTTTGTTTTTAATCTGGTCAGTTGGTGGGAGGAACGAATATGATAGTTTGTTAAATGTTTGTAAACAGTAAACATCTTCAAGTTATTGTCATTGTGTAGGAAAATGGACTTTACCATGGTTGACAATCTTAGGTTGGTTATGAGGAATGGTGACTCACCATATTTGTGGGTTTCTGTTCCTGCTCATGTGACCCTTCCTTAGACAGGTATGTCAAGAGAGGAAAAGGAGACTTTGGAGCTTTAAATACATCACACATATTACCTATATTTCATCGAACAGATTTTGCATTTAAAATTCAGACAACATGTTCAAAATGGTACTAATAAATTTTCTACCTTGAGTAATGCTTCTCAGACATACACCAAGGGAAAATAATTAAAGAAAACCCCAATAAAATAAAGATCATAAAAAGAGAGGGGAGGGATTATAAATCAAGGGCATGGCTCATGGCCGCATCAGGCTGCCTCTGAGAGCAAGGACCCCAGATGTTGGATTTGGACCCTGGGCTTCCTGCCACACGATCGTGTTCTTCTTACGAATGAAACATCAAAGGCACTCGGCCATCGCTGCAGCAATGCTGGCAAACGTGTGCCTTGGAGAGCAGAAACAACCAACTTGACGGCTTCCTTCATCGTTCACGAAGTCGTTAGGAGCAAAGCTCCAGGGAGCGCCTCCGCCCCGCTGGCAATGAACGGCCTCTCCTGACAGATCCCAGGGGCCTGCAGCTAAAGATCTGCCACATCAAAGAGTGACTGGTGTGCGCTGGACAGCCCCAGACACCACACTGTGTCCCAGAGGTGGCGCATCATTCCACCTCGTTGGCTCACTGGGGATCAAACCTGAAAGAGCCTTTGGAGAGGCTGATACCAAATGAGTGTCGAGAATATTTACCTGGCAACAGAATCCACTCGTTTCTTTTTCTTTCTTTTTTCAGTTCTTTCAGGGAGTCGTTATTTTCTTCCTGAGTCATCAACCCCTTTCTTTATTTTGTTGAATTTGAACTTGTTCTGAGCAGAGTTTTAAGTCCCAAGAATTTCGTGAAACAATAAGCCGACCAGCCCCGCCACACAGAGCTCACAGTCTGGAGACAGCCCACGGATGCACGAGTGAGTCAGCAGTCATTTCAGAACCCTCGTGAGTGTTCTCCAGGGGAAAGATGGAGATGTGGCAGGGCCTCTTGTCATCTCAGAGGAGGGCCGGTTGGAGGGCAGCCAGGAAAGGGGGTGCCTGCGAGAAAGGAAGCTGGTCAGCCGGGTGTCCTCTCAAGGAGAGAGGCAGGGCCTGAGCAGGAGCCAGTGAGCAGGAGGTGGGCCAGGCCTGAGCAGAGGGAGTGAGGGTTGATAAAGAAGGGGGTGGGCTGAAGAGCCGGGCGGGAGCCAGGTGGTGTAGCACACCGAAGGCCATGCTGGGAGTGGATTCATTTATTATTTAAGAGGCATGGGAGATTACTGAAATGCTCTAAGAAGACCCACAAGATATTCGGACTGAACTTAATTTTTTTTTTAAAAACCTTTCTGGCTGCTGTGAGAGATGGGTGATTGAGGAGGGGAAGCGGGGGATAGGTCAGCCAGTGGGGGCTGTCACACTAGTGCAGCAAGAGAGGGGCAGCTTCCATCAGGGTGGATGGGAGACAGAAACCCAGTTTTGAGATCTACTTTAAGGTAGAAAAATAGGCATTGCTGATGGAAGTCACAAACCAAAAAGGACAGGGACAATCAAGATGTCTCCTGGGTCTTTGGCTCCAGCAAGTGGGTACGGAGATATGGAAGACGGGGAAGGGTTAGGGTCTGAAGCGTACCTGTATGTAACCACCAATGAGGCCTTGGGTATGTGACATTCCCGTGCCCGTGAGACATCTGAGCGAAGATGTCAGGCTGTGAATTTGGGGGAGAGGCCAGGACCAGAAATCAAGATCTGGGGTTCCTGATTATGCAAATGGCATTCAAGACCACAGAGTAGGCAAGATCTGGAGGAAGGGAGTTGGATTAGAAGGGCCCAGGAAGCAAGCACGAGAATGCTCCAGCACTTGGGGGATGACGGAGAAGGACACGGCAGAAGTGGCCGTAGAAGGAAAAGCAGAAGAGTGTTACCATGACAGAAAATCTATCCAAAGCCATGTGCTTGTGTCAAATGCTGCTAAAATGTGCTATCGCTAAAGCATATGCAGAGTGTCCAGGAAATACTGAGGAGAGTTGCCTTTAGGTTGTGTGGGACCCTGGGCAAATATTCACTGTGGGGACCCTGTCTATACAAACAACATAATTTAAAAATATATTGCAAATTCTTAGGCCTGTGTGGGATGTAGTGATATATCGAAGATTTAGAATAATGAGTAGGAAGAGGTGCTAATGTATTTGTTTGTTAACTGATTTGTGCAATTGAAGATTCTTCACCCTGGGTGCAATGTGAGTGTGTCTCCCTAAATCAGTGTATCAGCACTACTCTGGAGGCTGAAGTCGCACAGGACCACATGAAGGAGACTGCACTGGCCATAGGTTTTCTTCACTGCCCATGCTCTCCTGAAAGGCCCTACCATGGGTTCTGGAAACAGAAGACTCCCCCCAAAGGCCCTGGTTTGCAAACCTTTTGCTTCTCCTTATAAGGAGTTGGACTACCCATGCAAATCTCAACTTTTCTTAGCTGACCCCCCACCGCTGGGGATCTGGCCTCTAAAATATCTGTATATAAGGTTGACATGACCTGAAAGCAAAGATGTGATCTGAACAAGTATTCAGGCATCGGCCACACCTCCAGCTCAGCTCAGTACAGAGCCAGTGGGTAATAACCTCTAACCCCCAGTTACTCCACGAGGAGGGAAAAAATGCGACCACATATCTAGAACCCATCTTTTCTGGCTTCTCTTCAAGGAACTGGCTCCTATCTCAACTTTCTTGGGGCAATGATATGAATTGGAATAATGTAATCTTATGGGGGCCACTAAGAACAAGGCCAGTGGTTGGGATAAGCAAGAGGTTTAAGAGGCACCTAAAATTCCTGGTCAAAGAAAATGGAGAAACCAGAAAATATGTTCTAAATCATTTATCATGTTCTTTTAAATGATGAATCCCTAGAAATTGACTCAAATGGAAAGAGATATGAGATTTACCTGATGAAAATTTCAAAATAACCTGTCATAAAGGTGTTCACAGAGGTGAGAACAATGCATGAGCAGAGTAAGAATTTCCCAGTACATCATCAGGAAATCTTAAAAAGCACCAAACAGAAATAATAGATCTGTAGAATATAGTAACTGAAAAATTTCATTGAAGTGTTCAATATCAGAGAAGTCAAATGGAGAAAAGTATGACTAAGCTCAAAGACAGAGGAGTAAAAAGAAAAAAAAAGAATGAATAATAGTGAAGATCACTTGAAGGACTTTTGAGAAAACACCAAATGGACCAACGTAAGGATACGCCAAAGGAGAAGAGGGGAGAGAAAGAGCAGAACTCTCAAACCTAGGGAAAGAGATAGACGACAACACCCAGGAAGCTCAACGGACCCCAGATAAGATGAACCAAAGAGACCCACACTAAAGCACGTTGACATCAATTGTCAAAAGTTAAGAGAATTTTGTTTTTGGCATTTGTAGCTGGGTTTTTAAAAAAATTATTCTGATTTATTTGTATTTTATTTAGAGACAGGGTGTCACTGAGTTACGAGAGTCTCACTAAGTTGCATTTCAATTCATATTACACATATAGAGCACAGTTTTTCATATCTCTGATTGTACACCAGGTAGAGTCACACCATTTGTGTCTTCATACATCCCCAGCACCACACACACACACACACAAGACTATACTTTCAGGGATTATACATGTACTTCGAGTAATGATGTCCATCTCATTCCACTACCTTTCCTACCCCCATGCCCCCTCCCTTCCCCTCCCTCCCCTTTGCCCTATCTAGAGTTCATCTATTCCTCCCATGCCCCCCCACCCCTGCCCGGAACCCCATTATGAGTCAGCATCCTTATATCAGAGAAAACATTGGGCATTTGGTGTTTTGGGATTTTCACTTAGCATTATATTCTCCAGCTCCATCCATTGACCTGAAAATGCCATGATTTTATTCTCCTTTAATGCTGAGTAATATTCCATTGTGTATAGATACCGCATTTTCTTTATCTATTTATCTACTGAAGGGTATTTAGGTTGCTTCCATGGTTTAGCTACTGTGAATTGTGCTGCTATAAACATTGATGGGGCTGCATCCCTGTAGTATGCTGTTTTTAGGTCCACAAAGAGAGAATTTTGAAATCAAAAGATAAAAGTGACTTGTTACCTACAAGGTAACCTCTGTAATACTATCAGTGGGTTTTTCAGAAGAAATCTTAAAAAGATAAAAAGGAGCACAATGGTATATTCAAAGTGCTGAAAGGGAAAAATTGCCAAGTAAGAATAGAATACCTGGTAAACCTATCCTTCAAAAAATGAAGGAGAGATAAAGATTTTCTCAAATAAGCCAGTTAATCACCACTAGGGCTACCTTACAAGAAATGCTAGAGGAAATTCTTCAAGTTGAAATGAAAGGCACCATGAAAGATAAGAAAGTATGAAAGTCGTTGGTAAAGGTAAACATATAGACAAAATCAGACTATTGTATTACTGTACTGTGGTAGATAAATCACTTTTAATTCAACTATAAAAAATTAAAGGACACTTATAATCTCCGCGGCTTGGGAGGCTGAGGCAGCAGGATTGCGAGTTCAAAGCCAGCCTCAGCAACTTAGTGAGACTCTCGTAACTCAGTGACACCCTGTCTCTAAATAAAATACAAAAGCCTGGGGATGTGGCTCAGTGTTTACATGCCCCCAGGTTCAATTCCCAGTACCAAAAAAAAGCAGTTATATGACAACCAATTAGATAACAGAAGAAATGGATAAATTCCTAGAAGCATGCAACTCATTAAGACTGAATCAAGAAAAATTAGAAAGCCCAGACAGATTAATAATAAATAAGGAGATTAAAACAGTAATACAAAAACCTCCAAGTAGAGGAAAGCCCCGCACCAAATGACTGTTGGGTGAATTCTACCAAACATTTAAAGAAGGATTAATACCAATCCCCCTTAATCTCTCCAAAAAAACAGAAGAATAAGGAACGCCTCCAAGCTCATTTTATGAAGCCAGCATCACCCTAGAGCAATGTCACAGATACCACAAGAAAAGAAAAACCACAGGCCAATATCTCTAATGAATAATAGATGTAAAAATCCTCAATAAAATACTAGCAAATTGAATTAAACAGCAGCACATCAAAAAGCTTATAGACCAGCATCCAATGGAATGAAAGTTTGGTTTAACCTATGAAAATCAATTGATGTGATATGATATGAATGAAAGATTAAAAATCACATAATCATCTCAATGGTTACAGAAAAAAACATGCTACGGTTCTGATCTGAAAAGTGCCCCAAAGTCTCCTGTATACAGGAGCTTTTAGGCATGATGGGATTAGAAGTGCTCTATTGATCCATTGATAGCTGAATAGACTAATGGAAATTGGGACCTAGTTGGAGGAAGTAGGTCACTTGGGGTGTGACCTGAGGGTTTATCTCCCTCCTCCGGCCCCCAGCTCTCTCCTTCCTGCCTCCCATGAGCTGCACAGCTTTCCCTTTCTTCCATGATATTCTTGCTTTGGAGCCATCTGACCATGGACTGAACCCTCTGAAACTATGAGCCAAAATAAACTTTTCCCTCCTTTAGGTTGTTTACACTAGGGTATTTTGGTCCCAGTGACAGGAAGCTGGGACCAAAAGGCATTTGATAAAGTTTAATATCCATTCATGATAAAAATTCTGAACAAAATAGCTATGGAAGGAACTTACCTCAATTCACTAAAGGCCAGTTAGGAAAAGCCCACAGATAATATAGTAAGGGAAAACTGAAGCTTTTCCTCTATGATCGGGTACAAGGATACCCCGACTCACTACATCTATTAAACATGGTGCTGAAAGTCCTAGCCAGAGCACTTAGACAGGAAAAAGAAGTCATAGCATCCAGATGGGAAAGGAAGAATTAAAACACTCAGTTTGCAGATGACATGTTCCTATGAGGAAAACCCTAAAAATTTCATAAAGAACTGTTGGAACTAATAAATGAATTCAGTAAATTTTCAGGATACAAAGCTAACATATTAAAATCAGTAGTCTTTCTTTAAAGCAACAATGAAATATCTGAAAAGCAGATTAACAAACAGTCACATTTACAATAGCATCAAAAAGAATAAAATACTTAGGAATAAAATTATCCTAAAGATGAAAAATATGTATGATGCAAAACATAAAACATCGATGAAAGAAATTAAAAAGAAACACAAATAAATGGAAAGCCATTCTGTCTTCATAGATTAGAAGAATTAACATTTTTAAATATTCATACCATCCAAAGCAACCTGCAGGTTCAATGAAATCCCTATAAAAACATCAATGATATTTTTCAAAGAAGAAAAAATAATCCTAAAATTTATATGGAACAACAATAAACCTTAGGTAGCTAAGGGAATCTTGAGAAGGAACAAAATTAAAAATGTGACACTTGCTGATTTTGAATTATACTCCAAAGCTACAGAAACCAAAATAGTATGATACTGCTATAAAAGCGGACATATAGACCAATATAACAGAGTAGAGAGTCCAGAAATAAGCCCATAAACATATGGTTAGCTGCATTTGGTCAAAAGTACCAAGAATACACAACGAGGAAAAAATAATCTCTTAATAAATGGTGTTGGGAAAACTGAGAATCTACATGCAAAAGAATGAAATTGAACCTTTGTCTTATATCCTACCCAAAAATTTACTACAATGAATTAAACATTTAAGCATAAGACCAGAAACTATGAATCTCCTAGAAGAAAACGTAGGGAACAAGCTCTTTGAGATCACTCCTGGCGGTGACACCTTGAGAACAACACGGGGAACACTGACAAAATGCAAAATAGGGGCTGGGGTGCGGCTCAGTGGTGGAGCGCTCGCCCAGCAGGCATGAGGCACTGGGTCTGATCCTCAGCACCACATAAAATAAAATAAAAGTATTGTGTCCACCTAAGAAATAAAAATTAAAAATAAAAATCAATTAAACTAAAGAATAAAAATTTTTAAAAAATGCAAATATAAACAAGTGGGATGACATTAAACTGAAAAGCACAGGATAGGAAACAATACAAAGAACTAAATGGGAGAAAATATTTGCAAATCAAATATCTGATAAGGGCTTAAAAAAATAACTCATATAACTCAACAGCAAAAACCCAACGAAAAGACCAAATCAAACCCAAAAAAAACAAGCCGGGCATGTTGGCACACAACTGTAATCCCAGGAATTTGAGAAGCTGAGGTAGGAGGATGGTGAGTTCAAAGTCAGCCTCAGCAGATTAGTGAGGTACTTTGACCCTGTCTCTAAATTAAAAAAAAAAAAAAAAAAAATATATATATATATATATATATATATATATATATATATATATATATATGGCTGGGGATTGGTTCAATGGTTAAGTACTCCTGGGTTCAATACCTGGTTTAAAAAAAAAAAAGGGCAATAGACTTAAATAGACATTTTTTCCAAAGAAGACACACAGAAGGCCAACCGGCGCATGAAAAGGTGCTTGACATCAATATCACTGGGAAAATGTAAATCAAAACTAGAATAAGATGTCTCATACTGGTTGGGACATATATTATTAAAAGGACAAGAGATAACATGTGCTGGTGAGAATATGGAGTAAAGCTAAGTGGGAATGTCATTTTGGTGTTGCCATTAAGGAAAAACACTATGGGGGTTCCTCAAAAAATAAAAAACTGGAATTGTCATATTATCCAGTCATGACTTTTCTGGGGATATATCTAAAGGAAATGAACTTGGTATCATGACAAAATATCTGTGTTCCCATGTTCATTGTAGCAGTATTTATAACAGCCATTGGATACAACCCAACTGTCCATTGACAGACGAACAGATAAAAAGTGACACACACACACACACACACACACAGCATTACTATTCAGCCTTATAAAGAAGGAAATCCTACCATTTGTGACAACAGGGAAGATGGAGGAACACTATGCTAAGCGAAAAAAGAGAGAAAGAAAATACAGAAAGACATGGTCTCACTTATGTGTGAAATCCAAAGAAGTTGAATTTGTAGAAGCAGAAAGTATGGTGGGTACCAGGAGCTGCGGTCAGTTGAGATTGGGTGGGGGCAACAGGAAGCTGTTGGTCAAAGGGTGCAGGATAAGCATGTTCCGGAGAGCTGAGGCTCAGCGTGGTCGATACAACCCTATTAGAAATGTGAAAACTGCTGAGGAGTAGATCTTAAGCATTTCCACCCAAAAAAGGAAAATACAAATAGATGGATGTGTGTATTAGCTTGACCCTATCAGTGCTACACACCCATACATCAAAATGTCATGCTTATACCCTAAATATATACAATTTCCACAAAAGTATTTTTGAAAGGTCTTGGTTTGGGCTTGGAGTGACCCACCCAAGTGGCATAGCTGGTCCCATCCAGTCCCACCCCCAGAGGGACTGAGCGAATTCCAAGGAAGGTATTTCCGGGTACTTCGCGGAGTCTGGGGTGGGGGCTCTGCTGGCCCTGGTCGGAGGGCCGTGCAGATGGAGATGGGGAGGTGAAGGAGGAGGTCACAGAAGTGCAAGGGCACTGAGCGGTCACTGTGTGCTTACATCTGTGGATGTTCTCAGTTTCAATAATTCCACTCAGACCCACCTCCTCAATGAGGCCAGAAGTCTGCAAGCCAAAGACTCTACAGCCATGAGGATGTGACTGGGCTCTGAGACTCAGAAATGAGCCATAGGAGGAGTGAGCCACAGGCAGGGGATCCGTCCTCTGCCAGGGGGAAGCCTGGATTTGGGAACAAGGGACCGTGGGCAGGTGTTATGGCTTGGATGTGGTTTGTCTCTCATGCAAGAAGCCTGACCCCAGAGTGGCAGTAAGGGGTGGTGGAGCTCTCAAGAGGTAGAGCTAGTGGTATGCGATGAGATCTTTTCTCAAGGGAGTGTGTGAGTGCTGTCCTGGGAAGTCCTGTGAGCCTGGCACCTCCCCCGAACCTCTCTTTCTTCCTGTCTGACCCGGTGACCTCTTGGGCACAAGTCGCCCCCCACTCCTGCACTCTGGCGAGAACTGTCCATCTCCAGCACCGACAGGGCAGAGCCTCGTCCTTGGCGGTGGGTCTGTCTCTCTGATCCTCTGGAGATTTGGGAGTAGAGTAAAATGCTTTAAAATCTGCTTTTCTGCTTAGACTCTCCGGAGTGGAGTCATGTTTGCACTTAAAACGCCTGACTGATAGGATGTCATGATAAGCAGGTTTTGGGGATAGGGCTTCGCCAAGTAGACAACTGGGGGTAGATGACATTAGTCCTCACCAGGAAAAAGGTGCCCAGGCATGAAATCACATGGCACGTTCGGAGGGTGCTGGGACCATCCTGAAAGTACAAGAGGGCACTAAGAGCCACTACATAGGGCAGCCAGCTGAAACTGGGCTGAGCAGAAAAGGATGAATGGCCATCCTGCGTGTGTAGAGAAGGTGAGATATTCAGGATGACCGTGTAGTCAGAGCCAAGCTGATCCAGTGGCATAGAGCATGTAGGGACACCTTTGCAGGATCGAAGACGCAGACCTACCTCTCATGTCCCACGCTCCCGGTCTCTCATCTGGCACTAATTCTGTTGCCAATATTTTTTGGGGGGTGTTTTCTTAGAAGTCTTGATCTATGAGCATTCAAACTCATGGAGTCCTATCCCAGAGAGGAGTTTTTCCTTCCAATTGCAAAGAAAAATCTCCCACCTCCTACGGCTAGGTGCTGAAGGGCAGGGAAAGGCAGGTAAGAGATGACTGGGAAGCTCATGTGTGAGCACCTGAGAAAGAATCCTGAAAGCCAGGGCAAGGACTTAGGGCTGGAAAATATTGTACAAATATTTCATTTTCTTGGAAGGAAGGGAGACAGGCTATGAGATACCCCCGAGGGGGTCTTCATATCAGAACAAGTGGGGAAGAAATACCATTTCAGAAACACAATGAAAAGAATTTAGGAATGGGAATTTGACTTAGTAGGAATCAGTGATGATCTGGATACCTCACACCCATTTGAATGGCTACTAAAATTAAACAATAAAACAGAAATAACATACTGGCAAGGATGTGGAGAACCTGGAACCTTTGTGCTCTGCGGGTGTTAGCATAAAATGAGGCAACTGCTATGGAAAATAGAAGGCAGTACCTTAAAAATTTAAAAATGGAACTGGTATAAGATCCAGCAATCCCACTGCTGGGTGTGTACCCCAAACCATTGAAAGCAGGGACTCAGACAGATATCTGCGTACCACAGTCACAGAAGCACTCTTCACAATTGGAAGCAACCCCATTGCCCATGATGAATGAGTGGACGCACAAACGTGGTACCCACTATACAATGGAATATGATCCAGCCTTTAAAAGGAAGGATATTCTGACACATGTTGCAATATAAGGGAACTTGAGGACATTGTGCTAAGTGAGACAAGCTGTCCGGAAAGGGCAACTACTACATGATTCCACTGATAATGAGGTACTGATAGTCAAATTCATAGAAACAGGAGGTTGAATGGTCACTGGGGATTTGTGGGCAGTGGGAAATGGGAAGCTATTGTTCAGTGAAGACAGAGTTTGAGTTTTGAAAGATGAAATGATTTCAGGACATGGATGGTGGCAATGGTCACACAACAGTGGGAACGGACTGAGGACTGCTCGACTGTCCACTTGAAAAGGGTTAAGGTAGTACATTCTATGTGTAATTCACCACAATCTAAAAGAAAAAATGATTTGGAAAATTTCTACTGGGATGACTGAACAAATGGTAATGTTGTTAAATAAGACATGGGAGGGGGAGGAGGAGGAGGGGAGGGGGAGGAGGAGGAGGGGATGTCGGGGATGCCCGTGGGGCGCCGGGGTGGGCAGTGTGTAGCTGAGGGCTCTTGTGTCTTCCCACAAGACTGTGTGTGTGGAGGGGAGGTCAGGGAAGAAGGTAACACAAAGAGAAGAGGTCCATGAATTCCACAGTGGGTTTAGCAGATGTCAGTCGACACGTTGGAATCCTGTGTGCTGGGAATGCACAGGTGCACAAGGCTCAGTCCTCAAGTGCATGCCACAGCTGGAGGCCCTGCTGGTGTCCTCCCAGCTAGGCCTGCACCAAGGAGATGCGACCCTTCCACCAGGAGCAGGAACCATCTGCACGGGGAGGGGACTTTCAGGCAGAGGCACCATGTGAGCAGAGGCTGACACACGGCAGACCACTTGTCACTGCAGCGTCAGCGGTGAGGCGGGTCAGGGCCGGAGGCCTGGGAGTGAGCCCTGGGGCCCATCATCCCACTCAGGAGTGGAGGGGGAGGAAGGCAGTCGGGATGGGGCTAAGGAGTTGAGGCAGGAAAGGTGGAGACTTCTAATTAGAACAATGGTACAGGAAGGGAAAACGGAGATGGGATCAGCAGATCCTTGCAGTTTGGTGAAATGAGGCAGGATTTTAATGGATGCTTGAAAATGGGGGGTGCAATAGGAGCTAACAACCATTCTTTTTTTTTTTTAATATTTATTTTTTAGTTTTCGGCGGACACAACATCTTTGTATGTGGTGCTGAGGATCAAACCTGGGCCGCATGCATGCCAGGCGAGCACGCTACTGCTTGAGCCACATCCCCAACCCCTAACAACCATTCTCAGGATTGGTTTCCAGAGGGGTGTTGTAGCTGAGAGAGGGAAGCCTGTGGAGGGAGGGCTTATCTGTAGGAATGGGATGATTTCATATATAGCTTCTTCAAAGTGTGATATTATAGCATAGATTTACAGCAATCAATTGGATGTACAATTTAAAGAGTAGGAAAAACATTTGGGATTGTGAATCATTTAGGATTGTGTTAAAGTATAAGTGACAGAAAACTGGGCAAAACCAAGACCTGCTCCCATATTGAGCAGTATAGAGGCTGGCCCCCAACCTCAGCACCAAGGAGCTTTGTTCTTATTTCTGATGAACATATGGTTATTACCTTTCTGCTTCCTGGCTACAAAAGGGCTGCTCCATCTCTAAGACTGTGTCCCTGATCAGGCAGCAAGAAGGAAAAGGAGCTAGGTGAAGGCAGTTGCCTACAGAGCCTGATGCATAAGGGCTGTCCCAGAAGCCCAGCTGAGCTATTTCCATCTCTGCCTCGCCCTGGGAACCAGGTCAGATATCGACCCCAACTTCAAGAGGAAGAACTTCCCCACCCTCACACAAACCACGACTGTTATCAATGAATAAGCCAGGAGAGAAGGCCCAGGAGTGGAGATTGCATAGATAAAATGGGGTGCATCGGCAATTAGGTATATGGGAATTAGAAGTAAAGGTCGGTGAGGTAAGACCTCTCATGGAGAATATGTGAGTAAGCAGGAAGGAGGACTGTGGACAGAAATCTGGGCCACACCAACAGAACGTGGGATGAAGGAAGAAGAACCCGAGAAGAGAGGGTGGGAGCCAGGAGGACTGTGATTCAGGGGCCTTGGAGGGCTTGGTGAGCAAGATTAGGCCAGGAGGTGTCAGGGAAGTGAATAACCAAGTGAATAACCATGATATTGGCCTCGACAGTGGCATCCTGGTGAGCAGTGTCGGTGGCTGGCAGCAGAATTCCGTGGGTGGGGGAAGGGAGGAGGAGACAGCCAGGGTAGACAGCTCTCTTGGGAGCTGACGGAAGACTGGGATGGAAGAGGGTGGGGGAGGTTGCTGGAGGAGGACGAGGCACCCAGGGGTGGGGTTTGTAGGATGGAGGAAACGGAAGCCTGCTCATAGGCCAGGAGGCACCAACTCAAGCCACTGGTGGGGGGGGGGCGTGGCAATTGAAGAAATCAGGAAAAACAGGAATGAGGGGCAGAACCAGCCCCCAAAGACTCTTGACGCCTCTGAGTCTGTTACTCAATATTGAATAGGACATCAACAAATGTGTGTGTGTGTGTGAGTGTGTGTGTGTGTGTGTATTTGCTCTGGAAAAAGCCATCAACCTAGGAAGAACTGTTTTTGAGCACATTCTATCATTTCTTTATTTTAATATCTGCAAAGGAGACCTTATAAAAGCCTGATTAGCACTGGGGGAAAATGCCCATTATTAAAATGTCAGTATTCCAAGAAGTAGAATTATATAGGTGTGTAATCTTATTTCTACATCCAGAAAATCATAGGACAGAACTTGGGGGAGTACATTAATTGAAATTCTCAGTGGCAAGCAGCAGAACGCACTCTGGATGAGACTGTGGAGTCCGGTGCCACTGGAGGGCCAGGCAGTAGCAGCACTGCGGCCTGTACAGAAGACCCACAGCCTTCCTTCAGTCCACGGTGTTCTTCTCCCGATGGACTTGCCTGTGAGGATGATATCGGAAGACAGTAAACTGTTTAGTTTTTTATTTCTTTTTCCCCCCTCTTCATCATACATGAATTTTGGGCATCTCAGCTCTGTCTGGGGTATGCCACCATCAACTGGCTATTAATCAACAAACCACATAAACCGCCTCAGCTGTCGCACCGCCACACCAATTCCTGAAGTCCTTGGCCTAAAATTAGTGACCCATTTATGCTATAGCTGTGTCCAGAATCCATTTGCACATGAACTCACCAGATATGTTTAACTGGAAAATAATAAATATATATATATTCATCTTTGATATTAAGCCTTGCAGACCGAACACCTGCCTCAGGTAACAGCTTCAACCATGACTCCAAACCTCATTTGGTTGGCAGTGTTCCTTGGCACCTCTTTTTTAAAATTAATTTTTTTTTGCATGTGTGTGTGTGATAAGAGATATATAACATAAAATCTGATGGCTTACACCATTTTTAAGTGAACAATTTGTGGCAGTAAGCGCCTTCACGTTGTTGTGTAAACATCACCAACATTGATACCCAGAACTTATCTTCCCAGCCAGAGCTCCGTACCCATTGAACACTAGCTCCCCAACAGACCTTCTCTGGTAACTGCGCTACACTTTCTGTTACTATGAATCTAGGTACCTCATATTTAAAAAAAAAAAAACAAAATCTAGGTACCTCGTATTAGTGGCATTATACAATATATGCCCCTTTGTGACTTCATTTCATGTGGCACAATGTCTTCAAGATTCATCAAGGTGACGTGTCAGAATTTCCACAAGGTAGCATGTGTCGGCTGAAAGGTCGACTCACGTGCTCTTGTAAGTGTATACCGCCTTTTGTTCGTTAATTCATCCACTGAGGGACACCAGAGTGGCTTCCACATTTTGGCCGTTGTGAATAATGCTGCTGTGAATGAACATGGATGACAAGCCTCTCTCCGGGACCCTGCTTTCAGTCTCCGTGGGGAGATGCCCTGAGGTGGGACTGTGGAGCCCACAGGGATTCCGTGTTTAATCATGTCAGAGAGGTCCGTCCTGCTGCGCACGGTGGTGCCCATCTATCCTTCTCACCAGCGGCCCACAGGCCTTCCTTTGTCACGTTCCTCAGCAGCTTTGCCATTTTCAACTTCCTCCAGCTTCTGTCTCCCTTGACTGGTCGCCTCGTTCCCCACCCCCAAACCCTACTCTTCTCCAGTAGATGATTCAGCCTCAGAGTGAAAGAATTGCCAACGCAAGTGGTTCGGGCAGACATGGTGCCTGTTTGCCTCGGTCTGAACGCTTTGGGTCTCTCTTCCCCTGCAAGCATCCTGGAATTGCCCGACCTGATTGCAAAGCCCGTCTTGTGGAGCTTTCATGGTTCTGTTCCTAGCACAGGTCCAGTCCCCAACTCAGCTCAACTGTGGCTCCTTTGTTTGCTGCTCAGTATCTTCTTCCTCTCTCTTTTGGAGGAAAGCCTACCATTCAAGGATTCCCAAACAGAAAACAAACTAGCTCGATTCCAGCATAGACTTATGTCTCCAAAGTTCTACCTTCATGTTGATATCCACCAATCTCATCTGGGATATCGATGCTAGAAAATATCTATGAAAATGTTCACAGTGGTGAGGGGTAATGAAATTTTGCAGACTGAGCACTAAGGAGATTTATTTTCAAGCAAAAAAAAAAAAAAAAAAAAAAAAACCAAAAAAAAAACTACCTGCAAAATCCTTGGCTCTATTGATTGATGGTAACTGTGACTCTTTTGTTGCTTCAAGTGAGGAATGATACTGAAGCAGATTTCCTAGTTGTTACGATGTGGAATTAAGTGTCCCCCCAAAGACCATGTGCTAAACATTTGATCGCCACTCTATGGTGCTATTGGGAGATGCTGGACACTTTAGAAGGCGGGGCCTAGTGGGTGGAAGGTAATTCATTGGGGATGTGCCCTTGAAGGGCATATCAGGCTCTTTCCTCTCTTCTTTTACTCCTGGGCCACCGTAAGCTGAGTAGTTTTGCTCTGCTACACACTCCCGCCTTGAAGTTCTGCCTCACCACAGGCCCCAAAATGATGGATTCAGCTGACCATGGACTGACACCTCTGAAACTGTGAGACAAAATAAACCTTTCCTTCTTTTAAGTTGATTACCTCAAGTACTTTGTCAAAGTGCCAGAAATCTAACACACACGTCTTTCAGATTCCTGGAAGTTTCTAGAACAGGAGTTGGCCCAAGACCAAGATGATGATTTTTGGTGACATTGCCATACCGAGAGGATTCTAGAAAGGATGTGGTCTCTCATCCCCTGGTACTCAGTGGAGGGAGCCAGACTTTGTCAGGTGTTGCAGTGAGGGAAATTGACCAAATCAAGTTATGTGCATGCACAAATACGTAACAAGGAGCTCCACTCTTGTGTGTGATCGTAATGGACCAATAAAAAATGAGTTAGAAGGAGCTGAGGTTTGTGAGACTGTTGAGAAAACACAGGGGGCATTCCTAGTCCTGAGGACAGAGAGGGGCCAGTGCTTGTCCTCAACGACAATGTGAAATCAGACGGACTCTCCTCACGTTCCGCTTGCCGTCTCTCGGGGAGTGTGACCCCCAGTGGTAGAGGCAGAGCAATCCTAGCAGGGTGAGCTCTAAGGTGGAGAAGACAACTGGGGGGGATTGGCCTCCCCAGGCCTTGACAGGTCACAGCCCACATTCCGGGAGTCCCTCATGGCAAGATGTTTGGACCTGAGCTGGGGCGGCTCAGGCAACCACAGAGCGGCTGATCTTGTTCCAGGGCATAGACAAATCAGCCAGGGTCTTCTTAAATGGCACATGTCCAGCTCCTGCTGCCCGCTAGGTCAGACACCCAAAAGAACAAGATAGTCCACAGAGCTGGGCTGAGAAAACGCCCTGGATTTTAACAAGGGGAGAAATGCGGATTTGGGGGAATTTCTAGATGATTCCCTTGAGGCAGAAGCTCTGTCTCTGTTCACAAACCATTGATAGCAGCTTCCAAGGCTAAGCTGGTTCTGGGGGATGCAGCAAACAGAGGCACAAGTGTGGGAGGATCTGAGACTCCGCAGGGGTGAAGGCCCGGCTGGTTCCAGCCCTGTGAGCTCAGTGGGCAAGAAGCCCAGCTTTTCTGGCTTCAGAGGCCGCACTGCTGTCCTTGGCTCCACGACTCCCACGGTCAGGCACAATGACTAGCAGTCAATCAAGAAAATCGTGGTCCCATCAGTAGACTTAAAGACAAGAACCATATGATCATCTCGATAGATGCAGAAAAAGCACTCGACAAAGTACAGCATCCCTTTATGATCAAAACACTAGAAAAACTAGGGATAACAGGAACTTACCTCAACATGGTAAAAGCAATCTATGCTAAGCCTCAGGCTAACATCATCCTAAATGGAGAAAAACTAAAGGCATTCCCTCTAAAATCTGGAACAAGACAGGGATGCCCTCTATCACCACTTCTATTCAATTTAGTTCTTGAAATACTAGCCAGAGCAATTAGACAGACAAAAGAAATTAAAGGCATAAAAATAGGAAAAGAAGAACTTAAATTATCGCTATTTGCGGATGACATGATAATATATTTAACAGACCCAAAAGGGTCTACAAAGAAACTGCTAGAGTTAATAAATGAATTCAGCAAAGTGGCAGGATATAAAATCAACACGCATAAATCAAAGGCATTCCTGTATATCAGCAACAAATCTTCTGAAATGGAAATGAGGACAACCACTCCATTCACAATATCCTCAAAAAAAATAAAATACTTGGGAATCAACCTAACAAAAGAGGTGAAAGATCTGTACAATGAAAACTACAGAACCCTAAAGAGAGAAATAGAAGAAGATCTTAGAAGATGGAAAAATATACCCTGTTCATGGATAGGCAGAACTAACATCATCAAAATGGCGACATTACCAAAAGTTCTCTACAGGTTTAATGCGATGCAATTAAAATCCCAATGGCATTTCTTGTAGAAATAGATAAAGCAATCATGAAATTCATATGGAAAAACAAAAGACCCAGAATAGCAAAAACAACTCTAAGCAGGAAGTGTGAATCAGGCGGTATAGCGATACAAGACCTCAAACTATACTACGGAGCAGTAGTAACAAAAACAGCATGGTACTGGTACCAAAACAGGCGGGTGGACCAATGGTACAGAATAGAGGGCACAGAAACCAATCCACAAAACTACAACTATCTTATATTTGATAAAGGGGCTAAAAGCATGCAATGGAGGAAGGACAGCATCTTCAACAAATGGTGCTGGGAAAATTGGAAATCCATATGCAACAAAATGAAACTGAATCCCTTTCTCTCGCCATGCACAAAAGTTAACTCACAGTGAATCAAGGAACTTGATATCAAATCAGAGACACTGCGTCTGATAGAAGAAAAAGTTGGCTACGATCTACATACTGTGGGGTCGGGCTCCAAATTCCTTAACAGGACGCCCATAGCCCAAGAGTTAATAACAAGAATAAATAAATGGGACTTACTTAAATTAAAAAGTTTTTTCTCATCAAGAGAAACAGTAAGAGAGGTAAATAGGGAGCCTACATCATGGGAACAAATTTTTACCCCTCGCACTTCAGATAGAGCCCTAATATCTAGAATATACAAAGAACTCAAAAAATTAAACAATAAGATAACAAATAACCCAATCAACAAATGGGCCAAGGACCTGAACAGACACTTCTCAGAGGAGGACATACAATCAATCAACAAGTACATGAAAAAATGCTCACCATCTCTAGCAGTCAGAGAAATTATAATCAAAACCACATTAAGATACCATCTCACTCCAGTAAGATTGGCAGCCATTATGAAGTCAAACAATAACAAGTGCTGGTGAGGATGTGGGGAAAAGGGTACACTTGTACACTGCTGGTGGGACTGTAAATTGGTAAGGCCAATTTGGAAAGCAGTATGGAGATTCCTGGGAAAGCTGGGAATGGATCCACCATTTGACCCAGCTATCGCCCTCCTCGGACTATTCCCTGAGGATCTTAAAAGAGCGTACTATAGGGATACTGCCACATCAATGATCATAGCGGCACAATTCACAATAGCTAGACTGTGGAACCAGCTTAGATCCCCTTCAATAGATGAATGGATAAAAAAAAATGTGGCATCTATACACAATGGAGTACTACGCAGCACTAAAAATGGCAAAATCATAGAATTTGCAGGGAAATGGATGGCATTAGAGCAGATTATGCTAAGCGAAGCTAGCCAATTCTTAAAAAACAAATGCCAAATGTCTTCTTTGATATAATGAGAGCAACTAAGAACAGAACAGGGAGGAAGAGCATGAGGAAAAGATCAACATTAAACAAAGACGATTGGGGGGAGAGACAGGGAGAGAGAAGGGAAAACATATGGAAATGGTAGGAGACCCTAAATGTTATACAAAATTACATAGAAGAGGTTGTGAGGGGAAAGGGGGGGAAACAAGGGAGAGAATTGAATAACAGCACAAGAGGTAGAGAGGGAAGATGGGAGGGGAGGGGAGGGGGATAGTAGGGGATAGGAAAGGCAGCAGAATACAACAGTCACTAATATGCCATTATGTAAAAAGGTGAGTGTGTAACCGATGTGATTCTGCAATTTGTATTTGGGGTAAAAATGGTAGTTCAAAACCCAATTGAGTCAAATGTATGAAAGATGATATGTCATGAGCTTTGTAATATTTTGAACAACCAATAAAAAAGAAAAAAAAAATCGTGGTCCAGGGCTGGGGCTGTCGCTCAGTGGTAGAGCACTCGCCTGGCATGTGTGAGGCACTGGGTTCCATCCTCAGCACCACATAAAGACAAATAAAGATATTGTGTCCATCTACAAGTAAAAAAAAAATGTGATCTCAAATGCATAATCAAGTTTGCTCTCCTAACCATTTTTTTTTACATATAGCTCAGTAGCATTACAGACCTCCACATTATTGTGCAACCATCGCCCCCGTCCATCTCCAGATTTCCATCTTCTCAAATTGAAAGTCTGTCCCCAATTAAACACAAACTCTCCATTTTCCCTGCCCCAGCCCCTGCAACTACCATTCCAGTTTCTGTTTCTGAATTTTACTGCTCTAGGTGCTTTCTACAGGTGACATCATGTAGTATTTGTTCTGTTATGCCTGGGTTTTTTCACTTAGCATAATGTCCTCAAGGTCCTTCCATGTTGTAGCATGTGTCAAAATTTCCTTCCTTGTTAAGGCTGAATAAATATTCCATTGCCTAGATATATCACCTTCTGTTTATTTATCCGTCAATGGACACTTGGGTCGTTTCCACCTCCTGACTGCTGTGAACAGTGCTGCTGTGAACATGGGTGTGCAGACGTCTGTAAGGTATCATTTTAAAAAGGCACTTGTTCATTCCTGCTATTGACAGAAGTTCCTGGAACTCTTGGAGACAGGGACCTAATATTCTTGGTCACCATGTGCCAAATGCCATGTGGAGCCCTCTTAAATATGTGATCTCACTTAATTCTCCAAACAACCCTCGGAGGTAAGATGTTTTATTTCATTTCACAGATAAGGCTCAGTTTGGAGACTTGCCAGAGCCCTGTGGAGGTGAGTGACAGATCCCTGGTGCCAACCAAGGTGGGTTTCCCTGAAGTCAGTCCTGGGTTTCTCAGACTTTCATTCCCAGTGAGTGGGCCTCCTGCCGTCTTGTTCAAGTTTAGCTTCTGTCTCAGGAGGTCCTGCCCCAAGACCTGCATTTCATAAGGTCCCCATATAATGCAGACACTGCCCACTGCTGGTTAGGACGACGCTGGGATCTGCAAGACCCAGTTCCCCTCTGTCCTCAGGAATGCCTTTCTCTGACACTCGGGCTGCAAACTTCCTGGGGTGCAGTCATATCTTTGCCAAGCTGCAGCAAGGCCAGAGACAGGGGTCTTGTGTGTGGCTGGAAATGGTGCGACGCTGCCTACATGACCCCTTATCACCCTTACCTGCAACCGCCAATACCCAGGCTTGTTCTGGTCCCTAAAAATCGTCTCTTCGTAAATGTTGATGCTAGGTTCCTCCTGCCCAGAGCACAGAGATTTCCATCAGATAAAGGGTGAATTAGCATTTGCTTGGTTGAAAGGTTTTTCTAAAGTCTTTTGAAAACATCTGCATTTTTAGGTAGCAAGTCGGGACAGGGAACTCCCCAAGGACAAGAGAGTGAACTGAAAAATTGTTCCTGAGCCAGAGGGAGCCCTCTGTTCTCTGAGGGGCTGCTGGAAATTTTTGGAGAGCTCTGGTCAGGGAGCTGGATGTGGCCATCCACGAGACACCCAGATGTCCTTCTCAGGAACTAGCATTCCTGGGTCCAGCTGCTTGTGCCACAAATCCTCTGGAGGACTCTTGACCACAGAAGTGACTTCTCTCCTCCTCATTTTCTCTGCTTGTCCCAGTGTTGCCTTACAAAAAAGTGTCTTTCCCGGCTCCCTCCTTCTCCTGCCACAGATGAGGAAGCCAAGGCATTGTATGTCCATTGTATGTCCAGACCTAGAGAACAGACCTAGACTTGTGCTTCCCAGCCCCAGCCCTGGGTTCCATGTGCTGCATGACAAAGACTCTTTTGAGAGTGAGATGCATGTTAGTTGTCAGGCCATACAGCATAGAGGTTCAGGCCAGGTGACTCAAAGCAAGTCTATTAAGGGCTCAAGGTCTGGCGCTGACATTTACTGTTAGCTGAAGCCAGTTATGGAAACTCTCTGGGCCTCAGCTTCCTTATCTTTAAAATGGAGGCAATGGCACCCAGTCTGGGGGACAGTGGGTGAGACCTCTGATCTACCACGGGGAGCTTTGAAGGGTGTGGTTAGAAAGCAGGGGAGGAAGTAGACATGCTGGCAGGGCTCTGCAGTAAGAAGGCCCCTGTGAGGAGAGTGTGTACACTGGGGTATTTTATGGTTCAGCTTCTTTAAGAATCAGAGCTCGGAGGTTTAAGCATGGGACTGATGCCAGGCAGACCAGAGAGTGAATCCGTCTCCTGTACTGTGTAGCCTTGAGCAACTTGGCTGACACTGTTAAACGCCAGTGTCCTTATGGGTGTTCACAGAAGTGTTGAGGATAAATTGAAATAATGCACATAAAGTAAATTGCTCAATAAACATTAGCTATTTGTGCATCACCATCATCATCTTATTATTGTTATATTATTGCATCATCACTAAGGATGAGAAAAGACATTAAAGATGTGAGACGCTTCTAGGAAAGGCAGTGACCTTTGGGAAGAACAAAAGAAGTAGGTTCACTTTGGAAGTAGGTTTACAGGAGGGCAATGATCAGGGATGAGGGAAGGGTTTAACAGACTGTGGGGTTTTGGAATTCAGGAGAGGGGCTGAGGCCCTTTGGTCATGTCCCCAGCCACTCAGTTCTCTGTGGGAGGAACACAGAGAAGCGATCCAGAGAACAGATGGGACCAGAGACCAAGGGCATGCAGGGGAACCTGCTCCCGAGGGAACCAACAGGAACCGGTAGTAAACACTCCACCCCAAACAGATCAAGGCTCACGCCTCAAAAATCCTCTCTTAGGGCACAGTTGTATAATTAGGAACCAATGTAAAAACTGCTGCAAAGAATTACAATGAGGTAAAAGACAGGTTTAGTGGTATAGAATAAATAATTAAAAGGATGAGTTAAAACTTCACCTTGGAAAAGAGAGGACTTTAACTTATGGTCCAAGCCCGGGCAGCCTAAGAGGCTGAAACATGGCATAGAGGTAAATAAATCATCTAGGAATAAATGTTTCAGTGTGGGAAGCTGAAGACAGCCCTGTCTTCAGTAGAATAAGAAATAAAAGTAATTCTTGTGGTTAAAAATAGAAAGGGGCTTATCTATGCCAGGTTCCCAGAGGATGAGCTGATGAAAGGAAGACAGAGTTGGGTCCAAAATCAGAGATGAAAAGCAATAGCAGAATTAGTAACATCCCTGGAAAGGAGAGAAAACTGTGGAAGGAGTCTAAGAATCCGTATTTTAGGAGAGTTGGACGGGGGTCAGGGTGGAATAAAGAACAAGCAATTGAAGTTAGAATAGGAGGAAGTAAAAAATGAAAACATACATCCCAGGTAACAGCAGCTCTGTATTCTTTGAGTCCAGCAGAGGGTGGGATAGGTTAAAACACCTCTGTACTAGTCTCCCTTAGGGATGTGTCCCCTGGGCTTATCTCAGCAAACACAGCTCAGGGTGCTGTCCCATGTAACCACATGAAAATGGTGTTTTCTCATTTGCTGATTCTAACAGGTGACCTATGGGTGCATGGAAGGAAGGCTCTATGTTGAATATCAATATATAAAATCATTTGCAAATTAAGTGAATAATTTGAATACACTTGAATAATCTGATAAAATTCCTAAAGATTACAGTATTAAATACTTGGTCATAACATTGTACCTGAACACGGCCTGCATTTCTGAGTCTTTTTAAGAGAGGGAGAGAGAAAGAGAGAGAGAGAGAGAAAGAGAGAATTTTTTAATATCTATTTTTCAGTTTTCGGTGGACACAACAACTTTATTTTATTTCTATGTGGTGCTGAGGATCGAACCCAGCGCCCTGTGCATGCCAGGCGAGCGCGCTACCGCTTGAGCCACATCCCCAGCCCCTGAGTCTTTTCTGCATCTGATTGTTTGTAATTTTTGTGATGTGTTGAAGAATCATGAAGTGACTCCTGAAGAACCATGAAGAACCATGAAGACATGCAGTGAACACTGGAAGTGCCGTCAGGTTATCTCTGTGGCTGGATGAACCTGCACAGAGATGAAGACAGAAGACTCTCAACAAGTTTCATCAGCACGAACCACCTCAGAGAGCAGGCGACGAGCACATCCCAGGAGACTCCCTGGGCTCCCACCCAAAGCCACCCTGCTTCCTGTGCCTCTGCCTCTTAGATTCCCACCCGCCAGTTACAGGATCAGAGTCTTCTCCACACCCATGGCTCAGCTTCAGAGGACTGACAGCTGATTGACAGGAGGCCCAGGAAGCCATGACAAGAGACGGCGGAGAAGAGGAAATGAGCAGAGCAGTGTTAAGTGAGGGTTTCCCAGATGCTGGCTTTGTCCTGGTTTGTCCATGATTCCTCTCCATGATGCTCTGTCTTTATAAAGTCACGTGCCACTTAACACTAGGGACATGTTCTGAGAAATTTATCATCAGGCAATTTCATTGTTGTGCAAATATCTTAGCGGGAACGTTCACAAACTTGGATGGTCTAGGTCAGTCCCTCAACGTGGTCTTGACTTGGTAAACACAGGTTCTACCAGGCTGCAGCTGACCTATCACAGCATGCTGTTTTACACTAAGCCTTTTCTAAGTAGAAGTACACTCCAAAATATCGATGAAAAGAATAGTACAGCGAGTGCACAAAACAGTCTCCGTCACTCTTATCATTATCAGTGTGATGTACTGTGCCTCACGCTGTGCTTCTATACTCCTGGCAGTGCAGTAGGTTTGTTTATACCAGCATCACCACAAGCACAACCGTAATGTGTTGTGCTGCAAAGTTACCATGGCTCTAATGGAGTCAGTAGGAAAAGAGGCACTTTCAGCTCTACTGTAATCTTAGAGTACTACCGTCATCTGTGTGATCTGTTGGAAAGTGAAATGCTGTTATGAAGACCCATGACTCTATTTGTCTTGGTACATATGTTGGTCAGCTTTTCATCACTATGACAAAATACCTGAGGAAATAAACTCAAAGAAGGAAAGGTTTATTTTGGCTCACCATTTTAAAGGTTTTAGTCAGTAGCTGCTTGTCCCCTTTGGGTTTGTGGAGAGAGGTGGGGGAGGGGGACTGGAAGGAGTCAGCCCTTACCCAGGAATTCTTGAGAATGTACTAAAAACCAAACGAGGGCATAAACCAAGAAAGAGGAATGAAATAGGGCTCTACCTCAGGAGAACATTAAAAAGTCTGAGGAAACTGGGGAAATAGCTTAGTGATACAACATCTACCTAGCATGTGCAAGGCCTGGGTTCAATCCCAATACTGCAAAATAAACACATATCTGAAAAGTGAAGAAAGAAAAGAAGAAAGCCCAATGGTGACAATGGTGGGACCAGCCAGGAGGAAAAAACAAGGTCGACTGAGTGAGACAGGATGAGCTGAGAGGTCTCCCCAGGGGAGTTTACAGGGGAACGGCAGGATCCCAAAGAATGAACTGGATGATCGAGTTCTTGAAAAACAACTGAAGTTATGAGAAAGATAAATAATGTAAGAAAAGGGCGACAATAAGAAATTGAAAACAACACTCCCTCCCCGCAAAAAACAGAACCAACCATAGTTCAAAGAAAAGTAGGATAAAGGTAAGATGCTAACACCCTCAGTTACAAAGCCCAGAGTTTGCTGTAACACTGTAGGAATACAAATTAGAATTTCATCAATTAGGTAAAGATATCCAGCTAACCAGTTCACAGTAACCCAGACATGGGATTAACCTAAGTGTCCACGAATGGAAGAATGGACAGAGAATACAATAAAGAATATATATCTATCTGTATATACATGTATAGGATATAGATGAATATGTATACGTATACACACAGACACACAAACTATTCGACCATAAAAAATAACTCCTGTCATTTGTGACACATGGATGGCACTGGAGGGCATGATGTGAAGTAGAATAAGCCAGACACAGAAAGACAAGCACTGCATGGTCTCACTCATGTGGAATCTTCAAAGGTCGCTTTCACGGAAGTTGAGTGTATAATAGTGGTCATCAGGACAGAGAGGGATGAAGAGAAGTTGATCAATGGCTACAAAGTTACCATTAGAAGGAGTGAGCTCTGGTGTTGTGTTGCACAGTAGGATGACTACAGATAGAAATAATGCACTGTGTATTTCCAAAGAGCTAGGTACGATTTTATCTCAAAAAAATAAGACGTTTATGGTGATGAATATGCTGATTGTCCTGATTCGATCATTATATGATGAAAACATGCATTGAAACAGCACACTGTACTCCATAAATTTGTATAACGATTATGTGTCAATCAAAAGTAAGAATAAATATGTAAAAAGACCCTTAAAAACTAATGATGAAATATCACATGAGAGAAGAGAGGATGCGGAATGGTAGAAAGGAGGAGTAAACCCAGTTGTTAGTTCAGACATCTTCCAAGGCCAGGGCCAGGAGCACGCGTCCACAAGACATGAAGAAACAGGTAGAAGCATAAACCAGGCGTGGTGGCAGTGGCCTGCGTGAGAGAGGGCGTGCAGGCAGCGGCTCTCTGTCCAAGTTCCCTTGAGTGGGTCGTTCATTCATGATCTTTGCCAAGGAAAATAAACAAAATGGAGTGACACTGGTTCGGGACACTTAAGGTGTGGGAAAGGCCATAGGTAATCCCATCTCAAACACATCTGCTGATCTTCTGAAATGGACTGCAGTCATGCCCAGGTCTGAGCTGACCTGCAGACTGGGCCAAACCACAGAGTCCTGAGGCATTGTTTTTTAACCTCTGTGACCTCCTATAACAGGAACCCAATCTGCCCAGAGACCACACTCATCCCTTTCTTACTGCACCCGTCCATGATTCCTATTAACAAGGGATGTCACCTTCCGCCCCTTGAAGGATTTTGTTTGCCTTCACGTATTTGTATTGGTGCATTGCAGTTCTATGTAACGGTGGAATTTGATGTTGTATATTGGTACATGCACTTTCCCTTCCCTCCCCTCCTCCCACCCCTGGTCCCTTTCCTCTATTGATCTCCCTTTGATTTCCCGCCAGCTGCACCCCCGCCCCCCGCCATCTTTCTTTTCCTTTCTCCTATCTTTCACGAATGAGAGGAAAAATATACAACCCTTGTCCTTCTGATTTTGGCTTAAAATAAAATAATCGTCTCATTTCATCCATTTTCCTGCAAATGACATAATTTAGCCCTTGCAGTTTAAAGCTATAAATAGTTGCCATTTGTAAAACCTCCTAACACATTTTCAAGATTACTTGAATCTGTGTTTTTCCAGACTACAATCCTAATTAGTCCCACACAAATGTAATTTTTTTTTTTTTTTGTTCTCCACTGGCTTGATTTACTCTGTTGATCCCTTGTACAAATATTAGTTTGATAAAAATAAAAATTGAGAAGAATCCCAGGCCATGCAATTTACCCATAGTATTTGCACAGTTAATCTGTGAGAAACAATGTTTAAAAGATCAGGATACAGAAGCAGAATATAGAATGAGAGTAGGAAGCAGAGTAGGTCAAGATGGTCAGAGCCAGGAGAGGACTGAGGGGTTCTTGGAGAGAGGGGCATGATGGAAAAGAATCTTAGCACGCACCCGTCGGAGACACAGAGCTTTATTTAGAAAGCAGACACACACTCAAGGGAGAATGCAGGCTGTCTCCAGAGAGATGTGCTTTTGAGGACCCCAGCTCATCTCTTAAAGGAAACTTGGTGAGGGATGGGCATGGAAAGGTATGGGTGTTGACACCAGTCTGGTGACCACAGGACGGTTTATGGTGGTCTGATCATTCTTGGGATCCATAAGCCAATGGTCTAAATTATCTGATCAGTAAATAATATCAGAAAGTCCTCTAAGTTATAAGTTTTGTTTTTTTAAAACATCACATCTTTCTTTGCTTAATTGGTTTGATGGCTAATTAACAGTGCAAAAGGTAATTTTTATTTAAAACAACTCTAATATTCACAGATTTCCCAGAAATTTGGAAGTGACAGCACTGGAAAGGCATGTAGAACTTCAGATGAAAATGAGATTCTTGGCGTTTCCTTTTTGTTTTCTTTCTACTTTTTTTTTTTTTAAACTTCTTCTATCCTACCTCAAAAGGACAGATCAAGCAGGAAATCTAGAAGAAGCCAGGAACAGGGGTTAGGGGCAGGGGGCAATGCTGGAGGATGGAATTGTCCCAAATTCAGGGACACGATTTCTGGCTTTAGATGGTTTCAGACTCGAGGGAGCTCAGATTTGTGTCTAAAAGGTGACTAGAGAGTGTGTCAAGAACCTGGAAGCTGACCGTCCTGGTGGCCCACCAGCCTCCAGCCAGAGGGACAAGGGTAAATTTCCTAAAATTGGCAGCAAAACCTCAAGTATGTGTAGAACAGTCAGAAAAGCCAGGAATAGCACAATGTATAATTGTAAAAAGGTTCCTATTAAAAAAAATAAAAACAAAGAAAGAAAAGAAAAAAATCAAATGATAAGCATTTCAGAGTGTATCAAAGTCCTCTTAACTCTTAATCTCAAAATATTTCAATAATTTAATGGGGAGAAAACAGCACTTACATAGTTTTTTTTTTTTTTTTTTCTCTCCCTTGACACATTCTTCGGTAGTTAGAAATAATGATCTAGAGCTATTTTCTGGTCCATCCCCTGTCCACATGTACCCGACAGAGCCTTGTGGGAGAATAAGGTTGAGGAGCAGAGCCCTGGAGGCTGTTGGCTGAGCAGTGGAAGGTGTCTCTCCTTTCTTAGCTTTCAATTTCAAAAGATGTGGTAAGAAGTGGAGAATAATGTGAGCTACTAAGTCACTGCTGAGAGAACAAAAGTATTCCAGTAAATTATTTAATGCACTGCTTTGTTCCAAGAAAAGGAGTCTGGGAAGGGATACGGGGGTGGGGGCGGAACAGATTGAAAAGCAGCAAAGAATTTCATAAAACACCCAGGTTTTCTTCTTGAAGGGAAGGAGGCATCCAGGGGGCAAGAAACAGTTTAGAGACAAGCATGGCAGCGAGTTGCATGACTTAAAACAGGAGGAATATTCCATTTATGGAGCACCAACTGTGTGCCGCACCCTGATGAGTTTGGGCGTGCAGCACCTGCTGACTGCTCCTGGGGCTGAGGGGTCAGCCCTGGCAGAAGACGTGTTACTGAGATTTTTCATTCTTTTTAAAATTGATTGGTTGATTTTAATTTGTTCAAATTAGATGCACATGATAGTAGAATGTATTTTGACTTTTTGCCTCAAAGGCTGGGTCCTTCTTCCTTTTAGGAATCATGGAACCAAGAATAAGAGCAAGCACCAGTTGAGCTGAGACCCAAAGAAGACTTTTATTTTTGGCCACGAATAGGGAAAATGGGAGTTTCAGCTCACAAATCACTCCTTGTGGGTCAGGAGGTTATGGATGTAGGGTAAAGAAATGAGGGAGAGAGATAGGCTAACGAGGGGAGGAATATTCATGTAGGTTATGGTTTGAATATGAGGTGTCCCCTGATAGCCTTGACCTAATCAGTGAAATAATCCCTTGTGGGATTAACTCAGGGGTAACTGGAGGCAGGTGTTATAGCTGGAGGAAGGGGTTCATTGGAGGTGTGGCTATGGAATATATACACAAATAGGTACTTATATCTGGTGAGTAGAGACCGCTCTCTCTGCTTCCTGATCACCATATGAGCTGCTTCCCCTGTCACACTCTTCTGCCATGATGTCCTGGCTCACTTTGAGCCCTGAGGAATGGAGCTGGCCTTCTATGGACTAAGACCTCTGAAACCGTGAGCCCACTAATAAACTTTTCCTCCTCTAAAATTGTTTTGCTCAGATCCTTTAGTCGTAGTGGCAAAAAAAAAAAAAAAAAAAAAAAAAAAAAAAAAAAAGCTGACTAAAGCAATGTTCTTTATTATAATAAAGTTAGAGGTTGTCTGGGGTCATTCTTAGATGCAACCAGTTTCAGCCAGCCCACTGAAGAGGAGTACCTGGCCTTGGACATTCTGATATCAGAAACAAGAAAGACTGGAGTGGGGTAGAAATCTAGCTGGGCCATCCGTTTTTCTATAGCTGCCAGGTGGAGTACAGCAACAGCCTGCAGGGTAAGGCAGGGGGCTCCATTGGAGCTTCAGCATCACCCCTAAACATGGAAAGGATTGTGATGGTGATGGAAAACAGACAGTTACAGCACTGAAGGCTTGATGTTTGCTAGATATTATTCCAAGCACTTTACGTGAGGGAGGCACTGTGAGTACCTATCTCATAGATGAAGGACCTGTAAACCACTAGTTATGAATGTAAGCAAGCCACTAATTTAGTTAAAGAAATGCACTATGGCCTTCCACAAGATTGCCCTTGGGGATCACAATGCATCTAACCTAATCTCCCAAAGTGTTTTTAAATAGAGCGATCCACCTGGCACTGCATAATTGCCCCTTTGTGGAGTGTCTTATCACATTTGTCAACTCAGCCTCCAAAATGAGCTACTTTTTTCAGGAAAAATGATCCTAACCCTTTGGGTTCTTTCTCCATCATATACATCTTCTGCTTATAGTTGTTCTGTAAGCTGTCTTCATTTTTCTGTAGCTGCCAAAGTTTATTCCAGTTCAAAAGGACTCCAGAGATCATCAAGGGAAGAGGCCAATGAGCAGGATGATAAGCTAGACCCCCTTGCTTGGGGACAAATACAGGTGCCGATACAGGTGCCTGAAACAGCAGAAGGTAGACAAAGAGGAAGGAAATGAATCCAAGTAGAGCAAACACCGTGTTCTTACCTGCGCACTCTCTTCACTGTCAATGGGTCCAGGAGTGGTACCCCGTTCTAGTCTTATAGCTCTGCCATGTGATGATCTTTAGCTGGGACAGATTCATTCTGTTTGTCTCTTTACATTCTTTCAAATATTATTTCAGGATTCTCTCCTCTGCACAGTGTGTACTTATCAAGCATGACCCTAAAGGTCCAGTCTCAAGAAGTCTGCATAAAAAAAACTCAGTTGCAGTGGGAAAAAAGAAATTTCAACATAAGAATGTGCGTCTTTCATTCTGTGAATAAATATTTAATCCACAGCAACCATTTTTACCATTTCATCCTCTTTCCCCATCAACTTAGGTGAACATATTGTTTATCAGTTAAAGCAGCAGGAAGCATCATTAATCATTGGGCTGAGACAATTGTGTGGGTTGGGGCTTGATGAAGGGGCAGCACCACCGTGAGTGGTATGAAGTGAAGGATTGATCACTGGATCCAGTCCCGGGCAGTGTGGGAGCTGCTAAAGTCCTCACAAGGCTGTGACCTCCACCTAGGGACTGGCCTGAGGTCAGGGGGTGACAGTCAGGAACAGAAGCTGAACTTCAGGGGAAGGAGAGCAAGCACACATAGGAACCACATCGGCCTCCATCCACAGGGTTGACCTGGAGTGGAAGCCTTGCCCTTCCTTCCACACAGAGCCACACACGCAGGGGCAGGGACCTGATGAGGTTGGGAGTTGGCCCCAACCCACGGGTGTTGGACACACAGAGCTGCGTGGTCCCAGTGCCCTTCAGTGCATCAGAAAGCAGTGAAACAGCTCTACCTCTGCCTCTGAAGCTCGCCCACGTTTCTCTTGTGCCAGTCCTAACCTGGGAATATAGGAAGTAGAATTCTGGGAAATGGAGTTTCTGCTTAGCTAAATGGGCACAGAACAAAGAACAAAAATTGAGAGTGTTCCAGGCAAACCTGGTGTCTGCCGTCTCCTGATTGCCCGTTCCTTTGGCCTCGTCTCACCTGCTTCCTTAGAACTCTTTCCTGAGTCCGCCTGCCTGCCTCTGGTTCTTCCCTTTTACTATCTTTCTTTCCTTTTTGCATTCCGAAGCCTAAAGAAGTGGCTTGGGAAATCCCATCCATGAGTGCACTGACCAGGAACTCTCTAGTCCAGGGAGAGAGGAGAAGCTGGAAGGGTCCAGACACACGTGGGCATCAGGGTGCAGTTGGGCAATTCAGGCATAAACGTTGCTTAGTTATTCCTATATGATGTTACTTTTCAGACTACTACTTTAGTACTGCTCCACCTATATAGTAAGTGTGCATTTAGAGAGAGAATTGTCTCTCTCCTGTTCTAGAGGGCAGAGGTCTGGTCTAATTCATAGTTGTATCCTTAGCAGTGCCTGACTGTGAATGAATGAGTGAATGAATGAATTGAATGAATATGATGAATGAATATAATATAATGAATAATGAATAAAAAGCAGAGTACCTTTCTGAGGAGGTTCATGGTTTTATCATTGAGAAGTTCAGAGAACTGTTCTGAAACTTACCATCAGGGTATTGAATTCAAGTCCTTACAGGCAGGATGCAGGCAGATCTAAGAGATAGTGACAAAGTGGAAGCTCTAACTTGGCATCTCCCTGTGAATGTGAATGTAATTCAGGGCCTTAATGGCATTTTAAAATAGCTTTTGTATTTAATTATAGATAACCTAGGTAAGTATAGACAAGCGATTACTTAAAGGCACGCAGACACAGGAAATCCAAGAACACTAATAGGTTTTTAATGACTAGTTATTTATTGTATTGCAAGTTAAATTAAATTGCTTCCTTCAAATGCGACTCATTGCTGATTAATAAAAATAAGTTTTCTATTTACATGATATGAATACTTATTACCCCATCATACTTTACAGGCTAAATAAGACTTCCTAAATGTAGGTGCAGATTATATTTAACTTGGACCAATAGATTAAGACTCAGTGGCACTAACTCTGATGCAATTAGGTGAAGTTAAAGGGACATCAAGTCAATTTTCTTTCATGAGATAGAGTCTTAGGATGATTTTTACATTTTTCTTTATGTTCTTCTCATTATAAAAAGAACCTTTGATCTTAAATTCTGCCACACTAAATATGGGAAATTGAGCACACACAGATCCTCAAATCCTCCTTTCCCTGGGCTTTGTGCCAAGTGTCATTTAGAACACACCCCAAAATAGAGTCAATCACTTCTAATGGGCCTGGAGGCCCCTCTGCACTCTCAGCTCCTGAAGCCTGGAGTCGAGGCCCTGCACCTGCCTTTCCTCTGTCTTCAGGTCTTGCTTCAGGCAAAAGGCTGGAAGTTAGAGTAGGGATGCTGGAATCTAATACATGTAGGTATTTTGGTACAAGAGCATATGGTGAATTTTAAGTGAAATCCATAGTGGAATTTAAGTAAAATCTTCATTGTCCAATGATGCCTGGGTGTCCATCCCTCTGGTGTACATGGTATGTAGGATTCCACATTTGCCTTCCTGGCATGTGGCAGTAGCTCTGTGGGTGAATGAGGCTATACCAGGGGCCACAGAGTTAGGGTGTTAGAAATTGCCAGGAGACCCGATCATCTCTGAGCATTGACACAAGGGATGGTCTTTAAATCACTGGAATTTAGCCCATATCCAATGTAACCATATTCTTAATCTTGTGATCACTTTCCCACTGTGTTTAGAGAGGATCAGAACCTGTGGGAGCTCCCTTCCAAGCCACAAGGCAGATCAGTATCATCTGCTATCAAAAGAACACCTGGAATGGAGGGAGACATCTTTCCAAGCTCCTGACTTGGCAGTGTTTAAAATCTTAGTATACTACTGCTAGAAATACAGAATCTTAGCACTACTGGAACCTTCAAGATAATGGGTCTAACCTCCAGTCAGTGAGAGAGTTTCTTCAGCAAATTGACTGAGACAGAGTAAGCAGGCTGGCCACTAAAGGTCTGTAGTTTTTCTTCTGTGGTATAGAGCCATTGGTAGAGACAGCTGTCCCTGCCTTCCTGCATCCGGGTGAGATCCAGTGAGTGAGAGTAGAAGCCATGTGTGTCATTTGGGTCTGCTGTGTTCATGTGCACAGTTCTGTGGCTGGAAGTAGAGGCTACCAAGGCCCAATAGTGTGACAGCGCAGAGGTGGCAGGTCCCTATATCACCACTCACAGGGTCACCTATTTAACAGGATGCTCACACTGGCCAAGAATCAGGAATCAGTTTTCATTGAAAACTCAGGCATAAAAAACTCAGGGTTGGCTTATTACAGAGACGAGAAGCACCAATGACTGTCCAGTTTACTGTTCAAGGACTTCAGATTGAAAAACTCATTGCTTTGCAAGGTAGCTCTACTTCTGAATTTATGTACCACCATACTTTATCATGGATCAAAATTCCCCTTTCACTACCTTCCACCCACTGTCCGAAGTTCTGTGATGCTAAACCACTCAAATCCCTCCACCCACAAGCAGATCTGAATTTTCAAAGGCTTGTGTTTCCTGAGAGTTGAAATATATAGCAGCTTTCCATCACAGGCAACGACCAAGCAGAGGTATGTGATCCCCTGGCTGCTGTAGGGAGGGCGAGTGAGAAAGTGTGAAGGGTGAATGAGGGACGCTCTAAGCTTGACCCTGCCACTCTGAAACTGAACCTCTTTTGCTGCCTGCATGAACCTTTTCTTGGACAATGTCATTGTAGGTGCACATGAATTTCTGAGTTAGCTTCTGAAGAAGTGTCTGGACCCTTCTTTGGGGGCAGTCCTGGGAAATCCCAAGATGACCTTCTCAGCACCGCAGTCACTGGTTATAATGTCCCTCACGGTGTGTGCAAATGTTGGACATGTGATTTTATTCTAGAAAGGTCTATGTACTTAACTACAGCTCAGAATGAAAACAACTTTTAGCAGATTCACAATTCTAGTCTTTCCTCAGAAGGAAGTGAATACCATCTGATCCATGAAATCATTCCATTTTTCTTTCTCATGAAATTGATTATCCTACTTTTGCTCCAGATCTTTCATAAAGTATTTCACATTTTTCTAGAAGACACATTGGTATTATTTATAATTGACAATCTCCCCTTGGATGATTTAGGATGTCCTTCTGCCAAGGCATGAATTCAGATATTAAATATTATTCAATGTCAATTATGCGGTGATTATTCTGGGAGATTTTTTTATATTCAATTTTCATTCCTTCTGCTTATGACTATAATTCAAATGAGGGATTTCCTTTATTGTGTTAAACGTATTATCAATGTAGTGCTTTAGTTTAATAACTGTACCATGCATATAGGCTTAAGCATTTTCCAAGGTCTTGAGCCAAACTAAAATAAAGTGTGTTATGTCTCCAAATTGAAAGAGAGAATTTATTATAATTCTTTTGAAGATCGTGAAAGAAAACATAGACAACTGCAGGATTATTTTTAATACCCAAGAAGAATTCGAAATATTTTTGTCACAGTGCTATGGAAACTGCTGTTGGTAAAAAGGGGATATCTCATCAGAGTAAAATGTGCATTGCTTAGGAGTCGAACAAATTGTAATTGTTGATTAAGATTTTTATGGCCCCAAAGAAATAGAGCTGAAAGAACCATTCCATCAGCTTGATCAGATTCATGCTAAAAACATGCTTATCTTTCCAATTTTCCATTGACCAGATTCAGAGAGGTCCAGATACATTGGCATTGATCTGGAACTGCTCAGCCTGAAGGGACTGGTCCCAAAGCCACTCAGAGAGAGAGAGGACAGCCACCCAGCATACTCATGATGTCCCTGCATGGGGGGGTCACGTTGGCCTCTGCTTGTCTATAAAAGATGGAGGAAGACCACTAGTACATGCTCAGTTGGCCTGGTCCCACCTAGCAGAAAACCAGGGCTGCGGTGGATGACAAGGGACTTTTAAAGGGATCCTTCTCTCCTCTCAAGCCACATTTAGCCCAGGAGACACCTCTTGAAATCACTCTCACAGTTTCACCACTGTCCTGCGGAGGGTGGGTAGGGAAGGCCTTCCAGCCTCAGGTACGGCTGCTGATCCAGCCTTCCAGGACACCTCCTGGGGCAGCAGGCCATCCAACACCTCTCTTTGTTAGAGTGACCACTTTGCACTCAGTGTGGCCTGTCCTTTTAGCACACTTCTGACCCAGAAGCAGTGAAAATGAGCTCATACCTTTTGGCTTTGTACAAGAGGTACAGGAGGAGTGACTTCCACAAGGTCACAAAGAACGGTCCCACTGACTCCTTGGCAACAGACACCTGCCTCTCTCACATGTCCACAGCCACAGGGAACACTCAGACATATCTCTGGCACAGAGAAGGCTCACTTCAAGGTGCCTGACCTACCTGGTAAGGAGGCTGGCACCTCCCAGAGGGCGGGTTTTGCAGGTTGAGTAGTAAAGCCAGGGGTGGTGGTACCTGCCTGTAATTCTGGTGCCTTGGGAGGCTGAGGCAGGAGGATCGAAGGTTTAAAGCCAGTCTCAGCAACATAGCAAGGCCCTGCCTGAAAATAAAAAAGAGTTTGGGGTCTAGCTCAGTGGTTAAGTGTCCCTGGGTTCAATACCCACCCCCGCCCCCCACTGGAGTGGGGATAAAAAGTAGTTCTGCCCAAACAGGTATTCCTGCATCACAAAGAAACAAAGCTGAGTTCCCCTCACGCAATGCAATGTCCTTCACTTATACTAATGATATTTACACTGCAATTATCTGGAACAACTGCTTGAAAACGTGAAATGGATACACAGCATCTATTTTGCAAGCTTGAGAACTTTCCTCTGTTACCCTCTCTGTCATGGGGACGACAACATTTGTGTAGCACTAAATCACATCTGTGAGGCACTTTGCAGTCTGCAGATGGAGCGCTCTGAGTGACTGTGACTGATGAGACCCTGGCCGCCAGCTCCTTCTCCACCCTCTGCTCAGCAAGTGGGGAAGGCGCCTCCCTGCAGTTTCCCGAGTGAAAACCAGGCTTCCTTCTCTCTCTGGAGGCTCCATCCATCACCTCCAGGAAAATGACTCCCAGATTCACACCCCCAGTCCGGACCTCCCTCTGGAGCTCTTTTTGAATCACATTTCTAACTGCCAGACGCCTGCACCTCCCTGGCCTGCCAGTGCCTCAAACATGCATCTAGAATAAAACTCAATATGTGGCCCCTTAAATTGGCGCCTCTGGACTCCCTTTCGGGTCAAGGGTGCCTGTGATTTCTCATGCTCTCTTTCCTTTGGTATTTAATTAGTGACCAATGAGGGATAAATTGCGTGTATTTAGAAAGTGTCTGTTTGGTGCCTGCTGTGTGTACCAAACTCTTCTTGCTGGTAATGAGGACACAGACTTAAATACTCAGGGAACTCAGGAAAGGAAACCAAATCCACTGTTCCATGGGAAGGATGGAAGAACACAAATGGTTTCAGAGGGGACTTGGGTGGGAACACGTTTTTGGTGGAGAAGGTCAATGTCTGAAGTGCCCACTCTTTGCTCAGTATTTTATTCATTGTTGTGGTTTTCAGAGAAAAGGATTTGAAGGCAGGTAATTAGTTTAGGATTCCTAGAAAGTATCAACAGAGGTGTGGAGTGAGACACACAGAAGGAACATCGTGGATCAAGAGCTCCACTGTGGGCAAATAAGGCTCACCCCTGCTAGGGCACTTGAGAACCAGTGTGGATCTAGCCCTCCCAAGGGGCAGGAGAGCCATGGTCTGCCATGGGTGAGGCACTGTCCTCGATAGCCTGCAAATGAGTGGAGCAGGTGCTGTGTGGTCAGCCACGGCTACCAAGCCATAGACCCCCAGGACTGGGAGTCTGAGGACTGACAGGAGACCGTTGAAGTTTTGATAGCCTCTATTTCATTTGCCTCCTCTCCCCTGAAGCCCCAACAACCCGTCAAGGTTGACTTGATTCTGTTCACTTTGAGTCTCAGGCAACAAGGCAACTTGCACAAAGATAGTGACCCCGTCATGGGTGCAACAGACTTGAACTCCTGCCTGGTTGCCCCTTTAACCCATAGTCCTGCCATGTGGGACACCACACAGCTGGGAGACCAGAGGTGGTTGCATGGAGGGGGAGGTCTCGGTGGAGGTCTGGGAATGTGGGTGGCTGTCCTGAGCCTTGCAGGCAAAATGACTGGTGTGGGGCTGGGTATGGAGCTCAGTGGTAGAGCACTTGCAAGCACGCACAAGATCTTGGGTTCTATGCCCAGCACCGAAACTCAAGAGAAAAGCTGGTAGCCATGTTCAGTCTCTATCACCTCTGATCTGCCTTTCCTTTGGATGCCAAATAGGTAGGTGACTCAAGCTCTTACCACCCTTTAGATTTTGAAGACTCTGGTGGTTTTCCTTCCTTCTCCTGAGGCACGGTGCTCTGCCTTAAGCAAGTTCCCTTTCTTGTTCTCCGAGATGGAAAGTGTATGCTTCTCCGGGTCTTCCTACTACCTGCTATAAGCTGATGATTCCGAGTTTGCATTTTTATTATTCTTAATTTAATTTTAATTAGTTAATTAATTAAATTTATTTTATTTAGAACACAGGGGTGCTCTACCACCGAGCTATATCCCCAGTATTTTTTTTTATATATTGAGACAGGGTTTCACTAAATTGACAGGACGGGGCTTGAATTTGAGATCCTTTTGCCTCAGCCTCCCAAGTATCACAGGTATCACAGGTGCATGCCACTGCACCTGGCTTTGAGTCTGCATTTTCAGCTCTGGTCTTATCCGTGACATTGGTGAGCTCCAAGAGTGGAATGGATACAAATAGACCCCCAAGTCCCACCGTCTGGATGAAAACCCTGACTGCTCCACTAAGTAGCTGTGACACTGGGCAGGTGACTCAGGTCTCATTGCCTCTGTTTTCTCGCCTGTCAAAAGGAGGCACTCTCTGAATGCCTCCCTCTCAGGGCTTGTGGTGGGTGAAAGGTACTCCTCAGCCGGGCGGGGAGGGCTGTTCCTGGCAGCCAGGTCTCCCTCCGTGACTGCTGGCCTTGCAGCTTCTTCCCGCCCTTCTAGAGAATTCCAGCATTTTGAAGGAAAGGATGATAACCTTGCTAGTATACAGCTGGTGCTCAGTCTACAGGTTGTTAAATGAATTCTTATGTATAGTTCTAAAAGTCAAGATCCTTAGCACCCCACTCTGTACTCCTATATTAAACACCATATGATATAAAATTCACCAGTTTAACCATTTAAGGGTACAGTTCGATGCCATTAAGTACATTTGTATTATTGTCATCCTATGTTATTTTTTTACTACTAAGTCCAATTTTGTTCCCCCCTGAGTTGGATTTCTACTTGCCCCAAATGACTCCATTCATGGCTACCTAACTAACCCTCCTCAGACATGGCATCTGCAGTGTTGGAGACCCTTGGTGGCTCTGTAGGGCCTCCAGGGTTCAGCAGCCCACCGGTTTGACTTTGTCTCCCAACTCATACCTCCTAGTTCTCCTGCCCATAAGGACGCTTCTCTGGGACCTTGCAGATACCCCTTTGCTTACCCTGAGGGACGGGTGTTGTTCAGCCCAGTATGTCTAACCCAGGCAGGAGGCTCAAACGTCCCTTCCCTAGAGCACTCCTGGGCCTTCAGGGGAACGCAGTTCTGTGGCTGGCTTGACTTCATACCTCCTGAAGGTGAAATTTGAACTTTCTCCCTGCTGATTCTCTGGGGCCTAGGATGGTGCCCTACCACCAGGATAAGTGTTCCCTCTTTCTAGCCCCCACCCTTTTCTCACCCACTCCCACGTACACTCTTACATACACCTTTTTCACATGGCAGGAAAGGTGGTCCCTGAAATCCTGGAGTCCAAAATAAAGAGAGACTGCCCCCCTTCCACAAGCATCTGCATCCATAATCAAATCTCACGTCAGATGCTATTTGCCTGTGTACCTGTCCCTTAACAGATTACCTCCAGGGCTGAACTATTCTGAAGATCCTGTTTAGGCCACTCCGTGTCTCTGTTGGGAATAAAGGTGGAGACACTGTTAACCTGTGAAGGCCACATGGTCTGGGAGTGAGGAAGGTCCCCAAAGGAAGAGGTGCTGGACCCACTGGTACCATGTGACCACTACGAAGGTACAAAGGTCCAGGGTAAAAAAGACCAATATTGATCCCTTTATGAGATCCCCTTACAGACATGACTTGTGCTTGAACCCTTCGGTGATGTGGAGCTCCTCCTTCATAAGGCTGCCAAGGCCATGGTGGGACAATTTGGATTAAGAAGCCCTTCTCCATGTTTAACTAATGTCTGCCTCCCGTAACTTTAATTCATTTTGGTTTTCCTACTGTATTAGTCAGAGTTCTCCCGAGACAGAATCAAGATAGATAGATAGATCAGAGGAAATTTATTAAGGGAATTGGCTCATGCAATTACGAAGGCTGAGAAGTCCCATGACAGTCCTTCTGAAAGCCAGAGACCCAGGGATGCCTGCAGTGTGGCTCATTCCAAATCCTAAGGCCTCAGTGCAGGGATGTTGATAGCATCGCTTGCAGTCATAGCTCAGAACCCTGAGGGTTGTTGGTGTTAAGTCCCATAGTCCAAAGGCCAAAGAGCCTGGAGCTCTGATATCCAAGGGCAGAAGAAAAAAAAATGTCCCGGCTTCAGGAAGTGGGGGTTATGGGGGAGAAAAAGAGAGGGAGGGAGGGAGGGAGGGAGGGGAACGCAATCTCTCCACTTGAATGACACCTCTCCTCACGGAGCGTGAGCATTCCGCACTCAGTCCTCTGACCCGCAGACCAGTTTCACTGACACATTCAGAAATACTGCCTTGCTAGTTCTCTAGGTACTCCTCAATCCAAACAGACACCTGAACTTAACTATCATACCTACCAATCACGAGGCAGAAAGAAGTTTTTTTTCTTCCAATATGTTATTTAATCTCAGAGATTTCAAATGCTTCGTATCTCTAAGGAGGTGAGACATTCCCATCTTCCAGTCTGCAGAAAACATAGCCCTGCCCCAGAGAAGTGATGTGACTTGGTTAAATCAGTCCCTCAGGGATTTCTGTGTCCCAGAGCCAAACTCCACTCACTCCCTGTCCACCCTGTCTCTAACTCTGCAGTCACCCACTGTCTGCCTGACTTGTAGGGCACACTTGGGAGGTGTCTGTTGAATGAATGAATGAACGGTGCTCTAAGCAGCCTACTTGGATGCCTTTCCAGCATAAAGGCCACGGGACTACCATTAATATTCAGGTGGTGACAATGGTCTCATATTGTCTCTGAATGATAAAAAAAAAATACTGTGTATCAATTAGAGTTTCCAGTTTCAAACAATAGAAACAAACTCTGGCTGATTTAATGAAGAAGAAACTAATTACATAAAGTAGGGAAAGCTTTAGGGCCAAAATGAAGACCAGCAAAGCAGCGGAGGCCACAACCCAGGCTCATCAATGCAGTCACACTTGGACCAGGCCTGCTGAGGACAGTCTGTCCCCTCAAGATGCTACTGGCTGTTCTGCTGGGTTGTGGGTACCACTGCTGCAGGCTGCCCACTTGCCCTGTGGTGGTGGGAAATCCATGGACTGTGTCTGCTCTCCTCCCTCCACTCCTCAGTGGATGGTGGGGGCATAGATTTTGACTGGCTAAACCTGAATCACATCCTCACAACACCACTGGAAAAATAATCTGATTATCACCAAGTGAAGAATTTTCCAAATCTAAGGAGTTCAGGTTTCGGGCAGCCCAAAACCTGACATATAGCTAACCCATCCTGTTTCCTCTGAGCTTTCTTTTCTCTGGACGGACGCTCTCTGTTTCTCTATCCTAATTTCATGGATGAGGTCTCCAGATCCCTTACCATTCTGTCATTAATTTTTGGTACCTGGAATTAGACGCAGTCTTGCAAATGAAGTCTGACAAGCCCAAGGTACAATGGGATTATTTCTTTCCATATCCCAACCCCTTAACTTCCATTAGAGCATCTCAGGATTTCATTACTTTTCTAGGCAGTCATACTACATTGATGACTCATGTTGGCTCATATTATGCTTGTGGTCGACTGAATTCCCCAGATCTTTTCATATAAATGGCTGTTAAGCCAGGTCTTCCATCATTTACTTATATAATTGGCTTATTGAACATGTGCAAATTTAACTGAGAAACATAAAACTGTATTTGTAATACTTCAACTATTTAGTTCACACCCTTAAGTTCTCTTACACTGTAGTATAGTATGCTTGGTTACTTCAGCCAGAAGTTGCAAACTGATGGTTTTTGGCCCAATTTGCCTGCACATTTATTTTATTTGGCTATTAGGGTGTGTTTTAGAGAACTGAATTGGTTGCCAATGGTTGAACATCAGGAGATCTCACATAAAAAGCAGAACCCCCAACTCTCTTGGAAGGTAGGAAGATGCGGCAATACTTGGTCATAGGACAGTGAGTGATTGGCTGGTGTTGAGTAGCAATCTTCCTTTTAGAAGGAGCAGAGAGCTCATGCCCTGATGCCTTCGCCTAGCTGTTTCATTAATTCACATGCCCTGCCCAGTCTCTGTGTATGTTTGGCTTTGCAGCCTCTGTGCTTTATGGGACTCTTGCTTTATGGCAGGGGCTAAAGTGGAAGCATACCAGTATGGGCAAAGTGGAGCTCAGTAGCTCTGCATTTGCTGTTGCTTGGTCTTGGTTGTGCATAATAACAAGGGACATTGAAGACAGAGATCTATCCTGGTATAGGCATAGGCATCTGTTCTGTCTCTCTACCATGCCACTTGTTTTTCTGCAAACTCTGACTTCTTTTCTGTTTTTACTGTTGAAAGTGCTGCCAGGTTTTACATGATCCTCCTCCTATGGCCAAAGCACACGGATCCAGAAAATGACCACTGGTGCAAGTTAGGTGATAGGATTTTAAAACTTCTAGCCCATGACAGCATCTGATAAGCCTGTCAGTTGGATATTCCTGGAGCTTCGTCCATGTTTTCTGGCATGTGGGTCAGAAGTGGAGATAGCTGGTGCCATAGTTGGAAAAAATGAGTCATCATTTAAAGAGAGGAAGAACGGGAACTCAATCTACACTCATTTGGCTCAGCTCTTAGCTCGGGTCCTGTAAGATGACTCTTATTGGAACAGCCAGGGTGTGTCATTGGGAGCAACCTTTGATTCTCTGCAGCCTCTCCCTGTGCCTGAAGGGTTTCCTGTCATGTTCTCCCTTGTCCTGTGCCCTTGTCACCAGCTCTGGGATCAAGTATTCTGGGTTCTCTCACAAATTCCTCTTGACTGTTCCCAAGCAAGGGCCCAAGAGTGGCTCAGGTGGGTGCTTCTGTGCCCCCAGCAGAGCACTTCCTTTCTTCATGGGATCCAGGCAGCTCAAAGATACCTTCCATCTCATGCTGCTGCCAGCACTGATGTGCATAATGTATGTGGAAATCCACACTACTGAGAGACTTCTAGGTTGGGAAAGCCATCTGCTGCCACGAGGAGCCAAATTTTCAGGGTCTGACAAACTGATAGGACACAGGATATCAGGAATGGAGGTGCTAAGATATTTATTCAAGTCACAACTAGGTGATGAGATCGAGATAGTCTTTCAGTCATCCCACAAATATTTATTGAGCACCTACCATGTGCAAGACACTGCCCCAGACACTGAAGACATTACAGTGCAAAAGAAATACCTTCAAGACAGCTTCTATTCTTATGGCATATGGTCTTCATATAAAGATAAAATCTAGCCTTAAGGAGTCTTTTTTTCGAAAATGCTTCTGCAGGCTTTTTTCTTTTTAAGTTGTAGATGACACAATACCTTTATTTTATTTATTTATTTTTATGCTGAGGCTCGAACCCGGTGCCTCACATGTGCAAGGCAAGCGCTCTACCAACCGAGCTACCACGCCAGCCCCTAAAGTCTTAACAGTACATCTCATCTTGCCTCATTTGTACAATGAAGTTAAAATAATTACCTCACAGGACTGTTTAGAGGATTCAATAAAATAACGCATAGGCACATTCTTGACATTTAAGCACCAGAAAACATTACTTTCTCCATGAAAAATCAGAAAAGTCACACTGAACTCAAACCACAGGACAGCCCACTGCCGATTCGTGGCTTGGTTTGTGTGGGGTCAGAGATGGGCACCCGGGAGCGCTGGGAACACAGAGTGGCCACGAGGGGGCAGCGCACGGCAGGGAATCTTGGCCACCGACCCCAGCCCACAGCCAAACTTCCCTGCTGCTCCCGACCCTCCCGTACGTACTTCCGTTGCTCTGACGCTCCCAGAAACGGGCGTCGGGAAGGAAAGCGCGAGTCCCCCTCCTCTGCGCCTTGGGAGGAAACATCGGACTCGGTTCACCAGATCGCGCCGCCGCGGGCGCTAGAGCCCTTGGAGCCGCGCCGCCGAGGCGCGGAGCCGGTTGCCCGGGAAGAGGGTGCTGGTGCCGGGGACGCCTCTCCCCGGCCACCCGGAGGGGACAGGCTGCGGCTGAGAGGAGTCGGCACAGTCCCGGGGCGTTCTCCCGAACCCGAGCGCCTTCCCCTCCTGCCGGACGGGGCATCCCCACCCACACCGCAGCTGTCACTTGTGTGTGCCGCCTGGAAAGGGAACAGGACCCCGAGCGCTCCCTGCAGTCGTCGGGGAGGATGCCCGCCTGGGCGTCGGCTGGGTCCTCCGGCCGCTCGCCAGCGCTGGCGAAGAAAGCAGCCGGGATCCCGCCGCCCGAACTTTCCTGCGCGGCGGCGTTGGGAGGGAGCGTCCCTCTCTGAGCCTCGCGGAGAACCCAAAGACCACTCAGCCACACCGAAGGACAGGGCCGTGCCTGCTGAGGAGTGGTTCCGGGGAGCCCCGGAGGTGCCCTCAGGGGCAGGGCCAGTCGCCGGCGTGCGCCGAGTCCAGAGGAAGTCCAGCGGGCTCGGCGCCTCTTGCCCCGTGCCCCGCAGTGACCGTGACCTCCGCGCGCCCCCCGCACACGTGCTCGTGGCCCCGGGAGAGGAACGCTCCAGCCGAACCCGCTAGAGGCCGCGACTCGCCCGCCGGCCAGGGGCGCATGGAGGCGCCGCGGGGGCGGTGCGGCTCGCCAGCAGCGCGGGGGAGCGCGCACGCCGCGCCCCGGCCTCCCCGGGGACCCGGCCGGCCGCTCCCCGCACTTCCTGCCGCGGGGCTCTCGGCCTCTGGCAGCCGTTTGGAGCGCAGAGCTGGCTGAGCGCCGTGTCCAGCAGCCTCCGCGGTTCCTGGCGCTGGGCAGACGTGTGGCGGGACAGGTGTAGCCGGCCGCGGCGGGCGTCGCGCTCAGAAGGACTGCGCGGACTCGGCTGGCTGGAGTTGGCCGCTCGGGAACTCGGTCCCCGCCGCGCAGGCCGGTCGGCGGGTCACTTCGCACCGCGGCGGCGGCGGGAGCCTCGGGGGAGGAAGTCGCGGCGAGGCCCGGCTCTCTGGCAGCGGCCGCCGGGCGCGGTCCTGATGCTCGCTGCCCGCTGCGGGCCCCGCTCCGGCCCCGGACTTAGGTAGCTGCGCGTGGCCGGCGCCGGCGCCTCCCCCATGCTGCTCGGAGCGTCCTGGCTGTGCGCGTCCAAGGCGGCCGCCGCTGCTGCGCAAAGCGAGGGCGACGAGGACAGGCCCGGCGAGCGGCGGCGGCGGCGGGGGGCGGCCCCAGGGACGGGAGAGGACATGGACGAGTCGTCGCTGCTGGACCTCCTGGAGTGCTCCGTGTGCCTGGAGCGTCTGGACACCACGGCCAAGGTGCTGCCGTGCCAGCACACCTTTTGCCGCCGCTGCCTGGAGAGCATCGTGTGCTCGCGCCACGAGCTTCGCTGCCCCGAGTGTCGCATCCTGGTGGGCTGCGGCGTGGACGAGCTGCCCGCCAACATCCTGCTGGTGCGCCTGCTGGACGGCATCCGCCAGCGGCCCCGTGCGGGCGCCAGTCCTGGCGGGAGCCCGCCCGCGCGCCTCGCCCCGGGCGGCAGCCCGCCCGCGCGCCCTGGCTCCAGTGCGTCCCCCGCACTTGCTGGCGGCGGGGGCGGCGCGGTGGGCAGCGCCCCGGGCTCCCCGGTCTTCCTCTCCGCGGCGGCGGGCAACGCCACCGCCAGCCTGTGCGACCTGGCTGCTAACCGGGGCGCTCCAGTGGCAAAGGTGGGTACCTGCCCCAGGGCTTGGCGCTTGGTGTGTGGGAGCGCGAGTGTTGGTGGGCACGTGGGCCTAAGGGTAGTGAGGCGAGGCCCGGGAGACCAGACGAGACCCTGCGTGGGCCCACTCTCCTGTTTTGCTCTTCTTCCTGTAACTTTGCCTCCCTCCAGCCTCTCTGGGCGTGTTCTCTGCGTTCCCACTTGCTGATTCTCGGGTACATTCCGGAGCCTCCTGTTCCCCTAAACTTCTTGACACCTACTGTGGGTCCCCCTGCACCCACCTGTTCATCTGTGAGTCTGCACCCCATCCTCCCTCCGGGTGGATGTGCCTTTGGGCTTGCTGCCTGCTCATCCTGCCTGCCTCGCATTCAGGCCCTGCCTTTAACTGCATTCCGGCCCCATCTCCCCAGAAGCCGAGTTCTCCCTGGACCCTCAGGCTCCCTCCTCCCTCAGACCTCCTGGAGGGAAGTTCCTGCTTATTTCCCCCTAGTCTGATCGCTTCGGGAAGTCGGTGGCCTCCCGCCTGTGAGGCTGCCCAGGGAGCTAGAAGCGGGATGTGGTGTCTGAAGAGTGCGGACTACGAACTTTTCCTTTGTCCGGAGGGAAGGAGTTAAACTGGAGGCCCCAGGAGGGTTTGGATCCAGCGGTTTTTTTGGACTTGGCTTGGCAGCCTCGGTCACCAAGCCATGGACTCTTAAGTAGGGTTTCATTCCCATGTGGGCGAATAGATTGTACCATCTCCTCTGCTTCCGTTTTACTTGAAAAGAAAGATTTTCCCCTGGAGAGCTTCAGTGATTTGGTTTCAAAAGGTTCTTCTTCCATGTTGTTACATACCCTGGTGTGTGTGTGTGGGGGGGGGGGTGGCAGCCCACCCATGACTGGTTTGGGTGACATACAAAAGTACCTGCGTGTTTTAATATCTCTAAATGAAGAAAACCCATTTTAATGTTAAAAATATTATGTAGATATGTTGGAATTGTCATTTGTTTTAGAAAACCCGACCGTATTCCTCTACTTTTGACCATTTAAGGAGTTGGTGGTGGTGCGTGATTCTTCCAATGCGTACAATCTTGAATTGCTGGGAAAGTGCTAGCATCTGAATTACTCAGCACTTGGACATTGCTAACAAGAACTTAAACCCTTGGATGTTGAGATTGAGGTAAATGCCACACGTGGCCAAATTGCTCTTTTCCCTAAGGATATGGAAGAATGAACAATCAAGAACAGTCAAGGGATGTTCCTACTTGAGGTCATTGCCAAGGGGGGTTTTTGTCCTTTGGGTTTGAATTGTGATTAAGTCCAGCTACATGCTCTAGTTAGAGAGATTTGCAAGCTCTTCTTTCCTGTCCTTGCAGTTTTTAATTTAAGGTATTATAATTAAAGATTTTTATTTGCAAAATAAGCAGGTTACCTCCTCCTGTTTGAATAATTATGTGATTTTTGGAACTATGCCTCTAGGAAGACCCTGGGACATTTTGGCAATGGTGTATTCATGATGCCCTCCTAGTTCATATTGGGGGAATTGTGTTGACCAGGAGGTTCAGAGGTAACCTCTGAAACCCAAAAGGCACAGCCTGGGGTGGCTCCCGGAACTCTTTGCTGTTTATGGCATTCTTTAGAATTTGTCAGAGGGCTGGAAGGTTGTGACTTTCAGTAATGATGCTTAATAACAGGGAATTGATGTGTAGCTGGACTTCGTAGGGGCACCCAGACTGTGACTTGCCAAGCTTTAGGGAACTTCTAGAAAGCATTTTCTTTATGGGTGCTGTGTCTCAACTAAGTTCCGCTGTTTCTTCACGGGTCCACCTTAAAGGGATTAAGTTCAGGTTCTGGGAAGAGCCTGAATTAAATCCAAAGTCATATTTGGTTGTTTACAGAGAAGAAAATATCGTGGAAGCAGAGATTATAAGATTATAATACTCTACAGCTTTTCATCTGCTGATTTTTCCACCTGTGCCCCTTCACCTTTTTTTTTTTTTTTTTTTTTTTGGTAGCACTGGGTTTGAACCCAGGGCCTTGCAGATCCTAGACAAGGGCTCCATCACTAAGGCACAATCTCCAACAGACTCACTGCTTTTTTTTTTTTTTTTTTGGCAGTGCTGGGGATTGAACCCAGGGCCTTTTGCATGTGAGCCAAGTAGTCTGCCAACTGAGCTATATCCCCAGCCCATACCCACTGCTTATATATATATATATATTTAGCTGTAGATGGACACAATATCTTTATTTTTTAAAATTTATTTATTTATTTCTATGTGGTGGTGAGGATCAAACCCAGTGCCTCACACATTGGAGGCAAGTGCTCTACCACTGAGTTACAACCCCAGCCCCCCACTGCTTTTTAATGGTCATTGGGAATCCTTCTGGTTAGTCAGAAGTTCTGCATATTAAACTACTGTTACCAGTCTCGGGTAACAGCATTAGGTCTGGTGCATCCTCTCAGGGAATAGAGAATGGATAGGAAAGGCAGAAGGGACTGAGATAAGAGTGTTACGCATTAAGCCACCCATGAATTTGGCAGGTGAAGACTTCTGTTAAACATTACTTCCAGATAGGCTGTTGGTGCTTTACTACCTATTGAAATTGTACTGCTGTCTCTAAGCAAAGCTGAATGCTGTATGGTGCTGCAGGTTGCTTAATAGATGGACACTCATTTTCATCATTCAGCAAATACCAAACATGACTCACCATAGGTAACCATCAATAGGACAGTCCCCTATTTTCACATCTAGAAACTCCTCAAACCTTATTTTGGGCCAATTGGGATATATAAACTTTAAAAATATGTAGATAGATAAATATCTACTTAGCTTATTTATTGAGTTAAATATTGGAATGGAATCAGACATAAATGTATTCATTTATACTTGGTTCACTTCCAGTTCATGAAATAAGTTTTGTCCAAATTCTTCATTTGCATCTTTTCATTGAGGCTTTTGTGCACACCAGCATACTTGGAGTCCCCTACCCTGTTTAGCAGAGTGTCTCAGCTCAGCTTTCACCGGAACCATTTGAGATGAGACCTTTTATTGGAATCAATTAATGATGCTGCCCCTAGAAATACCCATCACACTTACAAATTCCTATAGCCCAAACCTGGGATTGTTGGTCTCTTTATTTCCCTGATACTAAAAACTATATATGTGTGCTTTTTATTTTTTTGGTACAGAGAATTTAACCCAGGAGTGCTTAACCACTGAGCCACATTCATAGCCCTTTTTATTTTTTACATTGATACAGGGTCTCACTAAGTTGCTTTGGGTCTTGTTAAGTTGATGAAGCTAGTTTAGAACTTGTGATCTTCCTGCATCAGCCTCCTGAATCACTGGGATTACAGGTGTGCACCATTGGGCAGTTGTGTGTGGCTTCTTAAGGTGATATTTAAAAGTCCTACTTTTTAGTTTTCGGTGGACACAGTATCTTTATTTTATTTTTATGTGGTGCTGAAGATCCAACCCATTGGTGCCTCACACATGCCAGGCGAGCACGCTACCACTTGAGCCTTATCCTGAGCCCTAAAAGTCCTTTTTTAATGGTCAACTATAGCAGTTTCTTATGTGTGCTAAATTTCCCAGCCTAACTTGTTTGTTGACTGTTTTTACATTTTTCAGGAGAACTGATTTCATACCCTACACTAACACTGGGTGAATTGTTTCAGGGCAGTGGGCCTTGCTAAAAGGCTGTTGTTGGGGCTGGGGATATAGCTAGTGATAGAGCACTCACCTACCTTGTTTGAGGGCCCGTCTTCTACACCCAACGCTGCAAAAAAACCAAAGGAGAGGCTGCCTAAAGGGTTTTGTGGTTCTAAATTGAGTAAATCAAAGATTACTTTTTAATATGAGATGTTTAAAAAGGACTTAAATATAAGACAGTTTCAGTGTTTTTCTGAATGGTTTTTATTTTGTTTATTTTAAAATATTCCTTGCCTTTTATTTAGGCCTGTGTAGAACTCATTGAGTACCTACGTTGTGCCAGGTACTACTCTTGGGCTCTCTTGGAGATTATGTAAGGGGATAAGGGAGGGAAGCCATTTGCTCTTGGCTCTCAGGAGACACTTGAGAGCACCACGGCTGGTGTTAGCCCAGAACTTTGTGAGGTTTAAGAGGGAGGACATTTTCACAAATCAGAGGACCATAGAAAGTGTGGGCCGTGCCTTTGATGACATGAAAGTAAGCTTTAGAACCTAATTAGTTTGTGTTGTGTGTGTGTGTGTGTGTGTGTGTGTGTGTTTGTGTATCAAACCCACTTGCCTGTGAGCCACACCCCCTGTCCTGTTTATATCCTGAAGTAGGATATGTTTAAATTGGACCCATCTGAAAAATCTCTATATCTCTCAGGCTGTGTGACTGGGACCTAGTAATGGGAAATGTAAAATTAACAGAGAATCATAAAAAATTATATGCATTAAGAATTTTATTATAGAAATGCACATCCATGATTCTTTTATTCTTTTTTGGATGCAGGGCTGAAGACTTTTCTTTTGAGTTCCAAATTGTCTTTCTGGCTTAAGCCACAGCCATCACGTATGATTTCCTATTTGTTTCTTTTCAGTGGAATGAGAACTCGGAGACGTTCAAAGAACTAAGTGGCACATCCTTCTAGAGTTTCAACAGCCCCTCCCCTGCAATGCTTCATGCTCTTGTTCATACCCAGTCGGACCATTTTAAAGCACTTGGCCTTTGTTGAGTCTGTTTGAAGCAGTCCTCTTGGTCTTGGAGGGAGCAAGGTATTTTTTGCACTCAGCTTCCTTGGTTACATAATATTTAATGAAAGTATATTTTTAACATTTTGAGTACAACTTGCATAAACATGGTTGTGAATAAAGAGGACAGATTCCTGAAAAGGGCGGACCTCCCTGCTTGGCTAGGAGGGGACTGCAGCCTTCCTTGGAGGTGAGTGCCTTGGGCCATCTTGCAGAGGCTGTGACACTTTAGTTAGTCCACCTTGTCAGATAGCTGGGGGCCACGGTAGTGGGGTGTCTGTGGCATCTCCAAGCAAATTCACCTGCTCTTTGATCATGGACAGGTGGGAAGCTTATGCCTGAGATGTTTTACTTAACAGCTATTGAGGGCTGCTGTGTGCTGGGCACTTTGACAGACATGGCCTTATGGAGAGCTCACCATCATCCCCGCGTGGTTGGTGTGATGGCTACTTGGAGGCCCAGAGAAAGTGATACGTAGGTAGTTCTGAGAGCTAGGAAATGGCTCATTCAGGGTAGTGTCCCTGACTCCATCCCTCTGCCCTTCTATTCTTGGCAGTTTGGTTGTGACACTGTTGTGGTTTAGTCTTGGATGTAATAAGGATTCCAGGGGAAAAGGCCAGCCCATGGCAGGATGGACAAGTATGGATCCTGAAAAGAGTCAGACCTCCCACAGGGTAGCAGGTAGCTGGTGAACAGGACAGCTGAGCCGCAGTGCAGTCTTTTCAGAAGGCTTGGGCACCTTTGAGACTTACTCCAATGCCGTGTTCAGCTGGTAGCCAGTTGGTGAATAGTCTAAATTACCTTTCATCGAGCACTTATTGTAGACTGGGTTCCTGGAGCCTACTCCAGGCTAAGGATTGGTCAGGTGATTTAAGCATATCTCATCTCCTCTTTATGACAACTCAGGTGAGGAAAATGAGGCTGCATAAGCTCCTTTGGGTGAAGGGTACAGTTGGTAAGGTTAATACTTGAAAGATGGACTTTGGGCCTAGGGCCCTTTTGGTTATAGGAGTCTTCTTCCCCTGTGACAGATTAGCTAATTGGTGGCCATGGTGCCAACATAAGCAGCACTGACCTGTTCAGCTCACCTCACCTCAAAGCCACAGAGGTTCTTCCAGCCTGAAGCTGCCATCTGGTAAACCCGTGAACCCCACAGAGCAGCAACTGTATCGGTTATGACTGGGGCGCAAGCAGCCCTGTGACAGGCACCCCTGTGTGCAGTGACATGAGCAGCACATTGGGAATCTGAGTGGCCAGGCTAGTGGCTTCATTCCTGCTTGTCCATCCTTCTGCTCTTCCTCTGTTGGCCTTATCCCCAGCTCCACCCCCTAGTCTCAGGAGTGGCAGTGGCTTCTGCTGTCACGTCCCCATGACAACACTTGGAAGAAAGAGGGTTTCTTTCCCTTCTCCAAGTCGGTCAGCAGAGCATGACCTGGCCACCTTGACATGCCTCACACCTTGGGGGCTGGCTGTGATTCCTGGTTGGTGCCTGAGCCTGCTGCAGCTTAGCTGGGACCTTGGAACATGGAAGACCTTCCTCCCCTGGGGCTGGTGGAGGTTGGCAAGGAAGGAGGGAGAGAGAGCAGGGGACTCCATGGGTGGCTGAGTGTGACCCAGGGGTTGGGAGTCTCAGGACAGGTGGACTTAATCCTGGCTTCCGCACTGTGTGCCCCCTGGGCAAACGGGCTAGCTTCGGTTAGCCCTCTTGTCAGTGAATTAGGGCTCTTCTCTGTTTTACTGGATCAATGGGATCACATGTGTGCAGTCACATAATTGACTGTCTTTTTCGTGCATATTACTAAGATGAAAATTTCAAGTCTCTCATCATCTATGAGGCACCCCTCACGGGGCCTGTGGTAGGCGGGTGCATAGCATCTTAAATTAAGGGTATGTGTGTGCAGGTGTGTGGATGTGGATGTGGATAGGTAGTGTGCGTGTGGGTGTGTGGAGTCCAGTCTCAGACTTTGCCTCAGAGCCGGCCTGTTTTATGGAGAGTGGATTATGGCTCTTTCGTGGACACCTAAGCTGAAAGGTTGTTTGAGTCTATTTCACCTTTTAAATTGCTCCAGGTTTTTATCTTTGTTATCAGAGTCAGTGTTCCTGGTCTTTACAAGTGTCATTAAGGTGAAAAAAAAAAAAAATCCGAAACTATAATCTGCTTTAAGAAAGCCAGCAGGGAAGAATAATCCTTCTCAGTTGCTGATCCAGCTGGTTGGCAGGCTCTCCTGAAAACGAGCCCACCTCCTTAATCTGTAGGACCCAGGAGCTTGTCTACAACTGCACGGAATCAGACCGCTCCGCGTGATGGAGCTGAGCAGAGTTCTATCCAGTTGTTTCTTCTTTCTGGCTCTTGAGAGCCGCCTGCCTGCTGGAGCATGACAAAATGGGGTCTCAGTTATGTGGTTTCTAGCGTGTGTTTCAGTTCAACCTGTATTAAATCTCGATCTTTACAGTTAGCACAATCTTTTTAGAGGTACATTTTTTTTTTTTTGAAATAAAATATCAGCAAGCATTTGGTTAGGGGCAAATGCTTTTCATAGCACCACTTGAAGAGGTGCAGGTCAGTTTTTATCAGATTTGCCTTGCTTGGGAGATCTTCAGATTTGATGAATAAGAAATGCATGCTTTGTGTGTATCCTATTGGAATTTTAATTAACCTGAGAAGAATAGGGTATCAAGCCGAAGGTGTTGGCAGTGGTGATTTATAGATCCTGCTAACACACTGTAACATAGGCTACCCTTTGCCCACGGAGTGAAGCTTGAATGAAAAAGTATATAAAGTATGAGTACAATTTGACTCTACCACAGGTTGCTGCTTCTTTAAGCTACACTTTGGCCCTTAATGGCTGGCAAGTGTTCACTCCTGTGGGAGACCTGAAAGAGCCTTGGAGAAGAGCTGTTTCTCTCTTCTGCTGCACACAAGTGTTTACACTGTTCACAGATACAATAGTTATCTGCAAACATGACGATATTAGGATGTTTGCATTCCTGCTTAATGGTATGTGTGCATAATGCCCACGTGAATTCATATGCACTTAGATGAATTCGGATTAGCCACAGGAACTCAGGCCAACAGAAGTGTGAGAGAGAATTTAAAAAGGGACTCTCCAAGGGCAGATGCAAGTCCAGGACAAGTGTGGAGAGTAGTGTGTGGGGGGTCCTCAACAGTGTTCACAGGAAGAAGGGTGCAGAGAAGCGAGTTCCCAGTGAGACTTTAGAGGCTACTCAAGAAAAGGGCTCTTGATGCCTCATTTGCTTCTAGTGTCATTTGAATGCTATGTACCAGTCATTCCACTGTCATGGTGGTGGTTGCAGGGTGTGTGTGGGGGGGTACCTGGGATAAAAATCATATTAGTTTTTATTTGTAATGCAATGCACTTTTTTTCCATTTAGTTAAGTGACTAGATCAGAGAAATGCATGTGTCTGTATCCTTTTATTCTATTATCTACCTAACAGAGAGCCCCAGTTCTGGGAATCAAACCCAGGGCATTACACATGCTCTGCAAGTGTTCTCCCATCGAGCTGCTTCAGAAACCTGCTGGCACGGATTTCTCATGAGGAAAGTGGCATTGGTGCGATTCAGGGCTTTGTGAGTTTGCCACTGGTTCCCCATTCTTAGAGTTTCTTCTTTCATTGTCTGGAGTCACCAAACAAGGACTCTGCATTTCTTTTTCAGGGTCTTTAGTGCTTTGAAGTGGGGATGGAAATGGTGAAGATGGAATCTTCTATAAGTGGATGCTTTCTAAGAAAGTTTGCTGCTCACTCCTTGGCTTCCTCTGCACTCTGGTCATGCACATGGCACCCGTAGCTGGTTCTTGTGTGGAGGCTCCCAGAGTACCATGTGATCAGGAGGCTGTGGGACTTTGCTGGGGGAGCTGGAGCAGTGGAGGTCAGGTGTGTCTAGCATATGGGTGGAGGCTTCTTTTGAATTTTGGAAGGCTCTTTCAGCACCACTACCAGCTTAGGAGAAAATGATTTGGATTTATCATGTAGGATCTGAGACATATTAATGGATTACTCTGTTTTATTTGTCTAACTAGGATGGGCCCAGAGATACTGGCGAGGAGGGAGAAAGGCAAGGGAGGTTAACTAATCTCATCAGACATTGTTAGTTGTAATGAGCAGTTGCTTTTGCTTTCTGATGAATTGGCTAATTCTCTGCAGTGTTTCCTGGCAAAGTAACTGTTTGATCTGAAGGGTCAGAGGATTCCTCAGATGATCACCAAACATGAAGAAAAGGTTTGCAGGGGCCTTGGGTGGTCTTCAAGGAATGTGCCGTCTAATTTTCAAAAAAATGTATAATTTTTATGTTGCCAGAACTTCAAGTTTGGTTAAAAAATTTAGCGTGGTGATCTATTTGCAGGGCAAAGTAGCAAGCAAAATTTGAGTACTGTTTGGGAATGATTGTATTATGTTAGACTGGTTCCTTTAGAGAGGGGTCATTGAGTAGCCCCTGGGCAGCCATGGTGGTGGGTTCGTTCTAGCTTGCCTTCTTCCCCCTGTAACTCACGTTCTTCACAGTTGGAAGCTGGCCCATTCATCCTCCAGGCGTGCATGCCCGGCCTGAAGATGGCAGCTGTAAGGAATGTGCAGAGCGAATGGTAGCCCAGGGGCTGGAACTGGGGAGCTGTTACCCTGATTCTGCCTGAGAGCTGCCTCTTGAAGTCTGGTCACCAGTGAGTGAGGTCAATAATTCATTCAGACCACAGGCATTTATTGCCTTCTCACTTCCTTGAAAGCACTTTGTTGGATGCTGTAATATGATGGGGCAAAAAAACCCCAGAAATACTACCTGCCTTCCTGGAGCTGACAGTTTAGAGGACACAGAATAAACAAATAGCCAATAGATCTGTCGTCACAGGTTGCGATTAGAGCTGTGAAGATGGAGAACCAGAACCCGCCTACGATCGAGCCACAGCTTTGTGACTCTGAATTCAATTATGTAGCTTATTGTATTTATCTAAATGTACCCACGTATTTTCTATTTATGGATAAACCACTGGATTCCTTAACTCTTTATTAGAATACTCCAAATTCTAGGTATCTCACAAGCTGCACCTTCTTTTTCTTTCTCCAGGAATGGGAGTGGAAGCAGGTGCCTTTCCGTGGTGCTGAACATTGAGATGTGAGCTGGGCACAGAACAGAGATAACCATTGAGACTGACCTTTCTCTACTGAGTTTGCCAGGCCCATGGGTTGATTTTATTAGTAATAGTAATTGTCTGGACCAAGTCTGTAGTCTAAACATGTGTGAATAAAGGTGGATGCTGATCCCTACAACACTCCTAAAAAAGAACAACCCTCTTCTGTTGCCAAGGAGCAGTTCTCTTTTGCCTTCTATGGCTGGTTTTGTGTTGCAGATCTCAGAAGGGGCAAATCATCCAAGATTAAAATTGCTTTCTCTTCATTAATTTTAGCAATATGGACCTGATGACATGGCACATGCCTATAATTCCAGCAGCTCAGGAGGCTGAGGCAGGAGGATCACGAGTTCAAAGCCAGCCTCAGCAACTTAGCATCGAAACTATAAAAAAATATAAAGGGCTGGGTGTGGCTCAGTGGTCAAGCACCCCTGGGTTCAATCCCTGGTTAAAAAAATTAGCAATATGGTTTTTGTGGATTTGGGAGTTTATATGGTATCTTTGTTCAACAGACCTAGCCTTGACCTATGTACAGTAATTGAAATAGATATTATCCTGGATCAAGGTGTTGCCTCCAGCATCCCAAATAAAGTGACATACGTCAGATTCTGTGGGGATGCAGTTAAACCTCACAGTTAAAAGACACATGGTATAGAGCAGTTCCCATTAACCAGAAGATTACAGCTCCTCAACCTTCCAGTCACCCATTTCTAGGACTGACGTGTTGGTGGCTTGGCAGATCAGTGTCTGGAGTTGCATGGACAGGGGCTCAGGTCCAAGGGGACAGCACCATGGGAGCTTAATGTACATGGATTTGTACTTGTAGGCAGGTGGGAGCTGTTTGTCTTACATGGATCTGCTTTAAAGAAGTGGTGTGGTTTATTGAGCATTGGTAGGGAGTCATGAAATACTGAATTGTGTCCACATAACTCACATGATAAGGATGGGGTAGGGGAGAGGACAGGCCAGGAGAAGGTTTTCCATTCAAGCCCTGGGCAGGCCTCCTCCCCGATGGCCGTCACTGTTGCATGTTTTCTAGACACCACACATTGGTGCACATGGTTGATGCTCATGGTCGGACTTTCCACTCTTACGGATATTAGCCACATCCAGCCACTGACCCCATGATCCACTTCTCCTTCGTGAATTGTGATTGTGCTTGTGGGGACCTTATGGATATGCCTTCTCTGTATTTCCCCAAACTTCAGCAATTTCTTGTTAAAATTTAGGTGTTTTAGATGATAGATTTTTTTCCCCTTTTCTTTCCTCTTTCTGCAGGGGCTGGTCGTAAGTCTGAACGCGGTTGATATCAATCATAGCATTTCCTGTGTCCCCAAACTAATCGATGCCTCTGTGACCATCATCTGTGAACCTCGTGGGCCGAGAAGCCCTTTCTTCTCCAGCCCAGCATGCCCCTCTGGGGTCGCGATGCACTGGACCTAAAATACCTGTGACAACCAGGCCCTCTTGGTGGTATCCGGGTGGGTTTGGTCAGCCGAGGGATCGGTGCTGACCCAGTGCCCATGGACTCCATCAGGGGAGAAGTCAGGAACGACCCGGCCCGTCTAAGCCCGCGGTCTCCTTTCTTTTGTTGCCTCTGGGAAGTGTGTGGCTCCATTTTAGTTTTCTCAGTCTGTTTCCAGTGCTTTCTTCGCTCTTCCCTTCCGTGGGCTGCGTGTTTTCCTGACAATTACTGCTTTGTTGGCCCTTTAAAGTTGGCAGCATCTGGCTTCCCGGAGGCACCAGCTACTTGTCCTGTTTTGGTTCCGTTCCTCTGGCTCCTCGGTGCTGAACAGGGCTCACACTCTGGTCACCCGCCCTGTCACGCTGAGCTCCAGGGAGGGCCGTGTGCCCTTTTGACCCTGAGGCACCTGCCTGCCTGGACGGCCGAGATGGCGCTGTCCCATTGTCCTTTCACCAAGGAGCCATGGTGGGTCCAGTCTCCTCTGGGGGGACTCTCTGTCCCCTCCGGGGGGACTCTCCGTGACCCCTTGAGATCTGGTAAGCTGCGCCTTCCCATTTCTCTGGCCACTTCGCTGTCTCCTGCTCGTACCCTTTCTACTGGGGTTCTTTCAGGAGCAGGCGTTTATTTGCGGTCTGGAGATTTTCTTCTTAAAAATTCATCTGCGTGTTACGCTCCATCCAGAAGGCGCGTCCTCTGATTTTAATGTCACATTGGGGGCTTTTCGGCCCAGATCTGGAATCGGAAGTGTGTGTCCCGTGACTTTCCCTGGCTTGGCCCACCCCAGAACCCTGCGTGCACCCCAGCTGGCTGGCACAGCTGTGCAGACTAAGACACCACAGTGAGGCCAGGCTGCCACAGGGGCTCAGAGGCTCTGGGTCGAGCCTGGCAGTCTGTGCCGAGCCAGCAGTGATGGCACTCAAGAAGGGTCCAAGTGTGACTTGTGTCAGTGGGCTGGACCGTCGTCCAAGCTCTGATTGGCTCTCTGTGGGAAGAACAGCCCCCGCTAGCTCATGGTCACCTGGTAAGGTCGACTGCGTGGAGCCTGGGCAGGTCCCAGAGGGTTCTTTCCCTTTTTTAAAGAAATTTTGTTTTTGATTGACACCCAGTGATTGTATCTATTTATGGGGTGTGCTGTGATGTTTCCATGTAGGTATATATGAGTCATCAAATCAAGGTGATTAGCATATCTGTCACCTTAAACATTCATCATTGCTTTATGTTGAGAACATTCAAAAGCCTCTCTCCTAGCTATTTAGAAATATATAGTGAGTTATTGTTAACTCTATTCACTGGATGGCACAAGAGGACCCCAGAATTTATTCCTTCTGTCTGACCATAGGTTTGTACCCATTGACCACCCTCTCTCCATCCCCCTGCCCCCCGGCCCCTCACCAGCCTTTGGTAACCAATTGTTTGTTATGGTTTAAATATAAGGTGTCCCCCCCACTCCCCAAAAGCTGGTGTGGCAGTACAGGAATATGCAGAGGTGAAATGATTAGATTATGAGAGCTCTACTTAATCAGTGGATTAATCCATTTGATGGATTAATAATTTTGATGGACTCCTTCCTGGTGATAATGATAGGTAGGTGCTGTGTGGCTGGAGGGAGTAGGTCACTGGGGATTGTAGCCATTAGGGATTATATTTTGTTCTTAGCTCCTCAAGCGCTTTCTCTCTCTCTCTCTCTCTCTCTCTCTCTCTCTCTCTCTCTCTCTCTTTCTCCCTCTCCCTCTGTCCCTGTCCCTCCCCTTACCTCCGTTCCTGGCTTTCCCCTGTATGCCCTTCCTCCATCATGTATCTTAGCCTTGGAGCCGGCCAACCATGGACTGAACCTCTGAAACTATGAGCCTCAAATAAACTTGTTCTCCTCTCAGTTGTTCTTGTTGGGAATTTTCGTCACAGCAGCAGTAAACTAACTAATAAACTAGTTTTCTCTTAACTTCTATAAGATCTTTTAGATTCCACATATGAATGAGATCGTGTGGTACTTTTTCCATGCCTGGGTTATTTCATTCAGCATAATTGTCCTTTAGGTTCATTCATGTTGCCCCAAATAACCAGAGTTTGAGAACGTCATTCTTTTTTGACAGAATTAGTATTCTGTTATGTGTATGTACCATGTTTTCTTTAGCCGTTCATAGGTTGATGGATACCTAGGTTGACTCCATATCTTGGCCGTTGTGAATAGTGTTGCAGATAACTTGAAAATGAAGACATCTCCACCTTCTGATTTCACATTTTGGGGGTAGACATACCCAGAAGTGGTATTGCTGCATTGTACACATGGTAGTTCTATTTTTAGTTCTATGTTGAGTTTTCTGAGGAAACTCTGTACTGTTTTCCACAATGCCTGTCCTAATTCACCTTCCTACCAACAGTGTGTGAGGATTCCCATTTCTCCAGTGTTTCATTTGATTTTTTGGAAGTGGCCTTTCTAGCTGGAGTGAGGTAATAGCTCATTATAGTTTTGACTTGCCTTGCCCTGGTGATTAGCAGTGTTGAAATTCCTTCATTTCTATTTTTTAATTTTCTGGTAGTTGGCTCGCCCTCCCGGGCACGTGGGGCCTGTGGTGGAGTGAAGGGAGTGCTGTCAGTTTGTCAGTAAACGTGAGGAAAGGTGGCTGTCATGGAAGGACGCTCTCCCTCTCTACACTTAAGTGGGAAACATTCTGTCAGGTGGAGACATTTTCAAGGATGTCAGTTTTCAAAGTGACAATTTCCATGTTGAGAGGCAGCGTAGAGGTGTTCAAGTTGAACGATGGGGACTCTGAGTTGGCATCCAGGCGGCTGGAGTAGGACCTTGTGCGGGGGATGCAGAAGGGGAAAGGGCCACTGGGGTGGGGATATTCCTGGTGATGGCCTGGGACCCAGGGAACCCAACGGGGGCGGGGGGCATGCCAGGATGGTCCTGGGCAGTACCCGGGAATGTGTTTTAGGTTACTGTTTATGTCAGTTTTAATGGTCCTTTTTAATTTATGTCAAGAGGTGCATTTAAGAAAAAAAAAAATAGCAGTTACATAGAGTTTCATTTGGAAACAAATTTGAATAAAAAGTGATTCAATTTAAAGAAACTCCTTAAGTAAACATTGGGAAGATGAGGAATGTATGTCTGTAGTTTGGATAAAAACTGTCTTAAGTTACAGTGAAGTCAGAACCTTGAAGAAATACTGCACCCCCCTGTTTCTTGCGGAGTTATTCATAAGGACCAACATGTGGCAGCGACCCAGACGTCTATCAAAGGACAAAGAGCTTGTGGGGTATGCACAACAGAATGTCCTTCACCCTTAGAAAGAAAGAAATCCTGCCGTCTGTGGCAACCAGAGGACATCATGCTGAATGAAATCAGGTAGGCACATAAAGACAAATACTGCCATCGTACTTATCTGTGGAATCTAAAGAAATTCAGCTCACAGCAGCAGAGAGAAGAACTGTGGTTACCAGGGGCTAAGAAGTGAAGAGATTCCTGGGCATGGTGGTGTGCACTGTGATCCCAGCAGCTTGGGAGGCCGAGGCAAGAGCATCGCAGGTCAAAGCCAGCCTCAGCAATTTAGTGAGACCTTGTCTCAAAATAAAATATAAAAAGGGTTGGGGATGTGGCTCAGTGGTTAAGCACCCGTGGGTTCAGTCCCAGTGCCCCCCCCACCCCCCAAAAAGTGAGGAGATTGAAGGGATGTTGGTCAAAGGGTATATTACTTTTGGTTATAAGATGAATATGTTCTGGAGATCTGATGTACAGTATGGCGACTGTACTTCATAACAATGCCTACTTGAAATTGCTGACAGGGTAAATCTCAAGTATTCTTACCATACACACAACAACAACGAAAAAGTAATTATGTAAAGTGATTGATAGATGTTAACCAGCTTGATTGTGGCAGTAGTTTCACAAGGTCATCATGCTGTGTACCTTAAATATGTCTAATTTTTTTATATTCCCCAGATATGGCTGGGGAATAAAATTACACATGATAATAAAAGCTATTTTTAAAAGTCCACAAAACTGCCTTACGTTGGAGAATAAGCAGACTCCATTTCCCCACAGCAAACTGGTATTTGTCTTCCAGTGCCTCTCTTTCCTCTGTATCACAGTTGCTGGTGACCCGGCTCTGGGTGTGCTGAGGATTTTATAAGATGAGAGAGGGTTGAATAAGGCGAAGATGAGAAATGGGGACAGCATTTTTCTGCTTGGAAGACAGTGTTTGGAAAATTTTTTTTTTTTTTTTTTAAACCCAAATAGCAATTGCAAGAAAAGCCACCTGTGGAATTGCTAGAGAGCTGAGATGATCAACATGGCAAAAAAGGTGAAGAGAGGGAGAGGTGTTCCTGAGTCCCAGGAGTGCTGAGTTGGGTGCAGGCTGGGCTTCCCTCAGCCCTTCTGTGGCTCCTGGTTGCACACCTGCTCAGAGCCGTCTTTTCCCCTGTTTGAATTTCTCAGGTGCCTGGTGAGGTCCCGAAACACAGCAGGACAGTGATGCAAGGATTGGAACCAAGAGATGGGCAGGGGCCCAGAAATGCTCAAAGTGGGCCAGTCCCAAGCCCTGTGTTCTTACAGCGTGAGTGCTCCTGGTTGGTACAGATGGACACAGATGAGCTCTGGAGTGGGCATGGCCAGTGCTGACCCTAGAGCAGTGGGCTCCACCCTCTGGCTCTGACTCCAGCAGGTCCAATGTAAGACAACTCAGGAAGCGCCGGGCCAGGCAGAGCCCTCTGTGGAAGTTCATGATGCAAAGCTGAGCATGGGGGGCCTGACCTGATCAGCGGTTATGTCTGTGTCCCCAAGTTTTATCATCTCTTTCCCTTGAAAGGGACAATGAATGCTTGTTTCTGTTTTCTTTCTTTTTAACGAGATTGCACCATGCCTGGCCCCCCATGTCCTTGAGGGTCCCTTCTGATTACACTCATCCCAACACACCTGTGCCCATGGTCTGGAGAATCGTCCTCAAAAGCTGTTTGGTTGTCCCTGGCCCTCTCAGCCCCTCTTTCAGCCAGACTTCACAGCAGGCTGGAGGTCCCATGGATCTGCTTCTCCTGGTCCCAGTCACATGGCCACGGGAGCCTGCCTGCTCTTCATTCCCACAGTGCGTTCATTTCTGTTATTGGTTCTTTGCTTACATAAGACTGTCACCTTCACTATTGATCCCTCCATCCTGAAGGACTGAAGTGTCCTTCCTCTGTCCAGGATGCTGTGAAAGGCACGTGGTGACTTGCAGGGTCTGTATTGTGTTTCCTTACCCATTTTCTGCCCACCAGCTTGTCCATGGGTGTCTTGCATGTCCCTTAGTACCTCACCGGCCATGGTTCTTGACAGAATGACCCTCTGCACTACTGTCACCTGCTTTCCTGCGTTCCCATTGAACATCAAGAGCACTTTCCTAGAATTCATCTTCTGGTTGTTCTCCAGGTCTTGGGGTTTTTCTCCTCTGCAGATATTTAAGACCATTGTGGTCAGAACCACATTGCCCATGGAACCTGGCTCCCTGCTTGATGGAGCGGGAACTCCCTGCTTGATGCAGCTTGTTGGTTCTTGGGGTCCCCCCCACAAACCTTGATGGTCAATGGCAGGGCTGCTTCAGGCTGAAGGTCAGGCAGGAGAAAGGTGCCGTGGAGAGCTGTGGCAGGCAGGGAGCCCTAGAGCCCAAAGCTTGGGCTCCCATCTCCCTCTTGATGGGTCCTCACTGTGTGTCCCTGGGAAAGCCATCAGACGTGGAAATGTTATCCCTGGGCCTCCGTGTGCTCCTCTGCAAGGTGGGGCCTAATCAGAGTATCCACCTCCTAAAGGATTGTGCAGACTGAGGGAGTTCGTATGTGAAGTGCTGGGAAAATACTGGCTACCTAGTAAGCACTGAATAAGAATGAGCCATTAGGACTATTATGGTTCTTGAGCCTTAGTTTTTCATAATGGTAAGTATTAGGTTGGATGGTACCATAATAATGGCTGTTATGTGGGGGCTCCCATTTACTGGGCACTTGCCTCTGGCTGCATTTAGACAGAGTAAGCCTCAGGCAAATGGCATGAGTCATGTTCTCTGAAACATCACTGGACTGAATTGGCAGAGATGGTTCCAGTTCCCCAAAGTTGGCAGTGTCTTAGATGCAAAATAATAAAGGCAATAACTCCCTCCTCAGGGCTGTCTGCCAGCCACCATTCAGTTCTTTGCATTTGTCCTGTGCTTAGAGGCCTCCAGTGGTGGTGGGCAAATCCTTGGTTCTCTGTTGAGGAACCAAGAAACCTGCCTCTGGGTGGCGCATGCCTATAATCTCAGAGGTTCAGGAGGCTGAGGCAAGTTCAAAGCCAGCCTCAGCAACTTAGTGATGCTCTGAGTAAATTAGCGAGACCCTGTCTCAATAAATAAATAAATAAATAGAAACGGGGGTGTGGCTCAGTGGTTCAGCATCCCTGGGTTCAATCTCTGAAGACACCTTTCTCCTCACGACCACCTTGGGTCCTGGCTATTCCTCTAGAGGTGGGGAGTCCACACCACCTGCCTCAGCACAAAGCTCTGAGAGGGAGTGACTTCCTGATAAAATCGGGCTGGGACTCCAAAGAGGAACATGAGGGCTTGCATTGGAGAGCCCCACAGGGTTGACACAGGAGTGTCTTCATTTTTCCAATCCTTGAGTTCCCAAATTATGGGTGTCCTTTCTCTCTGCTGCCTCCCTTCCAGGCCCTTCCTTTCCTCCCCTCCTCTTCCCCTTCCGTTGGCTGGTACCCTCTGGGGAACCACCACTGGGAAGCTCTTCCACCAGCCTCTTCTAGCCCCGTGGCCTCTGAGTCTTCCTCCTGGGTAAAGGCACTCACCCACGCACAATGGCCCCACACTTCCCTCCCCGTGTAGATCTCTTTCTTGCCTCTTGGGGAGTGAGTCCGAGAAAGGGCTTCTTCTCTGTCCACCCAAGAACTGTTGGCTGGCACCTTCCCAGAGGTACCTGGAGGAAATGGCCGAGATGCCTGTGTCTTTGAATTGTAACCATCAGTTGGTCCTGGAAGGTTTTCTCAGAGGAAGTGAGTGGAGGGGACAGTGCCGCTCTGTGTGTCAGAACCCCGGATGCTTTGATGGATGGTATTGGGTCCGGGTTTTGACAGGCAGCTGTTCGGTCGCTAGGCTGAATGAGGGGCAGTTCTTAAATAGAAACTCCAGTGTGCTGTTCGTACACCAAAGAAACACTAGATCTGTGTGTATTCTTTGCCATCTGCTGCTTGGTCAACAGATCTGATAAGGAGCCAACACTTGAGTGAGTTATTTTGCAGTGCTAAATGGAATGCTAAACATAGTACTGTAAATGGTCCAAAAAAGATACCTCGTCAATTATTCAGGGGGGGCATATCAAGGTCTCACTGGTCATTATTGATTCCCAGTTCCCTTGAAAATGATTGATCTGCCCATTGTCCATCAAGTGACCTTACTAGTATATTTTCCTGCTCCGGGTCTTTAGGGTACATGGTTTATTAATTTTTAATTTCTCTTGTATTTGGAAGTTAACCAGCAGTTATTTAGGTGAAATGTTCAGCCCTGGAGCCTGACCCATTCATCTTTCATTTAATCACTAACACATAACAATATGTATGTCCATTTATATATATATATATGTGTGTGTGTGTGTGTGTGTGTGTGTGTGTATTTATTTATTTTTTTCAAGGCTGGGGATTGATCCCAGGACCTTGTGCATGCTAGGCAAATGCTCTACCACTGAGCTATGGCCCCCAGCCTTATAATTCTTATAAATCGTGTGTATAGTTATTAGCTGGCTTGGCAATTCATCCCATTGAATGGAAGTTTTGGAGACTTTAATTTCTGATGATCTTTAGGTTTGCTCAAGATCACTCAAACCTCAAAACCTTGTGTAGGACAGGGTGATCTGGGTGGCTTGTCACGTGGTGCCTGTGGGATCCAAGACCCTCTGGCAGAGTCATCTGCTAGGTCCTCTCCGGCCCCTTTTGTGACTCTTCTGGTCTTTGGGTGGTGGGGAGCGTGGGATCTGTCAGCGAGGGTGAGATCCTGGCTCTCACACCTGCTTGCTGTAAGACATGGGCAGATGCTGACCTTCTGAGCATCCGCGGCCTCCTGTGGGGCATGCCTGACCGTGCCCCCTGTGCAGAACATGTGGTGGGGACCACAGGGACCTTTGCCCAGCCCCCGTTGTGAGGTCACGGCTCCATCCACTGTCATTAGTGTGTCTATTCAAAAGCTCCCTGCAAGCTGTGATAGGGTTTTTGAAGACGGTTTTTGTCTTTTTGGACAAATTGGCAAGATGCTGTAGCTTGAACTGTGTACAGATTTCTGCACGTGCAGGCTGGGTACTTCTGAAGAATGAAAGAAGGGTTGAGTAATTGGCTCTGGGGAATGTCATTGCTGGCTGGTGCCATTTTGATGAGTAATAGACCCCATTAGATCATAGTAAAATACTCGATTATGTATAATTAAAGATGGCATTAGTCAGGCAGAAGCCCCAGCATTTGAAAATGTGAAAGGGATAATTTCTAATGCTGAAAAGTACATTCGTGACTGAAGAAGCAGAACATAACAGTGTGTTTGAGCCTTGACGTCGCAAGCCTGGGTCACAGACAGACTGCTTATTGGGCAGGACAGCTGTTGTTCATTTTAGTCTCAAATATTTGCAGTGGTAGCAACCAGGGTAGTTATAAAAAAATAATAAAAAAAAAAAGCATTTGAGGTGAATTCACAGCTTTGTGGAACAGCTCTGGTGGGTGGTTTTACCAAAACATGAAGTCTTATATTTCATTCTTTGTGTAGTTGGCAGAGCCCAGGGGAGCCCTGGAATCTTTGTTTCCCTGTTTATCCTTTCTGGCTTTCAACTCCAAATTACTCCTTCTCTTGTTCCATTTATTCATTGTTTCCTCCCATCTTCAGAAGCTCAGATTGAACACCTCATGTGGACCAGGCTCTGAACTGGGCTCCAGGGAAGAGCAGGAGTCGAGTCCTGCCTTGGAGAGCCCTGGGCAGGGCTGTGCTGTCTTTTGCCTGGGGTGACCCGATGTTATTCAGACTTCTCTAGACAGACACTTAGAACATTCCTCCGCCCCCCGCTGGGACCCGTTCTCCAGTGGATCCTTTGGCTCAGAGCTGAGAAGTCTTCGGTTTGGCTTGAGCTCCACTCTGTTTAATCAGGAGTCAAGTGTCTGGCACTCAACTTCAGTTATTAATCACGTTGCTATTAATATTCATATTGACAGTCATTTGCACTTCTAAACCTCTTTTCATCTCAAAGGTTACCACCGCATTTCACGAACCACAGATGAATGGCTCCAAGTGAAGAAGTAGGGCTTTCCCCCACAGGGAGGAGCCCGGGGGAATGTACTCCATCAGCTAGCAAGTGGGTCAGCACAGCCTGGGTTTGGGTTTGTGCAGGACATGCGCCTTGTCTGTTGCCTGTCATACACAGTCCCATGGGAGGAGGCCTGTCAGTCACCCACAAGTATCCATCCAGCACTGACATGGGCCAGCCACGGTTCTCTGTCTTTGTAAAGAGCAAGATAGTGTCTGATCTTTGGAGTTTACCCTCTGTTGGTACCATGGGGGTATCAAGATGCTGACTTAAAATGGCATATAAAAAACTTGATGTAGGGCAGAAATGTTTATAATGCATGCGTTTTTGTACTCTAATTGAATTTAGACTGTCTAATTTCAGGGAATTCCTTTTGCAATCATGTTTTTTTTTAACCCTTTTAGAAGGTCAAAATCATCTTTTAACATACAGCAGCTGTGTGTGGTTCTTGATTTGACTGCACGTTGAAGTCTAGGGGAACTTACCTAAGCACTGACATCTGTCCCCGGGTTCCAACATGATTGATCCAGGTGCAGCCTGGCATTGGGTTGCTCAGAGGTCCCAGATGGTGCTGTTACCAGAACTGAGCAGATGATCTAAGCTGCAGGAGGCCTGGAAGAGTCAAGAGTGGGAGACAGTTTTCTTGGAAACCCATTCCCAACTTGCAAAGCCTTGCCAGGTATGCATTCAAAAGGTGAGCAGGACCTAGCCAGGTGAAGAGGTTAGGAAGACAGTATTCCATCAGAGAGAGTAGTAGGCGTGGAGCCCTGTTGTTTCAAGGAGCTTAGAGCAAACGAGAAACTGAAAGAACATGATAGGGACGTTGTGGGGGACCATCAGTAAGTTGGAGAGAACAGGTGGGGCAAGTGGTGCAAGACCATGTGTCTTCGTCCATTTTTCTTTGCTATATAACAAACTATCTGAGGCTGGATCTTTATAAAGAAAAGAGGTTTATTTAGCTCACAGTTTGGAGATGGAGAAGTTCAAGACCAGGTGGCTGTGTCTGGTGAGGTGATAATGTCTTGAGTGACATCATGCACCAGGAGCACAAGTGAGAGCTGTGAGCCTTGGGTACGGAAGAGGCTGAACACACGAGATGGCCTAACTCACTAACAACTTGCTTTCTTGCTCCTGAGTACCGTCCCTGAAGACTTGACCTACTCTCTTAAGATGAGCATTAATTCCTTTCCAGGACAGTGCCCCCATGACCCAGTTACCTCCCACTGAGCCTCACCTCTTAGAGGACCCACCTGTTCCTCCTACTGTTACACGGGGGACCAAGCCCCCAGCCTGCAAACTTCTTTTTTCTTCCCCCACTGAAATTTTTTAAAATTTGTTTAAATTAGTTATACATGACAGTAGAATGCATTTTGATACATTGTATACAAATGGAGCACAACTTCTTCCTCTGGCTGAAAGCGGTGTAGAGTCACACAAGTAGTGCAATCATACATGTATCTAAGGAAATAATGTTCCCCTCCTTCCGCTGCCCCCTGCCCATCCCCATACTCTCTCCCCTCCCCTCACTTCCCTCTGCACAATCCAAAATGCCTTCCTTCCCCCCCCCCCCCCCCCAGTATGGAGTAGCCTCTGCTTACCAGAGCAAACATTCAACCTTTGGTTTTTTTGGATTTCAGCTTGCAAACCTTTGAGGGACAAATTATATCCAGTCCCCAGCACCATGTAGACATTTTACTCTTCAAACTGAGGGCTGTCAAAGCCATTTTATTTATGAGCCTGGCACTATTCTGTTCATTAATCCACTTAAAAAACAATTCCTTAGAAAAATAACTTCTTAACAAAAAACAAGATTCCAGCTCAATGAATGCGCTTACTCCTCCTAACAGCACTTACTCCTCCTAACAGCTCGGTGAAATAGGTGTGATGATTACCCCTCTTTTACCAATGGGGAAGTCCTGTAGCTGATTATGCAGCTGTGGATAGCAGAGCTGGTCTGAGCCAGGTGACTCTGGCTGTGGTGCTAGGTCTACATTCCTGTGGGATTGTTGCTCTGAACCTCATTTCACGGACCAGGAGGCCACCGTGCAAGTTCTGGCCTCAGAGCTCACAGAATTACCCACCTTCAGGCCACCCAGAAATCAAAAACATTTTGCATTATCTTTTACCATATTGTAAAAGTAAGGGAGGGGGGAAAAAGCTGTGTGCAAGTTCATGGCGGAACATAAGGGCATTTATAAAGACACTGCTTAATTCCTAGTGCTGATGGAGGAAGGGATTTGGAGAAGGGAGATTGTACATTTCCATTACTGAAACACAAACGAAGGTTGACCCTGCTTATGGGCACGGTTATGATTTAATAGCATCATTGCACAGAAGACAACAGGACACTGGTGTATTTGGGGGATGGGATGATCTGTGGGTTCTTGTTTCTCTTTGATGAGTTCTTGACTCATGCGGTGCAGTGATCATTATGGAAAATATGTACAGTGGCCCAGGACACCCTGAAGTGTTTGAAGCTTTCTTGCCTAGATACCTCTCCCTGCCATCTGGGTCTCCTTCCCTCTGGATGGAGTGTTAGAATCAGCCCAGATGTTTGTGGAGCTCAACATTTGTGGCCATGGAGACAGACTGAATACAGAATTTTTTCCTCTCTGGAAATCTGTGCCTGCGTGTTTCGAAAACATTTACAAAAAGCTAATGGTTTAACAGGTGTTCAAATAAACCATCTTTTGATGGTCTGAATTCTTAATTTTAAACTCTAAAGCGGCACTGTCCGACAGAAATAGAATTCAAGCCACATAAGTAATTTGAAATTTTCTTGCAGCTGCATTGCAAAAGGCAAAGAGAAAACAGGTGAGATTAATTGCAATAATATATTTTCGTTAACCCACTGCATCCAGCATCTCATCATATGAACCTGTCATCACGATAAAGTTATTAATGAGCTATTTTTTTTCCATCCTTTCTTCCTTGCTAAGTCTGAAGCCTGGAGTCTGTTCCACACTTGCAGCCCATTTTGACGTGGACTTAGGATGGGCATTTCCAGTGCTCAGCGGTGACATTGTGCCAATGGGACAACTTGGCTGTGATGCATCGGATCGTTTTAGATAAGCATGATAAAGTTCCAATGCTGACATGATTTTGGCAACTGAATACATGTGTGCTTGAATAATGTACTTTCACAAGGTTTAGAGGCAACTCCGTGAAGCTGCCTCTGATTTCCGAATTGTCACTGTGATCGAATCTGCAAACGACGGCAAGAATTTTTGGTTTGAACTTAATGTAATAACAGCCTGGAGGGCTTATAAAACACATGCTGAGAAATTGGTCTAAAACCCAGAATGAGCATATTTTTCATACCCGGCTGATTATTTAAATCTCTCCACGGGAAGTCATTGCTTCTCTGACAAGTCTCATCAGCAATCTATTCTCAGTGGTCTTGATGAACCCTGAGTCTGATTTTGTTTTTCTCCTACCCTCTCTTTGGACAGAAGAGAATTCAGTCTCTCGCTTCACATTCCTTCCTAGGGAAAGTGCTCAGTGTCTGAGAAATAAGTGGTTGCAAAACTGTCACCTGCCCGGCTGTCCGTTTTCTGAGGTGACAGGTGGTACCTATGGTAATGGGAGATGGATCTATCTTGTCTTTGTGTTACATCTTTATGGCTTTGGGGAGTGTGGGTGGGTGACCTGTGCTTTCTCTGGTGTGTTTGGGAACTCCTTCATGCAGTGCCTCTGTTAGCTGACATGCACAATGAGCTGAGTAAATGATTCTGGGCTCGTGTCTCAAGTTAAGGATGGGTGTATGATAGCCTTGGTCGGGGTGCCTGATGTGCCTTCGGTAGCACCACAGCAATCGGAATGAAAGCTAATTTACTGGAAACAACGAAGTGTTTGGTAGTTCGCTGCGTGGAAATTGGACTTTTTTTCCTTCTATTATTTACATTGTGAATTATCAGATTTATATTTAAGGCTGAGGGGATTATCGTGCTCTTTAAATGGCATTATTTAATGAAGATCCAGCCTTTCAGGGTTTCAGCTCATCGTTGTAAATTCAATCAATAGGGTCCGGCTGGAGTGGGTGTGGGCAGGGGCTCCTGGAGCGTCACTTACAACTGTCCCCTCTGAGGAGTGCTGGTGCAGTGCCCAGCCTGTCTTCCACGTGGCTGCCTCACAGTGCAGCATAACAGCGAATATCACCGTGTCCTTTGACCTTGAAGAGTGCATCTCAGAATTCTCCTCTTCCCTCAAGTGGAGGTGTTGTACTCCTGGTTAAAGCTGCCGTCTCTGGTAGGGATGGTGCTTAAGCCCCAAACCATTGATGCAGCTTAGTTTTGAGCTCTTGAAAGTACTTACCTCTGAGCTATAGATCCCAATCTTTTTTTTAAAAAAAATCATTATTATTTTTTGATATGGGGTCCCACTGTCCTGCCCAGGCTGGCCTCAAGCTCCTGGACTCAAGCCACCCTTCTGCTTCAGGGTAGCTGGGACCACAGGCTCCCATCACTGTGCCTGGCAAAGAAGCATTTTTTGATGGGCAGAAACGGACCCTGTTTACAGAGAAGTGACTGCTTGTAAAGGAGGGACTGTCACTGGGCAGCTGTTGTTAGAAGCCCGTTCCTCACAGAATGGACACAGTCGTCAGGGCAAATAACAGAAGAGAGCTATGTCTGGACCTTGCACTCTGCTGTCTGCCTAGAGCTGCTGGTGAGTGAGGCCAAAACTTTTTGATCAAAGAAATTAAATTCCTCCTTGATGGTAATATGGACGTTGAAGGATGATTGAGAAGTGGCTCCTGAGAAAAAGCTAAATTATATGTTTTTTTTTTTCCTACCTTAATGCTTTTTTTTTAAAAAAAAAAATGGTGTTGGGGTTTAGAAAGGTAATAATGCCAATAGTGCCCCACATTTGGACACGTTGTGGGTGAGAAGAAAATTGTGAAGGTATAAAAGGGCAGAGGATTTACTGTGATTTGCTGGGACAAATCTGAAGGTCCTGTGTGGATGAAGCACTGGCCCAGGCGATGGGCCTGGTGATGTGACTCACCTCTCACCTGCTCATGAGGCTGCACCCCAGGTGTGTCCATGTGTATGGAAGCTGCCCGCGTGGTGAGCACGTTATGGCCGACAGTACAGTCACTCAGATTTCTCCCCACCCACCTCTCTCTCTCTCTCTCTCTCTCTCTCTCTCTCTCTCTTTCTCTTCCTCTTTCTATTTTTGTAGTACTGGAGATTGAACCCAGGTACATTCTATCCCTGAGGTGCATCTCCAGCCTTTTTGATTTTTTTGAGAGAGGGTGCTATGGTTTAGATAGGAGATGTCCCTCAAAAGCTCATGCAAGAATTTTCAGAGGTGAAATGATTAGATTGTGAGAGGTGTAACCTGACTAGTGGATTCATTCATTGATCCAGACTGACTGTGGTCACTGTAGGCGGGTAGGGTATGGCTGAAGGAAGTAGGTCGCTGGGGCTACACTTTGCGGGGTTTTATTTTGTGTCTGGTGAGCAGAGTTCAAGCTCTGTGTCCTGGTTGCCATGTTCTGATTTCCTCGGCCACACCCTCTGCCGTGGTGTTCTGCTGCACCTTGGGCCCAGAGCTGTGGAGCTGGTGGATCATGAACTGAACCTGTAAAACCACGTGCTAATGAACTCTTCCTCCATTTAGATTTTTTAAATTATTTTTTAGTTGTAGAGGAACACAGCATCTTCCTTTATCTATTTTTATGTGGTGCTGAGGATCTAACCCAGTGCCCTATAGGTGCTAGGCAAGCGCTCTACCCACTGAGCCACAACCCCAGCCATCCTTTAAGATTTCCTTTTCAGGTATTTTGGTCACAGAGACAAAAAAAGCTGACTAAAACACAGGGTTTTACTAAGTGGTCTAGGCTGGCCTCAAACTGTGATCCTCCTGCCTCAGCCTCCCTCCCTGATCACTAGGTTCAGGGAGGCATGCACCGCTCAGATTATTCTATCGCTGACATATTGGGAATGGATCTTGACCTGGCCCTTAGGGGTGGCCTACTCGGCTCTGTGTTCTGTCCCCAGCTTTCACGCATCTTGGCTTAATTATACATGAACCCCGCACTTGACATCGAGCAGATTCTGGTACAACCTGGCCCCTTTAGAACTGCCTCCCAGCTCCCGAGACATTTAGGAGTCAGGACCTGCCGCATCATTTGCTGGGCCTGGTGCAAAATAGAGTGCCGGTTCAGAATTATGGAGAATCCCACCCCCTGACCGCCTAGCACTGAGCCCCACATGAGCAGTGTGCATTCGCCTGTCAGGGACTGCTGGGTGGGCACCGGCCTGCAGATCAGAACCTTCTGAATTGATGCATCCTGAGGACACTGTCGTGAGCTGTGGCTGCCACACTCTGACCTCCTGGGTTTAAAATGTCCTGAATGGGGCCCATCTGATGGGACCCATGTGACATCTTTTGCCTTTACTTGGGTGACAACGTGGGACAGAAGTGGGAAATGGAGGGAAACCGGAGGAGTGCCCTGGTATGTGTCACCGTGAATGCATGTGTGTGTGTGTGATGATTTAAAATGGGGCCTCACTGGGGGAACAGATGCTTAGCCTTCAAAATGCTAAAGCTGGGTGGTCCTTGTTTTGTTGGGTATCTTGTTATATTTGCTCTAACAGGTATATTGGGTTGGGTTAAGGTTTGCTTGGTGACTGGTTTGGTTTGGATGTGGCTTGAGAGTGTCCGCAAGGCTTCCTGTGTGAGGTAAGAAAGGGTGGAAATTTAATCTGACTATGGTGTTGGGGGTGGGATTTGGGAAATGATTAGGATTAAGTAGGTTCATTGACTGGAGCCCCAGGATTGAATACCTGTGGCTTTGTAGGAAGAGGGAAGGACTAGAAGACGCACACCCATGGCACACACATGTGTCCTATCTCTTGCCATGTGGATGCTCTCTCCCACCTTGGGATGTGCCAGCCACTAGGCCATCACAAGATGCAGCTCCTCAACCTTGGCTCAGAAACATGAGGCAAACTAAACTCTTCTTTATAAGTACCTAACTTCAGGTATTTTGTTATAGTAACAACAACAACAAAATGGACCAACACAGTGACTTGGGATCATCCTGCAGGCCTGTGAAAGATGCTACTGTGATTTGGCAATGCCCAGGGATACTCTCTGTGACTGTTCTGCCCTTGTGTGAAGTCACACATTGCAGCAAGCCCAAGTCTCCTCTCCGCTTTGGCTGTCAGCTGTTACCTCGGTGAACTCAGCCTGGGGGAAGAGGAAATCATCCTGTGACGTATGGGAGACTCTTGCCACCCAAGCTCCTGTTCATAACCTCACGCTTCGTGTCTTCTCTGTGGCTCACATCTTCCCCTGCTGGGCCATGGAGGCTTGCTGTCCTGGGTGATGATCTTGCAAGGGGAAGCAGTGTCCTCTGACCTGGGAGTGATTCAAAGGAGAGGAAACACCAAGGGATAGATTTTCAGTTTAAAGGGTAATGATGTGAAGGGTCACTGCAGGAGGTAGAAATGCAGGCTGCACGCTTACCCGACTGGGCGTAGAGAACTAGAGCTACGCAGAGCCAAGGCGTGAGGAGACAGCCTGTGATCTATCGTCAGTGGCTAATGGAGACACTTAATGCTTTCTTTCCAGTTCAAATACTCTCTCTTATTTAAAGACCACCAGGTAAAGGTTAATAAAGGTTTTATTTCTCCCTGAAATCACACACAGACTGCATATGACTCCAGCTTGTTTCCACATCAAAGGGTTGGCATCTTCTACCTGGCAAGGGCTCCCCAGCCTCTCTGGTGAGTGCAGATGGCTGGCCGTGCCCCCAGGATGTCTGATGGGTTGCATCTCTCAGCTTTGATTTCCCAGACTGTTACAATGTTATCAAAGGGGTGATGTCACTGGCTGAGGACCTTTACTTGGGCTCCTGGACAGAGCCACCTCCTGGCCTGGCTTTCCTCGCAGCCGTCTTTTCTAGTAAAGAAAAGCGTTGCCGAGTGCTCGCTCTTTGCATGTCCACTCCAGGACTTCACCCGTAAGAGCTTGGTTTGTTCCTGCAGCAAACTGGCTGCCTGTGATGGGCACCCTTGGGTGTCTCAGCTGCCTAGGGGCAGAGCTGGGCCTGAACCAGGTGGGCTGGTCTCCGTTCTGTCCCTTGTCCTGGGGCTCTGTTTCCAGGATCTAACCTGGCACAGGGAGCATCCATCTCTTCTCGTTACTGTGCCTCAGTTTCCTCATCCTGTAGAAGGGGGTGCTGTCAGCTGTGCCTGGTCCCAGGGTGAGGGGTGCATTTGTGCAGAAGGACTGGGAATCACAGAGGCACAAGGCCCTGGGATTTCTTAAACATACATCTGGTTTATCACTGTGGATTTTAGTGGGTAAAGAATCAACTTGTTTTGCATGAGGTTTTCTTGTTCGCCCAAGAATCCTAATTTGTAATTTGTTGTCCATGTACTGAATACCCATGAGAAATCCAGTTGTTATTTATGACATTATCCATTGATTTATGGACCCAGAGTGTTGGACATGTGACACCTGGCACAGGTGTCCCTTTGAAGTCATCTCTCCGCTCTCCAGGAGCCAGGGGTCATGCTTGATCAAGAGCCAAGCCAGTTGGTGGTGGCCGAATAGGGTGACCAGTGCAGTAACCAAAAAGCCGGAGGCACCTGCTCAAGACAGAGGAGGCAAGACAGGGCTTCCTGCAGGGAGACAGGGCAGCCCACGCTTTGCTGGGTGAGGGGAGAGAACCAGACGTGTCCCTAAAGTGGGGGCAGCACTGAAGTTAGAAATGGAAAAAAAGAGCTGGTAGACTCTGCCTTGTGCCCTCAGGGAAGGACGGTGGCCAGGGTGGGAAGCTGAGGGTGGGAGAGGCAGTCCTGAAGGCCTCCCGTCTCAGGGAGGACCTCTGTGGGCTGGGTTCTAGCCATTGCTTCTCAGCCTTCATCCCATTCAGTCTGCACAGGGACTCTAGGAGGGAGGCACGTTTGTGAGCCCAGTTTCCAGTGGTGTGTGTGGGGGGGTGGCGGGGGGACCCGAGGCTGTCTGGGTTCCAGAATGCAATCTCCAACTGCAGGGCCACGTCCGTGCTCTGGAAGCCAGTTCTGGAGGGGCTGCAGGCCACGGGGTGTGAGCTGCACCCCTGGGGTCAGGCTAGGCATTTGGGTGGTCTTGACCTCCACGGTGGGCAGGACTGGGTGGGAACGTCAGGACTGCAGATGGATGGTCACCCACAGCGGGTGTCTGGGCGCCAGGGGTGAGAGGTGAGGAGACCATAGCCCAGGGTTCTGGAGCGGTGGGGATTCCTGGGAAGACTGAACCTGGGCTCTGACTTGGATGTGAAGGGTGTGGATTTGGAGAGGGATGGATGGATGGGGGGTCCCAGTGCCTGTGAGCATAAAGCAATTGACCATTCATTTAGAAGAGAAGATCCCTAATGTGCCCCCTGGCTTCTGTGCATGAAGTTGTGGAGAACACCAGCGAGGCTCCTCTTCTGTCCTGGAGCAGTAGGTGAATCGTGGGGTGCATGGAGAGGTGAGGCGTTGCTCCCCTCTTGAGTCAGGGACAGGTCACTTTGGTTTAGTTTACTTTGGTTTCGTTCAGGACCTCTTCGTGGTGGGTGTAGGGCCTGCACGGCGTGGACAGGCTCGTCTCTCCCACCCACCTGCTGTGTGACCTCAGGATAAGGTTCCTTTCTGTCTAATGGGAACGTGGATGAAGCCTCCTGGGGAGGGGGGGATTGGGTCCCGAATATTGCACACGTCACACGGTGCCATCACGTAGAAGGGGTCTGTAAGTCTTGTCCCGCCTCCAGCCCTGTCTTTGGAGCACATCCTCAAACTCCAGAATTCTGCAGGTTTGCAGAGAGAAGAGCTGAGGAAGGACACTGGCTGCTTTCTTCTGGGAATGCTTCAGTCCTAACTTTGACTCTGGAAAGACCCAGGACAGGTGCCAGGGAGCCCGCTTGCTTTGCGTATGCTGATGCCTGGCCTCCTGGGAAGGTCTCACCAAGGAGGAATGCTCGGGGAATGTCCCCGCAGGGTGGTTCAGATTCCTTCCTCGTGTTCATGTAAATAGAATAACTGCCAGAGGGGGCACCAACCTGGAAGCACTCAGAAAACCAGAGCCTCTCACTTTTTCCTTTATGTGGCACCCCTGCCCCTAGTCCTTTGGCAGTGGGAAGAAAGGTTCTTTTGTAGGTCCTTTTTGGGTCCTTTTGCATTCTGGTGCTAAAGGTCAAAGACCGCAGACAATGACCAGACACCCCTCCCCCACTTTTCTTAACATGATGGGGGTGGGGGTGGTGAGTGTGGGGGTGGGATATGGTGGGGAATGGGCAGAGCCACTCAGCTGCTGCCTGGAATGGCACCATCATCCAAGCTGTCAGCTGCCTCAGAGATTCACTCTCTGCCTGAGAGTCCACTTTGATTTGAAGGGAAAATCCCTGAAGCATTTATGGTGATAAGCAGGGCTCATGTGCCAAAGGGCAGGACCCAGCCAGAGGCCCAGGGAGCCTAGAGACGGGAATAAGAACAGATGAGCAGCTTTGGCTTAGACAGTGTTATATTTGGTGTGTGGTGCGTTGACCGTAGGGGCGTCATCTCTGGTTTCTTCTCTAATGAAACAGGTGATTATAGTGTTGGAGTAAAGGAGATTGTAAGTGAATGTTTAAGAGTCATAAAAGGGCAGACCGGGGCTCTCAACAGATTCACTAAGAACTAACATTTTAAGCCTGGAAATTTCATGACCCCATAGTGAGTAATGGGTAGCACAGCCCTGGGTATAGTCAGCAGCCCAGTGTGAGAATGAAACATCTTAGGAATTGCTCTGCTTTCCCCCAAACAATGTGTATCTCATGATCTCTCTGGTCTATTACCAACTATTTGTGGCTGGACCAAGTATGAATGAAAGAATGTACTCAGCATCTGATAGAGGGAATAAGGCTGATTTCAATTTCATGATCTGGACGTGTGTTTACTTCTCAATGTCCTTCCCTTCCCCCCTCACCCTCCCCGGGGCTTTAACGCATTCAATACAACGAGATTGTTACACATCTTTGTGTTTGTGTGTCTGTTCCTAAGGTGAACCCCAGCGATTGTGGGGGGACAAAGGGACCGCACTTTGCCGACTGATGTTAAATCCTCAAGGAATTCTTCTTGGTCTGGGGTTGTTTTCATGCCCTCCTTTTTTATTTTATTTTATTTTTTTCTGTTGTATTTGGCCAAGCTGGCCTGTTTCCTGGTTTACAGCTAGAATTCACTCTTCTACCCATTAAAGTTCCTCTTCCAGGACTCTGCTGGGCAGGGCTGTGCTGGTAAAAGCTCAGATGCTGGATCTCTGGGAAGGATTAAAAAGAAAAAGAAAAAAAAAAAAAAAACAAGGCTCATGGTTTGTACTCTGCCAATTTCTAAGGTGTAAATACTCTCACTATGGTTTCTTTCAAGCTTCCAACGTGATATCTGATGGCTGGCAAAACCTCTGAAATTTAGCAGTCAGTGCAGGCCAGCTGGTGAAAACTGGCTGCTGCCCGATTGTCACCAATGCCGCAAGTTCCTTAAGGTTTCAGAAGCGCTTACTGACGACCACCCCTGGAGCATTGCAGATAAGTGTAACAAGGCAGAGGTTGGGGTGATTTTCCATTCTTTAAGCCCACTTACTCATGGTATTCCTTGGCTTATGAAGAGGAAGGCCAGTTTCTTTCAGGGGATCATTTTCTGTCCCTCTTGCGTTGGGCCGTGGTGAGATTTTGCGCTCGATGTGTAGGGCTGGACCTTGCTCCTGGGTTCCTCATCTCCCCGCCAAACCCCACTTTAACTGTCACCCTCCAAAGTTGGGGGAAGATGGTGTGAATGGCTCTTTACCATGGATACCAACGAGGTTTCATGTGATCTTGGAGGATCAGTGACCGCTCATGTGATGTGTTAGTGTGGGACCGCGTTGGCCAGTGCTCCCCCACCTCCTGCCTCCTTCCCGCGGCACATGGGAAAGGCTGGCATGTGTCGTCACCTGACAGGGTAGTTGGAGAAGCAAGGGCAGTGTGCTCAGGATAACTGTCACCCATGCTAGAAGACAAATGAAGCTGGGATTGAAGGGCCTGCGGAACCTTAAGATGGGCTGGCAGACTGCAGCCAGTGGCTGGAACACGGCTGCTCCTGCTCATGCGCACACCTTCTGTGCAGTTGGTGGTTTTGACAGGTACAGTGTGACCTGCAAAGCTGAGACGGTGCACTCCATGTCCCTTGTCAGAAACATTGCCATCGTCTACCTTAAAGCAGCCACAGCACGATGACTGACTACTGGGGTCGTGATGCCACTCTCTAAGCCATGGCCGGTGACACTGTGGGGACCAGGAGTCTTTCCCTGCCCCAACTCAGAGTCTCTGTTTTTAGGTACCAGATCATCATTCAGCCTGAGGACGATGAGGTTATTTTAGTGCATTTCCATCTACCTGTGACTCAACCTACACAGTCAGTGCTTTCGCGTGTGACGGTTGTGTTTGAGAACTGGGCAGTCTTCAGTGTTAGGCTTTAGCATCTGACTTTAGGTCTGTTTTCCTGTCCTTTTCCAGAATCGAAAATGTGCCAAAATCTGAAAGGTTTTGAGTGCAGACATGACGCGATGCTACAGGAGGGACATTCCACACCTGACCTCACGTGAAAGGTCACCGTCAAACTGCAGGTGCACCAAAAATACTGTATCAGGTTGTCTTTAGACTGCAGTCCTATCCCCTGTTTTCTGATCATTGTGCAGAGAAGTACCTCGAAGTGAGCTCAGTACCTTTCGGAGAAAGGACAAGGGCAGAATTTAAGAATGGACCAGGTACGAGAAGTGGTGCAAAGCCCTTTTGGGGGTTGTTTTTTGTCCTAAGCTTAGTGTTAAAGGGAAAGGGGCCCTACAGTGTGACATCAAGGCCACGTGTCATTGTTCATCTCTCTGCTCAGACACCCTCAGCAGGTTGAGTCATAGCAGAATGGTAAGAAAAAAATCATTTGGGAAAACTTCATTCAAAGAAAATATATTGAGAGAATCCCATTGAGAGCGTGAAGGGGAGAGGTCGTGAGCAGGAAGATTTGAGGGGACAGAAAGCTTTAAAAAGACCTCAAATTTTTCTTTAAGGCTGTATGGACTGTCTTTTTCCCTTTTCTTCATCTTACTGGTAATGACCCTGGCTTCTGGCACATAGCTTCAGTCTTTATACAGTCGAGTATCCCTTATCTGAAATGTCCGGGACCAGAAGTGTTTCACGTTTCATGTTTTCAGATTTTGAAATATTTACATACATATAATGAGGGTGGGGAACCAAGACTGAATGCAACATTCATTTAGGTTTCATATTACTTTATGCACACAGTCTGAAGATAATCTGATATAATATTTTTGGTGCACCTGCATTTTGATGGTGACCTCTCACGTGAGGTCAGGTGTGAAACGGGTCTCTTGTGGCATTGTGTCATGTCTGCACTCAAAACCTTTCAGATTTTGGTACATTTCAGATATCAGAGTTTTAGATTAGGAGTGTTTCTGTTTAAACTGTCAGAGTAAAACTATACTGAAGCCTAATTCTAAAACTATAACACCCCCACCCCCATGTATGATTTTAAATGATTGTTTTTTTTAGCTGTAAGTTAAAAAGCCTAGGGCTTACTACTTTAAAAAATAACATCACTGTGTTTATACATGTTCCCAGATGCATCCATCAATCTGCCTTCTTGTCAGATGCCCATCCCCTTGATCCAGGCTTCGGCAAGCCAGATAGTTTGAACACCGCTGAAAAGTACAATACAGGCAGCTAGTCAGCTTCCCATGGGCATCTCACAGAAGGGAGTGGGAATCCAGAAGTTGAATTAGTAGCAAAATTGACGCAGGAATAGTTCTTACGTATTTGTTAGGGTCTGGTGTGGTTCCTGGCACGTGGAATTTTATTCTACTTTTTCCAGAACCAGTGCAGCCCGTATTTTAAAAAGAGGAAGGGGAAAGAGTCCTAGTTTTGGACCAGCACAGGACTGCCAATTTGTTTAACCAAGAGAAATCACAGGGCAGAAGACACAACTGAGCCACTAGAAGACGTTTCGCATTTGCAGCAGAACATGACTTGACCCATCGGTGCGCTCTCATACTTGGACCCTGTTTGATTTAAGGGTATTGGGGCAACTTGGTGGTGTACAGCCTGTAAGAGGTGAGAGTAATACGTGAGGATCCCTCGACCGCGGGGCGTGGAGGGGAGCTGTTGTGCGCAGTGTGGGGTTCCCCGTTACTAACGTGAAGTTGTCCGACCCATCCTCACGGGGCAGGCCTCTGAGAGCTTCCCTGTTAGGCTCATAGTGTCTGCTTGTTGGGGTCAGCACAGAGAGGAGGACTGTGAGCTGCAAACGTTTCATCGCTGGATGACAATTGAGAGCTTTTCTGGAGGGACCAGCTCCCAGTGCCGAGGAGAGAGATGAATGGGAAAACCGTGACTTTTCTAGAGCCTGCCTGAATTCCAGGGAGGGGTTGCCTGTTCAGAGGGGCCCCCCTGAAATGAATCCTCACACCTGACTTGGGGTTCTTCCTAAAGTCTCATGGTTTGTGGCTGTCCAGACCATGCCCGTGTGTTAGCCAGCTTTTCATTCTGTTAACAAACACCTGAGATCAATCAGCTTAGGGAGAGGAAAGGTTCATTTTGACTCATGGTTTTGGAGGTTTCAGTCCATGGTTGGTTGACCTTTTGGCTTTTGGGCTGTGGCCTGTGAGCACGTTATGGCGGGACTGAGTGGTGGAGGAAGCTGTCGTCTCATGGCAGTTGGGAAGCACAGAGAGAGAGGAAGGGGTTGGGGTCCCAGCACTTCCTTCCAGAACACATTTCTGGTGACCTAATATGCTCCCACTAGGTCCTACTTCTTAAAGGTTCTACCGCCTCCCAGTAGTGCCAATCTGTACACCACGCCTTTAACACGTGGCATTTTGATGTCAACACCCTGCCAGAAACTACAGTTCACACATCTCTGCAAGTTTCCTCAGGGCGTGAAGTGTTTTGAAGTGTGATGATTCCATACGCACTGGTACCATTATTGGCTCTGATTTCCGTGTCTGCAGATGAGCGGGATGATATATTTTCTAAGGGTTCACCTTGCTCCAAATCTGAGGTAGTAATCTGTTAAGTAATATTAAACAAATACTGGCTGGCACTGATGCTATGCCCAGCCCTGGGTCAACAGCGGCACAGGACAGTCTCCAATTAGACAGCACACTCTGCCCCTCCAGAGTGTCTTTGGGGTCATCTTCCTCAAATCCCAGAGGACAGATCCTCTGCCTACAGGTAGCCCAATATGGTCAGGTGCTCAGTGTACACAGACTGGACAGAATGCACTTTCCTGGAGGGCTGGACTCGGGGAGGCCTATGTGAGCAGACCACCCTGAAGCCAGATGTCAGACCCCTCAGGTGCACGAGTCTGCCTCCTGTTTTAGTTTGTGGAAGTGCTGGCTTATACAGCTCTCTTGCAGTTTGAGCTGGCTTTACCTGAGTGACCTACAGAATCTAACACTGAGCTAGATTTTTGTTGTTGTTGTTGTTGTTTAGATGTATAAGTTGTTGAATGTCTTCAGTTCTTTGCCATATCTATGTCTTGTCTATAGTCTGTTAAGAATTCAGGGATTTTTGTCATCTTCATAAAAGTGATGACAATTTGCTATTAAATACCGTTCAGATTCAGGGAAAACTAGATATTTATTGACTTGAAACACCCTTCTGGCCCAAAACGATTACCCCCCAGGCTCCATGCATTACCTCTTTCTTTCCATCTTTTCTCTGGATTCTGGCTGCTTGGGGGTCACAGGCACTATGAGTTGAGACATAGGCCCATGGTAACGCTCACTGGAGTACAGAGTGCAGGGTACATTTCCGTCTCACGTCTCTGGTCTGTGCAAAGCTGCAGCGGAGACATTTCCTGTGGGGGGTTGGAATCCGGGCTCCCTGGTGTGTTTAGTCTGGGCCTTTGGGCCCCTTAATGCCTTCCAGAGGTGTAGCCTGCCCGGCCTGGCATGGTCTCACAGTGCCCACGAGCTTGGCCCTGTTCCCCCAGCAGGGTGGGGTGCCTGGTTCCAGCCGGTGTCTTGTTGGGAATGAAGACGTCCTGGTCGTTTTACACAGATTAACTTTTGAAAACCTCATTCTGTATTCCCCTGAGGTGCACGGATGTGCAGGGAGCTGAGCCCTTCTTCTTCCCTTGGGTTGTTGTGAAATTGCTCATTTTCAGAGTGGTTGTCAGCAGAGTTGCCCCCGTTTCCCAATAAAAGGCAGCACAGGGCACAGTGGGCTTCATCAGAGCCCGCTTAGTTGCTTGGTTTGGAGTTTGAGGGGAAACTTGATATGCACATCACTTCCCAATTCTAGGAAACAGCCCGAGGCAGAGTGAGGGAGCCCTGTCTCTGCCAGAACCATCTGGAATGTGCTGGTGAGTGAGCTGTCAGTCAGCTCCAAGATGCAGAATCTCAGGCAGCCACATCTCTTGAACTCAGTCTCTGAGGCATTGAGTCACCAGACACATCTGCAGGAAGAGGCTGCTTGTCCCACGGCCTCAGCACTGGATGTCCTGTTCCTGAAAGGCCCCTCTCCCTGGCCTTCCGATTGAAAATGAGCAGCACTCAACCCGGCTGTCCGCCCTCACTGTTTGTGGTGGTCTCCCTTTTTCTTTGACGGTGTCCGTAACGTAAAAACATTGCATAGTGTTTATTGAGATACGAAACTTTAATCCTCCAGGGGTTATAAGCAAAAAAGACCCTTTATTTGTGTAATTTCCCTCCCTTTCTCACTTCTTCCTCTCTCCCTTCCTTCCGAGCTGTATTATTCCACACACGGTGGTTAATTGGCTGCACCCCTTGCTGGATCCCACAGTAGGGCGGCACCTGTTTGGACTCTGAGAAGCCCGGCTGCATTCCGTACTCTTCATTTTCCTCCTTTCTCCTTGACAAGGTGAGCCACGGCTGCCCATGGAGAGCTCTGGCTGGGAGCTGGACTCAGTCCCAGCTAAACCCAGGCCACCTGTGGATTGTAGAAGTGGTCTCCTCGGCTTCCCGGTCCCAGCCTTAGATCTCAGTTGGTGTATATTGTGGCAAGGTATTGCTTTCATTGATTCCAGTATTTCTTTTCCAAAAGGTTTAAAGGGATTGCTCATTTGTGGGTACCGTTGTTATGGCTGTTGGCTGTGTGACTACCACACATGTCATAGGTAATGCCGTGTTTACCTTTACACAATGTTAGGATTTTACTGAAATGTGAAGTGGGCCATCTCTGGGTGGCAGGGGGATTTTTACTCTCTTCTTCACAGTTTTCCCGAGAGCATATACTTTTGCATATACTGAGCATATACCGAGTTGAAACTCAGATTTTTAAGATTTCCAATTTTTGAGGGGTTTAGAATACTGTTTTTTCTTCTTCATGGAAATTGAATACAGACTGAGTCACAGTTCTTAGAATTCTAGAATTAGAGAGTTGGAGAGCGCCTCACAGGCTGTCTGTGCTACAGATGAGCGCTGACAGCTTGCCCTGAGCCCCCTCATCCACTCCACTTCCTGTGTTCTCTCCGGGGCCAACCAAGCTGCCCCTGGCCTGGGTGTCTGAGATGTGGCTGGTTCAGGTAAAGGCGGGTTGTTCTGGCTGTGGGTAACTTGCCTTAATGGCATAGCTTTCATTTCCTCTGCAGTTAAGGCCAGGCCCACAGGACGTGCTTAGGTGTGGCAAGTGTGCCATGGGGCTGCCTTTCCCCTGTAGCAGAGTGATCAGTTGCAGGTAGACCACGCGTCGGATAGGCCTGGCGTAGTCACTCTCTGGCCCTTTGGCTGGCCCCTTGTTAAGGCTCTAGCTGAAGACCTGAGGTAAGGACCCTTAGTGTCAGAGAGGGAAGCCCACTCTTCGGAGAACCCGAAACTGCTCTTTGCCGCAGGTGGGGGCCTGACCACAGGCGTGCGATGGCTGGAAAGCTACTATCATTCTTGGAAGCAGATACTCAGACTCAGCTCTTTCGCTGCACCACTTCATCTGGAATGTTCTCACATGGAATGTGGGATGGCGGGGGCCAGTTCTTATTCCCTTTAAAGCAGATGTCTGGTACAGGTTGCAGGCCTTAAGTCCTGAGACCAGCATCTGCAGCAAGTTCTGGGCTCAATTCAGACCAAGTATCCGAGGAGGGTGAGGCAGTGTTGCCTGGTGGGCGGCTCCTGAGGTGCCTTAAAACCTTCCCTAAGTGTGCAGTGGTCCCAAGTGCCCTCAGGACCCCAGAGCCGTGCCATCAAGCCCAACATCCCAACCAGAGGCTCCTGGATGCTGGGGAGTCCATGGAAGTGGCCCTGGACACTCCCGGCCTTTTTACAGTGTCAGAGTAAGGTGGGCATGGCCCAGCTGCCTGCAACAGGGAATCAGACCATGTGGCTTTGTTTGGGCAAAAGGGGAAGAAGAAGAACATTTGGGGATCCTGCTGGCACACCCTGGAGATGCTGGGTATTGTTTGTTTCATTTCACTTTTTATCTTCACGTGCCTGGTGGCACTTGTCCCCTGCTGTCCCCACTTCACGGTTGGGGTGGGGGGAGGGGCAAAGCGACCCTGATGTCAGCAGTCGGGCATCAGGCTGCATTCACTCAGCCGGTAAGTGGTCCTTGAATCACAGCCTGTGGTCTTTCTGCTGCATCCAGTGGCGGCCTCTGGAATTCCCTTGGTATGGTGACAGTGTCCTTGTCTAGATGGCAGAAGGCTTGCTGTGTTTGATAAGGAACGAAGATGAATGATTAATAGATGCACTTTACCCAGAAGATAATAGTCTTTCCTGGGTGGGTTTCATGAACCAAGGTGAGGGATTTTAACAGCATCTTTGAAAGAAAATTTAGGAGCTCTGCCCGACTGTGTAGAATTACTTCCTGGGAGCTGGCTTGTGTAGCCAGTGGGGACAGGGACTCAGAGCCTGTGCCCCAGGACCTGCGGGGGTGCTGGCAGCTTTCTCTGCCTCTCTCTCCTGACATATTTTGGGTTGTCTTTGGGCTTGTTCAACACTGATGTCATCTAATGAGGACATTCCTTCCAGTTGTCTAGAACAGGGTGTATTTAGAGAGTAGTTTATACCTCTTTCCAAAATACTACATTGCCCGTTTGTCTTGGGCATCTGGAAATACCCTTTATTTGAGTCTAGCAGCAAAATCCCATTTTTAAAGTACAGCCACCCGTCCATATCCATGCGTTGTGCATCTGTGGATTCCACCAACCACTGATAGAAAATATTTTTTAAAAAATTGCATCTGTACTGAACACGTTACAGTCATTTTTTTCCCCTGTCATCGCTTTGTAAACAGCACAGTAGAACAACTGTCTGCATAACATTTATGTTGTATTAGGTGTCCCAAGTAATCTAGACATGATTTAGAGTATACCTGAGGGTGTGCATAGGTTCTATGTCAATGCTCTGCCATTTTTTTATAAAGGACTTGAGCATCAGAGGATTTTTGTATCCTGGGGGAAGACCTGGAACAAATCCCTTGTGTACATTGAGGGACGACTGTATCTTAAGATGCCACTTAGGAATGCACTCATGTCTGCTGGTAGTCCTGGTCAGAGTCATTCCCACTGTAGCCTGTTCACAATATTTCCTCTTCACTGGAAATCTTGAGTTCCTTGTTTTTCAGAGTTGGTTATGAAGTGAGTTGATGTTTTGCACCGAGGCACGTCTTACCTGGCACTTGGAATTTCGTCATTTCCCCTCTCACCCCTCCAATCTTTGCATAACTTTATTTTGATGAGGTCACTGGTATCTCTCTGTGTGTGTGTGTGTGTGTGTGTGTGTGTGTGTTTCATCCTGTATCATGGAAACAAAGAGGGTTAGCTTACTGAAATGCAAACACTGGTGAAGTTAGGCACCACTGAAAGTAAGAGCAGATTTCTCGGCAGTCGTGTTTAACCAGGAAGCTTCGTGCATTGGCGTGTGGCGTGTGCATCTCTTTGTGCATTGACTCAACGAGCATTGACTGAGAGCCAACAAGGGTGAGCACACAGCTGCCCTTAGCAGGCTTAGGCCTGTGACTTCTCAGTTGCATGACAGTAACCTGAAATCTTAGTTCCTGCTTTGGCTTAAAACTGAAATCTGAGCAGAAACCTTGATTTTAAGACTCTCCATAATCCGGGCTGGGATTGTGGCTCAGCGGTGGAGCGCTCGCCTAGCACAGGCAGGATCTGGGTTCAATCCTCAGCACCACGTAAAAATAAAGGCATTGTGTTATGTCCATCTACACCTAAAAAAATGAAATTAAAAAAATAATAAAAAAAGAATCTCCATAATCAGGGAAAGGGTACATTAGGGTTGTCTCAGCTAAGGAACTTTTCTAGGTAGAATGAACAGAATATGGAAGTGAGAAATTTTGAACAGTGTCATCTATAGACTTCATTAGAAAAACTACTTAAAGTAGGGGTTCTTTCTTCGTTTCTGTTTTTAACCAGCTTTAAGCTGTTATACCAGCTTTAAGCTATTCATCTCTTATCTGAAAATATGAAATCTGAAATACTCTAAAATATAAATTTTTGAGAGCTGATATGATGCCATAAGTGGAAAAATCCACACCTGACCTCATGTGACAGTTCATGATAAAAATGCAGGTGCACCAATATGTTCTCTTCAATGACCTTCAGACCATGTGTTCAAAGTGTATGTGAAATATAAATGATTTTGTATTTAGACTTGGGTCCCATCCCCAAGCTATCTCATTATGTACCTGCAAATGTGCCAAAGTAAAAAATCCCAAATATGAAACACTACTGGATTGCAGACTTTGGATGAGGATATTCAACCTGTGGGAGTAGTTCAAACATGCCTGGTAGTTTTGCATTTTATAAAAATTGATTGGATAAGCCCTGATTCCCCCACCCCACCCCAGAGTTCCTTGAACATTTTATGAGGCTACTTCCTTTATCGGGATCACTTGCACTGAAGCAAATCAGAGGCAAGCAGACAAGACCCGCATGGTCCAAATGGTAATCTGTATTTTTATATCCATGAAGAGATCTATTTCCTTTTGCTTTTTGTGATGCATTTACTTTTTAATTACGCAGGTTCTGACAATATGAGATTGTGTTTGTGATTACATAACTGAGCGGATTATAATCTTTTTGCATTAATCACACCAGAAGGCTCTGATAGGTAGTTTTGTTGTTGGTCTTTTGTGATACTGAGGATTGAACCCAGGGTCTCAGGCATGCTAGGTAAGCAATCTGCCACTGAGCCACATCCCTAGCTCCTTCAGCTTTTGGGAAAGCTTGCTCAGCCAACCTGCATGGTCTGGTGCTGGCTCTTTCTTTGCCATAGTTGTAAGTATTGAGAACTCAAAAGGTAATAACCAATACACCACAACATATAATAGTGGGGGCAAGCAAACTCGTAAGGAATTATTTTGTGTTCCTTGAGTCAAGTAATAGCATGAATTAGTTGTACATGCAATAGTTGGCGGCAGGAGTTTTAAAATTGGGGACCTGTGACTTACCAGAGGGTCTATGAAGGGACGTGAAAGCCCTGTGATCCTTTGGGACCATATGTGAAGCTCATGTTTCACTTTGTTGGGGAACGTAGCTGTCAGCTGCTCTGGGGTGGGTGGGTGGGTGGTTAATCCCCACAAGGTGAGAGGGAGTGATCCAGAGAAGAACAGGACCCAAGGAGGGTGGGTGGGGGTGAGCGGAGACAGGACGGTTGTCTGGTTCACGGGGAGGTCCTTCTGCTGTAGGGAAAAGAATCTAGACATCATGAACAACTTAGGACGAGTTTACTCTGGAGGAAAACGGTAAGAAGTCCCTGCAACTTAATCCCTAGTAGGTCTCAGACGTGAGGGGTATCAAAGCTTATTAGGTGAGGTGATTTGTCGGCTGCCTGATGAAGAGTTGGGTCAGCTTGTTTGTTTATTGGATCCTTCTCCCTTGAGGTGGGATTTCACCGCTGAATTGGAAGTTTCTAACGGCAGGAGTCTCATTGGATTTGTCATCACAGCTCCCAAAGTATCTAACTTGATCAGAAAACCGTAAGCCTACATCTTTTCTTCTAATGTTCAAGTTTGTTTCCGTGCCAAGACATAAGCAAACAAGTGTACCCTAAAACCAGAAGCACTTTTCTTCTCATATCTAAACCAAACCTGTGCTGCTGTCTACAAGTCTTGCCTTTCTTTGAACGAAACAGAACCAAACAACAACCACAAAACACTAGGCACCCCTGTGCCAGGTGAAACACCTTCACGTGTATTTCATACATAACAGAATCAACTTGCATAAATTCTTAGGCACATAGCTGTCACACTTTTATTATCCTCATTAGAACTCACTCTTTCTTTCTTTCTTTCTTTCTTTCTTTCTTTCTTTCTTTCTTTCTCTCTTTCTCTCTTTCTCTCTTTCTCTCTTTCTCTCTTTCTCTCTTTGCTGGGAATCAAACCCAGGGCCTGCCACTGAGCTGTTCCCCTGTCCTTACGTTTTTTTTTTTGTTTTTTTTTTTTTAAATACCTTCATTTTATTTGTCTTTATTTATTTTATGTGGTGCCAGGGATCCAACCCAGTGCTTCACACAGGCTAGGCAAGCACAACCCGGTCCTGCCCTATCATTTTTTATTTCGAGACACGGTATCACTAAGTTGAGGCTGACCTTGAACTTGCAATCCTCCTGCCTCAGCTCCTGAGTAGCTGGGATTACAGGTGTCCTTTTTTTAATGAATATTCTCTATATCAATTTGTAGGGCTCTACTGAGCAATACTGCCTCTGCTAGACACAATGTTTACTGAGTGTTATGATGAATAATATTGGTGGCCTTCATTAACTGGCTTTTCTCTTTTGTCATCCCTAGATGCTTTTCTATAGTAGGCCCTCTAGAGGTATTGTTATATTTGGATAGTTTGTATTCTCTAAGTATATCATTCAGGGTTTTTTCTCCCAACGTGGCTATGCATTATTCATATCGACTTTTTAACCTCGGACATTTGAACTCAAAATTGGTATTTTTTTCAGAGTCAAAAGAGCCCGTGGTGGGAGAGCAAGGCAGGCTGTGGGCTGACTTGTGGATCAGCACCTCTTCCTCTCCCTCCCTGGGATTCACTTTGTTCACTTTCTTTTGCTGTTCACTTAGACCTCATTAACGTTTTTCATAGACGTGTTGTGTAGTTCTGGAAACTGCTTATTAGATTTCATAGGTGTCCCTGGCAGCACAGAATGTTTAGTGAACACAATAATCACGTTACAGAGAAATGAATATGCACATATCCACTGAATTAATAAATGAATTAAGTGATGACTTCATGGAAATCTCCTGAGAAGGTAGCTACAGACGAACGTCGCCATGCAAGATATTGAAATGGACTTTCTGTGTGTATTTGGAGGTTTTGGAGGATAGAAGTGGTCTGTCTTTTAGATTGTAATAATATTATTAGAGAGAGAGAGAGAGAGAGAGAGAGAGTGTGTGTGTACATGTGTGTGTATGCACGTGTGTGTGTGTGTGTGTGTGTATGCACGTGTGTGTGTGTGTGTGTGTGTGTATGCACGTGTGTGTAGTTTTAAACCAGAGAGACTGGAAGTAAACTGGGATTGAGATCCTTTCACTGAGCTCAGAAGTGTCCGGAAAACACTGTGGCAGCTGAGGGGAAGTGAGTAGGATGTACGGTGCCTGTGACCAGGGAAATATATACCTCACAGCTGTGTGGAAGTCGAGAGAATCAAAATTATTAGATTCTGCCTCCCCCTGTGACAGGCAGCCCTTTCATCCTTGGATTCCGGAGGTGGTGGTCCAGGAGCAGGAGGCTGATGTAAAGAAAGGCCGTCTATAGATTTCTGAAGCTGCTGGGAACGAGGCCAAACGCTCCCTGCTGTAGATGAAGAAGTAGAATCCAGCGGCTGTGAATCGCGGGGAGCCGTGACCCTGAGCTGGTGGGGAGCCCAGGGAGCTCTCACTGCCAGCCCAGGGTCCTCTTGGCTCAGTCACCTGGCCTCTCACCCTCGGAGGCTCCCTGTTGGGGAAAACAGGAGGACAAGACCAACCAAACTCAGTCCCAGGGCCAGCGGCTGCGTCGCTCTGGCCTAAGGTCATTTTTGAAAGACTGTTTTGGTTGCAGGAAGCAGACTCACCCAAATTCCCTCAAGGTGGGAGCTTACTCCCAGGCTTGCCCACCTGCCAGCTTCTGCTCTCCTGTCCTGCCGCTGACCTAACTGCCACCCGCTGTTCTGTTCCTGGAGGGGCTTCCTCTCCTTGCCTACCCTCGCTGCTTCTCCCTGCCTCCAGCAGGAGCCTGGCCTGGCTCCCCAGGGAGCACCCATGGCCAATCCTCTGCAGGCCTCCAGAGTTCCCTGACCCAGAGGGGCTCTCAGATTAGCCCAGGGACTTATTTTTCCCCAGGAGAACTTAGCCCTTCTCCGGTGAGCTGACTCAGCTGGCTCAGGTGACTTTTCCTGCCCAGCGAGCCGACTGTGTGGTGGGGTGACCTGGGGGTGGCGTCCAGCTGGACTAGAAGGGACGGTGCGGGTTGGGGTGCTCTACCAGGGGTGATATTGGCAGAGTTTCTCCTCCAGGGCAGGAGTTTCCCAGACGGAGGGAGGCTGGATCCTGCTCACCTCGGTATGTTCACTTCTTGACCAAGTCCCTCTCTGATGTCGCACGCACCTGGCATGGGCAGGCTGAGGTGGCGAGGAGGGATCCGTGGAGTGGACAGGCCCTGCCAGCTCATCTGTTTCCAATGTTGGAATTCTGTGTCAGACTTTTTTTCGAATTTGTTATTTTGGAGTATATTTTAGGTTTATGGAAAAGTTGTTTAAAAAAAAAAAAAAGTGTACAGAGGCTTCCTGGATACCGGTCACCCAGTCTCCCCTGATGTTAACATCTTACTGACACATTTGTCAAAAGTAAGGACTCAACAGGAGTACAGTGCCATCAGCTAAATCACGGACTTTATCTGGGTCTCGCTGGTGTTTCCACGCATGTCATTTTCCTGTTCCAGGATCCATCCAGAGTGCCACATTGCATTGGGCTATGCAAGATTTAGGAGGAAGAAAGGGTTACAGGGCTGGGGCCTTCTGGGACACTGAGGCCAGAAAGATTTCAGACATGTCACCCAGGGGAACAGGCGTGCGTTTATTAGAAGGAATGGGAAGTGGGAAATCGGGACACTCTCAGACAGGAGAGGGACAGTGGGCCTCTCCTGAACTTCAGTTTTACTGGGGATACCAAAGAAGTTTCAGGGAGTTCCACCCAGGCCCACCTCCTGACTTTGGGCTGACAGCAGGAGAACATCAGACTGGCAGGTCCCCACCGCCATGACCACTCCAGGCCACTCTGACCCCTGCTGATGGGTTCTAATCGGAATCTGTTTTTACAGGGAATCTTCCTTATCTCCCTGAATTAAGGGATCTGGTCTGTGAAAAGTCGTAAGAGTCTCCCTCTTCAGGGTTTTGGGCTTGCCATTTCTCCTGCAGATAACAGGTAGCTTGGTAAGGAATGGGACATAGCCTGTCCACTTAAGCCAGGCAGGACTTCAGGTACCTTGCTTCCTGGAAAAGAAAGCACGTGGAGGTCAGCCCCACACACTTTTTTAAAATTTTATTTTAAAATGGAATTAAAACATCTCTTCAGCTTGTGTTCCTACCATTCACACCTACCTGTCCCTTATCAAAGGATCAAGTGGATCAAGGATTCCATTGATACACACGCATCACCTCCAACAGCACAAAAATCAAACCCATACTCTGCGACTCTACCTTCACCAGATTCCTCTTCAGTAAAAGTTGCTTTATAAGCATTCCCTCTGGCCTGAGGCCTCTAGCAGATGCAGATTCCTCGCCAGCCATGAGGGCCTCCCGCCCTGTGAGCACAGGGACCCGCACCTCTTCCTTCTTCTGCGGCCAGGCTAGGTGGGGGATGCTGGCATTCTGTCCCCCTCTGCCTTTGTTTTTGCTGCCTGTTTCTTTATATCCTTGAGCATATTTCCTCCATGCCACTTTCTAAACACCATTTCCCCGCCATGATCTGCACCTCTTTTTTTACGCCCCGCCTGGAATCTAGTTTACATTGCTAGCGTTTCTCTGGTTTTCCATTCAGGTCTGACTGCAGCTATATTGTCACAGTTGTAAGGGACTTGTCCAGGGAACCAGGAGCTTGATTTTATACTTAAATAGTTATTCATTCGAGAAACATGAATATACTTACTGCAAACACTGGGCTCGGGTTGTAGCTCAGTGGTAGGGCACTTGCCTAGCATGCTGGAGGCCCTGCAATTCAGTCTCCAGATAGGGCAGAGGGGTGGGAGGGAAGGGAGGGGCATGAGGTCATAAATGGTGGTGGAATGTGATGGACATCAGTATCCCAGGTACATGTATGAAGACATGAATCGATGTGGATATACTGTGTATACAACCAGAGATAGGAAAAATGTGTGCTCTATATGTGTAATATGAATTGTCATGGGTTCTGCTGTCATATATAAATAAATTAATTAAAGAAACAAAGCAAGACAGAAAGCTGCAATTGTGTCAACACTTAACTTGTTGAAATATGAGAAGATTAGCAAAAAGTCTTCACCATCATATCTCACATAATTGGGTATTTTTCTTCCTCGATGTTCTTGGGATGTGAAAGATACCTGCACGTTGCACAGGAAATATTTGTTAAATGAACCAGTGAATGAGGGGGATGAGTGAGTGGATAAATTCTGCTTTGAGGCTTGGCTGGTGATCGTGTCTTTGATAGCATCTGCCATATCTGTCTCAACGAAAGTAATTCTCAATTTAAGTTGCTTCCCATTTTCCCTGCATGAAAATTAAACCAAGTGTCAGGCCAACTTGGATGTTTGAATTTCTGGGAACGTAAATGGAATCCTCAAATGTCTGCTTCTAATATTTAGTTGATTTTTATCATCCATGTTAAAATAACATGAACTTACTTTAAAACATTTTTCACTCTCATATTACACAAGATCATTAAATTCAAAAATTTCCCACGAGGGGCTGGGGATGTGGCTCAAGCGGTAGTGCGCTCCCCTGGCATGCGTGCGGCCCGGGTTCGATCCTCAGCACCACATACAAACAGAGATGTTGTGTCCGCCGAGAACTAAAAAATAAATATTAAAAAATTCTCTCTCTCTCTCTCTCCCCCACTCTCTCTTTAAAAAAAAAAAAAAATTCCCATGAATATTTGACATCGAGGTCTTTGTCACCTTGGAAGCCCTTTTTGGGTCTCCTCACAGGTCTCAGAGCACGTCACCCCGTACTTGACTGTGTTGTGAGAAGTACTTTCTGGTCATTTTTATCCTGATCCATGATCTGGGAGCACTATGGATTGAGTCCTCCCAGGCTTGTGTGTTTTCTGCAAAAAATACTACGTACAAAATACTCCTTGGGTGTTCTCAAATGGCAAAGCTCTTTGCAGTGGGAGTCTGTGTAGGGTACCAAAGACAAGGCGGCTCCTCCCTCGGCGCTGGGTGATTTTGGAAACAAAGCTCCACCCCGCATCTAGCTTCACATAGTAGTTCAACTCCCACACTTTAAAGGTGAGGAGACCAAAGCCTGAAGAGGTTTCAGTGGCCCTTCTGAAGCCCAGGCCTTTTGTGTGTAAACCAGGACTAGAGCCTTTGAGTGTGCACACCAGCTCTTCACAATTCAATCTTAACCTCTTTTTTAAAAGCAAAAAAGAACCAAGACATTAACTCTTTCTTATCCTGCCTTCTCACTCTTTGACTCTGAAAATGTACAGTTCAGCCCCGAAAATAACACCGAAGCTGATGCGATCTCTCAGAACTTTCCTACGCGAAGTATTTGATCCTTACAGCAGCTCTGTCAGGGCAGGAATTATTTATACCCTTCACAGATAAGGAGGTAAGGCCCAGAGAGGGCGAACTCCTGTCTGAGAGCCCACACGGCCACCCTGTTGTGTGCTGGGCAGGCTCTCTGTTGCATGGTGGTGAGGGGTGTGGGCTCCAGATTCCTTTAGACTGGGTCCCTGCACCGTCCAGCTTGGGTCAGCCCCTCAGCGGTTCCAAACCCCAGTTTTTCTCTCAATAGAATAGAGGCATTACCAGTGTTTAGTGGGGTTAAGGGACACAGTGTGTGTTGACCCCTGGGTGCTGTCCCAGTGCACCACCCTCTCGCCGTCTGTGTGGTGTGTCTGAGCTCCACGAAGATCTACATGCTCTTCAGGGTGCTTGCTTGGTCGTCTTGGCTGGTGTTTGGGTGAATCCCTGTTTCTGCAAGGTGCTCTGCATTTCTCCTCTCTTGTTTGGGAGTTCTGGAAGCCTCTTGGATGGGTCAAAGTAGGATTAGACTCTGTCTCCCCACTCCTACTTCAAATGAGCAAGTGCCAATCCCTGTTCATAAAAACAGATACATATCACACAAAAACATGGGGTTGCCAGCAGGATGAAACAGGCAGGTGTATCAGGTCTGACTCTTGCATTGGCAGGAGGAGGGCCCTGGGGTGGGAGGGGAGCCTTGGTCTCCTGGCCCCAAGCCAGGGCCTCTCAAGGTCCTGTGGGAATGGGCTTGGGGTAGGGACAGCTGCTCGGCTTTAGGTCCTACCTCCCAGATGTTGGTCACCCCTACTGAACCGTGACACTCTTGTGTGCTCCCACGCCTGCTGAGAGAGCTAGCAGGTTCCCCTCAGCCCACCTGCCAGGGGTTTGGCTCTGGCCCGGCCTCCTAAAAGCAGCTTCCTCCTGGGTGTGTGGGTTTCTGTCCTGGCAAGACTTTCTGTTTGGGGTTTGCAGAGTTTGGGAGTTATGACACTTTCCGGAAGGTATTTGCCAAGCCCCGTGAGGCAGTGTTCAGAAAACCGGGCAGAAGTTGATGTTTGTCATTGAGGCTGGTCCCCAGGCAACAGTGGCCTCATCAAACAGAGAGTATAAGAAAATATATACATTTTTCCATTTATTTCCACTTGAAATTAGGAAAAGACTTGTAGGTGCTTAGGAATATACCCATCTTGTAGCTACACAAACCTGATTGAAGTGTAGAAATGGTGTGTGTGCTGTGTGTGTGTTTTGAGTGCTGGGCATTGAATCTGGGTTGCTCTATCACTGAGCTGTGCCTCCAACCCCTTTGATGTACGTATGTATGTGTTTATTTATTTGGAGACAGGATCTCACTAAGTTACCCAGGCTGGCCTGGAACTTGTGATCCTCCTGCCTCAGCCTCCTGAGTCACCGGGATTACGGGCATGCACCAGTGTGCCAAGCTCTGTTCGGGTATCTGATTCCCTTTGCTAGGACCGGTTATGTCACGGGGAAGGCTAAATGTGACCAGAGTGGAATATACACACAGAGCTGTATCCTCAATATTTTTCCCTTCATTGCTCGAATTTCTCTCCTGTTGGGATTTCAAAGGTGGTTATTTCTCCGTGTATTGACGAGTGGAGGAATAATTTGACAGGAATATGTTATCAAGTAAACAGTTCTTTCCCAATTGATGTGAATAAGATTTCACGTTAAGAGAGGTTCAGTGCACGAGCATATTTTTTTTTTTAAACAATGAAAGATGGATGGTTAGGGTCAGGGAAGAGTGAAGACAGCTGTGTTTGTTCTTCTCGGGGAACTTAAATAAAGAATCTCGTTTTAAGTCCTGGATCTGAAGAGGCAAATTAATTTAAGAAAAATCAACTCAGGATGCCACATTTACTGGAGTCAAAGAACATATCGAGAAGTGCAGATGTCATAGGGCAGTGACTCTCCCAGACTGCTGGGGTGGAGCCCCCAGTGCTGTGGGGCAGGAGGTTGGTTTTCCTGTCCCCCGAAGTGGAGAGAAGCCCAGGCCGAGGCCCTGCTCCGAACAGCTGAGGGCATTTCCAGTTCACCTTAGTCCACAAAGCACACGGCCCTTGGCAGGAAAGGCTTCTTTTGGAGAGGAAATGGGGGCTTCAGACAAATAAGTCTCACCCAGGATTTTAAATTACTGTTTATTTACTTTTGATTACATTGACTTCAGTCATCAACTTGGTACTCAGGTGATTCAGTGGTTAGTCTTCTGTGCCATAATAGGAGAAGGGGGGCACAGTGTTCTGCAACTGAAGGTCACTCTTGTGCCCTCCAAGGGGCTGAGTCACCCAGCAGTGCGGGGCCCGCCTGCTGCCCTGCTGAGCCGTTCTGCCCACTGGCTCCTGCTCAGGGCTGGCTCCGTGCCCCACACGGCCACCGGCAGCCTGGCCGTGGCTGTCATGAGCAGGCTTTATTCCATTCTCTGGGTGGTTTTTCTCCCCAGAGTCGCAGGATGGCTGCTCTGTGCTTACCCCAGGGTTGCTGCCCGTGTTGAACTCACAGGAGGACAGGCCCCGTTGTGTCACTGATATGTTCCTTCCAGTTGTTCTCCTAGGTTTGAAAGTGCCATTACTGACCCTTCTGCTATTGCTCACAGAGACGAAGAAGAAGATAAAGGGACTGCTGACAGCAGACTAGACACTCTCCTTAGCCTTTGCACAGATTAATTCATATGGCCCTAGCAGCCCTAGAGGTAGGGCAGATGAGGACGCTGAGGAGAGAGGTCGAGTAACTTGTGTGAGGTCACACAGCACGAAGAGACAGAACCCAGACGTGAACCCAGGGCCCAAGGCTTTATAGAGTATCAGCTCTTTACCACCATGCTGGACGCCCTGTGCCAGCTCAGTGGTGTCAAATGCTTCTGCTCCCACCTCACCTGACAAACTCATCTGGGTTTAGTGTTGTCAACACCTGCTGAAGCCAACAAATATCTCCCTGCCTCCAAGTGAATTAGCAGTTCACATAGGAAGGGGGTTTGGAATTGAGGAAGCAAGGCCTTGGAAGACCCTGCTGGAGATGATCTTACAAGTCTTTGTCCTAACGAGGGAACCCTGCGTGACCTTGAGGTGATTGTACGTGAGGATTGGCGAGTACGGGGGACCTCCTTGTAGCTTGTTGCGCCTGCTGCCTCAGCCTGCGCCTCCCCTTGCAGGCCATCAGGCCTGAGTGCAGTGAGTGAATGTGTGACTCTGTGGGTCTGTTCCTTTGCCCAGTTTTTTATGTAAAGTGTGTTAGAACCGGGAGGAAACCTATGAACCTAGGCTCCCCAGACCACACCTGGCCTGGGCCCTGGCACTCTGTTCCCCATCAGCGCTGTCCAGTGCCGCAGGCGGCTGGCTGGGCAAAATATCCGGGGGGTGACGAATGACTTGTGTACCTTGATACAGCAGGAGAGGGAGCCGTTTATTGTAGGACAGGAGCGGTATTTATACATTCCACACAGCTTATCTTAATTAGCATAAACTAGATACAGCAGTCAACCAATAAGGAATCTCCACACTTAATGGCTCGCTTTTGTTACTTCACAAACCACTCCCTCTGGCATTTTGCCAGGCGCCATGCAGACTTGTTTACAGACTCTAACAATTCTCTGTCAATATACCAGGTGCCATCCTGACTTGTTTACAGACCTTAGCAGTCCAGCCTGTCACAGATGATTCCAGCACGATTTGTGGAGCACCAAGGCCACATTCCACGCTGGCTCAGGACCCCTGTCCCCACCTACAGCCCACCTCTTTGTATAAGAAATTATTCCCCAAAGTGTCAGTTCACCATTTGTTCTCTTAGACCGAGTTTTAGAATATAGTTGAAATTCTTCTGAAAGAGAGCTATTGGTTCATTCCTGTTTTGTCTCAATTAGAATTAGAATTAAAACTTTTTTGTTCTAGGATATAAAAGACAACCCCAGACTTTTTTTTTTTTTTTTAAGTGCAGTTGGACACAATGACTTTATTTATTTATTTTTATGTGGCGCTGAGGATCAAACCCAGTGCCCCACATGTGCTGGGCAAGCATGCTACCTACCACTGAGCCCCAGCCCCAGCCCGACAGCCGTAGACTGTAAAAAAGAGGATTGTGTAGAAAAATCAATATGTTGTGTAAGGATCCACGTGTGTGTGTGTGTGTGTGTGTGTGTGTGTCTCCACTCTGAGGCAAACACGCGTCACACATATGGCACACCCCCAGCGGCTGGCTTCCGACTTGGCCCTCCTGGCCCTCCTGGAGAGATGCCCATTGGCAGCTCCCTCAGCCCAGCTGGGGTGCCCTCTGTTGAGGGCCACAGCTGAGTCGGGATGACGCATGGCATTCTTGCCAGAAGTAGTGGTTGAGAGGTGAGCTAGCGAGCCATTAAGATGATGACTTTTGAGTTCTGGCGGAGTTCCCGTTGAGTTCCGCTTGAGCTCTCGCGGGGGATTCCCGGAGAGTTCCCATTGGTTGGGGAAGTGCCGGAGGAGGGATATTTCCGGTTGCTGGTTCCTGGAGGAGCCGCGTGGCGTTCCAGGGAGTTCCCGGGAGCGTGTGTGGGGTGTGCTGGTGGAGTTCAGAAATCAAGTTTGTTCCTGCTTCAGTGGCTGGTGATTTGTGCCCAGCCAGACTGCGGCAGCCCTCCTTGCTGCCCTCCGCTGGCCGGTTTTCCACTGAACCCGGAGTGTGTGTGTGCCTGTCAGGCCTCTTGGGTCTCCTCCCAGAGAAGAAGCCTGTCCTTGGGGTAGGGAGGAAGGGGACAGACATACAAGACCAGGACTTTCCCCTACTCCGCGCCACCTCTTTGGATGGTGGCTGCACCTGGCTCCTCAGGGCCACCTGTGAGAGCGGTGAGAACTTTCTCCACCTTTAAGCAGGTGCTCTGTGCAGGGCTCTAGGCATCCGATGAGCGTGGGGACAGTGGGTGACTCAGGACAGTGAAGAGATGGAGAAGCAGCCCCTGTTCCTGGTCTGGAGGAGTTTCCCTGCACAGCTCCGCAGAGCAGCCGTGGTTCCTCCTGAACCTTGCCCCCGACCCCAGTAGACTTCTGAGCAGGTCTTGCTGAGACCTGAGAAGCAGAAAAGAAACACAGCGTTTGCTCTGAAGCCAGTTCTCCTGATGCCACCTCCTTCAAAACCATCCCCGCCTCCATAGTTCCACCAGGCTACTGCTCATCCAGGGCCGAGACACGGTGACAGCAGTCCTGGATGGACAGTCACACTTTGTATTGGGGCCCTACTAGTCCCCGGGTTTGGTTCATTGTCCAGATGAAAGATCATGTCCAGAGAAGAAGTGCCCCACCCTCACTACTGTGTCTGGAGGGACGGGCAGTTCCCTTCCTTTTCCTCCCACAGTGGGTTGCTTTGTGGTGAGTGTGCACACAGATCTGCCAAGGAAATCTTGCCCTGGGCTGCCCACCCAGCCCTGAAACACAGAGTGCCCTGCATTGCTGGCATCTTTGCAAGATCACGTCACACGGTGTGCTGGCTGTCAATGTGGCCTTTGAGACTGTCTGAGAGACACCACTGCAAAAGCAAACTATTATAGTGGGGTTATTTATTGACAGCTATTAATAGAATAAAAATAGTTCCCACTTTCCAGGCTGCCTCGCTAAGTGCAGTTGACATGGGAAAGTGTTTGCTTTTCTGGGCCTTTGTAGAGCAGCTGGCATTTAGTCTATCACCTTTCTCTTTGTTTAATAGAAGAAACTGAAAATATTTCTAAAGTGCTCTTTTCAGCCTGAAAACGGAACTTTCTCTGAAGGAATGAGGCAGCTCTGTCTGCATCAGCACCTCCCACCTTCTCCAGAAAGTCGAGGGGCAGAAAGTGAAGGGAGAATTTCAGTAAGTGATTCCTGCTTCCCCTGCTCACAGGTCTGGGAGGCTCTTCCAGGGCCCTCTGGCACAGCCGTCCCTAGTCCCTCTGTGTGACCTTACCAGTAGTCTCGCGTTTCTCCTGGGATGGAAAATGCTGCTTTCGATACCCCCAGGTGATAGAGAAACCTCCGGTGTCTTACAGAGGTGTTGTGAGGCCTGGCCAAGCATGTTCTGGAGTTACCTGGTCCTCGGACTTGTACCCCCCGGCTCCCTCTGACACCTCCCCACATGACAACTTGCTGGCTGCTCGGGTCACTCTGCGTGGAGAACAATGGTCATCTCCATTGGATTAGTTTCTCCCCCAGAGGATTTATTTAGTAAAATGAAAAGGCCCTGTGCTATTCATGTCATTATTCTCCACTTACCGCCCCCGCCCCAATCAGTTGGATGTTACTAATAACCAAAGTTGAATTTTCAAAATATGGAGAATACAGCTTTTATGTTTGTATTAGGATCCCTTACTGTCTAGAGCTTCCGGCAGCTCTGATGATCTCTGACTGATTCCCCCCAAAGCAAGTCCCACTTCTCAACACTGGCCAGAGTTCTCAACTGATGGAGACAGAAGAACACAGAGGTGGGCTGGGGATGTGGCTCAAGCAGTAGCGCGCTCGCCTGGCGTGCGTGGGGCGCTGGGTTCAATCCTCAGCACCACATAAAAATAAAATAAAGATGTTGTGTCCACTGAAAACTTACATATATATATATATAAAATTCTCTCTCTCTCTCTCTCTCTCTTTTTTTTTTTTATTTAAAGAAAGAACACACAGAGGTGAGCGCCGTCTGGAGATGGCAGGCTGCATGCACTTATTCCCTGGCAGGGCCTGTGTGAGGTCGGATGTCAGCTCTGTGTGTGGCATGATCCCTGGGGTTCCTTGGGCAAATCTGTTGAGTTCAGGATGGAGAAAGCCAGCAGAAGTAGAAAGGAGAGGAAGCCTGCAGGTGCTCTCTGACAGCGACTGTCTGCTCTAAACTTTCCCTACCTTCAGGCACATGATTTCGTGTATGTGAGCTGGAACAAAAACTGAGGCGGAAATCTTTTTTTCCCCCTCTGACAATCAAATCGGCATCTTATTTTTATAGGTTGTTGCTGATGGCTTGTAATCTTCCGAAACGTTGATTCTGTTTCCTGTGGAATTGTATAACACCTGAATGAACAGATTGTTAATGGAGATGGGTAAATTGCCAGGCTCCCATTGCACCTAATTAAATGGCGGTGACTTGGTACGGGTTTTTCTTATTGTTTTATTTCCACAGCCTGTGTGCGTTTACGATCACCTGCAGATTGTTAAACAAAAAATATCCGCTAGGTATCGGGTAGATTTTTTTTTCCTATTAGAAGGACCCACACCATAGAAGGGGTTCACTAATAGGTATCAGACAGGCCCGGGCTCAGATTAATCATTTTTAGGGATTGTTTAATTCAGAAAATGTTTGATTGAACACAATGGTGAGAGAGCACCATGTTCTACCTGATGAGAAAATATCGAGTATTGTGATGTTTTGCCTACTAGGAGCAAATATTTTTGTCAGGGAGATAACTCCAATTAACTTTAGTAATTGGTTTAATATAGAAGTCAGCAAATCTTTTTCTGTAAAGGGCCAGAGAGCAAATATTTTGGGCTTTGAGGTCCACATATCACCTACTCTCAGTTGTTGGAACTGGACGATAGCCATACACAACTTATAAATGAGCGGGGAAGATCCAGCGGGATTGCAGAGGAGAGTGGAAGAATCCCTGTGTGTCCTTGGCAGGTGAGGAGGGATAGTGGCTCTGCCACTCAAAGGGACCGAGGGACGGAGCGCAGAGTGTGCCCAGGAAGGTGGAAGGCAGGGTCATTTTCTGACTCCAGGAGGAGAGGGCCCTTGGGAGACGGAAAAGAATGGGTGTCCTCTCTGGCAGGTCAGCTGGGTTCCGTGAGGGTTCTAGAGGGTCCTTGAGGTCCCATTGGAGAAGGTGGTTGCTTGACTCTGATGCACACCTACTGTGAATCCCACTTAAAAGAAAATAGGGTTAATTATGAACCAATGAATTTAGGGTGGTAACCAGTTTCACGGTTGGGTTATGTCTCTCCAGTCAATCTCGGCAGCCTAGGAGTGGGGACCGGAGAGGGAGGAGCCAGCCCCTTCCAAGGGTCCACTCCTAGCTTGGTACTGTCTCCAGTGTCACATAGTCCTAGGGAGAGCGAGTCCCTCGTTTTTCACATGAAGAAATGTGAATGGAGAAAGTGTGATGCACAGAAGCAGAGCTACTTGCCCGTGGCCAGATAATGTGCGGGGGGTCTGAGCTTTCCTCATTGTGCCTGCCGATCCCAGGGGTAGCTCACAGCTAGGCCTGTATCACAGGTCCCCTAGTCATTGGAACCCTGAGGCCAGGCCTGTATCACAGGTCCCCTAGTCATTGGAACCCTGAGGCCAGGCCTGTATCACAGGTCCCCTAGTCATTGGAACCCTGAGGCCAGGCCTGTATCACAGGTCCCCTAGTCATTGGAACCCTGAGGCCAGGCCTGTATCACAGGTCCCCTAGTCATTGGAACCCTGAGGCCAGGCCTGTATCACAGGTCCCCTAGTCATTGGACCCCTGAGGCCAGGCCTGTATCACAGGTCCCCTAGTCATTGGAACCCTGAGGCCAGGCCTGTATCACAGGTCCCCTAGTCATTGGACCCGTGAGGCCAGGCCTGTATCACAGGTCCCCTAGTCATTGGAACCCTGAGGCCAGGCCTGTATCACAGGTCCCCTAGTCAATGGACCCCTGAGGCCAGGCCTGTATCACAGGTCCCCTAGTCATTGGAACCCTGAGGCCAGGCCTGTATCACAGGTCCCCTAGTCATTGGAACCCTGAGGCCAGGCCTGTATCACAGGGCCCCTAGTCATTGGAACCCTGAGGCCAGGCCTGTATCACAGGGTCCCCTAGTCATTGGAACCCTGAGGCCAGGCCTGTATCACAGGGTCCCCTAGTCACTGGACCCCTGAGGCCCTCAGTCTGAGGTGCCTTTATTTTGCAGATGAGGAAGCCTCCCGAAGGAAGTCAAATTGGGTTCATTTGGACTCAAGGGTCCTTTTAGCCTCCCACATGGGTTCCTTAAGAGTATTTAGGCATACAGCAAGGATCTGCTTTCTCAGCAGGTCCTGAACCTCTTTATGATTCTATCTGTCTCTAAAAAAGGAGGCCTATTGCCGCTACTGGGTCTCTTGGGGGTGGTTTGGGAAGATCTTGGCTTTTGGAAAGTGATTGGAGCTGTCTGGATTAAAAAAGCCAGAGAACAGGTTTTAAAAAAAATACTCTTCTTTTCACCAGGCATCATTTTCAAAATGCAGAGTATTTGTAGCATATGTTACTCAGTGGAGACACTGATTTCCGAATTAGTAAGAGGAAGTGCACTTTCCTTGCTGGGAATTTGATTTCCATTAGCCTGGTGTACGTGGGCATTGATTGGATTAAGGGTGTGTGTAGAGATTTGGTCATTTCTGTGACTGTGCCAGCGTGGTTCTCCAGTGGGATTTTCATTCTGAAACAGAGCATGGAATGGTGTGTGAGGCAGGGAAAAAGCTGTAACGGGACGTATGAAAGATAGCGCAAATATGCATTCCAGCTGCAGAGCCAGACTTCAGGTAGTGAGCCATATTTCTCTCAAGGATTTAAATTTTGAAATCCAGAAAGGACTTATTTCTATCCCTGGAGCCTCCAGGGCTGCCACACGTGGAGGTCACCGCAGTGACAAATGAGTTCAGGCTTTGACAAATATGAAAGGACATCGGGATGACTTCAATTCACCATCCAGTTATGGAGCACCTGCTTATGTGTCCTGGTTTTATGAATTTTCAATTTATGACATTCCTCAGGCGAGATGCCAAAATTCTGCTAAGGTAGCTGTGGTTTGATTAAGGGCAGCCTGAGAAAAGGAGCGCATCACAACGAGTGCTCCTGTGACTTAGGAATCAGCAACTTGGAGAAGTTATAGATCTAGCAACAGATGTCAGTGCAAAAAAAAAAAAATAGGTTAAAATGATGAAGAAAAATTTCTTAACTCTTATAACAATTGGATTTGGGATCCAAAGGATATGCCAGAGATCTGATGTTTTAAGAGAACTGGAATCAGAACACATCATTTGTATTCCTTAGAAGATCATCGAGGGGAGTAAAAAAAATCTCTTCCTGGTCATCCAGCTAATGGTTACATTTTTCTTTTAATAGCTTTATTGAGATAGAATTCACATACCATGCAATTCACCCAAGGTATATAGTTTGGTGATTTTCACTGTATTCAACAGACATGTATTATCATCACTAGTTAATATTTGCACATTTTTTATCACCCCCCAAAAGAACTCTGTACCTACCATCCCAACCCTGAGCATCTTCTATGGATTTCCCTGTTCTGGACTTTGATACGAATGGAATCATACAACAGGTGGCCTGTGTTGGGCTTCTTTTACTAAGTTTTCAAAGCCCATTCTCATGGTAGTATGTGTCATTCCTTTTTAAGGCTGAATAATATTCCATTATATGGATATGCCACATTTTCTTTATCCACTGATCAGGTGATAGACGTTTGGGTTGTTTTTAATTTGCTTTAAATGACTACGTAGAAATGTAAATACATACTATGCCTTTTGAGATCCAAATCGTTGTGTTTCTTACAATGAAAGTGTAATAAAAGGGACAGTTACATTTATGTGGTTCTTGGTAATAATATTCCTGAACAACATTTCCTTAAATTCTCATCTAACCTAGGGGTAGGTTTTCTGGTTTCCCTGCTTACAGGGTTCTTCATATTACAAGCTTTTCCCAAGACCTCCTGCCAGTGGACCGTGATATCAGCTTAGTTCAGCAGCCATTTTTCCATACAGATTCCCCTGGGACACTTGACTGTGGATGCTGGCTGTTGAACTGTCCTCATATGTCTCCACACTCTTCCCCAGCACTCATGGAAATCCCACAACAGGCTCAGGTGCTTTGACCAGAGAACTCAGTTCAGGAGGTCACCATCCCCCAACCTCAGATGCCCATTTTGCCCTTCTAGCCTGTAGGAAGACATTTCTGCAGCCGGCTTACCTGCTCGGCTGTTCCCTGGTTTCCTCATTCAGAGTCTCTGCTGCACCCCTGCTTCTTGGTGATGCACACGGTGCCTTCCACTTCCTGCTGTCCACTGTGCTGGACTGAGCTCTGCTGGCAGCCGAGTGGAGTCAGGCTACTTGGGTTCCACTGAGGGGTCCGGTCTGAATCTGAGCCACAGGCTGTTCACTCCTGCAGCTGTGACGGGTGCTGGATTCCAGGCATAGAGACTCCCTGGCAGAGCGGGTGGGCTGGGGGTGGGGGTGCATGCCCAGGTGTGTGCATCTCCTGCATAGCCTGGAGTAGACACGGGCTTGGTGACCGCTAGAATCTAGGTTTCATCAGGGCAGGCGATGGGCTTGGTTCTCCCCACACTGAGGACCACCTTGCAGGCGGGCCCTTCCTAAGGCTGAATGCATGATCTCTGCCCAAATTACGGCCCCAGAGGCAATGGGAAGTCACGTGACCGAAAAAAGCCCCAAACTTACACTGCGGCACATGCTACCTACAGAACTCCCAAGGGTTACAACTCAATTTTTTTTCCTTGTTTGTTTTTTTAATACTAGTTGGGAAACTAACAGAGGGAAACTCCAAGGTGGCAGGCAGTGGAGGGACAGAGTGGAGTGAGAACTGGGTGCAGCAGGCAGAGCGACTCAAGGAATCTTGCCTGTAGAGTTTGAAGGCAGATTTTTCAGGAGCAAAGTGCAAGAAATAGGAGAAAGGAGGGCAATTTAAAAAAGGAACCCTAATAGTTTGGCTCCTTGACTAAAAAGGAAAGCATTTGACAAAAAATATTTGCCGGTGGAAAATGGTCAAAAAAAAAAAAATAATGACTGAAAAGGACAAGTTTGGCTCTCTCTGAAGTGAGGGGAGCTCACGGGAGTAGGGCTAGGAGAATGGCAGGTGTTGTCTTGTGCCCACACACAAGTCCATAGGATGGGGAGGTGACCAGGAGGTCTGACAGCTGGAGTTACGTGCCAGGTGGTGTCCAGGGAGGGAGCGGGGTGCCAGTTGGGAAAAGGTAGACAAGCTGCTGCTCAGAGTCCTGGCCCTGCGGATGCCAGGGCTGGCTTCCTACTGTTGAATGTGTGGCCATTGGTCATCTCCGCCCCTTCTCAGCCTAGCTGCTAAAAAGCTGATGGTTTTATTTTGGAAACCCATGTTCTTTGGAGACCTGTTTAATTAAGTTCCCATTTACACCTAACTCTGGCATATTTGGTGGGTTTCCCTGGATGGAGCTATTTTTACATCATTTTCTGGAAAGAAGCCTCTTTCCCCACAGGCAGCCTCTGACGGTGTGCCAGAAAATTCAGCATTTGCGTCTTATTTTTCTAAGCACTTGTTATTTTTTTTTTTTACACTCATTTGACCTGGACTTCTGATAAGGCATTTAAAAATAGCCTGTGGGCTTCCTGTGAGCAATTGGCCTTCTAAAATTACCCTTCTGCTTTTAAATAACCTGCTTGTTATCTCCCAATTCGGGCATAGAATAAGCCTCAGTATTTGGAGGTTTCTCTAATTTCCCTTCTACCTCCTGGTGTGTGGCCTGGTTCCTGAGTGCTCCACCCTGCAGCCAAAGGAGTGGCTATTGTGTCCGTCCTCTGGACCTTCTAGAAGTGGACGCTCAAAGTCACACACACGTGCTGCTTTTGCCCCTCTGTAGGGGCATTTGTATTTCCATAGAGAGACCACAGAGGGGCCTCAGGCTGCCATTCAAAGTGTCCTTTGTGGGACAAGGGCAAAGATCTTCCTCAGCTGGTTAGTTGCAGGGGAGCAGCGCTCTGACGTCAGGGACGGCCACCCTGGGGACCTTCTGGGGCTGTAAATGACATCGACCGCATATGTGGCAAATGGAAGCAAACAGATGAATCTGAAGTCCAAACCCTGTGAGACCCCAGCTGCCCAGAGCGGTGAAATTTATGGCCCTAAAGAATCAACTTTCCACAGTGCCAGGCAGCCATGGTGTGGGGAAGAAGAGGGGCGGGCCGGGCGCCTCCAGAATGCCCTGCCCACCACAAACTGTCGGGTGCCAGCTGTCTTGGTTTACTTGGGCTGCTGTAGCAAAATCCCACAGACTGGGTGGTTGGAGCAGCAGACCTTCCTGTCTGAGGCTGGAAGTCTAAGAGCAAGGTGCTGGCCGGTTCCATTCCCATCAAGGGCTCTCTTCCTGATTGGCACGTGGCTGCCTTATTCTGAGAGAGAGAGAGAGAACACTTCTTGTGTCTCTTTTTATGAGGACACGAATCCCATTCGCGAGTCTCCACCTTTGTCCCCTGATCACCTGCCAAAGGTCTCACCTCCAGACACCAGCTCCTTGGGGATAGGATTCCACATGGAAATCTGGGGGGCGGCGGGGAACGCGGACATCAGCACTGGCCTTCCAATATCTGTCCCCCAGCAGACAGTTGGTGATCACAGCTCACAGGACATCTAGTGAGTGGAGACCAGAGATGCTACTTAGCTCCTGAAGCACCCAGGACAGCCCCACCACAGAGCAGTGTCCCCAGGGCTGGGGGTGATGGTGGGTGGCTGTCTTGATGAGGAGGTAGAGGGAATGTGACAGCGTGTCCCCCGTCTCTTACAATGTCGGTTGGGATGAACTGTTTCCAGTTTTCAAGAGATCAGAGCAAAAACAGGGACTCTAGAACCACCCCATCCGCAGAGGCGGTGAGAGGGGCCCTGCCCTGTGAGTCAGGGTCTGCGTAAAGGTGCTCATGGCTGGGCCCAAGGCTAAAAGGCCTTTGCAGTCCCCTGTAGCAGGTTTTAACACCAACAGCCGCCTCTCCTCATCCGCTTACCTGCTTTCTCTCTAGCTATCCTCTGCTGGGTTGCAGGGTACATTTCCTCAAGCCAGGTTTTAATCCTGTTGCATTTGCAACAAGACTACAAACTCATTTACAAAATGAAGATCAGCTGGTTCGTATTTGAAACCCACAGGCGGCTCCCTGCCCTAGCCCAGCGTTGCACCTCGGGTTCTGGCATTGCACCCACAACCCAGGCCAGCTCAGCCTCACCTCTTTCCCGAGGGCACCGCCCCCCCCCCACTTTATTATCTTGAACTCAAGTCATTTCTCCTCATTTTTAAGATCTTTCTCCTCCCCCTTCATCTGTAAGACACCAATGGACATGTCTGGGAGTCTCTCTGGGGCTTTTCATGAGATGGTCTCCATGACATCCATGTGCAATTTCCTGTGGGAGATGCCTGTTCACTTCCTCCCCAGCACAGCCCTCCAAGAATCAGAGTGGCTACCCTTGGCACAGGACAGTCACATGCTACTTAGTGACACGGTGACCAGCTATCTAAACCTATCTAGACGTTGGTGTTAATGAGCTTTAGGATGCCTGCATGAACCCAGCTCAGCACATTTCTTCATGTTCTTTAAATGGGAGACATAATGCCCTTGTAAGAGAATCATGTCCTGGGTCACTTAAGCCAGCCAGCATCTCACCAGCTCCTCTGACACATTTGAAGTCAGAGTTGTCAGAGTCCATGGCTTCAAAGAAAAATTTGGTTATGAAGCAGGTGTTTTAATGAGAATCACTTGGTATGCGTCCACAGGACACAAGTAATAGATGCAGGCCACCGTTGGACTTGCCTTGCAGCCCGGCTGGGTCTTGCTCCTGGGTGGCTGGGAGCCGGCATGCTCCGTTTCCCTAGGGTGAGCTTGGTCTTCCAGCGGGCAGCTGGTCGGAGCACACGGCCACTTCCTCATCTCAGCAGATTGGCAAGTGGACGTTATCTACAGCTTGTAGATGAAATGGAGTGGAAGAAAACATCCTCTCGCTCGCCGGTTCCTGGAGTCTGCTGTGGACCACAAGGCAAGTCTCCGGCCTGGTCTCGGGAAATCGGCCTGGGCAGCCCCAGGACGCTCAACCTCTCCAGATTGAGGCAAGGCCCATCCCGAACCCCTTTGAAAGGAGAGGTGGGTGATAGTGAAATAATCCTGTGACCATGTCTGAGCAGCTCCACGGGTCTTTCCACTCTGTTTGGGATTTCAAGATGTGAAGCAATCACAGGATGAATTTAATCGCACTTTTTTTACTTGTGTGTGTGTTTGTTTTTTCCTTTCTGTGTCATTGTGGCCGTGCCCATTCCTGTTCCCTGCATGACTGCGCAGCTGGTCAGTGGCTAACACGGCCATTTACTCCCTGTTCTCCCTCCTGATCAGCAGTGATTTTTTTTGCGGGGGGGGGATTATTCCTGCCTCAGAGCCTAGCACAGGGGGCATGGGCCTGGCCCTGTGATCCTGGGCTCTGGGAAAACAAACCGCGCACAGCCTTGGGTGAAGGCTTTCTCCCACTGCGCTTCAGTTTCCTCATCTGGCAAGGCCACGCCACAGCACCCGCCTTCAGGACTGCAGGCCCTTCCCCGTCTCAGTGGCGCTCTTGGGCTTGTGCACATATTTTAGTGAAGGGAGAGACAGCCCGCATTCCTGGAGAGGGGCCAGGCCTCGTTTTCTGTCTTCGTTGCAGAATTCACAGAATGAACAACTGCTTGGCTCGTTAGCACAGTTTTTGGTCCCAGTAGGCACATTTTAGAGTAGAGGTCACATGGAGGAAATGAAGACACGGTTTCACTGTGACATGCAGTGGGAACTCTGTCTTATCCTGACACATGTCTCAGGGACACAGGGCTGGCCACGCACTGCAGCAATTAGAAGGGAGGAGGCTTCCGTCAGCAGAAGCTCCATCCAGCCTGGAGCACCGGGCTGGTATTGCTCAGGTCCCTCTGGAGCAGCATCCCACTCCCACCTACTCACCCCCGCAGCTGCTGCTGACCAGTGAGGATGCTTTGCCCACAGGACAGGGTGGTGCAGGGCCAGGGTGCCTCTTCAGAGAGCCGAAGGACAGTGTCTGGAAGGGGCTGACTGCATGGCTATAATTAAGAGGCTGCGAGTGGCTTCCTTCGGTGGACGTTGCAGACAGTGGCCCAAATGTAGGAGAGCTTTCTGGTCATTAGCACTGCCCTGTGGTGAGGTGGACAGCCCTGGATGGGTGCTTCAGCATCCTCGTGAGTGAGCGAGCCACGGCCAGGCAGTCACTGAATCCCTGCCCACGTCAGGTTCCTTCAGTCGCTTTGCTGAAGTCTCAGAAGTCTCATGGCCCCTTGTTGCCCCTCCTCGTTTGGGACTTTGAGGACTGTCAGTGCCGTCCACTCTGCTTCATGGGACACCATTTCCTTCACTTCCCCTTTGGTATGATGGACATAATGGCTTTATGTTCCCTGTGCACCTTGCACCTTGCACTCCTGAGGCCCCGAATCCCCTTCTGCCCACTTCAAAATACTAGTGTTACTGTCACGTCCTCCATGAACGGACCCTGGCCATTTTATTATCCTCCACACATCTGGACTCCTGGAGTATTTTCTTTCTCCTGTGGGTGCCCCACTCCACCTCCACCATGTCTTGTCCCTTTAGTGGCTGGCGAGTCTCCTGAGGGTAGGGTCCCCCGTACTCTAACTGCAGCCCTCAGGCCTCCCTGCATAGCGCCCACATGGCAGTGCAACTCGAAGAATCTCTGAGTGTTAAACAGAATAGTCTGCATTTGTCTTTTACAAAGAACCCGAATTTTTACTGCCTTCTAGCAGTTGTTATGAACAGTCTCAAAGGAGGACAGAAGACAAAGAGTCTGGCCCATACCTGGATCTTGTAAGATTTAACCATTACTTTTGCCACATTTGCTTTTTCCTTCTGTCTGTCTGTCTGTCTTGGGTAAACCATGAAACTCATTTTTTGCAGATGTCAAGTTTTTTCATCCCTGGATAATTCAGCAAACCTTTCTGAAGAATAAGGGTGCTCTTTTATAGTACTGTTTTCCTGCCTCAGAGGGCTGGAAGAATTCCTAATCTCATCTATCAGATCGCTATCAAATACCCGTCCACTTCGAGTTTCCTCAGTTTTCCCTTAAAAACTTTTTGTGGTCTTGGTTAAAACCAGGTTCACTCCTTTCTTTTAGATTTTATTTCCTTAGTCTCTCTCAGTCTAGACTAAGGTTTCTCAGTAGCAGCACTGTTATTCAAATATGCCACAAAAAGTACGGATGGTCCCCAAACTCTGGTGGTTCAACCTAGGATTCTTTGACTTGCGGTGGAGTCACAGTGACATGCATTTTGTAGAAACTGTGCTTTGGATTCTGAGTTTGGATCTTTCCCCAGGCCAGTGATAGGCAGCACAACCCTCTCTCCTGATGCTGGGCAGTGGCGGCCAGGCACGGCTCCTGTCACCAGGGGAAACGACTCTGCGAGCTCCTGAGCTAGGCTGTGCCGTGGGCTGGGCGTTCATGCATTTTTCACGGATGGTGTATTCAGCTTATGACGTGTTTTGCAGGATGCGGCCCCATGATCCGTCGAGGGGTATTTGTATGTGCTTAGCCGCAATGTTCCTGGCCCGTGCCCCACGGGTGGCCAGCAGCATGGTCTGTCCCCCACCTCAGATTGTGTCACCTAAACCTGCTGCGCACAATGTCCAGGGCCGCAGCAGGCACAGTGCCTCAGTGTGAGAAATCACTGCTCTGGACACTCTCCTAAGCTTTGTCCTTCAAGGTGCCAACCCTTTGAAGAAACCCAGCCTGTTATTTTGCAAAATGTCTCATTTTTTTTTTTTTGATTTGTTGGGTCACTTCTTGATAGTGCCACTAAATTTCTTGTATTTTCTGAAAAGTGGAAACGGACTGAACTAAAGCTTTTATTGTGTTCCAGTTAATAATCTTAGAAGGCTACCTTTAAATGTAGAGAAATTAATGCTCGCTCTTTAATAAATCTGGAGGGGAGAATGGTGTGTTTCTGAGAAGGGAGGAGACTACATGTGGCCTTCCTAAATGTCCACCTGGGACAGCTGGGAGGGTGGGAGATGGGAAGCACTGTGTGTATATGTGTGTGTGTGTGTGTGTGTGTGTGTTTACAAACACACATTTTGCACTTCTTAGCCTCCAGTTAGAATTTTCTCCTCTTCACTTCCTGTTTTTTCACAGAAACCAACTGCAGGGTCATGAATTATTTGTTGATTTAAAAAAAGTGGGAGTGTGTTTGTCTTCACTCTGAGTCATACTGGGACTTATCACACTTACTTTTACCAAAGCATCTCAAGGCTCAGTAGCTGTTGGAGAGCCACTTGGTGAACTGTCATTTATACTCTGATGTCACCCTTCGGCCCACCCCCCCAGGTGGGCCAGGTGTCTCAGGAACTGCAAGTAGGTACATGGGCAGTCTCCGCCAGCCCTCCCCCTTCAGAGAGTATGGCAGAGTATTTTTTAACTGTGGTCAAGAACTGCAGGATTTGTGGCAATGGGGACAAAGAGTTACTTAACTCTTGCATTTGCTATTTCTGCATCCATGAACAAAGTTACTCACGATCACTCCCCAGCACCCTCTTTCCAGCTGTGGGCTAGTTTAGTTGGGTTTAGTAAGTCTGTTTCAGGCTGATGAAATCGACTCTGGCATGCCTATATTGGGCCGAGCTGTGTGTGAGCAGGAGGTGAGAGTGGTAACTGAACCCTCGGGCACCTGAGGCAGAACCTGTCCTGGCTCATTTGGAGGAAAGGACTGGTGTGGAGCCGTGTGGCCGGGAAGAGGGCCGATGTGGCTATACGTGTGCCCACAAAGGGTGATCAACTGGGGGGCTGAGGATGACGCTAGAATCCTGGGCGTCGTATTTTCTAATTATGCTGTCATTTTTTGTAAACAGAGCTGTCTGTTTGTAGTGGTTCATTTTTATGAGCTACAATGATTAGTTCTAGATAATTTTGGTATATGATAATCATTAGAGTAAGTTGTGTCTGATTAAATAAAGGATTTGTCTCTAATTTATGCCAATTTAAAGATGTCTTCTAGGTTCTCTTTGTCTCTGGGGGAGGGAAGCAGGTTGCCATGGAGACGGCATAAGGAAAAGTGACAGGCAAGAAAGCTTAGCAGTTTCGGTTTGGGAAATATTTGTGATGTAGGTAATTATATCACAAATATGTTATGCAGCAGAGCCATCTGCCTTTGGAAAGATGTGTGTCATGGAATTTTATTGTGGAACAGTGTTTCTGTGAGGACCACAATTTGGGCTGTTTTGCAATTTGTGTGTTATTAGGATATCAAAATTGTGGATGATAAAGATGCAACAAGAGCCCCTAAAATTGTTTCCAGGAGTGTATTGCTACATGATGTCATGTGCCACTAGAGAATCTGGAAAGCTATTTTCACTTAGAAACGTTTACTTAGGAAGACTTCCCTCAGACTACGTTGAGTATTTAACTTCATAAATAACTAAAATCACCTGTACTCTGCTTAATAATGTTTTTTTGATCAATTTTAATGGCACCATTTACTTCTGCTCTCCTTTTTTAAAATATATTTTCTAGTTGTGGTTGGACACATTACCTTTATTTTATTTATTTATTTGTATGTGCTGCTAAGATCCAACCCAGTGCCTCACACATTCCAGGAGAGTGCTCTACGACTGAGCCCCAACCCCAGCCCCTGCTCTCTCCTTTTTTTGTTTAATTATATCTCATTGTTTTCGAGCCCCGTTTAACAAATCAACGCCTGTTTTTCCCCTCTTATTTTCCCAGGTCTTGATTAATTTTTTTCTACCTTGGATTTTTTTTTTTTCATTTTACTCATATGCAGTTGATATTCTTCCCTTCCTCCAGTTTAGGATTCCGATGAGATTTAAGTGGAAACAGAAACTTCAGCCTGGGACTTATTCAGTTTAACAAGTCAGCACATATTTATTGAGTGCCCATCCTGGGCACTGTGTAGACCTACCTGAAGTTCATTGAGTTCAAGCTCTGTTAAAACCTGTGTGGCTGTCTTGGCATACAAGTGGCTCTGCAAACAGAGACAGAGTTTCAGTTTACATCTCCTTTTTTTTTTTTTTTTTTTCTTTTCTGTTCTGAAACTGGGCAAGCGGAGGATTGCAAACTGTGGGCATTCCTGCCACCTGGAGTGAGGCCTGCCCCCTTTCCCTGATCCTGAGCTCTGTGGCTGCTCTGACCCAGAGAACACAGCAGGAGTGACATCGCCAGTTTCTGGGCCTGGGTTTTCAGATTCTCGGATTTAGTACGTTTGTGTCAATGTGTCGAATGCGAGAGTCTCGCTCTTGGGATCCAGCCGTCATGTGAAGAGGTGCAGCTGTGGAAGGGTCTGTGTGGAGAGGAGCGAAGGCTCATCTCCGCTAAGCTCCCGTTCGGTGACTTGCTTGAGAGGGAAGGCCCAGCTCCAGTCAGACCACCCTCCTGTTCACAGTGGAGCAGAGGTGAGCTCTTCCCCCAGCTCTGTTCAGGCTGCATGTGTGTAGGACAGGGGTGGAGTTCAGTTGCGGAGCACTTACCCAGCATGCTCGAGGCATGGTCCCAGCACTGCAAAAAAGAAAATAGAGGGGTGGGAGGGGAGGGGAAGAAAAGAAAATTTGCCGATTGGCAAGCAGTAAGGTCTCTGCTGTCTGAAGACACTCGACTTTGTGCCAGTTTGTTATGCAAAGTAGATGATTAGAACCCTCCATTGATGTATATATTTTTGATTGAACTCTATCCTGTTGTTCTGGGAATACCCAGTGTTGAATACCCTTGTCAGAGGAAGTGAGATCGAGGGGTATGCGCCCGGGAAAGCATGTGTTGAGCAGATGGCTCAAGGATGAGGTGCATCTCCTGATCCAGGCGGACTCAGAGTTCTCCCCTCTGATCTGCTGGAGCAGCTCTGTAAAGACGCCCGTGAGGGGAATGAGGCAGGGCTGCAGGATCTAGGCTGCGGACCGAGGTGACTTTGGCAGTGGGGGTGGTGCTCAATGGAGGTCTAATGTTGGCAGGACGTGTCCAGAATAAACAGAGCGGGGCTGGGCCCTGGCCATCCGCACCGACTTTCCACATCCCCAGGTGCCTCCAGTGGAACCCACCAGTATTGCCCATCTTTTGCTGAATGCTGCAAGTCAGAGGAGTCTTTTTGTGGGCACAGCCAGTGTTCTCAGGTGCTAGTCTGGGTTTCTGTGTTTCCTTGGCAACCACCAAGGACACACCTAGCCCAGGCCTCCGTGCATCCAAACTCTCCGTGCTGTGGTCTGTGTGGACATCTTAGTTGTCCAGCTGAGGCCTGGTGAGCCAATGTCCTCTGGCATCATATCCTATTTCTGGTCTGTGAAAAAACTGAGAGGTCATCAGATTTGGAAGTTCCCTCATGCTGGGTCCTGTGCAGGTGATTTTGGTAACCGTGGATGGCTAGGTTTTCTTGGGTTCAGTGGTGTGATGGCAGATAATGGACTGTTGACTTTCTGGGCAGGGGGGAAGCCTTGACTGTGAGCATTTTCCAATTTCCAGTGTGTAAGTACTGCCACCTGTCCGACTCCAGGCGACCAATGTGAGGTCACTGGTAGGGACTTGAGCTAGTGTGAGCCAGCCCATCCTGACCCTGGGGAAAAGGAGGATGGAATGGGATGTGCTGTGCAATGTCTGGGTCACCTGAGGGAAGATACCAGCCAGGTGGGGAGGACTTCCCTTCCTCTGAGCTGTCTATTCACAGCCCCTTTTGGGGGTTAAGATGGCCTGTTTTCATGAGCTGGTGGTGCTCATGCGCTCACTTGGTACTGCTGAAGGATGCTCAGACGGCGACACCAGACACGGCTCTCAGCAGGAAGCAGTATTTATTTAATGCCAGCGCTAGGTCACGGATTCCATCCAGAGGCTGAGCCTTCTGGACAGGGGGCATAGCCTTAAATACCTTTACATACTAGTTCTTTGCCTCCCATATAAGGTGATACACGTGCCTGTTTGGACATTGTATTTCCACACTACAGAGTAGCCACACTGTAGCAACTGAGATGTGGAAGGCTCACATTGATCCTGATCGTCTCATGTTATCTTTTTCTTTCCTCTGAGAGAATCTCCACCGAGTAGAATGGGATACTTTCATACTTCAGGATTTATTATTTCTGTTTTCGTAAAATATCCATAATGTAACATTGACCTTTTTTTAGTTAGTCTCAAGTTACAGTTCAGTTGTCATTGGGTTCCTTCATGTTGTGTAGTCACCATTGTTTCCAGAATGTTTTCCTCATTCTAAACAACTCTCTTCATTGGTCAAGACTCTCTATTCCTTCTCCCCCAACCCTTGGTGACCACCGTTATACTTTTTGTCTCAATGAATTTGACTACTCCCGGGACCTCATTTAGTAGACTCACATGGCATTTGTCCTTTGTGACTGGCTTATTTCATTCAGCATAATGTCCTCAAGATTCATTCACATTAGAGCCTGCATCAGATTTTCTTTACTTTTTAAGGCTGAATAATATTCCACTGTATGGATAGACCACATTTTCTTTACCTATGCCTCTGTTGATGGACGTTTGGGTTGTTTCTACCTGTTGGCTACTGTGAATAGTGCGCTCTTGCCCTTGGGTCTATACATATCTGGGTGCCTACTTTCAATTCTGAGAATGTAGTTAGAAGCGATTGTTATAGTTCAGATATGAAATGCCCTTCAAAAGCTCCTGTGTTAATGTTCAGAGGTGAATGATTGGATTATGAGAGCTGTACTCTAATCCACAGGTTAATCCATTGATGGGTCAATAATTAGGAAGGACTCCCGTAGTGGATGGTAACTACAGGCAGGTGGGATGTGGCTGGAGGAGGTGGGGTACGGGGGTGTGTGTTGGGGATTGAACCTTGTCTCCCTGGCTCCTGCTTGCTCTGTTTCCCTGCCGCAGGAGTGAAGCAGCTGACCTCCGCCTTGCCCTTTGGCCATGATGCTTCGCCTCATCTCAGGTTCAGAGCAGTTGAACCGGCCAACTATGGACAGAGTATCTGAAATTACGAGCCCAAAGAACTTTTCCTCTAAATTGTTCTCATTGGATGTTTTGGTTTCAGTGACAGATACTGATGCAGTATTTCTAGACCCTTGATGTAACTGGTCCATGAAGTTCCAGGTGGGAAAGAGCTGTCCTCCACTAAGCTCTTCATTTTGTCTGAGTGTGGAGCCCAGAGAGGCCATGCGTTTTTCTGAAGGTTGTCTAGTTCATGAGTGGCGTGGTGGGGACTGAGTCCATGTCCCCAAGGGGCCCCTAGGGTATTCAGGAGAAAACCAGCTGAAGAATCAGATGAGACATCTGAGGCTGCCCGGGAGTCAGTGCACGGGACCTGAGCAGGTGGCCCTGCAGGTGAGGGCTGTGTCCCCACTCAGGGAAGCACAGGCCTAGGCTGGGCCTGGAGGCGAGAGAGGAGGTCAGGTGGAGACACAGGCGGTGGCTGCTCGTCTCTTGGTTCAGGCGAGGAGAGACTGAGTCCGTGGGTTGCTCCTCCGGCAAGAAGTGCTCGTTTTTAAAAATATGAGTCACCAGAAATGTGACTTTTTGAATTTAAAAAAAAAAATCTATTTACAAACCCTAGGTGAGAAACTTTTTTTTTTTTTTAATTTTAATTGAAGAGGAGAAAACAACAACTGAACTCCACACAAGACAGAACAACTGCCTTCATCTCTTGTTCCTGCAGAGCTTGAATGGATTTGAGGGGTGACTGGAGCCCCTGCATGCTGGGCCCACCCTGTGGGGACTGCTGGCAGCCCTGGAGTCCATTTGATTTTGCCCTGGCTCCTGGGAAGAGCACGGGCCTGGCGAATCCACCCATTTCAACCGTGCCCGTCCCTGGGGTCTCTGGAGAAAGCTTGACTTGCAGAATTAAGCGCAGTTAAAGGAGAAGTCAGCCTCACCTGAGGCCTGCTGCTCCTGGGTAGGGTAGGAGGCCCTGGAAAATGGCCGCGGGGTAAGTGGGGAGAGGGCGCCTTGCCCTGGGCAGCGGGCGTTTGTTACAGCGCCTGGGTTTTGTTTAACATCTTTATGAATGATGCTGGAAGCCACGGTAAACAGCCATTTAATGAAATTCACAGGTGATGCTCAATAGGGAGGTGTTATACACAGCAGTGACGGAGAGCCCTGGAGAGGTTAGACACACTCAGGGGAACAGCACGGGGCTCCCATAGGAAGGACGCACCCAGAGTGGAGGGGAGAAGCCAGCCTGCACGACTATGAACCTCATGTGGGGATACCAGGAGGGTTTGGGGGCCGTGACAGATAGGAGACAGGAGCGTGGAGCTGAGGATGTGGGGAACATCGGGTGCAGATCCTCTGCATCTTAGTCCCCGCCCCACCCCTCTCCAGAACCCTGAACACGAACTTCGTGGAATTCAGTAAAGGATTTATGGAACCCCTGCTTTGGGGCAGTGGAGCTAGTGCACAGAATTCCAGGAAGATTCCGGAACTTGGAGGCAGCATAGCAGACCATGCGTGCTGGTGACCAGTGTGACCGGCACAGCCTGCCTAATGCTGGCACAGCCTCCCCTGGGGCAGAATCCAGCTGATTGGTCGGGCACCAGGCCACTGCTGCCTGACCTGGAGTCTTCTTCCTCTTCTCCTTTACTCTTCTACCCCTCCAAGCCCAAGAAATAAGCCCAGACAAGATGTAGACCGACATCTTTCTATAGGAGGAGGGAATATTGGCTGATCCGGGGAACAGGCGGTCTTCGGTTGAATCCTAATATGTACAATTGTTTCAAGGGTAGGGGGGCTGCTTTGATTGCTTCTAGCTGATTACAGATCCCGATTTGGCATGTCCTTTAGAATCCAGACCATGAAAAAGATAGAGGTCTCAAAATGAATGTGTCATGATCATTTTTATAGTGTTCTGTGGCTTAATCATAGCACTGAGGAGGGCCGGGAAATGGATTCAGCTGATGAGCTTGCATGACAAAGCTGCCGTAGCAGGTGGGTCCTGGAGGAATCCACGGGTCAGACCCGGCCCCTGCCTTCTGCGGACTGGGAAGAGAGACCAGGGGAATACGGCAGATGGTGAGGCGCACGCCTGCCTTCCTGGGGGAGGGCCCCTGCCCTGAGAGGTGTCTGGGGCAGGCAGGAAGGCGGGCGTGGGTGGTCTGAGCTGGCTGAAGACCCATCTGGGGTCAGAGTCCTCTGATGGCATGGTCCAGCCGGCTGATGCCTAGTTGGGATGCTCATGGCCACGAGTAATGAAAGCCGACCAGAACATGCTCTCAGCCGCGAGGAGACTCCTCACCTTGGCTGGCCAGGGCCGCGGGAGGAGCTGGTCTTGGGGCTGACTCTGGGCTCCCAGACGTCAGCAGGACCCGGCTGCTCCCCGCTCTGCCCTCCCGCCCCCTTGCTACGGCAGCACTGAGGCTGAGTAGCGGCCGACTCAGCCCAGGCCTGTGTCCTCAGGTGACAGTGCGTAATGATAGGAAAGAGAGGGGTCGGGCTTAGTCCTCTCTTCTCTTGTCGGGGCAGACAGTGGGCTGTGCCAGGGCTGCAGAGGTGCTCTAGGGACAGGCCGACAGTGGCCTCCCGTTCCACACTGTGCAGCCTGGACTTCATCCTTCCTTACCTTGAATGGGAAGCCTTGGGTGGAACAGGGATGAGACCTGATCACGTGGTCATGGTGTGGTGGATGGGCTCTAAAGTGACAGGGCTGGAGAACATGCGTCTAGGTCTGAGGTCACTAACCTGAGGGGGAGAAGAGGATGCCTGATGTGGGCGGTGGTGGCAGATGGCCTTGTATGAATTGTCTAGGATGTGCATATATATGTACCTGTTAGCTGTGCGATCTTTGGCCAGTTGCTTGACCACTCTGGGTTATTGATACTTTAAGAAGCACTCTTAGTAGCAACCACGAACACTGGCCCAGGAGCCTGCTCCAACCACTGGAAGTTGGGGATACCAAGGGGAATGAGCAGGTCTCCCTAGCTTACTTATTTATCTCACTGGTAGCAGAGCAGAAACTCAAATAATCTAGGAAGACAGCTTTCATACTTCTATTAAGAATGAAAGAATGCTGTCCTTGTAAAAAAAAAAAAAATAAGCAGCATTGCTGGGCGCAATGATGCATGCCTGTAATCACAGTGAATTGGGAGGCTGAGGCAGGAGGATCTCAAGTCAGAGGCCATCCTCAGCAACTTAGCAAGACCCACTCTCAAAAAGATCTGGGGATGATGTAGCTCAGTGGTCAAGCTCCCTGGATTCAATCTGCAGTACTCACCTGACCCCCAAAATAAACAGTATTAAAATTTCAGCTGGGAATATGAACCCCCATAGGCATCATGCTGAGTATCCACATTGTCCCCCTGTCCTCTCTTTCTTGAGCAGAGCACGTCTCACTTTTGGAACAAGGAAGTCCGTGGTTCACGCCCTGCCCCCAGCTAATATGGAGCAGGTAGGGAAGAAGATAGCCTGGGGCCGTGGACTAAGAGAGAATGAAGGAGTCTTCGTCACAGCTGCGTTGTGATTAGAACCAGGGAGGTCTGTTTGAGGCTGGGGAGGAGAGGTTGCCGATGGAGAAGACAGGCTTCGGCAAAGACCAGTGGGCCTAGGTGGGCTGCAGTGTGTGGTTAGCCAGTCTCACTTCAGAGCACTTTCAGGCTTCAGAACGAGAGCCGGAGGAAAACAGTGGTGTCCACTCTGAGTGTGCTGAATACATAACCGGGCTCCTACTGTGCCCAGGCCACAGGGCATCAGGACTGGTGGCCAGTTACCCATTTCCCAGGACTTGTTAACTTATGAGTCTCCAACTTCACCATGACCGTGACCATCACAGGGTGGGGCAGATGGGCATCAAGGGATGAGAGAGAGATACCATTCAATCATCCAAGGAGCTGAGCATGTCAGCTGCCAGAGAGGGAGCCCCGGAGCAATTGGTGGGCTCTGGCCCAGAGCGCAGCATGGGTGGGTCAGTGAGGAGAGAGTGAGATGGAATTCACCAGACGCCTGCCCATCATTGCATCTGGCCGCTGCCTCACTGCCTGCTTCCAAAACCTGACCCACTTCTCCTTGGCCAACGTGAGTCCTGAAATAGGGCAGAAATGAAATGACAGAAAACAGCCTCCCCGTTTTGGATGAACCCAACTCAGGCACAGTATTTCCACGTCTTGTATTATCTCAGTTAGTTTCACCCAAAGTCATCCTCCGTGTTGCGACGATGAGATCCACTTTGCAGAGTAGGAACCTGAGACCTGCACCTCACGCCTGGGTGATCCTGATGCCGAAAGTCAGAGGAGACCATGAAACCCCACCCTGAGGGTAGGACCGAGTGTTTACTGCACAGGAGAGTTTCAGCCAGGGAGTTTCTACAGCTATCACAAAGCCACCCGGAGCCCGTCCTGCACTGGGACCTCCCCCGCACGCCAGTCAGGGGGCTGGCAGTGACCACTGTGGGGCAGAGCTGTTGAGTCATATGCTTATCCAGTTGTCCCCTAGCACCTGATTGAAATCGGCCCAGAAATACGTGTTTCACCATGGTAAACAGACATAACAGAAACGACTATCCTCTTAATCATCTTAAATTGTGTACCTGGATAGCGTCAAGTGTGTGCACATTCTTGTGTAACGGATCTCCCTTTCCTTCTCGTCCCAGCTGCCACTCTGCTTCCTGTCTCTGTGGATCCGACGACTTGAATGCAGGCACACAGTAGTGGTCCATCCCTGTTATAACGTGGCGTAACTTCCTTTCTGTCTGAAGCTGAATCCTTCACTGAATGTGTGCACCACATTCTGTTCATCTGCTCATCCATCAGTGGTTACAGGTTGATCCTGTCTCTCACTTAAGTGCTTGCAGGTGTTTTTACCATGCTGTGTTTACCGTAAGAGCATCCTTGGAGAACCATGGTGGCCCCATTTGCAGATAATTGGTTGGGACTACAGTTTCCATATCATGAATGAGGCTGGAACTCAAATTCCTACCTGCTATAGTTTGGATCCTAAATGTCCCCAAAAGCTCACGTGCTAAAGACTTGATCCTCAGCCCATGGCACTGTCGGGAGACGGCAGAACCTTGAAGAGATGGGTCCCAAAGTGGGAGGAAGTTACGTCCCTGGGGCTGGGCCCTTGAGGGATCTAGCGACCCCAGCCCCTTCCTTCCCTCTCCTGGTCTCCTGGTCACCGTGTGGGACACACCACGGGAACCTTACCTGATATCTCTGGATGGCTCTTCTGGGATCACTGCCCCTGGCTGCAGGTGAGTCACCCCTGGTCCTGATCCTAGTCTGTTCTACTGCTTTTCTTTCTTCCCAGCTCAAGATTTGCAGTCAGGATGGACAAATAGGCTCATTCCTTATCTTACAAAGAGAAGAAAGTCAGCCTGGCCTTCCCCAGACCTCAAGCGTTTTTAGAATTGAGACTCTGCGTCAGTTTCTCCCTGCTGGGACCCACCACTTACGTTTTGGCAGACACAGTCAGTCCACCGGCATGGGGACAGGGTGCCTGGGATGGGAATGAGACAGACCAAAACCCAGAGGATGTTATCCCACCAGCCAGGAGAATGGACATCTCAAGAGCTTTTGGAGGAGGAGGGGTGCTGTTTAACGTCAGATAACCCTGGCAGTGCCGTTGAATGGAAAAGCAGTTCAGTTCCGTGGAGAAGAATCTGTTGAATCTTTTTCCAGAATGTGTGGACACCAGTCTGGCTGGGGCCGTGGGGCCAGCTGTGCCCCATCAGTACCTCTGGGCCTTGAGATAGGACCCTGCGTCTGTGGGTGACGTGAAGGATGCCCCAACACTGCCTCTTTCGTCACTCCTTGTGTTCTGGGCCATCCTGGTTTTGAGAGAAGAGTTTTCGTTTTTGGAAGAAAACTTACCATGGCATTCAGCTGGCTAGGAAGCATCATGGCCATGCTGCTGTGACAATTCAGGGAGATTTCAAAAGCCGTGGGAGATACGGAAACAAAATGAAATTAGACGCCTGTCTCTCACCCTGCCCAACACTCAACTCTTAAGTGGATCAAGGACCTAAGCATTAAACCAGAGACCCTGCACCTACTAGAGGGAAAAATAGGTTCCAGTCTCCATCATGTCGGCTTAGGAACCAAGTTTCTCAACAAGACTCCGAAAGCTCAAGGAATAAAATCAAAATCAATAAGTGGGATGGCATCAAAATTAAAAAAAAAAACTTCTTCACAGCAAAGGAAACAACCAAGAATGTGACAAAGGAGCCTACAGAATGGGAGGGAGTCTTTGCCACCTGCACCTCGGATACAGCATCAATCTCAAGGGTATATAAAGAACTCAGGAAACTTAATACCAGAAAAACAAATAATCCAATCGATAAATGAGCAAAGGAACTGAACAGACACTTCACAGAAAAAGAAATAGAATCAATCAACAAATATATGAAAAAAAATGTTCAACATGTCTAGCAATTAGAGAAATGCAAATCAAAACTAGACTGAGATTCCATCTCACTTCAGTCAGAAATGGCAGTTATCAAGAATACAAGCAACAAGAAGCGTTGGCGAGGATGTGGGGGAAAAAGGTACACTCATACATTGCTGGTGGAACTGCAAATTGGTGCAACCACTCTGGAAGGCAGTATGGAGATTCCTCAGAAAACTTGGTGGTCTGTTTGACCCAATTATCCCACTCCTCGGCACATATTCAAAGAACCTAAAATCGGCATACTATAGTAACACAGCCACGTCAATGTTCACAGCAGCTCAATCCACAAGAGCTAAGCTATGGAACCAACCTTCAACAGATGAATGGATAATGAAAATGTGATGTATATACATAATGGAATGTATAGAAGAATGAAATTAAGGTATTTGCTGGTAAATGGATGGAACTGGAGTCTTATCATACTAGGTGAAATAAGCCAATCCCCAAAAATTAAAGGCTGAATGTTCTCTCTGATATGTGGATGCTGACTCACAATAAGTGGCGGAGGGAGGGCAGGGAGAGGAGTGGAGAGTCACTGTATTGGGACTGGGGGGGATGGGAGGAAGACGGGGGTGGGTGGGAATGGGAAGGATAGTAGAACGAGTTGGACATGTTCATATATGAACACATGACCAGTGTAACTCCATGTCATGTTCAACCACAAGAATGGAAAGTTATACTCCATGTATGTATGATATGTCAAAATACACTCTGCTGTCATGTGTAGCTAAAAATAACGAATAAAAGATATAAAATACTGTAGCAAGAAGGAAAAGCCTAGCTATCTAGAAGAAGTTCTAGATATTCTCTGGAGACTGTTAGGGGGCTGTTGGGGGACTCCCCTTCTTGAGATGACAGGTGCATCCTCAGATCCTGTACCCTGGGTCCCGGGCGGGAAGTCCGCGTGTGGTGAGGAGTGTGGGTATGCCGCATCAGTGACCCGGGGAGCTGTGACAAGTGAGCTGCAAACACCCCTGACCTGGACAGCCTTCTGGTGGAGCCAGGTCACAAGTGTTCCCTCAGCCTTCTCAGGGCTACTCTGGTGGCCTCTTGTTGTGTCCAATCCACCAAAAACCTCTGAAAAAAATTCTTGTATCTGTGAGCCAAAGTCCTGCAACAGAGAGAGCTTAAAAACGACTAACTGAGCTACAAAGAAAGAAAACTTAAATATCATATGCTGGCAACCAGCTGTTGAGAAAGAAGCAGGCCTTCGGGAGCCTTGTGCCCCTGTGTCCTGGACTGCTCTTCCCTTTCCTGCCTGTCTTAAGTGAGAGAGAGAGAGAGAGAGAGAGAGAGAGAGAGGCTGGTGTCTTGTGTTTTCCTTTGCACAGTCTTGGCTGCAGGCCCTCCTGGCCATCTGTGGGTTCTTGGCAGGCAGACGTGCCTTCATCCTGGCCTGGCCCTTATCACCCTATAGGGAGAGCAGCTCCCCTCCACCCGTGCAAGGGGCCCTCCGTGGACCACAGTTCGGCCTGTTGCACGGATGACTGCCGAGGGCAGGGGGTGAACGAGGGCTCTGGCCAGGGACAGCATCCTCGACCTTGGCCTTTGGACTTGCTTCCCTTTGACCTGAGCTGCTCGCTGGCCTGGTGCAGACAGGCCAAGCTCTCTCCCAGACGAGACTGAGTCTCAGAGCGCTGCCCTCTTTGGCTCCTTCGTCTACGGCTTATCTCATTTCTAATGCTAAAGCTTCTTATGAAGAGACGAAATACAGTAGGAAAGGAAATGGGGAATTTTAACCTCTATGGAAAGGGGGCACCCGCAGAGGGTAGAACAGGCCTGGACCTGGTTTCCCCAACCTCAGTGCACAGGAAGCGGAGCTGACCGTTTAACCCCAGAAGGAGCCTTGGCAATGTCCTGATGGTCTCTGTGGGGACATGAGTGGCTCAGGCTGGGAAGTGCCCTGTCCCCACACAAGCAGGAGGATCTCTGGGGAGGCCTGGTGCACAGGAAGCTGATGGCCACTGAGGCCTTTTGGGACCCTCAGCCAGGAACACACTGAGGCCTTTTCCCTTGCCCTGTGTCTGCCCTGCCTCGGGCGTGTGCACCTCTGTATTTGCTTTGATGGAGCCAGATGCCACCAGGCAGTGACGCACAAGGCTGGGGAAGGCAGGACGTGCGTGTCGCGATGGCCACGGGGTTGGATATAGGCTTTGGAAACTGAGTTGAGGTGGAAAATGGCTCTAGTCTCTTTTTTCTGCCCTGAAAAAAAAGAAAAAAAAATCCTGCTGGCTGGCCCAGCTTTCTGAGGCACGTGACAAAACGTGGAGTTTGAGTTGGGACTTGTTCCTATGTCATGGCACAAAAAGGGACGTTATTTGAAATTTCCTTGGCTCCCTTGACCTCATTTTTTGGTGGCTTAAAGAAAAGTATGCATTCCTTCTACTTCACCCGAAGTTGTCCTTCTTTTGATTTAAAATATGGGCTTCTGAGCCGCGGGTGAACTGTTCTGGAACCGACTTGGAGGGAAGTGTTATGCTTGACAGGAATGAGCTTCAATTTCCACTTCCTTTCTGCTGCACGAACCTGTGTGTTGCTGCTTATTAGACAGAAATGTAAGAGCAGATGAAAGGGGGCGCGGACCCGACGCCTTCGGACCACAAAACCAAACAATGGGCCCTTTCATCTCGGCTCAAACGCAGCCTCCTCACCTCTCCTTGCAGCCAAAAAGCAACCAAAACTGCGACGTGGGCGCAGGAGCAGGTCCGCGGCCAGCGGGGGGTGAGTGGGTGTGCTGCCTTCCCTTTCATCTGGCTGTACCTTGGCATCTTTTTCTCTAAGCAAAAAGGAAAATAGCGCCGAACGAGGGCTCTGATGACATTTGCTGTTTATTTAATGCTCCTCTGCCTTCTAAAAATAAATTTGGGGTGATGGATCCAGAAAAGAAATTTACACACAGAAAGACCACGATCAACGAATTAGAAAAACACAAGTGGAGAAGATCAGATCAAAGGGAGACCCAGGCTGAGGGCCCAAATGGAAGCAGAGAAGAGCTGGGCTAGGAGGCGGTCCATTGCCTAATGACCAAGTTCTTAGTGACCAAAGGAAAGAAGGGGCCAGGAGTCCCAAGGACCTGGGTGTCTGCCATCTCCACTGTTGGGAAGCCATTTAGAAACACTTGGGGCAAAAGGAGCGTTTCTGACTTGGTTCCCACAGAAGTTCACAGAGTAGGCTGCCGGAAGGGGGAGTCCCCAGCAATAACCAAAGAAAGGGAGCAGTAACAAGGAGGGCTGAGGGTTGAGGTGGGGCCCTGCGCTAGGCCCTGTGCTGGGCCCTTCTCAGGCATGGCCTCTGCACCTGCACAGCAGTCTTGAGACACACGTGGGGGATGCTTGTTCCTGCTTGACCCTCGACACGGTGGACTTCGGAGAGCTGAAGCAGAGCCTACCATGGAGTCACAGCTTGAAGCCCGGAGCTGAGATTCGATCCCAGAACTGGCGTCCTCAGCCCAGGGGCTGCATTTGCAGAGCCGTGAGGCTTGTTTTCAAAGCTGGAAGCCAGAACCTGTGTGGGCCCGCGTGCATGTGTGTGTGCCTGTGTGGGCCTGTGTGCACGTGGGCATTTCCGCGTCTGTGTTGCTCAGAGCAGTGCTTCTCCCACTTGACTCCCAGGGCTCGTTGAAAACACAGGTAGCAGGCCGACCCTGGAGTTTCCGATGTGGCACGTCTTGGGTGAGGCCTGAGAGTCACAGAGCCCCTCAGGAGAGCCAGTGTGGAACGCGGTCGCCTTTGTACTGTCACTCCCTGCCCCTTGTGCTGTCTTTCTCCTGCGTCTTGCCCATTCTCCGACGTAGGCCACCGAGGCAGAGGGACCCTCTTTGTAGACTGTGGGACCTAGCACCAGGGTGCCATGGACTCCCCAGCACCTCAGAGTATGGTGGCACCAGCCGGGACAAGAGCCCCAGGCCTCTTACTCCAGGCCAGGGGCTCTCCGCTGAATCACAGTGAGCAGGACAGAATTCTGCTCACTTCAAGAACTTCCTCCTCACCTGGTGCTCGGGGACAGGTGACTCGGTGCATCCAAGGAGGAAGGTCGTTCCGGGCTCTGCCCAGCGTGGCGTCGATGCCGGCTTGGGTGCCTTCACCGTGGAGGCACAGAGCTCTTCAGGTTTCTCCCTGCCTGCTGCCGCTCTGTGACTCCCGCGGCTCTCGTTCCCCCCGACCTTGGCTCTTTCGCTCCCCATAGCCGCCTCTTGCTCTCCAGATGGCTTTCCCTCGCCACCTGTTCCTTATCATGTTTCTCAAAAGTGGAACACCAGAGGGATGGGCGTTGGGGAGCGGGGGCAAGGCTCCCTTTGGCCTGTGTGACCCACCAGGACCCACGGAAACATGGGACAGTGCAGCAGGTCCACCCTTCTGGATGGGGAGGGGCCCGGGCTGGCCTCTTCATGGCCTCCGTGGACCAGAAGCAGGAGGGAGCTCTGTCCTCTGTGGGTGCCAAGCTGGGGTCTCTCTTTCTCATCTCTGTCTTTTGGGGATTATTCCCTTTAGGAGAGGGGACCCTTCTTTTTTGGCTAGAGTGCTATTTGAAGCTCAAGTCCTCATTTACCTGATGAAGATAGTCCTCAACTTGCCCTCAGTCGGTCTCACGCTTGATTGCCCTCGTGGAGTCCCGGCTTCCCTCATCCCATACCTCACCCGCCAGGAAGGATAGAGAAGCCACTGCCTGGAGGATCAAGAGGCTGCGTCTGGAGCTTCCATGAGCTCACCTAGTGGACTCCCTGTCAGAGTTTCATTTTTCTTTCTTTTCTGGCTGAATGTAATTTCCAAAATTAACTCCATAGGGTTTCTACCTCTCCATTTGGTTGAGTAAATTATTAAAAAGTTTTATCATTGTTTAATAAAACCGTGAGCACAATGGTAGAAAGGACAGACACTTTTATCAAGCATGGTACCGGAAGTACTTATCAAAGAAATCAGGCAAGAAAAAGAAATAGGAAGCTTCCAAAATGAAAAGGATGAAGTAAAGTTGGCTTATAGACAAAATGACCTTATGTATAGAAGATAGTTCCTGATTTCAAAGTGCAATATAAAGCAATTATAATCAAAAGATTGTAGTGTTGGTATAAAGATAGACATACGAACCAGTGGAATAGAATCGAGACCCAAGAAATGAACCCTAATATAAGTGGTCAATTTATTTTCAATAGGATGCTGGGATCAGTCAATGAGCAAGGGCAGTCTTTCTTAAAAAAAAAAAAAAATGGTGCTAGGAAAATTGGATTATTCACATGTGAAAGAATGAAGTTTGACCCTTCACTAACACTATTAACTCAAAATGATCAAAGATCTAAACCTATAAGCTAAATTACAAAACTCCTAGATGAAAACACAGGTGAAAATCTTTGTGGCCTTGAATTAAGTAATGATTTTTTTTTAAGCACAGGCGATGAAAGAAAAAATGATCAATTACTTGGATTTCATCAAAATTTTAACTTTGTGCATCAAAGAACACTATCATGAAAATCAAAACCCAGCTTACACCTGCACAGTGGGAGAAAATATTTCCAGATCATTATTTAACAAGGGCTTGATATCTAGAATTTACTCCTATAACTCGAAACAATGAAAAATAGCAAGCCAATTAGAAAACAGGCCAAGGATTTAAGTAGATATTTCTCCATAGAAGATATACAGATGGCTAACAGGTTCATGAAAAAATGCTCCCCGTCATTAGCTGTTGGAGAATACAAATCAAAACCACAATGAGATGACAGTTTTCAAAAAGTGGAAAAGAAAGAGCGAGCGAGGGTATGGAGAAATTGGAATCTTAGTGCATTGATGATGGAAATACAAAATGGCGCAGTTGCTGTGGAAAGCATTCTGGTAGTTCCCCAGAAATCTGAACTAGAATTACTACATGATCCAGCAACCCCACTTCTAGGTATATTCATCTATTAGAATTAAAAACAGAGACTCAAACAGATTCTTGTATATCAGCATGATTTATAACAGGAAAAAGGTGGAAGCAACCCAGCTGTTCACCTGTGGGTGAATGGAGACCCCAAACGTGGTGTATAGAGACAATGAAATACTACCCAACCTTATACAGGAGAAAGGAACGGCCACCTTCCTCTACGTGGATGAAGCTCGGAGACGTTATACTGGATGAAATCAGCCAGTCACCAAGGGACACTACTGTACGGTTCCACTTACATGAGGTTCCTAGAGTAGTCACACTGAAGAGGATTGGGGGTGTAGCTCAGTGGTAGACTGCTTGTCTAGCACACCTAAGGCCTTGGGTTCAATCTCTAGCACCATCCAAAAACAAAACAACAACAATAACAACAAAAACCTGAATAATCAAAGTTGATAAAGACAAAAAGTAGAAGAGCAGTTACTAGGAGCCTGGGGGAGGATAAGTTATTGCTTAACGGGAATGGATTTGTTCTTTAGGAGGAAGAGAAAATTCTGGAAATGGTGATGGTGGGGTAACAGTGTGAATGTACTTAATGTCACTGATCTATACTCTTAAAGTGGTTAAAATAGTTAATTGCACATTATGTGTATATGTTGCCACAATTTTTTCTTTAGTAGAAAGGGTTTAAATTGAATAAGACAACTGTTCCTGACAAAGAGCTTAAGCACTTTTATGCAGAAAAAAAGGGAAATGTGTCAATTTTGACTACAGAAAAATTAAAGGATAATATTTTATGTCAGTATGTGTAATTGCTTTCTTGACAAGAGGTTTTCAATTAGGGATTCTAAATTGGACAGGGCAATGTTTTTTGCAGCTTGATGGAACAATTCACCTTTTGTCAGTTGTGGTCTTTGATGCATTTTAGAGAGGTGCAGTGTTGCAAGCGTCTGCTGTGTCTTGGATGCTGGCATTTCCCCGCCATGAAGGTCACAGGGCTTCAAGTCTGGCTCTCTCAACAGTTCAGAACTCTGAGACATGGGCCAAACCCTTGGAGCATCATCAAGAAACATTTGGCTTGTAGTTAGGGAAATGCATTCTGGTTGGACCTTACCAGTCTGGGACAGGGGCCTCGTCTCAGGGTACATGATGTGTTGCATTTAGATATTGGTAGGTAATGTGCAGAAAGTGTGGTCCAGCATGGATCAGCGACCTACTGTTCTTGGATGATGTAGAACTGGCAAGGCATCCCCAAGTCACACAGTGGGACTGTGCAGAAATAAAAAGCTGGTCAGGGCGAGTTTGCAAAGCCCTAGTTCTTACAAGTGCAGCATTAATGTTGGGGTGCAGGAGGCTGTCAGAGCAGTATCATGCTTGCCACCTACATTGGCTGCATACCTGCATCCTTGTCCAAGCCCCTGGGAAGAAGGACAGATTCTGGGGGTGTGGCCAGCAGGCCCTACCTGAGTCTGGCCTGGGCCTCCTTCTTGCAAAACCTGGGGATTTCATTGGCTCATTTCTTTTGAAGCTAACAGCTCCGTGTTTCTGTGAAATTAGGGGATTGCCTAAGGACTTTTTGGTCTGCTTAAAGACAAACAAAACACATAGCAGGTAAATAGTGTTTCCAGATTCTCAGCCAGTGACTGTTTCCCTTGAAGACATGGCACTTCCCAAAGGAATTGTGGCTTCTGTGTGCTCCATGCTGGAGCTCATGCAGGTATGAGAGGGATGGGCCTGCACCTGCCTGAAGCTAGCATCCCCCTCACAGGCTCTGAGAGGCACTGTGCCTTCACTGTGAAGGAGGGCTCTGCGAACATTGTCCACCCCTGCAGCCGTCCAGCCATGTGATCCTGTTTTCTAGGCAGAGGTTGGCACCCATGCCCTGGTGCTCTGTGTCCCAGACAAGTTGCAGGTGAGTGGCTGGAGAGAGGGGCAGGAGTATGTGGTTGTCACTTTCTGCTAAAACCAGGTGCAGCTGTTGCTGCTAAGAGTCATGAAGACTTTATCCTTCTCTTTGCCACCCCTTGCATATCTCAGTGCACCTTAGAATGAGCGCTGGCTGTTGCTGTGATGCCTGAACCCGGGGGGCTCTGCTCACTCTCTACCAGCCAGTGAGCAGCCCTTATAGGTTTGCTTCCCAGGACCTCTGAGAAACACCCCAAAGCGTGAAGCAGCAGGAGAGGCCCCATAGCACTGCAGGAGCTGCTGTGGGCCAGCTGGGACTGGGCTGTGGAAACACTTTGATTCCTAAATTAATCAAGGCAGCCCTTTGGGAGCGAGCATGGCCCATCCAGGTCAGCAGCTGGAAATAAGCTTTGGGGATCTTTGCTCTCAAGTGCTTGGAGCAGAAATAATTCTGAAGGAAGGGGATGAGGGATATGGGCACCTGCTTCAGCTGTTTGTGAAGAGCCCAGAGCCCACGTGGAGACGACCTTAGTTCCCCAGTGCCTCTCTGCAGCCTCTCTGTGCTTCTTGGTGACTGACTGTCCTTGCACCTCTGCCTATCCATGTGACAGTGGCCTACTGTGGAGGTCCTGTTGTTTAGGCAGAGCCCTGGATGATAGATGCTGAGTCACCCCCTTGTTTCTGCTCCTGGCACATAAAACTGATCAATGCATATTTGGTCAGGAAGTGGAATTAAAATCTGTCAGTTTGGCTCATAAATGGATGGGATGTTAGAACTGGAATAGACCTTGGGGGCTGTCTAGACCTTCTCTTTCCCATTTTATAGAAAGGAATGGAGGCCCAGCCTCTCACTTCTGCCTCCTGTTTGACATGCCTAGATAAGTGTGCATGTGGAAGGGATGTGTTAGAGTGTACACTTGGCTTGAACAGCTAATGAAACATCAGAATTAGACCTGTACTTAGCATAATAAGATTTGTCTGATATTATTGTTTGATACTTAAACTATACATTACATACTGGGCAACTAAAAAGTTTGCAGATGTGCATGTTGTTTTTGATGGCATGTTGGGTTCAATCCAAATATTATATTTGGCTGGGCATGGTGGTGCACACCTGTTATCCCAGTGACTCGGGAGGCTGAAGCGGGAGGATCACAAGTTCAAAGCCAGCCTCAGCAATTTAGTGAGGCTCTAAGCAACTTAGTGAGACTTTGTCTCAAAATAAAAAATGAAAAGGTCTGGGGATGTTGCTCAGGAGTTAAGCACTCCTGGGCTCTATCCCTGGCACCAAAACAAACAAATAAACCAAAACCAAAAAACAAAACAAAAACAAAAAAACCCGAACCAAACCAAAACAAAAAAATTCTAAAACATTGTATTTGCATTTTCTTCTGATGTAAAAGGAAAGCCAAAGCAATAATTGGCATTTTGTGTGCATCAAACTGCTCGGTCCAGGAGAGTAGCCATGAGCTTCATGTGGCTATTAAGTACCTGAATGAGGCTGTGATGACTTATAAACTGGATTTTCAAATTCATTTATTTTCAACCAACTAAAATTGTTACTTAAATAGTCACATGTAGCTAGTGGCTACCCTGGCAGTGAGTTGTAGCATAACCTCATTTTTTAATTTTAAAGGAATTTTGAGCATTTGAAGGAAAGATCATCGGCTGAGTTAAGACTTTCTGTACCCGGTTTCGCACTTTTTTCTTTATACCAGCTTCTAGCAACCAGCTAAGTTGGGCAACATCAAAGTAGGCACCCACCTTCTCTGGCCTCAGGTTTACTCGTGCGTAAAATGAAACTCTGTGGCTTCTTCTAGTCCTGGGAGTCTGTCTTATTCCACTCTTAGCAACTGCGAAGACAAAAAAGTTCTAATTTAGTTTATTTTTTTTCCTCTTTCTATTATTATTATTATTAACCCCAGGGCCACCTCACACAGGTGAGGAAGTGCTATACCCCTGAGCTTTGCTCCAACCTCTTTTAATAATTTGAAAGCAAGGTTTATGAAATACGTGGGGTCCAGGCTGGGTATTCCTCTTTGCAGGGTGGGGAGACTTGGGAATAGCTGTTTACTGTTTCAAAATGCAGCCTCTCCACTCACACCCATTGCAGGGGCCGGGCATGCTCATGAGAAAGTCGGTGGCTATTTCCAGAAGAGGGGGAGTGAATAGTTCCTGGGGGAAGGATGCTCACCCCAGGAAGTCGCTGTACCAAGGGACTTTAAAGGAGTCAGGAGTCGAGTGCCAACCAGATGTGAGTGGCGTTCTGAGGAGGGAGACATTGGAGACATCAGGCCTGATCCATGTTGCGTTGCTGTGTCTACGCAGCCCCTGACTCTCATCCCTCGCTGATTCCCTGGGGATGGTCTGTGTGTGGAAGAGAACCTGGGGCTGGCCGGGCCGTGCCCCCTGGCCCTGCAGAGGGCTCCCTCCCTGCCCATCGCCACATCCACTCCTCCACAGATGCCAGACTTGAGCAGCCCTGAGGCTCAGCCCAACTTGCCCCTCTTGCAGGTCAGCACTTCCTTCCTGGAATTCCTGGGTCCTCTGGGGATCACCCTGGGCCCTTGGGTGCCACTTCTTTTTATCCCTGTGTATCTTCAGTCCTTGTTACCAGGGGACTTCTGTAGTGATGACTGTCATTACTGATTTGTTCCTCAGTGAACATACATTGGTGCTTTGCTGACTCCGGGGCGTGGAACTGATTTCCTGTGGATGGGAAAGAGAGTGGGTCAGCTCAGTGTTTTTCTTTCTTTGTAGGAGAGTGGTACCCAGACACGGGGTGTGTATCTAGGGGGATACCCTGGCTCTCTCCTGATATGTACAGATGGTCTCTAATGGCTAGATTTTCAGGCTGCAGATTATGTACTTGGAATGTTTGGCAAACATTGCGCCACTTGCTTGTAATACTGTCAGAAATTCAATCAGCGGCCTTCATAGTCCCCAGGAATGTGCTTGGTGGCAGGTGTTACACTGTGCGAGTCTATCCCCCAAGGGCTTTTATTGTCTCATTAATGAGCAGGTGCGATGTCGTGTGCTGTAGACGCGTCTTTGTTAGTCTGAAGGTGTTTGGGGATGCGGGTTCTTTCTCCACCCGTCACTCTGGATAGGAAGAGCCAGCTGTTTTCCTTTCCGTCCACTCCACGCTTCCCTTCTGACACCAGATGGGTGGGCCTTTCCCCCACAAGAACTGAGCAATCCTCCAGCTCCCTGTGGACGCCAACTGTGCATCCAATAGTTCAATTAATTTCTGACACCCCACGGGTGGAGAGCTCAGTCCCACAAGACTGTCCCCATTGCAGATGCCGTTCGCCTCAGAGATTCCCGTGACCCCCCTCCTCACATTTGAGCTACAACAGCTCCTAGAACTCAGAGAAGCGCGGACTACCTTTACTACCTTAGTGTATCGATTAAGGATATGATGAAAGATACGATGGATGGACAGACAGAAAGGTGCCTGGTGGTGGGGAGGGTGTCCGGCAGAGGAGCTTCCGTCTGGCACACAGAAGTGTCATCCACCTTGGGAGCTCTTGATGGCAACTGCATCACTCAGGCATGATTGATCCTTGACTCCATTTCCATTCTCTCTCTCCATCTGGGAAGATGGGGACAGGGCTCCAGGCTCCAAGCTTCTCACCAGGGCTGATCTTTCGGCTGACCAGTCCCCACCTAGAGACCCACCAAGAATCATCTCATTAGAACAAAATGCTCCTAGAGTCCAGGAAATTCCTAGAGGTTGGGAGCTCTGTGTCAGGAATTGGGGTCAAAAAAAGGACTAAATATTAGAACCAAAGATGTGCCTGGCACCCTGTGTTGCTCAGGAAATCATAAGGGTTTTAGAAGCTTTGTGCTAGGAACCAGGGATGAAGACCTGTTATACACACACACAGACACACACACACTCCTACCTCTTCCCTTTCCCCCTCTTTTAGTAAACTTTTTACTTTAGAATATTTGTGAATACGAGACAGAGTGGTTCCCATGTGCCCTCTATCTCATTTCCTCTCTTACTGACATCGTACATCAGTGTGGCACATTCGATATATTAGATACCGCGTCTATTAGGATACCTTTAGTTCTTAATTCCCTTTCTGCGTCAGGATCCCATCCAGGAAACCACCACACATTGCACACAGTCATCCTGTCTTCTTAGGCTTCTCTGGGCTGTGACGGCTCTTCAGACTGGCCCTGGTGAGAAGGACAGGCCAGGAGTGGCCAGGGTGTGGGAGCCTGTGGGGGAGGGCGCTGGATTGGTCGGTTTGCATTTGAAAGGCACCTTCACATGGAGCCTTTGGAACTGGCAGCCCGTCCAGGGTCAGCAGGGCCTTGGAAGTTAAAGCCTCAGAATGTAGACAGTAAGACAGGGTCGATGCATCCCAGTTCCTCCTGTATACACACACCACTGTCCTTTGCACTTAACAGTGCCCTCAGGGACCGTCCCTGTTGTGCGTGTGTCTGAATGGCCTTCCTGTTAAAGCCTACTGTTGCATCGTTGTGTCTGCCTACTGCATTTTGTTTATCCATTTCATCTCTTCATTGTTGAAGAAGACCCATAACATTCCACTCCTTCAAATCCCCTGGGAGTCAACTTGGCCAGCAGCCCCACCCCCACCCCCGGGGAGCCCCTCCCATCTCTGCTAAGGGACAGCCCAGGCAAGGAGGCAGGAAAGGTCACCTCCATCCCTGGTTGTAGAGCTGGGGTTGGCTGTGCCAGACGAAAGGCCACTTCATTATGTGCAATTACTCCTGGAGGTTCCTGAATGCCAACCTTCAGATGGGCTGCAGAGTGGGTTTCTGGGATGCGATTACTGTTCACCGTCCTTGACTGGAAAGGGACCTTAGATGTCCTGTCTCCCCTGAGATTGGTGACCCCACCTTCCCCCCAGGAGTCTGGTCAGAGCCTCTTTGTGGACTGTCTCCATGAACTGTCAGGCTCCAAGCAGTTCTTCATCCAGGGTCATTTCCTCCGCTAATCACTGCTCTTTCTCCCACAGCAGAGAGGAATCGGTGGGCGGATGTGGGAGCGGCAAGCTAATGCGATGACATTTTGACAAGTGTGTTACAATAAAAAGTAACTCCCAGAGGAGAAGGTTAATGCAGTCATCGCCACGTTAGAGCTGGCAGGTTTGGGCCTGGCTGGGCCAGGGTGCTTTTTCTTTTCTCCTGCAGAGCAGACGTCACCCCTATTCTAACTGGAAGAGCTGGGGGTTTTGTTTTGGTTGATTCTTGTTTTGTTTTTCCTCAAAAAAACATTGACACGGAGTGAATGTCATCATCTGTTCATGGCTTCTTTCCCCTGGGGATTTCTGCTCTCTCCTTATCCCCGGATAGGCTTCCTCCTCCACCCACTGGTTAAGTGGGCTGCTTCCCCTGCTCTCGGCTGACATGTGGCTGAGGACTACCTGCTAATTTTAGCATTAGCCTAAGTGAAAATATAATTAGTATTTTTCGTCTGCTTCCGAATTGTATCTCACTGTGCATTCTAAAGGAAACTCCAGAGCATTTGACACTTATTTGTTGTGTTGGATCTTCTGTTCCTTATTCCCCTCTGACTCATTTTTAGAATGTAGATTTTACTCTAACTGGGTTAGGTGTGTGCCATTTTGAAAAACAGCTTTATTGAGATATAATTCACGTGCTATATAACTTGTCCCCTTAAAGCGTTCTATCTGCTGGATTTTGGTGTATTCACAGAGTCGCATATCTATTACTAAAGGAAATGTTAGATCATGTATATATCTTTTTATTGTGGAATTGTGTTCCATTGGGTGAATATGCCCTATTTTATATATTCATTCCTCAGATGCTGGGTGCTTGGGTTTTTTTTTTTTTAATTTTGGGGGGCTATTGTAAATAATGTTGTTGCAAATATTCATGTGTGAGTTTCTTTGTCGACTTAAGTTTGCATCTCTTTGGTATATAGGCAGGAGTGAAATTGCTAGGTCATTGATAACTGTTTAACTATTTGATGAACTACCAGACTCTTTTCCAATAACGGCTATCTCATTTTGCCCTTCCTCCTGCAATGCATGAGAATTCCAACCTCTCCATTCCCTCACCAACACGTATTATTGTTGTCTTATTGATCAGATTGACTTCCTGGTGGTGTCATTTTTTAAGAGTTGGGAGATGATGTAAAATAATCTCAGGTGTAGATATGGGTCAAGTCAGTACTTCATCACTTACTACCTGGGTCACTTGGCTGAACTGCTTAATTTCTAGGAGCCCTCGTTTGCCTGGCTATACACTAGGGGAAGACTGTACCTGCCCCATAGGATCCGTGGAAGGTTGACTGGGGTGGGTCCTGGAACAGCTCAGCACCTCCCACGTGACAATGTTCAATAAATGTGAGCCTTTGTCATTGTGCATCAACAAGGCCATCTGAGTCCCTACCCCTTCCTTCCACCTGTCACTCCCTTCTTTTTGGAATAGTGACTGACCCACAGTGCCCTTTACAGAAATGGGCGGTCATCCTGGCTGCGCAGAGGTGAGTCCCTGGACGCATCGGGGGTGGGGAACAGAAGCTCCAGACTGGTCCCCGAGTTTTCCTGATGATGCTCCAAGGGTCACTTAAACACGGTGGAGCCTTTAGTTTATAGCTGGAGGCTAAGTTGATGATGCAGTTTTATTGAGGTTTCTGGTTATGCAGTTCTGAGTTTGGATGAGCCGTTGCAGTCAAGTGATATCACCACCATCCACAGAACCCGGGTCTGCCAGTTCAGAGTGTTCCCTCAGGCCTGTTTGTCATCATGCTGTCATCCTCCTGACAATCACTCATTGGTTGGTTTCTGCTGTCATAGTTTCTCGTATTCCAGGGTGAGGCAAAAGAGGGCTCCTAGAAATTAAGCAATTCAGCCAAGTAACCCAGCTTCTGACTCTGGCTTCCCTCGCTTCACATACTGCATCTGTGATGTGTGCCTGCTTTTGTGCCTATATGTGGCTTGTTTATTTTTGATTGTCAAGTAGTATTCCTTTGCACAGATACATCGCAGTTTATATATCCAATTAATACTGGTAGACATTTGAGTTATTTTCCAGTTTTTGGTAGTTGTTATTTTAATAAAGCCACTCCAAACATTCACATAATGGTTCTTTTATAAGAAATTGTCAGGTTCTCCAAAGTATGTCTCTCACGAAGCTAATAGTTTAACCACTAACAAACTGGAATCTCTGAATTATAACTATTAATTGGTTTCTAAGAACATGTTCCTATCTTGATTTTCATATATACATTTTCAGAATTTGACTGTAGAGTCATATGGAAAGCTTTAGACTGAACAAAACTAAACTATTTATTTTTTGCAAGATTGTTAGTGCCATAAGCTTGTGGCCCTTCAGGAGAGACATGAAATGTGCAGTTTTTCTAGATTTATTTGACCGCTTAGGTCTTATGGAGTTAGTATTCTTTAGAATGAATTCTGGGAAATCCTGGACTGGAGTACACAGTTTTTTTTTTTTTTTTCCTGAATGAATCCATTCCATTTTATGTGAAATCTGTTTATATTGGTCATGGTCAGTATAGGCTTTGTTGTGCTGCAATAGCAAACACTCCTCATCAACAGCTATTTAAAACAGTGAAGGTTCATTTCTCACTCTCGTCATATGTTTCTCTCAGAAGGCGAGGGGCGCTGCTTCTCCTCGCTGTTCTCCCACAGGGGCCCAGGCTGATGAATGGGAATACAGCAAATCTGGCTCTTAAGTCTTCTGCCTGGAAGCAGCACATGCCATGACCACTTACCCTGACGTGCCAAAACAAGTTCCACCACAATGCCGACTTCCTTGGGAAAGGCAGCCCTGCCATGGGCCTGGGAAGAGGAGAAATGGGAAGTGGAATATTGTTGGGCGATCCTGGTTACTGCCTCAGGTTCTAAAGCACTCAGGGCAAACGGGTTGGTTCTTTCTGAGTATCTGTGTCTGACAGGTTGAATGAGTGTTGAATGAGTGTCTGCCTTAGTGCATGTTGTCCCAGGGTCCGGAAGTCCATTAGGCTACTGGGTGTGTGTGTCCAGCACCTTCAACTGCTGCCCTGCTTATTTCTGACCACTTGGCCATCATTTTTTCCTTTCTCATGGGGCAGAACTTCTGAGCCAGACCACAAAAAAGTACAGTTTCAGTGAGTGGTGTGTGTGTGTGTGTGTGTGTGTGTCCCTCAGACGCTGTCTTGTCCTTGGTCCCCAAACACAGCAGAGCAGGAGGAACCTTTCCTCAAACGCCTGCAGAACCCCACAGTGTGTCACCTAGAAATATCCCATCATGCCGTCTTTCTCCAGGCCCTGACAATCAGTTTTCTGTTCCCATAGTTCCGCATATTCCCGGATGCCAGGTAAATGGGATCACAGGTGTGCAGCCTTTGAGTCTGGCTTCTCTGCTTTGCATAGTACTTTGGGGATTGTTCAGGGAAAGTCGGCTTGCAAAATACAGAAGGAGCGCTTCTGGGAGAAATAGGGTTGGTGGGCTGAGGATTCTCACTACAGGGTCTTCCTTCTCCCTTTCCCTCTCTCCTCCCTCCAGTAACTAGGATTGCCCAACTGTATTCCACTTCCCATTTCCCCTCTTCCCAGAGATCCCATGATCTCTGTGGGTCACCAAACGGTCCAGTTTGGGAGACTGTAATCATTTCTAATTCTTTGTGTTATCTGAGTAGGGTGACCAGGGCGACCAAGTACCACATACATAAATCCAGAGCAAAAGAGCCCTATTACCATTCCTACCATGATGGTTGGGGGTCAGTGGCACACAGAGCCATCTGTTCACCTGGAGATGAGCAAGGAGGTGTTTTAGGAGTGACTTTCAGGAGCACCCTGGGCTGGGTGGGAGAGACCTTGTGCCCAGGAGCCCCAAGGGCTGTTTGCTTTGCTCTTGCTATTTTGTGGTATCAGTAGAGGGAAAGAAAGAGGTTGCACATGTCTGCCACTGTAGATATTTAAGATGTGCAGACCAGGGCTGAGAATGCAGTGCAGAGTGCTTGCCTAGTGTGCACAAGGCCCTGCAAAGAGAAGGGAAAAAAGATGTGCGATCCAGCCATCCCCGTGGAAGTGTGAGTCCCGATCACATTTCTATGACTGTACCAGGCACCTCCCTCTCCATTCTCACTGCATCTTCACACTCACCCTGCAACCACATGTCTGTCCCTCTTCCTCATTCATTGACCAGTGAGGCCAATAGGGTTCCTAAGAGCTCCCAACCCCAAAAACCAAATTGCACAGGATGGGATTCCTGGGTTCCCTGCCCTCTCTTTAGAAGGCCATGGAGTCACTTCACTCTGACCTGTTGTAGTAGGCCTTAACCTGTCCAGGCTTTAAACCTCTCCAGGATCAATGGATTCCTTCTGAGGGACATTTTAAAAACTGCTTGTCACTTTTCCTAAAAGAGAAAACTCTGGAAGTGAAAATTGGCTCTCCATTACGTACTTTGGGCCCTTCATTAATGACCAGATTCCCCTGGGACCCAGAGGACAGGCTGTCCTGCCGGCGAGGGGCAGGTTGAGGGACGAGGGGGAGGCCCTAGATGGTGTTGATTCCTGCAGAGCAGGCAAATCTCCCGGCAGAGCCCTCTGGAACCAGACCACATCCAACACCCTTGGTGTCAATTGTCGGTTACTCCCACTTTCCTCCTCCCCAAATACACCAGGGGCACCATGGTGAGCCATGTTTACCAGGACACAGGAAAGGCTTCCTGGGTCAGTGCATTGGGGGAAGTAAAGGATGCATTTTGTTATGGTTATTTCTTTGCTGCACTTGGTTGGAGGTGACAATGAATGAGACTCTGTTTTGCTGAGAAATAGTGTGTCATTCAACATTTAGCACAAGAAATTGCCTAATTGGGGAGATTTAAGGAAACCTCAAGGTCCGGGTGGAGGAAAGGAAATTCTGAGGATGCTGCCCTGCCCTCTTTTTCCTTCTTTCTCCCCACACCCATGGAAGTGCTCCTGCTTATAGACACATGCAGCAGCAGAACCATGAAGTGGGTGAGATTCATTGGCCTGAGGAGACGGGACCCTACAGGTAAGGATACCTTCCCCCACGGTCAAAACCACACTTACTGTGGCAGATTGCAGAATCCTGCCATGACCTGTGCGTCCAGCTCAGGTGACCAGGCTGGAACATACATGGGGCATGGGGAGAAGCAATCTCCAGGTAAATTTCAATGGTCAAGAGTTAGATATTAAAAACCCAGGCCACAGAAAGGAAAGAAGAACCAAGACCTGGCACAATGTATCGCCAGACTTGGAAGGAGAGAAAGGTGACAAATGAAAGTAGTGCTGTCATTTACATACAGTGGAAAAGCAAATTCAAAAGTAAACAAAAACCTTCCAGCAAAAAACATGGAACTACACATGGAGGATAAGCATTAACAAAGTGTATTTCAAATGTTTTTAATACACAAAGAGTTTAAGTTTTTTAAAAGCCTGATTCATATACAATACCAAAGAATATATAGAAATAATTTATAATAGAGGAACCAATAGTAATTAATGTTGGAAGACATTGATCTTGATAATCAACTCAAAGCATGAAAAAATGTTTGATCTTAGTAAGCAAAGAGGTACACATTTAATAAAAATAAGGTATCATTTCTCAGTTCTCAAGTAAACAAAGAACTCAAAAAAGTGAGAAGGCTGCATCGGGAGGTTGATCAGAGAATAGTTTGGGGACCCAGTGTGACAGATTGGAAGCCTACAAAACATCTGTGTCTTTGAGAGATGGCATTGGGGATCTGTCACAAGAAAGGCATCCTCCGAATAGAGACATACAGGCCCCATCTATGTTCCAAATACTCTCTGCACAAAGTTTTCACTTTAGATCTATAAATAGAGCAAAAATGGAGAATGATTTGACTGTTATTAATGGTTTGATGATTGCTAACAGAAACTCTTTGTTTATGTAACTTGATGTTAAGCATCTGATTTGAAAGGATTTTTTTTTGACGACTATTTCAATAGAAAAGAGTTGGCTCTTGAAAATAAACAGGATACCAACTGGTGCATACACTGATATTATAATGTTTTTTAAAAAATCTTACATCTCCGTGTGTGGAGAAGAGGCTGGGAGACAACATTTGAAATTCTTTCTTTTTTCCCCACATTTTACAGTTTTCTTTATGATTCCGTGTTCTTTTGAGCAATGATAAAAATAAACCTCCGTGTTGAAGCTCTTGAGTACTAGACATTCATGGTCATGTCAGGACCCTACTTGTCCTCACGCACGGTGTCGCTTTGAGAATCCCTGACTTAACTGTGATGAATTAATAACTAATTGGAAATTCCTTTTGGGTGATGGTCATGAAAAGTACTTTGTGCAATGGTTGCTGCTCCCTTTCAAGGCAGTGCTCACTCATATACCAAAGTTTGGAAGGAAGATTGGATGAAGAAGAGGTTGGGGTGGGGAGGAGCCCCTGGGCCCCAAACCTCCCAGGAGAGCTTGTGATCTACTTGGTGGCCTTTGCAGGTAGGAGAGAAGACAGGAGCAAGGGCTCTGGCGGCTAAGCTCTGGATGGGACCCCGTGCACGCTTGATACTCTGCGGAGGGAGCCCAGCCATGCTGCCCTGGGCAGGGCGGTCCTGTGACCCAGAAACAGCAGAGCACTCTGTTTTACGGGAAGCATGTTGGAAAATCGTTGTGACATCTTTATTTTGCATTATTAAGAAATGTGGAGGGGACATTTTCTACGAGAGCTATTTTTAGCTTTATTGATGTCCCTGTTTCTCAGCTTCTTAAACCTCAACTGTGAAGAGAGGAGAAGAAGGGAGCTTGCGGGTGACCTTGGCACACAGCTTGCAGAGATGCTCTGGCTGCTCGAGCTTGACTTTTCCTCCTGTCCTGGTTCCGTGGTATTTTCCAGTGTGACTCCTGTGGTATGGAGGGAAAGCCCTTGACCAAAGCCCAAGGTCAGGAAAAGGGTGGGTAGCAGCCCAGACCTGCTGGGCAGGTCCTTCCACCTTTTGCTGTGGGAGGGGATGGAGCTTGGCCCTGTGCATGTTCTGGACCAGGAACAGGGGGTGAAGAGCAAGTGCAGAGAAGGCATTTCTGACTCCTCTGTGAGTGCCTGGCACCCAGCACAGTGGTGGGAATGGAATTAGATCAGTACATAAAACAGAGCAGAAGAGAGAAGATGACAGACCCAGCTTTGGTCTCTCGTGTGCACTTGGTTTTCCCAGGGGCCTCTGCGAGGCATGCTCTCGTGCATTCCTGGTGATCAGGAGGGAATAGTCTTGCTCTAAGTTTTCCGTGGGTCAACTCCAAAGAATTCACTTCTTTCTCCACACACAGAAATGAACTGCATAGTTAAGCTTTGGGCCTTTTTTTTCTCCTCCCATCAAAGTCAACATTTTTTTTTTAGATCCAGTGAACTAGGCAGGCTGTTCTAAACAGCTTGGCATTTAGACCTTAATTTGTCTTTGAACTCTGATGGGCGAAACGGGGTTAAGGGGGCAGACACTATTGTTTACCAACATAAGACAGGTCACAGGCAGGATTGATCTTCCAGGGAAATAGGGAATAAATAGAGGCAAGGGAAGGTGATGATCTCTAAGAGTATTCTTAGTTGAGTGGTAGATGTTAGGAGAAGAGAGCTTACACAGCGTAAACTGCAGCTTGAACAGAACCACGTGTGGAGAAGGGCTGATGGCCCTGGTGGGTGTCCCAGGTCTTCAGGAGAATGGATCTCCACGGCTGCCTGCCTTTCGTCACTGGAGACGTATACGCAGCCCAAGCCACTCTGATGGCTTTCCTTTCAGGCTTAGGGAAATGTGTGCCAAAGGTGGGGAGCCACTCAGTCCCCAGGAGCAGGGTGCTGGTTTACTTCAGAAACGTTTTCCAGGCGCAGTGGGGTTCGCCAAGCAGGCTGCTGGGCAGTCTGGGAGGCCACGCCGCTAGTGAGAATAGCTTCATTGCTTGCTCTGCAGAGGCCACCAGGTCTCTGGCTCAGACTCCATTCTGAATTGGCCCATGTGAGTCAGGGATCGTAAGGATGGTGGCATGAGCCACCGGGGATCCTAGTCCTGGCTCTGCCATTCCTCTTAAGGAACCCGGGGTTATCCACCTAGTACCCACCCCCACCCCACCCCATCCTCAGTTTCCTCATATGCAAAGGCATGGTTGGACTCCAGGTCCCTTTCCTGTCTAGCAGTGGGAGAGTCCCCTGATGTGGATCGGTGGTAGTTTTATACTCAGGTAGATAGGTTTTTCACTGCAGCAGTTCCAAGGTTTCAAACCTTCAGCATCTCTCCTCTCCCCCACCTCTGGACCACAGAAGCCGGAGAGACCCTGGGTGGGAAGGCCTTTATCTCCCCCTCCTTCCTCCCACATCTGGGCATTTTCCTGTATTCTTTTGAGTTTGTTTCTATTTTTCCCCCTGTCATCCTTCTCTTCTCTAAATCCTCACTTCTCTCACACAGGCCACGTCTTCCTCCTGGAATCCCGATGCCCCTTCCCTCGGTCTCTTGTGGAACTTGATCCCTCCCCCACTCCTGTGTCTCCTCTCCCCACCTTCTTACAACCCACATCCCCAAAGAATCCCACAGAGCATCAGCAGAATCCCTGGAAATAAACAGAACTCGGAAATAAATGTTTGAGACCAGTGACCTCCGTCAGACACTGTAGGAACGAGGACCCGCGCTGCCTGGTAGACAATCAAGTTGATGTTCAGTGATGACGAGAGGGGAGGAGGAAGGTCTGCACTCTGCATCAAAGAGCAGGTTCTTTGAAAAGCCCCTCGTCTGTCTTTGACCTAGTGACTCCAGCCTGATTGTCTTACAAAAAAAAAAAAAATTCACCGATAAAGAAGTTAGTTATGATGACAAATCTGTTATGGAAGATTGGAGAGATAGTGGGCATTGGAAGTAGAAAAAGGATGCAAAATTCTGTATGTAACGTGATCTCCTATTTTCAGCCCCCTTGTATATTTTTCTGGGGGTGGAGGCAGGAAATGTGACTTTAGGAATATGTATATATATATATATATATATATATATATATATATATATATATATATAAATTTTTTTTGGTCTTTTTAGATTTCCTACGGTCAGCTTGTCTGACATTTGGTTGGCAGAAAAATCAGATTGACAGTCCATCCGCCTCCCTCCCTCTCCTTGTTGCTGTGACAGTCACAGCTCAGCCCTCGGGTCTGACCCTGTGGCTCCATCCCATCATGTCTGTGGTGGGGTCGCACTGACTCCTGTTGCCTGAGCCACAGCCTCCCCGTGGCCACCGGCCGGCTTTGGCCTGGGCCCGTCCCCTCCCACTCCCTGAGCTTCATTCCTGTTTGGTTTCAGTGTTTCCCAGTTTCCTGCTTCTGTGTGTGTGTTGTGATCTCCTTAAGAACCTTTTCACTCTGCTGTGACCTGAACCACCCGTGTCCCCAGGGCACTTCCCCTCTGCCTGCTTCCCTGGCCTGATCCTGGAGCAATCAGAGTTGGACTAGAGGATTCCATTTCCCAGCGTTCCCTCTGGAGAGTGGCTGGGTGCAAGAGCGAGGTTCCAGGACAGCCTGCCACACAGGGACTTTCCCTGGTCATAACCTGCTCTAGGCAGAGTAAGATCCTGTGTCCTGTTTGTCACGGTCTTATGTCCCCTTCTCCCAGTGCCCTTTGCCAGTGTCAGGGGAACTCTGCATCCTGAGGCTGGGTTTTGATGTCAGTGATCTGTGTAGAAGCTGGGCACCCGGAGTCGTGATTCTCCCGGTGAGTTTGCTGGCAGCAGTGCTGAGGACCAGTCTGTCCACTCAAGGTCACACCATCATGTGATGTGAGATAGTCACACACCTGGTACACATCGGTCCCTAGAGTCACATTGTGTGATGTGAGATAGTCACACTCCAGGCACAGACACCAGTACTGGGCCTGGAGCGGCCCCAGGAGAACCAGGAGTGGATGGGAACGAGGCACTGACCACCATGCTCTGGTGCTGGCCCAGCTGAAGCCTGGTCAACCCAGAGACACCTCCTCCCTGACCCACTGTCCCTGGAGTTGTGCTCCAGGATGCGAAACTTGGAGGGAAGTCCCAGTGACCGACGGGACTCTCATTAGTGACCAACAGTCCGTGGGCCCGAGGTGAGGTCACCCTGCACATGTCCCCGCTCCTCAGACGTGCTCTGTCTCTTCACCCACCCACCTACCAGGTACTTGTGGGAGTGCCTGCTGAGTGCCCGTCATCTCTCCTTGTACCAAGTATGGGGTGGCGAATGACAAAGAGGATGTCCGCATCCTCACAAAGTTGACGTTCCCTTGAGGGGAACTAGCAAACATGAAAGATCTGTGAAAATAATCAGAGGGAGCCAGATGATGTGTGGATAATGAGCAGTACGGACATCATGGAGAACGACACAGTGATTACTCGTATGTTTGGTAAAGTGGGGAGGCTGGGTTAGCTTTTCGTCACTGTGACAGAACACCCAAGGCACTCAGCTCGCAAGGAAAGGTTTGTCTTGGCTCACGGTTTCAGAGGTTTCCCTTCACGGTTGCTTGGACCCATTGCATCAGGCCCCTGGCCGCAGGACATCGTGGTGGGGAGCTTGTGGTGGAGAAAGCTGTTCACCTCATGGTGGCAGAGAAGCAGAGAAAGCTAGGAAGAGACTGTGACCCAGTGTCCACATCCAGGTCCTGCCCCAGTGACAGCTGCCTCCAAGGAGGCCCAGTCGGCCACAGTCTGGGGACCAAGCCTGTAACACATGGCCTCTGGGAACCTTTTCAGATTCAAACTGTAGCAGGGACATTTAAGAAGAGATGCTGTCCAAGACATGAGGACATGAGGGGTGAGAAAGTCAGCTAAGAACCAGGCTTCAAAGGTGCTGAGGTGGGAATGGGGTTGGTGTTTCCAGGGAACAATGTGGAGGGTTGAATGTTTTTGCAACCTAGGGGAGGAGTTGGGATTGTGTTCTCAGAGCTTGGGGACTCTCCAAAGGGCTTTTTTTAAACCAGAGCAATGCACAGTCCGGTTTAGAAAGTTGTTGCTGGCAGCTGAGGGAAATAAAAAGTTCTAATTGGCACATGTGAAGGTTGAGGTGTCCGTTAGTCATCCAGTAGTTTTCTGGTTACACCAGCTAGAGACAGACGGACTCAATGCCGTTAGAAAAGGTGACTGCGTGTTCTTCTTTCCGAGGTCAGCCCTGGTCTACACCTTTTGTTCAGTCAACTATTAGGGACCCCTTTCCCTTCTCAGCAGGACACTGGTTTGTATTTAAACCATCACGTTCCTCAGAGATGGCATCTAAAGTCGTGGGGCTGGAAAGCACTCTCAGAGAGAGGGCAGATGCTGACAGACCTGAGCACTCGGACACACAGGGGCAGGAGGGCGCCAGGGCAGCAACCCCTGGGGTAAGAGGGTGCCAAGAGAGGTTGAGACGCGGATGCCACGAGAGGAATGCGCCTGTGCAGGACGGATGTCCATGGAGGGGAGGACCACAGGGACCCCTGCACATGCCCAGTGGACAGGGACTGAGCTGCAGAGGGAATGTGCAGTGAGCATGTCGCACCCTCCCCAAACCCTGCTTAGCTAGACTTCTTCCTGGGTGTCGTCCCCACTGGAGCACACCTCAGTTTCCAGCAGGGACTGATGGGCATTAGTTTGCAGTGCACACTGTTTATGGCTTTTCGTGTGAGAGCGTGTTGTCCACTGGAGCCAAGTGTGCGTGTTTGTCTCTCCACTGGACTACACGTATGGGCCGGGACTCTCTTTTCCATTTTTGTCATGCTTCTGAGTCCAGGACAGTCAAAGTCCCATGAGTCTACTTGACACAAGAGAGATGTCCACCAGATAAGTGGCTGGATGAGTGAGGGACTGAATGAATGAGTGAATGGATGTGTGCATGAATGAAGAGGTCAATGACTGAATGGGCCAAGGATGGATGAATGAACAAGCTAATGCATGAGTGAGGGAGGGAGTGGTTGAGTTGACTGATGACTGAGCAAGTGAGTGAGGCAATGAGTCAGGGGATGGAGGAGGAAGTGAAAGATGACTGAGCGAAGGAGTGAGAAAGTGAGCTAGTGAAGGGGTGAGTGTGAGTGAAGGAGAAAACGGATGAGCAGGTGGGTGAAGGACACACAGCACCCAGGCAGGGCTGGTCCCCACTCCATACACAGCATCAGAGCCCTGAGCAGCTGGTACCTCGAGAGCAGGTTTTCCCCTGCCCAGCTCTGTGTGTTCGTAAGCAGAAACTCCAGCTGTCAAAGAAGATCACCACACCCTGCAATGGGTGGTAGTGGTGGGTATTTTCCCTTCTGTTGGTCCCAGGCTGCCTAGAATTCTGATGGAAAGAAGGATTTCCTTGAACTGAAAATTTAGTGAATCCTCTGTAGCTATTTTTCTGTTTTCCTTGTGCTGTTGGAAGGACATATATTTATGGACTGCAAAACAATAGATTCTAATCTGAGCTAGAGATAAAATGTAGGGGAAACATAACACATTTAAGAAGCACACGCAAATCATGACAGCATTATGCAAAAGTTTTCTCTGGAAAACGTGCACATTTTTGCATTTAGGAGCAGTTCAGCAAAGCAAGGCATGTAGCTGATTTGTGGTAATATACAAACCTCTGGTCGTATTAAGAAAATAAATACTCTATTAAGTCTTTAGGCAAAACCATCAGTAGTGGTGAATGCAGTTCTGTCTTCCTGATGCACTGGAAAAACTCCCAAACAGATGACAAACCTGAGATTGAAAATTAAATTTATAGGGCCTTGAGCAGTGTGGCACTATGTTTTAAGGATGCAAGCTGTTCCCCCTAATGGTTGCTATAGGAAGAAACTGGTAGAAGGGAGGAAAACCCAAACATGCCAGTCAGGAAGAGAGGATCTTATCAGAATTTCTGTTGAATAAACACTGGGAGGAAATCCAGATGGTGTTATCAGAACCTCCAGAGACAGATTGAGTCGCGCAGAGCCAGATGCCTGGGTCTTCAAGCAGCCGGTGGCCTGGGGCAGGTCTCCAAGGGCCAGGGCAGCTGGCCTCAAAGGGGTGGCCCCAGAACAACTCCCTCTGCTGAAGGCGTTTCCCATACCCATCAGGAGTGGGGTCCTGTTCTGCATGGTGCACACACAAGTTAGAAGCCAGACGAGGCTGGTGGCCCCCGTGCTTGTCCTTGGGTCTCAGCTCTTAAGCAGGTGCTGGTGTCTGAAGGTGAACACGGTCCTTGTGAGACGGCATCCCTCCAGGGGTTCGCTCCTGGTGTTCTGGGCCACCTTCTGCAGAGGGACCCATGGTCCAGGCCCATTCTGGAAGGTGGGAGGGAGGACTCTGTCCCCCCAGAAGCTTCCCCCACCTGGGTCCAGCAGAGTTCCTGAGGCGTGAGCTCTGTGCTCCCGTTGGACATTCAGACCCTGTCTCTATAGGGTCAGCTCGTTGGCTCTCTGAGGTTCTCAGACACAGATGGGAGCAGAGCTGCCCATTGCCATGGTCGAGGTGAGGCCAGGGCCGACCCCAGGCTGGCATCACCTTCCACTGCACCTGAACTTCCCTCTTGGGGCTGGGGTGTCCGTTTTCTTTCCTCCTGGTGGTTTTCGTCTGGATACTCCCACCCTCAGCGTCTGGCAGAATATTGTGTGCATCACTTCTTCTTGTGTGAGTCGGTGATTTTCCTTTCCAAGTGTCAACCAGAAATCAAAAGTAAATTGTTTTCTGTTTTTCTTGGACAAGCTACATCCCTAGACTGACTTACTGTAGGAATTTGGGCTCTGAGAGACACCTTTAGGGCAATGTATAAAATAGCTTTTTGATTTGCCATGTGCGCTTTGTATCTTTTGAACTGAGATCAGGTTCATTAACATTTCCCTTCAAACTTGACTGTAGTCTATACTGACCTAGGCAGGAAATTCATTGTAAATCATGATTTTTTTTGCTGTAACCTCTTGACCTGCAGATTTTCTGGTTAAAGCTGCCTCAAGGGACTCTCAGATCTTTGATGGAGTTTGTAAATCCCCTGCAATCAAGGCCTCTTAGATGTAGAACCTAGAGTACTTCACACCATCCTGGACATTTATTTATTGGACTCAGGAAGTCTTTTGAAGGAACAACAACAAAAAAAAATATGCCACTGTATGCTGACTCATTCACAGAACATGATGTGGTGAAGCGAAAAAGAGTATGGATTTCTGAAATCAGAATGCCAGTGTTCACATGGCAGGTTTACCCCTAGGGCCGTGATGTCACGTGGAAAGTTATTCAACTGCTTGGAGCTATGGTTTGTCCATATGCAAAGTGGAATCATGCCCACTTTGCAGGGTGGTTGTGAAGTGAAAGTAGGCTGTCTTAGTCCATGCAGGCTGCTGTAACAAAAATACCATAAATTTACAAGTTTATAAGCAATGGAAATTCTCACAGTCTTAGAGGCTGGGAGTTCAAGATCAAGGTGCCAGCAGATCTGTATCTTCTGGTTCATAGATGGTGCCTTCTGGCTGTGTCCTCACATGGGGGATGGGCAGAGCATTTCTCTGGGGTCTCTTATTGGGCCACTGATCCCATTCCTGCAGATTCTGACGGCATGATCTTATCACCCCCCAAGACCTTAGCTCTTTACTATGGTCTGCTGTGGTTTTGATGCAGTGTGTCCCCCAAAAGTCCATGTGTTGTATACTCGGTCTCCAGTGAGCCTGTGTTGGGGTGAAAGCTTTAGGGGAAGTGGGGCTTACTGGAGGGTGATGAGGTCAGGGTGGCTGCAGCCTCCTGAGTGGACTCATGCTGGCCTTAGTGGGTCAGGTCTGGGAAGGGTGGACTAGTTCCCTGGACAGCAGGGTGAGCCTGCCCCTCCCCCATCTCTTGCTTCCTGCTTTGCTTTCTTCTGCATGTGGGGGGTTCTCTTCCTGCTTCTCCCATGTTATGAGGCAGCCAAGGGGCCCTCGCCAAGAGGTCAGCTCCATGCCGTTTGGACCTTACAGCCACCAGAACTGTGAGCCGAATCGGCTTCTTTGCTTGTGAAGTCCCCAGCCTCAGACATCACATTAGAGAAATAGGAAGTGGACTGTGCTGCCGTTACCTTGGGGGCTCGGGAGGCCAAGGTCCTGCAGACCCAGTAGGATGACGGGTCTGCACAGACGGGCCAGAACTGTGGCCACCTCTTCGTTTCCCTTCCACAGCAGCAGCTGACCCACCAGCACGCCCGGGTCTCATTTAATAGCTTGTGGAGTCAGTGCGCCTAGTAGAGTCGCGGCGGATTGTCCCGAAGCTTGATGCACTTGCTGAGATAGCCTGACGGGCAGCGGGGTGTGGGGTGGAGGTTCCAGAGGCCTAGAATGCCCTGTGAGCTTCGAGGGCAGCCTCCGACTTGCACCCTGGCTCTGCCCGCACTCGTCCATTCGACAGTGAGCAGTGCTGGCGAAGGCCTCCCTCCAGACAGGCTTCAGGAGCAGGACAGGGAGCCCTGGGGCTGGGCCCCTCTGACTCGGGGCTGTCAGTGAACCCTGCAGCACAACCATGAGGAGAGGTCTCCAGTGCAGGAGGAGGAGGACCTGAGTTGAAGAAGTTGCTGGAAGGTGGTCTGTCTCCTTCTGGTTGGACCTGTCATTACTTAAGATGATGCCACGTCTTACCTGAAATCAAACTGCGTTCGGCTGTGAAACCACTTTGATCTTTGATTTTTGCATAGTTAGAGGGCGTGTAGTCCCATGAGATACCAAACTTGGAATTTGGGCTTGCAAGGGGCACAGGAGCTGTTACGAAACAGAAAGCACGATCAGGTCACACCCACACACCGATGCCCACAGATTTCATGCTGCAGTTTATTCCTTTAACCTGTGGTGGCCAGAGACGTGCCAGGGATGGCTTTGGACAGAGCTGTGTCCTCCAGGACTCTGCACTCCTGCACGCTCATTAATCTAAGTTTACATTCTAAAGAAAACCCGCAGGGCAAACTGAGCTCCCACAGGAGCCCTTCAGGTGCCTGCCACCTGCACTGGCTGCCTCTGACCCTTCCCAGGAGGACAGCTCTGGAAGTCTTTGCTGAAAACCCTTCTTCTTTCTGCCGTAGAAGGGCACACGGGCTCAGACAGTGCAGCCTGCTGGGCTCCTGCTATGCAGAAGTCCCTGCCTGCTGGCACTCGGCAGCCAGTCCCCCTTTTAGACAGGGGCATGAGTTTCCCCAACTCCTCAGCTCTGACCCAGTGGCGTGGGTTCTTCCATTGTTAGTTCCTAGCTCCAATGTTCTTCATTGAAGAACATCTTTTATGCATTTGTTTCCCTGTATCAGCATTTTCTACATAATAATACTCCCAAAACTTAGGGGTTTAAAATAATAGTCATGTATTTAGCTCACCATTCTGTGTGTTGGTCCTGTTACTAGCACAGTAAGGACAGCTGGGGCCTCTCTCCATGTGGCTTGTTCACCTACAAAACACTAACTAGACTTCTTCATGTGGGGGCCAAGGTTGTAGTAAGAGCAACAGAACAGCACTGGCTCCAGTGGGCAAGACTTTTAAACTTCTGTGTGCATCATAATTATTGTATAATTTGGCCAATAATTGTTCATATTAGCCAAAGCAAGTCACATGACAAGTGCTAGAATCAGTTTAGAGTAAGCTTCCCAAGGGCCTGGATCTGGGGTCACATGGATCACAATCCACCATAATGGCCACTGACTGTTTTGCTTTTTTGATTGCTGATCTTTTGTATTGGTAGGAGTTCTTTATATATTCTGGATACTAATTCTTTTATAACTTTCCATGTTAATTTTGAATCAGTGGATGTTCTTAATTTAAATAAGCAAGGTGAGCTGAATCCATTTTTTCCTTTTGTGATTAAATTTTTTTTTTGGTATTTTTTAAAACTCTTCTCACCTGAGGTCATAAAAAAATGTTCTTCTATATTGGCTCCTGACATTTTTTTATGATTTGCTTCTAGTGCTTATGTTTTATCATTCTCATTTTTTTTCCTTTTAGTAGGGTGATTGAGAAACCCTTTAATCAGGCCAATTCCCTTTCCTCTCCTCTTCAACATTATTTACGTAGGCCTGCTCTGCACATGATGTTTTCCCTGTGGAATCAAATGGGTGTTCCCACCTTCTATTCAATTTCAATCAATTTCAATGCAGACAGACACTGAGACATTAGTCAACATACGCATATGGAATGATTTGAGTAATTAAGTGCCAGCCAATTAATCAGTACATTTGGTAAGGGAAGATGAAAATGAAGAACTATATTTCTTCAGGGTCAGTTGAGTTGTCCTGTCTCCTACCTGGCGCTTTCCTTCAAATTCTGTTGAAAAGTCATTTGGGAAAAGAAGAGGCTTGGGTAGGAATTTTCAATGTGGAAGAAAGGAAAGTTAACATTTAATCTTCATAAAAGCCCTTTCACAAGTTGGTATCACGTTCACAGTGTAAGTCATAAACGTCCCCCAAAGGCCCGTGTGTTAAAGGCTTGTTCACCGACCTGTGGCGCTGTTGGGAAGAGCTGGAACCTATTGGGGGTGAGGGTTAGAGGACGTAACTCGGGTCATTGGGCCTGTCCATGAATGGGACTGCCCCTGGCTGCTTACTCTTTCTCTCTGCTGCCATGAGGTGAGCAGCTTCTCAGCCATGTGATCTCACCACCTTGGTGTCCCACCTCGCCACAGGCTAAAACGTGATGGGGCTGTCTGTGGTCTGAAATTTCTGAAAACTGTGTGATAAAATAAACCTTTCCTATTTTATACTGGTTTTTCTCAGGCATTTTTGTCATAGCAATGGAAAGCTGACATACACAGTCCCTGTGAGGAAGCCAAAGCTCACAGGAGGCTGGTTGGGATTCATTCAGAGGGATTAAGTGGCCTGGGTGGCTCTGGCCAGGACTGGCCAAGTTTCTGTTGTGTCCTTCTGTTCCTCCTAGGTCTCTGGAGAGTCATGGTAGAGGTGGTATGTTCCCTTCCCCAGCACCAACTGTCTCCCCACAAAAATTTAAATCAAGTGGAATGTACATGACAACCTTCATATTTTTACTATGGCGGCATTGGTGTTTTTCATGGCAAAACAACAGGTGCTACATTTATTTTTTTTCTCTTTCCAGTTCTTGTGTATTTCTGTCTTTTAAGGTTTTTCTCTATTCCTGAGAATATTCCCTAAGGTTTTGATTTAATTCAGTAATTACTGTTATATGAAAGGGCCCGAACAGAGTTATATGAATTTTCTGGAACGTTGGGATCCCAGGGGAAGCATTTCACCCAGCACTGGTTGGGCAGAGCGAAACAGGGAGGGGAGTTTATACCCGGGTGGCATATTTCAAGTCTCCCGACAATTCTGAATTAGTTCCCTTTTGAGCTCAACAACACAAGTTGTACTATACATGACTTGTTTCTTCATGAAATTATCATTTATTGTAGTAAATTTTGATATACTCAGAATATGTACCAGATTTAAACATTTATTCTTAATTATTAATAAAATAATCTGAGTAATAATGGACTGGATTTTAAGGAATCCGTAACTTAACCTTGCTTTCTTCTCTTAAACATGGCAAATGCAGGAAAATCTTTAACAAAAGAATAATAATGATATGTTCTCTGGGCCAAATTTAGAAAACTTTACAGTGTGAAGTAAATACAAAAAAAAGAAATCTGTCTCAACGGAGGAACTGGAAGAAAACTACTGAATTACTGTGTCTGTTGCAGTTTAGTAATTAGCTATTTTAGAAAAAAAACATTGCCTCATTAGAGAATTAGTATTTTCAGGAATTTCGAAGCCCTGGGTAAAAATTAAACAAAACAAACAAAAAAACAAAGCAGCAAAAACCAGGTTACTCAGAGTAAATTCAACCAAGTGCAACTGTTTTTTCAAGATTCTCTTAAAAATACCTAAGTAAGCCTTATATGTTTAGGAATCTGTATTTTATTCGGCAAAACCTTTTTATATAGTTATATTGAATAGAGAATTAGATGTAATTAAAGACTGCCAACTGTTTAACACTTTTTAAAATTCGAGTTTCTAATACCTACAAGATGCATATTGTGTCTAAAGAGGATGGATTCTAAGTTCTGGAATTTGTTCCTCAATAGGTCAAAATACCCCCAAAATATAGCCAGGTAGGGCTTTCAACAATAGAATTCAAGGCTTACCATGGTTTAGATGAGTGTCCGCCTAAGGTCCACCTCTCACAGGCTTCATCCCCAGGGTGGCGCTATTGGGCAGTAGTCTGGACCTGTAGGAGGTGGAGCCTGGTGGGAGGTTTTAGGTCATTGGGGGCGTGGCCCTAGTGGGGATTGTGGGACCCAACCCATCTTCTCTAGTTCGCTCCAGATCTAGTTTGATCTTGCCATAATGTGCTGCTCTTGTCCCAGACCCAAACCTGTCTTGGATTGGAACCTACTTCGGGAACTGTGGGCCAAAATAAACCTTCTCTTTTTTTAAAGTTAACCGCCTCAGGTATTTCCCTCATAGTAAGGTGAAGCTGATGAATACAAGGTTTAATCTAGAAAGTTGAAAGTGTCCAACGAGGGAAGAAGTTTCTGAGTCTGAATTCTCCAGATGTTCTGAATTTAGTGTTTACATTTGACATGATCTCTTTCCGCTCAATTTTCTGAACATCCACCATGGGTGCTTGGTTGGTTTTACCTTCTTCGTGGATCCAACAGCTGTCCTGGTGCTCCCAGGAATTGGGTGTTTCCTGAGAGGTGGATCTCTCAGTGCTGGAGCTGGGGACCAGCCAGTCTCCCTGTTGTTCATGAACTTTGCGAAACAAAATTTACTGGTTCAGACTTATACTCATTCATTTAGCTTTTAAATTTGATTGTTACATTTTTGGTTGGGTTGTTTTCTGTGGGAGGCAGAAGCGTTTATGTAGAGAGAGGTCCCAGATTGGCTGCCAGGTGGGGGCAGGAGGTGAGCGCCATTGGCCAGAGGAAGTTGCTTGTTGCCCAACTGTAACAGTTCCCAGACTGGTAACTTACTTTCTAACCCAGGTAACAGTAGTGTTGTCTGCATCCACAGTTTTCATGTTGAGGCAGCGTATTCCAATTCTTCTCATTAATTTAAAGTCTCTTGGTTTGGACTTGTGCTTTGAGTTTTGCTAAAAATTGGTTGTATCTGGGTCATTTGGGAAATAATTTGTCTGGAAAATAGAACACAGAGCTAGTAGTTAATTAAACCACCAGGTCAAGTGGAGAACATGATTTCTTATTGATTTAGATGCAAAAATTGCTATCGAGGTTTACATATAAAGAGATAATATGTAATTTAAGAAAATAATTATTCAGGGAATAGAGACCAGGAAGTAATATGTGTGCATTTTGTGTTAAACTGCATTTTCTTCTTTCTACATTATAGCCTTTAAATGTCTTCCTACAGTTTCTAAGATTGCCATGTGTGGTTGTGCAAGCTGCACACTGCGCAGCTAAGGAGGTAGACACCATTCACATCAAATTTAACTTAGATTTGGGCATTTTCTGTCTCACAAAAATTTCCCTGGGCAGCCAGTGTGACTGCCTTCACAACCACTCAGCAAGATACTTAGAAGAAATCATGAAGGGAATAAAACTTTTCTTCTGCTTAACTTTCACAGCCTTTCCCATTCCAGACCGTTAGATGTCTGACTGAGGACAACTGACTTGTTTCACTAAATTTTTTAATGTGCAGCAGGAGAATGGCTGAGAGCTCAGCCTCAGGAGCCGGTGCCGTCATTTCCTAACTGTGTAATCCAGGGATTATGCTGAGACAGAGGGCGGCAAACTCAGAAGAAAACAAAGGAACGGATGGTTACCTGGTGTTTTCTCGTGGATCCTGGGAGCAGGTGGTGGGCCGTCCATCGGTGCCCTCAGAGTGGGGAATGTTGCCATCTAGGTTCACATGTAGAGATCTGTGACAGGCAGTTTACGAAAACAATCATTCCGAGTACAGAGACCAGCCTCAGAGCCCAAGATGCCGTGTGGCTAGGAACAGGAGTGTGGTGGCACACCATCAGAAGCAGAGCAGAGCAAGGCTGGTGGCCTTTCTGGCCAGTGAGTCAGGCGCTGTGCTGTGTACTTTACAGCATCGATCCATTTAACCCTTCTAGCAGCCCAGTAAGGAAAGTTCCACACCATTTTACAGATGCAGAGTTGGGCCTTACGTGCCCCTCAGAGACCTCTGTGGGTTCAAGCTGGGTGTCCCAGCTTGGTGGTGTTGGGAGTGGTGGAGCCTTTAAGGCGGGGCGCTCTGAAAGGGACGGCTGGCTGGTCTCTTCCTCTTCCCCTTGTGTGCTTCTGGCCTGGCCGTGGGGAGCTGTTTGCTTTACCCCATCCTCCCACCATGGTGTGCCCCTGCAGGCCCAGAGCAACGGGGCCAGCTGATCATGGGCTGCAGCCTCCAACTCTGCACCAAATAAAAACTTAAAAACAAATAAGTGACTCCAGGCCTTGGTTACTGTAACAGAGGCTTGCTGACAGGGAAACTGAGGCACAAAGAGGGCAGTAGCTTTCCCTGGATCGTGCAGGTAGAATAGTACATACTGATCCCAGAGAGAGAGAGAGAGAGAGAGAGAGAGTGTGTGTGTGTGTGTGTGTGTGTGTGTGTGTGTGTGCATGACTCCTGCAGACCACACCTGCTGCCCTAGCGATGCCCAGTGGTGCCGTTCCAAGAGTACAGAGCACCGGGCATGGGCTACCTTATTTTATCAGTCTGGTCGTTATTGGTGACTCTCTGGGTGGTTTAATGGTCAGTGCACAGGGGCGTGCAGTATGGGTTGCTATCTGAGAGTCAGACAAGGTTTACATCAGTCAACCGACCGGGTATCTTTATTCACAAAAGATGCCAAATTAGCAAGGCACCTCGTCAAAGTAGTCTTGACAGTTGTTCCTACCCGAGTTGCTGTAAGCTCTGTAATTATGAAAATGTTAAATGAAGTGGGCGTAGGAAGTTGGATGCCTTTTAAGGACCCTTGGGAACAACTTTGCGAGTTGTTTAAAGGATCTGTCTGCCGGAAGACATGAGGCGGACCCTGGAGCAGTGGCTCCTGGTGGCTTCCAGGAAGCACCAGTCTGCTTTGGAGCCAGGATTCCAGCTGAAGCGGTGTCTTCCTGGTTTAATGAAGACAATAGAGTGAACCGTGTTGCTATTGCTTGTGCTTTTAATATGCACTTTTCAGAAGATCAAGACAGCTAAATTGGCCTTCCTCATTGGCCCCCCTCCTTCTCCTGTCTCAGCCCAGCAGACGGATGCCTGGAGAAAGGAACAGGCAGAGAAAAAATCTCCCGTTTCTTGCGCCAGCCCCTGGTTCGTGCTGTGCCCCTGAGCAGGATTTCCCGTGCATGCTTGTGCCTGCGTGGACGTAGCCTCTCAGCTCTCTCTCCTCATCCCACATGTAAACACGTGCAGTTGATCCTCCGTATCCCCAGGTTCCAGCTGTACAAAATCTACCAACTGTGGATCAAAACTATTTTTTTTTAAATTGTGTCTTTCCAGCACACATTTTTCTGTGTCAGAAAAAGAATATAGTATAACAACTATACGCAGCATTCGTATCACGTTAGAGGTGTTACAGGAAATCTAGAGAGATTTAGAGCCTACAGGAGGCTGTTTGTAGGTTCTGTGCAAATCCTACACCATTTTAGATAAGGGACTTGATCATCCACAGATTTTTGGCCTCCAAGGGGGGTCCTGGAGCCTTTCCTGCACAGACACTGGGACAACTGTGCTTGTTAAATATTCATCACCACTGATAGACCAGGTGGTCCGCTGCAGAGAGGCCAAGGCCACATGGCGCTGCTCTGGCTCCAGCACCTGGCAGAGCCCCCCACCCAGGCACTTCCTCCCCGAGTTGAGCAGGAGAGAGACTGTAGGAAGATTACTTACAGGAGACCATCAGTTACAGGGCACCCATTGCTTTTCCTTTACCTGGTGGTCCCGGTTCTGTGCAAACCTGGGAATGGAGGAGGCTGATGCGTGAACTTTGGGCGTTCTTGATGTGTCAGTTGGAAGTGATTTTAATCCCATGATGGATACAGACACCAATGCCGTGTGGTCCCTGGGAGAAATGGACATGTTTTAGACCTAGGGTTGATGGGAACATGGAGGAAGGAGGGAGATTCCAAATCAGCTACAGATACTTAGAGTGTTCTGATTTAGTCCACTCCCCAGGCTTGGGAGCAGGTATTTAAAGGGGCATAGCATATTCCAGGGAGTCCCTTGGTTTGGGTCTGTAGGGGCCTGTGTCAGTCACATTTTCATCACTATGACAAAATACCTGAGATAAGCAACTTAAAGAAGGAAAGGTTTGTTTCCGCTCATGGCTTCAGAAGTTTCAGTCCTCCATTGGTTGGCTCAATTGCTTTTGGGCCTGTGAGATGCAGAACATCCTGGTGGGAGTGCCCACCAGCAGTACCTCCTGGGGGCTGGGAAGCAAAAAGCAAGAGCAAGAGGGTCAGGTCCCAGTATTCCCTCCAAGGGCACGGCCCCAACAACCTGACGTCCTCCCTTTAGGCCCTACTCCTGAAGGGTCCCCCACTCCTAGTAGTGCCACCTTGTGAACCTTCAGCACATGGCCTTTGAGGGACACTCAGAGCCAAGCCGTGACAGGGCCTGAAGCTTCAGGGGGATTGCTCACCAGACTGTTCCATACTTTCCATTATTGCTCCTTTTTTTTCTAGTTTTCATCACCTGAATTTTGTTTTCTCTATCTTTCTTTTCTCATTTTCTCTGAGTTATATTGTACTCAGTGAACTGGAAAACACCACACTGCGGATGAATGAATCATTGGACAATGATTCCTTCAGCCAGGGAAGTAGCCCAGCCGCCAGGTGACAATGTGGCATTACAGGTGTTCCGGGGCCCCAGAGACTGCTCATCAGTCCCCGGTCCCCTAAAACAGTACTTTCAGGTATTTTTCATGAAGGGAGATTCTTGGAGACTCTGGAGAGCCAGCAGCTTCTCCTGGGAAGGTGCCGCAACACCTCTCGGGCACCTCTCCTTAGGGTCCCCCAGTGGGAGTGGCCAGCACTGAGGCTCCACTGCCACCCAGGCTCCCGGGTCGCTGCATTTAAAACCCGCTTAGAACGAGCTCCATCTGTTTCCGTGGCTGTGGCTCCTCAGTCTAGGCAGTCTGAAAGCCACCAGAGTCCCTTGCCTCCTCTGTAGCCTGTTTCCTCGGGCAGCCTCAAGCCACTCCGTCCAAAGGTGGCAATGCCCTGAGCAACAAGTGGACGCCTCCTGTGGGCTCAGGGAGACGGGAGGGAGGGAGGCGCAGGAGGGAGCCGCGTGGCTCTCTGTGAGTGGTAGGTGCCCCTTGTGTCTGAGCACTGCAGGGGAGGGGCCAGCCAGGAAGCTGTGGAGGGGGCGGGCGGGGGACAGGCTGTCACGACTTTCTGCCCTGGACCCTTGGGACAGGATGGACTCTGCCTGCCACCAGCCCATAGCGGGGCGCTGTCTGGTTGAGGCTGGGGTGACCTCCAGGAAAGCCTCTGGCAAGTGACCTGTTTCCTGAATGAAGCAGCTAGAACTCCCCTGCCTCAGTGTGTCCGAGACGGGCGAGGGACCCAGAGTGCGGAACCAAAGACCAAGAATGGATGCGCTCTGCTGAGGAGGCCAAGGTGAGGTTTGCTGGGACGCCGGGTTCCCACTGGGCCTCCGCAGGCACGGGCAGAGCGTGCTGGGCCCCACAACAGGCCAGGGCTATCCGTGGTTCAGTAGCCTTCTGTGCTCTTTGGTCAGCGCCACACGTGTGAACACACGCAGGTCTACACGCACGTCCACGTGGCCATGCACACGCACGTCTACGTGCCTCTGCACACACGTAAGCACGCAGGCCCGGGTGCCTGTGCTCATGCATGCTCTTTGTTGTTTCCTGCCTCTGGGCTCCCCCGGAGCCCCTCTGCCCTCACGAAGCAGGCTCCTTATTAAGACCGGTTTTCCCATCGGAGGCGGAGGGAGGGCTCAGCACTCATCTGGCCCAAACATTCGCAGCACCAGAGCTGGGGCTGGGAGGAGTTTACCCCATTAACCTGCACTTCCACGAGAATAAATCTACCTTAATAACGCTTAGTGGCGGGAGTCCTAGGAGTCAGGGCCGCGTGAGAGCTGTCAGGAGGGAAGGAGATGAATATTCATGGGGGCATCCTAATGCGGCTGCCCAGCTGGACAGCCAGCTGAGGTTTTGTCCCCATTTTGAAGAGCGAGAAACCACCGTTGAGAGGACTAGCGAAATCTAATGAGGCTGAGGTTTCCCGTGTCTCCGAGCTTCCTGTTACCCCTCGCATGTGGCCAGCACCTCCTGTGGGCCGTCAGCTCCCTGCGCTCCCGCCAGGCATGCCGGCCATGTGGACTGGCACGCATGCTGAGCCTCTCAGTGATGCCAGGGTGCGTCACCAACTGTCCTCACCCCCAGCAGTCATCCCTCCAGTCACCCCTACCCCCACCAGGCATGGCACAGCTGTCTCCGCCGCTAACGTCAGTTCCTACACTGACCAGCTGGCTACTTGCACCTCCGGGACCCCAGCTGTGACGGCCAGTGGCTGAGCGATGACAGCCAGAATGTTCTAGTTGGCTATTCAAACACACAGACAGGATGGGCGGCTTTGAACAGTGGCCTGCTCCGCTCTCAGCGCCTCTTGGCAGGGGCACCTGTGTCCCCAGGTCAGAGCAGGATGTGTCGGGGCACAGTGGCCTGGGCCGAGCTCCAGAGGAAAGGCTATCCGCTGGGGTCTGCCCTCCTGGAGCTCATCAGCTGTGCTGTATTCATCCAGAACATTCTGTGGTCAGGGATCTTTGTCTTTCAGTAAGAACTGCGGACCCTCTGTCCCTCAGCTCGGTCCTGATTCTGCCCATGGGATGCGCCCCCCGCCCTCCCGCCGTGCCCTCTCTACGGGGGTGAGCCGTGGAGGATCAGCTGCCTTGGGCCTCCAGGGATCTCGTTTTCGTTTGGTTTCTCAGAGACTTTCTGGTGCACACGTACTGCCAAGTCATAAATAATAGCTGTGACATACGCCTGCGGCTCCAGGGTCCGCTCATTTTCAGAAGTCGGGCCGTGGAGTCCATGGGGCTCAGGCTTCTCTGGCTCCTGGGTCTGATGAAGCGGTGCCACTGGGCCTGGGGAGCACACGGTCCCGCAGGTGCCGGACACCACGCTGCAGCGGGCTCCTGAAGAAGTGGCTCTGTGTGCCGACTGGCCCGGTCCTGACACAGCTGAGCTTCCCCGAGGGTCCTCCTGGGACCTCCATCCAGAGCTGGGGGCACTAAAGCCCTGGAGGGAGGGAGGCTGGGACTGGCCAGGCTTCCCCATTCTGATTTCTGCTGGCCAGTGGGACAGAGTGACCGAAGACTGTGGTAGTCGGGGTCCCAGAAGGGGGCTCCTGGCCTGGGTCAGACTGAAGTCTGCCCACCTGTATCACCCACAGGAGCCTCCAGATACCCCCTTCTCCATTTTTGCAAAATCAGGGCTCTCCGGGCCCGTTAGTCCTTGGTCTCCTCAGGAGCGTGTTCATATTATTCTTCTCCCAATGTCCTGGGGTCACTTTATTTCAGAGGCATGTTATTTATGGAGAAGTTGGTGACAGGAAGGCTAACCTGATGTAAATTAAAATGTAACAACTTCTATGCTTGTTCTTACACCTAAAGGAAAAACGTTTTTGCTCCCCCCCGCCCCAATTTGGTTCCTTTCACCTCCTTTCCTAGGTAGGGCTTCCCATCGGTGCATATGAAAGGAACTTTTTCAAGGTGCGGACGGTCCCCTTGACATCTCTGGGAGTTCTCCCTGTTTGGCTCAGTGAGCTTCCAACCCTTGGCTGGCCTCTGGCTGGGGGATGGGGAAACTGCCGGAGTTGTGCTTGTGACCTGCTGTGTGAGGCAGGGGCTCCTGCAAACAGCCCCGCTGTTCTCATATACTGTGGGCGCTTCTCTGCTCATGTGTGCTCTCCACTCTGCACCACGCCCCCCCCCACCAGAGACCTTTTCCAAGTGCTAATCATAATGTTTTTAGTAAAGCGAAGCTTGTGGTATTTATCTCAACCCTGGGAATACTTTTAGGAGAGCAGGGAGATCCTCGGGGGCTTTTCATTTTATGCATTCTCAGTGCATTTAGGGACTAAATGCTTTCCTCAGACTCTGGACGGCTGTTTGTAAACCTGCAATACGCTAACGAGGGTGATCTAGCTTTCCCCTCCCTAGTGGAGAACCATGCAAGGGGATGCCTGTGTACAAAGGCCTGCTCCCTCTAACACTGAAGCCACAGCCTCAGCTGGGGTCCCGGGGAAGCGGGGTGACAGGGGACCTTCTGCCCTCCATCAGGGATCCACATGGTCCCCTTCTTCTAGGAGTCAGGAGAGCAGGGGCGTCTGCTGGGGGAGTGGGGACAGACCAGACCACAGTGGAGAAAGCATCCATCTGCAGTCTTGCTGAGTCGGGTCTTAGCCCCTGCTCGGTGCTTCGCCTTTGTCAAGATGGGCGTTTGCATCTGTAGAGTGGGCTCAGGAGCACCTGCCCGTCAACAGGAGGCTCCCTGTCTGACGTGTGGAGTGCCTGACGCAGGGTCTGATCCAGGGAGGTGCTCTGTGACGGAGGCTGTCCAGGGCGGAGGGGAGTGAGGGTGAAGAAGAGATCCACAAAGGGACAACCCGGGCCTGCCCTTTGACAGTCCAGTGAGAGAATGGACCTGGGCTTCGGGGGGCCCTCTGTCATAGCTAAACCAGGTTCCTAAGAGGAGGGGCCTTCTTTTTCCTCTGCAGAGAATCAACAGGGTAACAGACGAGACCAGGTGGGTGGGCTGACTTCTGAGACCCTTCCCATCCCAGGCAGTAGAAGAGCGTGGCCTCTTGGGTTGGCAGGGGGGAGAGCCATGCTCAGACCTCCTCCTCCCCTAGACAAAGCTGTGTCTGCAGGAAGGAGGTCAGTGGTGTGGGCACGGGGCCCGTCGTGGCTGGCAAGGCAACTCTTTCTGCCAAGATACCCAGTCGGAGCCTGGTGGCCCGGGCCACAGGCCAGTGCTCCCATGTGCGGGCTCAGAAGCACCGCTTGTGTTGTTACCCAGGGGCAGGTAGGTAAGCCCAGGTGACAGCCTTCTGGTTGTAATGGTGTGGATGTTAGAGGCCCCCGTGGCTGATGGCTCCTTGTTTCATGCAGAACAGAGCAATGAGTAGGCGGCGACTATGTCCTATCTAGGGCTTGGGGAAGCCTCATTCCCTGTACCATGCTAGCCGCACAAAGCAGGGGTGCTAGATCATCCTGAGGCTTGCATTTCTGCCTACTGCAATGACAACAGAGCAGCAAAAGGAGCCATCTGTGGAATGGGCCAGTGCAAAGTCAGCATGTGCACGGGGTGTGTGTGTGTGTGTGTGTGTGTGTGTGTGTGATGGAGACAAGCCGAGGAAGGGCAGTCATGGCTCTGGAAGTGTCAGAAGCCCGAGAAGCGTGCTCAGTGACCAGACACACCCGTGTGTGCACCTCCCTGCTGGTGTGTGCCTCCGCCTGTGCCTCCTCAGTCCAGCGGAGGACTGACCAGCCTGTTGGTGTGATCATAGCCATCTTCCCTTCCCCACCCCCACCTTATGAATACTTTTCTTATTCTCAAGAAATAGAAACTAGTCCGAGATAGAGCGTAAAGTCCGTCCAGAACAGATCTGGAGACGTTTCCGTCTCTCTCTGTTCCCTCCTTGAGAGATAAGAGAACTGCCTCTCTCTGTTCCCAAGAAACAAACTTGCCTTTCACAGAATCAGGTGATGCTTGCGATGCCAGTCACCAAGACTGAACCTGGCCCTGTCGAGCGGCCATGATTCTAGCCCAGCAAAGGTGACCTTCCAGGGGGAGTTGCTGCTGCTCTTTCTCTGCACAGAGCAGCCCGCCGGGCTCCTTCAAATAAACCTGCTCCCTATCCCAGGTGTGTGTTTGATCAGTCCTGCGCCACTTTTCTTTCAAAGCCATCAAACCTGGGCATCAAAAGGGAAGGCAAAACAGTGGTGTGAGCTGAAGGAAGTGCTACCTTCTTTGATTGTTTCAGTCTCGTGCAGTGCCAGGGTGGGCTGGCCAGGCCCCTGGACAAGGCGTGTAACAGTGAGGGCTCTGCCAGGTGAGTGGAAGGGCAGTGGAGGAAGCCCCCACTAAGGGCGGCCATCCTTATCCTGTCCTGTTTAGAGGCCCAGAGCACCCCGCGTGGCCAATGCGTGGCCGTCCAGGATAGGTCCGTCCAGGCTGGAACTGAGAAAGCCACACCTACTCCTTTGGCTTCACGCTGCTCAACTCAAATCCATGTCACATCACACAGGCTGCTCCAGAAACAGGCCGGAAGACAGTGTGAGGCCGAGGGCAGCCACTGTGAGCTGCGGGTGACCAGCTCACATGTTATTTGATGCCCCGATCTGCTTCGTGGCAGGCAGGCACCAGAGGGGCTGGGTGGTGAGTGACACCCTTCCAGATATGGCTGGGGCTGGGTTTGAGCAGGGGCCTGGCAGGTTCTCACTTGTACCCGAGTGACCCTTTCTAGTACCATCTTCTCGCGGAGAGGCTGTCCTGGGAGAACGACCTATGTTCATCTACCCACTTTGCTCAGGAGATGAAAATCCATTTCCTGAAAGGCAAATTCTCTGCCTGGCTCCTCACAAAAAAAAACCTCAGAGAACCAATTTCTCTATGTGTCAACACCCCAGCCACAGGGGGCTTTCAAATTCTCTGTATTCCAGCTACTCTATTACTTATTCTTTAAAAAACTTCGAGGGAGGGAACATAATAGCCTCAGATCTCAAGCCAAAAGGGAAGGGTCTGGTAGGTTCCAAGGCTGCAGGGAGCGGGACCCCACAGGATCTATGAGACCTCCAGGGCATCTGAAGCAGGGCTGGAAGGTGACAGCCCCAGAGCTCTGCAGTCACCACAGGCCGAGCCCTGCTGCTGGGAGAGCCCCCTTGATTTCACCGTCAGCTCTTTCTGATGCTCTTAAGTTCTGGGCACCTGAGATATCTATCTTTCTCATTTACAAAATCGATTACCCAAGTACTTTCTCTGCAAGGTTTCAAGCCTCAGAAATCTCAATGCAGAATCTTAAGGGTGATCTTCTTTAAATAAGATTTTGTTAGAAAAATACCACTGTCACTGTAATGGGAAAAAGACCCCAGCATGCTAATACTAACATTTCCCAGTCCTGTCCCACCCCTGGCAAGGAGGCGATCCTGGGCTAGCTCCCCCTGGCTTGACTGCCAGGATTGCTAGATGGGAGGACCAGCCACAGGCCTCCTCCTACTCTTTAGGTGCTATACTGTGTCCTTCAAGGGGACCTGGTTGTATATAGCCTGGTGACTTTTTCTCCTGATCTGATGAAGTAGAATGTTATATGTCTTTTAGAGAATTTTAGTGCACATCATAGTTAGTTGCTAGAATGCATCTTGTGTAAGGAGAGTAGCATGCCCATGTAACAGAGAGGGCAAGCTTCTGCTTCCCCTTGTAAGTGTAGGTTGGAGTGGCTGACTTGCAGGGTGCTCCCAGCTCTCCAGCACTGTGAAATCCACGATCAAATCCTGGAAATGTCTACCACGCATACTGATTCTCAACCTGACAGATTTTAAATACACACTTCAATTCAACAAGAGAAACTAATAAACAGGCAAATAGCACATGCTTTTGTAAAAGGATTTCTCATCTTCTCTAGAAATTTCCAGACAGGACAGAGATGGGATCACTGGAGTGTTTGGGGGAGATTTCAACAGAGAGAGAGAGAGAGAGAGCGATAATTCTAGGGAAGAAAAGAGATGAGAGTATTTGCCTACTTAAACAGTATTGGGATAAATAGTAAAGCTCTTGCAAAGTCATGGTTTTTATTAACAGTTGAATTATCCAGACTTTAATTTTACAGGTGTTCAACAGAGGGGAGATTGCCACAAATCAGTTTGGCCAGACAGAGAAAGCTTGAAATACAGGGAGGATTCTTGCAACTTGGAGTTCAATGTTGTTTTCTTTTGTCTCTTTCTTTTTTTCTAGTGATGCTGGGGATTGAACACGGGGCCTCATGCATGCTAAACAAGAGCTCTATCACTGAGTTGCACCCTCAGCCCCAGTAGTTCTGATTTTAGTCAGAAATCTTTACTCTCAAGAGCAAAAGAGTCTCTTGGCTCTGTTTAGGAAACTCCCAACATATAGCATCAGGGGTCTTGGGTAGACAGTCACCTTTTTTGGATTCTTTCTCTTCTTCATCAGATAAGGATCATCTCCTGGCCTCCATTTGAGGGGAGGTGTCTAAAGACCAGGCAGAGCCATGCTGATGGCACTAACACCTGGAAAGCTGCATCAGGAGGGCGTGTTGTCACAATCTGTGCTACGTGCTCCCTCGGTCCACTGGTCACTAGGCACATCAGGTCCTACACCAAATGAGAAGCTGAGCTTACGAGGGTAGAAAGTGGAACCTAGACCAACAGCACCACCCACAACTCTCCCAACAGGTGGTTGTGCTCTGGAAGCTGCAGAGAAACGTGCTTGTCTCCACTGGAGTCAGAACCCCAGGAACTGCCCCACTGCTGTCTCCAGAGTGCGGGTCCTGCCCAAGCTCTTCCCCAGCTGCACCCCTTAGGATGTCACTCCGCACCCAGCCCCTCCAGTGCCTGCCCCCGGAAGCTGGTCTGGATGCTGGGCGGAGGGCTCCACCCTGTCTGGATGGCATGTGTTTTCTTGCTTGCTTTTGAGGCACTGCTCAGCCTGGGGAATTGCGGCCAAGTCTATTGGACACAGGGGTGGAGTGGCCTGCTCCTGCAGTATGAACAGGCTGCAGGGACTCTGCCTCTGGGGGCCTTGGGAAATGGGGGGATTTTCCTTTCTTATTATTGAGAAGGAACATCTAAGAAGGCTCTGAGGATTCCTGTGGCAGGGGCAGCATGGAGAACAGCTATGCATCGGATTAAGAGCCCAAGCAGGAAGAGGCCTAGGCAGCTGCCCGTGGTGGTGTGGGGGGTGGGAGGTGGGGGTGGGAAAACAACTGAGGGAAGGGGAAGTGCAGAAACACACAGTGCTGCACGGCGGAGGAAAGCTCCACCCTTCCTGTTCCCCTTCCTTCTCACCTAATTAAAACTTCAGATGGTGGACACGGACGCTATTCCTTCTGAAAATAAGCCGGATACTAGCAGAGAGCCTTGGGAGACACCACCTTGTAGGGTGAGAGTCACCCCACATGGGGACAGTGGGACTCTCCTAATCTTCAGAGCACTTGTCTGTGGACCATGGGGCAGCTGCAGGCCAAAGGAAGCCAAGGTCTTAGGCTAAAACAGAATGTGTCTTTGCTCTGGGTTGAATTTATAGCCACAGGTCATCTAATTAGGGCTGGAAGTTCTAATGAGCAATTGCAGTTTTTTAAGTAATAAAAAATTAAAAATTGTTTCATAAGAGAGATTGACAGCTAAAAGCTTTTAGTATATGAAGTTGCCAGAGTGGCGAGGAATGCTGAGAAGTTCCCAGGGCTACAGAGGTGGACACCACTGAGCTGGGTCACCGAGACCCCTTTTAGCGGCTCATTCTGAAATGTTTCAGGGATTGAAAAAAAAGTCAAAATGGCCCACAGGCCTGGAGAAATCCTTAGGAGCACAGAAGTTTGCTTGTGTGTGTGTGTGTGTACATGTTTGTATGTTGTTGTTCGTGCTATATGTGTGTGGTATGTGCGCACACATGGGCTCATGTGTCATGTGTGCATATATGGTGTATATGCATATGTGAAGTATGTACCAACATGTGTATTGTACGTGTGCATGTGCACGGGTGCTGTGTGGGCACACATGTCTTACATGTACACTGCATGCACATGTGGGTGCTGTATATGTTATATGTGCATGTATCCCTGTTCTGTGTGTGTGGTGTGTCCATGTATGCCTCTGTGTTCCAGGAATCCATTTAGTGCATCTGACAAGAGGCTGTCCCAAGTCAGAGCATCCTCTAGCACAAGACTTGTCGGAACAAGTTGGAGGATGTGTCCGTGGCCCCTACACTTGGGAAAGCTTCCTCTCTGTATCCTTAATCTGGCTGCCTCTGCTGTCATTGCTACCCAACTAGAGTGAAATCCTTACACCCCTGGTGACACCAGCCAGGCCCCTGTGCCTGGTGTGAAGAGCAGCACTCAGCACAGTGGGAGCCCCCCATGCTACCAAGAGTGGCTCAGCAGGCAGCATTCAGAAACAGATTCAGAAGCCTAGGTCCCTTGGCCAACCAGCAGTGACAACACATTGGCTTCACCAACAGCATGAGGGGAGAAAGGGGTGAGTGTGCCCTCGTGCATTTGTGTGAAAGCCAGCGGGGCCGGGGGAGACCCATCCCATCTTATCTAATCACCCTCCAGATATTCAGAGTTAAAGACCAACGCTGCAGCTGCAGATAGCCTCGCTAAGGACAGGCTGATTTATGTCCCCAAGCAGAAAAGGATATTATCTATGAGCTGGTTTATTTACAATTGTGTATAAGCATCGGTGTTTAATTTGCAAACCTACAACATCTTTATAAGATTTAAGAAGGAAATAATAGTACCTGCAGACAGACATGAATTAAGACATTGATCGCTATTGAAATGTATTATCAATTAAAGCGGCCCGCTGATTCCTCCAGCCTCTGGCAGTGGTCGCCTAGTAACAGGGAGGTGGTTGATCTGGGTGGGAGTTGCTTCCTATCAGTTATTTTGCCTGTACGTGCTGAGACTCAGTAATAGATTTTAGGAATCCCCCTCCCTCCAAGTAGGAAATGCATGTCAAGGCAAACAATGGAGCCAGACAGAGCTTCCTGTTAGACTTGTCGGAGGGTCATGGTCAGGCAATAGGGCAGTGTCCAAACAGCACGGCCAGCTTGAAGAAAACCCAAACAGACCAAAGATAACTGCAGTTTGTAATGTGCTGAGCGTGCGGAAGGAGAGCGCAGAAGGCAGAAAAGAGGTGACTGGGAGGAAGCCTTGCTGCTGGGCTCCTTGTCATAGGGCAAAACTGTGTTTCTGAGCCACGGGCGGAAGGTCTGGCTAATGTGCCTCCTACTTCCCACAGAATCTGTCAAAGTAACTTCCTAATGAAGGCTCCTGAGGGCTGGAGCTGCCCGAGTGTGTCGCAGGGAGGGCTGGAGCCAGGGAGGCTGCTACCCCTGATTCTGAGCTAGGGACCCCACCAGGAGACCCCTCTTCCCCTTCTCACTTGTTCCCATGTCTTCACTGCGTGTCAGGGAGCATCAAGCAGAACATGCAGCCGTGGTTCTGTCCCAGGAGGGAAGCTGTGAGTCAGGCCCTGAAGAGCAGACCCCTGGGGAGTGGGAGATGCAGCCCAGGCAGTGGGGCAGGGGTTGAGGAGAGCGGGGAGCTACATCCCCTGGGCTCTGGGGATGGGGTGGGAGATGATGAGTGCCTCTTGTCTCAGTCCTGCCAGAGATTGAGCTACGGAGCTGAGGATCTCCACTGTATTCATCTGTTTCCTGTTACTATTAACAAATACCGGAGGCTGGGTACTTGCAAAGGAAAGAGGTTCATTTATTTCATAGTTTTTGGAGGCTGGAAGTCCAGAACTGGGTGACCCTACCTGTTCAGTCTCTGGCGAGGGCCTCCCTGGCTACATCACATCATGGTAGAGGGCACCGTGGCAGGAGTGTGTGAGAGAGGGAGAGATCATAGGGTGAGACAGGAAATGATCCAGGGGCCGGGCTCCCTGTTATAGCATCTCGTTTTCTCAGAAACCAACTGGCGTTCTACAGAAGTACTTTATTTCCTTCTAAGGGCAGCTCCCCCAATGACCTAAACCCCTTCCACTGACCCTCACCTCTTAAAGGCCCACCACCTCCACCCTGTCACACTAGGGCCCATGCTGCAAGCACCTGGGATACATGCACAAACCCTGTCACTGTCTAAGGGCTCTCAGATGCTGTGCCAGCCCTGGCAGGTTTAGTGGTCTCCTGGGCCTGTCCTCCAATCCCATCTGGAGCCCACAGCAGAGGAGGTCAGGGGGCTGGGGAGGTGGGCGATTGGAGGTTCAGGTCACCTCTGGCATTCAAATTGCTGATGTCGACGGTGTTACAGGAAACACACGGGATGGAGAGTGAAGCACACTGGATAGGTTCGTCTTCCCAAGTAATTTTTAGGTGGAGCTGACAACCTTGAGCCCTGACTGGCAAAGTCAAGTCCTGTATTTGCTCGTTCCTTTTTTTTTCTCTTCGGATTTTGAGATGTCCAGCGAGGACTTCTCGAGCCAGAAAGTGTGCGATGATCTGTTGAGGCTTCTGAATGCCTCCACCTCCAAGTCACAGGCTTTTGGCTTCCAGCTACACAGTGCTCTGACCTCACACACACAGGTGGCACAGGGCCACCCATGTTGGGGATTTTGAACCAGAGAGGTTTAGAAGCCTGTACCTCACAGGAGGGCCCATAGGGGACAGAGGGGGTAAAGGGGATGGTTTCCCATTAACTTCTGTCCTGAGAGAGAGAGAGAGAGAGAGAGAGAGGCTACAGTGATGTAATCAGATTCTGGAGTTCTCATTCATGATTTTCTGACATTGATAGAGAATGACTGTCACCAAATCAAGAATGATAACAGCAGCGAAGATCCAATAACCTTCCCTCTCCCCTGAGGACGGCGGGAAGGCCTCCAACAACACACTGCTATTTCCAGAAAACACCGAGCCTTCCTCCTAACCCCGTCGACCTCCGCATTCTGGAGTTCTCTTGTCTGGTGACTAAGCACTGCTATTTCCTTCTCCTCATACTTTAGGAAGCCACCCCCCGTCCAACCCCCACTTCCTTCTGGCTTCAAGTACCAGATAGTGCTTAATAGATGGTTGCCAAGATCCTTGTGCCTTTTCAGAACTGGGACCAAGATGTGAGAAAACTCCTGTGTTCAGGGCATTTATTAATTACATCAGTCTCAGTCCCTGGGTCCCCACGGCAGAAAAGCAAAATGTCACTCGTACTAATAAGCCAGCTGTGCGGAGAATTCCTGGCTGTACAGAAAGTTAATGAAGCCCTAGGAAAGAGAACGATGAAATACGTAATAGATTACGGATTGAAGCTGCTAATCCACCGGCTCTGTCTGGAGCCCAAGGAAGCCAAGGCCAGAGCCTGGTGGGTCTTTTCCCAGCGAGTCGCTAGCTCAGAGGGCACAGAGCGGGGAGGAGGCTCTTCCCCTACCCCAGGTCCTGCCACCCTTGCCTGTGGGCTCAGCCTCACTGGGGAGTCTTTCGGGCATGTTTGGATTTCAGACCAGCAAAACAGGGCAGTCAGAGGAGCTTTGTGGGGGGAGTGCATATTAGGATGAAAACCTGAAAGCACCTTCTTGAGATGAGTCTGGTCACTTGAGGTGTGGGTCACAGCTCTCAGAAGGCATGGGAAACCCCCTCCATAAAGCAGCAAGCCGTGCTGGGAGGAAAGGGTAGCTCTGTGGAGTGGTCGTAGGACAGGCCCAGGGTGCCCAAGGCTGCCATAGAGAAGAGGAAGTTTCCTTTTGATTCTCCAGCTTCACCCAGGGCTCAGGGCCACATGACTTACGTGGGCACAAGGTCGAATGGGCTATGATGGGCAAAACGGAAGCCCAGGGCAGTGTGTCTGTGTCAGGTCAGCCCTGAGCACATCACAGGAGGCCACGGAGGCAGACGCACGGCAACACGGGCATCAGATGCCGAGTCTCAGGCATGGTGTGTCTCTGCCTGCTCTCTGGGACCATTCCTGGATTTTCTTCTCCTACCCAAGTTGGCCTTCCTCTAGATGGGGTACTGTGCCCGGCAGGCCTCCCAGGGGAAATCAAGCACCGTGATCAGAGATTTGTTCAGATCACTTAGTGAAGGAGTCTGTAAGAAGCCCTGTGTTGGCACCTGTCCCCCCGAGTCAGTCTTGGGGGTGGCCAAGGGAGACAGGATCTTAACTGAACTCTCAGTGGATAATTTTGCCCTGCCTCTGAATTGTAATTTCTTATTTATTTTTATTCAGTTTTTTTAGCCATGACTTACTGAACATTTACTGTGGGCCCTACATTGTGAGGAGCATCAGCAAATCCAACTCAATCTTATTCCTTCTGTTGGTTGGCTTTCGGTTGCTGTGACAAAATACCTGAGGTGAAGAGTTTAAAAGGAGGAAAGATTTATTTGAGCTCATGGTGTCAGAGGTTCATGGTCACTTTGGGCCTGTAGCAGCACATACGTCATGGGGGGGGGAGCATGGTAGAGGAGGCCTGTCCACCTCATGGCAGCTGGGAAGCAGAGGGTGGGGAACAAGCTGGGGTCCCAACATCCCCTTCAGTGACACATCCCCAGTGACCTAACTTCTTTGCAGCGGGCCCCAGCTCCTAAAGGTTCCACCACCTCCCACTCGCGCCTTAGGCCTTTAACACACAGGCCTTTGGGGAACGTTTACAATTCAAACTATAACGCTTTCAGATTTCTCTAAGTCAGTGACCACGGAGAAAAGGGAGCAGGAGAGAGCAAGTGAAGGCACCTGCCTTCCTGGAGTGTTTACTAATGAACAGAACGAGGTTTGTTGGCTTGAAATGGAAAAGCGACAGGAAGCCAAGGATGAATTGCTCCGGAAGAGTCTCCCCCCAGCACCAAGGGGCCTCCTACCTTGCTTGGGATGACACAAACACCTCTGGATTTTAGAGGCTTTTCTCAGTGACACTTAACCCCTCCCATGAAGAACCTGGATGGGTGTGCCAAGAAGACTTAAAAAGAGCCAAAGCAAAAGCGTACAGCGTTTGGCTTTTGTGGAGAAGAGTTTTAAAGCATTGATTCAGTCCCTATTGCTGTTTCCTTCAATGCACTTAAACATTTTGCTATCAGCCAACACTGAGGCAGGAAGAACCCTGTGGATACCCTCCAACTCCACCGCAAGTTCTAGTCAAACTCACGGTCCTACAGCATCCCAACCTGGAGGGCAGGGAGTGGGACGTGTGTGGTCCCTAGGATCCCCTGGAAGCACCACCATCCAGAGACACGGAGACTAGGTGCTCGGTGACTGTGGGACCAAGAGCTTCCCCCACTGTCGATCCATGGCTGAGTCGTACAAGTCGTGTGAGACCTCGCTGGAGTCTGTGGTGTTGATGCCGAAGCCTGAAGGCCAGCTGACCATCCTGAGTGTTGTAAATCTGAACTGATATCCGTGTCCTGTAAATCGGTTTTGGGGAATGGCTTGTATTAGCCAAAGAAGAAACTAAACGCTCGTCACCATTGATAAGCACTCTCAACCCTGGATTCTTTGGCTTGTGTATTCTTTTTTTTTTTTTTTTTTTTGTAGAAGACCATATTTTATTTATTTCTCAATATAAGTAGCTAAAGGTAGTTGTAACTAAAACCTGTCTACCATGAACTTGTATTACAGCAAGGAAAATCACTGATGCCACTCATATCTGTGGCTGTGAATCTTCTCATCTCAGAGAAGTCCACAGACATTTTATTTAGCGAACACTGAGCATTTCTCTGCTCTAGTTTTGCAAACATCAGTTCTCGTGGTTGAAAAAGAACTAAGATATCATGAACTCCAATCTCCACCAGATTCCTGGGTCTGATTCACAGCATCTCCACCAAGGACAGCCGTGGCAGTGTATCCCTGTTTTAGTTGACATTGACGGTTAGCAAGTCCTCCCTTGGGTTAATTCATAGCCCGCTGCCTTTACCTTCTATGGTGTGACTCAAAACAAGTTGCAGGCGGTTTTTTGTTGTGGTTATTTATTTGTTTATTTTGTTCTTTTGGGGAGTGAGGATCATTTTCAGATTGTGGGGCCTTGTGGACATGGAGTGTGGGTACATCCCCTCTCCGGGTGGGGGTGCTGTTCTGACCCATTGCTGGGTTATGTCAGATCTCCCACATCTGGACTCGTCCTCCCTGGTCTGGGGACCAAGACTTACCCCTGGTTCAGAACCCTGCAGCCCTCTGCAACGGACAGTCTGACAGTCTTTTTCATTTTAAGCAGCTGCTTGCTTTTCTAGGCAAAATCTCTAGCAACCGCTGAACTACATACAGCTTCTTGAAGCCAGTGGCTGCGTGTCCTCTGCGGAAGGTCACCTCTGAAATGCAAGAGCTTCTGAGGAATGAGGCCCAGGAGAGCAGCTGAGGGGTAGAACTGTGCTGGGTCCTCCCTAGGATGAGCCCAGGGTCAGCTGGTGGTTGTGGGCCCTCATACCTGTGCTCTGGTGGGGGTGGTCTCCGTACCTGGGGAGTTGGATGCCACCTCCCTGTCAGTACACCATGGGCGCCGAGTGGTTTGTCTGTTTCCCTTTGTCTTTTGCAGTGCTAGGGATTGAACCCAGGGTCTTGCCCTTTCTGGGAAAGTTCTCCACCACCAGTAGCTACACCCCAGGCCCTGTTTGTTCTTTCAAAGATAATGTCCACTTGGGCCAAGGGGAGATTTGTTTCCTTGGAAATCCTGCTGCTAGTAAAAAGCACGTGCCTCTCATGCACAAATCCACTCCCTGACCATTCTCTTCGACAGCCGGACTTCGGTCGCCATGGAGATGACTCAGGCAAAGCTGTGTGTGGCCTGTGCCAGGCACAGGGCTGTGCTGACACCCTACTGTGTAGTGCTTCAGATCTCAGTGCATTGCTGAGCTCTCTGGGGTGGATGGTGCATGGGGGCATTGTGAGCCCAGGACACAGCACGGCATGATGGTGGCTTTGTGTTTGGGCTTTGGGACTTACTTTCTTCCATCAGCAAATACTCTATAGTGTCACCTGAACCAGGGCTTCCTCACCTTCCGAATGCAGTTTTGGCTTCATGCCAAGACAGCTTCCTTGTAGCCTCAATTACAAGGGTCACAACGGGTCCATGTTCCCCCTATTAAGCTACCGGAGAGGAAAAGAAAATGGTTACCTTTAATAAAATAGGTTCTAGTTTTTGCCAATGAAATGGAAACCAATATTCAAGTAGAAGTTGTTTACAGAGTATTTAGGATTGAAGAAATGCTAGTGTTTGGATGACCATCTGGATGATTTTGGGCAAATTTGTAAGTATCCAAATGAGAAATGCAAGCAATGCCCATTAACTAGCAAGCTCCCAGATATGTTCTGAGACTTGGGCATGCTTGTCTCTACCAGGCTGGGAAGGCCAGCCCCGTATGGTCCTGCAGATGTAGGGGCAGGGGCACAGGCCCCTGGAGGCAATGCCTTTCCTGGGCCTGTCTGGGAAGTGTGTGACCTTGGGCATCCTGGGCACCGCAGAGAGATGAAAGCCTTGAGCCATGGATGAGGAAGAGAGGTCACAGAGTGGGTGTGTGGACCTGTGTTTATTAAGGGGAGCTATCGGAGACTGGGCATAGAGGGGTGAAGAAAAGGTAGAGCTGAGTCTCCAGGGCACACTGTGGAGGAGCAGCTCAGCCTCGGGTGTTTAGCAACCGCATGCAACGTCCAGGTGTCCTGCTAGGACTGGGGTTTGTGGTGGGACAGACGCAGGTCCCTACTCTTGGAGCTTATGGCATCTGATGGAGTTTCTGGCTTCATAATGATGACAAATATCAAACCAGTGTGACTGCTGAACACGTGAGATCTGCTAGGTTGCAGGGTGGGATATCACACTGAAGAGTCATAGATTTACATTTCGTGGCCTTCTGTTTTGTTGGGAGGGGGTGGGCGGTGCAAGGAATTGAACCCAGAGGGACCCAACCACTGAGCAATATCCCCAGTCCTTTTTTTAATTTTTTTTTTTTTTTTTTTAATTTTGAGACAGGATCTTGCTAAATGGCTGAGACTGGCTTTGAACTCCTGATCCTTCTACTTCAGCCTCCCAAGTCACTGGGATTACAAGCATGTGCCTCCCGCACCAGACACAGATTTATGGCCTGTGCCGGTGGTGAGGGAACCTAGGTGTCCTGTTTGAGACCAGCCTCAAGATAAATACTAGTTGCTTATAAATGAGTTGCTCCGTGTAAAATGAAAACAGCATCCTAATAAAGAATTTGAGTCCTTTGAATGGAGGCCTGGACTTGGGGCTCGTGTGCTGTGGTGCTATGTGACTCTCTCTGCTGAAAATGAGAATATGTTCATATTCAGGCACATATAATTCTATAGTGCTGGGCTTATAGTGGCAGAGACTATTACCCTCTATGCCATTGTTATTATCATTATTGCTATTATTATTTTTGTTGCTGCCATGTGTCTGATAATGTATTAAAGACAACTTGTATCTCAAAGTCTTCTAGGATGTAGATCTATTAAAAATTTAAAAACTAACCATCCCTGGGTACATTGTGTAGATTTGTAACTGAAAGTTTATTGGTCCTAAATATATAATAGCATTGGGTATTTTCTATATCAGAAATGAGTTCTAGCAATTTCACTCCTAGGTATAATCCCCAAAGGATTGCAAACAGGGGCCCAGCCTGGGGGGTGTAGTATAGTAGTACAGCATTTGCCTATCATATACAGGACCTGGATTTTATCCTACGTGGTATAAAAATCACACACACACACACACACACACACACATGCACACACACACGCACACACGGTTAAACAAATACTTGTATTTGTATCCACAGTAGCCAAAAGGTGCCCATTAATGGGAGTGTGGATAAAGAAAATGTGTCATATACATACAGTGGCCTTTTATTCATCCATAAAAAAGAATGAAGTACTAATACATGTGACAACTTTATGACTCTCCAGAATGGTATGCTGGGAGAAAAGCCAGTCACCAAAGGTCTCATATCATGAGATTCCATTTATATGCAATATCCAAAATAAGAAAATCCATGGAAACATGAAGCAGATTGGTGGTTGCCAGGAGCTAAGGGGAGGAGAGAATGGAGAACTGCTTAATGGGCACAGGGTTTTCTTTTTTGGAGTGATGAAGACGTTTGCGGTGGTTGCCTGACACTGTGAAAGTACCGCCTGCCACCAGATCGTTCGCTTGAAGCCGGTTAATTTTGTTATGTGAGTCTGACCTTGATGTTAAAAAGGCTAGTTCTAAGCACCTCCCTTCTGTGATTCAGACCTGTACAAAGAATGCAAAATTGTCCTGTGTGACATCTCATTTAGAACAACGTTCCTCTTTATGAAAAGCGGGTTCCATGCCTACTTGCCTTATCACACTGGACTGGCATCCTGGGTGGAGCCTTTCAGAAAGCTTGGATATCACCGTGCGCTCTCTTCCAATTCACAGTAGGAGAGACTTGCCCAAGTCACTCCAGGGGAAATCAGATACTGGACGTCCCTTTACACACTTGCGATGACATTGGCAGTTGCTCAGAGCTGTGCCTGGCCCGCAGCCAGTGACAGCTCCGCGGGTGTTTGCTAATGTGGCCTGAGGAGGATCCCTGACCCCACATTCAGCTGGACAGACACGGGGAAGCCGCTGTGGGCTGGGACAGCAGGTTTTCTCACTGCTTTGTAACATTACCTGTTTATCATGGAGTTCTAGATTGTTCCGAATGACCAAGGCAACTAGAAATCTTGACGTTAGATGTGTATGTTGGTTGATAAGTGCTGAAATTACACTCTGCACTCCCTCCACCCGTTCTCATCTCCTGCCTGTGGTCTAGTTGCCACTTCCAAGTTCAAGATCAGCCAAGGTTGTCTGGGCGCTTGATTAGCTCCGTCAGCTTTAACAGGCCCATTCTTCATTTTGCGTTAGCTGCCCCCACCTCCTCTCCACATAGCCACATACCTGCTTCCCCTGGATAACGATAGTTTATGGGGCAAGGCGCTAGTTAGAAGGATCTGAAGGGTTCAGGGGGAGCTGGTAATAGGATCTAGCCTTTTCCCTTCAAGGTCGGTTGGTTTTTTAAGTCTACTGTAGGTTTATGGAGAGGAAAACTCATTATCATCCAACATTAGTTGGCCGCGGCTGTGGAATGGATTTATAGCCCACATCCCTTGCAGCTGGGTGTGGGAGACAAGGCACACTCCAGCTGATCCTGGTGGCAGGGCCCAGTGTTTCATCCTGGAGGAGGATTTCATGGCTCAGCTGTCAGGGAGGAGCCCCACAGCCATTCATTCAGGTGACATCTGCTCTCCTGGGGGCAGAGTGGTGCAGACCCAGAGATGGCTGAGGGTACCCTTTGGATGAACCCACCAGGGTGGGGGGAGGCCCTTCATTCTCTGGGGTGGGAGTGCTGACTCTGTAGGAGCCGGCATTCAACCAACAGAACAGAGAAAATTCTGGTATTCTCCCGTGTCACCATATGGGTGGAGAGCATGGGCAGTCCCACAGATGATAATAAGACTCTGGTGTCTTAGAAGGAGAAGTCCTTGCTGTAGAAAAGGGTCCCGATGAGATAGTGTCTTCGTCAAGTCGTTAGAAATCATTCCCCTAATTTTAGCTACATTGGTGCCAGGCTTGTTTGCCATTTTGGATGTAGGGTTAGGTCTGTGACATATGAGTGGCATCGATGGCAAAGAGGTTTCCCTTAATAGACGTGGCATCAATGAGTGAGGTCAGAGACAGCCTGAGAGTGACTCTCAGTCCAGGCCTGTGGGAAGGCTATGAATGTCCTCCTGGACCTGGGGACTGCCTGAGCCTTAGTCCAGTGTGTATATAGGGAGCCTCATTCACTTGGTTCTTTATTTTCTCACCTGTACAGTGGGGGCAGCAGTGGAAGGAAACTTCTGTGTCACATGTATATGGTGAAACTAAATGATGAGATTAATGTCAAGTCCTGAGCACTTTGGGCTAAAATGCCCGACAGATCTGAACTAGTACCAGGCAAAGATCTTAAGTCAGATATCTACAAATTTTTTTTGTGGGGGGGGGAAGAAAAATAAACTTCATTTTTGTTCCCAGCATTGGTGATATCTCAACTTCCTTATGGTTTTGCATCTAAAGAAATCAACTTTTATTTATTTACGTATCTCCTGCCTTGTTCCTGAAAGGATTTAAGGTGCCTTACAGAAATAACATAGTTCAAGAATCTAAATTCACATGAGGAAGGAAAAAATGAGATGAAGAGAGTAGAGATGAGCAGGTGTTGTGTGTGGGGGACAGTTTGTTTTCTTTCTGAGCAAAGTGGACACCAAATGGAGGACAATCCAACAGACTTTCCCTGAGCACCCGTTAAATGACAAGCACTGAGCCCGGTGCTGGAAATGGATGTGAAGTCGCCTGCCCCCTGGCTGTCCCCACTTGCTGTCCCTTAGGTGCTCAGGACCATAGGTCTGGGGTAGGGGACATGCAGTTTCTGAGTCAGGCCTTTAGTGTCTCTTCATTATGTCATTAGAAATGGTTCCTAGATGTTCAGCCACACTGGTGCCAGGCCTGATTGCCATTTGGGGTCTTTCACATTGGGTGTCTCCCTCATTTGTGCAGGAACCTCAATGCAGCTCTGGAACTGGATTTACAGAGGTTTGCAGATAATGATTTGATTGGATTTTGAACTGATTATTTTCCTAGTGTCATTTCATTTAAAGCTCTTTTTGTGACCCAGAACTTGGTTATGGAAATCATCTTCATGTTCTCAATTACTGTGTAATTTCCTAAGATTTAGTATCTTTGGTGGAGAGTCCTGCTTCTGTTAGTGCCTTTAGCAGCTGCCTGCCTCTCTGGATAGCCCCTGGAATACCAAGTAACAGGCGTTGATTCGCTGCCTCCCTGGCTTATTGTGCACACCACTGTTGTCTTTTCCCTCTGTGTTCCTCTGTGGGGAGCTCAGAATTAACCCTGAACCCAACAGGCAATGCTTGGGTGGGACTCCATCTCTCCCATCCAGGGTACCTCCCCGCTCATGAGGAGTCGTGTGACAACAGGATCACTGACCCCAAGTGTGTGGATGGATGTGGAGCCTTCAAGAAATGATTACTTGGAAAATTACATTCTTCTGCCTGACAGTCTCACATCTTGAAAGTGGAGAAACAGTGACCAAGTAACTTCGAGTCTTGGCTCATGAAAATGCATTACAGAGGAATTTCTTTTGCTTAAAGCCATTTCAGTAACTCCCCCGGACTATTTTGTCTGCACTCATTTGTGAGGTTTTTTCGGTGAGCCCAGGGCAGATCCTTTATTGAGGGAACCTGCTGCTTAGGGCAGCTCTGGCACACTCATAGGAGCAGATTGGCTCCCAAGGCAGGTGTGGCGAGGAGCATCAGACAGGACATGTCACTTTGCAATGGTGTGATGCTTCAGAGGGAACGGAGGCATTTCTTCTCCTAACACAGCGTTCAGTGCTCTCTGCTCAACTGGAATAATGTGCCCCATGAACAAAGACTCCTGGTTCACAACATACTTTTGCCCTTGAGAAGAACCGTCATGGAATTACTGAAGTTTGAGCATCCTGTCAGTTATCCAGTGCCCCAATATTTCTGCACAGCAATCCAGCCCCAAAAGTTAGTGCAACAATCAGCGTGTCCTAGGCTCTGTCACTTGGGAGGCTTGGCTGGGGTATGCTCACCTTGGCTTTGTGTTGTGGTTGGGCCGGGTCAGCTGCATTCTACCTTTCTTGGATGAGCAGCTACCTGAGCCATGTTCCATAAGGCAAGATCTCAAGGAGGCAAGTTCACCTGTGCTTACCTGAAACCCACCTCTGGCCTTCACCTGCAGCATCCTGCTGGCCGTAAGTGGGGTGGCCAACTCAAGGGTGCGAACGTGCACTCCACAGAAGTGTGTGTGTGTGTGTGTGTGTGTGTGTGTGTGTGTGTGTGGCGGAGTATTTGCTGAGAAATAATCTACCACAGGAAATTAGAAGTCTCGCCAGAAAACTTGAGTGTGGGCCTACTTTTTGTCCTGTGCTCGCTCATTAGTTTTTTTTTTTCTTTATACCTTATCAAATCCATGTAACAACCTTTTTGAAGTTAAAAAAAAAAAGTAGTTTCCTACTTTTATGAAAGAATGAATTGACAAAATTAAATATTTACCTGCTGGTTAGATGTGGTACCATTATAACATGTTACTTTCCCTTTTCTCTGGGAAAATGTGTATTTTTAGAACATTTTTGTTTTTTAAAAATGTGTAATAAGAAAAATGCTGCCACCTTATTCTCTAAAGTAGAAGAAAAGCACATATTTTTTTCCAGGGGAAAAAAGGTACTCAGAACATGGACCCTGTTGCCTTCTAGCCTTGTAGAATGCTGTCACTTGAGACTTGAGAATCTGTATTTCAGGTTTTGCCAGTATAGGAATCAGTGTTATTTTTTGTTCTTATTAATGAAAAAAAAAAAAATCCTACCCTAGGTATGAGCTTTCAGCAACCAGAAGAAACCAAAGATTTTAGGCTTTTGGATTCTACATCCCAAAGTTGGTGGTCCTGTGCCTGTGAGTGGTTTTTCTTCCTGGGGGTGAAGGACAGCGAGGAGATCCTAGGAACTGCTATGGCCATTAATTTTAAGACAAACACATTTATTCTCTGGCTAATCCTCCATGTGGTGTTTGTTGAGTGGCACACTAGGACCTGTGGTCCAGATGTTATGGGTGCATTTTGGAAAGAGCTGCAGCTCTCCTAGGCTGATGATTCTGTGGAGAGTTGGCGCACTTCTGAGAGAGGAGACCTCACTCCATGCCATCTCCATTGCTTCTCCAAAGATGGCACCAGGCAAGGCTGTCTGTGTCCAGGGAAGGTGAACTCCTGACAGATGGGCAGGGCAGGAGCTGGCGTGGAAGTGGCATGTGCAGCTGGAGTCCCGTGGCCTTTTTCTGTCCTCGGGATCTTTCTCCACCTCACTTGGGTGCTGCTGAGGCTTTGCCTGGGGAGAACACCATCACTCTTCCTCACTGGTCTCCTGCAGGCCCAGGGCGGAAAGGAAGAGGGAAATAGGGCAATCTTCCCGCCCTCACCTTTTCCCAGAAAGGTCCTCACCACCTTTTCCTTTTGGAATTTCCCACCTTTGTGGCTCTTGTCAGCTGGCATTTCCTTTGGAATTTGGTACCCTTGGGAGCCATGACACTGAACCATTACAGCTGCTGATCTCTCCAGCAGCCTGGGAAGGTGACAGGGGAAGTGGGATGCTGGCAGGGCCTGCTCTGTAGCAGGGATTAGGGTGTGAGCCCCTGGGAACCACTGGCCATCTGGGGAATATGGCAGTGTATGGGGGGGGAGGCAGGAAATGACAGGGTAGAGCTGGCGAGGGGGATGAGAGCTCCAGTGAGGGGAAGGGAGGGCACCCCAAACAGATACTCTCAAGGTTGTTAGGTGGGGGCAGTGCAGATTTGGGACTTCTGAATACTAGGCAGCCTCCCCAGGTCTTCAGTTTCATTCCAGAATACAACACAGTTGCTTTTGCAGGGCTCCTCCTTTGTGTTGCAGTGGTCTCCCAGAATCATCAACAGCCTGTGTCTGAAATTAACTTTCATGTTCTGCACTGGGGAAGACACGTGGAATGTGAAATCACTGGCCACTGAGGAGGCAGCAGTACAGTCCTAGAGTGCTGGCACCGGAGGGAATCCAGAGGCCTATTTGGCCCTCTCATTTTACATGCAAGGGAACCGAGACGCAGAGAGGGGGCCCCACAGCCAGCTGGGGTCTTGGGCTCTGGAAGTCTCTAGACAGCAGTGTCCCACCCTGTGCACTCTTGGCTGGGCAAGGGCCGTCGGGTGTCAGGGACCCAGCCCAGCGGGCACTTTGTAAGGACAAAGGGAGCAGCAGGGACCCCTTCCTGGGTGCTTGTTGATTAGACTGGGGCTGAACTGGGCTGATGACCCCACATCAGGCCTAGTAATCAGAGCACAGGCCTCCAATCTGTGATGGATGTTCCCAAGGAGTTCCCAAGCTCAAGAAAAAAAAAAAAAAAAAAAGAAGAAAGAAAAATTTGATGCCCGTAGGCTAGCCTGTCACAAGATTACTTTTCAAACAATTTGGGCGAAGGAAGCAAACTTTCTGCTACTCAGCACAGAACAGGGACTGCCTACCTGCTGTTTTTGGAGAAGTTGAAATGGCCTCAGCCCAAATGGGTTGAGTTTGGGTGACTTCAGAGTGCTGTGGGTTTCCTTTAGGGCAGGAACCGTTTTCTCCATTTATTGAGCATCTACTCTGCGGGCTGCTGTTGTACATCCTTCACACGTAATCACAGACCGATCATAGTAAGCCTTTGGAAGTGGAAGTGGGATCCTCACCACAAGTGTGAAAACTGGAGCTCTACGCCATCGGGAACTTACTTTGGGGCACATGGGTAGAAATGGTGGTGCCAGTGTGGACAGATCTGTGCAGCCTCTGAACCTCATGCTCGGGACAACTGAGTCCTGCTGTCCCCAGAGCTCCCTCCTATGGCAGGGCCGGGGGAGACAGAGAATGACAACTGTTTACTGCAAATCCTGATAGATAGGAGTAGGTACCCATGTCATCCAGGCCATAGGAAACAGAGCCCCCTCTCCAAATGACTCTGTGACTCGTGGTTCTCTCTGGTGCTACAACAGCTCTGGGTTCTTCTGCCCTTGGCTGCTGAGCTGTTGGAGGAAAAGCATTCTGTGGTGAGAGGCTGACGGACATCGGGCACTGGGAATTTTGCTGGGATGGAGCATCATCAGACACCTTGCTTTGTTCTCCAATATAAATTCCACTCCTAGGGTCAGATAATGAGAAAAGGGTCGACATAGAAGAACATGATTCTCTCCTATGGACAAATGTAAGTCAAATGTGCCCGTTTTGTCTCTGAAGTGTGTATCTTCCAGCTATTTGGCAGCAGCCGAGTATGTGGGAAGGAAAGAGGGTGGGAGCTTTACTTCTGGGAATTAGGGATGGGGACCTTCGTAATCAGCACTAGGTCTGCTCTTTGGAAAAGGGCTATACTTCATTTGAATGCAATGTGTTTGAGTGAGCGACTGCCAAATTTTTCATAGTTCTTAGATTTAAGGTAGAGGAAATTAAGAGTCCCTCTCTATTTTCCACAATGGTGGGGGTGGGGTGCTGCAGACTCCAAAGCAAGCCTGCACAGACATTCTGTGCCATGAGCACATTAGCCATCCTGGGGAGGTGGGCACCACTAACCATGGAGGTGGAGCATCAGGGGGCCATACAACCCACCCTGGGTGGGAGAACTAGAGCTGACACCTCCTGTCTGTGGGGAGGCAAGTCCTCCACATGTCCCCTTGCCTGCAGCTGAATGGCACTGTCAGGTCTTTGAGATGACCCAGGACTCAGATTCAACATGCCATGTCTCTGTTCCCTTGCCAGAGGGGATGCTGAACTTAGCCTGAGCTGGAGCTGTGTGGCTGCGCCACTACCTCTGTGTCCCAACCCAGAGAAGGCAAGCTTGCTCGCTTACTGGCTCTGTGTGGTTTTCAGTTTTTGTTACCTTCCCTAAGGAGCAATTTTTGATTTGATGATGGATAGCAACGGTATTTATTTGATCTTATTGCCTTGTGTGTTTGTTGGGATTAAGTGCACGTCTTTCCTTTATGCATAATGTAGGCAGAGATTCTCTTTGAGAATGTGTGCAGGTCGGGTTGGCATAAGTCAGTCTAAAATGTTTGTAATTGGTACACCTTCCGTGCCTTCTGCTAAACGAAAGAATCCACATCAGGGAGACGGGTTTTGCCGTGATGCCAAAGCACCGGTGAAGAGTGGGTATGTGAGCTCCAGGAGACTTCCTGCCCTGCTCCAGGGCCCCCAGGTCTTGAGCACATCAGGAAGGCTGAGTGGACCCTGGGGAGAGGGTCAGAGATGGTGTAGGACTGCCCCTTGCCCGGAGACACCCGCAGGGCTTGGGTGCATGGGGAGCCATTGAACTTTTATGGTGGCCGTTGTTGGTGCACCTGGTTTGCTTGGACTGATTCCTTTAAATGGGTCTAGCTGACCATTTTCTTTTACTTTTCACCTTTGGAGTTGTGCTTCATGGTTTAGTAGTCAGAGTGCCTCAAGGAAAAGATGGAGTGGACAGGCCCCGAGAAGCTGTTGGTGCATCCTGCAGGGTCAGCTCTGCGGTGTGTCCAGTGGACTGGAGACGGTGCGCCTCCCTGGGTGGGAGCGAGGAGTGAAGGGGTCTTGAGCCTGGGGTCTTGAGCCACAGTGAGCTGACAGCTTTGTTTACTCCTGGAGTCCCATTTCCTCATGTGGCGAACGAGGAAATGGTGACAGATTGGCCATGGCTGGGTGAGAATTGAGTGGACATGTGTTTGCAGGTAGGATGTAAGTTGAGGCTTGGCCCTTCCCATGTTTGTGGGCAGCAGAGGCTGGAAGGTCGTCTATAGCCCAGAAGTGACTGTCTCTGCTTACAGGGGACATGGGGGACTGTGGCCCAGCTCTGCTCCCTGCCTTCTGGTACCCAGCACGGAGCCACCTGGATGCTGCAGTGGCCTTCCCTCTACCTGGCAGGCCCCCTGCGTGTCACCTGCTCAGAGAGCCTCACTGGGCACCTGCTGCTCACTTCCTGCCCCGGGGGTTGAAACAGAGTATTTCCGTGTCCCTTCCACCCAGCATTGGGCTCTCAGAGGGAGGGGCGCTTCACTACCCTGTGGAAGAGCCCTCAGAAATGGTGGAGAACACACAGATCCCCAGGGCTGTCTAGAATAGTCTCTGGGAGAAAACAGGGGTGGCCAAGGCAGAGTAGTGACGGACAGATCTTGGATCTTGAGCTCAGGGAGGAGGTGTGCCACATGGTGACGTCCAGTGCCCCTGGAAGGAGGGGGCATTAATTCCCTTATGTCGACAAGGATTGAGAGTCAGGGATGTCAAATGGCTGGTTCCACTCGCCCAGGTGCCTCCTGGTGGAAGTGGATTTTGAACTTGACTCTGTCTGGCTCTAAACTCGGGTGCACTTTCTTCATCGTCGGTCGGCACAGCTCCCTTACAGAGGAGGGAGCCTCCAGTTCCGGGGAGGGTCAGCCCACTCTGCGCCCAGCACCTAGGAGTCCTAGGGCCAGGGTCCTTGGAGGTGTATTAGCACATAAAATGGGCCCCATGTGCCACCTCAGTGTGAGGTTCTGTGTTTCTGGCACTGGCCCCTTTCCTGAATTCTGCTTGAAGGGTCTGTTCCAGAGGGGCTTGAGTGGCCCGAGCAGGAGCTGGCACTGGGCCCCCGTCAGGAAGACAGACGGCATCAGTGGGGATTGGAAGTACGGCCCCTCATAAGAATATGAGCCGTGGGTCTCACAGAGGGTCAGTTCCGGGGGTCCTTGAGGGGACTGCAGTTTTCTCATGTGTCAGTGTCCCTCAGAGGTTTTCTTTTGGAGGTCACATCCTTTGGGTGTTGTAGGTCTCCTCCAGAGCCCCCATCCCATTGCTGACGGTGATTGTGACTGAGGGGTGTTTGTACTTGGAGTCTGACAGCACCAAAAATATAGTGGACGTTGTAACAAATGCGATAAAGGAAATTTGGCGATTGTTGTTGGCCGCCTGGCCTGGGAGTGTGGGTTGGGGACAGGCCTGGGGAAGGAGGACACTTCCCTTCCCATGGCTGCCAGGGTCTGGCCTTCCTGCTGCCCATTCTTGGGGAAGCTGCTTGAGACACGGGTGCAGGGAGCCTTGCGTCCCAGTGACACCAGGGGCGGTTACAGGGTGGGGCTGGCTGCGTAAGGGGCAGGCTGCGGCCTTTGTAAGTGTGTGGGAGGCTTTTGCCAATTTTATGGGCCAAACTGTACTTTGGGAGGTTTGCGGGTTTTTCTGAGATTATTCCCCAGGTCAGGGCAGACAGATCATCCTCTGTGTTTACCTTTGAAAGCAAGCTCCAGAGCACAGCGAAGCCCATCTCTATGCAATATGCCCCCCACCCCCGTAGGATGATGCTGTTGAATATACTGAATTTTAAAAATCCGCACTGGGCTCATCTGCCTTCCTGATGACAAGGTTTGGGAAACTATCAAAGATCTGCTGGCCTCATGCTATCAACGGTGAGATCTGCATAGGAAACAGCTGCCTCTTGGAGGGCCTGCTGGTCATGGGCTGTGCTGCAGGGCCTCCCTCTGTGGCCAGGCTGCCCCCTTCACTAACCCAGGACCCAGGCAGCACTACATCTATCCTAGAAAGAGTCCCAGGGGCAGGGGGTACGGTCCAGAGTGGAACTTTCCATGGAAAGGTGCTTTAAAGAAAAAATGAAAAATGCCCAGCCCTAGCCTGGTTTGGGAGAGTACGTCTTGGCGCTGCACTGGGAGAACCAGTTGGCATAAAGCAGAGGACGGCTTCCTGGCCCATGCCTCCCTGCGGGGCCACCTGGGAACCTGCTGAAATATCAAGTGTTAATAGCTGGGTTAAGTCGGCCTGTGAATCAATAGAATGGCTTCCCAAAGCAATCATACAAAGTGTTTTGTCTTAATTAGACTTAAAGCACCAACCGCGGATTCTCCTGTGGTTTTTGCTCTCCGTGTGGTGCCCTTTGGCTGGCCTATTTGGAGTTGGCATATTAACAGTGCATGCGGGCCCCCTGGAATGGCAGTGCCTGGCAGTGAGCCCCTGGGTGGAGTGGCAGGCCTTGCTGCCCCCAGGTTCAGGCCCAGAGGGTGTCTGTGCTGTGGACCCAGGTCCTTCAGAGACTTCTGCAGGACACCGGTTTCCCTGGGGGCTCCTGAGAGCTTCTTGTAGCATTTGTCTCCGGTGTGCAGAAGCCAGACCTGTTGGATTCTGGGTCCTGCAGGGTGAGGGCTGAGGGTCAGAGAGTGTCCTGCTTCCTGAGGAGGGAGACAGGGCCTCTGCCTGGCAGCTACGGGACCTCTCCCTGCCCTGCTTGGGTGTATCTTCCGAGGTGCTCCTGTGTCTCCTCTCTCACCCGCTTTTTCTCTGTTCCGCTCTGAGATCTCAGGTCCCAGGGCCTGAAGACAGTTTCTTAGGTCCCCGTGACGGTACATAGTGAGGGGCTGGTAAAAACCCAGTCTTGTGCTTAGGAGTGAGTCACGTTTCTGACATGGAGAGGCGGACACCCAGCCAAGGGCCAACATGGGGCAAGGAGGAAACTGACCTGGCCTCACCCTGGGAGGCCTGGTGCTCTGTCTCTGGTGGATTTTCAAAGTCGCTTTGAGAATTTCATTCCACTTTCAGTTTTGTGCTTGGGTTTCGATCTTTATTTTGGTGCTGCACCGGAGTTGGGACCCAAGTCCTCTGCCACTGAGCCCCCTGCCCCGCGGCCACCCTCACTTTCAGCTCTTAAACTCAGGGGGAGACAAGAGGCCGGGGCAACTTCTTTCAGAGAGAGGAGACCATTGTGTGAAACTCAATGATGACAGGGCGTGGTCCAAGGGTGTGTTGAGAAGGCACCGAGGCGGCCTTCTTTTGCAATTTTCTCTTAAATCTTACTTAGTTTTATTGACACCTAACAGCTCTATCGTTTGAAGGTGAGTGGGAGTCTGGAGACCAGCGAAGGAGATGGTCTGCCGGACGTGCCACTGGCCAGCCCCAGTCCTCTCAGGCTCTCTACAACTCCTGCAGGAGCCCGCTCCTGTCACCCAGGTGTGACGGATAAACTCACTGAAACTGTAGAAACTCAGGGATTTGCTCAAGGTCCAGGCTTCCTCTTGGCTCAGCCCCTGAGGGTCTTCCATGCCAGGCTGGACGCTGGCTCACAGCCACCTCCATGAGCCCCCAGGGGAGCTGCCTCACTCTGTGATTCTGAAGTCTCCAAGCTGTGTGAGCAGGAAGGCCTTCCTCCTACCGTTGGCACAGACCCACTCGATGGCAAAACCTGCCCTGTGCCACCACAGTGCTGAGTCCTTCTGGCTCGGGCGTGCCTGCTGCCTGTAGAGACAGGTACTCAGCAGGAGTCGCCCCAGCACTCTGGAAGGAACGGCCCCCCACAGGGCTGCAGCATTCTGAGCACCCTGCCCCTCCAACACTGAGCTCTCTCTGAATTCCTAAGCCCATCTGTCCCCCAAGGGTTTCAGTCACTGAAGTGGGTCGTCACTGAAAAGGACAAGGGAGCTCTTCCTGACCCTGCGGGGGCCTATGGAAAAGCCCGCTCTCATGACTAAGCACCTGAGTGTGCTGTGTCATCTGTCACCAAGCCTGCGACCTGCTCGGCACCCTTCTGGCTTGTGCCCACATTTGCTGTCTGGATTTAGGGGTTTCATTTGTACCCCACAGGTGACAGTAGTATCAGCCCCATAGGGGGATGTTTAGAGATTGAAAAAAGGTGGTAATTACACGGGCAGGAATTTTGCACGCAAAATTTGCATTTTAGAATTTTTCTAAGGGACTGATTTCTCCTGGAGTCCCGTGAATAGCCACTTGATCTCTTCTGTATGGTGGTCCCCAAACCTGCCCACTAATCACAGTCACCCTGATGCCTGATGTCCTGGTCGAGAAGTACTAGTGTCTGAAGAGCATGTGAGATGGCATCCCCAAACCACGGGTGTAAATGAACCGACACATTTATCTGAGGGTCTGGCAAGGACTTGAAGAATCAGCCTCTCTCTGTTCCCCCACTTTAGGTTCTCAGACACATTCAGGCTGCCCAAGAGTTTCTGAGAATGCCAGTTGGGGACACCGCACTCAGAGCCACCTCTGCCTTGGCCAGGACGCTGAGCCCTTTGCACTGGGTGCCTAGGAGGCACGTGTGAGCGGAGGGACCCTGAGGTCAGGGTGCTGCCTCCCTCCATGAGGGTCTGGGGCTCTTCTCTCTGGCCTCTGCAGACCTGTTTGACTCTTTCACATTTAGGCCCTGGATGCTTAAAGCTGCCCACTGCATACAGTTGCCTTTTGCAAACTCTTCAGTTTCCCAGTGGAGTGCATCGTCTCTCTTCTTCCAAGACCTGCCTGTTAGAACCACCCAGCCAGGAGAAGGCTTCGCGTTCTCGTCTGAAAGGCGGATAGACCCTCGGGCTTGGACAGTTTTGTGACCTTTGGCTGATGGCCACCCATGGGGTTGAGTGACCCATTGTGATATCATCAGCTTTGATGCAGTCTCCTGTCCCTAAGCCTTCTTATCCTGCCCACAAGGTGACGCTACCAGGAAAATGCTCGGAACTTCTGTTTCCAAGAACTCTGAAACCTAGATGCCCCCTGCTTGGCACCATTTAGAACAGGCAAAGGAATCCGAATGCCTGGGCCTCATAAGAAAAAGGAAGTTAAACATCAGGACGACTGTCATTAACTGTAATTGCTTTTGCATAACTCCAATTAGAGTTACCAGAGGCCCGGAGCCCAGGGAGGTTGCCCACAGCTCTTGATGGATTAGGGAACATGAACACGCAAAGCTATTCTCATCTAAAGACCACTTCACAAAGGAAGCATTTGAACATGCCAGATCTTAACATTGGGAAAGCCGGAAAGTATGAGAGCCTACTGAGATGTCATTAAAGAAAATTTTTTCTCCCTGCATTATTAGGCACACCAGGTGACCTCCCCAAACAGAATTTTTGTCCTATAGGTCTAAAGTCACTTCCACTCCCTTTTGGTGGAGGGTTGTTCTGTTTCCTGACAGCACACTGGGACTTTTGCAAGGCAAGGCGTTGTCACCAAAGGAGACTGGCTTCATCTCACTCTCTGCTACGATTTTTTTTTTTTCTTTCTCCTTGCATGATGGAGTCCTGCCCGGAGTCTGGGAGATCACTGTCCCCAATTCTTGCCTTGAAACAGTCAAAGTGGTTGTTGTGACGGGGTGCACATGGGGTATGATGGCAGATGGCTAGGGAGCTACTACAGGAGGATTGAAATCACTTTCTTATTTAGGAGCTTCTGCAAATCTTTATGCCTATGTGGTAGAAAAACAGATGGGGGGACCGTAAAGAAAGCGGTACCCATGTCTGCAGAACATAAGAGGTTGCATCTTGACTCCAAAGCACAGCTACGAATAAATTGACAAATTTATTTGTGGGCTTATCAAGGACATAAAAAGATCGTTCTGTCTGGCAAATGAAAGTGGCATTGTGTCGCTCGCTGACATTCATGCGTCTCCTCTTCTTGGAATAGGTGTTAAATTATAACCAAAGAGCTGGCATGACAAAGCCAAACTGGGATTTTCCAAGCTGTCAAATGAAAAGAAAATTATTAACCGCCTCTTTCTGCATCCTCCCTCTAGCCCCTGGGGGGAAAACAGCGCCCTTCTCTACTGGCACACGACTTGGAGAACAGGCTCTATGTGCACGCAGCATCGTAATGAATGCCACATCATCAACCACGGCCTGGGACGGTCCTTCTCATATTCACTCCTAATTGGAACAGGATTTCATACAGAGGAGTCTTAACAAACAACCAGTTCAGAGAGTTAATTGAAGAGAGTTTTATATTCTACTCTGTAGAGAGTCTCTTGTTTGTACACAAGTTTTTTTTTTTCCTCCTTCTTCTTCTTTCTTTGTTTTGATGATGCACATCACAGTTGAGTGGCAAGACTATGGGTATGGTAGAAATCTGTGTAAGGGTCTTGATAAGGACGGTCCCCACCAGGCCACCTGAATAGTTTTTCTGGCACATGTGATGTCTTGGTGTGTGGTTCTGAGTGGTGGAAAGTTGTGTTGACTTTCACTCTCTTCTGTACTCTTGCTGCGGATGACGTGGGGCTGTGGCTGCACTCACAGCACAGGGGATGGAGAACGGTGTGACTCCCAGGAATGCACTGTGCTGAGGAAGGCTGTGTGGCGGCATAGAACCACGGTTGATTTCTTGAGCCAGAAACCAGGTGACAGTGAAATCCTGAAAACTGGGAAAATTGGGAAATTATCCAACTTTTTTAGGCCTCAGTTTCCTCACCTGGCATTTGTGGGGTTGAATTAGATGATAGCTGAGACTCCTTCTAGCTCTGCTTACAGTTCTTGGCTCCTGAGCCTTGGGGGCTCCAGATTTCAGACAGATTATAGCGGGGGGGGGGATCTTTTGAAAACGCACATCTTGATTTTAGGTCTAGGGAGATGCCTGGGGTTCAGGATTAACCAAGGAAACCCGCTGGTGATGCCAATGCTGCTAGTCCGCAGACCACAGTTTGAGTAGCATGGAGGGCGATGGCTGAGGTTGGATGGTCCTGGGTGAGCCAGACCCTCTCTTCATCCCCGTGCCTCAGCTCCAGGTGGCTTTTCAAATCTCCTGATTTATCACATCATTCCTTCTCTTTGGCAATAAAGACCGACAAAGGGGGCAGTGTGAGAACTCCAATTTCTAGTCATCTCGTGCATCACACCTAGGCACACAATAAATACTTAGACATTGAATGAGTGGAAGGAGAAACAATGTGCTCAGGCCTATCTGTACCCTGACACCCATCCCCTCATATCAGGTTTCATGATCTGGAATCCCCCATCACCTGCCCAACCTCATGTCCTGGAGCTACAGGGCTCAGCTTTGATCTTTCTGCCTCCCTATCTCCTGCACATCCCTCCTCTGCTATTGTATTTCCTCTGACTGAATCCTCCTTGAACTCGCCCAGGTTTTCATTTTCTAATGAAGGAAAACCCTCCCTCCTCCTTGAAGCCTCCAGATGCCTCCAACCCCACACCCTCCCTCTGGTAGCACCCCAGTCTTTGGGAGGGGACTCAGGCCCTGACCCCACTGGTGCTCCTGCCCCCAGGAGGCCCTGGTGTGGGTTCCTGGGCTCTGGACTGGGCCTCAGGATCGCTCCCGACGGACGGTGCACTTGATGGCTCCTAACAAGTGAGTGCAGTGCCTTTTCGCAGCTGGACCCGAGGTTTACACTTCACCTTGGTTCCTCACTGTAGTGTTCACTGGGAAGGCCATTTCCTCTGGTGCTGTTTTCCTGGGTGCCCTGCAGTGCCGGGTGCAGAGCAGCGGCACAGTGGACACCAAGCTGACCACCCCGGTCACCCGTCCTCGGAAGTTGTTGCTCCGGGTCCTCCATTCACATGTTCCTGATGCAACAGATGATCCCTCATTCCCTTGTCATGGAAGGTGTCCAGAAGTGGTCACTGAGTGGCTGAGAGGGAATCTAACAGGGGGCACTCATTCTGTGGGTGTGCGGTGGGTGGGAGTGGACCGGCTAGCCTGACTCCCTGGAAGATGCTGGGAAGATAACATGGAGAAGTTGCAGGGAGGCAACAGCAGAAGGCTGTCAGGAGAAGAGAAACGGAGAAATTCCTTTTTTTTTTTTTTTTTTCCCCCCGCATGATGCTCCAGGGAGAGGGAGGTTGTTTTTCTTTTCAGTGTTCTGCCTGCAGCTGCCTCTGTCGCTTTGGGTTGGACAAGGCCCATCTGCCCAGCAAGCAAGTGGGGACGGTGCCATTCGGTTTCTGTGATGGCTTGGAGCACCTGCTGCCTGGCGGGTGTCACAAAGCAGGGCCTTGGGGACCAGGCTCTCGTGCAGGCGGCTCTAGGGCAGCGGGCTTCAGGGGGTGCCCGGGAGGTGCCACGCAGCCCTGTCTGTTCCTGGCGGTGCCCTCCCTACCATTCTCGCAGCGTTGACATTGGAGGCATTTTCAAAGGTGCCTCTCTTTCCTCTGGGGCACAGGCTCCTGTGGCCCCGCTAGTCGCGCCTTGCTCCCAGGCCAGGTCTACCTGCTAGTTCTAAGTGGAGAACAGGACGGGATATGTAGCTGAGTGGCAGAGCATTCGCCAACCATTCATGAGGCCCTGGGTTTAATCCCCAGCACCTGAACTTGGTGAGGTCACTAGTTTCAAGTGACAAGAGTTCCGTCGGGGAGCTGCTAAAAGCCGAGCCATGTTTGATGCCTCCTCCGTCAGAAAAGAATCTACGCTTTTAAATATTTCCTTCTAATTAAAAACATCATTTATGCATGCTCCAGAAAATGTGTGATGTATACATGTTGAAAAGCAATATTTAAAAAAAAGAAGGAAGGCGCGTCCTTTTGGTAATCCGTAGAGACCCCTTGTTGGTATTTTGGAGTTGTACATATGGATCTGTTTTCCAAACCCAGGAGGGGTCATGGTAAACATCCAGTTTTCTATCCTGGTATTTTCACTTTAAGCTATATTTAATTAGGATATTTTCACTCTGTTAAAATGTCTCCAAAGTGGGATGTTTATTGGCTGTGGAAGAACTCCGTGACAAACATTTCCTCTAATTTCCATAGCCACTCACCTGTCGGACATGTTGGCCTACTCTGCTTTTTCCTCTGTTTTAAATCGTGTTACCCCATGGCTTCACCTTACATTTCCTAGTTTCTATTTTGAACATTTTTCTTTTTCTCTTCTGCCCATCTTCTGCCCAGATTCCTAGCCTGTTAAAAGTGTCTTGTCAAGTGGGTGCTGACGGGGGGCACGCACCTGCCTGGTTTACGTATCCACTCTTTGACGTTTAAATGGAGTCTGTCAGCCCGCAGCTCACAGAGCTGGCCAACAGAGCAGGGTCGCCCCGACACAGCAGGGTAGGAAGAAGGTGCCACCGAGGCAGACCCCAGGAAGAACCCCTCAGGCCTCTTGGATGATCTCTTGTGGTGAAATTTAGCTGCTGTTCATGCTGCCCCGGGGCGTCACGTGACAGAGGAACAAACAGAAGACAGGACTATCCTCAGCTGTGTTTTGAAAATGCCCCCAGATTGCTGTGTTGGAAACCTAATCCCCAGCGCTCCCTGTTGGGAGCAGGGATATTTAAGTGGGTAATTAGGTCAGGAGGGCTCTTTCCTCATGAATGAATCCATGCTGTTATCATGGGAGTGAGTTCCAGAACACAGAATGAGTCCAACCCCCTGCCCCCTCCTGCGTATTCTCTCTCCCTCTCTCTCCTTCTCTTGTACTTCCACGTCCTGCCAAGGGTTGATGCAGCAAGGACTTCCTTGCCAGCCGCAGGCCCTTCACCTTAGGCCTCCCCAGCCTTCAGAACTGTAAGAAATGAATCTTTTGTTTATAAGTTTCCCAGTCTCAGGCATTCTGTTACAGCAGCACAAACTGGACTAAAACATTCTCCTTGAAACATACCTGAGACTGTGGTCAGAAAAAAGTGGGTCCAGCCTGGATAACCGAAGTCTCTTTTCTGATGAGTTTGGATCACAGCTTGCAGGACACAAACAGGTCCATCTGTGTGTAGCTGGGGGGAAGGAGCTACCGTGCTGCTTCTTGTCCTGACCTATCTGGGCAGTGAGTTTACTGCCAGGACCTGGCAGCCTCCACTACCACAAAGGGAAGACTTCTGCCCAGCCTCATCCCTGGCCACCCACCCTCCTGAGCAGCTGGTGGGGGTCACTCGGTTTCCATGTCAGATGGGCATCCTCCACTGAGCACTTGGACTGCAGGATGATAAAGGGCAGGAAGGCGGTCCCACGCGAGGACCCCCTCTCTCAAACTGAGGCCAGTCTATAAAACTCGTTCACTTGTCATTGGGCAGCACCCCCTCCATGTTGGGGTGAGTCATGCCAGAAGAGAAGTCTCCAGCCTGAGCTCCCCTGGTTGCCGTCAGCCTGTCCTGAAATCACTGGGCAAAGCCAAGATGAAGAGGCTCTCCCCTCGCCCGGAGGACGCAGAGGCTTCGGGAATCAGGGAAGCGGGAGCCGGGGTCCAGGCATCCCTCCAGGGAAGGGCCTGGGGCTGCTCACTGAGTTTCCCTGGCTCTAGACTGATGCGCGCCACCCTTCTCTGGGCTGGCTGGAGCCCAGCATCCAGGGGCCACTGGTGGCCAAGTGGCTGGCTGGGTTGTGTCCCTCTTGTCATGATCTTTTCTGTGACCACGGATTTGACCTTCTGGCTACCAGGAAGGAGCTCTCTTGAAGTCGAGGCTCCTTCCGTGGCCTTCCCTGACCACGTCACTGTAGCCAGAGGTCTCATTGCTGTGGTATCAAGTGGGGCATCCGTGTGTCAAAGGCCCTGGGGGGAGGTGTGGCTCACAGCTTTGGAGCTGGTCTCAGGGGCAGGCGTTCTGTGGGAGGGACTCCTGGGCTCTTCCCCACCACCCAGGGTCTGCCCACCTACTGTGCAGCCTGGCGGCAGGAGCTCCACCGGGGGAAAGCTGCAGCTCCCGCTGAAGGAAGTGGCACTGCCCTCAGGGACGTGGGCACATGGCCCACCAGGGGGACTGTCCTGACCTGGTGAGGAGGTCTGGCCCCACCCAGGTGCTAGCTGAGCAAGAGAGAAGACTTAGCAAGGAGTGGCAGGACGAGGCAGGAGGGTCTTGGCGGTGGACGCAGCGTCTCCCCAGTCGTCGTGGTGGCTGATCACCACTGATGCTGACTACCCGGCTCCGTGCTATGCCACTCTGTGGGTGAGTTCTCAGGACCCCGCGGGGAGGTGCTGCTGCTGACCCACATCACAGATGAGAGAGCTGAGCCTCACCCAGGGTCCCACCCTCAGTCCGTGCAGGATACAAAGTGTCTCGGGAAGGCCACACGCCCTGGCCACACGCTGCCCTGTGGTGACAAGGGCCTCCTCACACACAGGCTGGCCCTCCGCATGCCACTGTGCGTGCTCAGTCACCCGAGCCTCACGTGGCTCTGTGAAGCATGCCCTGATGTCACCCCACTGTGTCATTTGAGGAAGCTACAGATCAGAGAGCTCTGTGGATCGCCCAGGGTCACGCAGCTGGTGGCACCGGCCATCCCGTGACCCAGGCTGATGGGCTCTCTTGTCCTTGGAACCTGAGCCATCTGGATTCACCATGAAAGGCAGAGCTGGGAAAGGTGTGGGGACAGGGAGAGGACCCTGAGAGGTGAAGCAGGGCTGGGCCCTGACAGCTTTGCCGTTCTAGTGCAGGTGCAGGACTGGTGAGCTCCACAGCATGCGCCCACGTGGGGGGCCGCCATGGGACCTGATCCTGGCCACATGGCTGATGGCTGACGGCTCGCCTGCAGCCACCTGGGTGTGCTCCTGAGTCCCCTGCAGGGACTCAGGGAATTCTGTTTCCCCCTGCCCCTGTCGGGATCTCCCCCTGACCTCTTCCCATCCCCTGGTTTCTACTTTGAGCAGAATGACCCCTTTAGAGGACTCTGTCAGAGAGGGAGTCAGCCTCCGCAACTTCCAATGGCTTCCCACTGACGGGGGAGATGGGCCACGCCCTGCCCTGTCCACACTTGCTCCTCTTCCCTTCTCATCACAGTGTAGCCTCCGTCTAGCTGGATTGCCTGGGCACTGTAGTGGGAATGTTGTTCCCACCTCAGGGCCTTTGCACACACTGAGCATTCTGCCTGCAGGCCTTCCAGTTCCCAGTTCCTCCCTGTACTTTCATTCTTAGAGACTTTCCCTGCCCTCTGTCCCACCAGGCTCTCACCATCACAGTGACCTGCTCATTTTTCTATATCATCTCGTCCCATATTTTGGCTATTTTGTTACTGGCCTGCTTCTTGCCCTCTCCCTCTGCAGTCCAAGCACCTCACAGTTGGTGTGAAGTCTGCTGGCCAGTGGCGCAGACGCTGGGCCACGGCCTCCTTCCAGGGAGCCCCCAGGGAGAGGTGGTCTTTTTGGTCTGGGGGTGTGGACAGCAGTGAACAGCTGCAGGGGGCTGGGGTCGTGGGGTGGGCTCTGGCAGGAGTGTCCTGTGAGGTGAGCAGAGAGGTGTGGGGCCTGTGGTCTGGGACCTGCTGAGGGCTTGTGGGAACAGGCTCGATGGCCCGAATGCCACTCAACGCAGCAGAACTGCTGCCTGGGACTCAGGATGGGTCCCCTCGTCACCACTTCCGATAGCCCGTGGGATGAGGCCACGGAGCCGGGATCCGCCCTGGGGGGTGCCCTGGGAGACCACCCTTCACCTGTTTTCCTAGTTCATTTGTGTGACATGCACTGACTGAGCACCTGCTGCACGCAGGGCTGGTGGCTGTCCCCGAGCTGGGTGTGTGGTGGGATGACTCAGGTCAGCGCTTCTGGTCCAGGTGGGAGAGGTGACAAGGAAGGGAGCACCAAGCCACTGTAGAAGGAAGAGCGGCGGGAAGGCAGGGCCTCTGCGTGGAGGTGGCCGGGAGACGCTGCCGAGACCTGCACCCCGGGAGCTGGCGGCCGACTTGCCCCTCTCCGTTGGCATGGATGCTGTGATCACTGTCATGGCCATCGACACAAATGCCGTGAGTCACAGCCAAGGCGGATCTCCCGGCCCTCTTGGATGGGGCTCGGCCAGCACAGCGGAAAGCGAGCCCATTGGACGGGGGCGGGAGGAGGAGAGATTCCCCACCCTGGAGAGCAGGTCCAAGCAGCCACCTCCGAGGAGGCTCCTCCCAGGTCAGGTTCCCTCTCCCAGGTCCGGGCCCCCAGCCAGGTCCAGGAGGTAGACAGGCAAGGCCAGCCAGAGGCTCCAGGTCAGAGGCTCCTGGACTCTATTCTCCCAGGCCAGGCCAGCACAAGGCCCATGGCTGTGGACACATTCTGGCCCACCGGCATCTCCGTAGTGCCCCTGCTCAGCTTGCCCCCAAACTACCCTCCGTCTCCTCGGCTCCCCCACCCCTGCTCTGGAGCCACCGCCACCTCTTCCTTGATAATGGAGCTGGGCCTTGACTCTCTCCTTCTGCCCTTTCACCTCCGCCTCTCTCACAGGTGGGCAGAGTGATCCTGTTGACAGACAAGTCAGATCATGCACCAGTGTCCCCTGGCCAGGGATTCTCTGGTCACTTCTGTCCCAACGTGCCTGCCCCGTTTTCCTGCACCCACCACACTGGCCCCTGCCTTTCTGGCCACTGACCAGGCCAGAGCCACCTCAGGACACGTGTCCGTGCCTCCTCGCCCCCCACCAGTTGCTCCCCTCTGAACGGAGGTTGCCTGCAAGCCACCTTCTCCCAGGGCCTTCCCTGGCTTCCCCCAGACCCTTCCTATTCCCGGCTGACCACTCGGCCTTCTGGGGATCATTCGTACATTTTGTTGTCTGTTTCTGACTAAAATGTGAAACCCACGTGGACAGGGACGTTTCCCTGTTTGGGTCACTACTGCAACAGTGCTTGGCACCTAAGGTCCCCAACACACACTCAAGTGCTTGTCCTTAAAGGGGAGTCTGCCGAGCCGGGGGGGGGGGGGGGGGGCGCTTCTGAAGCTCCATAATGTGCTTCCCAGGACCTTGACCTTGGGTCTCCAGGGGGCAGGTGACTGTTTGCCCAGGGGAAGGTCCTAGAATCGTCCTGTGTGACCTTTCCTTTCCTTTCCTGAATTTCCTTCAATAAGCTCATGGGAAACCTTGAATTACAAAACACCTCTTTTGCCCAGTACTTGATGAATCTGAAAGCCGGTTCTGTCTGGAATATTCTAAATAATCAGGGGGATTTTAAAGAGAGAGAGAGAGGGAGCGAATCCTCAAGCAAGGCCTTTCTTTTCACTCTGTTCTGCTGTCAGCACCAGATGGAGGATGTGGCCACGGTGCAGGCTAATTTATTTATTGATTAAAATGCTTACAGAACCCAGCATGTACAGCCAGGCTGAACATTCAATTAAAGCCCGAAATGAAAATTCAGAACTACTGAATGACAAGTAGGATGTGCAGAGCCATCTCTAAGCAAAGGATCAAACGATGGAGCCTTAAGCAGGAAAGGATTTGTTCTGTTTATTTATCTTGCCCTTTCTTCTGGAACTCGGAAACCTGGAGGTCCTCACTCGTGGCTGCCGAGCACATGAATGGAAGCTGGCACGCTGTGGGGTGGGCAGCTCTTCCGTGCGGCAAGAACAGGGGCAGTGGACATGTTGGCCACGGCCCCACATGTGCTGTCCCTGCCCAGGTGGGGATGGGGAGAACAGTGACTCTGAAGCGTAAGCTTAGAGATGGACTCTGAATTTGTCCCACTAGCTCCGGAGAAAGAACACACAGATCCAGGCTCCAGAGATGCCAGGCTCCCTTTCCACAGAGGAGAGCTGGGGGCAAGAAGTGAGAGACGTTCCACCTGCCTTCCCCCTCTTCCTCCCCACCCCCTGTGGCTTCCAACTGTGCACACCCTTCAGAGCCTGCAGGCCAGAGTGCCCTGCCCTGGTGGGTTGCGCGCAGCTCCTGTCCCGGGCTGGCGTGTTGTCACCTGTGAGGACACAGTCCTTACCTTCCAGGGCTCCTGCTAAATCAGAAGAACTTTTTTTTTTGAGGCCTTGTGCCTGCCTTGGGTGCAGCTGGGCTGTGGTTAAGTGCAGGCGTTGGGATGTGGCTGGCTGTACCCCCTGCCTATTGGCTTTGGGACGCTGGCACCTTACTAACCCCGTGGAAGTCTCCACTTCTTCGTCTGTAAAGGGCCGGGCCTGTCTACTTCAGGGAACTCAGTAAGGTTGTGCCTGAGGTGCCCGGCACAGTCACCTGCCAGTCAGTGAGCGGTACCCTGAGGACGCCAGCTGGCTTCCTGCAGTCCTACACGTGTCCAAGACAGCACATGCTCTGAGGGAATTGCCTCCGTTTGTCCACATGGTCTGATGTCAGGGGATCGCGTTGGGTCATTTGTGGCTCTATGCAGAAGCCAGGCTGCTTACACCAGGACGGTCATACCTTCCCACCAGGCCACACCTGCCAGGTATGCTGCACACATGCACGCCTGCACAGGGTGGGTGGGTGTGCATGTGAGTATGTGACTGTGTAGTAGTTGGTATGTATGTTTATGTGGTGGGGATAGTGTCCGTGTGAGTGTGTGTCTGTATAATGTGTGGTATATACTGTGTGTGTATGTTTGTGTGTGTGTGTGGTATGGGGCTATGTGTCTGTGGATGTGTGTGTGTGGTCTGTATGTATATGTAGTGTGTGTTATGGGTGCTTTGTGTGTGTGTATGTTCATGCACATGTGTGTGTGTGTGAGTTTGTGCATTTCTCCCACATGTCTGCATTCCTCTCCTGGAGGCCAGGGGACCCCTTTCTGCCTTGGGGTCACATGTGTGCAAGGATAGGCTATTTGGGGATAGCTCAGTGCCACAGAGCAAAGCAGAGGGCTTGTTAGGATGCTGTGTATTCCGAGCAGGCAAACCAGCGGCCTCCAGCAACATGTCCTCTGGGCCCTACCTTCCCTTCTCCTCTGAGGACCCAGAGTGCCCTCCCTGCCGCAGGCCAACCCAGACCTCGCTGCTGCTGGACACAGAAACTCCATGGAGTCCGTGAACGGTAGTTTTTTTAGGAGAGTGGCTTATCAGTAGCCCTGGGTGCAGATGCATCTGTAAGCTATTCTTGCATCCCTGCTTGTTCTCCCAGGGAAGGTGTCCCCATGAGCCTCCCGGTCATCATTCCCTCAGCCTCTCCCTCACCTCTTCCCTGCTCTGGGCTGTTCTCAGTACTTTGATTGCTTGACTCTGTTCTCCTTAGGAAGCCACACTGATGCAGCACCGAGGGTGCCTTTTCTGGAGTTTTTTAACGTCTGCAGAATCCTGCCTGCTTTTTCTCCTCTCTTCCTGCACAGGAAGCCGTACAGAGGCTTAGTGTTTGATCTGATAGCAGGAAGGCTTATTATCTTAGACCTCCCCTTGAACGCAGATCTGCAGAGCTGGCTTTGCACTCAGGGAACTGCCCAGGGAAACTTGCAGTTTGTAGCGTGTGATGTTTTCAGGTGGCTGCTCATGTCACACCTACACAAATTCAGTCATTTTTTTGGTGACTTTTAGAATCCATAAAAATATCAGGATAGGGAAGGGGTGTGGGGCAGGGCACTGAAGTCTCAGTGGCTCCAAACAGCCAACATTTTTCACACCTGCTCCTGTGCGTGTGGGTGGCTGGCAGCCTGGCCGGTCCCTCCACTGTCCTCACTAGGATGGAGGTGATGGGAGGGTAGCAGGGTGGGACACTGGGGTGGAGTTGACCGAGAGGAAGCAGAGTCACCGCTGCACACACAGGGCCACCTGCCCTGCCTCAGAGCCCAGAGCCAGAGTAACAGAGACCATCCAAATGCCTCCCATCAGGTGGCATCCTCTTAGGGAGCTCCTTGTGGCATCCATGATGCTCTGTGGCACCCTGGGGGCTTGGAGAGCAGGCAGGGAATCTGCTGGGTGCTTGTTGACAGCAGTTAATTTCTCTGCTGCCCAGTGCTTTATACGTGGGCCAGTCTGGCCAGTGGCTGTGGCTGGCTCAGGAAGGTGTGGGGCCTCTGCCTTGTCCTCAGAGCCTGGCCTGCAGGAAGTGATTCCCGGAGCTGAGATGGGACATCACAGCGCTCTTGGATTCCCTCTTCAGACACAGGATCTCGCCTGCCCCTCAGGGGCTGAAATAAGTTAAAAGGAGCAAGCTGGAGTAGGAGGGAGCATGCCACTGATCTCCAACCTGAATTGGAAACCAAATGATGTGATCTCCTGAATTTTTTAACTCCACTGCAACCGAGGAACTTGGAGAGGGATTCTCCAGGCTTTGACAGGGTAGTTCAAAGCCTTGGATGAAAGGCCTCTCTCCGTGTGCTTCTGAGTGAGCTTGGGACCCCGTGTGCAGGCAAGGGCCCGTCTCCAGCAGCATGGAGACAGAATACGTGTTCCGTTAGATCGAGGCTGAGGAGTGCTCTGTTTTAGAGCAGGACTTTGTCCGGGTTCAGACGCCTTTTTAATTTAAGATGATCTTTGTGTAGAGTCGGTGTCTACTGTGGAATGCTAAGAATGATGAAGCTTTTTAAAAATGAAGACATTTCCGGACCTACAATCTGGGATCCAGTAAAGTTTGGTGATTAGCTTCAAGGAAAGTGACCCTTGTTACACGTCACAGGAGTGGCCAGATAGTGCTGTCATTCAGACTGGTGAGGGACAGGGAGGCGCAGAGCTGAGCGGCAGGCCCAGGGACCTGTGACCCACATTTGGTTGCTGTGGGTTTTTTTCTTTTTTAAACCACCTTATGATGTTTGATTGACATATACAAATCTGTACATATTTAAAGGATATGTCTCTATTCCTTTGATAATGAGTATGCACCAGAGAAACCATCACTACATCTAGGCCACAAACACATTCTTCACCTCCCAAGTTTCCCCTCCTCCTATTATTATTATTATTATTATTATTAGCTTTTAAAAGTAAGAACAGTTAAGATCTACCTTCCTGGCAATTTTAAGGATACTGTGCAGTATTATCAGTTGGAGACCCATTGCCATACAATAGAGCTCCAGACTTAATCTTGCAAAACTCATCTTGGTACCCCTTGACTGGGACCTAGCACCGCCCATTTCTCCCACCCCAACCCCTGGGAACCACCATTCTACTCTCCACACAAATTTCTGTGACTTTGGCTTAAATCCACACAGAAGTGAGATCACGGTGTTTGTGGGTCTGACTTATCTCACTAGCACAGTGCCCTTCCTGCAGCTTCCTCCCGATTGTCACAATGGCAGGCTCACCTTCTTCTTTAAGGTTAGACTGCCCCACGTTGTCGGCTATGGGTTCTCCAGCTTCCCCCTCGGACCTGCGTCCTGAGTCCTCTCTCTGTTGACCCCAGGGGTGAGCCGTGCTGGCTTGAACCTTGGAACACCAGTTGACTTCTCATCCCCCATTAGCACTGCCCTGGGCCTTTGGAGTTCAGATTCCTGAGAGCAATTCAGGCTTGAATTAAATGAAGTAAAATTGGCTAAATTTAAACATTCAGCTTCTCAGTCTCAGTGACCCATTTTTGAGTGCTTACTAGCTGTGACCCTAATCTGGGAGTTGAGGGTTAACTGAGCCAGGTAGAGGTCACCACAGGTGCTCATTCCCACCCCACCCCCAAGAGCAGCTGTGAAACTCTAGGTGGCCAGAGGAAATGTGGAAACCAGTGGGACACCATTGAGAAGAAGAATCAGGGTGAAGAACCAACAGGTGGTTTCCATCACAGCTGCCCAGTCAGCACCTCATTACCTGGTTTGTCAAGCTATCCGGTTCCGTGTGTCTGTCCCAGGCTTTGGGCTCAGCGTGATCCATCTAATGTTATCTGGGTCCGCTCAGTGAAATTGCCTTCTAAGATGCTTTTGACTGTTTTGATAATATTAATCTCTTAGCTAGGGATACATTGTGGGTTCTCTGATCTTCTGGATTGACTGCCAGGGTTATAAGGTTTTTCTGTGTCTGATCTTCAGCTACCTGTAGCCTGTTGACTTCCTCAGAAGCTCAGTGATTCATACCAAAGTGAGACCATTTTTAAAATATATTTTAAAGTGACACATAGTAATCGTACACATTTATGGGATGTAATATGACGTCTCAATGCATGAATATAGTGTGTAGTGGTCAGATCAAGGTAATTGCTAAACTCATCAGCGCAGACATACATAGAATTTGGGTGGAGAACATGAAATCCTCTTTTTCAAACCAGCCTCTTTGAAACATTCAATTAGTTGCAATCAATCATAGTTACCCGACTGTGCCATAGACCATTGGAAGTGATTCTTTTGCTATCCAAGGACAGCCTGTACCCCTTGCCCACAAAGGGGGAGCATTTTGCAGGAGGCTCCTTCCAAAGTCTCCAGAGAAGAGGAGGGGCCTCCTCAGCTGACTGCCTCCAACAGGACAGCTGCCTTCCTGGCCCACCTCTTCCCCTCAGGCCCTGCACATTTGGAAGCCAAAGGGGCTTTCATTATTTAGGGACCACAGAAATAGGGATCTCACATTGAAACACACAAATCCCAAGGTTTTCTGCCTGAAATGCTCAAGATATTAAAAAAAAAAAAAAATGGGGGGTGTAATTGTCGAAGAAAGAGGATACCTGCTGGGCTATCTTTGGAAATGCAGGGCTCTCTGGGCCTAGGTGCACCAGCTTCCCAAGCCCTGGGGCAATCAGGGTGTGGGTGTGGTTAGAGGAGGTCCTTCGGGGAGCAGAGGAGGAGTCCCCAAGGCCCCAGAACAAAGTCCTGGAAAAGAGGTGGGATCCGGGCTGCAGTGGAGAGGAGGAAAGGAGGTGTCCAGGAGCTGGGAGCATGGTCCGGACCAGGCAGCTGGGGACGGTGTGGACAGGAGTCAGGCCTGTGGACGGAGAGGACCAGCAGACAGACTCTACCTTCCCCTCCTCTTGGGGCACCTTTCCTGAACCTTGCGGGGAAGAAACCGAGAAAATAGCAGTGACACATAGTAATTGTGCACATTGATGCCCAGGTGTCTCTTCACTGTACCATCTTACCATCGAAAAGAAAGCATTCCCAAACAAACTCCAAACCAGGAGCACCTTGCTTTGCGGAAATTAAAACCAGCAAAATGAGCAATCATTGTCATTCAGAAGAAAGGAGGAAAACAGAAAGGTCAACTCGACTCCCAGGGACTGCTGAACAGAGTTGTATTAAGAGGTTTTCAGCCCATCCCTTCCACGTTCTATCAGTTGAACATAAATTTCTGAAAAGACCTCATTGTGTTTTGGTTAGAAAAAAAATAAAGAGTTTTATTTCTATAAAATGTTCAGGTTCGAAATCTTTTCCCATCTACACATCCATTCATCCGTTCCTTTTTTAAAGGAGAGAAATAGTTTTCTGTCTATTTTTTTTTCCATTTTTTATGGCTGCCAGACAAGGGTCCTCTTGGGCTTAAAGAGCCTTGGTCAGCTTGTTGGCACTCTTAAGACTCCCTAGGAATAAAGTGATTTTTTCCCAGAACAGGGTCAAGGTTGCCTGGGGGCTGGGAAGGGGTCTTGAAGACCTCCCATCTCCAACTCCAGCCTGAGGGGCTCCTGATGTTCTCCCCACTTCTGGGGACCCCGTGGGACACTGGCTGATGCTAGTTAGGAGACTCGGATATTGAGAGTGAACGTGCACCCCAGTCCAAGAGCTCCAGATGGTGACTGTCCAGGCACACCAGGACGAGTGGTCACTCCAGTTCAGCAGGGCAGCCAGGGCCACACACACACACACACACACCCGCTCCTTGTGTGTGGCCCTTCCCCAGACCTGGCACAGAAAAGATCTGCAGAGCTGAATGTGCCTTGGCAGCAGCCTGGGGCTGGAGCCCGGCCTGCGCCTGCTCTGCCTGCCTTTCCTGCCCCTGTGGCCGAGTGTGCTGGCATCCCCTTAGGGGCTTTTGGCTTAAGTTGAGGGTGGCAGAGGGACACCCACCAGATGGCCAGCTCCTGTATTATGTTCTTGCAATTGTGTCGTGGGGATCTTATGCAAGCAGGTGTGTTGCACCGGAGGTTGAGATTAGGTACTTAGGGTGGAGACCCCTGGTGTAGCACGTCTAGATGGCATTTCTGGGCCCAGTACTAGCGACAAGACAAGGAAAGCAGTGGGGAAGCTTTTGCAGGTGGCCTGTGAGCCATTGGGGGCCAGAATGAGGCTGGCAACAGCAAGAATAAAAGCCTAAGTTGCCTCAGAGTGTCCAAAGGTACCTTGTACGGCCCTCCTTGGCTATTCCTGTTTTGAAGTTGATCTGAGCCAAATGTCTAAATGAGGGCATCTGCTTAATTGGGCCCTGCAACAGTGGGCCCCATCTGTATACAGGGTCTGCTCAATTCCAGTGGATTCCCAATTCTGCGGGGGAGATGCAGCTGGAGAGGGTGCAGATTCTAGGCAGGGCTCTTCGCTGCGCCTTGAGAAGTCGTGAAACTTGCTGGAGGTGTTCTCAGAGGCTGGGGCTGCTCAGGAGCCCTCATTGTGACACGTTAGGCTACAGAAAAGAAGGAAAGCTACTCAGAGCCCTTCTGTGAGTCTGGTGCTCCTCTGAGCACAGCTCTTGGCATTGTTCCTCCAGCTGTCTGTTCCTTGTTCATTGAGACAACATTCACTGGGCATAGTAGATCCAGCCATTGCTACGTTCAGCGTGACTTTGGGGTTGGTTTGCCTCCTTCTGAAGAGTTCACTTCTTCTCAGTGAGATGTGTTGGGAATGTCGCTCTTGCCCCACCTCATGCTGTTGGTGTTCTGCCCAACACCAGCAAGAAGCAGATACCATACCCTTGACATATTGCTCATAGAGGAGGACCACCCTCCGCCATCTCCATTGAATTGACTGGAGCAGACCAGCTTTCAGAGAGATTCAGAGTCAGCCAAGTGCCTGCCCTGGAAGTGTCAGTGGTGGAGAAGTTCTGACTGCTGCATGTGCCTGTCCTCAAACCTGTGCTCCTGCAGCACCTGGCAGTGTTGTCGGGGAACAGTGTCCCCCTGGAAGCTTCCCAGGGCTGCTTCCTCCAGCCCGCTGCTGCTGCTCTCGCAAGCAGACTGCTCACATGGTGCTCCTGCGCCTGAGAGAGAGGGCAGCCTCCTCTGTCCATGCAGCTTTGATCTGTCCCTGCGGCTGCTGTTTCTCTGACTTTGAACAGTGGCCCATGGTATTTGTTCTTCAAGAAGGAAGCCGCGTGCTATGACTGGCTGACTGTAATGGACGTACGCGGGAAGACTTCAGAGCAGGTAACAGTCAGTCAACTTAAAAGCCCCTAGAGCCCAGCCCATTATTTAAGACACATCCAACCTGGAACGGCAGGATCACATTTCTTCTTGTTTGGTGACTGCATTGGGAGATATCCAGGAAGAAATTTAAACATCACAGACCTGTTTGATAGACTGTCCACTCTATGCACACAGATGGCTGCGGTCAGTGTGTGTGGTGACTAAGTCCCATGCCACCCGATGCTTGGCTCACTGTGATCGAGCGATTGAGGAGTTCGTTGCTCGTTGCTCAGTTGTTTGGTGTTTGGTGTTTGGTGTTTGGTGTTTGGTGCCTATGGCTTAGGTAACATAATTTAGGGTGCGTGTGATTATGGTGCTATAGTTTGTAAATGAGAGACTTCTAATGTCTATTCCTCAATTCTCTACAGAATCAACAGAAGTTCTTTATTTTTCTCTCAAAGAGACTTGAAATAGAAAAATATCTGTGCCCGTTGTACGGTTCTTCAACTAATGTCCACGTTTAGTTTCTACTGCTGGGAGATGTGCACTTGGAAATTGAATATACATAAGTACCTTTTCACAAATTGAACTTCTATGTAGTCAATTGATGTAATTCTTAAATCTGTGTTGAAGTGCATGACATTGAAAATGGTTCTCTAGTGTCATTACAGGGAGCACTTGCTAGAAGTTGGGAAAGGGGTGATTTTGTGGGCAAGCATGACACTTTGTGCTCTATACTGAAGTTTGGGACAGGTGCATTTTTATTTTGGCTCAGTCACTTTCTAAAAGCAGTGGTCCCTGATGACTGAACCGAAGGATGTCTGAGCCCTTGGTTAAAGATCAAGTCTGTAGAAATACTTCCCTGATTGATGTACCCGAGTGGTTGCTTTGTTTTTCCGTGTCTGGCTTCGCTCTGAAAAGAGCACTAACTTCAAGTGACAGGCTCCATCAGTGAAATTTACTAAAATGATGTCTTGTGCCTTTCATTTGTCATTCTTATTTTTAACTATAACTTTGAAACTGTTTTCTCATTTTCCTCTACCCATGGCATGGCCTTGCATGGATGGGAAAGAGTCACATAAACCTAGAGCTGGTATTTTCTATGAATTTCCACTGTGTGGTGATAATTCCTGGCTGGATGAGGTTGGCTGCTGCTGGACGTTCTGAACCCACTTGGGCAGCCCGCTGGCCAGTCCAGCCCTTAGTGGTAGATGGGGAACTGTGGTGTGTGCGTTTTGACAGTTCCTTACAGTGTCATCAGTGCAAAACTGCGTCACCTATCCAGAACAGCCTGTTCTGTTTATTTCAGACCTCAAGGGCTGACCGAGTTGGATAAAAATCTCACACCATTTAGTAACCAAAACACAAAGGCCTGAGGGACAAAGTGAGCCAGAGTTTGGGCTTGAAATCCTGCCCTCCTTTCTGGTGGACAAGGTCCCTAATGCTCTTCTTCCTTATAATTCTATCAAATTTAACTCCTGAGTTCCTTTATTTTAATTTAAAAATATACGGAAAATAGAACTCACCTGTTAAGCCAATTTCAAGTACACAATTCAGTGGTGATTCACCCTTCACCCCATTGAGCAGCCATCAACACTATGTAGTTCTAGAACATTTCCGTCTCCCCAAAAGGAGAGTCTGTCCTCTCTGAGCAGTCATTCCTATCCGCCCTTCTCTCCTGCTCCTGACACCTTTCTGTCTATGGCTTCGGTGATTTTTGATGGGCATTTTTTATGAATGGAATCATCGAATATGGGGCCTTTTATGTCTGGCTTCTTTCACTGAGTCTTTTCAAGGTTCGTCAGTGTTATGGCATGAATCAGAATTTCATTCCTTTTTCTAGCTGAAGCATATTCCGCTGAATGGACATGCCACGTTTGTTTACCAAGCATCTGTTGATGGGCATTTGGGCCGCTTCCACCTTTGGGCTCTGGTGAATGAACCGCCCTGAACATTTATGTCTGAGGATTTGTTTGCCTGTTTTCAGTTCTGTGGGTGCAAAACTTAGGAGTGGAATTGTTGGGTCACAGGGTCACATTAGGTGTGTCTCATGGAAGAGCCACGGCACCATTTTTCTAGAGCTGCTCTTGGATTGTGCTTTTATCCGCAGTGAAGTAGGTCCATCTGTTCCAGGTGGGCAAACTTGCAGCCTTAGGAAGAGGCAGAAGACAGGGAGCCACATACAAGCCACGCAGCTGCAGAGGCAGGCAGTGCTCCAGGTCGGCACAGCCGGTGACATTTTTCCTGTGAATGTCGGCTTCATCAGTGTCAGTGGGTTGGGCTTGGAAGAGCCAGGGTGTCCTGGAAGTGGGTTAGGGAGCCTGTTTGTATCAATGCCCTCCATCTTGACATGCCGCCTGGATCCCCCTTTCCTTGATGATGCACGGGCCCTACCCCAAACCTCCTGAACATAGAACTCAGGGGCAGGGACTTGGCACCTGTGCTTCTTGCTGCATTGGTTGTGAAAATGGCTGATCATCATGCACAACCAGGGATGAGAACTGTGGGTCCGATTGCAAGACGTGCTCATAAGAGGCACGGATACAAGCCCAGCCCACGCAGCTCACGTGTGTGCATTCACAGGTGGCAGACTCAGCCCACCTGGGTATGTATTCAGGTATGCATTCAGGTATTCCGGGCATTCCAACAGGTAGTCATTGCAGTGGCGATGTGACATAGTATCGCTAAGGGCCAGAGAAGTTTTATTCTTACCCACAGCCTCACAGCTGTGAGGAAGTTCTGGGCACTGGCCAGCAGTAGGCTCACTTCCCATCAAGCTGAGCACGGAGAAGAGGCGAGAAGATCTCCTGGGAGCTGGAGAGAGAGAGAGAGAGAGAGAGAGAGAGAGAGAGAGAGAGACTGATGCTCTAGGTTCACAGAACATAAGGCTTGCTCTGGGTGGTGGCATTTGCCTGAAGATCTGAAGATGCTTCAAGTTTATTTGTAGAGATGGGGGTTTGTGGCCTCACACAGTGGTGGCAGCATGAGCAGAGCCAGGGGCTTGGCATTCTGGGTGCACTTGCAGGGAGAGTGGGTGAGCTGGGTTGGGCTGGAGCACTGAGGGCTGGAGAGCAGCGGTGGAGGGAGATTTGGACAGGTGCTGTGGGCCTTTGTCCATAAAATGAGGCATTAGGACTTAGTGTCATAGGGCATGACAGAGGCTTTGGAGCAAGGGAGGAAAGGGGCCTAAAGGAGTACCAAGACCCTGGACACTGGACAGAAAAAGGGGAGAAAGATGTGCGTGAGCCCTGGGCTAGTGGGGATTTGGGGGACACCACAGGAGCAGAAAGCAGCAGGCCTGAGTAGTTTCCTAAATGTGGGCGGAGTTGAGGTGCCACCGTGCTGTGTAGCATGGGTAGGTGCCCCTGAGTTGGGAGCCATGTGGTCAGGAATGACACTGGGCCATGTGTATTTAATGCAGCCTGTTTAAGAATGCAGGGGCTTGGAATACATTTTAGTAGGATTTTTTTTTCTTGAAATTTTAAACTCATAAATCCTCAATTATCCCAAAGGTTCAGGATTCCAGAGAATGACATTTTGAAGGGGTGAGTCCCATGGACCTTGTAGGAGTGAGAATGACCATGCTGTGTTGCAGCCAGGGTGCTGGGGTGCAGGTGGGGACCAGGATCCCACTGGAGAAGTGAATCCTCCCCAAACTTCAACTCCCTGCAAGGAGGCATTTTCCCACCACTGAATAAAACCATTAATGAATTGCATTTTTTATTATTCTTGCCACTTCATAAATAATGTCTCCATCTTAATTTGCATGTGTCTGTCATTTCCATGGTCTTTAAGGTTGTGTATAAATTTGTAAATTAGCCCTTCTTTACATTCATAAAGCAAACTTGCTCCTTAATGAAAGCTTTGATGAGTCTTTCTAAAAGTGAATAATCTTCACCAGACAGTTTCTTTCTTTCTTTGAAAATTCATCTGCCATTTTGGTTTTTGTTTAATATGGAGTATGACTGGCATAGAATTTCTCTCAAAAAGTAGGAAATGCAGACAACATATCGGTAGGGCCCATCTGTGTCCGAGGAGCTGAGCTGAGAGGTCACTGGAGGCAACAGGAAGCTCAGAGTCCCCTCCTCATGACAGTTTTTCTCCATTAACGGTTTTGGTTTAGACCCCTGCACTCATTCCAGAGCTTTGCCTTCCCAAAAGGTAGCCACAAACTACTTGGCAGGTGGCTTCCCGGTTGAAGAGCACAAATAGGGAACATTTCCATAAGTGCAAGAAGTGCCATTGGATGGCACTGCTCCAGAATAATGAATAAGGACAGCAGTTTTGACAGGCTGAGCATTCCTGGCAAAGGTTCTATTTGGTGATTATTCTGTGGGGTCTCCGTTGTCAAGTTGGACAGTCCTACAGAGTCTGTCCGTAATAAGGCAGTCTCCAGTGGGAAATATCCATCACCTTAGGGGCCCTGGATCCAGCCCTGGTGTTGGGCTGTTAATGGAGTCATACCAAGTGCCTCTCTTCCCCCGAGTCTTACAACGCTGGGGAAACCCAGAGCCTGAAAAATCTCTGTCCCTGACTCCATATAAAAGTTTCAGGAAAACCATAGCATACCTCCACAGAGTGTGCCTACATGTTCTAAGATGCAGCGAAAGCATGTAAACATGAATAACGAGAGTGTGGCAATCAGCATGTGGTGTTAGCAAGGCAACACCAGTGTGCCTGTTGTGCCTATTATACAGACATTGGGACTAGTCTGTGACATACAAGATGCACAGGCCTGGGTGGGTGATGCCGGTTAAGAGGCACGCTCTGTCCTGTTGAGGCTTCCTCACCTGGCGCTCTTAGGAAATGCGTCTGGCTCTTATGACATTTAGGAGGTGGACAGGTGAGTGTGGTGTGCTACCTCAGTGTGGAAGGTTCAGAATGTAGCTTTCTCACCCTGAAGGATCCTTCCTTGTTACCCACAAAGACAAGGCCCACGTACCGAAGCCACCAGCTCCCAGGATGTTACCTGTGACCATAGCAGTTCCCTGCCCCTATGTTGTACCAAAGAACACAAGAGCTTTTTAAAATGTGTTTGAAAGTCCTTTGACCTGGCCATGAGAGATTTCCTGCAAATGTGTTAGTCTTTCACCTACATTGAAAAGATCTCTAGTATTTAGAGACTTGATGTGGTTAGAAAGGTGTGTTTCCAACCTGTAGCCCAGGGAGGAGAAGCATGGAGCTTCCGGGGGCGGGGGGACAGTAGGCCTGGAGAGGGTCCTCAGAGCAACTCTGAACTTGAGCCTGGAGTAGGTTCCCTCCGCATCCTGTTCTTCATCTCTTGCTGCAGGTCCGCCCAGCCCCAGGCTGGGCTGTCAGTGACGAAGGGCCTCAGTCCAGGGCTGGGCAGAGGCCAGGAAGCCTGATAGAAGGAGGGGGTCATCACGTGGTGGTGAGAGCCTTGGTGATCTCCCTTGAATTCACTGCAGGTGAACAAAAGGTACAATGTCACTGTGATCGTCACTACACAGAGGCCTTCAACAACACGGCCATGACACGAGGAAGACTTGTCCCTTAGAGATTCCCTCTGCTTTTTTTTTTTTTACAATAATTTCATTATTATTATTATTATTATTATTATTATTATTATTGCAGTGTTGGGGATGGACCCAGGGCTTTATGCTAGGAGATGCTCCATCACTGAGTGACTCCCCAGCCCATATTTTATATTTTAGATCAGCTTTCAGTTCTCAGAAAAAACTGAGCAGAGGGTAGATTTCCCTTGTGCCCTGGAACCTGCCCCCGCCCCCCAACACACACACACACACATTCATAGCTTCCCCTCTTTTTAACATCCCTGCAGAGTGGTTGATCCATTTGTCACAACTGAGGACCCTACAAGGAGAGGTCCTTATCACCCCGTCCACAGCTGACACTCGAGGTCACTCTTCAGGCTGAGTATGGTCTGTGGTTTTTGACAAGTGCATGATGGTGTGCGTCCACTACTGTGCTATCACACAGGGGTTTCACTGCCCAAAAAGTCCTCTGTGCTCCGCCCGTTCCTCCCTGCCTCCCTAAACCAACCCCTGGCAACCTCTGGTCTTTTTTCTGTCTTTAGAGTGCTGCCGTTCCCAGAACATAACATAGTTGGATACAGTGTGCAGTCTTTCCAGACTTGGCTTTCTTCGCTGAGCAATCTATGTTTAAGGGTCCCTTGTCTTTTCATGGCTCAGGAATCCATTTCTGTTTGCCACTGAATAGCACTCCACTGGCTGGATGGACTACAGCTTGGTTGTCTGCCTCCTAGAAACATCTTGTTTGCTTCTGCTTTTTGGTAGTTTATGAATGAAACAGCTGCACACTTTACTGGGCAGGTTTCGGCAGGACGTTAAGTGTATGTCTTCCTTTTTTGGGGTGTGGGGCTTCAGGGGCTGCAGCTCACCTCCCAGTCCTTCGGGTGACATTTCTGGCCTATGAGTTGATGTCTGGTTTTGCCCAAGGTCATCTGGGTCACCACATTGATAGAGACACCTGTCCTGGAGGAGGCTGTGAGCCAGCCCAGCCCTGGGGGGTGAACTTGAGGAGAGGGGGAGGCAGGGGAGGAGAGCCCCAGGGTCTGGCTCTTTCTTCCCACTCTTTGCTTCTTGAGGCGTGGCTTCAGCGTATGGCCCAAGCTCAGGGCAGGGCCTGGGTCTGGCTCTGACTAGAACGGGCCCTGCCTTCCCCTCTCTAGCTGCCCCTCTAAGGCCTAGGATGATCAGAGTCCTCTTTGGTTTCTGTGAATGGCTGTTTCTGGAAAAAGAGGACTAAGTCAAGTGTAAGTGACAACAGATGTATGAATGTGAGTTTCCTCCATTTTCGTATCACAGTAGCACAGTGAGGTAAGAGGGGTGCTTCCCTTTCGAGAAGAAAACGAGAAGAAAAAGCTCACAGAAAAAGCTCTCTGCTTGTGAGCACATTCATGGTGTCCCAGTGCCAACTCCTGGTGCATGAAGAACTAGCCCACCTGTCTCTGGTTAGGTTCCCACCAAGGCACTTACCTGGAGTCTCAGGCAAGAGGAGAGAGGGGTGTGGCTAGTTGGCAGCTCACTGGGCTTGACAGTCAACTGTGGGCCTTGGGCAACTCTGTCACCTTTCCTGACTGGCGCTGCAGGAAGGGCAAGGGAGGACCTGCCTTGGCCCAGAGGCCACAGCGGGTGGGGAGGAAGGCTAATAGGGATGGCTTCTCCTGTTTCCTGAAGCTGCAGACAGGCTGAGTTTCACTATGCAGAAAATGCTCCCTTTAAGCAGGGAGGGGAAAAAGCCATTCTAGTGATATCGAGAGCTGAAGTCCTCGCCTAATTTCAGATTAAGCAAAACATAAGCACTTGGCAAATGCCAAGACTGTAAAGTTGTGCAAGCAGAAGAATCACTTTGAAATCTGAAGCACAGCCCCAGATGTTTGGGGGCATTGCCATCGTCTGCTCCTCCTCCCGTGACTGGCTTGCAACCTCAGCCCTAGGGTTTGCTCTTTGTCAGCTTGCTGCACATGCCTGGGGATGAAGGGGATGTCCCAGAGCACTGTTTGATTGGTTGGTTAAGAGAGAGTTCTATGGGGGAGTCAGGACGGATCTCAAAATACCCCCCTTATCAGAGTCAGTGAATGGCAACACGAGTGTTTTGGACTCTGTGGGGTCAGAGACGTCAGGTTTGCTGTTGTGAGCTGTGTTGCTCCAAGGTCAAGGTGAGCATCCGATTCTGATGGCGATCACTCATGTTGGCACTCCAGGGGCGACCTCTGTCCCTTCAGCCTGCAGGTGAGAGCAGGGTCCCTGTGAGACCAAAATGGCCCATTGGCTGTGGCTGTGGCTAGAAGGTGGAGTAGCCCTGGCTGACTGCCAGGTGCTGATCATTCAAATATTACTGTTAGGATCTAAAGACAAAGCCTAAAAGATAAGCCCCAATTAGCCTGGCCTGGGGCCACCCTCCACTCAAAGGCAGAGATGGGCTTTGAGATGGAGGGGGAATGGACTTCCGGAACCAACTCTACTAGGATTTCTTGTCTCCCGGTGGGTAGAGCCAAGTGGATTAAATATGCTGTGAAGCCTTACTTCAAGGGTTCACGGAGAACATCCTTATGTAAAGCGTCTGCCCCAGACAGATCAAAGCACTCCTCCGGTGAGGATTAAAGATGGGGAATGAGTGCATCTTCCTTCCCAAGGCAGCACTGGGCCGGCCTGTTGTTTGTATCCTGCCTGGAATGGCAGCTTTTGGCCCAGAGACTACCACATAGGCGTCTACAGAAAAGGAACTTCACATCCCTGCCCAGATGGGGTGTGGCTTGGTCCTCTATCCAGTGCTTTATTCTTGGCCGTCACCCCAAGGATGTTGCGTAGTGTCAGCAGCATGATTTTGCAGGACCAAATGTTAAACTTGCTGTGTTATTTGGAATTGAGAAAGAATTTTGCAGCATCTTGATACAAACTCTCTCTCTCTCTTTCTTCCTGAACCAGTGAAGGGCAGTCACGGGAAAGAGGCAGATAGCTTCAAATTTGTCCGCCTGCTGGTTCAGCCAGGCCAGGGACTTCGGTGCTTCCCTTCCCTGCTCTGGGCCCAGAGTTTGGGTTTGCCCTCACTGTACTTTCTCATTCTTGCAACTTTTCTGGGGTGGTGATGGGTCAAGAGGAACTGGATCAATATAGATCTGTGTTGCAGATGTTAGGGAGCTCTCCTGGTGGCAGAAAATAAGGCCCCCCGGCTTACTCCAGAGCAGAAAGCCCCACCCTCTCCCATCTTCTCTTATCATCCCTCTTGTTTAAAAATACTCACTTTCCCTTCCTTCCCCTTTTTAAAGTGTGCTGACCTGAAAAGTGCCCGGCGGCGGAGTCAAAGGGTATGGCCAGGAATGGCCTGGCTCCTCCCAGCCTATCTTGGCCGTCCTTCTTTCCGCAATCCAACCTGGAGACTTTTCCAGCCAGATAAAGTCTCCTCTGTCTCCTTGGAAGAGAGAGAGCCAGTAACGTAGGTCTACTATCCTGCATTTAGAATTTAGAAGTCCCCCATTGGTAACATTGGGGTCCCTTGTGGCAGGAGCAAGGTGAATGAGGGGACATGCCATCCTAGGGTTCCCATCAGGTTCAGCTCCATTCGTGGACTTCAAGGAGCTCCTGCCTGAAGGCTGGGAAGTGAAGGGTCAGGGCTCCTTCCCTGGTCTGGAGCCAAGCCCACCTGGACTTCACCTGGTCAGCCATTTCCTAGGCAGGCTGCCAGCTTGGCCTCCCCACAGATCACTGTGTTAACCTAATCACTGATGGATTAATGGGTGGTAACTGTAGGCAGTTTGGAAGTGGCTGGAGGAGAGAGGTCACTGGAGATGTGCCTTTGGGGTTTATATTTTGTGTCTGGTAACACAGCTCTCTGCTTCCTGAGCTGCTTTCCTCCTCCACAGCCTTCCACCATGACATTCTGCTTCACCTTGGGCCCAGAGCAATGGTGTCAGCTGTCTGTCGATTGAGACCCCTTAAACTGTGAGCAACAAATAAGCTTTTCTCCTAAACAGTACCCCCATGTGACAACTATTTATCCAGCATTTATGTTGCATTCAGTGTGATAAGACTTGAAGTATACAGAAGGATGTCCATAGTTTTCAAGCAAATGTCAGGCCACTTTATATAAGGAGCTTGAGCCTCAAAGGACTTGGGCGTCTCAGAGGAGTCCTGGAGCCAATTCCATGCGGATACTCAGGGACGACTGGGTATAGTTCCTGGAGAACTGGGAACCCCGTCATTCCCTTTGCCTGCCTGCCCTCCATCCCTCCATCTCGCCTCCCTTCCCAAGTCAGGGTGGTTCCTCCATTTCCCTCCTCCCTGCTACCTGGAAACCCTCCATTCATCTTCTAAAACTAGAATGCCATCCCGTCTGTGGAGAAGCCTCATTTGTTCCTGCTGCTGGGTAGCAGCTTGTCTGCCCCTCCTTTTAAGCCTTCGCCTCTGTCCTAGCTCCATAAAGAAACTGTCATGTTGCCTTGACTCTTTCATATGGATATTTTGTTGAGGATCAGAGAGTATGTAACTGTAAACCCCTGTAAAGCACAACAGTTGATCCCTGAAATCTATGGACATAAATAGACTCTTCTCTCAGCTCAGTTTTCATGACCACTGGAGTCTCAGGCTTCACTCTGGTTGGACAGGTCTCTAGTTCCATTTTGGAGGACTGGGCAGAGGAGGGTGGTAAGAACCAACAGGAGAGACGTCCTGCTGTTCTCTGCACAGTAGTCCATGGCCAAGTCCACTGGAGAAGGAGGTACGGGCTCTGTCTCCTTCCCAAGCTCACAGGATGTCAGGTCTCACCACATGAGCACAAAAATTGTCTTTCCTGATGGTGGAGCTCACCCTGCTAAAAGAGGTTATTCTACCTGTTGGATCTTCATTTTTTTTATCTGGGAGCATGTTAGGCCTCTCCCAACCTAGAATGTCTAAACCCTCTACTAAGTAAGTCAACAAAATCAGTAGCTCTGTAATATGCAGAACTATCATTCTTGTAAAATTATTGATATTCCTCTCCTGCAAAGATGTCACCCCGGGGGCAAAAGTAACAGGTGAATAGACAATGTCAGACAGATGAATTTTTTTGCTGGAGGAAACGGAAGCTCTTCAGGCACCATGCTTTGCATGGTGGGTGTGGGCAGCAGAATGATGCAGTGGAACGAACTGGACTCAGATACCTGCCCTGCTGCCCATCACCTGTGTTTACCTCTCTGAACCACAAACCTTCATTTATGCAGTGACAAGAATCTTGCCCATCTTGCAGTATTTTCAAATGCAGATTAGAACGTACATAAAGCATCTGAGATTATTCCAGATGAGCTCAGAACTGGCTGCAACTACTGATAAAGTTGCATCAGTGTAAGTGACGATTATTACTGATGAGTATTAATGGTGAAGGAATAGTGTTCGTGGAAGAAAGACGTGGACGTACCAGATGCCAAGGTACATGAATGTGTTTTTCAAATATATCTTTGTCGGCCTTCTTCACATTCTTTGAGGTATGCACTCGGTAATAGAACTCAAGCCTATATCCTCGGATTCACTTTTAATTAGACTGTTCTCATCAAAACGCCTTTCCTTTATTATCTTGCCACTTAATTTAGTAAATTGGTAGAGCAAATGTGGCATGCAAATTGCCTCTTCCTCATTCCAGAACATCATCCTTCATTGCCAAAGTCAGTGTTGGATTAGGAGCGTTTGAAGTGGAAATTAGTTGAGTCAGGGCACACAGTTGTTGAATTTTGATTATCTGCTTATAGTATTTTGAAAATTAGATTATGCTTTGTTTCCATTTAACAAAGGAAGATAAATGTTGCGGTTGGTGTTTTTATTAAAATCGAAATTAACAAACACTCTTCAATGACTAGATAGATTACAGGAGATGAGACCAATCAATAGAGGATTAAATTTTTCAAAGCCAATTTAGGAGTCTTGTTTAGATAAAATCCTCTTGTGGCAATTTAGGAGCCTTGCTTCGATAAAGCCCTGTGGTAAAAATGAATAAATACGTGGTCAATGTCAACCCCCTGGTTCCCTGCAGAGCAACTCGAGGAGAGACAGATTTCTGGAGGGCAAATCTGCCTGCAGCCACCATCCTGTGTGCTGGAGGAGATGTGTAAGGAACGGGTGGGTCACATGTTGACATCCAGGACTGGCCATGAAAATCCCAGCAGTCTGACCAAATGCCAGTGGACTAAATGCCGCTGCTGTCCTACAGACCTGGTGTGGTCAGTCCTTCAGGACTTCAGGGATAGGGAGCTGGGGCTGTTCTCTGGCAGATCCTAGCACTGAGAATGACTGGCTCTGATAATTAGCCCAATGATTCAGCAAATGCCACATTTTAAGGAAGCAGAAACTCTTTTTTAAAAAAAAAAAAAAAAAAATCATCCTGGAAACTGGAAGGCACAGTAAGGAAAAATAAAGAGTAAGGGAGAGGGAAAAGAGGAAAGAGAGGATTAGAGGGTGAGAGAGGAAGAGAGAGAGACGGGGAGGGATGGATACACGGATGCTTAGTGTGAGTTTTAGCATCCTGGGGTCCCCCCAAAATTCGCCCTCTTCTCCCTTTCCCGTGGAACTTTGGGCATGCTGCCATTCCGGTGGAAGTGCTACATCCAGATCCTGCTCTTTAAACCCACTGAGTCTGAGGGTGTCCAAGATGAGTGGAGCCAAAGCCAGACCTACCCAAATGTTCCCAAGGGCAGCTGTGGCCCTGGAAAGGTAAGGCGGAAGCGCAGGACACTGAGCCAAGGAGTGTGCGAGGGCTCTTGCCTTAGAGTCGAGCCAATGAGCTGTCAGTCCTGAGGAAGCTTGGATTTTTAAATAAGTCTATAAATAATTTCACAAATGGGGCCTGTGCTGTATAATAGCGTGCGCTGATTTTGAGTGCTACTACAAGAATAAATTTGCTGAATGAATAAATCTGCAGTAGCCGGCAGTCGAATGTGAAAGGCTGGCCCAGGGCAGAAATAACCTTTTAACAAGGACTCATTCACTGAGCACAAAGCCCACCGCGTAATGATTTCTGATTCATCAAGGGGTAGACTATCAGCTCATTCTTGTGTTTCCAGCAGATGAGAATTCAAATGAGGGCCCTTCTCCAGCTCGGAAATCAGCCTGCCGATGTCTGCCAATCTCTCTTCGTTGGGTTATGGGCAGGCAGTTTTATTGTTATCAATTAAAGTTCTATGAACACATCTTGTAATGTTAAGATGGGGCCAAGAGGTGGCTTTTCCCCCTGGCTAGATTGGAATTTAACGAGAGCAGGCAGACACCAAACGCCAGTCCCAGGAGGGGGGCTCACTGGAGAGCTGTGCCCAAGAGGCACTAGATCATACCAGTGCCTTTCAACCTCACGGTGGTCTCATTGAAATGTTCTGGCAGGAGGCAAAGAGGGAACTTATAGATACTGTGCTGCTACTGCTCTGACCAGCCATGCCTGGGCTCCTGGCACAAAGAGAGGCCTCTAGAGAGAGGCCTCGACTTCCATGATGGAAAGGGGAAGCGTGTGCTTCGGAATTGGGAAGGAGGGCAGGGGGCCACCAGGACCCTCTGGCTCACCAAGTTGGATTCGTCAGCTTTTGGTGGCTGTGTCAAAAATACTTGACAGGAATAACTTAGAGAGGAAGTCTGTTTTGACTCATGGTTTCAGAGGCTTAATCAATGGTGGGCTGCCTCTATTGCTGTGAGCCCAAAGTGAGGCGGAAAATCATGGTGGCTGGTCATGGTGGAGGAACACTGCTCACCTCCTGGCTCTGGGAAGCAGAGAGATGGGGAGGGGAGAAGGGACCACAGGGAAGTGAACCCCTCCAGGGTGCACCCCCAGTGATGCACCTTCTCTAGCCACACTCCACCTTCCTACACTAGTCAGTCCCTTCAAACTAGGATGAGTTTGATTAGCACTCAATATCTGAGTGCTAATCTTTTAGTTTTTATTAAGTTTGTATTTTATCTTTTACTGTTTTTTGGTATAGTTACAAACTTGTGCAATCACCACTACTAATTCCAGAATATATTCATTTTCAAAATGAACCCTTTACTCAATAGCAGCTGCCCCCCTTTTCTGCTGTTCCCCAGCCCCTAGCAACCACTAATCTACTCTCTGTCTCTAAGATGTGTCTATTTTGGACATTTCATATAGATAGAATCAGGAAATATGTAGCCCCCCCTTTTTTTTTCTTTTGGTACCAGGGGATATTCCACCACTGAGCCACATCTCCATCCCTATTTTGTATTTTATTTAGAGACAAGGTCTCGCTGAATTGCTTAGTACCTCGCTTTGGCTAAGGCTGGTTTTGAACTTGCGATCCTCCTGCCTCAGCCTTCCAGCTGCTGGAATTACAGGTGTAACCTTTTGTCTAGTACTTCTTTCTCTTAACAGAACACTGTCAAGCTTCATTTTGGTTCTAGCATGTGTCAATGGTCTATTCTTGTTATGGCCTGTATCTGCCTGTTTGCTGTCACTATCATGAAATCCCTGAGTCTGGATAACTTCTAAAGAAAATTTAGTTCACCCTTTTGGAGGCTAAAAGTCCAAACAATATGGCACAGTCTCTGGTGAGGACCCCCTAGCTGTGTGACGTCATGGTGGATGGCATCATGACTGGAGCACTTAGTCAGGGGACAGGTTGCACGCAAAGACAGGGAGCCAGAGACAGACGGGGGTCTCAGGAGAACTATGTCAATCTCTTCTAGGGCGGTGCTCCCAGTGACCTCTCTCTAGGTCCCACTTGTAATGCTACAAAACACTGGAGAATCAGGTTTCCAACACATGAACCCATGGAGGACACACTCCGACCACATTTAAACCGAGAAATGGACAAGCCATGACTTATCACATGACTAGACCCCATTTTGTTTGTCCATTCATCAGCTGATGGACATTTGGGATGCCCTTTTTTTGCCCCCATGGGTAGTTAGTGCTGCTGCTTCGAACGTTTATGCACAAGTTTTATGTGGACATATTTTCCTTGCTCTAGGATGGTGGAATTTCGGGTCATATGGCAACTTTCTTTACCCTTTGGTGGAGCTGCCAGGCAGTGATTCAAAGTGGCTGCCCCTCATTCTGTCCCCACCAGCATGAGTAAGGATGCCACTTTCTCCATGTCCTCACCAACGCTTGTTATTGTCATTGTGATTGTAGCCGTCACAGTGAGAAGGGAGTGGTGTTGATGAATCTTTAAATTCTTAAAATAATAAGGAAAGTTAGTTACCTCCTCAGTGGAAGAAAAACCAGGTTAAGGGTCTGTAAACTTACATTTGTAAAGGGCTAATAAGGCCTTTGAAGATGGTGTTTGAGGAAGTTGATCCTCATTCCGGAATCCCTGGCTCAGAAGCTGTGACACCTTCCAGGAGGGAGACAGGTGGCAGGAGAATGGCTGTTGGTGCCCTGAGTGATGACCAGCCAGTGGCTGAGGGTGGAGGCTGACTGTGAATCGACTTCAGCCTCCCAGGAGCAGGATTTTCCTCTCCTTGCTGTGAGCGTGCTTGCCTCTCTGCCCAGTGTGTGCACGCGAGCACGTTGACACCCAGGCTCCTGGAGGGAACAACGGGGATGTCACTTCCCCAGACCCTGCCCTCTCCCATTGCTAACAATAAATACTGATACAGAAAAATGCAATCGCTCAATCTTGGCCAGCAGAACCTTTGTCCTGGGACCGGCCTTTGGCTGTGTAAGGAGCATTTTTTGAATGCGTGTGTGGGTTTGTGTGGGTTTCATGTCCTGTTTTTCCTAGAGGCCAGAAGGGAGGACATCAGGGTTCTTACAAGGCCCTGGGGGTCAGGGTGGGGTTCCTTGGCCACATTTCCTTTATGGTGCTGGGAAACAACCCACTGGTCTTTAATTATTCTCTAAAATTCGATGTCTCACTCCTTCCCTGCAGCTGGCCTGGCCAGAGTCAGGGCGGGTCAGTTTACACAGAGCAAGCCAAGAAATCCTAGAGTCTTGGGAGCAAAGTGACTTTCAGGGCTGCCTCCTGCTGGACTGGCTTTCTTGGCCTTCCCTGCCAAGAGCCCTCAGGCACTCAGCCCTTTCCAACGTCCCCCAATCTGCTGGCCTCAAACCTAATGGGTCTCAGGCACTTAGGGAACCCATGACCGCCCGAGGCAGCCCACCTCCTCCTTAACCCTGATCTGCCTGGACTCCAAGTCTGCTGCCTGCTAATAGCCACTCAGTGGTCGGGGCTCCATCCTGAGCGCCACTCCACACATGGCTTTACCGAACGGCCCTTTAGTCAAAGTCCACAAAACAGCCGCGGTCCCCCACCCCACCCTCAGCATCTGGTTTCTAAGCCAGGGGTCCCCGTGTGTCCCTTTGAATGTCTTGCAGGCTCCCACTGCTCCCTCCTCATCACCGTTGGACAGTGGTGATGGTGATCAGAACATGGACCACCTGCCCTGTCATTCCAAGTCACTTCTAGGAAATATTTTGGGCTGGGTTAAACATGTGCGTGATGTTAATGTTAGAAAAACATCTTTGCACCCTGTGTTCAGTATTTTCCTCGTGGAACCTAATGTGTATGCGCAGTTTAGAGAATAACAATACAGTACATACCGGCATGTCTGCTTGGAGACCAGAGGCTGTCAGGCTCTCCTGACCATCTACCACCCCGGAGGGAACTTCTTTTCTTCCCTGTGGTAAAGCCATTTCAGGACACGTACGTACATGTATGTCTCCAAATGGTTTATTAAATTTGTCTTTATTGTAGACTTAGCATCAGAATGTGATCTTCTATAACTTGCTCCTTCCACTCAGCAAAAAATCAACTACATGGATGCATTGAAGATGATGTTGATTAATTTTTTTCTCTATTTTTGGTATTCTGTGATTTGAGAATATCCCCTGTCATCCACTTGACAGTTGGTGGGAGTTTTGGTTGCTTCATACCCGGGAGATTTCCAGCTATCCTCTATGGAGCTGGGTATCTGGCAGTGGGGCAACACTTGACGCTTCAAGCAGCCGTGGGGACAGACATTGTTTTCTATAGCCTTGCCAACACTTGTTATTGTCAGACTTTTAAGTTTTGCCAATCTGGTGGGTGTGAAAGAGCATCTTGTTGTGGTTTAATTTGCATTTGTCTGATTACCAGCGCTGTTGAAGAACTTTTCATCTCATTAGGGACCATTCACGTGTGTCTTTTTTTGTTGCTGTTATTGTTCTAACTATACATGACGGTATGATTCTTTTGACTCTTGTACAGTGCCTGTTGGGTTCGTATGCAGCCCTCTGCATCTGAGGGTTCTATATCCACAGATTCAGCCAACCTCACCTTGAAAATATTGGGGAAAAAATTACATAAATACTGAACAAGTACAGACTTTCTTGTCATTATTCCCTGCACAATGATTTACAAGGTTTTTTATGTTAGATATTATAAGTAATCTAAAGGCGATTTAAAGTATATGGGAAGATGTGTATAGATTCTATGCAAATACTCTGCATTTTATAACAGGACTCGAGCCTCTGTGGGTCGTGGTATCTGCAGGGGTCCCGGAATCAAATTTCTCATGGATACTAAAGGATGATGACTCTACTTGTGTTTTTCTTGAAAAGTTCTACGTTTCTTTTTCTCGAAGATGCATAAATAGTTGTTACCTAGTGATTATACTCTTGCCACTATTTTAAGTGGGGCCATTACTGCTTCTTCCTTCCCAATAAAGTTAGCTCCATGGCGGGGATGCCTGTCTTACAGGTGAGCAAGCTGAGCACACATGGAGCGGCTTGCTTCGTGACTCCTGGGATCCGGGCAGGGCCGGTCCAAGCCCCCAAGCAAGCTATCTTCACAGCTCCGTTCTGGCTCAACTGAGGGGGTTATTTATATATCCTGGTTGTTAATACCTTCTTTCAGAAATGTGTTGTAAATATCTTCTCTCTGTTTATGTTTTTCCCTTTCTTTTCAATGACCTTTAATGAATCGAAGTATTAAAGTTTTGATGTTTTTCAATGAAACAAATTTTCTTTTATGGTAAGTATTTTATCTTGTGTCTTCTCTATCTTGGAGCCATATATCAACTTCTATAAATTTTATAGTTTTGCTTTTCATATTCAAGAATTTAAGTCAAGCTGGGGAGGCTTGGAAGGCTGAGGCAGGCGGGGTCCTAAGTTCAAAGCAGCCTCAGCAACAGAGCAAGACCCTGTCTCAAAATGAAAAGGGATGAGGATGTGGCTCAGTGGTTCTGCCCCTGTGGGTTTAATCCCTGGCCTAGTAATAATAAGGATGATTATAAGAATAACTTAAGTCAAGTAGCTTGCACTCAACATATGGTGTGTGGTAGAGGGCCAGTTCTTTTTCTATCCAGATAATCTAACTTGCCAACACCCTTCTTGAGCATTCTGGACTTTCTCCACGGGTCTGTGGTGGCTCAGAAATCTAGTCATCTGCTTGTTTTTCTCTTTCTAGACTCTGTTCAGTTCCGTTGGCCTCTCTGTCTGTTCTTGCTCCAACTACACTTTTGCAATTACCGCAGCTTATTTAAAGCCTTGGTATCCTGTAGAGTAAAGGCCTTTCCTTTTCTTATTCATTTTGAATTGATTTGTTAAGTACTTCAAAATCTGGTTGAGATTGACATTGGAAATGCACTTACACTACGCACTAAGTTGAGGGGGAAAAAATAATCACAGCTTTTTTGAGTCTTCCTGCTCAAGAACACAATACTTCTTTCAGCTTATTTAGATCATCGTTGATATCTTTCAATAAAATTGCACAGTGTTCTTCACAAAGGTAAAGTACATTTTTTTTTTTTGCTAAGTGTGTTCCTAGGCTCATTTATAATAGCATTTATAATTCTTATCTTTTAAAAATTATATATTCTGACTACCTGTTAATGGTGCATAAAAAGCAGTTGCCTTTCATATATACAGCTGTCCAGAGTTCTTGTTTTAACTCTTGGCCTTTATCTAATGCTTCTTTTCTGTCAGCTGAGCACTTTCTTTCTTCATCTTGTTGTTGTGGATACTTCCAAATGTCCATCGTTGTGGAGGGTCTGGTCTGACGACCCCCACATGTCCAGTAGTGTCCAGCATTAACAATCATCAATATTGGGCCGATCTTATTCCAGAAGTCTCTCCACTGCTTTTGGTTTTTGGAATGTGTAATAGCCAACTTTAGATACTATCCTGGTTTGCTCCTTAATACTTCAGTATGTATCTACAACAGCTAATAGCTTTAAAAATGCCATGATTCAAAGCATTATTACATCTGTGAAAAATAACACAAATTCTCCGTTATCAGTCTAGGTGCCCATTTCCCTGTCAGTGTCTCCAATGTCTCTTTATGGTCACTTCGCTTGAGTCCGGACCCACCTAAGGTTCACCATGGCTCAGGTTCATGTCTCCTCCACTTCTTCCTGGTAGTCGTTACTGCCCCTTCTGTTCTTCACTGACTGTTCATTTGTTGAAGGATCCAGTCATTTGTCCTGCAAAATTCCCCTGCTCCTGACGTTGCTGGCTACATCCTAGTGGTGGTGTTTTCCCCTGTTCCTCCACCCCTATCTTTCCTGTCGACTGGTGACAGCATCTGCAGGCTTGGCTATATTTGTCCGCTCACGCAAGAACGTGCGTTTCCAGCAACACATTTCAGACGCCGGGTTCGTACCTTTTCATCTGTCGTTTCAGTTGTCCTGGAGGCCTGGGCCGTTGAACTGATAGAAAAGGAAAGTCCAAACACAGTTCTCGGGGATGAGGATGTTCTCCCTTTTACCTTCCTGCTGGTCACCCATCCTATAATCTGGCAGTCTGGTCCTCCTTATCCCCAAAGCTGTGCGTAGACAAATAGAAGCTCATGGCCACTTTGATGTCAGGGAAGGGATCATGTCTAACAGGAAGACTGAGGTGGAGTCCATCCAGCAGTAGAAGACCCAAGGTCCCAGCACATCTCTGGATTCCCAGTCTCATTCTGCATCATCTGGCAAAGAGGTCATGAGCTGAAGGCTCCCTGGGGGATGAGAGGTGGTCACAATGACCTTGGGCCAAGTCCTTCCTCCCGTGTGCTGGGGTCTGCTGTGTCACTTCTTGGGGTATTGGTCATGGGTCCACGAGGCTGCATTCTTAATCCAGAGACCTGGAACCTTCTCCACATTTCTTCTGAGAACACACATCCCCTTTATTACCTCATGCTTCCTCTCCTCTCAAAATGTCCCCCACTCCCCTAGTTCAGGCCCTTTTCTCTGGGTACCTCTGATTTCTCTGTTTCGCTTCTATTCAGTCTTCTGCCAGTTTCCCTAATTTCCAGGGCCCATCATGGGCCAGACCCCACTGAAGCCTGGGGGACCCTCTCTAGGCCTCTCTGCCTGGGAACCTATCTGGAGATTTGGGTGGGAAGACCACTCCTGGGGAGGGGAGGCTTTGGCATTAACCGTCCATGCCAGGGGGAATCATTCTGACCCCAGAGGGTCGAGTGGATCCATAGGTCGTATGACAGACTTTGAGGGGGATGTGAATCATGGGCTTCAGGTGGTTCCAGAAGCCAGAACCATTTCTTCGTCTCACCTGGAGAACAATAGAAGGCCATCCTCTCATTCCCCGCTTCCTCTCTTCTCTGTCTCCCACTCCCCCTGGCTCAGCCTTCCCCTCGCAAGTTTCTGAGATGAGTGGCCAGATCTGATGAGTGCAAAGCCGACAGGCCTCCCCGAGAGGAGGAAGTGTCAGTGGGAAGGCCGAGGCCTCCAAGGGCTGCATGAGGGCAGTGCTCAGCCTGATTTAGAGAATCCAGAAAGCAGAGGCAGGTAACAGGTTGTGGCACAAAGCAGATGCTCTTTCTTTCTCTCCTTCTCTCCCTCCCTCCCCTCCCACCCCATTCTATTCTGTTTGTTTATTTATTTTTGTGAGACTGAGGACTGAACCCAGGGGCACTTCACCACTAAGCTTGAGACAGGGTCTCACTAAGTTACCACGGCTGAACTTAAACTTGCCCTCCTCCTGCCTTGATCTCTCTAGTTGCTGGGATTACAGGTGTGTGCATTACCCCACCCAGCAGTATATATGCTCCACCTCTATCTTCTACTGACTTTGAGCCCATTTTGTGATATTTGGAGTTTAAAACAGGAGTGGTTTCCAAAAGTCTCTTTACTTCTAGGTCCAGAATTGTCCCGTGGGCTCATTGGTTACCAGTCAGGGTGACAGATTGGCTAGCATGGAGGAGATACCATAACATCCGTGGTCCTTAGAAAAACGTTTAACTGCATCTGGATGGGTACAGAGATGCCTGTCCAGTATGTGCATGCTGTCTGCTCCCTCCCTGGGGTAGCTGTGGGGGATTCGGAGGGGACTCTTCCTCTTCTGGGAAGAGGGTCATCTGCCCAGTTTCTGTCCTGCTGGAAGACGCAGGTGAGTCTGCCCAACTCTGTGGGCTTCAGAGAGAAGGCTGCCTTTCCCTCAGGTTTGGTTTATCTGTGGGATGTTATTACAGAACTAAAGAAGAGAAGTGTCCCTCCCTCCCTCCCTCCCTCCCTTCTTTCATTTTTCGCATTTTGCTGTATTTCAGAATTATCCAAGTCTTTTACCCTGCTAATTTTTAAAAGTCATATATGTTCTATAGATTATGAATCTAAATAAACTTTCCATCTGTAATATAAACTTGGAGAGAAAAGAGGTCAGCCTGTATGCTGTTACATCTCTAGTCTGCATTACCTGGCCTAGAAGTCAGGCCGTGTTCAGATGGATGAGTGATGATGGAGGGAGGGAGGGAGGGAGGGAAGGATGATGGGTTTATGGATGATACATGCAGATGGATAAAAGGATGGAGGCAGGATGGATGGACGGGCAGATAATGGATGGATAGGTGCATGCATCGTACATGGATAGATGAATGAATGAACCGAGCTGGTTAGATAAAGATAGATAGCAGATATGAGTACAGTTACACAAATAGATACCCTCATTCCCACACATGCGTAAAGAAGTGTGCCCGTTCTCACCCTGACTATGAATTCCTGTGGTCAAGGCCAGCAAGTCACATATCTCTGTCCCTGACATCTTGCACAGAATGTACAATGGAAGTCCCTAACAAGTACGAGTTGGATTAAGGTTGTGTCTAAGCCCCATCTGAAATGCCAGGCATTTGGAATCTTTGTAGTATGTGTTGTTGACTTTGGGCCAAACTTTTAAAAAGTCTCCTCCGCTTTTCCTTGAGCCCAGACAGATGCTGTTTGCAAGATGACCAGAAGATAAACTCAGAGGCAGTTTCTGGTTTCTCCCTCACGCTCCACGCAGGAATCTCCATTTCCCGGGGCATAAGGGCACTGGGTGTTTTGTTTCATGAAACTGAAATCCTCTGAGGTGTGTGCAGACCCTGGGCTACCCTTGCAGGGCTGTGTGCCAGATGGAGACTCAGGAACTGGCCATCAAATGCCTGGCAGTCAGTTGACAACCACACACCAGCTTCCCCCCCACCCTCCCCCACCCCCTTCCTGCACCCCTTCTTTTGCATCATAAAGAACCTGATTTGCGTAAGAACCGGGACCTTTAGCAGGTCTGCAGTAAGCGTTCCGCTGGAGGACTTTCCCCCTAAAAGCAGACAGGCTTCCTCTCCCCCTTCGCGGTCTTTCTCAGCCTTCTTAATTCAAAAGCCCACGGACACGTTCCACCCCCTTTCCACGTCTTACTTCCCCGGATAGTACTAGGGTGGTTAATATGCTACTCATTTTTAATGGTTTATTTTGTGTATGTCTCTCTCCCCTTCTGAAGTATGAACTCCCTTAAGACAGAATTGGGTTTTTTTTCCTTTTTAAAAATTTTATTTCTACCACATTAGCAGTTTCTAGACCTATATCTGAGACCAATGAATACTTAATAAATGAATGAATATATTCATAACAGTTTTTAAGTCTTTTGTTGAGCTCTATGGTTTGGATCTGGAATGTACAAGCGTGGGCTAAAGGCTTGATCCCCACCTTAGGGTGGTATTGGGGGATGGGGTGGGGGTGGGACTTTTAGGAGGTGGAGCTTAGTGAAGGGAAGTTAGGTCCTGGAGGACATTGGGTATACTAGGACCCCAGGCCCTTCTTCGTCTCTCTCTCTCTCCCCACTTCCCTCACCCATGCGATGAACAGCTTTGCCTCACCCTGCACTCTTGCCATGATGTCTGACCTCACCAAAGGCAGTAGGGCCAAACAACCATGGCTTGAACCTCTGAAGTTGTGAGCCCCAAATAAACTTTTTCTCTCTTTAAGCTGATTTATCTCTGGAATTTGTTATGGCAGCAGAAAACTAACCCACTTGGAAATGCTGTGCCCCTACTCCTGCAGCTCTGTGTGAAAGGGGCTGAGGATCCTCCTGTCCACCCCAGAGCTAGGCCCCATTCTCTGAAATTTGCTGCTGGGGATGTCTACACGGATGTCAGCCAAGCTTGGCAGCAGTCTAGGTCCCAGCTCTGCTTCAGCAGAAGAGAGAAGACAAGACTCTGCCAGTCTCTTGGAGGCTTCCATGTGGACATTGGCCAAGGCCGTCTGGACAGCAGCAGGTGCTTTACCCACAAGAAGGAAGCAGCTGTGTCCTTAAATCCCCTTGGGCTGCCCATGTCTGACCCCATGAATTCTCTTCTGTCCTTTGTGGCCTCTCCACAGTCAGGGTAGAGGCATCCCTAGATTGTCTGCTTTATTTCCCTCGTCCTCTCCAGCTTTATCCTCGGAGAGCTCTTGTTTCTGGTCCTGTGTATGAGCCAGGCTTAAGCTCTGAGAGCCCCACACTGGGCCACTTCCCCTTCCCTCCAGCCCACAGCTCATCTGACAGCCCAGCAGCTCCACAGCTCCACACGGTGGAGTGTGGGGGCTTCTTGGATTGCTCTGAAGCCTGATCCAGGAAGGAGCAGGCACAAGGGTTCTTGATGCCTCTGGCCCCTGACCATTACTGGGGTAAATGTATGCCAAGGACTGAGCTCCCCAGCACTCAGCCTCCTCGGAGGGTGATTGTTCTGCTTCTGCCATTCTTAGCTCATCTCACAGTGCTAGGGCAGTTGGGGCTGCACGTGGGCAGAACAAACTCCCAGGTACCAAGCAGAAATGCGGTGTTAACATCCCTCTGCTGAGTGATTCCTACAGAGCTTCCTACAGACTTTCCGGAAACTGGGTTCCCCCTCCTTCAGGTTACTACACAGTGGTTCAAGTGCAAGTGTAGGCAGCAAGAAGAAATGGACTCCTGGAATTGCATGCTATGTTCATTGCGTCCTCACAAATGTATTCAAGTGTGTCTTGCCATACAGAATAAATGACCAGAGACCAACAGCTTCCTTTGAGCTCCTGTGATGGGGTGGGGAATGCTCTGTGCTAGTGAAATCCTGGCCTCAGCAGCCTGCAGAAGGCAAGTGCAGCCCGCTGGGGTATTGATTCCATTAGGGGTGGACCTGCCTGTCCAGGGGAGTGCACTGAGCTCTGGACCAGTGCCCTGCAGCTGTCATGCTGCCCTTTTCCAGAACAGACTTTGGTTTCAGCCCTGGCTCACTTCCCAAGTCTGATGTGGCCTGGGGCTCAGCCTCCTGTGCAGCTAGTATCAGGCCTGTTCCCGTGAGGGGGATGACCGGCTTGCCTCTGTTTGCCTGCAGCTGAGAATTCAAGTTCAGGGTGATTCTTGTTACCTTTAACAAGCCCCAGCATATCCTTGTCGGATATATTTGTATTGCCTTGTATTAGTAAAATGCGCAAGAAGCCGAATGGGACCAACTGGATGGATGCAAGGGTTTGAACATCAGATTTTAAGAAACTCAATCCTTTGGGTTTCTTGCTTTTAAAAATGTGACCTTATTTTTCATTAGCATGGACTTGCGATCATGGTGTGCAGAACATAAAGTAAGCCAACACATGGCATTGAGCAGAGGTGGGCAGACCACAGTCCATGGGCCAAATCCTGTTCTACCACCTGCTTTTGCAAATTGTTTTATTGAGTGACAGCCACACCCATTCATTTACATATAATTGATGCATCTGTGGTGTTTGCAATGACAAAGTGTAGTAGCTACAACCAGCCCCCATGGCCTGCACAGCCTAGGGTAACTTTTTATAGAGTTTGCTGACTGCTGGCATAGACCCCAAGGACACACTGTGGAACTGGATTGCCAGGGTTTGGCTTCAGCTCTGCCATTTACAGGTTATGGACTTGAGTAAGTTAATTACCCCTTTGTGCTGAGATTCCAGCAAGAGAGGGGGGCATGTATCAGGGGATAGCAACATGACAACAGGAGGACACACTGCTTGATGAAATGGTGTTGCTACAAGGCAGAGGCCTTTCAGGAAACTAAGGCAGTACTAGGACTGCCACAGTCTGGCTGTGCACAAAATCACGAGCCACTCAAGCAGGAACAAACTTTATTTCCAAAACTCCCGCGAACCACGCACGTGGCCTTCTCCCGGGACACACCACACCAACCGGAAATCCCTCCTCCGGAAATCCCTCCTACCGCATTTCCCCAACCAATGGGAACTCTCTGGGAGTCAGAGCTCCAAAGTAGCACGTGCTGAGGTGGACAGCAGGGGTCTAATATCCAATGGAATACACATCTTAACATAACCATTATCATCTCAATAGCTTGCTGTTGTCACCTTTCAACCAAAAATGCCATGCGTCATTCCTACTTGGCTGTGGCTCTTAGCAGAAGACCCCCGCCACACACACACACACACAAACCCTAATTTTTGTGATCAAGTTAGAAAGATTTCAGACGTGTCACTCAGAGTAACCGGGATGAGCTTATTGAAGGGGACATTCTCAAGGGAGAGAGAGTGCTCTCTCAGAGAAGAGAGGGCCGGTGTGCCTCTCCCGCACTCCAGTTTTATTTGGGATCCGATAGAAATTTCCAGAGAGTCCTACCCAAGTCCACCTCTTTTGAATAAGAACAGGGTGACATCAAAATTTCCACTTTCATGGCAACTCGAGGTCACCTTGGCCTATGCTGACCAGCTCTAATTGGATTTTTAGCCACACCTTCTGACAGGTTCTATGATCAGGAGCAATCATCCTTATCTCCCTGAGTTTCAGGATCTGGTCTATGAGAAAGGTCAAAAAGTTGGCCCTTCAGGACAACCTGGGTTCTTCTTATGGGCATTGTTTTGAGCCTGTGTTTCTCCTGCAGGTAACAGGTAGTTTGCGGAGAAATGAGACTCATCCTGTTCCCTCAAGCCAGACAAGGCTGCAGGTGGATTGCTTCTTGGAAAAGAGCGCCTGTGGGGGTCAGCACAGTGGACCCATTTTATAGAATTATTCTCTTCACCTTGTGTTCCCACCATTCATATTTCTCTGTCCCCTAACATTATGACAGACAAGGGAAAACAGATGTCAGGAGAATCCCCTTAACAATAGGCCCTGGAGGCTGCAGAGTGAACTGCTTGCTCTTCCACCTTCCTCAGGCACGCTGTCATCAGCTCCCAGTTAGCTCTGGGGCAGGCACAGCATCCAGAGAGCAGGCGATGACCTGTGGGAGACCCAGCATTTTTGCTGAGAAGTCTCTGGATTCCTTCTCCCCTTTCTTTTAGGCTCGGTTTTCTGGAAAGGCCCTGTGTTAATTATTTATCTTCTCATGCCAAATGTTCTGATTTAAAGCTCTGCGAATGTGGTTCTTCCCACCACTCACACACCAAAGGCTCACGTGCGCTTGTTCGGTGCCTTTGTAGGTAACGATGACGAGGCCACTACGGCTTCAAAGCTAACATTCGCACACTCCCTGGGCAGGGTTAGAGGGTGTCTCCAGCATCCTTGGCGGTATTCCATTCCTTTGTCCTGGTCTAGAGACCCAGGACTTCTGCAGGTCAGAGGGGGAATGGTGGGTACCTAGGTACCTAGGGTGGCATATCCTGCCACCACCCATATGCGTGAAGGCCTTTTCCACATATTCTCTCCATGTCTGTCTTTGTCTTGTGTCTCCGTTTCCACACTGGGCCCCTGTAGCATGCCTTCTGGATCCCCACTGGGATGTTGGAGCCCCATAGGACACCCTACCTCCAGTCCTCCTCCCTCCTCCCGTAGCCCCCTTCCTACTCCCCACCTCAGAGATTCCTTCTCAGGGACCATCCCAAATTTCAACCTGTCCTCGTCCCAGCACTTCGTGTCCCCTGGTTTCCCGATGCTCTAGCACTTACCATTTAGGGGTGATTTTACTTTTTTGGTGCCCATCTTAGCTGTCTCTCTGGCTACAGTGTACACTCCACAGAGGTGGGAACTTGTGAGCGTGGTGTTCAGGGCCAGTCTGCCAGGGCCAGGACAGAGGCCCACAGATGATGGGTCCTCGTTCCGATTGGCTGAATCCGTGTGCATAAATGTGCTAAAACGCCTTCCCGCTTTAATGTGGTTGTTTTAAAGAATGAAGGTTAAGTAAGGCCTGTGAAAAATGCTTAGAAAAATTGAAAAATGCTAAATGAATGAGAAAGGAGTCCTTATTAATGTCGGGATTTAACAAAGAAGACTCTGAGGGGCTGGGTGGGGGTTCTCTGGGTCACACTGCTCATGGGTCCTTGAAAACTGAAGACTGACGTAAGTGCTGGCAGAGTCTGGGACTCGTCAGGAAGTTTTAGAGGAGAGGGCTTCCTACCCCTAATTTTTCAAACTTCAGGCAAGCCTGTTAAGCTCTTTAATATTTTAGGAAGTGCGAATACATTTACTATTTCATGAAAAAAAAAAAGATCATTTTAGGAAGGTCAGAAATGGTTTGGAAGTTGGCTAGTTCCCTTACCCAGGGAATCCAGTTCCAAGCAGGAAAATAGGTCTTGTTTTCTGGACCGGGAGAAAGGACAACTGAAGACCCCATTTCACTTTAAAAAGGCATCAGAGTTGAGTTATAGCGTGAAGGCTTGGAAAAAGAATTTCTCAGAGACAAAACAGAAAATAACCAGATTGACTCACTAGCATACCAAGGACATTTTGAAGCAAAATAGTCATTATTAAGTTTCTCTTTTACTAAGGAACACAAAGAAATGCACCAGTATGCTCATGGTTGCCGTAGGCTGAGGGTTCACTGGGAGCCCCATCCAACCTGAAGACTGTGTGGAAAGAACCAGTAACTGCTCAAGGGTGGTAAGGCCGACCCCAGGGACCCTTCCTGCTACAGGGACTTGGAAGAGCATTTTTTTTCTCTGTAGTGAGAGTATTTGCATTAATAACTTATTTATGAAGTTCACCATAAGTCTTAAGACATCTCATTTTTTGCTCATTTTCACTACAAAGCAGGCAAAGCATTTTTAAAATAAACATCTGGAGTTAAGGATCTCTGGAAATTTGCACAGACATTGAACACCAAGAGACCCTCTCCTGATCCAACTGTGCCCATCGGCAACTAGTGTGGTGAAGAATTTAGGCTCAGTTCCTGCTATTCCAGGCCAAAGGGTGGTCTGGATCCCACACAGCCAAAGCATCACCCTCTGTGGGCTGCGAATCGTAAAATTAGTGTAAAGTATACAAATTCATTCTATGCATGAAGTAAACCCAAACCATCAGCTATACTTTGACTCAGGCTTGTTTTTTTTTTTTTTAAACAGATGGCTAATGCTGTTTGTTATTTCAAATGTTAATTTGTGGCTTGGAGTCTTTATGATTTCAGTGATCCTCAGCCAGCCAGTTCAAACTATTAGTGGAAAATTCCAGAAGTTAACAATTCCTAAGTTTTACATTGCACACCATTCTGAGGAGGGTAATGAAATCACATGCTGTCCATCTTCATGAGACGAGATTCAGCCCTTTGTCCTGTGGACCATCTCGGTAAACGCTCCTTGCCCCGATTGTCTGTCACCTAAGATGTAGATGTGAATTTGGACCCATCTGGCCTTATGGATAAGGGAGTCAACCTCCCTTTCCTGCCAAAATCAAACAGAGAGTTGTTTGAGCCCTACAGGGCCCCTCTCACCCTGCAAGGAGAGAGAAGGAGGCAGTGTGGTACGTAAGATTCACAATAGGGTTCCCTCTTATAAGATGTAGTGGCACGTGCTGGCCTGTCTGAGCTTTTAAAATGGCAATGATTATCTCCACTTCAGAGTTCCTGTAGGCAGCAGTGGGATTGCCCATGCAGCTACATTCATATGGTCAGGTAGTTTTAAGAGGCAAGGTGTTAGCAGGCGAGGCACAGGCCTGGAGGTCAGGCCGTCTGGTTCCACTCCTGCCTCTTGGAGCTTGGGCAGTTACTGAACTTCACTGTGCCTCAGTTTCCCATCTGTGAGCTGCTGATGATATAAGGACCAACCTCACAGGCCCGCAGTAAGGGCTGAATGTAGGAAGCAGCTTACAGGACACCCGAGATGCTGGGGAGGATGAAGGTCAGGGGGTGAGCACCCCTTGAGCCCCAGCAGGTGCACACAGATTAGTGAGGCTAAGAGAGGTCGTCTTTGTACCTAAGAAAGACATGCTATTCCCTTGCTGGTTTTGCTTTCACTCCATGCATTTATTGAGCAGGTGCTGGGGGTGTAGTTCTCACTTCACCCACCTGCCCTTTACTTCGATGCAAGGTTAGAGGTCATTCTTGGCTGCTTTCCACACTTAGAAATGCCTGCCCTCTCTGGCCCAGCATCCAGGTACCTGGAACATCTGTCGGCCTCAGCAAACAGCCTATGATCATCGCTTTTATAGCACCTTCTTCATTAACAGACAAAAACTGGTCACATATCATCAATTTTATTCTATTGACATTACTAGAGAATATGGAAGGACAGATTGAATTATCTCCAGGCTATGGGAAAAAACAAGTCTCCTGGAACAAAGGTACTTTTTCAAAAGGTGCAAGGCAGGGCCACCACTGATTCCCAAATCACTGCTTTGACAACCAGACATGTGGCCCTTTCGTGGCACTCATTGCGCTCACAAAAAGGGAACCTCGGTTTCCCCCTTGGGGTTCCATTCTGGGATTCATATACTCCCTATAAAGACAAGGTGGATAGCAGGTGTTTGAGCCTTTGTAGCCCCTGGGGTGTCTGAAGCAACTACTCCATGAAGATAGTATGTTAGCAGATGTGTGTTGCTGTGTCCCATTAAAGCTTGATTCATGAAGACAGGTGGCAGGATGGATTTGGCCCCAGAACACAGCTGGCCAGATCCTGATATATATTAACATTGGTCCGTTTCCTCTTCCCCTTTTTAATGACTTCAAAATTATATGTGTTGGGCAAATCCTGTAACTTGAGTGTGTGTGTGTGTGTGTGGGTGTGTTTGTGTGTGTGTATGTACGTGAAAATGTACACATGTGCACACTTAGACACACAAGCCATGTTATGTCCCTTTCCGTGCAGTATAAGGTAGGTCCAGGGGCCTGAAGGAGGCATTCTGGACTTAAAATATTCTTACTAATGACCCAGATATAGGAGCACTTACCCCAAGCTTAATATTTTTCCAGGCAATTCTAATCATTTCATGTTTGCCCAAACAATGAATTTTGATTCCCTCTTTGAACTAGATGTTACATAGCTTGCTTTGCACTTGGGGTTGGTTCATGAAATGAAGCACAGGAAAATGAAGCAGCGTTCCCCTCCCAGGGTGCAGGGCTCTGGCCAAGGCAGTCAGGGAGCAGAGGCAGATGGTTAGAGAAGCAAGCAGGGAATGGATCCCCGTAGGGGTCCAGGAACTACTGGGAACAGGTCTGACAAAAGGAGGCAGATCTGAAAATCTCTACTGAGCTGAACATCTCGTTCTGTCACTCTTGACCCCTTTCACACTCTGGCTTGGAGATTTATCATGGGGACAGAAGGAAGCAGAATGACAGTGCTGGGTGGGGCAGGAAGTGCAGACCCCAGCTCTGGGAGGCACCTTGTCCTGGGCTCTAGACTCGCCCTGGAAACCACAGGGCCTCAGCCAAGCCTCCTGTTCCCACCGTGTCCAGGCCCTTGGCTGCCCCTGCGCTCAGTGGCTTTCCTGGCCGACCAGAGGGCAGGCTCTTGCCTTCCCCTGGAGACCCTCTGGAAGCGCTTGCATCATCTCGTGAAGGGACTGAGAGCGATGACATACCCTCAGGATCTCCGCCACGCAGTCCAGGCCATGTCTTGTTTTAGGCTGGGTTCACAGCTTCTGTGAGCATCTTGCCTTGTTCCGGGAGGAAGAGAGAGCAGATGGGGCGTACAGTGGTGGCAGCCTGCCGGGTGCCATCGCTTCCATCCATTCCAGAGAGACAGGTACAGAGGAACAGGGCAAAGAAGGCTGGAACTTAGGTTCACGTTCAGGGCTGGGAAGTTCGTGGGTCACCATGCCTCCTGCACCCCCTGCCCCCGCAGCACAGCCATCAGGACTGTCCATGATGAGAACTTCCAACGAGTTTTGACAAATGATCCTTGTGAACCAGAACTAGAGAGATTGCTAGTGAAACGGGAAGCCTCACGAAGAGGCATCTGAGCCGCGTGTGATGGCAGGTGGGAGCAGCCCTCTGGAGACCCTAAAGACACCATGCCAGCAAGGTGGGTCCTATGCTGGCCCACTTTGGAAAGCCTGTGCTTAGAAAGCAATTGAGCATTGTCCAGAGCTTCTCAGACTTTGAAAAATGTGTGAGTCTCCAAGGGAGAAAGGGCATAAATAAATATGCAAACTCCAGTTTTCCAACCAGTGCTGATAGCCTGTGGGCTCCAGAATAAAATAGTAAATGAAACAAATGTCACAGCCCGTGGACTAAATTTTTGGGGAGATGCTGGGATTAAACCTAGAAGCACTTTATCACTGAGCTCATCCCCTGCCCTTTTTCTTTTAAGACAGGTTCTCACTAAGTTGCTTAGGCTGACCTCCAACTTACAATCCTCCTGCCTCAGCCTCCCAAGCTGCTGAGATCACAGGCTTGTGCTGCCGCAACCCACGCAATGGGTACTTTTTAGTGAGAAAAATGGTTGAGAAAATTTGAAATATAGCTAAAATTGTCCTGGTTGCAGTGTGATAGAGAAATAATTTATCAGGAATTAAATTTATAAACTAGAAGATGGTGGATGCTCTTGTTAAATACATTATTGTAAAATAAGATAATGCCAAAAATGGTGCCTCTTCTAAATCCTGGAGTGTTCATGTTAAATGTTCTGTTCTGAAATGAAAAAATACATAAATTATAGCCCTCAAGAGTGGTAAGGAAATAAATGCTTTGGCTTGAAAAATGCTATGAGCTACAAAAATCATAAATTGACCCGAGACCCCCTAAATCAGGCAGGATGCAGGCTAAGCTATGAATGAGAAAAACCCTAAACTATGGTGGCTTAAATTAGTTTCCTGTCTTTCTTGTCAAGTCCAGGGCTCTGTTCTATAAGGTCATCCAAGGACCAGCTTTTGCTCGGTGTATAGTCACCACGTGGAAAATGCCAGCCCACGCGCTACCGCATCTCCCATTCAGCCTGTGCAAAGGTAGAATTCCCTTGTAAATGTCATTTTTAAACCTGCCAGAATGTGCGCGAACCATTCTGACTTACATTGACAGAAGTTTTGACAAATGGCCAGGCTGCCTGTAGGTGAAGACTGCAGAATGAACTTTGGCCGGGCCAGTCTGACTTCCATTTCAGCTTGGAATATTCTCACAGACAAGAACATTCATGGACCCTGCATTTTTTTTATGACCAGGCCCTCCCAATCCTTGGCCAGCTCATCATTCCTAGAACATGCCACGTGTAAATTTCCCTAATGCTTGTCAGCTCTTCCATGTGCTGTGCTGACAGATCTGGGACAACCAGTGAGTGGGACCCGTGTCCACCTCTGACCCCATGCCTTTGCTTAGCCGGTCCCTCCACCTGGGATGCCCTCATCAGGCATTTGCTGCGATTCCCCATGCATCTCGGCCCAGACACTATTAGAATGGGATATTTGCCCACATGGGCCCCCAAGTCTCAGGTCACGGGGAAAAATAATGGGCAGGGAAATTTCTCTCAGTCCAGGCCCTAATCCTAGGGGCCTGGCCTGCTGGTCCATGTATTTGTCAACCAAAATAATAATCACAGAGATTCTCCAAGGAATAATGAGTATTTGGGAAGAGCAGAGTGTTGGATTGGGAGCACATGTGCTCCAGTGAACTATGGGCATGGGCAAGAAGGTTGAGACCAGGAAAAGTTTTCAAAGTTAAAATGAGGAGAATTACACAAAATATTTTTAAACAAAAGCCCTTGACTTCAACAATCAATAACAAGAGTGGTGTGAATCCAAGGTTGAACAATTGCTGGGCAGATTTCCTTGCAAAAGCATTTTTTTTTGTGTGTGAGGTTTTTTGGGGGGGAAAGGTTGTGGTTCTGGTAGAGACTTTGGCGACTAGTTCTTGTCATTAGGCACAGATGCATGAGATCCTCACCTTTATAACCTTCTGGCTTTGTTTATTTATTTTATGGGATTAGGGCTTGATAGAAATGACTCCTCTTGATTCTGACCACCTTCACATATTCATTCTGTCAGTATCTTGAGCCTGTGACCAATGTCAGGCCAGGGGTTGGGGATGCAGCAGTGAACAGAAACAGGCCGTCTGTCCTGATGGTTCACAGGGAGCCTGTGTTGATAACAGGTTGCTGGTGCTCCACGCAGAAGGCACTGAATGAATGAGGCCAGATGGCATCCTGAGGGTCTCAAAGGGGAGTTCTTGGTCCATGCTTTGCCCCCAGCAGTCTGCAGGGCTGGGACCCATCCAGGTCACACCCCTCTACCACTCTGCAGGCAGCTGTGAAGCCTGCCTGCCCCAGGGCCCCTATAGTAGCAGGGCATAATGGAAACCCATTTGTCAAAGCCTGCTGCCACGTTTGATCCTATAGAAGCTGGCGATGCGCTGCCATGCATGCATGAGCACTCTGTCTCCACGGGGTAGGACATTAAGCCCAGAGGAAGATTTGTGTGCCACATCTGAGTAATGAGCTGTGAAATCGACATTATAAGTTTTAATTATTATTAATGCCTCACAGGGGTGGCTGGTGTTAATTGTCCTGTAGGCATCCCAGATGTATTTCCCCCTTCTCCTTTCATATCTTTTCTTTAATGTCTTGAGCCCACGTAATGGCGCCTTCCTGGCAATGTTTGAACACAATTCCTCCAAAGGGGAACACCCCGATCCCTTCTCTGAACACATCTGTGGTCCAAAGGAAATGGGTGCACCGCAACCTGCTTGCCTCCCTCAGGCTGGGTCATGGTGGTGTGTGGGGGTGGGGGGGGGGTTGGAAATCTCAAGTTTCCAGGTTGCCACAGTGAAATTTGCAGAATTCTCTTCCCCCCAATAGAATTCACCTGCCTCTAGGCCTTCCATGGACTAATTAATCTTCTAAAACGCTTTGAAGATGAAAGACTGTGGAGAGGCCACGCGTTACCATTGCTGAGCGTTCTTTTTTTTTTTTTTTGACACAGGGAACTGGTTCCTGGCTCTTCTGCCCCCTGCATTAACCGCCTCTCAGATCATTTCTGACATATATTTTTCCCTAAGAAATATGTCTCGTCATCTTTAAAAGGCTTATTGCCCTCTCGGTTTTGCTCTGTCAGATGCTGTCTGGGCAGTCCAGAGGGGTGAGCAAGTGGGCTCGCCCTGTGCCTCTCCCCCTCCATGCTCCTCTGGTCCCTGTCCTTCCCTACGTCTTTCTTCTCCTCTGTGCCCACCAGCAGGAGCAACAGGGCAGAGGTGCATGACTACACAGAGCTCCTTGAGGTTCCTTTGCTTGCAACTGGTGCTTGGCGTCAGCTGAAGTCTGAACCACCCATGGAGCTGTGTGCAGGGCATGCATGGGCCCCTGGCTGCCCCAGCCTGGCCTGCTGGGGGCACCAGAGGAGCGGCTTCACCAGTTGGAGCAAGGGCCAAATGCTTTTCCCTGAATCTCGGTGTAGTCCCCTGGCTTACTGGGGTCCTGTGTCACACCTTCCTAACTTTCCCCACACCCTGTCCCCCATTCAGGCCTGACTCAAGACTAACCTGATTCCCTGGAACTGATACCGTGCCGGGACACTCACAGGTTCTGCTCGTCAGGATAGACAAAGGGCAGTCCTGAGCTGGGGCCCCTGGTTAAAAAACGGTCAGTACAGTGGACCAGAGGCCCCCAGGGCTAAGGAGCCCCACCTGAGTGCTGACGGCCTGGGATAGGACAGGAGGTAGCATGGAGCTCGGTCTGCAAAGCCCCCAGTTTCCAGAAGCACATCCTCCTTGAGAGAAAGGGATGGTGCCCACGGTGGCGGGATGGTGACCAGTGCCAGCTCAGGGGGTGGGGTGCTCAGGCACCATGCTGAGGATGGGGAGAGCCACCATAGGCTTGTCAGCAGTCGGGGGTGGGCTCATCACGTGCTTGGCAACCAGCACACAGTGGGTGGCAGGCGTTTGGTTTCCATGGGAGCAGAGAAGGGGTGGGGCAATCGGGAGTGGAAGGCATACAGGGTCTCTAAGAGCCTAGCAGTAGGGCTAACAGGATTTGAGGAGGAAGGAACACAGGAATGACCCCTTGCTTGGCAGCTGGGTGGAGATGCCACAGTCAGGGTGAGGGGACAGTGATGGAGTGGCCTGTGGACCACACCCGTGGCTCAGATGGGTGGGGCCACGACCCATCTGGAGGATCCGTGAAGCCACAGTTCCCCGAGGCTCGGAAGTGCAGCCTTTTCAGGACTGGGGAGAAGGTAATAGAAGTGCCTCTGTCCCGGGGGCCAGTCTGCAGCCCTCGCCCCGGTAGGAGATGCCTCCGTTTCCCTGTCCCTGCACCTCAGCCCTCCTGGCCACACTGTAGAAGTCAGGGCCACAGCTGTACGTCACGGGGCTGAGTGGTGCTTGCAAGTGGTTTCCAGGTCAACTGTCCAGAGAAAGCTGGGGATGGGGAGTCCAGAATGGATACCCAGAACCCCCTTGACGCAGGGGGCAATTCAGGGAGGTGCCTGGGTTCCACTGCATGAGAGAGACACAGGAGGAGGCAGAACCGGAATGCAAAGGTCAGGGCTGGCTTGTCCTGTCCTCCACTGGATCAGTCCCAGCCAGCCACTGGGGCTGTGGCTCTGTGAGCAACCCCCTCTTACTCTGCCATGGAGAGGAGATGAGCCATGGGGTCGAGGTAAACATTTTCTTCTGTGCACCTGATGGGGGCTGGTTTTCAAGCTTAAGCTTTTTTGTTAAAAATAGGTTTCTTTAAAATCCCACTGAATGAAATCTGAGTGTCTCCACGTGGTCAGTGGTGAAAATACTCCCATATCATGAAAAGGTGGGGCTTGAACCCGGCACACACACTAGGCAAGCACTCCCCCACTGAGCCACATCCCCAGGCCTGAATTTAATATTTAAAATACAGGTGAACTAAATTGAAATAGAACAACAACCAAAAAAGTACTTTTTTTTTTTTTTTTTAATTTAACCTACAGGTGGGGCCAGGGTTTCTCAACCTTTTGACGTCCTGGGCCGGGTGATTGTGTTGTTGGGAAATGTCCTGATTGAAGGGTGTGCAGCAGCATCCCTAGCCTGTACTCCTCAGATGCCAATAGCATCTACACTGTAACAACCCAAACTGTCTCGGACAAAGTTGTCCCTGACTTGAGAATCCCTGGGCCAGGGCCGCTGGCCCTTATGTGGCAGTGAAATTCTCCTGGTGGCCCACAGCCAACAGCCTCTTCCAGTCTTCTCTGCATGTATGGCAAATCACCCCTCTGCCTCCGCTCTCTGAAATCAGGGCCTCTTACCATCTATTGTGCGGACATTACAAAGCTATCCAGAATGAGTATTATTGGACACAAACTGATTTTTTCCCCCTCTTTGAGTTCTGTAATCAGAAATCCTCTGGTGTTACTATTTAATTGGGTAGTGGTGGCTGTTTGTCAGTCTGCCAGCGGGTCTCTTAACTGCTGTCGCCTGACCATTCTGAGACATAAATGTAGAATGATGGAGTTGCAATGTGCTATTAAGTCCTCTACAAAGAGTTTTTGATGTCCTGCTGCTTCGGGCTTTTGTGCTGGTATTGATTGATTCGAATACTACAGAAACGCTTGGCACAGGCAGCCCTGGTGAGAAAATGCAGCTTCTGGTAGGAAAATCACTGGGTATAGACACAGGGACAATGGTAAGGCTTTCCTCTGGCTCTCCTTTGGCACAGAATGGACCTTGGGCAAAGCTCACTCAGTCGAGCAGGTGTTGGCCACCCATAAGGAAATGGAAAAGAAACCCATGCAGCCAACTGGTCTTTACAAAACAGGGCCAATTAGAGGAGCCCAGGAAGTGCACAAAAACATCAGATCAAGCCTTAGGATTGTTTGATGGACCTCTCGTTGCTGGAGAACAGAAGATTGTAAAGAATTCTGTTTCAAATGCATTTTTAAGGCTGGGCACTCTTTGACACCAAAGATGGCAGATCCTTTTTTGGATAGGTTGGGCAGATTTTGACAGGAAAGGAAAGGACATTCTCCTGATGGTAAGAAGATGGGAAATCATAGTTTTGGAACAGACAGGCTACTGTATGCAGCAAAAAGCTGCATACAGCCCTGGGGGTGTTGGTCTGTGACAGGGCACCAAGGACCTGGGAGTGGCCTCCAAGCTCCTCAGCCAGGTTGTGTCTCGCTGGGATAGGTTGAGCACGTGCCGCTGGCTGAGTCCACGGGAGGGCTGGCGTGGCCTGATTGCTGCAGTGTGGACTGGCCCGCTCAACGCAAACCCCCCTGCACATGTCCTGATTTGCTGTGAGGGGTCACTAAGCTAGGGAAAGGAAGTTCTGTTTGTAGGAAATCTAGTAGCTTTTAGACAAAATCTCCCGAAAAACAGCACCCAGTGGGAAAAGGTTCAGCACAGAGTAATGAGCAGGAGCATTCTGGAGCCCCGACCACCTGGCTCCAGTTCTACCTGCTGCTCCTAAGGGTGGGTCCGGGGCAAGTTACCATCTGTCCTGCTGCCTCAGATTCCTCTCCTGTGGAGGAGGGTGATCGACTGCTTCCTTCAGAACCTTTCAGTGCAGAGGGAGTTGGTCTTTGCAAAAGACTGGAGCTCATGCCTGGTCCTCACGGTTCCATTTAAAGGGACTCCCATGACAAGGGCCCTCTTGTCTCACTGTGTGCTTGTGTGCTCCTGTGACAGGCTGTCTGTACCTTTGAAGTATTTCCCACTTGCAGCGTGTTCTCAACATCCCCAAGACTCAGAGAAGCCCCTCAAAATCCCAGGCTGCCCATGCAGGCCCCCCAACATCAGGAAGGGCCGTTTCAAGTCACATGTTATTTTCTGCTTTCAGAACCTATCCCAGCTGCCCTATGGCAAGGCCCTGTACAGCTATGAGGGAAAAGAACCTGGTGACCTGAAGTTCAACAAGGGGGACATCATCATCCTGCGGCGCAAGGTGGATGAGAACTGGTACCACGGGGAGCTGCAGGGCACACACGGCTTCCTGCCAGCCAGCTACATTCAGTGTGTCCGGCCCTTGCCGCAGGCCCCGCCCCAGGGCAAGGCACTTTATGATTTCGAGATGAAGGACAGAGACCAAGACAAGGACTGTCTGACCTTCACCAAGGTAAGGAGAGCCCCGCTGTTGGCCTCTGGGCCCACCCAGAGCCAGGGCAGCACCTTCCCACTGAGTTTGAACCCTGGCTCCTCCCTTAGGCCCGGGATAAAGGATGCAGCCTCCTGCTCTGTGCCTCCTTCAGGACCAGTACTGCTGCATCTGCTTCATGGAGTTGAATGATATGTGATGGCACCAGCAGACACTTGGTCCACCCACAGCTGGCACAGGAGCATGACATCCTATGACCTGCCATTAGCATCAGTAGCAGGACTCCTGTTGCCCCAAGTCATGATTTTAGGCATTAATTCCAGTGCAGAGAAATGAGTTTCAAGGATACATGGGGTATCAGAGAAACTGCTGCACAGACCCGGGGCAGCTCACTGGGATGTGTTAGCTGACGCCAAAGCAAGGCACCATAGCCCATCCCGCAGGCAGGCCAGGCTGGGCAGGGGCAACTGTTTGAAATAGGGCCAGAAAATATATTTGCCCATGGAGTTGTGCAGAGGACCTGGTTTTGGCTGCCTTGGAGTTCCTGTTGATTAGTTATCTACTCCAAGAGCCTGACCACACGTTCACAGTTTATCCTTACCCCTCGCCGCGTTCCAAGGGGGTCCTTGTTCTCCGGGTTGGTGTCTCTTCTCTCTCCTGTCTTGTTCTGCCTGCCTGCTCACCCCCACTGTACACCGCTGCCTCCCCAGTCGTAAATACCAGAGCTGTAATTCTACCTTTCTCTTTGAGGCCCATATTCTTCCCAATTCCTGGAGGCCACTGTATTCTCCCTCCTTCCCACCGCCCCATCTGCTGGTACAGAACATAGCTGTGGCACAGCAGCTCCAGGGAGGGCTATAGAAGTGCCATGCACACCATTTTTTTTTTTTTGAGCAAAATTGGCATGTCCTTGCCCGGCTGCTATTTATGTCTTGTTCTATTGTTCATCCTGACAGTGAATAATCTATTTTTCATTCAGGGAATCCAACTCTTTCTTCCTTTCTTTCATCAAGGTGTTCAGATGCTAATTCCCATTGTCATCTGGCTGGTGCAACTTCCCAGGAAGCCAGTGACCCCCCCTTCTCTCTCTCTTTGTTTCTTTTTCTTTTTCTCTGAGTGGCAGGCTTCCCAAGGTACCTTGCTTGCTTCTCTGCCCAGTGGACTCTGGAGAATCAGTCCCGAGAGGACCCTGGGGGCTGCTGATCTGTGATGTCACTTGTGACCTCATAGTATCCAGTGATGGCCTTGCTAAGAAGATAGGCACTGAACTGTTTCAGGCTCAGCTCCATTGATAGAAACAACCAAGGCCAAGGTCCTGCTCCCAGGGCTTCCTAGGAGGAAATTCTGGGTCAGGAGAACTCACTGGGAACAGCTTCAGCGTCTGGGAGCTCCCAGGCTGGTCCAGCTTGCCCCTGTAGAAGCGCATGTCTGCCTTGCCTTCCATTGGCACAGCCTTTTCCATTCCAGGGGCCTCTGGCCAGGACACTCGACTCCAAGGAAAGACCAGAGCCCTGTGGACAAAAAGACAAAGGGACGTTTGCCCACCTTGTTCCATGTTGCGCACTGTGCTGTGTCCAAGGACAGGCAGGCTCCCTGCACACTCCGGAGCCTGAAGTCTTGATCCTGGGGAAACCCAGGCCACAGGCAAGTCAGGAGAATTAAGTGTGCAAACGCCAACTTCAGAGGATGATGAGCTGTGCTGGATCATGCCTGGAAGCATGTAGTGAGGATCTCCAAATTCCCAATGATTCCCAAAGAGTCCATTCAGACCTTCAAGGGAGACGTCCAATTAGTCTCAGGGACCCCTTTCAGCTGCGTTCGGCTGGGACTTACTCTGTGCTCAGCACGTTGGGGGTGCACAGCTGTGGGAGCATGTCCCCCAGGCAAGCATTGTCATGCAGGGCCTCTTCAAAGGTGACCTTGAGGTGGAGGAGCAGAGGTGCCAGCCGGGAGAGGGTCTGGGCTTTTCTGTTACTTGGAGGCAATGGCAGTTCCTGCAGGGGCTGACTTTCCTTGAATTTATAACGACTTTCTTTTCTTGAATCCATGGGTTCCTATGGAGAATTAGAGACCCCTGGATGCGATTCTCAAAGAGATTCATGCTCTACACCCGCCTCCCACCATGCTCCACATCCCCTTTTTTCCACCCTCACTGTAGTCCTATGATCCCCACAGAGTGAAATGTGGGAGAGGGGTCAGCAACCTTAATAACTGTCCTGCTCCACGGGCACCTCTCAGTTCTAAATGTCTCCATATCCAGGCTCTGAAAGACACGGCAGCTCCTCAACACTGCCCCCGACTTGATTTCTGTTTCCTGTTGTGTGCGAGAGTCTCCTGAGGTTTCCCTCCAGTGGGGGCACCTGGCCCTGTTCATTGGCAGGGCCTGGAACAATGCCGAGACACACATGGCCACTGTCCTAACAACCTCCACTTACTCACTCTCTAGGTGATCCCGTACTTCAGCTTCTCTGGCTAGTGCCAGCCAGTTTACCTCCAGAGACCAGTTTGTCCTTTGGACATATTCCTTTCTGGCATCTGTAGGGACAGGGGGCGTCTGTACAAATGGTGCCGACTTTCCTCTAAAGCACATCATTGTGTTCGATTGGAGGCACTTAAAGAGTCATGAAGCAGGTGAATCAAAGGTAGATTTTTACCTTCAATGTTGAATAGTCCTGTTAAAATGGCATTCATTGAAGTTGTTCTAGAACCAGTCTTTGTTTTATTTAAGAAGAGAATGAATAACCACCTTTTGTAAAGCAGATAGAAAAAGCACATTTTATGACTTCTCAGTAGTCCCACCCCACAAAGCTGGGCTCATGCAAACACAAGCACTAAGGGCAGGTCCTGCCAACAGGGCTCAGGAGTGCTGCCCGCAGCCCTTCTTCACCTGTGCCCTCTGGGTCCACAGCGGGGCTGGGCTTGGTAGAGAGGCACCTGTGCAGATGGTGACCCAGTGATGTGCTCTGGTGGCTTAGGAAGACACTGAACCTTGCTGGTCCAAGTGGCTTGACTTCATGTCAGTACACCAGTGCTCGGTCTATGGGGTCAGTGATACACGATCTAAGTAAAGAGCTGAGCTTAGGGCTTGGCCTACAGAGGGCAAGGTGAAAGCCATTGGTATTTGGCAGTTTAATCCCAGTCTCTTATTTCCTTTCAACTATGTAACCTTCTGTTCACCCGGATGTCATTATCACTAGGGAACTGTGGTTGGCTCTGAAGGGCTTGGCCCGCCTTATGTATACCCTCTGTGATATCCAGGAATCCTCAAAGGCAGTGCCTGGCCGCTCACAGAGCCGCTTTTGCACCTGACTACAGAGGGTCCTAGGCTTGCCAGGTCACCCCAACTCCTCACAGTGTTGCTATGTGGAGGAGAGAGCTGCGTTGGGGGCCCTCACCTCTCATTCTCTTGCCTACTCCCAACCGGCAAGGCCAAAAGGATGCTTTAAGTTGACAAATTTGACAAACACCGTTGGTGTCTCCATAAACTCCTCCCATGTGACCTCCTTAAAGTCATCCCGAGTGTTTAATCACCATGTATCAAAAGCATCGAGGCATGCCAGGCATGAAGCACACCCTGCGATCTCAGCCTCAGAGGAGGCAGAGGCAGAAGGATCACAAGGTCAAAGCCAACCTCAGCAATTTATTGAGACTCTGTCTCAAAAAATAAAAAAAAAACAGACTGGGGATGTGGCTCAGTGGTTACATGCCCCTGGGTTCAATCCCCAGTAACAACAACAACAACAACAACAAGTAGATCTCTCTCCTTTGTAAACCAATCCAGCATGAATCCCAGATGATGCTCTCTGACCCCCAGGGCATAAACTTAGACAGGAAAAACTTAAATGCAGACAGAGTTTGGTTCTCAAGTCAGATGTAGGTTCAAATCACTCTTCTTGTATAGTGACTTTGGGGCACTTACTTAGTCTTTGAAGCTCTTTTTCACCATAAAATGGAGTTGATTGGGATTAGGGGAACAAAGGTATTGGAAAAACAGAGCTCAAATAGGTATTCCCATGGATATTTTCTTCCTGGTTCAGGAAAAGTTGTGGTTGTGCCTATAACTCACAGAACATAAATGTCTTCTTAAGACACACACTGCATGCACAGCTGAGGATTTCCAGGGCTACTCTGCTCACTCTTACTTTCCTGGTGGCTGAGTCTTGGAGAGGTTTACTCGGGGTGTGATATGGGCCAGCCCCCTATATTGGTACCATGGCTCCATGGCCAGCAGAGCCAGCCAACGGGGCCAGCCTCTGGACCACTCTGCTTCCTCCTAAGTGGGAATTGGGATGCTTTCCAGGATGGAACGACTCAAGAATTTTTGCCTTCTTTTTTTTCCATGACTCAAAGTGAGATGAGCCCCAAGAAGAGCGGGCTTACTAACCACTCTCTCCTCCCTCCTGAGCACCCCTGTGTTAGTCAGCTTCTCATCACTGTGACCAAAATACGGAAAACAACGACCCAGAAGAGGAAAATTTTGTTAGGCTCATGAGGTTTGAGTCTATGGTCAACTTACTGAATTGCTCTGGGCCTTGGGGTAAGGCAGAACCTCATGGCAGAAAGGTATGGCAAAGGAGACTGCTTATTAAATCATGGCAGGTAGGAAACAGACAGCAAGAGAGGAGTCAGGGACAAAATATAATCCCCAAAGACATGCCTCCAATAACATACCTCGTCCAGCCACACTCCATCTGTCTACCATTACCACCCAGTAGTCCATTCAGATTATTCATCCATCAAATGGATTAATCCACTTCTTATGTCACAGATCTCTAAATCTAATCATCTCACCTCTGAACATTCTCATATTATCCAATATGATATTTGAGGGGACACCTCATATCCACACCATAACACCTTTCCCTTGGCTTTTGTACCCTGAAAAAGTTATCGGGGCCACGTGTGGTGGCACATGCCTGGAATCCTATTGACTCAGGCAGCTAAGCAGGATTGTGGCAAGCTTGAGGCCAGCTTGGGCAATTTAGCAAGACCCTATCTCAAAATAAGAAGTAAAAAGGGCTGGGGATGTAGCTCAGTAGTAGGATGTCCCTGGGTGCAATCCCTAATACTCAAAAGAAAAAAAAAATAAGCTGAGCGTAAACTATTAGGAGACTTGGATTTAGGAGAGTAAAATATTAGGGACTTGGATTCTCCAAATCTCCGAAGTTTCAGCTCCTGTGATTTCAGGCTGAGCCCCAAAATGCTTGAGGTGCGCTATGAAATTTACCAAGCTGTAACCTGTGAGGCAGTGTGGAAGGGCAGTGTGTTGTGCCGGCCACCCGCAGTCAGCCCAGAGCGGGCAGGAAGGTCAGCTGCCTGGCTCTGACCCTCAGCTGCTGTTCTTAACAGAGGCCCATCTGTTTTTTCAGCTTTCTTTTTTCCAGGTGGAAATGAGCACAGACTTGGGAGGAGGTAGGCAAATGAATCAAAAACACGTGTAAATGCCCCTTATAGATCAGGGGTCTGATTGTGTCACCTAAGTCCTTTACACATTTATCCCCCACCCAGCCTTGGGAAGAAGGGCAACATAGTCTTTTTGTAAACTACTTTGTGTTCATATCCCAGACTTAAGATCATTTAGGACCACCCAGGGATCACCTGAATGCCAAGGCGAGCCACAGCCATACGGCAATAGCATTTGGTGTGTGTTCAAAAACTCGGAAATATCAGGGAATAGGGAAAACAGCATATGGAGTCTACTGGCCCACAGTGAGCAATGAGCACTTGACATGAAACCTGTAAACGAAATTGAGTTTTGCCTCTGAAAGGGAAATGATGTCGTGGAAGCAATTTTCATTCATAAAATCCTTGAATGCTGCCATATGAATCCAGAAGCATGTCTAATTCACCTATCAGTGATGTCTTTGGTATCTGGTTTGGTTTGATCTGCTCATCTACAGCAGGCAAACACTGATAAATCAGGATGCGTTGTCTAAATCCTGCTGCCACCTTTTTTTTTTTTAAATAAAGTTTTGTTGGTATGCAGCCATGATCATTTATTTATGTATTCAGCAGCACCTATGCTTCAAAGGCAGAGTTGAGTGATCGGCCCACAAATCCTAAAATGTTTACTCTCTGATCCTTTCTAGAATATGGGTATCAACCTGTGACATAGAGCACAGCTCTACAGAGGCCAAGTGCACAGGTTCTGTCCCTGTATGTCACCCAGCATGCCTCTGTCCACGGCAACCAGGAGCCACCGTGTTGGTGGATGCCTGTGAGGAGAGAGAATGGGCATCACAAGGTGCCCTTCTCCATGAAGTGTCTGCTAAAAACTTGGCAGTGAACTTTGCTGTCTTCATGGAATCTTACGTAGGTGTTTCTCCACATACCAAAGACTCTGCAGAATACGATTTCCTCCTTCCTGGCCATTCTAAAACATGACAACCAACTGGAAGACCTGTTGTGATCCAGCCAGTGAAAAATTGGCCACTTTTTCTGGACCCACCCTGGGGCCTAGAGAAGCCCTTGTTGATTCCAGAACATACCAGAATTCATACTGGCAACACACCAGAGTGGCTTTTTTTTTTTCATTTCCAGCACTCATGCGGTCCTCTTTGGGGATTGTCCCCATTGTGTGAGTTTGGGTCAGAGGCAGACCTTCCTAAACATTTGGGTCAGTGGGAAACCTTCCTAAACATTCATAGACAAAGTTAGTTCCTTATTTTTATGTGTGAAGAGTGACCAGCTCCCTGTACTCCAGTGTTCTCCCAGCTCAACTGAATAAGGAATCTGGGGATCCTGCCACCACGTGGCTGTATAATTCTGCATTCTGACCATCCATGAAAGAGCGTTCCTAATGTTCCACATCCTTGCCAGCATTTGGTATTCTCTAGGTTCTGAATTTTGGCCATTCTGATCAGTGTGTTGTGGTATCTCATTGTTTTAATTTTCATTTCCTGGATGACATATGACATTTTTATTTACCATCTGTATATTTTGGAGAATGCCTGTTAAGTTTTTTTGATGCATTTTTAAATCAGATTTTTTTTTCTTATTTTGAATTTTAAGAGTCCTTTGTCTATTTTGAATGATAGTCCTTTGTCATAGTCTTTTACAAATGTTTCCTCTGTGGCCTATTTTCTCATTCTCTTGTCGTTGTCTTTTCCAGAGTCCAAGGTATTAAGTTTACTGAAGCCTAGCTTATCAATTCTTTCATGGATGGTACCTTTGATGTTGTCTACAAAAAGTCATTATAAGCCAAGCACACCTCTAATCCTAGCCACTCAGGAGGCTGAGACAAGAGGATCACAAATTTAAGGCCAGCCTCAGCAACTAAGCAAGGGCCTAAGAAATTTAGTGAGATCCTGTCTCAAAGAATAAAAAAGGCTGGGAATGTAGCTTCGTAGTGAAGTTCCCCTGGGTTCAGTTTCCAGGACTGATTGAAAAAAAAGTTATTGCCAAATCTAAGGTCACACAGATTTCCTTCCACATCATCGTCTAGGGCTTATGTAGTTCTACATTTATGTCTGGGATCCATTTTGATTCAGGTTTTGTGAAGGGTTTCAGGTCTGGGCTTTTCTTTCTTTTTTTTTTTTCTTGCAACATATCCAGTTTCTCCAGTGTCATCTGTTGAAAAACCATCTTTTCTCCATTGCTTTTCCTTTGCCGTCAAAGGTCGACTGTATTGATGTGGGTTTATTCCTGGGGCTCTGTTTCTGCTCCACTGATCTGTTTGTCTGTTCTTTCAACAATGCCACCCTGTCTTCACAGCTTTAAGTCTGAAGATCAGGCCTATCAGTCTTTGTTTCTCTCCTTCAATTCTGTGTTGGCTATTCTGAGTCTTTTGCTTCTCCATAGGAACTTTAGAATCAGTTTCTCAATTTTCATAAAATAACCCGCTGATAATTTGATGGGGTTATAGATTAACTTAGGAAAGATTGACATTGGGACCATCCATAAACTTATAATATGTCTCCATTTATTTAGTTCTTCTTTGATTTCTTTCATCAAATTTTCATAGCTTTCTTTTTATTGTTTTAGTTGTAGATGGACATAGTATCTCTGTTTTTACATGGTGCCGAGGAGCGAACCCAGTGCCTCACACATGCAAGGCAGGCGCTCTACCACTGAGCACCAGCCCCCTGCCCCTTTCATACTTTTCTTATATACATCTTGCACATATTTTGTTAGATTCATATCTAAGTATTTAATTTGTGGGGTGGCCGTATAAAATGGTATTATGCTTTTATTTTAAATTCCACTTGTTCATTGCTAGTGTACAGGAAAGCAACCACTTTCTTATATTAACCTTATATCTTGCAACCTGTCACTTATTTGTTTCAAAAGTTTTTTGATGACTCTGTCAGATTTTCTTTTCTTTTTTTTTAAAGCTGTTTGGGATAAATGTCTCTCTGCCAGATTTCCTACCTAGACAATCATGTCATCTGCAAAAAAAAAAAAAAAAAAGTTCCATTTCTTCTTTCCCAATCTGCACACCTTTTATCTCATTTTCATACTGCATTAGCTATGATTTTCCATACAATGTTGAAAAGAAATGGTAAGAAGATATATCTTGCCTTATCCCTGATTCTAATGGAAAAGTTTCAATTTTTTCACCACTAAAGATGATATTAGCTGTAGGTTTTTTAAAAGATTACTTTTTGTCAAGTTGAGGAAGTTCCCTTCTATTTCTAGTTTTCTGAGGGTTTTTATCATGAATGGATGTTGGATTTTTGTCAAACTCTTTTCTGAGTTTATGGATATGAGCGAGGGGGTTTTTCTTCTTGAGCCTATGAATGTGATGAATTGCATTAAAAATTAATTAATGAAAATTAATTAATTATCACCTTGCATGCCTGGAATAAATCCCACTTGCTCATGGACTTGATTTGCTAAGATTTTGTTGAAGGTTTTTTTGTCCATGTTCATTAAAGACATAGGTTTATAGTTTTCTTGTGATGTTTTGCCTGATTTGGGAATTAAGGTGGTTTTGGCCTCATAGAATGAGTTAGGAAGTATTTCCTGATCTATTCTCTTCTGGAAGGGAGTGTAAAAAAATCGGTATAATTACTTCCTTAAATTTTTGTAGAATTCACCATTGAACCCATCTGTGCCTGGTACTTGTTGGAAGTTTATTACTAATTCAATTTCTTTAATAGATATAGACCTACTTTGTAGACCTACTTAGGTTATCTTGTATCTTTCAAGGAATTGTTCTGTTTTTGTCTGGGTTATCGGACTTGTGGACACAGTTGTTCTTAGTATTTCTTGATTGTACTTTTAATGTTCACTGGACATGTAGTGATCTCATCTCCTGTTTCTGATATTAGTGATCTGCATCCTGTCTCTTTATCTCTTAATCAGCCTAGATGGACGTTCATGGATCTTATTTATCTTCTTAAGACCCCACTTTTGGTTTCATTGATCTTCTCTGTTGATTATTTTTTATTTCATTGATTTCTGTTCTGATTTTTAGTGTGTATTCTATTTTGTTTACTTTGGGTTTAACTTGTTCTTTTGTTCTCGTGTCCTAAAGTGAAAGCTGAGATTATTAATTTTAGGTCTTTCTTCTTCTCTGATATATGTATTTCATGCCATAAATTTTCCTTTAATCACTGTTTTCACTGCATCCCACAAGTTTTGGTATGCTATATTTTCTTTTTTATTTCGTTCAAAACATTTTGAAAATTTTCTTGAGTTTTCTCCTTTAACCCAAGTGTTAATTAGAAGTATGTTGTTAAATTTCCAAATATTTGGGGGATTTTCCAAGCTATCATTTTGTAGCTCATTTCTAGTTTAATTTCACTGTGGCCTGAGAGTAGACAATGTATGATTTCCAGTCTTTAAAATTTTTTCAAGATGTATTTTATAGCCCTAAATGTCACTATCTTGGTGAATGGCCCCTGTGAGCTTGAGAAGAATGTGTAATTCACTGTTGTTTGATGAAGTATTCTGTGGATGTCAATTGTATCCTGCTGATCGATGGTACTATTGAAATCAGCTGTGTCCTTACTGATTTTTTGCCTGCTGGATCTGCTCATCTCTGATACAGTAGTGTTAAAATCGCCCGCAATAACAATGGATTCATCTATTTTTCCTTGCAGTTCCATCAGTTATTGCCTTGTGTCTTTTGACACTTGATTTTATCTTTTTGGAGAATTGACTCCTTTGTCATTATGCAGTGCCCCCTCTTCATCCCCCATGATTCTCTTTGCTCTGAAGACAACTCTGTCTGAAATAAAGAAAGCTATCTTTTGATAAATGTAAATACTGTATATCTTCCTCCATCCATTTACTTTTAACAAATTTGTGTGTTTACATTTAAAGTATGTTTCTTATACATATCATAGAGTTGGGTCTTGTTTTTTGACCCACTCTGACAATCTCTTAATTTTTGTATCATATCATTGATTAGTGATTATACATTTGCATTAAATCATCTTTGTTGCCCTTGTTTTTTTGCTCCTTTATGCCTTCTACTTTTTCTCTCTTTTGTGGTTTTGTGTGAGCATTTTTAATAATTTTCATGTTGTCTCTTTTCTAAGCATTCTTTCTTATTACTTTTTTTAATCATTGTCCTGGAACTTGCAATATACATTTACCACGAATCCAAGTCTACTTTCAAATAACCACACATTGCTTCATGGGTAGTGGGAGTACCTTGTAGCCACAAAATAGTCTTTACTTTTTCCTATCATCCCTTGTATCATTGCTGTTATTTTCCTAATACGTAAGCATATGTAAGTGTGTATCTAGACACACTCACATAACAAGGCATAATCAAATGCATAGTTTCTGATATTTTGGCAAATTCTTATTTGTTAGATCAATTAAGAACACGAAGAGTTGGCCTGAGGCTGTAGCTCAGCAGTACAGCCCTTGCATAGCATGCATGAGCCCCGGGTCCAATCTCCAGCATGGCCATTTTACTGTTACTTATTCCTTCTCACCAGCAGTTAAACATTTTCTTTCTTTATGTAGGTGTGAGTTTCTAACCCTTTTTACTTTCCTTCTTTCTAAAGAGTGTCTTTTTTTTTTTTTTAAGTTGTAGATGGACACAATACCTTTATTTTATTTCTTTATGTGGTGCTGAGGATCGAACCCAGGGCCTCACACATGCTAGGCAAGCGTTCTACTGCTGAGCCATAACCTCAGAGTATCTTTTAATATTTCTTGCAAGGTAGTGGCAACAGATTCCCTCAGTTTTTGCTTGTCTGAGAAATTTGTATTTCTTCTTCACTTTTTGAAGGATAATTTTGGAAATGCTTTTATTCTATGTCTTTCTTTATTTTTAATTTCCTCTAGTTCGATAATGATATGTGTAGGTGTAGTTATTCTGACATTTATCCTGCTAGGTGTTTTCTGGGCTTCCTAGATCTGTGACTTTGATACCTGACATTAATTTGGAGAAATTCTCAATCTTATTATTTCAAATACTTTCTTGTTTGTTTGTTTCTATCTATGGTATTCTCATTATAGGTATTTCGTCTCAAGTTCTTGGATATTCTGTTCTGTGTTTTTATTTTCATCATTGTTTTCTGTTTGGGGGGTTTCTGTCATGATATACCGAAGCTCAGAGATTCTTTCCTCATGAGGAGCCATGTCCTGTCTCTTCATAAGCCCATCAAGCACAGTCTTCATTTCTGTTACAGTGTTTTTGATCACTAGTGTTTCTTCGAATATATCCATTGCTCTGCTTACATTGCCCATCTGTTCTTTCAGGCTGTCTACTTTATCCACAAGAGCCCATAGCATCTTAATTGCAATTGTTTTAAATTCCCAGTCTGCTAATCCCCACATCAGTTGCCATATCTGAATCTGAGTCTGGTGCTTTTCATTTTCAAAACATGTTTTCTGCCTTTTAGTATGCCTTGCCATTTTCTCTTGATAGCCAGACATGTTGTACTTCAGAAAAGGAATGACTATAAATGGCCATCAGTGGAATCGTGGTCAGGGTGTGGAGTGCGGGTGTGCTGAGAGTTCTATAGGCCTGTGTTTGGGTCTCAGTCTTGGTGAGCCTGGGATTCTGGGCTATGAACTCCACCTTGCTTCTTAGTCCCTGCGACCTTGCTTATTAGTTAGGCCAAGATATTTGGAAGGGGCTACCTTCACCCAGACACGTTATGCTCTGATAAATCCCCACAGGATTGTGTCTGGTTATCTAGTTTCCCCAGGGCAGACCTTGTAAGGAAGAATACCAAGCATCGGCACCTTTCAAAATGGCTCCCTTTCCTGCCCTGCTTCCAACATTTACCATAAGGATCTAGTAGATCTCCTGGGGGTACAAGTCACAAAGGTGCAGGCTGCTGTGACTGGGTCCCCTGGAAGATTCTTCCTTCAGACTTGTGCATGCTGACGTCTCACAGTCAGGTTTCCCTGCCTGGCACTGGCGGCTGGAGAAGTGGCCATTCCTGGGTTTCTGCTCCAGGGGGTCGTGATTCTCTGTGTTCACCTGTTGATGATGCAGTTTGGGGGGCAGAGGTTTCCTGTGACCCCAGTTCTCCTGCAGATCTGAGAAGCACAGTTGGTTTTTCAATTGGTTCAGCTTTTCTATATGATGTCAAGATGGAGCCACTTCTTAGGTGCCAGGTTAGAAACTGGAAGTCACACTATTGACTGTTTTTGATTGGATGGTGTGTGTGCTGACACGACTTTTACAACAGATCATAATGACAATCAGTGCAGAGGTTGTATTGAACTCTAGGCCCCAAAGCCCTAGTTGCTGTTTTACTTCTTATCAAAGAACATTTATATCACTTACTTTTTAGCCTAACTGCAGGAATTTAGGATCATCTGACAAATTGGACATTTTTGTTTGTATCAGCCGTCCCTGCCAGTGATTGTAGTGGAGAGCTAAGGTCCTGACAGTTTACATGTTATCTGTTCCTGTTGCATTGTGTGCAAATCAGTTTTTTCTTCACAAAAGCGAAATAGACACTTCTATTTATTTATTTAGCAGTATTGGGGATCAGACCAGGATGTTAGGCAAGTGCTCTACCATGAGCTATCTACCATGAGCATCTCCAGCCTTTTTAAAATTTCATTTCTAGATAGGGCCTTGCTAACTAAGTTGCCTAGGCTGTCCTCAAGCTTGCGATTAATCCTCCTGCCCCACCCTCCTGAGTAGCTAAAATTGTAGACAAAAATAAGCTTTTTATTTTTTATTTTTCTACTTTCTTAAAGATTTCAAAGTGAAGTGAACATATCCAGAGGTATAAGAAAATCTTAGGCCTCTTGTTTTCCTCCTGTATTTTTTTTCTGGTTTCTGAGACAATTCTATTATAAAACAGGTTCATATTTATTGTAGAATATCTAGAAAATATAAAAGGGCACAGTAATTGGAGCCGATGTACCCTTTCCCTTCTCCTAAAGTTATCTGCTATACAAATTTTGGCATATACATTGTCCCACTGTTTCTAAAAGTGCATGTATTTTTATTTTTTTCCCTAAAAATTGGGTCATATTTTAAAATTAATAATGATATGTTCATTTAATGGATGTTATACAAATGGGTTTTGAATCTTACTTTTCCATTTAAAAATAACTACTGGGGGGCGTGGCTGGGGTTGTGGCTCAGCAGTAAGGTGATCGCCTAGCACTTGTAGGGCCCTGGGTTTGATCCTCAGCACCACATAAAAATAAATATATAAGTAAAGGTATTGTGTCCAACTACAACTAAAATATAAATATTAAAAAAAATTTAAAAAATAACTACTGGGTCTAGGGTTGTGGTTCAAAAGTAGAGCACTCACCTAGCATGTGTGAGGCACTGAATTTGATCCTCAGCACCCCATAAAAATAAAATAAACATATTATGTCCAATTATAACTAAAAAATACATATTTAAAAAAATAAAAATAACTACCAAGTCCACTAAGTAAATTATGATATGTTTTATGATATGCTATTAAAAGGGTGAAGGTGATCTACATGCATAATCATTGAACAATTCTTTGACCAAAATTAAGTGGAAAAAGCAAGACACAGAATAGTGTGGAGGGTGTGCTACCATTTACATATTTTTGAAAGCCATATGCTTATGTTTGCTGTGTGTTTGACTTCAGTTTTTCTCTAGTTTGACAAATACCAAAATGAACATCCTCAGAGCTAAGTCTTTCAAGACACTGTATTTTCTTAGGAAAAAACATGGCATGTTCGGGTCAGGGGGTATTACAAGCTTTCAAGGCTTTGATGATTGATGGGAACTGACAGACTGCCTGCCCTAAATTTATATCCCCACCAAAATGGGAACGTGCCTGTTCCCTGCCTACTGGCCGCCATGGTGAGTCACTTTCATATTCATCCATGCTAATTTGACAGGCAAAAAGAACAAAGAAGAAAAAAGAGAATCTTCTCAGTTAAAATTATATTTCTTTGATTTTTCAGTCAGGTCTAACATTTAAAAATGTGTTTAATGCCAATTTGCTTTTCTTCTTTTGTGAGTTCCTGAATTTTTGCCCTTGGCTTATTTTTCCTTTTAAGTATTTGTCTTTTTCCCCACTGTCATTTAAAGTCTCTTGATAGCTAGGATAGGAAGCCTTTATCTTGCCTATATTCTGCAAATATTTTTCTAGTTTATTTGATTTTTTTGTTTTGCATTCGTTATTTTTAACATAGAGGATTTAGTTTTTCTTCAGCCAAATCTTTGTTATCATACTTCAAGATACCTTCCCCAGCTCAAGATTAAACATCTATTCATATTTTCTTCTTAGGAATTCAAGTTTTTAAAAACACGCCTTTAATCCTTATGGAATTAATTTTGGTATATTCACAGAACCATGTTTTTAATGGTTAGCCATTTTCTAACCGATTACTGCTGGTATATGGGAAAGCCAAAGGTGTTTATGAATTTATTTCAAAATTGGCAGCCTTTCTCAAATTCTTTTTCTGATTTTTAGTTGCTACTCTTTTTCTAGATAAAAAATATATAAATCCATCTTTTTAATATTTATACTTCTTACTTTATCTTCTTTTATTTCTTTGGCTCTAATTTCTCAAATAGCTTTAGATAATGGTAAGGATCTTTAATTATTTTCTTAACCAGAATTAATCTGGTGTCTTTTTCCTCTGTGTGCATGTCCCTCCCACCAGTCTTCCACACTTGGCTCTAGTTGGCATGCTCCAGGGCTGAGCATCTGCTGGAAGGAAGCCCTGTAAAACAGCATCTTGGAGTTAAGAACTGACTACCTCACCCACATGAAGGGACTTGGTTCCCTTGAACGCCTGTTGCATATTTCTGGCGTATGATATAAATCGGAAAAAGTGGTACAACCACGTGTCACTTAATGACAGGAACGCTCCTGAGCAATCAATGCATGCACCCGTAGGCAATTTCATCACTGTGTGACCATCACAGGGGGTACTTACACAAACCTGGGTGGCGAAGCTTACTCCAGACCTAGGAGGCATGGTACACATGTGAAGCCTAGCCTGTTGTTCTGAGGGCCGTGATGACAACCTGAAGTTAAATCAGGCACAAGAGAAATCAATGCAATCAAGAGATGCTGTAAACACAAGACGCACGAGGCAACTGCTGGTGTAACACCGCGTCCTGTTTACAGTCGACTTTCTTTTCAGTAAGCAAGAATACACTCTTAAATAATGGTTAAAATGTGTAACATAGTAAATACATGAACCAGGAACAACTGTTGTCATCAAGTGTTACGTGCTGTACGTAATCTCCTGCGCTCTGCTTTCTCCGTGGATGGTAGTGCAGTAGATGTGTGCTCAGTGCAGGGCACTGAACCTGGCTGTTCCCTCTGAGTCCTCTGTAGGGTGTGACCCGCTCCCATCACGTGGTTCCCTCTCACCTTTCATGAACACCCCAAATTGTGCAGCTCCTCATCTCCGCGTGTGCAGCAGCTTCCCCGATAACCACAGGAAGTCGGCTGAACACGAGGCCATTTACTTCTTCAAGGGACAGTGGGAGGCTCTCGGGGAAGGCAGATGGCCCCTTCAGATCTAATGGGGGTTGTTCCCCTCGGCTGCCTTGGGCCGAAACTCCCATCAGAGTGCCCCTGGGCTCCTACCAGCTGCCGACAGGGCTCAGGGAGGCTTCAATGGGAGAAGTTTAGTCAGACAGCCCTGGGGTGCAGGGTTCCACACTGTGTGCTGTTTGCTAAAGGAAAGACAGTCCCAGGAGAGTGCCTTGGTCGGGGGGCAGCCAGAGACCGCTCCTATGGGCACCGCCAGTCCTGCCCAGGGCACCCCTGCGGTGGTCTCTGCCCCCCGACACTAGCTGTAGCTGTGTGTCTCTCCGGGGCTCCTCCCATTCCCTGGTTAGCCCCCATTCCTCCCAGGCCTGTCTTTCTGTCACCCTGCGTCCTCGCCCTTTGTCTCTGGGGCTCCTGGCACCTCTGACAATACCTGAGTACTTCCTTCCTCACCGACAGTCTGTCTCCCGGGCTTGGCTCCTTGACAGCTCCTCTTCCTTCCTCCTCCGGCCTCTCCCCCTCTCCTTCCATCTGTTTCCACTTTGTACATTTATGCTTGGTCTTGTCTGATACGCCAAAGAATTTAAGAGGGTTATTCAAAGCTTTATGTACTCACGACTCTAAATCAATGTAGTTGGATCGGGTTATTTTTCTTTTTTGTTCTTTGAGGAAGCCAGAAACTGGGAACATTTTCTACTTAGCTGAATTTATTTTTATTCAAAATATTTTCGTTTCATTAAATAAATAATAGAAGCCTGTGTTTTAAAGTGCTAACTCTATTGTAAAACGCTCGCCTTTTCCGTTGAGGGATCTCTGCAGCTAGGATCGATAGCCTCCGAGAGACAGAGAGAAGCAGAGGAAAGCGGTGGAAAGCTTTGGACATCTGCCTTTTCACATACCCAAGTCCGAATGGACAATGCCCCCTTCGCAGGATCTTTTCTTGGCCTCAGCTGTGCTAACCAGTCTCTTCTTTTTCTTTTTGGCGTGTGTGTCTACCTGGTGGGCTCCGGAAACCTCAGGATGAAGTTTTGACCGTGATCCGCAGAGTGGATGATAACTGGGCCGAAGGCATGCTGGGAGACAAGATTGGGATCTTCCCCCTGCTGTACGTGGAGGTAAGCTCACCAGTCCCTCGCCTCCTGAGTTGCCGTGTGGGTTGACCCTAGCCCCTTTCCAAGGGGGAACTCATTCACCCGCGCTGAGGTGACCCAGTTGCCACAAGGGGCTTCCATGCAGATCGCCCCGTGAGTGCGCTACGGATTGACTTGGAGAGTGCTGAGGGTCCATCCCAGGCCTGGCTTCTCACCCTGGGTCCATGAGGACAGAACAGGCAGCCTTCGCCCTTCTCTCTGATGCTTGCTCCTGACACCCATGTTCTGGAGACTCCCAAGTCCTGCTGCACTTGTCTCCTAGCCCCAGGGGAGAGGAGTCTACACGGAGGTAGCGTCTCCTTAGACACTGTAAGCAAACGCTGCCAGCCACCTGAAACACCCTCTGGGGCTGTTGGATCATTCATGCACCCCAGTCACTCAGCAAAGGTGACTGGAGGCGGATTCAGGACCTCTCAATTTCTTGTCTGTTTTCTGAAGCCAGGAAACACTCGGGTTCAGTAGTGGTAGGAGAGTTGCTGAGCAGGGGCCATCGGAAGCCTGCCATGCGCTGTGTGTGGGGGAGCGCTTGCCACAGCGTGCGTGTCCGTCCTTCGTCGGGGCAAGGCGATGCGTGGACATCCGTGACCAGCCACATGCTTACATCTTGTTGTCACTAAGGTGGTCCTAAAAGAATTATTTCCGGTAATGCAGACTGAGTGCCAAATACTTGTCAGTAGTTCCTACTTTAGTCTTCCCAACAACATGGACATCTGTAAACAGTGAGTGCCCCCCCTTTGCAGAGGAGCAGACAGGGGGCTGCCAGGCCCCTCAGCTGATACCTGGCAGGGCTGGGGTGGAGCTCAGGCAGTCTGGTTCTGGGCTCAGCTCTTCTTTCTGCTGCCCAACACGTTCTCCCACCAGTGACCTGCACTTCACCCGGTGAGAACGTTCCACCTGCCCACTGGGCACACAGGCCTCGAGAACCCATGAGGAACCCGTGGTGCCACCCCACCGGGTGCCGTGTGGACGCCAGCACGTGTTCATTAGAACATATTTGCGTTGCCTCCTTGGCTACAGAATAAAGTCCTGTCACTGTGGCCTTCTGGGCCTCTGGAGGGTGGTCCTCAGCGATTTTTCCAGTTTCATCTCTCCCCCTTCTTCCGCTCTTCCCTAGATTTTCGGAAACAAGTTTATCCCACATTTACCTGGATAAGCGGCCCCGGAGATTCCGAGACCCTCCTGTGAGACCCTTTGTCTTTACCTACGAGCCTCCATGGGGACAATGAGTGGCCCTGACCACAGCCACAGGGTGGGTAGGGTCTGAGCCCCACCCTAAACACTGGTGGGACCAAGGGGCAAATGGAGCTTCCTGCTACAGTTCCTGGGGTTGGCTTTCACCCCACCCACCTAGGCCGGGCTGGGCAGACCCAACGCCAGTCCTCCAGAGAACCCAGGGCGCTATAAGCAGGTTGGTGACAACATGCTCGGTCCGGGCCAGAGAGACGTTTGCCCAGGAGCGACCCAGTGTCCCTGGTTTCTGTTGGTTTGCTCATCACTTTAGTCAGGAGAAGAATGACTGGAATGGAAGGTGGGGGCCACCCCGTGGTAAGCAGCAGTTGCGAGACCCAGCGATTCGGGAGGAGTGTCACCCTCCACGCGGTCTGTCAGCAGTGGGCAATCCCGTGCTCGCAGAAGACAGGGCCTTGTTCTGGATCTGGAAGGAATGAAGACTGTGAGAGCCGCATTCACTTTGGCCCTGGGGCAGTGGAGCTCGCAGGAGGCCTGTGGGAAACAGCCGTGCGCCTGTGTCTGTCTGTGGGCAGGCTCTCGCTGTGCTTCTTCCTTACCGTGCTGTGCTTCTCACAGGGACGATGGTAACTCAAGGCGTGACAGGATCTTTTCACTGGACTCAAACTCCCTCCACTGGCTCCTTGTTAACCTCAGTGTGTCCCTGTCTCGTCCATGGTCCGTGCATCTTGCCGTTCAGGGGTCACAGTCTGAGACCTGCCCCCCACAGGCCTCCTGAGCCGCCTGCTCCTGCCTGCCTCACCCTCTACCATGACTGCGCGCACAGGACCTTGACTTAGCTTCCTTCCGGAAGGTCCAGTTCCTGTCTGGTCTTTTCATTTGGGTCTTTTCTATCTGGAGTGTCCAGAGCAGTGACTTGCAAGTTTCAGTGAGCATCAAAGTCACCAGAAAGCTCTGATCCTAGCCCTGAGAGTCTGAGGCAGTGGAGGCCCTGGCCCACACAGCACCCTGAGCAGTACTTGCCGTTGCTACCTCCTGAGCCCAAGCCCAGGGGCTTTCCTCAGTCCTCATCCTTCTGACTTCTACATTACACATTCCCTTTCCTCTTACTGCCATGTGCCTTGGCCATACGACTTTGAAAGAGTCCCCCTGGCACCCCTAACCACCTGTCTCATCCTGGGTCCTGTCCCTCATGCTGCTACATGGGGTGTCCTCTCTGGACCTTCCCTGGAATGCCAGGCCTGTCATGTCTTCAGACGCTCTCCGTCTGCGTCTAAGCTGAGCGCATCTTTGGGGAAATGTGCTCCTGCTCTCCTGGTGAGAAGCCCCCCATGGGCCAGCCCCACCCAGGACCCATAGCTGATAATGCTTCCAGCCAGAATCTATCTGAATGTTCTTTTTGTCAGGAATCCTGGTGAGGAAACACTTCCCAGTTGAGCTAGGAACCCTCCCCAGCTGACCTGCAGAGTCTCCTCCCACCGCCTGCATTTTCCTAGGCCCTTGCTGGCTCCATTTCAGGATGTTCAGAACACGACCGTGTCGGAGAACTGGTCTTAACCTGGAGATGAGCCCAGGGAAGCGTCATCCACGCTTTTAAAAAGCAAATGCCATTGTGTATATTTAAGGTATACAACGTGTTATAAGGTACATATATACACAGGGAAATGGTTACTATGGCAGAGCAAATTAGCATATCCATCATCCCACATAATCACTCATTTTCCCCTGTGGCAAAAAGCAGGCACTCACGTAGCTCTGCCTGTAACAAAAACCTGGAACGTAATCCACTATTCACCGTTAGCACCTGTGGTCCTCACACTGGACCTTAGCTCTTCTGACTGGTTCATCCTACATGTGCTCCTGCTTGTCCTTTGACCAACACCTGCCCATCCCTCCCTCCTTTTTCCTGGGAACCACTATTTCATTCTCTGCACATTTGACTTTCTTTTAAGTCTGTATGTAAGTCAGGTCATTGGCTGTTTTGCTTTTGAGTCTGGCGTATTTCACTCAGGCTCCCGTCCCCCAGGTCCGTTCATGTCGTAGCAGACCGGCACTGAAAGGAGATTTGTAGGCAAGGTGCCTACCGTTCCAGCTGCTCCAGAAGCTGAGACAAGAGGCTCGCTGGAGCCCAGGAGTTCAAGGCCAGCCTGAGCAACACAATAAGATGCTGTCCCAGAAAAATAACACTTGAAAATTAAATAATTAAAAAATTGGAAAATAAAGGAGTTGGGGAGGAGACTCGTCAGATTCCACGCAGCCCCGTGGGTGAGCCTGGGGAGGTGGGAGCCACCCACCCAGCAGAGGCCCGCTTCTGAGGCGAGCACCCCTCAGCCAGGCCTGGTCAGTAGCACAGTTTTTCAGAAGTGGGGGTGAGACCAGATTTAGCCGTGGAGAGGTTGGTCTCTGTGCCTGTAAGGTGACGGCAGGACACGTCTCGGCTGAGGTCGGGGATGCTTAGTGCAAAGGGAATGGTGTGTCTGATTTTGCAACTGGAACCTCACACCTCCCTCCGGAGTCACTGGGGGGCTCTGGGACATCTCCAGGCCTCCCTGTTTCGGAGCAGAACCAGCCTGTGTGAGAGACCGACCTGTAGTTTAGAGTCCCAGCCTCACCATCCGTTCTCGACACTCCAGGCCAGTTGGGAAGATGCCTCACCTGTCTTTGCACTTCTCCTTGTGTTTAAGTTTTGTTAACACTTCCTGTTTAGAAAGGAGAGCCAGCGAGCTGCAGGTGGTGGGGCACGTTTACCATTCAGCTAACCTGCGTCTCCATGCGTGGGCATCTCGGGAGACTGTGTGGCCTCCTCATTCAACCAGTTACTGCAAAATGAGAAAAGGCAGCTGATTCTGCCTCCATTTTGTTCCTGCTCAGCCCACTCCAGGAGCTAAAAGCCACTTTTGCTTTTTGTCTTTCAAATCCCTCAAAGTGAGAGCAATTTCGAGCTCTATTTGAAGCTATCAGAGCTCTCTTTCTGTGGGGAAGCAAAGGCCAAGGTTTGGTTGATCGCGGCATTTTTCCAGACGTCTTGTTTTCAGCAATTTTTCCTTCTTAGCCCTTGCTCTTACATTCCCCCTCGGTGCCCAGCAGAGCTGTCTGGGGAGTGTTTGGATGAGTTTAGAGGCTTCCTAGTTGTCACCGACACTGACACTTGGGGCTGGCCCCTCATGCACGAGGGCCGCCCCTTTCCTCCCTCACAGTCCTGGAGCCTCAGGAGAGCCCTCATCCTGATTTCAACTGCAAAACACAGGAATAGACCCATGGCCAGAGCCACTGCCCGCAGCTGGGAGGTCTGCTTGCTCTCTGTGCCTTACGTTTCTGTGGGTGGCTGAGTCCCCACCTGAAAGAGCAAGTTTCCACTGCTGTGGCATACCCTCCACACTGTCCCCTTCGGGCCACCAGGGAGCTGTCATTCCTTCATTTGTTCACTCATTCCTTCATTTCCTAAGCACCTGCTAGGTGCCGGGCCTCAGGGAGGCAGTCATGGGAAAAAATGTGGGAGGACCATCTAGCAGCCTGAGTTCTGCTGGGAGGAGACCAACAATGAGGCTTGGAAATTCTGGAGGGTGTCAAAGCTGGGAAAGGGGATGCTGGGGAGGCGGGAGCCACCGTTGTAGTGACAGTGCTCAGAGCCCATTGAGGAGAGGGCCTTTGGGCAAGGCAGGGAGTGTGGAGGGCAGGTTGCAGGCAGCGATGACGCTCTGAGGGACAGCAGAGGCCAGGGTGACTGAGTGGGCTGGGGTCGGGGAGAGATGCTGGTGGCATCAGACAGTAAGAGGCAGACTTCATGGGTCTCTCTGATCACTCTGAAGACTTCGGTGCTCACTCTGCATCTTGGAGGCCCTTCCTTTCAATGCCTCCATCTCCTAAGCATGTCCTCATCGTCCCGGATCCCACCCCACCTGTGCCCACCCCCACCTGTGAGCTTTGACAGTGTAAATGAATGTCGTGAGAACCTCGTAGATTTAAAGGTTTGGGGCAGGGAGCCCACAGGGCCTTGGAGCCCTGCAGTGTGAGCAGATGGTCTCAGGGCAGCCCAGCCCCAGCTCCCAGCTGGCCTCTGCCCATCTCACCTCCCCGTGGTCCATTTTCCTACATCCACAGAACCATCTCTACAAAGTCGACTCGGACCACCTCACTCCCGCTGGAAGTCTCCCGTGGGGTCCATGGCTCTTAGAATAAGCAGATTCGCCACCACGGTCCTCCACCATGGCTCCACCCTGCTACCCAGCACATCTGAGCCCAGCCCTACTCACTGCCCCCGTGTGCTGCCTTTCCTCTGTCCTTGCTCTGTCCCTCTGATGGGCCAGGCCCCTCCCTGTCTTAGCGTGGAGCAGAGGACTCCGCAGGCTCCAATCCAGCTCTGGGCACATCATTCAATATCCCCACCCCTCAGTTTCCCCCTCTGTGAGACGGGGTATTTTAGTCAGCGTTTTCACTGCTGTGACTAAAAGACCTGACCAGAACCGCTGTGGAGGAGGAGAAGTTTATTTGAGAGCTCACAGGTTCAGAGGTCTCAGTCCCTGGACAGCTGGCTCCATTTCTCAGGGCTTGAGGCGAGGCAGAACATCATGGCAGAGGAGCGTAGCAGAGGGCGGTGTCTCACATTATGATCAGCAGCAGAGAGAGATTCCCCTTGCCAGATACAAAACATATACTCCAGAGCCGCACCCCACTGACCCACCTCCTCCTGCCACACCCGCCACCACTCGGTCAATCCCATCAGGGAATTAATTCACTGATCGAGTTCAGCCTCTCGTAACCCAGTCACTTTCCCTCTAAACCTTGCCCAGCTCACCCATGAGCTTTGGGGGTTCACCTCACATCCATCCATAACATGGGGTAATAGCTTCACCTACTGGTAGGGGTCTGGTAAGGATGGAATCAGGGACAGGCGAAGTTCCAGACAGTGACCAGCACAGCGAGAAAACCCGGTGTTAGAAATGACCGTTCCCGCCACCCAGCATCTCCTCCCGCTGCCTGGGAGCCGGAGTGCCCTCCAGAGTAAGAAACCCCCAAGTTTTGTTACGAAATTGCACATCAGTGCTGGACTGTGGCTTTTGAGAGTACAATATGAGTCAGAAAGGGAGAATCTCAATCCTTTTAAAAGAAACTATTTGCATTCAGTTTAACAGTTCACTCCGTGGGAAGGAAACTGACCACTTGGAGGATGGGTTTCCGCAAAGGATGGCTGGGGGGAGCCTATCCCAACTTCCAGGAAAGGGGCGTGTTGGGGCAGAACCTGAGCTCAGCACTTCAGTGTAGGGAGGCGGGCGAGTGGTCCCCATAGTGCTCCCACACCGGCACCCCAGGAACTGGGTGGGACCCGAGCTTGGGTGCAGCCCCTTCGCTACAGTGGAACCAGGTGTTCAAGTGCAGTGTCACCCTATGTGTCAGGAGCCAGCGACTTGACTGCAGTCTAAGCAGAGGCAGGTGGAGATCGGGGACAGAAGAATAAGCCCAGGAGGTCACATTCATATGTCTGTAAACCTTTTTGTCTTAACAAGGAGACCATGATATAGTCAAAATTCTGCTCATTGATATTCCTCGTGGCTAAATGTGCAGCCCAGTCCATACGTTCACCCGCTCTGGAGCACACAGTGTTGGGGGAAATGCACTGGGACGTTGTGGCAGTCGTAGGCTTAGCTATTTATCACGCCCTGTTCTTGGGTCCAACTGAGGAATGAGATGGACTTCTGAGAGATGGAAATGAAGTGTGAGCATCAGGCTGGATAAATCTCAGAGAATAATGTTGATCAGACCTGAAAGTCTGAGAACTTGCTAGCTCTCCCTGCGAGCCTAGACCCTGGGATGCTCCCACCCCCTTGCCTGGGTCAGAGCTGAAGGCTTGGAAGAGGAAGTGTCGCCAAGGGCTCTCAGCTTCTTCTCCAAGCGCTCCAGGTGGACTGGTGACGTGGATGCGGCCACCTGTTAGAGGTACACGTTGAACCTTACAGGCGGGATCTTATGGTTTCTGTGATTTGCTTTAGAACACTGCAGGAGAACAGCAGAGGAGGGCAGGCCCCAGGTGAGCAGGAGAGGCGAACGCTGGCTGGCTGCCGGTGCATCTTCTCCCTTCCTGTCTGTTGAGAGCAGCACAAAAATTCTGTGGCCAGCAGAGCTTCACCCCACCATCAGATAGCTGGTGGGGAGGGCGCAGGCGTGCAGGTCTGCAGCTGTCTCTCACCTCCATGCTCCTGCGGCTGATGCAGTCCCCAACCTGCCCCACCCACTTCATTTGTACCCGCATCTGGCCGCGGGCTGCCCATGCCAGAGCCTTCTGCCCACCTCTGGGAGCTTCCGTTCTAATTCTTAGTTGATTGTTGGCCTGGTTACCCCTTCCCACCTTCTGAGGTCTGGGCGCCTGATGATCCCTGAGCTTCTGGAGGAGTGTGACTAGGAAGTCTGTGTTCCTGCTCAGCCGGTGACTGTCACCTGGGGCTCAAAACCCACCAGCCCAGGAAGAGGAAACCTTTGCTAGGCTTCACCTGTGCTCTTTAAAAACGGCACTCACAACAAGGAGAGAACACGCCGGCTTTTATGGCGCTTCAGGCTTAGTACAGGAGGAAGAAGCCGTGTGACCTGGTGACTCTGGAGGTCTCCCTGCAGGCCCCCAGACAGCCCAGCCTGATCCACCCTGTCGTTTTGTTTAGTTTTAAATGATTTCTTCTGATTATAAAAGTAATACTTGGCTGTCGTTCCAAATAGGGGAATTCGGAAAAGTGTAAAGAAGAAAGTTAAAATCACTCATAATCCTACCCGTGAATATGAATATACATGTAGGAAAATACGTCAGCATATTGTTCGATTCCCTTCATTCTTTTCTATGTAGAAATTTACATATATTGGAGGGATATTTGGGTTGTGCTGTATCAATACTTCTATCTTTCTTTTCTCATTAAATCGTGAGCGTTTCCCAATGACATTATTTCAGTGGCTTTAGAATGCCTCACCCCTACAATCTTCTCTGAGCACAGTAGTTGGGGATCTTGGCATGTCCTGCCACTACTGTAAACCCTCCCCTGCCCCCCACCTCACTCAGAGGGAAACTAAGACATCCTAGAGGACCCAAAGCCTGTCTCCATCTGACCAGCCACATTGACCTCCTCTATGCACACAAGTCTGCTTCAGCTGCCCTGGCATCCTTGTTCATCCATCAATGCTCCAGCCACACTTCTACCACAGGACCTTTGCACATGCAGTGTCTGCTTCTTTGTCTTTCTTCCTCAGACTATGGTGGAGCTGGCTCCCTCCTTCACCTCCCTGTTTAACCTGCAGCCTGCACCATCCTGGCACATGCTCCCAGCATTCTTTTTTTCCTTCACATGCTTCTCGTCATTCAACATACTCTATACAATGAAATGCTTGTTTGCTTCTTGTCTAGTTGTCTGAATCTCCTTGAGATCAGGTGATTTACCTGATCTTTCCCCCCCACTGATGTACCTGTGGTGCCAAGCAGAGCTGCTACATACAGTGTGTGCTTGATAATCAGAACCACTTATCCTCCTGAATCATCGACCTCGGATGGTTTGGGGGTGGGGGTCTCTCCTCCCTGCTGGCCAGTCACCTCAACACAGGGGACTTCCCATCTCATCCCACTGCGGACCCCCAGATCTTCCTTATCCAACTCCAAGGAGCTTATTAGCCCTCTTGAAAAGTCAGCAGAGGCTTCACGTCCATCCCTGTGCACACACACACACGCACACACTCACACACACACACATGCACACACATCACATGCACACACACACACACGCACACACACATTCACACTCACACCATCGTGTGCCGCGTCCACCAGTTCCTGCCTGTGCCTCTCTGATGCCTTGAAACACTCCTGTGACTCTTGGGCCCTCAATGTGAAGGGAGATACCTTCTTCCCTATTTCACTTTCTCAAACACAGCGTCCCTTCCGTTGGTATTAATGAATTGTATGACCATGGGATGCATCCCCAAGGACAGCTCTTCTGTGGATAACCTCACCTGCCGCCTCTTCCCTGGAGCACAACTGAACTGACAGCAGGTGCTCAGTGAGTGGAGGCGATGAAGGTCATGCACTCAGACCCGCCAGTCTCCACCCATCCTCTCCAGGCAGGCTGCCTACCTGCTCCGGGCTGACGGACCCATATTTGCAAAGTGGGGTGTTGTTTACAGCTGTGCGAAAGGGGTGAGGAGTGCTGAGCACTGTCTTTAGAATATACTCAGTAAAACAGACATTACTGCACACATGCAAACGTTCATCGCATTTGTGTATTAAATAGTTATTTAGTGAGCACCTACTGTGTGCCTGGTACTAAGCTCTTTACTCATCCATAAAATGAGATGTTTGAGAAAGGATAAAGCAGCTCTGGTTCTCTTAACTAACGATCAGCTCTGAGATCTTGATTACTTTGTGGACAGAGGTTTCCCCAGGACAGCAGAGAGGAGGAGGGAAGCTGGGGGTGGGGCGCTTGTCATCTGCAGGCCTTTAAAATAATAGAAGATGGTTTAAAGTTAAGTGGTGATGAAGGGGTCAAGCTGCAGTAGCAGAGCCGTTCAGTGATAATCTGGCAGCTGTTCTGTAAACCATGGCTAAGCAGTCACTGCCCTCCGTCTCATGGCCACGCAGGACTGCGGTCAGCTCCCCTCACGGACCTTGGGGGTGGATTTCTGTCACGTGGGAGGTCACCCTGCTGCAGAAGCACAATGTTCCATCCCTTAGCAGGTGCACGGGGTCTGTGTGTGACCCACACTGTGAGCGCCCCCTCGTGGTCCTCAGCAAGGACCCCTGAGCCCTCAGCTAAGAGGGGTACACTGCGGGCCAGGGCCCTGCTCCTGGGTGTGCCAGGGACTCTCTCCCTGTGCAGAGAGTGGAGGCTGTTTACTTCGAATGGGGGACAGGTCTCTCTTCTCCCCGACCCCGTGACACGGCCTGCAGTCACTGGGATTGTGACTCACCATGAGAAGTGAGGCGCACCCACGTGTGCGTGTAAAGCTATCCTTGCCACGTGGGATGCTAATTCTGAGGTTTTCTCTTTTATTCCATTTCAGATCTTCAAAATGTCGGTCAAGACCCAATAAATTCACAGCTTGAAAACCGCCGTTCTCAGCCAGAATTCCCAAAGTGGGGGTTTATGGAGATGGGCAAGGACAGAAAGCAGGAGAACAGCTATTCAGATTTATTATTCAAAACTTTTTTTAACTTGTCAGTTTTAGTTTCTCCTATTTCTGTGTTTATCATGTGAATATATATTTTGTACTATAAATATGCAGTCTACTAGAGACCATATTTTACATACACATATACACACATGCATATATATATATATATTGGGGTACATGTATTTGTTTTGCCGTGACCAAATTCATATTCTTGCATTAACACGGGAGCTTCTGGGGGCCAGCTCATATTCAAACCTCATCGTGTGTGTGTGTCTAGTGTGTGTGTGTGTGTGTATTTAATGTGCCAAACAAGCATAACCAAAATATATACATTGCGTGTCGATGGTGTAAATAACATTTGGTATACTAGAAAATATAGGTTGCAGGCACATGCTCAAAATCGCTTTCCTGGCCTGGCCCCGGGAACGTGTCGGGTGGCGCTGCCACCTGTCTCTGCCTGGATTCTGTGGCAGCGCCATCTCTTACACGACTTTCCTCATTTCTCCTCGGACTGACTCTCTATCAGACTGGCGCAGTCTGAGGTCCCCCAGGGCCCAGCAGAGGGACTTCCTCGGTGTTCTTGGAGGAAAGGCCCTTCGTGTACCTCTCTTTTGCTGAGAAGCCTCCATTTTTGTCTCCTTTTAAATTTACCTTCAGGCAAGGTTATCCCAGGGTCTTACACTAGTCTGGAGACTTCCAATGACAGGTCCCTCTGAAGAGGCACCAATCAGGCCCTTGTGCTGCTCCTGGCCCTTTTAGGACTTATCCACATTCTTTGCAAATGAGGGAAGTTTTCTGTTTTCTTGCTTTAATTGGCATCAAGACTCCCCTGGAGTCTTCCTTCGCATGGTCCTTGCTATTGAGTTGAGAGCAAGATCGATGGACAGGAAGGAAGCATCTCTCAGTATCCAGAGGCTGAACTCAAGGAAGGTGGACCTCAATTCTCCCTGGACATGAGGGAGGAAGGGGGCTTAACCTTTAACCTTTAACTTAACCTTGAACTGAGGCCCCAGGGGGCGCTGGGGCTCCGTAGGATGTGCCGATGTTTGTTGCCGGGCAGCCGAAGGACTCTCCAGTGGGCTTTGGTGTTGAGGATGAGGAGGTGGTCCTGCCCGTGATGGTCGTTTTCTGGGCTCTCCCTCACAGCGTGGCCCAGGGCTTGCAGACTCACCCACCTGCCATGTCCTGGGTATTGCAGAGGATGCCCGCCAATTCCCAGGAGTTTACCATCAGGAAAGCAGCAGGGCAGTGTGCTGTGTGGATGCCACTGGGATCTGAGTGACACCCAGGGGCAGGTGGGCAGATTGGGCAAAGTCGTTCCTCGTGTGGCTTGGCTCGGTCTGCTCACCTGAGAGTGTCCAGCACCCAGAGGTGGGCAAGGCAGGCCTTGTGTGTCTAAAACAGCCCAGTCTACCTTTCCTGCTACTGCCCTGTGCCTGACAGGGATGGGGACTTCTCCAGTCTATGATAAGAGAAGACTGCAATGAGAGCTGTTCTTTCTCCCTCCTGTAATTTTCCGGCATCATCTCTTCCAAAACCTTTGCCTGCTCTAGGCCTTTATGTGCAATCACCTGTGCAGTGCAGTGCAGATCCTCCTTCAGCTTCACTGCTGGGTCAGTCTCGCTTGAAACTTCAGTTATCTGAACAATCGCCTTGGTTCACTGGCCCCTTTGGAGACTGGCCACAGCCTGACCTGTGCAAATACAGCCATACTGGGATGGGGCACATAGCCTCCACCTGATGGCCCGGCCAGCAGTCCGGATGTGGACTGTACTTGGATGTGGTTGGTTGCCCCCAGGTGGGCCTCTGCCACACTCCTGCGCTGTTCTGCTGTGCATCTCCCGCCTTACAATTCATAGCTCCAAGGACGGAGCTCTCCCCCAGGGTGGAAGCCACTTCCGTGGCAGGTGCACAGAAGTGTTTCTTGAATGAATGACAGAGAGCCACTTCAGAGCCGTAGCACCCTCTGAGGATCCTTTATCCAAAGTGCATGGGTCTAGAAATGTTTTAGATTTCCACATTTTTTCAGATTTTGGAATACTTACATAGGTTTTGCTGGTTGGACATCCATTATCTGAAAATCTGACATCTTAGATGCTCCATAACCAGACTTCATGTCCAGAGATGCTCAATCTGTATTCCCGAGTTCAGCATTCACGGTAAATAAAAATTTGGCATTGTTATCAGGCCTGTAAGGAGATAAATAAAAGGGAGAAGAAATGCCTTCCACCCTGTAACCATAGCTGGTGTCCTCTGGTGTGAGACTTGGCTGACCTGATTTTCATGTCATGCTTAACAACAACAACAAAGGTTGATATTTGAATTTCTAAAATGAATCCAAACTCTTCTAGTTGCTAAGGGCATACGTATGCCTCCATGAATGCATTATTATTATTTTTTTTTAACCTAAAAATGGAGCAAGATTGGAAAGGCATCCCTTTGCATAGGTTATATGCATCCCAAGGGAGTCCCATGAGATGCAGCAGAAATGGAGTAAGCAATGGTCATCAGGCCCCTTGTCCAGAATAAGTCACTCAACCTCTCTGAGCCTCAGTTTCCTCATCTGTAAACCGACCATGTTGCTGTTGCCTCAGGTGGCTGACAAGGGGCAGGTGGGCAGCCATGTGATGAAGGTGGATCTCAGAAGTAACTGGCCAGGGCTTGCCACCAGGCCACCTGCTTCTGACCAGCTCAGTCAATGACCAAGAGCCCCTAATTTTTGGTAGCCTTTCCTTCAAAGACTCTAGGGAAGCCAGCATCAGGTGGGAATCTTCCCCTCCCCACCCCCCTTGCTGGTGGTGCAGTCTGGTTAAGAACAACGTGTTTTCCAGGTACGATGGTGCACGCCTGCAATCCCAGCAGCTCAGGAGGCTGAGGCGGGAGGATCGCGAGTCCAAAGCTAGCCTCAGCAATTTAGTGAGGCCCTAAGCAACTCAGAAGGGTTGGAGATATGGCTCAGTAGTTGAGTGCCCCTGGGTTCAATCCCCAGTACCAAAAAACAAAAGCAAACAAAAAAAACCCACCTCTGATCAAAGGAGAGCTCCGTTGCCTCTGCATGCCCATCTGGATGAGGCAGTGAGCACCTCCTGAGATTTCTTCTGATGACAGACTCAGGCAGGTAAAGGCCATTCTCCATCTGCTCCTAAGTTTGTGAAGCTCTGAGGGATAATGGGCAGTTATCAGCAGGATGGCCTGAGCTCTATGCAGCCACCGGGTGGGAGCAGCAGTAGAGGCAGAGGCCAAGCGGGAGGCCCAGCCACGTTGCTGTCCTATCTGTAGGCTGCCTTCTGGAAGCGTGCTACTGGACTGTGGTCTGCCAAGGAGGAGCAGCTCCTGGGAGCTTGTAGAAATGCAGGAAGTTGGGCATTATCCCAGATCTACTGAGCCAGAATCAGCATCCTTACAAAGATCCCTGGCACTTTGAGGCACACTGGAATAGGAACTGTGTAGAGCAGATTTTTCCCCCTATAGCATTCCGGCATCTTCAACTGAGCTGGGATGTGATAAATGCTTAGCACAGTCGTCCCTCAGTATCCATGGCCTCATGGACCAACATCACCAGGCGCCAGGATCAGGGTCTCAGTGGTGACTTGGGAATAACTGGCCCATCTACAAAGGTCCAGGAAGGCAATTTCTGTGAATACAGTCATTCCTCACTATTTGAGGGAGATAGTTCAAGGACCCTCATGGTCACCAAAATCTGCAGATGTTCAAGTCCCTTGTATCTGATGTACTATTTGCATATAACCTACACATATCCTCCTGTATACTTTAAATCACCTGTAGATTACTTCTAATAACCAACACAATGTAAGTACTTTGTAAATAGTTGTTATACTGAATTATTAAGGGGGAAATGACAAGAAAAGAGTCTGCACATGTTCAGTACAGACACAATGTTTTTCAATTATTTTTAGTCCACACCTAAAATAATCGAATCAAGCATGTGGGGTTGAATCCAGCCTGTGGAGCCCGAGCAAGGACCTGGAGCTGACCCTATTGATTGTCTGCATAACGAGCCCAGAAGAGTCCCCTGTGGCTAGGTTAAACTGCGAGCACCTGCTCTCCACCAGGCATCTTGGCTTCCTGGAATTCCATGAAGACGTGGGTCTCAGGACACATCTCCTCCCTGAGATCAGAGTCACAAGTCCTACCCCTCCTCGTAGCAGATGTGCCGAGGTTGTACTTCCTGTGCCCTGAGTTAGAACACAGGGCCTGGGTGTAGACATCTTGCTTGCTAGCGATTAGTAACTGGGCACCTCCCAACCCACCATCCGTTCATGTTCTGCTGTTTGATGCTTGGCTGCCCGATCTCACTCCTTCCCCCTGCCCTCCAATTAATTGTTTCTCTAGCCATTCAGTTTAAAGTCCTCTCATTAGACACAGAGGTTTCTGGGTAACAGTGTTCTGATACTGTCATGGACCGAATGTCAAAGTGCCAGGCTAGCCTTGGGCTCACCTAGACCTGTGGGTGAGAGCCATTTATTTAGCCTCTCCCCTGCATTCAGGCCTACCCAGCACGTAGTAATTCCATGGAACTGTTTTAACAATGGGTAGAAGAGACTCTTTGGCTCTACATGGGTCTGTAGTTAAAAAGGAAGAGTAGTTGTGGAAGAATGCTACATCCAAACTGATCAAGGTGACGAGACAAAGTCGTGGAATAACGGTTGTTAAGCCACGAGACAGCAAAGCAGTCACGGAGCTCACAGCCGTCTTTGTCTATTTTCAGTTGCTACCACAAAGTATTTGAGGCTGGATAATTCATAAAGGACAGAAGTTTCTTTGGCTCTTGCTTCCAAGAATATGTGCTGGCCTCTGCTTAGTATTTGGCAAGGGCTTCATGCTGCATCATAAGGTAGAGAGACAGAGCAAGTGTGCCAGCTTGGGCCTCTCTTCCTCTTCTTATAAAGCCTCTGATGCCATCACGGGAACCTATCCTCATGACCTCATCTAATCCAAATTACTTCCCTCACCTCCAGGTACCACCAGCATGTGAATTTGGGATTCGTGTCCAACACACAAACAATTATGCACATTCACACCATAGCAGTTGACAGACAGGGTCTTCCAAACCTGGCCTGACCCTCCTGGCCCCATCGGCTACCTTGTACCCATCTACTTGAGCTAACCTCCCCACCTACATTTGACCCCGGGTTCCCAGGATCATTTAGGTTGGGCTGGGGCCTACAGAGGGCACCCATAGAGGGAGACTCTGTGATGGGTACCTCCTGTCCTGGTGCTAGTGAGGGTTCTCATGAGAAGTGAATGAACTCATCAAGACTTAACATGTCATTGACACCGTTTTGCTACCTCATTTGGAAGTCGAAAGCATCTTCTATTTCCATTAAAAGAAAAACATCAACAGGAGTTTTGGGGATTGTGTGGGCTGCATCTGAGCGTGAGCAAGCCTGTGTGGGCTGGAGGTGCCCGCTGGACAAACGCGTCCACATGCAGGTTGAGCAGCAGAGCCCTGTTGTTTCCGGAGGAGCCTGTCCCGTGGAATCTCAAGAGACATTTACCTCCCACACCTGCCCCTCAGAGCCGGCCGTGAGTAGCCGCGCACAGAACATTCTGGCTGTGGAGGGAGGTGAGGGGGAAGCCTCCTCTGACATGCTCCCCCTCTCTCAGGACTCTTGGGCCACTGAGCCGCATACCCGCTGCCTGGTGCAGCAGGACTGGAGTTGCCATGCTAAGGCAAAAGAACAGCCTTTGGGCTTCCCGGAGGGTGCGGCCTGTTGGTAGTGTGGTTCTGTGCCAACTTGGAATGGGGCAAAGTGGAAAACCATGGCAGCTCCTAACAGAGCCCGTGCAGGAGCTGCTGCTGTGGGCAGCTGCTAGTGGACGGGGGTATCCTGCACCTGGAGGCCCAGGAGCACCATCCGAGGGGAAATGCACCAGGATCACCAGGTACAGGTCCATCTTTGCAATGTGATAATGGAAATGTGTCAGGAAGACAATGCCAGCTGCCCTGGACCATGAGTTTTAGCCCTGGGACCTAGTCACAGAGTGACATCAACAGTCTCCGATTCTGTAGGGTTCACAGAATCTGAGTGGTCCACTGTGTGTCTCAATCCAGCCAGCCCCGGGCACATGGTCCATTAGTGTCCTGTGTCATGATGCACAATGAGAACCCCAGACTCAGTCCATTCTGGACTGTTGCAACAAGGACCTTGTGGCAGGAAGGAGGAAGACCCAGGGAGCAGCTGGGCTCCAACAAGAAGCCTCTTGTCACAGCAGCAAGTTGAGCAAACAGGATACTCCCACAGTGCCTCTCTCCTTCCTGAGGTGCTTCGTGCAGTCCACAGGCCTGTGGCAGGGATACAAGGGCGCCAGCACTTAGGGAATGGGAGAGCTCACTGCTTGGAGGCAGAAGGCGTTATTTCTCCTCTGGGTTCTTGAAACCACCTAGCTTTAGGGAAGGTTTATTTGCTTTCACTTCTGGCACCCACCAGGGGCCTGGATTTTTAAGGGTAAGAGGGAAAAGGCAGGCTGCCCCTCCCCCAGCTCTCCGTCATTCAGGGGGTGCAGCGTGGTTATATGTGAGGTGACATATGGCACTGCTAAGCAGTTCCATTGGTTGCCATGGCCACCGCTGACAACAGAAACCTAGAAATTCATACCATCATTCATATGGTGACCCAGGATCCTGGATGTGTGTACCAACCTACTGGTGCCTGGATTTCCTGGTTTTGAAAACAGAATTTTTTTATTATTATTAGTCACAGTAGCTTTATTTTTAATTACCCAAGACTGGAAATCACTCATATCCATCAACAAGTTACGGCATATCCACGAGAAAGCGAACTTTCTAATGCCAACTTCACAGAGCCACGGGCCAACTAAGCGCTAGCTGTGCTTCTCTGGGGAGAAAGGCCATTCTGTTGGCCCAGCACCTGACACTGTGGCTGTTTCCACATAGTGACCTTCCAGGGAGACACAGAGGTGGTGTGAAACATGTCTGATGCCCATGGATGGAAGGCATCGTGCCTCTTGCCTCTCCTCTTCCTCTGGGCCCTGCGGAACAGCAGCTGGAGCTCCAGACCCAGGAGTCCAGGCCTCGGGTACTCAGGGAGCCCCCACAAAGGGCTGTGAGAGCGAACTGGCGCCTATGGTTCTCTGAGCAGCACTTCTGAGGAAGCAAACTAATAATACCGCAAAGGAGAGCAAAACAGCTGAGTCTCCTTGTAGGAATTAATCCTGGATTGAGATCACACCTTTTTTTTTTTTTTTTTGAGCCTGGAGTGAGAGACATCCTCTCCCTCGGAGAGACAGGTATCTGTAATGGAAATGAGGGCAGCCCAGAGCCGAGCTGGTCTGGTGGCAGCAGGAACAGCCAGCCAGGCTGCACAGGTGATTGCTTGCCCGCCTGCCCGGCCAGTGAGCCAGGCCCTGTGGGGAGAGCTATCCCTTCTCTAGGTGCTGATTTAGCAGAGCAAGGCGCTGCCAGGGAGTAGCTCCTGCCGAGAGAGACCTGGTGCTTCCCTTCACTCTGTTACAGGACTGAGGGGGGTTTCCTAGGCCAAGTCTGCCCCCAGGGGGAGTGAGACCCTGGGTGGGGATGCACCTGGCCCCTCGCCCCATTAGAGGGCTTTGCAAAGAAGAGGGTACCACATATACAGATGCCACATCTCCACCTGTCCAGCAGGCCAGAGGAGTGGCACGGCTCCTGCTGGTGACCTGTGGGTCTGCAACTGGGTCCACACTGGCCTCCACTTCCTGTTTGATCTTCCCCCACTTTGTGACTTTCCTTGACTCCTTGCCCCTCTCTCGCCTCTGACTGGGCCCTGTTTTCTCCACAAAGGCTTCCAGCTGCCCTCTGCAGCCTTCTTGGAATGTCTGAAAAGCCACTGGACAGGAACCACCCCACATTCTTGCTCTCTGCAGAGCATCTGTGGTAGTACCCGCAGTCACGATGCCCAGGAAATATGTGGGTCCTGAACCCCAAATGTTACCCTGAAAGATGAGCTATGCCGGCCCTGCTGGAGCCCAGAATATCTGAGAAGGAAGCGGAGAGGGGTCCAGAGCTCCCTAACATTTAACTCTGTGTTCCTGGAGGTCGGTCACCCCAAGGGCCAGCTGGCATTTACTTAGCCTCTTCGACTGCTTCTGAAAAGGTGCTGGAGAAAGAATGGAATCTTACAATCATTTACCTAGCATGGTGGCATTTGCTTAACCTGCCTTGTGGTGGTAATCCCAAACAGATCCTAGCATCGCTTTCTCTTCCTGGCCACCTTGTACTCGCAATGCATAGTTCTCTGTCTTTTTTTTCTTCTTTCTTTTAAATCACAGTAAATCCCCTGTTAGATAGGAACTTAGACTGAGCCAAATACAGACTAAGAAGATGGGGGCCCTGTCAGGCATCTTAAGTGAATAGCACCCTCCGGGTGGGGGAGTCAGGGGACGGTATTGATCCTAGATGGTGAGTGTGTCAGCCTTTTCACCGCTGTCACCAAAATATCTGACTAGGGTACACCCCCAGGGACCCGCTTTATCCAGCTGCTCCCCACCTGCCTGCAGTTACCATTCGGTCAGCCCGCTCAGGCGAGGACGAACTGATTAGGTCACGGCTCTCACCATCGAGTCACTTCACCTCTGAACACGCCTGCGTGGACACCTCATAGCCAGACCATAACCGTGAGCCGACCCATCCCCTAACCCCAGGCTGCACCAGATGCCCACACAGCTGGGTCAGCTAGTGACTGACAGGGCCACCAGTGGGTGTGTGAGGCAACCCACTCAGGTGCCACCCAGGTGGCACAGCCCAGAAAGAGAGGCCTGTCCTAGCCCACCTGGAGTACTCATTCCCAGGAATCATAGGCTGCTCATGGTCTCCAACTGTCATCCCACGTTTCAGATACGTCCCCCTCAAAATAAGACTTTCGTCAGAGGCAAGCTCCACTGTGAATCCACTCTGACATATGGTAGGTTGGGTGGGGGCCATGGGAAGGAGTGGTATCCTGAATCCTTGCTGAATCCATCCAGGGAAATAGATCTCCGAATCCTCTGGGTTACAGCTCAGGTCAGTGTCTGGATCCTGACAGTCGTGTCAATTGGAGGTCATCACTGGAAAGGGCTTCCATGGCTCACCCTAACCAGAGCGGCTTTGGGCCACCATTGGTCACACCATTAGAAGGTGTGTGTGACCACAGGCTTGAGTTCTCCAGAGGAGCAGGGCAGGCAGGAACCCATGGTCATGGTGAATGCAGGGCCTGCGGGGTCTCAGTGAGGTTGGATGGCCTTGCTTCTCTGACCTCTGGTCCTTCTCTCTCTGCACTGCTGCATGTAGTGTCCTGGAAAGGTCAATTGAAAAGGTTGGGACCACGGAGGTGCCTGGCCCCTGCGAAACTCCCCCACCCCATGTCTGGGGAGCCACCTGCCCTCTATCTTGGCTCCCTGGGCCTTTGGGCTGCTCTCGAAACCTTTTTAATAAACCTACCAATGTGGGCAAAGGGGTGTAGCTCAGAGATAGAATACGTGCCTATCTTGCACAGCCTCTGGGTTTGGCCCCCAGCCCCACTAAATCAATAAATAACCCTCAGATGTCACTCCTGCCTCTTTCTGTTTTTCCTGCACCCCTCAGGCCAAAAGATGCTGTGAGAAAGACTTGACCCTTGTGAACACATCCTTGGTTTGTAAGGGAACGCGACTGGGGAGCACAGAAAGCCTGACGTGGCATGTGACAGCTGTTTACTAAAGCGCGTTCTGCTCTCCCCTCTCTTCCTCAGCTCAACGACTCAGCCAAGCAGCTCATTGAGATGGACAAGCCGTGCCCCGCTGCTGCTGCTGCCACCGCATCCGGCTGTGACTCTCCCTTGCTCTCTGATCCTGGCGCAGGGGCTGGCATGGCCCCGGGCCCCACTCTCAGCAGCTCAGGGGCCGTCAGTGCCTTTCAGCGGCGTGTGGACGGCAAGAAGAATGCCAAGAAACGCCACTCCTTCACTGCACTCAGTGTGACGCACAAATCCTCGCAGGCTGCTAGCCACAGGCATTCCATGGAAATCAGCGCTCCGGTTCTGATCAGCTCCAGCGACCCCCGCGCTGCAGCCAGGATCGGGGAGCTAGCTCATCTGCCATGCGCTGCACCCACCCAGGTAATGTCCCATAGCCCAGGGCCAGCCTATGTGGGTTCCCGGGGTCTCCATCCTCACCTTGTGCCAAGCAGCTCATTTCTGAACTAGCATGAAGGAAGCCACCCTGGAACTGCCCTTGGGGGTAACTGGGGCTCCCTCTCCACGGCCTGCCACGAGTCACCTCCAAGAATCTTATAAATGTGTGTATGGCACCCTGTGTGTGTTTCAAGGACACCGTGTTGGAGTAGCGGCCACTCAGGAGAAAGTTCCTCCCATCTCACTGGCATTCAGTGTGAGTGGCTCTGTCCTGGGGAAAGCCGTGGCCTAGTCCTGGGATGTCCTGGGCATCTCTGCAGGACTGGCTGATGTCCCTTTTGGCAGAGAAAGGGCCAGAGCCCAGAACCAGAATCAACTGTGCTGTTGAGTACTTTCAGGAGTGTTATTTCTACAGATGCCTTTTATCTTTGGACGTGACGTTGATTGTGTTTTCCACAGTTTCTTTGTAGATTTAAGTAACCAAAGCAAGATGTGTAAAGAATAGAAAGGAAGTGGTTATCTGTAGGTCTGGAAAAACTGGTCACAGTGGCACGTCAAGAGCAGAAATTGGGCAAGTTTCTCCCTTATGAATCACAGATCCAGTACGGGAAGAGGGGGCTCTCCCAGCCCTGACAGGGATGGCTTTGCTGCCACACTGCTGTACTGTCACCCTTTCACATGACAGACCGGGGAACAGGCAGATGTACCCACTGGGGCACATCTCCTCCAAATCCAGCCGTCTCCATGACCGTGTACCTTTGCACAGGTTGAACGTGGGAGTGCCCATTTCTCCCTGTTCTGCATCTTCTCACCTTGAGGTCCGTCTGCAAGCCAAGTATTTAATTTAAAAAATTAAATACTTGAGCTTCTGCAGATGTGCCACATTAATCTGAATGTGCCACTTACACACATGGCACACATACAGACACTCATACAAACACCATGTGTATAGACACCTGTGTACAGCACAGCTCCACATATCCACTGGTGACAAGATACGCATACACATATACAAACACATAAATGCACTCATGCTGCACACACATAACTAGGTAGGGGCGGGGTACGATTTCCCTAGCACACACACAAAAATGCTGGTTCTCACCCAAGGTGGGGGCCAGGGTCTGGAATGTGCCGTTGTGTCTGGAGGTCCACTGGCCACTGCTTGCCTGCTTCTTAACCCTCACAGCTTCCCACTGCTGGGAAACTCCCAGCATCTACACCTTGGGCTCTGTATTCCCCAGGAAACGATCCTTGGGGTTTGTTGGTGCTATTACAGTTTGGATATGAGGTGTCCCTCAAAAGCTTCTGGATTAATGCAAGTCTGTTTGGAGGTGAAATGATTGGATTGTGAGAGCTGCAACCTAACCACTCCATCTTCGCTTGAAAGGACTTAAGGGGTTGCAGCTGTAGGCAGGTGGGGCATGGTTGGAGGAGGTGGGTCACTGTGGGTGTCCTCTGGAAGGGTTCATCTTCCCTGAGACCCCTTCCCCTTTCTCTTTCCTTCCTGGCCACTGTGAGGAGAGCAGCGCCCCTCTTCCTTCCCCTCCTGCCATGAAGTTCTGCCTCATCTTGGGCCAAGAGCAATGAAGTTGGACAACCATGGACAGAACCTCTGAAACCATGAGCCAAAACAAACATTTCCCTCTCTAAGTTGTTCTTGCCAGGTAGTTTGGTCACAGTGACGGGTACGTTTTCTATAAGGGGAGTAGGTGCAATCTGATCTGGACCCTAACCCTGCCCTCTGACCTCGGCTAAACCGTGAGGGGCGCAGAGACTCAGTGGTGGTGGGTCAACACTGCCCTGCTCCTTGGAGCATGCATACCCAGAGGGTAAAGGCAGAAATCAGTGATTCCCAGCAGGGTCTTGCTCCAGTGTCCTGGAGAGGCTGAGTAGGAGGCCCCAGCAAGGCGTGGGTGGTATTGTCATGGTGGTACTAAGACTAGATGGAGACCACGCTTCTTGTTAGCCGTGACAGTTCTGGTCCAGAGCTCTGGTCTCTCCCTGGCAACCTGGGCAGCTGCTGACGACATAGACAATTGAAATCTGTGTTCTACGACACACTCAGTTCAGATGGCAGTTGCTGCAGCAGGGCTGACAGAAGTACTTACGGAGGGGAGCGGGGCGCAGGATCGCTGTCCTGTGCGCCACCTAGGGAGCTCTTTTCTGGCCTTCCTCCTCACTTTTCTCACCCTCACTGCAGTTGGGGACCCCTATGGATAAAAGGGAGGAGGGAAGGGAGAGAGTCAGGAGAGAGGAGTCTTGTTCCTGATCCAAAGGTGGTCCTGGAGCCTCCAGGCAGACCCTTTTCTCAGCAGTTTGACTTTTACTGAAGGTCACGAGCAGGCTGTGGACTGCGTTTAGGTCACTCTGAAGGATGAGAGATCCAACAAAGCAGTCACAGCCTGTCTCCCTGTCCTGATTTAGTGGAGCTGCGGAGAACGGAAAAGGCACCCCCGCAGGTGTGGCCGAGGGCGAAGTCTGCAGTCCTCCTCAGGCTCAAGGGTCCGTCCGTGGTCTGGCTGTGCCCACACACGGAACTCTCCGGATCTGCCCTCTGGTCTGTGCTGTCTTCCTGGTTCCTGTCACTTTCCTGGTCCCATGAGTCTGATCAGGAAGTCCCCTGGCCTGAGGACTCATCCAAAGTGGCCAAGGCCAACCAGACCCAGGTCCGACTGCGGCCACAGTCGGTTTTTCCTCCCCACCATGCTGGATGTGCCCTTTGAGCGGAGCCCCAGCCAGTATTCTGTGGTCAGTGGATGAGACTTGGGCTTGGCCATCAGTGGCCTGAAGAAATCAGTATCATCGTTTGTGTCCGCCCACAAGCAGAGGCCTCCTGTGGGGCAGCACCGGCATCCATGGGGATGGGCCAGGGTAGGGAGAGAAGGAGGGCTGGCTGCCCCAGGCTCCTCCATGCCCACAGGCACAGGGTGAGGCTGAGGGTCACAGCAGCAGGCCCTGCCCCCCGTGGGCCCCTTGAGACCCAGGAGGTCCATGCAGGCTGTGACACAGAACATCTTGACTGACTGATGAATCCGTGGCCCCTGCGGGCCAGGGGGTGGGGTGACAGGCTGCGAGGTCAGTGAGGACGCTCATCTGGAACCCAGGCTGACCCGCAGGCATGTGCAGTCTTCCCCTGCCCACCCAGCTCCTCTTGAGCCATGAGGATCACAGGGTTCGTAGGATATTGTGTCAAGTGTCCCTGTGCGGGTTTTCTTTTTGAGAGAGAGGGGTGTTATGGTTTAGATGTGGTGTCCCCCAAAGCTCACATGAGAGGCAACGCAAGAAGGTTCAGAGGAGAGATACAAGAGCCTGAACCCAGCCGATGAATCGATCCCCCCATAGGGACTAAGTGACTGTGGCTGAAGCGGTGCAGCTGGAGGAGTGGGGGTTGGGGGCGTGGCTTCGGGTTCTGTGTTTGTATCTGGAAAGGGGAGACTTCTCTGTCTCCTCCTGATCGTGATGTGGGCTGCTTCCCTCCACCGCCCTCTGCCACCAGGACGTTCAGCCTCACCGCAAGCCCCGCGGAATGGAGCCGGCCTGCTAGGGACCGACTTCTGAAACTGTGGGCCCTTACATAGACTCTTCCTCCTCTGCAATTGTTCTGGTCAGATCCTTTAGTCACAGCAGCGAAGCAGCTGACGAAAACAGGGGGTGCAGCTGCTGTCACTGGTGGACACTGAGCTCTCGTTGATCACGGCGCTGGGTTCCGTAGAAGGTGCACACGAGATGCTCTCTGCCCCGGAAGCCTGGCCAGCGGGAGTGGAGAAGGGACCACTCGCTGAGCCCCATGCTGAGTCTCCTCTCGTGGTGAGGCTGGCTTCAGCAGAGGCCATGGGCAAAACGGGCTCTGCCAGGGCACGTGCCTCGTGGGACGTGGCGCTGTTCGAGGCAGCCGTGTGTGCAGACAGACGGACATCAGAAAGAGCAGCCCAAACAGGCACCAGCTGTGCTGCCCTTTAATCGGCTTGATTCTAAATTCCTGTGACGGAAGGTGAGTTACATGCAGACCAGATCCACACATTCATGGAGCCTCGGGGTGGCTGATGCCCAGTCTGGGTAGGTGGGCAGAGACCAGGGCAAGGGTCCCCAGCTGGCTGAGTCTTCACTCAGCTCTTCAGTGCACCTGACGTCACTTGCTCTCTTTTGTGTTACCTGACAATGGAAAGGAAGTGTGGGGTCTGTGGCTTCTACAGAGGAGACTAAGGCCGTTCCCCGTGTCCCTGCCTCTCAGGCAAGTGCTCTGAGTACTGTGCAGCCTGAGGGTGCACAACTGTCCAGCTGCTGGTCTCCCTAGAATGACTGGCCAGGGTCAGGTCTGTGGTTTGTTCCTTTAGCCACACGACCTGATAACGCCTTCCCTGGTCTCACCTCCTCTGTCTTGGCTTCTTGTCACTCTCAGCTCCCCCCTGCGCACTTGCCACGCAGTGGACCAGTAGGTTTAATCCTTCCACCTTAGAGATGAGGAAGCTGAGGCCCAGGACCTGGGGGACCACTGAGTGCTGAGCCTCTGGCCAGCCTCCCTGCCTTCCTGGCCCACTCGGGCTGTCAGGAGTGGTAGTGGTCTGACGTGAGATGAGGAGGCACGAGGCACCCCTCCCTGGGCTGTGTGTCGAACGATGGCTGCAGCAACTTTGCTTGATGCTTAGGAAGTCGGAGTGCGTCACCAGCCTAAGGTTCCAGAGAGAACTTTGAGGGCTTCCGAGCCTCATGCATTTTAGTCATTTCTCTCTTCTCCACTGTTCGTTCTCTGGGTAGGTGCTGTGCTGGACCCTGGAGGTTCTGCAGGGTGGTGGTTAAAGGAGTGTGTGGGGCTGAGGGTGACATATCATCTCCAGTGTCCTCAGCCAAGACCCCGCATCTTCCCAAGCTCAGTCTCTTTGCCTGGCATTCCCTCCTGAATCTCCCTGCAGGAAAGTTGATCTTTGGAGCTGCCCAGGCGACCTTGGAAGCCCTTGACACTCAGTCCCAGCTTGCCTTCCAGGCCCACCATCCCTCACCAAGACCTGGGCAAGTGATTCCTTCCCACCAACCCTCATCTCTTCTTGCTATCCCTTGACCTGACTATTCTGCCCACCTCACAAACACACACACACACACACACACACACACACACAAACACACACACAAAAAAAATTCCTGCTCTCCCTTTGTGGCCCTCTGAAATTTTCACTGCTTCTCTGCAGCTTTCCGTGGCTCCCTGTCATCTTTCCACCAACCAGACTGATTCTTTAGTTGTCTCCATGCCACACGATGTTTCCTATGTCCACCACCGAACCTGATCAGGTTTTCAGGTCCCCCAGGGCAGACACTGGGTACCATGTGCCTGTGTACCACACCTGACCCATCGATAGCCGTTTCTTCTTGGGTGGGCCATGGGACCTCGGACCTGGTCGGCAGCATTGCACCATGAGTGGCCTGACGTCTACACGAGGCCTGCCGTGCCCCGTGGCCTTCCCCACAGGGACAGCTCCCATCACTACCAGCTCCTTGCAGGCTCCAGATCACTTCAAGGACTTGAGAGGACGCAGCTGTGAGGTGTCTTGCTGAGCGCTCCCCAGGGGCACAGGGTCAGGCTGAGCCTCAGATGGCTGTCCTGCTCACATTTATACCCCCAAGAATTCTTTCTCCCTGCTCTTTGGAGAGGTCAGAGGGCCAGCTCATGTCCTTGTGAATAATGGAGTATCCTGGGGGGACTTTCCCCCGGGGGAAGAAGGGTGTCATGGAGAAGGAGAGAGAGAGAGTAGCTATTTGGGCTGACTCCATAAGTACAAATTTAGATGTTTGCTTATCAAAGTTATTGAATCAAATTGGGAAATGTTTGCAAGTCATGTGACAGACGGAGACATGTTCTGAGAAATGCATTGCAAGTTGATTTTGTCATACTGCAAACAGAACGAGTGCTTACAGAAACCTAGATGGTGGGCCACTCACTCAGCAGGGCTTCTCGATGTGATCAGGAGGCACAGTGAACACAAGAGGCCTGAGGTTGCTGCCGGTGTAGCACAGCATGCCGTTTTACAGTCTTTTTTTTTTCTTTTCTTTAGAAGGAGTACATTCTAAAATAATGATAAAGATACATATACAAAATGTAAGCACACAATTACCAGTACCACAAAAAAGTAAATACATAAACCAGTCATTTGCTGTCATTAACAGGTATTCTGTTCTGTACACATATGTGTATGTGCTCTGCTTTTATACCACTGGCAGCCTAGTAGGTGTGTTTATACCAGGGTCCCCACAGACACATGGGGAATGCCTGTGGTTATGATATCTCTAGTGACAGGAATTTTTTAGGTCCTTTATAATTTTATGTGACCATCGTCCTATATGCAGTACATCATTGACCAAAACATCAGTATGCACCGCATGACTATGCTTACATTTTAGAGGAATTTCCTCATAAACCAAATAAGCAATCAAACAAGTAGTCACCAAACTAGTGAAGGAACCTCAATGGACCCAGTTCACAATGGAGCACTCTGCATCAGTCAGCATTAGCTGGTGATACCATGTAACAAACATTCTCTCACTCTTGGAGACATAAAGCAACAGGCTCATTTCCTATTCACACTTGGGTGAATCACAGGCAGCTCAGGGCCTAGCTCTATCGTGTCCTCATACCAGGACACTGCCAAATGCCCACAGGCCAAGTGGCCTACTGTCTGTTTCAATAAATCAAAGTTCCTTCAGGATGCAGACATGCCCACCCCTTTGCATAACATTTATAGCTGTTTTTAGGCCACTGCAGAGGTTCTGAGTCGCCGTGACAGAGAGGGTAGGACCCACAAAGTATTTATTATGGGACCCTTTGCAGGAAAAAGTTGCTGACCCCTGATGCAGAATGTCTCCAGGGACTGGGCAGGGCCAAAAGGTGGCAGCAACAGTGGCCCCCATGACTTCTTCAGGACGTGCATCACTTCTGCTCATGTTCACTAGGCAAAGCCAGTCTCACGCGCCTGCCTCCTTGAGGGTGTGGCAATGCAGAGTCTAATGAAGCTTCGAGGAGGAGAACCCAAGTCCTGGCCACCAGAGGCCAGAACACTGCTTCCCAGGGTCCCATCTCTGTCTCTAAATCTTTATGCTGAACACAGAGATTAGGAAAAGCTGTTTGCAGAAAATGACGTACGTGAGGGATGAGGTGACACTTGTGAGCAGCCCAGGCCAGTGCTGATCTGATGGCTGTCCTCGGACTGTCCATGTGGTATGCGCTGGTTCTGCAGGACTGACAAGCTGCATAGGTAAAGGTGCCCAATAAGCCCCAGCATGTGGTCGGACACAGGCCCACTCCTGCACTCAGCCTCGCCCCCCTCTCAGCTGCTGAGGGCCCACAGATCAATCCCATGAAAGCAACCCCTTGAGATGGGGGAAATGCCCTTTTAAATTGGTGGAAGGGGAGGTGTTTGGAATTCAGCTGGGAGAACATCAGAAAGAACATTTCTCGGGTGTCTCCGTGTCTGAGAAATAAATTAGGAGAGCTCTGCTTGGAAGCTCCTGGGCATCTTTAAAATGCATCGCCAACCTGCCGTTTTCTGCAGGTGCAGCTCCCCTTGCTGTCTGGGTCTTATCTCTGCCGTGGGATGGGTGGACAGGATGCTCCGAGTGGGAGGAAGTGCTTGGGAAAGAGCCGAGGAAAATGACAAGCTTGGCTGCCCCAGGCCTGGCGTTCGGAGGCTGTTTTGTCTCAGTTGCTTATTGGCTTTGCAGCCTGCTGGTTCTGCACCCACCTGCAGAGCGTGAGCTGCCGGCGTGACCGAGCACCAGGGCTTATTTTCTTTAAATCATTTTTAGAAAGTTATGAATTTAATTATAGGCTTTATAAGGAAGCATGAAAAACCAAACCAAAAAAGAAAAACAAGATTACCAAGTGAGCCCAGGTGAACACAAGAAATCCCGTGGTGAAGATTTCACCCCCAAATGATTTCTTTTTCCTACAAATCTGGAAGCAGCTGTGCCTGCTTGACTTAGCCTGGAAGTGGGGACAGAGAATGCTTTGGCTGCCCAAGACTGAGCATCCTGATTCTATTTTTTTTTCTTAATTTTTTTTTTATATGTAGATGGACACAATGCCTGCCTTCCTCCCTCCCTTCCTTCCTTCCTTCCTTCCTTCCTTCCATCAAACCCCGTGCCTCACACATGCTAGGCCAGCGCTCTACCACTGAGCCACAGCCCCAACACCCTGATTCCACTTTTTTTGAGTGCCAAACTTTTCACCCACAGCATTAGGTGCTGATGGTATTTAATTTTTTTTTTCTGCTTGGTGAGATAGGAGCCACATCTGCAGGTTTCTGCCTGTGCCTTGGGGTCATCCACTGGCAGACAAGGGAAGGACCCCATCAAGGGAGGTGTCCCCTTGGCAGGGGTGAGCACCCAGGAGCACCTGTGGCCCAGGAATGCCTGCTGACTTCCTGGCTGCCTTGGTTCTTCCCTGAACCCTGTGGCAGGTAGATACAGGGGGGTGATTGTCATGGATCCCTATCCTCTTAGGGACACCCAGTCCCCTTGGAGATGACAAGAGAATCTATGCCACAGAGGGTGGAGGGTAGGAAGGACCACAGATCAGCACCCAGAAAACGGGAAGAAACCAAGTCAGAAGAGACACCAAGTGTCACCGAGGTTGGCTTCCTCCAGGATTGTCCAGATCCCGGGGCTCGGGGACAAAGGTGCACGCTGTTCCTGGAGGATGAGGGATCTAAGAACCTTCCCCACATCCCTGGCTCCCCTGGCTGCCTCACCCTTCTCTGTCTTCCCAGAGTTTGCTCTGATTTCTTCCGTGCTGAGCTTTGGACCACCTGTCTCCGTCTTGTGGCAGCATCTGGAGGCAGGGGGTGCTGGGTGGGGGCAGGAGTCCCAGCTGCTTCCCCGGACCCCATGCACCCCTGAACTCTCATGCCCAGGCTGCGTGAGCCACGGTGTTCCCCCGTCATCCTGGTATTGCCAAGCCACAAGCTCAGCCTAGGAGCTGCTCTGAGCAGAGCATGTTTCTCCAGCATGCAGACCACAGAGAAGCAGGTGGATAGTGTGGTTCACACTGAATTAGAGTTGAATTCAGTCCACTCCCCTGCGTCCTCTCCCAGTATAGGAGAGGCTCTGTTTGTTGCCGAGGGTTTCCCCTCAAACTTGTGATCCTGCCTCAGTCTCTCAAGTCTGTCTCTCAAGTCTCTCTCTCAAGTCTCCTCCTTCTTTGGTTTATCTTCCTTAGTGATGTCATGGGGTGACTGGTTAAGCTATTGGCCACAGCTGTGGTTTGTTGGTCCAAAATATTTTCCGGTAAGTCGGCAGCAGAATCTGGTGTTTCATGCTCTCGTGATAGACTCTTGCAGCAGAGGTTGGCAAATATTCTGTGGTATAGGACCAGATGGTCAATATTTTACATTTGGGGAGAAATGTGGGCTTTGTCACAACTCTAGATCTCTGCTCTTGCAAGGTCAGAACAGCTGGAGGCCATGTAAATGGGTAGATGTGTCTGGCTGCCAACAAAACTTCATTCACAAAAACGGAAGCAGGGGCAGGGACTCTGGGCCAGATATGTGATTGAGTCTGTTGGTCTCGGAGCCAGACAATCCAGTCAGCAGCTGGGCTGCTCCAGCATATAATAATTGAGAAGCAAACCCAGAGTGCCTGGGGCGGGGGCAGAGGGGGTGGCCAACAGTCCTGGAGGTAAATCGAGCCTCCACCTCAGGTGGTGAGTGAATGGCAGAAGGCCAGCCAGTCTCCTCCCCCTGGGCAGCTGTCTTGTCCGGTTGGGCTCCTGGGCCTCTGCCCTGCCCCCTGGCCCTCTGGCTACGCAAGCTGCTCACCGTTCTTTGCAGAACTAAGCAGAGGAACCAGGCCATAAATGTTTTATTCTAAAGTTTTCTTTGGGAGGCAAGTTCATAAGGGTCTGATTTACACCGTGCGTAATGGAGTGGTGGCGAGTGATGAATAAAACATGCTCGTTCACTACTCCTTGGGGTGATGGCAGTGTTTTCTGGACTCATATTAAAAATTAAAATGAGGAGATGTTTCTTCTCAGGGTCTTCGCCTGTGCCAATATGGAAGAAAGTAGCTGTGAGCCCCTATGCCGCCTGCCAACCCCCCCCCCACACACACACACACATTTTTCTCTCTTATTAATCCCAACAGCAAATCATATGGCCTGGTTCCCTGCAACTACTTAGGGGCCCATTAAACTGTAGCAAGGGGCCTCTAGTGTTGGTAACAACCTGACGATTTAGAATGGGGAACCGCAGCAAGGCAGCTAGAAGCTGATGGCAGTAACGGGGGAGGCCGTGATTTCTTGAAGCAGGTCACTGTCACAAAGGACAGCCCAGTTCTTACTGACCAGCAGCTCCAGGGTGTGCACACCCACTCGGCCGGGCAGCTGCTTCCTCGGGGAGAGAAAGAGGTGTAGGGCCAGGATCTTCCCTGGCTTCGGAGCATGGCACAGTCATGTCAAGTTCTGGCCCCTGAGCCACCTACGCGGAGCTCTGCTGTATTGGAGGACACCATGCAGCATGAGCAGGCTCCTGGGCACATTCTCTTTTTATTGCTGGCACTAGGGTGAACTCCATCTGACGAGGGCTTCCTCACTGACCCATGACCCTGCCAGCTGATGCTGCAGGGTCCCTCCCAGGTGATTCTGGGCTCGCGTTATGACCTGTATTTTTAGACATCAGACCTAAAGGGATTGCTGAATTATTGTTCTGTGGAATCAGTGAATCTGAGAATCAAGCCACCTGCCTGCTTGGCCAGCTCTCCAAAATTTATGGGTTGACCCCCAAGTGGAATCCTGATACGTGGGTGACCCTTTTGGAGTCTTTCACAAGTAATATGATGCAGACCTACTTTATTAGTCAATGTTCTTTCCTGAGAAAAGGGCAGATGGGCACAGCTCTGTGGTGAACAGGGCTGGACTTGGCTTTGAAATTAAAGAAGAGATTTCCACCAGCTGATCTCAGAGCCAAGATGGATGTCTGACCCAGGGCAGCAGCCCCCAGTGGGTTTATTCCAAAGCAATCAAAGCCCCTTCTCCTTTCTTATTTTTAATCATCGCCTGACTGCCTCACTTTTGCCCTAAATGCTGAGAATCATGTAAAATGAAGCCATTGAAAATCTAAGCAGAATCAGAGAGGCCTTTGCAGTAAAGAGGAAGCTGTCCCATGACAGGGACCCAGGTGGCCCTGTGGAAGGTGGTCAGAGTTGGAAGGTAAGGACCCTGACATCTGGTATCAAAGTTGATCTCAAACTGGACTTTTCTTTATCTCTCATAGAATATACTACTGTGCTTCAAGGCAGTCGCATGTATCTCAGGAGAAGTTGTTCGTTTGGGGTGTGGAAGTGAATCAGGGCAGTGCTCTATAGCACGCGGGAGGGGCAGCAGGGTGCTGGTCATCTGGGATCCCCATGCTGTGCCCTTTGCAGTCAGAATTTCTAATCGGAATCATTTTGACCCTGCAATTCCTGCTGGGGTCAGCTGCACCTGGCTGGCTTGCAGGCCACTGAGCAGCCCCACGATCCTGGAAGTCATGTTCTATGTATAGAGGTCTGGGGTCCCCACCAGGCGATAGCTCAGCTGGTGAGTGAGAGGGTTCCCCAGCCCCTGCTCCCATCCTGGCATCGATGGTGACAAAGATGAGGATCTGATTCCGAGGAGGACCCAGCTCCACCTGCGTTGGGAAGTCATGACCACCACCATTCTCTGGCATGTTTAGTCTTTATCTCCCCCAGGGCAGAGCCCACCTGGTACTGCTGCCACCCAGCCGGACTTCCAAGGCACCCTTACTCTGAGCACTGCTGCCCAGTGGTGCCAGGAAGGCGAGCCACTTGGCCCTGCAGAGCCTCAGTTTTAGGTCTTCCCCTCCTGATCGTGGGAAAGTACACATCCACACGTCCATAACACACCTGTCTGCTCGTGTTCCGATTCTAAGTAAGGTACAACTGTGAAATCCTATGTATCTGTTGTATCAGGTTCCAACTGAGGGCCAGATTTCCAGCAAAACTCCCTTAAGCTGTCCTTAGGCTCAGTCAGTGTTTCAGCAGCTGATGGCCAATACCACCACTGGGGCCCTGTGGCTGCTCCTGCCTTGAGTCCTTCTGAGCCTCCTCACATACGCCCTATGGGGTGCTTGATGTTGGCTCACCCAGGGGAATAGGGGGATGCCTGAAAAGATGGGGTCTGTGGCCTCCATGCTGCTGTATTGTGAGACACACTCCGGCAAAATTCACCTTCTCAGCCAAGACTTCTCCCTGCCCTTCCAGCAGATGAAAATTCATCTCTCTGTCTCTCCTGGACAAATGCATTATCCCTTCTATTGAATTATGGCTTGAGTAGCTCAAGGCCACTGGGCACATTGGAAAGGTGGAGATTCACTGGCCAGACTAGGGCAGACTCTGGGCATGCTCTCTGCAGTCCCCACCTCTACGCTGGCTGGTGCTGTGCGTGTGGAGTAATAGTCTGGCTGTTCTGGAGAAGGAGGCATGTTAAGGAAGGTGTCATGGGACTGGTTTGAGTCGGTTATCCTGTGTATCTGCTCCTCCTGCTGCCCACCTGACTGTCTTGCCACTGTGCACCGCCACCTGGGCCTGACCACACGCCCTCTCGCTAATGCTGCAGCCTCACCCCTGTTCCTTCCCATCAGCTCCCAGCATCACCCACAAAGACGGCACGTGTGGATACAGGAAGGCATGGACTCACTACCAACTGCAGCTTGCTTTGTAAACAGACCTCAACAACTTAACCCTGTAATTTTATATTAATTTGAATGTTCAGAAAACCATTGTCACTTGATACTAAATGACATAAAATTTGGACATATAAACTTTGGGTTTTTTGTACCAGGGATTGATCCCGGGGGTTCTTAACCACTGAACCACATCCCCAGCCCTTTTTTATATTTTATTTTGAGACAGGGTCTCACTAAGTTGCTTAGGGCCTCAGTAAGTTGCTGAGGCTGGCTTTGCACTTGTGATCCTCCTGCCTCAGCCTCCTGAGCTGCTGGGATTACAGGTGTGCACCATTGCATCTGACTAAACTTTTAAAAAAAATAAAATTCTTCCAAATCCTAACTCCCACAAAGCCCAGTGTTATCACTTGATATGTAAATTTCCAGATTTTGCCAGAAAATATACATACATTTTTTAAAGCGATGAGGCAATCCTCCATATCCACTTCTCTGACCTCCTTTTCCATTTCATGCCCTCCACCCCGCCCCTCGGCCCATCTCTGTAGATTCTAGCACGGCATGGTGTCCTGAGTTATCATTGGCCATGCAGCTTTCTACTGTGGGACATTTGAGTTCTAGTAGCTTGATTTGTTCCCACTATAAATAGTTCTGCAGTGACGTCCTTGTCCGCATTTCTATTCTGACTTTTCCGATGATTTTAGGATTCATTCTTGATAGGAAACTGCTAGGTCGACAGGATTTTTTCCCCTTTTCTCTCTCTCTCTCTCTCCCTCCCACTTGAAAAGAGAGAAGCCCAGATAACTAGGATTTAGAGCCAACCATGTGGGAGCCACTCTGGCACACGGAGTGAATGGGTCACTGCCCGTGGCAAAAGGGACCAGGATCCTGAGATGGGGAGATGATCCTGGGTGAGCCGGGTGGGCCCAGTGTAATCCCAAGGTCCTGTAGGAGGGAGGGGAGTCAAAGTCAAGGAAGGTAGTGATATGATGGAGGCATGGGTCCATGGATCTGGGTGGGAGGGTGAGATGCTGCTGACTCTGAGGGTGCAGGGAGGGCCACAGCTGAGGAACACCGGTGGCTCTAGAAGCTGAAAAGACTGAAAATTCGGGCCTCCCTAGAGCCTTCAGGATACCTTGACTTTAGGACTTGTAACTTTGAGGACTCTAAAGACAGCAAATCTGGGTTGTTGTAACCACTAGAGATGGAGTGGCAGGTGCTCAGTGGGCTCCTGCACCAGCCTACAGGAGTTCCAGCCTGGCCTTGGCTGCTCGCTGGCTGTGTGAATGTGAGCCATCCACCTGACTTCTCTGTGCCTCAGTTTCCTCATTTTGTAAAGTGGCGATTTAAAAATACCCATTTATGGGCTGGGGATGTGGCTCAAGCGGTAGCGCGCTCACCTGGCATGCGTGGGGCACTGGGTTCGATCCTCAGCACCACATAAAAATAAAATAAAGATGTTGTGTCCACCGAAAACTAAAAAATATATATTAAAAAAATTCTCTCTCTCTTCTCTCTCTCTTTAAAAAACATATCCATTTATAAGTTTCTGGTGGGGATAATACGCATTCCCAGGCCATACTTGGCCATTAGCACGAGGGCTGCTAGTGCTCGAGCACCTTGCCCTTTCCTGCTCCATTGCTCCCTGTCCCTGATCCTGGCTGAGCTTCCTGATGGGTCCCCCATGAGGCAGGAGGCCTGAGCCAATGGCTACCTTTTCACTGCTTCCTTCTAGGGCCTTTGGGGGCCTTAGAGTGAAGACCAGAGGCTTCTGAGAAGGGCCCCCACAGACTGGCCTTGGCACCTCTGGCCAGCTTCCCTGTCCGACTGGCTCCCTTTGTCCAGCCTCCTGCCTCCGCCTGCCTGGGCTCTTCCCTGCTCCTCTGAGCTGCCTCTGTCCTGCCCTGCCACCCCTAAGGAGCCTATCCTCTTCCGGTTCCTTCCAGAAGCCCTCATTGGCCCAGCCTTGCCCCAGGCAAGGGCCCTTGTTGGACGGCTCCAGGGGTGCCCTTACATATTCAGTGCCTCTCCCCCAGAGAGCAGGGGCCACAGCGCCAGAGCTGTGTCCACTTGTGCACATGGGACCCAAACTGGTGCTGACCGCCAGGCAGTCCATGCGAGCTCTCGGGGACTGTCCACGTGCTGAGCCCTGGTTAGGACACCTAAAGCGCTCAAGGACCCCAAGTGGGTGGCCTGAGGCCCTGCCCACCTGCTTTCAGCGATCACAGGAGAGTGGGAAAGTCGCAGCTCAGGACGGGGTGGCTGCCCTCTTCACAGAGGCCCTGGGGGCGAGTCCTGGAGGCGGGTGGCAACATTCTACAGTCCTCTCCCTCCTCCTTCCCCCGCCCTCTGACCCCCGCAGCCCTCCCAAAGCTCTGGGACGATGAGCCAAGGCTGCCTGTGAGAACTCCATCAAAGGAGAATGGTTGCCACCCAGATGGGGAATGGCTGCCTTGGGAAACCCAGCCTTCTCTTGGTCAGGGGGATTTTAACAATTCATGGGTCCCCTCCCAAGTGTCAGAATCAGAAAGGCAAGTCCTGGGATGAAGGAAGCTGCATCTCTCGGTGGTGTGGTCTCACTGCCCGAATCTCCGCCGTTTAAATGGGAGGGAGGGATAGCTCCTGACTTGGTGGAGGTGGCATGTGTGCTGTGGCCATGGAGCGCACCCGCTGGGCCAGGTCAGATTCACCCGAGCGTCTGTGAGAGGCACCTCGTGGGTCCCGCCCAGCTCAGAAGCCGGGGTGAGTCCATTTAGGTGCAGGGAGCTTCCCGGGGCTCTTCCCTCTCTGTGACCTCTGTCCACCTGAGGACACACAATCCGACCCACGTGGGCAACTCCCAGACCCACCTGCTTTCTGCCAAGGTGCCAGTCTGGCCCACAGACACCTGGCTCCAGTGTCTGTCAGGACTCCTCTTCTGTTCCTTTCCGGGGCCCTAGAAGGGAGTAGATGCTGGCAGCCTCGAGGCGGGACATGGATCTTCATTCTCCCCAGGCACCGGGACACCCCCCAACAGACAGGTGGTTTCCTGGGGCTTCCATAAACTGGGTGGCTCCCATAACAGAAAATCACTCTCACGGTTCTGAAGCCAGAAGTCCAAAATGAGGCTGTCGGCAGAGTTGGTTGCTCCCAGAGGTCGAGGGGGGTTGTCCCGGCCTCTCTCCCCACTTCTAGAGGCTGCCAGGAGTCCTCGGCCTTCCTTGACTTGCAGACTCATGGCTCCAGGCTCTGCCTTCGTGGCCCAGGACTTTCCCTCCCCTCGGTCTCTGTTCTCTCCTTCTGTGTCCTATTAGGGCACTGGTCACTGGATCTGGGGGCCCGTTCTGATCAAAGGCACTCTTTCCTCACTATTCTTACCCTGGCTGCCACAGACCTGGATTCCAACTTAGGTCATGTTCACAGGTGCCAGGTGAGGACTGGACCTATCTCTTGGGGGCGGAGGCACACTCTGACCCATATGCCTCCTAATACCTTTGAAGAGGAGGACACGGCAGCTACCCACGGAGGGTGGGAGCAGTACAGATCAGCTGCTCAGCAAGGGGACTGGGGGCCACACTGGCCCTCGTGGGCCGAGTCTTAAGATTCCCCCCGGGAAGGACTTTCCTCGGCATTCGGGTTCCTATGCCACCCTGAACCCCAGAGTGACCGTAGATCACAGCCCACACTGATGCCTAGAGGGCACCCCCTTGAGCCAGACCCTTCCTCAGTTCATGACCTACCTAAAGACCCCTTGAAGACTTGAGTCCTGCAGGGTCTTGGGAGCAGGTGCTGTGCTCCGTAAACCTTGGCCACCCTGCAGCCTGCCACTGTCCACTAATAGAGACTGACTTTCTTTTAATCTTCAGCGACCCACAGTGCCATTTTGAAATCAGCTCATGTTTCGCAGTATGAAAGGTTTTGTCTGAATTTTAACAGACACACGAATACTTAGTTCAAATTCTAAGAATAAAGCCAGGACCCAGCTATTCCACTCCTCAGTATATACCCAAAGGACTTAAAGTCAGCATACTACAGTGACAAAGCCACACCAATGTTTATAACAGTTCAACTCACAATAACTAAGCTTTGGAACCCACCTAGATGCCCTTCAACAGATGAATGGATAATGAAAATGTGGTATATTATACACAGTGAAATATTACTCAGCCATCAAGAAGAATGAAATTCTGGCACTTTCCAATAAATTAATGAAACTGGAGACTATCATGCTAAGTGAAATTAACCAATCCCCCCCCAAACAAAGGCTGAATATTCTCTGTTATATGCAGATGCTAATACACAATAAGGAGGGTTGAGGAGGGAAGAATAGAAATTCATTGGATTAGACAAAGGGGAATGAAGGGAAGGGAGGGGGGACGAGAAGAGGAAAGACAGTAGAATGAATCAGACATCACTTTCCTATGTTCAAATATGAACGACCACCAGTGTACCTCCACATCATGCTCAAACCCAAGAACGGGAAGTTATACTCCATGTATGTAAATATGTCACAATGCACTCTACTGTCTTTTCTAAAACAACAACAAAAAATTATGATAGTAACAAACAAACAAAAGTGAATAAAGCCAGGCCTCCTGAGATGCCCTTCTTCTGTGCTGACCATGCTGTACTGCTCAGAAGAGGCTCTTTGAAAAAGATACCTTAGGACAGGTGTGCCAGGCCACCATGCTGCCTCCCGTGGGTGTAAACCACATTATTAACAGCCCAGGTGAGCACAGCCTGAGACTCTGGGAGGAGAGAGGGTCAGGCAGCGGAGATGAGAGCGCCTGGCTGCCTATGCCAGCCTGACCAGTGTTTCTCTCCCCCTTGGCCGGGGTCTCCCCCTCTTCACTCCTGTCTCCTCTTGTCTGTTTTCAGGACTCTTCCTCAGCTGGACCCATCCCAACGGCTGTCCCACGAACTGCTGCAGTGGCTGGAGAGCAGGGCACATCTCCCAAAGTCCAGCTGCCACTCAACGTGTGAGCTGCCCCTTGTGTCCCCCCACCCCACGTCCTTGGTCCCCCCTGCATGCTAGCATTCACATATGCAGTTTCTGTAGGGTTTTGCAATTGCGTGCATCCCATAACACTGCCTGAAGGAGAGTACGGGAACAGATGTCTAGCAGGGCATTTCAATATCATTGTCCCAAGGACAGTTATGATAAGCGGAGGGTATATTCGAAATATGGGACCACACTGGTACTGGTCAATCAGGAAACGGGCAGACGCAGCACTTCCCTCCCGGGAGGGAAGGGGGGGGAAGTGGCAGGAGTAGCTGGTGGCCTCGGGAGCTTGGGGGCGGCAGCTAGTTACCGACTACTCAGACGCGTGAGTATTTATCCACCCTGAGTGCCGTCCCAGTGTGGGCCAGCTGCACACCAGCCCCAGATATATCCCACTGAATCACTGCTAGGAAGTGAGACACTTGTCTTGTTTAGAAAAATCTGCTCCGTTAAATTACAGCTTTCTCTACGTGCAGTTTAAAAATTCCCCATCTAAGTAGGGTTCTGAAGAATTAGGCAGCCTTCTGCTCTTTCATTACCGATGAGCTCAGTCTCTTGAGTGGATTTTAAGGTGGAGTGTATGAATTGGGCAAAAAAAAAAAAAAAAAAAAAAAAAAAAAAATATATATATATATATATATATATATATATATATATATATATATATATATATATATCAAGGACAGAAAGTTCCAGCAATCCAGGGATTGTCAGAGGGACATTCAGACCTGTGTGGTTGCAGAATGGAATGTATTTTAGAAAAGTCAAAAATGTGGCTTTGGAGAAAGTGCCATGCCAATCTTCAAAGGTTTCCTAGAAGTAGCTTAACAGTCCTGGTACTCTTTCACCTAGCTGGTTAGGCCAAGTTGAGATGTCAGCCTTTGGCCCATGGTGGCTAGGAATGTGACCAAGTACCCTTCCTAGTGGTCCCATGAGTACTGGGAGCAGATACCTAGGACAGGGGCGTGATTGATCCTGATCTAATCCTTATCCTGCCTGCTGAGAACTGACTCGATGAAAGACATTTGAAGTTTATCCAGTGTGCACCTAGCTTCTCCAGGGGAACAGATAGTCAGCTACATTACAGATGTCTTTATGTTACAATTCAAATTTCCACCGACATTGGACAGAAGACACACTCAGCCCCAACCAAACCTGGATCAAAGTTTTGGAGCCAGCTGAGGATGTAGTTCAGTGGTAGAGTGCTTGCCCCTAACGTTTGCAAAGCCCTAGATTCGATCCTCAGCACTGAGGAAAGGGAAAGGAAGGGAAGAACATTCCAGAAATTTCCCAGTGGCAAAACTCAAATTTGTCCTGCACCAAGAACTACACTGAACCCAGGTGCCTGAAGTGATTCATAGACATTGAATTCATTAATATAATTCTACAGAAGTGATTTAAAGTCCACAGGAGGACGTGGTAGGTTGTACGTGCAAACACAGCACCATTCTGTATAAGGGAATTGGACATTTGCTGATTAAGGAGGATCACGGCATCCTCGGGGCTCCTAGGACCCAACCACCTTAGGTACTGGGGTGTCAGTGTTTTCTGATCAAGCTCCCAGATCCACTCATGCAGTTTCACCCCAGGCTCTTGGGGGAAGTTGGGATAATAGGTTGGACCCACGTCCGCAGGATATGGCTCTGACGCCAGGGTAATGAGACTGTTCATTCTGAGTCCCCACCACTAGCTGAATGCCTGTTGTTCCCTGGGAGCCCAAGGCACCCCCTTCCTGGGTTCAGAGGATCTCCACTCCCACATGTCAGGCTAGTCACCCGAGAAAGCTGCTTTGTCTTTGAGACCCAAGTTGTGAACATGCTGGACGCCCTCTGGAGACGTCAACCACGGCCACACTGTGTTCTGGGTGCCTCTTCACTTTGGCGCAGAGCATAGAGGGTCTTCTTCCTCCCTGGCCCACTCTGCCATGGGGACGTGCCTCCAGACTTCTGTTCCCTCCTGCCTTGCCTCACCCCAGGAGTGTGGCTGTCTCTAGCTTGAGACATCTGTCTGGGTAGCAGGAAGGGAGACTCCATTAGATATCGTTTTTCTCCGGATAATGAGGATCTGGGTAGGTCGGTGACGTGGTGGTCATCTAAACAGCCAACGAACCATAGTGGGCATGGCCTGTGACTGGCCGTGGCAAGCTCCGTGCGTGCATTCCTTGGTTGTCTGTATGAGTAGCAGGCACGGGCTTGGAAATATCCTACACATTGCAGCAGTATGCGTAGTCCATTGGGTAAACATGAGCATTGAAAGCAGATTTTTGTGTTTTTCCTGGGGAACAATCGATCAGATGGACCTTGTCAGTTCACCGAGTCAGACTAGCCTGACCACTTGGCCATCTTCTTTAGTTCCAAGAACCTAGTGGTCCCATGAGTACTGAGAGCAGATACCTAGTACAGAGGCGTGATTGATCCTTATCTAATCACTCTTCCCAAAACAGAGTCTGTAAATCATATTCAAAACAATGGACCGCAACATGAGATGAGCTCACGTTCAACAGTGTGCGGGGGAGTCTGCAAGGCTGATCTGATGGCCTCGGGATTCCGGGGGAGGGTCCAGATGGGGATACCACAGTAATGCAACAACTCCAGGGGACCCTCATTCATAGTCTCATTACTGCATGACTTTGACTTCCACAGCCAAGTCGTGTGCCCTGAAACCCAACCCCCGATTGGTTTCCAGGCCTTTTGGTTGGTGACAGGATATTGCCCTTAGCCCCTTCTTCTTGCACATAAAGATTTTCCAAGTCACTGATTTCCTGAGGGTTCCATTGCCCTGGCAAACAGAAAGGGGAACTGGCTGTGCCCACCCAGGACATGGAGAAACCGCTCCTCTGTGGAGATGTTGACCCACTCCCATGCCCTCCCTTTCCACTGTGTTGTGCTGGTGATTCTCTCTGGCCCTGGGGCTTCTCTGCTAGATACCTGCTGTGACTCCTGGAGGCCAGATATGTGAGCCTCTGAAGGCCAGAGATGCCCTCTCTGGAGGGTCTGAGGTTGGTAAGGACGTTTGTGAGCGGGGCACCTCTGATGCTGGATTCGATCCCCTCCGCTTCTCCGTGGGCATCTTAGTCATGAAGGACCAAGGGGTTGGGGAGAGAGCAGAGCAGAGGAATCCCCCATGGCTGAGTAGCTCTGACAGCAGATGGGGAAGAGAGTGGCAGAGCTGCCTAGATGCCCGTCTAGCAGCCCCAGCAGGGTCAGAGTCTCATGTGATTGACGCTGGCCATCAGGAGCTGCAGCAGGGGGAACAGCATAGTCCTCAGATGACCAACTGGGCGTGGCATCGGACCTGCCTGTGGTGAGCAGGGGCCACCTGGCCACCATCTGTCCTGATGGTCAAAGGCCTCCAAATCACCCTTAAGAACAGTGTGGGCCCCACATTCTGGGATATCGGGCGAGGACTGGTGGCCAAGCCAGGCCCAAATCAAGAAGGGGGCTTCCATCACAAACTCGTGGAACAGGCCAGCTCTGCCCTGCCGTGGAGTGGACCAGTGTGAGGTCAGTGCAGTGGGACACAGGGCAATGAGTCTGCTCAGGCTGGGGCTGAGGCGGGCAGCAGCAAGCCCGGGGTCACTGCCCTGGAAGTGTCTGGAGGCCAGCCATCGGCACACCAGTCCCAGCCTCCAGGTCAGCCCTTAGAGCGCCAGGGGCTCCTGCCTTGGAGTATTAAGAAGATGCAGTCGAGTGTGAACAAGGGGGGGAGCCCGAGAACTGGTGCCTCCCATTCTCTGGGGCCCCACGCAGGTGGGGAAGGGGGAGAGATGCGGGAGGAAGGAGCAGAGATGACCTGGAGCGCATCCTCTAGGAGGAGCAGGGAGGATCTTTCACTTAGGAGAAATGTGAGCGAGCCACCATCTAGAGGAGCGAGGGTGTGAAACACTCAAAGGCACTAAGAGGCAGTGGGAAATGGGAGATCTGCAGGCAGTTACAGCCAGGGAAGGTCTTGCTGTAGGTAGGAGTAACATGGGTGACAAAGGACGTGGACACAGACGTTGCACCATGCCACACCAAATCACCACAGCTGCCAGCCTGTCCAGCCTGGGTGCTGCCCCTGGGCTCCAGCACAGGGGCCTGGGATGACACCTGACTGTGAGCTCAGCTGGGCACCTGCGGGGCTGCTCCTGCCCACAGGAGAGCTGTGTTTTCCCCAGCCGCCTGCTCGCAAGAGGAGTCCGTTTTGAAATGACACAAAACCCCACCCAGGTATAGAGTCGTGGTGAAGGAGGCTCTATGAGCCAAAAGATCATACATTTGCCTTTAAAAAAAGTTGTTTTTAGTCCTCTCACGTCTGCGTGAGAGTCTGCAGAGGTGATCTCTGAGCATGGTAGGAGACCGGCTGACCTGGATGGGTCAGGGAGGCCACGTGAGCTCTCTGTGGAGGCCTGGCCTGAGCTCCCAGGGCCTTTTGAAGTGAGTGGAGAGCGGGAGACAGGAGAGTGAGAACCATTCCACCCTAGGCCTGGGCACCTGTGCCCACGGGGACCCACTCAGCACACTGAGCTCCGTGCACATTGCCCAGCTCAGCCAAGGAGCATCCACACACGCAGGGCAGGGCAGCTGAGGGACAGAGAAGGACTGATGCCTCTGTGGCTGTCACTTAGAACTGGGAAACAGCCGGTGCCGGAGACAGGCTGCTGAGGTCCCCAGGGGCTGATGGCAGCAGGTGGAGAGAGGCCCCGGGGGCCGTGCTCAGAGTAGAAACCGCTCTTCCCGCGTGGCCCACCGGATGCTTTCTCTTGAGTCACCCAGAAGGGAAAGCAGATGCAGCGTGACACATCCGCACTCGGGCCAGTGCCCCACCCCGGAGGAGCCGCGTGCCAGACACACAGATGCCACGCACAGGAAAACCACCCGGCAGATCCATCTGCTTTTGGTTTCACCACTGCGGCACCCAAAGGGGAAAAATGGAGGAGGAGGAGGGATTCTTTTAAGGTGAAGTCAGGCTTATTTACATGCGGGTTTCCCCAGCAGCGTACACCTAGAGGCTGAATTGAAATTGTGAGACCAAAAGGATTACTCATCGGACAGAAATGATTTGACATGAAGTCAAAAAGACCAAGGACGTTAGGGCCCCGGTGCAAACTGGTGCAGACCTCTCTATGTGGCAGCCTGTTCTCAGAGGGAGGGCACAGCCAGCCATGGCCCTGGGCCATGCCGACAGCATCTGTGGGAACATGGATGGATTCTCCATCTTTCCAAGCCTCAGTTTCCTCAACTGTGAAACCTCAGGGTCCATGTGGAGCGTAGATGAGACCATGTGTCTAGCACGTGGCAGACGTCAGGGCCTGTCCTTCTCCTCTTGCCCGGCCTCACTTGGTGGCCCTGTGGTGGGCACGCAGCTCTGTGGGGCTGACACCTTTTAAATAAGGCCTCGGGGAAAGTTATCTGGTGACAGTGCTTTGAGAAGAAAGGGGCAATGGCATCTGGAAAGGACGTGGCTCCCTGTGGGCATTAGCACCCCAGGGCTGTCTGTATCACTGAGCATCTCATAAACACCCCAACTTCCTACTGCTAAGAAGCTGGTCCTCCTGTGCAAAGAGGCTTAATTTAGCACAAATCCCAGCCTATCTTTATGCAAACGCAAAGGATGCATCTCTCAGCAGATTCGGAAGCAAGGGAAGTGTGCATACAGCTGGCGTCCCCGCTCCGTGGAGGTGTGCCCAACATATTTGGTCCATGGTGGACAAATCTGGTGGTGGGTGGATGCCTGGAAGTTCATCTTTATTTTCCATTTCCCTTCCTTTACTGTTTCATTAAGAACCATGTCTGGTGTTCATTTAAAATAAAAATGGAATTTTGAAGAAGGTTCCCTTTTGAGCTGGAACCTTTGTAGACAGGACCAAGGTCAGCAGGTGGCTGCCCACGCTTGAAACCTTTTCCAGTTTAAAGGTATGAAGGTGACTCGTAGCTTCTGATATAAAGAATTTTCATTTTTATTTTGATGGGGAAGAGTGGAAACTCCCCTTCTAGGCTGAAATGTAATCACAAAGTCCTTGTCCCATTAATGACATAGGGGATCCTAAAACACTGAGGAAAAGATCATCATCTCGCTCCCAAATGGTAATTGACCTTCAGTTATTGGATGGCTGTTCCTGCAGGATCACAAACGTGACTGTCAAACAGTTCAAATGGTTAGTGGAGTATTCATCACCGCTGCCAACACTTGCTGTTTGAAATCTGGAGTGAGAACTCCCGGCTGAGGAAGCTGGATGCTAATTGATACAGCTCATGAGCCCAGGTGTGGGCAGGTGCCTTCCCAGCCCCCCGGGCTGCTAGGCCCTGCCCTCTTTCTGGGCAGTTCCTTACTTGGCAGATGACTGGAGGGGGCTCCCTCCCGCTGTAGGAAACAACAAAAAGATTCAGAGCAAGTCTTCTTGTTTGTAGCTCTGCACTCACACATATATGCACATATCCATCACCAATACCGCACACACACCCACTCACACACACACACACACACACACACATGCACACACACACACAGCACTCTTGCACTTAGTTGCAAAGCCTAGGCCCCTGATTTATTTTTCTCTCAACAAATATTTATTGAGAATCTACCTTGTGCCTGATAGTGAAGAGAGAGCATTGAACCATCAGATAGAAATCCCACTCTCATAGAGCATACACTAAGGGGGCAAGAGAGGAGACCTGCAGATAGAAAGTAAGTGCAAAGGTCCTGAGGCAGGAGCCTGTTCCATGTTTTCAGGGAACACTTTGGAGTAATGCTTGCCCAAGCAGGATTTGCTGGTTCTCTTCCTCTAGGCCCTTTTGAGCTAGGACCTTTGTAGATAGGACCAAGGTCACCAGGTGGCTGCCCATGCTGGGATCCTGCTAGGAAGTGGTCTCTGTCCCAAGAAAACACAGTTGCTCAGAATGCCTCAGACTCCTAGAGGTGTGCTGGGTTGGAAGATGAGAGAGGAAGAAATAATTTATTTTACTTATTTATTTTTGGTGCCAGGGACTGAACCCAAGGCTGTGTAACCACTGAGCCACATCCCCAGCCAGCCCTTTTTATTTTGAGACAAACAGGGTCTTGCTAAGTTGTTGAGCCTGGCTTTGAACTTGCATTCCTCCTACCTCAGCCTTCTGAGTCGCTGGGATTACAGGAACACGCCACTGTACCTGGCTATGAGGAAGGAGAAACCCCTCATATTCTCATTCAAGAAGTCGCCCTGCCTTGGAGCCTCTGCATGGGGAAAGGGCCATTTGGAAGAGCATTCTTCAAAAAGCAGAGCTCCAATGAAACAAATTGAAGGTCCTGGCAGGAGCTGCTGCCCTGTGGGTGTATTCTGTGAACTGGGATGCTGATAATGCCAAGGTCGCGGGTTCGTTCCCCGTACGGGCCACCAATTGCTGCGGTCTGGCTGGGCACAATTCAGGAGCCACTTGTCAAAAGAAACTAACTTTATTTTTAGAACCACACATGCCAAACAAAACAGCTCCTCAGGAAAAACCCTCAGAGCCCAACTGCCACCACCGGCTTCCCACAAGCCACTCCCTCAACCAGCAGCCTCTCCACCTCCCACAATCCTCCTGCTCTTGAGGCCGATTGGCTGGGTTGTGTGGGCAGAGCCAAAATGTCCCCCAATGAGCAGCTCCGTGGCCTGAAAGGGCAGGGAAACAGCCCAATGAGCTTCACTGCAGAGGAGCCAATCAGCTAGATGTTGCTGGGGCCGCTGTGAGCCAATCATCAGCTGGCAGTCTGAAAGTTTGCTGGGGCCCCTTCGGCTGTGGCTCTCAACACCCTGAGACACTTGTTCCTTTCCATGTTTGGTCATCCGAGGCCACACGTGCAGGATGCTGCACAATGACATAGGTATGTAGCCAGATGGGACACCTGCAGAGTACTACTCCAGGACAGGCAGTGTGGCCCTGGTGGCCCATGTTTCCCATAGATGTGTCCAACAGCCAGCGGCAGCTCAGGGAGAAAGGGACTTGGCTTTAGCCTGGAGCTCACGGATCCTAGTCTCTGGCAGGTGACAGGCCCCAGGCCCCAGCTCAGCTCTGTGTCCACTGGGTCCTGCACAGCACTAGGAGGGGGAAGAATAGAAGTGGGTCCCAAGCCTTGGGTAACAGGTTGTGGAGGGTGTTCTGGTCCTGATCCCCGCAGGCAGCCGATGGAACCCCCAGGCCGCTTTCTGAACAAAGTCAGCTTGGGGTCCCTCCCCCCATGACCACAGACAGACACATAGTTACTTGGTGAGGTCTGAGTCACACTTTGACCCATACATGCCTCAGAAGCCATCACCTGGCTTGGCGGCCTGCTCCTAGTCACAGTCAGATTGTTCTGACACCACAGAAGGACGAAGGAGGCAAACCTAAGCAGGATTTATGCTTCAATTATATTTCCTGGAGAACAGGCACACAACATCATGTATCATTTTTATCGGTTCCCATGATCCCGGCCATCTCTGCTCCCTTCCTCCTCCCTCTAGCTCAGCCGCAGCTCTGTGGATTCACCCACTCCCTGGCCCCCATCTGAGGCTCCCCGCTACAGTGAGCCTGCTGCTGCGCACGGGTTTGGCTGTGTCAATTCAGGCCTCACGTGACTTTTCTGTTTGTAGTATTTCCTCCGTGGCCGCGAGAGAGAATGATGACGGCCTAGATTCTCTACCTGTCACCTGGGCCTAGCACTGACAATGGGAATCCATAGACCCACCTGCAGGAGGGAGGGGTCCTCCCCCGATGGCTCTGTTTATCCTCAGGAAGCCCAGAGCGTTCCTGATTGTCAGTGTTCATCTTTTTGAACCAGGAAAAGAACAACGTGCAGACCGTGTTTCATCCCAAGGAGTGTCCCTAAGGGAAGGGCCTATAAATAAAGGAAGTAAGCTCCTCACTGAGTGCAAGCAGAGGTCTCTGTGTGTAGGATTCAGATGTTGGAAAGAGGTGGCAGATTTTTTTTTTAAGACAAAGAAGTCTTTCGTCTTGATGGAACTCTCCTATTCCTCAGGGCCTCCTTCTTGAACCCTAGTAAGCTGTGCCTCATTTCTGTGTTCACCTCCTACGACTGCACCACCCAGAGCCAGGAGAGTGCTGTGGGGTGTCTGTGAGCCCTTCTCCTGCACAAGCCCCTAGGAACCCACAGCCACTGGGTGGGATCCACATGCCCACCGAGCAGACCGTCTTGGAGCAAGATCCAGAAAAGGACCCCTATTTTAAAAACATATATATTTTTGATGGTGCCGGGGATTGAACCTAGGGCCTTGTGCATGCAAGGCAAGCACTCTACCAGCTGAGCTATATCCCCAGCCCTAAAATTTATTTTTCATCTCCTATTGAACTGAGGCCCCCTCCCACTTTCCTAGGTGAATCTTATAAGATAATTACAAGGCAGATAATTATCTGATACAGTTTGCTCCATCAGTCCAAAACCAGCTATTCCCCCAAACCTGAAGAAGCAGAGTACTTTTGCAAGTTTATGCATTCCTTCCAAGCACCTGTGAGGTTGTATCAAATTATCTTCAGGATGTCACAAAACCGGTTTTCCCTAAGGCTGCGGCTAACTTGTAGGCACAGCATCCAAACTTCAGGTCAAAATTTTAACCACTAAGTCTGTTCAGCCTCATCTGCAAATAAGATTTAAAAGAAAAGCGTAAGCCAAAAAAAAATCAGTCATGGTACAAATATTGCAAGGAAATATGTGACCAGGAATTCCCTACCTAGACCTCCCTTGTTTTTAAAAGGGACTGAGCTCTCTTCCAGCTCAGGTTGATTGGATAAGCCAGTCCTGAAGCTAACTTAGCTCATACCTGGTTTCCCTAAGGTTTTCTTGCTCGGAGCATCAGACTCTGAGCTAAACATAAAGAATAGAAGGAGATTGTGGAGTCCAGAGAGAGGGCCTCAGAATCCAGTTCTGAAGTGTCCTTCATCGCCTTGGAGTCACTTTGCCTCAGTGGGCACCATGAAGGAACCCCCTTCCCCCTCCCACACACAGCTCCCGGGCTACTCCTCCGGCCACCAGGGCAGCACTGTGGCTCTCTGGGCTCGCAGGCACGAGGAGCTCACCTGGCCTCCTCCTGCCCACCGCTCAGGCGAGTGGCGCGAGCCCTTTGTGTAGAGTCCCACAGACATCGGCTCCGCGCAGGTTGGATCCATCTGACGAGGAGCTCCGTGTGCCTGTGACCAGCTGCCGTCCACCGCACCCTGGAAAGGCATCCACTGACCCTTGTCCTTGTCTTCTGTCCAGGTATCTGGCGCTCTATGCCTATAAGCCCCAGAAGAATGACGAGTTGGAGCTGCGCAAGGGGGAGATGTACCGGGTGCTGGAGAAGTGCCAGGACGGCTGGTTCAAGGGGGCGTCCCTGAGGACTGGGGTCTCTGGGGTGTTCCCTGGAAACTATGTGACACCAGTCTCCAGGTGAGGATCCAGCCGCCTGGGCAGGAAGGGTGCAAGGTCCACAGTCTCCCGATGCCGTGGCAGCTGCTGGGGGCCACACTGTGGCCTGGGTCCCCCCGAAAACAGTCTAGAGGCAGTGAGGGCACTGAGCTGTCCTCGCAGCTCCAGCATCTGAGCTGGGTTTGCTTGGCTCTCCAGGGGACCCTGGCCACCACCAGGGGGACCAAAAAGGGAGAAGGAGGAGATGGAGTCAAGGGTACAAAAGCAACTAAGCAGGAATAGGGAACTCCAAGTGCAAGGTCTTGTGTGTGTGTGTGTGTGTGTGTGTGTGTGTGCAGGCATTGTATATACAGTGAGTACATTAGTGTGTCACGTGTATGCTGTGTATGTGTAATGACGTGTATGAGTAGTGTGTGTTCCAGTGTACATGTTTATGTGCACTGTGTGTACCACATTAGTGTGCATCTATATGTGTGCAATGTGTGTAGTGCATGTGTTTAGCAAATGCATGTGTGTATACAGTGGGTTTTTGTGTTACCTGTGTATTCCTGTGCCTGTGCCTGTGCTGTAAGTACAGTGTGTGCACACGCATGTGTACAGGGTCTGCATGAGTGGTCAGTGTGATGCGTATATGTGTATGTGTGCATTTGTATAGCATTGAGTACCACGTGTACATATATGCAGTGCATGTGTGGGGCGAGTCATCACTCCTGGGATCTATCATACAGAATACACATGCACATTTATGAAAAGGCAGAGTGACGTGTTCCCCAAAGTAACAAATGTTATTGCGTGGAAGCATTGTGGGTGATTTGAAATTTTTTCTTCCTTGTGCCTTCTAGTGTTTTACAAATTCTGTGTTATTCAACTTTTATAAAATAGAAGAAGTCATTTTAAAAATTCACTATAGAGGTAATCCCGAGTTGTCTGAGGATTTTCCATTGAGCTGAGGTTTGCGGCTCAGTTCTATTCCAGTTGGTTCTGTGCCCCGCGGCAACATAGCCCTAGGTGGACGCTGCAGGACGGGCAAAGAAACGGAAGACATAGCCCTTGGGTTTTGACAGTCTATAGGAGAGGACTACGTGAAAAAAAATGATTGTACCTATCCCTGGCATTGATGGCCAGACTGAGTCACCCCCGTCAGAGTGGCTTCAGAAGGCCAAGGGGACACACATGCAGAGTTGCCTCCAGTGGCTTAGGTCAGTAGGGATCCTGGTGCCCAGTGGAGGCCTGTGGAAGACAGTGCATCCCAAGGCCCGGAAGGGTTTCAGGGAAAAGGAAGGTGAGCCGCGAGACGCGCTCCACTCAGGTGTCCCTCGCAGGGAAAGAACGGGCAGCACACTGGAGAGGGGCTTCAGAAAAGCCCTCTGCCCTAAGTCCAGCCTTCTAAGAGGAGGGATGGCTGCCTAGGTGTGAGCTCCCCATGGACCCCTTGGGGCTTCCTTATGGGTGGGGGGCAGCCTGCTCTGTGCTTGCAGCCCCTTCTCTTCAACAGGGAAATCCAGTCTGCAGTGTCCGTTCGCAGCCTGCCCACGCATGCTCATCCTGCAGCTGCACTTAGGGTTGAAGACTTGAGGGCTTTGAGGGACCACCAGGGGGTCTGATGCAACTCACCAGTACCTTGGCCCTCATTGTCTGCCCCTCCCCGTCAGTGCTGGGGTTCCCCCAAGCACCTTGGCCTTAACCGCTCATCCGTACATGGCCCTTACACCATGCAGACACAGCCCTCGGCCTGAATTCCTCAGGTGGGGAGGGAGTGGGCGCTGGCAGCCAGGGTTGCCGCCATACACCGCCCCAAATCTGGAATGCCTTCCCAACTCTTCCCACTACCCAATTATACCTGACCTGTCCTTCAGAAGCCCAGTCCTAAGCCCAGTTGCTAAGGAAACCCTCCTCTTTCCCAAGTCACATGGTCAGAATGGATAGCTCTACCTACCACATCGTCCTATGGACCTGTCTGTGAGTACTGCTCACTGGGGGTCATCCAAAGCTGTGCAGAGCCTCCAGTCCCTAGGCATAGCAACCATCTCCATCTGTGCATGATGGGCTCCTTGTATACTCTTTGCATATACTAGGTGCTCAATAAATGTAGGTTAAGTAAATAAGTGAAATCTGGTAGCCCTGATTAAAAAAAAAACTTATTCCAAGGACTGTCTTCCCACAGTTCCAGGCATTTTATTATGGGGACATCCTCTGGTTAATGAAACTGGAACCATTTGGGTGACCTGAGCCACCTTGCTCAACTCTGGCTTGGGCAATATCATCAGTCACTCACTTCCCTTGAACTTTCTTGACCTTTATCCAGGTACAAAGCAGCCCAGAGCCATGGACACCATTAAACAGCTCTAAACCTGGTAACTTCTCAGAGAAGGGATCATGAGGAGCCCCTCTGTCATTATGTCATAGGCTCAGACTGCCCCTGTGGGGCCATACCTCTCCACAGAGCAGGAAAGCTTGCCTCTGGATTCTGTGACTCTGCTCCCAGGAACCATACCTTCTCTGGTCCTCACTGTTCTTTAGAAAAATTGTCAAAACCACTCAGCAGGAGCTGGGGTTGTGGCTCCGTGGGAGAGTGCTCACCTAGCATGCATGAGGCACTGGGTGTGATCCTCAGCACCACATCAATGTAAAATAAATAGATTGTGTCCACCTACAACTAAAATAAATGAACAAATAAATAAATAAATGAATACTCAGCAGACACTTGACACCACATCGGGGCAGAGGTCAGAGGCACAGGTGAAGGCCCAGCCCTCTCTGCACGCAGACCAGGATCGGCTCATCAGCAGCTGCCCCAGCCATCCTAAAGTGCTCAGGGCTTGAGACTCTGACATTTACAAGGGATTTGCGGCTTTGCAACTGTGGAGGAGATTCAGAGTTCATTCAAAAAGGTGGGGACCCCAGGGTGCATGAGACTCTGCACTAGGAGATAAGAGCTGGCTGGAGGTACCTTGCCAGAGCGGAGGGAGGGGTTCACCGTGCCACTAAAGATGTGACCTGACCTTGCCAGTAGGAAGGCCCAGGCTATTTTGTTTTTGAAGACTAAATGTGAAGCAGCAGAAGTGATCTGTAAGCCCATGGGTCGCACTGGCCGTCAGGGCTGCAAGGCAGAGCTGAGTTTCAGGATAGCTCCGAGGCTGACGAAGGACCACGCTGCCCTGCGGCTCCTTTCCAGGTGACACCTTTTCCGGGAGGATCTTCTCCCGCGGCTGCTCTGCAGAAGCGCTCCCTGAGTGCCGCGGGGCTCTCCTCCAATGAGGGTCCCAGCCTGGTGACGCCAGGCCATGGGAGACGAGCCAGGCCCAGGAGAGGTGGAGGGTTGGCGGAACCTGTCTTCTTCCACTGTGGCTTCTGCTGTCTCAGAAGAGAGACCGAGGTCCTGAAGGAACAGCAACAGAAGTCCACCCAGCTTCTGGTTCCCATGAAACAAAATCCAGAGAACCTTTTAAGCCCCCCGATTCTGCAGTATCCCACACTCCCAGAGCCAGAGCATGAACGGAAAGTGAATACATGCAGAGAAAAAGGGTTAAAAGCCTTGTTTCCAAAGTCACCCTGCTCCCCTTATGTGAAGCGGTTTCAACTGGAAGCTGCCGGGTGGAAGGGCGTCTATTTTTGGTATGAAGCTGCAGGTCCCTGACATCCTCAGAAGGGATCATGCTGCCTGTCCCCTTTCCCAGCAGCCAGCAGGAACATGATGGTGCCATGCCCAGAGGAGCTGGCTTCATGTCCCCACCACGTGCCAGATGTGTCAGAGCCTTGTGAGATGCGACTTAGTCATCCACTTTTTCTGGTTGTGTTTGGAGACGCACAGCTGTTTGTTAGAAGGAATCAAGGCTGTCGCTCTGGTGCTAAATATGTGATTTGGATCCTTCCTCTGTTCCTTAGGGTTCTTTTGCTGTTTATTGAGTATTCACCTTGGGAGTTGGCTCCATGAAGGTGTTATAAAGGGTGCTCTTGTTAAATCTGACCTCTGGGCATCCTTCAGCTAAAGCCATGTCTGGCCATTGAATCAGGACTTCCCTGGAGAGCTTCCCCTTCTTTAGAACCTGTAAGCCAGGGCCACCGGCAAAGGCCTGATTTCATCTGATCCTTCTCACTGACTTGATTCTGCTTGTTTCTTTAGGGTTCCTGGAGGAGGGGCTGGGCCACCCCGAAACAATGTGCTTGGAGGATCTCCCTTGGCCAAAGGGATGGCCACCACCATGCATCCCGGTGGTGGGAGTCTGAGCAGCCCAGCCACTGCCACCAGGCCGGCCCTGCCCCTCACCACACCACCGCACCTGGCAGGCTCCCCACCGACAGGCAGCTGTCTGCGGCATGCAGCTCAGCCGGCCGCCAGCGGGGCCCGGGCCACCATCCCAACAGGTATGGACACAGACTCCCAGACTCTCACCTTGCTGGGAAATTGACAGGAGAGCTTTCTGGAACACAAATCGTGAGACACAATTTGGCCCAGGTCTCGGGTAAAGAGCAGTGTGTGGGGGGGAGGGGAGTAATTATTTCTCGTCACAATCTTCAAGTCTGCTGATCTCCAGGAAGTGCACTTGGCTTTTCGTGTTACCCCATCCTGGCAGCTGAAACGGATTAAAGAATTTACAAATATTTACACATTTTGCTATGGCAAGAGGACTGCAGGGACTAAGAAGATTAACATGGGCGACGCCTCCCCAGTGAGGCCGTTGTGGGTTGGTCACGGGGGTCCCCAGTGGCTAGGCCCCTCAGGGTTCCTCAGCTGGACAGCAGCTCCCAGGACAGGGCTGGTAAGAAGCACAGGTCATGGGGTCCCTTTCGGAAACTTTTTGAGGCTGGAAGGAATGGTGGTCCTTGGCCCATCACCTTCATGGCACATTGTCAGTCAGTAGGGTGACAGAACTGTAGGAAAAACCAGTTTGGCCCCAGGACAGTATACAATGAAAAGAAATCATGGAGCGGCCCTTAAGGCATCAAGAAGGCGAGCACATATTTCTTAGAAGCTTAGCATTGGGCTAATAAGAACGATTAAAGCTTGACTTAAAGAATGCCTCCCGGGAGCCCACACCCCCTGACCTTCCAAAACCAGTGACACTGTCCTAAAGTGAAAGTCACCCAGGACAGGGTGTGTGACCCAGAATTTCTCTTCCCACCCCATCTCTACCATCTCAGAAGTGGAACTCAGAGGGCAAAATTGCAGTACGTTGGAGACCAGTCAGCCAGGACCCACCTATGCAGAGCACTCTCACATAGCACAGGTGACGTCTTCTCCTGAGTCACCGCTGATAGGACAAGGCGGGGGGGGGGGGGGGGGGGGAGTATTCAAAGCTCATTGTCCTCTTGCCCGTTCCATTGGTCCTTTTGAAACTGAAGAAGGTAGCCCGCCTGCACACCTGCAGGCCGATGCAATCAGGCTTCCGTGGGAAAAGCAGCCCTCTGGCGAGCCCTTGCAGGGTCCTGGATTTGATGTGGACCGCCTTGAGAGCCCTGCAGTCCGTCCACTGCGCAGTGTTCCCGCCAACTGACAGTGTCCTCCCTGCTCTCAGTCCTCTGTATCAGGGAAGCAGGGGGCACTGGGGAGGGAGGGGATGTGTGGGGCCTTCGGGGAAGGAAATGGCAGAGAAGGCTCCTCAAAAGAGGGCTTTCCTTACCCACAGTGTGGCTCCCAGTGGTTCCAGGTACCCACAGTCAACCACAAAGGGCCAAGGCATTTCAATCAGGTATTTTGACAGAGGGTGAGAGACCACATTCACATGACTATTCTATAATCGTCTATTGTCATGACTGTTCTATTATCATTTACTGTTGTTTGATACTATGCCAAATCTGTAAATTAAAAGTTATCATAAGTAGGTATGAACAGGAAGAAAAGGTCTCTAGATGGTCTGGAACTATCTGTGGTTCGAGGCATCCAGTGGAGATCCTGGGGCAGACCCTCACTGAAACAGAGGCCTGGCTGGAGGCCTCAGCTTGGCCAGCAGACAGACCGACCCATGCCCAAGGGCCAGGGTTGCCGTTATTGCTACGATCTCAGTTTCCCGCTTCTGTGAAGCAGGTGTAGAAGCAGCCTTCACCTCCTGGAGGTTTGTGTGAGGGCTACCTAGCATGGCACCTGGTATTACTCCGCCCAGGGTGGCTGTTCTTATTCCGTTAGAGAATAACAACATTCAGTGTATGAGAAGTTTGAAAAGTAAATAGGGACCGTGACCAAAGGTCCTCAAGGGTTGAAATTTCTCTTAAGGGCAGTGAGGACCCTGAGGGATTTTAAGCCGGGGGACAAGACTGTCACGGACCGCCAGGGCACAGGGGAGAGAAGAGCACGGGGCAGTCTGGCCTGAGTCAGGAGCCAGCTGGAGAGAGCGAGAGGTGGCAAGCAGCCTGGCCAGGCAAGGGGCACAGGGTGACGAATCATCCCAGAGACAGAGGGACTAGGGCTGTGTGTGGAGGTGCTCAAGGTGATCTGAGGACCAAGCCCAGGTTCCTGGACTGGTTAACTGGGCAAGTAGTAATAGCACATTCTGGCCCGGTAGATACCAGGAGGGAATTGGTTTATGGTGAAAGATGATGAACCAGGTTTAGCCGGGTGGTTTCAAGAAATGTAGTGGGTTGCCTTGGGCTCCTGGCTGATTGGAGACCACCTCCCTCCCTGTGGGCTCAGCCACCATGGTAGAAGGCAGCCCTGCACCCCCAGCTTTACCCTGAAGAGACACACGACTCTGCTCTGGGAGCTGATGCTTCTGCGTGTGTCTACATTCAGAAGAACAGACATGGGATGCCATGTGGATCCCTTCTGGGGGTAAAGAAAAACCACCCAATTTTTCAGGAGCAGCCAGGGTGGACTTTCGGTGCCTGGTGTCCAGCATCTTCAGTGAGTGATAGAGTTTAGGTGCCTGGTGCTCAGCGTCGTCTGCGGATGCAGGGTGGAATTCTGGTAGATTTTTGGTGCCTGGCATCCAACCTCATACTGGGTGGTGTCCAGCAGAGGTGGAGTTGGCCCAAGGAAGTCTCACAGGTGGTCTGAGTGCCGCACTGGCTGTAGAGCTTCCGTGACCAACTCCGTCAAGCCAGAGATCCTGCAGTGCCCACTAGTCTTTTCTATATATCTTTTTTTTTTTTTTAATTTTATCAACTCAAAAGATGACCTGTATTTTTGCAACCCTAAACTGTGGAGCCCTGGGAAAGAAGAACTTGTCTCTGTACCTCAAGTTCTCTGTAGCAGATAATATTGTCCGCTCCCAGATCCCTCACCTCCAGCCCCTGACCCCTTATCTGATTAGTCACATGTATGCCATGGTTTAAATTGATCTGCTAGTGTTCCTTGGTACCCTCCTCCAGTTTGGGGTACAGCTATTGTGATAGTCAACAATTAAATCACCTTCAGCAAAGCTTCCAGACTGCTCAAGCTGGCCTTTATGGCTCCTGGAGCACTGGGCAAGACCAGGGGCAGCAAATGGCCCAGGCCAGGTTCCTTCTGATTATAAACATCATGTCCAGTCAGCCCAGCATGCCATACCAATGTGTCTCTGGGCACCATGACATGGAAAGGCTAAGCAGAGCTGTTCCTCCTGGTGAGTGAGCATCCTGGCACAGCAGCCTTGGATTATCTGCCCCAAAATAGCCAGCATAATGGCCTTTCTATGCCAAGCCTTGCTTAGAAACTTTCCCAATTCAAAAAGATAATGGAGCCCTGCCAGTCATTTCTCCCTCTATGCAATAACAAGCAGTATCAAAAGAAATTGGCACGGCTCAGGGCAGCACAACACTGTGTCGTGTCTCCATCGTCCATCACCATAGTAACCACGATGGTGTGACAAGCATTCTCTTGCATCAGTTTAATTTTACATACAGACAGAGTGAGGCACAAGATGGCTAAACCGCTCCCCTTGTGCATCCCAGCCTCACGTCTGTCCCCGTGCCGTCGCTGTCACGGCCAGGTAAGAGAGTGGCTCCTGCCGAGGCATATCAGTAAATTAAATGCCACTGAATTCCCACAGCATTTCCCACTTCATTCTGCATTTAGAGAGCGAGAAAACGTGGTTGACAGTACAAGTAATGGATTGTTCGCTGCAGTAATTGCCCATTTCAGCAGACCCCGGCCTTGGCAGTCGGGAGGCGTTTCAACAATGTTCTCATCTCCAGCCAAAGGCAGGCGGTTTGACAAAGGCTTAATTGCATCGGCCATAGCATCCAATATGATTTGTTCTACTTGATTAATGTCACTCCCCTTCTCAAGGGCAGCACACCCCCTGCAAAGTGCCCCTGTTGCTTATATGCTCACGTCAGTAGGGGCAAGTGCTCCTGCAGCCACTTAGTTATCCCCAAAAACAGCACCCCAAAGAAGAGCTAGATTCACAGTGCTCTGAGAGAGTCTGGGGTTACAGGGAAAACCAGACAGACCCAGTTAGGAAAAAAAAAAAAGACGAGGAAACAAATTCCTAAAATAGAATTTGATAAGTGCTGTGATGGAGGCACAGGCAGGGGATGAGGAAAGAATGGAGCAGAAAGGGTTCACTGAGATGGGGGAGGAAAGTGGCCAAGAGGATGGGAAGAGGTGTACAAAAGGTTTTCAAGAGGAGGTGATAACGCCTGGAATCTCAAAGGGTGACTGGCAAAGTAGGGAGGGTATGGAAGGCAGAGGAGCCAGCAAAGGCAAAGGCATGGCAGTGAGAAAGACTATAGTTCCTACCGTTGGTTTAGTTTGTTGTGGAAGAAGAAGTCCAATGTTGGTGGCCATTTTTCTGCAGAGATAGGCTTTACTTTTAATCTAGAAGGTGGATAGTACACAGCATGCAGCGGTGGGTGGGGTGGGGTGAGAGAAGCATCCAGGCGGAGTGGAGGTATGTGTGCAGCCCAGAGACCAGCAGAGGCCAGGTGCATTTGGAAACAGAAGGAAGGTCTGCTTGGCCGAACAGAGAAAGGCTCCTAATGAGGCTTTTGAAAAGGCATGTAGGGGCAGATTATGATGGTTCTCTCAGACCATGTCAAGGAATTTAGATGCTATCCTCAGGGCAGTAGGAAGAATTAAAGGGCTTTAAATAATAGATATATTCAGGTTTTTGTATTTGAAAGATCAAGCTAGACTCCTGCTCATGGCGCAGCAGAAATAATGAGGGCAAGATTTACCCTCCCCCCTAAAACAGCTAAGAAGCCGACAGATATATAAAAGTTTTGAAGACAGTAGACGTTAGACAACCAAGGACAGTGATCCCCAAGGAAGTTACAGGCTGTGGCACAGGTGGGGCCCAACCCAGCAGGCCATAACAAAGATGGTGGAGTTGGCAGGACAGAGGACCAGAGAGGAGAGAGCTGCTCAGAGAGAGAGAGAGAGAGAGAGATCTGTATTCAGTTGAGAACTAATCAGCATATGCATGAGAGCAAAATACCCAAAGCCAGAAAAAGAAGGAAAGAAGGGATTAGCACTAACTGCACCCAGAATACACACAGGCTGGAAATAGCGCCTGTTCCCACCAGCCAGGCTGGGGAGGGGGGAACCTATCAATTCACAAGGCATTAAGTAGTCTGCACAGAAGGACATGGCCTCAGGAGTGGGCAACGTTAGCCCTGGACTGAGTTCTGTTCCAGTCCCACCCATCTAAAAGTCAAACTCAGAATGCTCACAGTGTTTCCAATTAGTTTAACTGCACCCCAGAACAAAGCTCAAGAATATTTATAGAGATATAAAAGAAATCTCCAGCTCTTAACCACATAAAAATCACAATGTCTGATGTCCAAGAAAAAATTACCAGGCATACAAAAGAGCAAGAAGATATGACTCACAATGAAGAGATCAATTAATTGCTCGGAACTCACCCAAAACTAACATAAATGTTAGAATTAGTTTAAAGACATTAAAAGTTATTTTAATTGCATTCCCTGTATTCACAAAGTTAAGTAGAGACGGAAAATATTGAAAAGAACCAAATCAGACTTTTAGAAACAAAATATACAGTATGTAAGATCAAGAGTCTACTGGAGGGAGTTAATGGCAACTTAGACATTGCTAAAGAAAAAGCGCTACTGAACTTGAAGATGTAGCAATAGAAACGAGGAGAAATGAAACCGAGGTAAAAGAATTTATTTTTAAATGAACAGAGTTAACAATGGGCTACTTGAAGGAGCCTAATGTATGTTTATTGGATACCCCAAAGTGGGAGAAAGAGGTGGGACAGAAAAACAATTTGAGGAAATAATGAACAAAATTGTTTTAAATTTTATGAAAATTACCAACTCACTGCTCAAAGATTGTTGGTGAGCCCCATATGCACAAGAAACATGGGGCAAAACAACAGCAAATCATAATCAAATGGTTCAAGATCTGTGATAAAGAAAAATCTCAATCCAGAGAAAGAATAGGTTATAAAAAGTAGGGACGATGGTAGATTTCCTGTCAAGAATACTCTGGAAAACAGTGGGATAACCAAAAGAAGGACTGAGAGAAACCTGTCAACCTAGAATTCTGTACCCAGGAAAAAAGATGATCCTTCAAAGGAAAAGTATCATTCAGACCTAGCAAAGCTCAAATATTTCCTCTTCAGTAGATCCACACCATGAGAAATGCAAACCAGAGTTCTTTAGAAACTTGATACCAGGTGGAAATATACGAAGGAATGGAGAGCACCAGAACTAAACAAATAGATGAGATGAATAGGTAAGATTTTTAAAAATTATTATTTAAATATATTTAAAATATAAAAATTAAAACAATGCAGTTTGGGATTTAAAATTTTACATTATAAAATGTATAATAACAAAAGCACAGAGATTGGGAGGACAGAAATGGAAGTACTATAGACGAGTATAAGGTTCCCTTATTATGGAATCACTGGTAAGTGATTATTAGTAGACTATAAGTGATTATTAGTAGTCTATTAGTAGACTCTAATAAATTAAAGATATAAGCCACCACTAAATATGAAAACAAAGAGTTATAGGAAATAAGCCACTAGCGGAGACAAAAATCAAATCATAAAATATGCAACAAATCTGGAAGAAATGATACAGAAAGGGAAGGGGAACAAAGAATACATGGGTCAAAGAGAAAACATGTAGTCGGATGACAGGTTGGAACCTAATTATAAATTATCACAGCTTAGGTTTTCAGCTATTAAAAGCAAGCAAGCAAAAAAAGAAAAAGAAAAAAAATATTATGCGCTATGAATAAGAAACATACTTTAATATGTTCATTCTAAAGACACATGTCGATTAAAGAAAAAGGATGGAAGGTTATACGCATTTCTGTTATTCACAGTAGCTGTATTTTATAGTTACCATGGACACCGAAGGGAGTGAACACTGCACTAGTGCTCTGAGGTAGAATGGCACGTGTGTGTACACACCTCTCACACAGATCACAATCTCATCCTAGTTGAGTCTCTTTTCTTTATTTTAAAAAAACAAAAACTGTGTGTGTTAAATGACCAGCCTGAGGCAGCTCCACTAATAGATGCGAGAGCTGGGATTCAAATCCTGCTCAACTGGCCCTGGAGCCAGAGCTCTTTACATTGTCCTGCACTGCACTGTCCCCTCCCTGCCCATCCCCCTGTCATATCAGGGAGCTGAAACTAAGAGGCAGAGAGTTACCTTGTCCAGCCTCACGTGGGAGGATGCATGTCAGGCAACTCAAATTTTCCCCCACTCTGCACCTGTCTGAACATGACCGTGAAAGCTCTATTGGCATTGACTTGGGAGGGATAGATCAATTATAGCTATTAGCAGAATTTGCAAATACGAAATCTGTCAATAATGAGGTGTACCCTGTTGATATTAATCAAAAGAAAGATAGAGGGACTATATTAATAACATACAGGGTAGAATTTATAACAGAATATTATTAGGGATTAAAACCAATTTCATAATCGTAAAGAGTCAGTTCATTAAAGGGGCATAACAATTCTAAATATTTATGCACAGAATAGCAGAGCTTCAAATATACATAAGCAGTCACAGATAAAGCTGAAAGGAGAAATAGAAATCCACAATCATAATCAAGAGATTTCAGTACCTCTCTCAATAGCTAATAGAAAAGTATGCAGAAAAATGGTAAAAATTAGGACATTAGAACAATATCTATAGCCAACTGGACTTAACTGATATTTAGGGACCGTTCCACCCAACAACATCAAATTACACATTCTGTTCAAGAGCACATAGAATGTTTACCAAGATAGACCATATTCTGGGCCATAATATTTAAATTTCAATATGCATTAAAGAATTCAAATCACACAAAATGGATTCCCTAAACACAGTGGAATTGAACAAAAACAATATCAGAAATTATTACAGATATTAATCTATTTTTTAAAAATACTTTTTAGTTGATGGACCTTTTCTTAAAAAATTTATATGTATGTGGTGCTGAGAATTGAACTCAGTGCCTCACATATAGAATCTGAACTGATGCCACTCGATTTAATCAAGCTACCACTGAGCCACAACCCCAGCCCCACAGATATTAATCTAAATAGCATACTTCAAGATAACCCATGGATCAAAAAAGAAATCAGAAAAAGATGTTGGAGTATTTTGAGCTGACTGAAATGGAAACACATCATATCAAAATTTGTAGAATGTCACTAAAGCAATCCTCCAGAGGAAATTTATAGCACTAAACACCTACAATAGAAAATGAAGAAAGATGTCAAATCAATGGCCTCAACTATTACTTGAAGAAACTAGAATAAAAAGAGCAAAGGGAGTAGAAAAAGATCAGTACAGGAGTCAATAAAATAGAAAGACAATAGAGAAAATCAATGAAACCAAAATGTGGTTCTTTGAGAAGATCAGTAATAAAATTGATAAACCTCTAGCTAGATGGATAAATCAAAAAGGGGAAAATACACAAGTTATCAATATCAGGAAATGGCATCAGTTCAGATTCTATGGGATAACAAGAGATTATTTTCAAATCGTTATAGTCAATAAATTAGATGAGCATATTCAAATATTCATTGAAAGACAAACTATGAGATTTAAGAATGAAATAACCCAAATAATCCTATATCTAATAAATTTACTTAGTAGTTCAAAGTCTTTCATAAAGAAAACTCTCCAGGTAACTTGATTAATTATATAAGATAATTAAGGAAGAAATTATAGGAATTCTATGGAAACTCTTCCAGAAAATTGAAAAGCAGGGAGAATATTTCTGTCTTTTTCTGTAAAGCCAACAGTACCCAACTGCCAAAACCAGACAAAAACATTTTAAGAAAATAAAACCACCGACCACTATCCTTCATAAACATAGACATAAAAATTCTAAACAGAATTTTAGGAAATCAAATATACAGCGATAAATAAGAAAAATGATGAATCAAGTAAGGTTTATTCCAGGAATGTGAGATAGGATTAGCATTTATCAGTCAATGTAATTCATCTTATTAACAAACTAAAAAATAAAAATAATATGATTTTTTTCAATAGTACAGGAAGATATTTAACAAAAAACAACATTTGTTCAAAAAATTGTATCTTTACTGAACATGTACAGATATTTTTTGACATCATTCCTCTAAACAATGGAGTATAACATAGCATCTTCAGTTACAGAGCATTCTCATTGTGTTAGGTACCATAAGTAAACTAACTGTAAGTATATGGTAGGATGTGTGCAGGCTCTCTGTAAATACTATACCATTTTTCTAAAGAAATTGAGCATTTGCAATTTTGGTATCCATGTGGGGTACTGAAACCGATCCCCCATGCATACCAAGGAATTGCTATACAATTATCAATGAATAACTGGAAGAGAACATTTTAAAAACCTATACCAAATTTAATAGCATCAAAAATAGAAATTACTTAGGGATAAATCTGACCAAAGATAAAGAAGAAAGCTACAAAACATGGCTAAGAGAAATGAAAGAAGATCTAAAGAAGTAGGAAGATATATTTTGTGGGTGAGAAGACTTAATGTTGTTTATGTTTATTCTCCAAAACTTGACCCACAGATTCAATGGAGTACTGATCAAGTTCCCACCCAGTTAGTGGCATTGGAAAGTCATTCAAAGGAATCTATCCGGAACACAGATCAGAGATGAAAAATCATGCACATGAAGGAAGGATGGAGCAGTGTCAGGCCACCTCTTGTAGGACTTCCAAAAATAGAAAATAATGCATGCAGATGGGATAGAAAGAAAGTTCAAAGAAAAAATTAGAGAAATCTCCAAAATTGAGGAGGGGCTCAAATCCTCACACCGAAAGTATAAACTGAAAGGAGGGTTGAGGGTCAGTTGTGAGGAATGTTGGCCTGAAGTCATGGTAGCTACAGCCAGTATTCCATTTCATCCCTGAAAATGAAGAAAGGGCAGAGTTAATGGCAAAGTAGGTTATTTATTCATTCAACGAATATTTACTGGAAGTCAAGCACAGTCCCAAGGACTAGGGACAGAACAGGGAACTGCGTGAGGTCCAATGGGATCCGGGGGACCTCAGTTACTGAAGCTAAAGGTTTAAAGAGCAGAGGAAAAGGGAAAACAGAGAGGCTCTAGAATAGCATTTTCTCCAATAACCTTTACCTATAGGTCTGACTCTTCAAAAATAGCATAGGTGCTTTGACATCACTAACTAGTAAGATCCCCAGTGCTAGGTGGGCACAAGGCTGGGGGACACAGAGCCGGTGAAATCAAAAGTAAATCCCTCCAACCATCAGTGGGTTCCAGAATTATTCGTTCTTCCAACCAGTGTTATGAGCATGCCTATCTTGCTCATGAAGAGTACTACTCCAATGGTGCAATTCTGTGAGATCTGTGATAATGTTTTATCTGGGATTCCCTGTTCTTAAATAATCACTTATTCATTCAAAAACTGAATTGAGCAGCTACTATATGCCAGGCACCATTCCAGGGGTGTGGAATGCATGATATCCATGAATTAAACAACTCTTGTCCCCATCCCCATAGACCTAACATCGTAGTGGGGAGAGACAGTGTATGATCAGCATATTATAAGTAAATTATGTAGATTATTAAGAGGAGCTAAGCGCCTTGGAAGAGAAGAAAAGCTAGAACAAGAGAGATGGAGGTTGCAGAGCGGCAGTTCATACCCATGCAGTTGGCTGTTTGGGATTGTCTCTAGAAGAGGGCATCTGAGCTGAGCTGAAACACTAGAGCGGGCCCCCTCCTGGCCGATCTCTGGGGCAAGAGTGGTGTGTGGAACAGGGACAGCAGTACAAGTCTCTGAGTTGAGAGAGTCGATGGTGAGGAGTGGCAGGAGACCAGAGAGGCTGGGGGAGAGTATTAGGAGATGGGTTGGAGAGATGACCTAGCGGCAGGCTCAGAACTTTCTGGAACACTCTCCTACTTGCGTCAGGTTTAGTAAGAGGATGGGGACAGTCCTGCAGAAGCTAGTCTAAAGTAGAGGAGACCCGTGCAGAGCCCTTGGGCAGGAGACCCTTGAGCGGCCCTGGAGACTGATCTCATGAGCCCGCAGGGCAACTGCGCTTCCCTGAGGGGCATTGTTTCTGTTCCGGGACTGAGAGGTGGGGTGAAGGAGAGTTCACGGCGGGGCGGAAGCCAATCAGTCTCTCGAGGCTGCCTTCCAAGTCAGGGGTGATCGAATGACCCCAGTGGCTTCATGGATTCTCCAAATTGTCTGACCCACCCTTCCTTTTAGATGAGGGCCACGTTGCACGAGGGCACAACACTATGGGTTTCCAACCCATCTGAAACCTCAAATAATAATAAAAAACAATCCATAAAATCAACCTTTTTCTATTTTACCCTGTAGAAACAGAGGAGGGCTGTCTCTAGCCCCAGAGAATCTACCATCACATGGTGAGATCTCGTGAGCTCTTCCCACAGGGAGCCCTGAAGAAGGGCCCGGCTCGCAGATGGAGGGTCCTATGTGGCGTGGAGTGGCTTCACATCCGCTGGAGGCCAAAGAATTTACAAGTGCATTCAGCATTCAAGGCATATTTGGGGGCTGAGAATATTTGTATTGTGTGTATTTTTCCATCTTCTAAAGCCAGGAATGCCACAAATTTTGGTGGTAACCAATAACCACAGTGTGACATATAATTTTTGTCTGGCAAAAAAATGCAAAATCCACTGGATCAGAGTTGCCCGGACAAGCCAGAGGGCTTGGCATAAGGCAATGTCTCTGCTGGGACAGCCCAAGTCACAGTTCACTATTCCCCTGGTAACTGTCATTCTCTTCCCATATTCTCATCTGTATTTAATAGACGATTTTTCAATTAAATGAAGCACAGATCATAGCAGGATTGATGTGAATATGTCGCTGTGTTTAGGTGGACCCTTAACTTTGCAAATGGAAGACTTTTACAAATGTTATTTCCATCTTTAAGGTGCATTCTCAGTTGCCAGACTCCATTCCATAAATCCAGAAATTCTTATGCAGGCAGATGGCGGCATGGATAGCTTTGCCTTAAGTCTGCGCTAGGAGGGAATATCTCTGGCTTTCCTCTTGTGATCCTCAGGAGCAAAGCTCTCTCTCACTCTAGGCTCCTGCTCAGCAAGTCCCGTGCCCAGCCTGGAAACCAAGGACTGGGCTGGCCATTCTGGGGTCAGGACTTACTGGTCAAGCTGTGGACTCTAACCAGCTGAGGTGCAGCAGTGTTTAATAATCCACAGGGGAGCTTCTCCAAGATGCTTCCACAGGCGCCAGGGCTTTTGTTGTCGTTTTGAAAAGATTGGATTTTTTGTATGAGTTTTTATTGGTTTTTAGTTATACATCACAGTACATTCTATTTTGATGTATTTATGCAAGCACAGACTATATCTTATTCTAATTAGGATCGCAGTCTTGTGGATGCACACGATGGTGAGATTCACTGTGATCTATTCATATATGTTCACAGGAAAGTTAAGTCAGATTCATTCCACGGTCCTTCCTATTCCCATCACCTCTCCTTCCCTCCATTCCCCTTAGTCTGACCCAGTGAACGTCTACTCTTTCCCTCCAATCCCTTTTAGTATCCACATATCAGAGAAAACATTTGACCTTTAGTTTTTTGGGATTGGCTTTCATTATAATCTTCAGATCCATCCATTTACCAGCAAATGTGGCTGAGTAATATTCCATGGTGTATATATTTCACATTTTCTTTGTCAATTCATCTACTGAAGGGATCTAGGTCTGTTCCATAGCTCAGCTGCTATAAACATGGATGTGGCTGCTTATAGTAGCTGATTTTAAACACTTTGAATATTTATCAATCAGTGGGATAACTGGTTCAAAGTTCCATTCCAGGTTTTTTGAGAAATCTTCATACTGCTTTCCATAGTGGTTGCACCAGCAATGTGAGTGTGTACCCTTTCTCCCCACATACTCACCAACATTTATTGTTCCTTGCATTTTTTTAAGTAGATTAAAATTTTTATTAGTTTTTCACTCTTTATAGTTATTTACACTTGTGCAGTTCTTTGCAGTTTGAAAATGTATTCACATACATCTAACCTTACTAGTTCTTTATTTCTAGTCTGTGAGGTGCTTCTCACCTTAATCCCTTACAACATCTTTATGGGGCAAGTCATCTACATATCACAGATGAAAAGAGAGGTGAAGTGACTTGCCCAGGATCCCAGAGCTTTTAAGCCATGGCTCAAAATTCAAATCCAGAGGCCCTGCTGTGAGGTCAGTCTGTGTCATTTCCACTGTGACGCTGCCAAACTCTTCATGATGACTTTCAGTCAGTTTCAGCATTTATTTCTCCTTTTTTCAATCCACTCAAGAACCAAAACTTCTCAGATTTTTGTCCTTCTTTGGTAACTTCTCTGAATAGCCTGCCTCAATCTTTTGAGAATTATCCTAAGCAGAAACAAAGGCGCCAAAAATCTATTAGGTAGTTTATAGTTTTAAATAAGTATCTGAGGAATTGGGCAGCATAGATCTGTTAGCAGCGCTAACAGATCACCCAGTTCAAGTTAATCGTAGAGGAAGTGGTGGCTCCCAGAGAAGGGCTGTGAGTCAGTTTTGACAGATTCCAGGAAGCTCAGCACCGTATTTATTGTGAACCGGGTCTTCGTGTAGACCGCCAGTCAGGCTGAACTTGGCTTCCTGATCTGGAGTCCTAGGGTGTGGAAATAGGCAGGACTAAACTGGGCAGCGTTTTGAGGCTTTCTGATCCCATTTCTGGCCTCTTGTCCTTGACATGACCTCAGTAAATACAAAGACTCACAACCCCGCTGCAGGTTTGGGTCGGCCCGCCGCAGGTTGGGTAAACATGGATCCCCTGGACACCTTCTTCTCTAGCTGGAGGCTCTCTGCCATCACTTCTCGTTCAGGTCTGCCACATCTACCCTTTTCTGGTTCCTTAGGTGACAAGGACACGTTCTGCTGGTGTCTGGGGTTTGAGCATCTCCCTTTACCTTTCTTTTACAGTTTTCCATGGGTTCCTATTCTATCTCTGCTCCTCATCCATTCCTGACCCGCCTGTTTTATTTCTGAGAAGTTTTTGTTTGGCTGAAGCTATGTACACCAGCCACAGACCAAGGCTGGCTTTACCCTTCTCCAAAGCTCCTTCTAAAGCTTCTTCCACCACCCTAACATGGCAATTGGGTCCAGCCTGTACGACAGCCCATCTTTCTCTGGGTCTGCCTGCCTTACATCCGTTACTTGTGTTCTTGATAGTTGCCTTTCTGATTGGAGCGAGATGAAATCTCGGTGTAGTTTTAGCTTGCATTTCTGTAATTGCTAGAGATGCTGAACGTTTTTCATATATTTGTTGATCGTTTGCATTTCTTCTTCTGAGAAGCGCTATTCAAGTCTTTGCCCATTTATTGATGGGGTTCTTGGGGGTTTCTTTGTTAAGCTTTCTGAGTTCTTTGTGTATCCTGGAAATTAACATTTTATTGGAGGTGTGGGTGGCAAAGATCTTTCTCCCATTCTGTAGGCTGTCTCTTCACATTCTTGATTGTTTCCTTTGCTGTGGAAAAGCATTTTAGTTTGATGCCGTCCCATTTATTGATTCTTGATTTCACTTCTTGTGCTTTGGGAGTCTTTAAGGAAGACTTCAAAGAAGTCAGTTCCCGAGCTGACATGTTGAAGTGTTGGGCCTACATTTTCTTCTAGTAGGTGCAGGATTTCTGGTCTAATATAGTTTTATGATCATTTTAACCAGAATGTTTTTCAGACTCTTCAGAGGACATGGATCTGTCACAGTTTGAATGTGGCTTGTTCCCCAATGGTTCACATGTTGGAAGCTTGATCCTCGGTTGAAGTGGTAGAGCCTTTCAGAGGTGGGGCCTGATGGGACTTCCTTAGGTCATAGGGAGCGTTAGTACCCTGGACGGAATCAGGCAATCCTCAAGGCTCCTGAGTGAGTTCTGAGAAAGTGTTATAGAAAGAGCAAGCCCAGCATCTCCCTTCAGTCTAGTCTCCTGTCTCGCCATGAGATCTCTCCCTCCTGTGCTCACTCCTACTATTGTGATGCCATCTGCTATGAGGTGCTCACCAGAGCCAACTGATGTGGTAGGCTCCATGCCCTTGAACCCTTGAAGCTAAATAAGCCCAACCTCAGGTGTTTGGCTACAGTGATGGGAAACAGACTGATACAAAGCACTTCACAGAAAACTGGGAATGTGCCCTTGTGCACAGGAACCTTGGAAAAGTGATATTGACTCTCCCAAGGGAAAGACTGTTTTCAGCAGTAGCAGAGCCCACTGGCCAATTCAGGCTTTAGGAAAATAGAAATGCATTTTTAGAGTCGCTCAGCCCCAGTTTCTCCTTCTGTGAGGGAGAGATTTGTGTTGGTGGCCAGGTCTGGGAGGATCTCAGAGCACTTGGAGGTCCAGCCTGGGGGTGGATTGCAATTGCACAGCAGGCTGCACACTGACCCTTCAATCCACTGTCTCTCCCACCTCATTCTCCAGCTGCCCACCCCTCAGCCCAGGCCCAGGACCGACCTACCGCCACCGTGTCACCCCTGCGCACTCAGAGCTCTCCATCCCGCCTGCCCGCCACCAGCCTCAGGCCCCGCACGGTGGTGTCCCCACAGCACAGCCAGCAGCCTCCGATGCAGATGTGCCCTCGGCCGGCCATCCCCCTCACGTCAGCAGCATCAGCCATCACACCTCCCAACGTTAGCGCCGCCAACCTCAACGGGGAGGCAGGAGGAGGGCCCATCTGTGGCCTGTCCACGTCCAGCCCTACCAACACAGGATGCAAGCCAGATGACAAGAAGAATGAAAAGGTAAGTGGTCCTTCCTGAGCCAGCCCTGGGCCTGGTCCAGCTGGTTATGGGAACCCTTTGCCCCGGATGCCAGCGGCACCTTGGACAATTGAGGCTTGAGTGTGTGCCCAGGTTCTTGCCCATCGATGCACCCTGACATGTGACAGGGGGAGTCCAAACCAGGAGAGCAGCTGGCTGGAGTGGAATCTGGCATTCTGGCCAACACAAGCTATCTACAGTTTCACACAAATCAGAAAATGATGTCTCCCTACTCGCTGTCATTTGTTCCTTAGTTTCTTCTGTTGAAAATAAGTTTAATGTACCCATCTTGTTAGAACAAGATACTTATTTTCATGCTCTGGGATAATATAGTAATAAGTATATAAATCCGCATGTATGCAGTGTGAACAGCCCCCCCCACCCTTTCATTCTTGTGTAGTCCACAACCTGTTCAACCATATGGGACAGGCCTAAAGGAGAAGGAGAAATGAGAAAGACAAGATGATGGCAACCTGATATTTGACGTGGACAGAATTTTCAGCTATTTTTTTTTTTAGCTGCGAAGGAAGCTGAGTTGATTTCATAAAATCTGAATACATTGGACCCTGTGGCCAGCCAGCTAGACCCTGGACTGGCCAGGATTAGAATCCACATTTCTAAATCAGCGCTGTTCAGCAGAAATATAATACAAGTTACAAATAAAATTAACAATTGTCTAGTAGCCGTGCTTTTGAAAAGTAAAATTAATTTAAAATAAAATTAAAAGGTGAAATTCATCTGGTAGCATATTCTATAAAACAGAATTCTCAAAATATTTTTGTTCCAACATATAATTTACATTTAAAAAAACTATTGATGAGATTTTTACTCTTTTTTCTTTTTCCACGTTAAGTTTCTGAAAGCCTGTGTGAAACCCAGTGAGCCGTTCTGCAGTGCTCAGGGCCCACCTGCTGCTGTGGCTGTATTGGACAGCAGGTCCAGCTCTTGGCAGGGAACCACTCTGTTTATTCTTGATGTGTGAACAACTGTTCGCTCCCTCTTGATTATCCCACATTCTCCTAAAGCCTTTCCATGTAAAACCAGTCTTTGAATGAGGGCGTGTTGGCGTGTTTGCACATGCGCCCAGGACATCAGATGGTGTGTCAGAAGTGAGGACCGCCCCACCTCTCTCTCAGGGACATTAGAACTCAGCAATGACTCTGACCTCTGCCCACGTTCCTGGAGGCAGACCTCTGCAGGAACCTGGGGGAGCTGTGGGGATGGACCACCCCACACTCCAAAGGGCCTCAGCATCTCCCATCTCGTCTGGCCCAGGACTGTGGTCACCCCCATGCTGAGGGGTTTGGAAGAGGCCTCGTTCTGACCACAGAGGCTGCACTCTCGGCTGGTAAAGCTCATACCTACTCGAGACTAACAGGCACCCAACATGAAGGGACATTGCTGCTCTGTGTTTTGTGCCCATATCTCTTTGAAAATCAGTTCCCTTCCTCCTTACAGCCCCTGTGTTGAGGTGCAGCTGGGTGTCGCTGGGAGGTAAGGTGGCGGGTACAGTCCTGCCCTTTCGTCGGACAGCTTCCCAAAGAGGCAATCTTCTGGCCTTCTGAGCTGCTGAGAAAATAACCCAGGGTCAGGGGCCAGTCTTAGAAAGACAAGGGTCATAAGAGTTCTATAAACACTGCTACTTCTTTGCCTCAGGATTCCCTCTAGTTCTGGAAACAGGTAGGCCTGGCTTCAATATGGCTGTTACCGAGTGGGTTTCTGTGGCCCAGGGTCGGGCTTGTAGAAATCTACACAGAGGGTGACGAGTTCACCGCAGTTGCCCTCCTGAGTGCACAGCTAGTGAAAGCCAACCAGGACCACTGCCAACAGGCCTGGGGACGCTTGGCAGGTATTCTGCTTCCACTCTACCTTCTGCCAACCATCCTCCTGCTTCAGCAAGGAGCAGCTGAGTCCAGGAGATACCCAAAGTGTCCCTCTAAATGAGGCTCCTGGGTAACCCTGCATGTGATGGAGCACCCTCTTCCTCTGGTAGTCCCTAAGCCATCTCTGGCAGCAGAAATGCCCAGGCCATTACTCGGGACGACATGGGGAGCAGGCCATGGCGTGACCCAGGCAGGAGGCCATCTGGGCTGTGTGAGGCTAGCTGGGCACGGCTCAGAGGCTCAGCAACCCCAGGAGAGAAGTGAATGGTTCTCCCCAAAAGATGTGCACTTTTCCTTTCTCACCTCTCAGACAAGCAAAATAACACTGGTCTACAAGATCACCTGTTAATGTTTGTCCCGCCTGGTGAATTTTTTCTATTTTACAGCAAGGCACCAAGCATCCACAGTTGCCATTTGGTAGCAAAAAGCTGTGACAGTGGTGGTTTAAATTCTATTCATTAATCAGGAGCAGATGAACCAGTGGTGCAGGCACAGGCGAGGAGCCAGGTTCTGAGCCAGGCATGACTTGAAGCAGCCCCCTGTCTTCCCATGACTGCAGCTGGGCAGACTTTGGGCACATACTGGTCAGTTTCACATCTGTCTTGGTGGTTCATTTTGGACATGCAGGTACCAAATTAGGATGAAAGGACTTCTAAAATGTATCTGGTGATGTTCTCCAGGCTGTTTCTCTCGATAAACTTTCTTTGGGAAAAGACAGTGAGCTCCCAGCTCTGCTCTTCACTGAGACCAGACCTCAGTGCCCTGTGGAATTCCATAACGTCAAGCCCAGCTGGAATTCCATCCAGGTGCTTCTAGGCATGTGTATGAGAGACACCTGTGATTGATGGGGCCCTGGATACGAGGGTTAGGAAACTGGTGGTCTTGTAGGAGCATGGCAGGCTTATTCTCTGCCTCCCTGGGTGTGCAGAAGCAAGAGGCCTCAGACCCAGCTGTAGGTTGGGTGATGTTCTTTGCTGTGGTAGAAGTTCTTGGAGGTTGGTCCTGGGAGGCTGTTATACACCTGGGGATTGGCCCTTCAGCCCTGCTTGAGCCTATGTGTTATGGAGTCCTTCAAGACAATTGCATTGTCTTGTGCTGTCAGGGTGGCGATTCTTTCTATAGTCTTAATCCAGGTCCAGAGCTCTCCTTGGAGACCTGAACATCTACATCATGTGCAGGAGCCTCTCCATGCTGTTGTACCAGATGCCTACCTACCTGCTCACATTGCTCCCTGATGGGCTGCCCTGTGACTGGGCCACCAGCGTTTCCTTTCTAGAGAGCTTCTTGCTTCCCCAGCAGGACACAGGTCACCAGGGGCCCTGCCATCCGCTGGAGACCAAGCCTGTAACACCTCCTTGGGCCACTGGGCCATGGTGGAGAGTGGATTCAGAATGGAGTTAGGAGGGAGACAGTTTTGATAACTGTCTGATGATTTGTTTAGAGCTCTCGTCTGCACTTGGGACCTTTCCAAAACCCAGGTTCATCTGGGTTGACCAGGAGTCTGTTCTGCTTGGAGATGTGTCTGCTCAGGGTGGTCCTGGGTGACCTCAGAGGGTCATTTCTGAAGCTGCCAATCTGGACTGGATCCCTGGAGTCACCGTTGAGTGTAGGGTACCTTGGGGCTGTCTGGATTCCTTTCTAGTCCCCAGATTGGAGAGGTTGGAGGCTCTCTAGGGCACGGGGAAGACCCCCGAGTGTGGAGACCTGGATGTGGGGGGCATGGTCTTCAGAAGTTGCAGCAGGTAGGTATCCTTGGTGGTCTCCCCATCAAAGGTCTTGGGTGCCTTTAAAGAAGGGTCTGGATAAAACTTTTGGAATAATCATGTGGTACCCACAAAACACAGAGTGGTAAGACTTTTAAGAGGCTATATAGGATACAAGTTACTCTTCTACTCTTAGAAATCAAATTTTATGCTTGAACAACCATCAAATACCACCTTTTGGGTCCATTGGTGATAGTTTTCTGGTTTTGACTCCCCACCGACACATCAGCACCAGATGGACTGGTCATCCCTCAGGGGATGTCCAGGGGAAAGTCGCCCTATGGGGCCACAGTCAGGGTCCCTGACCTCCAATTAGAGGCCCTCCACACTCACTCATCTGTTTACTGCGGGGAACGTACACAAGCAGGCAGAGCACAGGGCACGGGGGCTTACGGTGATAGAAGGCACAGCCCTGGCCGGAGGGAGGCAGAGCCCAGTCCAGGTAACTGTTGAGGTAACTGGCAAACAGCCAACTGCAGGAGAGTGCTGCAGGCCTAAGAACAGGGGACAAAGGGTCAGCAAGAAGATGCATGGTCAACAGAGTACAGGGAGGTCTTCCCAGGGGACAAGTGCGAGACCCTCCCTGCTAAGGGACAGCCTGACCAGAGGCCAGAGGATGTAGCCTAAGGTGAGGGGTCCCCGGGCAGGTGGCAGGAGCAAAGCACCTCCTGAAGGTGCTGGTTACCCGCCACTGCTCAGCCCCTTGTTCTGTCTGGGGTTGGGCAGGAGGATGGATTCAAGCCCGATCAGAGGACATGGGCCAGGTGCCTGGCCTTCTCTGGTCTGAGCCCCTGGCTGTTTTTAGTCTTCCTCTTACAGCAGCTGTGCCCCATTCTGAGAGAGCTGCCTGCTAAGCACCTGAAGTTTAGTTACCTGCCTCCTTGGTGCCAGGGTTCCCAGGAGGTGATCTCTACAGAACCCTCTTCAAGCCAGTCTAGCCAGGCTCAGTGAGACACCCCTGTGATCCCAGAGACTCAGGAGGCTGAGGCAGGAAGGTTGAAAGTTCAAAGCCCGTCTCAGCAACTTAGGGAGGCCCTAAACAACTTAGTGAGACCCTGACTCAAAATAAAACATAAAATAGACTGGGGAAGTGGCTCAGTGGTCAAGTGCTCCTGGTTCAATCTGTGATGCAAAAAAAAAAGAAAGAAAAGCCCAGCCTAGTAGATTAGCCCAGTGCTTTCAATTTCTTTTGGATAGGGTAGATAGAGTGCAGTCGGCTAGAATGGATCGGCTCACATACCACACACAGGAGGTGCCAGTGTATCGGGGAGAGATCACCACGGATGCCATCATGTGTGCTCAGCCCTGATATAAAACTGATTTCAAAAAAATCACAAAACCATTGGTCCATACCCTTTGAAGAGTGCCTTGCTCAGAGCCCAGCATCTGGTGATCTTTGTGGGCTAAGGACAGCTGGAAAGCCTGCTGGCCGTAAGTTTGCTTCTATGACTTGTGGGGATTTTTTTACGTTATGGGCCCTAAGAAAGTTAACTTTCTGCTTATGGACACAATAGTTCCCGTTTCACAGAATAATAGACTATTAGAACTGGAAAGAGCCTCTAAGGATCTTTTTATTCAACATCCAATTTTCCATGATGCTCCTGAGATCCAGAGGTGTTGAAAGATCTGCCAGGTGCCATAGAGCGTGGGCAGCAGAGCGGGCACGAGAACTCTGGCCTCTTCACCCTTCGGTTTTGGCCATCTCGGCTTCAGTGTGCTGACTTGGTGGCCTCGCAGTCCACGTGAGGCCATGGCCCCAGGTGGGTCTGGCTTGTCTGGGAGTCCCACAATGGGCCATCCAGGGTCGTGGCTGGCAGGAAGCTGTGAGGCTGGAGATGGGGAATGAACCAGAGGTGCCAGCCTTCAGCTCCACGTCAGACTCGACTTCAGTGAAGCCCTTGACCAAGTCCACGTGGATGACATGACCTGGAGGACTGAGACCGTGGGAAACAAGTTTGCTCTCAGAGTGTGACCATAGCAACAGCAGTGGGGCCCTGCGGGTGGCATGGGTGGTGCGGGAAGAGAGTCTGCAGACGAACTTGTTGACATATGCATGTGTATGTGAAACATGTCTCCTGGGTGTCGGTCATACAGGACATAGTTTTTTCCCTAAAAGGCCCATATCGTATAGGATTCTGATCATATTTTTAAGAAAAGCCCAGGCGTGTCTGATCCGAGAAGCCTTGAGGATGATGCTTTTGGGAACAACCAGCAGCTTTTATGGTAGTGAAGAATCACTAGCTCATAGATCTGCGTATTTTTTCCAAGTTGGGGCAGGCCTTCACCCGTAGGATCCCACCTTCACTCTTTCCCCAGTGCAGCCTGGGAAGGGGGCTGCTGCCCCTGACTTCTCAGCAACTTCCAAGAGGTTTCTAGGCTTCTATGAAGCCACATCTGTGCTCCTGCCTTCTCTCTGGTGGGGTGAACGTAGCCCATCCAGGGCAGGGGGTGCCCTGCTGGGAATGTTGACTCAGTTCTGCGTCTGAGCTCCAGAAGTGAATTTTACCTCTGGCAGAATCCTCACTCTGATCTTGGGGGAGGACTTGTCCTTGGCTGGCTCGTGGGTCAGGCCCAAACATATGGAGACCCTGCGGTTGTCACATGCTGCCTTGGCCACAGCAGGATGGTACCTGAGACGTCCCTGGGCTCCCGGGACCGTGGGACTGTTAGAAACCCTGCGGCTGCACACGGAGGCATCTGGCGGTTAGTCAGCTGTGGGCTGGGGAAGCCCACATCCTGCTGGCAGCGCTATCATCCCCAGAACCGATGTTGGCGACCTGGCTGGGCAGAAGGCCCTGGAGCCAGCTCCAGGTGGTAGGAGCCCTGGTGACTACAGAGCTGCTCCTCCCTGGCCTGCAGTGCAGCCGCTGCTAAGAGATGAGGACTGTGGCATGTGCTGGTGAGAGATTTCCAGGCTAAAAATGAACCCATCTGAAAAGCATGAATCGCAGCTGTCCCTAGAGGCAAGGTTTCCTTGCATGGGGCATGTGCCAGAGTATCACTTCCCTGAGACAGGACGGCCACTTCTTCCTCACGGTGATGGGACTTTCACTCTAGAGCAGACCGTGAGTAAGTAGGTCAGGGTGGTGCCCTGGCCTGGCCAACATGGAGGTGAGGGGTGGATGGAGACTTGTGTGTGTCTCTCTCAGGCACACGGGGCTGGGCCATCCCTCACGTTCTCCCATAGAGACCCTGTGGTCTCTGCACTGGGCTGGGACTTGACCAGGGCTCCTCTGGACCTCAGGTTGATTGAGGATGTCTAGGACCCTTTCAGAGTCTGATTATGGACATGAAGGTCCAGCAAGATGAGGTGGCCTGTCCAAAGTCACACTGCTGGAAAATGACTGGGCATAAAAGTAGACCCCTTTGCCCACTCTCTGCCCTTAGCTTCTACCAGCCACCTTCACTTCCTGGGTACCCAGGGGTTCATGCCACTGAGCACTCAGAAAACGGACAGGTTTCGAAGGGCAGCAGGAACCCACTTTATTCAACAATGAGTGAAGCTTAACTTTGGAGAAAGAAGGCAGAGAGATTAATTAACATACAGGGTGGACCTGGGGTGGTGTGCCTGGTATGAACTGGGACCCCTGGGACTCCTGTTCAAAGCCGTGTGACTTTGAACAAATCCCTTCTCCTCCCTGGGTCTCAGTTTCCTGATCTGTAAAATGGGTGACAGCACCTACCATCCTGAGTTTGGGGAAAGAGTGAATTAGCTAATTTCATGAGTGCATAGTAGAGTATTTAGGATGAGAACATAAGAAGTGAAGAATCTGAGAGTTGATTGAGGGTCCCATAGGTATGAAATAGATACAGAGTAGGACTCCTTCCCTGAGGCTTCCATTCAAGATCAAAAGGAGAGCTGATTTTGCAATTTAGAAGAAAATATGCTTATCATCACCAAATTGAGATGCTAGGCTGCTCAAAAATGAATCCTAATGGTTTGAGGCAACCTATTTGTAACATGGTATATTCATTTGAATCCTCTACAGTTACCATTTCCTGGTTCATTTTTTCCTGTGTCCACCATGGAAACCTGGATAGAAAGATAGGGTAGGGGGCTAGGGATTAAACCCAGGACCTCACACATGCTAGGCAAGCACTCCTCCACTTGGAGCTACATCTGCACCCCTTTTGTTTTTATTCTGAAATGGGGTCTCATGAAGTTGCTCAGGTTGGCTGTGAACTTGTGATCCTCCTGCCTTAGCCTCCGGAGTAGCTGGGATTACAAACGTGTGCTACCACGTCCTGCTAGGAAAGGATTTTTAAAGTTTCAGTTTATCACCTGACAATAGAGGAAACCAAAAGAAAACTGTTTTATTCACAAGTACAGTTTCATCTGCAAGGTATTAAAGCAAAATTCATCTTTAAATAGTAATAAACTCTAGAAATCGAATCCTGTGAGTCACATGTGATCGCCACAGGGTTCCTGTCGCCCTCCTCACAGGCAACCACTAATAGTTCATCAGGGTTGAGTGGTTTTGTGCCACAATGCCACACGGCTTAGCCCTCCTGAAAAGCATGGCAGGAGATGTGGGACACAGGCCCAGGAGAGGCCAGGAGCTTCTGGGCACGCCGATTCCCACATCAAGTATGTGGGAAGTTCCCCTTCAAAAGTCTGCTGCCTTACCCTCTTCCTTTTCAGTGGGTCTATTCTCGGTATTGCTTGTAAAGACATGGGATATATTTTTCCAGTCTTCCTCGCCCAGAAAAACTCAGCTGATGGCATCAGTTCAAAAGAAAGACATATACATGCCCCGTAAAACACACCAGAAAGTAATGCTTGGACTCACAGGCAGACACACCAGAAGCAGGCCGTGTCAGTGTGGTGGGACATTGATGGACATTCAGAAGAACCGGTGGGTGCTTTTCATCTTACAGGCCATGCTGAGGAAGTACAAAAAGACAGCAGTAGGGCCATGGTTGTGTGGGTGGTGACTTTATTGTGTTTTGTTCACGCACCCAGGTGGTGGTGGAGCCGGGGGTGGCTCTGTCACTTCAGTGGGATGAGACAACTTTACCATCATTTCCCTGGAGGGTGAAGTCACTGTTGGCCAGACTTGACTTTTATTTGCTTGATATGTTATATGCTTGGTAATGTCTTCCAGGCCACATCTCAACAGACGACAAGATGTAATTGCATATGGTAGGAGAATGAAGCTCATTAATCTTTTCAGAGAATCCACACTCGAGCCATATTTCAGATAGGGCTATTGAGTCAACTTAATAAAAATGTTATTGCTTAAGGATCTCTTCATAAGACTAACAGGAATGGGTCATCTCTAACTGCAGAGCCTGCCTTCTTCTGCCCGTTTGTTCTCTTATTTAAAACCACCTCACAAATACCTTGGGCTTGTTTGATATTAAAATGTGAATGATGTCTTCTGCTACCCATGGAAACATTTAAGAAGTAATTATTGGTTTGTAGCTCCAGAGAACCTATGGAAGAGATGGATGGATGGTTGGATGGATGGACAGATAGATATAGATAATTTATTTATCTGAAGAAATGGGTTCAAATGATCAAAGGCTAGCAGGTCCAAAATCTGTGGGGCAGGCCAACAGACTGGCAACTCAAGCAGGACTTCTTGCTATATTCTTGAGACAGAATTTCTTCATCCCCGGGAAATCTAAGTATCCCTAAGGCTTTCAATTGTTTAGGCAAGGCCCACCACATTATCAAGGTACACATTTGAAGTACCCTCCTTTACTTAATTTTATTTAGTTGAAAGTTTTAATAACACCGACAGAATACTTTTACAGCAAACCCAGTCTAACACAACAGTACTAGTCATACCCTGGGTACTCAGGATCAGTCATCCCAGCCAGCACAGCAATTCTTTACTATGCCTGTGATATACAGGCACAGGATCCCAAAGTGGCCAAGTGGCAGAGGGAACAGTTTAGTGGAGTCATGCCTCCAGGTGGAAGCACTCCTGATTCTAGAACGAAGAGATCCAGCAGAGCGTAACGTTGTGGGAAGGTGAAGGAAGTTTTGCTAGTGGATCCCTGGGGATAATCGTGAGTGGTGCCACTCCCATTTCCACCCATGACTTTGGGTCCACGATCCTGACTGTGGGAGAAATAGCCCTACATATCGGGTGTTGATTCTGAGCACATGCAGCCTCTTGGAGAAGCATCCCCCAGCCCTGCAAGGTATTGTCACCTAGCTGGCACTGGAACTGAGTCTCTGAAGAACCATGCCACTGTTCTGCTAACAATTAGAAAATGGGGAACATTGCAAGACCAGTGAATTCCATGAGCACAGGCCCGTTGCTGCGCATCTTTGGCTGTGAGGTAAGTTCCTGGGCCAGAGCAGTGCTGTGCAAAGTGCTATGACAGTAGGGAAGGCCCTCTGCTAGTCCCTGGATGGCAGTCTTGGCAGAAGCCGTCCTTGCGAGGAAAGCAAATCTGTTCCAGTGGCCAAACACCAGACTTTCCATGATGGATGTGACTGGCCCAGTATAATCAACCTGCCACCAGGCTGTAGGCTGATCACCCTGGAGAACAGTGCCTTATTGTGGGGGCTCAGTACAGGTCCCTGCTGCTGGGAGATTGGCCACTCAGCCTTGGCCATAGCATGGCCATCATGCATGGTGCTGAACTTATCGATAATCTCCATTTCTGCCACCATGGCCATTCCTGAGCTCCATGGGATGACTGGGGAAAGAGGCCAACTGGTATCCACAGAACAGGTCACTCTCTCTGCTTGGTTATTAAAATCCTTCTTTGGCTAAAGTCACCTTTCAGTAAGCATTCACATGGGAGGCAAATAGCATCGTGTTTCTTTTCCAGAGAGGGCTATCCACATATCTTTTTCCAAATTTCCTTGTCACCAACTTCCCAATTGTGTGATTTCCAAGTCCCTGATCATCCAGCCAAGCCATTGGCTACAGCTCATGAATCATTCTATAATCACACAGCTGGCCATTTCTCCTTCCAAGAAAAGTGCACACCAGGTGCACTGCGGAAAGTTCTGCCCTCGGGGAGAGCGCCCTCACCACTGTCCTTCAGAGATGTCCCGGAGAGGGGCTGCAGCATTGCAGCTGTCCACTTCTGAGTGGTTCTTGTGTGTCTCTAAATCAACCTGAGCGTTCCCTCTGTCATCTGATGGTGAGGGAGCATCCGCTGAGGCCGCAGGTGCAGGCTGGGAGAAGGAAGGCAGTGTTGCAGGAGAGGGCACTGTGGCATTATTTTCTCAGGTACTTATTTGTGCCCGCAGCGTCTGCCTGGATCTGATCTCATGTACACCAGTTCCATTTGAGGACTGGTTTGCTGCAGTGCATATCCAACTTTGTGGCTTGGTGTGACCCCAGATCATGACAGGCAACTGCCAGATTGTGGTCACTTGGTGGCCCACAGTTCAGCCTTCCGTGTATCCTAATGCCCAGTAGCGAGCCAGAACTATTTCTCAAAAGGAAAATAGTTTTGGGAAGAGGTATGGCAGGGTTTTGCTCTACAATCCTAAGGGCCTGCATGTAATTCAGATATAAGGGGTGCCAGAGGTCCAAACAGCATCCTCATCTGTAAGGACACTTTAAGCACCCCTGGATCTGCTGGATCACATGGGCTGAGTGGCAGAGCATCCTGCACAGGAGTCTGAACCTGAGCAGAGCCTTCTCCTGTTCTGGGCCCCACTTAAAAAACTAGTGTTTGGGGGGACTCAATAGGAAAGGGGTTGGAATAACACACCCAAGTAAGGGATGTGTTGCCTCCAAATCCAAAGAAGCCTAGTAGGTATAGCAGGGGCCAAGTGCAATAACTTGCCCTTCACCTTGGGAGGAGGGATAGCACCCAAGTAGTTTTCCTCTCGGTTTTTAGACCCCTAAAAACCGAGATGGAAAACTACTGAATTTGAGTCAGGTTTTCCCACCCTCTGAAACACAAATGTCTTATAAATGAGTCTAAAGTAATTGCTGCTTCGTGCCCACTAGGTGCCATCAGTATGATGATATTATCAATGTGCTAGACTAGTGTGGTACTATGGGGAAGGGAGAGGATGTTCAGAAGCTGTGAACCAGATTATGACACAGGACTGAAAGTTTGCTCTACTGACCCTGATTCTAGGAGACCCCAAATTTTAAGATGGTAAAGGTAACAGCTGACACTATAACTAATTCTGATGGTCTTTACTAACAACAACAACAACAAAAGTGTTTTCCAGATTGATTGCTGCACACCAGATACCAGAGGGTGTGGCGTGTTAATATCCTTAAGCAAAGAAACCACATCTGCTGCAGCAGCTGCAGTCATGCTCACCACTTGGCTAAGCGTACTGTAATCCTCTGTCATTTTCCAAATCCATTTGCTTTATACACAGGCCAAATTGGCAAATCAATGAGTATATATATATATATATACGGTGAGATCCACCACCCTTGCATCCCTCAAGTCCTGGACGGTGACACTATTCCTCCAGGGGTGATGAGTTGCTTTTGGTGTGCAGTCATCCGAGGTAGAGGTAGGTCTCATGGCTGACACTTGGCCTCTTCCACTGTCATAGCCCTCATTCCATAGGTCAGAGAATCTGTATAGAGATTCTGCCAGCTGCTGCTTGTGACGGTCATACATGCCACAGCTGTGGAAAAAATATAGAAGCCATTAGCACACGCCCTGCACCCACTGCAAGGAGGAGCTGAGCTAAAAGTCCATGGATCTCCTGACCTCCATAAGCCTCTACCCTGACTGCCACAGTGACGTTTCAGGTTACCTGGAGGCAGGGTCATTTCAGAGCCAGTGTCCCGCAGTCCCCACAAAATTTGATTATGTCCTTTTACCAGTGCACATTTACCCAGTAAAGTAGATCCTTCTGGGGAATGCTGGAAGAAAGATTAACAATATAAAATTCTGGCATTGTTCCTGGGGTCCTTTCTCAAGGAAATCTTCCCCCCATTCATCTTGGGGATTCTGGGTGTATAAACTGGTTCAAGTCTGGGAATTGATTAAGAGGCTGTGACTTACGCTCACTAGACCTAGAACTCTTCTGCTTACACTAATCAGGTAAATTTAGTGGGCTGCCCATCTGTTTCTCTTCTGTGAACAACATGATCAACTAGCCAAATGCTCAGGTCTGCACCAGTCAGAGCTTTCTGATTCGATGGCTGCACTGACTGCTGTCTCTTATAGTAACCCTGCCCACTTTGGGTTTGGCAATTCAGTGCCACCACCTGACCCCTATCACCCTGGGATCCACTTACTCCCAGGTTTCTCAATCCAAAGGCCACAGGTCCCACTGTAAAGGCTGGTCCACGGGGAAAAGCAATCACAGTGCCCTCCAATAATGCCAGGCTCTCTCCACACATTTATTGTTTTTACAGTCATGGTGAAAGCTGTGTCCTCTGAACCTTTCTGGGATGGGAGAAAGTATGAACATTTCAAATTTCTGATTACTGTGCAACTTGGAAACAGGAGGTACTTTGGAAGCAGTGGGGGAAGAACCCGTCATTTTCCCAAGACTTATAGAAGTGGATGTTCACATTTGCTTCCACTGAAATCGAGCTATTTAAACCACTCGACACCATAAAGAACCATAGCTTCTGATATTGATATTAGGAAAATACCAGGATCATTGGGAAAAATGCCCCCAATAACACTGAGAGATGTGGAGGAACTGTCCATTTCTCAGCATGAATGGCTTATATCCTTTTTAGAACTCTCTGATTTCTTGAGATGGGCTTTTAGGCCTCTGAGAGCCAGAGGTGATGTAGACATGGCAGGGGATGCACATTCAGAGTGTTCTCTTGGAAAAAACCAAGTCACCTGTACAAGCTGTACCCAGCAGGAGGTCACTAGAAGACACAGGGACCCTCTGATCCCAAGGGCTCCCATTCATGGAGCTCAGAACTGAAAAGAGAGATGTTAGCTGCCTGAGCAGAACCACTGGACCCCACTAACCCAGGAGTCCTGTCTGCATGATTTCTAAAGGGGATCATTTCAGAGTCTGCTAACATACCTCCAGGGACAGTCAGCTCATTCTCTGAAGAGTTGATTCTATGGCTGGACTGAATTATTGTCAAAAGGTTTATCTTGTGTTGACTCTAAATGTGCAGAGTGAACAGATGTGCACTCATACACATACATTCACATGCATATAAGTATTCAGTGTGTATAAATGCATACACACATACATGCACAAGTATACACATGCACACAAACCTAGGAATAAACACATACAAGTAAATATTCATGTGTAAAGTAGACCTACATATACATGTGCATACATCATGTTTTCAATTGTTTATGCCTATACACATATAAATACATGAACTCATACACAGACTCACATACATACATATACATCATGCAGAATTTATCTACTTCTGTGAATTCTGCCATATTATGATTCATTTCCCCTTTTAAAAATAATCCTTCTGGTATTAGAAGTCATCCTCTCAAGACATTTTTTTAAAGGCCTTTTTTTTGTGGGAGAAGCTCAGTGGTAGAGTACTCATTTCACATGCATGAGGCTCTGGGTTTGATCCCCAGCACTGAAAAAGAAAAAAAAAATACTTTTTTGAATAATTAAAGGATTAGACTGAGGACTCAGATCCACTGATGATGGAAATGTAAAGTGGTGCAACCACTTAGGAAAGTAGGTTAGTAAATCTTTAAGAAGTTAAACATACTCACCTGTGACTCAGCCATCCACTGCTATTTACCCAGAAGAAATTAAAATGTACGCCTTTACAAAGACTGGCACGTAAATAATCACAGCCGTTTTATTGGTGACAACTTCAAACTGGAAACAGCCTGTCAATTGACTAAAGAATTGAAACAATAGTGTGGCTCATTCATACAGTGGGACACAACTCAGCAATAAAAAGAAATGAGGTGCTGATACACACAAAGATAGAGATGAAGCATAAAATCGCTAAGTAAACCAGACCAAAAAAAAAAAAAAGAATGCATATTGGATGTGTCCATTGATATAAAATTTCAGAAAATATGAAGTAATGTATAATGACAGCTCAGTGATTTCTTGGGAGTAGGGAGATTCATGAGCAAAAAGTTGGTGGTAGAGGGAAAGCATGTCACAGGGATTGTGTGGCGGCTCAGGGGCAGGCCTATGTCAAAACAAGTCGGTATTAAAAGTAGTTAAGACAACAAATTTACTTTCTTTAAAAAAGAAAAAAAGAATGTAGCATACTTTTGTGAATATGCAGATTTTAGAGCCAGAAGACTGAGCATGATTTACATATTTATTTCAAATCAATATTTGAAATAGTACCTCTACTTTGATTTGATCTTACTCTCCTGCTTCCCTTCCTGATCTGACCATTTCTGAGTCCGTCTTATATCATTCAGGGTAGCATATGAGAACCTTAAAACACTGCTTCATTTTTCATGCAAACATACCTCTTATGCCATTTAGACAGAGACTAATCCACACCCCTTCTCCCAGGACGCAGGCTCATAGATCTACCACTGAGGTCTGCCATGGCAGATACAGAGAGACCCCTGGAGGGTTTCTTCCAAGAAGATACATGTTTCAGCCCAGAAATGACACACATCTCATTGGCTCACAAATTTCCCCCCAACTCATTGATAGAAATTGGGTACCTGGCCCAATTGGGCCCAGGTGGCTCAGAGTTACATCACAATGCAATTTTATGTACTTCTGATTATAGAGAAACCCATAAGATCCAAAGAAGCAAATAGTAATAAGACTGGCATTCTCTGAAAATGATGAAAAGCTTGGCCAGTATGTTTTTGACAAACTCAAGAACTCCCAGGTCTCATGAAGAATGGCCAGAAAACCAACTTTGCCCTGGAAAGTCAGTCCATATTCCTCCAGTATAGCTCAGATATGAAGTTGGGAGCCAGGTGTCGTCACCACAACCACAGGGAATCTTGGTTATGCTTCTGTGGAGCGTCTGTGCCTAGACAAGAATGGTTTTGAAGCATGTTCCAGGATGGAGAACCTATGGAAGATGTGCATTATTATCCTGCTCCTTGGAGTTGCTCAGTGTTGGCCATTTTAATGGAAAGAATTGTGTGTTTGGGTTATAGTTAAGCCCCTCCTGGCCATGGGCAAGCACAGAGCTGTTATGATGAGGAAAGGCAAGCCTATATTCTCAACCACAAAGAAAGATTCCACCTGTTCCCTCTGTGGTGGTAGGGCCATGGCCAACAGGCTGAGAATACCTCTCATCTAAGGACTCAGGGATTTTATCTCCAAAAGAGAATGACAGGACTTCAGATGACTTATTTCCTTGTTAGGAACGTTAGGGCTGGAAGGCAGATCCACAGTGTGCAGTGCTGAGGATGCACGAGCCTAAGATCTTGCTGTCAGTCACCCACTGACTCACACCCCATATGTACGATCGGCTCTTCTGGAACTTTGTTGGGTCACAAGAAGTCCCTGTGATCTCCCAGGATTCACTCTTTCCCTATTGCAAATCTGGGGAGACAACACCTGTCTTTAGGGCAGTTGCCCTCTACATATGTCCTGGCAAAAAGTTTTGGGGACATATGCTGGGGTGAGGTCTAGGCCCCCCTCATTTGTTTTGTTACCCATTGACTTAACAATATTCATGAAGTGCCTACTTTAAGCCCTGGCTCAGACAAGGTAGTCTGGCAGAGGACGAGCGGTTTCACCAAGCTCTGTGAGCCGCTCAGACAGTGCCATGTACAGCGTTGTGGAAACCCAGAGAGGGAGCCCCTGAATGACTGATGCCTGGAGCAGCCAGGTGGCGGGGTGAAGGCACCTGTGACCTCGCCTAGCACGGCCCATGCTGGTGGAGCAGGGGTCATGAAGAGATGACCAGAAGTGGAGGTCTGAGCCTTGGCGCCCAGCTCCGTAGACCGCACCTTAGACCCTTGGCAGAAATACCTTCATTCTGAATAGAGAAAAGTTCAACAGGCAAATGGTACTGACATTTCGTTCCTCTTGGCCGATAAGACATCACTTCTGTTGCCTAAGGCAGAATCATCGACAAAAGTCATCACAGGAGCAGTCCATGTGGGGTCAGGAGCTGCTGTTCTTTGTGGTGAGCGGGCTGCCACGCATGCTACCAGAACGGAAGCTGGGATGGGTTCTAAGACCCTTCTTTTTTCACTCTCCCCTCCCTGTCTCAGCCTTCACATCATGTCCCCAGGAGAAAATGGTCCCGAGTGTTCAGTCACAGGAGGTAAGCCAATGCCAAGTCCAAGGGTGAGTCGTCTGGCTCTTGCACGGAGCACTTCTTGTTAAACCTTTCCTCCATTCTTCTTTGCTAAGACTGCTTATTCAGCCACAGGGAAAGTACACATTGGACCATTCTGCAGAAGCCAGGAGCTATCTGGATGGCAGTCCATGTCATTTGGTCTGAGAGGTAGGGCACTTGCTCCCAGGATTATATTAGTGACTCAGGGAAAAGCAGGCAGGCCCCTGGACTGGGTGGACGTGTAGACCGGTGCACACCTGGATTCCGACATCTCAGTATCTTTCCAGTTCTTGCTCTCGCTGATGATTTTTATTTGATAATAACAACCACATGGGACTCTACGGTGGTGAACCCTTCGACAAGGAGAAAAGACCAAAGCAGGGCAATTATTTAGGGAGGTGCTACCTGGCCAGGGTTCTGGGCTGTCTCAGTGAGTGGCAGCAGGAGAGGACCCCCTGAGTCCTTCCTCACCTGCCTCTCTGATGTGGTCTCTAGGTTGTGTGTGCATCCCTCGTTTCCTGGAAGCAGTCTGCCTTGAGAACCAGACAAAGGCAGGAAGAAAATCCAACGGATCCCACGGAGCTGGCAGGGCCACCTGGCAATGCCTGGCATGTCATGTACCGGCAATAAGTGCTAATGGAAATAATAGCTTCGATTCGTTTCAGAAATCCTGGCCCCATGCACGGAGCCTGCTGCTTCTCCCGTATGTAACTGAACCAACCTGCTGCTGCCTTTCTGGTTGGAGGAAGTGATTTCCACCCATCTGTTTCATTTTTAAGAAATATTCAGGCACACCTGACTAAATAAGAATGTGTTCAGTCTCTCTGGTTCCATTCCAGGCATCTTTCGGAAGGATGCCAGATTTTACAAGACTGCATTTGAATGCATTTCATTTAATCTCATAATTTACAGAGGCATTGTATTTGTTCTACAGAAAACAAGCCGGAGGCCTGGTGGTGATGGAAACACAAAGCAAAGTTATCCTGATGGGAAAACACTGCCCCATAGCCCAGACACGTCATTGAGCAAGCGGGGCTTCTTATCTGTTTTCATCCTGCCTTTTGCCCTGATCTCCTTTGAAACGATTTTAAAGAAATTAATTTTATGCTATAAATTCTACTGGGTTAGCAGGGCCTTTCTTACCTTAGTGACAAGATAATGGTGTTGGGACAAGGGGGCGAGAGAACAGCGAAAGGCATTGCTCCTGCTTCTCAGATGCTGAGTCCAAAAGAATTTGCAGAGAACTGAAACCTCAGCATTTTAATCCTCCCTCATTTAACAGTATTAAACCAAATGGATCGACTCTGTCGCACTCTGTGAGAGACTTTTCCTAAGGAAAGGAAAAGAAAGCTCCACACTGGAGCAAATAAGCAACCCCCAGGGTCTGGTCTGGACACTATTTCATGCCTGGGTGCCTCTGAGAACTTGGAACTGACCCCACGCCTTGCCTGAATGGGACATATCCCTGGCATGGGCAGCTTTACAAATTATGAAAAATTTTGAAATGCAAGTTGGCATCATGCTCAGAATACAGAGATGTCTGGGCCCACTATTGTTTGTTTGTTTGTTTGAACTGGGAATTAAACCCAGGGCACTTTACCACCAAGCTAAGTCCCCAGTCCTTTAATTTTTTTTAAAAAAAATTTTATTTGTTCTTTTTAAATTATACTTCCCCTCTACACACTCCTGGGGATTGAACTCACGGTCGCTTAATCACCCTAAGCCACATCCTTAGCCCTGTTTTGTATTTTATTTACAGACAGGGTCTCACTGAGTGGAGTGCCTCACTGTTTCTGAGGCTGGCTTTAAACTCGCAAGCCTCCTGCCTCAGCCTCCCAAGCCCCTGGGACTATAAGTGAGCGCCACCACTCCCAGATAATTAAACATAATTTTGAAAATAGGGTCTCACTAGTTGCTGAGGCTGACCTTGAACATGCGATCCTCCTAGTTTGGCCACCCAAGTTACTGGGATTACAGGTTCAAGCCACCACGACCTTCAGCCAACTTAGCTCTTAGCCCTGCATACAGGACAAAACGGTTAAGATCTGAACCCTCGCAGTCCATGGTAGCAAGCGCATAAGAGAGAGTAGTCCTCCTTATGCACAAGGGCTACATTCCAAGATTTCATGTGGGTGCGTGGATAGTTGCAAACCCTATATTATAGTATGTTTTTCCTCTACGTGAATTCCCATGATAAAGTTCAGTTTATAAATTAGGCACAGTAAAAGATTAACAAAAATAACTAACAGTGAAGCTTATTTCTAGAATTTTCCATATATAACACTTTCAGGTTACAGTTCACCATGGATAACTGAATCCATGCAAGGGGACACAGTAGTGGAGAGAAAGGAGAAATAACTTCTTGAACACTAGTCAAGGTGTCAGAGACGGTTTCCAAAAGCAACTAGAACTTGAACGAGTCTCTTGGGAGAACTAGAGGAGGACTTGTTCTCAGGTGGAGGGAGGAGAGGATGAGCTGGTGTCCAGCTGCAGCTGCCCAGGCTGACCCACCTGCGCCTCAACTCAGGTAGCCTGGCTGAGAGGCCCCTGAGCCTCCTGGCTACACCCACCCCCATGGCCCCAGGGGGTCCTTTTCCCGGGGCGTCTTTGTGTCCCTCAGCCCTTCAGCAGGGCTGTCGCTACTCCTCAGGTGACCCACCCCTCACAGGCAGAAAGTCACCAGACACCGCCTTGTCCTGTGGGAGCTGGAGGCCAGTGTGGGTTTGACAGGGGCTCCAGGGCCGGAGACGCTTCATGCCTCGGGCTTCCTCAGCTTTGGCTGGGGTGACCGGTGGCTTCCATTGGATGTGCAGCACTGCAGTGTGGGACGGGGCTGGGCAGGACCGGGAGGTGGGGATGGCGGGTTTGTCAGCGGCTATTATTCAAGATAGGGAGAAGGGCACAGGCTGTGAGACTGACGATTGTGTATCAGGTGAGAAAAGAAAGCCCTGTGGGGGCTGCAAGGGTGAGCTACTCACCTGCCCCAGAGCTGGGGGGAGGGGCTGCCCATAGGGTATGCGGCTCAGGAAAACATGGCACAATTAGGAGTGGGACATATCGCTCTGGGGACCTGTGACAGTATGCGTGACACCTTTGAATGGGTGTGAGTACAGAACTGCAACTGGGTTCGCAGGCCACAGGGTCCTGGGTCATCTGCCCTTCAGACCAGCCCAGGCTCAGGCATTCTGGAAACTTCCCACTGCCTTTCTCCTAGGTGTCACACACTTCTCTGCCATCGTGGGAAACGGGGGGCAGGTCCAGGTGGCTCTGATAAACCGTGGCTCCATACTCTCTCACACAGGGATCAACAGCTTAGACACTGGCCCAAATCAGACACCATTCCAAGGCCCAGCCTGCCCCATGCAGCCACAGGAAGGGCAGCACCCCATCCCCAGACCTCATTCAGTGGGATCTGTGAACCTCCAAGGGGTCATCCTGTCTGCTAAGTGGACTCTGCCACTCCCCGGTCTCCTCATTCCCAAGGGAAATGCACGCAAAGTGGCATTTAGTCCCTTCTAGCTGTTGTAACAAAATAACATCAACTAGATGGCTCACCAAAAGCAGAAATCGATCGCCCACAGTTCCAGAGGCAGCAAGTCCAAGATCAGCAGACTCCGAGTTCAGGGAGGGGCCTGTTCCTGGTCCCTGGTTGGTGCTTTTTAGCTGTGTCTTCACCTGGTGGTAGGGGTGACCAAACTCCCTCAGGTCTCTTTATGAAGGACACTGATCCTGGTCACGTGGCCTCTCCCTCATAACCCGATCACCTCCCACACCATCACACTGGGAGTTGGGATTAACCATGATTTTTTTTTTTTTTTTAAGAGAGAGTGAGAGAGGAAGAGAGAGAGAGAATTTTAATATTTATTTTTAGTTATTGGCGGACACAACATCTTTGTTTGTATGTGGTGCTGAGGATCCAACCCGGGCTGCACGCATGCCAGGCGAGCGCGCTACCGCTTGAGCCACGTCCCCAGCCCCTTAACCGTGAATTTTGAGGGAATACAAACTCGTAGACGCTCCACACCGGCTTGTTGGGAATCGACGCAGAGGAAACCCCCCCTCTGCTGGCCGATTTCTGCACACGGTGCCTCTTCAGCTGTCATGTTGACACTGAAGGATTACAAGAATGACCACAAGGCTGAGACCCTGAGAAGAAGGTCCCCTACGTGGGCCACTCACCACAGGGAGGAAAGAGCCTCCAAGGGCCCTGCGTTCCACAAGAGGAGTCGACAGCCGGTCGGAGGCCACTTCTCGGGCAAGCCGTTTAAAGGCTTTTGATGACCTAGTGGACTTGTTAAGTCGCACGTTTCCATCGCCGCACTTTCTGTCCTCCTCTCCCTCTCAGTTCCCATAAAGCTGTCTGGCCGTCTCTCCTATACTTTCAAACTTGCATGGTTTGGATTCCCTGGGCTGTCTGAAATATGGGTCCTTTGAGTAAAATCCTTCGACCTCGATTCCCAGTTATGTTTTAAACTTGTGACAAGAACTTTTGGTTCCAAACTTGCCCCATCAGTGTGAACTGTTATCTTGTTGGTTTTATGACTCTGCTGTTTGGATTGATTGCATTAGATTGTCAAGTAAAAACATACTGAAGTTCAAGTCTTGGCATCTTTCCTTGCAGAATGCTTCTCATGTATTATTTGGATGCCTGTGTGCGTTCAATTATACATGTTCCCAATATTTCTGTAAACTTTCTCCCAAAAAACTCAGTTGGGATATGCTTTCATGTTCCTGTCTCACATTTGTTCATTAAAAAATGCTGCGTATAGCTGGGGATGGTGACAGCACGTGCCTGTCATCCCAGTGACTCTGGAGGCTGAAGCAGGAGGATAGCAAGTTGAGGCCAGCCTCAGCAATTTCGTGAGACCCTGTCTCAAAAAAGGCCAGAACCCTTCCTGAAATCCCTAAAAGGAGAACAGAGAGTCCTCCTAATTAAAATGATTAGCTCAAGGGTAGAATGCCCTTAGTTTCAATCCCCAGCATCCTTTAAAATGCTGTGTGTAAGAGAGAGTCTGAAGCTTAATAAGATCTTTGTAATTAAAGTCCGTGACAGTGAGAGTCTCGCCATACCAGTGTCATCTGGCACTGGGATATCTCATGGAAGGTGAAAATGAAATCTCCAGTTATTCCTGCTGCATGACAATTCGCCCTAATCCTTTGAGGGTTTAAAACTTCAATCGCTTTGTCGTGTTCCTGGTTTCTGTGGGTTCTAGCATTTGGATGGGAATGGCAGGGTGGCTTTCTCTACCCCGTCATGTCCAGACCTCAGCTGAGAGGACTTGTAGGCTGAGGATGATTTGCAAGCAGGGGCCAGGGCCACTGGAGACGTGTTTGCTTGTGTGTTTGGCAGTTGATGCTGGCTGTGGTCTGGAACCTCACCTACACGGGCCTCCCCCATGGGTTTGTAGCTTGGGCTTCCTCACAGCATGGCAGTTGGGTTCTGAGAGAGAGCTCAGGGCTGCTCTGGATCCATCCAATAGTCATAAGACTGTTTCCACTGGGTGGAAACCATGGAGGCTGTTGCAAAGCTCTCCCTGGCACACTTAGCCAGGGGAGCACCAAAGTACTGTCTGAGGAGGTGAGTAGGTGAGGAGATAGTGTTACATATTTAGAAAATGCAATTTGCCATGTTATCAGAGCTTCCCTCTTAGCTCTGTGTCTGTCCCTGTTTCCTTGAGTTCGGGTAGAGTATTTAATATCTTACTGATTACAGCTCCCCTGTCTTGGTACTTTTTAATGAAGTGGGAAAATACATTCTATTGTGTTTGTTCTCCCTGGGGAGCCTTGCTTTCCAGCATCCACCCGTGATCTAGCCTGGGGCAGTGCCAGACATGCCCATGCAGGACTCTGCAGTGGACAAATAGGGAGGCCTGGCCTGGTCAGTGCTGCCCACCCATACACTGGGCAGAGCCCTGCGCTTAGCCCCCTCTTTTTTTCAAATGAATCAAATGTCAGGGAAGGGACGTGAACTGCATTGCGAATCTGCTGAAGGTCAGGTGTCCTTACCCCTCCCAACTTGACACTCAGAGACAATATCGTCACCATCACCTCGTAGAGGTTCACAGGAAGCCCAGGATCTCTTCAGAGTTTGTTAGAAAGACCGGGATCACTCTGTCTTTGACAGCCCGGCTTAACTGGAAGGTCCAAATGTTGTATGTTTTATTGTATGAAGTCACGGAACCAAGGTCACAAAGGAAGTGGGCACCAGAGCCCCTTCTGCCTCACCCCGAGTGGCCGAGGAGCATCCCAGTGGGGTCAGGCAGCAGGTGTGGACCCCACATCCTGGTGCCTTCAGACTTCTGTCCTCTGTTAGGGACAGCATTCCCGTGGGAGGACACGGAGACTATGCTAGCCCTGTCCTGGCCTCACTCCCCTCAGCCCCTGCATCCCCTGGACTCCCCTAGCCACTCACCTAGGACGAGGACCAAGGACCTTACTTCCAGCTTCCGTTAGCTGGGGCTGGGCAGAAGGGAGCTCCTCGGGACACTTCTGGTGGTTTTATTGGTTCGATTTCTGTGTTAAAAGACTTTCAGTGAAGCTGCAGATGAAAGACCGAGAGCTCATCTGAGACGCTGGATTAGAAATGCTCCTGCCAAAAGCAGACCTGAAGAGCCAAGCCTGTTAGTGGCTTCAGGCAGGGGCACCCCAACAGGACTGAGGGACGGGGGCTCTGAGGGGCACGTCCACCAGGGTGCTGGCAGAAGAGCCCATTAGCTGATCAGAAAGGCAGGAGAAGATGCCCTAGTACAAGAAATCTGGAATTCCCAGTGGGGAGTGACAGGATGCCAGTTCCTCTGGCAAGGGCCAGCCAGTGGGTGCACCCCATGTCTCAGGGTTCCAGGCACCGTGTTGTCACCAGACTCACCAGGACCGCTGACAGCAGTGCACCCGGTGCCTTTTACCCTGCAAACTGAGTTTGAGCAACGTATGGAAAGACGACATGTCGATTGTGCCACGCTTCTCAGTGTTCCTTCTTGTAGGTCGGAGACTGGTGTGTCACTTCAGGTTCAGAGCTTTGGAGACATTTTCAGTAATCAGTCCAGACTGGGCTGTCTGGGGGATTCGGAGAACATTCTGAGCCCTAGAGGTTTCCAGAAGACCATAGACAAGTAGCCGACGCTTCAGTCCTATTCACCTCATCCTTCCAGGTTGATTGAATTAGATGTCACAGGGCTCGGGATGTTTTGAGACCCTGGATTTTAACCTCAGCACCACAAAAAAATGTAAGGAAGAAAAAAATGAAAGTTTAATAAGATAAACTAGACATGCTGTAATTCCTCAGATGAGGCTTGTACTAACAGGAAGTGAGGGCTGACTGAGGTGCCAGATGCATGGGTGAAGAGCTCTGGCATGGATCACTTGTGACCTAAGTCTCAGGGGTCCTGTCCTGAGAGTGGATTGTGCACCAGGCACTTTGCCACGGGCCATGTGGTGCTGGGCGCACAGGGCTCAGTAGTCTCCCTGCCACACTGTGAAAGCTACTCTCGAAATGTTCTCCTAAAGCAGGCCGGGAAGGGGGGTGCTAGCCCGCGTCATAGGTGGATGAGTAACTGGCCAGCCTGCTGTTGCATTGGCACACAACCACTGCTAGAGTTTTGGGATCATCCGTGTGAACACCTCAGTGCCCACCCGTGAACTGACTTATGAGAAAATCTGAACAGTGCATTAGAGGGGTGTCATCCATTTGCTGAATGCCTGCTACCATTTGGATATGGGTTGAGAATGTCCCCCCAAAGCCTCATGGGTTGGAAGTGTGGTCCCAGTGTAGCAATGTTGAATTGATGGGATCTTTAAGAGGTGCGGGGGGGGGCTAGAGGAAGACGGTTAGGTCTCTGGGGATGCTGGCCTCAGAAGAAATCAGTACAGTCTTTGAGAGATCCGAATTAATTCCCATGAGATCAAGTCATAAAAAAGAGTAAGCCTGGCCTTTGGATTTTCCCCTGCTTTTTATCTTGGCACATGACTTCTGCCTTATACACAAACTTTCACCATGATGCCATCTGCCATGTAGTGAGGCAGAACTATCTGATGGGGCCAGCTGATCCTTCAGCCTCCCAAACTGGAAGCTAAATAAACATCTTTTCTTTATACACTTCCCAGCCTCAGGTATTTTGTGATAGCAGCACAAAATGGCAATGCCATCCTGGGACTCATGCATTGTCTTGTTTAGTTCTCAGGACAACACAACAGAACCATAGTTAAAATTTGGATTCAACAAGTCCTGGGTTTAAGTCCAGATTGTGCAACTTTCTAGTTGATCAGCCTGTATCTATCATCTACCATCTCAGAGCCACCTTTTGTTCTGTAGGTTTTTTTTTTTTTAAGAATAAAACGAGTAATAAGAATTGTAATGCATTCTGCTGTCATATGGAAATTTAAAAAAAAAGAATAAAACGAGGTAATGTATGAGTAAGACTTAGTATAGCATCTGGCTTCTAGGAAGCTTTCTTTCTAAATAGAATTCTTATATTTAGATATTCGTGTCATCCATTTTACATGCGAGGGAGTTAAGGCTAAGAACAGATGAGTGACTTGTTCAGGATGGGCCAACTAATAAATGACACGGACACCCAGCTCCATCTGTCTTCCAAGCTGGCACAGGATCCTGGGCTTCTCACACACCCAAGCGATGCAGGTGTTTCTTCTGGAAGCTCCTCAGAGAGACCCCTCCTCCCCTCAGGGGCTGTGTCGTGCCGTGTTGGACTTGACTGGTCATCCAGACGCGCTCCCACGTGTCGCGACCCAGATGAGGGGGGCTTGGGGTTCCTTCTGTTCCTCACCCTGGTTCTGAGTGAGTCTGCTGTTCCCGCGGTGATGCGTGTGGCTCTGCTGAAGTGCCCAGTGCCGAGCCACAGGCAGAAGGGTGCCCGCAAAGACTTTCCCTCTGATAAAAGCAAGAAAAGCCACACGAAGCAGTGGGCAGCTCTTCCACTTGAAATAGAAAAGATGGAGAAAGCACAGTCAGATCGCCGCTCTCTGCTGCCTCCCATGCCTCACTATTTTTATGAGCTCGCCTTTTTTATCTTCTGTCTTTTGCTATGCAGTATTTTTGAGGATGCGTTTTAATGTTTAAAATACCCAATAGCTCAGTGCACAATTTTTCTGTCTCTTTTAATTAGCTTGTTAACTTCTTCCTCTTTATTCATTATGGATCTTCTCTCCCTCGGCCCTCTCTGAGAAGGCATTGTATATTTATATTGTTATAAGCCTTTCTCTGTGATTCCAGAACCTTTCTCCATTAAAATTTTAGCAGGGCATAGCTTTTAATTGCCCTTTCCCCATCTTTGATGGGAAGGTTTCCAAACATAAAATAATAAGCAAAAAGCTTCCAAGTATAACTTGCTGCCTTAGGGCCAGACTCAACAAAGATAAGGATTCCATGTTTTCCTGAACCCTTGTTTCTTTCTTTTGAAATATCTCAAAGCTTCTTAAAGCCTCGGGCATTGTTTGTCTTGCCAAGTTCCTGTGCACCAGGCTTCTGCCCAGGTTTCTGACTCACCAGCTGTTTCCTCACTATGCAGTTGGGGGTCATTCTTAGGTGTTGGAGAGTAAAAGGTGCCCCTTTCTCTGAACCAGGGCTTCCTACAGGTCTCTGCCATCTGCTACCTGCCCTTTCCAACAGCTTATAGATTGAGGTGGCATTGAGAATTATCTGATCCTCTTTCTAAACTCATTTTGCTTCCTTCGTACTGACTGCTGAGTTGGCCGAGATATTAATGTTATTTAATAGATTGCTGTAGAGACTGAGAATTGGGATTGGTTTTGACACAATGGCAAAGCTAGAAACAATGGGGATGGGTATGTGGGCACAGCCATGTACAGTGGATCTGGCATTCTGTAAGCCGAGGCTCTTCCGGGTTCCCATGTACAGTGGATCTGGCATTCTGTAAGCCGAGGCTCTTCCGGGTCCCTAGGACTAAGCTTTGCAAAGCAAGTCCACTTCTGCCTGTTTCTCACCCATGTATCTGGACTGATGTTTGGTCTGTGCCCAGCCAATGCAGACTGATTTTAAACATTGCCCTACACAAAAAGGAATTAAGATGGCAAATCTATTGGAGAGAAATAGTGCCATGGCCACCCCTTTAGCACAGGCTGATAAAGAAAGCGACTTGGGAGTGCAGAGCAATGGTGGCGCACTCGCCAGACATGCTCCAGGCTCTGGGGTTGATCTCCAGAACCACCAAAAATATGTATATGTTTCCTATTTTGTGTGTAATGTAATATATAATGTATTTTTTAAATGCCAGGTGTGGTGGCACATATCTGTAATTCTAGCTACTCAGGGGGCTGACACAGAAGAATCACAAGTTTGAGGCCAGCCTCAGCAACTTAGTGAGACCCTGTTTCAGAAAAATAAAGAAAAAATTGAATTGAATGAAATAAACAGTCTCTCTAAAAAGGTTAATGCTGCTTTTAAAAAATCAACTTCTGTTCCCTTCATTGATGGGATTTTTAAGAGGTGGGGGGGGCCTAGAGGAAGACGGTTAGGTCTCTGGGGATGCTGGCCTCAGAAGGAATCAGTACAGTCGTTGAGAGCTCCTAATTAATTCCCATGAGATCAAGTCGTAAAAAAGAGTCAGCCTGGCCTTTGGATTTCCCTTGCTTTTTGTCTTGGCACATAACTTCTCCCTCATACCCAAACTTTCTTTATAATTTCATACAGTTTTCCACAACTTCTGATTGATCTTTGACTAACAGTAGATGTTCATTGAAGTTTCAAATTTCTTTTTCCTTTTGCCGAGTTTTTATACTACTATTCTCTAAAACAGTTAAGGTTCTTAGGTAAGCGCCTGTCTTAATCATAACAAATTTTACTATGCCATTTGTGTACCTTAAAGTTTTCCTCTAATGTATGCAATATGAATGAATGAATGAGTGAGCACCTTCACAATTTTTTTTTTCTTTTTGCATTGCTGAGGCTTGAGCCCAGGACCTCTCAAATGAGAGGCGAGTGCTCAACCACGGAGCTATATCCCCAGTCCCCCAGATCTCTTTTAAATATGAGTCCAGAGGGTGATTGTTTGAAAGTAGAGCATGACTTGATTTCATAGTGTGTGCGTACGTGTAAGTGTGAGCAGTGTGCACACGCAGCTCGTGTGATGGTGGTCTGTGTACATGTGGAAGGAGGGATGCTTTCAGCTCCAGATCGCGACAACTGAGGCTTCTGGCCACCTCTCCTGCCTGCCGTCCTCAGCCCTGCCCCGTCCTGGAGCCCACCAGCACCTGGCCAGACCGTTTGGTTCCCCTAGCCGGGCTGATGGGACCTTGGCGTTGTGGCGGTCATTGGGATGAGAGTGATCTGCCCCCAGGGGAGAGGAGTGTCAGAATGATGGAGCCCAGCTCTGCTGGGAACACCAGTGGATGAAGCAGCAGCCCCCAGAATGTGAAAGGCACACAGAATTCTCGTCCCACTCAGCTCACGAAAGCCATTGATTTATTCCCGGTCCCAGCAAATCCACCTTTTTAAACATAAACTCTTAGCTCAGAGCATCCTGTGAAGCCAGTTATCTCCCGCAGTGTTGACCCCCCAGCAGATCTGTCAGCCTGATGGACACATGAAAAGTGGTCCTGGGCTGATTCTTCCCTGTGTCACAAACCCCAAGGAAGTGCTTGGCACGACTACCTCCAAATTCCGTGAATTCCACAAGCATGATGGTTGCTATCATGTGGATCCTGCAGCCATCCACGATAACTGGATGCCCAAGGCCTTAGCAGAATTCCATTCATATTTTCCATTCTGAATATTTTCCAGTCTGATGCAAATTAGGAGAATAATCAGCCACATTTAATCCTGGAGATCTGAGATCGGAAAGTTACCTATCACATTTGCCCACCCACCCCTTTCCTAAACACCCCACTAAGGCTGGACTGTACCACGGTGCTCTCAGGGCCCAGGGCAGATGGCAGAGCCTCGTCTTCTCCAGGCTCACCTGCACGCACCATGGAGGCCTGCGTGGCCTGTGGCACCCTGTGAGCAAGCATTTGTGCCCTAAGCCTGTTCTCTGCCCTGGCACCACAAGAGCCCTCACTGTGCGCTCAGTTCACCAGGCGAATGTGAGTTGAGCCCTCTGTGTGCCAGCAGAGCGGCAGGCCCTGGACGCTGGGATAAACAGATGAGCACAGCCTCACCCCTCCAAGGTGGGAAGGGATGGGCAGCAGCCTAGCCTGCTCTCAGGGGAGAGGAGACAGAGGTGGTTGGGAAAAGTCCGGGGGCAGGGTATGTGCAGCAGGTCGTGTGCCCACTGCCAGGCCTCTGCCCTGCCCTGCTGGGAGTGGAGGAGGCCGTATCCTCAGAGTGAGCCCTGAGCCCAGGCTACACCCCAGCTGGGCCTTGCTTCCTTCCACACATCCTGGCTCCTGTCCTCTTCCTGTGGACCAGGGACACCCAGCCTTGGCAGGATTGATGGTTGGGGCCACACGACAGTCGTGGGAACTACCCGCTGTGTTTCAGGATATTTAGGAGCATTCTGGCCCACTAGATGTTAGAGGCACCCCCTGGATGTGATAACTCGAAATTTCTTCAGACCTGTCCCCTGGGGGCAAGATCACCCCTGTGCATGTCCTTGTCCCCAGCCTAGCCAGCCCTCCTTACTGCAATTCCCAAAGTGTGTTCCTGGGAATACTGCTGTCTCCAAAAGGATTCTGTGGAGACAGACTTGGTGCTACATTTCCCCTTAAGCCACCAGCATGGTAATGCTCCAACTAGACCTGTGTCTATCAGGCTAAAGGTTTTCTTCCCCATTTATTCTCATGACGGTTTCCCTCCAGGGCCTAGCACAATGCACCACACATTAAGGAAATGTTCCCGGGGGAGACTGAGGATGAGGGGAGATAGGCCATGGGGCTGGAACACCGGGGGCCTCAGTGTTCCAGGGCCCGCCAACACTGATGCTGGTAGGAAGGACGGAGGCAGATGTCCTAAATACCCTCCATGATGAGGGAAGGCCAGCTCAGGTGAGCCTCGGGCCCAGTGAGGAGGGCATGGGTATGGAGTAGCAGCTGACTTGGGTCATGTTAGGATGTCCCTCTCTCCCAAGCAGCTGGGGCTTCTGTGGCCACCATGACCAGGCGCTATGAGCAGCTGCTCACGATGACAGTCTTCTACCATGAGACCACGAGCAGCCGCTGAGTGCCCAAAACTCAAAATCACTGAGTTGTCTATGCAATAAGTATGTACATTTAACGAAAATTGCAGACATCATCCGGTACAGGCTGACCCACCTTCCTGTAGGGCCCAGCTCTTGCACACCACAGGGTGGGGCCTTGACCATGGGGGCTTCCAGCCCAGAGGGCGAACGGAACCGGGACACTCTGACCTGCAGATGCCACATGCAGCAACTTGACAGCGCAGGCAGTTGGGCAGCCACAGCCACCTTATCCAGGCAACCAGACTGTGGGTGTCAGCTGAGCCAGAGTCTGGGTACAAGTGTGCAGTGGGCCCTGGTCAGTGTACAAGAGGGGGACCCATCCGTGCTACAGTGGGACATGCCAAAGCTTAAGGTTAGACTTAAGATCTGACCAGACCGACTGTAGAGGAGTAAGGTTTATTTAGCGGCTGGCAGTTTCAGAGGTCTCGATCCATAGACCGCAGGCTCTATTCCTCAGGGATCAAGTGAGGCAGGACATCATGGCAGAAGAGTGTGGCAGAGGGAAACAGCTCACAGGATGATCAGGAAGCAGACAGCGGCCTCCCATTGTCAGATACAGATATATGTACCCCATGGCCACGCCCCCAATGAACCACTTCCTGCAGCCACACCCCACCTGCCCCCAGTTACCCCTCAGTGAATCCCATCAGGGACTAATCCACTAATTATGTTACGGTTCTAACCCAGTCATTTCTTTTCCAAACCTTCTTGCATTGTCTCACATGTGAGCTTTTGGGGGACACCACCTCTAAACCATAACTACTATATATCTCCCTAGAGATGTGCATTTTAAAAAAGGCTTCATCACCACCAGCTCTCCCCACTAGCAGCATTCGGCCTGCGTGGTGAGGAAGGTAGAAAGAGCAAGTCTCCCATCTGTCCACCTCGGGGTCCAGTGAGCCCTGTGGTGGAAGTAGACTCTCCAGTGGCCATCACGGCCCAGTCAGTGATGTGCTTTCAGACTTCTGCATGTAAAAGCTCCTCTGTGTGGTGTTTGTGTTTCTCTCTCTGTTTCTCCCCAAAGCTCCCGTGTCAATAACGGGAATGTTCAGAGGCGAACGGGTTAGATCACAAGAGCCAGAGCCTGACCAGTTCATCCCAGTTTGAGTGGACTGACTGGTGGTGACTGTAAGCAGGTGGGGCGTGGCTGGAGGAGTGGGTCACGGGGGTGCTCTGGAAGGGTTCGTCTTCCCCGTGGCCCCTTCCCCTTCCTCTCTTTGCCTGGCCATCATGAGTGCAGCAGCCCTTCTCTACCATGCCCTTCTGCCACAGTGGTCTCCCTCACCTTCAGCCCAAACAATGGAGTCAGCTGACCATGGACTGAACCTCTGAAATCATGAGCTAAAATAACAGTTTCTCTCCTTTAAGTTGTTCTGGTCAGATATTTTGGTCACAGCGATGAAAACCTCACACACTCACACCCACGTCCACACTCACATCCCCACACACACATGCTTACCAGTACTTACACACACACAGAGCCCAGCCTCAATGACGGAAAACAGTACGATTTTCTTAGAGTGCGGAGGGGCGATGTTTTAAATGTCTTCCAAGTGATCACCACGGACCGCTGAGGGAGGCTGAGGTCCAGACCCCATCCAACTTACCTTTATGCTCACAGAACCCAGCACAAAAAGGAGTGTCACACATAAAAGCTCTTCCAGGACATCCAGGGACACTGCCTGGGCTCCTTTTCTAGGCTGGTCTCACTGTCCAGCCTGGCTGTCCTGTGTTCATGGAGAGCCAGCTCTGACTCCACAAAGCATGGGACCTACTCCACAAAGCATGGGTGAAGCTCACTCAGAGAAATCCTGGGGTGCTGATGAGAACCCTGGGGCCTGTTGTTCTGCCAGCGGATAGCCATTTGCAGGGTGCAAAGGTTGTCCCTGCCAGGAGATGGGTCTGCACATCCTCAGGGGATGACCTTGACACCGAGCTGGTGATTGCAAGCACAGATCCCTCCAGCCGACTCACCCGTTTTGTACAGGAGAACAGTCAGCTTCATCCCATAGCGGCTCTCTCTCTTAAGGAAGGGAAGCTAGGGAAGAGCTTGAACCAGGGAATTTTCCAGCAAGGGAACTCAGGGAAGAGTGCACCCAAGAGCAGGGCCCCGACCCTCCCTCTGCTGTTGGTGTGAGAGGGAATGGCACTTGAGGGCTGCGCTCTGCTCAGGGACAGGCACTGCCCCTGGCCTGCAGGCTCTGCTGGGTTCCTCCGACTGGGCCCATGAGGTTTCCCCCTGGGCCAGGCCTTGCAGTGGGGAGGGGACTTGTGTGTCAGAACGGCCAGCAGGCAGCGTCTGCCCAAGGGAATGGCACCAGCTCGCCCCACAGCTGCATGGTCCGTCCGGGACACTGCTTCCAAGTTTTAAGGAAAGAAGCACCATGGGCCTTCAGTCTCGGCTTTTGTTTTCTTCCTCTAACCGGCTTCACCAGATGATCTTTAAAGTCCCAGATAGGATTGTACTTCTCTAGGAGCGTTGACCCACTTGGTTTCAAACTTATGTCTCTCTAGAAAGAGAAGAAGAGTGGGCTGCTGAAACTTCTAGCTGGGGCATCCACCAAGAAGAAGTCGCGCTCCCCGCCATCCATCTCTCCAACCCATGACCCTCAGATGGCTTTGGACACCTCACTCCAGGGCGCCATGGGCCCCGAAGTATCCTCGCTGTCCATCCATGGCAGGGCAGGCTCCTGCCCCATAGAGAGCGAGATGCAGGGAGCCATGGGGCTAGAGCCACTGCACAGGAAAGCCGGCTCCTTGGATCTGAACTTCTCCTTGTCCCCTTCCCGGCAAGCATCTCTTTCCATGGCTGCCGTCCGTCCTGAGCCTAAGCCATTGCCTAGAGAGAGGTAAGGGGGAGTGTGGGCTGGCAACACTTGTGGCCATCTTCGGGGTGGTCCCCCAGGGTCTGGAGGCTCATTTGGGGAACAGGGACATTTGGGGCTTCCCTGAGGATCAAGATTACCATATGTGCAATTAGGAGAGCAAGAAGATATTTTCCTCACTCAGATCCTACACGTTAGGATGTTGCTTAAGTAATAAAAATATGAACCATCTCCTAAGAAAACAACCTTGGCATTTCTGCTAAAATACTGCTGCTCAGTCATGCTAGCACCTTAGCCCCAAAAGGCAGCCACCATCCTGAGCACCTGCGGACCTCTGAGACTACCACTTCCAGCCAGGGGCTAGGTAAGTTTCCATCTAGACCCAGGAAGGCGTATACATTTCCTGTCAAGGGCCGCATATTAAGAAAATGTAGATGTGGTGGGCTTTGCAATGTCTGTGGTAACTCGTCACTCTACCTACTTAGTGGGAAGGCGGCCACAGGCCAGATGTCCACAGATAGTCCGGTGTTTCAGAAAGCTCCATGGAAGGACGCTGGGATTTAAGTGTCCTGCAACTTTCTCATGTTTTAAAATCTGCCTTGGATCTCCTTTTCAACCGTATCAAAATGAGCAACATTCTTAGCTCTCAGTGCAGTCAGCCCTAAGCCACGGTTACAGATATCTAGATGGTGCCTCTGAGCCGGGCCTCTGGGGGCATCAAGGGGGGCCGCAGGAAGGGGCATTGTCTCCACAAGGCCCAGGAGGGAAGGCATGGCGCCACGCTACGACCTACGATTAGAGCAGCAGTCAGTAGCAGGCGGAGGTCAACTGAATACTCTGCACGGATGTGATGCTCAGAACATCCCAGAGTCAGGCGGGTTGCTGGCTGTGGACACCAGGATGGTCAGGCATGGCATGGTATGTGTGTCTGCCAGCATTTCCCGAGTGCCTTCTATGTGATATAATCTTCCTTACCAACCCCATGAATTCAGCCTCCCCATTTTATAGAAGAGAGAATTGAGATTTCTTGAGGTTAAGGTCACACAGATGGGTTAGTGGCTTAACCATTTATTCAGCTTCGGGCTTTCTGACCACAGAGTCCAGCCTCTGAAAAGCCTTACTCTGTGGGGTGCATAGACAGCAGCCCCCTCAGAGGACACTCACTGGTCCTACAAAGAGACCTTGACATCCTTAGCTTGAGAACAGTCGGAGCAAGTCACAGCCCTGGCAGATCCTCCAGAATCCAGGAGCCCTGCCCTGTCCACCCAAGGTGAAGCTGTGTTCCCTCTTCATACAACAGCGCTGTGCAGGGAATTGCCTTCCCCATGGTGCCCTCTCCCACTTCCCTTCCCAAGGGAGCCTCCTCCAACTTGGGGCAGCTCCTCCTTGTCAGAATCTCCCTCCCTCCATGGGCAAACACCAACTGCCTTATGAATACCGAACGTGGGTCCCAATGTCTCATCGCAGGTTACAGAGTTGGTCTTTTGGCTTGTCAGAATGACAGGCTTCTAGATCTTTCATAGCTGTTCTTGTATCTCCCCTGGGTACCTGCTCCCTACACCTCTAACTCTATCTTCAAAGACGTGACTTCCAGACTCCTCAATAAGAAATCTTGAAAGACTCTGTTCTAAAAAATCATGGGAGTCTCTGATTAACTAGCAGATTCAGGCCATTACTGCCATTCTCAGAATATTTGGTCTAATCAGGGGGTTATGATACCTAAAGACTCTGGGCACGCTCCTTGACCCCAAGCACTCTGCAGAGCTCATTAAAGAGCAGTGTTTGCAAAATAATAGCCTGACACCAAACTACAGATGAGTCCCAGAATGTTCCGCTCAACCTCAACCTGGGCAGCCACAGGCCACCTGGTGTCCAGGGAGCCTGAACAGGTTGTGAATACGGACATGCTGGCTCTTCAGGCGGAGACAGCTGCAGTCCAGACCGCATTTGGAATCTGGCCCTGCAGGCTGGTGAACAAAGCTCACTTGGTAGGGGTTGGGGTTATGGCTCAGCAGTAGAGCGCTCGACTTATACACGCAAGGCCCTGGATTCAATCCTCAGCACCATGCATAAATAAATAAAATAAAGTCAAAAAAAATTTAAAAATGAACCTCATTTTGCAGCATGTTTTGGAAGAGGGAGCCAGCGGGATGCAGCTGCAAGAGTCTTTGCCCACCAGGGTCCTGCTGCCTCGCTCACATGACAGATATTCATGGAAGGACGGAGGCGTGCCAGGTGGAATATGGCAGGAGGGCATTGTAGGGCAGAGTCAAGGTGTCCATCCTGCGGTGCTGAGGCAGTGGCTGAGTTCCAGACACAGCAGTGTCCTTCTTGCATCTTTTGTGAAACTCCTGTGTGCAGGTTCCCCCACCCCCACCCCGAGTCTCAACCATTGCTCTCCTGAGGATGCTCTAAGAGGAAGGAAGTTTAGGTTTAAAGCACAAAGGGTAGTGGCCCATGCTTGTAATCCCAGAGGCTTGGGAGGCTGAGGCAGGAGGATCATGGGTTCAAAGCCAGCTTCAACAACTTAGCAAGGCCCTACGCAACTCAGTGAGGGCCTATCTCTAAATAAAAGGGGGTGCGGGTGCTGGAACACAGTGGTTGAGTGCTCCTGGATTCAATCCCCTAGTACAAAAAAAAAAAAAAAGAAGAAGAAGAAGAAGAAGAAGAAGTATTGCAAAGGGAGCCCCAAGGGAGGTCCCTCAGGAGAGTCTACCTGGGCAAGCTCCACAGCCTGGTCCAGTGAGGCCTGCAGGCCTGGTAAGCCTGCCACATCAGCTGGCTGACAACGCATATGTCTCCAGACTAGGCCTGTCTGAGCCACACCCCCAGACTACTGTGTAAATCAAAGGACGGGTTACCAATCCAACCCAAGGGGACTTAATCTTCAGGCCACCTAAACATATTTTTTCCCTGTGGACAATGTGCTCAAGAAGCCAAATTTGAAAGTTATTTGGGGAACTGATTATTGGGGTATGGTTATAGGATGTGAATCTCACATGGTATCAGGTTCAAACTCTACTACCTCCATATTTCCTGTTGGGATGTTTTCAATTTATGATGGGTTTACTGAGGAGGGACACCATGATACGCTGAGGAGCATCTGTGATGCATCATAGTTTAGTGTCCAGGGCATAGATGCATTTTTTGGTCATTTCTAAGTTGCTAGCAGGACATTGTTCCATAACCACCTGGTGCCACCGCTCAGGGGCCCACTTGTCCTCAACCATGTTGAAGTAAACGCTCTGAAGAGGCCACCCTGGGGAGGGCCACCCTGTGACCCCTGTTGTCAGGTAGGGAAGCAGATGATACTAGATGAAGTCAGGACACCCCAAACTCACACAGGGAGCTAATTGCACTAGTAGTAAGAATTCCTCCTGATTTTGTCTGTTTGGATTCCCTGAGCCCTGGGTGTGAATATTAGCTGTGGTTGACAAACCTGATTTAGACTCAGAGGGCAGAGTCTTTCTCTGATTTATGAAGCCATGGTCATGACGTAAGAGTAGCTGTCATCCTCAACTGCTTACATGGCCCTTTGTGTCTGTAACAGGGAGTGTCAATTACTTTCATGCAGCAGGGAGACTAGCTCAGAGTCTTGGAATGATCTGGACAGAAACGTTAAACACTTGTCTCATATAAATTCAGCTCACATCCATCTGGGCTCATTAAATCATTGAATTGCTCAGAAGCACCAAATTACTTCTCTCTAACAAATTACATTTTTAAAGTCACTTGTTTGTTTCACATCTGGCTGTTGAGGCAAAAGCCAAAACTTGCGTTCAGAGTCTGAGAAATCATCTTGCCCTTGGCCTTTCTTTCCTTGGGGAAGAGTGAGAAGGATCAGGTGTTCAGAGAGGAAGTGGAGGATGGCAGGAAGCCACAGGTAGGACAGCCCGGTCCTGGTGGACACATGCAGCCTCTGTGCTGGTGGGGTAGGGACCACAAGGTCTGTGCGCATGCTGTCTGATTTCACACAATGCTGGCTGCATCCCAGGGGCCATCTGTCCTCCTAGACACTGGTCTGGGAGGAGATGGGAGGCGCTCTACTTCCTTTCCTCCTCCACTCTCCAGAGAACCAGCGTCTGGCTTGCCCTCAGACAGCAGTGGGAACTGGTCCAGTCCAGCTGCACCTGCAACCATCCCAAAGCACACAGAGCTGGCCAGTCTGACTCAGCACTGGGACCTGGAGCCTGGCTAGCCCTGCTGTCTCTGGATAGCAGACTCACACCCAGCCAGCCTTGCCTCCTGCTTTTGCCTGTCTGAAGCAAGTTGGAGCCATGTGCCGTAGGCTGTAGGCTCTCTGGGGCTGGGCCTAGGGCTCTTTGTCTGTGCCCCTTCTTCGAGCCCAATAACACCACCAGCTTCCCCCAAACCATGGCTTCTCCGGCCAAGCCAGACACGTGCCCTGGAGCAGGCTGGTTTGGGAAGGGATGGAATCTTCCTTCCAACTTGTGTGCTGTCAGTGCCGTGATTCTAAGGGAGCTGCATGCAAATATCTTCCTCCATAACTTGTTTAAAATCCACATTCTTTAGCCCCATTTTATCAAGTAGATCCAGGAGAGGCCTAGGAATCTGCCCCAAGGGCTCCTGAAATCCATGAGCCACAATTGCTCGCTTAGGGGCTCTTTTTTGCTTTGTAAGGTCCCGACTTTTCTAAGACCAAGGCCTAGAGACTCCAGATACTGAGCACCTTAAGGACCCCTCAGGATAGCCAGATGCTGTTGATGAGGCAGGTCTCCTGCAGGTCCCACTGTGTGGCTGTGGGCGATGGGGCAGGGAGGAAGAGGCAGGCCCCAGGGAACAGGTCTTCGCAGCTGGCTGGCCAGGACGGTGAAAGGTAAAGGATTGCCCGTTTCTCCCACACCACCACCTAGCCAGTAGACCGGGGCCTTGGTCCCAGCATTGCCAGGACGGGAGGGGACAGCAGTGCTGGCCTCCTTATGTGCCCCCTGGTTCAGGCTGAGCTTCTGAGGTCCACCCAACATAGATGCCAACGGTCAGAAACCAGCATGTCATCCAGGGGTTCTTAAGTGCCCTTCAGAAGAAGAGGGATGATAAGAGGTCTGGAGCCAGGAGGCCGGGGAGAGCCAGGTGTGGTGCCTGATCTTTACAACTCCCTCCATGATTCAGAGGCTCCCTAGTGTACAGGAGAGCTGGGTGCAGGCTCAGGAGGAAGGCCTAGGGCAAGGCAGGAGGGGCGGGCCCCAGAGAGCAGTGTAGACAGGGGACAAGCAGTGTGGTGTGGGGGGTAGCTGCGGGCAGCCTGCAGGACTGTTGGCAGTCTGTGATTAAACCCTGCCTGAGTGGCCCCCTGCACTCTTCTACTCCTGTTACCTGCCATTGTCCACGGGAGACGCCAACAGGCCACTGACAGCTGAGGAACAAGATTATGGCTTTCTGAGAAAGGAGAGACAAGAGGAGAGAAGAGCCCCGCAGGGAGGAGGAGCGGCCGGGGAGGCGTGGCTGATTGGCACTTGATGAGGTCCCTCCCAGCAGCTCTAGCTTCCCACCCTCCAGGCACCGCCTGCAGCCTCCCCTCCCGCTGTCCTCAACAGTGCAGAGACGCCCAGCCATTGACTAGGTAGCTGCTTGCAGAGCTTCTATTCCAGGGAGCAGGTGCCACCACGGGGCTTGCTGCCAAGGGGCCAGACAGACAGAAAATAAACAAGGAAACAGGTAGACAGACAGGCCTGTCGAAGGTAGTGAGTAGGGCAGGACGGTCTTGGCCACGATAGGGAAGAGCACTGGAGGCAAAGGTAACCACGAATGCAGGAGCCTGAGGTCGGAGCACCTGCTGCACCCAGGGCCAGCAGAGCCGAGCCAGGAGGACGCTGAGCTGCACACAGGCACCGAGGATGCCCAGACACAGAAGCCCTTTCTCAGCTTGTGCTTCTACTCTGCGAGAGATGGGAAGTGGTGAACACTCTTGGCAGAGGAGGGCCAGAATCTGCCAGTGTGGTCTTTCACATGTATGGTATAAAGGAAGGCCAGTAGGAATGACCATAAGGCCAGGAGGGCCTACAGGAAGGCCACCTCGCACATCCTTGGTATGTGTCCCTCAAGCAGCCCCAGTGTCCTTGGAGATGGATGCCCTGTTAGGGGGACACGGGTACTAAGCACCTTCTCCCTGCCGGGCCTAGGCTCTGCTGACTGGCCCAGTGTCACCTCAGGTTATTATAGCTGAGAGAGAACAGCTATATCCTGGCTGCCATAAAACCCATTCCTTTAGGATTTGGATTTTGGACCAGCGGTCCCAGCACCCCAATCTGCTCTGGATGCAGTGTTCTTCCAGCTTTTTCTGCACAACTGTACCTGCCCTAAGTGTAGAGGGTGCAGAGGCCCAGCCAGACACCCGGCACATGTGCCTCTGCAAAGCTTCCTCAGTCACTAGAGGCCCACCTTGCCAGGGGGACAATAGGGATTTCCCTGGCACTTGTATTCCCTTGGGAGTACTTTAGAAGCAGGCTGGTCCCCAGGGCACGGCAGCCCCTCAGCCTTGTTCCACTTCCTTGGACAGACTTTAAGCAGCAGTATGACAGACTTTTGCCATAGGGAAAGGAATTCACCATGAACTGAATTCTGATTCACATTTAAGTGAGTGAGCATTTCAAGGGAAAATGAGGGATTAAGGAGGAGTAGGGGCTCAAGAGTGTCGGAGGAGTGGAAATTTACAGAAAGAGAAAGTGGGTGTTAGATCCATGTGAAACCCAACTGGGTTGGTAACTGGAGTAAAGTTGGACTCCCACCCTCCCAGAGACCAAGGCTGAGGCCTTATCCTCAAGCACTGTTGGAACAAACAGTGAATTCTTCTGGCACCTTGAGACTTCTTAGTTAGTATGGTCCAGACTAGGGATTCAGCCTTGAGCTGTTAGAAACTGTCAGTGTTTATCCAAGACTTTATAGACCAGGGTGAAACCTAATAGAGAAGAGGGCTCCAAGGAGCCTGGCTGGGGTTTGCAGAAGGAGAGAGTCTGTTGGGGCTGTAGCTAAGGGCTTGTCAGGTCTGCCTTGTGCAGAACCTGGGACTCTGGGTCCTTGGCAAGGTACTGGCCAGAGGGTCAGACCATGGTCTCACATCTGGGGAGCACCTGCCTCAGCCCAGAGAGGCCGCAGGGCTGCCTCTGGTCACAGCTCCAGCCTACAGCCAGCCGTCCATCTCAGTGCCCAGCATGCAGAGGCCACAGAGGGAAGGCTTCTGTCCCTGGTTCCATTTTATCTTATGTTGGTCTGAAAACAGAGACTCTGAGAGGCCTTGGAGGCTTCAGAGAGGGAGGAGCACGGTTCCTGTGGGGAAAATGAGTTCTGGATGATGTGGGTGACATGGCCTCAGCTAGTTGAAGCACTAAGGCAACATGATTCTAGGATTCTGAAGCACATTTAGAAAAATGACCGTGGGAACAAAACCATCTTCCAAGCACATTTTACACATCATATGAGCCACAACCATCTGAGACCTGGTGGCACAGGTGAGGGGCCCTGCTTTTTAGACAAAGAAACTGACACTTGCACAAGTTGAGGACATGAGCCTGAGTCACAGAGTCAGAACCAGGCCGAGGACAAAGCCAAGGCTCTGACCTCCCTCGGCCCCCGGAGCTCTCCCAGGAAGGACAGCGGCTCTGCTCAGTCAGGGCAGAGGGACAGTGTGAAGTGACCGCGTGCTGCTGGGACAAACAAGAAGGAACATTCCAGCTAGTCTTGGATCTGTGTCCTAGAAGACACAAAGGGAAATTTCTTTAAAAAAAAAAAAATTTAAGTGGGAAAGAATTTTGGAAAAAAAAAAAAAAAAAAGATAATAGAGATTTGTGAAGTGGGAAAAGTAGTCCCAAACTGCAGGATGTACCCCGAGGGGAGGAAGAGGAAAAGCAGAGTCGCGGGCTCGGTCGGGCTGGCAGGCAGGGTGGGGGCGACTGAGGAAGCAAGCCTGCCTACCAGGCTCACCTGCTGTGCCACCTGTCCCTCAGGTACCGCGTGGTGGTCTCCTACCCACCGCAGAGCGAGGCGGAGATAGAGCTGAAGGAAGGTGACATTGTCTTCGTCCACAAGAAGCGCGAGGACGGCTGGTACAAGGGGACCTTGCAGCGCAACGGCCGCACGGGCCTCTTCCCGGGCAGCTTCGTGGAGAGCTTCTGAGGCCTGCGGCTCCAGCTCCACTGACCAGGGGTGGCGCCCCGGGAAGCTCCGCCCAGGAGCCGAGGGAGCCGCAGCCGCCCAGGGTCCCAGGTCCTCTCCAAGGCACCCGGCAGGGACACCTGGATCGGGGTGGGGTCTCAGAGCGCCCTCCGGGCTGTTCCAGGAAACAGCTGTGCCCTTGAGCGGACTGTAAGAGAAGGTACCCACGTGGGCAGGTCCACGCTTCGCCCTCCAGGGGGCCACGGCGCTATTTGCCACCTATGCAAGTTTGGGAGCTGCAAGAGGCCACGGGGCTGGGCAGGTGGGCTGGGGCCAGAAGCACTGGGGGACGTCTCTCCAGGCTGCCCTGGGCATCACCCCTCTATATACCTCAGTCACCTGCCATCCAGCCCCTCATGGGCATGCAGGCGTCGGGGGCCTCCCCTGAGACCCTGGGAATCCCTGCAGGCCTGCCCACAGCTCCTGTCGGGCACTGGAACAGAAGCCCTGAGGCTTTGTCTCCTGCCAGGATCGTAAGCTACACCTTTCGTTTCCCAGCTGCTGTCCCTCTGCGTGGCGTCTTTCTTACATCTTTTTAACGCACAGCCGTTAGACTTTATATATTTCTAATAGGTCAGACATTGCCTATTTTTCATACATCTGGTGCTGCCTTTTTGTAAAACTAGTAATGACTTGGGTGAGCTTGAAAGAAAAAATGTCTGAGGCGACATCAAAGGGCAGGGTTTTTATATTTACCATATGAATTTTGGAGCACACTGAGAAACCCCTGTCCTCAACATCAGAGCGCTGGCCAGTGCTCCCTGGGATGAGAGCGGTCCACCGAGGTGGTTGGAGGGAGTTGGAAACAGCCAATTTCTTTAAATCCTTACCAAAACCCCAGGCTCTGTCTAGACAGTGATGATTATTATTCAAGGACTGGAAATGTGTCTAGGAGGGTTACTCTAATTGCCCTTTCGTGTGGCGGTAAAAGAACGTGCGGGTTGACCCCTGCCTAGGAAGGCAGATGCTTTTTAAAAATTCCTAATGAGAGAATGGCTGTAATTAGCATTCTCAAAACATGATTTTTTTCTGTTATCAAAATTTGCAGTTCAGATCACCACCTTGCAAAGGTTCAAAGGTTCTCTCTCTCTCTCTCTCTCTCTCTCTCTCTCTTTCTCCTTATTTTTGAAAAACAAACAACTCTTCCTGTATCAGGCCTTGCAGAGCTTCCTCTGCTAGAGACCAGGGATAAAGTGAGAACAGGGCTGTGATGCTGTGCTGTATGCTTGCAGGGTCCAGGAATGCTGGCAAGAGAGAGAAGGAGGAAGAGTGGCTTTTACCCTGGGACCTCCCCAAAGTGGCATCAACAGACATGTATTCCTTAGTGTAACAGCCCCTTCCCAAGAAAAGTGACCTGAGGAGCCCTGTCACAGACAGTTTTGTCCTTGAGACTTACCTCAGGAATATATTTTTATCCTCTCAAAGTCGTAATGCATAACCCTGCTCTCTACAAAAACCACTCCGCCTTACGTTAGGCTGAATAATTAGCCTTTGGTAGTGGACGTTGTCAGTGGTTTGCAGGGATGCAGCACATTCCAGAAATGCATTCGCTTGCCTGGCATAAAGACTTTGAAATGAAGACCACTTATTTTCAGAGTTCCTATTTGGGGACCTGACTTGGCTATGTATAACTGCCAGGTGGCTTCCACACTGGGGGAATCACATCTAGAAAATGGCTCTTCCTATCCCTCCAGATGATAATAGAATTAATGGACATGAGAAATTTGTTCTGAATCAAAGAGAAAGTCTAGTTTACACACTGGGTTCGTGACAACCAGAAGGGATCTAGTCATCATCATTGCCAAATTAGTTGCCCACCATGCACAAAAAAAAAATCTTGTGCATGTTTAAATTCATGCTGTCACCAAAGAGATTAACACCCTGGGTGAGAAACATTCTCCAGCAGAACCAGAACTAACTTGAGTCTCCAGGTAAAAAATAGTCGTTTTTTTTTTTCTTCCTTTTTGTTAAAGAGGGCAGCTACCAAGCAACAATTACTAACTCGGGCTTACTTTCCTCTCCCAGTCTCCGCCCACATGGTGCTCATGGTGGGAACGTGCCCCACTACTTAGCGATTATGAGTGGGGATTCAGCCCACCCAGCTGAGCACCCCCACCTCATGATAGAGAGCTGGGGCAAGTATGTAGGTGTCTTTGGAGGACATTGGCCCCTTTCATGGCAGAGTCAGGGATGAGTATTGGACCCACCTTGGGAAGGAGAATGATGCTGTGGGCCCAGCCAACTCCGGGGTTTGCTGTCAGGTGGGTGGGGCTCCTGGAGTGGGCACTGGGCTGCCAGAGAGTGGGAGAGATACACGACCAGCCCCCATGTGTTGTCTGAGTGTCTTCAACATATCCAAGTCCTTCAGCCTTCTTAACAATGCAGGAGCAGAAGTAGCCCTTCCCTTCAGGCCTCCCAGGTCAGAGGTTTCAGTGTTGAAGATGAAACCAGCACTTTGTCCTGAACCTCCTATCCCATCCTGGCCCCACGATGTCCACTTCTAATTGTGCAGTGGCACTTGGCAGCCAAGGTGATTTTCATTGAGGAGCACATTAGGGCCCATAGCTTTGACTGAGCAAGGTCAGCAGAGTCCTAGGAGATAGGACAGCCTGGCCCCCCGGAGTGTCAAGGGGATGAGAGAGGGAGACAGGATGGTAGGCAGCAGGGACTGGATGCCAGGCTGAACACCCTGAAACCAGCTCAGCCAACCAACTGGGAAACCCTTTGTACTTTGCACAGTTCACACACACACACACACACACACACACACACAGTGTTTCTGTTATACACAATGTCAGCGTGTGATTTTGGAAGAATTGACAGTAGTGACAAACTATGATGCCTGTGTTTCTGAGTCTTTAAATAAAAATGAACATGGAGAGGCCTGTGTCTGGATGGTGGGGACAGTGGGGGCTGGGGTACAGGCTGCAAGGCCTAAGCTGAAAGGCCCAGCCCTGGGTGGGAGCGGAGCTGGGATGGTACTGTTTGCATGCCTACGGTCCGTTCCTAGGGCTTGCATACCTGGCACCTCATGTTCCTACCAGGGAGACACCTGGTCTATGTGTATCGGGTGCTGGGCCATCGAGGAGACTGGCTAGCAGTGTCATTGAACATGAAGCATACCCAGCACACATTGAGGGTCCACTAGCTGGACACTCAGAAGTATGCCACAGAAGCCAGGCTGGCCAAGAGGTAGGGACCTCTAGTTCTGCTCCAGGGGTTCATTTGCCTGGAAGAGAAAGAGGACATTCTATGGAGGATTCAGCCTCTCTCCTTTCTTGTAGTTACTTAAGTCCTTGTCAACCAGAATTGCCTGGCATAGACTCCAATGAGCACGCTGCTGGCCCTAATTTTGTATCTTTGATTCTTGGGGTGCCCGTATCATGTTCTCTGAAGAGCAGGATAGGGGTACTGCCACAGCCTGGCTGGGCACAATTCAGGAGCCACTTGTCCAGCAGAAACGAACTTTATTTTTAGAACACACACCACACCACAGAGCTCTTCAGGAATTCCCTCAGAGCCCAACTGCCACCACCGGCTTCCCACAAGCCTCTCAACCCCCCACTCCTCCTGCTCTTGAGGCCGATTGGCTGGGTCGCGTGGGCGGAGCCAAAAGAGTCCCCCAATGAGCAGCTCCGTGGTCTGAAAGGGCGGGGAAACAGCCCAAGGAGCATCACCGCAGAGGAGCCAATCAGCTGGAAGTTTGCTGGGGCCCGCTTAGGCTGTGGCTCTCAACAAGGTACATTGAATCCCCCTGCCACAGGAAGGGACTCCAGAAAGGGGGAGTCTGTCCCAGTGGATCTGACTGACAGCTAGCAGGACTGGCCTACCAGTCGGAAGCCTGCCAAGGAGACTGTGTGTTTCTTCCAACAGGTGCTCATGGCCCTCTTAACTGAGATGTGTACCCACACTTGGACTAGAAAGAGGCTTAGCACAGAGCCAATTCACCTTCCTGTAGAACTTAAGTGAACTTGTTTAGAGTTTTTAACGACGTGGATAGGAGCTAGAGGGATGAGCAGTAAGGCAGCATGCTGTGCCTGTGTGGAAGAAACTCTTAGCTTGGTTGGCTACATGAGGAATCAAGGTAAGAAGAGATGAACTGAACTGGCCCAGGTCACAGAGCTTATGGAACGGCTGTGTCTCAAGCTCCAGTCTGTTTATCCAATGCCAAGTTGACCCCTCCACCTCCAAATCAGGGTGCCAACCCATAGTCCTCTGTAGAACTATAGCCATAATGTAGGACTGCACCGCATAATGACATGTCAGTCAACAACAGACCACACATGTGACAGTGGTCCCATAGATTATAATAGAGCTGAAAAATTCCTGTCACCTACTGTTGTCTTAGCCTTCATAAAAGCTTAGGAAACACAACTCACATTTGTGAAGATGCCAGTATAAACACCTACTGTGCTGCCAAACATATAGAAGTAGAGTACATAAAACTATGCATAGGGCTGGGAATATAGCTCAATTGGTAGAGCGTTTGCCTTGCATGCACAAGGCCCTGGGTTCAATGCCCAGTACCACACACACACACACACACACACACACACACACACACAGTATGCATAGGACATCGTATTTGATGACAAAACACAACTTTTACTGGTTTGTGTATTTATTGTACCATTTATTGTCAGAGCATACTTCTACTTATTAAAAAAATTTACTTTGAGACTGTACACTGTACGAAGCTGGCAGCAGCTCATACATCTCACGTTTTCCATATTTCTTTTTGGCATCGAGAGGCCATGTCCAGTGACTGACTACACCATCTAGGTCTGTGTGACTCTGCTGTTTGCACAATAATGAAATTGCCTCACAACATGTTTCTTGGAACACATTTAAACATTAAGTGAGGCACGACTCTAACATCGAGTACGTGAATGAGGGAAGAGGTGAATATAGGCAGTGTCCATTACAATTCATCTGGAAAGCGTGCATGGCAGCCACTGAGGTCCCTCTGCCAGGCAGAGATGAGGCAGCAGCCCCTTGGGGCCTGGGGCCATTTTACATTCAAATCACATACCCTGCTCATCGGAATCCATGCACTCTGAGCAGACAGGACCAATTTGCTTTTTCTAATTTAACAACTAGAGGAAAGTGTTAGGCAAGTTTATAGATTCAGCCTGAGGAGCAGAGACACTTCTCATCATCTACTGGGCCTCCAGTAGAGAGAGGGTCAGCCTCTGTGAATCCTGTGAGCAAGGGCTAGCGTGCCTGCCTCTGGCTGACACTGTCAGGGTGTGTGCTGAACAAGGGAACCCTGGGGAGGTGGGGAGGCGCCACAGCCCAGCCCTTCACGGGGCCTTCCCCACTGTGCGCTTCAGGGTGAGAAACAAGCACCGAGAGTCCCCCCTGAGTCTCCAGCAGAGCGGGGAAGAGAAGGCTGCGTTGGCCTTGTACAGGGTGGACTCATCTCAGAGATGCCAAGAGTCTCCTGAGGCCTCTCAGGAGAGGGAGCCAAGCTTCTTGGCTGAGACTCCTCAGTGTTCCTCCCAGAGCACTGTGGGAAGAGCAGAGGCTTTTCAAATAGAGGGAAAAGAGGCTACAGATGTCCCTGACTGACGATGATTCAGCTTACAGTTTGCCAGCTTATGATGATGGGAAGGAATGTATATTTAGTAGAAAATATTCTTTGTTTTGAGTTTGAATTTTTTTCCCCAGGCTATCGATGCACAGTTCACTCCCCTCACTCAATGCTGGGCAACTGCAATGTCGCTCCCTCTGTCACCAGGAAAAACAACTGACACCCTACAGCGTGCTGTGCTGGAGGCTAAGACGTGGAGGAGGGTGGGTGCATTGAATGCCTCTTCCACGTATGATATTTTCAATTTACAATGGGGATGCTGGGACAGGAGTCCAAGGAGCTTCTATATTCCAGATTCTGTCTACTTAGTATCTTCATGTGTATTATGTAATTCTTACAACAGCCCCTTGAAGCTGGTTCTCATCATTTCCATTTAACAGATGAAGAAATTGCAACTTTGTAGATTTTATTATTAGCTCCGAGTTAAGTGGATGGCAGAGCCAGGACTCCTGACTGCCAATCTCTGGACTTTTCTTGAACACAGCAGAAATACTAAAGTGCGGTTTATAACTGTCAGTGTGAACCACCAAATGAGGTGGGCACTGTTGGTTTTATAGATAGAGAAACTGAAGCAGCCCACGATGTAATGCCTGGTCAGTGGAGCTGGGGCCCAATTCCAGTGTTTGGCCACTACACACAGAGCAGTGGCAGCAGGCTAGGAGCACCAGGAAAGAGCCTGTGCCCAGTCTCATGGGCAATTAACCAAGGACCAGCCCACTCTGAGCTACATCTGATCAGAAAAGGAGGGAAGGTGGAAAGGCTTTCCTCCCACTGAGACCTGTCACGGTAGAACACTGCACCCTTCATGAAACCTGTGCTGCTCAGAGAGAGCAGCTGAGGCTCAAGTGCTCTTCCCCAGGCAGGTTCTGAGCTGGCCTCAGACCAGGCACCACCTCTGTGGATCTCGTCAGGATCTCACAGATTTGAACTCGGTTGAGTCCTCTTCTCATCGCTATGTCAGGTTACTCTTCCAGATGGTTCCTTTAACTTCTCAAAGAAGAGCACATTCAGCTGACCACAAAGGACATGTCAGGGTCCAGGTAGTTGCTGAGGCCCGGATGCAGCTCTGGATCCAGTCCCAGTGTCAGAGGCTGGCTGCACTACACTGACCCTTGTCTTCTCCGTGCTGTCCTCCGGGATCGCCATGGGCAATTCTTCATCCATCCATGTGCATGAGCAAAGTGTTGGCCACACCATCGCCATCCATTGACACTTCCCTCCATCAGTCTTGTGCTTTGAGAGGCTACACCAAGACCACCTGGGTAGAACCCCAGGCACCCAAGGAAGTGATGGCAGGGTGCTGTTGGTCAGGGACCCTTCATTTGGAAATGCCCGAAAAACCAAGTGAATAAGTAAAATTTGACTCAAATAGCTGAAAAGCCGTGGTCAGTCAGCTGGACATGTGGAAACAGTGGGAGGGGGATTTGGGTATTCCACTGTCAGGGACACATCTGCATCTTGCTGGTCAGAACTGAGGTCGTTGACCATCTTGTGATGAGTAGAATATGTCTACACAGAGAAGAAGATCCTGCCCCAAATGCCAAGAGTAAGTCCATTAAGAAACACTTGTTTAGATGGATTTGAGGTGGGCACTGACGGATCCAGGCGTTCATATGATGTTCTTGAGTGTCACTTGGCTTTGCTGTCCTCCACATTGGCTCACTTTTCAGTGGGTTTGCCTCCATATTACAGCAATATGGTTACTAACAGGTTTAGGAAGACATCATAATACCTGCAGAAATAGAACTGCTCTTTTCCAATGGTCCAAATTTTGGCATTGACTCTTGCTAAGTGAGTTTGGACCCAGGCTGGCCTCCCTGACTCAGCCATTGTGAACAGTGTCTGCCTCACCCAAACCACAGGGATGAAGAGTGTGAGCAAAAATGGGAGGGAAATTTCAACAAGTCATGCAAAAACAGCTGGCACCGACTCCTATGTTCCCCAGGACACAGCCCCGGAATGGCTATAGCCATTCATCAGCAGGCAGGCCATCAGAGAGAGGGCCACGATACCATAGACAGGAAAATGAGACGCAGAAACTGGATTTTAAAAAGTCCCAGAGCAGGGCTGGGGCTGTCCCTCAAAGGTAGAGCACTTGCCTAGCATGAGTGAGGCACTAGATTCGATCCTCAACACCACATAAAAAGTAAATAAATAAAATTATTAAAAAAATGTATTTTAAGGAAAAGTCCCAGAGGAACAGAATTGGACATAATTATGAACGTGGAGAAAGAAGTGTCAGTTTGGAATAAGTCATATTCTTTAATGCCCTAAGAGATGGATCCACATGAAAGTCTGCATATGGCAAGGATGTGTCATGGAGGAAACAGCCACATGCTCCCCCAGTGGCTCTGAGGTAGGACAGAGGAGGCTGCATATCTGAGGAGTGTTCAGGAGTCAGGTTTATTGACTGCAGGGTCCAGAGAGGCTATCACCCCAAACATTCTCTGGACCAAGAATCAGAAAATTCTTTGAACTTTATACCCAGTGGGAGGAGGGGCTTGAAGATTTACATTTTGTAGGAGTCTACATAACAAGATTTTATACACACACACACACACACACACACACACACACACATATATATATTTGTGTGTGTGAGTTCACAGAAAGTGCTTTTTGTCCCATTTTTTTAGACTAGTCAGAGGTTTTACAAGTTTTAACCACAAAAGCAGAAGTAACATCATCAAGTCTTTGGCCAAACTTAACTTTTGCAAGACAGAGTAACTCAGTCCATACAGAGAATAGGTAGTTCTAGTCCACATTGAATCTTTTTCAGAAATTTCTGCTGACATTCTGTTATAAAGCTGTCTGGCAAGAGAAACTTATACATTACAAATATGGTGAGGGTTTCTGCTTCATTATGGTAAGGGTCTTCTGGGGGGGTGTGTCTCTGGTCTGCTCCAGCTCCATCAGAATTCATTCATTCTCCACGAACAGACACTCAGAGATGGGTGAGACAGCACAGAGGAGCCCAGAGGCGACACAGATGTGGTGACCACAGCCACAAAAAGCTGTGACTGAGGAGAGGGGGCTTTGAGCAGGCAGCAGCAGAGTGCAGCCCCTCCAGGACCATGCCCGACGCTTTCCTGCCTGGGGATTGGGAAGGGCAGACACAGCCAACCCTTCAGAGCTCCCCAGGACCCCCACTCTTGAGGCCGGTGGGCACGGGGAGAGATGGAGGGAAGTCCCGTCGAGGTCACCTCAGGACTCAGCCCTTCTCTCCTGCCTGCAGCTTCTCCTCCCACATTCAGTTCTTTCCGCTCTGGGCCCCGCACCAGCGTCTCAGAGATGAATCAAGGCAGTGATCCTACCCAGATATTTGAGCCTCCCCAGAGCTGCTGTCTGCTGGGGTCCTGGCCATCGTCAGAAAACTGATCGGCCAGCCCACCACAGCCAGCCTGACCAGCCAGTTTCTTATGAGCTTATTGGTCACATAGGATTAGGGCCCAGTCGATTGATGTCCTGTTAACTGCTGTCTCGTTCTGAGGTGCTGGGTTCAACATGTGAACTTGGGAGGGACAACGTTCAGCCCTCACAGTGCTTCGGCTCACTGCAGATCAGGCCGTACCCATGTCAAAAGTTAAACTGATGAAAATAACTAGACAACAGCCACGAGGCAAATAATTTCTCTAGTAAAACCAATCAAGGCACCACCAGAGGATCTGATCTAGTCTGGGGAGAGGATGGCATGGAGGCCACTTCAGGAGAGTGTCCGGGTCTTATCTGGATCCTCACAATGTAATCTCTTGCAAAAAATCAACAAGGCAAAGGGAGGGGAATGAATGTGTGGGTGGGAGAACTCTGAATGCCTATGCCCAAGGCTGGGGAGAGCTTGGTATAGTCAGAAACTGGGAAAGAAGGGTGGGAGAGAGGGGGAGACTGAGAGGATAATTGGCAGGCCAGCAGGAGTGGATCCCACAGAGCCTTCTAGACCAAAGTGGGAGGAAAAAAATCTCTATGTTTCCCTCATATTTTTGGTTGTATGTAATGTTAGTACTATAAAATAATTATAGGTATATACAATGGTGAGATTTGTTGTTATATTTTCATGAATGCACACATTTTAACAATATAATTTGGCCAATGTCATTCCCCAGTGTTTCTCCCCCCTCTCCCTCCCTCCCCTTTGGTCCCTTTCAAAGGAAACCTTTAAGACTCTTAGAATGGAGCTTGACAGCTCCCGGGGTTTTGAAGCGCCCTCTGCTGGCGCTGTGGGGAATGGCTCTCAGAATGAGAAGCCTGTGAGAAGCCGCTGCAGAGAGCAGGGATGAGGTGCTGGCATCTTTGACAAAGGTAGCAGGAAGGATGTGGGGAGAAACTTTCAGCTCTGAGGGTTCTTGGGATAATCGAGGCCAATGAGGAGGCCGAGGAGGAAGCTAGCCTCGTGTCCAGGAGGGAGACCACCCTGAAGCAGCTCTTCACACATTTGCAGTTATTTCTTAACAAGAGCCTAAGGAATACTCAGGAAGGAAGGGAGAGGAAGGGAAGAGGGGAGGGTGAAGGAAGCCCAGAAACGTGTGGTTCTTCTGGCCTAGATGCTGACAGTGCTCCGGGGCTGCATTTCTGTTTCTGGCCAGCTCCAGAGACTCTGGGTGCACACACAGCCCCTTCTCCGCAGAACAGAAGACAGCCAGCAAAGCCTGTAGTGAGCCCCTTGGCTGTGTGCCTGTGGCACCCCCTCCTCACCACCCCACTTCTGGGAAACAGGACCCACTTGACCAGGGGTTGGTTCACTTGAGCAGCAGCAACCAGGGCAGAAGCTTTGCCTGCATGAGAGCCGAGGCGGGGGATTCCAGCCAAAGCAAGAAAGGTTTTCCTGCTGGAAAGCTGAACGCAAAACAGAGAGGCCGCAGCAGCAGGGGGAGCAAGAGAGAACACAACGGAGAACTACTACAGGAACTGAGCTCTGTGGCATCCTTGTCTGGGATGACGGCAGGTGTGTACTAAGTATGCACTCAGCACTCATCTCTTCTCCCCCTGCTTAGAGCCCAACATGCACTGTCTCATTTTTGTCCTCACATCAGCCTTAGGAGGCAGGAACTATGTTCACCCCCACTTCAGTGGGGAAATGGAGGCAGAATTATTTACCATCTCATTTCAGCAGGTGACCAAAATGTGGAGCAGCTGGGATTCCATCTCCAGCCGTCTGGCTCCAAAGGCCATACTCCTACCCGGCTGAGTGGCTCATCAACCATGTCCCCACCTGACTTCCTGTGTACAGTGACAATGTTTCTTGAAGCTGTACTCACAATAGGAGGGTGAGGTTCTTTGCAGCCTCAGCAGTTTCTCAACTGTCCCTCTCTGGTCTCTGATAACAGCCCCAAGTGGCCCAGTGTGCCATATGATTCCACTTGGATGGCAATACAGTGTGGGGGGAAAAACCCTCCTCTTATCTGCAGGTGCAGTCCTTTGAGAACCTTGAGGGCTGGTGCTCTTGCAGCCTGGCTTACAGTGCCTGGAGCACCCTGGACCAAGGGTGAAGGAGTGGGACCCACAGAATGGGGAGAGTAGGAGGAAGTCAGGGTAGGGTCAACCTCATGTCTGCCTCCAGCTGACTTTGTGGCCCCGGCTGAGCACAGGGCCAGGACCGCCTCATCCAATGTTAAATTCTCTCTGTACAATTGCCCAACAAATCCTAATCCACACTTCTCTACATTTTGATGTCTGCTGCTCCCCTCCATCCCCAGTAAGAAATCTCAAATGAGGAGATAACCTCAGGCTCCTGCAGGGTCCTGGCAAGGCAGGCGCTTTGCCCCCGTGAGGAGAGTCCATCGGAAGTCATCTGAAGAGCTCCCGGAGCCCAGCCTGGTGCCTGCCCACAACAGACTCCCAGTCACACATGCTAGAGAATGTCCTGCCCACGGTGTTTCCACCCCAGTGTCCTGCAGGCTGTGAAGGCAAACATCTGCATCCAAGCACAGCCAGGAGGCTAGGAAGAGGAGCTGAGCTCAGACCCCGGGCCCTCAGGCTCTTGGTGTTAACACTGAGGTGTCACGAAGACCATGTCACCAGACATAGACAGGTATTCCTACCCCAGGAGCCCGGACCACTGGGAGTCCTTATGAGAACATGGGCGGGGTCTGAGTTCTTATTCCAGGCAGCACAGCCGCCATCCTGCAACCAGATTCAGGAAGCATCACCTGGGGCCATGTTGGTCTAACTATCGCCAAACCAAACCCTGACAAAGAGGAAGGCTCCTCAGTCCACCAACATCTGACCTTGTTCACTCCTTGTCCCTTGAGAAAAAGCTATGGCCCTTGTGCCTCTTCTCCAGGTGGGAGTTGAGCTAGGTGCCAAGTGGCCTCCTGGCCACATGGGAGCCCCATCAGGCAGAAGGATGAGCTTTCTTTGTAGATCTTTGGGGGCTGCGTGACGACAATTGTCTCGATACCCAACCTGGTGCCCTCTGCTCCTTCGCCTGCTCTGCCTTAGCTGCTTGAGGCAACTGTTGTTCTAAAAACTCTACCTGGCTCTTCGCCTGTGATGGGCTCTGATTCTCCTCCTCCAGCTGGTGCACACTGGCCCTGGCCCCCTGCCCTCTCTCCCTATGCCCAGCCTTGGTGCTTTTGCATCTGAAATTCTCCTAGAGTTGAAGGACTCCCATGCTCAATGCAGCCTCTGCCTCTTCCCTGAGTTGAGGGGCAGCTCCTGGCAGCTGGCCTGGGTTGACTCCAGGGCCCCAGGCCCCTCTGCCATCACCATGTGCCCACACCCCTCATCCCAGCTCCTGCAAGTACATCCTTTTACTGATGCCCAAGAACTGCCACATCCTTTTGCTACTTTCCCCTCCCAGCTGTGGTCACTCATCTTTCCGCCCCATCCCAGGCTCCTCTCAGAGGACCTTCATTCTGTACATCTCGACACCCACTTCCCTTTCTGTCTCCTCCTGAGCCAGCAGGGGCAGCCGCTGGATGTCCCATCTTGGATCCTCCAGACCTACCTTGACATGGGAGGGTGCCCTGATAGTGCCTGGTCTCGGTGGCACATCTGTCCTGGGGTTCCACGTCTACTTCAGGGAGGGAGCCCACCCAGCGCCTTCACCTGCATGACCCTGGAGGTATGAGGGCAGCAATGGCCCCACTGGGCGGAGCCGTCTTTCCCCAGGGAGATTCTGAGCTAGCCTGCTGGAGCTCCTCACTCCTGCCTTCCATTCTGGGTCCCTGGAGGTCCATCCCCAGAGAAAGTCCCTGCAGAGTAGACACAGCATCAGTCTCAGCCCCCGGGTCCCAATGATTCATGTGTGTGCCATGTGCGCACACGAGGGACGTATCTGCCCACACGCCTCACATCTGCACACACACCCTTCTCCCTCCTTCTAGCAGGAATGAAGCTTTAACAAGGGGAGGCCACGAGGGAGGGAGGGGTGGGAGAGCCCCCTGAAGGCTGTAGCCTGAGCCCTCCTCACCCCAGAACCAGCCTGTGGCTACAAAGGATGTGGCCAGGGCTACAGGGAAGTGGAGTCACCGGCAGCCCAACCCCTCACCACGGCCACATCCTGTGGCAACCACCCCCTCAGCCCAGTGACCTCAACAGCCAACACGGGGCACCAAGTCCCCAGAGCAACCATGGCCACCTCTGGGGGCACAGGACGCCTGGATGCTGGCCGATGAGTAAATTCTAGAGGAGCAAATGTCCCAACCAGAAGACCAAGCAGCCTTTCCTGTCCCCAGGGAGCCTGTGGCCATGTTCTCTCCACCTGAAACTCAGAGAACGCCTTAGAATGGACGTGCTCCCACCCCCCTCAGGAAGGCAGCAAGCCCAGCTTCTGTCTCTTCCGTTGAAGGCTCTTGCAGCTCTCAGATTTGTTTGAGACTTAGACCTCAGGCCAGATTCTGAGCTTATGTAACTCCCTGGGAATTCCCATGTGTGGGGCTGGCTGTTCCTAGAACCTTATTATGATTCATAACTTGGTTACAGCTTTGAGCTGGTAAATATGGAGTTTCTGCTTTGAGCCCAGAAAACCGCATTACACAGCCTGGACCAGCACTGCTAGAAACATGTACCTCAGAGTGTGGGAGTGCCCACCACTGCTGCCCTTCTAGTCCCATCGCCGGTTCTCATGAATTAGTGCTTGCAAACATTTCAGGCCAACTTGGGTAAAAGGCAAACGGGGCCCTGTAGGAGTTAAGTTCTGGGCATTTTAGCTATATCTAAAAACTAGCCTGTTTCCAGGCCAGGTGGGCAGCTGCTGGGGAGGTCCAGGTGGGTGAGGTGAGCACTTTCCCCCATGAACCACCCCCTACCCACAGGCCTCAATTCCACTGCACCTCCTTCCAGGACCATATAGACCACGGCAGCCCACAGCAGCCTTGTGTGTGGCCACAGACTGGACTGGGGTAGCCTTCCCTTTTATTTTCCACTTTCTGTTACCATGGGACAGAAAAGTTGCATTGGTTTCTGGAACTTTTCTTGCAGTTTTTTTTTTCATTTTTATTCATATTTTACTCATAATTTTTTATTTGTATTTTATTTCATTGTGTGAAGTGGACAGCTTGACTCTCTTGGGCATCTGGGTGTGTGGAAAGGAGGCTGTCCCTCCCCTCCGCCCCGCTTCCCCCCGCCCATTCTCTGTGGTCACTTCCTTGCCCACTTCTTCCTTACCCCTGTTCATGTGGTTTTTCCTCCTCAGTCACCCACTCTCTCCCACTTTCCTCCTACTCCACATCATACACGCCTTTCTCCCCAAACCCTCCATTTTCATTAGCCCAAGACTCCGAGTACACAGCTTGTCCACTGTCCTGCACGCGGCACCTTGCCCTGTGGTCCAAATGTCAGCCCAGGGATGACCTTCAACCTGGAAATCACCCCTGACCTCTGAGGACAGAATTTCTCTGCCTACTGGGCATGGGGCTCACCTCATTTGTGCAGGGTCTGGATCCAACCCTGCACTTGGCCCATATGTTTAGTTCAGTGTGGTGGCTGAGGGGAGAGGTATTCTCTAAGCTTCTGGAAGCAAACTTAATAGAAACTTGGCAGCACCAAGGAGTCAGGAGCAGCAAGCATTGTATGACCAGGAGAGTTCACAGAGACCAACAATTACTGGTTTGGTGATGGCAGTGCACTCCTGGCTGTTTGCTGTTGAGGTCCCCTGTCCTGGACATATGGCTGGGAAACTGCCAGAGCCATCGGAGGCAGTCGGCAGGGTGCTGGATCTTCTCTTGCCAGCCCCACCTGCCCACCTTAAGGAGGCACCCACTCCACACTGCCCAGAGGATTGGCCCCTGTGTGCCCACAGCCTCAATTCTTCACTGTCTTGATCATCCACCTTGGCCACATCTGGAGAGCTTTCATGTCCCACACTGGCTAACTACGGGAGGTTCTGATGGCAGGTCTGAGGTGAGGTCTCCCAGATGCCCATGGTACAGCTATGGCTGACACTGCTCTGAAAATCTGGAGCACTCCCACAAACATGGAATCAGACGTCCTGGATCCGTTCTTCCCTCAGTGACCTAAGGGATTTAGGTATCTTAGAGGGCAGGTGCAAGGTTGACACATGGTTCTAGCCCACGGACGGCTGCCTTGTGAGGGTAACCACAGCTGAGGATATGTCTCCTGAGAGGGGTCGGGCAAGTTGCCCCTGAGGCGCGGCATCAAGTCTCTTTAGAACCTCACGGAGGCAGACACAGTTGAAAATGGGAAGCTGAACCTCTACTGCCAAAGAGGTGCTGAATTGAGCAGCAAACTCACTACACCTGGTGTAAACCATGACACCCACTGCTGTTTGTTTCTCTAATTGGCGGCATTTGAATTCTTAAACAAATCCCTCACTAAAACATGATTTTAAAAAATGTTGGCAATTGAGTCACTTTCCCAGTTTCAAGCTACCTGGATCGATCTGTGTCTGAGCTTTGGGGAAGGGATGTTTGCATAGATCTTATTTCTAAACACCAGTGGAGCGGAGCAGTAGCCGCTTTCTTTGGCGGCTTTCCAGGCAACATTAGCTGTTGTTGATTAAGCACCGTGAAGACACTTTTCACGATTATCTCATTTACATTTACAAGTACTTTACATATAAAGACTCTTGTCATGGCCATTTTGCAGATGGGAAAGCCGAGGTTCAGGGAGGTTAGCTAATTTCCCCAAGTTCCACTGCAAACAATCAGCCCAACTGGGAGACAGACACTCCTAGTCCTCTCCGGAGCCTACATTCTTGGCTTCACAAAGACACAGTGCATCACCAGTCTGTTCACTCTAACGGAGGGGCTCCTGCCTTAAGAAACATTACTCTGTTGTTTCTGACCTTCCCACGATTAACATTAGTTGGTGAAATTATATGTAAAGCTAATATGCACATACTGGACTTCTCTGGGATTTTCAAAAATGCCAGAAAAATTCTCACTTGGAATGTGCTTTGGGTCCCAATGCATAGTTATTACTGTGGGTTCACCCAAACTTGCATTTCCAGGATCACAGACTCACCTTCAGGATCACCTTCAGTAAAAGAGCAACTCAGGCATAGAGATAAGCTCTGTGTGGGAGCAGTCTTGACCTTGGCGCCAGCTCACGACTGATAGGCTCCCTAAAGTTGTGGGGAGATCCCATCAGTTTCCAGGGCCACTTGGGACACGAAAATGCTAAATTCACACTCTTACGATGTGCATTAAAAATAAGTTAAATTGGGACTGGGGATATAGCTCAGTTGATAGAGTGCTTGCCTTGTTTACACAAGGTCCTGGGTTCGATCCCCAGAACCACACAAAAAAAGTTAAATCACAATATGCATACATGACATTTGGCTTGTTACCATTTCATTAATAGATGCAGATAGGCTTTAGATAGATAGAGGGATGAGGCGTTTATCCTTTTTTTATTCCCCCAATTATGAGGGTGTTGCTTTCTATGCCTGCTCTTATTGCTGTTCCATTAAGTAACATTCTAAAACTTATAAATGTCTAGAGATGGAGAATAGATGAGTGGTTGACAGGGACCAGAGGTGGGTAGGGATGAGAGTGAAGGAGGAATGTTTGAAGGTGGCTGTGCAACAGAGTGGCAGGAGGGGCCCTTGTCATGTATGCTGTGGGAGTTGCTGCACGGATCTACACATGTGCCAGACTTGCAGAAAACTAGACACTTGTATACACACCCAGGCAGGACGCACACGTGCATGTAAAACATGACACCTGAGTAAGGTCAGGGGATTTCTGCAATGCCAATTTGCGGTGACATGGTTCAAAATGTGGTTTTGTAAGATGCTATCGGGGGAAACTTGATGATAGTATAAGGAATCTGAATATTTCTTCAAATGCATGTGTGTCCACAATTATCACAAAATGGAAAGTTTTAAGAGTGGGAAGGAGATGATGCTAGAGATGCCAGGGAGAAGGCAGTTAATGTTTGCCTCCCCATCGAGGAGCATGGCCTACACATGAGACAGAGAAGGATAGGGATAAGCAGTGCCACTCAAAGGGGTGGCCTGCTATGTCCTGGGCTGTGCTAGGTGTGGTAATGGCCAAGCCAGACTCACTGGAGGTCACTCTCCCCAGGTGACTGAGAACCCCGTCTGGAAACCCAGGATTTCCTCATCCACTGTAGTTGTACCCCCAACGGGGGGCCTGGACTGCCTGGTAAAGCAGGGAGCTCCCGCCCTTAGCAGAGCCCCAGTACAGTCAGGGCTGCTTCAAGCTGAAACAGATGATCACAGAGTCAGCATTTGGTGTCCGCTCACTGTCCAGTGATTTAACGTTTCCACTGAAGTCTATTCTGCTCTACTCTATTTACTTCTCCTTCTTTGATCTGAGTCCTAATGATCTGGATAACCAAAAGAAATCGCTGACTGCAAAGCATCACCTGAAAGCATTCTTCTCAACACAAAGGAGACAGTGTGGATCCCTTGAGCAGTCCCAGGCTGCAGCTTATGTCCTTGGGGGCCTCTGCTTCTGACGTTCTGATTTACAGTTTTATAATCAGTTCCTTACCTAAGTACTTCTTATTAGGACTCGTTTCACGAAGGTGCTAATTAAAGCCCAGTCTTTGAAGTTCGCTATTCCACAGGGAAGAGGGCACTTGCAGCTCCAGGGCCTCAGTCTGACCCACAGGTCTAATGACAGCCATGGACTGGGTCACCACTTATATGGGGCAGCCATCACTCCACGACAGCAGCATTTTACTTTGAAACACTTAAAGTTTCGACAGAAATGCTCTTCACAATTTCATTTTAAAAAAGAAACTGCTGAAGGAGCTTAGGCAAATTTTGCTGTTGTCTCCTAATAGCTAAGATCAGTCGAATGTTAGAAAGTGAGTTATAAGGGGGACATCTTTGCTTCTCCAGTCATCTGTCACATGGTTCTCAACCCAGTTGCAAGTTAGCACCTTCCAGAAAAAAAGTGCCAGCACCCAGCCCTCCCCTAAAGATCCTGTCCAACAGGCCTGGAACCAAGCTCCAGAGCCACCACTTTCTACAAGCTACCAGAGACAGTGAGATGCTGCTCTCTGTGTTCATGTCAGCAAACAGGAGCTCCGAAGTCAGGGGAGCCTGCCCCTGGGCAGCTAGCACATGGCAATCAGACTTGCCCAATGAGAACAAGGCAGAGAAGGTATGCTTCCAAACAAACCTGCATTCAGACGGAGCTGAGTAGGTTCAAATTCCACTGATGAGTTGTAGATGTGCCAATTTATAAGTGCTGGGAGGCACAACACACGCGTCCACGCCAGGAAGCTATCCCTGTTTCCTGCCAGGATTGATCTGTACCTCTGACATCCTCCCACCCACAGGCGCTGGGGGCGTGGTCACAACTGCCGCCTCCATCCTCTCCAGGCTCCACGCTCAACAAGGCTTTGCTGGCACCAGGGTCATCACCATGAAATGCAGTGTGTTTGGGGGCTCTGAAGCACCAGCTTCTGTTCTGTAGCCCATGGCCAACAGCTCTGCTGCCTGGGTTGAGCTCTTCCCCTCTGAGCGGGTACGGATTCTTGATGTCCACATGGCCTCTGAAGGTAACGGGGAACAAACCTGTCACCGGCCAGTGGCCTGTCACACCAGAGACTTACCCACAGTCATGCAGTGGCCTGTCACACCAGAGACTTACCCACAGTCATGCAGTGGTGGCATGAAGGGCTGAGCACCTGGAACTCAGGATCTCCCTGGCAGACACCAAGTGAGGCCCCAGGCCGTGACAGGAGTCCCCATGGACTGGTCAGCAGAGGATCTCAGCCAATGGAGCTTTCCAGGGACAGCTTTAGGTTGGACAAAATGTACCAGGAGCCTCAAGATGTTCCTACTCTCTGGCGCTTTGGGCAATCAAACCAAGGAAATAATCCGAGATGTGAACAAAAAGATTTATCTGAAGATATTTGTTGAAGTATTAACTATAATAAATAAGTAGAGAGACCACCTAAACGCCCAACCACAGGAAATTGCATAACTCCTCTATGATATATGTGCATCTGTGTGTGTGTACATATATAGGAATGAATGGTGTTTGGGTCATAATTCCATGATACACAATCCTACCAAAATCTGGAATGTAGAAATCTCAATGATCAAAGTCCCTAAAGTTGAAAATCCTCCCAAATAAAAATCTCAGAAATATAATTCTGGAAAAAAATTATTTAAAAAATTGTTTAAGAGATATTAATTTGCATTTTAAAAAGTGTATTTGAGAAATATATAAAAACATAACAGAACACTTTTCAGGTTACATTTCACAATAAAATAGGCAATAATGTGTTTTCCCAAGCACTGGTATACAAACAAGTCACATGGGTACAATAGTTATAAGCAGTTAAACCATATTCTTAAAGAAATGGGTCAAAACACAAAATGTGTAAGGGTACATCGTTATTGTTGGTCACTGTGTCCTCCAGCTTTATAACTGTTATGTGGTCATCTGAAACACTCTGATGAACAATATAATTCTTCTGATGCGATTGATCAAAAATCTTGTTGGGTCATCAGAGTATATGCAGTCACCCAAGGAGCCAAGGTCTTAAGACATTTTATCTTTCATAAATACAGATGTACAAAAAGGGCATCTTTTCATTTATTGAGGAAGTGTCAATGTTTTTGTATATATGCGTAATGCTCACAAAATCGACATTGTGCTAATGCATTAAAGAGGAATCAGTTTTTTTCTTTTTAAAATGTTTAATGCACTGTAGTTACACATAATAGTGGGGTTCACTTTGGTTAATCATACATGCATGGAATATAATTTGCTCGACTTTAGTCCCTAGTGCTTTGTCATTCCCTGTTCACCTTCCTCTATTCACCTTCCTCTATTCTACTGGTCTTTTATTTATTGCTTTTTTTAATTGGTGCTTTATATATATATGGAACTCACTGTAATTATATTCATATATGTATATAATGTAATTCTGTCAATTTCATGCAGAATCAAACTTGAAAAAAAGCACAAATTAGAACTCTCTAAAAGTCTCTGTGCAATTTATACTTCCAATATTAGAAATGATGTGAAGATGAAATATGCAGCATATAAAAATATAATGCTAACAATTTAAAATAGTTTTTTTAAAAAATCGGAAAGAAAATTTGACATTTGGACAAGCACGTTACAGGTATAACTTATGGGCAATTTTGTGGGGGTGATCCCTAAGAGCTGGCTGATTTTCATGACCATTAACGATTTTTGAAATCTTGCATCACAAAGAATAGCTAGCTACATTTCCGCCCCCAGCGCATGGCTCTCTGCACATTCATTTTCTACATGGTGCCAATTTTGCTGAAGGTCTGGAGATCTTCTCCACCTAGTCCATATAACGTCTGGAAACATCCTTGTAGACACTCAAAATCATGCTGCATCAGATTTCTAGATTTTCAATCAGCCTAACTTGATGCAGCTGAAGAAGTGCTAATCCCTTCCACAGAATTCCACTTTCCACCCCTCTGATAGTCCCCCCCCACCTGTAAATAATTGTGCTTTTGGGGATTTTAGCTTTTTTGGATTTCAATGTTCAGGATTTTAATCTTCCAGGATTGTAATTTTAGGGTAGTTTGGACTTAATTTTGATCTTTGGGAATTTCAACATTTGAGATTGGTTTTCTAGATTACAATGGACACCAGTGTGGAAAATTCTGGCAGCTGTAGACAGACACTGTTGCGGGAGTGGAGACAAAACTAAATGAACACGCAGGGTTAAGCTGTCACCTCTGGGTTATGCTGACAGAAAAATAACTGGAAGATGTATATCAATATATTAGCTCCTAAGCCTGTAGATTCCATGTAGTTTTTGTTTTCCTTCTTCATTCTTATCCCCATATTTTCTATAGCAAATACTCTGATTTAGAAACCTTTACTAATTTTAAAGCAGCCTTGTGTGATGGAAATAAGTGTAGTCAACTAGATCTGCCCACTCAAAAACCCCAGTGTCCATGTCCCTGTTGCAGTCCTATTTCATAGAAAAGTTCAAAGTCAACAGTAAGGTTCAGCAGCAAGCAGCCACTGCCCTCCTCTGGGGATCTTGTTGCTGATGGTTAGCTGGAGAGGGGATTCTCAGAAGGGAAACCTGTCAGTACCCACAAGCCATGGGCAGTGCTATTGTGCTTGTTGCTATAGGCAGTTGTGGTGTGGAAACAAGATCCCTCATCACAGGAACAGCAGTCTGACCTCCCAGTACCCCACCCTGTGTGGTCTCCCTGTTCCCGAGCCCATGGCTTGCCTGGGAGGACCCTAGCAACTGCTGTGCAAGCACAGGTGGAAAGGTACTTGCACTTCAGGATTGGCTTGCTCTTGCTGCTGGAACCTCTTCCACTGCCTTGAGAGTAAGACTGCTGAGGATATGCAGCCCAGCCCATAGCCATAGCCACCATGGACCCAGAGCCAGCCCAGTCTCCTAGCCTGGTAGAACTGACCACTGAGCCTATACCCAGTGCCTGACTTCTGAGCAGATAAATGGAGGATATTTTAAACCACTGTGAGTGGCTTGTCACTGTTAGATGATTAAGTCAGAGATCTTGACTTCAGTGTGGCTCTGAGGCTTGACTTTATTGAGCTGGAGAGAGGGAATACCCCTGTGTAGTACAGGTTTATGTGAAAGTGGCCTTCCATTGACCTGCTGCCAGTTATACCACCCCACTCTGAAACTCTGGCTTTCACCAAGGTTGCCTCTAGCTCTGTAGGAAATGTTTCAATGCTGGTGATTATTGTACTTTGAGATTGAATTGATTTTCAAAAATAACCAAAAATAATCAGGATCTAGATTGTAAATTTGAATAAAATTGTTCAAAAACAAGTAATGAAACCTACATTTTGTGGGGGGGGCTAGGCAATTCCCTGTTTTGAGCCATGACTGCACCCCCTAGAATTTTTGTGTTGCTTTGTTTCAATCCATAAACAATCTATAAAAAGTTCCATCTATTAAAAGTTCTGGTCAGTTTCCTAAAATCACAGCTCTTTGTCTTATACACTTAAGTGATGCCACCATTTGTTCATACCTTCACATGATCTTAATCCAGCTCTCAACACTCTGTGAGGTTCAGAGCTGTGGGCCTGCCAACACAGGACATCAGCAGGAAGCCAGCCTGAGACAGTTTCTAGCGGCACAGCAGGAGTCCTGCTTCACAGCTTCTTAAGTTTCTATTTTGCTTTTATTTTTTTGTCCCCCAACTTTAAAAAAATATTTATTTAGTTGTAGTTGGATGCAATACCTTTATTTTTTTTATTTTTATGTGGTGCCTCGCACATGCTAGGTGAGCACTCTACCGCTGAGCCACAACCCCAGCCCATTTTTTGTCATCCTTTTTAAATATGGAGTCACTTCAACCCTTTGTTAGAAACAGGGCATAATTCTATGTAAATGAAATCCACTAGCAGTCAACCTTAGAATGCTAGTAGCTCTCTCTTTTATGGTTGCTTGTTTCACATGTTATTATGAAACAGAATCCACTGCAGACCAAGGTCCCCCAGAGTCATGGTGACAGTGGTGGAGAAGGCGTGGCCAGTGAGCTTACCTTGCAGTGGGGTGCAGTCATTAGAGTGCCAGATTTTCTACCTGCCAGCTGGGGCCTTTGGACAGGTAAAACAGAGAGTGCCTTGTGCATCTGAATTACCAAGCCCCTGAGCTCATGTGCAATGTGGGGACACAGAAGCCTACCAGTCCCAGGGAAGCCTAGCGGGTAACAGGCAGGTGAGGCTGGGCAGATGTGCATGGAAGGCATCTGAGGATCTAGAGGGTGAGGTCTTCACTTGTCCCCACTCAGGCGGGTTGGCAGCTGTGATTCCAGTAGCGACACCAGCAGGGCTATGCACCACCTCAGCTGTTTATGGATGTGGCTCAGTGGGAACTGCTGCAATTAGAGCAGAAAAGCAGGCTTTGCACCACAAATAGAAAAGTCTGAGATGGGGAAATCTTGTGCTGCAGGTGGCCTATGTCCCCATCCCCGAGGTCTCAGCCGTGAATAGATGATATAGATGCTTATCAGTACTGCCGGACTGCAGCGGGACAGCTCAGGGGGAGGGTCAGTAGGGGTGGACTGAAGCTGGAGGTGGAAGCAATTAAGTTATCTGTGGGAGCTGAGCCAGCTGAGAAGTCCGCTGTGCCCCTCAGTAACTCACGTGTCAATGGAAATTCCCAGGTCTCTATGACACAAGTCACTCCTGAAGCGGCAAGGTGTCATACCTGAGAGGCCAGAGTCAGGGGTAAATTCATACCTATCAAACATGATAAATTCATGAAATGGTCTATATCTCCAGAGCATTCTCCTTGTGGAGATACTTGTACATGGCCAGGGCTGTGTCCCTGTGGGACTGAGGACAGTGGGTGCCATGTCACCTGGATAATCCTGGCCTTCTTGTGCAGACTTCTCAGCATCCTCCCAAGGTGGGCAAGGCACAGTGTGGCACTTGGGCCTTCCAGCCTTGACAGCTCTCCCAAGGCCTTCCAGCAACTGAGTGGGATGCCCAACATCTTTCTTCAATGGGTCTCCTCCAGCTTGGTGCTGGCCTTGATCACCAACTGCATTTGCAGCAGTTTTACCCCAGCTCTGGCAAATCCCGAGAAAAGCCTTCTTAGGATGGCAAGGTGAAATAACTGGACCTTATCCTCTCCTGCCAAGACAATCACATCATGTAGAGGCCATAGTTGGAGGCATTCCATGCAGAATCAAATACATCTCTCACTAGGGCTCTCTAGAAGCCTGCTATTGGCCTCCCTGGGTGTGTCTTACCACTCAACAGATGCAATAAAGGAAGTTTTCAGTCTTCTGTGGCTGAAAGTACCATTTATTTTCACCCTTGACTTTGCCCCTCACCCTGCCCACAGCATCCAAAGACCCTATACTTTTTTTTTTAAAATCAGTAAAAACATTTATTGTCATGGGTTAAACAACACAACAATAATCAAAAAATCCTGAATAACTTCTGACTTTGGTGGGTATGAAGTCCCTTGGTGCACATTGACGCTGCACGTTTTCTCAGGGGAGAACTACTAATCTGATGGCAAATGGTACTCAGGAACCCGTTTTGTTTTTCATTGTTGTTTGTTTTTGTGATGTTGGGGTTCTACCCCCCAGAGCCTTGTGCATGTTAGGAAAGCACCCTATCACTGAGCTTTATTTCTAACCCAGGAACCCCCACTTATAAAAAACATTCAACGTAGATCTCACTTTGAGAAACAGCTGGAGACCCTATACTCTCGGCATTGACCTTCCACAACACCCAGTCCTCCTTCCTGGTAGCAGGCATGGCAGCTGCTTCTTGAAAGAGCTGTTGAGTAAATGCTGGTGGAAAAATTGGTATGCCCAGGACGACCCCTGGGGTGCCACAGGTCATTTAAGGAAGCCAGTGCTTGGCATTTAGGACAGGGCAGAAGCCCTGGAAGACTCCCTGGTCCTCTGAGGGTAGATCAGAAAACCTCCCCGAAGCCCATTTGTCACAAGTTGCCAGAAAGTTAACAGTGACTCACTGGCCAAGAAAAGCAGACTTGTTACCCTGATGGCCTTCGGGCTTCCAGAGCCGCGGAATCCACCCCAGTCAGCAGGGTTTGTTTCCCGTTGAAGATCAGCACGTACCCAGGAGGAACAGCATCTTGTTGATAAGCAAGTTATTTTTCCAGAACTTAGGAGAGTGTCTCATCAGAGTGCCTGCCATGAGGCTGAGTCTCGTCTGATTTTGGTTGAACAATTAAATGGCTTAATGTGACTTTGAGAATAGCTATTGCTAGAGAAACCTACACACAAACACACACAACCCAAACCCTGACAAACACTTACATACACCTGCCTCACCTCACACCAGCTCACACATACCAGGATTATTGCCTGAATTTAGCTCAGTGAGGCACTGTGCTGGTCCTAGAGAAAGTCTGGGACCCACATATCCACTTCCATAAAAAACACGCCACCTGGTCGAGGAGGCTGCACTTAAATACAGTATGTTTGAGCAGTGATGGCCTTTGCTCCCTTCCTCCCCATGGTGGAGAAAGGGTTTGGTAAGATAGGGACAGTGGGGCTGGGGCTGGGGCTCAGTGGTGAAGTGCTTGCCTAGTATGTTCGAGGCACTGGATTCGATCTTAGAACCACTTAAAAATAAATAAAATAAAGACATTCTGTCCATCTACAACTACCAAAAAAAAAAAAAAAAAAAAAAAGATAGGGACATAAATCTTGTAGGTGCTTCCCCATATTTGAGATATGCTGATAAGTCCTAACCTACTGGGGAGCTGTCCCAGATGTGAGGAGACCAAAGAGGACTGACAGAGGCAGCATGGGTCTCTGGGCAAGAGAATGGATGTTAGTGGGACAAGAGACAAACTGGAGTAAAGTCTGTAGAAGGGTATTTAGCACTGTGTCAATGCTGATTTTCTGGTTTAGATGGTTTTATTGTAGTTGTGTAAGTTTTTGATATTAGGAGAAGCAGGGAGAAAGCATTCAAGAATTAGGTACTATTTTTACAACTTTTTATAAGTCTAAATGGAGGATTTTGACAAGTAGATGTGGCTGACAGGTTGTCAGTCTTAGCAAGTTTGCTATGTAATTGATTCTTGCCCTTGTTAGAGTCACTCAGGACTAAAGTTACCTTTCCAGCTCCATAAGGAGAGAATGGCTGCTAATAACTGACTGAGAGACCAGGGGAGGGCTACAATGGGAGAAGACCAAGGGATGTGGGGTAGAGATCTGGAACAGAGCAAAAGAACCCTGTAACCTATAGATGAACTAGTGGGCAGTCCATGGGCCCCGATTGGTGGGCAGGGTCCAGAGTGCTCTTCCAGGACAGCACCTGAAGGTCATGTGCTCCTATACCCTCAGCAGCTTAAGGATACAGCATGTGCAAGGATCAACTGAAACTCCAGCCAGACCCCGGAGCAGAGCAGGAAAGGGTGATGCTAAAGCATTGCTCCCTTCTGGAGAAGACATGGGATGTTAAACAGGGCAGCAGCCAGCATACAGCTCAGGGATACCCAGGCTGAGACGGGGCACCTGTGGCCTGGCAGAGCTGGACTCCACGGGGCTCTGCAAGGACATGCTACAGTTTAATCAGGTGTCCTGTACTCGCCACCTTTCTGTTCCATCCTGAACATCTTCCTTCCTCCCTTCCAAGCCCATCCTCAAGCGGGGCCCGCACAGAAAGTATGCTCTGTGGATCGCAGTGAGCATGGAGGCAGAGTGTTTGGAGTGGGACTTTTGAAGCTACAAGTAATTTGGGTGAAAATGTCTCCAAAGCCCATCCCTATACCTAAAGTCCTCCTGAGAAGGATGGAGGCTGAGCCTGATTGAGCCAGAGAAGAGACCAATTCCACCAGAAAGGACAGAAGGAATCTGCGGTTTTGAAAGTTTTGACAACTCTGAGGAAGTGGGATGAGAAAGTGGCAGGGAGGGAGGACAGTCCAGAAACATTCTGAGGACTTACAGTGACGGCCCCCAAGGTGTCCTAGCCCACAGAATTTATGACTTTGTTCCATTTCAAGATGAAGGGAGATTCAGTTTGCCAACCAGTCATTTCTGAGATGGGGACAATTTCCTGATTCATCATGGGGCCCCAAGGGATCACAGGTTCCTTGAAAGTGGATGAGGGAGGCAGGTGAGCAATGGAGTAAAGAGAGGTAGGAAGGACACAAGGCATGACTGGCACTGACCCTGGAGGAAGGGGCTGAGACAATGACGGTAACTGCTTGCCCTGGATCCTCCCGAAGGACCAGCCTGCCTACTGGTCTTAGCCCACTAAGGTCCACTCTGGAACTCTGACCTGCACAATGGTAGAATAATAAACATGGGTCACCACCACTCAGTCCCAGTGATTCAGCATTACAGGCTGCTGAGCCCCCGACAGCCAACCCTGCTGCAGTCTCTGGATTAAATTTGGGGCATCAGAGTTGCCTGCAGGGCTTGAAGGGATGCCCACACTGGTTCTGGATTTGTTTGAACAGGGACAGTAAAGGGCAGCAAAAGGCCAGTGGGCTGGAGCCAGGCATGTGGGGAATGGGTAGGGCTTCCCACATAGAGTGTCTTGGGAACTAGATCAAGAGGTAGAAGGATAGATCTGAATGTTATAAAAGATCACCTCACCAATCACACCTGCAGGGTTCAACCTGATGAGAAGGGTGGACCATGGGGACCCTTCTCAGGGACTGGCAGCTCCCAAACTGTCCTCCCCTCCAGTCCAACTGACTGAGCTTCCTTGTCCTCTGGGGCATGGAAAATTCTCTTAAATAATCCCAGCCTGCTGTTTGTTTATGGAACAAATCTCATGTTCTGTATCCTTTAGGCCCTTGGCAATCAGAGCAACAAAGTACTAAGAAAACAGAAAAATAAACACTGCTTGCCCTAACTTTAAGATTGATGTTTCTGCTTTTTGTCTGATGTGTGTAATGAACACAGTTCCCAGATAAGAAACAGCAATGATCCCACTCTGTATGGAAAGATGCTCAGCTTCACTTATCAGAGAAAAGCAAATTCACAGGATGCTGACACATAGCTCTTCATCCAATGAACTGGCCAGAATCTGCAGTGTGACTGTGCCTTGTTGGCAAGGCCAGAAGGAAGGCAGAGAGCATGCCCAGAAAGGGAAGTGAAGTCATACACACACACACACACACACACACACACACACACCTGTGCACAAAGACATAACATATGGTCCAGGTATTTAATGCAGCACTGTTGTACCAAGTGTCCACATGTGGGGTCATGTGAAAGTGTCATGGCACCTCCGTGCCACAGAGCCTACCTGGCTGCAAAGTGTTGAAGAAGTGAGGCTGAATTTGCAAAGATCTCTACACAGAGTGTTAAATGAAGAAAGCAAGGTGTAGAATTAAAAAAAAAAAAAAAGCATGTTACTATTTTAAGAAAGTAGTGTAATGAGAAAGTACATATGCATGTTTCTGTTTACTTGGTTCTGTAATAAATACTGGGCTAGTAAGAATTGGAAAACCCTCCTAGCAGAGTTAAACAGAGGGAGAGCAGACAGCGGAGCCAGGACCAAGGCCCTGCACCCTGTATCTGAGAGAACTGGACACAAGTACGCCTATCTTTGGTCTCAGAGCTTGTCTTTTGGATATCAATGCTGTTGGGGCTTTTTTTTCTCTTGTTTTTGATGTTCAAAGGCAAAATTCTAATGCTCAGTTTCTGACATGGAAACATCTCACTCTCCAGACTGACTGTGTTTGATGTCAGCCCTTGCAAGATGTCAGGATGTGCTCTGTACAACTGCAGAGATGCCGACTCTTAAGAGGCTCACTCCTGGCCTCTTCTTTGTTCTCTGATGACAGCCATGAGTCGGTGAGCACTTATAAAGGGAAGGACAGGGCAGATCCTATAACACTGCTGAGCTATTAAAATCATGGCAGATTCAATACTTCACCCTGAACTCAGCCCTTTAATGTGCCTCTTAAGTATGCATTTGGCCCCAGCAAATGTGAATCATTCTGGGCATGGTTTTCAGCTGTTCATTGAGAGCATGATTGATTTATATCTTTTCAATTAACTCATCAAGGGACCTAGATTTTAATCAAAGACTTCAGAATCTTCCATGGGGCCAAATCAAATCACTGTCAATCTGAAGGGAGGCGTCTAGAGGCATACTATAGGGCTTGACTTGTCAAGTAAAGCATGTCAATAATTTAGATAAAGACATCAAGACACAAATACCTAATCCACCAATTACTCAAAACTCAGGCAGATTAAACAATGGCTGAATCAAGGTCATAACCACCTTAAAGGAAAGGATTAATGAATGTACTATTATTAATCCCTATGTATCAGTATGAATAATTGTAAAGCCATATACACATATATAAAAACCAGCAAGATATTGCATCAAAGTTCATCTGCAGTGATGGGTGTTCTTCCAGAAGGAGAATACAGTTGTGGCAAAACTGACTAAACAGGCGAGCACTGAAGGTCCCATTGCACCCTGCTGGCCACCTGCCCCAGAGGGAATTCAGATGAGGTGGCCATAGAAGGATGTACAGCGTTGAAAACTGGAGAATGGTTACGAGTGATCCAGTATGGCCTTTGGGGGTCATGTTTGGAACCATCTCTGTCAGAATGGCACCCCCAGGATGAATGATTATTCTCTCTTCTCCAAGAATAGAAATCCTATCTGCACAGACCATATCTCCCTAGATCTTGACAAGGAGGAAAGTTCCCCTTCAGTTGTAAACAGGTCACTCTCCAGACCCTGGAATTATATATATATTAGTACAAATGTTCAAATTGCATCAACTAAGTAAAACTGCAAAAGAGCTGTTTATGCTTTATTTCCAAAGCTCTAGAACATTAGGCTCAAATGAAATCTGTTTTGGAAGTCAGCTAAGATTTGTAAAACAGATAAAAGTGGAGTGATTCTTCCTGAAACAGAAATGGGGGCCTAGAAACCCATGTACATGGGTGACCTCTACCTGTGATACCCTTAAAGGTCCTACATGGAACATAGTTGGAAGTCTACTGTGGCAATAGACCCTGAACCCTAATGTACATTTGGCTCTTATTTCTCTCAGGCAACTACACTATCTCTGTTATCTAACATTTCTGTGATAACTGACAAGTATTCATTTGTGCTGGCGTATAATGGTCTAATGAAGCTCCTGGAAGATACTACATCAATTATGTCCCCAAATTGCTTTCAAAGTTAAACCATTCAGCCATCACACTCAACCCCTACATTTTACATTCTCTATTCTGTAGTCTCCAGCTTGCCTCAGGAATTGATTTTGGGTCCAAGCTCTTAGGTTTACTCATTCATCAGCTCCTTTCACTGACGGGCATTGAACTGCTGTTGAAGGACACCCCTGTGTAGTCGTTCCACAGACACCTTTCAGATCCATGAGACAGCAGCAATGCACCATCCCCAAACAATTATCACGGTGACCAACTGTGGCTCCCAGCTACTGTTGATACTGTCTGATAAACAGTGCTTTGTGATGACAAATTCCCCTCCCGTACCCCACTTAAAGGCATCTCTTCCACTCTCATCAGACAGAAAAGTCTCATCAGTGTGGAAACACCTGTCAGAATGGCACCCCCAGGATGAATCATCATTCTCCCCTTCTATAAGAATAGAAATCCTATCTGAACAGACCATATCTCTGTAGATGCATTTCCCAGACCAGCCTGCAGTGAGGTACAGCGTGCCACCAGGAACATGAGTGGCAGGGACATGCAGACTCTGCTCACACCCCTAGGAGGGAAGTGGCTTTTCCTCTTCCTTCCCATTATTCTGCAGTCTGTGTACAGGTGCAGAAAGCCATCTCCGGGGTGAATTCCAGTCATCAGGAAAATGAGAAGGGGGGCTCTGGTCCAGTCAAGTGTGTAGAGTCAGCAAAAGTGTCACACAGGCTTACGTCTCTATAAGTCACCTTCATTTTAAGGTCCTTCTTATAGCTGCCTAACCTTTCTCCTCTATGGGTCTGTGGTTTTACAAACTCTACTATCTGATGTTCTGTGAGGGATCATGTCTGAGGTCATGATTATAGTGGGAGTAGATATTGCTGAGTAGTGAAAAGCTGGTTCTGACATCTGCCTCAAGACACAGTGGAATAGCAGGAATTGGGTTTTCCCTTCTACTTATGTAATGGGACACCAGATCAAATACAGACTTTGGAACATAGGTGTTCTGCAATTCCTGAGGGAAAGAAAGGAAATAAGATTGAACTGATTCCAAGGAATTCAGTAGCATCCAGAACAAAGTCAGCTAGTTGCTCAAGTTGCCATACTGAAACTCCACAGCTTGAAGGACAGACATCCATCTTCTCACAGTTCTGGGGCTGGAGGTCCAAGACCTGGTTGTCAGCAGCACTGGCTTCTCCCAAGTCCTCTCTCCTCGGCTTGCAGATGGTCACCTTTCACTGTGACCTCACATAGCCTTCCTCCATGCGTGTACCCTTGTGTGTCTCTGTCCAGGCTTCTTCCTCTTAGGAGGACACCAGTCACCATTGATTCGGGTTCTCCTATGTGGCCTCACTTTAGCTTAACCATCTTTTAAAAATGTCTATCTCCAAATATAGCCAAACTCTGAGGTATGGAGGTTAAGACTTCACAAATGAATTGTGGGATGAGCTACCATTCAATCCATAACACAAGGTGAACCCAGTGAAGGTTTGGCTCACTTCCTTGAGAGTTTGTAGGCTGTAGCACAAGAAAACAAATCCAAACAGAGCCTGAGTTAATGGAGACAGACCTGGAGTCCAAGGTGAGCAGAATTTGTGAACCTAGTACCCCAAATCAGGGAAAAAAAACAAGAAAACAAGTAGAATCTGCAGAGCTGCAGAAGGGTCCAAGTGTTGGAGTTTTTATGGTCTGCATCCAAGGCTGAGAAAGAACTGGAGTGAGGAGAAGGAGGAAAAATCCCAGAACAGACATGGGACCAGGAATGGTTTGAACTCCCACCAAACAACAAGGAGCCACCTAACAAGAGGCCACCAGCCCCTACAGAAGAGGGAGGCCTCAGTGGGGACTAGATTAGTCCCAGAATAAGGCTATTTGGACAATGCTTAAACCCAAGGCTCAGGAAGATTAAACTGATTCCAAGGAATTCAATAGCATCCAGAACAAAGTCAAAACTATTTAAAGGAATACAACAAATCCTAGCACTCCTTTGTTAAGAAAGTAAATTTTACAACATCTGGCATTCAATAAGGAATTTCATATCATGCAGATAGATAGGAATATATGACTCACAATAGTAAGAAAAATCAACAGAAATAGAAACCAAAAAGTTTATGGCATAGACAAAAACACTAAAATTGATATAAGTATATTCTGAAGTTTAAAAAGTCAGGAAAGCATAAGAGAAATAACATTTTAAAATAACAAAATAAACATTCAGAGATAAAAAAGGGTCTGAAATGAAAAATATACTGTATGATCTTAACAGCAGATTAAATAACTCATGGAAAACATCAGTGAACTTGAAGACAGAACAGCAGAAACTGCCCAAAGTGAAGCACACAGAAAAAGACTAATAATAATATGAGAGCGTCAGTGAGCAACAGCAGTATCAAGTGGACTGATTTGTACTTGGGATAAAAAAATAAGAGGGTAGGTGGGCAGAAAAAAATTGCAGAAATAGCGATCAAAATTTTTCCAATTTGATGAATGAAATCTATAAATGAATAGATACAAGCTCAGTGAACACCAAGCAGAAAGAATATAAAATACACACACAAAGGCACAGCATAATCAAATTGCTGAAACCCGGTGATAACGACAAAAAAATCTAAAAGAAGTCAGAGGAAAAGAAAAAGATACATTAATTACGTAGAGAGGAACAAAGTTAAGGATGAGAGATCATCTTAACAATGCAAACCCTATAAGAAGGAGACCTTTCAAAGTACAGAACAAAAAAGAAACATCAACTCAAAGTTCCATATGGTGAAACTACGTTTCAGAAACAAAGACATACAAAAGACAAAACAATTCCTTACTGGCACACACAGTTTATTAAAAATATGAATGTAAGAAAAAGGTTAGGCAAAGGAAACTTGAATATATAGAGCACTGGAAAAGGGTGGGTATGTGAGAGGCTGTTTTTCTCATGTTTAAGGATCACTTTAAAAGACCATCAATTAGGGCTACAGTTACGGCTCAGAGTTACAGCACTTGCCTAGCATGCATGAGGCACTGGGTTCAATCCTCAATACCACATAAAAATAAAGAAAGAAAGGAAGGTATTGTGTCCACTGTGGACTTCAGAACATATTAGAAGTAATAAAATGCATGAACACAAAAACATAGAAATTGAGAACAATAAAATGGAAGTTGGAAGCATACTATAATAAAATGCTTACAAAATATGTGAATTGGTACAATACATATTTTTACTTATAATTTAGTTATAGCATAAGATAAATATTATAAACTCTAAAGCAATCACAGATTTTTGAAACAAAAAGGTATGACACATTACCTGAAAAATAAAATAGAAATATCAAACCTACTAAATTAATTCAAGGAAGTTGAGAAAAGAGAGGGGAAAAAAGGGATCAAAAAACTAAAGAAACCCAACTACATTACTATACATGGTCTATACACTCTACTATTAATATTGCAGAGATTGTCAGACTGAATTTTAAAGTAGAGCTCAATGACTTACTATTAACAACAAGAAAGTACAGAGTAGGTTAAAAATAAGAGGATCATAAAAATGCAAATAAAAAGAAAGCAAAAGTGGCTATATTAGTGAAAATCAAAATAGATTTCGGAATAAGAAACTTTTTCAGGGATAAAGTGTGGTATTTCTTAATAAAAAAGGGTCACTATCAAGATAACAATCTTTAATATGTACCCAATTACTGAATTTCAAAATACAGGAAATAAAACTTCATATATGAACTAAAAAGAGACCTACAGACATTAACAGAACAAATCCACTACTATAATTGGAAATTATTCTGTCAGTAATTATAGAACAAGTAGACAAAAAAAATCTATAAAGGTATAGAAGACTTTAAAAAACACTACCATTCAATTTGATCTAATTGACATATGTGGATCACTCCAAACAAAGCACAATACACATTTTTTTCAGATATACACAGAACATTCACTAAGATAGATCACATTTACTACTGTAATAGAAACCTCAATGCATTTAAGAAAGCTGACATTATATAAAGTATGTTTTCTGACCACACTGGAATTACTAGCAAGCAATAATGGAAAGATATCTGAAATATTCCCTAAACTCATTTAGCAATTAAACAACACACTTGCTTGTTTTTTTTTTTTAAATCCATGGCTCAAAAAAAAAATCTTAAATTTAGAAAGTAGTTTCAACTTAATGATAAGAAAAATACAATAAATAAAAATATATAGGGTATGGCTAAGACAATAGAGGGGAATTTAAAAAGTTCTCAAATTAATGTTTCCATATTAAGAAGTAGAAAAACAGCCAATAAATCCAAAGTGAACAGGAGAAAAAGAAATAATGAAAAACCCCCAGAGATCAGTTAAATAAAATATAGAAAACAGAGAAAAATGAACAGATATTTCTTTGAAAAGCTAGACAAGACTGAGAAGGAGAAAAAGAGTATGAAATTACCAATATTAGTAATAATAAACAGATCCTAGAGGTTAAAAGGAAAACAAAGAAGCATAAAGATTGATGCCACCAAATTTTACACATGAAATTGAAAAATTTCTTTAAGACAAAGCACTAAGACTGTTGGCTGTCATTTGTCCTCTTGTGCCAAGACCCAAAGTCAGAAGCAGTCCTGCTCTCCAACCCTCTGAAACCTCTCCCCAGGTTCCTAGACCACAGCCTCATGCCTCCCGAGTGTAAGTGTCCCTAAAATACCCAGACGTCGTCACCAACCTGATTATTTCCTTTTCTCTCCACCCCCCACCCTTTTTATTTCCAGGCAGGTTTTTCAAATAAAAAATAAATCTGGTTTTAATAAAAAAAAATTTGTGGGCTGGGGATGTGGCTCAGGTGGTGGCGCGCTCGCCTGGCATGCGTGCGGCCCGGGTTCGATTCTCAGCACCACGTACAAACAAAAGATGTTGTGTCCGCCAATAACTAAAAAATAAATATCAAAAAATTCTCTCTCTCTCTCCTCTCTCACTCTCTCTTTAAAAAAAAAAAAAATTTGTTTGAAAAGATTCTTCTAAGTAGGTGAGGTTCTGTAATAGGGAGAACATGCTGATATAAGGCCTGCTAGAGTCTCCAGGACTTTCTGGTATCAAGTAAGCCAGGCGAGAGGAACTGCTGTGAGGAAGCAGAGTGGCAGGAAGAGAATGGTTTCCCTACTCATTTTCTAGAGGGCCCTAGGAGAGCTGTTTGCTGGCTCAGGTTTAGGGGTTCAGGTTTAGGGCCCTGGGGAAGGAAGCAAATCTCAATTACAGTTCTGGAAGGGAGCATTTAAAAAAAAATTCAATTATCAGTGGGGTGAGTACTTTAACTAATCATTTATGAGGCAAAGAATGGGAAATCAGAGGGTCTGTGTGCTGGTCTTATCCTAGATGGTCAGGAGTATCATTTCTAAGGTACTTGGGAAAGACAGTTTGGGTAATAAGTCATTTTCTGGAAACCAAAGGAAGGAGGATTTCTTGACCTTTGCTTTTTTGCAGGAAAACATGGCTCAGAAGATCAACATTGTCACTTCTCTCTGTGGTGTCTTCTTGGGTTTTACTCCATTTAGACCCTCAATGGGCGGGGGTGAGCATCAGCGGTCAGCCCACAGACAGTGCATCCTGAACTTCCATCAACCCCACTGCAGCTCCTGACCACTACTCTCTTGTATCCAAACTCTTTTAGGGAGAATCTGACTTGTTCTGTAGCCAAGAATTGACACCCACCCATATTTCTTTGCAATGCTAGGTTGGGACTCCACAGAACACATTGGCTTTGCCAGTACGGAGAGCCAGTGGGTGCTGCCAGGCAAGTGCGGAGAGGCATCTCCATCCCATGGCTTGCTGCACCTGTCAGCTGGGCTGTCTACTCCTGTTTCCCTGCCCTGGAATGGATACTGCTCACTGCAACTACTACCTCCTCCTGTTTGAGGGTTCCCTTTTTCTCTCCAAAATCTATACAACCAGTTCCCCATATTAAGTTGTGCCTGTGAAGCTTCTGTCATCCTGGTTGATGAAGACAAGGTGTCATACACAGTGTCAAGACCTTTTATTCCCCAGCTCTCCAAGCATTCATTAACCCTGCAGGTTTCCAGTACACACTTGAGTCAGGCGGCTTTCCCTAGCTGAGCCAACTTTGGTCACAAAGTCCCATAGACCAAGGTTGGCAGTTTTGGATCCAGGTGCTCAGAGACAGGTGGAGCTGTTGTATAGAGCTGACATGGGGGTAAAGCCCTGAAGATTGGGGAGCCAGGTAAGCAAGGGAGACAGATGATGCTCTATTAGTGATATTAGGGCACACAGACAGTGTGAGGAGTGAGCATTCATAGGCCATTTAGGACCAGTGAGCCTTCTGCTGTTTGGACCACATAGGTAGGAGATTTACACAGATAGTTAGAAATATCAGTCTGAAGCTTGGGAGACAGATGAAGGTCACAGGTTCAGTCATGGAGCTGCTGGTGCATGGCTGAGGTGTGGTGTAGTAAAGTTGAGAAGGGAAGCCTGGTGAGCCCATCACTCTCTTGAAAAGCTGATTCAACCCAGGAGGTAGAAAAGGAGTAATCAGCAAGGTGGGGGAAATGGGTGAGAATGGATCTTAATCTCCCTGAACTTGTCTCATCATCTTTATAAGAGGGGGATAGTACCAATTACTGCTTGGAGTAGTCTGAAGATCAATGAAATAATAATACAACATCCTAGGAAGTACTTGGTATATACTGTGTAATGGCATTATATTAAATAACAGTCACACCTTAAAGTCAGGAAAAGCAGGGGTCTCAGCTCATTCATTACTATCATTCCTGAAAACACAAGTAGAAAGAGGGAATTTTGGGAATATGCAATGAATGATGTTACCTTTACCTGAATGTGAGGAACAAAGTGATGGAGGAAATGTGTGGCTGGATGATTATCCAACTGTCTTAACACATCAGAGAAATCATCAGGATGAATAATTTATCTAGAGTTAGAGATTCCTTTTATAATTAATATGTCATTATTTAAGGTCTTACATGGCTCTTTGGCAAAAAACAATTGTTCATCTTATTTTTATCTAAATGACTGATTTCTACAAGACACCAAGAGATTTTCCTTAAATCAGCCATCTCCAGGAATATTCCATTATGATTTATAACACTCTTGGACATCTCTCAGGTATTTCTTGGACAGTTTCAAATGATTTGTTAAATCCTTACTTGTCTTTAAGTTGGCATTACTCACTTTGACACTGGGAAAGCCTTACATTTGTTCTGCAATTTGCACAAAACCAGTGCTGCTCATCAAAAAGAGAGCTATTTTAAGAGCCTAAGATAGTCACTTCCAACTCAATGTGATACCTTAGCTTCATCTACTGGTGGGAATTTTTTTCACTTCCGTTTTTTTTGAAAAAAATTATTTTGGTTAAGGCAAACTGTGTATATTTTTGTTAGGAAAAGTCTAGAACCAGGGATTTTATTATATTACTTTTTGTTGCTGTACAGGAAGAAAAAAGGAAAGTAGCATCTCCCTGCTTTCCTAATTCTTAAGAAGTAAGCATTTGAAAAATCAGTATACCAATTTATACCAATACATAAGTGGCTAGGGAACATCAGACAGTTGGAGAGATGACTCTCTGCCACTGGTAACACTGGGTGAATGTGAACATGAGTGTGAATGGAACCCCCCCCCACACACACACACACAAGCAATAGCAAGACATACACTTACCCTTTTCATTATTGTGTGCTTCTTTGTATCTTTAAAAGAAATATTAGACACTTTTTTATGTTGGAAAACACAATTAAGTTTCACTTGGATATTGCTAGTCAAAAACAGTAGAACATTTTATCTTCTAAGACAGAAATTTTGGAGTGGAATTCCATGGGAAATACTGGTTAAAATCACAGATCTGAGGAAGTTATATGAAAGGGAGCACTTCAATAATATCGATGTTATTTCAGTAATATTCTAACAGTATTTTTCATTCAGTGTCATATTCACTTATTTTTTACAGAATAATTTTCTAAACATTTTTAAAAGGAAAGCTTTGAGCAAATGAAAAATAAGAATTGGATTGACAGCATTGTATAAACCGTGAATCTACTTAGTGCATGTAAATATAACTTCTAAACAGTTTTATAGAAAAACAGCCTTTACTATATTATATAATTTGAAAGGTCCTGGGGGCTTCTATTGAAATTTCCCCAGTTCCTGATATCCCACCAAATTACTTTGTCTTGAAGACATTTTATTCTTTAAACATCTTTGTAAAGCTACTCTTTATCCCATATGGGGTAACACCTAACACTAAAACTAATAACTCCTAAATGAGAAATTGGGGATACAGGTCAAGTCCTAGGGAATACTACACTGTGCTCTCTCCCTAACTTGTCCAACTTGAGGGACATTACTAGCTGTTTCCAGATGCACTGCCCTCAGCTCACTTTTGCCTATAGATATCCTGTGTCAAGCCTGTGTTGATGAATAAGACACACCAAGCCAAGTTATCTGGAGGAACGACCTATGAAAAGTTAGAGATGCCTGGCTGCTCAGCCTGGAGTGGAGATAGGAGAGACCAGAATCCATTCCTGGTACTGCCATCACCATCTCATTCATGGCTCCTAGTCTCAGTTCCTCTACCTGTCCACTTGCTTTTGGGGGGCTGACATAGGAACACCGATATTGAAGCAATATGAAAATTACTAAGTGCTTTAAAAGCAACTAAGCCACAGCAGCACATAAATAAGTGATCATATTTAAGAGAACACTCTAGTTTTTGCTTTCATCCTAGTGAAGGTGGTAATTTGGGTGAGTTTGGAGTGCATGATTCTCAGAAGGCCTGCACCATTCAGCACTGCCTGGGAGTGCGAGGGTGAATCTGATCAATCCTGGACTTCCCTTGAAAAGTACACCTCCCACTAAGCTTGGTCTCTGTGGGAAATCAGGATCATCAGTCCATGCCTTCAGCTGCCACTCTTAATTGAATTTGTTCACAACTCAGATGAGGAAGATGGGGGTTTTAGGACCATGGAAAATTCTCACATTTAGGGCACTGGTCAGGACAGTGGGAGATAACACAGAATGAATGACACAGACCAAAGGGCCTTAGGAGGCTTTATGGAAACTGGTAAGGTGTGTACCTCAGCACTTTTTCTTTCTCTCTTTCTCTCCCTTCTTTCTAAGCATTTTATCAAAGTATAACATTGCAGAAAGGTGTATCTTAAGTACACAACTTGATGAATTCTCACAGAACAGTCATGTTCACCATGATCAAGAAATCCGTCAGCACCAAATTCCCCTAAGACTGTCTTCCAGTCCCTCCTCCTCCCTGGGAGTGAACATTATTCAGATTTCTGGCTTCATAGATTTGGTGAATCTACAAAATATTACGTGGCCAAGTGGGTTGCTTTGTGTATTTGGCTTTCTACTTCTGGATTTGGGCTAGGGAATGTAAGGTTTAGGTCTATGCTGCTTTCACTTGGGAGTGACTGCTAAATGCTGTGACTCTGTCCACAGGTGAGTGACTGTTTCTATAGAGGTAAGAATTTAAGCAAAGGATAGGCTTCATGTGATGCTGCTTGGGCCTGGCAAAGACACAATTTCATTTGTTTGAACCCAAGAGAGTGGGTTGAACTATGAAAAACCAGCCTCTACCTCAGAGCAAAGCCTGTCCAAGGAAGGGACATGACCTTTGTCCTTGGAAAGACCCACAGAGCACTCCTAGGCACATTCCCACCCTGCTAAGTTGTTTGATCTGCTTCCCCAGATGTCCCTGACTCAGTCAGGCTAGGTGGGGATCCATAGCAACCCCCTAGCAGCCACCAATCAGCATGAGACAGGGAAATACCTGGGATGCCAGATGACCCTCCCAGTAGTTTATGGTGGTTGATAACATGTTGGGAAACCATGTACTTCAGCATGAACACCCCTCTTGGCTTAAACCAATCAGTTCAAATGAATACCCCTTTTGTACTGACCAATCACCCCTACCCAACTTGTTCCCGCCAGTGAATGTGCTAATCATGTTTTAGAGTTGTTATTTGATTTTCCTGCAGTGTGTGAGGATTTGCTAAGAGATGCTATGATGTATGTGAAGTCCCTGCCTTCCCCAAAGAGTGTATAAAACTGCTGCAAACCCTGGGCTCAGGGCCTCTCAGCGTCACCAGTTGCTGTGTGTGCGCACGGAGGACCGAGCTAGCTCGCAATAAACACCCCTTTGTGTTTACATCGATCTTGGTCTCTGGTGGTCTTTTGGGGGTCCCGAATTCGAGCATAACAACTACAGGTAGCATAGGTGTATGGCAGTAAAAGCCTGAGCCCAAACCAATAAATATCAGTAGAGACACTGAGGCTGAAGAGAGTACACAATGGGGCCAAGGAGACAATTTAGGAAGAAAACATTCTTTGCACAGGGTATAGAAAGAATTAGGTTTTTAAAAACCAGGCTACAGACAACTATTCTTAAATTATTAGGTGGGCAGTTGTACCTCCCAAGCTTGCTAAAAACTTCATCTACATCTTTGTTAGGGTTCATAATAAACCCAACCACATCAGCTATATATACATTTTAATTTCTTCCTTTCCAACACAGCTCTCACCATGTCCCACTCCTGTATTGGCTACAACCTCCAACAAAATGTTGAATGAAGTGGCCAACCTTGGCTTACTTCCAAAGGAAGTGGCTTTTAATATTCCACTGTTAGTTGGGCATGGTGGTGCACACCTGTAATCCCAGCAGCAGGAAGGCTGAGGCAGGAAGATTGCAAGTTGAAAGCCATTCTCAACAAAAGCAAGGTGCTAAGCAATTCAGTGAGACATTGTCTCTAAATAAAATATAAAATAGGGCTGGGGATGTGGCTCAGTGGTCAAGTGCCCCTGAGTTGAACAATCCCCGCTACCAAAAAGAAGAAAAAAATTACTATTAAATATTATGCTTGCTACTAGATATTTTGGTATATATCAAAATAACATTTCTTTTTACTCAGTGTTCTAAGAGTTTTTTCTCATTAGTTTTTTAAATCTAGAAAATATGCTAAATTATATTGATATTTTCTGAATTTACAAGGATAAGCATAATTTTTTTCTTTAGGGTTCATGCTGTGAATTAATTTCCCAATGTTAAAACAACCTTGCATTCCTGGAGTAAACCAGCATAGACATGAGGTACTATTCTTTTTTTTATGTATTCCTGAATTTCTTGTATTCTTTGTTCAGAATTTTTGCATCTTTGTTCATGTATGAAACCCTATTATCATTTTTCAAACGTCCTTATCAGACTTTGAAATAAAAGCATACTGGCCTTCTGAGTTTGAGAACGCTTCTTTTACTTTTTCATGGGGAATGCATTTATTTTCCATGCCATTGTAACAAAGTACCACAAACTTAGTGGCTTAAAACAAGATGAATTTATTGTATAGTTTTGAAGATTAGAAATCTGACTCAGTCCTGACTGGGCCAAAATCAAAGTGTCATCAGGGCTGTATTCTTTCTGGAGGCTCTTGGAGAGAATCTGCTCCTTTGCCTTTTCCAGTTTATGCATTCCTTGGCTAGTGCCCCTCCCACCTTCAAAGCCAGCAGTACAACATTTCTCTGAACCTGCTTTGTTCATCACACCATTCTCCCTCGGCTCTCAATTGAGTAAGGCTCACAGCTTTTCAAGAACCAAGTGGTTAGGCTGGGTCCACCCAGACAGTCCAGTCCCCAGTTCAAGGACTATAACCTGAACACATCTGCAAAGTCCCTTTGGTCAGGTGAGGTAATATGTTCACCAGTCCAAGGAATAAGGGCATGAGTGTTTCTGGGAGAAGTATTACTTACCATGAGGAATGAAATACTGGCTTTATTCTTTCAGTGTCTCACAGGATTGCTGAATGAACTTGAAGTCTAACTTTCATGGAGACTTATTTATTTATTTAGTACTGGGGATTAAACCCAGGTGGGCTTTACCCTTTTAATTTTCTGTTTTGAGGCAGGGTCTTGCTAGATTGCTTAGGGCTGTGAACTTGTTGCTGAGATTACAGGTGTGTACCACTGTACCTGGAAAGAATTTTTAAAAAAAATTTTTTTATATGTTGATGGTCCTTTATTTTATTTATTCATATGCAGTGCTCAGAATCGAACCTAGCACCTCACACACTAGCCACAACCACTGAGCCACAACCCCAGTCCCCAAGACTTTAAGAATTCTTTGGTTAAGAAGTTTTCTATGAACTCTTACATTTTTAAAAAAAAATAAATTTGTCATTTCCTATATTTTCAGATTTATTGACAAGGTTTTAATATCTACCCTGTTACAATATCCTTTAAAAAATTCCCATTTTTGCATTTTTTAACTTTTACTTTGTAAGAAAAAAAATCAGGTTTATTGAGGTATAATTTACATATTGTAAATAACTCTTTAAGTATACAGTTGTATTTTTTTTATTCAAATGTACACAGCCATGTATCTGCCACTAAAATAAAGATGTGAACCATTTCCACCACTCCCAGCAGGCCTGACAAGCATAGCTGACTTCTTGTGGGAGAGGTGTGACATAGATAGTTGGAATTGTTTTAGTCAGCTTCTTCACTGCTGTGACCAAAGGTCCCAACCAGCACAACTTTAGAGGAGGAAAGGTTTATTTAGGGACTCACAGGTTTCAGGTCTCGGTCCCTAGGAGTCTGGCTCCATTCCTCAGGGCTCCAGGTGATACAGGACATCAGAAGAGTGTGGTGGAGAAAAGCATCTCACAAGGTGATGAGGAAGTAGAGAGAGACTCCACACACCAGATACAAATACATACCCCAAAGGCATGCCCTAATTCCTCCTTCAGCCATGCCCACTTTAATTACCATATAGTTAATCCCTCTTGGGGGGTTAATTCACTGATTGGATTGAGACTCTCACAACCCAATCATTTCTCCTCTGAACATTCTTGCATTGTCTCATACTTTTGAGGGATACCTAACTTTCAAAACATAACAACAGTACCTAGCCCATAGTCTTTTTTGTCTGGTTTGAGGAAGCATAATACATGTAAAAGTCATATAAGAAAAAATCAGTACTTTGTTCATTTTCATTGTATGGATGAACCTCACACATGTTTATGTATTTACCAGTTGATAGATATCTGGATTGTTCTGATAAATATCTAGTTTGTTGAAGAAAATAAGCTGCTATAAACATTTAAACAGCTCCCTGAAGAGAAATATGTTTAAAATCTCTTGGAATACATTTCTAGGACTGGGACTGCTGAGTTGCTCAGCAGCAAAACAGAAAAAGTTCCCCTAAAAATAGGAATCTTCAGAATCTGTGAATGTAAATTGCATGCCAAGTGGGATTAAGGCTGATAGGGAGATTGTTCTGATGTTCCTAACATAATCACAAAGATCTTTGAGAAAGAAAGAGGAGGCAGAGAAAAAGATCAGATTCATGTAATGTGAGGACTCAACTTGCCTAATCCACTTTGAAGGTGGGAGTAGGGGCCACAAGCCAAGGAATGAAGGTAGCTGCTGGAAACTGAAAAAGGCAAAGAAAAGGATTCTCCCCTAGGGCCTCTAAAAGCAACACAGCCTTGTTAACACCTTGATTTTAGCAAAATGAGACCCAATGTCAGCCTTCAGACATCCCAAACTCTAAGGATATTATATTTCCACTGTTTGTAATCTGTTATACCAGCAATAAAAAGACAAACTGCCAAACTTTTACAAAATGATTGAACCATTTTGCATTCCGACCAGCAGTATTGTAGTGGCACCCCCTCCTCCAAGAAAATCTCAATTAAGCTTCCCCAGAAATCTTCATCACAATCTATTTTAGGACTATCAGCAAAAGAATTTCTACAAAAGGGTTCAAGGTAGTTAAGCTTCCTATTTCCTGTTGCTCTATCTTACAATACTTATATTTGGCCATCCTGAAAGAGATCAGCACTCCAGGTGCTAAACACACCTTTACTAAAAACTATCTAGTATAAGTAACAATGTATGTATTTAGTAGTTTGAAAAGATTTTTTTTTATAAGCTGGAAATGTGTTTGCAATTGCCAAGTGTGATAAGAAAGACACCTTTAACAAAGTCTCTAGCCTTTGGTGGGACCTTCACAGAGATGTTTATATTTCTTTTTTTTTTATTGGTTGTTCAAAATATTACAAAGCTCTTGACATCTCGTATTACATATATTAGATTCAAGTGGATTTTGAACTCCCATTTTTACCCCAAATACAGATTGCAGAATCACATCGGTTACACCTCCACATTTTTACATAATGCCATATTAGTAACTGTTGTATTCTGCTACCTTTCCTATCCTCTGCTATCCCCCCTCCCCTCCCCTCCCCTCCCATCTTCTCTCTCTACCCCATCCACTGTAATTCATTTCCCTCCTTGTTTATTTTCCCCTTCCCCTCACAACTTCTTATATGTAATTTTGTATAACATTGAGGGTCTCCCTCCATTTCCATGCAGTTTCCCTTTTCTCTCCCTTTCCCTCCGACCTCATGTCTCTGATTGATGTTGATCTTTTCTTCCTGCTCTTCCTCCCTGCTCTGTTCTTAGTTGCTCTCATTATATCAAAGAAGACATTTGGTATTTGTTTTTTAGGGATTGGCTAGCTTCACTAAGCATAATCTGCTCTAATGCCATCCATTTCCCTGCAAATTCCATGATTTTGTCATTTTTTAGTGCTGCGTAATACTCCATGGAGGACATACAATCAATCAACAAGTACATGAAAAAATGCTCACCATCTTTAGCAGTCAGAGAAATGCAAATCAAAACCACCCTAAGATACCATCTCACTCCAGTAAGATTGGCAGCCATTATGAAGTCAAACAACAACAAGTGCTGGTGAGGATGTGGGGAAAAGGGTACTCTGGTACATTGTTGGTGGGACTGCAAACTGGTGCAGCCAATTTGGAAAGCAGTATGGAGATTCCTGGGAAAGCTGGGAATGGAACCACCATTTGATCCAGCCATTGCCCTTCTCGGTCTATTCCCTGAAGACCTTAAAAGAGCATACTACAGGGATACTGCCACATCGATGTTCATAGCAGCACAATTCACAATTGCTAGACTGTGGAACCAACCCAGATGCCCTTCAATAGATGAGGAGATGTTTATATTTCAAATATAAAAGAAGAGGTTACTAACTGGGCTCTATGGTAACAGCTGGCAGGGGGTGTGAAGAAAGGGGAAAAGTAGTTTCCCCTTCTCAAGGGCTGTCCTTGAAGGGTTAACTTGCCCAGAACTGTGAAAGAAAAAGTTGCGTTTGTGTGAACTTCTGAGCCCCTCCCCTTATACCTTGGGTATAAAGTTCTGAAACTGCCTGAACTCGGGGTTTGGGGGATTGACTAATTACAGCGAAAGCTATTCCCTCTGAACCTGGCTGCAGCAAATAAATCTGCTTTCTGTTTCCTATCTGGTGTGGGAGGCCATCCTTGCCCATGATTGAGTTACCTCCCCGGCTGGGTGAGAGGCACTCAGATGCTTTTTTATGTGTTAGAGCTTTCCCCCTTCTTGGGTTCAAGAGCTTGTCTGTGTGGAGGCATGCCTCACCACTGCCCTCGAAGATCCATTCATCTCACCTGACCTTGGAACACTGCCCCTCTTGACCTTCATTGGATGGGATTTTTCCCAGAATTCTTTGTCCCCCAATAAAAGCCCTCTCCCTGGCATGTTCTCTCTCTTGCTAGCCTCTTCAGTAAACCTCGATACTTCCCTGGGTAACTTGAGGCTGGGGGTTCAAGGAGCCGTCCTGGAGCTGGTTTAAAGGTAATTGGAGTCTATGGCTTTAATTAAACTCCCTTAGGATTTTCCCACGTAGCTGAACCGTTCACACTGTCTACGCTGGCCATGGACTAAAACCTGGTGTCCTGCCTCGTCTGTTCCCTACAATGACATTCTAATTATTCCACAACCTTGCCTGCATTTGGTACTGCCAATGTTGGTGTGCTTTTAATTTTAGTCATTTGATGTTTCTTTTCTTTTTACTTGGCCATTCTTCCCAAGGATGCATCAATATTCATCTTTTAAAAACATAAGAACTTTCAGGGCTGGGGTTATAGCTCAGCAGTAGAGCACTGCCTCCTACGTGTGAAGAATTTTTAAATAAATAAGATATTTTTTAAAAATAAGAACTTTCTACACTATTTAATTAATTTCTGCTATCATCTTTATTATTTTTCTTTTAAAAAATTTTTTTAGTTGTATATGAACACAATAACATCATTTTATTTTTGTGTGGTGGTGAGGAACAACCCAGTGTCTCCTACATGCAAGGCAAACATTCTGCCACTAAGCCCCAATCCCAGCCCTCATCTTTATTATTTTTCTTTGGATTTAGAGTTCTTTTCCTAATTTCTTGAGAAAAATATGGACAGCAAATGGATTTTAGCCTCCAATCTACCGAGTACTTACATTTAGGTCGATAAATTTAGGACTTAGTTTATTCTCAAGTTATAATACACATAGAATATTTTCATTGTCATCCCATTCAAAGTATTTTTCTAATATCCTTTTCTTTTCTAACCCATGCATTATTTAGAAGTGTATTTCTTTTTCTTTTTTCAAAGAGAGAGAGAGAATTTTTTAAATATTTTTTAGTTTTCAGCGGACACAACATCTTTATTTGTATGTGGTGCTGAGGATGGAACCCAGCACCATGCGCATGCCAGGCAAGCGCACTACTGCTTAAGCCACATCCCCAACCCTTAGAAGCATATTTCTTAATTTTCAACATAGGGGAACTTTTTTCCTAAAATCTGTAATTATTTTTTATTTGTTCTAATTATACATGACAGGATAATGTATTTTGACATATTATACATACATGGAGTACAACTTCCCATTCTTCTGGTTGCACATGATGTGTAATTACATTGGTTGTGTATTCATATATGCTAATCTTTTTTTTTTTGGTGGGGGAGTACTGGGGATTGAACTTAGGGGCAACTGACCACTGAGCCATATCCCAAGTCCTATTTGTATTTTATTTAGAGACAGGATCTCACTAAGTTGCTTTGTACCTTGCCTTGCTGAAACTGGCTTTGAACTTGCTATCCTCCTGTCTCAACCTCCTGAGCAGCTGGGATGACAGGCATGCGCCACTGCGCCCAGCTTCATATATGGACACAGGGAAGTGATGTCCAATCCATTCTACTATCTTTCCTATTCCCATTCTCCCTCCCTTCCCTTCATTCCCCTTTGTCTAATCCAAAGTATTTCTATTCTTCCCTACCTCCCCAACTTATTGTTGTTAACATCTGCATTCAACCTTTGGTTTTTTGGAATTGGCTTATTTCAGTTAGCATGATAGTCTACAGTTCCATCTATATACTAGCAAATGCCATTTCATTACTCTTTATGGCTGAATAACAAAAATTCCATTGTGTATATATTCCACATTTTCTTTATCCATTTATCTGCTGAAGGGCACCTAGGCTGGAACCATGGTTTAGCTATTGTGAACGAGCTGCTAAACACTGATGTGGTTGCATCACTATAGTGTGCTGATTTTAAGTCCTTTGGGTAAATACTGAGCAGCAAGATGGTAGTTCAATTTCAATTTTTCTGAGAACGCTCTATACTGCTTTCCAGAGTGGTTGCACAAATTTGCAGTCCACCAGCAATGTATGAGTATATCTTTTCCCCAATATCCTCATCAACATTTGTTACTTGTATTCTTGATAATTGCCATGGTGACTGGAGTGAGATGGTAGTTTTAATTTGCATTTCTCTAATTGCTAGAGATGTTGACCATTTGTATTTCTTCTGTGAAGTGCCTGTTCAGTTCCTTTGCCCATTTATTGATTGGGTTACTTATTTTTTGTGTGTGTGTGTGTGTGTGTGTGTGTGTATGTGTGTGTGTGTGTGTGTGTGTGTGTGTGTGAGAGAGAGAGAGAGAGAGAGAGAGAGAGAGAGAGAGAGAGAGAGAGAGATATCAGTGGGCTTTGGTTTTTTTTTTAAACTTTTTATTTTTATTTGTATATGACAGAGGACTGCATTACAATTCTTATTACACATATAGAGCACAATTTTTCATATATCTGGTTGTATACACAGTATATTCACACCAATCTATGTATTCATAACTGTACCTTGAATAATAATGATCATCACATTCCACAATCATTAATAACCCCATGCCCTCCATTCCCTCCAACCCCTCTGCCCTATCTAGAGTTCATCTATTCCTCCCATGCTCCTGCTCCCTATCCCACTAAGAATCAGCCTCCTTACATTAAAGAAAACATTCGGCATTTGTTTTTTTGGGATTGGCTAGCTTCACTTAGCATTATCTTCTCTAACTCCATCCATTTATCTGCAAATGCCATTATTTTACTCTCTTTTATTGCTGAGTCATATTCCATTGTGAATATGTGCCACTTTTTCATGCATTCATCTATTGAAAGGCATCTAGGTTGGTCCCACAGTTTAGCTATTGTGAATTGTGCTGCTATAAACATCGATGTGAATGTGTCCCTGCAGTATGCTGTTTTTAAGTCCTTTGGGATAGACCAAGGAGAGGGATAGCTGGGTCAAATGGTGGTTCCATTCCCAATTTTCCAAGAAATCTCCATACTGCTTTCTATATTGGCTACACCAATTTGCATTCGCACCAGCAGTGTATGAGTGTACCTTTTTCACCACACCCTTGCCAACACTTATTGTTTGTATGCATAATAGCTGCCATTCTGACTGGAGTGAGATGAAATCTTATTGTGGTTTTGATTTGCACTTCTCTAATTGCTAGTGATGATGAAATTTTTTAGTGTATTTGTTGATTGATTGTACACCATCTTCTGAAAAGTGTCTGTTCAGGTCCTTGGGTTATTTGCTTTTTTGGTGTTTAGCTTTTTGAGTTCTTCATATACCCTAGAGATTAGTGCTCTATCTTATGTGTGAGGGGTAAAGATTTGCTCCCAAGATGTAGGCTCTCTATTCACCTCACAGATTGTTTCTTTTGCTGAGAAGAAACATTTTAGTTTGAGTCCATCCCATTTATTGATTCTTGGCTTTAATTCTTGTACCACAGCATTCTTAGTAAAGAAGTTGGGGCCTAGTCCCACGTGATAGAGATTAGGGATTACTTTTTCTTCTATTAGATGCAGGGTCTCTAGTTGTATTCCCAAGTCCTTGATCCATTTTGAGTTGAGTTTTGTGCATAGTGAGAGATGGGGGGTTAATTTCATTTTGTTGTATATGGATTTCCAGTTTTCCCAGCATCACGTTTAAGAGGCTGTCGTTTCTCCAATGCATGTTCTTGGCACCTTTGTCTAATATCAGATAGTTGTAGTTTTGTGGGTTAATCTCTGTGTCCTCTATTCTGTACCATTGGTCTACCAATCTGTTTTGGTGTCAATACCATGCTGTTTTTGTTACTATTGCTCTGTAGTATAGTTTAAAATCTGGTAGAGTGATGCCACCTGCTTCACTCTTCCTGCTAGGGATTTCTTTAGCTATTCTGGGTCTCTTATTTTTCCAGATGAATTTCATAATTGCTTTTTATTTCTATGAGGAATGTCAGTGGAATTTTGATCAAAATTGCATTAAATCTGTATAGTGCTTTTGGAAGTATGGCCATTTTGATAATATTAATTCTGCCTATCCAAGAGCAAGATAGATTTTTCCATCTTCTAAGGAATTCTTTGATTTCTTTAGGGTTCTGTAATTTTCATTATATAGATCTTTCACCTCTTTCATTGTTTCCCAAGTATTTTATGCTTTTGGATGCTATTGAAAATGGGGTGGTCTTCCTCGTTTCCCTTTCTGTGGATTTGTCACTGATATACAGAAATGTTTTTGATTTATGGGTGTTGATTTTATATCCTGCTACTTTGCTGAATTCATTTACTAGTTCTAGAATTTTTCAGGTGGAACTTTTAGGGTCTTCCAGGTATAGAATCAGCAAATAGTGCCAATTTGAGTTCTTCTTTTCCTATGTGTATCCCTTTTAATTTCTTTCATCTAATTGCTCTGGGTGTTTCAAGAACTATGTTAAATATGAGTGATGAAAGAGGGCATCCCTGTCTTGTTCCAGTTTTTAGAGGAAATGCCTTCAATTTATCTCCATTTAGAATGATGTTGGCCTGGGGTTTAGCATAGATAGCCTTTAAGATGTTGAGATATGTTCCTGTTATACCTAGATTTTCTAGTGTTTTGAACATGAAGGGGTGCTGTGTTTTGTCAGATGCTTTTTCTGCATCTATTGAGATGATCATGATTCTTATCTTTAAGTCTACTGATGTTATGAATTACATTTATTGATTTCCATATGTTGAACCAACTTTGCATCCCTGGAATGTATCCCACTTGATCATGGTGCATGATCTTTTTGACATGTTTTTGTATTCGATTTGCCAGAATTTTATTGAGAATTTTTGTATCTATGTTCAGTAGAGATATTGGTCTGAAGTTTTCTTTCTTTGATGTGTCTTTGCCTGGTTTTGGTATTAGTGATACTGGCCTCATAGAATGAGTTTGAAAGTGCTGCCTCTTTTTCTATTTCCTGAAATAAATTGGAATGTATAGGTATTAGTTCTTCTTTAAAGGTCTTGTACAACTCAGCTGTATCCATCTGGTCCTGGACTTTTCTTGGTTGGTAGACTTTTGATGGCATCTAATATTCCATCACTTGAAATTGATCATATTTAAATTGTGTATATCATCCTGATTCAATTTGGGCAAATTATATGGCTTTAGTCGTATTTCTTTTTTTCTTTTCTTTTTTTTTTTTTTTTGGAGTAAATGTTTTCAAATCAATTTCAAATTATCTTCTGTATTTCTGTAGTATTTTTTTGTGATATTTCCTTTTTCATCACATTAGTGATTTGAATTTTCTCTCTTCTTCTTTTTGTTAGCATGGCTAATGGTCTATCAATTTTATTTATTTTTTCTAAGAACCAACTTGTTGTTCTGTCAATTTTTTTCAATCTGTCTTTTGCTTCAATTTCATTGATTTCAGCTCTGATTTTAATTATTTCCTGTATTCTGCTGTTTTGGGTGTTGATCTATTTGCTCTTTTTCTAGGGCTTTGAGATGTAATGGAGGTCATTTATTTTTTGACTTTTTCTTCTTTTAAGGAATGAACTCCATGCAACAAACTTTCCTCTTAGAACTGTCCCAGATATTTCGATATGTTGTATCTATGTTCTCATTCACCTTTAAATTTTTTAAATCTCCTCCTTGATGTTTTCTGTAACCCATTGTTCATTCAGTAGAATATTATTTAGTCTCCAGGTGTTAGAGTGGATTGTATGTCTTATTTTATCATTGATTTCTAATTTCATTCCACTATGATCTGACAGAATACAAGGTATCTCTATTTTACATTTGCTAAGAGATGCTTTGTGGCATAATATATGGTCTATTCTAGAGAAAGATCCATGTGCTTTTAAGAAGAAAGTATATTCTCTTTTTGAAAAATGGAATATTCTATATAAGTCAGTTAAGTCTAAGTTGATTGATTCTATTATTGAGTTCTTAAGTTTCTTTGTTAAGCTTTTGTTTGGAATATCTACCTAGTGATGAAAGAGGAGTGTTTAAAGTCACCCAAAATTATTGTGTTGTGGTCTATTTGACTCTTGAACTTGAAATTTTTTTTTGATGAACATATATGCTGAATTGTTTGGGACATATATATTTATAACTGCTAAGTCTTGTTGGTGTATGGTTCCCTTCAGCAGTATGTAGTGTCCTTCTTTATCCTTTTTGATTGACGTTACTTTGAAGTCTACTTTATTTGCTATGAAGATGGAAACCCCTGCTTGCTTCAACAGTCCATGTGAGTGGTATGATTTTTCCCAACCCTTCAGCTTCAGTCTGTGAATGTCTTTTTCAATGAGATGAGTCTCTTGGAGGCAGCATATTGTTTTATTTTTTTAATCCAACCTGCTAGTCTGTGTCTTTTGATTGGTGAGTTTAGGTCATTAACATTCAGGACCATTATTGAGACATGATTTGCATTCTGAGACATGTTAATTTTTGGTATTTATGGTGACTTGATTTCTCCTCTGATTAGATTTTCCTTTAGAATTCCCTCCCTCTGCTGATTTTCATCATTTTTTTTTTCATTTCTTCTTCTTGGAATATTTTGAAGATGTTCTGTAGTACAGGCTTTTTTTAAACTACTGTTTATCCTGTGCTGTAGTCTGGCTGGGCACAAATCACCGAGCCATCACAAAGCACTTGTATGTTCAAACAGGAAACTTTATTGCCCAAACTCCACCAGCACTCCACGCACCCTCCCCAGGAACTCTCTCTGCTCTCCCCCAGGCTCCGCGCCTACCCCACTCAGACCCTGCGAGAACTCCACGGGAACTCCAAAGTAGTGGGGCGCCAGAGGCAGCAGGAACCACCCTATTCCTGGAGCTGCCCTATTCCCAGAGCAACCCTATTGCCGGACAGCAGGGGTTCATATACAACTGAATACACAGCTTAGCATAACCATCATCATCTTAATGGCTCCCTGGCATCACCTCTCAACCACTCCCTTCTGGCAGAATGCCATGCATCATCCCGACTCGGCTGGCCGTGGCCCTCAACATCTCCCCCCTTCTGTTTAACTAAACAACAAGCAATGTGGCTTAGGGACTGTGCCTGTCTTAGGTTGTCCAATGCTACATATGGTCCTTACCTGTCATTGGATGAGCTGACCTCAAGGCGTCAGCCTCCTGTCTTAGGTTGGTACCATTGCAATTGGATCTTACCCGTCATTGACTACTGGTCCAGCATATAGCCATACTTTTAGATAGGTCTTTGCATGAGTGTGTGTGGGGGGGTGAGGTTCTTTGTCTCACCTCTGTTGGCCCCCAAATTTGGCCTTGGTGCCAGTGGTGGTGGGGGGGTGAGGTTCTTTGCCTCAATTCTATTGGCCCCCAAATTTGCCTTGGTGCCAGTGGGGTGGTGAGGTTCTTTCCCTCACCTCTGTTGGCCCCCAAATTTGGCCTTGGTGCCAGTGTGGGGGGGTGAGGTTCTTTGCCTCACCTCTGTTGGCCCCCCAAATTTGGCCTTGGTGCCAGTGTGGGGGGCGTGAGGTTCTTTGTCTCACCTCTGTTGGCTCCAAAATTTGGCCTTGGTGCCAGTGTGGGGGGGTGAGGTTCTTTGCCTCATCTCTGTTGGCCCCCAAATTTTAGACCATCACAAGCAGAAGGGAGGAGGATGCAAAATGCCATGACACCAAGCCAAATGACGGTTCCTTTTGGAAAAATTGTACCACTGATGACACCATCAGCAAAGATACCCTAGCACTACCACAATTCGTTGAACCAACAGATAGTTCATAATGCATACAAGTGATATATAGTCCAGGCAAGTTTTGCAAGCAGTTCAAAGCAGAGGAATCCATCAATATGTCCATTTCCTCCCAAAGTAAATCGACTCCTTGATTGAGCATCACTTGTTGAGTTATTATTCATTGATGCATCAGTTTATACAGTTTACTGTGCTAGCTATCGAAGAAGCTGTAGTTTGGTTTTATCTTTGTCTTCACCGGCACTGGGATGAAGATAGGAATTTTGGCAATGATGGCTAAAAGAAAAATTATGTAATATTCCAGCAAGCACTAAAAAACAATTTTCTGAACAATTACATTATACTGAACAGAATTATTAAATATAATGAAAATGAAAGGTGAAAGTAAACAAACAGATCTGTTAACCACCTTTAAAAACAATCCTCAACAGCTGTTTACCTAATTTAAATTAAACCATTTAAATCACGTGAATAAAAAAAAATTCGGATCTATTTTTTCATGAGCGCTCCTCATATATATGGACATACGCACATACAGACATACAACACAAAACAGAAGTGTGCATACATAACATACAACACATAAGACAATAGTAAAGGCCTTGTAGCTTTACACAGGTGAAATCTCCATTGCAATGTTTAAAAACTCCAGTCAAAAAATAGAACTGATCAAATAAACATTAACCTAGGTCTGTATGAGCTCAAAAAATAAAATAGAACTTCATGATGTGGGAAAAGGCAATAATAAAATAGATATTGAAAAAAGCATCCTGGTTACCACCTGGGTTTGACTCTTCTTTTGATAGCCCATCCTTCTTCCTGTAGCTTGCATATGGGTTTGAAGGTATTCCCACAAATAGGCCTCAAGTTTTTTTACATTTGAAATAGGCCTTAATGGTGTTCATTATTCATTAGCCTCCAGGTGTGGGAGAATCACTGTCACAGATGTAAGAATAGCCAAACTGGAGTTCTGGATATCAGCTGTTATGGATTTGAGCCAAATCATCTTCTTTTTGGTATGTAGAAATCGCTTTAGTTACTCTCTCTGGAATCCAAATCGGCTGCTGTTCTTCCTGTGGAAACACACAAACAGACCCCCGACTCCAGACAATCACTGGGTCAGGACCTTTCCATTGTCCTGTTAGAATATCCTTCCAAAGTACCTTGGGCTTATGTACATTTTTTGGATACATGTGCCTTTCCGCAGCAATAAGCCCTGATGAATCCAAATTTAAAAAGTTTAGAGTAAAAAGGGTTATTTTAAGTTTATCTTTGGGAGATATATACCCCTTCCCAATTCCCTCTTTTTGCTTTAATATGTACATTTTAATAGTTTGATGAGCTCTTTCAACTATGCCTTGTCCCTGTGGATTGTATGAGATTCCTGTTACATGAGTAATGCCAAATGATGAGCAAAATTGTTTAAAAGAGGTAGAAGTATAACCAGGACCATTATCTGTTTTTAACTGTTTTGGAACGCTCACAGTGGCACAATTTTGTAAGCAATGAGCTATAATATCTTTGTTTTTTTCTCTGGCACGAAGGGAGCCCATCAAAAATCCAGAAGAAGTATCAACTGTAACATGCAAATATTTTAATTTTCCAAATTCTGGCAAGTGTGTGACGTCCATCTGCCAAATATAGTTAGGTATCAGTCCTCTAGGATTGACTCCAAGATTAACTTGTGGTAAAATGGTCACACAATTTTGACATTGTTTTATTATTTGTCTAGCTTGTTCATTAGTTATTTTAAAATGCTTTTGTAAAGTATTAGCATTGACATGGAACCTTTTATGAAAATTTGTAGCTTCTTCTAGTGTAGAGAAAATATGTATGTCATGTGTAGTTTTATCTGCTAAATCATTGCCCAAACTAAGGGCTCCAGGCAATCCTACATGTACCCTGATATGTCCCATAAAGAATGGATATTTTCTGTCCCAGATTAGACTTTGTATAGTGGAAAACAAAGAGAAAACAGTAGAGGAAGGAGAAATCCTACCAGCATCTTCAAAGGATACTATAGCATTAACTATATACTGACTATCAGAAAATAAATTAAATACAGAATCTTTAAACATCACAAAAGCTTTTAATACTGCATCAAGCTCTACTTTTTGAGCTGATTGTTTGGGTACTAAAAATATAAAAGTTTGATCAGCGGTAACTACTGCTGCTATACCATTATTTGACCCATCAGTGAATATATTTGGAGCATTCATGATAGGTCTTTTTCTTGTCATTTTTGGAAAAACTACAGGATGTGAAGACCAAAAAGACAGCAAAGGATTAGATGGTAAGTGATTATCAAATGAAACATTAGATTTGCACATGATTATTGCCCAAGTATTTAACTCATTAGCTAACTCATCAATTTGATCCATAGTATATGGAGTAATAATTTTACTGAGAGAAATTCCAAACACTCCCTTTGCTGCTTTTATTCCTTTGAGTATCAATTGTCCTACAGCCTCAGGATACCTAGTAAGAATAGTGTTAGGAGAATAAGATAAATGTATCCATAATAATGGACCTTCTAGCCAAAATACTTCTGTAGGAATATTTTTTGTTGGTAGTACAATAAATAATAAAGGCAAACTTATATCAATTCTATCCAAATGCATATTTTCCATATATGTTTCAATAATTTTTAATGCCTTTCTTGCTTCAGGCGTTAACATGCGGGGTGAATTTGGATCTGATGGACCTTTTAGGATATCAAATAAAGTTCCCAACTCTCCTGTTGGTATGCCTAGATAAGGCCTTATCCAATTTATGTCTCCTAATAACTTTTGAAAGTTGTTAAGTGATTTGAGTTGATCTACTCGTATTTGAATTTTTGGTGGATGGACCATGGTTGAGGATAATAGAACTCCTAAATAATTAATTGGAAAATTTAATTGTACTTTATCTATTGCTATCTCTAGATTATAATTTTTTAATAGGTTTGTAAGTGTGGCATACCATTCTAGCAATGTGTTTTTATCTTTGTGTGCTAATAATACATCGTCCATATAGTGAAATATTTGTAGTTCAGGATTTTGATTTCTAAGTGGCTGGATTGCTTTGTTAACATAAATTTGACATATAGTTGGGCTGTTAACCATCCCTTGAGGGAGTACTTTCCATTCATATCTCTGATCAGGACCTTCATGATTCAATGCAGGGACAGTAAATGCAAAACGTGGACTATCCTCAGGATGAATTGGAATTGAAAAAAAAATCTTTAATATCTATAGCTAAAACATACCAGGTTTTTGGCAAAGCAGACAATTGAGGAATCCCTGATTGAGCAGGTCCCATAATAACCATCTCATTATTAATGGCTCTTAAATCTTGCAATAATCTCCATTTACCAGATTTCTTTTTAATGACAAAAATGGGAGTATGATGGGGAGATACGGAAGGTTGTATATGTCCTTCTGCTAATTGTAGTTTGACCAGGTCATGGGATGCTTGTATCTTTTCTTTAGTCAGGGGCCATACTGGTCTTTCTGATTTCCAAGTAATTTTTATTGTCTCAGTGACCACTCCTGAAAACCCAATCCATGTCTGTCTTTTCCTTGATCTATTTGTATTGGTGCTGCTATACCTTGTTCTTCTTCTCCTAATCTTTTTCCTTTCCTAAAACCTTGTCTAGCTATAATAGTGGGCACATTTGGATTGATGTTATTTGTTTATGTCAAACCTAATTGATCTAGGACATCTCGTCCCCATAAATTTATAGGAAGATGATCCAATAATATGGCTGTATAGTTCCTTCACATCCTTCAGGATTCTTCCAATCTAATACCATTGCACTTCTATGGGGATTAGTTGCCACTCCTAGGCCTTGAAGAGTTTGAGTGGCTTGTTGTAACGGCCAATGTTTTGGCCATTCTTGATGAGAGATGATGCTAAGGTCTGCACCTGTGTCCAGTAGTCCATTAAATTCATGTCCTTGAATATTTAGTTTTAGCATTGGGCGAGAATCTAAATTTAAAGAAAGCATGGCCCAATCTACACCTGTGGAGCCTAATTCCCTGGAACCTCTTTCTATAGTACGACTGGAAAATTTATCATGCAGGTTGGGTATTATTAATAACTGTGCTATTCTATCTCCTGGTAAAATTACTGGTATATCCCATTGCTGCAGTCCGGCTGCAGCAAAATAACCGGGGGGTGATGAACAACTTGTGTAGATTGATACAGCAGGAGCGGAAGCCATTTATTATAGGACCGGAGCGGTATATATACATTCCACACAGCTTATCTAATTAACATAAAATAGATACAGCAGTCAACCAATAAGGAATCTCCACACTTAATGGCTCGCTGGCATTACTTCACAAACCACTCCCTCTGGCATTTTTCCAGGCGCCATCCAGACTTGTTTACAGACTCTAACACCCCATGGAGAACTGGCTATAATTTTTATTTCACCTTCATAATCGGGATCAATTACCCCAGGACTTATCATAAGTCCTTTTAGAGTAGAAGAACTACATCCCAATAATAAGCCTACTGTTCTTTGGGGAAGAGGTCCTTTTACCCCTGTGGGAATAATATGAACTCCCATCTCTGGAGTTAGTACTGGTCTGGCGGAGGCGCAGATGTCCAACCCTGTGCTCCCTCTGGTTTGTCTGATGAGGGATCTAATGGATAATGTGTCCTGGGCACTACCCTGATGGTGTTGCTGGGTTCCTCCATTGCCCCATATATTTGTGGTCATGGGCCCTGGAGCATTGGCCCCTACTGTCTGTTTTTTGGCAATGGAGCCCGATGCCTTTCTCCACGATATTGTGGGTAAAATCTGGTCCTTGTCTGTTTTTTGATAATAGAGTACCCTCTATGGTGGTTTGAGAACGGCATTCATTAGCCCAATGTCTCCCTCTACGGCATTGTGGGCAAATAGCCGGTATTCAACCCCTTTGATACCTAGCTTTGTTTAACCCTCCTCCTATGGGGCAACTCCTTTTAAAATGTCCTGTTTGTTCACAATTGTAGCATGTTTTTGGCCTGGCATCTAAAGCCCATTGTACTCCAGCTGCCAAGACTTGCCTCTATTCATTAATGTCTCTACATAATTTGATATATGTTTAAATCTTCATGTTTCCATGATCTAATGGCCTGTTTGCACCAACGATTTGCTTGTTCAAAGGCTAGCTGTTTAATTAATGGCATTGCTTGCTCTGTATCCCCAAAAACTCTGGTAGCTGTTTGAATAAACCTATCTACAAATTCAGCATAAGGTTCATTAGCTCCTTGTATTACCTTAGATAATTGACCTTGTAAATCTCCATGTCCTTGTAAAGTCTTCCATGCCCTAACCACATCTACAGCAATTTGTGAATATATGGCAGGATCATATTCAATTTGTTGCCGCTGACCCTCATAAGGTCCTTTTCCTAACAACATATCTAGATTTCTCTGAGGATAACTGGCTACTGCATTTCGCCTAGCTGCCTCCATGCAAAATTCCTCATTGGCAACCTTCCATAACAAATATTGCCCTCCATTTAGCACAGCTTTACACATGCTAGTCCAATCTGCTGGCATCAAGTCCAAGTTGGTAATGGATTCGACCATGCTTACAGTAAAGCATGCTTGGGGACCATAGGTTGTTACAGCCTCCTTTAACTGCTTCACTGCATTGAAATCTAAAGCACGGTGAATTCACTGCCCTCCTGCCTGCTCAAGTAGAGGGCATGATAATCTTTGAGGTCCTGTCTCAGGATCCCAGATATCAACTACGGGGGTTGGGGGCCCCCCAGCATATATTGTCTCCATAGGTGGAGCTGTTGATTGAACACTTACGCCCTCTGGTGATAGAAAGCTGTTAGTAGCAGCCTCCTGTGGTAACTTTTTCCCTCCTGATGGCCCTTCTTCCTTTAAATTTTTTTCCTCTGTCTGACTAGCTAGAGACCATCTCTTTTGCTTGATCTAGACTAGAGACCTTCTCTTTTGCTTGATCTAACATGTTTTCTACTAGTCTGAACCTCTAACAATTTACTTAATACTTTCTGTTTTTTTTTTTTTTTACCAATTTCTGATCCCATATTTCTACTATAAAGATAACACAAAACAAAACCGAAACAGAATGAAACAAAAATGGAACAAAAATGCATTGTATCATTTTTCCTATTTTCTTGAAATGTATATTCGTGGTCTATTTCTATCTCTATCTCTATCTCAGAGGCAAACAACTTCAAACCTTGAGCCAACCATGTTCCCCAGTTTGCCTGAGAAAGTTCTAGGGACAGGCAGCTTGAAACAAAAACAAAACAAATCAAAACAAGAACACATTGTTTTTTGAAATAGTCACCCATTCTCTCACTCTCCTTCAGGGGCAAGCAATTTTACTTACCCCCAAGCTTCAGTCGTCCCCTGCATGGGCCACCAAATGCCGCAGTCTGGCTGGGCACAAATCACCAAGCCGTCACAAAGCACTTGTATGTTCAAACAGGAAACTTTATTGCCCAAACTCCACCAGCACTCCACGCACCCTCCCCAGGAACTCTCTCTGCTCTCCCCCAGGCTCCGCGCCTACCCCACTCAGACCCTGCGAGAACTCCACGGGAACTCCAAAGTAGAGGGAGGCAGCAGGAACCACCCTATTCCTGGAGCCACCCTATTGCCGGACAGCAGGGGTCCATATACAACTGAATACACAGCTTAACATAACCATCATCATCTCAATGGCTCGCTGGCATCACCTCTCAACCACTCCCTTCTGGCAGAATGCCATGCGTCATCCCGACTCAACAATGTGGCCCTCAACAATCCTGGAAGGTTTTTACTTCATCATCAAATCTAAAGCTTAGTTTAGTGAATATAAGATTCTTGGTTGGCACCCATTTTCTTTCAGAGCATGGTGTATGTTGTTACACGATCTCCTGGCTTTGGGGGTCTGGGTTGAAAAATCTGCTGATACACGAATTGTAATTACTTATAGGAGTAATTGTAAGATTACTCCTATAAGTAATCTGATTCTTCTCTCTTGTGGCTTTTAAGATTCTATCCTTAATCTGTATGCTAGGCATTTTCATTATAATGTGCCTTGGTATAGATCTGTTGTAATTTTGTATATTTGGTATCCTATAAGCCTCTTGTATTTGGTGTTCCAATTCATTCTTCATGCTTAGGAAGTTTTCTGATATTATCTTGTTGAAGAGATTGTGCATTCCTTTGGTTTGAATCTCTATGCCTTCCTCTATCCCAATGACTCTTAGATTTGATCTTTTGATGCTGTCCCATAATCCTTGGATGTTCTGTTCATTGTTTCTATCTTTCTTCACTGTGTGATCAACTTTATTTTCCAGGTAGTATACTTTGTCTTCATTATCTGATGTTCTTTCTTCCAAGTGATCTAGTCTGTTGATTATGGTTTCTATTGAGTTTTTAAATTTGATTTATTGTATCCTTCATTTCAAGGATTTCTGTTTTTTTTTTTTTTTTTTTGCAGGGTCTCTATCTGTTGAAGTAATCTTTTGCTCTCTGTATTTGCTCTCTTATCTCATTGTTGGAGTGATCAATTTTTGTATTTGCTCGTTTAGATCATTCTTTTAACTCACAGATCATTTTATTTTTATTTATTTTATATATATCATGTTTTCCTTTACCTAACACTACATTATATCCCACACGTTATATCCCACCACATTTCACTGAGTAAAAGCTATTGTTCCTACAATAACCCAAAAGGGCGAAAATGCAAACCATTCGTATCCCCTCCACTGCCACCCATTTACCTCTCTCTGTTCTCACTTTCTTTTCTTTTCCTCTTTCTCTTTTTTTACTGCTCATCATGCTCCTATTTGACCCTATTCCAGCTATACTGACCTTTCTTCAATTCTTCCAGCATGCCAGGCGTGCTTCTGCCCAGATGTGTGCATGACTCATTCCCTCACCCCCAAGCCTTTGCTCAAATGTCCCTTCTTGAGGGATTCCGCTGACCTTCCCATTCCCCAATGTAGTTTCTCCCCAACTCCTTACCCCGCTCTGCCTAATCTTTGGCCACAGAATACCTCACTTTCTCATGTGCCTTACAATTTACTTATTATATCTATTGCTTTTTGTCTCACAGATCATTTTAATTATGAACCTTCTGAACTCCTTCTCTGACATTTCATCAATTTTGCTGTCCATGGGTTCTGTTGACATAGTGTCCTTGTTTGTTTGGGGGCACTTTTCCCCCTTGTTTTTTCATGTTGTCTATATGTCTTCCTTTCTTGCAGTGTGAATCTGATATTAGTTTTTTTCCCTATATTCTTGTATTATCCATGCAGAATATCTGGACCTCATGTCTGGAAGCCCTTGATGTTGGGCTTCCAGACCCTGCTGGAGTCCCTCAATGAATGCTACTGCATCCTGAGTCTGGGTCCTGCATAAGATGAGGTGGGTGGATCTGGGCTGCTGGGTTTGACCCCCCTAATAGTCTGTTGGTCAGAAGGGTGGTCCTGCACCAGAGGCTAGGCTCTGGTAGTCTCTGCCCCACTGGGAGAGTGGTGAACCAGGCCTACTGAGAGCCTGGATCCCACATGGGCTGGTGTGGGTGGATCTGGGCCGCTGGGCTTGACTGACCTCCAGTGGTAGTCTGCTGGTTGGAAGGGGCAGTGATGTGCCAAAGGCTAGGTAGGATTTGGCAGTGTCTGCCCCACTGGGAAACATGTGGACTAGGTCTGCTGTGCACCTGTGCCCTGCAGAGGCATGTGTGGGGGCATCTGGGCCGCTGGGCTTGACCTCCAGTGGTAGTCTGCTGGTTGAAAGGGGTGATCCTATGCCAAAGTCTAGGCTCTGCCAGTGTCTGCCTCACTGGGAAAGGGGTGGACCAGGCCTGCTGTGTCTGGGCTCTGCAGAGGATGATGTAAGTGGGTCTATATTTGTTTGTTTTTTGGTGCTAAGTTTTTTTTTTTTAGTTCTTTATATCCTGAAAGTTAATGCTCTATCTGAGGTACAGGTGGCAAAGATTTTCTCCCATTCTGTAGGCTCCTTCTCACGTTCTTGATTGTTTCCTTTGCTGTGAAGAAGCTTTTAAATTTGATACCATCCCATTTGTTGATTATTGATTTCACTTCTTGTGCTTTAGGAGTCTTGTTGAGGAAGTCAGTTCCTAAGTCCACACAATGGAGTGTTGGGCCTACATATTTTTCTGTTAGGCACAAGGTCTCTGGTCTAATACCTCAATCCTTGATCCATTGAATTGAGTTTGGTGCAGGGTGAGAGTTAGGGGTCTAATTTCATTCTGTTACAAATGGATTTTCAGTTTTCCCAGCACCAACATATGGGAACTTGTAAGTTATATTTTCATTATTGACCTCCACTTTAATTATGTTATGATCAGAGAACATAATTTGTATGACTAGATTCAAATTGTGGTATTGAGGCTTTCATTATAGATGAGCACACAGTTAATTTTTATCCATGTTTCGAGTGTACTTGATTATGATGTGTATTCTGCAGCTGTGGGAACACTTGTTCTAGATATGTTCACCAGATCAAAATTGTTTAAATATGTGTTTTGTGCTTCTCTCATGTGTACTTATTTTAGGTTTTCTTGTTTTTTCATACACAAAAGGTATGTTAAAATCTCCCACTAAGTGTGGATTTGCATATTTCATCATGTAGTCCCATCAACTTTGCTTTAAATATGCTGAGACTATTACTTTGCTCAAAGAAATTTTGAAATGTTAAAATTGTTATTTATTCTCTTATTTGAAGTATATCCCTCTTCATCCTTAGCAATGCTATACATTAGCTTTAATGTTCACAATTTATCCTTTCCTATCTTCTTTTAACCTTTCTGTGTCTACAGAGTTTTAGTTTACTGCATTGCTGATTAAAAAAAAAAAAATTTAACAAAACTAGAGCATGTATCCCATGTAATTACTGACATATTTGGAACCTAAATTCACCATAACAGTGTGTGCTTTCTGATTGTCATACTTGCTCTATTTCCTCTATGTTCTTGCTTTCTTATGGATTATCAATTTTTCCTAGGCCAGTTTTCCTTCTATTTGCTTGGAAGTTACACATTTCGTCCTATTGATTGTAACACATACTCTTGACTTACCTGGTTGACTGGGACTTCTATCCTTTTCCCAGTTAATGCAAGAATCTTAGACTACTTGGTTTACTCTACCCTCCCCAATTTTATGACACTATTATCTTATATTTTAATTCTCCATATATTTTCAATTCCAAAAGATGTAATTGTTTTATACATTATTTGTTTGGATTTATCTTTATAGTCACCATTTTTATTACTTCTGCATCAATATATTTTTTTAACATGCTTAGGTGACCCTACTGTGTGTCCAGTGTTGACAACTACTAAGCTGCAGTGTCTCTAAAGTCAGCCTGCCCCAGCCTAGCTCCCTCCTATCCCCCAATACCTCTTTCCCACAAATTCTGGAGAAATGTCTAAACTTGTAGGATTAAATCTTTCAAATGCTCTATTGACTGCCATATTAATTTTACAAACTCTTTCTTATTCATTCCTTATTTACTTCTAAAACCTATTACCCTCACTCCTTTCCTACTCCTACATATTAGCTATTTTTCCAGAGCATACAAGTTTTATCGAAAGGATGCTTCTACTTGTATCTGGACTGCACTTTTCCTTTCATATAGTGGATATATAAAGATGCCCCCAATCCTTCAAAACCCAGTTATTCCCTGGATGCTTTTTTGTGCTCTGTGGGCAGCAAGTACTCTTTTGAGAGACCCTTATACATATAAATCTGCTCACTTGGCCATACTGGTCTGCTTGCTCCCTGATGGCATGGAGAGGATACCCTGAATCACGTGTGTGTTCCCAATTTTTAGACCAAGAGAAAAACAGGACCTAAAAACCAAATTCATCTACAATGTAGAGAAAATAATAATCCCTATAATTTTTTCTTCTGTGTTGACTTGAAGCTCATAGTCTATGTAAAAGAAATTGAAAGATCAGAGGAGTGTTTTCAAATATTAGTAATGGCTGTTGGTCAGAGGCAATTTGGGTTGTTATTTTTTTTTTGTATATTTAATGAGGAAATTTTTAAAACAAAATAAGACTAGCTTTATTTTGTTTCCAGGTTTATTAATTTAAACAAAATGGGAAAATAAAACTCAGTTTCTAACCTTGCATCTAAAAAACTGGGAATAAATTAGCTTTCTAATATACTTAGAACTTGAACTTACTGGTGTAAGTTTTTTGTTTTTGTTTTTTTCTTCTTTATAGAACAACTCTTAACATTCACACAAAAAAATTCATAACTTTACATTGTGGTTAGCTGAAGTATAATATGCCTTAGATGACTCTACTGTGTGCCCAGTATTGACAACTATTAAGTTGCAGTGTCTCTGAAGAGTCAGCCTGTCCCAGTCTGCTCAGTCTCTGCAGCTTTCTCATATCAGAGTCATCAAAAGCACAAAATGATTGCCCACCTATTAATCCAGAATCTTAGGCAGATTTACATTAAGTTCTTCACAACTCAAAGTTGGATGACTTGTTTACCATTCCAATGGCTGATCTGGCACATAAAAAAATTATAACAGCTAAGGAGAGCTGACATATATATAGCTTGGACAAACATGATGACTACATGTAATATTAACTTACATAATAAACATCACTGACCTCCTCCAAAGAGCCATCTGCTAGACTTATACTAAAAACCGTGATACTGGCCTAGCTTTATACTACCCACCACCTTCCCTTAAGGACTTGCCACCTACCACAACCTGGGTGTCATATTTCCTGAGAATAAGCTTCAGAGCTATTTAATGATGTTTATTACTTAATTGGCTAAAATTTCAAAAGGTTGAGAGATATCTGTGAATTTCAAATACAAAAATTAAATTTAAAGTTTTGTTCAGATAAATTGTGCTGTGAAATGAAATATTTTATTTACAACTTACACAGCTTCGTTAAAAAGGATACTGTTCAGCATCTCACATGGCCTAAATAAATCATTATTTAAAAATACTGGCAAATACCTCATGTCTTAAAACAATTCAAATACATAATTAAATGAACTCTGATAAGATGATAGCATGTAGAAGAACAACAACAATAAAAAACATGAGTAACATTAGCAGAATGGCTAAAAGGTGCAAGAGAAAAATTTCAAGTCACATATGAAACAATCCATATTAGACTGACAACACATTTCTCAGCAGAAACCTTGCAGGTCAGGAAAGAATGGGAATAATATATTCAGAGACAGAACTGAGAGAAAAAAATCTTCTAGCCCAGAACACTATGGCTATCCTTCAGAAATGAGGGAGAAACACTTTTTTAGACAAGCAAAACCTGAAGGAATTCATCACTACCAGATAGGCTTTACAAGAAATGCTTCAGAGAATCCTACATATATGATAACTACCATCATGAAAGCACGTAAAAGTATAAAATTCACTGGAAATATAAATACACAAGTAAGAAATAAAATAAAAACACCTCTATCAAATCACAAAGATTATCAATAAGTGAGAAAAAAGGGACAAAGTATACTTTTAAAAAGAAACAAATAATTTAACAAAATTAATTAACAGTAATAATCTTGAAAAAATGGACTAAATGCCCAAAATTAAAAGCTATAGATGAGCTGAATGGATAAAAACATGACTAAACTACATGCTCCCTCCAGAAACTCACCTCACCAATAAAGACACACATAATAAAAGTAAAAAGAGTAGAAAAAAATATTCTATTCAAACAGAAACCCAAACCAGAAAGGAATAGCTATATTCAGATGAAGACTTTAAGTAAAAAACTGTACAAAGTCTCTATGAAGAGAATAAACTGAGCAACAGGACATAACAATTAGACATATACATGCACCTGACAGCAAACCACTAAAAAATATAAAGCAAATATTATTAGAACTAAAGGGATTTTGGCAGGCTCATAGTACTTTGTGGTTACAAAACAGGAATCATTATTCAAAGAAACAAAATATTATGTAGCTACAATTAGATAAGAAGAATGTGTCTTGGCCTGCCAAAATGAAAAGTACATATGATTAATTTCACAAGTAAAGATTGGAATTCAGCACCTTCAAAAGAAAAAAAAAGAAAAGAAAAAAAGAACTAAAGGGAGACATAGACTGAAAAATATGAGGGTCTTCAATACTTCATTTCATCAATAAACAGATCATTCAGATGAAAAAAATCAAGTAGGAAACCTTGTCACATCCAACCGCTGCAGAATACACATTCTTCTTTTTTTCTGCAGAACTGGGGCTTGAATGCAGGGCCTTGTACATGCCAGGCAACTGCTCTACCACTGTGCTACATTCTGCATCCCTTTTATTTTGAGACAGGGTCTTGCTAAATTGCCCAGACTGGTCTTGAACTTGTGATCCTCCTGTGTTAGCTTCCTGAGCAGCTGGGAGTATAGGCATGTACCACTGTGTCCAGCTGGAATACACACACTTCTCATTGAAGATGAAACATTCTCCAGGGCAGATCCTATGTTAGGCAACAAAACAAGTCTCACAATTTTTTTAAAACTGAAAGCATGGAGAGCTAGAGATGTAGCTCAGGTAGAACACTTGCCTAGCATACATAAGGTCCTGGGTTCAATCCCCAATACCACCAAACTAAATCAAAACAAACCAACAAATCTGAAAGACTACCATTACTGTTACAAACATCTATGTTAATTAACTTATAAAGAGAAAGGTTTATTTTATTTGGCTCAGTTTGGAAGGTTCAAATCAAAGGTCATCAATTGGAACCTCTTGCTTTTGGTAGGTGAAGCAGTGGCAAAGCAGTACATCCTGGTGCTTTTTATTCACTTTCTTTTAAATTAAAAAAAAATTAAATTGATTTTTAAAAAATAAATATCAGTGGAATACATCACAATTCTTATTATACATATATAACACAACTTTTCATATCTCTGGTTGTATATAAAGTATGATCACACCAATTCGTGTCTTTATACATGTACTTTGTTTTTTTTATTATTAATTTTTATTGTTGGTTGTTCAAAACATTACATAGTTCTTGATATATCATATTTCACACTTTGATTCAAGTGGGATATGAACTCCCATTTTTACCCCGTATACAGATTGCAGAATCACATCAGTTACACATCCATTGATTTAAATATTGCCATACTAGTGTCTGTTGTATTCTGCTGCCCTTCCTATCCTCTACTATCCCCCCTCCCCCCCTCTTCTCTGTCTACCCCCTCTACTGTAATTCATTTCTCCCCCTTATATATTTTTTTCCCTTTCCCCTCACTTCCTCTTGTATGTAATTTTGTATACCCCTGAGGGTCTCCTTCCATTTCCATGCAATTTCCCTTCTCTCTCCCTTTCCCTCCCACCTCTCATCCCTGTTTAATGTTAATCTTCTTCTCATGCTCTTCGTCCCTACTCTGTTCTTAGTTACTCTCCTTATATCAAAGAAGACATTTGGCATGTTTTTAAGGGATTGGCTAGCTTCACTTAGCATAATCTGCTCTAATGCCATCCATTTCCCTGCAAATTCTATGATTTTGTTATACATGTACTTTGGATAATGATGTCCATCACATTCCACCATGCTAACCCCCTGCCCCCTAGCTTCCCCTCCTACCCCTCTGCCCTCCCTGGAGTTTGTCTATTCTTCCCATGCTCTCCTTCCCTACCCCACTATGAATCAGCCTCCTTATATCAGAGAAAACATTTGGCATTTTTTTTTTGGGGGGCGGGATTGGCTAACTTCACTTAGCATTATCTTCTCCAATATTCTGGTGATTTTCATTCACCTTGGGGCCAGGATGCCAAGAAAAGAAAATGGAGGGAACCTGGGTCCCACAATCTCCTTCAAGGGTAAATCCCAATAAGTTTTGTCACAAACTTCCACCATTAAAAGTTCTACCACCTCCCAGTAAAAGCAAGCTGGGAACCAAACTTTTAACATATGGACCTTTGGAGGATATTCTAGACCCAACCTATAGCAATCATGTATTTTCTATGACCACAAAAGAATAAAAATTAAAAATCAACAATAAAAGCTAAGAAAATTGTGTGAATACATAGAAATTAACAAATACTTCTGAACAACCAATGGATTAACAAAAAATATTAAAAGGGAAATTTCAGGTCTCTTGAAATAAATAAAAATGGAAACACAATACACCAAAATCTATATTGTACAATAAAAGCAATACTAAGACACAGTCATAAATGACTATAATCAAAAAAGCAGGGCTCAGTTGTTAGAGTGCTAGCCTTGCATACACAAGGCCCTGGGTTCAACCCCCAGAATCTCAATCACAAACACACACACACACACACACACACACACTCTCTCTCTCTCTCTCTCTCTCTCTCTCTCTCACACACACACACACACAAATGTAGAAAGATTTTAAATTTTAAAAAATCTAACAATACAACTTAATGAAATAGAAAAAAATGAACCAAACTCAATATTAGTAGAAATAATAAACATCAGAGCAGAAATAAATGAAACAGACAAAAAAATACAAAAGATCAATAAAACAAAGTCAGTTTTTTAAAAAAGAAACAGAATTGACAAATTTTTATCTAGCCTAAGGGAAAAAGGTCAAAAAGAAGGAGGAGGAGGAGGAGGAGGAGGAGGAGGAGGAGAAGGAGGAGGAAGGAGAGACATTACAACTAATATTACAGAAATACAAAGGATCATTAGTGATTATTATTAGTCATACACCAACAAACTGGAAAGCATGAAATAGATGGACTCCTGAGCACATATAATATACAAAGATTGAACATGAATAAACAAAAACTTAGGCCTGTAATAACTAACAAAATTAAGTCAGTAGTAAAGTCTCCCAAGAAAGAAAACCCCAGAATCAAATAGCTCCAATGCTTAATTCTGCGAAACTTAAAAAAGGTACTGTTACACAATTCTAAAACTATTTTGCAAAGTTGAAAGGGAGGGAATTCTTCCAAACTCATTCAAAACCAGCATCACCCTTATACCAAAAACCAGACAAGGACAAAACAACCAAAAGAGAAAATTACAAACCAACATCCCCAATAAATACAGATGTAAAAGTTCAACAAAATTCTAGCAAATTGAAACCAATAGCACATCAAAAAGATTATATACTATGATCAAGTGGGATGCAAGGTTGGTTCAACATATGCAAATCAATAAATGTGATTCATTACATCAATAAAATGAAGGATAAAAACTATATGATCATGCTAATAGATACAGAAAAAGCATTTGACAAAACTCAACATCTATTCATGGTGAAAACTTTTAACAAATCAGATATAGAAGGAACATATCTCAATACAATTAAGGCCATATATGACAAACCTCTGAATAAGGAAAATTTTTTTCCTTTAAGATCTGGAACAAGACAAGGATGTCCACTCTTACCATTCTTATTTAATACAGTAATAGAAATTCTAGTAACAGCAATTAGGCAAGAGAAGAAATACAAGAGAAGAAAATACTGAAAAGCAATAAATCAAACTACCCTTGCAGGATTTCAAATATAGAAATACCTAAAGACTCCAGCAAAAAAACTGTTAGAAATGACAAGTTCATTCACTATAGTTGCAGGATTGAAGATTAACATATAAAAACAAAATAGTGTTTCTACATACCAATAATGAGCTAGCTTAAGAAGAAACCAAGAAAGCAATTTAATTTACAATAGCTACCCCAAAACAAAAACAAAAAAAATCTGTAAACAACCCTAGGAATAAAATGAATTAAGGAAATGAAAGAACCCCCTCAACACACACACACACACACACACACACACACACACACACACATACACACACACACACATACACACACACACACACACAAAACAACAACAAACCTATCAAGCGCCAACAAAAGAAATGGAAGAGGGAACATACAAAAACTGGAAAGAGGGCTGGGTTGTGGCTCAATGGTGGAGTGCTTGCCTCGAATGCGTGGAGCACTAGGTTAGATCCTCAGTACCACATGAATAAATAAAAGTAAGGTGTCCATCTACAACTAAAATTTTTTTAAAACTTGAAAGACACCACACATATGTGGAATGAAAGAATTAATATTAAAATATACATACCACCAAAGCAATCTACAGACTCAATGCTATCCCTATCAAAACACCAATGAAATTTTTCAAAGAAATAAAAACAAGACTCCTAAAATTAATATGGAGCCACAGAAGACTCCAAATCACCAAAGCAACCCTGAGCAAAAAGAACAAAGCTGGAGTCATGAACAAATATTTGATTTCAAAGCAGACTACAGGCCAGATATGATGAATGATTAATATCCCAGAAAATTGAGAGGTTGGGAAAGGAGAATGGCAATTTCTAGGTTCTCACAATTTAGTGAGACAATATCTCAAAAAAATAAAAAGGATTGAGGATGTAGCTCTGTGGTACAGAGCCACTGGGTTCAATCCCCAGTACTACAAAAGCAAACAAACCAAAAAAAACCCTTACAGATCTATAGTAACCAAAACAGTATAATACAGGCATAAAAAACCAGCACAGAGACAAATGAATAGAGAAACCAGAAACAATGACAAATTTATAGTCAACTGAATTTTCACAAAGACAAGAAGAACACCCACTGGAAAAAGGCAATCTCTTTAATAACTGATGCTGGAAAAACTCAATATCCACATGAAGAAGAAAGAACTAGAGACCTATCACTCACCATGTATACAAAAATCAACACACTAAGAAAAGACTTAACCTGAACTATTTAAAATACCAGGAGAAAAACATACGCGAATCAATTTAGGGTGTAAGTCTGGACAAAAAATTTGGGATATGGCCCCATAAGAACAGGCAATAACAGCAAAAATAGACAAAGAAGATTATACTAAACAAAAAAGGTTCTATGTATCCAAGGAAAAAAAACAGACTTGATTGATGATCTATAAAATGAGAATAAAATATTGGTAAACTATTTATTCAATAAAAGATTAATATATATAATATATAAGGGACTCAAACCACTCATCATCAAGAAAAAACAATTATAATGGGCAAATTATTTGAACAGGCATTTCTCAAAGGAAGATATAAAATTAACAAGTATATGGAAAAAATTCTTAACTTCATTAATCATCAGGGAAATACAATTCAAAACTACAATGAGATATCATTTTCACCCCAGTTACAATGACTATTCTAAAAATAAAATCAAATATAGGCAAGGATGTAGTTTAAGGAATTCTCATATACTACTGATGGGAATGCTAATTAGCAATAGCCATTATGGAAACAGTATAGTTTCCTCAAGAAACCAGAAATAGACTACCACATCGTCCAACAATTCTATGATTGGATTTAGAGACAAAGAAAATGAAATCACCATAATGAAAAGGTATCTGCACTCCTGTGTCTAATAAAGCATTATTTGCAATATCCAAGATATGGAAACAAGCTAGGGATTCATCAACAGATTAATGGATAATTAACACACACACACACACACAAATATTATTATTTAGCCATATGAAAAATGAAATCCTTAATGATTGAGGAGAAGAGAGAGCCTATGGTATGGGAGCAAATTTTTACCACACACATACATCAGATAGAGCACTAATCTCTAGGATATATAAAGAACTCAAAAGACTTAATACAAAACAAACAAACAAACAAAAAAAAAACGCACTCACTAAATGGGCTAACTGAACATACACTTCTCAGAAGATATACAAATGATCAATAAATATATGAAAAAGTGTTCAACATCTTTAGTAATTAGAGAAATGTAAATGAAAACTATTCTAAGATTTCAACTCATCTCAGTCAGAATGGCAGTTATCAAGAATACAAGCAGTAGTAAGTGTTGGAGAGGATGTGGGGAAAAAGGTATACTCACACATTGCTGGTGGGACTGCAAATTGGTGCAACACTTTGAAAAGCAGTGTGGAGATTCTTCAGAAAACTTGGAATGGAACCAACATTTGACTCAGCTACCCCACTCCTCGGTCTATACCCAAAGGATTTAAAATCAGCATACGACAGTGACATAGCCATACCAATGTTTACAGCAGTTGAATTCACAATAGCTAAACTGTGGAACCAACCTACATGCCCATCAACAGATGAATGGATAAAGAAACTGTGGTATATATAACAAAGGAATATTACTCATCATTAAAAGAGAATAAAATTATGGCATTTGCGGGTAAATGAATGGAGTGGGAGAATATTATGCTAAGCAAAGTAAACCAATCCTAAAAAACTAAAGGTCCAATGTTTTCTCTGATAAGTGGATGCTGATCTATGATGGAGGTGGGGGGAGGGAATGGGAAGAATGGAGGAACTTTGGATTGGGCAAATGGGAAGGTAAGGGAGGAGTTATGGGAGTAGGAAAGATGGGGGAATGAGATGGTCATCAATACCCTAGGCACATGTATGACTGCATGAATGGTGTGTCTCTACACCATGTACAACCAGAGAATTGAAATGTTGTGCTCCATTAGTGTACGATGAATTGAAATGCATTCTGCTGTCATGTACAACTAAGTAAAACAAATAATAATAATAATAATAATAGAAATCCTGTCACTTTGCAGCAACATGGATAACTAGAGAAAATTAAGTTCAGTAAAGTCAGGCCCAGAAATATGTGTAGAAACTAAAACCGATGCTCCTCAGGAACAAAATATAGAGTTATCAGAGGTTGAGAAGTACGTGGGGGAAAGATGGAGAGAGAATGGTTAATGGGTAGAGGGGTACAGCTGGATAGGAGGAATAATTTCTATGGCACAGTAGGTAACTATGGTTAAAAGAAAGTACGTAAATATTTTAAAATTTTGAATGTACCCAACATTAAAAAAAAGATTACATATGAGGTAATGAATATATGCTAGTTACTTTGATCTGATCATTACACATTGTATACAAGTAGTGAAATATCACTATCACCCATAAAAATCATAAGCCAGGTGTGGTGGCGCACACCCATAATCCCAACGGCTTTGGTTGCTGAGGACGGAGGATTGCAAGTTCAAAGCCAGCCTCAGCAACAGTGAGGGCTAAGCAACTCAGTAAGACATTGTGACTAAATAAAATACAAAATGTGGCTCAGTAGTTGAGTGCCCCTGAGTTTAATCCCCAGTATGCTCCCCCAAATAAAATAAATAAATAAATAAATAAAGCAAGCAAGCACATTTTTAGCAAATATGTAGATATATATATTTTCAAGAATATTGGTTTTATTTAGAATATTGAAATACAAAAACAAAAATTTACATACTATAACCATTGTGAAAATGTTAGAACCACTAAAATGTGAAAATACTAAGGCACTATTCCTTGAAATAATGTATTTAATATTCAGAAGTTCATAAAGAAATATTTTTAATAAAATTGATTCAATCTTCTTATATTTTGTCCTGAAAGACAACCTTAAACAAGTAGTAAATATCCTAATGAAAATTATATGATATACCCAGGTTCAGGAATATCACTAGGTAAAAGGGTTATACCTGGTTAGCTTTTCAACATATTTTGTTTCATCACAGCAATACATCAACCACAACAAGGCACAAATCAGGCATAAAGTCATTCTGTTACATAATTTGACACAAAAGGTAGAAATATTACCAATGGGATAATGAAAAAAAACCTTTAAAGTTCTAAAAAACTATTGAGAAGTTAGAGTTTGAGCTATGTAATACATTCTGAAACATTCCTCACTTTTGTGTATTTGTTTGTTTAGTATATATGAAAAAAGTTCATCCTGGAATATAAATGTAATCAGCCATAGTATGAAGGAGTTCTGTATTTCTGATGGCGCTGAGTCTTTGCTCTTTGGCATAATATGTGACAAAATAACTTGGCAGCAGGAGACGATATCTACATTCATTGCAAAACAGAAACTTGAGATTTCTACAGTGAATATCTAAGTAATATCATCTACTCTGGCTTATGTATCGACCTTATACTTGAAATATTTTTCCATAAATGTCAGTAACAGTGGACATGTGACAAACACATATAGTGATAAAAGCAAATAAAAACAACAAGAAAATCAAAGCATACTTATAACTTTTTACTTTTGCTTGTGATGACCTTCTGTGCTCTGGAACTCCTGTGTTACATAAAATTGGAACTGGAAAGAGAAAAAAAACTTTTGATTGGTACAACACAAAACAATACAGGAAGTAAAAATTACCAGAGTCATTAGTTTTACAAAGATTTTACAAAGAAAATATATTACAGGATATTTAGCTACAGCGTTTTGAAAAAGAAAACAAAAAACAAACACCAAACCATAATTTCTTGAGGATAAATTCTCAGCTCTATGAATGTAGTTCTGATTTTGCAAACTGCATGGTTCTCAAGTGTAGTAGGGTGACAATTTTTACAATGTAAATGTAAGCAGTCTTTAATTTGAAAGGAAAATTAATTTTAGTAATATCTGAGATACAAGGATAAAGCAAAATATTATTTAGCTTTATAATTTTAAAAAAGTATATTGGAAAGCAGTACTATTATAATATTATAAAATCTACAGTCTATCTTTTGAAATCCAATGCTTGAATCAAATATCACTATTATACTATCACATTCATTATTTCAACAAAAAATTGCAAGAAACACAGGCATTGAGAAAATTTAAGTCTTGTTCTGGGTCTATCATAGGAAGACATGACTTTGCCAGGGCACAGGTGGCTGGAGTAAACTGAGGCAAAGACCACAAAGGAGCATTCTGAACAGAACAAATCATGAATTTCACTGTAGTCAAATAGGTAAACTGATAAGGACATTTTAAGTGGAAGAAATAAAATGAAGGACACAAAGTACAGAAGGAGATCAAAAAGGGGGAAAAAAAAAACTTATTTTCTAAAACTTTGGTAACTTTGATTTTAACACATACCAAAACCTACAAGCTTGAGATTATCATCCAATTGCTACTCATGGCCGCCCCCTTGTACTGTGGCCCTCTCTACCTTCCTCTGCATCTTTACGTCCATCATTGGTTTCACATGTTCTGACATCAAAGCACAGGAGTTCGAATCGATAGCCTGGGTCCCTTATTAAAATAAAAATTCTCACAAAATCAATAATCAAAAGGATTGGTTAAAAGAAAAGTGAGCCTAAGAATTAGGGTTTTTTCCCCCAACAAAGTATAAAATTTCAATTTAGACACAAAACTCAAAATAACTTATGGTAGGTCAGCAGTCATTACCTGTATACTAAGGGTACAGCTGGGCTGTGAAATAGCTAATTTTTTCCCAGCTAATTGACCCTTTTCTACTATGATGTATATTTTTATCTTATTCATTCAGTTGCCAAATATTTACAAAGCCCCTAGTATGTGCCAGGTACTGTTCTAGCTTTGGGAAAAGAGAAGTAAATGAGAGGGATAAGGTCTGTGCTTGGGCTCTTAAGGAGCAGCAATTTGAGTTTCAGGAGGCAGGCAGAGAGTAAGTAAATAGGAACTAGAATTAGGAAGATCAAGTAGAACCAGGAGGATTGTGGGTGTGGCCCAGTATTAGAATGCTTACCTAGCACTGCATAAAGCCCTGGAGGTTTGATCCCCAGTATGGAATTTTGGGGGTGGGCGGGGGGCAGGGAGCAGAGCCAGGAGACAGTAGAGGAGGGAAGGGCTACAGATGCAGAGTAATGGGGGCTCTTACTTCTTACGGTCCTTGTCCTTCTTTATGTTACTACCCGATGCCATATAGGATTGGTTCAGGAATATGTCACAGCTAGATTTCCTTTTAGAAAAATGGATCCTTTCTTCTTCCAAAGCTCTTCTCCTTTCTTCAAGTTTTAGTCTTTCTTCTTGGTGAATTCTTTTAAGGTGCTCAAATTTGGCATGCAGCTGTGAAATAAAAATGTAATTTCCATTACTGACACAGTGTGGCAGCACATGCACAACAATGCTCTCTGGCTCAGCAACTAGATAACCCCAACTTCTTCTTATGGTCATCATTTTCCTAATGCTAAGTTCATGCTTCAAGTAAAAGTTTACATATAGAATTGCTTTGATAATTTTAATAATGATTTCCCATGTAAAAAAAATGCTTGAACCATATGAAATACAAACCATAGCCTCATTAACAAAACTGACCTTTTTCTGGGTTTTTTATTTTATTGCTTTACAAGATTCTCTTCAAAGCCTCTTTAATAAAGTTTCTCAAGTCCATGCTCAAAAAAAATAAGGGCCATGAAAGAGCAGAAGGAAATTATCATAAAGAAAATAGCCACTTATTTTCCTAATAAAGCTAATGTGAAGTTATATTGGCAAACCCTACTAGAAAGCAAATGTTAGCTGTCAGTTTGTCAAGAACCTTACAAATATACTGCATATTTACAGTCATTCAGTAACTCCTTGAAATATAAACAAAGAAATCCTGAATTCGAAAAAGCTTGAAAAAATATTTTAGTAGAATTTACACTATAATGGGAAAAAAATAGATTACATATCCAACAGAGACAGTAAAAAAGAAATAAATTTAGGCTAAATACATTCAATGCAGCTGTGGGAGACCTGAATTTGCCACTCTAAAATATGAATTTGCCTACTTAGCTGAAGACAATTAAGAAACAGATGTACAAGAGATCTCTGTTCTCCTTATAATGCCTAAAAGCAGGGCAGAGATTTACAAAGAGTACCCTGCATCTCCCTCACAAGGAGAACAAAAGTTTTACCAGCAGCCTAGAGAAAGCCTCAGAAGACCTTTTATTCACAAGCCTTACTAACTAGCCTTCATCTGCCTTTTCTTTTCTCTTGTTAATTCTTTAAAAATTCACTGTTCTTTGTTGAAGATTCTATAGTATCTTAAATTCAAAAGCACCTCTCTGAGAATTACTCATTGACTGGATATCTCTCATGTATATGTGAAGTATAGATGTTAGTAAGCTCCAATTTTTCTCGTGTTAATCTGAAAACAAGAAGTCTGTTCTAACTAAGAATCTAAGGGGGTTCTTCTTTCCCTATTCATAAAAAAGCAGAAATGTAGAAAGAAAAATAAAGACCATAAGCCAGTAAACTTTTATTTCCTTGGGGCTGAAAATCACTTTGATAAATCATATGAAGGGAACACTGTCAACTTAAAGGCAGGCCTGTGTTTAACTTTATTCTGCTCCCCAATTTAAGGAATTCCTTATTCGAACAACAGAAGGCATATTTCTCAAATGGCATAAAACTCTGAGAAACAAGTAGCATTTTTATTAAAAAGGAAGCTTTGAAAAAATTGAGGGGCGGTACTTAACATTTTTAAAGTATGATGTATGATGTCTGGCAGAATAAGCACTCAAGAAATACTAGTCATAAACAAAACAAACAAGGAATCGCAGCTCTCTCCACCCTTCTATTACAGCCATCAAAGAAACCTTTAGCACTCCATATTATAATTAATTGTATGAGCAACTTCTTCCTGAGGATTGCTTAGGAGCTCTGCTTTTTTCATCTTTCTACTCCTAGCACCCAGCAAAACATAATGGAAGAACTAGTAATGAAAGGACATACAGATAAAATGTATGGGAAGTGCTGCAAATAAGCTTACTGGAGTACACAAGGAATGAAGGTGTGAAATGGGGGTCAACTTCATGCTTTGAGTATGAACCCAGCTGCTTGGCCTCTGGTAGCTTATTTTAAAACTAACATGTACTGCCCCCAACCCTTCCTCCTCTCCTTCTTCACTCCCCAAAACCTCAAGGATTCAAATTAATGTTTTTTCCCATTTCAGGCCATGCACTTCAGCTCACTGATCAAAAGAAGAAAGGTATCTGTGCCAAGTCTGAGCAGTCGGCTATCTGAAGGCCACTGCTATGATTTGGATAACGGCTGTCCCCCAAAGCTCCAGTGTTAATGCAGGAATATTTGCAGGTCAAGTGAATGGACTGTGAGAGCTATAACATAAGCAGTCCATCCTAGTTTGAATGCACTGACTGAATGGTAACCAGGCTGGCAGGGCATGGCTGGATTAGGTGGGTCACTGGGTGTGTACCCCGCAAGGGTGGTTTTTACCTGAGGCCCCTTCCTTGCTTCCTACTCTGCTTCCTAACCCCTCCATGAGCTAAGCAGCTTTCCTCTGCTGGGCCCTTCCACCATGATGTGTGCTTCAACTTGGGTCCAGAACGAGGAGTGAGCCAGCTATGGACTGAGACTTCTGAAATTGTGAGCCCCAAATAAATCTTTCCCCCTTTACATTGTTCTTTTTGGGTATTTGGCCACAACAACGCAAAGCTGACTAAAATAGCCACCATCTGAATAGGAATCATATCTTCTGATAGGCACATCCTGAGCTTGGTCCCCTGAGCCTGGTCCCTGAATTTCCTCTTAAAACTCCTTTGTTTCCCCCTTGTAAGGGGAACAATAGTTCTTGAGATACTAGTCTACTACTCTTCTCATTTTCAAGCAAATCAATAAATGTCTTTCCCATTTTTTTCAAAACCTTGTCTTCATTATTTGGATCAGCACTGAATATAAGGACAAAGATTTTTGTAACACGTAAAGCTACTTTAATTGTAGTTTAACTTAAAAATAACAATCTGGGGACTTGAGCAGACTCCACATGAATCAGCTATGTGCATGCCTACCAACATCAAAGTGCAAAATTTAAAATCTAAAAGATAAACTTGTTTTTTGTCCTATAGTCTGATTAGATACTGAGATTAATATTGTCAGCTCTGTGTAGCACTTGAGAATTCATGCAAATTAATAAAAAGCAACTTCCTGATAAGCCCTTTTCTGCATCCTGAAGCTCTTTTCTGCATCCTGAACTTCCTCAAGCTGAGATTGAAAACTGAAAAATACCCCCTGTCCCTTTCTGTACCAAGGAAGACAGAAAGTTTTCAACTGACACATTCACTGTCTTACATAGCCAAGTTAAATTTACACATATTTCTATAAATTATAACCATTATCTTAGGAGCTGGGAAAAAACAATCTATCTGCTTTTCCCCAGTTTGATCAAACTGCATAAAATTCATTTTATCTTTTTACATCATTTGCTTATTTCTGATACAGGCAGGCAGATGAATCCAACCAGTCAGGATCCAGGTAGGTACCTGGTTTGGGCGATAGTTGGACTTGGTATTTGGAAAAGATGGTATATAATCATAGTTGGGTTTCAAGATGGAGAAATAGAAGAGGTCACTTTCCTGGCTGCTTCATGATGTGAAACCAAGAAAGCAAATAGGCAGCTTCTCAGCAGGTGGGTGGGAAAAATAAGTGACTTTGCTGGAAATTAATACTGGTCATTCAAAGCCTATGGAGAACTCAGGAAGCTGAATATTATAAAATAAAGAAGAAATCCCAAGCACCACCGTCATGGCAAGCTAAAACACCCCCCTGCACCACCAAGCTTAAGCAAAGTGGATGGATAAAGGAATTAAAGAACCCACATTTTTAGGAGGCCTGTGGTTAAGACAATGATGAACTAACCTGAAAGGCATGCTGCACAAGATCACTGTGCAGGAAAGAAGGTGCATCTCTCCCAGCTGTCCATGGAAGACAGAGGAAGGAGCCATTTTGCACCCAAGCTGCTAGCCCCCAACAGCTGGGTGAGCAGAACCTGGTGAACCCAAGCTGGACCCAAAATATAGGCCTGGCAAACACACACTGCATGACATAGAGTGTGCCTAAGTGACTAGGAGAAAAATCAAACACAGAAAGGGGTTTATACAGGGGAATAGAGGTCATGGATACCCACCTGGCCAAAAGCCCTCCCCCTCCAATCTAGCTGCTTGCAATACCAGCAGGGAGAGGAGACCAGCCAGAAATTCAAAAGGGTCAGGCACCTACCTGAATGAACATGAAACGCGGGGGTCCAGGGGTAATGGAGGGGACTGGCTCTTCTACTGCCCATCTGGTCTAGGGGAGATTCCTAGAGTGTAGTCTCCTAGCGTGGACAGGCAACTACTGGGCCCTGGAGGTGTGCCGATTTAAAATCTTCAAATCAATTGCTATTCAACAAAGAACCCAGAACCTATCTAGGCCTAAACTTCACATCCAGAAGCTCCACCTATAGGATCTACTTTCATACTCTAACAACCACACTCTGAGGGTGGAGCAGACATCACACTTTATCCCACTACACCTAACACTGAGGAGAAGGGAAGTTGAGAATTTTTTGAACTCCAAAGGAAACAATTCTTTAACTTTTCATGGGGAAATTTTTCTTCTTTTTTTTCATTAATTGTGATGTAAATGCATACATAGTTGTCAATTTTTTCTAACTTCAAGCATTTTTTAAAGGCAGTTATTTTTTATGACTAAGTACTGAGGACTGGGATATTTGATTAGTACATTTCAGTTTTGTTTTGTATTCTTTTATTTTTTAAATTTTTTGTTTTACAATTTCTTCTCTCACTTATCTGTTTCCTTTGATTCTTTCTCTCCTCTGCTAACAAACTCTATTTTTCTTTTACTCTTCCTTTAGTTTTTAACTTATATTTCTCTCCTCTCCCTCATAATCATCACATCTTAGATCTCTTCTGTGCTCTTCCTATTCAGCATTTGAAATTGTAAACCTTTTTAACAATTATAACTGATTAGATCATTTCTGTTTATTGTAACAATTAGCATTGTAGATGTCACAGAAAGGTTGTTGTTATTTATTTACCTATCCCTAAATTTTGAGTTACTGGAAATCTCCAGGGACACTATAAGCCAAAAAGTAGAAACTCTACCAATACTGTTACATGGGTAGACACACAAACAATATGCAAAAGCAAGGAAACACAAACAATATGAAAAAGCAAGGAAACAAACTGCCCCAACAAACCAGAATACTTCAATAACAGAATCCATCAACACCACAGTGGAAGAAAATGTCAGTTTAGAAAGTTCATGGTATAGGATGAGGTAAAGAGTAAAATTAGAAAATACAATAAGTAAAAGATCAATAAAGAGATTCTATAAAAAAGCAAGCAGAAATCCTCAAAATAAATGAATCAATAAAACAAATAAAAATTCAATGGAAAGCATTACCAGCAGACTAGACCACTTGGAAGATAGTTTTAACCAACAACAACAACAAAAATAGGATCTTGAAAATAAAGTTGACCATGGAGAAAAGATGAAAAGAGACAATACACAGAACTTCTAAGAAATATGGTTCACCATGAAGGACCAAATGTAAGATTTATTGGGATAGATGAAGACTCAGACATACAAACCAAAGTAATGTACAATCTTTTCAATGAAGTAATATTAGAGAAAAACCAATCATTGAAAGAAAATGGATGCTAACCATGAATACTATACCAGCAAAATTAAGCCTTGACCATGAAATAAAAACCTTCCATGATAAACAAAAGTTAAAAGAATTCACAACTAGAAAGCCTGCACTACAAAATATACTCAAAATATTTTATGAAAAATAAATCTGAAACCAAGAAAGGGAAGAACTACACTAGAATAATAGTCAAAGGAGAAATTAATTCAAATTAAAAATTAGAAATAAATCAAAATGACAGGGATCAAAAATCATTTGTTAATAATAACACTGAATGTAAATGGCCTAAACCCATCAATCAAAAGACAGGAACTAGTAGACTGAATTAAAAACCAAGACCCAACAATGCTGTCTCCAAGAGAATTACCTCATAGGCAAAAATATCAACAGACTAAAGGTAAAAGGATGGGAAAAAACATATTATTCATAAGGATCTCGTAAACAAGCAGAGGTTTCTATCCTCATATCAAACAAAGTGGATTTCAAGCCAAAGTTAATTAGAAGGGACAAAGAAGGCCATTTCATACTGCTTAAGGGAATTATACATCAACAAGATATATCAATCATAAGTATGCCTCAAACAATGCAGCATCTTTGTATATCAAGCAAAGGCTTCTCAATTTCAATAACCAAATAGAACACAATACACCTCTCTTTAACACACCTCTTTCATGACTGGACAGATCTTCCAAAAACTAAATAAAACTAAATAAAGAAGTTACAGAACTAAATACAAAAGGATTAACAGACATACATACAATATTTCATCGATCAATGACTGAATGACTGAATCCACTTTCCTCTCAGCAGCAACCAAATCCTGTTCTAGAACAGACCATTCTTAGGCCACAAAACAAATCTTAGAAAATACAAAAATAAATAATAATAAAAAATTAAGATAATACCTTGCTTGTATTCCATCAGATAATAATGGAATGAAATTAGAAATAAACAATAAAATTTTAAAAAGAAGCTATTTTAACACCTGGAGACTAAATATTACACTATTATATATATGGCCAATGGATGGCAGAATAAATCAGAGGTGAAATAAAAAAATAAAAAAATATGTTGAGAATAACAACAACATATCAAAACCTCTGAGACACTATGGAGGTGGTTCTAAGAGGAAAGTTCATTGTACTGAGCTAATTCACTAAAAGAATAGAAAGTCACCAAATACATAACCTAGCGTTACATCTCAAAACCCTAGATAAAGAAGAACAAGTCAACACCAAAAGCAGAAGACAGAAAGCTGAAATCAATGAAATTGAAGAACCAAATAAAATAAATTTTTAAAAAATCAATGAAACAAAAAGCTCATTCTCTAAAAAAATAAAAAATTGATAAACCCTTAGCCAAGCTAATCAAGAGAAAGAGGGCAAAATCTCAAATTACTAAAATCGATGATTAAAAAAAAAAGGAAATACCACCATGGACACTACTGAAATAAAGACGATAATCAGAAACTATTTTGAAAATTTATACTCCAATATGACAGAAAATCTTGAAGACATCTACAAATTTCTAGGACAACCTACCAAAATTGAATCAAGAGGACATAGAAAAACTTAAACAGATGAATTTCAGGCAATGAAATTAAAAATGCCATCCAAAGCCTACCAACTAAGACATGCCCAAGACCAGATAGAGGCCCAGAATAGCCAAAGTAATCCTTAGTGAGAAAAGCGAAGCAAGAAGCATTACAATACCAGACCTTAAATTATAACAGGGCTCTAGTAACAAAAATGGCATGATATTGACACCAAAACAGGAAGACCAACAGAACAGAAAAGAAGATAAGAGAAAAACTCACATAAATACAGTTATCTAAAAGTGCCATAAACATACACTAGAGAAAAGCCTCTTCAACAAATGGTGCTGGGAAAACTGGGAATCCATATGTAACAAAATAAAATTAAGCCCCCATCTCTCATCCTGCACAAAACTCAACTCAAAGTGGACAGATGCATTAGACCAGAGACCATGCACCTAATAGCAAAAAAATGTAGCCCCGATACTCTATCATGTTGGCTTAGGAACTGACTTCCTCAACAAGACTCCTAAAGCACAAGAAATAAAATCAAGAATCAACAAATGGGAGAGTATCAAATTAAAAAGCTTCTTTTCAAAAAAGGAAACAATCAAGAACGTGAAGAGAGAGCCTACAGAATGGGAGAAAATCTTTGCCACTTGCACCTCAGAACATTAATCTCCAGGATATAAAGAACTCAAAAAACTTAGCACCAAAAAAAAAAAAAAAACAAAAACAACAACAACAAAAAAAACCCAGTCAATAAATGGGCAAAGGAACTGAACAGGCACTTCACAGAAGAAATACAAATGGTCAACAAATATATGAAAAAAATGTTCAACGTCTCTAGCAATTAGAGAAATGCAAATTAAAACTACAGTTAGATTATATCTCACTCTAGTCAATATGGCAATCATCAAAAATACAAGTAACACAATAAACAGTGGCAAAGATGTGGAAGAAAAGGTACGTTCATGGGGCTGTTAATTGGTGCAACCACTGGAAAACAGTATGAAGAGTCCTCCAAAAACTTTGAATGGAACCACCATTGGATCTAGTTATCTCACTCCTGGGTATATACTTAAAATAACTTAAAATGTGATGACTTAAAATCAGCACACAGCCACATCAATGTTTAAAGCAGCTCAATTCACAATAGCTAAGCTATGGAACCAACCTACATGTCCTTCTACCGATGAATGGATAAAGAAAATGAAATATTATTCAGCCATAAGAAACAATGACTTCAAGACTTCTGCTGGTAAATGGATGCATCTAGACATTATCACTAATAAGTGAAATAAGTGAATCTCAAAAAACCAAAGGTAAAATGTTCTGTTATACAGATGCTAACACACGACAGGGGGGATTAGACAAAGGGGAATGAAGGGAAGAGCCGGGTAGAAATAGGAAAGACAGTAGAATGAATTGGACACAACTTTCCTATGTTTATATATGAATACACCACCAGTGAAACTCCACATCATACAACCATTAAGAATGGGATCCTAATTAGAATAAGTCATATTCCATGAATGCGTAATATGTAAAAATATACTCTATGGTCATGTATATCTAAAAAAAGAAATACAATTAAAATTTTTTAAAAAAATCAATCTATGGCTTTGAAATGCCTGCTATAATGCCAACAACAACAATAACAAAACAGTTGGGGAAATAATTCATTAAGTCAGAGAATGAGGGTAGAAACAATAGATGGCTAAATTCTACCTAATAAAAATTTCATGTTCCATACATGGAACAAGTAAATGGTCCTGAGGGCCACTGAGCCCCTGACAGAAGTATTGAAAATGAGACAAGGTTGAAACATGACTAAGTAAGGCCCTTCTAACCTATAATTCCTTCATTCCAGAGGATGCCTTTTCTGAGAAGTATCAGCTCCTTAGTATTTGCTTATTTAAGTAGTTTCTGCTTTTCAAAACAAGAGATGTAGGGGCTGGGGTTGTGGCTCAGAGGTAGAGCACTCGCCCAGCATGCATGAGGCCCTGGGTTCAATCCACATAAAAAAATAAAGATGTTGTGCCCACCTATAACTAAAAAATAAATATTAAAAAAAAAATGTAATAAATAGATCACTTGGATCAGCTCAGAGGTTGAAAACACTTGTCCAGTATGCACAAGGCCCTGGGTTCTGTCTCCAGAACTACAAAATACAAACAAAAAGCAGGTCAATAGTGTAAGAGTCACAACTCTCTGAGCATGGTGCACCCCTATCATATGGGAGGCGAGCAGAGTAGAAGCTCAGGAAGGGAGCCTATACAGGCAGATTGGTTTTATGTAAACAGAGACGAATCTCTGATTACTTAAATCGAAGTGACATACTTTATTTGCATAATAAAATATCTTGAAAGGTTACAGAGTACTTTTAAGTTGCTAAGGCTGGCCTCAAACTTCAGATCCTTTTGCTTCAGCCTCCTGAGTTACTGGGATTACAGGTGTGCACTATCACGCCCAGCTAAAATAGCTACTTTAAAATATAGCCTTTAAAAGTTGAGGGGCAGGATCCATTGGAACAAACTAGAAAGATGGAGCAGAGGAGCAAGATCCATAGGAATAAACTTGTCTCCTGAGCAGACCTGCTGAGAGAGGGAGTTTTGGTTTTAAGCTTTTAAGGCTTTTTATCCCAAAGTATACATCACATGGTTACTACTGACTTCATCAGAAATAACTCATACAGACATAGTTTCCATTTTATTATGGCCCTATTGATTTACCCAAGGCAGCTAAATGTTACCCTTCTTCATCACACACTATCTGCATTCTGGACCTGACCCATTTTGCTGACCCTGGGTCTTCTGGGGAGAAGGAGAGTGGGAAAAACTTGGTCTATGGAAAAAAACTTTGTTAAGACTGAGAGATTGTGGTCCAGGTTCAATCTCAGGTTGGCAATGCCTTGGACCTCTACAACCATCACTTCTCTCTAGCCCTTCAGACAGCAGGAATCAACGAGCTCTCATGAAAGAACTTCCTAGCAAATATCAATGTTTGGCCAACTATTCCCACTGGTTTCCCATGTGTCCGCATCCTAACAACTCATGAGGGAGGCAATATTCTCAATTCAGGGTAGAATGAGGAGCACCAGATATTAGGAGATTCATGTTCTCAACTTTTATGCCACCTCAGAACAACTACTGCCAAAATGTATCAATATCACTATGTGGGAACACATTATAAAAGAAAAATTCAAAAAGTCAAATGGTTTAAAGAGTGTTGCACCCAGAACTAAGACTAACAGGCCCCAGTGTCATCATCCTACTCCTGGCTCCATATTTTATCATAATTTAGTTTTTCCAAGCATGAAAGAAGACCAACAATGTAATTCACAGTAATACTTTTAAAAATTAGGTACAATAAGAAATGGTCATGAACTAAAACTTTCACATAAAAATATTTTTATTATCATCATGCAAGATGATAACTCATATGGCCAAACCTAGGTGAGGTCTGAAATCAGTGTATGAGATTTAGTCATTATCTCACAATACCAGCAGAAATGAGTTGTTTTTAGCCCTACTCATGACACAATAGGATTCTTGTAAACTGGTTACCTGTTGGCATTAAGTACTTTCCTTTTTACTCAATGACAAAAAGAAAGTAGAAACCTAGAAATGTCAACGAAACATGAGTATGTGTTTCCAACACTTGAGCATTCTCACTTATACATCCATTACACAATTTGAGTAAACAAAGCAGCTCAAACAACAGTCTTGGTAAAGCTGTGTACTCCTTTTCCATTGTGATGCATTCTGGACAGCAGCACAGCATTGTGACAGCCCACAACCAATGCTTATTTCCACTTCTGTACCCTAAGCCCTCTGCTAATTCCTGCTTATCAGGCTTTTATTGGTGCAGACTTAATGCCTATGAGAGCTGATAAGATTTCCTTTTCTGGATTGGCTGCAAGGAAGCTCAGAGAAAAATTTGTGTACAAGTTATTGCAGTATTATTACTGTCTAATCCCTGCCTATTTTATGATCCTATCCTGGTTTTTCTTTTTTTTTTCTTTTATCCTAATTTGAATGTATGCTCTCCAAACGGATATTAGGACTTGTTTTTCTTAAAGACAGAATTCATAAAATTTTAAAAAAAGCAAAAAGTGTCTCAACTACATTGTGTCCAAAGAAATAGGACACTGAAAAAAATCACATCAAACTTGCCTCTCTTTCGGCTTCTTTCAAAATGGCTTCTTTCTCCTTTACTCGCTGCACAAACATCTGCTTCATTTCTTCTTCTTTTCTCTGACGCTCACCATGCAATTCATGTCTTTTGGCTTCGTAGGTCTCTTGAACACTAAAAAAAGTTATTTGTGTTATTCTCATGTTCAAAAGATGATGTAATAAATTTGATAAATCTCATATACCTCAAAGTAGACCTCAGATATATAATAGGATGTACCAGATATATAATAGATATATAATAGGATGTCAGCTGCTGACGTACAGAATCTGAAACATGCCATGACCTATAGCATTTGATAAAAGGCCTCCAGTGCTACAGCTAATGTAGCTACTAGAATTAATTAAAAAAAAAAAAAAATGTCCTTCACAAGAAGTACCCTCCCAAACATTTTCCTTTTTTAGTCTCTGTTAACTGGTATAACTCCAGAAACATTGAAGAAATAAAGTCACCTGGGATATATCTCTTATACTCTTCTCTATCTGATATTTAAAGTCTATATTCTTTCCATTTCTACAGATATCCTATTACAGCCCAACTTCATCTTTGCATTTTCTGTCTTTACTATTGAAATAATCTCCTAAATCATCTCTAGACTTCTAGGTCCTCTTTTTTTTCACTTTGTTCCTGCCACTCCTTAGATTTTCCACCAAAACCACAGACCTCCTTAACTTTTCTCCCAATTAGTTATGCTCTCTATAAAATAAGGTCCCACCTCCTTCAATTCTACTTTTCCAGATTCATTTCCCAACAAACAAATCCATTTCCCTTAATGTTCCAGCCACACAAACCTATTTACTGTTCTTAAAATATACCTCACATTTCAAGCTGTATTGTACCTTCTTTGTTTCTGATGCTGCCTACTCCCCACCCTCCTTCTGCCCTCATAGTCTTCTATCCGTCAAGGCCAAATGCAGATGCAACTTTCTCTAGAAGGCTTCTCCACTTTCTTAGTTAGAATCAATTGTTCCTTCCAAGCCACTTCTTGTCATTTATATCTTGGCTGACTCTCTCTCCTAACAGATCACAAATCCTGAGAACAGGAATGGAATCTCCATTTGTCATCTTCACTTGGCTATCTAGAAAAGCTCTTTATAAATGTTTGTTCAGTAACAGAAACTTCTGGTTAGTAGAGGCAGATAAAATCAAGCAGAGCAAAGATTGTCCTGGAATTCTATGGACAACTACCCTTTCTTACTAGTGATATTCCAGAGGCATAATAAACCTACTTATATGTCAGAAATGCTGATCTCTTCCATTTTAGCTCTCTGAGAGAATACCCTGAAGATCTGACAGGTAATATAAATTCACTTTCCTCCTGTGTCGGTTAGAAATTTCTACTACTTATGAAAATACATAAAAACAGATTTCAAAATGTGATGAAATTAAGGAATTTGACTAATCTTAAACATTATAACTAGAAAAAGTTCAAGGAAAAACAGTAAAAAATGTTGTACAATCGCTATTGTGGCTGATAGTTAAATTTATGATATGTGTAGTAGATAATACCAGGAACAGAAGCTAAACATCTGTAAGAACATTCTCATAAGGAACAAAGCTTAAGGGGCTGGGGCTGTAGCTCAGTGCAGAGAGCTTGCCTAGCATTGTGAGGCACTACATTCGATCCTTAGCACCACATAAAAATAGATGAATAAAATAAAGGCATTCTGTCAATCTACAACTACAAACAACAACAACAACAAAGCTTACTCTGGGTATGTAGCTTAGTGGTAGTGTTTTCCTACCATGCATGAGCAAAACTTATAAATGTATAAAATGTCTTAGGTACCACATAAACTGCCTCAGATCCTAAAGAGGCATTTTACTTTGTACTATTTTTTTTTTTTTTGTCTTTCCTGTTTGAGTCTCATTTTTTAAAAGCCCCTACATTTATCAGCTACCTTCACAAATTTAAACCTCACTACGTGTTATTGGTATCACACTGGACTGACACCCTTTAAGAACAAATTCAATTGACATAATATCTTGATGTCATATAAAAAATGTAACTTAAAAAAATGCCTCACTACTTTGTACAAGTACTGGAGTTGCTTAGGAAGAAAATAAATCTACAGGATAAAGAAAACAGACCTAACATTTGTTGAATATCTGCCACAAGCAATGAACACTTTTGAACTCATGTTCAATATTTAATTTCCACAGTAACATACAAAAACAAGCATTGGTATTATATTATGGGTAAGAAAATGAAAAATAATTTGTCCTAAGTAACACACTTTAAAGTAATAAGCTGGGATGTGAACCAGATCATACTTGTTCTAAAGCCCCTATTCCCAAACATCATAAATCAGACTGCTTCAAGCAAGGCATTCTCTGAAGGGAGAGTAAAGTGCTTGCTTCTGAATATTTTCCATCATATCATACCACTTTTCAACTTTGCACAACACACACTTATGAGGGCAATTTTAATTAAAGAAAACTGCACTATCATTCAAAAGGTGGTAAAGAAACTCTTAGGGGATCTGAAGTGACTAGTTTGTAGGGTTAGTTTTGTGAAATGACTGCAACCACTATTTACTATATCATAGACTTATTAAATGAAAAAGCTTTCTTGCTATACTATTTCTTTCCTTAGTATAAAAGTAGCTTTGTTATGAACATTTAATGACCACATGCTATAGCTGCAGATCTTACTGACAAAGTTGAAAACTAAAGAAGAAAAAAACATTCTCAGATGCTCATGCCATCAAGGAAAGTCCCTACCCTCTTCTCTAGGTGACCTGTTTGGGTGTTTCATGTATAGTTTGAATATGACTGATGAACTTTTTTCTAAGTCTACTCTTGACTAAACACAGAAAGTGAGTTATTTATCTCTTGAGGGCTCCAAAGACAAAAAATGTTAATATAATAAGCAACTCTAAAATATTACATAAATCTTCCTTTCAAAACTATAGGTCCTACAACACTTAAATGACAGTGATTTTGTACTGAAATATTAAAGGTGATTAACTGTGAAAAGACTAGTATGCTAATCTGAAATTCTTAAACTTGGGGATTCAAAATTTTATAAAAGCATGTTTCATATAGTTTAAATAACCAATATAAAACATTAAAATCAAGTTTTTAAAACCAGTAAGAGTATAATGCCATGTATCTGGATATACATGATCACTGTGGGCAGCTTAGGATACCAACTATGACTCAGCATAAGTAGAAATGGAAAACCAATGAAGAGGGCTGATAAAGACAAAGAGAAATAAAGGTCATCCTAATAAGTGCATCTAAGTTCTTTTAAAAATTGCTAGATTAATATACATTTTACATGACAACCAAATTATAGAGACTACCAAATTAAATATGAAAGATTCACCTGAAAATAAAATGTAAATTCTTGAAAACTCTAAAAAATGAAAGTTTCCAATATATCAGGCTACAGAAGCCTTATCACATCATTTAGTAACAAATAAGAAAGCACTGGTAGAAATATTTTGCCTCAGCTTAAACCAAAGAAATTTCCCCTGTTAAGGGGAACAAGTAAAAGCTATTCTCACACTGGGATCCAGTTCCCCTCCTAACTGCTCCCACCCTATTTGGACACATTGGAGGTGGGGAGTGGTAGAGCTGAGTACATAGCATGCATGCCCCAGCAACTCAACAACAACAAAAAAGCAGACACTTCAAAACCACTCATGATTTTATCCAGTATCTAGTATTTTTCACTAGTGACTCCCAAATTACTATCTCATCCCTACTTTTTCAAATTCCAAATTTTCAATTTTTTAAATTTATGTAATAATCTACTCAAGCACATTAACTGAATTTTAAAATTATAATTATCATTATTTTTATTGTTATTATTTTTGTACAGCGATTGAATACAGGAGTGCTTTACCACTGAGCTTGCCAAGTTGCTTAGGGCCTAGCTAAGTTGCAGAGGCTGGCCTTGCACTTAAGATCCTCTTGCCTGTCCTGAGTTGCTGGGATTACAGGCATATGCCACCACAGCCAGCTATGAATATTTAATAAGCATCTTAAATTTAATATTTTAAAAACCTCTCAATTAACAATGCCAATGCTAAATTCTCCCTGTCCCACCTTGTTCATGTGGGAATAAACACGACATCTATTCACCCTGTTTTTAAGATAAAAATGGTGACTGAGGGCTCAGGATGTAGCTCAGTAGTAGAGTACTTGCCTAGCATTCATGAGGCCTTGGGATTGATACCAAGTGGTTCAAATAAATAAAAAGAGTCACTGAAGTAATCCTTGATTCTCTTTCCTTTGCATCCCCCATTCAAACCAATCCACCACTGAATTCTTAAAATTATATATCTTAAAAATGCTTCTCATTCCTGTATCACTACCAACCTTTTTTAAGTCTCTACGAACTTGTACCTGGTCTCCTAACTTGGTCTCCCAATTCCAGTACTGACTACCACCCATCCTCTCTTGCTCACACAGGGCAGAGTGTCCTCCTTCCACACCCACCCCAGAATGTCCATCTGACCCACTGTGCATACGTACCCAAAGTCTAGCATGCTGAGCAGACGGTAGACAAATAGTAATTATTGGCTGCAAGACTGAATGAGCATTTTAAAATGTAGATTTCTAGACTCCATCCCTGGAAATTCTGACCCTGTATTTCTTAATCATCTACAGGTGACTATGATGAGTCCACCAGGCAACCTGGATCCCTCTTCTTAGAGAGTACTACTCCAAAGCTGTCCCGCTTGCTCTCTCAGGGTATCTGCCTCCTTAGTGCACACAGAGACCTTTGCACTGACCCTGAGGCTTGGAAGAAACGAGAAGCGAAGCCTCCTTTGGGAAACACTAGGGAAGCCAACTTGAGATGATTAATCTTTAGTAAAGATATAATACAATAAAATAAGAAAATCATTAGTTTATCACAATTATTGGTCCATGACCAGAATACAGCATACCCAAATTTGGTGAGGAAAGATCAAGTACATATAATTCTTAATTTATCATGCTACAATATTATATACTAATAAAATTTAACTTCATCTAAGATTTAATCTTCCACAAGATCAAGGGCAATTACAACACTGATTGGACTTTCCTGTTCTTTACTGTTGTGTTTACTCTGGGGCACATGCTAACAGGCAGGAAAATGGAATATAAATAGTAGAATGAAAAAGGAATCCTCAGTCTCAAAACAGAGTTTAAAACAGTGTTTGCCCTAAGGATCTCATGCTTTATTCTAAGCAAAACTGGACAAAAAATGCTATAATCAGATTTGATATAAAAGGATTAAGATTTCTAGTGTACGTCTCAACCAAAAAAGAAAAAAAGGGCAAGGATATAGTACCATATAAAATTTCCAAAGACACTTATAGAAACATTGAATTCTCTATGCTTTAATCATTGAAGCAAGAAGGTCTTCAGGTTCTAAAAAATTCTTATAACTATGTTGTAATAATGTAAGAAACAACTTAATCTCGAACTCCCTAGAAGTAGTTGCATTCTTTCCTTACAAAATGCTTTGCTAAGTAACAGTCATCATAAAACATTCTTCAGGATAAAAACCGAATGATCAAGTTTTAGGTTACTTAATATGATTTGTAGCCCAACTTTTTGTGTGATAATTATTCAATATATTTTCATCTGTTTCAGATAAATACAAAAATAAAACCAAATAATGAGTGTTTTTCCTTCACTTATTCATTCCAGTGTATTCTGAAATCATGGGCTTTGATTCAGACAAGGAGTTAAAGACCCATCAGAAGCAAGAAGGATTCAAGTGATTCAAAAAGCACACTAAATGTTCATTGTTAAATGATTCAATTTCCTGGGTTTGGAAATTTTTAAAAAACATATTCCCATTATACTGGTATATAAATATATGCATAAAAAGGTATAATCCTTTCTAACTTCCTCTTTTGACTGGCTTCTCAAGAAAGACTCCTTACCTGACTGGCTTGTTCTCTGGGCCCACATCTGTAAAGCCCATTTCCTCCAGTTTGCAACGCCTATAGAGCTCATAGTGCCTAGTATGAGTCTGCTCCTGTAGGTCCTCCATGTTTGTACAAATGAGCATTTCTCGCAACTTTACAAAGTCACAGTGGTTTTCATTTTCCACTAATCATAAAAAAAAAGAAAAAGCAACATTAGCTTTTAATTCCTGGCATACACATTAGTGTTTGTCGAATGAATAAATAACACATGTGAAAAACATCAAAATGATTGATATGGTTAATAGCTACAATTATTTTATACAAGTAATCAAAGTCTTACCTTATACACACTGTATTATAGGCAATGTTAATTAACAGATTGGGAGATTGACTTTAAATTTAATAGCCAACAGAAAATGGTAAAGAAATATATTATCACATGCTCAAGATATTTCACGAATGTTTTTAATATTTACAAATAATATAACATTTCACATAGTACTCTTAAAGTAGAAAACTGTGCAAACTTAAGAATATCATTTATACATAATTATCAAATTCTTTTTCTATAATACATTTATGAAATCAAAATTAGTGAATATACTAATATGGCCTTTGTGTAACTTTATGGTGACCAATGACTATAAATAAACATGCTACTGTGACTAACAATCTTACATTACATATATTTATTTTTGAGACAGAATCTCACTTTGTTGTTCAGGCTGGCCATAAACTCATAATTCTCCTGCTTTAGCCTCCTGTAGCTGGCATTAGAAGCATTCACCACCATGCCTGGTCCTTCTATATTTTTAGTAAATTAAAAGTATTAAAAATAAAAATTTAAAAAGTTGTCAATTTTTAAAAAGCAGTATTTGGAAGGCCAGTAAATGGATAGGGGTATTCTATTCCCCATTAATATCACAAATAAATGAAACAGATAGTACTAAATACTAAATGCCAGATAACCTAAATGTCAAGTGGATTTAACTTTTTCAATTTGGTTCAATGATTTATTTGTTTGATCAGAAAAAAAAGATATAAATTTACAAGATCATAATTTATTGTTCCCTATTTTGATCAGAAAAAAATATATAAATTTATAAGAACATAATTTATTGTTCCCTATTGTTAAGTGGTAATTAGTTTATATATCATGGTTAAATACCACTTTACACATTTAAATTTTGATCAAGAGCTGGTGTATGTAGCTCAGTGAGGCTCTGGGTTCAATCCCAAGCACCCATTAAAAAAAAAAAATCCAAAGTTTGATTAAAATACCCAACCAGTGCTTCTCACCTTCTGCATGCCTTCAGGGGAGATAAAATGGGAGTGGTACAGTGAGAATGAGGTTACTCTGCCTTACCACTACAGACTGGCCAAAAATTTACACAGTTAAGACCTTTGACAACCAATCATAATTCAAAATAAGCATTACCTCAAAAGAATATATTAAATACATCAGATTATGAGGCAACACAGATAATTTATTTTCTTTTTCTTTTATTTTTTTGTTGTTTTATTTTTGTAGTACTGGGGATTGTACCCAGGGGCACTTTACCACTGAGCTACATCTCCAGCCCTTTCTATTATTTATTTTGAGATAGAGTCTCCCCCTAAGTTGTCAATCTCATTTCAAACTTGAAATCCTCTTGCCTCAGTCTCCAGACTTGCCAGGATTACAGTTATGTGCCACCATAATTCGTGCAATATATATATTTTTAAAGTCACTGTTTATCTCATTTACCTTGTACAATACCCCAAGGGTACTGACGAGCTTTGACCATCTTATTTCCAACTTTTACCTCATCCATACTTCCTACAACAGCAAATGGTAAATGCTCCTGTAAAAGAACCATAACATCAATCTCTTCTTCTCATACCAACATGACAACTGATAAGCTATAAAAATTATGAAAATAATAGAGAATAACTTATTAAGCAACAAATCTATAAAAATCTAATGACCAGCTATGCCTCAGATTTAAAACTTGGCTTTGAATATGTACTGACTATACTATATAAAACAATTTGGGGCCCTAAGAAGAAAATTCTTTCCTGAGCATCTCCCAATGCAAGGCATTATGCTGTTGGGAATACAGGAAGAAAAAAAAAAAAAAGAAAGAATTTTTAGTGTGCTTTTTTTTTTTTTTTTTTTGATCAGTATTACCTTATCCCTAAGAGAGTCCTAAAATACAGTGTTGAAGAAATTATACATATATCACTATATAGATAATAAAACTATGTATCTGTATTTAGGGTAGATTCAGAATATACGGCACTAATACAAATTAATATATAAAGTTCCAAATTATGCTAGTATAGTAAATGCTACAGAAATTGAGAGAAGCCAGAGATTACTGGGAGCAGGAAGATACAAACCAAGCTATATTTGGAAGGATGGGATTTAGACAGATCAAGCAGAGTGGCAACAACTAGCAGAAGAAAAGAGATTGTGAACAAAAAACTTGATTCAGGGGCTGAAAGTAAACAAGTTTATCTGAAGTTGAGGATTAATATAGAGGAAAACTCTAATGCAAGAAGTATTGAGTACTATTTAGTTTAATACTAAGGAACTGACATTATTTAGTTTCTTAATTGTTCCTTTCTGAAAAATTATTCTAGACTAGCACAAGAAGTAAAATTAAATATAATCTATATTTAATATATAAATTATAAATAGAAGTTGTAAATATATATTTTTCTGATAAATGAAGATCATTTACATTAGATTTTTATAGAATTAATTTAGATTTCTTAATAAAAATGGTATATAAAAAAGTATGAGGGCTGGGGACATAGCTCAGTTGGTAAGAGTGCTTGCCTTGTATGCCAAAGTCCCTGAGTTCAATCCCCAGCACCACCAAATAAATAAATAAATAAATAGGTCAGAAAATAAAAGGTAAGAAAGAGAATCAACAGTTAAAGATTATCAAAAGCCCAGGACTGGACGGATATACAGCAGAGTTTTACAAAACCTTTAAAGAAGAACTAATACCAATACTCTTCCATCTATTTCAGGAAATAGAAAAAGAGGAAGTACTTCTAAATTTATTCTACGAGGCCAACATCACCCCAATTCCAAAACCAGACAAAGACACTTCAAAGAAAGAAAATTTCAGACCAATATCTCTAATGAATATAGATGCAAAAATCCTCAATAAAATTCTGGCAAATCGGATGCAAAAACATATCAAAAAGATCATGCACCATGATCAAGTGGGATTCATCCCTGGGATGCAAGGCTGGTTCAATATACAGAAATCAATAAATGTAATTCACCACATCAATAGACTTAAAGATAAGAAACATATGATCATCTCGATAGACGCAGAAAAAGCATTCGACAAAATACAGCATCCCTTTATGTTCATAACACTAGAAAAACTAGGGATAACAGGAACTTACCTCAACATTGTAAAAGCTATCTATGCTAAGTTCTCAGGCCAGCATCATTCTAAATGGAAAAAAATTGAAGGCATTCCCTCTAAAACCTGTAACAAGACAGGGATGCCCTCTCTTACCATTTCTATTCAACATAGTTCCAGAAGCACTAGCCAGAGCAATTAGATGAAAGAAATTAAAGGTATAATTTTAGGAAAAGAAGAACTTAAACTAGCACTATTTGCTGATGACATGATCCTATACTAGCAGACCCTAAAGAGAGAAACAGAAGAAGACCTTAGAAGATGGAAAGATATACCTTGCTCATGGAAAGGCAGAATTAATATTATTAAAATGGCCATATTACCAAAAGCACTTTACAGATTCAATGCGATTCCGATCAAAATCCCAATGGCATTCCTCACAGAAATAGAAAAAGCAATCATGAAATTCATCTGGAAAAATAAGAGACCCAGAATAGCTAAAGCAATCCTAAGCAGGAAGAGTGAAACAGGTGGTATCACTCACTATACCAGATCTTAAATTATACTACAGAGCAACAGTAACAAAAACAGCATGGTACTGGCACCAAAACAGAGAAATTACTTTTACAATGTTGAGGTAAGTTCCAACCCACAAAATTACAACTACTTTATATTAGACAAAGATGCTAAAAGCATGTAATAGAGAAAGGATAGCATTTTCAACAAATGGTGCTGGGAGAACTGGAAATCCATATGCAACAAAATGAAACTGAATCCCTATCTCTCACCATGCACAAAAGTTAACTCAAAATGGATCAAGGATCTAGGAATCAAACCAGAGATTCTGCGTCTAATAGAAGAAAAAGTTGACCCTAATCTCCATCACATGGGGTCAGGCCCCAAATTCCTTAATAAGACACCTATAGCACAAGAGTTAAAACCAACAATCAACAAATGGGATGAATTCAAACTAAAAAGTTTTTTCTCAGCAAGAGAAATAATATGAGGTAAATAGGGAGCCTATATCCTGGGAACAAATTTTTACCCCTCACACATCAGATAGAGCTCTAATCTCTAGAGTATACAAAGAACTCAAAAAGTTAAACAATAAAAAAACAAATAACCCAATCAACAAATGGGCCAAGGACCTGAACAGATTCTTCTCAAAAGAGGATATACAATCAATCAACAAATACTCGAAAAAATGCTCACCATCTCTAGAAATCAGAGAAATGAAAATTAAAACTACTCTAAGATACCATCTCACTCCAGTAACAATGGCAGCCATCATGAAGTCAAACAACAACAAATGCTGGCAGGATGGGGTGGGGTGGGGGGGGAAGCACACTTATACATTGCTGCAAATTGGTGCAGCCAATTTGGAAAGCAGTATGGAGATGCCTTGGAAAGCTGGGAATGGAACCGCCATTTGACCCAGCTATTTCCCTTCTTGGACTATATCCAAAAGACCTAAAAACAGCATACTACAGAGACACAGCCACATCAATGTTTATAGCAGCACAATTCACAATAGCTAGACTGTGGAACTAACCTAGATGCCCTTCAATGGGTGAATGGATAAAAAAAATGTGGCATATAAAAACAATGGAATATTACTCAGCACTAAAAAATAACAAGATCATGGCATTTGCAGGGAAATGGATGGCATTAGAGCAGATTATGCTAAGTGAAGTTAGCCAATCCCTAAAAAACAAAGGCCGAATGTCTTCTCTGATATAAGGGGGGGTGACTCAAAATGGGGTAGGGAGGAAGAGTATGAGAAGAAGATTACCACTAAATAGGGAAGAGAAGTGGGAGGGAAAGGGAGGAGAAGGGGAATTGCATGGAAGATGGAAGGAGACCCTCATCGTTATACAGAATACATGTATGACGATGTGAGGGGAAAAAAAAAGGGTGTCACATTAGATTGTGTAGAAAGAAGTGATGGGAGGGGAGGGGAGGGCAAGGGGGGAAAGGAAGTACAGCAGAATAAAATAGACATTATTATTGCTGTGGGTATAATATGTGACTGCATGACCAATGTGATTCTGCAACCTGTATACTCAGAAAAATGAGAAATTAGACCCCATCTGATTCAAGTTGAGATCATTGTACTGTCATGTGTAACTAATTAAAACAAATTAAAAAAAGAAGTACCTGGAACAAGAAACATTTGTTGTTTTAATGAACTAATGAAACACAAACAATATGTGAATGACCCCTAAGGGCCAGAATGGAGTTGGATGTCTCAAGAATCCCATGTGTCATAAAGTGTTTTTGTGTGATAGGTGACTCCTACTCTAAATCAAACTATTATTTTTACTTTGTATAATAAATTTTTACTTTCATTTTCTAAAAAAATAAAACAAAACAAAAAACCAGTTAAAGATTATCACTGTTAGGTACTTAACTAGGAGTGTATCATTTAATCCTTGTGACAACTCTTAAAATAGGTACTATTAACCTAATTTTATAGATTAGTTAACAGTCTTGGGGAGGTCCATGACTCTTATACAGCATATGATTAAATCTGTCTTAGTCCCAATCCCACAATCCTTCAAAATAACACCAGATATTTAAGAAATGTGATAGTTTAAAGAAAGTAAAAAGAATTTAGTCATCCTTGATTAGTCAATGTTTCGGATGTATGTATGGGTACTATAAAGGAGGGTGTACATGAATACCAGCTTGAAGAGATCTCCCTGAAGACTTAGACTCTAAAACATTCCAAGGGAGGTTGTAGAGTATGCTCACATTTGTTTAAAACGGGACAGAAACACAATCTTTCTTAGACAAATTAAATAGAGCTCCACAAATTAAACAGAGCTCACAATTGCATAGCTTTATTCAGATGAAAGCAGGGAGGAAGGAAAAAATGCTTAGAAATATATTCTCATTATCTTTTAACAGTTTTAAAAATGCTTATTTCTTCTTGTGCTTTTTAAAAATTTCACTTTGTTTGAACTATTTTCGGAAAACACAAGGGAAAATACACCACAATGATCCCCACTTATCCAGACAGAATACATTTCAAGATCCTCACTGGATAATTGAAACTGCAGATAGTACCAAACCCTATATTTACTATTTTTTCCCCACACATAAAATATGTATGATAGATTTATTTATAAATTAGGCACATAGAGAAATTAACAATAACTAATAATAAGATAAGAAAACTTTAACAATATATTGCTAATAAAAATTACATGAATGAGGACACTCTCTCTTAAAATACATGATGCTATGCCCATCCTTCCTTTTATAATGTAAGTTGACACAATGCCTGTGATGAGATTTCATCAATCAGAATGGTACACAATGAATTAGAACTTAGAAATTATTTATTTCTAGAATTTGCTAATTAATATTTTCAATATTTTAGTTAATATTGACCATGGGTAACTAAAACTTCAAAAAGCAAAACTTCAGATAAGGGAGACTACTATAGCAATGACATGAATCACAAGTTATTTTCACATGTAAAACAGCCTTGACATTCCTTTAGGAGCTTACATTCATTGCAGCATTGATTTTTGCAATAGTATCATCATCTGTTGGGAACTGGTATATCTGGACACCATTGCAGACCAATTCACTCATGAGCTTGATCTTAAATTTCTGTAATTCAGATTTAGAAATTGTATCTGCTTTGGCAATCACTGGAATAATGTTCACCTATTAGGTAGAAAGAAATACAAAATCATATAATTGAGGATTCATTTTTAATCTTGTAATTATTTGTTCACACAAAACCATTCAGTCTCTGTAAATAAAATTCCTTACCCCAGACCAGAATGATAAACTATGTTCCAGCTTATATAAATAGACTTATTGGAACATCACCATGTTCATTCACCGGCTACTTTCTTATTACAACAGCTGAGACTAGTAGATGCCACAGAAACCATGTGGCCTGGAAGCCTAATTTATTATCTGGCCCTCTACAGAAAAAATAAGTAGACCTCTGACTCAGATAATCATTGGCTTTCACTTTACACACACACACACACACACACACACACATTTTCTGTCTCTCTCAAAAACACAAACATATCCCTTACATAGTCATCCCTATAGATACTGGCCTCATAGTAACTGCTTTTAAAACGCAGACCCAATGAGTTGGGGGTATAGCTCAGTGGTAAAGCACTTACCTAGTATGTGTAGTATATGCAAGGTCCCAACACCATAAACACACACTAACAACAATAACAATAATAATAATAATTCAAAGAAAGCAGAGCTCTTGTTGAGATTAACCTTTCAGGCCAGGCGTGATGGCACATGTGTGTAATTATAGCAGCTCGGGAGGCTGAGACAAGAGGAACAAGAGTTCAAAGCCAGCCTCAGAAATCATGAGGCACTAAGCAACTCAGTGAGATCCTGTCTCTACAGAAAATACAAAATAGGGCTAGGGATGTGGCTCGAGTGGTTCAGTGTCCCTGAGTTCAATCCCGGTTTAGAAATCTCATTTTCTTCTCTCTCCCTTGAAGTATCTTACAATTCCATCACACAGAAAATATGTAAAATACAATAAAGAGTAAACTGAAAATGCCTGCTTAATTCACTAACAACTTTTATTTCTTAATAATCTAAGCACTAAGTAATTAGTGACTGGTCCCTCAGCAAAATGAAAAAACAAGTGACATTTCTCTTTCTGCCTCCCATTTTAGCCCTGATTTTTTCCCTACCAGTGTCCCAGTCATGAAAGACTTCTACCTATATGGTACAGAAAGGAAACTGCACCAATACCAGCTACAAGTCTTCATGACACAAAGAAATAACTTCATTAGCATTATTCAAAGTCCTATCACTGCCAGGGAGAAAGAGATGTGGGATCCTGAAGATCAACTAACACATAAATAAATCTAGTCCTTTAAGAGTTAGATGGCATTGTTAATTTCAAAATAATAAAAGTAAAAATAAAATCACTGAGCTACAGCCCCAGCCCACATTCTTAAACTTTTATCTTCTCCAATTTCACAATGATTCAGTATATATACTTGGATATTTCAGTCTTCTATATGATCCAAGGAGACAGATGTTCTTCCAGCTAAACTCAAATCAATGGTAGAAAACTTTACAATTGTTAGTAAACAGGTTTCATGTTAAACTACCTAAAAAATTGAATACTGCTGGGCACCATGACACACACCTGTAATCCCAGCAACTTTTCAGGAGGTCTGAGGAAGGTCTGAGAAGGTTCCAGGTCAGCCTCAGTAAAGACCTAAGTAATTTAATAAGACCCTGAATCAAACTAAAAAAAGCTGAGAATGTGGATCAGTAGCAAAGCATCTCTGAGTTCCATCCCCAGCACCAAGGGGGGAGGGGGGAGTTGGATAACAAGTTCTTGGTTTCAGTATTCTATACTTACATATTCAATAAATTATGCCAGGTCAATAACTTCTGATTACTTCCACAATAAAATGCAGAAGTGAACTGAATGCTAAACATTAACATTTACATGCCTATCAAAGGGAGAGAAAAAAATACATACTGCCAAAGATGGACACTTTTCACCCTCTACAAAAGATAAAAATAACTTTCTTAAAAAGTAGTCAAGTGTTTGGCTTATAGGAACAATAGAGAATTATGTTAAGAAAGGCTGGAGGGGGCTGGGGACGTGGCTCAAGTGGTAGCACGCTCGCCTGGCATGCGTGCGGCTGGGGTTCGATCCTCAGCACCACATACAAACAAAGATGTTGTGTCCGCTGAAACCTAAAAAATAAATATTAAAAAATTCTCTCTCTCTCTCTCTCACTCTCTCTTTAAAAAAAAAAAGAAAAAAAAAGAAAGGCTGGAGGTCTGAGGAACTAAGATCATTGCTCATTTTTATCTAGTACTCGTGTGTAAATTAGGCTCTAGGCCTGCCAGGTGTCTTGTGGGTAATGGTTGCTACTATAAAAATATTGCATATCCATATATGTTAAGTACCAAGTGACATAATTGAAGCATGCCTCTTCAATTATGTTTTCTCTTTAAACATGTACAAAAATTTAGTTATAACATTCCTGTCTGGTTTATACAATAGAAAACTAAAGGCAGGATTTTGATAAAGAAGACCCAAGTTTAGCATTTTTCTCCCATCAACTGAATAAAGCAGAAGAGAGCAACAACAATCTTCAACAGGGTAATGACAATCTTCAATGAGTGCATGATGAAGATTTTCTTTTATATTACCATAAAATGTTTCATTTTGTTTGAATGAAATACAGTATTATTTAAAAGATAACACTCGGACAAGGATGTAGCTTAGCGGTAGAGTGCTTGCCTAAAATGCTTGAGGCCCTGAGTTCGATCCCTAGCACTGCAAATAACAAAACAAGATTATGATGCTTTCCAAAGTCTTTGGCAGTACATGATATGCATCTAGAGCTAGTTTTCTAAGAGTTTGCAGACTGGACTGCTGAACAAGTAAGTGATCATTATCTTTCCTGTTTATTCCTGAAAATCCACTAAGGGATCATATTAATATAGATTATTCCCTGCTAACTCTTCTCTAAGACTTGAAGGCTAAAGGTGGACATCAGGTTAGTAAGGACCTCTAATACCAAAATATGAATATTCTGAACAAGATTGTGCCTGCTAATTAAAAGTATTTTCAAGTAACAGAATAATAAGTAACATAGGTGTCTCCTATGTGCCAGGCACTGTGATAAATGTTTAAAGTTATCTCGAGTAATTTTTTTGTTTGCATTCTAATTTCAAGACTATTCTTTGCAGCATGTATACAAAACAACTGACCAGAAAGTACAGAGTATTCCCATATACCTCCATCCCTCACGCAGTTTTCCTATTAATAATATCTTCCATTTTTTGATACATTTATTTTTGGGTTTTTGTTTTGATTTGTTTTCTTGAATTTTTTATTTGTTCTTTTTAGTTATACATGACAGTAGAATGTATTTTGACATATTATACATACATGGAGTGTAACTTCCCATTCTTGTGGTTGTATATGATATGGAGTTATACTGGTCGTACATCCATACATGAACACAGGAAATTTATAATTTATTCTACTGTCTTTCCTATTCCCATTCTCCCTTCCTTCCCTCTTCATTCCCCTTTGTCTAATCTAGTGAAATTCTATTCTTCCCTCCTCTCCCACCTTATTGTGTGTTAGCATCTGCATATCATAAAAAAATTCAGATTTTGGTTTTTTGGGATTGGATTATTTCACTTAGCATATTCTCCAGTTCCATCCATTTACCAATAAATGCCACAATTTCACCCTTCTTTATGGCTTAGTAATATTCCATTGTGTATATATACCATATTTTCTTTATCCATTCATCTGCTGAAGGATATCAGGTAATCTTTATAACAAGCATGAGCATGTACTCCTATTTTACAAATGTAAAAGCTAAAGCCTAGCTAGTTTGCCCCAAGAGGCAACAGCTGGTATGTGGTTGGACTGAAGTTGAACCAGTGAGTGGCCTATTTTATATTACTTTATATTTTATATATATTTAACTTCTTGTTTTGTTTTGTATTGCAAGGGATTGAACCAAGGGCCTTGTATGCTAAGCTATAGTCCTATCTTTTTAATGAGATGGGTCTCACTCTGCTGAGGAGGTCAGCCTCAAAATCTTGGTGTAGAGGGATCGTCCTGCCTAAACTTCTGAAGCAGGTGGGACTACAGGTGTGCACTACCATACCCGACTCCTACTATCTATTTTATACTAGTGTATTAAGCCTGTAGACCTCAGCTAACTCTGAAACAGCATTTTTATACAAATAACAGAAGCAGGTGCTTGTTTTTTATAGGTAGTTTATAGTTTATCATAAAAAGTAAAGAACATCTTTAAATCATCAAAGCTGGAGATTATATAATATATATTTATACACTGTACTAAAAAAACTTTATGAAATATAGTCTATATTCTGACCACTGAGAAATGTGAACCAACATATTTGCATGCCTATACATTTTGTATTTCATGTGCACAATATAACAGGGACTTTGTAATACATTATCTCATTTAATTCTCACAAAGTAATGATAGCTGTCTTACTAAGATTGTCTATTTGTTAAACCCTCTATTTACATGGATTAATTTAGTTAATTTTCATACCTGGGCCTTAAGTAGGGCTTCTTGCTGGTTTGTACATAAGTATGAAAACTGAGACTCAGAAGGCTAAAAGCACTTGCCCAAGATCAAATAAGTAATAGGTGACAGATCCAACATTTGAAACCAGACTCCATAGGCACCAAATTATACTACTGTCTTTGGGCAGGAAGATGGGGGTGTGTGGACTGAACCCAGGGGTGCTTAACCACTGTGCTACACCCCCAGCCCTTTTTTGTATTTTATTTAGAAAAGTTGCAAAGTGCCTCCCTAATCTACTGAGGTTGGCTTTGAACCCGTGATCTCCTGCCTCAGCCTCCCAAAATTACAGGCATGTGCCACTGTACTAGTCTTTATTGACACTTTATACTACTGTCACATTTCTTCTCTCCAGCTTATGTTGCATGCTTTTTTTTTTAACCTTTTATTTTTGTTTTATTTATTTATATTTTATGTGGTGCTGAGGATCAAATCCAGGACCTTACATGTGCTAGATGAGCGCTCTACCGCTAAGCCACAACCCCACTCCCATGCTCTTGGTTTTATGTTCCTTTCACAAATATGAATTCCCACATAAGGCTCTACTATGAAGATAACTGGTTAAATGATTAAGTCTATCACATCTCTTCACATGATAAGTCTATTAACCTTCACCAAGTTTTTGCTAAAGCCTAGGGACTATGCCAAAAGTAAATCAACCTATGCACAAAGGTTTCACTAGTAGTCTTCATGCTTTCCACATCAATTATTGTATTACTATACAGAGGAAAGCAGAACAACCAGAATGCCCTTATATTTTTAAACCATACCTTATAAAATTAGTATCCAGGATTCTGAAAGCTGCCTTTCTCACTACTTGGGATTGAATTTTCTTTTGGTATAAGACAGTAAGTAGTTTTAACTTATAAAGTAATATATTTAGTTTTAAATAAAAGTTAAACTTGAGTTGATTTACAGTCTTTTTAAAGCTCCCTAAATTTATATTGGCTCATACCAACTTAGCTTGGTAGGGCTCAAATTAAAACACATTTCACTAAATATGTGATAAAACATTGTACTTTAATCTTTGTCAATGAAGTTCTTCCTCTTGCTTAATAGTGTTGTAACCTAAAACTAGTGTTACATAATTTCTATATTAAAAATAATGACACTGAACTTTTATTTTAATGTTTTGTATTTGCATCTCATCTTCCAAACTGAATTTCTCCAGAAAATAAGCTGACAGAAATGTATTAGATGTTTTAAAGATCCACAGATAAAAGTCACAATACATCACTATCTATCCATAAATATATTTACGCAGTCCACACACATTTAATGTCTAATTTATTGATTACTTTCCTAACCCACCTTGCTGTCCAGATTCTTCATGGTTAAGAGGTCAAGTGTTTTCAGAGAGTGGCCCGTTGGAGCGATGAAGTAGAGGCACACATGGATGCGAGAATCATGGTAGTTGAAGAGAGAGCGCTTGATCTTCAGTTCTTCTTGGAGATAGGCTTCAAACTGAGCATTTATGTAGTCAACTATTGGTAAGTAGCTGAAAATATAATTATTTAAATATTTAATACAACATATCCATGCTACCTTGATAAGACACTTGTAAGACTCTCAAGTTTGAGGTCTGTATTTTTACCAATTAATAAAGAGTTTATACGCTAACCTAAACACATAACTTTACTGAAAAAAAAATGTGTATAACATATACACAAAGGTAATATTCAAACCATCAGAACAAACTGTGTTTGATACAGTAATGAATCACAATGATTCATTTCCATATCCGTTCACATGTTGTGTCCCATTATAATAAAGGTTCCCATACTTATCAGACTGCTCAAGAAAGCTAAGAATCTAGTTTGTAACCATGACATGTTATTTAACTAACTGAAAAAAGGCTTGGGGTATCAACTAAAAATATATTTCAATCAAAGTCCAGGACTTTCTCTAAATCAGATTTGTAAAGGCATGAACATAGTAAAGAGGAAAAGCAAACATAAGCTGAAAGTATCTAGGAATACTGATTGGCATGGTTTTATTTTTCGCTAATTATGAACAAAGAAATGGCCAATCATGTTCTCTGCTCCAAGTTCTTACTCAGATAACTCCCCCTTAGAATGTTGCCTTCCCTCTGGTTGTCTCAGTCTATTCATCCTTTAGGATGCAAATCAAATCACAAGGCACATGCAGGCCAGTGTGCTAACAGCAATTCAAGAGTAGTTTGTGAACATCCTACTTCATTATGATATGTTAAATCACTGTCTATTCAACTTACCTTTCTACCCTTAACTATCTTCCTTAAACAAATCCAAGTGAAAATAAATAGCAAATAATTCCTACCTCAAATTCCCTGGTCACCTTTGCAATCATCTTTGCAGACCAAAAAGAGCAGTACCTTGTGCAGCTAAAGAACTTGATAAATGTGGATAGAACTGAATTCTTCTATAAAGTTGCCTGACAATTCTAGTTCTTGAGGATCATCACCTCTTTTAAACCCACAGAATACCTTTTCTCCCTGTCCAGATGGTAAACAATGTGAAGACAAAGATCATATAATTCTGTTTGCTATAAGAACTAGAATAATAAAGAATTTACTTCATTATCAGAATGATTATTATGAACATCAGTAAGTAATTCTAGGAAACTGGTTTAAATGTAACCTAACAGGATTCCCTTCCCAAAATAATAGTAAAATTGGTTTCAATTACATATTTGATATAAAAATTCCAAAGAAGCTTTTATTCATGACTTAAAATATGACCTACTGTGTGACCTACATGTGAATGTTCCTCTATCAAATGCCTTGCTTATGATTTTTGAAAATGAAATCCATAAATTATTTTTTGCTAAATAAACAGAATATAAGAAATAGAAATAGTGAAATAGGAAAAAAAAAAAAGGATAAAATTGAGAACAAGAAAGTCAAAACTTGGTGTTTGAAGAGACCAAATAAATTGGCAATGCTCTGTTGAGACTCATCAAACAGAAAAAGAAAACAAGATGCTGGGGTTGTGGCTCAGTAGTATTTCCTTGCATGCATGAGGCACTGAGTTTGATCTTCAGCACCACATAAAAATAAATAAAATAAAGATATTGTGTTCATCTATAACTAAAAAAAATATTTAAAAAAAAATGAAAACTAGTACAAATAACCAATATCTGAAAAGTAAAATAGGTATCATTACAGATGATATAGACAATACAAAGATAGTAGGAGTGTATTACCAATATTTTTAGGCTAATAATTTGAAAATTTACACAAAACAGATTCCTGGAAAAGTATAACACCAAAACATTTTCAAAAAATAAAAAAGATCAACTCTAGAATAGTCCTATAAACACTAAGTAAAGTTAAGTAACTCCAAATTAGCTTTCTTGGTTGGTTTTAGCAAACATCTCAGGGAAAACTAATTCTAATCCATAAAAATAGAAAAAGAATTAAAATTCTTCAATCTCATTTCAGAAAGCTAACAATACCTATTTATTTATTTATTTATGCTGGACTATACTAGGGAGGATTTGTGTATTTTGTGGAATAGTAAGGCATGATATAGCTCAGTGGTAGAACACTTTCCTAGTATGTGTAAGGCTCTGGGTTGAATTCCTAGCATAGCAAATAAATAAATAAATGAACAATTACAAAAACACTAAAAGAAAAATACCGAATAGAACACAATATGAAAAAGTGATCCCAAAGTGGTATCCAAGATTATAAGTTTAATTTAAAAAGGGCTGGGTACATAGCTCAGAGATAAAGAGCCCCTGAGTTCAATTCCCCAACATCAAAAAACAAACAAACACCAACATTGTCTATTCACATTTTTAAAAAATTTACTACTAAAATAAACTTTCTTATTCTATCTAAAACAAACTCAAAGTCAACAAACCAAAACTAGAACCAAAACCAAAACAAAACAAAACAAAACAAACCCTAACACATGTAAAAAATACAGCTTTACCTCTAGGATGAGGATAAGGTGAAGATGCCCTCAATCACTCCTTACTGTTCAACAAAATACACAAATCCTCCCTAGTACAGTCCAGAATTTTAAAAATAAATAAAGAAAAGAAAAGAAAAATAAACTGTCTCTACTCATTATGGGAATAACTGGGACTGAATTTACCTTTCCACCTAAAACCTAAAAACTAAGACAACATATATGAGAAAAGGGGTTTTGGATGTTGGACAACAGGCAGTATAAAACTATGATCATTGAAAAAGGAATAAATGAGGGGAACACTAAGATTTTTTCAGCTTCCAGCATGGAAACAGGTTTACTGGGCAGAACACTGAAAGACAGCAAGTAGCCTGATATATTCACCAAGATGCAAAGACTAACACAGAAGTTTAGGGAGACCAAAATGACTGAAATCTGTGGGGCAGAACACTAGACGGAGAAGAGCTGCAGACAAAAAGCTCTGTACATCTGAAGAGCATACTCCTAAAGTCTGTGGCTAAGGACTGAGTGGCAAATGCCAAGCCCAAAGTCATTTCCTATATTAAAGAAATGATGGTGGTTACAAAACTACAAGTTTTGTCAAAACTAATTTTGAATTGTATATTTGATAGCAATGAAATCTATTCTATTTAAATTATGCATCAATAAATCTTTGTTAAAATAAAAGAAACTTAAAAACTGAAAAATATTTGGGAAAACACCTAATTCACAGCAGTAGTTTTTCTGGGGAGAGAAATGGGACAGGGCCTGAGGAGATGACCAAAGCGGGTTCCAACTGATATGTAGTGAAAACGTATCTACATATTATTTTGGTAATTGCCAAAAAACAATCCAACAAATAAATTAATGAAGAAAGGCAAATTAAAACTCAAGGATAAATTTACATAGAAAGTTAAATCTATTGGGAATTTATTTCATCCTACAAAGAAATTTAGTTAGCAGGCTAATTATAATGACACTATGTTTAAGGGGAATTAAAAATACTTTCATTAGTTCTAAGTTGCTATCCATCTTACAAATATTAATAACATTTAAAACAAGGTACCAAAGGCTTTTATACCTGCCACTAATCCACATAAATAATTTCTTCATATTTAAAACACAATGCAGTATCAAAAAGGCTATATGCAAATATATATCAGGTCAATTTGTACAAAATATTTTCCCTCTAAAAAATTGCCTATAATAAAGAAAATATATACATTTCAAAAAACAACAAAAAGTAATTAATTTCACCCAATCTATTTACCCCTTTCTTTCATAGCTTAAAGTTGATATAGAATCTATCATTAATCTTCATAATACTATAGGAAAATATAGAAAATATATACTAAAGTAAAATATAAATTAAAATTTCACTATTAAAACTTTCCTACAATGCTTACTAATATAACTATTTTAGTTGGCATATTGCAAAAATAACTCATGTACCATGTATTTGCCCATTGTATATATTTGCCCTTGTATATATTTTATTTTCAACAATAATCATCCTTGGTCTGAAAACTAATACCAATCACTGAATATACACCAAATATCAGGAAATAATTAAAACTATTTTTGCTGAAATACACATTTTAGTAATTTGATTCAAATTACTCTAAAGAAAATAGAAAAGTTGGCAGAAAAATGTCAATTTCTTAATAAGAACAAAACATTGCATAATTGCTAAAAAAAAAAAATAATAATAATGTATGGGAGGAAAGGTATGGATTGCCATAGAGGAAAATCAAACCAAAGCTCACAAGGCAAAAGGCAAATGTCTTGATCCTGATATAAGAAAACTTGTTTTAATACATAAAGAAAACACATACCTCTCTTCTTTATTTATTTGGTCACCAAATCCCACTGTATTCACAATGGTCAGTTTCAACCGAACATTACTTTCCTGGAGTTCATATGTCTGAGCTTTAAGTCTAACATTTGGGCAAAAATGTGAGGCTTCATGTTCTTCAAAATTAGTATTAAACAATGTGTTAATCAGTGTGGATTTTCCAATGCCAGTTTCCCCTGAAAGAAAGAAAGGTACATCTTCATAGACACATAGAATGGGTGAGAAGAAACAGCTGCGAATTCCCAGAGTAGTTTCAAGGATTGCAAATATTTTAAAGATAGAGTTGTCCATGAAAGACATAACATAATGCTGGTTCTAAGTCATCAGCAGAGAAATTAATGTGTATACTAAGTTACTCAGAATTCCGAAAAGAGCACTAAAATGTTTATGGAACAACAAAAGGTTTAAAGCTAAGAAAAACAAAACTGAAATAATTTAGATAAGTAAGAAAATCCCTGGGCTCATGATCTCAAACTGATAACATGAGCTTCATACTGCTTATACTAACAAGGGAATGAGCACAAGGAACATGAGGAAGAATTCAGAGGAAGAGTTAGTGGCACTCACCAACACAGAGAATATTAAAACAGAAGCCTTGCTGAATGGATCTATTGACTAGCTGATCAGGCAAACTCTCAAACCCAACATGGCCACACATAGTCAAGGATCGGATATTTTCTCTTTTCTGAAGAAAACAAAAACAACAGCCACAGTTAAAATGACCTTGACTGAACAGGAAAAAGGCACACTTGAAAGGATGAATTTATCAAAGAAAGTAAAGATTTTACAATTATTACTATTCACCTAAGACAATGATCAAGTACATTGTGAGGAAAAAAAAAAAAATCAGTGTCCAGATCCTCAAAACACAAATTTCTTATTCCCTTCAATACCAAAAGTCCAGCACAAATTTTAACAGTAAAACATTTCATTTCTAAAAACATTCAAATAAAATATGTCATATTCACTCACAAAATGGAGAATTTAAAGTCCTTGAATGTTTCCGATAAATTTTTAATGACTTGGAAAAATCCTTCATTAAGATATGAAGTGAAAAAAAAGTACAATACAAAATTATAGTTTCAGCTCCAGTAGTGACAGTATAACTCACGTCAAACTTACCTCCCTGGAGAGGGGAAGATGGCGGCGAAGGGAGTGCATCACCCCCGTGTACCGCGTCACTGTGCGGGAGAATGATGAGTTAGCACGGCTAAAAGCTAGCTTGTTAGGAATTTCCAGCAAAATTGGGGTGCTCCAAAACCTAGAGGAAGGATTTCCATCGCCTGAGGATCAGTTACTGGGGCTCAAACGCGAGCGATTTGTCCGCACGGAGCGTCAAGCTGCTTATTCAGCAAATCGCCCCGCTGCTAGAGACTGAGGCACGCACCGGAAAACAACGAGCTAGCAACGCAAAGATAAGGCGCTGCGGATTCTGCGGGCTCCTGCCAGCTGTGCCCTCACTGTGCTCAGTGCTGAATTCTGGGTTTGAGACGGGGAAAGGAAGTGGTCCAGTTCGGTTCTCCACACTGGTCAGACCACCGAGGAAGGCAGCGGCCACCATCTTGGAGAGCTGACGTCACCGTCGCCTGTTTTCGACTGATCGCAACTCATTCAGCTATAGAACAGGTAATTTCAGGCTGCCATTCGCCTGTGTCTCGCAGGCATACTGCTCAGGCTCAGTGCTAAAGAACCCAAGGAAACTGCTTCTCGGAGCCTGCTCCTATCAGAACACACACCGAGCGCGGAGCGGCCGAATTCCGGCTCCCATTCGCCTGCGTCTCGCAGACAAACTGCTCTGGCCCAGGGCTAAAGAACCCATGGAAACTGCTTCTCAGTCCGGGTCCTGCTGAATACTGTGGAGGTAAATACCAACCGAGCCTTCATAGGCAGTGGCAAGAGGATTGAGACGGGGCTTGAGAGGGCCGGTCAGGACCCACCTGTTGCTTTGGTCACCCGGCAAAGGGAACGAAATGAAATGCTGCCATTCGCATGGGATACCAACATGGCAGAGATCTGACATCAACAGAAAGCAGCAGAGGAGATAACTTCATTGATACCAGCGGCGACAGGTGTGTAATCCCCTAGCCACCCCCTCCACACAGCAGGAAATCTCAAGGGCCCCTCCCAGCTCTCCCATGAGAGTGATAGTCAGACAGAGGGATCCAGGTGTGGCGCAGGTCCCACGCCCCGGGCTACCACTCCCACCAGCGCAGACAACTGAGGTCTCTTGCACCAGCTCCTGGGGGCGTGGCTACCAGAGGGCAAGCAAAATACACCGAGGGATCTCAGCCCCAATCTCCACAACCTTAGGGGCTGAGGGATTGGCAAGCAGGGATAGGGTGCCCAGTTGTTCAAGAAGATAGGGCTCCCGTGAGCAGCAGACCTGGCATGTAGCCAGTACTGTGGACACAGAAACGGCCGGAGACACTCAGGAGTGGAGACCCACCCAGTTGGGCAGCAGGAGCTGCTGCACAGTGATTGGTTCCCGCACACTGAGAGGAGAAGCTTGGCCCGGTGGGCACAGCTCCACCTACTGGAAGAGAAGTTAATCGAACTCCAAGACTGCATATTTTAATTTTTTTTAATTTTTAATTTTAATTTTTAAAAATATTTTTTGTATTATGTATTTATTTTTTACTACCACTTTTTTGATTATTTTTTTTAATTTTTTCTTTTTTTATTCTCTATTTTTTTTCTTTTGTCTTTTCATTTCTTATCAATTTCCTTATTCCCCTTTCCTTGAATTCTATCTGTTTACTCTCATTCTCTTTAGTGACTTCTTCCCTTCCCTTCTAACACCTTTCCTCCCAAGCAATACGACACTGTTTATGTGTAATTTACTAAATATGTATAGGTCAATGTTCTGAGGCGTTATATAGTGCTACCAAGACCTTAACTTCCCCCAGATACTCCAGACCGTTCTCCTGCTAATATCCCTCGTCAGTAGAGCAACAGTCCAAGGTTGCCAAAAGATACTAACCTCAATACCATCACATCATTCGACCTAAATATAAGTCCCAAGACCAAACCGCAGACCACTATACTATATGCCATCAGAATCCGTACACAGTTTAGGAAACGAATGACTCTACATTAAAGTGCAACAAAACTCATCATCTCTAGTCATAGTCTCCAATCACAAGAGAGAGACCCCAGAGACACACAAAACCAAATAAATTTATAGGAGTAAACAGTAACTTAGCAGTCAAACAGAGCAAGAAGTAACATAAGCAGCATGAAAAAGCAAGGAAGAAAAGGAGTACAAACAATGCAGGACAGCCTAAATATACAGGAGGACCCAGAGGCATCAGAAAAATGGCCAAATGAAGAACTCAAAGAATACCTTAGACAGATGGAATGGAATCTTAGAGAGGATATGAAACAGCAAATTCAAACAATGAAAGAACTCATTGAAAATGAAATACACAAGCAAATAAAAGAAGCAAATAAGCATCTTTATCAGGAGATAGAGATTATAAAAAAAATCAAACAATAATTTTAGAAATCAAAGAAACTATAACCCAAATTAAAAACTCAATTGACAGTATCACCAACAGAGTGGAGCAATTAGAAGCCAGAACGTCAGATAATGAAGACAAAATATATCATCTTGAAAAGAGTCTAGCCAACTCAGGAAGGCTGGTAAAAAAAATCATGAGAAAAACATCCAAGAGATATGGGATAACATAAAAAAACCAAACCTAAGAGTCATTGGGATAGAGAAAGGCATAGAGGTTCAAACCAAGGGAATGGACAACCTGTTGAATGAAATAATTACAGAAAACTTTCCAGACATAAAAAAGGAAATGGATGTACAAATTGTAGATGCATACAGGACACTGAGCATACAAAATCACAGTAGACCAATGCCAAGACACATTGTTATAAAGATATCCAATATACAGAACAAAGAGAAAATATTAAAAGCTTCAAGAGAAAGGAGGCAGATTACATTCAGGGGTAAACCAATAAGGTTATCATCAGATTTTTCATCACAGATGCTAAAAAGCGAGAAGATCCTGGAACAACATATTTCAAACTCTGAAAGACAATGGATGCCAACCAAGAATTTTGTACCCAGCAAGATTAAGCTTCAGGTATGACAACAAAATAAAAATCTTTCATGATAAACAAAAGTTAAAAGGATTTGCAGCCAGAAAACCAGCACTGCAAAGCATCTTGAGCAAAACACTACATGAGGAAGAAATGAAAAACAATAACCAAAACCAACAGTGGGAAGTACCTCAGTAAGCCAGAGAGCAGGGGGAAAGCTAATCATGGAGAAACAAACCAAATTAAAAAAAAAAAGATAAATATTCAAACATGGCTGGAAATACAAATCATATATCAATAGTAACTCTAAATGTAAATGGCTTAAACTCACAAATAAAGCGACATAGGCTAGTAACATGGATTAAAGAAACAAATCCAACAATATGCTGCCTCCAGGAGACACATTTGATTGGAAAAGACATACACAGGCTGAAGGTGAAAGGTTGGGAAAACACATACCACACACATGGTCCTCGTAAGCAAGCAGGGGTGGCCATCCTCATATCGAATAAAATTGACTTGAAGATTAAGTTAATCAAAAGGGATAAGGAAGGACATTATATACTGTTAAAAGGAACCATTCACCAACAAGACATAACAATTATCAATATTTATGCACCAAATAATGGTGCTGCGACATAAAACAAACTCTCCTCAAGTTCAAGAATCAAATAAACCACAACACAATAATTATGGGTGACTTCAACACTCCTCTCTCACCATTGGACAGATCCTCCAAACAAAAGTTGAATAAAGAAACTATAGAACTCAATATCACAATTAATAACCTAGACTTAACCGACATATATAGAACATATCAACCATCATCAAGTGGATATACTTTTTCTCAGTAGCACATGGATCCTTCTCAAAAATAGACCATATATTATGCCATAGGGCAACCCTCGGTAAATATAAAGGGGTGGAGATAATACCATGCATTCTATCTGATCATAATGGAATGAAACTGGAAATCAACGATAAAAGAAGGAAGGAAAAATCATACATCTCATGGAAAATGAACAATATGTTACTGAATGATCAATGGGTTACAGAAGACATAAAGGAGGAAATCAAAAAATTCTTAGAGACAAATGAAAATACAGACAAAACATATCGGAATCTATGGGACACAATGAAAGCAGTTTTAAGAGGGAAATTCATTGCCTGGAGGTCATTTCTCAAAAAAAGAAAAAACCAACAAATAAATGAGCTCACACTTCATCTCAAAGCCCTAGAAAAGGAAGAACAAAACAACAGCAAATATAGCAGAAGGCAAGAAAAATTAAAATCAGAGTGGAAATCAACGAAATTGAAACAAAAGAAACTATTGAAAAAATTGACAAAACTAAAAGTTGGTTCTTTGAAAAAATAAATAAGATCGACAGACCCTTAGCCATGCTAACAAAGAGAAGAAGAGAGAGAACTCAAATTACTAGCATATGGGATGAAAAAGGCAATATCACAACAGATGCTACAGAAATACAGAAGACAATTAGAAATTATTTTGAAACCCTATACTCCAATAAAATAGAAGATAGTGAAGACATCGATAAATTAAGTCATATGATTTGCCCAGACTGAATCAGAAGGATACACACAATTTGAACAGACCAATTTCAATGGATGAAATGGAAGAAGCAATCAAAGGACTACCAACCAAGAAAAGCCCAAGACCGATGGGTATACAGCGGAGTTTTACAAAACCTTTAAACAAGAATTAAAATCAATACTTTTCAAGTTATTTCAGGAAATAGAAAAAGAGGGAGTCCTTCCAAATTCATTCTATGAGGCCAACATCACCCTGATTCCGAAACCAGACAAAGACACCTCAAAGAAAGAAAACTACAGACCAATATCTCTAATGAACCTAGATGCAAAAATCCTCAATAAAATTCTGGCGAATCAGATACAAAAACACATCAAAAAAATTGTGCACCATGATCAAGTAGGATTCATCCCTGGGATGCAAGGATGGTTCAATATACGGAAATCAATAAATGTTATTCACCACATCAATAGACTCAAAGATAAGAACCATATGATCATCTCAATAGAGGAAGAAAAAGCATTCGACAAAGTTCAGCATCCCTTTATGTTCAAAACACAAGAAAAACTAGGGATAACAGGAACTTACCTCAACATTGTAAAAGCTATCTATGCTAATCCTCAGGCTAGCATCATTCTGAATGGAGAAAAATTGAAGGCATTCCCTCTAAAATCTGGAACAAGACAGGGATGCCCCCTATCACCACTTCTATTCAATATAGTCCTTGAAACACTGGCCAGAGCAATTAGACAGACGAAAGAAATTAAAGGCATAAAAATAGGAAAAGAAGAACTTAAATTATCACTATTTTCAGATGACATGATTCTATACCTAGAAGACCCAAAAGGGTCTACAAAGAAACTACTAGAATTAATAAATGAATTCAGCAAAGTAGCAGGATATAAAATCAGCACGCATAAATCAAAGCATTCCTGTATATCAGCAACAAAACTTCTGAAATGGAAATGAGGAAAAACACCCCATTCACAATATCCTCAAAAAAAATAAAATACTTGGTCAACCTAACAAAAGAGGTGAAAGACTTATACAATGAAAACTACAAAACCCTAAAGAGAGAAATAGAAGAAGATCTTACAAGATGGAAAAATATACCCTGTTCATGGATAGGCAGAACTAACATCATCAAAATGGCGATATTACCAAAAGTTCTCTATAGGTTCAATGCAATGCTAATCAAAATCCCAATGACATTTCTTGTAGAAATAGATAAAGCAATCATGAAATTCATATGGAAAAATAAAAGACCCAGAATAGCAAAAGCAACTCTAAGCAGGAAGTGTGAATCAGGCAGTATGGCGATACTAGATTTCAAATTATACTACAGAGCAATAGTAACAAAAACAGCATGGTACTGGTACCAAAACAGGCGGGTGGACCAATGGTACAGAATAGAAGACACAGAGACTAATCCACAAAGTTACAACTATCTTATATTTGATAAAGGGGCTAAAAGCATGCAATGGAGGAAGGATAGCATCTTCAACAAATGGTGCTGGGAAAACTGGAAATCCATATGCAACAAAATGAAACTGAATCCCTTTCTCTCACCATGCACAAAAGTTAACTCAAAATGGATCAAGGAGATTGATATCAAATCAGAGACTCTGTGTCTGATAGAAGAAAAAGTTGGCTCCGACCTTCAGACTGTGGGATCGGGCTCCAAATTTCTTAATAGGACACCCATAGCACAAGAGTTAATAACAAGAATAAACAAATGGGACTTACTCAAACTAAAAAGTTTTTTCTCAGCAAGAAAACAATAAGAGAGGTATAGGGAGCCTACATCATGGGAACAAATTTTTACTCCTCATACTTCAGATAGAGCCCTAATATCCAGAGTATACAAAGAACTCAAAAAATTAAACAATAAGATAACAAATAACCCAATCAACAAATGGGCCAAGGACCTGAACAGACACTTCTCAGAGGAGGACATACAATTTATCAACAAGTACATGAAAAAATGCTCACCATCTCTAGCAGTCAGAGAAATGCAAATCAAAACCACCCTAAGATACCACCTCACTCCAGTGAGATTGGCAGCCATTATGAAGTCAAACAACAACAAGTGCTGGCGAGGATGTGGGGAAAAGGGTACACTTGTACATTGCTGGTGGGACTGCAAATTGGTGCGGCCAATTTGGAAAGCAGTATGGAGATTCCTTGGAAAGCTGGGAATGGAACCACCATTTGACCCAGCTATTCCCCTTCTTGAACTATTCCCTAAAGACCTTAAAAAAGTGTGCTATAGGGACACTGCTACAACAATGTTCATAGCAGCACAATTCACAATAGCAAGACTGTGGAACCAACCTAGATGCCCTTCAATAGATGAATTGATTAAAAAAAATGTGGCATTTTTACACAATGGATTATTAGTCTGCACTAAAAAAATGACAAAATCATGGAATCTGCAGGGAAATGGATGGCACTAGAGCAGATTATGCTAAGTGAAGCTGGCCAATCCCTAAAAAATAAATGCCAAATATCTTCTTTGATATAAGGAGAGCAACTAAGAACAGAATAGAGAGGAAGAGCATGAGAAGATCACCACTAAACAGGGATGAGAGGGGGGAGGGAAAGAGAGAGAGAAGGGAAATTGCATAGTAAAGGAAGGAGACCCTCATTGTTACACAAAATTACATATAAGAGGAACTGAGGGGAAAGGGGAAAAAAAACAAGAGAGAGAAATGAATCACAGTAGATGGGGTAGGGAAAGAAGATGGGAAGGGAGGGGAGGGGAGGGAAGGGGAGGGGAGTGGGGATAGTAGAGGTTAGGAAAGGCAGCAGAATACAACATACACTAGTATGGCAGTAGGTAAAAAAGTGGATGTGTAACCGATGTGAATCTGCATTATGTATATAGAGTAAAAATGGGAGTTCATAATCCGCTTGAATCAAATGTATGAAATATGATATGTCAAGAACTTTGTAATGTTTTGAACAACTAATAATTAAAAAAAAAAAAAAACTTACCTCCCTGCTGATAACAATTATAAGCAACTCAAGTCAGGGACACAGACTCTGGAAAGAATGAAAACTCTAGAGGGAAGGGAATCTACTCTGTGAGATACACATTCATATAGCAAATCCTTCAGGACACCCCTAACCACTTGTACTCTCCCTTGAGGGTACAAAGATGGAGCTCAGGAAGAACTGAAATAGTCTTACTGGGTTAAGAAGTCATTTGAAAATTGGGGCAGGAACACTGGCTAGAAATTGAGGGGGGGTGGGGGAATTCCGGAATGGAAGAAGTCCAAAATATGCAAACACATTCCCCTCAAATACATGGTTGACTGCCAAACTGCACAAGGACAAAAGGAATACTGAGACTCTGTCATGCAGCTCTAGGAGCTGAGCATTTTTAAAGAGTACCATCCTGGAGAGAAAGGAGGTTCTTAAATTTTAAGTCTGTAAGTTAAAGAGGCCTCAGAAACACCTCAATCTTAGATAGCCCACATTTCAGGATTAAGGACTATTTCCCAAGAATTAGAAAAGTTCCCTAGTATAAAGGCATGACTGAAATAGACTGGCCCTAACCAAGCCGATAACCAAGTCTCAAAGTGATCAATGTGATAAGACAGCAATTTATCAGCCAATTAGAACAAAGTGAAAGAAGAATCTAGCACCTCCATGACACATACTATATAATAAAAAAGAAAAATTATATTATATATACTATGGTATTATTTGAAGGTAAAATGTGATAAATTAAAGCTTAGATCAACATTTTTAAAAAGAAAAAATAGAGTGGAGATAAAATGGAACCAATCATAAAAATACTCATTAATCCAAAAAAGGCATAAGATATCATTGGATGCACATAAAATAACTAAAATTTACAAGACTGATGATGTCAAGTGTTGAAGAGAAGAACAAATGGGATGCTGAGAATGTGCTGGTGCAAATACAAAATAGTACAGTGAATTTGGAAAAATGTTAGATAAAAACAAAAATCCAACCTGGAGGTTAAAACATACATCCAAACAAGGACACACATTCATAGCAGTTTTATTCCTAATAGTCAAACAGTAGAAACAACTCAAATGTATAAATAGATATACAAATTGAAGCATATACTGATACATGCCATGACATGTATGACTCTTTTAAACTAAGTATCCAAACAGTGATTTATTCACTGTGATTTGTGTGAAAATAAACTTTTTTATGTATGTATATATTCTTATATCTATATGAATATGGAAGGAAATATCTCAAAAGGTAGTGACAGACTAACCACTAGGGAGGAGACATAGGTCAGGTGAGAAAGGATTGCTTTTTACCATGTGCAGTGGGCAGAATAATGAAATAGCCTCTGGTATGCATACATCTTCTCTCAGTTATTTAATAAAACTAATCTAGGTTCAGTTGAGAAAACTTGCATATGTGATATAGGTGCCAACTCAGGTAGCTCTAGAAAAAGGACAATCATAGGTATGCCCTGACCTAATGAGGCAAGCCCTTAACAGGGTCTGGGCATTCCTGGCTAAAAAGATCTGGGGGTGGGGGGAATGGATGTGGCTAAAAAAATCTGAAACACAAAGATGATAAGACCTGCCAGAAGTTCTGCCTGGTTGGCTTTTAGAATAGAAGAGGCCATGTGGCAAGGAAAAGAAAATGGTCTCTGGGAGCGAATGGAAGGCCAGTCAGCAAGGAACTGCATTCTGCCAGTAACTTGAAAGAGCTTGAAGGGGAGCTCTGCATAAAAACCCAGCCATCTGAAACCATCTTGAAAACAAGAGGGGACTCTAGCTATGGGAGCCCAGAACTAAAGGAAATTATTTCATCTCATTGAATTACCATGCTTTACTTGCAATTTTCTGTTTTTAACAGCATAGCTCTTTCATCAAGTTAAATTTACCCCTCTTTTTAAATATAACTTCTAATATGCATTACCAAACCATTCCTACTGTACAGGCACACTCAGAAAGACCTTGGAAACATCAGGTCTAATCTTGCAGCAGAAAAGCATCTGGCGAGGCCACCCAGTTGGTCTCCACATTCTGTCACCCAAAGTTGTCTGCCCCTACCATGCTCTGCAATGTGCCCACCCAAAGCAGTGCTAGTCTTTATTTCTTCCCCTCCCAGAATTGTGCTGGAATCCAACCGTGCTAGTCTTTTTATGGAATGTTGTTGTTGAAGCACCTGGAGTTTTAATCTGCTTAAAACCAGAAACAAAAGAACTGAAAAATAAATAACAAGTGAAAAAATAAATAGAAAACAATTTAATAGGAACATTATGCATACTCAACAATTAATTATTCAATCTATTACTGATATTTCACTTGAATCACTGATATTTCACTTGAATTTCACTTGAGTTAATTCATAAATACAAACAAGCCTTTACATAAGAGTCTACAAATTCTATAAGTAGTTATTTTTAAAACATAAAAGTATTTAGGGACAATATATAATATATTAAAAAAAGACTCACTCTCTCTTCAGCTTCACATAATGGGGAAGGCATAGAAGCTGTTCTGAATGCCATGTGAGAATGAAAGAACTGGAAAAGAAAAAAAAAAGACTTTAAAAATAAAACAAACACATTACATTATAAACATTTACCTAAATAATGTATTTACACTAGGAATGGGATCTAATATTGCCATCATCACTGAGTTTTAACTGCAAGTCTATACTATGGACTCATGTTTAAATTTTTTTGGCTTACTAAATAAGCAAAAAATAAATAATATTCACCATATACAAGAATACATACTCAAAAATTATAAGAAACCAGTAAACTCCCACTTACAAAGAGAAGGGCAAAGACTGCTGCTTTTATTTAAAAGACTCTGCAGGATTAAAACAGAAAGTAAGTTATTTCACTTAAAAAATACTCCATGAGGGGCCAGAGCTGTAGTTCAGTGGTAGAGAGCTTGCCTAGCATGGATGAAGCACTGGGTTTCATCCTTAGCACCACATAAAAAGTAAATAAATAAAATAAAGTTATAAAAATATATATAATTAATAAAATACTCTACAAGCCAAGGTGGTACTCAAAACTAGTTATGGTCCACTGCGGCATGCCAGGGAAACAGAAATGTTAAGAATGATCCAAGGGCTGGGAAAGTATGGATTTTAAAATTTGGACAAGTCCCTTAGTCATCCAATTAAAATAAAAATAAATTTTGGGTATAGATCGAGGAGGAAAGGGATAACTGGGTCAAATGGTAATTACATTCCCAGTTTTCCAAGGAATCTCCATACTGCTTTCCATATTGGCTGCACCAATTTGCAGTTCCACCAGCAGTGTATGATTGTACTTTTTTCCCCACATCCTCGCCAACACTCATTGTTGTTTGTTCATAATACCTGTCATTCTGACTGGAATGGGATGATATCTTAGAGTAGTTTTGGTTTGCATTTCTCTAAAATGATTAACATTTTATCATATATTTGTTGATTGATTGTATATCCTCGTCTGAGAATTGTTTGTTCAGGTCCTTGGCCCATTTATTGATTGGGTTATTTGGTTTTCTTTTTGGTGTTTTACTTTTTGAGTTCTTTATATACCTTAGAGATTAGTGCTCTATCTGATGTGTGAGGGGTAAAAACTTGCTCCCAAGATGTAGGCTCTCTATTCACCTCACAGATTGTTTCTTTTGTTGAGAAGAAACTTTGTAGTTTGAATCCATCATCCCATTTATTGATTCTTGGATTTAATTCTTGCGCTGTAGGAAGTCTTAGTAATGATGAAGATTAGGGCCTACTTTTCCTTCTATTTAGATAGTCTCTGGTTTAATTCTTAGGTCCTTGATCCACTTTGAGTTGAGTTTTGTGCATTGCTTATAGCAGCACAATTCACAATAGCAAAACTGTGGAACCAACCTAGATGTACTTCAGTAGATGAATGGATAAAAAAATGTGGCATATAACAATGGAATATTACTCAGCAATAAAAGATAATAAAATCATAGCATTTGCAGGTAAATGGATGGCCCTAGAGAAGATAATACTAAGTGAAATTAGCCAGTACCAAAAAAACAAATGCCAAATGTTTTTCTCTGATATAAGGTGACTGACTCATAGTGGGGTAGGGAGAGGGAGCATGGGAGAAAGAGGGGAAGGGAGGGGGCAGAGAGTTAGCAAGGATGGTAGAATGTGATGAACATCATTATCTAAAGTACATGTATGAAGACACGAGTTGGTGTGAACATACTTTATATACAATCAGAGATATGAAAAATTGTGCTCTATATGTGTAATAAGAATTATAATGCATTCTGCAATTGCTTATTTAAAAAATAAATTAAAATAAAATAAAAACAACTATTATTTACAGAACTCCCGCGCCCATCATTGTGTTAGCTCATAAAGTACAATTTCTTGTCTTTTTTTTGTGTGTGTGTACTAGGGATTAAATCCAGGGCATCACACATGCTAGGCAAGTGCCCTACCAATGAACCACATTACCAGGCCCTCCCCACCCTACCACCCCTTTTGTACCAGGGATTGAACCCAGGGGTGCTTAAACACTCTGCCACATCCCTGGTCCCTTAAATTGCTTAGGGCCTTTATATTGCTGAGGCTGGCTTTGAACTTGTGATCCTCCTGCCTCAGCCTCCGGAGCCACTGGGATTACAGGTGTACACCACTGTGCCCAGTTTCCCAATCCTTTTTATTTTGAAACAGGGTCTCACTAAATTCCCAGGCTGGCCTCAAACCTGTAATCACCCTGCCTCAGCCTCCCAAGTAGCTTGGATTACAGGCATGTGCCATTGTCCCTGACTTAATACAATTTCTTATTTCATCTTTATAACACCCTGAGCTATACTTACTACCATTTTCACAGCTTAGAAGAGAAGATTAGGAATCAGAAAGGCTGGATAATCATACAATCTAGTAGCTGTATACACAGGTCTGATCCAACTGCAAAGTTGGTGCTCCTTCTAAATAGCCCAAGTTGCAAACCAAATACCAAATGTCACTTTTTGCAACAATAGAAAATGATGGATGAGAAGTATTATGATATAGATATGAGGAGTCCCTTAAAACTCATGTGTGAGGCATTGCTTTTAGAGGTGAAATGATTACATTATGACAGCTCTTGCCCAATCCGTGGACTAACACACTGATATGAATTAACTGGGTGGTAACTGAAGGCAGGTAGGGTGTGGATGGAGGAAGTAGGTCACTGGATATACCTTTGGAGGTTATATTTTGACCCTGGTGAGTGGTATATTCTGCTTCCTCATTGCCACGTCCTGAGTTGCCTTCCTCCAGCAACCCTTCTGCCATAACATTACCATAGGCCCAGAGCTACAGAGTTGGCTAACCATGAACTGAATCTCTGAAACTGTGGGCCAAAATAAACTTCTTCTCCTCTAAATTGTTCTTGTCAGATATTTTGGTCACAATGACAAAAAGCCAACTAAGACACGAGGTTTCAGTGAAGCTCTGTTCATTTCAAGGTACTTGCTAACCTAGTGCAGCATAAAATACAATGAAATGCAACATTTTAAAAAGTAATACTAAGCTGGGCCTAGTAGTGCACACCTGTAATCCCAAAGACTCAGGAGGCTGAGACAGGAGGATTGCAAGTTTGAGGGCAACCTCAGCAAGTTGGTGAGACCCTCTTCTCAAAAAAAAAAAAAAAAAAGGCTGAAGATGTAACTCAGTGGTAAAGCACTGCTAGGTTAAAATCCCAGTACCAAAATAAATAAATAAATAATAATAATAAAATGAAAAGGAATATTAAAAGGCCAAGGATATAGCTCAGTGGTAGAGCACTTGCTTAATATGTGCTACAAGACCCTGAGTTCAAGCCCCAGAACTGGAGAAAAAGAATGTACCTGTATATCTTTATATATATATACACACACACACACACACACACACATACATATATACACATATATTTAACTGTATGTGAATGAACGTAGTAAAATAAACTATATAAACAGTACCAATAAGAACAATGCAAAATGAATTCCCTTCTCATCCCTGATTCCCTAGAACTCAGATCTTTTGCTGGGATACTACCAGCCTTTTATGTATCCTTCCAAAGAGACTATACAAATATAAGCACACATGCTGGTACAGGGCTCTTTCCTATATATAATGGTAGCATCTGATACTCTGCACTAGGGTTTTTTGTTTACTCTCCCATTCTATGGTATAGTGTCCTATTCTCCACACCACTATACAGTACACATGGACACTCTCTCTTTACTGTGACTTAACAATACAAAAATGAGCGTTTTTCAAATCTTTATTAACTAGATGAATGCATTCTTCCAATATGAAATGATTCTTACAGGATGAAAATTGCTCCTATATAGAAGTACACAACAAAATTTTTGTTACGAACATACAGATACTCTTGTGTCTTCATGAGTTGAAAAATAACACTAGAAGAGAGGGGGAATTTCATATTTGGAGGAAGTAAACTATGAATATAAGAATTTAGTGGGAGAAAAGGGTTCATTTTCATTAGTCATAAGCTGCAAAGTATGAATGAGGTTGGAAGGGACAAATGAGGGGAAACTGGAAGTGTCCACTTAAGAGTCCATTTGGTGCCAAAGAGAATACCTAGTTAGGGGCCCCGTTATCTAATGATAACTGAGTTAGACAGAACATTCAATGCTTGTGGTCACTTCTTGATACAACTTACCAACTGCTCATACCTTAATGTGTGAATGTGTTTACTGTAAGTGTTGTGCCACACATCTTATTTACCTGTCAACCATACAACTTTAAAAACACGAATGATAAGAAAGTGGCATTACTTTTTGTTAAATATATATGTATATATATATTATATATATATATACATATATATATGTATTTAAATATTTTTTAGTTGTAGAGGGACACAATAGCTTTATTTAGTTTTTATGTGGTACTAAGTTGAGAACTGAACCCAGTGTCTCACACATGGAAGGTGAGAGCACTTTACCACTGAGCCACAACCCCAGTCCCCCTACACACACTGCTTTTAATCTGATAGCATAGGATTAAATTCTGTAAAATGTAGTTTAGTAGGCAATTGGGTTGGTAAATATAATAATTTGCTTAGAAAAGGATGATAGGTTTTATACTCATTCGTTCATTAAACTTTAACAAAATCTAGGCTAAATATCTATTATTATGTAGATAAGGATTCTGTCCCTAGAAGTTCATTGTTTTATCCAAGGAAACGCCATAAGTCATTTGCAGAATGTTTCCCAGTAAGGGAAGGAAAGTTGTTATCAAGATGGTATCAATTTGGTTGGGAAGAACCAAACATTTCCCCACAGCTAGCTGGCAGGAAAAGGCCAGTCTCCCAAGGGCCCTGGGACAAAACATGTGCTTCTGTTTGTATTGCTCTCCCTGTTCCAAACTGAGATTTTAAAGAATGTAGAGAATCTGATCCTTCTCCAATTAGCCCAATGTTCTGGCACTTCTTGCTGTGATTCATTAAATACTACAACTTTTTATAAAAGTATTTGTTAGACTTTGTAGGAGTTAAATTACTGATATCTGGGTTTTTAAAAATATGTATTTGTGTGCTCTATACTTATACACACATAAATACACACACACATATGAAATATAAACTACAAAAAAGGCAAATTGGGGGCTGGGGTTGTAGCTCAGTGATAGAGCACTTGCCTAGCATATGTGAAGCACTGGGTTCGATCCTCAGCACCTCAAATAAATAGATAGATAGATAGGCAGATAGACAGACAGATAGATAGATAGATAGATAGATAGATAAATGTCCACCAACAAGTTAATATATATATATATATATATATATATATATATATATATATATATATATATATTTTTTTTTTTTTTTTTTTTTTAAGTCAAGGGTAGGTTGTGATTTTGTTAGTGCCTTACTTTTGTACTTTGGAAAGAGATTGTCACTGGCTGTTACAAATAGGAAGAAGATCACTGGATCATTGACATTATGAGACTCATAAGGTCAAGGGTCATGTCTTACTCCTTCAGAAACTCCAAGCGGCTAGCACTGTGATTTATTCAAAATAAGTAGAATGGTGAATGGCCTAGCAGATTGGAATTCCATTTGCAGGATTTTTTTTTTTAAATGTAGGGTTTCTTAGGAATATATCAAGCTCTTTGTATGCCAACTGAGGCATTCACTCAATTATCATTCTCTTTGTTATTTTACCTTCAGTGATGTCCTGCTAACTTCTAAAAACTGCTTCTAAAGTAAAACTTGTTTTGGAAATTTGAGTTGTCAAAGTAGTACCAGTGGAAAATATTAAAAACAATTATTCATATTACTTTTATTTTTTAGTTGTAGTTGGACACAATACCTTTGTTTTATTTATTTTTATGTGGCGCTGAGGACTGAACCCCAGGGCCTCACATGTGCTAGGTGAGCACTATACCACTGAGCTACAACCCCAGCTCCTCCTACTACTCTTATATGACTTATTCATGCTTCCTGGTCAGAACATTTACACACTAAGATTTTATGTAGGTTTTGGCAGACGTTCAAAACTACAGAAAATGGGGCCGGGGTTGTGGCTCAGTGGTAAAGCACTTGCCTGGCATGTGTGAGGCACTGGGTTCAATTCTCAGTACCACATATAAGTAGATAAAATAATAAAAAGGTCCATCAACAACTAAAAAATATTTTTAAAAAATACAGTAAATAAGCTGGGTACAGTGGCACACAACTGTAATCCCAACAGCTTGGGAGGCTGAGACAGGAGGATCTCAAGTTCAAAGCCAGCCTCAGCAAAAGTGAGGCACTAAGAAATTCAGTGAGACCTGCCTCCAAATAAAATGCAAAATAGGGCTAGGGATGTGGCTCAGTGATTGAGTGACCACTGTAAATAAATCAACAAAAGCAAATACCTGATATGAACCTAGATAAATTAAACCTAGGTGTTATTAGTCAAAGTTTAATGACGAATGAATATAAAACCTATCTTCTTTTTGTTTGTTTTTCCCTGTTAAAAAAACATGTTTTATTGGTACATTATAATTGTACATAATAGCGGCATTCTAAACCTTTTTTTTAAAGCAACTTTACTTAACAACCCAACTACATTTCACAAAATCCAATCAAACTATCATTAGGTTAAAAACTGAAAGCCACTTTCTTACAGTAATTTTTAAGAACTTAATTGTTACTAAAATTTTATAATTGACCAGTGAATACAATATAGCTTCAGGGACTCAGGTGTGTGGCATATTGCTTACAATAGGCATACACATTCAAGTGTGAACAGATGGTAAATTATGTCAAGAAGTGACACTGAGCATAGAATGTTCTACTGCTTTACTCAGTTTATATAATGCAAAGGTGTGAACAAGTACCCTAACCCGATATTTTCTGTGGCACTAAGTGGAGTCTTTGTGGAGTCCAGATAATTTCTTCACTCAGCCACTCACGAATTACACTAATCAATTCCTCTAACGTCACTCATATCTTCACAGCCTAAGACCGGTGAACCCCTTTCTTCTACCAAATACATTGTTTAATTTCTCCAAATATGAAATTCTGTCTCCCTGCTGGTGCTCAGGAAGAATGCCACACTGGTGTGACTACACTGCTGCTTAACCTTCCAGGGTCTGAGCTTGTGCTCCCCACAAGCAGGCCACTCTCCTCATTAGACAGCTCTTGCCCTCAGTAATTTCCTTTCACTGTGTCAAATTCTGCCTCTCTAGTCCATTAAGGTCCTGGTTTTTCCTTGGGGAGTTTTCTTTCCTCAAGGTAGATCACAGATATTTGAATACACTTTGCTGCCCCTTGATCCTCTGATGGTGCAACAAGCTAATAATGTTGGGGGGAAATCAAGTTTCTTTGACATGCACAGTACTAGAAAGTATTTTCCAGAACTTTAAAAAATTTAGGTGTAATACGTGAAAACATAAAAGAACTTGGACAAAATCTAGAAGCATTTTGGTTACCTCATAGTGTGAAAAGATATTCTGAACTTCACAGAGAACCAAGGGGCAGTCCTGCGCTGAGTAGGAAGCAAAGTTAAAGATCTTCTAAGGTTCCCACCTTAGTGCTCTAACACTGAGCTACACTCCAGCCCCTCCCAGTGAATGAATGAAACTACAGCATGGAGAGTAATGCCTTTTCTGTCTTAACTTACAAAAAAAAAAATGCCTGTAAGTTTTGCATTTTGAGGTATAAAATAAATCTCTGCAATCTCAGCATATGACTTTTCCCCTCCCCTATGAAAACTGGAACAACTCAAGATTGTATGATGTCGCGTTGCATGCGACTAAAACACTCAGGGGTCACGCCAGGGGAACTGGGCTGTGAGAAATAACCACACAAAAGACAGAAATACCTTTTTCTTTGGGAGTGCTGTGACAGCTCCTCTGACCTTAAGGGTCCTCAGAAAGAGAGAGTGAGAGCGTGCTGACCCCTTTTATTAAGGAAAAGCCATTCAAATGAGACAAGGGGTCAGGTTTCAAGGGGCTGAGTCTAGCTTCATGATGTCTGCTGTCAGCAGGCTGACTGACATCTAGGAAGGCCACACCCAAGGGCACAGTAAGAGAAGGGGACACCCAAAGGGCGTTTCCATGGAACATTCTGTCCCAAACAAGGCAAGGGGTTATATCACAAAGGAACAGGTGAGCATAGCTTGATCCTTGGGGATGTAGAAAGGCACGCTCATGCATGAAGACACATTTGGCTGCATTTTACATTACTTAAAAAAGAAGCCAGATCATGGGGTGGGAGGGGATGACCAACAGTGCCTCAAACCAATCAGGAGAGGAAAAACGCTGGTCACACAATGTGACCGCCTCCCACAGTATGACTCACTTTTAACAAGAAATCATAAGAATGTGATATGGTGAAGAATGAAGAATAAGTCATGGAAAATGCATGTATAGACAGGACGGATTAAGGAAAAAGACACAATAAAAGTATATCTCCTTGTGTGTGATAACCTTGAAACTAAATCTGAAGGCTTATTTAAATGAAAAGTAGATGGCTTGAATTTGGGGAGAAGGTGATAGAAAAAAATCAAATTTGAGAAGTAGTAGGCATAGCGGCATATTCAAAATAAAAAAATTAAGAAAGGGTGAGGATGTAGCTCAGTGGTAAAAACGCCCCTGAGTTCAATCTCCAGTACCAAAAAACGGTTGTCAGAGTCATTCTTCTGTTCTTCCCTTATCCTGTCCCTTCTCCCTCAATCCCCTTTAACTACTCCACTGATTTTTCTTGTATTTTGACTGACCTTCCCCTCCTCTTCTTCTTCCTCTTACCCCTCCCTCCTCTCCCCACCCCTGCCATTATGGGCTACATTCCAAATATCAGAGAAAATATCCAATCTTTGACATTATGGGTCTAGCTTGTTTCACTTAGCTATAACAGTCTCCAGTTCCATCCATTTACTGACAAATGCCATTATTCCATTCTTCTTTATGGCTGAGTAATACTCTATTGTGCATATATATCACATTTTCTTTTTCCATTCATCTGTTGAAGGACGCCTAGGTTGGTTCCATAGCCTGGCTATATAAACCATGCTGCTATAATCATTTATGTGGCTGTATCGCTACAGCAAGCTAAATTTGGATAAATACTAACTAAAATATATAAATACTTCCAGATTGATATATAAAAATATAAATACTTCCAGATAAATACTAAGGAGTGGGATAGCTGGGTCATATGGTGGTTCTATTCCTAGTTTTCTGAGGAATCTCCATATAGCTTTCCAGAGTAGTTGCACTAATATACAAGCCCACCAACAATGTATGAGTACACCCCCCCACATCCTCTCCAACACTTAATATTATTTGATTCTTGACAATTGCCATTTTGACTGGAGTGAGATGAAATCTGAATGTACTTTGGAACTGAATTTCCAAACTGCAAGAGATGTTGAACATTTTTTCATATATTTTTTGGCTATTCGTCCTTCTAAACAGAAATATCTGTTTAGTTCTTCTTTGGCCCATTTATTAATTGGACTTTTTTTTTTGAGGGGGTGTTAAGTTTTTTCAATTCTTAATACATTCTGGATATTAATGTTCTATCTGAGGAAAGCTCTTCTCCCATTCTGTAGGCACTTTCTTCATGCTCTTCTTTCCTTTCCTATGGAGAAGCTTTTTAATTTGATGTCATCCCATTTATTATTTTTTGTGCTTTAGGAGACTTGTTAAGGCAAGTTAATCCATGTGCCAATATTTTGGGAGCGTTAGGCCTACATTTTCTTCTAGAAGTTGCAGAATTTCTGGTCTAATGCCTATGTCTTTAATGCACTTTGAGTTGACTTTTGTGCAGGGTGAGAAAGGGGTCAAGTTTCACTCTTCTACATAGGGATACCTAATTTTCCCAGCACCATCTGTTAAAAAGGCTATTTTTTCTTCCAATGTATATTTTTGGCACCTTTGTATAGTATCAGGTAACTATCTACATGGGTTTGTCTGTGTCTTCTGTTCCATTGGTTTTCTTGCCTTTTGGGGGGCCAATACCATTCTGTACGTTATTCTAGATTGGTAGTATAATTTGAGGTCAAGTATTGTGATAGCTCCAGATTTGTTCTTTTTGCTCTGTATTGCTTTGGCTATTCCAATCTTTTATTTTTCAAAATCAATTTTAGAACTACTTTTTCTAGTTCTGTGAAGAATGTCATTGGTATTTTCATGGGAATTGCATTGAATCTGTACAGTGTTTTGGTTTTATTTCCTTGATGTGTCTGGTTTTGGTATTGAGGTAATACTGATTAACATAATATGATTTTTGTCAGTTTCCTCCTTTTCTATTTCCCGGTGTAATTTGAGAACTAAATTTTGGCAGAAATTGGCTGAGAATCCCTCTGATGTGATTCTCTTTGTTGGAAGGATTTTCATAGTTACTTCAATTTTATTACCTGAGATTGATCTATTTAATATTTAAACTGCTTTGATTTCATTACTTGACACTGATTATGTAAGTTTTCTATATCTTCATGGTCATACATCTCTAGGAATCTGTCAATATCCTAATGATTTCCTAGCTCATTGGGAGTATAAATTTTCAAAATAGTTTCTAATGATCTCTGGATTTCAGTAGTGTCTTGGTGATATTTCCCTTTTCATCTCTAATTTTGTTAATCTCAGTCTTCCTTCCTTTTGAGTAGTTGAGCCAGGGTTTATCAATCTTGCTTTACTCTTTCAAAAAACCCAACACTCTGTTTTATTAATCCTTTGCTTTTTAAAAAATTCTTAATTTCATTGATTTTGGCTCTGATTTTAATTATTTCCTGTTTTTACTGATTTTTGTGTTGGTTTGTTCTTTTGCTAAGGCCTTAAGGTATACTGTTAGATTATTTATTTGTTATCTTTCTACTTCTTCACATATAAATTCATTACTATAAACTTTCTCTTAGAACTGCCTTCAAACTCTCCCAGAGATTTTGATACATTGTATCACTATTTTCATTTGTTAATAAATTCTTTTCTTTCTTCTCTGATTTCCTCTGCTATCCATTTGTCATTCAAAAATGTATTTAATCTCTGGGTGTTGAAGTGTGTGCTATATTCTATCTGTGAATGATTTCTAATTTCATTCCATTATGGTCTGATAGGATGCAAGGAATTATTTCTAATTTTTATATTTATTAAGATTTGCTTTATGGCCTAAAATGTTTTAGAAAATGTTGCATGCACTTCTGAGAAGAAAGTTAATTCACTCATCAATGGATCAAATAGTCTATAGATGTCTGTTTGATCCATTTGATTAATAGTATCTTTTAGTTCTTAGGAATCTTAACTTATATCTGGATGACCTATCTAGTGGTGAGAAAGGTACCAGTATTATTGTATTGTGGTCTATTTGATTCTTTATTGAGAAGAGTTTGTTTTATGTGCACAGATGCACCACAGTTTCAGGCATAAATATTTACAATCATTTTATCTTGCTGTTGGATGATTACCTTTCCCAGTATGAAGTGACCTTCTTTGTCTCTTCTGATTAACTTTGCATTGAGGCCCACTGTCTGATTTGAGAATAGCTATCCCTGTGTTTATGGGTAATATTTGCATAGTATCTTTTCCTATCCTTTCACCTTCAGTCTGTGGATGTCTCTGTGAGTTTCTTGCAAACAAAACACTGTTGAGTCTTATTTTTGAATCCCATCTGCCTATCTACTATGTCTTTTTGCCGCAGTCTCTGGCTGGGCACAAATCACGAGTCTCCACACAGCTTGTAGATTCAAACAGCAATTCTTTATTCCCGAACTCACACCGGCAGTCTACAAACACGCTCTGGGGGAATCCACGTTCTCTGCCCAAATCCACTCCGCATGGGCTTCTGTCTCCCAAAATATACTGTCTGACCCTAAGCACTCAAGAGGAACTCAGCAGCAGGATACGCCCTATTCTAAAGGGGGAACACCCTAATCTCCTATTATGCTAAACTGCCCTATTCTAAAGGGGGAACACCCTAAACACGGATCCTGCCCTGGTCCTTGAGCAAGGTCACCTTTCAGAAGTCCTTCCACTAGACAGCATGGGAGTAAGCTGGCAAGGAATTTGTCATACCTACTTGGCTGATGGCTCCCAGCATCTTTTGATTGAAGAGTTTAGATCATTTACATTCAGTATTGTTACAGAAAGGTGATTTTTATTTTCTGCCATTTGATTTAATTTAGACTTGGTTCTCTTTTAATTGAATGTTAATTCTAGTGTAATTCTTCCCTATGGTGCGCTTTTTTTTGAATTTTTTTTTTCATTGCTTCATATTCTTAAATTTGGTCTCTTGATGTTAACCCAGATTTGTTGAAAATCCTGGTCATAGTCTCTTAACATCTTTTCTTTATGGTTAATTTTATATGCAATATTATACACTTTGTCTTCAAGGCCTGAAAATCTTCAAAGTGTTCTAATCTATTCGTGCTACTTTCCACTAAATTTTTAATTTGGCTTATTGAGTCTTTCATTTCCAGGATTTCTGTTTGGTTCTTTTTTCAGAATCTTTCCTCTTTGTTGAAGTGATCTTTCACTTCCCATGTTTTCTTATTTCACTCCATACATCATCTTTTAGCTCAATGAACATTTAAACTATGAACATCATAAATTCTCTGACCTTTCCTCCACTGTGTTGTTAATGGAATCAGTTGCTGAATTGTTATGCGCTATTTGGGGTGGCTTGTTCCCTTACTTTTTCATATTGCTTCTATGTTTACCCATCAATTGGAATGGTTATTATTGCTGCTTTTAAGCAAGGCCCACTTGGTGAGCTTCCTTCTCTTAAAAAGCCCTGGGTTGGGTAAATATCCAGGTATTGATACTTTAATGTGTAATCCCAGTATTAGCATCATTTTGAGAGAAGTCACTGAACTCTATTTACTACAATCACATCAGAGCCAAGTCATATACTATTCAACCTTATCAATAGCAAAGAACGTGTTGATATTGATATCCACAGCTCTTCTAGTCCCAGTATAAACTTGTAGTAAAGCTCTGGAACAGGTTGAAAATTTAGTTATTAAATATAATAAAATTGCTATAACATTATATGAGGACTGAAAGGTGGAAGAAAAGACAAAGCAAAAGAAAGAAAGATAGAAAATAATAATATAAGGTAAGGTAAAAAGAAAAAGATGGGGGTTATTTGAGGTATTAACAAATAATGTAAGGAAAACAAACCAAATGAATGTAATTAATGCTTTAAACCATTAGAAGAAAAACATTGAAATGGGTTGAAGGTACAATGTGGGCTATTTTGGTAACAACTATTAATCAAAGAGTAATACAGATGATCAAAGTTGATGTTAAGAGTTATTTATAGAAAACTATGCCAAGCTGAAGAAAACTCTTGTTGAATCTTGGTTTGGATTTCATTAGAATTTGGGATGTTTAGAAGATGTCCATCATTTTTCGTCTTTGTATCCTTCCAGAAGTGCTGGGGCATAGCAGCCACTCCCAATTGCTATGGACTGCCCACCAGCTGGTTCTGGTTTGTCAGCTGAGGGTCCTGCAGGTGACTGCTCTCAGAGTGTGGTGTTGTGTCTGCTGATTGTTTCTGTAGTGTGCAAGAGTTGCAGATGCAGGGCTCTGCACTGTCTCTGTGACTGCTATGGATCACTATGTACCCTCTTCCCTCTACAGGATCCTTTTCACGGTGGCATAGAGCCTAGTAACTTCTATAAGCACAGGTCCTGTGGTTGTGGGTTCTCTGTAGGTGATCTGTGGTGCAAAAATATTCCTTGTGGCCCATTCAATTCACTGGGGTACTGTCCTTACTACTCAGCTGGTTCACCAGGGTTCTAGCTTCCACTACCCCAGGGTGTGAAGGGCAGGTGCCGATTTCCTCTGGTAACTATAACCGAGGCACAGGCCAGCCAGTATCCAAACAGTAAACACTTGGCATTTGTGGCTGAGGATGAGGCTGAAGGCCAGGTCAGATTGGAAGCCACTGCTCTCTGGTTGTAAACAGAAAACTTTCCTCCTTGGCTGACTTCTCCTGGGCTATGGTAATGATCTGGGCATCTTCCCCTTTAAGCTTCCTGGGGACTCAGGCAACTTCTCATCATGGCTTTCCACCAGATGCTTACATGATTTGGGAACCATCCTTCTACGCCACTGGATATCCAGGTAGCTTTGCAGAAGAGATCAGGCAACAGTTCCTCTAGGCTTTTTAAGACTCAGGCAATTGCCTGCAGTTCCTCTCCCCCATCCCCAGTGTCAGTGAGCAGCAGCAGCAGCAGTACTGTTGGCTTCCCTGTCCCTTTTCCTTTGCATGGATCCAAAACTGTCTTGCTGCTGGGATCTGCACTCTCACTTCTGCGAATACCAGACATCCACTCTGGCACTGCCCGGGTTTCTGCAGAGGCTGTGTGGAGAGCTGAATTGGGTGAGCACTTCCCAGTGGGCCTGTTCCACCCCACTTCCCATGTTCTTGGTGCGGAAGAGGAGGTTTCAACAACTTTTAGCTGTTAAGATCCCTCTACAAGTTCTTTCTAGATTGGTTCTTAGGAGATCCCACTGCAGGGGTACTCCCTCTGTTTAATTTGTTGCTCACTGGAAGTGGGGAGATGCTGTGTTGATTTAAGAGGGTGACTAGTCAGCTCTAGAAACCATCCTAGGCACTGAGGATGTATAACTTAACAAAAGAGGGGGGGAAAATTCCTGCTGTTAAGGAGCTTCTATTCAAGTTAGGAAAGACCTAACAAAAATCAAAGTAAAGAATACAATGCTAGATAATGATAAACACAATAAAGAAAAAGAAGGGAAAAGGAAAGAGGAAATGTGGCAGTGGCTTGGCATGGGGATGGGTGCTATTTTGAACCAGGTGGTCTGATAAGTCCCATCTAAAAAGGTGACAGTTCATCAAAGATCTGAAGAGGTCAAAGGAACAGAGTAGATGAGGAAGATATCTGGAGAGAGAACATTCTAGGTAGAGAAGTGAACAGCTGCAGAGCAGATGTGTGCCTAAGGAGTACAAAAAAACAAAACTCACACACACACACATACACACACACACACACACACACACACACACACACACACACGGATAAAAGCCAGAATACAGGGAGAAGGAAGGGGAGAGAGCAGTTACATAGGAAGAGTACCAGATCAGACAGGGTTCTTATGACTTATTTCAAGGAATTGGCTTTTAAAGGTTTTTAGCATAAAAGGAACATGAACTCTCCTTGTTTTTAAAGGCTCATTAAAGCAATTTACAGTTGAGAGTAAATGGGCATGGTGGCTGTAATCCCAGGAACTTGGAAGCCTCAGGCAGGAGGATCGTTAGTTCTAAGCCTCAGCAACTTGTGAGGCCCCAAGCAAGTCAGTGAGACCCTGTCTCTAAATAAAATACAAAAATAGGTTGGGGATGTGGCTCAGTAGTTAAGTGCCCCTGGGTTAAATTCTCAGTTCAAAAAGAAAAAAGAAAAATGGCACATAGAAACAAGATCAGTTAAGAGATCACTGCATTAGTCTAGAAAAAAGAGATGACGTCAGCAATGTTAGCAGTGGGAGAAATAAGATGCTAGTTGAAATTTGGATCTACTTCAAAGGTAGAAATGATAGCACTTGCTGTAGGCTCAATATGGGATGTGAAAAATAACTAGAAAGGTGGAGCTTCCATTCACTGGAATTAGAAAGACTAGAGAGGAGGACTGGGAAAGACCAGGAGTTCATTCTGGAGCTTGTTACAATGGAGATGCCTATTAGACATTGAAGAAAAGGTACTGAGTAGGTAGTTGAATAGAGTCAAGAGTACAGAGATATCTGAACTCATTGAAAGTAGAAATTCTGAAGTCTGGTATCAATCAGTCAGTACTGCATGCTGTCTGATGAGGTGAAATCACTCAAGGATTGAGTGTATAATTAACAGAGAAGAAATCACAGAAATGAGCCATGGTCCCCAATTTAAAGGCGGGGGATTAAGAAACAACACTCCAAAAGATCAAGAAACAGTCAAAGAAGGTGAAAGAAATTGAGAAGCCTGTGGAATCCTGGGGAGGGGATATGTTCTCTGGTAGGAGATATGTTCTCTGGTAGGAGAATGCCACTTCTATTCATTTACATGTTGTGTTTTCATGCCACAATAAAGGAGTTGAATAGTTTCTGACAGAGACCACAGGGCTCATAAAGTTGACACTATTTCCTATTGGACCCTTTAAAGAAATTGATCTAAAAGAATTGAGATGGTGAATGAACTAAGAAAATACAGTCTTTAGCTACAATGAGAGCCTCTTAAAGAGCTCCTAGAGTTTAGATCTAAAATGTACCCTAAAGGTCCATGTTCTAGAGCCTTGCCCCTCAACTTGGCACCTTTGGGAAGTGGTAGAAACCTTTAAAGGGGTAGAGCCTAGTGAGGGGTAGGGGTGGGGGTGGGGTGGTTCTTAGATCATTGGGATATGAGTCACTTTCTTTTTCTCTTTTGCCTCCTGCTTTCCATGAGAAGAACAGCCATGTTCTATCACTCACCCCTGCCATTATGTGCTGCCCCTTCACTAGCCCACAAACAATGCAGCCAATTATAGACTAAACCTCTAAAAAAACTGTAAGTCAAAATAAACCTTTTCTTTTTATAAGTTGATGATTTCTATTATTTTGTTACAATAACAGAAAGGGGACTAACACAGAGTTTAAGGTCATAAAGTGAGACCATTCAACCTGATTTTCCTCTATCACACTGAGTTGTGAAAGCACAAGAGTGGAGTCAAAGGGACAGTTTAGTTTACTTAAGTGTGGGCTTTGGTCAGGAGAGAATGAGGCAAAAGACAAAGTTCAGCACTTTCAGGATCTGATTATAAATGGTTATTATCATGGACTCAAAGGATGGAAAAAAGTGGAAAGAAGGTATGAAGGACATAAGGGAAACAAAAGATAGTAGATTTACAGATTTAGGTCACAGAATTGAGGAATTAAAGGTATGGTCAGGGGAGAATGACTGAAACACATTGTGATGGATACAGACATTGGTAATGATAACAAGTATGAGGTATTAACTGCAAGGAGTTGCTAAAGTAACAGAGAACATTGACGGAGAGGGAGTCAAATACTAAGAAGGTGGAGGAATTAAAGGATAATCTAAATAGATACTGAAATAACCCAGAATTTTGACAGTTCTAATGCTAGACAAATACAGAGAGTCAGTAACCAAACCTGGGAGATAAGATTTCAGGAATGTCAAGAAACAGAAGCAGTGAGTAGACAGCCATGACAGCTGAGTGAGTGACTGAGAACTGTTACAAGGGAGAATAGAATGATCTGGAAGTGGCAATGAAGGGCATAATGGTTAAATGCCCCTCTTACAGGTTCTGTGCTACAAGGGGAACCCAATAATGACAGTAAGCTTTGAACCCCAGCTCCTCTATATCTCCTTTGGGAAAGTTCAGTCAACGAAAAATTAGGCAAATATTTTTGTATTCTTATTAAAAATCACAGAAACCACACAGGAATGCTTGATCTACCTTAACCCAAGAAAAGTAGTCAACAAAACTTTCTAGGAAGCTGTATAAAGTTAACACAATAACAGATAATTGAAAATTATCATGATTATCCCTCTTTTACCCATTTTGGCAAACACCAACACAATTATGCTAAGGTAATCCTTTGCCCCAGACCACACTCTCCTCTTGTTACCAAGGCCCTATAGGATTCAATTTCATCTACCTCTCTAGCTTCATCTAGTTCCCGACAGCTCCCTAAACATACCAAAACTCCACACCACTACCTCTGCAACTGCCAGACACCTTGCCTGGGTGTTCCGTCTCTCATTTGTCCCATATAAATGTTCCCTTCTCAAGAGGGCTTATGTGAGTGTGTTTTCTAATTTGCCTGCCTCTGCTCAAAGTGTATAAGTGCTGTGAAGGGAAGAGAATGATGGGATGGAGTGCAGAAGATGGAGAAGAAATCTTCAACAACGGTGAAAAGGCATCTCAAAGGAGACAAGATAGCTATTTTCAAAAATGATGCAATATAGCAAGGGAAACAAGATCACAAAAAGAAAACATACAAAATGGGGGAAAAAATCCTCTTCATTTACACTTCTTTTTTTTTGGGGGGGGGGGCAGGATTTAACTCAGGAACACTCAACCACTGACCACATACCCAGCCCTATTTGGTATTTTATTTAGAGACAGGGTCTCACTGAATTGCTTAGTGCCTCCCTGTTGTTGAAGCTGGCTTTGAACTTGATGATTCTTCTGCCTCGGCCTCCCAAATCGCTGGGATAACAGGCATGCACCATCGCACCTGGCTTTCAGTTATGCTTACTAATCAGTGGATTAATATAAAACACTTGTAATTCATTTAGCTCATAAAGGACTTAATAAAATATGTATTTTTAAAAAAACTCACAACTTGATAATAATTAGAAAATAGTCCAAGATTGGAACAGGCATGTTACCAAAGATGTCAAATCAAAACATGACAAAATGTTCAACATCTTCAGTCACTTGTAAAATACAAGCTGAAACCTCAATGAGATATTACCATACATACAAAAAAAGCCTGACAATATCAAGTACTGACAAGGAAATGGAACAAGAACTCTCATTCATTTGGTGGGAATGCAAAATGGTATAACCATTTTAGAAAACAGTTTGGTAGTTTCTTATTAAGTTAAACATACACTAGCTGCTACTTAGGGGTCCCACAACTAGACACTTACTCAAGAAAAATGAAAACATTCACATAAAAATGTACAAGTGAATACATATAGTAGCTTCATTTATAATTGCCCCAAATAGGAAACAGCCCCAAACACTAAGTGGAAAAAGTGAGCTCAACTGTAGTATAGGCACATTCACAGAATGGAATACTACTCAGCAACAAAAAGGAATGTGCAAGAACATGAACTAATCTTAAAAGCATTTCATTTAACAAAGAGGTCAGCTTAAAGGCTGCAATAATACCTACACATGACACAATGAGAGGCAGAGAAACTGGTCAGTGGCTGTCAGAGAACAGTGGCAAGAGAGACTGACTACAAAGGAAACTTCTAGGGTGATGAAACCAGTAGCCTAACTATGGTTACATCAACACATGCACTCATCAAAATTCTGGGCTAGAGATGCAGCTCGGTGGTAGAGTACTTACCTGGCATGTGTCAAGCCCTAGTTGGATCCCTGACATAGCAAAAGAGAGCAAACAAACAAAAACCAAAAACAAACCCTCACTGGACTTTATGTTAAAACAGGTAGATTTTAGTCTATGTACATTATACTTCAATAAAAAAAGTTAACTCATAGAAATGTAATGTTTTATTTGGCCTTTAAGTTGCCGAGACCAGGACATGGGACAAGGCAACTTAGAGCATAAAGATTATTTGGGGTTCACAGTTTCTGAGATCTCAGTCCACAGTTGGCCAATTCTATTTTTCTGGGCCCAAGGTGAAACAGCACCCCAGAGAGCAAGGTCCCAGTGGAGGAAACCTGATCAGGTAATGGCAGAGTTAAAGAGAGTAAGGAAAGGGACCACAGAGAAGATGCATCCTTCAGGATAGACCCCCCCACACCAGTGATCCATCTTTTCCAGCCACACCCCACCTGCCTACAGTTACCACCTGGTCATTCAAAATTAGCATGCACGGATAAGATTATAGCCCTCATAATCTAAGCATTTCACCTTTGAATATTCCTGCATAAACAGAAGCTTGGAGGTGTGGCGGGGGGCACCTTATATCCAAACCATAACAGTAACAGAATCTTTGTATTAAAAGATAAACTAATCAATAAATGGGAAAGCAATAGCTAAAAAAAAATCTGATAAACTAAATAATTAAAATAATGACTAAAGTCCTCTTGATATATGTAATTTTTATAAACAATATAATATACAGGAAATATGCAAATACAAAACAAAATTAAAATACTTTCTTCAACTGTTCAAATTATAAAGTAGTGTTAGGTTCTTTTGGGCCTCAGAGTGATGCAGAAACTAAATTATAATTATTTCTATACAATAGAATCTCTGTTACTATATAAGAAAAAGCCTATCTTCTACCAAACAGAGAGTCCCTAGAAAGAATCTCAATGACTTATGTCACAACAGAGAAGAGCTAACATGACATCAGTATAAATGTATGGTTCTAAAAAGTTGTTAGAATGAACTACGTCTGGTGACAAAAGATGCAAAATGCTGGAGCACTAAGTCACCAGCAACACCATGTGTAAGGGCCTGGGGCAAGGAGGTACAATGACAACAAGAACCAAACAAGAGAGATTTTGTTCAACCAAATTTGAGAAAGTCGACTCTCATCCAGAGAGAGAGAGGAAGAAAGAGAGAAGGAGGGAGATAACAGTACTCAATAGGAATGAAAATTATAAAATGTGATAACACAAGTAAATTACTTGCCACACTGAACTTTAGCATCAGCATCTGGTCACATTCAATTACTAGAGCAGACAGTTAAAGCCATAAAAGTCAACTTCATAAAAAATTGAATAAGAAATAAGAGAATTTCATACATAAAAAAATAGGCTGAATATGTTAACATTTGCAAAGATTATTGGACTACTAAAAAGGTAAAATTAAACTAAAAGAAGACGAAAATAATGACTAAAGTCCTCAATTTTTAAACATACGTTAAAAAATTTTAAAGCCATATTTTTAAGATTTGTAATACAACTGAAAAGCTTCTCATGTTATTTTAAGGTTGACTGTGTGAGCAGAATCTGAAACAGTCTTCCTGCCTAAAATACCTAGCCAGCTACTCTCTACTAATCTATGGCCATCTCTTCCTTTAAAATTACCTCAGTACCAAACTTTTACAAAAAGTCTATATTCATTTAAAGCTAATATGAACTATAATCATACAAATAAGTTGTATTTCCCAAAAATTCATTTTAGTAACCTGCTTAGTTTTAGAATAGTCCTGAGTAGATTCACAAATGCCTTATTTAACCTACAATGTACACAGTATTACGTCTTAGACCATTTCAATTCTAGTAGCAGCCTAAGAAGAAAGCACATTTGTTATCTTATTTCTAGAAAGGCTAAAGCTAGATCATACCACTAAATGAATACATCAGAATAGTAAAAGTCTCAAATAAATAATCTAAGAACCTCAAAAACCTAGAAAAGAAGCAAAATAAACCCCAAGCAAGGAAAGAAAAGAAAAATACTTCGAAAAAAAGAAAAGGTCAGAAATCACTACTTATACTAAAGATAGAAAAATTAAAATAAATAAATAAAACAAGGAGCCAGTTTTTTGAAAAGATCAATAAAATTGACAAACTGGTATCAGAACTGATAAAGAAAAAAGACATAAATTACCAACATTTGAACTCAAACAGGGAATAGCACTACAGACCCTGATGCCAACAAAGGACACTAAGGCAATACTATGTTCAACTCTACTTATGTAAATTTGAAAACTGGAAGGAATGATTCTGTTCTTTAAAAACCACAGACTACCACAACTTTCCCAATAATAGTGAATAGCCTTATAACTATTAAAGAAACTTGAATTTGTAATATTAAAACACTCAAAAAAGAAATCTCCAGGCCCAGACAGTTTCACTGAAGAATCCTACCAAACATTTAAAGAATTAACAACCAACATTTAAAGAATTAACACCCATTCTACACAATCTCTTTCAAGGGAGAGAATACTTTTCAACCCATGTTTATGAAGTTACTATTACCTTGACTGACAGTACATAAACCTATAGACCATTATCCCTCATGAAGTCAGTAAAGGGCATCTACAAAAACTTCATAGCTATCATGAAAAGACTGAATGCTTTCTCCCCAAAAAGAAGGAAAAACAACAACAACAACAAGGAGACTGTTCTGCTTTCACCACTGTTACTGATTTGAATGCTAAAAAAAAAAAAAAAAAAAAAAGTAGTAACAAAGGGCTAGAATCCAGCCAACACAATAAGGCTGGAAGGAAATGGTAAAAAGGAAGAAATAAAGCTGTCTCTATTTGCAAATGGCATGATTATCCACATAGAAAACCTCAAGGAATCCAAACTCCTAGAACAAATGAATTTAGCAAGGTCACAGGATACAAGATAAACATACAAAAAAACAATTATATTTCTTGTTACCAATGAAGATGAAATTTAAAAGCAATTATCATCTACATTTCCTTAAAAAATTAAATACGTAAGCATGAAGGTATAACTCTAACAAAACATGCAGGATCGTATGCTAACTGCATAATGAAAAAAATCAAAGTAATATTAAGAAATGACAAGAAAAACTGTGTTTATAAGGTGGAAGACAACATAGTAAAGATATCAATCCTCAGTAAACTGATATACAGATATAATAATGTAATTCTTGGGGCTGGGGATGTGGCTCAAGCGGTAGCGCAATTGCCTGGCATGCGTGCGGCCCGGGTTCAATTCTCAGCACCACATACAAAAAGATGTTGTGTCAGCCAAACACTAAAGAATAAATATTAAAAAAACTCTATCTCTCAGAAAATTATTAAAAATAAATAAATAAATAATGTAATTCTTAACAAAATCCCAAAAAGATCTTTTTTTTTTTTTAGATATACACAAAATGATTCTAAAACTTACAAAGAAAGGCAAGAATTAAAGAAAGGCAAAGAATTAGCTAAAAATTAAAGAAAGGCAAAGAATTATCTAAAAAAGTTTTGGAAAAAAAGGGAAATATTCCTTCTAAAAAAGTAGGAGGAATGGGTCTACCCTTACTTACAAGGTTACAAGACTTACAACTTTACAAGTAAGTTACAAGACTTACAATGTTCCGAGAATCAGTGGTATATGTGTTGACAGAACCCAGAAATAGGCTAGCATAAATATGTTCAACTGGCTTTTGACAAATGTATAGCCATTCAATAGAGTAATAAGAACTTTTTCAACCAAAGCAATTAGGCATCCCTAAACCAAAAATGAGCTCTTGACTAAGGTCTGACATCTTATAGAAAAATTAACTCAAAATGGTCATGGGAATAAATGTAAATTGTAAACTATGAAACTTTTAAGGAAAAAAAAAGAGAGAGAGAAAATCTTCAGGATCTAGGATTAGGCAAAAAGTTCTAAACTGGCACCAAAAAAGCACAAATCCATAAAAGGAAAACTTAATAAAATGAACCTCATAAAATTTTTAAAATTCTTGTTTTGCAAAAGATCCTATTAAGAGGATGAAAAGACAAAAGTACAGAATGAGAAAGCATTTGCAAACTACATATCTGAAAAAGGACTGGTATCTAATATACATTTTTTTTAAAAAAATCCTTCAACAGCCAAAAAAAAAAAAAAATTCAATTAGAAAATTCAAAAAAAGAGATGAAGAGACATTACACAAAAAAGGAAATACCATCTATGTCCAACATCATTAGACATTAGAGAAATGCACCTGAAAACCACAACATCATACATACCTATTGGAATGGCTAAAAATGAGGACAACGCTAACTGTTGACAAGGATGTGAAGAGAGTAGATCTCTCATACACTGCTGGTAAGAATGGTTCAAACATATTAGGAAATAGTTTGGTAGTTTCTTATTAAACTAAAGACACAATTACCACACAACCCAGCAACTGCATAAATGAGCATGGGAGAACTGAAGCCAATCCCCAAAAAATAAAGGTAGACTGTTCTCTCTGATATCTGATATGCAGATGCTAACATACAACCAAGGGGGAGGGTAGAAATTCAGTGGATTAGACAAAGGAAAATAAAGGGAAGGAAGGAGGGTAGGAATAGGAGAGATGGCAGAATGAATTGGACATAAATCTCCTGATGTTCACATATGAATACACCAGTGAAACTCCACATCAAATACAACCACAAGAATGGGGTCCTAATTAGAATAAATTATACTCTGTGTATGTATGTCAAAATACACTCTACTGTTATGTAAATTGAAAAATAACAAATTAAAAAACCTAATGTTTACATGACATTACATTATAAATTACAGAGATGTTTACAGCGGCTTTATACATAATAGCCCCAAACTGAAAACGAGCTAGATGGCCTTCAAACAAAGTGTGGTACATTCATAACTTCTGATGCTTGCAACAACTTGGATGAATCTCCAGAGAACTTTGCTGAGTGAAAAAAATCCAATCCCAAAAGATTACTGACTCAGTAATCACATAAATTTGAGATGAAAATTTATGGAAATGAGTAACAAATTACTGATTAAGAGGGATTAAAGAGGAGCTGGGACAGGGAACTAAGTGGGTGTGCTTATAAAAGAGCAATCTGAGAGACCTTGTGGAGAGGGAAAGGGCCTCTATCTTCACTTTATCAGTCGATATTCATGTTGTACTACATTTTGCCAAATATCGAGAAAACTGCATAAAGGGTAGAGGGATATTACTATATTCTTTCTTACAACTGGATGAGAATCTACAATGATCTCAAAATAAAAACTTTAATTAGAAAACAGCTTCAGAGCAAGCTTAAGTGCTGGAAATTGACAAGAAATCCAATATTAACTGAGGTGCTGTCTTCTGTTCACGTATGATTTGATACTGAAGATCACTCCACGAATCAGTTTATAACACACCTTCCTCACCACAATCCTTTGATATTTTCTTCAACAACGTGAGCAAAGGGCAATGGTAACAAAGAGAAAATCTGAGACTTTTCCAAATACGAGATAGAGTGGAAAGAGACCTGGGTTGAATCAGAGCAGAACTCTTGTCCAAGCTCCATAAAGCAAACCCACCCATATGCAGAGACAGATCCCACTGGCTTCTGGAGAACTCTCGGTACGCTTCTAAGAGAATGAGAATTACAAAAGGCAAACCACACACGGTGTAATCATGAAAATACCTGTGGCCACTTCGAGAACCAGTGTCTTCACTGGCAAACAAGATAAATGTGCCAAAGTAACCTGAAGCGTCATGTACAAAGTCATCTAAAACGCTGGGCCGGGTTCTTTTAATCAGCCAGGGTGCCACGGCGGGAAACGAGAAGGTCCAAATCCTAATGGACACCTCCTGAAAACCACAGAGGGCTTTGGAGAAGCCGCGCAAGCCGGAGTCGACCCAGCCCGCGATCACCGACGTGTGCACAACTCTCCCACATTACTCGGGCTGTATCCGTCTACACTGCGCGCTCAGAAACCGTTAGGAAAGTGAGGGACCAGCCAACAGTTGTAAATTTCATGTTCCCTTTTGGGCACAGACTGAGAAGTCAAGCAAAAAGATCTTTCCCCCACTCCCCAGAGCTTGGCCCTGCGCCTCAGCGGACAGGGGTCGGCAGCGAGCAGACCCGAATCTCCGCCGGGGACCGGCCGCGCCCCGGGAGGAGCGCGGATCACAGTCCCAGCCCGACCAGGGGCGGCCAGGAGGGCGGAGGCTGAGGAAGTGCCCGAGGGGCGCGCGTCCCCGGAGCCCTCGGCCGAGGGTGGCGAACTCACCGGGCGCTGCGCCTCTTCCATCGATGCAGGTTGGAGGGCCGCGAAGCGGCGGTTTCAGACCTGGCCCGGGAGCGCGTCCCGGCGGCGACGTGGGAAAGGCAGGCCGGGCTGGGCGTGACCCGAGAGGAACCACCCGCGGGGCTCGGGAGGGTCGGGCCGGCGCGCGGCCGGGGCCGCCCAACGGGCGGGGGTGGCCTCCGCGGCTGGGCTCAGGGTGGGGCGTGGCCCAGCCCCTGGGGCCGCGGGGACCGGCCATGGACCGCGCCAAACGTTTCCCGCGCGCCCGGCCAGCCCCTCAAAGGAGTGCCTCTCAACGTTTCAGAGGACTTAAAGTAGGTGCGGGGGGAGGGCGAATGAAGGAAAGTTGAGACATGAAGAAGGAGACGTGAGGAGGGACGTCCCCACGATTCAGGCAGCTGGCGGGAACAGCGTTTCGGGACCCGCACCCGTAAACCGGAAGTGGGCGGGGCCGCCAGCGACCGGCGGGAGCCGAGATTGCAGCCCTCGGCGGAGACAGGAAATGGGCGGGCTTGAGGGAGGGGCGAGCGGGCTGGGCGGGGCTGCCGGGGGCGTGTCTGCCCGGGCGCGGCTGGGGCCAGGCGGCGTCTGAGTCCTCAGACTGCGAACGCCTCAGCCCTGAGCCAGGGAGCTATCCCGGTTCCAGGACCTCCGACCGCGCTGTGATGGGGCCGGGCTGAGCCGCCCGCCGACGGAGAACCGGAGCCGCGGCGGATGGAGGGGCCAGCAGAGCTGGGCCCCGAGGCCGTGTTATCCTTCCTCTCGGAACACGGGGGACGAGCCCGGCATGCCGAACTGGTGGACCACTTTAGGGGCGCCCTGGGCGGGGAGCCCGAGCAGCGCGCCCGTGCCCGTGCCCGTTTTAAGGAGCTGGTCAACGCCGTGGCCACAGTCCGTACGGATCCCGCCGATGGCGCCAAGTATGTTTACCTCAAGAAGAGGTTCTGCTCTGGGTCCGCGCCACCGGAGGCCGCGCCTCCCAGGGACCCGCCTCACATCGAGGTGACCGCGGAGACCGCAGCCCCAGACCACCCGACTGCGTCCGGGGAAAGCGGCCCGCGCCCCAGGGCGGCGGACCCCGAGGCGGCGGACCCCGAGGCGCCCCCCGAGCAGGGCCGTGAGCCGAGCGATCCCGAGCGCCCGACCGCCGCTCGAGGGCCGCCTCCCAACAGCGGGGCCCGGAGGAAGAACTCCCGGCGCGGCGTCCAGGCCCTACCCCAGATGCCTGTCCCGGTCCCCAGCGAGGACCTGGATCCCCCCCCGCACGGCTGCGAGGAGGCGGACCCCAGCAGCTCCCTGGGAGGGCCCACCACCCCGAGATCTGCCCGCCAGAACTTCCGGGACCTGGTGATGGGCAGCTCCCCGCAACTGAAGAGGAGCGTGGGTCCTGGGGGCAGTAGCCCTGGGAGCTCCTCCGGGGGAGGTCGCGGCCGAGGCGGAGGCGACTCGGATAGCGCGTCGGTGGCTTCGTCGTCCGCCGAGGAGGAGAGCAGCGGCGGCGGCTCAGTGACCCTGGACCCTCTGGAGCACGCCTGGATGCTTTCGGCCTCGGACGGCAAGTGGGACAGCCTGGAAGGTCTGCTTACCTGCGAGCCCGGCCTACTGACCAAGCGAGACTTCATCACCGGCTTCACCTGTCTGCACTGGGCCGCCAAGCATGGCAGGCAGGAGCTCCTGGCCATGCTGGTCAACTTCGCCAACAAACACCAGCTGCCGGTGAACATCAACGCCAGGACTAGTGCCGGCTACACCGCCCTGCACTTGGCAGCTATGCACGGACACGTGGAGGTCGTCAAGTTACTTGTGGGGGCCTACGACGCAGACGTGGACATCAGGGACTACAGCGGAAAAAAGGCCTCTCAGTACCTGAGTCAGAGTATCGCGGAGGAGATTAAGAACCTGGTGGGAGCCCTGGAGGAGGATGATGGGGAGAGCGCTGCTGGTAGCGGGGGTGGACGCTGGAGACTTTCAAAGGTGCTCCCGTCGCACCTTATCACCTATAAACTCTCTCACGTCTTGGAGGATGCGGGGGATCATCACCACCATCATCACCATCTCCACTTGGCTGAGGGATGGGCTGGAGGCAAAGCAAAGGATCCCGGTCGCAAAGCCTCTAGCAGCTCTAGTGGGCGGATAAAACCCAGACTCAACAAAATCCGCTTCAGAACCCAGATCATCCACACCACACCCACTTTCAGGGACCCAGAGCAGCCGCTGGAGGAAGGGGAAGAGGAGGAGGAACGATCTCTTAAAGGCCACTCATCCTCATTCAAATTAAGACCGAAGTCCAATGTGTTTGGGTAAAAATAATTTCTTTTAGAAATGCTAAGGTTTGTTTGTCTTCAGAATAGAATACTAGAAGACTGGAGTAAGGAAAGGAGACCAGAAAAAATTGATGCATTCTTTTGTGAGGGATTGTGATGGGCAGAGAGGAATTCCCCTCCAACTAGCTTTCTGGGTGAAGTAGATTTCTTTATTAATTGATTGATTATACATTGACCTCTGCCTCTTCCCATTCCACCCCTCTGACCTGTGGTCCCTTTTTCTGAGGATTAGAAATATATCTAGGGGGACTGAATTGATAACTGAATTCCTTTGTTTTAACGGATACAATGTTGCACTCTTTATGTATCTGTTTTTCTAAGTGGTTACTCTCTCAAGAGCAACAAAAATGCAAATTGTGATGAAACTGGTAGTATTTTTAAGTGTGAACAAAACTAAAAACTACATGCTGCCCTGTAGTTTTAGTAATTGCTTTTAAGGTACTACTGAAGGCAAGGTCAGAGTTGAGATGCAAAAGTACTGAGTAGAGAATAATGTAAGTAAAATGGGAATCCTGTTGGCAATCTATTCGTATTGCAAGTAGCAGGTTATTATTATTTTTTAAAGCAATTTCAGTTTTAATCACTGAACAAAGAATTAAGCAACAGTCACTTTTAAGTTAATCTGTACTCTGGATTTCACCTATCTTAACTCCACTGCACTCAAGTATTACGGTACATTATTTATAACTACACCTTCTTGTTTAAAGAGAACACTCAGCAGCCAATGTATGTTTGAATAAAGTATTGCCTCTCATTCTGATTGACACTTAATTTGTTTTCCTATTCTGAAAGTTTGTTAGGATTTGTATTCTGAGGAATCATACAACCATTGGTTCTCTTTTGTTTGACATAAACCTAATGGTGCTTAAGCATAAACCATTTCTGGTTTAGACAATTGGAATAAGAAGAAAAAAAGGCATAAATATTAGCGAACCAATGCTTCTATGAAGTAATTATTTAATCAACTTACTGCTTAATGATTCTTGAGTAAGAGACTTTTATTTTACTAATACACTCATAGTTTCTTTGCTTTGTGCAACATTTTGCAGTTGTTTAAAATAGTAAGTCAATTTTCCTACCTTTCTTTGAATGTATTCAAAGAGCTATACTGTAGTTACTGAAAAGCTGGGTGTTAAATCTGCCCAGTTAAAAATGGCACTTTATAAAAGGAAAAGAGAAGAGATGGAACTATTTCCATATTTAAATGCTGCTAGCTATTGAATTCCTTTGTATATAAGTGAAAAATACCATTCATTAAAATTAAAGACTTGTTTAAGTATGATTATTAATTACATTTCACTCATTTGTGTGAGAGTAAATGGCTTTATAATTATTACTTCAAGATTTATCTCACAAGCATAGTAAGTCTTTTCATAACAAGTTTAGAAATTTTCATAGGGGATAAATTTGATCAAGGCCTTTTCCCTTAGTCTTTTTATTCTCCTGATATTGAAACTTAAGTTGATACAGCCTACAGGATAGAGGAGTGAGAAAATAGCTTGCAGAGTGAATCCAGGAATGCATTGCACATAACCTCAACATTTAAAGTTCTTAGATCTTTAATTTCCCAAGACATAGAAATTGGTAACAAATTTGTCACATCTGTCTGTAGATGGCAGTTGAATTTGTTTAAAGATGAAGAAAAATATTCACATAAAACTTAAATGATTATCCATTTGTGTGCCCTCACTTTTGTTTTAGGATTTGGGAAATGGACCATGTACATTTGAGAAGTGCTTTCATTCACATTTATGGGTGAAAAAAACAATGTAATTTTCTGTAATTGAAAATAGTTTCCTTGAGAGTGCAAAACAGCCTGATTCTACATATTACCTGTGTCTTATAAAAGAATAAGCTACAACTTCCCATTGAGGAATCTTAAATTTCATAGACATGGAAAGCTATGGCAACTATAGGAGTAGACACTTCAGAACCTTCTGAAGATACTATTGAACAGTCAGTATTAATCTCTTAAAGATATATTAGTAACTATGCACAAAATCTATAATTTGCTAGATCTTCAGAGATTATCAGTACATCATTTAACTTGCTCTTCACACCAAAGATAAATTTTCTGGTAAAATAATATTTTAAATTTTCAAAAAGTCATTCCCAAAAGGGGGAACTACTGGTAACATTCTTTTTCACATGTGATTGTGTGCAGTAAGTGTAGCATTTTCAGCTACTGAACTCTACATTCCTGTTTTTCAGTTTCCTAATCACGATTATAAAAAACAAATCATTTGTGAATTTAATATTCATAGAATTGTGCCTACCATTAAACACTTAGATATGTCAAGCACTTAGATGTTTATTGACATGAGAGTGGTAAAAAAAAAACAACACAGGTATGTTCATGTGTTTCTTATGGGTACACTTGAAACTAGTGAATGTTTGTCACAATTTATTTTTGTGGTATGTAAAATGCAACTAGCTTATATAACTTAAAAATCTGGTACTAGTTTATTCATACCTAAAATGTTGGAGTCTAGGATGCCTTGTCTCTCATTTTTTGAGTAAGTGAAAGTTTGGGAGTTTGAGAATGTAAACTCTGTAAAGTTTGTTTTTGTCAAAATAAAAGGTTCACACTAAAATTTCTCTCTGAATTGTCTTAATTTCAATAGTTGTTTAGCCATTTTACATATACTGTGTTTTATGGTTCAAAAAAATGCTTTTTGAAGATTGTATTTCCCTTTTCCTACCCCTTAAGGTCACCGCCCACATGTTGCTTATTCACAGATAAAAATGAGACTTGATGGCTGTTCAGGGTCACACAGTAAATGGCAGTAAGATCTTCAGAATCTACTTTTCCATATTGTTAACCATTCTGCACTTTGAATTGTCAGATTTTTAGCAAAACTGATGTATTCAGCAGCACTGATGGAGGAATCAACATGAAGACAGGTAGGATGTCTGCCACTACCTTTTTTTTTAAAGTTGTAATTGGACATATCTTTATTTTGTTTATTTATTTTTATGTGGTGCTGAGGAATCCAATGCCTCACATGTTTGAGCCAAGTGCTCTACTGCTGAGCCACAACTCCAGCCCCTGCCACTACCTTTTAAAAAGAAAACAAACTGTGAATTGGACACACACCATCTGCTGTAAACTCTCCCTACCCATATCCAGCCTTAAGGCAGATGTGAAACTGCTTTTTCCCTTTTCTTCAATATCCATTTTTCTTCAAGCATCCAATGTTAATTCATTTCCTCATCAAGGCTGCCTTTGATCTCTAGTTTATAAAATTCATCTGTATCAGATCAAAAAGGAATGTGGGAATCCTTGGTGTAATTGTCCACTATTGTTCTTAGGGAGATCCCACAATGATTGCTGCTGTAGTTTTTAATGTTGTTTTATTAAAATCCATATTATGGTTTTTTTTTACTATATCTATAGGATTAGTAAAATTTTTGTGTTTCTAGACCCAAGTCTTTCTTTTAGCAGTACCTGATTCAAAAGGAGTCATTGATCAATTCAAATAATTGAAGATATCTTTGAAATTTTTATCAAAAAATTATTAACTCTTCTAAATCAATAGCTTTATTTTATTTGAAGTTCTTTTTATGGTTAATGCCAAAATTAAATGCCCTTTTAATTTACTACAAACCAGAGCCCCTTTGATGATGAGTCACATCTTCATAAAATAATTATTAGAAGACTGGGAGGTGATTCTATGTGTTTGTTTCTCAAGATATAGCAGAAGGGTTCTTTATATCACTCTGTGATTCACCATTCCACCCCAAGAACAGCACTCTCACATTACCATACCTTTTTTTTCTTGATCTTTAACTGTTAACTTCATCTCAGTTAAGTGGCTTCACCATTTTGTTAATAAATTGCCTACTTTTTCACACAATTGGTTAGGAATGTATGGCAAATTTCCCCCTCTAGGACAGTACCTGACAGGTTAAAAATACTCCATAAGTGGGTCTTTAAATGGAAAACATTTGATAGTCATAGCCTATTGTAAATAAATCAACAATGTGTATTCATGTTAAATAAAGGCATTTCTCATCCAACCCAGCTCTTAAATGCCAGCCAACTACCTCATCTGCAGCTTAGCCAAAAGAACAGTTATTTATTCTAATCCTGGAAGTAAAATTGGCTTTATTAGGACTTTGATTTGTTAGTAATTTGAGAGGTTTTCAAAACTAAATTTGACTATATGAAAGATCTATCTTACAAGCTGACTTCTAACTGGCCTTAATTATTCTAAGTACTTTAAGGAACATTACAGACTACATATTCTGTGAAACCCTGAGGAGCAAAAGCATAGGGAAATGAAGCTTAGTTGAGCATAGAGAATTTTCTAATAATCATTTTAAATTTATTATGGACAGCCTCATGAAATAGAACACTCAGCCTTTGGCAATGTTGGGTCAGAGCTTAAGGGAACACTTGAAAAGTTAAAAACAGATCATTTTTAAGCACCCTTCTTAGGGATTCTTTCTCAAGAGATACTGTTCTATAGCTATTCTGTCAAAAGCTTTAGCCAAAGGCAGCCTGACTTAGAATGAAGTTAACCAGCTCTTCATCAATTGGGTGAAACAGGATCATGGTAGTTGGTTTTGTTTTGTTTTTAATGTTTTATTCATTGTTGATGGACCTTTATTTATTTATATGTAGTGCTGAGAACTGAACTCGAACCCAGTGCCTCACACATGCCAGGCAAGCACTCTACCATACAGCCACAAACCCAGCCCGGTAGTTGGGTTTTGTAAACCAACTTTTTGTCGTTTTGATCGAAGAACCTAGAATTCCCCTTTAGAATTTTTTTCTGGGGTTTGATGTTGCTTAATAGTAGAGCACTTGCCTAGTGTGCACGAAGCCCTGGCTTCTAACCCTAACACTGCAAAAAGCAAAAACAATAACACTAAGATTTCTCTGGATCTCTAAAATGCTTTGAATTTAACAGTCTAGAAATAGAATTGAACATAAGTGATATTTTTGTGGAAATTTCCAGTATTGCTAAATGTGACCTTAGAGTTTGCAGTGAATAGGCAGTTACTTGATTGTAGTAAGCTATTCAAATATAGGGTTGTATGTTAAGTCTACACTAAGGAGATCCTAAACCTGGTTAGGGATTTTCTTTGACTGTATGAAAAGTATGGTTTATACTTTCAAGAAGCTTACTCTGTGTGACAGGTGTGGTTGTAAGTACTTTATAATAACTAGGCTGTTTAATTCTCAGAATACACCTTATAATAACCTGGCTGTTTAATTCTCACAATACCCCTCTCTTTTTGATTCTATTATCTCTGTTTTATTAATGAGGAATTAAGATTCAAAGACCCTAGCCACTGCTTAATCAAGTTCACATAGCTATTCTTAGCAGACAAAGCTTTGAGCTCAAATCAGCTTCCATCCTAGGTTTGTGATAAAGCACTCGATCCCACCACTTCTCTGGGGACATAAGAGACAGTCAGCTGATCCAAAGCTTACAAGACAACCACCTCTTGATGTGGAAAACTTATACCACTATGTAAGAAAAGAAGAAAACCACAAAGAAGCATCAGTGATGAGATGAGTAATATCTTTAACACTAAAAATATAGCTTCACATTGAGAAGATTAAGACTGGGTTTTTATTTTATTTTATTTATTTTTGTTGGGGACAGGTACCAGGGATTGAACTCGGCACTCAACCACTAAGCCACATCTCCAGCCCTATTTTATATTTTATTTAGAGAGAGGGTTTTACTGAATTGTTTAGCATCTTGTGGTTGCTGAACTCGGGATCCTCCTGCCTCAGCCTGTGTGCCACTGGGATAACAGGCATGCACCACTGCACCTGGCTGGAGTTTTATTTATTTATTTATTTATTTAAAGTAAAATTCACTTGGGTCATGGAAGAATATTTCATTAGCTCAGAAGAGTGGAGTTGCTAAAATGTTTGAGATGTGTTCGTGTGTTTTTCCTTACCTCCCCTCTCTCTGTCCACCAACCACCTTGTCTGAGCACTTAAGCATCAATAGAAGAGCTCAGATCCACTCCCACATAATCAAGAGACCAAAAGCCATTTTGGAAGAAAACAGTAGCATAGCATGTATTTTCTCTACCATAAACTGATACATCTGTAGTCCACAATCTCAGTTTTGATCATTCATTTTAGAAAAAGTGAGAGTTTATCTTTACCACAAAGGCTTCTATATTCATGTTTTTAAGAAAAGAATCTTTAAGTATATTAGCTTCAAAGTTTGCAAAGTGTTCCTAGAAATCAGTCACTTTGATGCCTAGTTAACTATGTGTGGACTTCAAATGAATAAAAGTATTTTGCTTTAGTTTATTAACTATTTTCATGTTAAAATGTAGTATATGGTCATGCATTTACTCAAATGACACTACAGCAGTAAATCATTTATATCAGTTTTTACTACATCCAATGTAGATATTGAGTACGTGTGTACGGGGAAGATAGCATTTAGATTCTCTCCTCTAAAGGACACAACTATGAGGTTTCAAAGATGAGAATTCTACCTGTTATAGTTTGGCCTCCAAGGAGGTTTTGTTTAGGACCTCAATCAATCTCAATGTCTACTGTCTCCATTTCTAGAAGATTTTCAAGTGAACATCTATCTGGTCACGCCATCCCTGTATCTTAAACTACCAAAAAGCCTTCCATTATACAGCCTGGAGCACTTTTGAGCCTCATGGGCCTCACCTGGGTGTTCTCACCCCCCACACACCCAAACTTCAGACACTCAAGCTTCTTGAAGTTCTCAGAATACATTGTGCTCTTTGTAGCCTCTGGTCTGTCTTTCTCGAGCTGCACTGATAGCTGGGACAGGCTTGCCTTGGCAGTATTGCTGTCTGTAAATCCCTAGTGGCTTCTTTTCTGGTCCACGCACTCAGTGGCATTCTCCTCTGTGCCCCTGCGTGGGCCATTGCCTTCTTTGCCAACTCTGACTGTTCTCCACAGCAGATGTCTTTGCTATCTCCAGTCATTCCTGATTTATGCTTGCACTCCAGAGCCACTTGCTTATGGGTTCAAGAAGGGAACAATTCTTCTTACCCACTGGCCTCCTGCAGACTACTTTTGGTGCCACAACTTTGGGATCTCTTGGAGGGGGACATATATGAAGCTTCTTTTAAACAAACTCTAGACTGGTCCCAGTGGTTGGATGTTGGCAAATGACCTTGGTATCTGCACAGCTGGATGTTATTGGACTAAACGTGATCCCACCCTGATTATCTTCCCCGATGTCTTACCCAGGAAACCAACATATTGATGGATGAAGGTGTCCTCCAGTGAAGGGTACTATGGGAGAATTCCATTCAGGAGAGGTAATTCCTTAATCCATAACCAACTACTAGAAAACCATGCTTCCTCATCCAAAAGCTGGGATACCACCTTGGGAGTCAAAAATCAATCTCCCAAAGAAACTTTAAAAACTAGGCTGGTAAATTTGGGGTAGGGGAAGGAAAGGAGGAGAGAGAAGAGACAGGCAAGCCCAGGTGAGTCTGGACAGCCCCAGGACACTCGCATAGGGTTGGGCAGGGTCTACTCCTAGAGTCATCTTGGCGCCAACTGAACTCCACAGGAATGTGATGATTCTGCATACTGCGCAGCTAGTGAAGGGGCAGGGTCTGCCTCAGTCACTAATAGACATACAGCGCACACAGGTGGTTCCTAAATGTTCAAAAGAGGCTGTGGGGCTGGGGTTGTGGCTCAGTGATAGAGCACACGACTAGCAAGTGTGAAGCACTGGGTTCAATCCTCAGCACCACATAAAAATAAATAAAATAAAGGTATTGTGTCTATCTACAACTAAAAAAAAAAATATTAAAAAAAAAAAGAGGCCACGGATAGTGGTCTGAGGCTGAGACAAAAATAAATACCATGGTTCAGCCCATCTTACAAAGTCGTTTTGAGATAAATTTCACTCTGGGGCTGTCCCTCAGACAGTTAGTAGGTACGTTAGACGGTTTTCACTTACTATAACAAATATAGGAGATGATCAACATATAACAAAGAAGATAGGATAACTGGGGAGGGGAGGGGTGGGGTGGGGTGGGGTGGGTCTTTAGGCAGAGGCAGCTCGATGGTGGAAGTGGAGCGGAAGAAGAAGCAGACCTTCGGCAAGTTCACCTACCGCGGAGTGGACTTGCACCAGCTGCTGGACCCAGGCCTGCATCAGAAGCGCACTCCTGCTAAAGCGCCTGCGCAAGGCGCAAACCTTGGAGAAACCAGAGGCGGCGGAGACACACCTGCGGGACACGGTCATTTTGCCCAAGACCGTGGGCTACGTGGTTGGTGTTTCCCGTGGCTAGACCTTCCTCCAGGTGGAGATGATGGACACCACCTGGGCAAGTTTTCTTACCACCCACAGCCTATGAAGCTCGGCCTGCCTGGCACTGGAGCCACTCGCTCGTCCCCCTTCATCCTTCTCAACTAAGTAGTGTTAGGGAAGCTGCTTCAGAAAACCCTCTTAAGTCTGAATTCAAATCAATGGGCGCTTTATTTACCTGGTCAGGGAATGTCACCCACCCATAGAGACTGCAGCTCTGTGGGAGAACAGCAACCTTCTGGCCTGTATCCTGGGAACTTGAAGATGGAAACCACAACTCAGGGGCTTGCCTTAGTGTCATGCAAGTAAGCCAATCAGAGAAATTAAAACAGTAGTAATGGGGTCCTGCAGGCTCTAAGCAGGAGTGGAATTTTCCAGTTAGCAAGCAAGCAAGTACAGAAGCTAGAAAAAAGGCAATCAGCTTTGCAATTCAGTTAATCACATTTCCAGGTTCAAGCAGGTGCTAGACATCAGTATCCCGAGTTTGAGCAGTGGTCGGCAGAGGAGAGAATCTATTTCAAAGTGATATAGACCCACAAGCGCCCTCAAACCCAGGATGTAGCTCACACCGACCACCGCTGCATCCTGAATAGGGTACAATTTGTGGGGAACAAAGTACAGAAAAACAATTTTTATAAGAAAACAACTTTCATTTCAGTTTCTCAGAAACAGCTCTTGTAACAAGTTTTTATTTTTTTTATTTTATTTTTTTAATAGAGGGCAGCAAAATGGAGTTTTAGGCCTATCTATTACAGTTCTTCATAATTGTCTTATCTCACTTATCACATCTATAATCTATATTTTTTACTAATTTATAACCTATCACTTACACTCTTACTGATTTTATTGATTAATTTACACCACAACAGTAGCCTTCCCAGACAATAAAGACACACACAAATCAAAAAAAAAAAAAAAGGAACCGATTGTTTTGACTTGTGGATTTGGATATTTCAGTTCGTGATGGAGAGGCCTGCTGTTTTTGAACCTGTAGTGAGGCAGCATATCAGGGTGAGAGGGCGTGGCAGAGGAAGATGTCATATCAGGTGAAACGGGAAGCAAAAAGAGAAAGAGGAAGGAGTTGTGGTTCACTATCCCTTCAAGGGTGCACATCAATGTCCACAATCTCTTACTAGGCCCCACCTTCAACGTTTCCACCAACCTCCCAATAGCGCCACAGGACAGTGAGCAAGCCTTCAGTACATGAACCTCTGGAGGCCATTCTGAAACCAGAAAGCAGAGAGGGGCCATCTCTTCAGGGGGTTTGAATGCCAAGCTAAAAAGTTTATTAATAAAAAGGTTCTGAGATGCTTTTTGAACAGGAGGGTGATGTAGTACGTGTTACATTTTAAGAAAGTCCTTCTGGCAGAATCGGCTGCTTTTACTATTCTGACCAATATTCTGGACTATGGTACATGCTTCAGCCCTCCTTGCCCACCTCAGACGTGGTTTCATTCTTGAACTCGTCCTTCAGGCTTCTGCTTGAAGCTGTGTTTGGGTTGTCTGGGGAGTGTTGCTTGAGGTCTGCTCTTTTCCTTTCCTCATGGGGAGATAATAAGTACAGTCTAGAGGAATGGAAGCTCATAGTGATGTCCACAGATTCTCTCTCTCCCTGTGTCCTTCCACATACTTCTCACTGTCTCTTGGATACACACAGAAAATCTATTAATTCAGATTTGGGCTCCATTGAAATTAAGCTCTTGGGTAACTGAATAGGTATTTTGGTAAGCAAATAAACACAACAAAGGAGTATTCTATGGAAATGTTGAGAGTCGAATACTTTAAATCTGTGATTTAGATGTTTGCTGCCCCAGAAACCTGACTGCAAATTACTCTTAGCATTCATTAATGGTAGGAGTTTTGTTAAAGGAAAAAATCTATCTCACAGAAATAAATTGCATGGGTAACATCTTATAATTTAGGTTTTCAGCAATTCATGTTGATTTGACTGTCAATCAATATTGAGTATAGTATTTTTAAAAATATTTACTTAGATATAGTTGACTCATGTAAAACAGATTCTTTATTTTCTCCTTCAAAGTGACTTCTATTTTCTTGATTACTCAAAATTTTATCTGCCCTTTATGTGCTGTATAAACTTAGGTAAGCTATTTATTTTGAGGTTTAATAACTCATCTATAAATTGAGGGGGATATATCTAAACCATCATACATAGTTGTTTTGAGATTAGTATGTCAGATCATGCGGATGATGAAAAACATTGTTAAGTCTAAACATGTAACTTGTGGTTTGAAAGAATGCCAGGTCAAAGTTTCTTTTCTCTCATCTCTCACCAAATTTGACTATTTCCTCTTCTAAAATCATGATAATACACTCAAAGCTGCTTCTATATAAAATGAAAAGTTTGTAGATGTTAAAAGAAAAAGAAAGAAAAAAATCTATAATCAGAACAGAGATTTAATATGTCCTTCAGAAACTAGTGGATCCTTCATTCTAAACATGAGGAAAGATGCATTTTTACCTTTAGATGTGATCTCTTCCTACCACATTCCTGCCATTATGATATCATCTGCCATTAAGCCTTCACCAAAATTATGACAAGTGAGGTCACCTAATCTTGAAGTTTCAGTATACAAGACTATGAGCTAAATAAACCGCTTGTCTTTATAAAGTTAACCTGCTTCAGGTATTTCTAAAAACAAATTGTATTTCAGGTACAGCATCAAAAAAAACAACAAACATTATTGTGCCTAAAGTTTAAAAAGATATGTTTTTTCATTTTACTGGGCTTGAAAAACTATAAACCTCTATCTTAAATAAATACTAACTTACAGATATTTAATAAATTGAGAATCTATTTTTAAATTATAATACCATTGTGTATTAATTTGAATAGTAAGATTTATTCTGCTCGTATTTAGAGCTTGGGACAGGAAGATTAGCTCAATGGTTCTCTGGCATGTGCAAGGCCCTGGTTTCAATCCCTAGCTCTGCACAAGAAAAAGAAAAGATAAATAAAAGCACTTCAATAGAACTCATACAAGAGAAGCAGCAGTCTAGTATGCTATAGAGAAAACACTGATGAAGGTGCCCAGGCTCTGCCCTCCAGGAATGCCCAGTCAGAGCAAAGCAGAACACACCCACAAATAGGTAGAGTGCATGAGAGAATAAGAAAAACATTCATGTAGGTTATGAAGACAAGATGCTGCTAAGGTTTAGGGGACAAAAGATTAATACCAGCTAAAGGATTATAAAAATATGTAATCTGTTTTTATCAATCTGTATATTTTATAGTAATGCTGCTATGAACATGAAAATGAGAAGCTTTTGGTGAACATATGTACCATGTTGCTAAGTAAGAGAAGGGATTTTATATGTATGTATACATACATGCATGTAGATATGTATATTTCACTTCTCTATCTGGAATGTACATATATGTATATTAATATATTTTGAACAATAAAAATATATAAATTTATTTTTATGTGTATTATAATGTTTTGACATCTTATAAATTGTTTTCTGGCAGAGAACCATCCAGAGCAAGTCCTCCTCCATCTAGAGGCAATATTCTTCTATCTTAATCTCCTCTGACCAGGTACTGGGTAACTATCCACTCCCCTGCAGTTTAGAGGCCACCAGCAATATTCATACCAGCTAATCCTAAACTGTCCACCCCGCCCTGCCTTGCTTTTTCCTCAGAATTCCCAATGAAATCAGTGTCTGATCCTTTCCCTCATTCTTGTCTTCTGCCTCCTGACCACCTAGTAGACCACCATGTGGTCCTGCATGTCATGGCCGGCCTCCTGTCTCTAGGAATGCTAGTTTTTGATGATTAAACAGATATGATGTCATTGATGCGTGACCTGGAAGTTGACTGTGGCAGTCATAGGACTGTAGATATCATCTCTTTCAGGCTTTGGTGTTCTATGTGAAGCAGCAGAGATAAGGAGTGAGTCACACTGTGGCAGAGCTAGGACTTGGACCTACATCAGCAGCAGATTTTCAGCCCAATACTATTGCTTCCATATAGATTATTTTTTATGAATTAGACAAATCACACTTTCTTACCAGAATGGAATATTTTGAAAAGAAGTCTTATTCATAGTCCCAAATCCTCTTGGAAGGATATAGATTCAATTCATAATCTTAATGACATCTGCTGTTACTTGACAGATCCTTAGTTTGGAAAACTCTAAGTGCAAATAATGCCCAAAGTCAGGTTGTACACTAACGGGTGTACTAATTTCCCACTCTAATAATACGAAGTTTGAAAATCAAGTGATTCTGAGAGAAGCCGCAAATTCATTAAGGCATCTTATGATCATTGCTGAATAATAAAGAATTTGTCTGGTTTTTGTCCTGAGTTCCTGACGTGGAGACTCTAAAGACCCTTAGAATTTCTCAAGTGGAGGGTTTGTCTTTGATATGCCCCTAAGGTGACTGCAGTGTATCTGTAGGCAACTTCACGATGAGAACTAGTCACCAGAAAGAGAAATCAGTTGATTAAAAGGTTGGAAACTTTGAGCCACCTGATCTTTGAAGATGGAAAGGAGGTTGGGGTTGAGATCAATCACATAGTCAATGAGTCAATCAATCATGCTCACATCATCTCAATAAATATATGCTGGACCCTGAAGCTCAGGGGAGATTCCTAGTTGGAATTGGGAGTGGGGTTGTGGCTCAGAGGCAGAAAGGTGAATTGTCCCAATTTCACAAGAAGATGGCATGGAAGTGCTTCACAAAAGAAACTCCCTATGTGTGTGTGCTCTAACAATAAAACTGTATTGTGCTTTCCTGGGCTCTGTTAGTCGTTCTAATGAATCATCAAACCTGAGGGGGTTGTGGAAAACCTCCCAATTTTAGTCCGTTAAAAGTGTGGATGTTGGGCTGGGATTGTGGATAAGTGGTAGAGCACTTGCCTAGCACGTGTGAGGCACTGGGTTCAACCCTCAGCACCACATAAAACTAAAATAAATAAAGGTATTGTGTCCATCTACAACTAAAAAAAATATTTAACAAAAAAAAAAAGAGTGGATGCTTGGGAACCCTTCAGGCTGGCAGATACCTCTAAGGAGGACTTTGCTCTTTACCTAAGGCATCTTTGCCAACTAAGGCAGTGTCAGGATTGAACTGCAGTACAGCCAGTAGCTGTTAGGCCAGTTTGGGTGGAACAGAACATCATATTATGTATTTAGGGCTTGCTGTCCAAAATGGAATACATAATTTTCAATTCAGATCTCCTTCCCTTTGAATTCCAAAATCTCATATAAGTAACTATGAATGTTGTTGCTCCTTTTTTATTATGTTCATGCTCTGTGTAAAATAGCTTGGTTTGGGGAACTTTATTGGCTCAGATCCTGACAGGTAAAAGAAGGCATACTTATTGCAATTTTTAAAAAGAGTTTTGAATTAACATAGAATTTAAAATAGAACAGACAGGATTAAGGGAACCAGCAGGAAGTGTTGTGGCACCTGGGAAGCATTTACCACCCTCAAGCCTGCGGTATTGACAGAGAGCTGTGGCACAGGGCCATCCAAAGGATGTCATAGGACACAGTCACTGCAGAACCATTCCAACAGGCAGAAGCAACCCCAGCTCTCCTCTTACCTCCCAAGACAAAGGCAAAACTAAAAGAAAAACCCAAATGATTTGCCTCACAGAGGATGAATATGGGGCAAATATCTAGCATTGAAAATGAGCATAGAACTCAAAATTAAGAAGATGCTTGATTCCAGGATTATTATAGATGGGGCGATTCTCAAAAAGTCAACATTTGTTTTTCTTGTATAACAGTTGATTCCATTTAATCCTCTTAAAAATCTAGTGTGGGGAAAAGCAGGTATTGCATGCTGTGACTAAGAAGACTGTGGATTAACTGGGTGATTTCATTTACGATTTGTAGCTAGTCATCTTCTCCAGGAAGTCTTTAATGAGTTGGCTGCACTTGTGTGTTCTCTGTTCTTTTTTGCATTTTCCCTCAGTATATTGTAGTTTAGTCTTTCCACCTTGCCTGTTCCCTCTGTGAACTTTTTTAGGGTGTGGATTTTCTTGTACTCCTTTCTGAATATTCAGCACACAAAAAAATCTGAGTAAGAGCCAGACACAATGGTGCATGCCTTTAATCCCGGCAGCTTGAGGAGGCTGAGGCAGGAGGAACAAAAGAAAAAGAAAGGAAAACGGGAATAAAAAACAAGAAAGCTGGGCATGGTGGCGCACACCTGTGATTTCAGAGGCCCTGGAGGCTGAGGCAGGAGGATCCTGAGTTCAAAGCCAGCCTCAGCGGTTTAGTGAGGCCCCCAGAAATTCAGTGAGATTCCATCTCTAAATAAAATATTAAAAAAGAGGGAGTGGGGTTGTGGCTCAGAGGCAGAGCGCTCCCCTAACATGCATGAGGCGCTGGTTCAATCCTCAGCACCACATAAATATAAAATAAAGGTATTGTGTCCATCTATAACTAAAATATAAATATATATATTAAGAGGTGAGGATATGGCTCAGTGGTTAAACACCCCTGGATTCAATCCCTGGTACAAAATAAAGGAAATAAATAAAGAAAAAGACCTATAAATTGATGAAGATTATCTGAAAATAAGTAAACAAAACTATTGTAAGTAAAATATCTGATAGTTAAAATTTAAAAGAAACAGACATAGTGGACAGACTAAACTCTAGATTAGACATCTCAGAAAAGTAAAAAAAAAAAAAAAAGAAAGAAAGAAAGAAAGAAAAAAAAGCAACTGGAAGATAAATCTGAAGAAGTTACCTAGAAGACAATTCAGAAAACCTAAGGGTTTTTTTTTTTTTTGGTCTATTTTTGTCATTCTTGTTTTGTCTTTAATATTTAAAAGAGGTGCTGGGGACACAGCTCAGTAGTAAGTATTTGCTTAGCATGCACGAGGCTCTGGGTTCCATCCCCAAGCCAAACAAAATAATAAACATGAAAAAATGGTTAAGACACATAAATGATACTGATGAAATCAAACTCACATACATTTGAAATTCAAGTAGAAGTGAATAGGGAGAAGGGAAGAGGCAGTATTCAAAGACATAATAGCTGAGGATTTTCCCTAACTGATGAAAAACATCAAACTTTGATCAGGAAGTCCAACAAATTATAATAAACAAATACAAAGCTACATCTGGATACATCGTAATAAAATCAGAACACAAATTACAAAGACATGAAAATAAGCTAAAAGGCAGATTATCTAAAAATAAAAGAATGATCAAATTGAGATTAAGACTAGTATCTTAATAGCTGCAATTAGATACAGAAGGCTAGAAAATGTTAGCTTCAATAAACAAAAATAACCATCAGAGGTCATTAAAGATGAAACTTATAGGTCATTCAAGATAGCAAAATATAGACATACTCTAATAAATTAATGAGAAAGTGTGCTTCTAACAGTTGCTCATTAAGGAACTACAATAAGAAAGTACTAAAATAATCCCAAATGAAAGTTCCAAGATTCAAGTGGCAGTAAGTATATTGATATATGCATTATATATATTCTATATTATATATATATTCTATATTATATGTATATTCTATATTATATATATATATGTATATATATATATTATATATATATATATTATATATATATATTTGTTAACTTAAAAAAAAGGTTATGGATAGGGCTGGGGATGTAACTCAGTGGAAGAATGCTTCCCAACTTGCATGAGGGCCTGGGTTCAATTCCCAGTGCCACACACACCAAAATCACACCACACACTCTATTACATAATAATAACAATAACTTGTAATGCTAAAAATGAAGAGGCAATTGACATAGGAATAGTGTTTTGATCAGCTTGGAAAAAAATGACCAAGGCTTAGGTGTGGCTCAGTGGTGGTAGAGTCTGTACCTGGAATATGCAAGGCCCGGTTTCAATCCCAGTGCTGAAAAAATAAAAAGTGACAACCATAAATGAATATCCATGGATAAAAGAACTAAAAAGAATAAATGATCATCTCTTGATAATTAAATATTCCTTTGCTAAAGAAGTTGCTTATTTTTTCAACTACCAGCACCCACTAATAAATTGGCTTTGGTAAGAGTCTAAGTATTAGCACAAATTTATGAAGAAGTTTGAAAAAAATGATGCACCAATATTTTCTGTAAATTGCAAAATGAACAGTATTTTATCATTAATGATCTTTAGAGATCTTTAATGGTAGATTATAGTGATTTTTTAAAAAAAAGATTGCATCTTTAATCTACCTTAAGAAACGCCAGTGTTTAGCAGAATAACACTTGGAATATTATATTTTAATCACTTACTTATTCAGTAATCACTCATGAACCACTGGACTGACCGGCAGATCCTTGCTAGAAAACATCCTATCCAGTTCTCCAGTGGAGCCAGATGTTGTGTCCTCAGACAGCACCAAGTCCACAGGTTATCTAATCCTGTTTTGTCTCAACTGGGGAAAAGATCCAGAGCAGAAATCAGGAAAGATAGATTATAATGATGAACAAAAGTACTCCTTTTCAAAAATAATTCACTAAGTATCATTGAGTTTCGTTTAGATGTCATGTACTTTGCTGGGCACTAGATTTTAAACACAAAGAAGATAATCTCCCTACTTTTCCTCTACTGAAAAGTGGTACATAAACACAGATTGTAGTACAGTAAGTGCTATGGATTCGATGTTTGTGTCCTCTGGGATATTTACGTTGAGATCCTAATCCCCAGCAAGACAGTATTAGGCAAGGTCTCTAGAATGTGATTTGGGAAGCTTTGTCCTTCCTTTTTTTTTTTTTTTTTTTTTTTTTTTGCAGCAGGGACTGAACCCAGAGGCACTTAAGCACTGAGCCACATCCCCAGCCCTTTTTTATATTTTATTTAGAGACAGGGTCCTGCTAAATTGCTTAGGACCTCACTTAATTACTGAGGCTGGCTTTGAAGTTGCAATCCTCCTGCTTCAGCCTTCTGAACTGCCAGGAGTATAGGCTTGCACCATCCTGGTATGAGTACAAAGCAGAAAGATGGCCGTCTAAGTGCCAGGAAGGAGTCCCCTTATCTGACACTGACACATGCCAGTGCTTTAATCTTGGATTTTCCAGGCTTCAGAACTGTGACAAATAAATTTTTGTTGTTTTGTTGTAGCAGCCCCAAACTAGACGACAACATTAAAAATCTGATGATCTTTTGGAACTCTCACACCAAGACATATTTTTTCTATTAAAAATAATATGCCTCTTGATATTATGTGCTGAAAAGAATACATTACTTCAGTGAAATCTCTGCCAAAAGTACGTAACCTCAATGGGATAATGAGGAATCTTCGACAAAGACAAATGGAGGGACTTTTTCTATTGGCAAAAATGTCACTGTTATAAAAGACAAAGGGAGACTGAGAAGATAGTCCAGACCAAAGAAGATTTAAGAAATATGGCAACCAATTACAGTGTTTGATTCAGACTTTTGCTATAAGGGACATGATTAAAATGATTCAAAAAATCCAAATCAGATCTGTAGATTTTAAGAGTCCTGTGTTGAGGCTGACTTGCTGATTTTGATCATTGTGCTGTGGCAGTGAACAAGATTGTCCTTGCTTCTAGGAAGTGCACCTGAACTACTCGGGCTAAAGAGCATCCTGACTGTGATGACTGTCAAATTATCCAGGAAAAAAGAAGCAGCAAGAGAGAACCAAGAAAATATGGCAAAATGTGAAGATTTGGGGAATCAGAATGAAAGATCTATGAGAATTTTTTGGGCAATTATTGCAACTTAAGGAGGTAAAAGAATCATTATGCAGGAATTAAGAAATAGGCTCTTCCATCCTTCCTAGTGCTCACAGAAGCAAATTAAGTTCATTTAAATGGAGGGTAAACACTAGGTTTGCTCTCTGAAGATAGTTTCAAAATGAAATTTACCTTTTCCTTTAAATTTTTATTTTTATGTTCCATGAAAGCAAATTCCCCTCCAGGTGCACATGTTTGGTGTAGGGTTTGCTTTATCCTGAAGGTCAACTCCAGAGTGGAGCAGAGCCATTTAAAAAAATATAGCAGTGATCTCCTTTCTGGTCTTTTTTTGTTACCTCTTTTCATTGACCAGCTTGAAAATAAGCTGGATTTAGTTTTCAAACATGTTTTAATTAATACAATCAATTCCTGATTCCTTATATAATATATTTCCAAAGAGCAGGTTTGCACAGTGATAATAAAAAATAAATTGAATGGAGCCTCAGCAGCAGTGCTCTTGTTACATAATTCTCTCATATTCTCTCAATGGCTCATTCATGAGGGTTTGACCTTAGTTACCAGAACTGGGGGAAAGCTTCACAGGTTTAGATGAATAGGAAACTGCATTGTTGAAATGATTCTCTTATAAGACCTTCTGATTCTTCTGCCAATCCCTTAGTTTTATTCTTGAAAGAAGTAGAAGTTGGAGACTTTTTCCTACAACCAGTAGAGTTCTGGCAATGCTCCAAATCAAAGCCTGGAACAGCAGATATTGCCACTGGCTAAATCTCTTTATGGAGGAAATGAGGGCAGTCGAAAAGAGGTGTCACCTATATTTTCCATCCAGAATTCTTAGAGAGAAGGGGATAGTTGCGCAGTTCTTATATATATATACTTTTTTTTTGTGCAGTGCAATGTAGTTTGATATGCAGCATCTCCTCACTTGTAGATATTCATTCATATTTTTCAAGTACTTTTCTTCTCTGCCTTCTGAATTGAGAAAATGATAGTAGTTGGTGATTTGGCATTAGGCCAAATGTATGCTAAGAAAATGAAGTAGGTGTTTCTCCAGTTCCACTGAAGACTGTGGTAAAGAGAATTCCTCCCAAATTTTATGTAATTGTTATTGGGTTCCAGAAATCATGGGAAGAATATTAGTTGTAATCATGAGACTTGCACCTGCCTTCTTCAGAAGGTTATTACCAGATCATTCTTGTTTATCCAGCAACACTACATTAAAAGCAAAGGGAAACTCAAAAAGGCGGGGAATTTATCTTTTCTTATTCTGTCTTCTATCACCCCCCCTTCCCCTGCCCCCCCCCCTTCCCCGCAAAAGAGTGCACTGAGCAGAAAGAGAGACTCAGACAAATGCTTGGGAATTACATAACTCCTTTTGTTTTCAAATCCTGAATCTCCATTAGAATTTTTATCTTCCTAATACCTCTGAACAGTCAGTCCTCCAGCGTGGATTGCAGGAAACTTTTTCAAATGCAGGTGAAGGTGAGCTGGGGCAGAGCAGCCTATTCACTGAAGGCCATTCAAACTTACAACAGTGACACTATATTGGCTTCCAACAGCTCTTATGAATCACCACCATGATATGCCCTTTCTAAATGGGAAGCTCAGATTCTTTGGCTCTGTTTTCATCCTGTCCTGCTGCTGTTTACTGAACAGTCATTCCAAATCCCCATGCTTGCAAACTGATCATTGGCTGTTCTAAATCAGGCCCAGGTGCTACAGGAAGGACTGAATCACAGGAGTGAGGCCCATCTGCCCCCTGCCCTCATTTCAAATCAACTGATGATTTTTGACACTTAGAGGCTGTTACTTTTATGTGTAGCTTGCTGAAGAAAAGAAACTGAGAATAAATCTTTAAGAATTACATTACCAAAGGGAGAGGGCAGAGAAAGGGGTGAAAGAAGGGTCATATTTGGATACTCAAGAAGTATAACTACAAATAATGGTTCCAAACATGGATTGGGCTGGGTATATCACCAAAAGAATAAAAAAGCAGGAATTTGAACAGATATGTGCACACCAGTGTTCACAGCAGAACTATTTGCAGTAGGCAAAAAGTGAACACAACCAGCATGTCCGTGGGTGGGCAGGTAAACAAAATGTGGTCTACACATAGAATGAAATATTGTTCAGCCTGAAAAGGAAGGAGATTCTGTCGTAGGCTACAACTGGGATGAATCTTGAAGACACTGTGCTGAGTGACATAAACCAGTCACAGAAGGACAAATGCCATATGATTCCACATATGGCACTGCTCTATGTACGAGCAGTCCAATTCACACAGAAAGTATCATGATGGTTGTTGGGGCCAGGGAGAAGGGCAGTGGGGAGCTCTTTCTTAATGAGTGTACTGTAGTTTCAGTTTGGGAAGATGAGTGTTCTGGAGATGGATGGTAGTGATCATTGCATCACAATGTGAATAAAATAATGTGAATATAATGCCACTGAACTGTGCACTTCAAAATGGTTAAAGTGGTAAATTTTGTTCTATATATTTTACCCAATGCAGAAAACCTTCCTAGGTGGGAACAAATTGATAATATCCTAGTCAATCAAGTGGCAGAGAGAGACTGTTTCTCAAGTAGTCTTTCCTTTTTTTCAAATGGCACTGGCTATTGGAAATGCTTTATTTATTTTTGTGGTACTGGGAATGGAACTCAAGATAGGCAAAGCAAACACTCCACCATCAAGTTACACCCTCAGTCCCTGAAATGCATTTTTTTTTTTTTAGTTGTAGATAATACCTTTATTTATTTATTTTTATGTGGTGCTGAATATTGAACCTAGAACCTTGCACGTGCTAGGTGAGCGCTCTACTGCTGAGCCACACCTCCAGCCCCCTGAAATGCATTTTATTTTTATTTATTTTTGCAGTGTTGGGAATTGAACCCAGGACCTCGTACATGCCAGGCAAGTGCTCTACCTCTGAGCCACATCTTCAGCCCACTGAAAAGCATTTTTAAAAGAAGTTAGGATTAGTAAAGAGATCTGAGTAATGACCAGTGAACGAGTGTTTCAGGGTGTCTTGCCAGACTGTATGTTTTGGTAACTGAACATTGGGGCAGGCCAGAGTGTTATGCTCTAAACAGGAAATAGAAATCCCTTGTGTGTGCACAAAATGACACTTTATTTAGAGTCCAGGGGGAAATCTTCTAACATCCTCTGCAAGGTCACAAAACAAAAATCTTCCCATGATAAGCCCAAAGTGGTCAGAAGACTGTCACCAGGAAATATTTCTCTTCTAGGCAGGTTGCCTCACTTCCAGATTTTCTTTCCCTAATTTTATTTTCAGATATCATCTCCCCCCACCCCAATCTTCCAAAGCTCTATCACTAGGCTTTGATTGATTGCTCTCATTTATATAAACCATATTTATTGATCACATACTATGGACCACGTTGCCATATGTATTAAAAAGAGCAAGCCAAAGTTCTTGATCTCAGGATATACCCTGTGGGTAGGAAAGCCACATGCACACAGAAAGGTAACTAGTATGTAATTGCTGAAGGTGAAAGACATACTCCTGTGTTGGCGTTGGTCAGAGAAGGGCAGAAGGTAAGATGGGAAACATTAGAAGAGACTGAAGTGTGTGAATCGTGTGTGATGTGCAGGAATCATGTAAGTGAAGTGACAACAAAGGGCTTGGCTTCAGCACAGTAGAGTGCAAGGCATGTATTCAAAAATCCCAATTCTGCATCTCATATTGGCAGACAAAGAATAATTTGGCTAGAACAGAAATGTGTACTTTTTGGAAGGGGAAGATAATTTGGAAATAAGAATTTTTGACAAAGGATTTTGGGCCTTGAGAACTAAAGACATTATCTTGCAGAAAGTGTTTAGTATTCCCATTGGTGGTTGTTGTTATTAATTCTTCATTTTGGAAAGTGAGGTATAGAAAAGTATGTATAAACCTCAGTGTACCTATACACCAGCTTCCACATGAATATTCAAATTTCCCTTAGTCTTAGCCTTCCCTCTACCAAATTGCAATCCAAACTAGATTCATACATTGCAATTGGTTTAATATGTCTCTTAAATCTCTTTTTTATCAGTCCATCATCCCATCAACTTATAACTAGCTTTAAAAAAAAAATCTTACATTTGCATGTTGAAGAAACTGGGCATTTTGCCTATTGAATCAAGCTTCTACAGTCTTCATTTTTCTGGGTTCCCATGGTGTCATTCAACAATCTTCTCTCCTGTATGTCCTGCAAATCACTATTCATAGCTAAAGGCTTGATCATATTCAGGTTCCATAACAAGTCTCACATGGCATTGTATATTTTTTACCAGAAGACACATATTATCTGCCATTACTTATGTATGATGTTGGTGGCTATTGAAGATCAGTGTTCATGTGCCTTATTTCATTAGGGATTATAAAACGGTGATCTGATTTTGGGCTTAGATTATCAAATGGAATTTCCACAAGATCTTTAAAATTGGAGCACCATTGTGTTAATTTTGGCCAGAAGGAATTCTAAATTAACTATTTAAAAATAAATACATCACTAGAGTCCATAGACTAACTGTAACTTTACTAAGACAGGGACTATGGATGTGGTGTACCTCTTTGTAGAAAGTTTTTAGCATCACTTATGTAGTATTCTTGCCATTAAAAAAAATATATATATATATACACACACACACACACACACACACACACACATATATATATGTATATATATACATATATATTTATATATGTATATATGTATAAATATACATATATATGTATAAATATACATATATATGTATAAATATACATATATGTGTATATATATTTATATATGTATATATATGTATATATATTTTGATATATATATGTATATGATTTAGGATATATATATACACACACACATATATATGTATGTATGTATGTGTGTATATATATATATATATATATATATATATATATATATTCCTAAATCAAGCTTGTAGAATCAGCTACCTGCTGATAGGAAATAGCAGTGAGAAACTGATGTGACTTCATTTTTTAAAACAGCTTCAACCTCAAGGCCTGTCCAAAGGGAGGGGGAATGACCCTTGTCCTTAGAAAAACCCACAGAGCACTCCTAGGCAGGTAGCCACCCTGCTGAGTTGTTTGTCTGTAAATAACGGGAGAGATCTGCAGCGCCAGGTATCCCTGACTCAGGCTAGGTGAGGACCCATAGCAACTCCTTAGCAACCACCAACCAGAGACAGAGGAAAATACTTGGGATGCCAGATGTCCCCCCAGTAGTTTATGGTGGTTGATAACATGTTGGGAAACCATGTAGTTCAGCATGTACACCCCTTGTGGCTTAAACCAATCAGTTCAAATGAATCTCCCTCTTGTACTAACCAATCACCCCTACCCAACTTGTTCCCACCAGTGAATGTCCTAATCAGTGTTAAGAATGTTGTTTGATTTTCCCGCGGTGTGAAATGATTTGCTGTGTGATGTGGTGATGCATAGAGTATCCCCACCAAAATCTATAAAATCTCACTGAACAATGAACTGGGTCTCACTCCTTGGGACTGCTGCACAGGAAACAGTTTGGAGTCCAGGCTCGAGCTTGTGTGATTGCATCAGATTAGGCTCCTGTAGGTCTATTGGGGTCCCACGGATCTGGCATTACAGCAGGGGAGAATGAAATAATTTCTATGACAACATGAAGATGCCATCAACCATTCCAGAATATGGAAAGCTTTACAGGACAAATGAACAGATGCCCCTAAAGCCAATAGCTTTCAAAGAAATTGGAGGAATGTTTATGAAAGATACTTGAAAGGCAGGTTAACCAAAAGTAATATATAGAATTATTTGAATTGATTCCAATAAAGCACTTATAAAGTAGGTTTTTAAGAGAACATCTATGGCATAAAGAAATTTTGTTAAACAACAGTATGGTGATTATGTTTCTTATAAGTTCATTATAAGTTTCATGTGCACACTGCAGTAATCACGGGTAAAAATAATATGATATAGAAAAATTTGCTTTAAAATATCCCAAAACAAAATACCAGTGTTTGTGGGAGAACACATAAAAAAAAAATATGGGCAAAATACTGATAATTTTAAAGCTGGGTAATGGTATAGGAAGATTTATTATATTATTCTACTTTTTATATTTTAAATTTTTTTTCTGGAGATTGAACCCAGGGACTTTCTACCACTGAGCTTCACCCCATCCCTTTTTTGTTTTACTTCGAGGCAAGGTTTTCCTAAGTTCCCCAGATAGGCTGGTCTTGAACTTGCAATCCTCCTGTCTCAGCCTCCCAAGTCTCTGAGATTACAAATGTGTGCCACTGTGCCTGACTATTAAAGGTTTTGGAAACATGAGAAAAAGTGAAAGTATTAATAAGAGACAAGGAGGGAGGGGAGCTTTGCCATGTGATCTAGGTGAGAGACAAAGGTCTCTTGCACTGCTTCCATCAGTAAGAGGGTGAGAAATGGATGAATTTAGAAGTTATCTGGGAAGCAGAAAATCACTTTCTGGTGATATTAGGAAAGGAAGAAACCATTTATAATTCCTAGATTTGAGGCTTTGATATACTGGGAGGACAGCCTATTGAAAGGAAGTAGAGTGGGGAAAGCAGAACATTGGAAGGTGTAGACAGAACCTAGAAGTTCAATGTCAGTCATGCTGTTTGAGAAGGCAATTAGAAACCAAGCAGAAGAGTCAGTCTACGGTTACACATTCAACCCCTGAGTTCAAGGGCGTACAGGAACTGGGGAGATGCTTTTAGGAGTCCTCGGCCAATAGATGGCATTGAAAACCATGACCTGGTGTCAGGTCATTAGGGGAGAGAATATGGGTTAAAGCAGTTTGTGTTAGAATTGGAATTTCCAGAACCTAAAGATGAATGTTAAGAAATCATCTGGAAAATATCTCCAGATATTTCTCTGCAGGCTTTTGCAGTGACCACATTCAAACTATGTACTGGCTCCTGTGGTCTCTGTCCCCAGGGCAGTCAGCAGTGCTGCCTGCAGTCTGGGGCTGGAATCTCAGACTGTGTATCTCACTCGGCTTTCCTAAAACAGGGAGCTGTCGTCCAAATCTGGACCTTATTTTTCGCCCTGCCTCTCCTGAGCTGCTTGTCAATATTTAATTTTTAGATAACAGGACCCCATCTATTGCCAAGCCCCAAGGCCTCTCACTTAAAACAAAAAAGAAGAGAAAATCAACAAAATCTACTCTGGGTGAAGCAGTCTGCTTTAAGGGACTTTTTCCTGGTTGGTTTGTTCCTGCGGGTTCCCACCCCCAGGAATAGCTCTGTAGCCTCTAACTGAGTAGCTTTTGTTTCCCTCCTAGACTGTGTGGCCCCAAAGACAATGCCGGGATTCAAGAGCCAGTAGAATTCTAAATGTCATATGCATGCCAGAAGCAAGGTTACTCTTCTTCTTCAAGCTGTTGGCAAAATTATTCCAGAGCATTTTTACTTCTAAGGCAACTTCTCAGCCCCTGGTCAGCTTAATTCCTTGGCTGCTGTCTTGGAGACCTGAGACCAAGAGTGGAGTGTTCATGTCATCATGTAAATGAGTTTTTAGAGTGGAGGCAGGGAGTTGGGATGGAGTGCACATGGCAAATCATTACCAATTTGGACTTCAGTACCTAGCCTAGAATAACAAATGGTTTGTCACAGGAAAAGAGGAGTTCCTGGAGAGAAGGGGGGACTTGACTCAGGATCTGTGGGGTTCTTCGTATTTGTGACCGAAGAGAATTTCAGCACATACCAGTCAGACACAAATGGAGGTTTATTTAGGAAAGTAGATATAACACATTCAAGGGAGTGAGAGATGTGTTTGGGGCTTCCCAGTTCTTTTTTAAAATAAAACTTGGCGAGGGGTAGGCACCAGAAGGTATGTGGTGATAACATCTTTATGGTGATCGCAAAACAATTTCTGGTGGTCTGGTCAGTCTCAGGATCCTTTGGCTGAAGTAGTCTTCATTATCTGGTCAGTAGATAGTGCTGGAAAGTCCCCTAAATTATAGGGTACTCAAGATATCACATCTCTCTTTATTTAATCTATTCATTGGATGTTTATGAAGATTTAGAGATTTCCCTGGAATTTGAGAGTAACAGACCTAGAAAAGTATTGTGGAAATTCTGAATTAAAATCTTATTTTCTTGTCCTTCCTTTATGTCTCCTTTCTACCAGATTCTTATTTCTTTTATTCTACCTCAGTTTTAGTGAACTGGCACACAGTGAGCTACTAGCCCCTTCTGACCAATCCTTGATAGGTGATGACTAAAATTCACCCTTTTGGCTTGAGATTTTGTTCTCGGTGTAAAGCAAATTGTTACTACCAATAGCAAGTAAAACCATCCTTTATTAAAATAAATCTGGGTTCTCCCAAGTTTATATGTGAAAGAAGACTTTCCAGGTGGGGATGGGAGCACTTAGCTAATACAGCCTGGCTCTGCTTGCAGGCTGCCACATGGTCTAAGGGATAGATTGCCAATGTCCTGTTTACTGTGCAGTCCCTGTATACTGTGCCTGGAAGAGAGATTTAGCCTGTCTGGATTGAAATCTCAGATCCATGTTTTACCTGTGTGAACCAACTTCTTTCTGCCTCAGTTTCCTTATCAAAGAGGGACACTACCTTGTTGAGCTGTTTGGAGATTAAAATTTGCAAATGTTGAGTAAGATCCTGAGTACTTACCCACAGCAAACTCAGCACAGTGTCAGTTGTAACTATCTGGGGTTGGCTGCTCTCTGCATCCTGGTTCCCAGTTATGCATGTTAAACTCTGCTCAGAGTATGGACAAGATTCTAATTTCCTTTCAGCATAGTCAAGAAAGGCTACAATGCTCACAAGAACTAGTGCAGTGGTGGGAGGGGTGAGGGGGTATATAATTCAGAGGTCAAGCACTAATGTGGAAGCCTGAATTCCACCCCCAGCACCACAAAAAAACTGACAAAAAATCTTTACTAAAGCATAAGAGAAAACCAGAAGTAACTGAAGTCAACGGAAACCCAAGACCTGCTATCAGCCAAGCTGAGTGTAGGCACTCACTGTCCTCTTTGTCCCCTGACCTTCCCTCTTCTGGTGTGTTGGTGATTTTGAGGATGCCACTCCATGCATGTGCTCTCCTGGGGCTATCTTCTATTCTGTTCTGTTGGTTGGTTAGAGTTCCAGGCTCATCTCAGGTGATTGTTATCTGTTAGATGAGACCTGATCCACTTCACCCAGGAAATGGCTCTGGCTTTGGGTAGGAATTAGGGTCAGTAGAGTGAAGCACTCATCTCTGGTGCAAAATGCAAGGCAGGGATAGCAAAACATCAGTTATCCAGATGGGTAAAATTTGACCAATTTTTAAAAATCAAATGAATACATAAAATGAATGGCAAAGAAAATACTACAATTTTAAATGAAGCTGTGATCTGAACCATGTTGGAGCCTGGGGCAAAAGGGGTAGGGCGCTCTCCTATATACATGTTTTCATTCTTTAAGGGGCTAATGATTTGAAAATAAAACATTAAAGTGTTTGCTTCCATTGAAGCCAGGAGTATAAAGTAATAATAAATTCAGTTTGGGATACAAGTGAAACAGTCACCATTAAAATAGTGCCAGGAGGTCTGGGGTTGTGGCTCAGCAGTAAAGTGGTTGCCTCACACCTGTGAGACTCTGGGTTCGATCCTCAGCACCACATAAAAATAAATAAAGTTATTTTTTAAAAAATAGTGCTATGAGTTTTAGTAGACCTCTTTTTCAACTATTTAGTATTTTTTTAAATTAATGATGGAGGGATTAAAAAAGAAACCTGAAAAAAAAATACATAAAAACCTTGAGACAGGATGCAGCTTCTCCCTTGGACCTCATCCACAGGATGCATGGGCCTCCTGGGGGGTGTCCACCCAGCCAGTGGCTCACGTCAGACACCCTTCCTCCATCCCACTGTGGACCCTGAAAGTCTCCTGTGTTCCACGCGACCCTCCCAAGCACATCTGACTGAATATCTGACTAAGGCTTCCCAAACAGAGTAGATCTCTTTTGAGAAATCCTAAAAGTGAGGGGACGGCTGTGACTGGTGACAGAAACAGCCTCAAGGACAGGAAAAATGAGCAGAGTACAGATGAAAGTGAAACCAAGTGGCCATGTGACCCAGGGATTGAGACCTGCAAACAGCTTTCTAAGTCCTCGGCATTTCCTCACGGGGTGAATGCACAGCTGGTGAAAGTGGATTTCTGTCACTTCATATCCAAAAAGGCAAATTTAAGGAATCAAGTAAGATAATGGAGGCCGAGTAACATTGCTACATATCATAAGGCTGTCAGGACCCTGTACATAATATATAAAAGAGTCAGAGATGGAAGATAAAGTCACACAGGGAGTACCATTGTCGCTAATTCAAGCAGCTACAAAAAGACGGATTGGCTGTCTTATTTGATTTTCTGTTGCTGTAAAGAAAGCCCTGTGGGTTAAGGACTAAAATGGTGAAGCTAAATGACGAAGTGTTTATGTGGGGGTCTCTTAGTCAGATGTTCAGTCAGAAAAAACAAAAAATAGCCGAGGCTGAATGATTCATAGAGAATAGAGATTCATCAATTCATGATTCTGGGGGCTGGGGAGTCCAAGACCATGGCACCACATCTGCTATCTTTTTGCTGCATCTCAAAGTGGCAGATGATAGACCCAACCTGATTTTCTCTTAAAATTGGGAGCCACCTCGCCACAAAGCCATGAAAAGCTAATTTCGGCTTTACTATAAATGACTGCGAATTCTGAACCTGCTTGGAATGCCTGCCCGTGCCTCGAACTCACCCATGCCTGGCTCTCTGACCAGAGAGCAGCCCTCTCTGAAACTTTAGTGATGCCTCACAAATCTTGGCCTTCCCTGGCCAGAAAATGACCCTCTCTGAGGCTCTAATGACCTTCATAAATTCTGATGTCGGGGCCAGCAAAAATGTGAACTACCATTAGTGTGATGCTCCTCAGAGTTCTGTTCTCTGTAACCCCCCTTTGTGTAACTTTCTGGGCTATAAAGCTGGGCTGCAGGAAAGACGCTGGGCTGTCTTGTTCCCACGGTCTTGGGTGGGAGAGGCAGCCCGGCCGGTCGAAATAATCAGCTTGCTTTAATTTGATTTTAATTGGAGTCAGTGGTCTTTTCTTGTGTCCTGGTCTAACAGCAGAGGGTATCACATGATGAGAAAGAAGAAGGCTACAAGCTCCAGTTTCCTCTTCCTCCTCTTATAAAGCGACTCATGCTGTCATGGAGGTGCTAGTCTTATGAACCTGTCTCACCCCAATAATTTTTCAATGGACCCACCTTCAAAATACTATAAAATACTTCAAATACTATGAATTTGGGATTTACGTTTGCAAAACCTTTTGGTGGTCAGGTTTGACTGAGACCTTGAGAACCAGTATCCTTCTATGAATGCTCATTGTGAATCTCATTGAATGCCACACCCCAGTCCTATCTGTGAGTTGCCTATAGTCTGTTGGAGGAGGCAGAAAAAAAGTGAATGGGCATATTCATTGTAATCACACACAGGAAGAAAACAGAGGGGTACAGAAACAGGGGCCAAAGCTGGACCCATTGAGAAGATGAGAAGCACTGACCCAGGGAAGGTGGGAAGAAGAGGGGCTCTCTGTGTCAGGGTTGGGGCCTGCCGGGTCCTGAGGGGGAACTTGGAATGGGCTGGAAACTGAAAGGGAATAAGATCACCACTGAACCACAAGCAGAGGGGCTCAGAGGGAGGAAGAGGGTGAGACTGTGCTCCACTGAGCCGTGATCTGTGGGTCAGATTCTCTGTGCACTCAAAGCCTCTGGGAAATTTTTAGTAGCAGGAAGGCACCTTCGGATTTACCTGATTCACGCCTATCAGCTGGGCACGACGACAAATGCCTGTAGTCCCAGCAACTTTAGAGGCTTAGGCAGGAGGATTCCAAGTCCAAGACCAACCTCAACAACTTGGTGAGGCCCTAAAGACTTATTGAGACCCTGTCTTGAAATAAAACATAAAAGGGCTCGAGATATAGTTCAGTGGTTGAGCAACCCTGGGTTCAATCCCTGGTACTAAACAAGGGAGGGGATATCATGGCTGCTCTGTGGAGGATGGCATGCTGGTGGTGGGAGAACAGGAAGTGAAGAGGGATCTGGGTGAGCAGCCACAATCCTAGCAAGAAGCGTCCTGGACCGGGCTGCAGCCCTGCTTTGGAACAAGCATCCTCAGTCCTCACCAAGGGAGTGAATGGAGGAAATTTGCGGACAGAACCATGAACGAAGTCTTCTTACATGGTCCACAAGAGTCCCTATCTTTAGGGACTCAATATTTGGATGAAATGATGGACTGCATGGATGGAGGAGAGTGGGTGGAGGGCTGGATGAACTAGAGATTGTCTTTGTGCTGATAACAACTGAAGCCTGGAGATATTCTGTGGGGGTTCACCATTCTGTTCCTTCTCTTTTAGTACATGAATAAAATTATCCATAAAACTTTTTTTTTTTTTAAAAAAAAGCAAGAATTAAAGCTTATACACTTGATCCTGCCAGACACTTCTCTAAATGTACATTATGGCATTTGAATGCTGTGAAGACCGAAAAGCAGATGAACCCTTGGGCCAGTTTTTCTGACATGAGAGCAGAGTGAGCTACCTGTGCTCCGTGAATGTCACAGTGAACACATGGTGGGACCTGTGCTCAGACCGACCCCGAGACAACCAGCTCCCAGCTCTTGTTGCCTGGTCTCTGCCCCTCCCTCCTGCTCAAAGGGAGCCACTCTCCCCTTCTCACACCACCCCCTTATTTGTCTGATGGTTTGAATTATGGAGTATGTTAAAAAAACCAAATGATCCCAGTTTCTGGCTTGAAAACCTTGGCAGCTTTATCGAGATGAAGAGCCAGTGGAAAGAAAAAGTTTCAGGGGGGAAAGCCAGGAGTTAAGTTTTGGGACAGGCTAAGAGTTCCGGAGAGACTCCGTGTGCAAAGCCACTCAGAGCTGATCCAGGGCACACTGGAAGGAGCAAGGACAGCTGCGTTAGGCTGCAGGACAACCTGCAGAAGACACAGCCACCTCAGGTTCTGAAAGGCCACAGGGGTTGGTGCTCTTTGGGTTGGAGGATGGCGGGAGGAGCCCTTAACTCCACAGGCCACAGCCCCTCTCTGTCCACAGCCTCTACTCCAGATTGCTTGGGGCCCTCGGAGATGGCTGCCACCCTCTGTTCTCTCAGAGCCCGGACTTGCCAGAAACAGCCAGTACCGGAGCCCAGATTCAAACCTTACAGCCTGCTGTTACTTTTGTTTTTGCTGGGGTGATTGAACCTGGGGCCTCACGCTAGCTGAGCATGCCCTGCCCTGAGCACACCTACAGACTCTTCCCTATGTCTGTAGTAAAGCCTCTATCCAAAGGAGTAGTGCTTCCTGAACATGAATGTGAATAACATGATACCTGGCTCAAATGCAGATTCCCAGGGAGCTCCTGGGTGGTGCTGGATCCACATACTGCAAACTGAATGACAAGAACAGGATTCTTTCTGCCAGTGACTCTGACGGACCCTATTTGGAGGAAGTCTGTTTCCATGGCTTCCCCCCAACATGGTGCTCGTTGAACACTTTCACCCCCAGAAAACAAAAAGGATAGAAGCAATAAGCATGAAACATTAAACTTTTATAGTTTCAGTTGGGAACTAGGAAATAAACATCTGGTTACCAAACCATTAAAGAAAAGGAAAAAAAAAAAAAAAGAAAAAAGAAAAAAAAACAACCTCCAAAATTCAAAATCTGTGGTGTTTTTTTTTTTTTTGTGGGGGGGGGATACCAGGGATTGAAACCAGGGGGAGTAGGGGAGCTCAACCACTGAGCCATATCCCCAGCCTTTTTAATATTTTATTTTGACACAGGGCCTCACCAAGTTGCTGAGACTGACTTTGAACTTCTGATCCTCCTGCCTCTGCCTCCTCGGCTGCTGGGATTACAGGCCTGCGCCACCCTGCCCAGCACCCCCAAAACTCTAAAAGGCTGGAAGAGCAAAACAGAAATTACTTACAAAATAAGAACAACTTGATTTCATGACTAGTGTCTTGCAAACTACATGAATGTAAGTTAATTTGAAGATTGTTTTTCCCAAGTGGGAGGCACATGTAACTGAAAATTGTACTTTATTATAGGGATTTAGTATTTGAAGATATTATAAATTCTTTCCTTTTTGTCCTTTCCCCACCCCTCCCCTATGCTGGGCATGGAACCCAGTGATGAACCCAGCCTAATTACACCTTAAGATTGGGAACCATCTTATCACAAAGTCATGACAAGTTAATTTCTGTTTTACTATAAATTACCACCATTTCTAAACTTGCTTGGAGTGCCTGTCCATGCCTTGAACTCACCCATGCCTGGCTCCCCCTGACCAGATAACCACCCTCTTTGAACCTCAGTGATGCCCCATCAATTCTGATGTTGGGGATCTAAATTTATTCCCTACCTAGAAATGTTAATCCATGTTAATCATTATGCTACTATCTGCCTTTGTATTGTGCTTGTCAAAATCCTGTTATCTGTAAGTTGTCAAGACACCCCCCACCCCCTTTGCAACTTTTTATGCTATAAAACTATGCTCCTCGAGAGCTGGGGGTACTGTTCTCTAGCCCAGGGTTTTTGGGAGAGACAGTCCTGGCCAGAATTACAAGCTTGCTTTAATTTGATTTAAAATTGGAGTCGGTGGTCTTTTCCTTGCGTTGGTTTAATACTCAGGGCCTCTGTTCTTACTGGGCATGAGCTCTGCCACTGAAGTACAACCACAGGCCCAATGTTATACATTTTATAGTTTCCTAAAATAAAGGATATTCTTTTAAAGCAGATGATTACTTCCTCATTTTTCTGTTTTGAAAGTTCCAAAATTTATATTCCTTTTTCTTAAGACCTAATTTCTAGAATACAACTTTTCTTTAAGAAAGTTCCCCCTTGATATGTTTAAGGGAAGAGTGTGGCTACTTAGGCAAAAATGAACGTGTGAAAGCTGTCACAACAATTAGTTAGCCCTCTGGAGACCACAGCCCCTCCTGCATCAGCATGTTATACTAGACATGATGAAATGATAATTCTAGGATGTAACCACTCATTGCAAAACAGTTGTGAGTTTATCTTGGGGTAAGGCCATGATGATTCTAAAGTTTCCTGGAACAGTCTCTGGATGCTCCCTGGGGGTCACTCATGTGTAACTTTGGGTGTTTTAAACTGATTCATCTGGATTTTGTAGGAAACAGAAGTCATTATGATGTTGGTAATTCATAAGGCCCATTATAATACACTCTGGTGATATGAAAACACAAGTAACATCAATCAGGTTCCAGAAACACAGAGATTGGAATTAAAGTGGGAAATTAGGAGCTGGCAGAGCAAATGGGGGAAAGTGAGGCATCCCAGAGATTAGTAATTACAGGAAGCCAGTAGTCCCTTAGAGCAGAAAGGACCAAGATATGCGGTGAAGTCATACATAACAAAACCAGGACAACTTTATGCATTGGAGCCAGAACTATGAGGAGGAGCTGCCCAGCCAGAGCAGGAACACAAGAGAAACTGCTGCAGATGCTGTCAGTCTCTCACCAGTGCCTCCCGTGGACCAAATGTCTCTGACCAATGGCTGAGGAATAAGGGAAATGCAATCTACAGGAACAGGCCCCCTGTGGTGTGCATCAGAGCCAGGCTGGGCAGCAGGAATACCTAAGAGTAGTAGCACCTTTGTTGCCCAGCATCCTTTCTCACAGTTCTGCCCACATTCAGCTCCCATCCAATAAGGTCACAAGTTTAATGACTAGGACGGGGACTCCTTAATATGCCTTCTTTCCCTAGACACAAAATCTAAGCAATCCCTGGGGCCTTCTCAAAGTCCAAGTCCCTGTTCTCAGACGTATGGGTGGCTTTTAGTATTCTACTGTTCTGGGAACTGCACTGGGTAATTTCTTTCCTATGAAATAATGAGCGATAGATAAAATGGAAATATTTGTGTCTGTGTAAAATTTTTAAATTAATTTTGTTTATTCCTATATTTCATCTATTTTATTATTTAAAACAAGTTCTAATTTCTGTCACTGTTATGATGTTGATATTATTATTTTCTTTTTCTCATTTTCCATTTTGACTTCCTTTGGTGGTTGAGGGGTGTTTACCTAGTAAGATGACACAGACCTTTATTTCTTTTCTTTTTTGGGGGGGTGGAGGCCATACCAGGGATTGAACTGAGGGGCACTCAGCCACTCAGCCATATCCCCAGCCCTATTTTGTATTTTAGTTTAGAGACAGGTCTCACTGAGTTGTTTAGTGCCTTGCCATTGGTGAGGTTGGCTTTGAACCCTCAGTCCTCCTGTCTCAGCCTCCCAAATTGCTGGGATTACAGGTGTGTGTCACTGCACTTGGCTACAAACCTTTATTTCTGATTAGTAAGTTCTGAATGGTCCTGCCTTGAATGACTAACTATAGTTTCCCATTAGATTTTACTTTTAGACCATGGTAATCTAAAGAAGAGCAAACTAAACCCTCTGAGGACCAGATCTAGTCCTCTCTTGTCCCCACTGTATAGCACCAACATCCTCTTAAGGGAGGACTTGGAGGAAGATTTATAGATTATTACATTTCTGACAATCTGAAGACCCCTTCTGTGTTAGACCTGGTCTCCTCTTTAATTAAGGGGTTGGTGCCACTGGCAAAATTTGGCACAGAAATCACTGTCTTTTGTGGTTACTCAAGCCACATTTCTATTGGCTAGACCTAGAACTTCTCTGCTTATATGGATTAAGTCATGCTTTAGGGAGGGCCCCCATTGGTTGTTTCATTTTAAAGGTGACTGTGACCCGTGGTTCATACTGCTCAGTCTTCACCTTTGTGCATTACAGTAATGATGCTCCCTTTGTCTGTGGGATGAGCTCTGCTGGCCAGGTCCCATGGCTCTCGGATCCCGTCTTCTGACTGGGTCAGAGAGTCTGCTTCGCGGACAGTGTCCCATTGGCATCCTCACAGGGTTTTTCAAGGTTGCTGGCCCTCCTCTCACCAAAGCATTTTACAGAGTAAGGGAGGTCTTAGGATCCTCCTGGGAGACGTGGGTAGGTGGGTCACATAAAACAATTTCATTTTGGGGGAGGCAGGAGATATAGTTCAGATGGTAGAGTGCTGGTTAATCATGAACAAGTCCCTGGGTTCAATCTAATAATAATAATAATAATAATAATAATAATAATAATAATAATAATATAATAATTTCCTTTCAACTTTCTCATAGTCCTGAATCTTTGAATTCCTTCTTTGAGGTTGTGTCAAGGAGATTCTGACATCCTACTTTGTTAAACATAGTCCATTGCTAGGCTCAGATTTCAGTCAACCAACCAGATGTTAGAATCACTTGCAGCTCTTCAAAGTAGCCTGTTATATGCAGAATCTGGGATACTAGATTTCATATCAATAAGTGCAGTGTAGCCCAATATTTTATTCTATTTCAGTTTATTGTGGATATATAATAAAGAAAATCTTGCAATTATTTTGGTATAAAACCATCTCCTCTAAGAACAGACCTAGATGCAGGGATTTGACTCTTGTGAGTCAAAAGTGATGAGTGGAAGGGATGAGAAATTGAGAAATCTTGGGTATTACCTTGGAGGGTAATTCTTTAGGTAAGGGTCTTGAGGGATAAATAGTGTGTGGCCTCAGACTGTGTGGAAGAAGACATTTCTGCTGGTAAGGAAGTCTTGGTGAACATTGGGGTTCAAGGTACTCAGATTATTACAAATCCATGCAATGACCCCATCTCAGTCTCAAGTTCTCACTTCCTTTGCTTTACTTCTTTACTTTTTACTTATTTTTTTTCAGTACTGGAGATTGAATCCAAGGATGTTCTATCCCTAACCCTTTTTATTTTTTATTTTGAGACAGGGTCTCCTAAATTGAAGAGCCTGGCCTTAAACTTGTGATACTCCTCCTTCTGCCTCCTGAGTTGCTAGGATCACAAGCATGCACCACAATGCCAGCAGCCTACTCCCTTTACTAACAATGCCCTAACCTGAACACAGAGACCTGACAAGGCCTAGGGTTGAACTTGTAATTCAGAAAGAAGCCTGTATTACTATGTTTTGGAATTAGTCCTTTGACTGTGATATAGAAATAAGAAATTCTGTTATGGACACCATGGAAGTTTTAGTGTTTCTCTTTGTATGAACTTGAGAGTCTAAACTTAGTTTTATTTTCGGTCTTTGTTTCTTTTTCTTTTTTTCTTTCTAGTGCCAGGGATTGAATCTGGGGGCCTCACACATAGTAGGCCAGTGCTATGCCACTGAGCCATATCCCCAGACTTTGTTTTTTTTTGTTTGTGAGCTGGTACAACATGAGGAAAACAGTTCTTTATTACTACTGTGCCTATCATTCCTATCATCATCACCACCATACCCATCATTACCAAAATCATCGACTGTCATACCCACCATTACTACTAGACCCATCATTACTGCCGTCATCGTCACTACCATAACCATCAAGTGCAGTGGCCACTTCACATCCCAAAGCTTGGATTTCCACTAGCCTTCACCTCAAGCAAGGATGACAATTTAAGTCATTGTGATGTTGTAGAATTGCTGGAGCTCATTATCGCTTTCAAGCTCAATAGGTAAACAATCCCAGGATTTCTAGGACTACTTTTGGGATCCAGAATTAGATCATGCAGGCACCACTGATGGAAGAAAATGTCTCTGAGACCGAACAGACGAATTTCTGCTATGGAAGTGATTTGTACATTTGTACCAGATGACCTCCCAGCAGCGGGATCCTCAGAGTACTGCATGAGCTCTCTGGGAGTGCTTTCATTTGCAAAGTGAGGTGATCTTATTTCTCTGTACCACTCAATTCTTCCAAGTGGCCGTGAACCATCTAGCTCTGCTCCATAGGTTCCGGCTGTGGTTCTTTGGGACCAAGAGGACATCAGACCACAGCTTAAAAATGGCAGCGAGGGGCTCTTCTCAGATAAGAGAAGTAGTTAAATCAAGTGTCCCATTTGAAAGTCAAGATGGGCTGGGAATGGTCATCCACACCTGTTGTCCCAGCTGCCGGAGAGGGGGAAGAAGGGGGATCCCTCGGGTCCAGGAGTTTGAGGCCATCTTGGACAACAGAGCAAGACACTGTGTTTTTTTTTTTTTTTTTTTAATTAAAATTTAAATAAAGCAAAATGAGTAAGATTAGAAGCTCCTTGGATCTAGGAAAGTTTGGGCCCAATAAGCTGATCAAGAAGCTGAGGTGACAAATTCACAGGAAAGGAACGCAGAATAGAAGAAAGAACAACTGGGAAGGCTGAGGAGCCGCGAAGGCCTCATCGGATGTCAGCGCCCACCTGTGGCACGCGGTCTGCCTTCTTTCCTCACTTGGGTTCCCTGAGAGCCCCTTTATTTTAGAGGAGAAACATCAGAAACAACAAAACCCTTATGGTCTCTGTTCCTTTAAGGAAAAGACCTTGGCCTGGGGACAAAAGGAACATCTCACACATATCCTTGTATTACATGAAGCAGGTTGTGTGAAGCCTGGTGTACCGGTGGGGGGACTCTCTTTTTGGAAATCAGATAACTTAGATTCCAGATAACTAGTCAACGACTTATCTGGCCTTGAGTGGCATCGCTTCCCTGAACCTCAATTTCCTCAACTGTAAAATGAAAGTACTTCCACATGGAATGCGCTCATCTCTGCTACCAAGCCATGAGCATCCTTCAGCCAGGGACCCTGTCCCATCACCCTTTATCCAGTGTGGCATCACAGAGAATCTCTTAGAGAAGAGGGGCAAAATAAATGTTTCTTAAGTAAAGCAAGGATAGAACTACATTCTTTCTTTTAATTCTAACCCTCTTTCTTTATTTTATTTTATTATTTTTTATAAAAATTGTATTTATTCTAGTTTATTATGTATGACAGCCTAATGCAAATCAATCCATATTATGCATATAGAGCACAATTTTCATGTCTCTTGTTGTACGCAACGAAGAGTCACACCCCTTGTGTCTTCATACATGCATTTAGGGTGATGATGTCCACCTCATTCCACAGTCTTTCCTACCTCTGTGCCCTCTTGCCTCCCCTCCCTTCCCTTTGCCCTATGTAAACTTCATCTGTTCCTCTCACGTTTCCCCCTGCCCATCCCTATTATGAATCAGCCTCCTTATATCAGAGAAAACATTCGGCCTTTGGTTTGGGGGATTGCCTTACTTCATTTAGCATTATCTTCTCCAACTCCATCCATCTGCCTGCAAATGCCACGATTTTATTCTCTTTTAATGCTGAGTAATATTCCATTGTATATATATATGTATACACCCCTTTTCTTAAAAATGAAATTCCAAAGGAAGAACAGATTATTTATTCAGGTGTTTATCATATACAACCATTTCTGAAATATCCCATGTGATAATTAGAAATTATGAAATTAATTTGCCTTTTGGCATTAAGTAATGTCATGCAAGTAATCTGAGTTTTCTTAAACTAAAATTTTAGTGAATGCAAATCTTGGACAACATAGCAAGACTCTGTTTTTAAAAAATTAAAACTTAGAGAATTGAGAATGGAAAGAGATAAAGCCTGGTCTACTATCATTCTGTTAAGATAATTTTTAAAATTTAGGAAAAAATAGGACAATTTTATAGGAGAAAGCACAATTCTTCCAATGAAAAAGAAAAAAATGCAGATGGTAAAAAATTAACTATAGTATGAGTACCATGTTTTGACCTGCTATTTAAATAATGCAGCCAAGAAAATCCATGATATGATTTGAAAAATGAAGTCATTCCACGTAAACTAGAAACAACCTTGGGAGGGCTATGGATATCATTCAGTGGTAGAGCACTTGCCTAGCATGTGTAAGGACTTGGGTTCAATTCCCAGCACTGAAACAGACAAAGAACAAAACAATTAAACAAACAAAAAACCCAGAAAACCAAACCAAACAAACAAACAAACAGAGAACCTACCTCTGAATTCCCTGCTTTCCTGAATGAGCCATCCTATATATCACCCAGCTGCTAAATGGTTAATGATGATCTATCTGGGGGCACAGACACCATGCATTCCAACATGCCAAACAGCTGCTTGTTACCAGAACTAGTGTCCCAACAGTGTTCTTTATATTCCCATGGAAAGAAAATGGTAAAGGTGTGCCAAGTAAAGTCCACCTTGAAAAAAATACTTAAATTGGTTATACATTCCTATTCAGCTGTGTTTAAATATTAATAAAATTGGTGCACTTATTAATGGGAAGGAAGAAGCAATACATTTCCACAAGGGAATCAAGTTGACAGAATGCTCCAAAGGAATTAGCTGAGTTTGTCATTACTCATTGATGTGGAAATCTTTCCCCGAGTTTATAACATTGAAATTAGCCCACATCACAGTTCATGTATTATAAACTGATTTTTACTCAACAAAACGATTCTATTCCTCATAAATCAGAATCACAATATTCTCTCCTTATTCAAACAGACTACCAAGAAGTCTTCAGATAAGATCCTTTAAGCCTCGTATTAAAGCTATTTGAATATTGACAAATGACATCAGTGATATCCCAAGAAGGAAATAGACAACAAAATCAAATAAGCCACATAACAGCACCCCAGTGGCCCTGGCTCCCTTTCATCTTATTTGGAGTCCTGTCTTGGGTGCTATGGTTTATGGGGAAACGCAATGACTGTAGTCAAGGACTTGTAGGTTGAATGGACGGTGAGAGGGGCTGAGCTGGACAGATGGCAGGCTGGAGTGGGGAGGGGTAGGAGGGCTCCTGTAGCAGGTGCTGAGCAGAAAGAAGGTTTTTGTCTGTCAGACAGAGTGCGAAAGCCACAGGGCCAGAGCAGAAAGGGATCTGGTGTTAGAAAAGAAATCAGCAGGGGGCTCCAGATGAGGTGGTGGGCTCCAGTATGAGGGAAAGCGGAAGGGCCAGGAAACCCAACTGAGGGGTCTGTCTGCAGGAGTCCAGTCCATCCCGTCTGGGAGGAGAACAATGACAAAAATGCTGCAGTTCGGGAGGAGCCTGGTATTCTAAGCAGATTAGGTGAGCGGAGCCCCTGGGGCCAGACTACATCTTGTTATGAGAACTGGGGCTCCAGGTGGGGCTGAGTCTCAGGCACAAGTGGATGCCAGGTGGCTAGACTGGGACATGAAACGGGGGCACAGAGTAAGCAGCAGGAGTTTGGCTCTCGTCTCGGGTCAGCAGTGGTGTCAGGAAACGACAAGGAGGGACAATTGAGCCTTCAGGGAAGGATCAAGTAGTCCCCATGCCAGGAAGCAGAGTGGGACTTGAAGGGTGGTCAGGCTGCACTGTCAGGCCCCGGGAAGGCTGTTGAGAGGCTATCGGGAGTCTGAGCAGCAGAGTGCTAGTTGTGGTTCTGCCGCCAAATGACATGTCTCTTGGAATCCTTTTCAGTCTTCTGAAAAACAGCACACCACCACCAGTCTCCCCTAACAGTCTGGGTAAGCTTTCAATTTCCGTCTATGCCATCTGGTCTTTGGGAATACAGAATAACTCTGTTCTCTCGTCTTATGCTCTCTCCTTGGATTCCCTTCTCTACTCCCGCAGTTATGGCTCCAGCATTGACCTCTGTCTCTGACCTTGGTGTACTAGCTAGAGCTTGTTGGGTTAGTTAACTGCTTTATCTGCTGTAACAGATATATGACAAATAGGTACACACAACAGAAATGTGATTTTTTCCCCAGGTAAACAGCCAGGTTGATAGAAGCTCTGCCAACTTTAATAGGTAGCCTCATGGTTGCCCTGTCAGTTCTGGCTAGAACAAAGGGATGGGGCATAAGGGAGCATGAGTAGACATTTTATGGGCCAGGAATGGAAGTGACATATGCTTTTGCTCGTAATCTACTGCCTTGAACTCGATCACACAGCCACACCTAACTTCAAGAAGGCTGGGCCAGGTGGATAGATGGTGAACCCAGGAAGTGGAGGACACAGGGCCTAGTGAGCAGCCGAAAGTCTCTGCTGTCTTCATCCTTAAATCACAACTATCTTCAAGCTGTATCCTTTGGGTACCATGCAGGAACTTCAAACCAACTCTATTCAAAGTAAAATTCATTAACGTCCCCAGTAAAACCTAATTTTTCACTCTATTCCTTCCTCTGTCCATGTCCACCCTTTCAAACGTCCAACTACAAAGCTTTGAGGAAGCTTGACTTCTCCCTCTCCCCATGTTCAACTTTCCGCATGTTTTGGTTGTGGTCTGTAAGAAGCATACGTCATGTTTCCTGCTCTGGGACCCTAACTGATGGCCACTGCCCCACGGTGTCTGTCTGTGAAGCTCTGAGAACACCCCTCCCTCACAGTCTTCCCCCAGCCCATCACTGCAAGGTGCAGGCTCCTTCTGGGGGACACTCTGGCTGGGGGACTCCCCATCAGCTTGGTAGAGCTTAGGTCTCCACTGATTCTGACACTTTCCTATTCAGCCCTCCCTCCCTGAGGTCAGACCTGCCTTGCAGTCTGTAAGTTTTCCCCATCTTCTCTGTCTCCTCCTTTATCTTTCACAACCCTTCATAAATTTCTTGCCAGGTTGGGAGTATAACTCAGCGACAGTACACTTCCTAGCATGCGCAAGGCCCTGGGTTTGGTCTCCAGCCCTGCAACAATAATTTTAAAACCTAAAGAAAATCTCTTGCAAATAAATCAAATCCTGTATTGCCTTCTGCTTCTCAGATGACCCCAAAATAAAGTTTTTTTTCAAAGTTTTCCTCTCTTTTCTATTCCCATTGCTGCAGCCTTCGCCTTTGCCAGGCTTCCTAATGGTCTCCCAGGCTTCAATCTGGTTCTTTCCATAGGTACTTCCAAAACACAGGTATGAACCTGCCCCCTCTCCTGGTCAAAAGCCTTCTGTCACTCCTACCTGTCATCTATGGAATCCACTTATGTTTCTTGGACCATCATTCAAAATCCTTCATAGTCTCTTCCAAACCTTGCTTCCTGCATCATCTTTCCCTCTTCCACACCTAGATGACTTGCTTTCTGCTGATTATACAGTACTCCCACTTTGGGCTCTCTGTACCTGCTTCTACCCACTTCTCATTCTGTCAAAATCCTATTTATATATGTTCATTACAATCCAGCTCCAAACTCCCCTTAATACTAAAAGACTTGTTTCTTTCCTCTTCTGGACTCGTCTCACAGCACTTGGTCCATGTTCTTTACTATGCAGATCTCCTTTTAAACACCTGTCTTTCTCCTGCACCTGAAGGAGAACTAGGAACTCAGAATGAATAAGTAAATGAAGTTATTTATTTACTTATTCATTTACTTATTTATTCTGAGTTCCTAGTTCCTGCACTTGCTGTAGGAGGTAATCTAAAAGAGATCATTATTCCTGCCCCAACAGCTATTTTTTCTAGTATATCTCCAGTATTAAGTAGTGCTTTTTATAACAAGTGCCTCAGTTTGTTGAATAATTATAAAAATGATCATTATTTTATATTCCCTACCAATCAAACAGTTCATGGAGATGCTGAGACAAGTATACTAGGAAGACAAAATGAAATTGTGGTTGGAACATCTGCAGAAAAACTTCGCAGATATAAGTGAATTCAGCCAGAAACACTTGAGGCAAAAGGAGGGAAGAGTGTTGGAACACCCAAATTAAAGGGCACAGCCTCTGTGTTTGAAGCTAACAAGAACCCACATGTCGGCAAAGACACCACACATGTCTCAGAGTCATTTCCAGAAATAACCCCTCCTCCAGTTAGCTTTTGGGGAAAGGCACTGATGAGATGAGATGCCTCCGAAATGTCCCTGGGCAGCAGCCAACCAAAGCATAGTCATGGGCTCAGACGCTTGGACTCGTAGCTGAAGGCACTTGGGGTGAGAAACTCCAAAGACAATCCTTCATCATCTTCTGTTCTGTTCATTTTCAAATGAGTGGGTCATCTTTTGTAAGCACAGTGCTCCGTCTAGAGCTGGACAGTCCTAAGTATTTATTCCTTTTCTAATTCACTGGTTTTTACTCATCCTTCCAATTGAATTAGATTTTTTTTTTTTTTGTATTTTGGCAAAATGCCAACACTGGATTTCTGTAGAAATGAAGTATGCAATCTAGAAATTTAAGCAACGCTATGAAAACAATTTAAAATCTCCCTGAATCTTACCACCCAGAAGAAACTGTCATGAATATTTAATGACTAGAAATCTCTCCATGCATACCTAAATACAGAGAAAAAAATGATATTAAAATGAGATAATTTAATCTTAGTTTTAAATTCTTATTTAAAGTTTTATCTCCAAGTGCAATATGTATATAGAAAAGGGAAGAAGTGAAGATTATAAATGCAATAATTATCACAAAATAAATACATATGGAAAGGCATAAATACAATGAAAAGGCAAAACTATTTTATGCTATTAGAAATCAGGATAGTGGTACTTAGAGGAAAAAGGGAGGGAAAGGTAATGACTTTGGTGGGTGGTGAAGGGAGTTTTGGGGATGTTAGTGATGGTCTTGAGGGTGGGATCTGCTGTGGAAGAAAATAATCTTAGGCTGGTCTAGTGACACATTCCCATTTCCCAAACCTGAGGGGGAGTCTGACAGGACTACAGAGAACCTACCAGAGGTTTTGCTTCAAAATGGACTATTTGGTTCCTATAGAAATAGAGTTATGGGGATCAGTGGAATTACAATGGTAATTGAGGAGAACTGGATTTGCATATCCAAGTCATCCTTCCATTTATTCCTTAGACAATCATTTATGTGCACAGTGGCTCCTCATGTGTTATATCCGTTCCATCTTGCTTTGGAAGGTATTCTTCTCCAACAAGCTGACAGAATCGGGGCCACCTGGTGCTGCTTTGTCCTTCCTGTTCCCTTCTTGTACTTGGAGATAAAGCTTTAAATAAAACTGGAACCATCAATGAACACCGTCTGACTTCCTGTCTTTACCCACATGGCTGTTCCTGCAGTGTGGGGGATAAAATAGAAGGCAAGCTCTTCAATTGGCATCTTCATCTCTGTTTAAAAGTCAGCCTTTCTGAGCACCATCCTCTACCACCATCATGGACACCCCTTGGGCCTTTTCTCAGCATTTTCTGTGTAAGTAACATTGCTGAGAACAGTGTAATTGCCTCAGAGCCACAGAAGGGAATCCCGCTGAATAGACTTGTACAGACACTTTGAACCCACCCACCCTGGGGCCAGGCTGTTCAATACTGTCAAAAGCAAACTTTCCACCTATAGAAGGAGCCATGTCGACAGGTTGCCAGGGGAAGAGACTTTTGGAAGGAGGGGGTCTTGGTCTTCCTAAGAAAATGCCTGTTTTAAATGCCGAAGGTCTTCTCTGATGTAAGGGAGGTGACTCAAAATGGGGTAGGGAGGAAGAGCAGGAGAAGAAAATTACCTCTAGATAGGGAAGAGAGGTGGGGGGGAAAGGGAGGGAGAAGGGGAATTGCATGGAAGAGGGAAGGAGACCCCTTTCGTTATACAGAATACAGGTATGACGATGTGAGGGAAAAAAAAGAAGTGGGTCACATTAGTTTGGGTAAGAGAAGTGATGGGAGGGGAGGAGAGGGGAGGGGGGAATGAAAGGACAGCAGAATAAACATTATTATTGTTATAAATAATAACATTATTATTGCTGTGGGTATATAGGTGACTGCATGACCAATGTAATTCTGCAACCTGTACACTCAGAAAAATGAGAAATTATACCCCATCTGATTCAAATGTATGATATGTCAAGATCATTGTACTGTCATGTGTAACTAATTAAAAGAAATAAAAAAAGAAAATGCTCGTTTTTCTTAGCAAAATAGGAGACAAGTGAAGTTCTTAGCAAAATGGGAGACAAGTACTGTGCAGATTCCCACTTAGGCAATGTTCAATTCTTTTGCAAGTGTTTAATTCTTCATTGGCTGCTCTGAGAGTATGCTTAGACTTTTCTTCTTGAGAGATGGTCAGTTTCTCTTTGGTATCTCTCATCTGTCTCTCTCATCTAGCACCTGTCTACTGCATCTATCATTTCTGTCTATCGTCTATCATCTATTTCTGAACATAGCATTGTCTTTGAGGACAGACAGGGCCATCCTTCTGGGAGATCTGAATTTAAAAGAAAACGTGGATATCTTTTCAGAGGCCAAGATGTCGCGACTGAGGCTTTTCACTCCACTCCCTACTACCTGGGCCCTATTGTGTTAAGACAAACTCTCCCTTTTCTGAGGCTCACTATGCTTTTGCTTTTATATCCTTCTCCTGAGCACTTCCTCCTGTCTTCTCCCTTAGGATTTGGTTTGGACATCACCCACCTGGGCACCTTTCCCCTCCTCTCATCTTTGTTACAGAACAGCCTGGGCTCCCACGACCTCAGGAGGCCTTGAGAGCATCCATTCCTGCCAGCTTCTTAGAATGGAGTCACTGCCCTGTCCAAGATGGCTCTGAATCGCGGAGGAAGGGTCCTGTGTTCTCAAGGTCACCTTTGTGTCAGTTCCCAGCCTTGGCCAAGCTGCTCTTTTCTCTATATCATGACTGTTCCTTTACCTCTACCTGGCGTCAACCCATCAGGAATCAGAGCTCCTTCTCTTTGATCCCCTCCTTAAGGTGAACAGAATCCTGTTGGAAGCTACAGAGTGTTTACTAAAGATTTATGGGTCACTGCAGGCACTTTTAAAAGCAAAGCACTTACTGGGTGTGGTGGTACACACCTGTATTCCCAGCAACTTGGGAGGTTGAGGCAGGAGGATCACAAGTTTAGGACCTGCCTCAGCAATTTAATGAAATCCTGTCTCAAAAAAAAAAAAAAAAAAAAGTTCTGGGAATGAAGCTCAGTAGTAGGAGTGGCTTCAGGGTTAGTTCCCAGTAGTAGGAAAATGAATGAATGAATGAATGAACAAAAGCAAAGCACTTAAAATTCATATCACCCTTCAAAGGGGCCATCCTGCCAGGATCTCTCATGGTCAGACCCCCATTCTCATTCTCCCTCTCTTTCAAGAGCTCCCACTTAATTCCTCTGACAATACCTAAATTCCCGTGTGCCAAATTCTACCCCAGCAGTTTACCAAGTTAGTTTTCCAAATATAGCCAGGGCTCTCCCAATGAAGAAATCTGGTGCTGTTTGGATAATACAGTACTTTGTTCAGTAACTGTCACATTAGTGTATTCATCTATTTCTGCATCTTTTTGTATACTGTGATGGACCTCTCTGGAGGCAGAAACCTCATCTGTGGATCTATAAGCCCAGTTGCTCAATAGATCCAGCTGTTACTGTGACCAGAAGAGAACAGAGAAACAGGCCCATCAGGCAGTGTGAGGGTCACACCAGGCAGCCTGTTGCTAGGAGATGAGGCTGCTTTCCAGAGGGGAAGGATGTGTAGTGTTGCTTAGCAACATCTCCCCACTGTCCTATCACTCAGAATGGACAGGACCAAACAATTCTTAGAGCAAGGGTCTTTTTTTTTAAATCTATTTCAGCCCCAAAGTAGGTGTGTCTTTCCTTCTGTTTCAGCAGAGGAGATGTACTTCTTAAAGTACATCTTTTGTACTTTGTCTACAAGGGCAAAAAATATGGAGAATCCCAGATATTCACATCCAAGAATTTACTTTGTCAGAAGGTTAAGCCAGAGGGGTGCTTGGGAGGATTTCCCAGAGCCCACAACCTGCTTTCTTTTCCCTGAAGGGACACATTCATGTAGTCTTGGCTCTCACCCCTGCTGTGTCTGGAGTGCTGCCCACGTCTCTCCTGTGGGCTCAGAGTAAACTCGCTCACTTGGCATGGCGAGGGCTCACAAAGTCCAGCTGGTCACCAAGGACAGAAAGGCTTACTGGCTGTGGCTGATGTTTCCCTAACTAGCTTAACCCAGGAAAAACATTCAGATTTATTGTCTACCTTTGTATGATTTAAGTTCCTTGAACACATTTATTTGCATTAAAAGCTGCACATGAGTCAAAGACTCATAAGTAACGGGCCAGATTTCCCTTGATTTGTTCCAGAGAGCGCACAACATGCACGCTGAGACTGCTTTCCTTTTCTTTCCCTTTCCTGCTGGCTTCCACAAAGGAGAGTATACCCTGGTAGGGTCCAGGATGCAGGCCAGGTTGAAGGCCAGCTCCCTGCTCGTCTGCATGCGCACAGGGAAGGCCCCTTTGCCTTGGAACAGTGGAAATCTAGGGAGCTCACCAGGGTCCCACCAGATGAGCCTCAGAAAAATTAGAGCCCTTCATTCATTCAGCATTCATTCCACAAGCACTTATCGGGTCCTACCAGGTGTCCTCCTGGCAGAAGAGATCTACCAGGCAAAAAGGAGGTGCTCCCTAAGCTCAAAGCTCTGGGTCTGGCCAGGAACCAGGCAGGAGAACTACCTTTCTCCTTACAGCTCTTAGAGGCTGCTTTCTATAGTGTTCCCTCAATGAATTAACACGTATAGAACTGCTGCTCCCAGGGGAACACAAAATTAGGTCCTGTCGTAGTGAGGGCATTTTTTTTGTCATAAATATGTAATTTTTAAATGTATATATCTGTTTAGACACCTTATTTAATACATATTGTGGATCCATTGACCTTGAACTTTTGCCAATAACACTATTGCTCACACTTGAAGAAAGCTTTTCTGGTTCATGTATTTTTTATTTTTTTCCTTAAGGCATATTTTAGCCTTCTTGCACTCAGGGATACTAGATGACACTTCCAAACTGGGGACCATGTGAAATAACAAAATCACCACCAAAAAGTATAAAAATGCTCCCCCCCAACAACAACAACAAAACACCACCACCACACACACAGTACTACATAGACCAAGAAAAGACTTTTGTTCATCGCAGGAGAACTGGGGTAAAAAGCCAGGGCATGGCTTTGTTTGACCTTAGTTGGTAGGTTACCTGTCCATCACTATGACAAAATTGTTGAGAAAATCAACTTTTAAAGGAGGAAACGTTTATTTTGGCTCTTGGTTTTAGAGCTCTTGTTGCCTTTGGGCCTGTGGCAAGGAGTGTATGGCCAAAGAAACTGCTCACCTCGTGATGATGGGAAGCAAGAGACAGGAGAGGGGTGGGGGTGTCCCAATATCATCTTCAAGGGCACACCCCCAAAGACCTAACTTTCTCTGCTAGTCCTCATCTTCTGAAGGTTCCACACCACCTTCCTCTAGTGCCATAGGCTGGGGACCAAACCTTAGCATATGGGCCTTTGGGGGGGGCATTTAAGATCCAAACCATAGTATTTGAAAACTTGCATATCAGATGACTCAAAGTTTTTACCATTCTTTGTATGTCTGGAAAAACATCATGAATATTGATTGTGAGGTTACAAACAAATTTCAGAGAATAGGTGATTTTGCAAATATAGAATCTATGATTAGTGAGGATTAACTAGATATAAGTATGTATATAGTATTATCTATGAAAGTTGAATATATATGTACATATACACACACACAAACAATACACTTCTGATGAATGGCAACAATTCCCAGAGTGCTAAGGATGGAGAAATGACCAGGAAGCAAGGCCTGGGTTCTTGAGAGTCAGTGGTCAGGCCTCTAGGAGTCATTTGCAGTGAACTGGCATTACTTTGGAGATTGGCAGGCCCCACCAGGTTCCCATAACTTTGATTCCTTTTGTCCTCGAGACTCTTGATTGTGTCTTATGGTGTGTCTTGTTCTTTATTCAGGCATTGGAGGTTCACGGACCACTTACCTCGCGATGTTTATGCGACACTTACTACTTGCAACCTGCCTTTTTCCATGTTCCTCAAGCCTAGTGGAGATCAAATGGTTTCCCAAGACTTTCATTTGGAGATTCTGATCTGGTTAGTCTGGGATTTGATTATTCTAATCAAACAAACAGAGGAAACAGTATCTAGTGCAAGGAGCCATTATTTTGAAAAGAACAAATGCATTACTGTAAATAGGGAGAATAATGGTTTGAAAATAATTCAAAATATTGTGGAAATATGATAATTTTCTGTTGGGGATAAGGAGGAGGATCTTGATGATGAATCTGATGAATCTGGTAGGAAATTTGCTAGATTAAAACACAGGAAACCCTGTAAAATTTCAACTGGATGCCTAATTGAATTTCAGATAAATAATGAAAAATGTTTCATTATATCCCAAATATTACATGAGATGTTCTTATACTAAATGTCTTATTGTTCTTTTTCTGAATCAGATTTAGCTGTATTTTTATGTGATATATTGGGCTTATTATCCAGGACAGGGTGGAGGAGGCTGTAGGCATTTGCTTAGGTTATCTGTAAACAGGAATGGACAGGTATTGAGAGCCACAGTTTAGTCGGAATGATGCCTGGCATTTTGCTAGAGGGAATGGTTGAAAGGTGTTCCTGCTCCGGGAATAGGACATCTCCGGGATTAGGGCAGATCCTGCTGGGAATAGGGCGGCTCCCGGATTAGGGCTTATCCTGCTGCCTCGATTGCCCGCTACTTTGGAGTTCCTGTTGAGTTCTACAGGGTTCCGGGAGAATTGGCACGTGGAGCCCAGTGGAGGGAGTGTGTTCCTGGGAAGTGTGTGTAGAGTTCAGGAATAAAGAGTTGCTGTTTGAACCTACAAGGCTTTGTGGCGGCCCAATTATTTTGTGCCCAGCCAGGCTGCAGCATTTGGTGGCCCGTACGGGGAATGCCTGAATCTTGGAGGTAAGTGAAATTGCTCGCCCCAGAGGAAGATCGAGAGAATGGGTGACCATTTCAAAAAACAACGTGTTCTTGTTTTGATTTATTTTGTTTTTATTTCAAGTTGCCTGTCCCTAGAATTTTCTCAGGCAAACTGGGGAAAATGGTTGGCTCAAGGTTTGAAGTTGTTCACCCCTGAGGAAGAGAAATTGTTAGAGGAAGGAGGCACCCCAGTAAGACCAAGAACAGTTAGGACATATGTTGATGCAATACAAAAATGTAGCCCATGGCTTTTTAAAGAGGAGTTGTTGAATATATCACAATGGGACCATCATGGTATCCTGTAGAAGGATTTTTCTTCAACAAGAAAGAGATGGCTAGTTCTGTTTACTATACTTGTCTAAGATCTTGGTTTTTACAGACATCTGATTAATTTACAAAGCTAAAGTGTTGAAACATCAACCACTAAATATAAAATCAAGTACTCTTTACTTACTAAGTTCCATAAGGTAATATATTTAAACATTATGTGTGTTTTCATAAATTGGTAAATGGAAAAAAGTTTAATATTGCTTTGTGTCTGTGTCTTTGCTGAAACAAGGTTACTAAGAGTTAAGATTCTATCAGGTGTAATTTACATACAAAGAGGATTAGAAGTTTCAGAACCCAAGGAGACTCAGTTGCAACTCGGCAGACAGGCTGAGCGGATGGTGCACAGGAGGTTATGATGGTGATAAAAATATTTGCTGACTATATATTAATAGAGACAGGAACTACTTTAAGTCCTTCACATTAACAGATTTACCCCATTCACTAACATTTTATATAGATCTTATTCTTCTTTCTTTTAAAGTTTTGGAAACAGAGGCAAATAGAGGTATACTAACTTGCCCAAACCCTGGCTACAAGGGACTGGGTGGGAAGCAGCTCCTCCCAGAAGCCTTATCCTGTGTCCACCAGGAAGCCACAGACTGGGCTGCCATGTGGGGGAAAAGAAAGAGTTTTCTCCAATGTCAGGGCTTGTTACCTGGACCCATGGGGGTTGGGATCCACGGATGATCTCTGAACCCACACACCCTGTTCACTAAGGTACTCAACAATATTTACTGTGTGCCTGCTGTGTGCCTCAAGCCAGCCCAGGACTTTAGGATGTGATGGTTGACAAAACAGACCAGTAAGTTCCTGGGTAGAATTTTCAGAGTGGAGGTCAACGCCCAGCACTTCTGCTGGAATTTGCCAAAGACCTCAAAATGGGTGTCAGTCGAGGGCAGAAGCAGAACTGGGACATGACCGGGAGAAAGAAGCACCTGTTTGGGGAGATCTCCCACCTTCTTTGAGCTACTTGAGATGGGCGTTCCTGTCTAACCCAGCTCTTCCTCATGCCATGGTTTTCCCATAGTTCCCTCAGAAGGCAATGGGGAAGGCTGGGAGTGTAGCTCAATGGCACAACAGAAGCCTAGAATATTGAAACCCTGAATCCAATCCTAGTATTGCAAAACAAAAACAAAACAATAAAACCACCACCGCAACAAAATCGCTAATGTGAACTGTTGTGGCAACCATATAGGGCAGGCAGCCTGCGCAATGTCTCTGCCTTTATTAAAAACAGTTCACTTTTTCATGCACCCTACTGTGCCTCTACCTAAGGCAACAATTTAAGTCTGCATATTCTTATTTCTAAACTTTATTATAACCAGGATCATAGTGAAGGAAAATGCAAATCAAAACTGCCAGATCATTTTTCACTTCTCAGATCCACAAGCATCTTCAAAGGTGACCTCCTGCAATAGAGGTGGAAGAAGGAGAAGATAGGTGCTCTCTCTCTCATACACTGCGGGGGAGAGTATAATGAAACACACTTTGGGGAAAGCAGTTTGGTAATATCTACAAAAATTAAAAATACATTCCCATTTGATTCAGCAATTTCTTCATATAAATTTGCCATGCAGCATAGACCAAAATCTTGGTAGAAGAATATTTATCACAGCCCTTGGTGTAACAGTAAAACTGGTCAGATCTCACTTTCTTTATAAACGGAACTCCACTAGCCATTAAAAAGAATGAGCCAGGAAAGTCTATGCTGACATGGAAAAATTCCCTTAGATACATTTCTTCATCCACTGTTGAATGGTTCATCCAACAGTCTAATTACCATGCAGCCATCACTGTGCTAGGTAGCAGAGAAGAGAAGGGAGCCTTAATCAGAACCCAAGGAGACTCAATTGCAATGAGCAGGTGAACAAGGACGGCTCTAGGAGGCAGAGGGCAACAGGAGGCGGGGGAAGGAGCTTAAGGGAAGAGCGATGGGCAGCAGGATCTGATGGCAGTATCATCAAGCTCTACCAGGACTGAAGTTCTAGAGACCATTGGGAACCTTAGCAATGGCTATGTCAGTGGGGACAGCTACAGAAGAGCAAAGAGCTAAGCAAAAACAGAGCAGGATGTAGAGAACTCACTGATAATGTGTTTCAGAATCAAAGGAAGAAATAAGGTAGTGCTTTGAATCCAGCGAAGAGAGAGAGTTTCTTTTCTTGTTTTCCTCTGTTGTTGGGGCTGGAACCCAGGGTCTTGCCTGTGCTAGGCAAATGTTCTACCACTGAGCTTTATCCCAGCTAGAGCCTGAGATTCAGTTTTTTACATGAGAGAGACATGAATACATGAAAACCAAAGGTAAGAATTTATCTGCAGTATGTCACTAAGTAAACAACAATATCCAGAGCATAGGACATCTGGGTGAGTACGTTTGTGTGTGTGTGTGTGTGTGTGTGTGTGTGTGTATGTGTGTGTGTGTTCCCATTTATGTTAAAACGTAAAGGCTATTTATATGCTGGTGTAGACACAAAGCTTTTCTTCCTGAAGGACACATAAGGAATGATTAACATCATCCTACTTTGGAGGGAGCTAATGTGGTAGAAAGAAGACATGGTTTTTACTTTTTGTTTTAAAGTTTATAACTCTCTTATTCCCTCAACCCAAATCCCTAATTTTCAGTATAATTTAATTGGCTAAGCATCGAGAAGAAAGAAATTCTAGTGAAGGGTTCAGCTACACCTTAACTGCCAGTGACCCTCCCATTCCCATCCTGCCCCTTCAGGGTTTTCATTTTAAAGCCTCTGTCTGTCTTTATCCAGATAAACTGCTCTGGATCACAAAGACAAGGGAAGCATTTCAGGAATGTGAGGCCCTTACTCCTCACTGGGGACCCTGTCGCTGCGCCAGGAGCGGAGGAAGGTAGGAAGGAGTCGTCCTCCTGCAGAGTGGGGGTCCTCGGGTGGGGGGTGAGGGTGGTATGGCGATTTAGGGTGTATTATCTGGGGGAGCTGCAAATACACTGGTGACCTATTGCCACCTCCGATCAAATAAATCTGAACTCTTGGAGCGGGGTGGGGTGGGGGTGAGGGCAGGCATTTGTTTTCTCAGAAATCTGACTTTCAAACTAGAATCTGGAACAAGGGTTCTCAACCCTGCTGTGCATCAGAACCACATATTCCTGTGAAAAATCTACTGTATCTGTCCCCACCAAGGACCACAGATGACTTTGAAAACATACTTTTGTTCTCTTACTGCTCGAAGGGTTAGAAGTTTGAAATCACAGTGTCTGCAGATTGGTTTCTCCTTGGCTTTGTAGATGGGTGTCTTCTCTCTGGGTCCCCATCTGGTCATCCCTCTGTGTGTGCCTGTATTTCCCTCTCCTCTTCTTAGAAGGTCACCAGTCGTATAGGATTAGGATCTCCCTAATGACTTCATCTTACCTTAATCTCTTTATTGGCTCTGTCTCTAAATACAGTCACATTCAGAGGTTCTGGGGGTTATCATAAGAATTTGGGGGGGCACATTACCCATAACAATGTGCAAGCTTCATCTTGGGCCAGTTAAGTCAGAATCTTTGGAGGTGGCCCTGAACGTAATTTTGTTTTCTTTCTGCGTGTGGTGCTAGGGATTGAACCTAGGGCCTTCCTCCTGCTAGGCAAGAACTGAGCTATGTCCCTACCCTTTTGAATTTTATTTTCTGAGACAGAGTCTCACTAAGTTACTCTGGCTTGCCTTGAGCTTGGGATCCTCCTGCCTCAGCCTCTGAATTAATTGGGACTATAGGTCTGTGCCCTAGGGCCAGTATTGGATACAAATGTTCCTTCAACTGCATATGAATCTAGTGTGCAGCCGAGGCTGAGGAACGCTGGTTAGAAGAGTACTCAGGCAGTAAGGGGAGGAGCACAGAGATGGCAGGCTCCCACACAGCACAACCTGCATGTCGCAGCCTTGCTGGGTGTTGCTACCTTAGAAAATCATTGTGTAGTAAGTCATTGGAATCAAAAGGGCTATAGGTAGTTCAGCAGGCAGCAGCTACTCCTTAATCCCATCCTTTCATTTCCTTCCAGTTTGGAATTCCATGTTTGATGAGTTCAATGAGTCTTACTTTTAACTGGAGTGTAACTGGAATACCCTGAGAACAGAAGGAATCTTTACAAATGAGTCTCAGATAAGCTAATGATGACGCTGAAGAGAGACCAGGCAAGGTGACAAGTGCAGGAAGGCAACAGCCAGAGGGGGTGAAGGAGTCTGGCCACTCTGGTCTGTTCCCTGGTGGCTCTTCCTGCCTGTGCACCTGTCAGGTCAGAATGTGATGCTGGAGCTGCCCCCCACCCCACGAGGAGGCGTGGCGGGGGGGGGGGGGGGGGCTCTCAGCATGTGTGGGAAGAGCCCTGTGCCCTGAAGGAGCCATGCCATTGCGGGGCTCTCCAATTCCTGCACTACTCCATCTTGTGCCTTCTGTCATTGACCTGGTATTTTCTATTCCTCACAGCCAAAAATCCTCCTAAAATCTCAGCCACTTACTCCACGACCACGCCAACAAATCGGATCCATTTGGATGAGTTAAAAAGCAACGACAAATTTCTAGGTTTCACGCCCAGAGATCCCAATTTAATTGTTTCACAGAGAAGGAAAGTGTGATATTGTAACAGAGCAATTGGAGGAGGCACTTTTTTTTTTTTTTAGTGTTGTTGTGGTTGTTTTTAATTAGAGATTTATTGTTATATGTAGTGTAAGACTGGAAGACGCCCCACCACATGACACAGATCACCAAAGAGGATCCACTTTATTACAAAAGGCCGTGGGTGTGTCTATATAGACCTAAGGAGAGGTCGCCCGTTTATTGGCAAGCTCTTCCATATGTCAGTTCCGGAGCCCAAGAAGTTAATTCTTATTGGGACTAAGGCTTCCCACCAGCAGGATTTGAACATTGGCGCAGGCGGGAACGTTTCGCGCCAGTGAAAGAAACAAAGAGGAGAAAGAGGGTCGTTAGACGCCATGCTGGGGTTTTTCTCTGGGGTGCTGCTGCCGTTATATGTCTTCCCAACATGAAGTAGTTGGGTTTATCCTGAGAAACTCATATATGCATGGAATTCCATTTCAGCCAGGGAGGCATTCTTTAATGAAAGTATTTCCTCAAAAAGATCTCCCCCTCCCCCACATAGAGCTACTTCTTCCTCCCCCCACCAACCTCTCCCTAATCTATTCCTCCATTCAGCATTCTTTATCAATTGTATTCTGATTTTTTTTTTTTTAACAGTACTGGGGATTTAATCCAGAGGTGCTGTATCACTGAGCCATGTCCCCAGATCTTTTTGTTTATTTTGAGACAGTTTGCCCAGGCTGGCTTTGAACCTGCAATCCTTCTGCTTCCGTTTCCTGAGTTGCTGGCTGGTATTTGCAGGTTTGCTCTTGTGGCCCACTTTATGATATTCTAAATTCTAAAGAAAGCCCTCTGCCGTACCTCTCCTCTCCTCAGCTCAAAAGATAATGTTTTTATCTAAAAAGAAGATGCAGGTGCTGATGAAGCCAGATTTAAAATCAGGTCGTCGGTGTAGTTAGGTAAATTGGGTCTAATATCGAGTGAAATCTAAAATGGAGGCCATGTTGAGAATGAATTTCCAGAAAAGCTGAGCAACTCTTGGAATGTTAATGGAGCCCAGGAAACATCCCTCAACAGATTTGAAGACAGCCCATCCCAAAGAAGTGTTAATGAACAGCAAACTTGACTGGAAACGCCCAGATGACTTCTTTGGCCCACCTGTGTTCCAACCCTTCCCACCATCACCAAAAACTATAAAAAGGGGAACACATGCGCCCTTCAAGGGATTCCACCTCTTGGGTCCCCTTTTTCCTCTGGGAGAAGTCTTTTCTGCTGTCCTTTAATAAACTTCTAATTTCCACTCTGACCTTGCCTCGGCATGTGCTTTACTGGTGTTATTCTTCAACTTTGGGGAAGCAAGGACTGGTCACCGGTCAACAGCGGTGACAGTGACACCAGGAGATTAGAGTTCTCTTTGCTGTGATAAGGAGCCAAGGGGAGACGTAGCCTTCCAGAAAAGGGAGGCCGGGATGTCTTGGAAGTGGCTCAATTCCGTGAAATTCCTGTCTTTGTTCCACTTTGTCCTCTTCCCCCTCATAAAAGTTTTCTGCATTCTGAGCCTCTGAAAATGGAGATTTGAGGCAGAAAGTTCTCTGTCTTCTAGCCAGCCTGGAATAAAACCTGTCTTCCCTCAGCAACTTGCCTCCTGAGCTTTAATGGAGGCCAAGGAGTGGTGAAGCGTTTCCTTTCCCAGTTTTCAATATCTCAACCTAATAACATATATGTAATTGGTGTTCATCTCTAGTTCCTGGCAGAGGGCTCTTTAAACCCTTTGTTTCTTAAGTGATAGAGGTGAAAGGAAAGTCTTTTGTTACTCATACTCATTCCCTTTCAAGCATACCTGAGTTTACATCAACGAGGTGACTTAGAGGATGGGGCAGGTCACTAGAGGAACCAATTATGGAATAGAGGGGTTGGCACTTTCAGCTCCATACCCTGGAATTCCGTGAGATATTCTAGGAAATTCTTGAACCCAAGGATTCCACAGTTTATAGCCAGTCAGTCAGACCAATTTTGAGTTGGTCCTGGGACTTGAAACTGGCATGTGAAGTGGGGAGTCTTGTGGGACTGAGCCCCTTATCTGTGGGGTCTGCACTAACTCTGGGCAGTTAATGTCAGAATTACTTAATGCAAGGGAAAAACCACACATTTGGTGTCAGAACTGTTGTATGATAGTGAAGATAGCGTTTATTTACCTTTTAGAAAGGCATTGAACATATAAAATTATTTATTTACTGTTTAGTGATGCTGGAGTAGAACCCAGAGCCTTGCATACTTGCTAAACACAAATTCTGCCAGTGGGTCACATCCCCAGCACATTGCTAGTGGTTTTATTATTATTATTTTATCAGTACTGGCAATTGAACCCACTAAGCTACACTCCTAGCCTTTAAATATATATAAAAAAATTGTTTTTAAATTTTGACCCTGTGTCTCTTACATTGTCCAGATTGGCCTTGGATCTGCAATACTCCTGCCTCACCCTCCCAAGTTGCTGGGATTATAGGTGTGCACCACTGTGTCTGGCAGTGCTGGGTATTTTAGAAACTGGCATAGCATTGAGAACTGCTACTGTGCTATGAAAGGGAACACCAAAGCAGCTTCAGAATCCTTCAAGCCAAAGTGGAACCAGGTGGTGGTAGAGGGTATTGTACACCAAGCAGAAGTGGGCAAGGGCCCTTCGGTCCTATATTGTTTGTTTGTGTAGGGCAAGGCCAGCGCATTGCAAGTTCATGGACAGGATATAGCTGGTAGAGCTATACGGAGCTCAGTTTCTACCTAGGACCAGTGCTGGACCTAGGATCTGGATAAAAATGACTTCATTTTCCTACAAACACACACAAAAAATGATTTCACTCATCAATGTTTATGTACATGCATGTGTGTGTGTGTGTGTGTGTGTGTGTGTGTGTGTATAAATGGAAGAGTTTGCACTTGGATTTGGAATGGGTGGGAACAACTGAATATCATTCAGTTGTTCAAAAATTATCGAGTGGGAAACTAACAGGTTTCCCAGTAAAGACCGAAGGCACCTAAGTCCTGACGGCAGTGTGAACCTGCACCAGGCTTGACCCTCACCAGACTGAACTGGTGGCTGCGTTTGTGTTGAGTGCCTGGAGGTTTCTCTATACAGAGTTGGGGTGGAAGCTGCTTCTCAGCTCTCAGACTGGGATGTGCCTGTGGAGACTACAGAGTCGGAGAAGAGGGTCACACAAAGGGACATCAGGGGTGGGAAAAATCAAGGTCACAGAGCTTAGCTCTCAAGAGAGCAGCCCAGGTGCCTTCATGGAGCTGGAAGAATTTAGGTGTTGACTGAGACAACACTATTACTGTGGGCAGAGATGTTACCCAGGATTACCCAGGTGCCAGGTCTCGGGGGAACCGGTGCCACTGACTTTTCCTGAGATCTGGCACCTGGGCCTGTGACCAGGGATAAACTGCCTTCTGTATTTTCCTTGCTCTTTCTCTGGGTATCCCTTTAAGAATTAGCAGGGCTCACATTCCTAAAATCCCCATGGTCTCAGTAAGAATGGCTAATCCTGTCAGGATTAGGGACAGGAGGATTACATCATTCAGTTGTTCAAAAATTATTTTTGAGTGGGAAAACTAACAGGTGCTGGGAAGACACCAGAGTAGAATAATGCCCAGCCTGGCCCTCAAAGAGCCTGTAACTTCTTAGGGAATGAAAACGACAGTGCTTTATGAGATTAGAAAGTAATCAAGAGTGAAACTATATGATGCTACTAGTGACACCTGCTAAGTGGGAATTGGAGGGACTGGAGGAGAAGGCTTTGTGGAGAAGGCGATATCTGGGACTTGGCCAGGTGGGAGGGCAGGTGCAGGGAGCAGGGGTGGCAGCCAGTCCACCCTGGGGACTGAGGCTGGGGGAAAGACGGTGGGGAGATTGTCTGAAGAGCTGCAGAGGGGACAAAGTGTTCAGGGGAGCGTGGCCAAGAGTGTGGAAGGCTTTTAAAGTCCGGGGAGCAGTGGGAACACACAAACACTGATCCTGGCATCCCAGGTCACCTGGGCTGGCTTGTAGAATTTATGACACTTCCCTGGTGACTCCCTGCCTCCACCCACCCATCTCTGTCATGAGTCATGAGCTAACAGCTGGCATGGTAAGACTTGACGCAGAATAGATATCACTTCCCGCACGCTGGCCAAGTCCCTTCTTGGGTTCCTGGCAGACTATTTCCCTCAGGTCCTTTGGGCAGTGGTCATGCTTATAAAACGGTTGGCACATGGATAACGAGTGCATGGTTTCCTGGGGCGGAATCCCTAGCTCTCCACCGAGCTTCCCCAGGTAGCCGGCCTGACTCCAGGGGTACTGTGAGGGAGGGCGGTGACATTTTGCCACTTCACTGTACTCCTCCTGAAGGCATTTGCCAGTGGTTCCTCGTTATTTCCCCTCACGGTGGGGACTGTTTCATGTTCTTTTGTGTCTCTCGGGGAACAAGCCCAGGCCCAGGCCCAGGCCCAGGCCCACAGTGGTTCTAAATTTAATTAACATTTCTTATTTCCCTCCAAATGTTATTGGAGTTAAAAGTTAACATGTTTGTAGTATTTTAATATTATCATTTGTGATATTGGGAATTTTGGGTGGTAGCAGATCCTTGAATGCTATTTTATTTTTAAGAATAGGTAAAAAAATATATGAACAAACTTTTAAAGCTAAGGAAGGAAAAAGTAAACTTTTTTCTTTGTTTTGCATTCCATCTAATTACGTCTAATACAATCATACCAAGGTTTCCTGGACATCTTATGGGTGACATTCTGTTTATGAATATTGTGCATACACACACACACACACACACACACACACACATATATTTATATAAATGATAATCATAACCTGTTACACTCACCATTCTGCATGTTGTTTTTGTCACATTGTTTCTCATTATTTTTTTCCTAACAGGACTTGCACTTCTGCCTCTGTTCTCTGTTTCTTTTTGTCTTTCTTCCTTTAAAAACATTTTTTTGGATACAGGGTCTTGCTATGTTGTCCAGGATGTCCTCAAACTCACCACCTCTTACCTCAGCTTGCTGAGTAGCTGGGATTGTAGGCATGTACCATCACACTTCCAACAGCCTGTTTCTTTTTAAACAGCTGCATACTATTCCATTGTGTGCATACATGATCTGTTTAACCAGGTCATCATTCATGAACATGTAAGACAAACAGTATACTTGTAAATGCATAATTTTATACTCAAACCAGTCTATCTGTAGGATGATTACTGAAGAATAGAATTCCTGGGTCTAAGGATATGTATATTTCAAAATTTGGCAAATATTAACAAATTGCATCTATGGAGATTGTACGAATTCACACATCCATAAGCATTAGATGAGGTATCATCTTTTCCACACCCTCAAAAACCTACAAGACTTTCTCATTTAGGCATTAAACATTCCCTTTTATTTAATTTTCAAAACAATCATCACGTGACCAGGGGCATATTCTGTAACTCCAGGAGGACCCTAGCATGGTTTTTGAGATTGAGGCACGAAGTCTTTACTGAGCACTCATTCTTTGCATACCACTCTGCTTGGTGCAGAAGCTGGATTATGGAGCCACCCTCACTCCCATCCCTGGCCTAAGATCTCCCCTCCTGTACATGGTGGGGGGGGGGGGTCAGGGGATAGTGAGATTCACCATCCCCTAGGTTTTCTAGGCTTGTGGATTTGGTGATAGTTCGATTGTTGTGGTTCTGGTTTATTTTAAGTGGCAGTCAGTTTGTGGGAGGGATGATGACATTAGGGTCACAAAAACGGAGGACAGGAAATGGTTCAGAGATCCTGGAAGGGACAGGGATGAAGTGAGCTGGTGGAATGGTTGAGGATTGCTGGAGATATTAGATGCCAGACAGAGGGAGAAAGCAAGGGATGTAGACAGAATAGAGAGAAGAAATTTTGGGTTTTTTTTGGGGGGGTGGTGGTGGTGGTGGGAAGCTAAAACCAAAATCTAAGCCATGAGGGGAAACCTGGGGATTTAAGATGCCTGGAAAATTTCACAGAAAAATTCTATTTTAAAGGAATTGGTGGATAATTTTGTAAATATTGGAATTTCCTTCTCTCCCTGCCTTCGCATCTCAATATTTCATTAACATCATTTTTAAATGGTTTTGCTGCTTTTGCGCAGTCACCTATGGATTGAAGATTGGTGTCCTGGGGACCCTGCTAGTATTGAGGGAGCCTGGAGATGGGTTGGAAAAGCCTCCTGGGTCTATGCTACAGCCAGCCAAGAGCTGAGCCAGTGATCACTGGGCAGTGCATTGAGAGGCCGGCTACTGTAAGATGAAATGGGGACATTACACTCCAGTTGTGCGGAAGCCAGGTGGTTCAGTACTTCAATATAAAGTCACCATAGATGTGATAAATGTACATAAAGTTGTTGACATTTCTAATCTTCAACTTGCTGTTTGGATGGGAAAGTGCTTACGTTATAAATATATCTCTGCAAAATAAAAAAAAAATGCTCATAGTCCCTTAACTGTGTTATAGGAGATATGGATCCTTTATTTACTCTTTATTCTTTTTTTTTTTTTTTTGTACTAGGAATGGAGGCAGGGATGCTTTCCCACTGAGCTACCTCCCCAGACCTTTTCACAAAATTATTATTTTGAGACAGAGTCTCACTATGTTGCCTAGGGTCTTGCTATGTTGCTGAGACTGGTCTTGAACTTGTGATCCTCCTGCCTCAGTCTCCCAAGTAGCTAGGATTACAGGTGTGTGTCACTAAGCCTGACAGCTTTTTTTCTTTCATTGAGAACTTCATTTGATTTGTTTTTCTTAGAAGTGTTGTATTTATATGACCGTCATGCCCTGTACAATGAGGTATTGCCAGTCATTTATTAGTCTCAACACATTAGTCTCCATAAAGTTACTTACCGGTCTTTATTTTTATCAACAAGGACCCATGAGTACTTTATTTGGGGGCTTATAATTCAGTACCATCATATGTTTTGTTGTTGATATTATTCCAGCTTTGGTCCCTTTGTCCTTTCAACAATCCCTCACCTTTTTTTTTTCTTTCTTTCTTTTTTTTTTTTTTTTTTTTTTAGCATTTTCTCACTTCTTGGCACTGCAAAGATGTTTAGGTCCATCCTGTATTTTCCACTCTACTCCAAAGAGCTTCTAGACCTTTCCTGTTGATAAGACTAGGAATAGCTGTGTGTACAGTAGTAATCCAGGCACACACACATCTGTATTTGCTTCAGTAGCTTTCTGACTGAATTTGTATTTTTTTAAAACACCAGGAGCTCATGTTGGCACCAATGTGTTCTGTGACACAGTCTTACACCACAAGTTCATTCATGTGTCCTGCTTTTCCCTAGAAGGGAGAAACCTGGCTCTTGTCATCCAACATGCAGTTACTTGTCTGAGCCTCGTGTACGTTAGTTAAGAATCCCTGTCTCTCCCCATGAGGAACAGATTCTCACTGCCCCCACAAAGCCTGTGTACAGTTCTTTTTGTGACTACCTGACAATATCCAGTCATGACTCTGACTTCTAAAGTTCCCTGGGTCAGGGGATTTCAAGGAGCCAGAAAACATGAAAAAAGTGATGAGAGATGGGAGTTGGGGTGGGCAGAAGAAAAAGGAAGCCACAGTGTTTTAGCACTGCCAGTGTCTTGCAGGAAACGGCTCCAAATTTGTGGCTATGATCCTTTCTCGGGGGAGTGCAGGGTTGGGTTTTGTCTTCCGTGCCTTGGAGCATGGCAGAGCTGCATATTTCTTGTGACAATGGCAGGACAGCTCTTCCTGAGACCCATGGTGAGTTAGAGGGTTCTGGGGTAGCCCAGGCTGTGCAGCCTGTTCTGGGGACAATCGCTGAGTAAGCTTTGTGCCTTGTTCCTGCAGGACACCTCTGTACTCTGATGACTCTGAGGTCTGGGAAGATTCCCAAAGGGCCACTCCTTCCCGGAGGACAGGCACCAGCAGCTTCCTGCTTGGGATTCTCTTAGGAGTGGGAACTGTGTAGTGCCCTCAGAGCTTCCTTGGAGGCTATATGGATCTCTGCTTTCCCCTTTAGAATGAATGTAAAATTCTTTTCTTAGCCTCAGTGATGCGTCTGTTTCTTCCTTTCCTGGCTGACGTTTTGCAGAGATGGGTTATATTCTTTTCCCAATCTGGTAGTCAGTCAGGACAGCCTCAAGAGTTAAACACTGGTTTTTGACCCAGAACAGAATGTTTTGGCAACAGAGGAAGGGAAAAAGAAGAGCCATTAGACATTTCATTGTTCTCAGAGATGAACTCTGCAAACTAATGTATTTTTCTTAAATGTACTTTGCACAAAATAAGAGGACAGAACTGAAAGATAAGCTGGGTGCCTTCATCTTGCCGTGCTAGCATCTAGGGTCAGCAGGCACAGAGGAGCATCAAGGTCTGCAGGAAAAATTCCTGGAGAGATTTTTCAACTAGCTGTAGCATATTTTCAATATCTGCTTCTCATTAGCAATGACAAAATCCAGTCATGCTTTGGACTCAGCAAAAATCACTCTTCTTCCCTCCTACATTCTCGTTCAGTAAACTCTGAAATTCCTTCTGTCAAATGCTCTCTTCCTCCCTCCTCCCTATCTCTGCTCTATTTCTAAAAGCACAGTGAAGCATTTACAAAGAAATTTCGTCCATATGGGTTGAATTATCTACACTTAACTCATAAAAACTGCTCTTTTGTAAGAGGGATCCCATTGCCAAGTGTCTCTGAACAACAATAAAAATTTTTTTCCAAGAAAAAGTGATAACTGAACTCTCAAAATTAATATCAATATTCACTCTCTCACCTAAAATCTCATTCAATGTAATCAGCATTTGTGAACTGTCCTGATTAAGGATCAAGTACGGATTCAGGATGTGCACCCAGGGATTCACAGGTGAAGCCTGTCCTGTTCCTGTTCTTTATGAATCAGTGGTCTAATAAGGGAAATAGAAAGGTAACAAGGGTTTGCAGGTGTAGCTCAGTGGTAGAGCTGGTCTCACACAGGCAAGGTCCTGGGTTGGATTCCCACTACCACTAAAGAAAGGTAATAAGATTGACACTATTTTTTTCCTTCCTTTTTTGGTTCTGAAGATCAAACCAGATCCTTATGCATGCTAAGCCAGCAGTCTCCTGCTGAGCTATACCCCCAACCCAAGGTTGTTACTATTATTAATTAACTTTTAAGTGTGTTCCTGGCATGTGTGACAAAGGAGGCTTCCGGGTGCAAAGAAATCTCAGAGTCCTTGAGATTGAGTAACTAGCTCAAGGTTGCACCCCATGAGGGACTGAGCCCAGCCTGCCTTCACCATCAGTAAATCAGCATGGTGTGCATGAGGGCCCCTGGGTGGGGAAGAACTTTGCGGAACCACCCTTTCCCGATCCTGTTTGTTCCCTTCACCTTGCCTTCTGTCTTCCTGTGTATTCAGTAGCCGTGAAGTTCTGAACCTTGCCCTGGTAATGATCCCTTCTTTGCCAGTTCCTACGTTGTTCTGTTTCTCCCCAGCCACAGGGCACCTTGCAGGCCAGGCTGCAGCCAGTTCTGCAGGTTTTACAATTGTTCCACGTCAACACCAGAGTAATCATTTCTGCCCTACTGCAAGGCAGGTTCTTTATGATGGCAGCAAAGACCCTGGGTCTCTCCCAGCACTGTGGAACTTGGGCTAAAAATACACAGGAATGATGGAAAGTGTTTACAAAATAGCCCTCGCCAGAAGCCTAATAAATGTGTTTAAAAAAATGTACTAAGGTTCCAGTGACAGAATCAGCCACAGTCAGTTATGAATTATTGGGAGAGAAATTTCTCTTAAATAACAATTTTTTTTTTAGTGGATACCACATAACAATGGTAGTTTTAGTCCAAACAACAGTGGATGCAGAGCCCCCAAGCACAATCCAATGATCAATCAAGGCTGCCAGACCAGGCATAAAAAGCTGAGCTGTTCCCAAGGGACAGGGCCTGGCAGGGCTGGTCTCGGCTCACACAGGCCTGTTTGCAGGGCTCTGCCCTGAGCTGGAGCCAAGCAAACATCCCCAGAAAGACCTAACACTTGGCTGGGGCTGCTTAGCCTCAGGGGCCAGTCTAAGTCCAGAATGGATTTTAGAAGTCGCTGTGCGGGTTCTGTGGTTATCCAGAAATGGGACAAAGTACTACCTCATGTGATCTCTTGGGTCTCAGGATCTGCTCCTCCTTCTCCTTCTTTCTCTTCTTCCCCAGTGTGTGTGTGTGTGTGTGTGTGTGTGTGTGTGTGTGTGTTTTTCTACAATAAAACAGAAACCTCCCAGAAAATTGTGATCAGCTTTCAATTTCTGCCTGTCAAACCCAGATTCATCTCTTGCATGTGTTGGGGTGTTTGTGTTCTTGACCAGGTCGTGGTCCAATGGGGCAGTGGAAAAAAACCAGGCACACAAGGTCAGGCACATTGTGTGGTTCCATTTCTAGGAGGCGACTCACAGAAAGTAGGTATGTGGTTGCCTAAGAACACGGAGCTTGGGGAGGTATGGGTTCAGCAGAGGGGTATAGGGTATGTTCTTGGCGGTAATAAAATATTCTAAAACAATTATGGTGATGGCGGATGCACACTCTGTCACTAGACTGAATTATGGATCCGTACACTTTAAAGAGTGGGTTTTAGAGTGTGGGGATTATATCTTAATAATAAATAAATGTGACAGCAGAAACAAACTCGAGGCCAAGAGGCCTCATGACTCCCTCCTTCATAAAAAACTCCCTGTTTGTTTGTTTTTTGTTGTTGTTGTTCGGTTGGTTTTTTGTCTGTTTGGGGCCTAGCTACAGGTTTCAGACCATATAGGAGAAAACTATAAAACATTCAAGAGATATGTTTTTTTTCCCCTGCATTGACCCTTTCTTATTTCTTCTTCCTATAAATAGAATTTTAGTCTTTTAGGAAGCAACTAAATGACTGATTCAATAAATCCACTTCTGAAACTGTGACCATCTACGTTCATGCTACATCCTTTAGCTACTGTCCTCCATTTGACATGTATTTATTGAGAGACAACTGGGGGCCAGACTGGGCTTGAAGCAACTGGATACATCAGATCTTGCTATCAGGGGGCTCCCAAGGAAGACAGAAGAGCAGTAAACACAAAAATAGATCATGGGGCATATTAGAGGGTGACCAGTGCTAAGGAATAAAGGAAAGGCAGAGCCTGGGAAGGGGGTTGGTGTGCAGGGTGGGCCAGACAGAGGCAGGTTTGACTCAGGGTGGGCAGAGTGACCCTCTGAGAAGGTGGCAGTGGAGCAGCCTAGGGTCAGCTGGGGAAGAGCTCCCCACGCAGATGTCAGACCCAGGCAGGCCACAGCAGGGTATGGAATAGAGTCAGACATGGGGAACAGGGGTCCAGCAAAGGCAAGGGGAAAGCCTCACGTAAGGAATTACTGGATCTATGCACCTTGCTTTCTTAATTCTGTGTTTTTGGTGCTTTGATATCTTGAGCCTTGTTGAACCTGCAGGGCCTGCTCATTTCAAGAGGTAGCAAACATGCCAATGAACCTGTGCAGGGTCCACAGCCTAACCACTTCCTGTGCTGGGCTCCCACACTCTGGGCCACTGTCCACCTGCCCTCACTTCCTAAGGGCCAGGACCTTGTGCATACTAGAAACTCAATGGAAGAAACTAAATTTAAACTGGCTTTTGGTCTTTAGACTGTGATTTTTTACATAGAAACACTTTTTTGAAGTAAACTAAATTCGAGAGGCATGGCATACACCAGCAATCAATCCCAGCTACTCAGTGAGGAGGTGAGGGAGGAGAAACACTAGTTCTAGGCCATCCTGGGCAATTTAGTGAGAACCTGCTTCGAGGAAAACAACCACAAAAACCTGAACTTAGTAGTGCATACTTGTAATCCCATAAAAAATTGGGAGGCTGAGACAGGAGGATTGCAAGTGCCAGACCAGCCTCAGAAAATTAGGGAGACCTTAGGCAGATTAGTGAGATCCTGTCTAAAACCAAACAAAGCCAGGGGGTGGGGATATAGTCAAGTGTGTGTTTTAGCTTGCATGAGGCTCTGGGTTCAGTCTGCAGTTCTGGAGGAAAAAGTAAATATTTAGTAGTTCCTAGTTAAAAAAATAATATTCATGGGGTTAATTGGGTTGCCCTTACTATTAGTTTTTGCTACAATGCATCAAAAGCTGTTAAAAAAGGGACTGGTTTCATGTATATCAGTAAAATCTTTGTCAGTAATTATTAGACAAGAAGCTTGAAAAGGAACCAGAACTTCTCTGTCTTAACACTGCTTCCTTGACTCACTGTTGCCAGTTTGGATCCCTGATGTGGGTGGTCAAGTCCTTCAGATGCAGCCTTGCATCCTCTTTTTCCTAGCTCCTCCCTGGCTACACCTGCAGTCCAGCACATGTCAGCTGTGCCCACACTTCCTCAGCTCCTGCCTCTGTGGGATGTTCTTCTTTCTCTGGGTTCAGCCCTCTCCCTTATAATCTTCAGGACCCTGCTCAGGCATCACTTCCTCCAGGACTCCCTCACCACCACCCTGTTGGGAGGAGGCGCTGTTCCTGTGGGCTCCCACGGAACTTGCCCTTTGTCCTCTACCCTAGCTTTTGGAGTCGGCAAAGGTCGTCCTTGGATACATGGGAGTCTTGCCTGGGAAATCCCGTTCCATTCTACTCCTGCTGTCTGTACCCACAAAGGCCTTGAGAAGCCCCTGAGCACAGCTGGTGTGGAGCAGCTGAAGCCCTGCTAGTGACTGAGACTGGGGCTTCCCCCGTGTGAACCCTACAGAAGTCAGACAAGTCATTGTCAAGAGGATGCTCATTAAACTGGAGATCTCCGTGGTGTCCTGTCCAGGTCTTACGTGGCAGATGCACACACGGTTTGACTTCACAGACCCACCCTGCTGGGCGAGCTGAGGGGGGCTTTAGCTTAGACAATGGCCCTCAGAACGGGCAAAGGCCATTGTTCAACCTTTGTTACTCACATTTCCAGAGAAACACGGGTAAGATAGAGCAGTAATGATCCGAGGCCAGAGAGAGAATATTCTGTTTCATCCAGGCTCTTCTTCTCCGACTTGCAGTTTTTCTGGTTAGGAAATGGAATAATTCAGAAAACCCCAAGACCACACAATACCAAGATCCCAGAACACAACACAGATGAAGTGATGGCTTCCAGTAGATGAAAATTTCAGAAAGTTTAATGGCAGGTACTTGGAGACGTGGCCCACTACTGGTGAGTGTCGAAGCCTGGGGAGGAGTCAGGGGATTATTCCCCAACTTGGTTACAGAATTGAGGTAGGAGTTTGAGAGTAAAGGGAAACAGATTCTCAAAGCAAGTGCCCATAAACTACTGAAACGCAGAAAGCACTCAGGAAGAGTTGTAACTCCTGAGTGACATGCCCTTGGCCCCTGAGTCCTTGTAAAATGAGGGAAATGCACAAGCTCAGGGAAAACTGGCACAAAATTGTGCAGCTCCACCCTGGCTCCACCTCCAGTCCGGCCCTTAACTACTGGTCCTCTATAAATATCGGACCTCCAACCCAAGGAGGGGCTTCTCACTCTTGAGATAGCCCTCATTCTCCCTCGAATGTGAATCTACTTCCTAAATAAACCTCTGTCTGTGCCTTTGAGTGGTGTGTGCTGAAATTCTTTTCTGTCACATATGCCAAGAACCCCGCTGGTCCTGAGTAAAATTCACCCTTCTCTCTCAGGAAACTCCTTGGACCCAACTTTGGAGATAAGGCTTCTCTGGTAACAGAACGACTCTCCAATTGCGGCATATACAGTGAACTGACTCTTTCAAGCAATTCTTTTAAATTTTATTTTAGGTGCCAGAGGCAAAAGAATCAAAAGCAGTATAGACAGTACAGGAAACACCCATGCTTCATAATATACTCCTGCTTGAAGGAACTCGGCTCACTTGTGAGACACCCTCCTTTTGCCTAACTTCTCTCTGGTTTGTCTGTCCGCAGCCCACCCTTCCTCTCTTCCTTCCCCTTTCCCTGATCTTAGCTGCTGTCTCCCCTCTTCTCCTTAATTTACAAACTTCCAGTAAGCTCCCTGCATTTTTAACAGTGGGTGTTCTGATCATTATTCAAAACCACAAACTGTGATTCTCTTCAAGAAGTTCAGAGGTTTTTCAAGCTTTCATGTTTTTTTCAAGCTTAAATGTTTTTATATTTTGGTCCTGGGAATTGAACCCAGGGCCTTGGGCATGCAAGGCAAGTGCTTTGCCACTGAACATTTTATTTTTGAGAGAGTTTAGTTAAGTTGCTTAGGCTAGCCTCAAACTTGTGGTTTTACTACCTTAGCCTCTTAAGAAACTAGGATTAAAGGCATGTGCTCCATGCCTAGCAGACTTAGAGTTTTTAACACCTCAGGCAGAGATCAAGTACCTACTATATCCATGAGGAATTGGTTGCAGGAACCCCCTGGGATACCAAAATCTGTGCATGATAATGTCCCTTATATAAAATACCTAGTATTTGCATTTAACCTATGCACATTCTCCTCTGTACTTTTTATCATCTCCACTTTACTTACAAAACCTAATATAATGTAAGTACTGTGTACACAGTAGTTGTACTATATTGTTTAGGGAAGGAACAGTGATAAGGAAAAACAATCCGGCCACTACAGATGCAGTTTGGTTGACTCAGGATGTAGAACCCAGGGCCACGGAGGTCTGACTATTGTTATCAGGACTATCTCCAAGAAGCAGGGAGAAGTCCAAAGATTCTAACTGTCTACTTTGTGTTTTGGAATGCTCCATATCTGGCACTCAGATTTCAAGGGAAGAGTTAGGATTGGATTCAGGACAAAGATGGTAAAGTGGGGTGAAGGAGGAGGCCCGCTCTTGGTGAATGGCACAGTGGGGTTAACTGCCAGTGCTAATCCTGATGTCCTTCTAATGACACAAAACAGTCATTACTGTATTGAAGTAGCAACTTCATTCAAGTTGCTAAGATTTCGTCAACATCTTCATGAGGAGAGGAATGGGAAGAGCAATTACCTTTTTAATGAATGAAAAATTGGGGTTTTGCCCATGGACTCAGGGTGTGTCCATGACAGAGATGGACCAGTAGACTCCCACACCAGGCTTAGGCATACTCTCAGATCAAACTTCTCCCCACCTCATGATAGCACTCCCTGCCTTCCCTCTGGAGGAACCATGTAGAGATTTGTTTATGATAGTAAAGTGGCTTAAGATCCTCGGATGAAGGTGGTACTGAAGAAAGATAAGTACAGTTAGAAGTCCGATCTAATATATCCTTAGGAGACTCACCTTAAACTCATTAGTCATCTCAGTGAATCCAGGTGGCCTCACACGTCCCGCTAGTGCCTGTGAAATCTCTCTGAAATTCAGTCAATAATCTAAATTTAACTAACGTAACTTCTATGCCCCAAATTATGGTACTCATTAATATTATACATAGCTCATAACAAAAAATAATTATCGATGTTGTTCTAAGAAATGATATATGATTTCTCATATCTTTTAAGGGAAATGGCCTTAATCAAGTATACACTTTAATATAATTTATTCCTTTGTTTTTATGACTTTATTTTAATAAAGATAATGTTAATTTCCTTTTCAGGAAATACAGAAAAAAAAAATCATTAGGAATCCAGCCATTCAGAGATACTATTGGTGTCATTTAACAGTACATTTTGTCAAGTTTTTTCTTTTTACACTTATATAAATCTTTTAAAATCTAGTGACAAGGTCACATACAAGCCAGAGATAAAGAAATTTGCTTTTAGGGCTGGGGATGTGGCTCAAGCGGTAGCGCGTTCGCCTGGCATGCATGCGGCCCAGGATGGATCCTCAGCACCACATACAAACAAAGATGTTGTGTCCGCTGAAAAACTAAAAAAAAAATTTAAAAAATTCTCTCTCTCTCTCTCTCTCTCTTAAAAAAAAAGAAATTTGCTTTTAAAAATTTAACAATAAGTCATAAACTTATTTCTGTTCATGTCAATCTATGCAGTTTGACATAAACTCTTTTGGCTTTCTTTTTTGTGGTTCTGGGGATAGAATCCAAGGCCTTATGCTTCTAGGCAAGCATTCTACCTGTGAGATACATCCCCAGTCCTTTTCATTTTATTTTGAGACAGGGTGTTTCTAAGTTTCCCAGGCTGGCCTTCACCTTGCAGTTTTCCTGCCTTAGTCTTTTGAATAGTTGGGGCTACAGGTGAGAGCCACCATACCAGGCTCAACGTAGATATTTTTCATGACTTCTGATATTTTATTGAATAGATGAACCATGATAGGTCTCGTTGGTTCCCATTTACTACTAGTATGAACAGTGCCGTGGTGAACATCCAGGCCTGTGTACTTGTCTGGATATTTCTAGAGAACAAATTCCTAACAGTGTAATTATTGGGTCAAATGAGTGTTAATCTATATAATTATTTATCCCATGGATCTTGGGTTCTGCATGTGAAGATTCAAACAACCAAATGTGACTAAAACTATTTTTAAAAATTACATCTGAACTGAACCATGTATAGAGTTTCTTCTTGTCATTCTTCCCTGAACAATATAACAACCAGATACATAGTCCCTCAGAGCCCAATGCCACCACCGGCTTCCCACAAGCCTCTCACCCGCCCCCCTCCTCCTGCTCTTGAGGCCGATTGGCTGGGTTGCATGGGCGGAGCCAAAACAGTCCCCCAATGAGCAGCTCCATGGTCTGAAAGGGCGGGGAAACAGCCCAATGAGCATCACCTCAGAGGAGCCAATCAGCTGGCAGCTGGAAGTTTGCTGGTGTTTATATTATAGTAGGTATTATAAGTAATCCAGAGATGATTTAAAGTATATATAGGAGAATGTGCATAGGTGATATTCCAGTACTACACCCTTTATACAAGGAACTTGAACAGCCATGGATTTTGGTATTCACAGAGGAATGTCTGTGAATATGTACACACACACACACACACACACACACACACACACACTCACAACTCACAGGGACTTCCAGAACATGTTCAACAAGAAGCTTGTTTTCCCTGCCTGTGCCAGTAGTGAATTTTAACACTTGTAAACATTTTTGCCAATCTGATAGTTATATTGAATATATTTGGTATGTTTACTAACCACCCTTGTTTTTATTTTCTAATCATATCCTTTAGATTTTTCTGTTTTAATTATGGGTGATGAGAACTCTACTTCATAAGAATATTTTCCCTTGATTATGGGTATTTTTCTCCACTTTTAACTATAATTAGGCTTAAAAGGTTCATTTTTACAAGGTCAAATCGTCTTCAGTGATGAACTTGTTTTTCTTCTTAAGTTATCATCTTAAAATAACTGTATTTCATCTTGTAGTAATTTCTAAAATGCATTTGTTGGAAACACTACAGAGTCTATACCCCTCAGGTAAATGTCCCCGCTGTGGTAACAAACATCTTGCGTAGCTATAGCACAGTACCACAACCAGGAAACTGACATTGGTGCAATTCATTGTCCTTCACCAGTTCTACACACACTCATTTGTGTCTGTGTACATTTAGTTCTTTGCAGTTTTATCGCATATGTATATTCATGTAACACCACCACAGTCAGGATGCAGAACAATCCCATGGCAAAGATCTCCTGCGCTCTTCCTTTGTAGCTATACATACTTGTATCTGCTTCTTCAGCCATCCTTAACACCTGCAACCATAAATCAGTTCTCTATCTCTATAATTCTGTAATTTCAAGAATGTAATTATAAAAGGAATTAAACAGTGTAGGAGCTTTTGAGGCTCGCTTTTAGTCATTCCACATAATGCCTATGAGATCTTCCAGGCTGTATGTATCAATAGCTTGTTCCTTTGTATTGCTGAGTAGTATTTCATAATATAGGTGTACCATGGTTTGTTTCACACATTGGAAGACATTTGATTTATTTATAGCTTTTAGTCATTAAAAATAAAGCTGCTGTGGCCTGGTGCAGTGGCACACATCTGTAATCCCAGCAATTAGGGAGGCTGAGGCACAAGGGTCACAAGTTTGAGGCTAGCTTCTGCAATTTAGTGAGAACTTATCTCAAAATAAAAAGGGCTGGGGATGTGTCTCAATGGTAAAATGCCCCTGGGTCCAATCCCCAGTACTAGAAACAAAAATGAGTAAATAAAACTATCATGAACATTTGTGTTTAAATTTGTGTCTGAACATAATGTTTTTATTTTTGGAGAATAATGCCCAAAAGTGCAGTTGTTGGGATATGTGTAAACCATGTTTAGTTTTAAAGAAATTGTCATACTTTTTTTTTTACCAAAGTGACATACCACTTTGTATTACATTCAGTAGTGAATGAACCATTGGTCTCCACTTCCTCACCAGCATTTTATATTATTGTAATTTTTAGATTTTAGTCATTTTGATGAGTGTGTAAGGGTATCTCATTGAGGTGTTAACTGTGATTTCTCAGTGATTAATGATGCTGATCGTCTTTTCACAGCCTGTATCTGTATTTCTGTTTGGTGAAGTGTATTCACGTCCTTAAGCATTTGTTAACTTCTACTGTAGAGTTTTCAGAATTATACGTACATTGTATGACTTGACACAAATCATTCCTTTGTTTGGATATGTGGCTTGCAAATATTTTTTTCTTTAGCTTATCTTTTCCTCTTCTTATCAGGGTCTTTCACAGATCAAAACTTTTAATTTTTATAAGGTTTAATTTATTAACTTATACTTTTCATGTATTATGTTTTTGGCTCAAGTTTAGGAATGCTTCACCTAGCCCTAATTCCTGAAGATTCTCTCCTATGCCTTTTTTACCCTAATTTTTTTTTAAAAAAAATATTTTTTAGTTGTCAATGGATCTTTTATTTATTTATATGTGGTGCTGAGAATCGAACCCACGGCCTCACACATACCAGGCAAGCGCTCTACCACTGAGCCACGACTCCAGCCCCCTCCCCTAAATGTTTTAAAGTTTTTTATTTTTTTACTTAAGTTTGAGGTCCATTTTGAGTTGATTTAATAGGAGCTGAGAAGTTTAGGTTGAGGATTGTTTAGGTTTTCTTACATGCCTGCTTGCTTTAGCAGCAGTTGAAAAGGCTGTTTCTTCTACTGAATTGCATTTCCATTTTTATAAAATATCACATGGGTGTATTTGTGTGATTGTGTCTGTTTTTTCTATTCTCTTCCATGGGTCTGTGTGTCTACCACTCCATCATGGTGACCATTAGGTTCGTTTCCAAATTTTGGCTATTTTGAATAAAGCTGTTACAAACATTTCTGTAAATATTTTTGTGTGTGGTGGAGTAAGTTTTAATTTCTCTAGGGTAAATACATAAATGTGGGATTTCTGGGATTATTGAAAATATATAATTAATTTTGTAAGAAGCCACCAAACTGTATTTCAAATTAACTGTATCATCTTGTATTCTCAGCATTCAAGGTAGAATTCTGAATGCTTAGCATCCTTGTTAACTGTTATTATCGTCTATCTTTGAAATTTTAACTATTTTTGTGTGGGTAAAATGATATCTTGTGGTTTTAATTCACATTTCCTAATGAGCAAAGAAATGTGCATATTTACCATTTTATCTTCTTTGATGAAGTGTTCATGTAGACATTTTGCATTTTGGGGGGAGTTAGTTTTCTCATTATAGAGTTGTAAGTTTCTTTATATAGTCTGAATGCTTTCATTAGATATATCTTTTGTAAATATTTTCTCTGGTCAGTGTACTAATTAGCATTCCTTTCAAAAATAAAAAATTAGATTTTTTGATAATAGTTCTATTGAGATAAAATTCACATACTATACAATTTTACCCAATTAAATTTGAAAGTTCTATATTTTTTGATATCTAGTATATCATTTTGTGCATGGTCATGGCTCCTTGTGTCTTCTCTATAAAATCTTTGTACAACACAAGATCATAAAAGGTTTCATTCAGATTTTCTTCAGAAATTTTGTTGTTTTAGGTCCTCCATTTAGGTCTATGATCTATTTCAAGTTTATTTTTATATATGTGTGAAATAAGGATCGAGGCTCATTTTGTTTCCTTAAGGTTATCTGATTATTTCAGCACCATTTGTTGAAAACACTATCTTTTGCCTACTTTATCATCTTAGCACCACTGTCAAAGATGAAATAAGTGCGGGTCCATTTCTGGACTTCCTGTTGTATGTGTCGTCTTATGCCATCTCCACATACTTGACTAATGCAGTTTTTCCATCCTAACACTGTGTAACATGATTCTTCAAATTTTGTTTTTCGAAAGTTGTTTTGGCTATTTTCAGTTTGAATTTCCATGAAAGTTTAGATTTTAAAAACCTGCTGATAAAGGAAACAATCAAGAAGGTGAACAAAGAGCCTACAGAATGGGACAAGATCTTTACCACCTGCACCTCAGAACATTAATATCCAGGATATACAAAGAATTCAAAAAACTTAACACCAACCAACCAAACAAACAAACAAAAAACATGACAAAAATAGAAAAAAACACAAAAAACCAAATAACCCAATCAATAAATCAGCAAAGGAACTGAGCAGGCACTTCACAGAAAAAGAAATAGAAATGGTGAAAAAATATGTGAAAAAAATGTTCGACATTTCTACCAATTAGAGAAATATAAATTAAAACTACACTGAGATTCCATCTCACTGTAGTCATAATAGTAATTATCAATAATACAACTAATAATACGTTTTGATGGGAATGTAGGGAAAAAGGTTCACTCATACATTGCTAGTAGGACTGCCAATTGGTGCAACTACTATGGAAAGCATTATGGAGATTCCTTAGAAAACTTGGAAAGTAATCACCATTTGACACAGTTACACAGTTATTCTATTCCTTGGTTTTTACCCAGAGGACTTAAAATAAGCATACTACAATGATGCAGCCACATCAATGTTTATAGCAGCTCAATTCACAGTATCCATGCTATGGAACCAACCTAAATGCTCTTCAAAGATGAATGGATAAAAAAATTGTGATATATAAACACAGTGGAATATTACTCATCCATAAAGAAGAATGAAATGATGGCATTTGCCAGTACATGGATGGAACTGGAGAATACCATGCTAAGTGAAATAAGCCAGTCCCCCCAAACCAAAGGCCGAATGTTCTCTCTGATATGTGGATGCTAACCCACATCAAGGGAGGTGGATGTGGAAGAATAGAAGTTTGTTATATTAGACAAAGGGGAATGAAGGGAAGGGAGGGAGAATGGGACTAGGAAAGACAGTGGAATGAATCTGACATAACTTTCCTTTGCTCATATATGAATACAGGACCAGTGTAACTTCACATTATGTATATCCACAGGAATGGGATCCTAATGGGAAAGGATTGTTCTCCGTATATGTATAATATGTCAAAATGCACTCTACTGTCATGTATGTCTAAGAAGAATAAATAAAAAAATCTTGCTGATATATTATTGGATTTGCCTTAAGTCTACATATAGATTAGGGGAGAATGACGTCTTAACAATAATCTCGTGATTCATTAACATAGTAAACCTCTCCATTTATATAACTTTTAAAAATTTGTCTCAGTATTTTGTGGTTTTCAATGTATGAGTTGCATTTCTTTCACATGACTTATCGCTAAGTATTTAATATTTGTCTATGTTAACGTAAAAAGTATTTTTTCCCAAATTTAAACTTCCAAGTATTTTTTGTTAGTATACAGAAAATTAACTGATTTTTTTTTTCATAATGACCTTTGTGTCTTGTGACCTTGCTAAGTTCAGCAGTTAGGGTAGTGTTTCTTGTGAAGTCTTTGGAATGTTTTACAGAAGACAGTCATGCCATTTGAAAATAAGGGCATTTACTTCTTCCTTTCTGGTCTGTTTATATTTCATTTCTCTTCTTTGCATTATTATACTAGATAGAACTTCCAGTATAATGTTAATTAGAAGTGGTGATACCAGACATCCTTGCTTTAGTCCTTATATTAGGGAGAAAACACACACTCTTAAATATTCACTGTTAAATATGATGTTAACTCTTAAAAATGTTTTTATTAGTGCATTATGAACCGTACATAATAGTGGGGTTCATTTTGACCTAAAATAGGATATTAACTTTAAGTTTTGTATGCATATCCTTTAGCTGATTTAAGAAATTCCCTTCCAATTGCTGATTTGCTGAATTTCATTCATGAATAATATTTCCCCCCTCAATTTTCTTTAACTGACAACGTCTTTTTTAGTTTATTAATATGGTAAATTTCATTAGTTGATTTTTGAGTGTTTTCCCAACCTTGAATTTCTGGCACAAACCTCACTTAGTCATGATACTTGTGTAAGGTCATGCGCTGGTGACCAAAAGGAGGCAGATTAAAAGGCTGCTGAATGAGGCTTTATTGAAATTCACTTCCCAGTGAGACCCACCAGTCCAACAGAGCCAGTCTGGTGAATCGCCCAGCTGGGTTGGAATTTTTATAGGGCTTGGGACAGGAAAGGGAGGTTTTTAGAGTCCCTTGTCCTACCGGGGTTGGTGCGGGAGCTTGCTGAGATCCAGGATTGGTCAGGCCGATTGACAGGTGGTTCTGTTGCTGCCTGATTGGTGGTTCTTTTGCCCGTGTGGGTTGCCTGGTGCTTTGTTCCCTTAGCTACCTCAAACTGACCGAACAACTTGTATTGCTGGATTTGCTTTGCCAGTATTTTATCAAGTATTTTTTACATTATTTTATAAGTATTTGTACATATTATATTTATGAGGGTTATTGGTCTGCAGTTTTCTTTGGTTTTATTTATGTCTTTTAAATTTATCTTTTATTTTACTCATAAGTTTCCTTTAGACACTGAATATATTTGCAATATATATATTGTAGTTATTTTAAGGATTGCTGTCAATTCTGGGTCTGCTTGTATTAATTGGGACACTCCCCCACTCAGTTATTAGTTATAAGTTTTAACTTCTTTGAATTATTGGTAATTTCTTTTATTGGATGCTATGTTCATGAATTTTACATTCTTGGATGCTGGATTTTGTAAAGCAGTGAAGTTTTTTGAAGATGCTCTGTAGGCTGGTTGCATTGTCTTATTTGGGTTACTTTATTATCCCAGGGCTACTTTATTCCCACTTTTAAGGTGTGGCTTTTTGGTGTCTTCTGTATTAGGAAGTCACTCCCTCTGCCTGTTTGAGATTGCCAGTTATTCTGCCTATTATTTTTTGATGGTTCTTTCTTAGGACTTGCATAATTTCCTTCTATACATTTATTAGTCAGTTCTCAGACAAGACTCAACTCAGGGGGATGCCTCTGCAAATTTCGGAAGCACTCTTTCTTTGTATCTACTTTCCCTTTTGGACTCTGCCCTGGACCTTCTAGCTAGATTGGCCTCCTTGAAATGTACTGTTCATCTTTCAATTTAGTGAGACCTCCCAGATGTTTTTAGGTTCCTCTTTACTGCACTGTAGCCTGGATATTGCCTCTGAGAAGTAATTGTAAGGCTTATATAGTTCACTTCCCTTCTCTCAGGGATTGCTGACCTGAACTGCTCCTTGCTCAATCTCTGAAAAGATCCATTCACTTTTTTCCAGTTTTTATGGCAGGAAGATAATTCCCCTAGTAGTTTATCTTCTATAGATGGAGGCTAATGTCCTAGATGATTTTTATTGTTATTCGTATATTTTCTCCTTCTGTAAAAGTCTTTGCCAAAATGAAATCTCGTGTGTGTTTAAGGCTGAGTAGCATTCAGTACCCAGAATGTCTTCTTGTAAATTCAAAGTTGAAGTGATTTAATTATCATACTTAACAGCAGTCTGTGAATACTTGGCCATCCACAGGAGATACTGGAAAGGTTAATCATGGCTTATGTATCCTGTAAAATTAAGACACTGTTATATCGTACCATCGGGATGGCTAATAAAGACCTGGTAAGCAGGACAAATAAGAAAATCCTCAATAGGGGCAGGCACAGTCAGAGGGCAGAGGTTTGGTGACTTCTTTCCTTTTAGGACATAGCAAAGGAACACTCAGAAGGTAAAGTCAGAGGAAAGCTGGGAGTCTAGGGAAAGCAAGGGCAAAAGAGAATGAGTGAATAACAGAAATTTCCAAAAAAAAAAATAAAAGAAGGAAATAGGTTCTCCTTCCCAGTTTTTGGTGGTTGATGGAGAGCAGTAAATCCAAGGGCAGACACATATTTTTAGAAGACTCAGGATTGCCCCTTGGACTTTATAGGAAAAGAAACCAAGGGCAGGAAGATCAATCACTGCAACAGACTCAGAATACAACAGAATGCATTGCAGAATGCCACCCCAGGTCAGCTCCAGCTGTGGAGTCCAGTTCATCCCGGGAACCACTGCCCTCTGGCTTCTTCAGGAAGTGAGAACCGGGGCCAGTGTTCCCGAGATGGGTTCTCTGCAGAGCACAGGGCGTGGACTGGGCTGCGTGGCCCTGAGTGTGCTCCTTGCAGAGCTCACCTGAGGGTGCAGGAGGTGAAGGCAACAGAGTTCTCCAGTCTGTGCCGAGGCCACCAGGGCTGCTCCCTGCCAAGGACCCAGCAGGCCCACTCTGGGACCCAGGGCTTTGCCAGCTGAGAGCCTCCTAATCGCCTGGAGAACGCTCACAGCCAACCTTCCCTCTGCCTTTACCGTGGCCCCAGGGGCTCCCTGTCCAACTGGAGGCAGTCTCCTCATACAAGGCAGATTGAAGACAAACAACAAACCACAACAGCAACCTCTTGGAGTGACCTTGACTTTGTTTTCTCAAGACAAACATTTTGAAACTGAACCTTTATTTGGCCAAAAATGTATAGCTTTTTTCCTTTTAGGAATGATCTACGCAGTCCCTGAGCATCTGTGACTCTTTGGTCTCATTTGTGACTATAACTGCTCAACATCATACCTTGAAACTGCTGTCTGTGGAGGTAAAGTAAACCCTCACCTAAATAGTTTGATAAAGGTATGGCTCCATGAGCTGACTGGCCCGTAATCCACTGGCCTCAGGAGCAAAGGCATTGTGTAACATGCTGGAGAATACCCCTGACAGCTTACTGTACAAACAGGATCTGGGCACCACCTAGCCTCTTGCCCACACCCCACCCAAAGACCACAGGCTGCAAAACACACGGTAGGATGAGCCCTTAACTTACACCGAGGGAATTTATTTTGGAGTATTCTTTTCTTAGCTTTTCTTCATCAGTTAACTTAGCCAACCTTGTAATAGCTTCAATCAGTCATAAGTTGGAGAGTTTAGATTGTGTGGTAGTTTCAGTCACTGCTGGGCTGAGAGGTTCATGACCAGTTTATTTCCTGAGATATTGCCTTCTCTTAGACACATTCTTTGGGTTCTGAATTAGTCATTTATACAACTATGTCACATACGTATTGGCTTTTCCTGTACCATGCAGTGTGACAACAGAGGTGTGGCAGACTAGGGAGTGACCTGTTCTTTCAAGAGACCTTTGCTTCTGTATGAGTATGTCTCACTGAATTCCCACCCACGCCCCAAATCGTAACCTCAGAATAGCATGCTAATAATGTATCGCAAAAATAGTAAACAGCATCTACTGGATTTGGGGGTGGAGTTAGCAATGGAATATTCTAAAATATTTGTCATTCTGAAAAGAAGGCTTTTGGGGCAGTGCTATAGTTTGAATAAGTGTCCTTTAAAGGCCCATGTATTAATGGCTTGGTCCCCAGCCTCTAGTGCTATTGGGAAGTGGTGGAATCTTTACAGGAGGAACCTACTGGAAGGAAGTTAGGTCTTTGGAAGTGTGTTCTTGAAAGGGATATCCTGACTCCACCTCTTTCTGTCTCTCTTTTTGTTTCCTGGCCACCATGAGGTGAGCAGCTTCATTATACCATGAGTTTCCTGCTATGGATGTTCTGCCTGGCCACAGGTCCCAAAACAATGGAACCAAGGTCTGGGACTAAAACCTCTAAAACCATGAACCCAAATATGTCTTTCCTCCTTACAAGTTGATTTATCTCAGGCATTTTGTCACAGTGATGGAAAGCTGACTAAGGTAGGGAATGTGGATGATGTGAACCCAAACAAAAAATAATGACTTGAGAGCTAAAAGGGCAGGAAAAATACCTACATATCAACCAAACAACATTAACTCTAAGACCCAGTTGTTTAAAAGAGTAGGCCAGAGAGGAAGCTGCTGAGTTCCTAGACATTCACCAAATATTGAGATAAGCCTACTAGCATTGGAGATTGCTGAGGTTGGAATTGTTAGCATTTTACATTTTATTCTGCCACTGAGTTATAGTGTTAAAACTCTGATAATATAACACTATGTCTTTTGAGCCGTGTTTCTTACTTAACATGACATGTTCACATTCACTGTGATGCCAAATAAATATTACATAATCACAAACTTTTTATTTTCTACATTTCAATTTTTCTTCACCTTGTAGTTTGTTACGGTATTTTTTTTTTCAGTTGAGTCCTCTATTATTTTTTTCCTTCCTTTTTCCAGGTAACATACACATTATAATAATATCCTTACAATGCTACCTTGCAAATGTTCTCACCCTACTCAAAAACAGGTGTTCCAATTAACTATTGAGTCCATGAATCAGCCCTTTTGGCTATAAACTGATAGCCACTCTGAGTAGCAAGAAAAATTTCTTAACACTGAATATACTTAAAGGAAACATTTTTTTTGCTAGGAAATATACTAGGGCTGCCAATTTCTTCTCCACCATTTTTTCTTCACTGTGCCCATCTCTCTTGATCAGGGACCATTTCTTGAGGTGGTGTGTCAGATGACTTGACCTCTCTCACCCAAGTTCATTGTCCCAAGGGTGGAAGATGATCTGTCAGGCTAGCTAGATGACCCCTCCCACACCTTTGAAAGTGGCTTAGGAATCCTAGATAGCCTAGTGAACCTTGAATTGAGCAGCTAGACAGTAATGCTTGTTCCTCATGCTTTCCACAACTAAAAACTGTCCTTCTGAGTTGAGAATGAAGCAGGCATACATAAAGAGCATCCAAAAGAAAATACAAGGACTAAAGTATAGTTCAGTGACAATGTGTTAGGCTCTGGGTTACACACACACACACACACACACACACACAAATACACACTAAGAGAAATAGCAACAATTTACTCAATATCATATAGGATGCTGAAAGTTTCCTAGGTATTATAAAAATAATTTTTCTTCCCCAATCAGATTGGCAAATCAAAAACAACGTGGAATCTATGCGGGGAGGGGAGGTGAGTGATAGGTAGAAGGAAGAATAGTCAGATTAGAGAAGGCAGGGATCTGCTGGGCTTTCTTGTGGCCCCCTGGCTGGCTGGGGAAATTTGCTTTTGCTCAGCCCCATGTACACAGGTTCTTGAAGGTGTGGTTTCTATGGTGCCAGCTCAGATTTCAAAGGAACAACTGCTACTGCTAACAACCGTGTTCAGTTCAGCCATGTTCTCCAAAGTTCAGCCCCCATTAGGACACTTTGGCCTCAGCCAGACTGCTCCTACATATCTGAAGGGTGTTTTTTTGAGTCACTTCTTTGCCTGCCCCTCTGTGGCTTTAGGGAGAGCCACTCTGGTCCATCCCAGCTATTACACCCACATTTTGGGGGCAGCAGTTAATTATCTTGGTCCCCAAGGGGGTCTTGGACTCGTATCTAGATATGAGTAAGATGGAACACCAGGGACTTCTTCACAGGCAGAGACGAGGAGACGGGAGACTCTTTACCACCTTCCTTCGCTGGACGGGGCCTAATGCCCTCTTACATTCTTGAGCCTGTGATGCCCTCATAACATCTTGCCTATTTTCCTGTTGCAAAATTCTTGGCTTCTTTTTAATGGCATTAATCTCTTCAGTGATCACACCTTTCTCAGTCCCAACTTTAAACAAGCTTTTTTTTTTTTTTTTTTTTTTTTTTTTTCTGGCTATCCTGCAAGGTTTAAAAAGTATTCCATCTCTGCTTTTTGCTCCCAATTCTTACTTTAAATCTGGCTAAAAACCACCAGCAATACTCATGCAAAAGTGTGAATTCTGTGCTACCTTGAAATTTCTTCTGCCAGATTAATTAGTTCATCATCTTTAAATTCAGCCTCACAGAAAGTTTCAGGGTATGGAAAAAATGTGGATAAGTTATCTCACAGAATGTAACATGAATGGCCTCTCCTCCAATTCTTAACAGAGTCCACATTCCCACCTGAAACCTCATGAGCAGAGTCTTTACTCTCCCTATTCCTATCAGCATTCTGGTCTTCTGAGGTCACAGCGGAATCCTCCATTAAGCTCTGATTACAATATATTAGGGCTTCTCTGGCAGGCATCTCCAAACCTTTCCAAAGTCCTCTCACAAGCTAGTTCCAAAGGCTTCTGCACCACGTGTCATAGTCACAGCAATGACCCTACTTCTTGGTACCAATTTTCTGTTAGTCTTTTGTTACTGTGACAAAATACCTAAGAAAATTGACTTAAAGGAGGAAAGATGTATTTTGGCTCATGGTTTTAGATCAATCATCTGGCTCCATTGCTCCTGGGGGGTAGTGATGAAGCAGAACATCATGGTGGGAAGTAAGTGGTGGAACAAAGTGGGCCACCTCATGGTGGACAGAAAAGAGAGAGGAGAGAAGAGACGAGAAGAGAGAGGGAGAGGCAGGGAGAGAAGGAAGGGGAGGGAGGGAGAAAGGAAGGAAGGAAAGAAAGAAGGGGGCCAGAGACAAGATATAGTCTCCAAGGGCAAACCCCGGAAACCCATTCCCTTCATACAGTTTCCAGCTGGGGACCAAGTGTTCAATATATTAGCCTTTGGGGACATTTTTAGATACAAACCATAACAATTACTTTTAGGATTAAATAAATTTTCATCTTTTAGAGAATAAAGTTCATGAACAAAGAGACGCAGAGCCAGAACATCATGGGACTCTAGAGAGAGGGAGGTGACTGTGGCGGTTCCCGCTGGGCTGCATCCACTGAAGTGCTCCAGGGTACATTCTTAGATGCAAGCAAAAGACACTGTGGCCCACTGAAGTAGAAAAGGGATTTTCCCACAAGAATATTCTCAGAGTCAGGTTTGGGAAAAGGGCAGGAAAGCTCAAAAACGGAAGCAGTTGGAACTTCAGCGGAAGCTTTACGCCACACAGTGCTGGGTTGTGGGGTCCTGGTGATGCCCGAATCAGGCAGTCAGTATAGATGGGTAAATCGAGTCAGGTTGGATCAAGGAGGCCAATTTGAGTGAGTCTGGGGAGTTGGAGATTGCCCCAGTGACTGAAATGCTGTCACAGCCCTTCCTCCACCCTATCAAGGTAACCTGCCCCGGCGCCAACTGGTTGCTAAGGTAGCCTGTCCCAGGAATCGCCCCTCCCTACAGAGAGTTGTAAGAGTTGTTAACTAAGGCGTCCTGGGCTGCTCAATCCTGCCCTTCCCCCTTCAGCCACCTGTTCCCCACCTTTTGGCCATCACCACTGAGCATCTCCTGGGCCTAGTCACGTACACTGCTCAGCTGGAAGGAGAAAGATAAAACAAAGAGAGCAGGAGAATAAAAGAAGCCTAAGACATATAAAAAGGCAGGCCGAACAGTTTGCTTCTGGGGATACCAGGATACCAGCTCTGGCCCCCTTCTCCCTCCTGGGAGAAGTGTATGTTACCCTTTTTTAAAATGAACCTCCCTTTATATGCTTGCCTAGGTGTGCTTCAACATGTGAGGGAGCAGAACTCACCACAGGGAACTGGGTGCCCCCCCCCCCCCAGCAGCTGCTTCCACTCCTGAAACCCGGATGTCGCTGCGTTCCCACGATGACCAAAGACTCCTGCCACCCCTGCTCTTTCAACATATCTCTTGATTCAAAACTTGGCCTCTGAAGAAACTTCTTAGCTGCTTGTTCTTTGGTGGCAAAGAAAGTTGGGAGTATCTGATGATATATGATATAAATATATATTATATAACATATAAAATATGTAGGTATTCTAGCTCCCATAGAGGTCTGATTCTCTACACAATGACAACAACAACAGAAGTGGTCCAGAAGCTAGCCAGCCAAAACCCAAACAAACACCTTAACAGACACCTGTGATAAGGTTTCTATTATGAAAGTCAAACAATCCTTGTCTGCAGTACAAGTATGAAATTGGTAGTTTTAAAAGGGTAATGATTGAGAAATGAATCTTAAGAAAAATGTCCTCCTACTTGCAATGGGAAGCCTTTGTTGTGTGGCTTGCCAGTGGAATGAGTCATCTCCATGGGAACTGGGACAGTTCTAGAGGAGGCAGACCTCCTCCAGGCCCTGGGGCAGGTAGCAGGCAGGGCCAAGGCAGGCTGAGAGGGGTGTTCCAGAGCCGTGAGCCGGCTGGCTTTACTCAGGGGAGGAAAGAGAATGACAGAACCAGGGAAATCAGGGGAGGAATTTAAGAGAGCGGGGTCCAAGAGGGCGAGAGGGGAAGAGCTGCATGGGATGGGAGATGAGGATCAGGAAGGGCTTTGTGAGCCCTTCAGGCAGAGCCTCCTTTAGTTCTGTGGCAGCTCCAAGGAACCAACAAGGGTGAAGCCCTACGTGTATCCCCAGTGCCCCTCACCATTCAAGTTGGCTTCAGGGACCTCCCCAACTTTCATCACCCCGTTCCAGTCCAAGGGAACCATTTGCACATTAATCCCAGTCATCAGGGGCATGTCCCACCTGTTTCAGGCCATTGCTTCTAACTGGTGTCCTTGCCTCCAACATTCTACTTCCTTGTTGCTTGTCTTCCATCAGATTCCAGCTCACTGCTGATTCCGCAATCCCGTGTTTCCAGACCCCCTACCCCCAGTTCCCCCATTAATTACTTGCTTCTTGACTAGCTCTGGGGCTGACATGGGTTCAAATGAAGTATATGCCACACTAATTTCTCTTCCCTCACTAAGCCCACTGTATCCAGCCTGGCACTAGGATCATGTGATAGAGTGGGGTGGGGAGGTACATATCTGCAGCTAAGCTCAATTTAAGTAGCAAGTTCCAGGAGCACCGAGTGGAGTAACCTCACCCCAGTGGAGCCAGGGTAGTGTTCAGGGTAGTGCTCCTGACTTGAGCATTGAAGAATAAATCTCAAGATGCACCTGGAATTGGTTACAGATTGACTGTGGCTGAGGAGAGACAGGAAACTATAGGGAATGCTCCTGGGTTTCTCACCCTACCTTATAGACTAGGTAAGGAAGGCACCCCTACTCACCAACCCCTGCTTTTTGGGCCTGTGCTTTTGAGCACCCCCCTCCCCAGGTTCCTCCCTCTGTGACAGATGCAGTCTGTCAGATGCTTGTGGGATAATTCATGGGTATTTTCCTAACTGGTAACATGTCTTGGAGGCCTTTCATCAAGTTAAATTCATATTTTAAAGGCATTAGAGATTGTTGCACAACTGCTTACAGAAAGAAACCAACTGGTTCTTTTTCTTTTTGTCAATGGTTCTTTTCTTGTCTTCTATTTTCCATGACTCAAGTCTGTGTCCATACAGATTTGACATGGCACCATTCCTTCCCGTCTACATCCTAAACACATCCAAAATGAAGCAATGATCTAAATGCCCACACGAGGTGTACAGACTGCAAAACCCTGACCTAATTCTGCTTGGTGTGTTGCTGTAGCTCCCCAAGTCTTCTGGCTGTCCCCTCTTCATCCTCCCATGACCTACACATTGAAGAGAGAAGGTGAACCAGCAGGAGTTGGCTTCGGCCTTAGGCCAGCATCCACCTCTTTGACCATCTGTACAGGTTGCTCAGTGTTTATGCCCTCTGCATGGAAGTATTTTCAGAATAGCTCCTGCCCATTGCAACACTCTTTTCCTAAAGTTATTTTAGTCTCATATTTTTGTGTGTGTACTACGGCCCCTTTAAAGTGTTGGATGAGTATCAGATATAAATGAAGCAACGGGGAGGCTCTCAGGAAGCCTCTCCTGAGTGCCAGTGCAGAACTCGGGGATGATGTGGCCCACAAAAAGTGGCACAAGGCCATCTGCTGTGGTCAGCTTGGCAGCGGGTAAGGATGGGCCTCTGGTACCAGACACCTGGTAGTGTGTATATTGTCTTGTGGCATGAGAATGCTGGTCTGGGTTCACAAATACCAGCCTACTATCAGATCTGACAGACTTTTCTTTGTGACTCCAAAGCAAAAACAGTGTGTCCTCATTCCTTGGAGTCAATTATTAATAGTATCCCTTTCAGCATAAAAAAAATACAGGTAAGATAAGACTTTTATGGTCACCTTGCTTATTCCTCACAACACAAGAAGGAGGAGAACCTGCCTCTTTGGGTCTAGAGGGAGGCCATTGTTGCTGACAAGGTTTTGCCCTTTTGAGAAAGAAGTGATTGCAAAGCCTGGTTTGACATTGACCTTGCAGCCTGAGCATGTCTGCATGAGTCTGTCTCACCTCCTTCAGGATCATAGCTGCCGGGTGGTGGTGGTGGGGGGGGTAGGTTGTGATGACCCACAGCCACTGTATACAACTTCCAAAGAGTGGAAACCAGGAAAACAGCCAATCTCCTGCCCTGACCTCTTATAAAAGGCCCTGAAAGCCATCAGCAAATGAAATTCAAATGTGCTGGGTATTTTTAACTTCTTTTTATTGTCTGGGGGCAAAAAAAAAAAGTGTTGATAGTAATAAGTGAGAAAAGAAACAAAATGAAAATAAATTATAATTACCTATAATTACATTCTACAGGATAACTGGCCTGGAATCTTCCAAAAGAGTCACTGCCAAAGGGGAGAAATTATTTCTAGATTAACAAAGATTAAAGATTACATAGCACCCGAATGCAAAGTCTGAACCCTAACTGAATCATGGATAGGAACAGAAAAAAAATGTAGAAAAGTCAATTAGGGAGAATATTCAGGCAATTTGAAAATGAATTAACTGATATTATGAGGTTATAATTCATTTTCTTAGATGTGATATTGCAACAGAAAAAGTCAGTATACACACACATACACACCCCCAAACAAAATAGAAGAAGTTTTAACTAGTGATGAATCAGATTAAAGTCTACAATCATTACAATTTATTATATTACTCCATTTCATATTTAAATTTTTCAAAATAAAAAGTTGCAGCTAAAGTCATCATAATCGTTCCCTAAAAGGCATTCACCATATTTGTACCATTTTCTGAGTTAGTGGACTCACTCTGATAAATAATTTATTATGGACCACTTTACCATTGTTCTTAACCAAGTGTTACTACTATATGTTCAAATATTCTATTCATATCATATATAAATATTGCTTATTTAACAATATAAACAGGCCTTGTTTATGCTTATCATGAGGGGAACAGGAGCCTCTCCCAGTGGGGGGGGGACCTTTTTTACCCTCCAAAAATAACAAGAAGTTAAAAATACCTAGCACATTTGAATTTCATTTGCTGATGGCTTTCAGGGCCTTTTATAAGTGGTCAGGGCGGGAGATTGGCTGCTGTCCTGGTTTCTGCTCTTTGGAAACTGTAGAGACAGTGGCCATGGGACAATACCACCTCCCTCCCTGCCCCCACCAAGCTAGGACCTTGCAGGAGTTGAGACAGACTCGTGCAGACATGCTCAGGGCTCCAGGGGATTGCCCTTCTTGCCATCCAGTTCCTTGCTCTGCCCTTATCTAGTCACATGACAACCGACTGAGATTTTTGTCCCCAGTGGTGGGAGGCACTGCTTACTGTGTATGTGGATCCTGTCCCATCAGAGACTCACTTAGCCCCTTTTACTGTTTGCCTTTTACACAGGCAAACACTGGGCCCCTCAGAACATTGACAGGTGGGCACCTTTCTCCTGGCCGAGCTGTGGGGCTGACTTGGCCAGCAGTCATCTCCAGAATCCCAGCACCGAGTTTCATATTCACCTGGAGGGACCCACCAGAGGCTTGGGTTCTCCGTTTTTATTCTTATAAACTTTGGGGCTGTAAATGGAGTGAAACTAGTGCACGGGCCAGCTGCAACCCTGAACCCAAACAGACTTGCCTGAAGGAACAAGCCAACTGTTCAGCGACCTTGGAAACACAAGTCAAGCTTTTATTGAAGTTTCCCAGAGAGAATATCAGTGCTTGACCCACAGGAAGAAGCCCCTTCACCCCATATCTTGCCTGACATAGCTGCTGCCTCTGATCCAAGAATCCCAAAATTCTTCCTTAAATTGCTTTGGGCTGGTTTCCCCCTCTCCCCCCACACACTTTTAAAAAAAAGTTTTTTAGTTATACATGGGCACAATGTCTTATTTTGTTCATTTTATGTGGTGTTAAGGATCTAACCCAGCGACTTACATGTGGGAGGCAAGTGCTCTGCCACTGAACCGCAACCTCAGCCCCTTCCCTCTTCTCACAAACTTGAATCCTCCACCACTTTTAGGGCTGACTTCCTTTCTCAGCAAGTGGCTTCCTGCTCTTTCTCACTAAAACTGGCCTCCACTGAGGTCTTCAATGTCCTTCTGTGCCTCCCACATGGACCCTCAAGGCCACAGAGGCCTCAGAACCATGCAGGAAGACAAGGCATCCTGACCAGAGGAGGTTTCAATACTTCATATGAATGTCTCTCGTGTCAAAGCCATTCACTGTACAGATGGAGCTCCTTCAATCTGAATATCCAGCATTTGAAACGCTCCAAAATCTCAAACTTATGGAATGATTTCATGGTACTTGTTTTAGTCAGCTTGTTCACTGCTGTGACTAAAGGATTTGACCAGAAAAACTGTTTATTTGAGGGCTCACGATTTCAGAGGTCGTTGTCTATTGAAGGCCGGCTCCATTCCTCAAGGCTTGAGGTGAGGCTGAACATCATGGTGGGAAAGATGGCGGAGGGAAGCGGCTCACATCACAGTGATCAGAAAGCAGAGAGGGAGAGACTCCACTCTCCATGTACAAATATATATCCAAAGGCACACCCCAATTCTCACCTCCCTCAGCTACACCGTACCACTTCAGCTACCACTCAGTTGATCCCCATCAGAAGATTGATTAAGACTCTCACAACCCTGTGCTTTTTCCTCTGAACTGTCTTGCATGGTATCACGCATGAGCTTTTGGTGGTCACCTCACATCCAAACCATAAAACTACTAAAAGTGGAAAATTCCAAGCTATGAAACTTTGTTTCATTCTCAAAGCCATTAAATAGTGTTTAAAATTACCTTCAGTTGATGTATATAAGGTATATGTGAAACAAATTTTGTGTCCAGATCTGGGTCCCATCCCCAAGGGATCTCATTATAGGTATGAAAATAAGCCCAAATTGGAAAATATCTCAAATCTGAAACACTTCTGGTCCCAGGCACTTTGAATAATGGTCTATGCAGACCTTCTTGTTTCTTCATTTGATTAGACCTCACTTGTGCTAGGCCTTTCTCCACTGGGGCTTACCTTTTGTGATTTGGAGAAAGACATCAAACCCAGGAAGAGAAGAGCTCTACCGTGTTGATATGATAGAACTCTGCCTTCCTCTCACTTTTTCATCATGCCTACAGAAAAGTGTCACATTTTTATTGAAATCAAGATTGCATAGGTATGTACATACATGCCTACAGAAGTCCTGCCCCCATCCTGTGCAGGCAGTGGAAGTGAAGTTTCCTCTTGGTCGACTGGGTTGGCTGTAGAATAAAAGCTAAGAAAGAGAAAATGGTGAAAAAAACAAAAACACAGGACACAGTAATTTTAAAAAGTGAGGGCAGGACGGCTAGGCAATCTTAGGGATTGAGCTTCCACATGAAAAGAGAGCTGTGGAGCCCGTGCTTGCTTTATTAATATGGGGGAATACCAAAGGCTTTCCATGGAATGTTCTTCATCAAATAAGGTAGGAGGTGGGCTGTCCAGTTTCCTTTGGGTTGTGCCCAACTCCTGAGCTACAAGAGTGGTCTTCCAAGCAGAGCAGAGATAGAGGTCGTGTGCGTAGAGCAATCCATTGAGTGGGAGGAGCCACAAAACAGTTTGCAATGCCAAACCTAAATCTCCCTGGCCCAATACCAAGTGGAGAGGCTCAAGTAATTCACGGGTGACTCCCCTCACAGGAGGATTTTCTTCTTTCCTAACGATATAACAACTCCTGGTGAATGAAATTGACCAATTTACATTGCTTTGTTGTGTGCCTCTATGATGAATGAATCTCATTATTATGTATAATTACAATGTACCTGTACAAAGCATCCTGACCAGAGGAGGTTTCAATACTTCATATTAATGTTTCTTATGTCAAAGCCATTCACTGTACAGATGGAGCTCCTTTAATCTGAATATCCAGCATTTGAAATGCTCCAAAATCTCAAACTTATGGAATGATTACATGTTACTTGTTTCAGTCAGTTTGCAATGACTTAAAACAGTTTGCAATGCTAACCCTAAATTTTGTTTAAGTCAGACTTAAAAACAGAATAAAACAACCCATTAAGTTTGTCTGAAACTTCAAAACCCTCAAACAGTCAAAATTATCTTGAGAAAAAAAGGACAAAGCAGAAGGCATTATGTTACCTGACTTCAAAATATACTACAAAGTTATGGTAATCAAAATAGCATAGTATTGGCATAAAAACAGAGATCAATAGAACAAAACAGAGATCCCAGAATTAAATTCATGCATTTATAGCAAACTGATTTTTAACAAAGGTGCTAAGAACATGCATTAGAGAAAAGATAGTCTTTTTCAATTAATGGTTCTGGGAAAATATATGTGCAGAAGAATGATTCTGGACTCCATCTCTCACCAGTTACAAAAATCAACTCAATATAGATTCAAGGTTTAAATTTAAGACATGAAACTATTAGAAAACATAGAGGTAATGCATCAGGACATTGGAGTGGGTAAGGATATTTTTTGGACAAGATCCCCAAAGCACAGGAAACAAAAGCAAAAACAGACAAATGGGATTATGGCAAACCAAACAGTTTTTGCTCAGCAAAGTGTAGAGAGACAACCTGTAGAATGGGAGAAAATATTTGCAAATTATACATCTGTCAGGGAGTTAATATCTGGAATGTATAAGGAGCTCCAAAAACTCAATAGCAAACAAAACAAAACAAACTGAACATTAGTTCTAAAAAGACATTTCTCAAAAGAACACATAAATGGCAAACAGGTTTATGAAAAAAATGCTCAACACCATTAGTCATCAGGGAAATACAAATCAAAACTACAATGCTATATCATCTCACTCTAGTTAGAATGACTATTTTGAAGATGACAAAGGATAATAAGTGCTGGCAGGGATGAGGAGCTAAGGGACCCTTTGCACACTGCTGAGGGAAATGTAAATTAGCAAAATCATTATGGAAAACAGTATGCAGGGTCCTAAAAAATAAAAAATGGAGACATCATTTGATCCAGAATCCCACAACTGGTAAGCATCTAAAGGAATAACATCAGTATGTGAAAGAGACATCTGCACTACCACGTTTATTATAGCACTATTCACAATAGTCAAGACATGGAAACAATCTAAGTGCCCATCAACTGATGAATAAGAAATTGTGGTACCTATACACACTGGACTACTATTAAACCATAAAACAAACAGAAAATCTCATTTGTGTCAACATGGATGGAACTAGAAATCTTTATGTTAAATGAAATAACGAAGACAACTACTGCATAATTTCACTTCTGTGGAATATGAAAGTTGAACTCACAGAAATTGAGAGTAGAATGGTGGTTATCAGAGGCTGGGGAGAGTAAAGAGAAGAGAAGAATGTGGAGAGGGTTATAAAAAATAGGAGTAAGAAGTTCTTGTGTGCTGTTATGTAGGATGATATAGATAGCAAGAGTATACTGAGCATTTCAAAAAATAAAAACATAGAGTTTGAATGTTTTCACCCTAAGAAAATGATAAATATTTGAGAGCTAGATATGCCTAACAATTTAAACATTATAATTTATACATATATCAAAATATTATAGCATCACATTAATATACACAATTTTTATATTTTTCTGTATCGCTAAAAGCATTTAAAAAGACAAAGGAATAGTTTCCTCAACTTATATGGTGATTCTACAGATTAATAAAGCCAACAACACAATATGGATAAAGGACAATTCATAGAAAAGGGCATCCATGTGGATTTTACAGTCACACAAGAAGATAGTTAATGTAATTGTAAAACTAATTAGGATCCTAAGAGACTGATAAAAATGATAAAGATTGATGTTTGGTTTTGTTGGAGTTGTGAATAAATAGTCATTGCATTCTTAGAATGTAAACTGGTGATAAGATTCCAATGAAAATTAGCAATATTTATTAAAATTACACATACTCTGATCTAGCAGTATTTCTTTAGGAACACATCATATAGAGAGACTAGCTCAGGCATGCAAACATGAGTGCAAGGATATTGATTGTGACATTGTTTATAATGTCAAAACATAAGAAACAAATGCATCAGAGAAACTCTGAGAACAAACCTTTCCAAACTTAAGGCTTTAAATGACCATTTATTGTTGTCTTTGGTGTAAATCAGCTGAACGATTCTTCTGTCACCTGGGCTTCCTTGAGCATGGGACCAACTTTGGGTCATCTTAAGAACCTCTGCTTAAAGGCATTGGCTGTTTTTTGGCTGGAGTGATAAAGATGACAGGACCATGTACCTTTCAATCCTTAACAGACTATCCTGGGTTTGTTCATATGATGATAAAAGCAAGTTGAAATGTACATGGCCTCCTGAGTCCTAGTTTGGGAGCTAGTACTATGTCTTCTGTTGTACTTAACTGGCTAAAGCAAGCCACAGGGCAATCCCAAATACAAGGAGTATTAAGACTCTACTTGTTAATTTGAAAAAAAACTCAAGTTATATATCCAAGGGTGTTTTAGGGAAAAAGTGAAGGATTCTATGTGGTCATTTTTTCTGTCTGTAGCAAATACAAATATCCACCAAATAAAGTCTAGTTAAAACAAAACACAAGCAGAATAAATAGCCATAAAGTGGAATTCTATGCAATATTTTTTTAAAACAAGGTAAATCTATGTATTGAGATGAAAAATTCTTCAAAATTTATTGTTAAATTAAAAAATAGCAAGGTACAACACTGTCTCTATAGTATGCTACTTTTAAAAAGTATTTAAAATGGACATATAGACTTTTTTGTGCTATGAATACATCTGTGGAAGGATGCAAAAGTGATTTCCTTAAAAGAGGAGAATATGGGAACTGGGAGGTCACAGGTGAAATTTATTTTTTTTACCATACACTTATTGTACTTATCTTTTTCTGAAATTAAAATTATGCAGTAAAATTTAATTTAATTATTTTTCCTTTTGGTGTACAGAACTATAATTTTTCTTTTTTTGGGCAGGCTTTAAATTTTCTTAAAATTTGTTTTAATTAGTTATGTATGACAGTAGAATGCATTTTGATATATCATATATAATGGAGTATAATTCTCATTCTTCTGGTTGTACATGATATAGAATCACACTGGTCGTATACTTATATATGTACATGAGTTAATAATGTCTGATTAATTCTACTATCCTTCCTCCCTCCAAACCTCTGCCCTCCTTCACTCCCTTCTACCTAATCTAAAATAACTCTTTTCTTCTCTAGCACCCCCCTCCCCAATTCAATTATGAATTAGCATCCGAATATCAGAGAAAGGGTTTTATGCGATTGGCTTCTTTCACTTAGCATGATATTCTCCAGTTCCATTCATTTACTGGCAAATGCCATAATTTCCCATTCTACAATTTAAAAAAAATATATTTTTTTAGTTGTAGATGAACACAATATCTTTATTTATTTGTTTTTATGTGGTGCTGAGGATGGAACCCAGTGTCTCATATTTGCAGGGCAAGCACTCTACCACTGAGCCCCAACCTCAGCCCAGTACTGCAAATTTTAACATGTAAAATTTATGTAGCCACCACTAAAGTTAGGAAACAGAATAATTTTATCACCCTAACAATTTTCCTGTGCTGTGCCTTTATATTCCCATCTTCCTTCTTATCCTAACCCTGGAAAACCACTGATGTATTCTCTATCACTATGGATTTGTCTTAGTTTAACTTTTTTTTAAAACTTTTAAAAAATGCACCCATCAATTAAAAATAAGAAAAATTTTGTTTAAAATGAAACAAATTTTTAATTTTATGAAAGAGAGAATTGAGAAAATTTAAACTATCAGGACTGACGGAAAGACAGGATTATTTTACATATGAGTAATTTTAATTTTAAATACTCTGGTCAAGAATTGTAGGATTCTAATTTTTTATTTTTTAATGTTTTGACTTTTGAATAGAAAAGGCTAATGTCAGTTAATGTTTCTCAAATAGAGCATGAATCATATGGAAAACTATGGTACTGAAATATACTAAGTATATGTTTAAATAAAATTTGGGCTTGATGGCTGCCCTGGGAAGCAAGGAGATAGATTCTTCCCTGGTGTGAAACCCAAGGGTGAGGTCAGACTGATAATAAGGCTCAGGTGAGGAGGCCAGGTGGCCTGAGCTTCATGACCTTTATCATCCAGACAGAGTTACCTAGTTGAGCTTCAGATTCTTTATCTAGAGTAGAAATAATAATTGTGTCTACTTTACCAGGCTGTTGTAAAAATAAAACAAGATAATGCCGGTGACACATTTGGCACCCTGCCTAGCATTCAGGAAGTGCTCATAAAAGTATTAACTTTAACACGCTGTCATTCACATAGAGAAGTTATTCAAAATAAGTATACTTATAATAAGCAGTGGTCATATTGATGAAATACAATAATCTTTTCTTTTTTTCACAATATCTTTATTTTCATGTGGTGCTGAGGATTGAACCCAGTGACTCACATGTGCAAGGCAAGCTCTCTGCTGCTGAGCTATATCCCCAGCCCTTTTCTTCTTCTTTTTTAAATTAATTTTTAGTATGACAGCAGAATGCATTACAATTCATATTACACATACAAAGCACAACTTTTCATATCTCTGGTTGTATACACAGTATATGCACACCAATTTGTGTCTTCATACATTTACTTTGGATAATGATGTCCATCACATTACACTCTCTCCCTTGCCCTCACACCCCTCTGACCTATTTAGAGTTTGTCTATTTCTCCCGTGATCCCCCTCCCTACCCTACTATGAATTAGCCTCCTTATATCAGAGAAAATATTTGGCATTTGTTTTTTTGGGGATTGGCTAACTTCAATTAGCATTATATTCTCCACCTCCATCCATTTACCTGAAAATGTCATGATTTTATTCTCTTTTATTGCTTAGTCATATTACATTGTGTATATATGCCATCTATATATATATTTTTTTTTACCCATTCTTCTACTGAAGCACATCTAAGTTGGTCCCACAGTTTAGCTATTGTAAATTGTGCTCCTATAAACACTGATGTGGCTGTGTCCCTGTAGTATGCTCTTTTTAAATCCTTTGGGTGTAGACCTAGGAGAGGGATAGCTGGGTCAAATGGTGGTTCCATTTCCAGTTTTCCAAAGAGTCTCCATACTGATTTCCATATTGGTTACACCAATTTGCAGTCCCACCAGCAATGCATGAGTGTACCTTTTCCCTCACATCTTCACCAACACTTATTGTTGTTTCTATTCTTAATAGCTGCCATTCTGACTGGAGTGATATGAAATCTTAGAGTAGTTTTGATTTGCATTTCTCTAATTGCTAGAGATGATGAATATTTTTTCATATATTTGTTGATTGATTGTATATCCTCTTCTGAGAAGTGTCTGTTCAGGTTCTTGGCCATTTATTGATTGAGTTATTTGTTTTTTTGGTGTTTAGCTTTTTGAGTTCTTTATATACCCTAAAGATTAGTGCTCTATTTGATGTGTGAGGGATAAAGATTTGCTCCCAGGCTGTAGGCTCTCTATTCATCTCACAGATTGTTTCTTTTGCTGAGAAGAAACTTTTTAGTTTGAATCCATTCCATTTATTGATTTTTAATTTTTAATTCTTGCACTATAAAAGTCTTATTAAGGAAGTTGGGGTCTAATTCACATGATGGAGATTAGGGCCTACTTTTTCTTCTATTAGATGCAGAGTCTCAGTTTAATTCCTAGGGCCTTGATACACTTTGAGTTGAGTTTTGTATGTGGTAAGAGATAGGAGTTTAATTTCATTTTGTTGCATATGGATTTCCAGTTTTCCCAGCACCATTTGTTGAAGATGCTATTATTTTTCCAATGTGTGTTTTTAGAATCTTTATCTAATATAAGATAATTGTAATTTTGTGGGTTAGTCTCTGTGTCCTCTATTCTGTACCATTGGTCTACCAGTCTGTTTTGGTGCCAATACCATACTGTTTTTGTTACTATTGCTCTGTAGTATAATTTGAGGTCTGGTATAGTGATACCACCTGCTTCACTCTTCTTGCTAAGTATTGCTTTAGCTATTCTGGGTCTCTTATTTTTTCAGATAAATTTCATGACTGCTTTTTCTATTTCTATGAGAAATGCCATTGGGATTTTGATTGTAATTGCATTAAATCTGTATAGTACTTTTTGTAGTATAGTCATTTTGATAATATTAATTCTGCCAATCCAAGAGCTAGGTAGAACTTTCCATCTTCTAAGGTCTTGTTTGATATCTTTCTTTAGGGTTTTGTAGTTTTCATTGTGTAGATCTTTCACCTCTTTCATTGATTCCCACATATTTTATTTTTTTAGGATGCTATTGTAAATGGGGTAGATTTCCTCATTTCCCTTTCAGAGGATTTGTCACTGATACATAGAAATGCCTTTGACTTATGGGTGTTGATTTTATATCCTGCTACTTTGCTGAATTCATTTACTAGTTCTACAGTGTTCTGGTGGAACTTTTTGGGTCTTCTAGGTATAGAATTATATTGTTAGCCAATAGTGCTAATTTGAGTTCTTCTTTTTCTTATGCATATCCATTTAATTTCTTTCATCTGTCCAATTGCTCTGGCCAGTGTTTCAAGAACTATGTTAAATACAAGTGGTGAAAGAGGGAATCCCTGTCTTCTTCCAGGTTTTTAGAGGAAATGCTTTCAATTTTTCTCCATTAGGATGATGTTGGCCTTGGGCTTAGCGTAGATAACTTTTTACAATATTGAGATATGTTCCTGTTATCCCTAATTTTTTCAGTGTTTTAAGCATGAAGGAGTACTTTATTTTGTGAAATGCTTTTTCTGCATCTATTGAGATGATCATATGATTCTTATCTTTAAATCTATTGATGTGATTATTTACATTTATTGATATGTTGAACCAACCTTGCATCCCTGGGATGAATCCCACTTGATCGTGGTGTGCTATCTTTTTGATATGTTTTTGTATTCAATTTGCCAGAATTTTACTGAGAATATTTGCATCTATGTTCATTAGAGATATTGGTCTGAAGTTTTCTTTCTTTTTTTTTTTAATGTGTCTTTGCCTGGTTTAGAATCAGTGTGTATTGACCTGATAGAATGAGTTTAGAAGTGCTACCTCTTTTTCTATTTCTTGAAATAAATTGTAGAGTATTGGTATTAGTTTTTCTTTAAAGGTCTTGTAGATGGGGCTAGGATTGTGACTCAGTGGTAGAGTGCTTGCCTAGCATGGGCGGAACCCGGGTTCGATCCTCAGCACCACATAAAAATAAAATGCATTGTGTTGTATCCATCTACACCAAAAAATAAATATTAAAAAGGAAAGAAAAAAAAAAGGTCTTGTAGAACTCGGCTGTGTATCCATCTGGTCCTCAGCTTTTCTTAGTTGGTATGTTTCTGATGGTGTCTTCTATTTCATTGCTTGATATTGGTCTGTTTTAATTGTGTAAATCATCCAGATTCAATTTGAGCAAATCACATGACTTAAGAAATTTGTCAATGCCTTCAATATTTTTTATTTTATTGGAGTGCAAGTTTTCAAAATAATTTCTAATTATCTTCTGTATTTCTGTAGTGTCTGTTGTGATATTACCTTTTTCATCACATATGTTGGTGATTTGAGTTTTCTCTTCTCTTTGTTAGCACAGTTAAGGGTCTGTCAATTTTATTTATATTTTTTAAAAGAACCAACTTTTTGTTTTGTCATGTTTTTCAATTGTTTCTTTTGTTTCGGCTTCATTGACTTCAGCTCTAATTTTAATTAGTTCCTGCCTTCTACTGTTTTTGGTGTTGATTTTTTCTTCTCTTTCTAGGGCTTTGAGATATAATGTTAGGTCATTTATTTGTTGTCTTTTTATTCTTTAAAGAAATGAACTACATGCAGTGAACTTTCCTCTTAGAACTGCCTTCATAGTGTCCCAGAGATTTCAATATGTTGTGACAATGTTCTCATTTACCTCTAAGATTTCTTTAATCTCCTCCTTGATGTCTTTTGCAACTAATCATTTATTCAGTAGCATATTATTTAGTCTCCAGGTGTTGGAGCAATTTTTATTTTTTATTTTGTCATTGATTTCTAATTTCATTTATAATGATCTGTTAAAATGCAGGGTAGTATCTCTACTTTTTTGAAGTTCCTGAGAGTTGCTTTATCGCATATTATATCATCTATTTTAGATAAGTATCCATGTGCTGCTGAGGAGAAAGTGTATTTGCTCATTGAAAGATGAAATATTCTATATATGTCAGTTAAGTCTAAGTTATTTATTGTATTATTGAGGTCTATAGTTTCTTTGTTCAACTTTTGTTTGGAAGATCTCTCCAGTGGTGAGAGAGGTGTGTTCAAGTCACCCAAGATTATTGTGTTGTCATCAATTTGACTCTTGAACTTGAAAAGAATTTGTTTGATAAACAGAGATACTCCATTGTTTGGGGCACATATATTTATACTTTTTATGTCTTGTTGCTATATGGTTCCCTTGAGCAGAATGAAATGTTATTCTTTATCCCTTTTGATTAACTTTAGCTTGAAGTCTACTTTATTTGGTATGAGGATGGAAACCCTGCTTGCTTCTTCAGTTCATTTGAGTGGTATGATCTTTTCCTACCTTCACTTTCAGTATCTGTATGTCTTTTCCTATCAGATGAGTCTCCTGGAGGCAGCATATTGTTGGCTCTTTTTTTTCAATCTAATCTGCTAGCCTATGTCTTTTGATTGGTGAGTTTAGGTCATTAATATTCAAAGTTATTATTGAGACATGATTTGTATTCCCAGCCATATCTGTTTATTTTTGTTATTTAACTTGACTTGTTTTCTCCTTTGACTATTTTTTTTTCCTTTAGGGTACTACCTCCCTCTGCTGATTTTCATTACTATTTTTTGTTTCTTCTTCATGGAACATTTTGCCAAGGATATTTTTTTTTAGTGCTTGTTTTCTACATGTAATTTTTTAAACTTTTGTTTATCATGGAATAATTTTATTTCATCGTCAAATCTAAAGCTTAGTTTTGCTGGATACAAGATTCTTTGTTGGCATCCATTTTCTTTCAGAGCTTGATATGTTGTTTCGGTATCTTCTAGCTTTCAGGGCTGTGTTGAAAAGTCTGCCATTATCCTAATTGGTTTTCCCCTATATTAATCTGATTCCTTTCTCTAGTGGCTTTTAATATTCTCTCCTTTTTGTGTATTTTGGGCATTTTCATTATAATGTGATTTGGTGTGGATCTGTTTTGATTTTGTACATTCGGTATCCTGTAGGCTTCTTGAATTTGGATTTCCAATTCATTCTTCATGTTTGGAAAGTTTTCTGATATTATTTCATTGAATAGATTGTTCATTTGTTTTGTCTGGAACTCTATGCCTTCCTTTATTTTAATAACTTTTAAAATTGGTCTTTTATGCTATCACATATTTCTTGAATGTTCTTCTTATTGTTTCTTACTATTATCACTGTGTGGTCTACCATCTTTTCAAGATTACATATTTTGTCTTCATTGTCTGATGTCCTGTCTTCCAAGTGGTCGACCATGTTGGTGGTGCTTTCAATTGAACTTTTAATTTGGTTTATTGTTTTTTTTCATTTCAAGGATTTCTGGGGTTTTTTTTAGAACCTCTATCTCTCTATTGAAGTATCTTTTGCTTCCTGTATTTGTTTATGTAGCTACTTGCTGAAGTGATCTCTCACTGCCTGTGTTTGCTCTCTTATATCTTCCTTGAGTTCACAGAACATTTTAACCTTGTACATCCTGAACTCCTTCTCTGTTATTTCTTCTGTTGTGGCTGCCAATGATTCTAATGATGTGGTGCCTCAATTTTGTGGGAGAACTTTTTCCCTTAGCTTTTCATGTTGCTTGTGTGTCTTTCTTTTCAGCTCTGTGGGTCTGGGGTGCTATTGTTTTACCCTGTAGGTTTGTAGTCCTCTTGTAGGGTTCTAAGACCTCTCCTTTGTGGGGAAAGACAATGTTAACAGATCCCAATATAAATATCAACAATATACCACCTATGAACAATTCATTGCTATTAAGATGTTCATAGTTTAGTCACGATGTACAGACATGTTGAATTTGATTATTATCCATAATATAATCAGTAGGTTTGTAAAAGGGTTACTGTTTCTGACAGTGGATAATAAACTGGGGGTGAGGTGTAGGATGTTATACTGAGGAGGTAGAATGTGAGGACATAGAGATAAAATTATATCTTAGAAAGTGTGAAAGAGAAATCTAATGAAGAGGGTTAGTAGCAAGGGAATAGACAGGAAGTAATTTTGGGTAGACAAGTATGCGGGAAGACAGTAGAGTATGGAAAACAAACACACATATGTATTCAGAAAAATAAAGAATGTTAAAATTGTAAAAATTGGAGGGGGAGAAAAAAAAGGCATATAAAACACACCTATAGTATACTATTCAGATGCCCAGTCCTCAAAATCTTAATTCCTGCAAAGTACTTGGTTTCACATATGTTGGGGATGTGAGGGCAGGAGGATAGAGGGTGAGAAGAAAAAGAGAAAAAAAAAGTCTTGAAGGAAGAACCCATGATTGTTGATAGTTTTAGAGATCAGTATCTTTCCTGCTTCCCTTCTCATCCAAAGTTGTCTGTTGTTAGCTGATATCTCTGCCCTCGGGATGGTGACGGTGACCAGGGTGGGAAGGCTGGTCCTGGTGCAGAGCACCTGTAAGTGAGGGGTGGCACCCGCCAGTCTCTGCAGGGAAACTGCACCTCAAGCATCCCTTTGAGTTTCTTCATATGACTTGAGTGCCTGGTCCTATCTCTATAGCTTGCCTGAAGATCTCCCAGTTCCTGGTCTCTCTGTTATTCTCCAAACTTTTGCACCATATTCTTCCTCTCCTTAACAATTCCCAATTAAGGGACCTCTCTCACCTCGGATCCTGTGGGTGGTGCCCTGGTCACACTGCACATCTGTCACACAGAGAGAGCTGTTTTGTGTTGGGCAGTTACTGTGCTGGGTTACCACTGCTGGGGAGAGGGGGGAGTTGGAAACTGGGTACCTTGCCAGCTGGAGTTCCAATCTGGGAACTTCCCCCACCAAATATGGAGAGGAAGGTGACCCAAGATGGAGGTAGTCTTCTTCGAGCGCCAGGGTGTTGGGTGGGGTAGGGGGAGCTGGGCGATGGCGTTGTTCAATGTGTTCAGAGATGAGCTCTGTAACATTCACTACTGCAGATTTTGGCTGTCTTCAGTGCCTGTGAAATGCCCCCAGGTGCAGACAGATTACCACGTAGGGGACTATGGCAGTAGCTGCCCAGTGGAGTTGCAAGATGGAGGTGACTGGGGTAGCCCCTTGTTGGTAGATGGGGATCAAGAGGGGAGCGGTGGCCAGAGTTCCTGTGGGTAGGTAGCAGCTGAGTGTCCTGCATGGGAGTGGAGTGGTGTCTGGGTGTTCTGCACTGGTGCTGATAGGTGATCCTGCTAAGGCACTTGCGAGCCCTGCATGGGCTAGAAGAACTTTGGGAGTTGGGTGTTAGGCATTGAGTCCTGTTCAAATGCTAAGGCCCAGAGCCCTGCGTGGAGGCACAGTGCTGGTGATTTCTGTGAGAGAGCAGCTGTGTAGGAATTCTCTATCACTCTCAGAAAAGCAGTATTCCCACTAGTTGAGACCCGAGTCACGGAGCTACACATAATGCTTCCTCCTTCTGGCCTGCCATCTTGGATTCCCATGAAATACAATAATCTTAAGAATGATTCACCTTGTACTTCAGCTATAGGTGAATTCCACCACCACTGCCTTTATATAACATGATTTTGTGTGAAACAGTGGCTTTAGAATGAAATTTTAAATGCTCAAAAGTATGCCTGGGCTAATCCTATTATCAGCACAAAGGTAGTGATAACTCTACAAGGAAAGTGCCTGAGTCCCCTCAAGAGAGCCAGAATCAGCTGTTGCTTCAGTGGTATTGAAACTGGGAAGAAAAGACTTTACCACTAATCATGTTTCATCAAACCTCAGAGGGCAGGTTGATGTGGGAAATGAGTATTTATTTAAAGTTTGCTTTGAGGAAGATGGATGAGACTTTTTGTCTCAAAACTCTATCTTTGAGGACTCCGGGGCACTGAAAATTTTTAATAAGAGGAGAAGAGTTGCAATGGGTCAAAAGGCAGGAAATAAACACACATCACAGTTGATTTTCCCGGCACTTGTGAGGGAGCAGCTTCTCAGTCTCCATTCTCAGGAATAGAGGAAGTTTGGGGAATAAAACTATTCAGAGCTTTTAATTTCAAAGGAGCTCCATTTCATCATGAAGCTATGGATAGCAATCATTTGTGGTTTTGGTGAGCCTTCCAGGTAGTGAAATGCATGCCATATTCCACCACCATCAGCACAAAGCATCAAATCAAGGGGAAAGAAGAAGTAGAGCAAGGCAGGAGGGAGAGATTCTGGGGATGAATGGGCCCAATTCCTGGAGACTTCAGCTATATTAAAGTAACAGCTTTGGCACTGAAAGTGAGGCATTTGGTGGTCATTGACACAACAAGATGTTTTTATAACAGGGAGGGGACTCATTTATGCTAAGATGGTAAGGCATCCTAATTTATAGGAAGTAATTTCTCCGGTCTAGGTCAATGTAGGTGTGACCAGATCTAGTTCTCATGGGTTCAAATGCTACCTGTAAATTGAGGACTCTAAAATTTATACTGTTTCTCTGGGGACCTGATATTTCCACAGGGACATCTAAAAGGCCACTGAAAATGGATGTGGCCAGATGAGAACTTGGATTTCTCCCCACTAGTTTCTCACCACCATGTCCTCAGAAGCACTGCAGCATGCAGAAATTTAGGCCACAAGCAATTCTTCTTCTTCCCATCATTCTTCTCCTCCCCCTCCCTTTCTCCCTCCCTCTTCTCTTTAGCAACCAATCAAATAAGGGGAGAATGAGTTCCATATTCTGACATGAAAAAATTCTTTGGTTGGTTACTAATCTTATCTAACTACCTTTGTCTTCTCTCTGCCTTTGCTTTCAGTTAAGCCTCCTGAGCCCCTGTGGATACTTTAACCCTCTTTTAGCCTTTCTGTAAATATATGTTAAAGTGTAACATGTGACTAGAGTGTTATAGGTATTAGTAGTTAAGGTTGGAATAAAAGAACGTGTGATTTCCTGGTGTATAAATATCAACTGACCCACAAGAATTTGTGAGCCACTGAAAGTGGAATGACCTGTGAATTTATTGTTATTCAATAAATTCTTTTATTATGGAAAGATACAAATGTGTTTGATCTGTATTCATGGCACACCTCACAATAAGGTCTAAACTGTTTTAATTTCTAAATTTCCTCATGTTGAGAATATAAACTACCCCTGCCCAGGAACCACTGACATTCTTTGATATGTTCTATCTAAATCTGTACATGTATATTTCCCAGCTTTTGTCCCACTTTGCCTTCTCTTACAAAGCTTTCCTCACCATTGAGTATTCTGAAGATAGTTATCTGAAAACAAACAAACTTATATCTTTCTTCAAAGTTGGCTTTGAATAAAAATATTTTTCTGCCAAATTAACTTTAAGTATTTGTGAAGTGCAGTGAACTCTAGAACCTTGCCTCTTGTCCCCAAATGGTAATAGTTCTGCCCAGTAACAGTTTGGTGAGTCAGTGCCAGAATCAAATATCTTGCCCTTGAATGTCATAATTCAAGTTGGCAGGAATCTCTGAGGAGGAAGTGGCATGACTGCTCATGAATAGCTGACTCTGCAGTTGAAATTTCAGGAAAATTCCAGCAGCCATGTTGTAGGGATTTTAAATTCTGGGTGCTTTTCCCTCTGTTCTTCCTGCCTTAGGCTCAACTACTTAAAAATGCCTTGTTGATAAGGAAAAATGTTATTGGTTTGTGTCTGATGAGTCAGTCATTTTGGGTATCCCATCAGAGTGCACAACGAGGATTTAATCTCTTTGAGGTGTGAACATTGAGTGTGTCATTTTAATATGAGATTAAAAAGTTCTATCTGCCATTTGAATTCTTAATAAGTAATTTGGGTCTTGAATGATCTATTTGCTTTTGGGGTACCAGTCCATGAAATGAAATGCAGAGGATGAAAATTTCCCAGCAAATTTTCCCAAACAAATTTGGTTTGCATGAAGAGCTCATTTTTATTTGGTTTGGAAAGATTGCAGCATGGCCTATATGTCTAAAAGTGCATTCTGATTTAATGAAATTTTTTTATATATTTGTTAACTAGACAGTTGGCTCATCCTCAATCACTTTATTTGCAGCTCATGTTCTCTCTCTCTTCTGGTAAATTCACTATTTAATTCTCTGTGTTTAAATTATATATTTTATTTTGTCTGGTTAAGAGTTTTTGATTTTTTCTCTGATAAGAAACTGGTTATTCAAGGTGTGCTAGCCTGAGGTTTTAAGATGTACATTTTCTACCTGGTCTCAGGTTTTAAAATGCAAATGTAACTGAGAGACTTCTTGACTATCAGATGACAATATGGATTTCAAAGCAGGCAAATAATAAATTTGAGATTCGAAAAATTCTTATATGTACCTGTGTATCCATATGTTTATATATGGTTTGTTTATAGGCTAATAGCATTAATAAATTTTTCAATTAATTAATAGAAGAGAAATTCTAAATCTTAGAAATGAAATGGACATCTACATAACAGGTGTGTAGACAACCCTAAGTATATATGATCAGAAAAGAATCTCTTTGAGGCACATCATAATCAAAATGTCTAACATAGAGAATAAGAAGAGAATATTAAAAGCCACAAGAGAAGAAAGGGCACATTTAAAGGTAAATCAATAAGGCTCATTTCTGACTTCTCAGCTCAGATTCTAAAATCCAGGAGGGCTTAGAATAAAATAATCTAAGCTCTGAAATAAAATAATTGCCAACAAATATTGCTAAGTCTAGCAAAGCTATCATTCAGAATCAAAAATGAAATAAAACATTTCAAGATAATGGTGAACTAAAATAAACTCATTACCATTAAGCCAGCACTACAGAAAATACTTTAAGAGATACTACAACTATAGTTTTTCATGGCAGAATGGAGATAGACAGCGATTCCTGATCTTCCCACAATATGGAAAGAAGGCAGTGAAGGAACAATTGATCTGAGAAGTGGGTGAAAAAATTAATCTATATTAGGACCCAATATTAAAAAGTTTGAGACCTGGAGAGACTTGAAGATCAGTTAGTTATTGGAGGAGAAAATAAGGGCAGGTTTTCTAACCCACAACCTGGGCCAGGGTGGAGAAAGAAGGAAGGGAAAATAAAGAGAGAAAGAGGGAGCAGAAAAGCACAAAGATCATACTCTTAATAACATCTAGAAAGAAAGGGAGGAAAAAAATTAAACTGTGATGGGAGCAGTGGTATTCTTGAAGCAGATTAAGCACTTTAAAACCAAATTGTGAATAGAAGGAAAGCTGCCAGGCTCACAGCTATTCTGTGGGTCCTCAAATGACCTTAAATTAACATAGCATCTCTCCACTTTCAGGTAGCAACAAATTAAACCGGAGGGAATATCCATGCAGTGGGATATCTTAAGAATTCATCTAGAAAAAACTTATAGAGGGATCACGACTAGCCAAAAGTCACTGAACACTCTCCTCCTCACCACAAACAAGGGAAGAAGGGTGGAGCAACCCCACCAGGGAAGTGCTCACCCAACCCAGTGCTCTGCACAGCCTCTGTGGAAACTGGGGCAGTAATGCAGCAGATGTCTGCTATTCATGGCAGTCAAAGTGGGAACTCAGAGCTGAGTGGCAAGGAAGTTTTGGCTCTGAGCAGAGGAGAGGGGAGGCATCAGGACTGCTGCTGGCTCAAACTGCTGATGCTGGTGGGAGGCACAGTGGGAAGTTGCTTGAGTCTTAAGAAGCCTAGAGAGACTGTCCCCCTGATTACAGCCATGGGGTGCATAGGACCCTTCCCAGAAGGAAACTGCCTAGATGTCCAGTGGCAGAGAGGGATAGTTCCCAGATTGTCACAGCAACTGGTGGAAGGCAGCAATGAGAAGTTGCTTGAGTTCCTAGGAAATGTAAATGGAAGGTGCCTGAATCTTAACCATAGTAGCAGGAGGTCAGCCAAAACAGAAAGTTATTTGGGCCCAAGACAGCAGAGAGCAACAGCTCCAAGCCTGACCCCAGCTCCCAGCCTGACCCTCAGCCACAACCACTGAGTGTTAGAGAAGTGTATGATTACTGGTTGTCACCTGCCTCAGTCACAGTCAGCAGAGGCACCCACTGTTTACATCCTGGGGCAGTGGGAGCTAGAACCCAGGTGAACCAGCTAAGTAATAAGGACAGTACCTCAGTGAGTTGTGTGGGCCACAAGGAATATTTCTGCACCACAGATTACCCATGGAGAACCCACACCCACAGTATCTGTGCTTTTTGACAGTTACTAGGCTCTATGCCACCATGGAAAGAATCCTGTAGAGGGAAGAGGGTACACAGTGATCCACAGCAATCACAGAGAGAGTACAGAGCCCTGCATCTGAAACTATTGCACACTACAGAAACAACCAGGAGACAAAATATCACACTTTCAGAGCATTCAGCTGCAGGACCTTGAGCCAACAAATCAGAACCAGCTGGTGGGAGGTCCATAGCAATCAGCGGAGTGGCTGCTATGCCCCAGGACTTCTGAAGGGATCTAAAACCAAAGAATGATGGACATCTTCTAAACATCCCCAATTCAAATGAAATCCAAACTGAGATTCAACAAGAATATTCTTCATGTTGGAATGATTTACTATAAATAACTCTTAACATCAACTTTGATCATCTATATTATTCTTTATCTTGATTGATAGTTGTTACCAAAATAGTCAACATTACACCTTTTATCCATTTGAATGTTTTTCTTCTAATGGTTTAAAGTATTAATTAGACTCCTTCTATCTTTGTTTTCCTAGCTCTTGTTTATACTTGCTCCTCTTACCCCCTATTCTCTCTATTACATTATTTAATATCTCCAATATCCCCATTCATCTTTTTCTCCTTTTTACCTTGCTTTGCATTATTATTTTCTCTCTCTCTTGCTCAATTTTTCTTCTTTCACCTTTCAGCCACCATATGATGTTATAGCAATTTTTTTGAACCTGTTCCTGAACTTACTATAAGTTTATACCTGGATGAGAGGAACTGTGGACTACAATATCAATGAGTTCTTTGCTTTTGATAAGGTTAATAGTAAATAAATTGGCTCTGAAGTGATTGGAGTAAATAGAGTTCAGTGACTTCTTTCAAAGTGGTGCTGATACTGGGATCAGAAGAGGCCAGACTTTGAGATACAGTATCAATACCTGGATATTCACCCAACTTTGGGCTCCTAAGAGCAAGAATCCTTGGAAGCAGTTCCTTGCTTAAAAGCTGCAGCAATAACCATCCTTATAGATGGGTAGACAAATAGTGATATGAGAAAGCAAGAAAATAAGTCATCTTAAACAGTCTGTAAAACTTCAACAACTGACTCCAATGATACCACAGCAGAGGAAATGTCAAAGAAAGAACTTAGAAGATTCAAAGTTAAAATGTTCAGTGAGCTAAAAGAAGGCATAGGAGTGAAATTAGAAAATACAGGTTGTGGAAGGTCACTTCAATAAAGAGAGATTCTGAAAAAGAACCAGATATAAATCCTGGAAATGAAAGAATCAACAAATGAAATTTAAAATTCAATGGAAAACATCATCAATAGATTAGACCACTTTGAAGATAGATTTTCAGGCCCTGAAAGCATATAATCTTGAAAATAAGACTGACCATAATGAAAAGATATTAATAGATTATGACCAGGATATTGAAGAAATCTGGTATAACATCAAGACAAATTTTAAGAATCATCAGGGGTAGATAAAGTCTTCCAAATACAAACTAAAATGATGCACAATGAAATTAATAAATAATATTTATTTATTTCAATGAAATAATATTTGAAAAAATTTTAAATCTCAGGAATGAGATGAAAACTAAAATACAAAACACACACACACACACACACACACACACACACAGAGAGAGAGAGAGAGAGAGAGAGAGAGAGAGAGAGAGAATCATAATAGTTCCACTCCAAGGCATATTATAATGGAAATGCCCAACAAACAGTAAAGAAAGAATTCTTTCTAAAACGGAAATATGGCTGGCCACATTTAGAGGTAAGCCAAATTGAATTTCAAAGGATTTTTCAACCCAGTCCCTAAAAATCAAGAGGGCTTGAAATAATATATACAAAGCTCTGAAAGAAAATGGGTTACAATCAAGCTTATCATGCCCAGCAATATTATTCTTCAAAATTAAAGAGAAATAAAAGCTTCCATGATATACAGAAAATAAGAGTTCATTACCACAAAGTATGATCTACAAAACATACTTAATAAAATATTTCATGAAAAATAAAGATGAAAATCAGCATAGGCATGAATTTTACTAGAAGGATAGTCAATTAAAGGAGAATCAAATCTGAATTAAGCATGAGAAATAAATCAAAATGGCAGGAAATAAAAATCTTCTCTATAATATCATTGAATTTACATAGTCTAAACAGTTCAATCTAAAGACATAGACTGTTCAAATTGTGTTTGAAAACAAGATCAAAAAATATGTTGTTTGCAAGAGATTTTCCTTATGGACAAAGACATCCACAGACTGAAGAAAGGATAGGAATAGAATACCATACAGATAGTACCTGTAAATGCATAGGAATAGCCATTCTCAAATCAGACAAAAAGGACTTTAAGCCAAAATTAATCAGAAGAGACAAAGATGGTCACTTCATTCTGGTGAAAAGAATTATTGATCAACAAGATATAATGATTGTAAATATTTATGCCCCAAATTATGGTACATCTACATATATAAAATAAACCCTTCTCAAATTAAGAATCAAATAGACAATAATATAATAATATGGGGTAACTTCAACACACCTCTTTCACCACTAGATAGGTTATCCATACATAAAGTAAGTAAAGATTCTTTAGAAATAAAAAATACTGGTAATCATATGTACCTAACAAACATCTTCAGAGTATTTCATCCGTTTCTTCTCAACTGGGCATGGTGGCACATGCCTATAATTCCAGTGGTTTGGGAGGCTGAGGCAGGAAAATTATAAATTCAAACACTCTGAGCAACTTAGCTAGGCCCTAAGCAGTTTAGCAAGATCCTGTCTCAAAAAATAAAATGAGCTGGGAATGTGGCTCAGTGGTTAAGCACTCCTGGGTTCAATCTCTGGTACTAAAACCAGACCAAACAAAACAAAAAGTTTTCTTCTCAGTGGTTCATGGAACATTTTCTAAAATGTATTATATTTTAGGACACAAAACACATCTTAACAAATAAAAAAATAGAGATTATTCCTTCTGTCCTATCAGATCATAATGGAATGAAATGAGAAAAAAATAGAAGATAAAACACAGAAACCACTCTTAACATCTGGAGATTAAATAATACACTTTTGGATGATGAATGCATAGCAGAAGAAATCAGGTAATAAATAGAAAAATTCTTATAAACCAATGAGTATGGTAATACAACATATCAAAATCTCTGGGACAGTATGAAGGCAGTTCTAAAAGAAGAGTTTATAACACTGAATTAATATATTTAAAAATAGAAAGATACTAAATAAATAATCTAACATTATACCACAAGGCCCTAGGGAAAAAAAAACACCAAAATCAGTAGAAGGCATAAAATAATTAAAGTCAGAGAAGAAATCAATGAAACTGAGAATAAAAAAAAACCAAGAATCAATAAAACAAAGAGTTGAATTTTTTTGAAAGGATAAACAAGATTGATACAAAAGAAGAAAACATTGCCAATTTCTGCCGCGCGACCAGCATGCAAGCTTTATGAAAGAAGGTTCGAAGTATAGAAATTAACTAATGAGTTCTAAAATTAAAGAGACATACTCTCATTATCTTTAATTCCAGCTCTGGAGATGGCTTCTCCTAGCTCCTGCCTCCAGCCACCTAATGTGGTCGCGAGGTTTACAGAAGAGGCTAGCGAGAAAGAGCACACCAGGGAGTGAGCTTTTATTGGGGACCAAAAAATTCAAGGGAAAATCCCATCCAGTGAAGGTTGAGGGGGGCAGCATTCCAAGGTCAGGGTCAGTGATTGGTCTTCGGGTCAGTGGCCAGGCACACCTCCACACAGACAAGCCCTCGTACCTGGGACAGGGTGGGGAAGGCTCTGACACAGTTGTCTAAGCGCCTCTTACCCAGCCAGGGAGGTAACTCAAATCACGCGCAAGAATGGCTTCCCAAACCAATTTCCTTCTATGAAGCCAGTATCACCCTGATACCAGAAAAAGACAAAGACACATCAAGGAAAGGAAACTCAAGTGCAATATTCTTTATGGACATAGATACAAAATTTTGTAATAAAATATTGGCAAATCACATAGAAAACACATTAAAAAGACAGTGCACCATGATCAAGTGGGTATCTTCCAAAGAATGCAAGGTTGGTTCAATACATGGGAATCAATAAATGTAATCCACATCATAAATAGAGTTAAGGACAAGGATTACATGATTATCTGAATAGATGCTGAAATGCATTTGACAAAGTACAATAGACATTTATATTTAAAACATGAGAGAAACTGGGGGTAGAAAAATTTATTTCATCTTTGTGAAGGATATGATATATGACAAACCTCAGACCAACATCATATTAAATGGAGAAAAACAGAATATATATCCTCTAAGAAAAGGAACAAGAATGTCCACTCTCACCACTCCTATTCAACATAGTCCTTGAAAATCTAGCCAGAGAAATTAAGTAAATAAAAAAAATTAAGTAGGAATATTTCCTACAAATAGGAAATAAAGAGCTCAAACTATCTCAATTTGCCAATGATATAATCCTTTGTTTTGAAGTCCCATAAAAGTCCCCTGGAAGACATCACAGGTGATGAACAAAAGTAGTAAAGTAGTAGGATACAAGATCAACATACATAAATTAATCACTTTCTATAATTCAATAAGAATCTACTGGAAATTAGGGAAAGTATCCCATTCATGGTAACCTCAAAAAGTATAGAGCACTTGGAAATCTAAAAAATGGAGGCAAAGAGCCTCTATAATGAAAATTATGGAATACTGAAGAAAAAAATTGAAGAAGACCTTAGAAGATAGAAAGTCCTCCCATGTTCTTGAATAGGCAAAATTAATATTTTTGAAATGGCCATACCACCAAAAGCATTATATGAATCTAATGCAATCCCTATTAAAATATCAATAACATTCTTCACAGAAACAGAAAAATAGGTGCTACAATTCATTTGGAAAAATAAGAAACCCAGAATAGCCAAAGTAATCCTGAGTGAAAACAGCAATGCTAAGAATATCACAATACTGGATCTCAAAATATGTTACAGATGTATAGTAACAAAATCAGCATGGTACTGGTATGAAAACAGACATGAAAAATAGAAAAGGAGACACAAAGACAAACCCACATCAATACAGTTATCTGATATTAGATGCAGGTACCAAACACATATGTTTTAGAATTTTTTTAATAAATGGTGCTGGGAAATCTGTAAATCTATATGTAGAATGATGAAAATCACTCTATATCTCTCACCCTGCATAAAAGTCAACTCAAAGTAGATAAAAAATTAGAAATTAGACCAAAAACTTTGCCATTGCCAAACAAAAATGTAGGCCCCAATCTTTAACATATTGGCACAAGAATTGAGTTCCTTAATAAGACAAGAAATAAAAACAAAAATCAGTGGTATGTCATCAAATTAAAAGGCTATGCACAGTAAAGGAGACAATAAAGAGCATGAAGAAGTCACCTATAGAATGGGAGAAGATCTTTCTCATCTGTTCTTCAAATAGGGCATTAATATTTAAAATAGATGAGGAACTCAAAAAAAATTTACACCACAAACAAAAACAAGTAACTCAATTAGTAAGTGGGCTATTAAGGAATAGACACTTCTCAAAAGAAGAAATAAAAATTTCCCACAAATGTATGAAAAATGTTCAATATCTCTAGCAATTAGGGAAGTGAAAATCAAAACTACATTAAGATTTCATCCTACTTCAGTCAGAATGGCAATTACCAAGTGTTGATGAAAATGTGGGGGAAAAGTTACACTCAGACACTGTTGGTACTGCAAATTAGTGCAAACACTCTGAAAAGCAGTGTGGAGATTTAAACAACAACAACAACAACAACAACCAAAGAAGAATTGAATCACTATATAACCTAGTTATCCAACTTCTTTTATCTAAAAGATCTAAATCATCTTACTATAGAGATGCAACCATATCAATATTTATAGCAGTGCAATTTAGAATAGCCAACCAATGGAACTAAATTAAATGCCCTTCAAAAGATGAAGAGATAAAATGTGATATGTATACACAATGGAGTATTACTCAGCCATAAAGAATGAAATAATGGCATCTGTTGAGAAATGGATGGGACTGGACACTATCATGCTAAGTGAAATAAGCCAGAAATACCAAAAGTCAAAGATTAAATGTTTTCTTTGATATGCAGAAATTAGTCAAAAATATGGAAGAGAGATGGGGATTCCATCAAAATGGAAGAAATATCAGTGAAGGTAGAGGAAGGGATTGAGGGGGAGGGGAGGAGGTACAGGATAAGAGAAGAACAGAAGAATGAATCTAACATAACTTTCCTATATACATGTATGAATATATCACAGTGAATTTTATTATCATGTATATCTAGAAGACACTAATTTAAAAAAAAACTATAAATAGTGGAAAGAGCAGTAGAATAGAGGGATGGAAACAGAGGGAGGGAGGAGAGGAAGGTAATTGGCAGTAATGGGGACTGAATTAGAGCAAATTATATTTCATTGTTTTATAATTATGTAAAAAACAAATCCTTATGTATAACTAAAAAGAACCAATTTAAGAAATAGAAGAAATACTACTGAATTAGGGTTTTCTAGAGAAACAGAATCAAGGAAGTATAATTATAAAAAGGGGATTTTTGGGGTTGGCTTATGTGACCAGAAGCTGGATAGTACACGATGACCATCTGCAGGCTGAAGAGTTGGAAGAACCAGTAGTTGTGCAGTCCAAGAGGCTGAAGCCCCAGAAAAAGGTGGATCAGCAGTGTTATCCTAGTTCAAGACCAAAGGCTTCTGGAAATTCCCTGGAAAACCCCTGCAGAGTCTGCTTTGGAAAAGTGGAGAAAGAACCTGTTCAAGAAGAATGGAGGTTGCATCTGCTACAGCTTCCTTGTTCTTACAATTTTTTTGTGGTGCTGGGGCATAGAACCCAGGGCCTTGTGCATGCAAGGCAAGCCCTCTACCAACTGAGCTATAACCCCAGCCCCTCTTCCAACTTTTATTCCATCTAAGCCATCAACCTATTGGTGCTGCCCATGCTTAGGGAGGGTCTTCATTCCAGTTGGATATCCCATATGCCAATCATTCCTAGACACACCCTCATGGATACCCAGAAGCCTCTTAATCATTGACATCTCTTAATCTAGTCAAGTTGACAATTCAAATTAACCATTACAACTACAACAGAAGAACACAAAAACAAACCCCAGAGAAATGCTCTTTAAATGAGGAAAGGATCATAAAAGAAATAAAAAGAGAAATAAAAAATTACTAGGATCAAATGAGATAGTTATATAATATACCAGAATATCTGGGACACTATGAAGGCCGTTCTAAGAGAGACACTTATAGCATTAAGTGCCTAAATTTAAAAAAGGAGAAATATCCCAAATAAGCAATACAATTTTATATCTCATGACTCTAAAAAAGTGGGAACAAACTAATGCTAGAAACAATAGAAGGCGGGGAATATTTAAGATCAATCACTCTGCCAAAATTAATGAAATTGAGAATTAAAAAAATACAAATAATCAATGCTATTGAGTTTGTCCTTTGAAAAGATAAACAGATAATCCCTTAGCCAAAGTAACCAAAATAGTAGAAAGACCCAAGTTGTGATAGTAGGAGCAAATGTGACTCCATTTTGTTTTATGACTTTATCCTGTAAAACAAGCATGCCAAGTGGAAGAGTCGTGACTGGGGCAAGATCTTCTTTTCCTTTTGCTATAGAAACCTTTAAGAACACAGAATTACCTAATGGGGCATTGTTTCTGTAACTAGGGTAACGGGGCTCTGTTTCTGTATCTGGGGTGACTGGGCTAACTGTGATTGGTTAGGCTTCCCTCCGCTTGACTGCACTGTCCTGGCTGGCTTGCATTGGCTAGACCCCCTGAACATCCCTTTGGTGGTTTTCAGGCTTATAAGGAGTGCCCTTGTAATTGTTCGGGGCTGATCAGGGGAACAGCTTTATGTTCTGGTCAGCCGCCACCGGTGTGCTTCAATAAAGGCTTGATTCGATTATACATGAGTGGTCTGGAAGTCAGCTTATGAAACCCCGGGACGAAGCTTTAACTATAACAAAGTCAACAAAATTAGAGATATGAAAGAAAATAACACAACAGATACTTCTGAAATGTCTGTGTAGATTTGATTCACATTTTCCTGATTGCTAGAGATGTTGAACATTTTTACATGTATTTGTTGGTCATTTGTGTTTCTTCTTATTTTTTTTTTTTTTTTTTTGGCGGTGCTGGGGATTGAACCCATGGCCTTGTGCATGTGAAGCAAATACTCTACCAACTGAGCTATATTCCCAGGTCCCTGTGTTTCTTCTTTTGAGAATTGGCTGTTTAGTCCTTTTGCCTGTTTATTGATTAGGATATTTGTTTTCTTGGTGTCAACTTTTTTAGTTCATTATATATTCTGGATATTAACTCCCTCTTTGAGGAGTAGCAGGCAAAGATTTCCTCCCATTGTGTAAACTCTCTAGTTATGCTCTTTTTGGATGTTGTTTTATTTTTATACTGTTATTTAATTTATTTATATGTGGTACTGAGGATCAAACCAGTGTCTCACACATGCTAGGTAAGTGCTCTATCACTGAACTATATAGCCCCAGCCCTCTAGTTATACTTTTAATCATTACCTTTGATGTACAGAAACTTTTAAAATTTGATACAGCATTTATTGATTCATGGTTTTATTTCTTGAAGTTTAGGAGTCTTTAAGGAAGTCAATACCCACACCAATAATTAAAGAGTTGACCCTATGTTTTCTTCTAGCAGTTGCAAATTTTCTATTCTATTTCTAAATCTTGATCTTTTTTTTTCCTTTGTTTTGGTGGTGCTAGGGATTGAACCCAGGGCCTTGTACAGGCAAGCAAGCACTATGCCAACTGAACTATATCCCCACCCCCTCATTTTTTAAAGTTTTTGATGCCAGGAATTGAGCCCAGAATTGCTTTACCAATGAGCCAATTCATATTCCCAGCCCTTTTTATTTTTAGACAGGATCTCACTAAGTTGCCAAAGCTAGCTTTGAACTTTTGATACTCCTGCCTCAACCTCCTGAACCACTGAGATTATAGGATTTTACCACTGCAGTTGGCCCTTTGATCCATCTGACTTTTGTCCGGTTGAGAGATAAAAATCTAGTTTCATTTTTCTACTTATAAATGTCTAAGTTTCCCAGCACCATTTGTTAAAAAGGCTGATTATAGATATATAGACATATAGATATATAGATATAGATAGATATATAGATATAGATAGATAGATATATTCCCTATGTATTTTTACTTGTTCTAATTAGTTATACATGACAGTAGACACATCATACATAAATGGAGTATAACTTCCCATTCTTCTGGTTGTACATGATGGAGATTTGCATTGGTTGTGTAATCATATATGCACATAGGGTAATGATATCTGATTATTCTACTATCATTTCTACCCAACTCCCCACTCTCCTCTCTTCATTTCCCTCTAATCCAAAGCCCAACATATATTTTTGTCACTTTGGATATCAGATGACTCTGTGTTGTTTGTCCTGTGCCTTCTATTCTATTCCATTGATATTCATGTCTATTTTGATGCCAATACCATGCTATTTTGTTACTATATCTGTGTAGTATAATTTGAGATCAAACATTGTGTTGTATGCAGCACCACACTTCACATACTTGCTAAAGATTGCTTTCGTGATTCTGGATCTTTCATTCATCCATATAAATATTATGACTTTCCCCCCCTAGTTCTGTGAAGATAGTTACTGGTATTTTGATAGCAATTGCATCAAATCAGTGTTATGCTTTTGGAATATGGTCATTTTGACAATATTAATTATGCCTATCCAAGAATGTGGGAGATTTTCCATATTTAAAGTTTTCTTCAATTGCTTTCTTCAGTTCTGTAGTTTTCATTATAGAGGTATTTTACCTCCTTGCTTAGATTAATTCCAAAGTATATCATTTTTTTTCTTTGAGGTTATTGTTAATGTGATAGTTTACTGGTTTCTTTCTCAGTAGTATTATTGTTGGCATATAGGGAAGCTACTGATTTACGAATATTAATCTTATATCCTACTACTTTCCTGAATTTATCAGCTCTAGACATTTTCTGATGGAGTTTCTGAGTCTTCTAGATATGCTTCATATCTTCAGCAAACAAATAATTTGACTTCTTCTTTTCCTGTTTGTATACCTTAAATGTCCTTCTCTTGCCTGATTGCTGTAGCTAGAGTTTCAAGGAATTTATTGCACAGGTGTGGTAAGAGTAGACATTCTTGTCTTGTTCCTGATTTTAGAGAAAATGCTTTCAGTATTTTTTCCATTTAGTATGATGTTGGATTTTGGTTTGTCATATAGCCTTCAAAATGTTGAGGTAAATTCCTTATATTCATAGTTTCTTGACTATTTTTAACATGAATTGTTGCTGGAATTTATCAAAGGCCTTTTCTGAATCTATTGAGATGATCATGAGTTTGTCCTTAATTTTGTTTATATGGTGAAGTACACTTATTGATTTGTGTATGTTGAACTATCCTTGCATCTTTAGGATCATGTTGTACTATCTTCTTGATGTGGCTTGCTAGTATTTATCAAGGATTTTTGCATCTGTGTTCATTAGGCATATTGATTTGTGATGTTTCTTTGTCTTGTTAGGTAATAGGGTTAGATTTGCTTCATAGAATGCATTCGAGAGTGATCCCTCCCTTTGAATTTCATGGAATAATTTGTGGAAGACTGGTTTATTCTTCTTTAAAAGTCTGTAGGAGACTGGGGTTGTGGCTCAGTGGTAGAGCACTTGCCTAGTGTGTATGAGGCACTGGGTTCAATCTTCAGCACCACATATAAATAAATAAATAAAATAAAAGTATTGTGTCCATATACAACTAAAAAAAATATTTAAAAAATAAGTCTGGTAGGACTCAGCTGAGAATCCATCTGGCCCTGGGCTTTTCTTTGTTGGAAGACTTTTAATTACTGTCTCAATTTCATTGTGTAATATCAGTCTGTTTAGGTTTTCTATGTCTTCCTAGCTCAATTTGGGCAGGTCGTGTGTGTCTAGAAATTTGCCAATGTCTTCTAGACTTTCCATTTTATTAGAATATTCATTTTCAAAGTAATTTCTAATGATCCTCTGGATTTCAGAAGTGTCTGTGATGATGTTTCCTTTTTCATCTCTAATTTTGTTATTGAGTCTTTTCTCTTTCCTCTGGTTTGTCTAAAGGTTTATAAATTTTGTTCATCCTTTAAAAGAACCAACTCTTTGCTGCAATGAACCTTTGTATTTTTTCAATTCTCAGTTTTATTAATTTTGCCTCTGATCTTAATTATTTCATGCTTTATACTGATTTTGGCACTTGTTTGTTTCTCCTTTTCTAAGGCCCTTGTGTGTAATATTAGGTTATTTATTTGGGATATTTATATTTTTTTAATGTAGGCACTCAATTCTATATTTTTTCCTCTTCAAACTGCCTCATGCTGTCCCAGAGGTTTTGATAAATTGTATTTTGTTTCTCATTTGTTTCCAAGAATTTATTGATTTATTCTATAATCCATTCCTCATTTAAAAGAGTATTTTTTAATCTCCAATGTTTATGTGGTTTCTAGAATTTTTCTTGCTATTAATTCCTAGTTTTATTAAATTACGATCTGATAAGATGCATGAAATTATATCAGTACTTTGCTAAGACTAACATAGGGACCTAAAATATGATGTATTTTGGAAAAGATTCCATGTGCTGCTGAAAATAAAGTGAATTCAACTGTTTTTGGATAAAATATTCTGTAGATGTCTGTCAGGTTCATTATATTTATAGTATTACTTGGGTTTGAAATGAAATATCTTTATTGACTTTGTGGTTGAATGACCTCTTTGTTGGTGCTAGGAGTGTGTTGAAATCACCCAGTATTATTGTATTGAGATCTTTCTGGGTTTTATTATCAAGCAGTTTTTTAAAAATATAATTAGCTGCACTGATATTTGAATCATAAATATTTACTATTGTTATCTTCTTATTGTATTACTCCCTTTACCAGTATGAAGGACCCTTTTTCGTTGCTTCTGGTTAATTTTGGCTCAAAATATGCTTTTTTAAATATGAGAATAGTTGCTACTCCTGCTTATTTTCAGACTCCATTTGCATGAAATACTTTTTCCCTATCCTTTAACTCAGTCCATGAATATCATTACCTACGAGATGAGTCTTTTGCAAAGAGCATGTAGTTGTGTATTGTTTTTAAATCCATTTTTCTAATATGTGCCTTAATTGAGGACTGTTTATACTCAGTTTTCTTATGTATAGATGATTGTTAGTTTGCTATCATTGTTAGTTTAACATATTTAATTGTCTTGATTTTTATTTAGGTAGTTGCTCTTCTAGTGAACTTCATCTATTTGAAAAATTTGGGGTTTGTTTTTGGGTTTCTCTGTGTGCAGTGTATCTTTACATGATCTTTATAGTGCTTATATAGTGGTTATTAATTCTTTTAGCTTTTCCTTGTGGAAAAATTTTATTTTTTTAATAAATTCTGAAAATTGTTTTGCTGGATATAAAAATATTGGTTGGCAATTGTTTTCTTTTAGAGCTTTGAATATCTTATCCTAGGCCCTCCTTTAGAGTTGATGAGTCAGAATTGGGACTTATTGGTTCAATAGAAAATTTGTTCCAGAGGAAAATCTGATGTTTATCTTTTATAGCTTTTAATATTTTTTCCTTATTTTTTATGTTAGGCATTTTGAGTTGATGTGTCTTGGAGAACATCTTTTTTGATCTTATTTGTGTTCCTATATGCCTCCTGTATGTGGATGTCTACCTTATTTGTAAGGTTGGGAAAAATTTCTGCTAGTGTTTCACTGAAGAGGTTTTTAATGCCTTTAGCCTGTATCTCATGTTCTCTTCTATCCCAGTGACTCTCAAGTTTGGACTTGATGTCATCCCAGTGTTCTTGTATATTTTGATTATGGTCCACCCCACCCCCCTTTATTGCATACTGAGTATTCAAGTCTTCAAGGCCTAAAGTTCTGCCTTCATGGTTTGAAGTTCTATTTTCTTTTTAATTTTTGGTGATTTATTATTATTATTATTAATTCTAATTTGTATATATGACAGCAAAAAGCATTATAATTCATATTACACATATAGAGCACAATTTTTTATATCTCTGGTTGTACACAAACTGGAGTCACACCATTTGTGTCTTCATGCATGTACTTAGGATAATGATGTCCATCTCATTGTACCATATTTTCTACCCCCATGACCCCTCTTTTCCTCTCCCACCTCCTTGCCCTAAACTTCCCATGCTCCTATGCTGCAATCCCATTATGAATCAGCATTCTTATATCAGAGAAAACATTCAGCATTTTTTTGTCATTTCCTACATAATCTATTCAGCTGGTGATACTTTCAATTGAATTTTTAATTTGATTCACTGTGTTTTATTTCTAAGAATTGTGATTTTAATATCTCCATTTCTTTGTAAAATGATCTATATTTGTTTTTTAAAATTGTTCCTTTGCTTTATTTTAGATCACTTAACATTTAAATCAGCTTTTTATAGTTGTTCTCTGGAATTTCATTTATTTTCCTATCTATGGGTTCCTTTATTGTAGGATTGAGAATTTTGGGGAGATATTTGCTTGTTTCCCTGTGCTTTCAGAGATCTTGAACTCACATGACAGTTTCATTGGATTCCTCTTTCTCTTTTATATGTTTGTCTTTCGTGCATAGTTTTCTTTTTGTTCTGCAAACTTGTCTCTGTTTTTGCTGTATGAGTAGATATCAAGGAGTGGGACCTGAGCTCCTCCTTTAGTCATTCCTACTTGGAGCCTCGTTGTTGTTTGGGGTTTTTTCTTTCACCTTTTTTATGTATTGAAGTATTGTTGAGGCTTCAGTAAGGCTGGATCATGTGTGGATTAAGTTTTGCTATTACTTGGCTGAATTATGAGTGTTGCTCATTAGCAGGATCTCTACTCCATGATTTTCCAATGTCCCAGTCACTTTCCCGTTTCTCTTAGAGAAAGGGGTAGCAAGGACTATAAATAACTTAAAAACAGACGTACAACCTTAAAAAATAAATGTCTGGTGTCTTCTTTGACATCTATAATACTAATTTTCACCTATAGAGAAATGATGCTAACAATGAACTGGATCAGATATTAACCAGCAGAGGTCTACTATGTTGTGTCCTGTGTAAATAATTACAACAACATGAATGAGGTAGGAATTACAAAAACTATATGATTCTATATACAGTGAGATTATAGTTCCATAAGTTAAGTGAAAATATGGTGGGAAGGCAAGAGAAAGTATGAAGTATTTAGAAAATGAATAGAGGAGAAGCAGGAGATAGGTAGCTGGTGATAGCTATAAAGATGGAGGAGTAAAAATAATAACTAAAAGTAACAAAGAGAGAAAGAGCAAACAGGAAAATTTAGCTACTACTTGGGAAAGACGGTAAAGAGAGGTAATAAGAACAAGAATCAAGGTACAAAACAATAGACAATAAAAGATCAAAACAAACCATGTATAATCTTACCCCACAAAAAGTCAAAACAAGGTTAAATAATACATAAGTGATGAAGAGAACAACTAAAATGAAAGATAAATATATGAACATATATTTGAATTTATCCATGCAATGAAAGCATACACACACACACACACACACACACACACACACACACATCCATCCATACGCTTACCCATACATATACACAAAATCAGGCATAATGAAAAAAGAGCAAAGATAAATAAATAAAATATAAAAGAAATTTAAAAAGAAAAAAGAAAATTTAAAAATAAATAGGAAAAAGGTTGGAATAAGAAAAATTTCTTTTAAAAAATATTTATTTTTTAGTTATAGGTGGACACAATGTCTTTATTTTATATTTATGTGGTACTGATGATCAAACCCAGTGCCTTATGCATGCTAGATGAGCGCTCTACCTCTGAGCCACAAAAGGCTTGCTTCTACTCAGGTGATCAAAACTATTGGCAAGGATAGATGTTTATTGCTTTTGCTGATGTGCTATTGCTTGTTTTTATTTTGGGGCCCTGCAAACCTTGAGTCAAGGGCTAGGTGTTGTTAAGTCTCTCATCTTTGTGTTTCTCTCCAAGCTGTCAGCTGTTGTGGCCAGGAGCCAAAGTGGGTTGTAGTAACTCTCAGCTTTTTGTCTCCCAATATAGGATGGGCTAGAATGGAGAGTGTTGTCAACTGGTGTGTTCCCATAACAGTGCTGGTGCAGACTTCTGAATTGGAAGTTCTGGTGGCTGGAGTTTGGTCTTGCCTGGCCCTCCAAACTCTGTTGGTGGGTATTTGAGATTTGGTCTTGTTGATGGGGAGATTCTGATCGATGCTAGAAATCTGGGTCTCAGAGTTCTCCTAAAATTTCCATTTTCAAGGTTAGGAGTATAAACCTTGATTGGCTTCACATATTCCACAAGGTGGTTATGAATTACCCAGGATTAGACCTGGAATACAGATGTGTTTGTCTGATGTGTTACTGGAATCTTCCCAGATGCTTGTATGGGATGATCCCCAGCATTTATTGCCCTAGACACAGTCAATCCTCTCTACATCTGTTTCAGTTACATGGGTCCAGATATACTCTGCACTCCACGAGAGGTGACTGCTGTGTCTGGCTTCCTTAATAAAGTCCCAGTCTCCAGCCTCTGTTCACTGGTGTGAAGCCACTTGAAAAGAGTTTCTATGCCATGACATTGATTCTATCTGGACTCTCCATCCCTCAGCTGAGTGATTTTAATCACTTTTCACTCAATAATTTCTCCCACTGTCTCTGGGAGAGTTAAGATCAGCCTCCCTTTCTATCCCACAGGTTCCCCCATACCCATTTTATTATGTGTTTTCTTCTTTCTGCCTGTGCTTCTCCTCCCATTTGTTGGGTATGGAAAATGACATAGTAGTTTGCTGGCAGTAGTCCTAGTGTTAGAGAATTAAAAATAGAATATTATGTTTAAGGTTTCTGATTTTCTTGACTATGATTATTTTGCTGTCTAATGTTGAATTTCAGTGAATTTCTTTAGTTACTCACCTTGCAGAGGAGCAGTCTTCCTGCTTTTTAAATCATGAGATAAGAACTGCTGAGCAATGCACACTTTCTCTAATCTGCCATCTTCCACATTTCTACTCCATTTTCAGGTCTGTAAGAGTTACTTGCTGTTTTGGCCACTGTCCTTTCCTTCCTCCTTTCTTTTTTAGCTCTGGGCCACCCACTGTTCTTTCCAGGGCCAGAATATACTTTCCAATGTGTCCTCAAGTTCCCAGCATAAGTTCTTCTGATAAACCCAGTCTGATTTCCTCTTAAAATTGGGAGCTATCTCGCCACAAAGTCATAAAAAGCTAATTTTGGCTTTACTATAAATTACTGCGAATTCTGAACTTGCTGGAATGCCTGCCCATGCCTTGAACTCACCCATGCCTGGCTTTCCCTGACCAGATAACGACCCTCTTTGAGGCTTTAATGACCTTCATAAATTCTGGTGTCAGGGCCAGCAAAAATATAAACTAGCATTTGTGTTATGCTCGTCAGAGTTTTGTTTTCTGTAACCCCCCCTTTTGTGTAACTTTCTGGGCTATAAAGATGAGCTGCAAGAAAGATACAGTGCTGTCTTGTTCCCATGGTTTTTGTTGGGAGAGGCAGCCTGGTCAGTCAAAATAATAAGCTTGCTTTAATTTGATTTTAATTGAAGTCAGTGGTTTTTTTCTTTGCGTCATGGTATAACACTTTCTGCTCCAGGTTGGGTGGATGATAGAACTAGCTGGTTCAGAACTCATGAATAAGATGATGTACAGCATGATGCTTCATTTTGCTTTAGAACATATGGCTACTAACTGCTAGATTTTTTAATTTCCTCCTCAAATTGAAGATTCCAACCATGGAGATTTTTTACAACAACCTTCTGAGAGATCTCTTTTCTGGATGAATCAGGGATGTAATGGCTGACTCTATCAAAGAAAACACCTGGGATAGAGGAAATCAGGGAGAGTGGCCCAATGAACTCCCACTGACCCTTACGGACTCTGGCTATACTTTTACAGGTTAACATCAGGCCCTTCCCTTTCCAGAGTATATGTTCTTTACTCTTGGGGCTGAATATAACTTGTGTGGATCCTGGTATTTTTGCCTTCTTCTTTCCCTTTCTTGATAAAATATAATATAAAAATTTTATTTTATAATAAAATTATTAAGACAAACATAATCCAGCCTGTAATTACTATATGTTCATTATTATCATATGTTAATTTTTTCTGATTTTAAAAGAAATGAAGATGAAAACTTTCATAGGCCCTCCAAACACGTAGCCGTGGACACTGAGCTGCTATGCCTGGTTGAGAAATCAATTTCTTACCTCCCCTTTGTGATCCTGTAGCCATCTCTGGATAGAAAAATTGCTGAAAAATAGAGAATACTTCTCTTTGATGGAATATGACTCAGTACTGTTAGCACAAATGGATCAGGCTGGATGCAAACTTCACAGAGCAGCTCAGAACAGCTTTTACTCAGGAACAGAGTTATGATTCTGATGGACTCACTTTCCTGGTGGAAAATGAGCCATCAGCCAAAGGGGGAGTTTAGGCTTATATAGGTTACACTAAGAGGTGGCTTAATTAACAATGCATGTCAATTTGGGATAGCAGGTGGAGGGTGTGAGGTCAGTGATCAGTATCTGGGAAAGAACTTGTTTAGGGATCAATGCTTTGGCCCCTTCCCAGAAATTGTCATTTCAGACTTGATGGATATCTTCTCTCCAGGGCCTGTCTTGTCACTGGGTAAAAAAAGTATTGGGAAAGGATCAATGAATTGCCTTCTCCTTCATTCTTCTCCCTGGGTCACATTATTTGGGGTTTGTCATTTTCCATATCCAACAAGTACACCTTGAGGGTAAACACAGCCCAGCTTTAAACTTCTTCCATCTGGAGTCTCCTTTAACTCTATCTCACCTCTTACCCACCACCTGATTTTTTATTTTCAGACATCTTTTTCCTCTACAACCAGATTTCTAGAAACACAACAAAGAGTCTTTTGGGAGAAGAGGAAGCATTAACTGCAAATTCTGAGTCCTACTCCATTAGGAATCTCTAAGACAGATTTAGGATTTTTCATCATTAATAAAGTTCTCCTGGTGAAGTTAAGCACACTCATATTTGACGAAAGCTCTATGAATCCTGAATGCATATACTTACAAATATTGTTAAGCATCCCTCATCCTACCCTACAAAGGAGGTAGCAGGTGGAACTGGCTGTAGTGGCCAGTGAGGGATTAGTATTGACTCCAACTCCTCTGAGCTCTGTGACAGGGGAACACATTGTTTTTTTTTGTTGTTGTTGTTTTTAATAGAGCCCTTTTATAATTAAAAGTCTCCCCCAATTAAAAGTCCCAGTTCCCCAATATCCTCATATTTTTTTTTTTCAACTGGACTTCATCATGTCGTAAATGGAAACTGGAGAACAGACTCCAAAGCCTGGGCAGGTTCGGGCAAGGGTTGAAAAACTGAACTTGTAACATATCTCTGGCTAGCACAGCCTGACTAAATCTACAGTTATATATTTCCTGGCTTTTGTTCCTATACATTGACATCACTGGTTATCAGTGATGAGTTCTGCTTCCTCAAATATTGAAGTTTGAACATCAGAGAAGTGGCTGAGGCAAGCATAGAAAGCAAGTTTTATTTAAAAAATAGTAACACAAACTTCTCCCGGGAGGGAGGAGAAGCCCATGGCTGGTGTTCTGGTATCCCAAGAAGTGAGAGCATTCTGCCCCTTTTATACATTTTAGGTTTTCTTTGTTCTCCTGCTCTCTCCTTCCTGCATATGTCACTAGGCCCAGGAGATGTTGGTGGGATGGCCGAAAGGTGAGAAGCAGGTGGGCTGGAGGGGCCAAGGTGGAGTGAAGAAGCAGGAAGGGAGTGGCAGCACAGGGGCATGAATCAGCAGCGCCCTGTCTGCTCAGCGGGTGCTTCATTAACAACCTTCTGCAAGGGACAGTATGGCCAGGTAATCTTGGTAATCAAAGGACTCTGGAGGCATTAACATTCTGATCTCCCAGGGGTGGTCTCCAACTTCCTGAGCCCAAACTGGCCTCCACTTTCTCAATCCCACCTGATTACCTATCTATACTGGCCGCCTGTCTTTAATTCTTGCTTCCATCCTGTAAAATGAACAGATGTAGTTCAGCTGCTTTCCCAGTTTGGCCAACTATGATTAAATTCATTTCCCCTTTTTACATCATTTGTTTATTTATTATATGAATGGGTAACCCATCAAATCCAATTCTCTGGAATTCCATCAGGAATTCTCACATTGGGTACTGGTAAAGTCCTCAGAGTTCCAACTTCATCAGTTTTAAACTAGGAATCATAATACACCTACTTGGTTGGGTTGGTGATCAACTGAAGTCATCAATTTGTGTTCACCAAACTGTGGGAAGAATACAAAGAATCAGCTCTGCACCAGTCATTGTGGTCTTGAGTTCTTAACCTGTTGGGGTCCCTGATTCTTATATCCAGAGGGCCTATGAGATTATGAATAAACTGCTCAACAAATGAGGAATAAAAAGGAACTTCCTCACCTTGATAAAGGGCATCTATAAAAAAAACAAAAAAAGATGGCTAAGTTCAGTGAATAATTAAAAGCTTTCCTCATAAAATCACTGTTTTCCCTACACTCACATTCTATACAATACTTCTGACACCAGATGTGTGGAGTTCTTCCCACACATCAGTTCCCTAGCACACACCAACTGGGTGTCCTGTACTTTAACTCAATTATGACATTATCTATCTGGAGTTAGAGTCAGACTGCACAGGTCAAGGGCTTAGTGCCATAAGACTGTCTCCAATTTGGATGCCTATCACAAGTAGTTGCTTACCCATAGCCTCTCTCCAACTTGGCTACAATTCAGAGACTCCCACAACCCTTTCCTTAGGTTTAGATAATTTGCTATAGTAGTGCACCAGGCTAGGGAGACCTGTTCACTGGTCATTATGAAAGACATTGAAGTATTTCATTGTACAGATGAATGGTAGATAAAGAGATACAGAGGGTCAAGTGTGAGGAAAGGAGCATGGAGCTTCCATTTCCTCTATGGGGTGCAACCCTCTCCCAGCACTTCCATGTGCTCAACAACTCATAATCTCTTAGAATCCTGTCTTTTGTGGTTTTATTGGAATTTCATTATACAGGCAGAATTCATAAAATCATTGGCCACTGTGATCAACTAAATCTTCAGTTATTCTTCCCTCGCTGGAGGATCAGGAATAGAACTAAAAGTTCCAAACTTCTAACCACCTGTGTGACTCACCTGGCAACCAATGTGAGGTCACCCAGGAGTTCTAGCCATTAGTCACAATTGCTTTGAAGACTCCAAGCATTTTAGGAGTTGTGTTCTAGAAAATAGGGAGGAGGCCAAATACATACTTCTTATTATAAATCATAGCATCACAATCACAAATCAGAGAAACGTATCCTTTCTTGACATTTCTATTAAACATTGTTCTGAAAGTTCTAACTAAGGCAATTGGACAAGAAAATGAAATAAAAGGCATCCCAGTGATAGGGAACAAGGAAAACAATCTATATTCACAGATAACATACTCTTATATATAGAATTCCAAGGAATCCACTAAAAATTACTTGAAACATAAATTAGTTCAACAAGGTTACATGATACAAGACCAATATACAAAATCAATTGTGTTTCTACAGACTTGCAAAGAACAATTCAAAAATTAAATTGAGAAAATAATTACATTTATACTAGTATTAAAAAGAATAAAATACTGGGTGGTGCACACCTATAATTTCAGAGGCTTGGGAGGCTGAGGCAGGAGGATCACATGTTCAAAGTCAGCCTCAGCAGTATAGTGAGATCCTAAGGAACTAGTGAGACCCTGTCTCAAAAAGAGGGTGGGGATGTGGCTCCAGAGTTAAACTACCCTGGATTCCATCCCCAGGGCCTAAATAAATAAATAATATTGTAGACTAAATTTAACAAAAGAAGCAAAACTTATACTGTGGGAAATGCATAATATTGTTGAAATTAATTAAAGTAGATTTAAATAAATGGAAAAACTTCCCATGTCCATAGATCATAAGACTTAACATTGTTAAGATAACAATACTCCTCAAGCACATCTATCAATTTTATGCAATTCTCATCATAATCCTAGTAGATTTCTTTGGCACACTGATTCAGAATTTCATATGGAATTCTGAGGGACCCAGAAAAACCAAAGCATTCTTCAAAGTGAAGAACAAAGTTGGATGCCTCACTTCTTGATTTCATATTTTACTACAAAGTAATGGTAATAAACACAGTGGGATACTTGTAGAAGGATAGAGATATAGATCAATAAAATAGAATTAAATGTCTAGAAATACACCCCTGTGCCTATGACCAGTTGATTTTTGACAAGGATGTCAAGACTACTCAATGGGGTAAGAATAACAGTTTCAACAAATGGTGCTGGAACAACAGGATGCCCACATGCACAAGAATGAAGTTGGACACTTACCTCATACCATAAATAAAAATTTACTCAATTTTTAAAGACCTAAATAAGGGTAAGAATTAAAACAAGAAAACTCTTAGGAGAATGATCTTGGAATTGGGAACATATTTTTAGCTATGACACCAAAAGTTCTAACCTCCCTCCCAAAAGATAGTTTGAATTTCTTTAAAATTAAAAATCTGTGCTTTCAAGGGCACTATCAAGAAAGTGAAAAGACAACCCAAAAATGGAGAAATGTATGTGCAAATCAGATATTTAATCAGATATTAAATAAGAGACTTTGATAGGCCCCATCTCCATCATGTGGGATTAGGCCCCAATTTCCTTAATAATTCCTGTGGCATAAGAATTAAAGTCAAGAATCAATAAATGGGTTGGACTCAAACTAAAAAAGCTTCTTCTCAGCAAAAGAAACAATCTGTGAGGTGAACAGAGAGCCTACATCTTGGGAGGAAATCTTTACCCCTCACACATCTAATAGAGCACTAATCTCTAGGGTATATAAAGAACTCAAAAAGCTAAACACCAAACAAACAAACAAACAAAAATAGAAACAAAAAACCCTCCCCCAAAACAAATAACCCAATCAATAAATGGACCAAGGACCTGAAAAGACACTTCTCAGAAGATGATGTACAATCAATCAACCAATAAATGAAAAAAAAAATTCATCATCACTAGCAATAAAGAAATGAAAATAAAAACCACGCTAAGATTTCATCTCATTCCAGTCAGAATGGCAGTTATCAAGAATATAGACAACAGTAAATGTTGGTGAGGATGTGGGGGAAAAAGGTACACTCATACACTGCTGGTGGAACTGCAAATTGGTGCAGCCAATATGGAAAGCAGTATGAAGATTTCTTGGAAAATTGGAAATGGAACCACCATTTAACCCAGCTATCCCTCTCCTAGGTCTAAATCCAAAGGACTTAAAAACAGCATAGTACAGGGACATAGCCACATCAATGTTTACTACAGCACAATTCACAATAAACTGTGGAACCAACCTAGATGCCCTTTAATAGACAAATGGATAAAAAATGTGGCATATATACACAATGGAATATGACTCAGCAATAAAAGAGTAAAATCATGGCATTTTCAGGTAAATGTATGGAGTTAGAGAAGATAATGCTAAGTGAAGTTAGCCAATCCCAAAGAACCAGAAGCCGAATGTTTTCTCTGATATAAGGAGGCTGATTGATAGTGGGATAGGGAGGGGGAGCATGGGAGGATTAGATAAACTCTAGATAGGGCGGAGGGGTTGGAGGGGAAGGGAGGGGGCATGGGATAATTAATGATGGTGGAATGTGAGGATCATTATTATCCACTGTACATGTATGAAGACGCAAATTGGTGTGAATATACTGTGTATACAACAAGAGATATGAAAAATTGTGCTCTCTCTTTATATAATAAGAATTGTAATACATTCTTGCTGTCATATATAAATAAAAAATTCAGATTAATAAAATAAGAGACTTTGATCCAGAATATATGCACAACTCTTATAATTCAATCATAAAAAGACAAATAATCTAATTAAATTGAAAAAAGGATTTTAATAAACATCCTTTCAAAGAAGATGTATACAATGCTGAAAAGCAGATAAAAATTTGCTTGACTTCATTAGTCATTAGGGACATGCAAATCAAACTATAATGAGGTATTACTTTACTAGATGGCTATAATTTTTAAAAGTGAAAAATAATGTGTTTTTCTAAGAATGTTGAAAATTTGGACACACACACACACTACTGTGGAAAAATAAAATGCTACAGCCACTTTAGAAACAATCTTGTGAATCCTCAAATAATTAAACTTAAGAATTACCATGAGACTCAGCAATTCTACTTTTAGGTATGTAATGTACTCAAAGGAAAATTAAAACATGACAATACAAAAACTTGCATTCAAACATTTATAGTAGCATTCTTCATAGTAATCAATAGGAAGAAACAACCCAAATGTCCATGAATAAAAAAATGTGGTGTAACCATACAATTCAGTCATGAAAAGAAATTGAATGCTGACCTATGTGACAACATGAATCATATTGAAACATTACTTGAAATGAAAGAAGTGAGTCACAAATGACTATATATAATGGGATTTCAGTATATGGAAGTCTAGCTTGGGCAAATCTTCTAAGAAAGAAGACGTGTATTATTGGTTGCTTAGTGCTAGGGATGGAAGGCTGGGGATTGAGTATAGGAAGGTGATAGCTAAAGACTATGGATTTTTTTTGAAATGATGAAACTGTTCCAATATTAACTGTGGTGATGGTTGTACCACCATGAACTAAAAATCACTGAATCACACATTGACTAGGTGAATTGAATGGTTTGTGAAGTGTATCTCAATAAAGATGCTTCAAATTGAGAAAGGATAGGAAGAGTCCACAGATACATCTGATTCTTCACAGGTCTGCTACTCAAAAAAGACCATCTCAGAAGCACCTAGGCAGATTTTCATTGGAGTATCATGAATTTTAAGGCCTGGACCTGAGGATAATAATTTTTTTAGCAAATATTTTATTTTTTACTCTTATGCAAGAGAAATTTATATAGATAAAAATTTGAGGATGTCAAGCCTCAAGCTGAGATCAGTAGGAGTAAATGAATCCAGGGCTTCTTTTCAGCCTGAGGTTAATGATTTGTTGTTCGCGGCTAGGTTCTAGCCCGTCTCTGAGCTCACTTACCAGCTAGCTATGCCCTGCTAAACTCAGCAGCTATCTGTGGCTGGCATAAATCTCATTTGACATTTCTACTGACTTGAGAGATTTTTATCAACAGAACAAGTCACAAGGATATGAAATACTGAAACTTTTCTCTTCCCTCTTCCAAACCTGAGTTTCATGTTCTGATTTCTATTTCTAAACAATAAATCCCTCCAACAATGTGTCATCACTGTGGTCTTTACCACAGGAGACTTGCAATCAACCATTGAATCCCCCGAGGTGCTTTAAAAAATAACAATGTGTATGATCCACTCCAAATTCGAACTTCTATTTTTGGGGTAAGACTCAATGTGTTAATCAGTTTTCTGTCATTATAACCATATATCTGAGCAAATTGTGTGAATCCATTTTCTGTCACTGTGACAAAATATCTGAGATCAAAAACTTAAAAGGAGGAAAGGTTTATTTTGACTCATAGTCTCTTGGTGCTGTGGTTCTGGGCCTTTGTCAAGGTGAAACAGCATGGCAGGGAGTTTGTGGTGGATCAAAACGGCCCACAACAAGGTGGCCAGTAAGCAGAGAAAGAGAAAGGAGTTGGGGGTCCCCATATCTTCATCAAGGGCACATCCTCAGTGATCTCATTTCTTCCCACACAGCTCCACCTCCTGAAGGTTCCTCCGCAGACTGAGGGCCAGACCTTTAGCATATGAGCCTTTGGGGGATATTGAAGATCCAAACTATCACAATGATCAACCTCTAAGGAGAGGTGGAGCACATGGTGGAGCACATGGTGGAGCACATGGTGGAGCACATGGTGGAGCACATGGTGGAGCACATGGTGGAGCCAAACCCACCTCATGACCAGGAAGCAAAACGGAGGAAGAGGATGGGGCCAGGGTCTCACTATCCCCCTCTAGGTAGTGCCCCCAATGTCCTAGCCCCACTGGTTCCCATCTCTCAAAGGTTCTATCACCTCTCAATAGTGCCACCCTGGGGACACAGGGGCCTTCGGGATGTCTCCAAACTAGAAAACTCAGCTTTCTGAGTCTTTTAAGAGCCCCACCGGTGATCCTAACCCACTGGTGGGTGGGGTGGAGAATCACTAGAACTCGGCAGCTTCCTTACCAAAGTGAGGAATATGGCATCCCAGATGTAAATTCTCAAGCCAGGGAATCTATCTAGGCTGCAAATAATGCTGTCACTGTTTACAGTTGTAGGACATAGTCCATCTATCTAATCCAATCTCCTTGGTTTTCAGGAGTGTAAATAACCTCAGAGATGTGAGGCTCTTAGCAAAGTTTCCTGATTTTGTTCTTATCCCCCAGAAGATTAGGGAGTTTCCTCAGACTGAGACTCTGAAGCAGGGTACTGTGCCATGACCAAAGCCCTCTTTTCCCCTTGATCACTACTAGTCACTAGTCCAGCTCCAGAGAAAGGCTGCCATTCCAGAATAGTGTGGGAATAGGGCTGGGCTTTTCTTTTCCTAATTCTGAGACATTGTTCACATTCAATAAAAAGTCACCAGATCACAGACACTGACCCACAAGGGCTAGTGCAATTGTGAGGAGATTGTACAAAACTTGCCACCTGATCAAAATACCAGCTTCCCCAAGCCAGAAAGGGGGTGATTGCAATGCCAGAATCAACGGCTGACATAAACATTGATTTCATTCCCACCACCTTCTTCATGAACACTTTTGAGTGGACACCAAGATGGTGTTTCAAGGTAAATGAAAAGCCTGCTGCAGAAATGTGAACTTTCTTTTTTTGTGCCCACTTCAGCATTTTTCCCCTTTGTGTCCCTCCACAAGAGGCAAAGCTGAACATGTTTATTCAGAAGCTAAATGCTGCCATACCAGAAATTCCACACTGGGGGGGCTTATGGAACCTGAAACGTGTGATTTGTTTCCAAAGCAGCAGACTCATAAAGGCTAAGATTGTGCGGAAACATGCTGGGTGTTCATAAAAAATAACAAGAGCTGGCCTACCTCAGCAGGCAGGTACTAGAAGGAAGATTAAATCACAGAGGGAGAGTGTTGGAATTTGCTCAGAGGGTGTTTTTTCCTAGTCCATTTAAGGCCCTTAGGTGAAAAACAGGATTGATTGCCAAGGCCACAAATCTAGAGGCAGAACCAGGATAAAAATGTAAGGAGGTAGTAGTGGTTGTTTTGTCTTCTTTATCAGTGTTTTTCTCACAAATAAAAATCCACCTCTTTTTTTTTTTCAATGTTTTCATTTTGTGTCATATTTAACATATAAACTATATGCATGTTGGTTCCCTCCAGCCATAGAGAATGCTAACAGCCCTGTGTTAGCTTTTAACACCATGAAAAAAATATTTGAGATAAACAATTTAAAAGGAGGAAGGATTTATTTTGGTTTATCGTTTCCAAGTTTCAGTCCAGGGTCATGACTTCCCTGTTTCTGAGCCTTTGGCAAAGTAGAAAAGCTGCTCACCTCATGGAGATTGGAAAGCAAGGGAGTAGAGGGGCTCTCTCTTAGTAACAAAGTCCCTCCTCCAACCTCATTAAGCTATGAATTCATAAAAGGATTAATCCATTGATGAGGCCAAAGCCCTCATGCGCCAATCTCCTTCCAAAGGCCCCAATACTGAACACTGCTGCACTGGGGACCAAGCCTTCAATATCTGAGCCTTGGGGGGACATTGAGTATCCAAACCATGAAAAACCCCATGGATGCAGAGGCCGTGGGCTGTCATTATGATCAGGGGTCACTTTCACAAGCATCCAGTTCTGATTAAATTCTACTAGAGAAAGCCCCCAACCTGCCCATTCCCAGTGAAACTGTTCTTTAGGGAATATCTCTACCTTGTGACCCACGCAGTCTTAAATTGAGTGAGTTAGGTCTTTGAGGATCTAGTAAATACATAAAAAAAAATTTTGGGGGGGGACCAGGGATTGAACTCAGGGGCACTCAACCACTGAGCCACATCCCCAGCCCTATTTTGTATTTTATTTAGAGACAGGGTCTCAGTGAGTCGCTGGGATTACAGGCATGCACCACCATACCCAGCAACACAATCACTTTTTTTTTAATATATATTTTTTAGTTGTAGTTGGACACAATACATTTATTTATGTGTTTATTTTTATGTGGTGCTAGGGATTGAACCCAGGGCCTCACATGTGCTAGGCAAGTGCTCTACCACTAAGCTACAATCTTGGCCCCCACATTCAATTTTGAGGAAACTTTTCACATCAAATTTTCCTATCTGCTTCAGTGAGGTCTCTCTCTCTCTCTCTCTCTCTCTCTCTCTCTCTCTCACTCTCTCTCTCTCTCTCTCTCTCTGTGTGTGTGTGTGTGTGTGTGTGTGTGTGTGTGGGTAGAGGGGGCAATAATTTGGAAGACTGAACTACCATCAGATTAAATGTGATTTTATTTCTCGCCACGTGGCCCAGGCTGGTCTCAAACTCCTGGACTCACGTGATCCGCCCACCTCACTCCTGAGTATCTGGGACTACAGCTGTGCCTCTCTACTTGACTCAATCTGATTTTAAGTTTGGGTGATCTGAGAAGGCTTCAGTAGTCACATTGTGAGAAGAGAACTTGGGGTTCTCAAAGCTTGTTCGTTTGTATCCTGGAGCCCACCCCAAGTAATTTTTTGAAGAGAATCTTGGTTCTGTTTTCCTAATAGCTCCATCTTCATGGAGGTTAACCTGTTCTACACCAGCTGGCTGCAAATCAGACAGAAAGGCAGAGCACTCCACTGCTCCTACTCATGGCTGGTTCACCCCTGGAATGGAGGCCTCCTGCCCCGTGGTGACTTTAGAGCCCTTTCTCATCTCCATGCTGGTCCTATAAGCAGCACATTCCCATGGGCCCTTTTCTTCTTGGGCATATCTTTCTTAACATGAGAGGTGGATAGGCAGAAAAGTACAGCCCTGAAGACATTGTAAAAAGCCAAGCCCCAATGATGTGACCTGTGGCCCTTCCAAGTCAGCCTGAGCCATGAGGTAAGCTGGCTGTGCACCTGTGCAAGATCAGATCCTGAAACTCTAGTCACTCGTTTTTCTCCCCAGCACTCTCTGTCTTCCTCTTGATGCTCCAGGGCATTCAGGTGGCCTCCACAGAAGCAGGGCTTCTTGGCAGAAGATCTAAGAAGGTACAGAGGAGGCACTCTGCGGGTATCATTTGCACGGCTTGGAAAGGAAGTAGGTCATGGGGTTATTTTGGGACAGAGGCACTTGGGCCTGGGGATTCCATGCCACAGGGGCCAATGAGCTGGGATAAGAGGAATGATAGGTGTGATCTTGGGAGCGGGGATGAAGGAAGGGTCAGGTGAGTCCAGTGGTAAGGAAGAAAAAAGAAAGGAGAGGCTGCTGACACTTTGTGGCCAGCATCTAGAGCCAGATAGCCCAGAGACTACTCATTAATGTACCGACTCACTTCATAAATATATACTGAGAGTCACTGTCTGCCAGACTCGGTTCTGGAGATAAGAGGTGAACAAGATAGACCAAAGTCCGTGCTTCTGTGAGAGCATATCCATTGGGAGAGACTGCCAATAAACACAAACCCTCCCCCTTGATTGAGGGTCTTTCTAAAAAACTCTGTTTTCCTACCGGCTATGGCTTGAGTGTGTCCCTTAAAGTTCATGCGTTGAAAACTTAATCAAATAGATATTGATGATATTTGAAAATGGGGGATTTGGAGTGATTAGGGTTAGATGATGTCATGAGAGTATGACCCTCAGGATGGGATTAGTGGCTTTATAAGAAGAGGAGGCGAAACTGAGAAACTAATGTGACTCCATTTTTGAGAAACCAGCCCCTACCTCAGAGCAAAGCCTGTCCAAGGAAGGGGGCGTGGCCCTTGACCTTGGAAAAACCCACTGAGCACTCCTAGGCACATACCCACCCTGCTGAGTTGTTTGTCTGTAAATAACAGGAGAGATCTGCTGCACCAGGTGTCCCTGACTCAGTCAGGCTAGGTGAGGACCCATAGCAACCCCCCAGCAGCCACCAATCAGCATGAGGCAGGGAAATACCTGGGATGCCAGATGACCCCCAGTAGTTTATGGTGGTTGAGAAAATGTTGGGAAACCATGTAGTTCAGCACGTACACCCCTCGTGGCCTAAACCAATCAGTTCAAAGGAACCCCCCTCTTGTGCTAACCAATCACCCCTACCCAACTTGTTCCTGCCAGTGAATGTGCTATTCAATGTTCAGAGTTGTTGTTTGACTTTCCCGCGGTATGGAATGATTTGCTGTGTGATGTGGTGACACAGAGGATCCCCCCAAAACCTATAAAATCTCACTGAACAAAGGACCGGGACTCACTCCCTGGGACCGCTGAGACGGGAACGGTTTTGAGTCCAGGCTCCAGCTTGCAATAAAGACTCTTGTGTGCTTGCATCGGATTCGGTTCCTAGAGGTCTACTGGGGTCCACAAATCTGGCATCACAAAACATGAGCAGGCACATTTCCTTGTTTTCAACATTTGATGCCCTTTGCCATGTGATGATGCAGTAAGAAGGCCTTCGCTCAGTCAGGCTGCTGGCAGGAAGCTTAGGGTATACTTGGGCAATTTGAACAGAGTTTAATAAAGACGTAGACAGATCCTAGGGAAAGCTACAAAGAAAGTTCAGTACCCTGGAGCTAGTCACAGAGCAGTTTCCAGAACCTGCAGAGGAGAGACAGCTGTGGGGCGAGCCCTCCTGGTTAAAGCCTTCATCGAGGAAAGCAGCTAACTTGTGGTCGCCCTTGTGCAAGAAGGAAGTTAAGATAGAAACACTGGGGGGTAGGAAGATGGCGGCGAAGGGAGTGCATCACCCCCGTGTACCGCGTCACTGTGCGGGAAAATGAGGAGTTAGCAAGGCTAAAATGTAGCTTGTTAGGAATTTCCAGCAAAATTGGGGTGCTCCAAAAACTAGTGGAAGGATTTTCATCGCACGAGGATCAGCTTCGGGGGCTCAAACGCAAGCAATCTGTCCGTACGGAGGGTCACGCTGCTTATTCAGCAAATCGCCCTGAGGCTAGAGTCTGCGGCAATGGGTGCTGGGAAACGTGCTGATTCTGCAGGCTCCTGCCAGCTGTGCATTTGCTGTGCTCGGAGCTGAATTCTGGGTTTGAGACGGGGGAAGGAAGCGGTCCAGTTCGGTTCTCCACACTGGTCAGACCACCGAGGAAGCCAGCGGCCACCATCTTGGAGAGCTGACATCACCATCCTTGTTTTCGACTGATCACAGCTAATTCAGCTATAGAACAGGTAATTTCAGGCTGACATTTGTCTGCGTCTCGCAGACAAATTGCTCAGACTTAGTGCTAAATAACCCGCGGAAACTGCTTCTTGGAGCCTGCTCCTATTGGAACACGCACCAAGCCCGGAGCGGCCGAGTTCCGGCTCCCGGAGCTGCTCTGGCCAGGGCTATAGAACCCGCGGAAACTGCTTCTCGGTCCGGGTCCTGCTGAATACTGTGGAGGCCAGAGGGTCGGACCAGAGCCACCACCTGCGCCCGGAACAGGCCCAGCGACCCGCCGGCGTGGTATCACGTCACCCCAACTAGAGTGGGGGCCGAACAGAGCCGCTGCCCGCGCCCGGAACAGGCCCAGCGACCCGCCAGCATGGCAATCACGTCACCCCATTTGGAGTAGGGGCAGAGCAGAGCCGCCACCCACGCCCACAAGGTAGACAGACCTGCGACCAACCGGCGGATCAGGCCCAGCGGCCTGCTGATGTGGTAGACATGTCACCCCAATTGGAGTAGGGGCAGAGCAGAGCCTTCACCCAAGGCTGGAGCAGGCCCAGCGGCCCGACAGCGTGGTAATCACGTCACCCCAATTGGAGTAGGGACAGAGCAGAGCTGCTGCCCGCGCCTGGAACAGGCCCAGTGACCTGCCGGCGTGGTAGTCACGACACCCCAATTGGAGTAGGGGCAGAGCAGAGCTGCCACCCGCGCCTGCAAGGTAGGCAGACCTGCGACGGACTGGCAGAACAGGCCCAGGGGTTCGCGGGCGTGCTAGACACTTCACACCAATTGGAGTAGGGGCAGAGCAGAGCAGCTGCCCGCGCCTCCAAGGTAGGCAGACCTGCGACCGACCGGCAGAACAGTCCCAGCGGACCGCCAGTGTGGTAGACAGATCACCCCAATTAGAGGAGGAGCAGAGCCGCCCGCCCGCCCCTGCAAGGGAGACTTTTCAACTATACAAGAGCAATATAAATATATAGGGGGAAAATTTCAAAAACACAACAGTTTCACAAAGCTAGAAAGAAACACGAGCAATATGAAAAGACAAGGAAAGAAAGGACCACAAGCAATGCAGGTCAACTCAACTTTAGAAGAGGTAATAGCTGCAGCAGATGGAATGTCAGATAAAGAATTCAGGATATACATGCTGCAGATGATCTGGAGTCTCAAGGAAGACATTAGACAGCAAAATCAGACAATGAAAGATCACTTCGACCACTTCGACAATGTATTACATAAACAAATCCAAGAAGCAAAAGATCAACTATACAGGGAGATAGAGGTAATAAAAAACAAACAAACAGAAATCCTAGAAATGCAGGAAGCAATAAACCAACTTAAAAACTCAATTGAGAATACTACCAGCAGAGTAGAACACTTAGAAGATAGAACATCAGACAATGAAGACAAAATATTTCAACTTGAAAAGAACATAGACAGCTCAGCAAGACTGTTAAGAAACCATAAGCAGAACATCCAAGAAATATGGGATAATATAAAGAGACCAAACTTAAGAGTCATTGGGATACAGGAAGGTATAGATGTCCAAACCAAAGGAATGAGCAATCTATTCAATGGAATAATACGAGAAAACTTCCCAGACTTGAAGAATGAGACAGAATCACAAATCCTAGAAGCCTACAGGACGTTGAATGTGCAAAATCATAAGAGATCCACACCTAGACACATTATAATGAAGATGCCCAACATACAGAATAAGGAGAGAATTTTAAAAGCTACAAGAGAAAGGAAGCAGATTACATTTATAGGTAAACCAATCAGGATAACAGCTGATCTTTCAACACAGACTCTGAAAGCTAGAAGATCCTGGAATAACATATTTGAAATGCTGAAAGAAAATGTGTTCCAACCAAGAATCATGTATCCAGTGAAATTAAGCTTCAGGATGGAAGATGAAATTAAAACCTTCCACAATAAACAAAAGTTAAAAGAATTTGCAGCTAGAAAACCATGTCTTCAAAACATCCTCAGCAAAACATTAGAGGAAGAGGAAATGGAAAATAACAATGAAAACCAACAGTGGGAGGTAGGACAGTAAAGGGGGGAAAAATAATCAAAAAGGAAAACAAACCATGTTTAATAACATAAATAAACAAATATGGCTGGAAGAACAACCCATATCTCAATAATAACCCTAAATGTTAATGGCTTAAACTCACCAATTAAGAGACACAGGCTAGTAGAATGGATCACAAAACAAGACCCAACAATATGCTGCCTACAGGAGACGCATTTGATAGGAAAAGACATACATAGACTGAAGGTGAAAGGTTGGGAAAAATCATATCACTCATATGGACTTTGGAAACAAGCAGGAGTGTCCATACTCATATCAAATAAAATAGATTTCAAGCCAAAGTTAATCAAAAGGGATAAAGAGGGACACTACATACTGCTCAAGGGAACCATACACCAACAAGACATAACAATCATAAATATATATGCCCCAAACAATGGTGCAGCTATGTTCATCAAGCAAACTCTTCTCAAGTTTAAGAGTCTAATAGACCACCATACAATAATCATGGGAGACTTCAACACACCTCTCTCACCACTGGACAGATCTTCCAAATAAAAGTTGAATAAGGAAACTATAGAACTCAATAACACAACTAATAACCTAGACTTAATTGATATATATAGAATATACCACCCAACATCAAGCAGTTACACTTTTTTCTCAGCAGCACATGGATCCTTCTCAAAAATAGATCATATATTATGTCACAGGGCAACTCTTAGACAATATAAAGGAGTAGAGATAATACCATGCATCTTATCTGATCATAATGCAATGAAACTGAAAATCAATGATAAAAGAAGGAAGGAAAAATCATGCATCACTTGGAGAATGAACAATAGGTTACTGAATGATCAATGGGTTATAGAAGACATCAAGGAGGAAATTAAAAAATTCTTAGAGATAAATGAAAACACAGACACAACATATTGGAATCTATGGGACACATTGAAAGCAGTTCTAAGAGGAAAATTCATTGCTTGGAGTTCATTCCTTAAAAAAAGAAAAAAGCAACAAATAAATGATCTCATACTTCATCTCAAAATCCTAGAAAAAGAAGAACAAAACAACAGCAAAAGAAGTAGAAGGCAAGAAATAATTAAAATCAGAGCTGAAATTAATGAAATTGAAACAAAAGAAACAATTGAAAAGATTGACAAAACTAAAAGTTGGTTCTTTGAAAAAATAAATAAAATCGACAGACCCTTAGCCATGCTAACGAAGAGAAGAAGAGAGAGAAATCAAATTACTAGCATACGGGATGAAAAAGGCAATATCACAACAGACACTTCAGAAATACAGAAGATAATCAGAAACTATTTTGAATCCTTATACTCCAATAAAATAGAAGATAGTGAAGGCATCGATAAATTTCTTAAGTCATATAGCCTGCCCAGATTGAGTCAGGAGGATATAGACAATGTAAACAGACCAATATCAATTGAGGAAATAGAAGAAACCATCAAAAGACTACCAACTAAGAAAAGCCCAGGACCGGATGGGTATACACCAGAGTTTTACAAAACCTTTAAAGAGGAACTAATACCAATACTTTTCAAGCTATTTCAGGAAATAGAAAAAGAGGGAGAACTTCCAAATTCATTCTACGAGGCCAACATCACCCTGATTCCTAAACCAGACAAAGACACTTCAAAGAAAGAAAACTACAGACCAATATCTCCAATGAACCTAGATGCAAAAATCCTCAATAAAATTCTGGCGAATCGGATTCAAAAACATATCAAAAAAATTGTGCGCCATGTTTAAGTAGGATTCATCCCTGGGATGCAAGGCTGGTTCAATATACGGAAATCAATAAATGTTATTCACCACATCAATAGACTTAAAAATAAGAACCATATGATCATCTCGATAGATGCAGAAAAAGCACTCGACAAAGTACAGCATCCCTTTATGTTCAAAACGCTAGAAAAACTAGGAATAACAGGAACTTACCTCAACATTGTAAAAGCAATCTATGCTAAGCCTCAGGCTAGCATCATTCTGAATGGAGAAAAATTGAAGGCATTCCCTCTAAAATCTGGAACAAGACAGGGATGCCCTCTATCACCACTTCTGTTCAACATAGTTCTTGAAACACTGGCCAGAGCAATTAGACAGACAAAAGAAATTAAAGGCATAAAAATAGGAAAAGAAGAACTTAAATTATCACTATTTGCAGATGACATGATTCTATACCTAGCAGACCCAAAAGGTTCTACAAAGAAACTATTAGAGCTGATAAATGAATTCAGCAAAGTGGCAGGATATAAAATCAACATGTATAAATCAAAGGCATTCCTGTATATCAGTGACAAATCCTCTGAAATGGAAATGAGGACAACCACTCCATTCACAATATCCTCAAAAAAAAAAAAAAATACTTGGGAATCAACCTAACAAAAGAGGTGAAAGACTTATACAATGAAAACTACAGAACCCTAAAGAGAGAAATAGAAGAAGATCTTAGAAGATGGAAAAATATACCCTGTTCATGGATAGGCAGAACTAACATCATCAAAATGGCGATATTACCAAAAGTTCTCTATAGGTTTAATGCAATGCCAATCAAAATCCCAATGGCATTTCTTATAGAAATAGAGAAAGCAATCATGAAATTCATATGGAAAAATAAAATACCCAGAATAGCGAAAACAATGCTAAGCAGGAAGTGTGAATCAGGCGGTATAGCGATACCAGACTTCAAACTATACTACAGAGCAATAGTAACAAAAACAGCATGGTACTGGTACCAAAACAGGCGGGTGGACCAATGGTACAGAATAGAGGACACAGAAACCAATCCACAAAACTACAACTATCTTATATTTGATAAAGGGGCTAAAAGCATGCAATGGAGGAAGGATAGCATCTTCAACAAATGGTGCTGGGAAAACTAGAAATCCATATGCAACAAAATGAAACTGAATTCCTTTCTCTCGCCATGCACAAAAGTTAACTCAAAATGGATCAAGGAGCTTGATATCAAATCAGAGACACGGCATCTGATAGAAGAAAAAGTTGGCTACGATCTACATACTGTGGGGTCGGGCTCCAAATTCCTCAATAGGACACCCATAGCACAAGAGTTAATAACTAGAATCAACAAATGGGACTTACTCAAACTAAAAAGTTTTTTCTCAGCAAAAGAAACAATAAGAGAGGTAAATAGGGAGCCTACGTCCTGGGAACAAATCTTTACTGCTCACACTTCAGATAGAGCCCTAATATCCAGAGTATACAAAGAACTCAAAAAATTAGACAACAAGATAACAAATAACCCAATCAACAAATGGGCCAAGGACCTGAACAGACACTTCTCAGAGGAGGACATACAATCAGTCAACAAGTACATGAAAAAATGCTCACCATCTCTAGCAGTCAGAGAAATGCAAATCAAAACCACCCTAAGATACCATCTCACTCCAGTAAGATCGGCAGCCATTAGGAAGTCAAACAACAACAAGTGCTGGCGAGGATGTGGGGAAAAGGGTACACTTGTTCGTTGTTGGTGGGACTGCAAATTGGTGCAGCCAATCTGGAAAGCAGTATGGAGATTTCTTGGAAAGCTGGGAATGGAACCACCATTTGACCCAGCTATTTTCCTTCTCGGTCTATTCCCTAAAGACCTAAAAAGAGCATGCTACAGGGACACTGCTACATCAATGTTCATAGCAGCACAATTCACAATAGCAAGACTGTGGAACCAACGTAGATGCCCTTCAATAGACGAATGGATTAAAAAAATGTGGCGTTTATACACAATGGAGTATTACTCTGCATTAAAAAATGACAAAATCATAGAATTTGGAGGGAAATGGATGGCATTAGAGCAGATTATGCTAAGTGAAGCCAGCCAATCCCTAAAAAACAAATGCCAAATGTCTTCTTTGATATAAGGAGAGTAACTAAGAACAGAGTAGGGATGAAGAGCATGAGAAGAAGATCAACATTAAACAGGGATAAGAGGTGGGAGGGTAAGGGAGGGAGAAGGGAAATTGCATGGAAATGGAAGGAGACCCTCAGGGTTATACAAAATTACATACAAGAGGAAGTGAGGGGACAGGGAAAAATAATACAAGGGGGAGATATGAACTGCAGTAGAGGGGGTAGAGAGAGAAGAGGGGAGGGGAGGGGGGAGGGGGGATAGTAGAGGATAGGAAAGGCAGCAGAATACAACAGACACTAGTATGGCAATATATAAATCAATGGATGTGTAACTGATGTGATTCTGCAATCTGTATACGGGGTAAAAATTGGAGTTCATAACCCACTTGAATCAAAGTGTGAAATATGATATATCAAGAACTATGTAATGTTTTGAACAACCAACAATAAAAAAATAAATAAAAAAAAAGAAGACCTTCATCAGATTCTGCACTATACTTTAGGGCTTCCCAGCCTCTAGAACAATGAGACAAATAAACTTCTATTCTTTATAAATTACCCAGTGTTAGGTATTCTGTTGTAGCAACACAAAGCTGATGAAGACATTCATTCTTCAGAAAGACACTCTGGGCCCAGGAACTTCTCTGGTTCAAGGACACTAAGGATCCCTGGGAGCTCTACTTCTACTCCACAGGCTTAGAGTCTAGATGCTAGAAAATGTTGGTGGGGACAAAGAGAGGGTACAAGTGCCTGGCCTTGGCAGGTTCTAGACAGGGAAGAAATCACCATCCTTGGGTATGATTTTTGTTTGGTTCCCTACCCACCCTCAGTAATTACTTTATCTAAATTGCACTTCAGTGTTGGGCCATTAACTTTCATTTGGAGATAAGAGGATTTTTCCATCTGTGGGCTGGTATTTTCTATAGTTCTTCTGCCACGCTGGAACTCTATGAAAAGCTGTGATATTTTCAGTAGGGACTGAGTGTAGGATCTCAATCAACTTGTTATGGTTTAGATCTGGAATGTCCACCCTCCCCAAGTCTCATGTGTTGATCATGAAGAATCTACCCTCAGCAGTGGACTGGTCCATTTGATAGATTAAAATTTGAATATGGCTTACTAGAAGATGGTGGAAACTGTAGGCAGTGGGGCATGGTTGAAGAAAGTAGGTCCCACTGTGGGCATGCTCTTGGGATTTTATCTTCTCCCTGTCCTCTTCCATCAAGCCCTTCTGCCATGAAGTTCTGCCTCACCCCAGGCCCTAGTAGTGGAATCAGCCAGTCATGAAATAAAACCTTTGAAACAATGAAAATAAACTGTTCTTCTTTAAGTTGTTCATGTCAGGTATTTTGATTATATGATAAATAGCTAAACAAAACACGCCTCATTCGGTAATTTTTCTTCCTGAGTATCTTCAAGAAGAAGTTACTGTTCTTAGCGCCAGGAATTGCAAATTTTCTGAGCACTCTTTTGAATTCATGTATGGATACCATGAGTTCCCAGCTTGATGTCTAATCTTTAAAGTGGCCGCTGGAAAGCTCACGGTTCAGTTTGTGGGCCCTGGCAAGTGTATAGGACATCCAGCAGGCATTTGGGGAACAAGTTTCACTTCTGGTGCATCTTGTTCTTTTTTCTTGTCTTGTTTTCCTCATTCACCTTTTGCTTTTTTTTTCTGTTTTTGGTACTGGTGGTGCTTACCCACTGAACCACATCCACACCACTTTATTTTTTATTTTTTTTTGTATTTTATTTTAAGACAGGGCATTGCTAAGTTGCTGAGGCTAGCTTTAACTTGAAATCATTCTCTTCTCCTCAGCCTCCTGAGCTGCTGGTATCACAGGCCCATGCCTGTTTCATTCACCTGTTTTAAATTTAATTTAATTTTCTTGTGTTGGAATTGTGATGAAAGTAATAAATTGGTTGTTAGTTGTGTTCAATGCATTTTATTGCCTACTTTAGGCACAATGATAAAAATCAATGAGTTAATCCCTCCATACTTGCAGGCTGGGTTCCACCAACTCATGACTTTTTTTTTTATTCAATACTCAGGATCAAGTCCAGGGATCTGCACATGTTAGGCAAACACTCTACCCCTGAGCTCCATCTCCAATCCACTCCTGGCCTTTTCAAGGGAAGGCTCAAACAAGTTTCTTATTTCCTAACTCCTATCTGCCAATTCAAGCCCCTTAAAGATTCAGCTCAAGAATCTTAAGAAGCCTTTTATGAAACCTGGGTCCCCAACAGGACTGACTTCTCTATTTGAACCCCTCCAGGGCCTTGTCCTCAACTGCCAACATCAGACTGTCTGTGACTGCACATAGTAGCCCATTGTGGGGCCTCAGAAATGCTTCTTACTAGTGCATGGATAAATAACTCAACCTGACTCATGAAAATGTCATTGCTTTAAATGCATTTCTCACACTTTAAGTATAGAAATTATACAAATTTACAGACTGGAAGGGCATGGATATAGGGAAAGGAATATAGGGCTCCAGGGCTGTACCAGCGGCCAAGTTCATTAATGAGAATTAAATGTACTCTAGGCCTGACACCCTGTTAACTTGGCACATAACACCACTATTACATATCACCCCCATTTTATAGGTGTGAAAACTGAGATTGGATAAAGCTTTTGAAGGATGTGTCTTGAGATGTAGTTAGATGGGAGGGGTGAGTCCAGACAGTTTAATTATGGACCACCTGCTAGGTTCACACACAGGAAAACATCTTGGGGAGGAGATGAGAAATAAAGGAGAAGACCACTTAGGGATCTGCCATGAAGTAAGTCAGGGTGGGAGCCAGAGGCAGAGAGGAAGGCACAAGACACCGAGGGGTTTGGGAGGGCAGATGAAAGGGACGGGGACCTGGGAAGCCAATGCCAGAAGTCGGCATCTGACACAGAGGGCAGGAGACATCAGAAGGCTCTGGACAGTGCATCGTCCAGACCCTAGTGGGCTATTAGATCCTTTGGTGGAAGTGGGAGAGCAGAAGCATCAGGGCTCTGGTGCCATGGGGACCGGATGGCATGATGTGAGTGCCAGCCACAGGGGACCTGCTGCTCAGCACATCTCCACACTGGGCCTCGGCACTTTCTATTTTTTCTCCTAGCAGGAAGTTCAGAGCTGTTACTCAGACTAATATAGAAAGCAACAAATAAAAATAACCTATTCAAGGCTCTTGTAGAGTCTTGTTTCCTGATGTGGGTATGGGAATTTCAGTCTCAGGGACCCATGGGCCTTGAGGGCACTTGGGAGAGTACCAGGTGGCTCCAGAGAGGGGGACCGCACTGAGCCCTACACAGGTGTGGTTAGGTACAGGCCCCTGGTCCTCTGCTTTCTGGTGATAAAGAACAAACCACCAAGGGGGCAGTCTGCTGCTCCTGGGTCTCATCTTCTGGCTTTGGTGTTAGGACAGTCATCTTCTGCATTAACAAGAAGTGTTGGCTGTGTCCCCAAGGCCACCTATCCAGTAGTCCTGTGTAGCCAGAGGCGAAGGTATATGTACCAAGCTCACAGATCTGAGCAACATCTGGTGTGCACCCTCACTGACGTCTGTGAGGAGCTACCTGAGACAGTCTGCTTTGGGTAGGGAATTGGCATTTCCCTGCCGCTGGCAGTGATCATATTTTGGACTTGGAGACATTGACCACTTTGCCACAGACTTTGTTTTGGGAGAATCCCTAATCCTGCCAAAAAAAAAAAAAGTGGGGAAGAGATTACAGATCACCCATCTACTGCTTTTGGAGGAAACATAAGTCATCATAAATGTAAATGCAGTTGCTGCAGACAGAGGTGGTAAATTTAGCTATGTGAATTAGGTATCTTTTTAACCAGATGTGCCCTTTAAAAAAGTAAAATTTCTTCCTAAATATGAAGTGCTAAGAAAAAATAACTGACCTTGGGACTTGTGTTGCTCTCTCTGGGACCCTGCCTGTGGCTACACCTGTTGGTGGGGCCCAAGTCTGCTCTGAAGGGCATGGGCATCCTGCTTTCAAATATGCTGGGAGACAAACAGGACCTATTCTGGGGTTCAGGGACTGGAGGGCTTCTGTACTCTGAGGGAACCCAGCCTGGAGGAAGGGAGAGCAGTCAGCTGGCCTTGCTGAGGACGAGCTGTTGTGGAGAAAGTGATTCTCAGCCCCCAAATTCAGGCTGCTTGGCCCTGGATCTGATTTGAGAAGTTGGAGAGGATCATGTTCAAACTTAAGGCACATACATGTAATATGAAGGGCAGGCAGCCTGAAGAAATGCACTGTGGAATGACACCGGGTGAAGGAGGGACCAGATCAGTTGAGGTTCAGACCCTGAAGCAGGAAGAGAGAAAACGGAGCTGTAGAAAGAGCCTGAGAAGGGGCCTAGTGAAACCTGAGATCCCTGTCTGGCTTTTGGGTGAGTGAAAGAACTCGGCCTTACTTTGCACCAGCTGAGGAAGAGAGACATGGGTCACAGCAGAATACCAGCAGTGATTGTGGGAGATCAACCTTACACATGACTGGGTCGCACTCCCCGGCTGGGTGCTGAGGCGCTCAGTCACAGAAATGTGGTCGGTGTCTCATGCATGGGTGTGTCTCGCTACATGGGTGAAGCTATGCTCACCTGTTTTTTTTAATATAACCCCTTGCCCTATCTTCCGTGGAAGTACTTTGTGTGTGTCCCCTTCTCTTACTGTGCCCTTGGCTGTGGCCTACCCAGGTGTCAGGGGACATCCTGAAGATACTCAGCCCCCTGAAACCTGACCCCTGGCCTCATTTGAATAGCTTCCCTCAATAAAAGGGGTCAGCACGTGCTCTCGCTCTCTCTCTTCCTGTGGACCCTTAAGGTCAGAGGAGCCGTCACAGCAACCCCAAAGAAAAAGGTATTTGTGTCTCTTGTGGTTATTTTGTGCAGCCCAGTTAGCCCAGTTCAACTGGAGTGACCCCTGAGCCTTTTAGTCGTGAGAACAGAAACTCGGCAAGTGATGGCATCTTCGACTCTCAGAGCTTACAAAGCGCTCACACATGGCACCTCATTTACTCCTTTAAAAGGAGAATAAGCAGGGATGAATAAGCCTTGAACAGGTACCTGCACCTTTCTGAGGCTTTCTTTTTTCTCATCTGCAAAATGTGGATAATGATACCACCTGAATAAAGAGATTTCAGAAGAAGGAAAGTTATCTTTGCTAAAGAGGGATACTATATAATAAATGGTCAGTTCACCAAAAAGACCTAACAATCTTTAATGTGAATGAATGTGAGTAGCAACAAAGCTTACAAACATGTAACAAAAACTGATATCACTATAATAGTTGGAATCACTATTACAGTAGAAATATCACTCTTATAGTAAGAATCTACTATAGTAGTTGGAGAATTTAACACCCCTCCACTAGAAATGGAAAGATTCAGCAGGCATAAAACCAGTAAGGATATAATAAAACTTGACAGCACCATCAATCTAATGAATCTGATATCTACAGAGTATCCATCAATAGGAAATTACATATTCTTCTCAAGTTCACATGGAAGATTTGTCAAAGTAAATAACATTTTATACCATAAAACAAATCTCAACAAATACAAAATAACAAATAGAATGGAAACCACACAAGGTACATAAAATCTAAATAAAACCCAATAAAATTGATTTTTTTTGAGTGCTGAACTCAGAGCATCATGCATGGTAGGCAAGTACTCTGCCACTGGGTTACACCCCAAACCCAAGCTGATAAATCTTTAGTCTGACTAACCAAGAAAAAGAATAAAGACACAAATGACTAATATCATCAATGGAAGTGGAGCCAGACATTTATGTGAAATCTAAAGGATTGTAATGGAATATTCTGAACAATTTGTTGCTTATAAATTTGATGATCTAGATTAACTGAGTCAGTTTTATGAAGGACACAATCTACAAAAACCTCATCTAAGATTAAAGAGAGAATTTGAAAAGGGCTATCTCTATTTAAAATGACAAATCACTAATTAGAAACTTTCCAGAAATTAAAGCAGGAAGTACAGATTGTTTCATGGGCAACTTCAACCAATCATTTAAGAAATTCTACCAGTTTTCCACAACGTCTTCCAGAAAATAGAAGCAGAGGAAACACTTCCTAACTTATTTGGGGGGGGGGGCAAAATTACACAAATGCTGAAAATGAACACATTACAAGAAAACTATACACCAATATGTCTCATGGACATAGATGCAAAGTCCTCCACAAAATATTAGTAACTTGAACCAACAAAGTGAAAATTAAAAAGATATATGATGACCAAGTGAGATTTATCCCAGGTATTCAAGTCTAGATCAAAATTTGAAAATCAATTAAGGTAATCCAGCATGTCAACAGATGAAAAAAGAAAAAAAACACATGTTCATCATCAGTAAACATGGAAGTATTTGACAAAATCCAATGCATTTTCATGATAAAAACTAGGAATAGAAGGGAGCTTGCTTAACTTGATAAAAAGCATAATATATATCCATATTATATATAATATAACAAAGCATAATATGCTCACACAGACACCCACCCACCCCCGGCATACACACAGACACACACCCCTAGCCAGGCATGGTGGTGCATGTCTGTAATCCCAGCAGTTTGGGAGGCTGAGGCAGGAGGATTGCAAGTTTGAGGCCAACCTCAACAACTTAGTGAGGGCCTAAGCAAATTAGCAAGACCCTGCCTCAAAATAAAAAATTTAAAAAAGGGCTGGGGATGTGGCTCAGTGGTTAAGCACCCCTGGGTTCAATCCCAGGGGGAAAAAATAAAAGATAAAATATAGGTTATTGATTGAGAAGGAACCAGAACAGCAGAAAACACAAATATCTTCATTGAGGACATAATTGTCTTTTTAGAAAATCCCAGAGCATTAAGAAAAGTAATTCTGGAATTGTTAAGTGATTAGAGCTAGAATGTAGGACAGAAGATTAATGTATAAAAGTCAGTTGTTTTCTACATGTCAGTAATGAACAATTGGAATTTGAAATTTAAAATACATGCAACAAAAATACTTCTAAATAAATCTAACAAAACATTTATAAAATGTGTATGAGAAAAACTACAAAAGTCTGATGAAACTATACAAATATTTGAATAGAGATTTCTATATTTATGAATAGGGAGATTTAATATTGTTAATATGTTAGTTCACCCAACTTAATTTATAGATCCAAGGTAATACTAATTAAAATCCCAGGAAATTGTTTTGCAGATATTGACAAATTGATTGTTCAGTTTATATAGATACTGGCAAAGACCCAGAATAGAATAGCCAACAAATATTTATTAAAGGCAAAGCCAGAGGACTGACACTATCTGACTTCAAGACTTACTATAAAGGTAATAATTGAATAGTGTGGTATTAGCAAAAGAATAAGCAAATAGGTCACTGAAATCAAATTGAGAATTCAGAAATAGATACAAATATATTCAACTGACGTTTGCGAAGGAGCAAAGGCAATATAACAAAGTAAGAATTTTTTTTTTAAACAATTGGTACTGGAACAACTGGATATCAACTAAAAAATCTAGACTGAGGTTTTATACTTTTCACAAAAATTCACTCAAAGTGGATTATATACCTAAATGTAAAATGCAAAACAAAATCCTATAAGGTAACAAAAGAAAAATTTGGTAACCTTGAGTTTGATTTTGAGTATTTAGGTGTTGAAAAACAATATTTATTTATGAAAAACAATATCCATGAAATAAAAATGATATTTATTTAAAATTAATTTTTTGTCCATGAGCAAGGTAGATCTTTCCATCTTCTAAGGTCTTCTTTGATTTCTCTCTTTAGGGTTCTGTAGTTTTCATTGAAGATTTGAATTTGGTGAAAACATATCTTATATACAAACAGAGATATGAAAAATTGTGGTGTATATGTGTATTAAGAATTATAATGCAAAAAAGAGTGCATGTATAATGGCATAAATTGGCATGAACATACTTTATATACAGAGATACAAAAAATTGTGCTCTGTATGTGTAATAAGGATTGTAATGCATTCCATTGTTGTCATGTATTTAAAAAGTAAATTAAAAATCAAATTTTTTAGTTTGTGAATAACAGAAAAGTAAAATTCTAGCTACAGACTAGTAGAAAATATTTGCAAAGCCATATCTGATTAAAAAAGACTCTTATCCAATATACACAAAGAATTATTTTATTTTTATTTTTTTAATATTTATTTTTAGGTGTAGATGGACACAACACAATGCCTTTATTTTTATGTTGTGCTGAGGATTGAACCCCGGGCGAACCCGGTCCCACTTATGCTAGGCAAGCGTTCTACCGCTGAGCCACAATCCCAGCCCACAATGAATTCTTAAAAGTAAATAAGCAACTCAATTAAAAAGTGGACAAAAGATCTGAATAGATGCTTCCCTGAAGAAGATGTATAGATAGCAAATAAACATATGAAAAGATGCTAAATAATTGGTACTGGAACAATTGGATATCAACTAAAAATCTAGATTGAGATTTTATACTTTTCACAAAAATTCACTCAAAATGGGTTATATGCCTAAATGACATTATGTGTCATCAAAGAATTGCAAATTAAAACACATACACACCACTACATTCCTATCAGAATAGCTAAAATCCAAACACTGACAACCCCAAATTCCTGTGAGGTTGTGGAGTAATAGGAACTCTCATTCATTTCAAGAGCCACTTTAGAAGACAGTTCAGCAGTTTTTTACAAAACTGAACATATTAATACCATCTGATATAGTGATGAGCTCCTTGTTATTTACTTCAAAAGAGTTGAAAAGTTATATTCCTAGAAAAATATGTACATGAATGCTTAGAGCAGTTGTTCATAATTTCTAAAAGCTGGAAACAATCAAGGTATTTTTCAATAGGAGAATGGGCAAACTCTAGTATATTCATAGAATAGATTATTACTCAGCAATAAAAACAAATGAGCTATCAAAGCATAAAAAGATAGGAAAGAATCTTAAATATATAATGCAAAGTGAAGGAAGACTGTCTGAAAAGGCTACACACTATATGATTCCAACTAGATGACATTCTGGAAAAGACAAAATTATAGATACCATAAAATGATTAGTGGTTTCGAGGGATTGGGAGGGAAAGAGGAGCTATTTGGGAGCACAGGATTTGTAGGACAGTAAAATTATTTTGTATGTGTTGTGATGATGATGATGAATATGTGTTATTATGAATTTGCCAAAACCCCTAGAACTATAAAACATAAAGAGAGAACTCTGATTTATGGACTAGAGTTAATGGATTTAGTTAATCTAATGTATCAGTACTGACTGATCAACTGCAACAAATGTATCATTACAATGTATCTTACATTAATGTTAGAAATTAATGATAAGACAAACTGGAGGGAGGAGGTGAGGGGAGAAGAGGAAATAGAATATATGAAAAGTGTTCTTTTTGCTTTTTGATCTACAGATTGCTCTGAAAATAAATTCTATTAATTAAAAAACGTAAGGGAATGCCTGAAAATAGGCAGAGTATTGAGAAAAATCCATAGCTTCAATTGGACATAACTTTCCTGTGTTTATATATGAATACACAATCAGTGTAACTCAACATCATGAACCACCACAAGAATGGGAAGTTATATTCCATGTATGTATAATATGCCAAAATACACTCTATTGTCATCTATGTCTAAAAAGAACAAATTTAAAAAATAGACAAATTGAGAGACTTTTTTTTTCTACAAATAAAACAGGAAAAAAAACCCTCATGGCTTTAATAGTTGAGTAATAAGCATATCATTTTCTGACACTTACATTAAACATTATCAACTAAGTATATTCTATTAAACTCAAAATAAATGAATAAAGAGTTTAAACAAATGAAAAATTATTTTCCCAAAAATTTTCAGTTAGACATGCAGAAGAATTTAAGAATATACTAAATCATATCACTGTTCTAGATGGCTATATTATATTTGGCAAAATTCAGAAATGTGCCCATCCAAAATTATAAGGAATTATTTCAATTTCTAGGCACGACAAAGTACTTATAAAATCTTGGTTATGTTCACCATGTTTCTATGAAATTTTCTATACTTATTTTTCTATTGTATAAAACAAAAGATATAAATTCTTAGCAACATAGCATAAATAATTCATCTATACACATTTTTTAGCCTTATTTTCTTTCAACACAAATATAATATATAAAGTATAATAATCTTCACAATAATACTGCTGGAAATTTATTGAAAAATAATTATTAGAAGTTTTAGCAGTTAAGTGGATCTACTAGATACAAAATGAATATTTTATCACATGATTAGTCTAAACTTTAGAAAGTAGCCATTTATGATTATAATATAACTGTACATAATCTAAATTCACTTTAAGGTATAAAGTTAATTTTCCTTTGAAAATGATTAAAATCAGTGAATCTAAAAAATTCCCTTAAATATTTCTGATACTCAAGCACTATTCCACCTTAAAGGTCATTAATAATCTTTGTACACTAAGGTTTTGGTTTAGTAGTAATCTGAATTTACTACTTAAGGTAAGCTAATTTTTATTTTTGGCATTCTTTACCTACTTGTTCAAAATCAAGGTAGAATGCTATGGTCTTATGTTTCTAGTTAAAGTTCTTCCTACAAGTTCTCAAATTACATTTAAATTTAAGTTGAAAAAGATTGCAAAAAAGTTGTGCTAATAGAATTTTAAACTTTTCAACATTTACATTTCTTTAAGAGGATTTGAGAGACAAAATAATATTTATGAGCCAAATAAATATGAACCAACAAAATTTCAATAAACTAGTTACATTCTATCATTCCATGGAAAGTAAAATGTTATTTTATTTTTGAAATGTAAAAATGACTCAGGATGAATTCCGTTAATGGAGAATTCATGTTAGATTGTGCAGTCAAGTTGCATGTCTTTGCCATTTTCTGTACAGCAGACAATGAAACTTGATTTGAATCTTATATTCTCTAATTAAAAGTCCAGTTTAAAATTTAATAAAGTATATAATCAAATGGAGAAGAAACCACATGTTGCTTGAAATAGTTTACAATATTTGGTATTTATGAAATCTTTTAAATTTATTCTTAGATCTATTAGTTGCATTATGACTTCTATGTATGGGAAAACTGGCATGATTTGTTCCAAAAAAATTATCAAAATCCATGGCTGGAGTTGAGGCTCAGTGTTAGAGCACTCACCTAGCACATGGGAGGCCCTGGGTTCAATCCTTAGCACCATATAAAAATAAATAAAATAAAGGTATAAAAAAATTATCAAAATCCAATTTTGGAATTAACACTAAGATGAACTTCTTTCAAGAGCAGAAGCAGTGTGCATAATGTTTGGAGCAACTGACTAAATCTCTGAGGGAATCTGACACTCTGCTGGCATATGTAGCATCATCTGGGAATGTGTGTCATTAGCATCAGCTGAAACAAAGATCGCTGGCATAAAGTTATAGAGTATATGTGAAGAAATTGTTCCAGTGATGGTAAATGACATCTATACTGTCCTGAAAAATCATTAAAATGTTTTATACAAAAAAAGATAAGTTGAATAATAAGTAGATCATCAAAACCATCTTTTAAGAACAACCCTAATGGGTGCAAGATTAGAAATAATTACAATTATTATTTAATGTGATCAATCATGTGTAGAACCATTCCTTCATAACTTATCATTTTTATTTTTTGTTAAGATTGAACAAGAAATTCCATTTTGATTATGACAACTTTGCATTTTTCCCTTTTCAATCAAGATCTTTTTCCTGTAACCCTATTGATAAATCAGCCTGTAGTTAGATTTTGATTATCCCTTGTTGGCAGGATAGACCTGTCCTGGTTGTTGGTATAGTCTGATCTCACATTGGAAGACACGATTAAAGACTAGTATTCAGTGGTAAACCCTTTTAGCCACATTTGAGCTACAAGGTGATTTGGAAGAAGTGGTTCTCAGACTAAGTTTACCTGGAGTCCATTGTTAAGTTCATTTGTATCTGTTCTGTAGATAATGTCTATCATCTTGAAGCCCCAGGTACACATTATTTTTTAAGGAATTATATTTCTGCAGAAAATTGGCAGGAAACAAGTACAAAAATTAAAAAGGAAAATAAAATGGCAAGCCAACAAGAGCATAACAAATTTTATTTGCATGACAATTTTGAACCAAGAATCTAGTCTCAAAGGTAAGCAACTGAATAATCAAATGACCAAATGGAGCTGGGTGAGACATTTTGCAGTAATTGAGCCTGTTCTCTTACTGCAAGCAATTGGGTCCAGTAACCTCAGAAACAGTATTAGCAATAACTGCCGGGTTTCTGTTCTCTTGACTAAAAGGCTCAGAGGTCACTTTAGTTAAACTGGGCTAACTGGGCTGCATGAAATAACCACACAAGAGACACAAATACCTTTTTCTTTGGGGTTGCTGTGATGGCTCCTCTGACCTTAAGGGTCCGCAGAAGAGAGAGAGCGAGAGCACGTGCTGACCCCTTTTATTGAGGAGAAGCTATTCAAATGAGGCAAGGGGTCAGGTTTCAGGTTTCTATCTTCATGATGTCCCCTGTCGGCAGGTTGACTGACACCTGGGTAGGCCACACCCAAGGGCACAGTAAAATGAGGGGACACACACTAGGCACTTCCATGGAAGTTTCTATCCTAAACAGGGCAAGGGGTTATATTACAAAGGAACAGGTGAGCATAGCTTCACCCATGGGGCTGTAGCAAGACACACCCATTTCTGTGACTGAGCACCTCAGCACCCAGCTAGGGAGTGTAACTCAGTCACCCGTAAGGTTGGCCTCCCACAAATAACAGAAATTTTTCTTATTTAACCAATAAACCATCTAGAGTAATGCTGTGATTTGATATTCCATGATTGCATTATTTAAATAATTTTGCAAAAAAGGGACCATTAGTGTAATTTGATCAAATTAGGGATTCTGCCAAAGTTACCATGTGTACCAAAAGATTTCTTAGATCAGAATCTGTCAATAGCTAGTCACAATAGATATTAATTGTAAAATCTTAACTACATGATTGTTCTGCCAAGTGAAAGGTAGGCATAAATGGGGATCAATCAATAGGGTAAGGGTCTCATTAGTATACAGAATCTTGTTCTGACATTATTTTCTCAGCCTGTGTGTGGTTTGAATATTTCTGGTTATGGCACTGAGAAGTTTGGTGAAATTTCTATGCAGTCCACACATCAGTCATGAGGTTTGTCTCTTGAAATCTATATTCAAATTTCCAGCTTCAGTTTGCAGGGCTCTAGAAAAAAGCAATTCCTATTAGTAATTTCATGGGAGAAAATTTGATTGAAGAAAACTAGATGAATTTAGGATCTAGTTCAATCTGTAGGTAGATTTGGAAAAAAAGAAAAGAAAAGAAAAGAAAAACCCAAAACCAAAGAGAGCTAAATATAAAACATGTGTGCTATAATTTTTCTGTAGAAACATTTTTCTTTCTGTAGTCATACCATTTTTCACCAAAAATAATCAAAGAAAAACCAATGTGTTTATTAAACAAATTTAGTTTTATCAGATATGGTTTCAATAATATAAAAGCAGCATGAAATTTACCTACTATGTATTAATCTCAGATTTAGAAGCCTCTCAAGTCTAGAATGCCAAGCCAAGGTTTTAGATTTCACCTGAGGTACCTAATCTCATGAGGTTCCTGAGTCTACTAGAAAGTGACAGTTTTGCTCACCCATAGGTCTAGGAACCTCTGAAGTCAGGCATTCTGTGCATAGTTTTGAACATTCCAATATTTCTATATATATTTTGTTATAAAGAGAACAGATTCTTATTGAACTTATAAAATTGCCTTATTTCTATAAAAATTAAACACAGCTTCTGAATTTGGGAAGAATCAAATAGGGAAGAAAAGAAGTAAATATTGCCACCTTTGTTTAGAAAAATATAACTTAGGGCTGGGGATGTGGCTCAAGCGGTAACGGGCTCACCTGGCATTCGCAAGGGGCTGGGTTCGATCCTCAGCACCACATAAAATAAAAAAATAAAGATGTTGTGTCCACTGAAAACTGAAAAATAAATATTAAAAAATTCTCTCTCTTTCTCTCTCTCTCTCTCTCTTCAAAAAAAGAAAAATATAACTTACCAAATTGCTGCAAAATATAGATCACACAAAGAAAAGGGTTTTTTCCTTAAATCTAGACAACAAAAATGTTATGTAAAGAATCAACAATGTTTTAAATAAAAGTCATGAAACCCATACATTTTATTAGTTTCTTTGTTCTCACATAATAAATTCTTGTTCTCTTTGATCTTCCCTAGCAGTTTTTTGAACCTATCAATTTCTTTATTTGAGTTCTGGAAATTTTATTTTAGTTAATTGATCTTAAAGTTACCACATAACTATATTTAGGAGTACTTATTAGATATTTACAATTTAGCTAGTACTGACTGGAACAACAAACCTTCCAACAATCTTGAATTTAGAAAAACTCTTTTTTGTTTGCCAGTCTGGTTTCATTGATTAATTAATTCACTTGGGAAACATTTTTAGAAATAGTTTTTAAAAATATTCGCATTCTTTTTTAATTTTTGATTTCTGTTCCACATGACTGGCATAACAATTTTTACATGGGACATAGAGATCCCTTGTTTGCTTATTTGTTGTGTCATACTAGTTATCAAATCTAGGGCTTCATGCATCCTAGGCAAACACTAACACTGAGGTACACCCCCAGTCTAGCTTGTTATTGTTCTGGGTTCAAGATATTGATGAAGGTATAAGGTTAGTTAAAAAAAAAAAAGCAGAACTGTTTTGTCACCCTAATTTTTTGATGACCAACAAACAAATTTTCATTGGAAAGGGATGATTCTTAGGTGTCTAGTTTACCATAGAGTTGCTCCAAATTGCAAAACCATTAATTTGAAAGTTTTTACTTTTCTTTATTTTATTTTAGCTTTATTATTCTTTTTCAAGATTGTTTTGGCTATTCATGGTTTTTTAAGATTCTGTATGAATGTTGGGATTTTCTTTTTGTATATCTAAAAGTAATCATTGGGATTTTGAAAGAGATTACATTGAATGTGTAGGTTACTTTGGGCAGTCTTGACATCTTTTTTAAAAATTTTTGATTTATTATTTATGACAACAGAATGCATTACAATTCATATGACACATATAGAGCACAATTTTTCATATATCTGGTTGTACACAAAGTAGAGTCTTATCCTTAATGTCTTCTTACATGTATAGGGTAATGATGACCATCGCATTCCACCATCTTTCTTCCCCCATATCCCCTCCCTTTCTCTCCCTCCCCTTTTTCCCTTTGCCCTATCTAGACTTCATTTAATCTTCCCACCCACCCCCCCCAGTATATTACGAATCAGAGAAATCATCTGGCATTTGGTTTTTTGGGGATTGGCATTATATTCTCCATATTCTTCATCCATTTACCTGAAAATGCCAATCTCTTTTAATGTGGAATAATTTTCCATTGTGTGTGTGTGTGTGTGTGTGTGTGTGTGTGTGTATCACACTTTCTTTATCCATTCATCTACTGAAGGGCATCTAGGTTGGTTCCACAGTTTAAGATATTGTGAATTGTGTTGCTATGAACATTGATGTGGCTGGGTCCCTGTAGTATGCTGTTTTGAAGTCCTTTGGGTATAGAACGAGGAGAGGGATAGCTGGAACAAATGGTGGTTCCATTCCCAGTTTTCCAAGGAATCTCCATTCTGCTTTCCATATTGGTTGTACCAATCTGCATCCTACCAGCAATGTATGAATTTGCCTTTTCCCCCACATCCTTGCCAACCCTTATTGTTGTTTGTGTTCTTAATAGCTGCCATTCTGACTGGAGTGAGATGAAATCTTAGAGTAGTTTTTATTTGCATTTCTCTAATTGCTAGAGATGTTGAACATTTTTTTCATATATTTGTTGATTGATTGTATATCCTCTTCTAAGAAGTGTCTGTTCAGGTCCTTGGCCTATTTATTTATTGGGTTATTTGATTTTTTGGTGTTAAGATTTTTGAGTTCTTTATATATTCTAAAGATTAGTGCTCTATCTGACGTGTGTGTGGTAAGAATTTCTTCCCAATTAGTAGGCTCTCTATTCACCTCACTGATTGTTTCTTTTGTTGACAAGAAGCTTAAGGAAATTTTGCAACAGACGCTACAGAAATACAAAAGGTAATTAGAAATTATCTTGAAAACTTGTACTCCAATAAAATAGACAATATTGAAGGCATTGGCAAATTTATAGAGTCATATAATTTGCCTAAATTGAATCAGGATGGTATACACAATTTAAACAGATCAATTTCAAGTGAAGAAATAGAAGAGGCCATCAGAAGCCAACCAACCAAGAAAAGTCCAGGACCAGATGAATACACAGTGGAGTTCTATAAGACCTTAAAGAAGAACTAATACCAATACTCTTCAATTTATTTCAGAAAAGAAAAAGAGGGAGCACCTCCAAACTCATTCTATGAGGCCAATAGCACCCTGATTCCAAAACCAGGCAAAGACATATCAAAAAAAAAAAAAAGAAAACTTCAGACAAATATTTCTAATGAACATAGATGCAAAAATTCTCAATAAAGTTCTGGGAAATAGAATACAAAACATATCCAAAAGATAGCACACCATGATCAAGTTGGTTCTTTCCAGGGATGCAAGGTTGGTTCAACACACAGAAATCAATAAATGTAATTTCTCACATCAATAGACTCAAATATAAGAATCATATCATCATCTCAATAGATGCAGAAAAAAACATTTGACAAAATACAGCATCCCTTCATGTTCAAAACACTAGAAAAATTAGGGGATAACAGGAATATATCTCAACATTGTAAAAGCTATCTATGCTAAGCCCAAGGCCAACATCATTCTAAATGGAGAAAAATTGAAAGCATTCCCTCTAAAAACTGGAACAAGACAGGGATGCCCTCTTTCACCACTTCTATTTAGCATAGTTCTTGAATACTGGCCAGAGCAATTAGAGAGATGAAAGAAATTAAAGGATGATATGCATAGGAAAAGAAGAACTCAAATTAGCACTATTTGGTGATGATATGATTCTATACCTAGAAGACCCAAAAAACCTCCACCAGAACACTTCTAGAACTAGTAAATGAATTCAGCAAAGTAGTACGATATAAAATCAACACCCACAAATCAAAGGCACTTCTGTATATCAGTGACAAATCCTCTGAAAAGGAAATGAGGAAAACTACCTCATTTACAATAGCATCCAAAATAAATAAATAAATAAAATATTTGGGAATCAACTTAATGAAAGAAATAAAAGATCTATACAATGAAAACTACAGAACACTAAAATAAGAAATTAAAGAAGACCTTAGAAGATGGAAAGATCTACCTTGTTCTTGGATAGGCAGAATTAATAATATCGAAATGACCATACTACCTAAAGCACTATACAGATGTAATGCAATTTCAATCAAAATCCCAATGGCATTTCTCATAGAAATAGAAAAAGCAATCATGAAATTCATCTGGAAAAATAAGAGACTCAGAATAGCCAAAGCAACACTTAGCAAGAAAAGTGAAACAGGTGGGATCACTATAAAACACCTTAAACAATACTACAGAACAATAGTAACAAAAACAGCATGGTTTGGCAACAAAATAGATGTGTAGACCAATGGTACAGAATAGAGGACACAGAGATTAACCCACATAATTACAATTATATTTGTCAAAGGCACCAATAACATGCATTGGAGAAAAGATGGCCTCCTCAACAAATGTTGCTGGGAATATTGGAAATCCATATGCAACAAAATTGAATCCCTATCTCTCACTATGCACAAAACTCAATTCAAAGTGGATCAAGGATCTAGGACTTAAACCAGAGACACTGTATCTATTAGAAGAAAAAGTAGGCCCAAATCTCCATCATGTGAGATTAAACCCCATCTTCCTCAATAAGACTTCTATACCACAAGAATTAATATAAAGAATCAATAAATGGGATGGTTTCAAACTAAAAAGCTTTTTCTCAGCAAAAGGCTTTTTTAAATCTTATTTAAAAATTTGGCTAAAATGCCCAAAGAAAAACTTTTAATCAGGCTTTATCTTGTTTTCATTTCAATTTGTCTTTATCTTAATATAAGCAAAAAAGCAAGATTTAAAATAGGGGAAAAAAGGTACACAGAGAGATTTTTAAAAAAATCCTTTACACATTAAACCTAAAATTGCAGTTTAAGAATAATCCTTTCCTGTTGATTAAAAGAGAAAAAGAAGACAGAGGAAGAAGAGGTAAGAACAGGCTTGAGAATGGACTATACTGTAGTCCAGGTTGTAGTATATGAATAGGGACATTTTTTGTTGCACTTTAGAATTTTAGGATACCATTTGTTTCTTATTAATTGCATGAGAGCAAAGAAAATCCAATCAGCCATGTCAGGGAATATTAAGAGCATGGGTAAAGTATTTTGGTTTGACACGTGTATGAGGCACAGGATTGTTTTTTCTCTTTTCTTTTTCTTTTTTCACTTTGTGCACAGCCTTTATCCTAGTTTGTCTGACCTGTGACCAAGGTTTCCCTAGTTGCACGGATATTGTCATGTGCCTGGTGGTCTCCTTCCTAGTGGTAATCATTCCTGTCTACTAGGCCATCTTCACATGGAGACTATTCTCAGGGATGAAAATCTGTTAGACGGTGGCAGCTAGACTTGCAAATTTTAATTGGTCGTCCCATGTCTACCATTTAGAATGTTTAATTTTGGTCTGAGAAGATTTTTGAAACCAAATGGGGAGAAAAAAGTATCAAAAAGCCATATCATTAAACATTTATAGCCAAATAAAAAATGAAACAAAACAAAATGTATTCACAAGAAAGTTTGAATTTAGGATGCAGATAAAACAAAATACATAACTATGTGTGCAGAACCAAAGAGAACTCACCAGAAGATGAAATCTTCATAAACAACTTAAATTCTGTAGAAACCAGAGTTCTCAAATCAGAAGGATATTGTTATATAGAATAGGCTCACTAGAGGAAAATCTTTTTAGTCTTCAAAAAGGATGCGACATCCTTTCTTAAGGTGGCCTTATCCAAATCAGATAAATAAAGTCTCTAGGGAGTTTCTACTAAAAAAAAAAGGTGGACTTGCCAGAGCAGAAAAGGGAAGCCATGAGATGAAGAACACAAAGGGCTCAGTGTCAGTGCCATACTCAGTTCTAGCAGGCTACAATCTCCTCTGAAGGTGGTCTTGCTTCAGACAAGACCAGATATGCCAACCTTAATAACAACCAGAGAGAGATTATCCAATGGAAAATGATATTTATTTGAAGAGAATAGCACTGGAATGGGAATGCTATTCATAATTTATCAACATGCTCAAAGAAGTTGAGGCAAGAGGAAGTTTTTAAAGGCAAATTTAGGATGATTACACAAGATATTTTGTAACAGTAATCCTTGGATATGAAGATTTATAGCAAGGATCATGGGAATTTGAGGTTGAACAGAGAGCAGCTGGCTAGATTTCCTTGCAGAAGTAGTTGTTGTATAAGTACTCGTTGTGGTGGCCTTTGTGTAAGGTTATGGTTCTGACAGTCAAGTATGCACAATTACCCTTCCTTCATAAACTCCAAGACTTATTCCTTTTTTGTTAGGGTAGTCTTGAAGGACTCCATTTTGATTCTGACAACTTTCACACAGTTGACCTGAGTTAGTCATGAGGAAGTTTCCTCTGCTTTAACCCATATATGAAAGTAACCTGAACTAACCTGATGTTAGCCAGCAGTCTATTTATTGATCTATTTCTTCATTTCCATCTTACAAAATGCACTCTTCTGCTATTTTCCAGTAGAAGCTCTCACCTTATTTTGTCAAATGAAGGATTCTCTGATTCATAAATTGTGAATAAAATCCAATTAGAACTACAACTAAGTCTGTTGTAATTTTGGCATTTGAGGAGCTTCTTAGGACAACAAACCTATATCTTCATTGCATTTCTTCCTGTTTTGGGTAGTGATCCTCTAGATACTAAACTTTACAGGCTTAATTAGCCCCATTCAATGCCTTGTCCTCTCATTCCTCGTTCTCTTTCTGCTCTGTTTTCCTTCTTCCACCTCCATTCCCTCTACCATAAACATCCCTGCCCCAGAACATCTCTGAGACACTCATTCCACATGAGTCATGCTTATGTCTCCCTCTGCCCGCTTCTTACCCCTCCAACTTGGTCCTGGTCTCCTCTGGCATCCTTTCTGTCCCCACTTCTCCTTTTTTATTGCCCAAGGTGAGATAGACTCATGGCAGTATACGTGTAAATATGGTCAGGTTGGACACTGTAAATGGGCAATTATATTAACATTCTACTTCTGTCATAAATTCTGTATTATTTGTATTATTTTCCATGTGCATATACATGTTAATATTGATGTAATGTTTATGACAAAAAATTTTGTCTTATATTTTTGACTCATACTCAAAGTAATTTTCTGATGGACCTAGATTTCTATAATTATATTCAGAACTGCATAGCAAACTAGAAACTGGCCAAATATTGTATTTAACAATTAACTTTCACTGCATGTGCATTTATAAGTACAGATTGTCCCAACTGGTTCGACTAATGATTTTTCAACATTACAGTACTTTAAATTTTGATCTCTGCCTGGGCTAGTGTTCTGTGATATTATAGTTTCTTATGATACCAGGTAGTGACAGTAAGCCCTGGGTCCCAGTTACCCACAAGATATAGTGAGCAGTCAATACTCTGAACTGCGTCAAGCTATGCTATGTATTAAATTAGGTGATTGAATGCATCTTAAGCTTATAATTTCAGTTTACAATGTATTTATCAGGATATAATTCAACTGTATGTGAAAGAGAATCTCTACTAATCTATTGAAAGTTATTTAAGGTTAATAAGGGTAATAAATTTACTTATTATAATAAAATCTGCATGTAACATTCCAAATCATATCATTATTCTGTTTTATCCTTCTGAAAAAAATAGTTCAGTTGGAGAAATTCTGAATTTTAGGATGAATTGTGGGTTAAACTGTACTTGATAATGTTTTTTCATGGTTTGGGTTTTTTCCCCCCACATTTTAAAATTGGTGCATTATAGTTTTACATAATGATGGGATTTGTTGTTACACATTTGTACATGCACAAAATATAACAATATTATTTGGGTAATATCACTCCCTGGCACTTCCCCCTCCTTTTCCATCATGGTTTGAAGTTATTGATGATAATTTCAGTTGAAGGTTTTTCTACTTTGACCTTAGAATTAGTGTTTCTCAGTTATGAGAACTATAACTTTGACTAGGGAATGAGTGATTTCTACACACTTTCTTTCACTTGTTTCAATAAAATTATTTTATATAACATAAATCCTGGTGTGTTCTATGAAATTTTTTATTTGCATAAGAGATTTTTTCATGTTCATTTTATTGAATCCCTCCTCCAGTATGAATTATGTTATTTCCCTATTTCATTTCAATTACACCAAAGGTGTACTGCGATCCAATTCTGACACCATCTACTCAGAGTTAGCACCAGAATTCCACATTTTTAAAGGCTCAGTCTCCAAGATTACCCTTACTTCATATGCCAGGCACATTTTGGGGGACCCCAAACCCCTTGTACTTTGATAAACTGGCTGTAAATTTTGAAGTTTCCATGATTTTATCAGATTCAATAATTCACCAAAAAGACTCATAGAGCTTAAGTGTGAGCCATACTATAATTAGAGTTTTATTATAAAATATACAACTTTATAACAGCTAAGTGAAGAAATACATAAGGAGAGGTAAGTAGGGATCCACAGCCCTCTCCCTGTGGAGTCCTGGATTGTTACCCTCCTGAACATGAAATTATTTAGCAACCATGAAGGACCCTTGAGCCCCACTGTTTAGGGGTTTTATTATATAGGTATATAATGCTTGATCAAATCATTAGCCACATAATTTAATTCAATCTTCTGCTCCCCATTCCCTTCCCAGGTTGGGCTGGCTCAAAATATTAACACTATAATCACATGGTTGATCTTTTTGGTGAGCAGCTCCCTTCCTGGGGCTGCCTAAGGGCCATGACACTCACCTCATTAGTACAACAAATATACTCCTGTCACTCAGGAAATTCAAAAGATTTGAAACTCTGCAGGAACCAGAAACAAATACCAGATACATTCTTTAAAAATATTAGTACATACTAATAGAAAGTATTTTTATTAGATTTTCATCTATACATATGCTTTGATTGCAGATAATTACAACACATTTCCCATCATTTCCACATAACATTCAAGAAGCTCTCTTTTCGTGATTCAGTCTCCTCTTTCAGGGCTGCCCCTCCGCTGAGTTTATTTGTGGATGTCAAGGCTGGATTTTGACACAATATTTGTCCATGGTGACCATAGATCCAGGGTTTCTCCCTAGTTTAGTTGACTTCTGTTGTTGGAAGGATGCATAAGGAATGAAGGCATCTCCACACTCATAAAATACATAGAATTTCTCCTCCATGTGAGTTCTCTTTGTTCATGAAGTTTAAAACTATGACTGAAGGCTTTTTACATATTTATTACATTTATAATGTGAGCTCTTCCATGTTGTTTAATTTAAAAAAAATTGACTGTGATTTTTGTATGCCATTCATGTAACTTTTTCCTATTATTTCTTTTGTGAAAATAAATGTGAATGCTCAGTGAAATATGAAATGTTTCCACAGTATATTGTACTTTATTCTCATAATTAATCTAATAAACATAAGCTTAATCAGGACAAACAAGCTTTTATTCTGGGAAAACAAACAAACAAACAAACAAATGAAAAACAAAAGGCCTGTTTTTACTACTCAAACCCTAGCTTAGTGCTTAGAACAGAATTGCCAGTTAGTAAAAATTTAATCCACAAATGTATTCATTCAAAAAATAGTCACCAAGTCTCCAGCACTCAATGTTCTCCCTGTTGAAGCTCAAGTAATAAGGAAGACATGAAATTGTGGTCAGGAACACTGTATTCTAGTGAGTGACACAATAGATATAAGTAAACAAGGAAAAAAATCTTCAAGTAGCTGTAAGTGCTCTGAAGGACCATGGATGAGGTGGAGAGTGGAGTGGTGTGTGGTGCTGTTCTGGACATTTGGATAAGTACATCAGTGTTGAGACTTACCCACTGGGCCCATGTGACATTTACTGTCATCTCCCAACCTTCTTGAGCAGGAACATATCAACATGATAATTCATGCATGAAAGCATTTTCCAACAGTAAGATACTTTATAAGATGATGCTAATAATTAGAGGTAGTGCCTGGAAAAATGATGAAAATGAGTCTTGAATAGGGATTAGATTACAACCCTTTGATGGAGGTCCTGGAAGACTGAATGGGGAAAATGGGGGATACTGGCCATAAGGAGATAGATTTCCAGTTATAAGACAAGTTCTGGGTATTTAATATATAGCATAGTGACTGTAGTTAACACAGTACTGATACTCAAATTTGCTAAGAGAATAAATATTAAGTGTTCTTACCTCATCCTTACAAAAAGGTAATCGATGTTCTAACTAGCTTGATTACAGTGATCATTTCACAAAGTCTATGTATATCAAGTCATCACATTGTACACTTTATGTACACAATTTTCATTTGTCAATTACATCTCAATAAAGATGGTAAAAAGTTTCTTTTGAGGACAAATCTTGTTAAGAGTAGAACAGTCTGGCATATTTTAAAATGGTCCTTTTCTTTTGTAGGAAGCACAAGGGGATTTTTCACTAATATTCATTTATAAGAACCTGGTAGAGCTTTGGGAGGTCAACTCATGGAAAGTGAAGCTCCTCCTGGAGACTTTCTCTCTCGTACTTGTCCAAACTAAGCCTCCAGCAATTCATCAATTACTGCTTGGGTTTCTTTACTTAGCACTGATTACCATGGAGGCTCTGTTGGTGGATTTCTGCTTAGTAAGTTGTGTTTTTCTCTATTTAACTGTGGATATCTTCAACGTTAGGGGCTGAGGTTTCTCCTATAACCTTACTTCTCTATGAATCTAAGAGGAATTTCAGATTTAGGTTTTTAATACCATTTTCCAGTAAAAGAAGGCAGAGGTCCTCAGAGAAATGGATGACACTAGAACTGGGGCATCAAAATACAAAACTAGATTAAAATTAAAGTGCCAGAAAGAAAGGAAGTGTCCAACAAAATAAAACCCACCAAGATGGGATTTTGTCAAAGAAAAGAAAGCTACTGGAAAGATTCCCCAATGGCTAAAGCAGGAACAATAGAAATAAATAACATAGTACTGAATTATAACCAAAAGCTTAAGATAACTATCCAGGTGTCCATACTGGATGAACAAGTTGGAGTGAATAGAAAGCTCCTATTTAGAGGAATTCCCCCCAAATAATGCAGATAGTCATCGAGATGAAGCTGTCAACTTCTTAGATGTGGGTGTGCATACGGATTTCTTCCTAATGACTACATCAAGCATAGATGGGGCAAAATGCAAATTCCTGGAGAAGAAACCTGCAAACAACCTTATCCAAGTGATCACAGTTAACAGCGATAGACCATCTATAGAGCACATATGCATGATATCAAGTGTGAGAACTACACCCTGCCTCTCATCTTCTCCAGAACCAATAAGCCCAACTAAATCATGAGGAAAACATCAAGGAAATCTCAAATGGGGAACTTTATCCAGCTTGACCAGTATAAACATTATTGAGATCATCAAAAATGGGAAAGCCTATAAATCTGTGATAGCCAGAAGAGCTGAAACATATCACCAGTAAATGTAAGCTGGTGTCCTGGTTGGGAATCAGGAACAGGGAAATTAGCAAATCTAAATAAAATATGAAGTTCAGGTAGCAATAATTAATATTTGTTCACTAATTGTGACAAATGTACCACATTGATTTAAGATGTTAATAAGAGGGGGCCCTGGGAAGTCTCTATACTATTCTCTTCAAATTTTGTGTAAATCTTATATTGTTCTGAAATAAAAAATTTATTAAAACATTTTGTTTTCAAATGTGTGTATGTTTAGTTAGTATTAGTTATTAGTAACTGACAATGAAAACTGGCTGTACCCTTTTTTAAAAAGAGCATACTGAAAAATAAGATAGCCCATCGTAGAATTTCAGGTATCGCTTATTTATGGCTTAGGTGTATAATTATTTATTATATTATTTTTTACTTTTTATTGATGTGTCCTGAGCTATGTCCTGGGCTCATATTCTAAAAAATAAGTGACATTTCACCCGGAAAAGGTAGAGCCTTTAGATAATCTGCATTACTTCATGACTGAACATTTTCAAAATACTGGCTTTATTAAAAAAAGCTCCAATGATGAATTGCTTCATTGTCTCTGGACCACTTATTCCAAAACATTCTTTATTGTGTTTCCATGTATATCTTTTAGTAGTAATAATGCAAATATTTGCCACTGGAAAAAACATTCAAAGATTAGAATATGAACAGAATTCATGACATTATGATATGATGTTTCACTGTAATGTTTGCTAAAACAGAAGCATTCCAAAGGCACTCAGATTGATAATTTCCTTGATGATGCTCTACAGAATACTTTCTGTAATCAGAGAAAAAAAATGGAAGGATATTTTGAATGGTTTTAGATGTTTTATTCTGTAGGAAAAATATTACTTTTTTTGAGTTATTATTTTGGAGGCACAAACAATGGAGTGATTCCAATTTTAATTGAATGAATAATTATAATGTTGATATAGCTAGCCATATAGCTAATGATAAAAGAGATCTGTGCCTTATTTGTATAATACAATCCAAAAGAAATTTATAATGCTCCTAGGAAATCATGTTAAACCTGAAATTCAATTACCAATACCAGAAATAACACACTTTTCTTTACCTTTAAATTTCTACAACAGCCACTGCCCATTGTTGGCAAATGTATAATATCACAAATTATGTTCATGTTAACTACACTGTCATAAAATAGAAGAAAGCTTTATTGACTTTATTCAAATGAAAGAAGAAATGGATCCAGTCTAGCTTGGGATATTATCAACAAGTTAGAAACATCATAATGACCTAAAAATGCTTCTCACTAGAGATATGACAATGCACAAATATGGCAGGTACAGAAAGCCTTTAGGTTCCCTTCCTCAAAATGATGACTTCTTGCTTATATAGTTAATGGTTACAATGCCTGTAAATGATATAGCTAGCTACCAATATTGTATATATTGTATATGTATGTGTGTATACTATATATACATAATATATATGTATACGTACACATTGTAATACACACATACACACACGTGTTGTGTAGTAGTTTGTATATTTACATATAAATACACAAGCTTATTTATTGATAATAGAAATTCCATTATATATAAATAAAAATAAAATCAGTTATTGGTATTGATTGTACTAGTATTATAACTGATAAAAATACTGTTATTGTGTTAGTAATCTCACACACACACACACACACACACACACACACAAACACATCAGTAACTGATAAGAAACAATATCAATTAGTGGATCATAAGAATTGCCAAATAGCAATTATGTCATTTGAAACAGTGTAATATGCATATTTTAACTCTACAGTTGACTAAAAATAGAAAAGAGAGAAAAGAAAAACATAGATAAGATTAAGAATACTGTATAAAAGCCAGGTTTGGTGGCACACATCTGTAATCCCAGCAACTCTGGAGGCTGAGGCAAGTTCAAAGCCAGCCTCATCAATTTAGCAAGACCCATTCTCAAAATAAAACATAAAAAGGCTGGGGATGTGGCTCAGGGATAAAGCACCAGTGAGTTCAATCCCAGTAGTAAAAAGAAAATTATTTTTGTATAAAAGTAACAAATACAGGAGAGAGGAACATTTCCAAGAAAAGTACAATAAAACTGTAAACCTACAGAAAATACGTAATTTCCTAGAAAATGTAAACCAGCAAAATGGACCCTGAAGTAAGGAAAACATAAATAATGCAAACAAAAAGTAGCATTAAGAACTCAGGGTCAGGGGGGAAGAGCATGAGAAGATGATTACCTCTATCTAGATAGGGAAGAGAGGTGGGAGGAAAAGGGAGGGAGAAGGGGAATTGCATAGAAGATGGAAGGAGACCCTCATGGTTATACAAAATACATGTATGAGGATGTGAGGGGGGGGGAGAAGTGGGTCACATTAGATTGGGTAGAGAGAAGGGAGGGGAGGGGAGGGGGGGAATGGAAGGACAGCAGAATAAAGTAGGCATTATTATTGCTGTGGGTATATACGTGACTGCATGACCAATGTGATTCTGCAACCTGTACACTCAGAAAAATGAGAAATCAGACCCCATCTGATTCAAATGTATATGTCAAGGTCATTGTACTGTCATGTGTGACTAATAAAAACAAATTTAAAAAAATAAAGCTGGGCAATACTTCAAAAAAAGAAGAGCTCAGGGTTAATTGACCTTTAGTTAATTCTGAATTTATTACAAATGACCAAGGTCTAGGGACAAAACCAAAACCAAACCACCAAACCTCTCTTCATCTCGTGGTTTAATCTGAAAAGTGAACACGGTCAACCTACTTCACCTAAGATGCGGATCCTTATGAAACTACCTGTCCCTTCATGGTCAGGGACATTCGTCCAACTGGGACTTTCTTAAAGGAAAACAAACATTCCTGCGGTATTCGCGTCCATGAAGCCAGGGACGTGAAGGGCTGAGTGTCGGTTTCCCAGTCCCAGCTGAAGGGACGCGCTCTTCTCTGCGCCCCGCGCTCGGGGGACCCGGGGAGGAAGCCGGGCCGCCCCCCGCCCCGCCCCCCGCCTCCCCCCGCCCCGCCCCCCGCCGCCCCCCGCCGCCGGCCGCCGGCCGCCCCCGCCCCCCCCCGTCGGCTCCGCCTGGGAACCCTCCGACGTACCGGACCCAAACCTGTAGAGACCACAGGCAGAGCCTCCACGGGAGGACGCCAGCAAACGAGAACTTCTGGACTTCCTATTTCAGAGAAACTTCCGGGAGAAGTGCGGCAAAGAGCCCCCCTTCAGCCATCTGCAAAGGACACCAGGGAAGGGAACCGCCTCTTCCCCAGAACCCGGCCCAAGTGAGGCCAGGCTAAGTCTGACCAAGAGGACTTCCGCAAGCGGAACACGCACGCGCGAGATCGATGTCAGAAAAGCGGGTTCTGGCGCCCCCTGCCGGTCTCGGGGCGCAGTGCCTCACGCCCTGAGTCCACAGCTTCACCACAGTCCCATCGAATCACTGAAATGTTGGGTGAAAATCACACAATCCCACGATTTTTGAAATTAAAATTGAAATGGGCCTATCTCTTACCTTGATCTGAAATGAATGGAGACAACCAGAAGCAAAGTAAAAGACCAGTGATACAAGTCAATTGATTTCCTGATTTTACAACTGGAATTTGAAATAAAAAAATTATGACAAAATAACCCAACTTCAAGTCTTTAGGTATAAACCTAATAAAATATGTACAAATGTGCATCCAGAAAACCTTGAAACACAGTTAAATGAAATAAAGAAAAACTAGAATAATTGGAAAGATACTGGTTTTCAGGATTGGTTGACTCAAGATTGTAATTCTACCAGAATGAGTCTATAGATTCAGCACAATCTTAATAAAAATCCCGGGAAAGGAGATCAACAAAGTGTCTTAGAACCTAGAGTAGATGACAGAAGACTGAAGAGAAACAAAATTGAAGAACTTACACATCTAGACTCCAAGATTTATAAATCTACAACAATGAAGAGTGTGATATTAGTGAAGAAATGGGCACGTTGATAAACTCCACAGAACAGAGAGCCCCTGAATACATCAACATAGATATACTCAACTGGCTTTATCCAAGGAATAAGAGCTGTTTAAAGATAATCTTTTCCACAATCTTTTACTAGATGACTATGTAGAATAAAATGAATGGAGAAATGAGCTTCACAACTTACATAAAAATAAGTTCAAACTTGTGCATCACCTCAAATTTAACATGTAAAACTGTAAAAATCCTAAACGAAAACACAGACAAAAATTTCCCCAATATTGTGAAGGGTGATGTTGCTTTAAATTCAACACCAAGAGGCAGTTAATGAAAGAAAAATAATTCAATTTGTAGATTTTATAAAAACTGAAAATGTTTACTCTGTATAAGATCCTGTTAACAGAATGAAAAGCAGCCACAGATTGGGAGAAATATTTGTAAAACATATCTGAACAATGACTTATCAAAAATACACAAAGATCTCTAAAACTCAAAAAGAATAAACAGTCTGACATAAACAAGTAATAATCTCCAGACACTTCACTGTAGAATATATACCATGTCAAATAAGTTTAACAACAACAACAAAAAAGCTCAACAGCAAGTCATTAGGGAATTGTAAATTAAAACAATAGTGAGAGTCCTGTGGTGATTAATTTAGGTGTCAATTAAGAGATGAAGAGTTGTTAAAAAATTAATTCCAGGTGTTTTTGTGAGAGTGTTTTGGGAACAGATTAGTATTTGAATCAAAAGACTGATAAAGAAAATAGCCCTCACCAATGGACATGCTTATCATCCACTTTATGAGTGTTCAGATGGAACAAAAAGATGGAAATAGAGTGAATTATCTTTCTTGTCTAGATTTGGGACTTCCATTTGCTTCTGCCTTCTTGGTTCTTGGGTGTTCCGAGTCTAAGACATCACCTCACCCAATACTTCCCCTGCTCTACTCAAGCCTTTACACATGGACTGAGTTACACCATTGGTTTTTCTGGTTCTCCAGCTTGAAGATGGCAGATGGTAGGATTCTCAGTCTCCATAAACACATTATTCAATTTGTCTCTGGAGGTTCAAGGAACTCTTGAAGAGGAGGAACTGTACTAAGAATAAATGGGATCTTTGACATGTGTGGATGAAAATAATTTCAGCATATGCCATTTAGAGACACAGGTAGATTTATTTCAGAAAGCAGATATACATAAGGGAGAATGTGGGCCATCTCAGGGAAGATACTTTTGGGGGGTAAAGTAAGAAATACACATTCAAGGGAGAATGCTGGCCATCTTTAGTACAAGGGAGAATGCCAAACATCTTGAGTGAGAAGATTTGGGTAAAAGCAAACTGTCTTCAGAGGGAGTAACAGCAATCCCATGGTATGGGGTGTTAATATTTACAGAGGGATGGTTGCTAAGAACTGTACCAGAGGTGGAGTCAGGGGATAGTTACACAATATCATACCAGTTTTACCCATGCTTGTGCATTACTTTCATGTGACTTTTTGCAGGAAGTGATGTAATATACATCCTATTGGTTCTATTTCTTTGGAGAAGCCTGTGTAATACAGATAGCACCACTTACCTGTTAGAATGAGTAAGTTTCAAAAAACTTAACATCAAAAAAAAACAAACAAAAACAACAACAACGACAAAAAAAAACCAACCCCACAAATAACCCAATCAATACATGAGCCAAGGAAATGAACAAAACATAAACAAAGTCTTACTGTATAATTCAACAATTGTGACCTTAGGTAGTTAGACTGCTTTGAAACTTGTATTCAAACAAAACACAGTAATATGTATAGTAGCTCTATTCATAACATTCAGATTCCTGAAGCAATCAGGACATACTTGAATAGGTGAAATGAATAACCAATCTGGGGTACATCTACATAATGTAATACTGCTACTCAATAGGATTGAACTTTCAAGACATCCAAAGACATAGATGAATTTCAAGTGAAAGAAGCCAGTCTGAAGATACCATAGTCATCTTAAAGAAGGCAAAGCTACAGAGGTGGTAAACAGATGATTGTCTGTTAGTGGCTGCAACAGTTGGGCTTAAATATCTTCCACAGTATAATTAAACAGTTAAGTACACTATGGAACATGCATTTGTTATACAAATTGAAGTTAATCTCTATGTGCTGTGGTGGAGATATTCTGAATATAGTTTATGTTTAAAAAGCCAACTATTAAATATGCATTTGGTATAACACATGTTAAAATATCTACACAATGTACCATAATATATAGTGCATGCATAAATCAGTAAATATATTTATTGAATTCTTACATACTTATAAAATCATCAACAAATACTCTAACCATTTATGTTAAAACCTGCATAAAATCAATAGCATTCAAATAAGGAAAGCCAAAAGTCCAAAGAAAAAATGGTCTAAAGTAGAAAGTGTGGTGAAAAATGATGAAACCCCTCTGTATAAATCCAAAATGTGAAATTTGAAGATATCTTTATAATTTGTGACGTGGGATTCAGCAAGGAAGGCCAATGTTATCAGGATATATGTATAATCTTGGGTAATGCCCTTAATCTCTTGACCCTAAATTTTCTTAAAAGTGAAATATTTTTACTTTGCACTAAGCACATCTACACATTTTGTAGCATTTAGTAGGATTTATACTACACTGTGACAACTGAAACACTGGCAGACATGTTCTTCTTAGTCCCTCCATAAGCCCATAACAGAATATTGCATGTGTTTTTATAAAATGCTTTAAAAATGTCCTACTTTTCTTAGTAACTAATTGTCAAAGAAGTTAGTCTAAAATTGCTGGTGAGTGCTTTCAGAAGACTGAGGAAACTCAGATAAGTGGCAGACTTCTTTTTCCTACTCTGCTTTTCTGGAATGATTCATTCGTTTGCCATATCATAATAATTTCCTTCCACTCCAATACAGAAATACCTGCAATGCCTCCTTCCTGCCCTCTACTTTGCATACCAGTCCCTTCTGGCTCTGAGATTCCTCTAAGGAGTAAGAATCTACAAATAGGGAGATTTGAAGAAGTTTTTTTTTTTAATTTTAAGAGAAATCCTTTTTAGATTGAATTTTTTTGAAGCATAAAGAAAGTTTGATATTATATGCTGTCCCAGTAGCTGGGCCTACAAGTGAACAGAAAAGATTTAGCACACTAAGTGCCCTATGTAATTCAGTCGTCCCTAGTGAAGGGGAATCTTGATTTTCAAGGTGACAGAGCCAAAGACCAGGCCTGGGGTGCAACTTCTCATACTTAAAGAAAACCTGTTGCTCCCAAGGGATTTCCCACATGGGTGCAAAAAGCCATTACTTTGTAAGAGTCAATCCTAGTAATGAAATAAAATGGTTCCCTTGTGTTTCAATTCATTTTTTATTGAGCTGAATTTCACATAACACAAAACTAATCACTTTAAAGTAAACACTCAGTGGCATTTAGTCTATCCACAGTAATGTTAATGGGGCCCAAGTCAGATGTTGGTGGGATCTTGATTAACTGAATTCAGTCACCTGCCTGCATTAGAAATAAGAACAAGTGAAGGAGAGAGAAACCCCAAATTTAACCATAATTTGACCAAAACTGGGAAGATAGCTACAAAAATGTTATAATTTATTGGAACAAAAGCCTAGAAATAAACATATGCAGATTTGGCTAGGCTGTGCTAGACTGAGATATGTTATAGTTACCATTTTATTGGATGTCAACCCAGGTCCAGGGGGGCAGCTTCTCAATATCCATTCTCAGATGAAGAAACTGGGGTAGAAAAAATACAGGTTATCAGGAAATGGGGAAGGAAAAAATAATTGGGAGCTTTTAATTTCAGAGTAATACTATTATACAACCATCAGTTCTACCTCAGTATAAAACATTCTCATCACTTCCAAAAGGAGACCCCCTGTAACTTGTTAAGAAGACATTCCTTGTCTATCTGTCCCCATCCCATAACAACCACTGGCCTTTTTCCTTTAGTTGTTATAAGAAGGGTGAGTCTTCACTTTCTTGAAAGATATGGCCTCTGTGAGCAATCCTTAGTCTGTGAAGAAAGAAGTGGTCAGATTGTGAACCCTACCTGCAGTTGGGTGTGTAGACCAGAGGCTTCAGATGCATCTCCAATTGGCCATTGTGGCATTGTAAGATACGTATTTGGTCTTTGTCTGTCTTTCTCGGCATAGTACTTCTAAAATACTTAAACTCTTCAAAGTTATAGTATCCTATCATATGCTAATAAGTTGACTGGTGGCTGGGGCTCCTATATAGTTTCCGGATGGGGACTGGTCATCAGAATGACCAAGGTAAAATTAGGGGGTTGAGATTTTTAGCCTGACTTCCCAGCCTCTGGGAAGTGAAGAGGGGCTGAAATGTAAATTTAACACCAATGACCAAGGATTAAATCAGTCATGTATATGCAGTGAAGCATGCATAAATCAGAAAAGTTCAGGGTTCCAGAAAGCCTCTGGATAGATGGGCATATGCAGGAAGAGTAGCCCACTGGAGAGGGTTCAGGAGCTCTATATCCCTTCTTAGTGGACTCACCTTATGCATTTCTTTTCCTGGATCCTCTGTAATATCTTACATAATAAACCAGTAACTGTGTTTTATTGTGAATGTGAGATGCTTAAGCAAATTAACTAAACCCCAGGAAGGGGTTATAGGAACTTTGATTTATTGCCAGTTGTTCAGAAGCAACTGGGGTCTGTACTAAAGTTGAGTGGGCAGGCTTGGTGACTGAACACCCACCAAGGGGATTGGACACACTCTCTAAGTAGAATCAAATCAGAGAACACCTGCTAGTGTCCACTACTGCAGAATTACTTGCTGGTGGGAGAAAATCTGGACAAACGTGAATCATTTAGTCACAGAAACCTTCTGTGTTGATTGTGATGTAACAAAAAAAAAAAAAACTAGAAAGTTTTTTTTTTTTTGTCTCAACACAGACCCTCAGGAGTTGTGCAGAGACTGTTGATCTGGGAGTGCAGCAATTGGGGAAATCATGATTTGAATGTGCCCCAAATTTAATGTATTGGAAATGTAATCACCAAAGTAATATCTTAGTGGTATTTGGAAGTGAGTCTTTTGGGAAATAATTAGGAATAAAAGAGATCATAAAGGTGGGACACTAAGGATCAAGATAGAGGCTTTATTAAAGAAGAAGAGAGACCTGAACTGGCATATATATATATATATATATATTCTATCTCACCATCTAATGCTCTGCATTAATTCAGGACTCTACAGAATCCACATCCATGAGAAGGCCATTACCAGATATGGTACCTCAAATGTGAACCTTCAAATATGAGTGTGGAATTACCCAGTCTGTAGTATTCAGTTATAGCAACAGCAGCAGACAAAGATGTCATGTCATGCTTGATAGTGTATTGGATGTCTCAGTGTCACACATAGATTTTTAATACCAGAGCACATCACTTGGTTATTATCAATAAAATAGCACTTGTTGGAACCCTGAATAATGATGTTTGCATCTTGGCCATGTCTGACAGAGAAAGAGAGAGAAAGAGAGGGAGGGAGGGAGGGAGGGAGAGGGAGAGAGAGAGAGAGAGAGAGAGAGAGAGAGAGAGAGAGAGAGAGAGAGAGAGAGAATGAGAGGGCACACAGGTGAGTGCAAGAGCACTCAGAGACAAATGAATGTCACTTGCAGTTATCAATATTTGGTGCAGCTTGAAAAGTATTTTAAAATACACAATTGAGGTAGTTAAAGAGGATGTGTGTGCAGACATTGCTGAGTAAAAGGGAAAGGCTTCAACAAAGAAGGGAGCTCTTTGTTACTTGTCAAACTCTTTTCTGTTTTTCCTCTTTGGCACTCACTCAACCTCCATGTTGTCCATCACACTCCATCTCATTTTCCTACAGGTACATTCTTGTCAATGATGGAACCCAGTGCTTTGTAATGATGTCACTAATCCAGGACCATGGTACATCTCCACGAGGAGGGGCTTTTCCATCCAAAGGTGACCACTGAGGAGGGAGAATTCATTGATGAGTTTGAAGTTATCTTCACAACAGATGCATAGCTCAGGAACACCTTATTTTTTGTTTGATTTTATCTTTTTTTAAAAATTAATTAATTAATTAATTATGACAGCAGAATGCAATTTGATTCATTGTACACAACTGCAGCACAACTTTACATTTCTATGGTTGTACACAATGTAGCGAAACACCATATGTACAGTCATACACATACCAGGGTAATGATATCTGTCTCATTATACCATCTTTCCTGCCCCCATGCACCCTCCCTCCCCTTTGTTAAGTCAAAGTTCCTCCATTTTTTCCATGCTTCCCTCCTCCCCATAATGGATCAGCGGCCATTTATCAGAGAGAACATATGGCCTTTTGATTTTTGGATTTGGCTTACTTCACTTAGCATGATATTCTCCAACTCTATCCATTTACCTGAAAATGCCATAATTTTATTCTCTTTTAATGCTGAATAATATTCCATTGTGTATATATACCATAGTTTCTTTATCCACTCATCTATTGAAGGGCAACTAGGTTGCTTCCACAGTTAGCTATTGTGAATTGAGCTGCTATGAACATTGATGTGTGGCTGCATTACTATAGTATGCTGATTTTAAGTCCTTTGAGTATAGATGGAGGAGTGGAATAACTGAGTCAAATGGTGGTACCATTCCAAGTTTTCTAAAGAATCTCCATACTGCTTTCTAGATTGGTTGCACCAATTTGTAGTCCCACCAGCGATGTATGAGTGTACCTTTCCTCCCACATCCTCGCCAACATTTACTGTTGTCTGTTTTCTTGATAACTGACATTTTGACTGGTGTGAGATGAAATCTTAGAGTAGTTTTGATTTTCATTTCTCTATTTGCTAGAGATTTTGAACATTTTAAAATATATTTCATATATATTCAAATGTATACCTTTTTCTGAGAAGTGTTTATTCAGCTCCTTAGCCCATTTATTGATTGGGTTGTTTGTTTTTTTGAGTTCTTCATATATCCTGGGATTAGTGCTCTATCTGACGTGTGTGTGGCAAAAATTTTCTCCCCAAATGTAGGCTCTGTGATCATATCATTGATTGTTTCTTTTGCTGAGAAGAAGTTTTTAGTTTGAGTCCATCCAATTTATTCATTCTTGATTTTATTTCTTGTACTACAGGAATCTTGTTAAGGAAGTCAGGGCCTAATCTGACAAGATGAAGAGTTGGGTCTACTTTTTCCCTCTATTAGATGCAGGGTCTCTGGTTTAATTCCTACATCCTTAATCCACTTTGAGTTTTGTGCATGGTGAGAGGGGTTTATTTCATTTTGCTGCATATGGATTTCCAGTTCTTCCAGCACCATTTGTTGAAGAGGTTATCTTTTCTCCACTGTATGTTTTTGGTGCCTTTGTCTAGTATGAGATAACTATGTTTATGTGAGTTTGTCTCTGTCTTCTATTCTGTATCATTGCTTTACATGTCTATTTTGGTTCCAATACCATATCATTTTTTATTATTATTGCTTTGTAGTATAGTTTAAGGTCTGGTATTGGGATGTTTCCTGCTTCACTCTTCTTGCTAAGGATTGCTTTGGCTATTCTGGGTCTCTTATTTTTCCAGATGAATTTCATGATTGTTTTTTTTTCCTTTTCTATAAGGAATGACATTAGGATTTTAATTGGAATCACATTGAATCTGTATAGTGCTTTGGGTAACATGGCCATTTTGACAATATAAATTTTGTATATCCAAGAACAAAGAGATCTTTCCATTTTCTAAGGTCTTCTTCAATTTCTTTCTTTAATGTTCTGTAGTTTTATTGTAGAGGTCTTTCACCTCTTTTGTTAAGTTGATTCCCAAGAATTTTTTTGTGGGGGGGGGGGGCTATTGTGAATGGGGTAGTTTTCCTAAATTCTCTTTCAGAGGATTCATTACTGATGTATAGAAATGCATTTGATTTATGGGTATTGATTTTATATCTTGCTACTTTGCTGAATTCATTAATTAATTCTAGAAGTTTTCTGGTGAGATTTTTTTTAGAGAATTTTAATATTTATTTTTTAGTTTTCGGTGGACACAACATCTTTGTTTGTATGTGGTGCTGAGGATCGAACCGGGGCCGCACGCATGCCAGGTGAGCACGCTACCACTTGAGCCATATCCCCAGCCCTGAGGTGAGATTTTTTTTGGATCCTTTAAGTATAGAATCATGTCATCCAAAAAATAATGATAGTTTCAATTCTTATTTTTCTATCCATATCCATTTAATTTCTTTCATCTGTCTAATTCCTCTGGCTAGATTTTCAAGGACTAGGTTAAATAGAAGTGGTTAAGGAGGGTATCCCTGTCTTGTTCCAGTTTTTAGAGGGGTTATTCCTAAATTTTCTCCATTAGAATGATGTTTGCCTTGGCTTTAGCATATTTTGAGGTATGTTCCTACTATCCCTAGTTTTTCTAGTGTTTTGAACATGATGAGGTGCTGTATTTTGTCAAATGCTTTGTCTATATCAATTGATATAATCATATGATTTTTATCTTTAAGTCTATTGATGTGATGAATTGTATTTATTGATTTCTGTATGTTGAATCAACTTTGTATCTCTGGAATGAACCCTTTTTTCATGGTGCACTATTTTTAAGTATGTTTTTGTATGTGATTTGCCAGAATTTTATTGAGAATTTTTGCATCAATGTGCATGAGAGATATTGGACTAAAATTTTCTTTCCTTTATGTTTATCTGCCTGGTTTTGGTATCAGGATGATATTAGCTTCATAGACTGAGTTTGGAAGGGTTCTTTCTTTTTCTATTTCATGGAACAATTCTTCTTTGTAGGTTTGGTAGAACTTAGCTATGAATCCATCTGGTTTAAGACTTTTCTTAGTAGGCTTTTGATGGTGTCTTCTCTTTCCTTGCTTGCAATTGATCTGTTTAAATTGTATATGTCCTCTTGACTCAGTTTGGATTGATCATATGCCTCTAGAAATTTGTCGGTATTTTTGAAGTTTTCTATTTTATTGGAGTATAAATTTTCAAAATAGTTTCTAATTGTCTTCTGTATCTCAATTGTGTAGGTTGTGATATTTCATTTTTCATCACAAATTTTAGTAATTTGAGTTTTCTCCCTCCATCTTTTCATTGGTGTGGCTAAAGTTTGTCCATTTTATTTATTTATTTTTTAAATCAATTTTTTGTTTTGTCAATTTTTTGAATTGTTTATGTAGTTTCAATTTCATTGATTTCTGCCTTGATTTTAATTATTTTCTGTCTTCTACTATTTTTGGTATTGGTTTGTTTTTTTTGTAGGGCTTTGAGCTGTATGTCAGGTCATTTGTTTGCTGACTATTCCTTCTTTTTTTTTTGAATTTGTTTTTTTTTTAAAATTTATTTATTTATTTATAACAGCAGAATGCATTACAACTCTTATTACATATATAGAGAGCTCAATGTTTCACATCTCTGGTTGTGTACATAGTATACTCACACTAATTTGTGTATTCATACATGTACTTTGAATAATAATGATTATCACATTCAACCATCATTAATTACCCCATGCCCCCTCCATTCCCCTTCAACCCCTCTGCCCTATCTAGAGTTCATCTATTCTTCCCATGCTCCTTCTCCATATTCCACTATAAATCAGCTTTCTTATATCAAGGAAACACTTGGCATTTGTTTTTTTTTTTTGGGGGGGGGGTCGCCTAACTTCACTTAGCATTATATTCTCTAACTCCATCCATTTACATGCAAATGCCATGATTTTATTCTCTTTTATTGCTAAGTCATATTCCATTGTGTATATATGCCACTTTTTTAATGCATTCATCTCTTGAAGGGCACCTAGATTGGTTTTACAGTTCAGCTATTGTGAATTTTTCTGCTATAAACATTGATGTGACTGTGTCCCTGTAGTATGCTGTTTTTAAGTCCTTTGGGTATATGCCGCAATCTGGCTGGGCACAAATCACGAGCCACTCACAGCTTTGTAGATTCAAACAGCAATTTTTTATTCCCGATCTCACACCGGCCGTCTACAAACACGTTCTGGGGAAATCCACATTCTCTGCCCAAATCCACATCTCCACTGGGCTTCTGTCTCCCAAAAATACTGTCTGAATCCCATGAGAACTCAAGAGGAACTCAGGCAGCAGGATATGCCCTATTCCCAGCAGGAATAACCGTCCTAAACTGGGAATGCCCTAAACCTGGATCCGCCCTGGTCCTTGAGCAAGGTCACCTTACATGCAATGTTACTGCAAAATGTCCTATTTCCACGAGTCCTTCCACTAAGCAACATGGGGTACGCTGGCAAGGAAATTGTCATACCTACTTGGCTGATGGCTCCCAGCATCTCCCCCCTTCTGATTAACTAAACAACAAGTAATGTGGCTTAAGGACTGTGCCTGGTAGGTTGTCCAATTCAACATATGGTTCTTACCCGTCATCGGAAAACTGACCTTTAGGCGTCAGCCTCCTGTCTTAGGTTGATACCACTGCAATTGGATCATACCCGTCACTGACTACCGGTCCAGCATATAGCCATTGGCCCCCAAATTTTAGACCATCACTAGCAGAAGGGAGGAGGATACAGAAATGCCACGACACCAAGTCAATTGACGGCTCCTTTGGAAAAAATGCATCACTGGTGACACCATCAGCAAAGATATGTCAGCACTACCACAATTAACATGGGGTGCGCTGGCAAGGAAATAAAAATTGCATCACTGGTGATACCATCAGCAAAGATATGCCAGCATTACCACAATTCCCTGCACCAAAGGATAGTTACATAGTCCAGGCAAGTTCTGCAAGCAGTTCAAAGTGGAGGAATTTATCAATATGTCCATCTCCTCCCAAAGTCCGTTTCCTCCCAAAGTAAGTCGACTCCTTGATTGAGCATTACTTGTTGAGTTATATTCATTGATGCATCAGTTTATACAGTTTACTGTGATAACTATCATAGAAGCTGTAGTTTGGTTTTATCTTTGTTTTCACTGGCACTGGGATGAAGATAGGAATTCTGGCAATGATGCTAAAGAGACATTATACTGAAAAGAATTATTAAATATAATGAAAAGGAAAGGTGAAAGTAAGCAAACAGATCTGTTAACCTCCTTTAAAAACAATCCTTAACAGCTGTTTACCTAATTTAAATTAGTAAACAAACAGATCTGTTAACCACCTTTAAAAACAATCCTTAACAGCTGTTTACCTAATTTAAATTAAGCCATTTAAATCACATGAATAAAAAAAATAATTCGGATCCATTTTTTCATGAGTGCTCCTCATATATGATATATGGACATACGCACACACAGACATACAACACAAAACACAAGAGTACAACACATAAGACAATAGTAAAGGCCTTGTAGCTTTACCTAGGTGAAATCTCCATTGCAATGTTTAAAAACTCCACAGTCAAAAAATAAAACTGATCAGAAAAACATTAACCTAGGTGTGTATGAGCTCAAAAATAAAAATAGAACTTTATGATGTGGAAAATGCAATAATAAAATAGATATTGAAAAAAGCATCCTGGTTAATCACTGTCACAGATGTAAGAATAGCCAAGCTGGAGTTCTGGATATCAGCTGTTATGGATCTGAGTCAAATCATCTTCTTTTTGATCTGTAGAAATTGTTTTAGTTAATCTCTCTGGAATCCAAATCGGCTGCTGTTCTCCCTGTGGAAACACACAAACAGACCCCCAACTCCAGACAATCACTGGGTCAGGACCTTTCCATTGTCCTGTTAGAATATCTTTCCAAAGTACCTTAGGCTTATGTACATTTTTTGGATACATGTCTTTCCGCAGCATTAAGTCCTGATGAATCCAAATTTTAAAAGTTTAGAGTAAAAAGGGTTATTTTAAGTTTATTTTTGGGGGATATATACCCCTTTCTAATTCCCTCTTTTGTTTTAATAAGTACATGTCTGTATCTAATAGTTGTCTTAGCTTTTTGTATTTTCTATCTGAAATACCTTTACTTGACATTTTCAACCATTTTTTATCTTATTTCTATCTTCTAGTTTTTTGTTTTTTTTTTGTTTTTTTTTTAAGGTTTGTACATTCACCCTTAGTTGCTTTTTTTTCCTCCTAGTTTTCTTTTGTTTCCTATTTTGTGGGTTTCAAATTTTTGTTTTTCTACATCTTTTTTATTTTTTTATATCTTCTCTTTTTTTTAACTTTCTATACTTCTGCATTTAAAGTTTTTCACTTCAAATTTTTAATCTTCTTTATCTAAATATCTTTTATCTTATTATCTTCCCATTTTCATAGTTTTTTTTTAAGTAATGTTTTTAAGATTAACTGGGCTTCGAATGACGCAATCTTTCCTCCGTCACGAAGGCATCTTAACCACCTTCAATTTAACCTTTTAAAGCCTTCCAATTATCATCTATACTGTACTTTTAAATGTTCTTTTTTTTTTACCATCTACAGCTTCACTCTTTTAAACGAGGCTTAGATTCTGTATAAATCACTTTAATGTTAGTTTACATGACTGCCCTTTAACTAAAGGCTCTTTTTTACTCCATTAAGAAGCTTTGTCTCAATCTGCCATGTACAAATACCTTTTTCTTCTTTCTTCCTTTCTCAAGCTTTTAAAGTAAGTCTAGTTTCCTCAAAATCTTTTTAAATGGCATTTTACAACTTTTTACTTTACCACACAGAGATTATCTCATGTAGAAACATTTCTTTTTCCTTTAACCTTTTATATTAAAATATATTTTCACATCTTGAATCTATTTATATCTCTTTTTTAGCCATTAACCCTTTTTATAAATTCACATTCTGAAACAACTTTTATAAAATTTCTGATTTAGACAAATTACTCCACTTTAATAAGATGAAATATACTTTCATGTTTTTTATGGTACTATAATACTATAATTGAAACCCAACTGAAACTTCTTATACTCTTTGTATATAAATTACACCTGATAGAATCTTAACTCTTAGTAACCTTGTTTTAGCAAAGACACAGACACAAAGCAATATTAAACTTTTTTCCATTTACCAATTTATGAAAACACACATAATGTTTAAATATATTACCTTATGGAACTTAATTAGTAAAGAGTACTTGATTTCATATTTAGTGGTTGATATTTTAACACTTTAGCTTTGTAAATTAATTAGATGTCTGTAAAAACCAAGATCTTAGACAATTGTAGTAAACAGAACTAGCCATCTCTTTCTTGTTGAAGAAAAATCCTTCTACAGGATACCATGATGGTCCCATTGATATACTTAATAACTCATCTTTAAAAAGCCATGGGCTACATTTTTGTATTGTATCAACATATGCCTTAACTGTTCTTGGTCTTACTGGGGTGCCTCCTTCCTCTAACAATTTCTCTTCCTCGGGGGTGAACAACTTCAAACCTTGAGTCAACCATTTTCCCAAGTTTGCCTGAGAAAGTTCTAGGAACAGGCAACTTGAAATAAAAACAAAATAAATCAAAACCAGAACACATTGTTTTTTGAAATGCTCACCCATTCTTTCGCTCTTCCTCAGGGGCAAACAATTTCACTTACCTTCTCTTCAGATGTTCCCCGTACGGGCCGCCAAATGCCGCAGTTGGCTGGGCACAAACCATGAGCCACTCACAGCTTTGTAGATTCAAACAGCAATTCTTTATTCCCAATCTCACACCGGCTGTCTACAAACACGTTCTGGGGAAATCCACGTTCTCTGCCCAAATCCACACCTCCACTGGGCTTCTGTCTCCCAAAAATACTGTCTGAATCCCGTGAGAACTCAAGAGGAACTCAGGCAGCAGGATATGCCCTATTCCCAGCAGGAATAACCTTCCTAAACTGGGAACGCCCTAAACCTGGATCCGCCCTGGTTCTTGAGCAAGGTCACCTTACATGCAATGTTACTGCAAAATGTCCTATTTCCATGAGTCCTTCCACTAAGCAACATGGGGTACGCTGGCAAGGAAATTGTCATACCTACTTGGCTAATGGCTCCCAGCAGGTATAGACCAAGGAGAGGGATATCTAGGTCAAATGGTGGATCTATTCCAAGTTTTTTAAGGAATTTCCATGCTGCTTTCCATATTGGCTGCACCAATTTGCACTGAAATATAGTTTAAAATCTGGTATAGTGATGACACCTGCTTCACTCTTCCTGCAAAGGATTGCTTTAACTATTCTGGGTCTCTTATTTTTCCAGATGAATTTCATGATTGTTTTTTTCTATTTCTATGAGGAATGTCATTGAAATTTTGATCAGAAATGCATTAAATCTGTACAGGGCTTTGGGAAGTATGGTCATTTTGATAATATTAATTCTACCTGTCTAAAAGCAAGGTAGATCTTTCTGTCTTCTAAGGTCTTCTTTGTCTTCTTTGATTTCTTTCTTTAGGGTTCTGTAGTTTTCATTATATAGATCTTTCACTTCTTTCATTAAGTTGATTCCCAAGTATTTTATTTTTTTTGGATACTATTGTAAATGGGGTACAATTCCTCATTTCCCTTTCTGAGGATTTGTCACTGATATACAGAAATGCCTTTGATTTATGGGTGTTGATTTTATAACCTGCTACATTTCTGAATTCATATATTAGTTCTAGAAGTTTTCTGGTGGAACTTTTAGAGTCTTCCAGGTATAGAATCATATCATCAGCAAATAGTGACAATTTTAGTTATTCTTTTCCTATATTTCTCCCTTTAATTTCTTTCATCTGTCTAATTCCTCTGGCCAGTGTTTCAAGAACTATGTTAAATACAAGGGGTGAAAGAGGACATGCCTGTCTTATTCCAATTTTTAGAGGAAATGCTTTCAACTTTTTTTAAAATTTAGAATGTTAGCCTTGGGATTAGCATAGATAGCCATTATGATGTTGATATGTTCCTGCTATCCCTAGTTTTTCTAGTGTTTTGAACATGAAGGGCTGCTGTATTTTGTCAAATGCTTTTTTTGGATCTATTGAGATGATCATATGATTCTTATCTTTAAGTCTATTGATGGGATAAATTACATTTATTGATTTCTGTATGTTGAACCATTCTTGCATCCCTGGGATGCAACCTACTTGATCATGGTGCAAGATCTTTTTGGTATGTTTTCTTATTTGATTTGCCAGAATTTTATTGAGAATTTTTTCATCTACATTCATTAGACATATTGGTCTAAAGTTTTCCTTTTTTTGATGTATCTTTGCCTGGTTTTGGAATCAGAGTGATACTGTCCTCATAGAATGAGTTTGGAAGTGCTGCCTCTTTTTGTATTTTCTAAAACAAATTGGAGAATGTTGGTATTAGTTCTTTTTTAAAGGTCTTGTAGAACACGCCTATGTATCTGTCTGGTCCTGGCCTTTTCTTGGTTGGTAAACTTTTGATGGCTTCTGCTATTGCATCACTTGAAATTGATGTGTTTAAATTTTGCATATTATCCTGATTCAATTTGGGCAAATTTTATGAGACTAGAAATTTGTCAATGCCTTCAATATTTTCTATTTTAGTGAAGAAAATGTTTTCAAAATAATTTCTAATTATCTTCTGTATTTCAGTAGTGTCTGTTGTGATATTTCCTTTTTTATCATGTATTTTAGTGATTTTTTTCTCTCCTCTTCATCAGCATGGCTATGGGTCTGTCAATTTTATTTATTTTTTCAAAGAACCAACTTTTTGTTCTGTCATTTTTTTCCAATTGTTTCTTTTGTTTCAATTTCATTGATTTCAGCTCTAATTTTAATTATTTTCTGTCTTCTGCTGCTTTTGGTGTTGATTTGTTTTTGTTTTTCTAGGTCTTTGAGATGTAGTGTTAAGTCAATTATTTTTTGACTTTTTTTTCTTTCAAGGAATGAACTCCATGCAATGAACTTTCCTCTTAGAACTGCTTTCATAATGTCCCAGAAATTTCAATATGTTATATCTGTGTTCTCATTCACCTCTAAAGACTTTTTAATCTCCTCCTTGATGTCTTCTGTAACCCATTGTTCATTCAGTAGCATATTATTTAGTCTCCATGTATTGGAGTGGATTTTATTTCTTCTTTTATCATTGATTTCTAATTTCATTCTATTATGGTCTGAGAAAATGCAGGATAGAATCTCTACTTTTTATATTTGCTTAGAGTTGCTTTGTGGCATAGTATATGGTCTATTTTAGAGAAGAATCCATGTGCTGCTGAGAAGAAAGTATATTCTCTCATTGAAGGTTGAAATATTCTATAGATGTCGGTTAAGTCTAAGTTATTGATTGTATTATTGAGTTCTATAGTTTCTTTGTTCAGCTTTTGTTTGGAAGATCTATGTAGTGATGAAAGATGAATTTTAAAGTCACTCAAAATTATTGTGTTGTGGTCTATTTTGACTCTTGATCTTGAGAAGAGCTTGTTTGATGAACATAGCTGTTCCGTTGTTTGGGGCATATATATTTATAATTGTTAAGTCTTGTTGGTATATGGTTCCCTTGAGAAGTATGTAGTGTCCTTCTTTATCCTTTTTGATTGACTTTTAGTTTGAATTCTACTTTCTTTGATATGAGGATGGAAACCCCTGCTTGTTTCTGCAGACAATGTGAGTGGTATGATTTTACCCAACCCTTCATCTTCAGTCTGTGAATGTCTTTTTCTGAGATGAGTCTCTTGGAAGCAGCATATTGTTGGGTATTTTTTTGATCTAATCTGCTAGTCTATGTCTTTTGATTGGTGAGTTTAGGCCATTAACATTCAGGGTTATTAATGAGACATGATTTGTATTCTCAGCCATTTTTGTTTATTATTGGTATTTAATGTAACTCGGTTTCTCTTCTGCTTAGATTTTCCTTGGTGTAATTCCTCCCTCTGCTGATTTTCATCATTGTTTTTCATTTCCTCTTCTTGGAATACTTTGCTGAGGATGTTCTGTAGTGCAGGCTTTCGAGATGTAAATTCTTTTAACTTTGGTTTATCATGGAAGGTTTTTATTTCATCATCAAGTCTAAAAGTTAGTTTTGCTGGATATAAGATTCTTGGTTGGCATCCATTTTTTTTTTTTTTTTCAGAGCTTGGTATATGTTGTTCCACGATCTCTTGGCTTTGAGAGTCTGGCTTGAAAAATCTGCTGAGATACAAATTGGTCTCCCTCTATATGTGATCTGATTCCTCTATCTTGCATGTTTTAAGATTTTGTCCTTATTCTGTATTCTACACATTTCGATTATAATGTGCCTTGGTGTAGATCTGTTGTAATTTTGTACATTTTGTTTCCTTTAAGCCTCTTGTATTTTGTTTTCCAATTCATTCTTCATGCTTGCAAAATTTTCTGATATTATTTCAATCTCAATTTCATTGAGATTGTGCATTCCTTTGGTATAAAATTCTGTGCCTTCCTCTATCCCAATAACTCTTATATTTGGTCTTTTGATGCTGTCCCATAATTCTTGTATGTTCTGTTCATGGTTTCTAACTTTCTTCTCTGTATGGTCAGATTTATTTTCTAGATTGTAAACTTTGTCTTCATTATCTGATGTTCTTTCTTCCAAGTGATCTAGTCTGTTGATTATGCTTTCTATTAAATTTTTAAATTTGATTTATTGTATCCTTCATTTCAAGGGTTTCTGTTTTTTTTTCAGGGTCTCTATTTCTCTCTTGAAATAATCTTTTGCAACCTGTATTGGCTCTCTTATGTCATTGTTGAAGTGATCAACTTTTGCTTGTATTTGCTCGTTTAGGTCATTCTTTATTTCACAGATCATTTTAGTTATGAAACTTCTGAACTCCTTCTCTGACATTTCATCAACTTCGATGTCCATGGGTTCTGTTATTACAGTGTTCTGGTTTGTTTGGGGCATTTTTCTCCCTTGTGTTTTTATGTTGTCTATGTGTCTTTCTGTCTTGCACTGTGGATCTGAGATCTTACAGTTTCTTACCTATATTCTTGCAGTACCCATACAGATTGTCTGTACCTCACCTTGATGTTGGGCTTTCAGACCCTGCTATTGACCTCAATGGATGCTACTGCATCCTGGATCTGGGACCTGTGTAAGTTGAAGTGGGTAGATCTGGGCCACTGGGGTTGACATCCCATGGTAGTCTGCTGGTCAGAGGACATAGCCCTGCACCAGAGGCTAGGCTCTGGTGAGTGTCTGCCCCATCTGAAAAGGGTGGACCCAGCTCATTGTGCACCTGGGCCCCACAGAGGCTGGTGTGAGTGTATCTGGGCTGCTGGGCTTGACCTCCCGTACCTGACTTTTCCTTCTTTTAATGAATGAACTCCATGCAATAAACTTTTCTCTTAGCACTGTTCTCAGTGTCTTAGAGATGCAGGAACACCTTTTGAGACTCCTATTTTTTCTCCTGTTGTTGCATTGTGCTGTCTTCTGAATTGCAGACATCCATTCTCAATGAATAAGATGACTTTTCAGGCTTAGTTAATTGAGATAGGCATTATTTCTAAAATATTCATTATTAAAGTTGTGAAAATATTCAATCCTATAGAAAACTCAAGTAAAAGCCACTTTCTGTACATTGTCCTCAATGTTTTATTTAAGAGGTTTTTTTGTTTGTTTGTTTGTTTTTTGCAAAAGCAAGAGACACAATCTCAATTTATTAGGAATGTGAATTGTATCTCATTAGAGTCTCTCAGAGGTTTGGGATTGCTCTCTGGGTGTGATATTGTAATGAAATAAGAAATAAGGGGAGAAGAAGATGGCAATTGAGAGAAATGTTGTATTTCTTATTGCTCTGTGACTTGGGATCTCAGCAGTGGGAGTACCTCCTCTCTGCAAGGTGGATGAATCAGGAATCTCACTGAAACTCAATATTTGTCAGTTAGAGTATCCATGAGATTTAGAAATCTGGATACATTAAATAAAGAAAACTATGGAGCCAAGCCAGTAGTTGCAGCAACAGCCCACCCCCAAATGGAACATCTATGTACATCAAACAAAATCTTCTCAATTTCAAGAATCAAACATATTACAACAGAATAATACTGGGTGACTTTAACATGCTTCTCTCATCACTGGATAGATCATCCAAACAAAAACAAATGAAGAAAGTACAGTACAAAAAATTAAGTCTAAATTAATAATTTAGACTTAACAGACATATATAGAATATTTCATCCCTCAAAGACTGAATAGACTTTTTTTCTCAGCAGCATATGAAACATTTTCTAAAATAGATGATATTTTAGGCCATAAAGCAAATCTTAACATACAAAAATAGATTCTATCAAACCAAATGAAATGAAATTAGAAATTAATGATAATATAAAAAATAGAAACTACTCTAACATATGGAGACTAAATAACGCACTTCTGAATGATGAATGGAGAGGAAGAAATAAGGGTGAAATAAGAAAATACTTAGAGGTAAATGAGAATAGTTATACAACATAATCAAAATCTCTGGGATACAATAAAGGCATTTCTTTTTTTATAAGGAGAGAGTGAGAGAGTGAGAGAGAGAAAGGGAGAGAGAATTTTTCAACGTTTATTTTTCACTTCTCGGCAGACACAACATCTTTGTTTGTATGTGGTGCTGAGGATCGAACCCAGGCCACACGCATGCCAGGCGAGTGCGCTACCGCTTGAGCCACATCCCCAGCCCCAATAAAGGCATTTCTCAGAGGAAAGTTTCAGGCATTGAACTCATTCATTAAAAGAATAAAAAGTCACCAAATAAATAATCTAATATTACATTTTAAGGACTTAGAAAAAGAAGAGCAAATTAATACTAAAAGTAGTAGATAAAGGAAATAAATAAAATCAGAATAAAAGTCAACAAAATTGAGATTAAAAAGAATTCAAAAATCAATGGAAAAAAGTTGTTTCAAAAGAAACAAAGTTGATGAATCCTTAGCCAAACAAACCAAAAGAAAGAGGGAAAAACTTGTAATTAAACTCTGTGATGGAAAAGGAAATATCAACACAGACACTACATAAATACAGAGGATTAGCAGAAACTACTTTGAAAATTTATAGTTCAATAAGCTAAAAAATCTTGAAGACATCAACAAATTCCTAGAGAAATATGACAGATAAATTTTAGGTAATAAAATTGAAGAAGCCACCAAGCGCCTACAAGCAAAGAAAAGCCCATGACCAGATGGATTTTAAGAAAGTCCTCCTAGACCTTTAAAGAAAATTAATACCAATTCTCCTCAAATTATTCTGTGAGAGAGAAGCAGAGGAAAGTCTTCCAACATCATTCTAGGAAGCCAGTTCACCCTGATATCAAAACCACACAAAGACACATCAGGGAAATAAAACTTTAGACCAATGTCCCTGATGAACATAGATATAAAAATTCATAATAAAATACTGGCAAATCATGTACAAAAACACATTTACAAAAGATAGTGCCCCATGATCAAGTGGGTTTTACCTGAGGAATGTGAGGTCAGTTCAATATATGGAAATTGAAAATATAATTCATCATATAAATAGACTTAAAGACAAGAATCACATGATGTCTCAATAAATGCCAAAAAGCATTTGACAAAATACAGCATTTATTCATGTTTAAAACACTATAAAAACTAGGAATGGAAGGAACATACCTCAACATTGTAAAAGCTATATAAGACAAGCCCAAGGCCAACAGGAACAAGATAACAATGCTGACTTTCACCACTTCTACCCAACACAGTCCTGGACACCCTCCAGAGAAATTTTGCAAAATAAAGAAATTAAGGGATACAAATAGAAAACAAAAAGAAAAACTTAAACTACCTCTGTTTGCCAATGACATGATCCTCTATTTAGAAGACCTAAAAACCTTCTAGAACTCATAATCAATTTAGCAAAGTGAGAGTATACAAAATTAACACTCATAAATAAATTGTGTTCCTATACTCCCAGTGATAAATCAACTGAAAGAGAAATTAGGAATACTATCTCATTTACAGTAGCCTCAAAAAGTGAAATACTTGGGAACCAATCTAATATATGAGGTGAAGAACAACTAACAATGAAAACTACAGAACACTAAATAATGACATTGAAGAAGAACATAGAAGATGGAAAGACCTCCCATATTCTTATATAGGCAGAATTAATATTGTCAAAATGGCCATACTGCCAAAAGTGTATACAGATTCAATGCAATTCCCATCAGAATTCCAACGACATTATTTATAGAAGTGGAAAAAAAACAGTCACAAATTCATTTGGAAAGATAAGAGGCCCAGAATAGCCAAAGCAATCCTTAGCAAAGAAATGAAAGAGGAAGGCATCGTAATACCAGACATTAAATTATACTGCAGAGCTAAAGTAACAAAAAGAGCATGGTATTGGCACCAAAACAGGCAAGAAGACAAATTCAAGAGAATAGAAAGCACAGAGACAAACCCACATCAATACAGTAATCTCATACTAGATAATGATGTCCCAAACAGACATTGAAGAAAAGACAGCTTATTCAGCAAATGGTTCTGGAAAAACTAGAAGTCCATATGTAGTAGAACTATGTCATGCTTATCTTAAACATCAAGATAGAGAGAACAGTGAAAGGCTGTTTTGGCTTTAAACCAGGTTTTAGGTTGTTTTTGTCCCTAGCTTGTTGAATGATTATGAGAGAAAATCAGAGATTTGGAAGAAAAATAAGAACACGTTTTGCTTTGAGTTTAGGAAATGACTGCATTTCATCTATGTGACAGAGAAGATCAATTTCAAATAGAAGCTCATCTCAGTTGAACTTAGAATGAAATTTAACCCTCTCCCCCTGTACAAAACAACTCAAAGTGGATCAAAGACCTATGAATTAGACCCGAAACTGTGAATTTATTAGAAGAAATGTAGGCCCAACACTCCAACATATCAGCTCAAGAACTGACTTTCTTACCAAGACTTTCTTCTCCAATAAAGGAAATAAGAGCATGAAGAGAGAGAGAGAGTTTACAGAATGGGAGAAAATCTTTACCACTTGCTCCTCAGATGTTAATTTTCAGACTATATAAAGAACTCAAAAAACTTAAGATAAAAAAACAATAAATAGCTCAATAAATGAGAAAAGAAACTAAACAGTTCTCAAAAGAAGAAATATGAGGGCTGGGGTTTTGGCTCAGTGGTAGAGTATTTGCCTAGCATGGGTTTGATCCTCAGCATCATATAAATGTAAAATAAGATATTGTGTCCACGTAAAACTTAAAAATAAATATTTAAAAAAAGAAGAAACATGAATAGTTACAAATATATGAAAAAATTTCAATATCTCTAGCAATTAGAGAAATGCAAATTAAAATTTTACCTAGATTTCATCTCACTCCAGCAATTATAAAGAACACAAGAAACAACAAATATTGGTGAGAATGTGGGGGAAAGGGTGCAGTCATACATTGTTGGTGGGACTGCAAGGGTACAACCCCTTAGAAAGTGGTAAGGAGAGACCTTATAAATCTATGAATGGACCACCACTTGACCCTGTTATTCCACTCCTAAAAGTGTATATCCTAAGGAGTTAAAATCATCATAATGCAGTGATGTAGATATATCAATATTTATAGCAGCATAATTCACAAGAGTTAAGATACAGAACCAAATTAGATGCCCATCAACAGATGAATGTATAAAGAAAATGTGGTTTATACACACAATGGAATATTAGTCAGACATAAAGAAGAATGACTTTATGACATTTGCTGGTAAATGGGTGGATCTTAAGAGTATCATGCTAAGCGAAATAAGCCTTTCCCTAAAAATCAAAAGTGGAATGGTTTTGCCGTTATGTAGATGCTAACATAGAACAAGGTGGGGTTAGGGGAAAGTAGAATTTTAGTAGATTAGACAAAGGGGATGAAAGGAAGGGAGGGGGAATAGAGATAGGAAAGACAGTGGAATAAATCTGATATAACTTTCTTATGTATATAAATGAATACACCACTCTGAATCTCAAAATTGTGTACATTCATGTAATATCCTAATTAGAATAGTATACTCCACATTCATATAAATATATCAAAATAGATTCTACTTTCATGTATAACTAAAATACAAATTTAAAAAGTAAATGTGGTATATATACAGTTTGGTGTATTAACTATAAAGAACAACTTTATTATATTTGCCATTAATGGATGAATCTTGAGACTATCATGCTAAGTGAAACAAGCCAATCCCTCTCCCCCCAAAAACCAAAGGTTAAACATTTTCTCTGATATATGCAAACTATCCCCAATAAGGGGGGTGGTGGAGAAGAAGTTCTGTGGATTAAACAAAGGGGAATTAAGGGAAGGGATAGAGATAGGAAGTGGAGACAGTGAATGAATCTCACACAACTTTCTTTCTGTGTACATATGTGAATACACCACAATGAACCTCACCACCATGCACATTCACAAGAAGTTAATTTTAAAAAGTCAGTGTGGGTAAACGGCATAAAGATCAATAGATGGAAGGGAGCAGGAGATGGGGGGGAGGAGAAGTACTGAGTTCTGAATTAGAATAAGGTATATTCCGTGCTTGTATATTTATATAAAAATGGATTCTGTCATGTATAACTAAAAAGAACCAATAACAAAGGGATGAAAACAAAAAAATAAAGGTGGGGAAATCGCATGAAAATCAAAGGGAGTAGATGAAGGACCAAGGAGAGGGATAAAGAAGGGAGAGGGAAGTGCTAGGGAGAGATATGGGCCAAATTATATTGTGAGAATTTTGCATGTACAAATATCTAACAGCAAATCCCACCACTATGCCCAACACTAATGCCCAACTCTAATGCCACAATAAAATATATGAAGAAAAAAAAAATAAGTATCTGGACTTTGTCCCCAATTTCTGGCAGAGAGCTCCTGATGGACTCGCAACTTCCTGAGTGACAAGAGGAATCAGGGGCAGGTTTTGTGCTAATAAGATAAGTCTTGATGGGACCCCAAATACTCTAGTGTGTGACTGGTAATCAGAAAGACACACCATTAGATTAGATGATTGGAACTTTCACCCCCAGTGAAGAACCTCTGAGAAGGGGTGAGGGACTCAAGATGAGTCAGTCACCAGGGGCCAAGGATTCAGTCAACCACACACACATAATGGATCTCCCAGGGAATCCTGAGTTGGTGACCGTGTGCAGGTTCTGGGAAGCGGAACACTAGGATATTGGGATTATTCTTCATTGCAGAACTCGTGGTAATTTGGTACTAGTAGGGGAAGTGCTTTTCTGGGTGCTGAGTCTTTCTAGCACATTTTTAAACCTGAAGAAGGAAGTAGGATAACTCTAGAGTCGTAGTTGGAGGGAGGCCTGGAACTCATGACATTTCAAGTGGGTCCTGGCTTTGGGAGCAAGCCCTGAACCGTGGGGTCGGCAGTGACTCGGGTGGCCGCTGCGGGGACTCGCACAAAGCGGGCTCTCAGCGAGTAGGGAGCCCCGGGACCGAGTCCGGGAAGGCGGCCGCCAGGGCTCGGGACCGGGTCCCACCCTCGATCCCAGTCGTGGCGCTAGCGGGTGGGCGCCGCTCCCGGTCAGGTCACTGTCTGCCACGACCTTCCAACCGGACCCGCAGCCCACCTCCAGGGCACGACTTCCGGGCTCGTCCCCCGGGACCGAGGCGCCACCGGGGGTCCGAGTTCGCGCCGTCGGGCAGCCCCGCCCCCCACGCCCCCGCCGCGACCACTCGTCGCGCTTCCGCTTCCGCCTCCGCCTGGTGGAGGCCGTTCCCTGGGCTCGCCCCTCCAGCGCGGCTGGCCGCCCAGCTGGTGACCTGGGGCGGGACAGGTTCTGACTTCCTCACCTGGTCCCAGACTCCGTAGGTGGGAGGCCTGCGGCTGCACTTCACGGCCGTGGGACCTGTGGACGCCCCCACCCCCGCCATGCCCGGGTTTCCGTATCAGTCAGGGTCATGAGACTGCTGCCCAGGAGGACAGGAGCCTGGGAAGGGCCTGCCAGGTCCCCCTGCTGTCAGGGGGCCTGCTGGACAGCCAGCTGCGGCAAGGACTTTCCTGGCCTTACGTTGTGAGCTCACCCCCAGCCTCAGGTCGGGAAGTGGGCTCGTCCTTCGAGCAGGCAGGACACTCAGGGAGCACTGCCCTCTGGCGGCCCTGTGCAGTCAGCGATGTGTAGAAAACAGTCTCCCAGGGTGTGGGGACTAAGCACCTAGGAGAAACCACACCAAAAGAAAGCCCAGGACCCTCGCTTCCCAGGCTCCCCATGAGGTCGGCCTTGGAGTCCCCAGAGCTGCTGCTGTGCCCTGATGGGCCCTCCAGTTCCCCCAGCAGCCTTCCTGCTGAAGTGCTGAAGAGTTTGCTGTCACCCTGACCTTTCATTAGTGTTCCCCATACAATCCATAACTAAGGTAACCTGGAAAGATAACTGAGTTCCCTGTTGTTTGACATAGCCAAAAGGACGCGAAGAGGCAGCACACGGTATGGATCAAATAGATGGCAGCCGATTCTATTAGGTAAAGGAAGTGTCAACTAAAAGAGAATGACTACTGGAGACATGAGGGTGCCCTCTCTATCATCTACTCTTCCCCTTCTACAGTAGCACCCCTAGTGTTTGGCTGCAGTTGGTTCAAAGGTAACAGATGCCATAAGGTGTACAGTCAGTGAGGTTGGGGACTTCTGATTAGTTAAAGATGACATTTCTTTCATTTGATGTGATTAAACAAACACAGCAGCTCTGGATTGCTGTTAGCAGAATTTGCCACTACAGTAGAAGGCAGCCTGAGAACAAATTGCTAAGAGGAAAAAGGAAGGACCAAGACCACCACAGAGGAGTGAAGATGGAGTCCAGGTCCACTGATGGTTAGTGAGTCAGATTCATTTTGGTAAGTGAGTCAGTTAGCGTTGGGATTTGCTGTTTCATGTAATAGTGTTAATAACTGGGAAAGAACAGGTTTACAATTTGAAAAAAAAATGATCTCTTAATAGTGAGACTAAGAAGATGCTTATAAAGCTGTATATTATACACCTTCCCTATAGAACTAGAAAAAAATCTCAATTATTTAGAAAATTAACTCCGAAAAGCTTCCAAAATTTTTCATATTTTTATAACAGGAAGTACTATAAAAGAAGAGTGGGTAAATGTTTTGGCAGACAGTATTCAAAGCCTAAGATGGAAAGTAAAATTTCTCCTGTCTTATCTCTACCTGTAAGTTGCCCTTCATTTACCAAGAAACCCGTGGATACTTAACTGAATCTATTAAGTAATTCATGTAGAAAAAGATCGAAGGACCAGAACTGAAGGGCACTAGTGAGTTCTTTCCAGATTTTGAGAAACGTTAGAACTGAAACTTCAGAGATGTGGGGTTTTTTTTCCTATTAATAAAAAGGATGTTCTGTCATTTTTCTCTTCCAGTGTGGTATCTGGGTATTGTTTTTATGTCATGTCTCTTCAGATTTCTCTATTTGGAACATTTCTTCAGTCTTTCTTGGTGTTTTATATAATTAATATCAAAAGTTTAGTCCTCCTTTTTTTCCCAATTGTCCTACAGTAAAATGGACATTCCTTTTGGCTTACAGTTCTTTGGGTTTCAATATACATTGAGATTCATGAAACCAGCACCACAATATGGTTACAGAAAAAGTTCTGTTAGCCCTCAAATTCCTCCATTACTACTCTGCTATAGCCACACGCCTGTCCCATGCCTAATCTTAGCATGCATGATCTCTTCTTCATCACTATAGTTTGGAACTCTTGGGAACCTCATATAAATGGACACAGACTTCTTCTCTTACACCTCCCCCACCCTGCCTTATTGTGTATTAGTATCCAAATATCAATTTGAGACTGGCTTTTTTCCTTGACATAATGTCTTTAAGATTCATCCAAACTGTTGCCTTTATCAGTAATTTTTCTTCTTATTGCTGAGTAGTTAGCATTTATTGTATGGATTATCACAGTTGGTTCATTCAACAATAGTAAGACTTTTGGGTTTGTTTCTAGTTTGGGTGATTAGGAAGAGATCCAGCTAAGCATTCATGTACAAGTTTTTGTGTGAAGATAAGTTCTGAATTCTGTGGATAAATAGCTAAGGGTGAGACTTGCTGGATTCTACGGTGGGTATATGTTTGACTGTTGAAGGAACTGCCTAACTGTTCATCCTGGTCATTACCCGTGATGTATCTGGGAGGAGATGCTCTCTTCCTGGGGAGAGTTGCATTTAATTACCAACTGCCTGAGAAGGATGTACAGACTAGGAGATGAAGGAGGCAGTCAACAGCCTATTTGAGTTTATTTTTTAAAAAATATGTTCTTTTTAGATATACATGACAGTAGAATGCATTTTGACATGTTACACATACATGGAATATAACTTATTCTAAGTTGGATCCGATTCTTATGGTTGAACATGATGTGGAGATACACTGGTCATGTATTCACATTTGAACATAGGAAAGTTGTGTCTGATTCCTTCTACTATCTTTCCTATACCCATTCACCCTTCCTTCTCTTCATTCCCCTCTGTTTAATCCAATGAGCTTCTTTTCTTACATCCCCCCCACCCCACCTTATTGTGTGTTAGCATCCAAATATCACAAAGAGCATTCTGTCTTTGGTTTTTGGGATTGGCCTATTTTGCTCAGCATGATAGTCTCCAGTTTCATCCATTTTTTGGCAAAGGCCATAATTTTATTCTTCTGTATGGCTGATTAATATTCCATTGTTTATACCACATTTTCTTTATCCATTCATCTGTTGAAGGGTACCTAGGTTGGTTCCATAACTTAGCTATTGTGAATTGAGCTGTTATAAACACTGATGTGGCTGTAATATGTTTAAGTCCTTTGGATATACACTAAGGAGTGAGATAATTGGGTCAAATGGTGATTCAATTCCAAGTTTTCTGGGGAATCTCCCTACTACTTTCCATAGTGATTGCACCAATTTGTGGTCCACCAGCAATGGATCAGTAAACCTTTTTCCCCATATCCTTACCAATATTCATTGTTACTTGTATTCTTGATAGTGGATATTCTGACTGGAGTGAGATGGAATCTCAGTATCATTTTCATTGTTATTTCTCTAATTGCTAGAGTGTTGAATATTTGTTTCTTCTTCTACAAAGTGTCTGCTCAGTTCCTTTGCCCATTTATTTGTGTGTGTGTGTGTGTGTGTGTGTGTGTGTGTGTGTGTATGTGTTAAGATTTTTGAGTTCTTTATATATCCTGGAGATTAATGCTCTGTCTGAGGTGCAGGTGGCTCCATATTCTTAATTGTTTCCTTGGTGTGCAGAAGCTTTTTAGTTTGATACCATCCAACTTATTGATTCTTGATTTTACTTCTTGTGCTTTAGGATTCCTGCTGAGGAAGTTGGTTCCTAGGCTCCTAGGAGCATTGGGTCTATGTTTTCTTCTAGTAGGCACAGTGTCTGGTCTAATACCTAAGTCCTTGATCCACTTTAAGTTGAGTTTTGTTCAGGGGTCTCACCTTCATTCCGCTGCATATGGATTTCCAGTTTTCCCAGCATCACTTGTTGAAGAGGCTACCTTTTCTCCAATGTTTGCTTATGGTGCCTTTGTCTAGTATGAGATAACTGTATTTATGTGTGTTTGTCTGTGTGTTTAATTTTGTTCCATTGGTCTTAATGTTGTTTTTTTTGCCAATACCATGTCATTTTTATTATGATAGCTCTGTGGTATAATTTAAGATCTGGTATTGTGATGCCTCCTGCTTCACTTTTCTCACAAAGGATTGCTTTAGCTATTCTGGGACTCCTTTTTTTCCAAAATCAAAGTAATGGCTACCTTTTCTATTTCTATGAAGAACATAATTGGAATTTTTGTAGGAATTGCATTAAATCTGTATAACACTTTTGGTAGTTTGGCCATTTTGACAATATTGATCATGCCTATCCAAGAACATGGGAGATCTTTTCATCTTCTAAGGTCCTCTTTAATTTCTTTCTTTAGTTTTCTGTAGTTTTAATTATAGAGGTCTTTCATCCTATTTGTTAGACTCCCAAGTATTTCATTTTTTGAGGCTGTTGTGAATGGCATAGATTTCCTACTTTTCTCTGTCAGCCAATTCATCATTGGTGTGTAAGAATTCAATTGGTTTATGGGTATTAAATTTATATCCTGCTTCTTGGGCCTCTGGATGGACAGGAGGACCATTCTCCCATAGGCTGCATCCAGATTGCAGAACATGTATCAAACAGAAAGAAGAGTGTAAGGCTTCCCCGCAGGAAGGGAGAGCTGGACACACCATGGGTCTGGGACTGATGCTGGTTCTTTGTCTAGAGATCTGCCCTGTCACAGCCTGTACGGCCAGTGGGACTTGGCTGGGGTGGACTGTACTGTGGAGACAGGAAATTAAACAGGAGCCAAGGTCCATAGAGGTGCTACAGAAGGCTGTGGGAAACAGAGGCCAGGCTTCTGCCTGCCCACAGTGCCATGCCTTTCATCCTGGGCACCCAGATTGACCTAGAGGATTTTCATAAGTCTCCAGCTGCTGTTGCCTTTTGTGCAGCTACACATGAGAGGCTTGAACCTGGAGCACTGTGCTCACTACCTGCAGGCCCAGCTTGAGGATGTGAAGTGCAGCAGGAAGAGGAGGACTGGGGTGGGTACACAAGGGTAAAGAGGGTACACAAGTGTAAATGAAAAAGGCCATGTTTTGCTCCCACTGGATGGAGTCTATAAGTCTAATGTTGCACTGGGAATAATGATAAGCCTTTTACCACTCGGGCAATGTTGTTGGTCTGAGAAGAGATCCTGTGTGGGCTTTGGGGCTAAAAACTTCTTGGCAGATAGAGTATTGACTGTTTTAGCAAAGCTCAGGGCAAGGCAGTCATGTTGGAATCATTTCTCCTCCAGCTGCAGCCTCAGTTCCAGAACAAGCTCTTAAAGCACCTGCAGAGCTACAGCCTTCTCCAGGAGCTGCTCTGGTGTCCAGTCAAGTGGCGGCACCAGCATCAGATCCAGAGCTTGTGTTCAACCCAGTATGTGTTTGGAAGCAAGAGGCAGTTCTAGAGCTGGCTTTAGTGTCAGCTTTGGAGTTCCAGGAAGCTCTTGCTCCCCTGCTGGATCTAGCTCTGTCCCCACCTCTAGAGCTGAAGTCCATCCCATTACCAGTTCTGTCAGTAGAGCCTTGCCAGCCTTAATCTGTGCCACAGAGAAAGGGCTGAGGAAGGGAATGTGTTAACATTCCCTCCAGACCTGAGGGCAGAGAGCTTCATGCTAATGGATGAAATGTCTTTGCATGCCTGGGCTTGGTGGCTGAACTTCCTTCTGGTATCTGCTGCCTAGACCTGCTGTTTCCTGCTCTAGAACCCATGTTCCTGTCTCAACTCCATTTCACCATTGCAGTGAGTGATGCTGACTTCTGGGTGGTGATGAGATCCAAAAGGAAAAGATATGTCTATGAGCTCTGAGCAGGGCAGGGTGGGAAGTTAGAAGAGCATCATAGGCAGTAAAATGATCATGCTCTGTATGTCAGTGAGGCAGGTGTGCATTTGTACAACATAGAGGAAGAAGCAGGCAGAGGGAGGCAAGGCAACCAGAGTAGAGGCAGTATTTTGAGGGATAAAGGAGCTTAGAAGCAGGCCCTGTGCAAAAGTAAGGTTTCCTATTTGGTGGTAGACTGAGGGGACAATGTTGTCTCTGATTGCTAATCCATAGAGCCAAGATAACTCAAAGTCTGGGTATAGTTTCCAGAAGCCCCATAGAGAGTGCTGTGAACCTGAGGTTTTTGAGGTTCTGCTGATGTTGCCATCTCCACAGTTCTTGAAGTCGAATTCAGAGTCCTCAGCAATGACGTCCAGCTCCACTGCATCTTTGAGCAACACCTCTTCAGAATTGTCCAGGCCCTTTCCCATGGCCACCAAAAACAACAGTGTCCAGTATTACAAGTGTCTCCACTAGCAGTGCCTCACTGCCCATCTACAACAAGCAGCTGGGAGACAGCTGCATGGTTCACATCAACCTAGAAGAGCAGATTATGATGGAATACGAGATAATCCTGGTGAGCCTGACAGCAGGGGTTTCTCACAGGTGCCCACACTGGAAAAGGCAGAAAACATATCCAACACTATGGACTAGTCCTACCATCTTGAATTGGAGCTTCTGGAAGGTTAGGAGGGAATAAAGAAGGGAGAGGTCTGTGTTTAGGGCTTGACCTGAGAGGAGGGAGAGCACCTGTATGCCCAGCTCCAGCTGTGAGTTGGTCTGCATGCTGTTGGGTTTGCCAGTCACAAGTGTAAGAGCACATGCTGGGGACAGATGAGGTCAGAGAAATATCTAGGGTGCAGGCTACACTGTATGGGCCACAGACTCCTATGAGCCTTCAGGAAGCCAGGAGTGTGAGTCTGCATATCCCTTGAATAGGTAGCTGAGAAAGTCTCTTTGTAGAATTTATATGGATGTGGAGTATACACCCTAATATTTCAGGTGTCCAGATGCAGAGGAGACATGTTCAGTTCTCCCCCTGCTGGTTCAGGTATCCCATTACACCCCAGCCATCACTGAGCCTCTGTTCTCTCACCTGCATGGTCTTGTTCCTCAGTTTGTTTTCTGCCCTGGCTGTAAGGACCAAAGCCTGCAACATTTCTGCCTGTGCCAAGTAAAGAATCAGCCTGCATCCTAGAGTAGAACTGGCATATAGTGGGTCACTGGTCTATTACTCTGATCTCAGTGGGCATAGGATGTATCTGTGCACAGACTCTTGAGTCCTTTTACCTTGAGTGAAAAGTGGCTCCAGACAGGACACTGGCAATTACAGGCAGACTGTTGTATGAGGATCGGGGTAGTAGCCCATGGGAAGATTACATACTCCCAATATGAATACAGGGAGTCCAGTCTTAGGTGGCAGGATAACAAGAGGTGCCTTTCACAGCTGAGGTGTCTCCTGAATGTCCCTGACCACTGTCCTCTGGGCATCCCCTCCAGGGCACACACCCTGATGACCTGTTTTTCATGCTGATCCAGGTGACCTCCCAGGATAGGGTTTCTGCTATGATATGCAGGATTTGGACCAACACTGCTTAAGAAGGAAGATTTGAAAAATTTTGAGCTCCCATAAATCATCTCAGAGCATCAGAATAAGTGGGACAATGAGATGGTGGGGAGAAATGATCAACCAGCAGGCTCCAGACAATTTGCATCCCAAAGAAAGAAAGAGTGCCTTGGCCTAGAAAAAACAGCCAGAGTGTGTGGTGGGTCTTGTGCACAAAGGAAACTGCACTGAGGTGGGCCTAAAATATGCAGGTGCTCTGTGCTGTCCCAGGGGCTGCTGGACCTCCCTAACATGTGTCCTCCCCTGCATCAGTCACTCATTGCAAAGCTGACGTCTATGATGGTCAAAGAAGAAAGCCTCCTTCAAGCAGCAGCATGCACCACGGTCACTGATAAAGATGATCTCTGACTAAGAAGGGAAAAAATGGGCTACAAGTAGAATCACACTGATGTGAAAAAAGAGGGGGATGAGGAGGGGAAGGAGGCAAACAAGAGAAAGGAATACAAAAAGCACAAGAGTAGGTTTAATTATAACTGGAATAAGAATACAAATCAGAGGGATAATGATGAGGAGGAAGAGGAAGACATGAAAACATTTCTGTTCATCCTCCATCCATGCCCAACACACTTCCAATTTTTATCACCTTCTAGGAGTGTATTCATCTATAAATGGATTAATCACTGATTAGGTCAAGGTACTCACCATCAAACAATTTCCTGAAAACACTTTGTTTCAATATTCCTGCATTGTGGAGAAAGGTTCAGCACATGGGCCACTGGGGGCAAATTCTGACACAAACACTAGCAGTAGTTCTTTGGCAGGTCCAACCTGAACTGAGTCATTCTGGTGTTCAAGGGGCGTTTTCTTTGAAAGGCGTTAGTTTGGTTTAGTTCTTGTGCATGGTCTTTCCTCAAGGCAGAATCGTGGAGGAAGTCTTTGATAGTACTATAGCTGGATTGGAGGGCTCCACGGTCTGTGGATGGTCTGACATGGCAGAGGCTCTCAGATGTTGAGTGTGTCCTGTGGTGTACTACTTGAATGTCAACTACCACCTTTCTGCCACTCCCTCTCCAGAATGGGATCCCTGACGATGGAAACAAGTGCCATAAACTCTCCAGTCAACCATTACTTCATCCTGGGAAAATGATCCACCAGCAAGTGGGCCAAGGTCAAGGAAGGAGGGTAAACACTGACCTTATTGGTACTACTCTACATCCACAAAAGGAGGCAAGAAACCTCAGATTCCTGTATGTTCTAGAAGCCCTATAGAGCAAACTGACAGGCTGGGGTGGCTTGCAGTGTCTGGGCTTGCTGATGTGCCGTCCCCCACAGTTCTTGACGTATCCTCTGCAATTACAGACAGCATCACCGCAGCCTGGGGGAGAACCTCTCTCCAAAGGAGGACACAGGTTTATGGACGATAAATGCTTCATGGAGCCTAGTGCCCTAGGAGTCACTACCAGCAGATCCTCAAGGCCCTCTAGAACAAGCATTTGGGAGACAGATTCTTGGTTCATATCAGCTTAGAGGAGCAAAGCAGAAAGAACTACAAGACTGTCCTGATAAGACCGGTAGAAGGGGGTGTTTCCTTGTGCTTAACCCAGGACAGGGAGCAAACACATATCAAATGCCATGGACTATCCATGCCCTTTAGAATTGGAGCTCCTGAATGGTCAGGAAGCATAGATGGGAACAAAGAAGAGAGAGGTCAGTGTTAAGGGATAGACCTGAGAGGAGGGAGAGCACCAGTATGTCCACCCCCATGTCTGGGGGAGTCTGTGTTTGGTGGCAGCAGGCAGTCCAGAAGTTCAGGGGCAGGTATTGGTGGGAGATGAGAATAGGAAAGGACCTAGATGGAGAATGCTGGTGCACATGGAGGACATTGGTATGAGGTTCTTTGTGTCCCTTGAATAAGGAACTGGGAGGGTCTCTGCAGAATTTATATGGATATGGTATAAACTAAACCTCTAGGATCCCATTTTTAATGATCACCCTTGCTGAATGAGGTGCTCCACTACACCCCAAACAGCACTGAGCCTCAGGAGGCCAGGTGCTCTCATGGCTATCATTGAGCACTCACACACATGATCTTGTCCTTGAGTCTGTTTTTGTCCTGGGAATCAGGATCAAAGCCTCTAGGGCTTCTGTCTGGGCTACACACAAATGCAGCCCGGATCTCAGAGAAGACTGGGGACATATAGGAGGACCACGGTCCATTCCTCCCATCTTGGTGGGAGAAGAGTGTGTCTGTACATAGACTGTGTGGTCCTTTTATTCTGAGTGGAGTGTGACTCTACACAAGGCAATGGAAACTACAACACAATGTTGTATGAGGATTGGGCTAGTAGCCCATCAGAAGACCCCACGAGATTACCAGGAGACCACCCTCAGGCACTAGAGTGATGAGATGGTATCCTTTTATTTACAGCTGAGGTGTCTCAAATGACCTGACCACTGTCCTTCAGGTAGCCACTCTAAGGCCCATTTCTTGAAGGCCTGTATCCTATGTTGGTCCAGGACCTGCCATGATAGGACTACTGTCATCATATCAGGATTCTGGACCAACACTTGCTAAAGGAGGAGAATTTGGAAGACTATGAGTAGGTGGGACAATAGGATGGCAAGGAGCAATGGTCTGGAAGTGGACTCAGGACAAATTGTAGTTCAAAATAGTAGTATCTGACCTAGAAGAACACTCAGACAGGGTGTGGTGGGCGTTGTGCACAGGAAAACCTGCACTGAGGCTGGAAAAATGGTTTACAGGTTCTATTATCTTCCCCAGTGGCTAATGCAACCCCCACCGTGTGTTTTTCCCTGGACCTAACAGGCAGTCCATGCTGGTGTCAGTGAGGAGTAAGGAGGAAAGCTTCCTCTCAGGGTCAGGATGGCTCCACAGCTCACTGACAGGAATGGTTTTAGAGGACGATGGGAACACAGGGACTAAGGATGAAATTGATATTTTTCTGGCCTGAAGCACAATATTTAAAGCGTTGTGTATGACATTAAAACCACAGCCTGTGTGGAGTATTGTCAGTGTTTCGGCAAGCAAAACCAGGACTAAATTTTAAAAAAGTACAGGCTGGGCAACAGCCTGAATAGTCTATCTTTGGACAAATTCCCAAGTCCTCTGTGCCAGAGTCTGCTTCCCAATAAGTGGTCAGAATAGTGAGATCATTATCCCTAACTAAAGTAATCTGAGGGATTTCTAAGCATGTATACCACAAAGCTGATCTATAAATAATACCATTGCTGTTTTCTTTTTTTGAGAGTCAAACGTCCATAGCAGCCATGATCCCAACCTGTCTGCACTGAAACACTCCATCCCTAGGAATTCTAGGGTAAATTATCTCATATATGAATCTACTAAGTTTGTTAGGTTAGTAGAGTCTTACAGAAGAGGAAGGCTGAAGCCTTGGTGGGCTAAGGAAAGCAAAGCAGAGGTACACACATCCAACCCAGCACTGACTGAGCACAGGCTGTAGGCCAGAGGAAGGCTGCAGGAATCAGGTGTTCAGAGGGAGGACTAGCTGAGTGTCTGAAACCCACTGGGGGTTGGGGCATCCCTGGGCCATAGCAAAATGCTGAAGTAAAGCAGTTACTCTCCTGGTCTTGGGAGCCATTGTTCTTAGTAGGGTAGCATTTGTGATGTGGCCTCCATTCTCGGAAGCCTAGACCACATGGAGGCAGGCACCACCAATGGCAGGAGCATGCTAAAATGTGGTATGTGTATTGGTTAACCTTTTCTCACTGTGACAATACTTGAGGAAAATAACTTAGAAAAGAAATCATGTATTTGGGCTCTGGGTCTCATTGTTCTCCATTTGATTATGCACTGAGTCTATCTATAATGGCATAAGTGTGTGGCAGTGGAAAGTTACTCAGCCTCTTGCCAATCAGGGCATAGATTAGGAGAGAGAGAATGAGGGTGATAGAGGGAGGGAAAGAAAGATAGGAGGAGGAGGAACACTATTAGGAGAATGAAGATTAAGGGGAGCCAACTGGGAAAATATACACTTACCCAAGGCCCTCTCCTGTGGAGGTCTTTCTTCAACCATGCCCAAACTAGCTGCAGTTCATACCACCTCCCAGGATTGTATTCATCTTGAGTGAGTATTTCATGATAACATCAGAGCACTCACCATCGAATGCTTCCCCCAAAACTGACCTATGATCATTGCTGAATTGGAGACCAGTCACTCAACAATTGAACCTTTTGCAGGAGATTTTGCATGCAAACCCTTGCAGTGTCCTTTGGCAGATACAAGAGGAACTGAAATGTTCTGCCAAAGCAACAGATATTATGTCTGTTGAAGTCATTTTTCCTCAGGGAGAACTATTGAAGACATCTTTGTAGGTATTGGAGCTGAATTGGTGAACTTGCAGGTCTGTGGATCATGCCTTTCCTGACAGAGGCTCTCAGATGTTGGGAGTGTCCTGTGGTGCATCTGTTGAAAGCCACCTAATACCCGTATTCTCCTCTCTCCCCAGAGCTGAAGATTCCCCATGATGCAAATATCTTTTATTCCCTGAATCCTCGAGTCAAGTATGACTTTGTACTGAGGAAGACGATCTTCCCAAGTAAGAACAATGAGTTGATCCAGCCCAAACCTCCCCATCATGATGCACCAGAGGCTCAAAATCACCACAGGAACCTTAAAAGAACATTTTGCAGCTCTCTGACTGGGTAGTTCTGAAGTATCACATGATCATTGGCATTTATTTCTTTAAATATGTGCTCCAAAATTTTGTGGTTACCCATCTATAATTTGCCAGTAGATCCTTGTTATTTATACTACTTAGTAAGACATTTATTATTATAGCAAAACTTTGTTGTTTAGTTTTAGCATTTAAAATATAAATGTTTTCCTTTGTAATCTGTAATAATTTTAGCAGCAATTTCTAGAGGAAACAAACAAAAAGGAAGAAATGTTTCATTTGATCAACTGGAAATTTTATTAGGGTTATGGCAGATTATATATCTGAGTAAATTTTCCAGTGGGAGTAATTAAATACTGGATTTCATGGAACACATACACAAACCCATCCACCTACACCCCATGCACTTAGATTGAATGATTGAATAGATTCAATGTCTATGCTGAAATGTTTGGGAGAAGGGTTTCAAATTCTCAGATTTTGAAATGTTTTCAATTACATAAGTTACCTTGGGAATGAAACTCAACTCTAAACAAGAAATGCATGAGTACTTTACACACATCTTTACACATATCCTGAAGTTAGTATTATATGCAATATATTTAGTGCACCTGTATTCTGACTGTGACCTTACTTGGAGGTCAGATGTGTAATTTTCTACTTGTAGCATCACAATGGGTCCCAATGTTTTGATTTTGGAATATTGCAGATTTTTATTTTTTAGATAAGGAATGATATATACCATGCATATGTCTTTTTATTTATACATGTAATGATAATGATGTCATGCATTTAGGAATCTGTAGACTGTAGAGAATGAATAAATGCCTACTGTTGCCTGGACTTGCCTGCAGAATCCTATAGAGTCTGAGCATCTAAAAACCTAGTCATTGAAGGATTTTTATGGCATGGAACAAATTTAAGGGGGTATTAAAGAATAGAACTATTTTTTATGACTCATGGAGCAGGACTCACAGTTGTTCAAGATTTTATGGGTTACTAATCTTTGATAATTCTGTTATTTGTTAATATTTTTAATGCAGTTAATTGTAGTTGAAAACTACCCATTTGAAATACTCTATTTCAAAATATTGTTTCAGAAAATATTGACTGTAAATATAAACCATTTTTGATAACTACAAGGAAGACAAGATTTTCAAATTTTCAAATTTGAAATTGAGCATTGTCCTTGAAATTGTTAGTCCCTGAGTTTGAATGAAGGAGTTAGAAAACTTTCAATTTTCCACAGTATATAAAAAATTACACACTTAAAATAATGTATATTTGCTTAAACTATCTACAAATTGGAATTTTGTAAGCAGTCATTCAACTTTTTTAATTGATAGACTACATGCTTATGAAAACCAGAAAGTGTTTTCATGGGATAAAATAGTATCAGTTAATTTATAATGTCTATATTTTTTGTTTGATATCTTGCTCCATTTCAGTGTTACCAAGCTTAAATTCAAAATATCAATGAAACAAATGCACTGTCTATAGAACAAACCTTTTTTAAGATTTCTTTAATATTTCTTATTTGTGATATATTCTCTTATTTTAATCACCATTACAGAATAATTAGTTATGCTTTTTTACCATTATGTAATAAAAATTAAATGCACAACATCAGGAAAAATGTGTTTACAAATTAAGCATTTGCATATATCAGTATAGTTAGCATAGTGAAAAGATAGGTCTTTTCTAAATGGCTTCATTTTCATTAGCAGGCATTATTAGTGTGTATAGAAGTATTATATGCATATTTGTCCATCTTTATCTTTATGCTTTAAAAGTTCATGATATTAAGACATTTGTAGCATAATAAATAATTTACAACTTAGTCTTGTATTTACTCCTTTTCAGTTATTAGTCTTCCAATGAATGTATCATAATAATTTTTAGGTTTCTAATAATAATATATCATAGTCATTAATTGGTTGGACATTATTTCTCAATAGAGCAAATATTGTTTCTATAATAAGAATTTGGCCAAAAAAATGAATTCAAAATTTATTTCAATATATTATTCTTCTGACACATAGCAAAAAATTTCTTAAGAAATGAAAATGGTCATTAACTACAAGTTATAATAATTTTGTATTTTCAGAATATTACTCTCTGAAAAAAGCATATACAAGAAGTATAAAGTGAGATGGAAGGCAGAGCTGCACGGTGCTCGGCACAGGTGGAAGGCGGAGCCGTGTGGCGCTCGGTGCAGAACACAGAGGCTTTGCTTGCGGGTCACCAGACCTAGCTCTGGACAAAGCACAAGGTCACCCCAGTATCTCACCAAACACCTATGTGGGAAACAGACGGAATCCATCTTGGAAAACCTTATTCCCCATCTATTTGTGGGCGTGGCTACCAGCGTGGTTCTGTGGCTGATCAGATACCTGGTTTCCAACTCCCCAACCCCAGCTGTGATAACTCAAAATTTTTCCCACAAGCTTTGTTTTGGGGTGGGGGGGGCGCGTAACTATCAATGAGGAACAGCAACTGTACAGGCACTTGGTTTCCAACTCAGAGACTAAGAATAGGGAGGCTCCAGGTAGAAGCTCAAGCCCTCTCACACTGGCTACCTCCACCACCCTGAATGCAGAGACTCAAGCCAGGAATAGACAACTCCACCTACTGCAAGAAAAGAAAACAGAGTTCTGAGACCTTTCTTTCTTTCTTTCTTTCTTTCTTTCTTTCTTTCTTTCTTTCTTTCCTTTCCTTTCCTTTCCTTTCCTTTCCTTTTCTTGCTCTTCTCATCCAATCTCTTCTACCCTTCAACTTCTGGTCCTCACAACCTCAACATATGTGAAACCAAGAACTTTGCATGATATAGGACTTTAACAACTTAATCACCAGAATAATACAATATAGAGGAATTGCATATGCCCCACTTCCCTCCCTTTTTTCTTCTTTTTATTTTCTTTCTCCCACTCGCTTTTTTTCTTTCTTTCCTTGTTTTTTTCTTCCTCCCTCTATCCTACTTTCAACCCCCTAACTTCTACTATTTATATGTAGGGTGATTTTCTAAATACAGATAGGAGTTTGTATACATTCTTCTGTAAATTACCCCTGTCTATTCATTAGAGTTCTCCTCCAAAGTTGCTAAGTTAGATTAACACTGTCACTCCTTTCCCCCTTAATATAATGTCCTATGCCTGACCCTCAATTCTCTATATGCCACCAGAAATGGCATGCCTTTTATGAAACTAATGACTATATTTTTAATAATAATTGAAGCCAACATCTGTAGAAATAGAGTCTAACTATAAATGTATTAATAATGAAAACTTGCTCATAGATGATGTACTATTGATATTGGGAACTGTTAACATTATCTACGCTAAGCCTCAAACCAGCATCATTCTAAACAGAGAAAAACTGAAGGCATTCCCCCTAAAATCTGGAACAAGATAGGGATGCCCTCTCTCACCACTTCTATTCAACATAGTTCTTGAAACACTGGCTAGAGCAATTAGACAAAAGAAATTAAAGAAATAATTATAGGAAAAGAAGAACTTAAACTAGCACTATTTGCTGATGATATGATTCTATACCTAGAAGACCCCAAAAAACTCTACCAAGAAACTTCTAGAACTAGTAAATGAATTCAGCAAAGTGGCAGGATATAAAATGAACACCCATAAATCAAAGGCATTTCTGTATATCAGTGACAAATCCTCTGAAAAGGAAATGAGGAAAACTACCCCATTCACAATATCCTTAAAAAAAAAAATACTTGGGAATCAACCTAACAAAAGAGATGAAAGATCTTTACAATGAAAACTATAGAACCCTAAAGAGAGAAATAGAAGAAGACCTTAGAACCTGGAAAGATCTACCTTGCTCATGGATAGGCAACATTAATATTATTAAAATGACCATACTACCAAAAGCACTAAACAGGTTCAATTCAATGTAATTTCAATCCAAATCCCAATGGCATTCCTCATAGAAATAGAAAAAACAATCGTGAAATTCATCTGGAAAAATAAAAGATCCAGAATAGCTAAAGCATTTCTAAGCAGGAAGAGTGAAACAGGTGGTATCACTATACCAGATCTTAAACTATACTACAGAGCAATAGTTACAAAAACAGCATGGTACTGGCACCAAAACAGGCTAGTAGACCAATGGTACAGAATAGAGGACACAGAGACTAACCCACAAATATACAACTATCTTATATTAGTTAAAGGTGTCAACACATGCACTGGAGAAAGGATAGCATCTTCAACAAATGGTTCTTGGAAAACTGGAAATCCATATGCAACAAAACCAAAATTGAATCCCTATCTCTCACCATGCACAAAAGTTAACTCAAAATTGATCAAGGATCTAGGGATTAAACCAGAGACTCTGCATCTAATAGAAGAAACAGTAGGCCCTAATCTCTATCATGTGGGGCTAGGCCCCAACTTCCTTAATAAGACACCTCTAGCACAAGAATTAAAACCAAAAATCAACAAATGGGATGGATTAAAACTAAAAAGTTTTTTCTCAGCAAAAGAAATAATATGTGAGGTGAATAGGGAGCCTCCATCCTGGGAACAAATTTTTACCCTTCACACATCAGATAGAGCTCTAATCTATAGGGTATATAAAGGGATCAACAAGACAAGCACCAAAACAAACAAACAAACAAATAATCCAATCAATAAATGGGCCAAGGATCTGAACAGACACTTTTCAGAAGAGAATATACAATCAATCAACAATACATGAAAAAAATGCTCATCATCTCTAGCAATTAGAGAAATGCAAATTAAAACTACTCTAAGATACCATCTCACTCCAGTAGGAGTGGCAGCCATTATGAAGACAAACAAAAACAAATGCTGGTGAGGATGCGGAGAAAAAGGTACACTCATACACTGCTGGTGGGACTGAAAATTGGTGCAACCAATTTGGAAAGCAGTATGGAGATTCCTTGGAAAACTGGGAATGGAACCACCATTTGACCCAGCTATTCCTCTTAGACTATACCCAAAGAACCTAAAAACAGCATATTACAGGGACACAGCCACATCAATGTTTATAGCAGCACAATTCACAATAGCTAAACTGTGGAGCCAATCTAGATGTCCTTCAGTGGATGAATAGATTTAAAAAAATGTGGCATTTATACACAATGGAATACTTCTCAGCAATAAAAAAAGAATAAGATTATGGCATTTGCAGGGAAATGGATGGCATTAGAGAAGATTATGCTAAGTGAAGTTAGCCAATTCCTCAAAACAAATGCCATATGTCTTATCTGATACAAGTGGGGTGACTCAAAATGGGGTTGGGAGGGAGAGCAAGGCAGGAAGGTTACCTCTAGATAGGGAATAGGGGTGGGAGGGAAAGGAAGGGAGAAGGGAAATAGCATGGATGGTGAAAGGAGACCCTCATCACAATACAAAATACATGTATGAAGATGTGAATTTGGTGTCAACATATACCTTATATATAATCAGAGATATGATAAATTATGATATAGTGGTGTATTAAAAATTGTAATGCACAAATAAATATTTTAAAAATAAAAAAGAAGTATAAAGTGATTTTTCTGGGGTGATTTTTTTAAATCTTTGATAAAGATATTACTGAAGGTATATAGTATGTTGTTGTACTAATTATAATCTGTGAATAAGTAATGGTAATGCAAGAATATATGTTGAATAGCAGTGTGTTTTGTAAGTATTTTAATGTCTTATGTCCATTTTTAATGAAATATTATCCTAATAATTGGATTATTTTGCTAATAAAACAATCTTAATCTTCAAAGCCTAACATTAGAATCTTGTTCAGAATTGGCCATTGGGTTACTGTGAGTGATGAAATTGTTTTATTAATTTAAATTAGTTCATTCAGATTTCTTTTAATTTTAACTATAATATAGTGAAAACTAGCTACATAAGCAATTTCTTATTTAGACATTCTAAAATGTTTAAAAAAGTGCATCTTTGTGGGCTAGGGCTGTAGCTCAGTGGTAGAGTACTTGCCTAGCTTGTGTGAGGCACTGGGTTCTGTTCTTAGCACCACATAAAAATAAACAACAAAAACAACAAAATAAAGTCATTATGTCAAAAAAATAGTGCATGTTTGTAAACTACATTTAATATACACATTATTGTAAATGACAAACATTTTAAAGAAAGAATAAAAGACACCTCAGTTTAAACAAATATCTTGTAATATCTTTGATTAACTTTAATTTCTTATTTAAGTTAATCATCCTAATGTAGAAGTGTTAGATTGCAATAGGACAATTAGTTTCCATTTTCTTTTCAGGACTAATGAAGTATATAAACTTGAATATGTCGACATTATTAGACATCACCTGTATTCTCAACTAAAAAAATTGATTGTGACTCATTTCTATCTCTAATAATAAATAATTTTGATAATAAATAAAAATAATAAAGATTACATGATTCCTACCTCTCTAATGAAATAATTATCACTATTACTTTTACTATCTAAATCATCTGAACAGTAACTTTTTAATGCCTACTACAAGCTAATAGCTATTTCAACTCCTTAAGGTGTTTATGTAATGTTTTAATACATATTGGCAGTTAATCCTTAAGAGGTGCTAACAGAATCAGATATTATTTAATTTGTCCATGTTATATGATCCCAAATTAGTCTAAGTCACTGGTTTAAAGTCATCAACTCATACCAAACAATCTCACAAACTTACCATTTATAAAAGCCAAAAGTAGAGCCTGTTCTCATGTAATACAAAATAATTACAGTCACAATTATCATTTAAATATTTTAAAACATTTATAATATTGAGTCTTTTCCATTAAATTTTACCTTTTGGGATTCACAATAACTATAGAAATTGTGACAAGCAGGTATTATCTTTTTTAAATTAGTAGTAGCTATTTACTATTTTTCTGTTGACCAACTTGAAAAGATTTTCTTATTTTTTGTTTTTAGATGTACATGACAGTAGGGTGTATTTTTACTTATTATGTAGACATGAAGTGCAACCCATTCTAATTAGGATCTCATTCTTATGGTTGTACCTGATATGGGGTTATACTGGTCCTGTATTCATATATGAGCTTAGGAATCTTATGTCCAATTTATTCTACAGTCTTTCCTATTTCAATTTCCCTCTTTCCTTCATTCCCATTTGTCTAATCCAATGAGCTTCTATACTTCCCCTTCCTACCCTCTGTTGTTATGGGTTAGCATCCACATATCAGAGAGAATATCCAGTCTTTGGTGTTTTGAGACTGATTTATTTTACTTAGCATAATATTCTGCAGTTCCATCCATTTACTGGCAAATGCCAAAATTTCATTCTTTATGGCTGAGTAATTTTCCATTGTGAATAAATACCACATTTTCTCTATTCATTTATCTGTTGAAGGGCACCTAGGTTGGTTCCATATAGCTTGGCTATTTTGAATTGAGCTTCTAGAAACATTGATATGGCCGAGTCACTGAAGTATGCTGTAAGTCTTTAGGAGGGTATAAGCTGAGGAATGGGATACTTGGATCAAATGGTAGTTCCATTACAAATTTTCTAAGGAATCTCCATTAATGTTTTCAAGAGTGGTTGCACCAATTTGCAGTCCCACCAGCAATGTATGTGTGAACATTTCCCCCCACATTTTTATCAACATTTATTGTTACTTATATTCTTGATAAATGCCATTCTCACTAAAATGAGATGAATCTCGGTGTGGTTTTAGTTTGCCATTCTCTAATTGGAAGAGATGCTGAACTTTTTTAATATATTTGTTGACTCTTCATATTTCCTCTTCTATGAAGTGCCTGTTGAGTTTCTTTGCCCATTTATTGATTGGGTTGTTTGGAGTTTTTCATTTTTGTTTTTGTTTTTTGCTTTTTGGCGATTTTGACTTCTTTGTGTGTCCTGGAGATTAATCTTGTAACTGAGGTTCTCATAGAAAAGATTTTCTCCCATTCTGTAAACCCTCTGTTCATGTTCTTCATTATTTTCTTTGCTATAAATCTTTTTAGTTTGATGCCATCCCTTTTATTGATCATTTTACTTCTTGTGCTTTGAGAAGCTTATTGAAGATGCATGTTCCTGATCTGACAAGATGGAGTATTAGGCCTACTTTTTCTTCCAGTAGGTGCAGGTTCTCTTGTATAATGCTTAGGAACTTGATCCATATTGAGTTGATATTTGTGCAGGGTGAGATCTACTACATATGGATTTCTAGTTTTCCCAGCTACATTTGTGAAAAAGGCTAACTTTTCTTCAATGAATGTTTATGTCTATTATATGATAACCGTATTCATGTGGGTATGTCTCTGTGTCTTCTATTCTGTTCCATTGGTCTTCAAGTCTGTTTAGTGCCAATACTATGCTGTTTTTGTTACGATACCTTTGTAATATAAGGTCTGGTATTGTGATGCATCCTGAATTACTTTTTTTTGCTAAGGATTTTTTTGGCTATTCTAGGCCTCTTATTATTTTTCAAATGTACATAGAATAAATACAATTTATAATCAGACTTAACAGATGCATATATAACATTTCATCCCTCAAGGACTGAAAACACTTTTTTTTCAGCAACACATAGATATCTTTCTAAAATAGACCTTATCTTACTTCACAAAGAAACTCTTAGCAAATACAAAAAAAAATAGAGATGATTGCTTGCATTCTATCAGATCATAATGGAACAAAATTTTAAATAAATGCTAACATAGAAAATTGAGGCTATTCTAACACCTGGAGACTAAATAATTATTGAATATATATTGAATGACCAATGGATAGTACAAGAAATCAAGGATAAAATAAAAGATACTTAGAGATACATTAGAATTGTGACACAACTGATCAAAATCTCTGTGACACTATGAAGGCAATTCTAAGAGGAAAGTTAAATGCACTGAGTGTATTCTTTAAAAGAATAGAAAATGGAGCTGGGATTGTGGCTCAGTGGTAGAGCACTCACCTAGCACATGTGAAGCACTGGGTTTGATCCTCAGCATGACATAAAAATAAATAAAAAATAGAAACATCGTGTCTATCTACATCTAAAAATATATATTATTTTTAAAAATTAGAAAGTCACCAAATAAATTACCTAACATTACATCCCAAACACTTTCTACTAAAAGCAATAGAAGCCAGGAAATAATTAAAATCAGAGCCAAAACCAATGAAGTTGAAACAAAAAAATAAAAAATATACAAAACAAAAAGGTGGTTACTTGAAAAAAATAAATAAAATTGATAAACCTAAGCCAAGCTAAGAAAAAGGGATAGAAAGCTGATGTTACTAAAAATTCATGATGAAAAGGAAACATTATCCAGGACACTATTGAAATACAGAAGCTAATCATAAACTACTTTGAAAATATATACTCCAATAAAATAGAAAATCTTGTAAATATCAACAAATTTCTAGAGACAAATGACCTACACAAATTTGAAATAAGAGGCCATAGAAAATTTAAATAGATCAATTTTAAGCAATAAAATTGAAGACTCCATCAAAAGCCTACCAACCAAGAAAACCCCAGGACAATATGGCTTCTCAATAAAGTTCTACAAGAGTTTAAAAAAAACTTATACCAATAATCCTCAAATTATTCCATGAAATAGAAATAGAGGGAAACCATCCAAACTCATTTTATGAAGCTACTATTACTCTGAGACCAAAACCAGACAAAGACATATCAAGGAAAGAAAACTTCAGACCAATGTCCCTGATGAACATACATGCAAAAATTCTTAAAATACTGGCAAATCACATACAAAAACATATTAAAAAGTGTGTCACAATCAAGTGGGATTCATTTCAAGGATGCAAGGTAATTCAACATATGGAAATCAACAAATGTAATTCATCACATCAATAGACTTAAAGACAAAAACCACATACTTATCTCAATAGATGCAGAAAAAGCATTTGAAAAAACAATCATGTTCAAAACACTAGAAAATCTAGGAATAGTAGGAACATACCTCAACATTGTAAAATTTGTATATGCTTTTACAATGCTGGGGTAAGCTTCATTTTAAATGGAGAAAAATGAAAACATTCCTTCTAAAACCTGGAACAAGATAGGGAGGCTCTCTTTCACCACTCCTATCCAACATATTCCTTGAAACCCTAGCCAAAGCAAACTATCCCTCTTTGCCAAGGATTTAATTCTGTATTTATGAGGCCTCCCCCGACCAAAAAAAAAAAAAACTCTACCAGAAAGCTTTTGGAACTCATAAACAAATTCAGCAAAGTAAGCAGGATTGCATTCTTGTACACCAATGACAAGTGAACTGAAAGAGAAATCTGGAAAATTATTCCATTCAAAATATCCTAAAATACGCTTGGGAATAAATCTAATTAAAGAGGTAAAAGACCTCTACAATGGAAACGACAGAACATTAAAGAAAGAAATTGAAGAAGACCCCAGAAGACGGGAAGATCTCCCATGTTCTTGTATAGGCAGAATTAATATTGTTAAAATAGTCATATTACCAAAAGTGCTATAAAGATTTAACTCAATTCCCATTAAAATTCCAATTAATTTTCTCCATAGAAATAGATAAAACAGTCATGAAATTCATTTTGAAAAATAAGAGGGCCTGAATACCCAAAGCAATCCTTAGTGAAGAAAGTTATTATCTTAAATATTTTTTAGATGAGCAAATTGAATTTCAAAGAGGGGAGATTTGGCCACACTGGGAAGCACAGTCCAGTCCAGTGTAGTCCATTCCAGTCCATCAGTAAACCTGAAATTAAGAATAAGGCCTTTTGACTCTGAATTTAAAATAACTCTTTAGATACTTCTAAATGCCAGCCTATTTTCCTTTTTAATTTGAGCTTAGGCAAGTTTAAAATACAGATATTTCTGCTAAAATACTTTACCCATTTCCCCCCCATGATGTCCTATGGGACTTCTATTTTTTTTTAAATAAATGTTCATATTCTTATTAACTTTAATTTGTTTTTTTGTGACAGTACTCACAAATTATCCACAGAATATATATTTTGTAAACAACAAAGATTTATTATAATCCTCATAAAAATAAATATTTAGTCAGTTGGCAGTAATGGATTTATTATTTCAAAATTTATTCTCTACCTTGCATTGATGTATGGATGCACTTAGAAGTATATAATTATAAATTTATACACTCGTCTAAAAGTATAGTTTTAAACATAAATAAGTTCTTTAATTAGTGTTCTATAATTATGTATACTGGGATTCATTGTGACATATTTATATATGTATATAGCATAATTTTGTCAGTTTCATTTCCTCAACATCCCCTGTGCTTCCTTTTTCTTTCCTTCATCTTTTTTCTCTATCCTACTGAGTTTTCATCTATTTTTAATAAGATCCATTTTCCCCATTTTTTTTTGGTAGGGGGAGACTGGGGATCAAACTCAGGGCACTTGACCAGAAAACCACATACCCAGCCCTATTTTGAATTTTATTTAGAGACAGGGTCTTCCTGAGTTGCTTAATGCCTTGTTTTTTTTTTTTTTTTTTTTTTTTTCCTGAGGCTGGCTTTGAACTTGAAATCTTCCTGCCTCAGCCTCCCCAGCTGTTGGGATTAGAGGTGTGCACCACCACACCTGGTCATTTTCCCCCCATTTTTTATCTATCTTCCATATCTGAGAGAAAACATACCGCACTTGACTTCCTGAATCTTTATTCACTTAACATAATGCTCTCCCATTTTTTCCATTTTCTTGAAGATGATATAATTTTATTTTTCCTTGTAGCTGAATAAAACTCCATTCCCTCAAATGACATAATTTTATTCTTTATACTTGAGTAAAACTCCATCATATTTATACACATTTCTCTTTAAACATTCATCTTTTGGTGGATGTTTAACTTAACTGTTATAACTTTTGATGCCATAAACATGGGATGAATGCATCATTATAGTACACTGTCTTTAAGTTTTTTTTTGGTTTAACACTGAGGAGTGGTATGTCTGGGTCATATGGTGGTTCCATTAGTAATCCTTGGAGGAACCTCCATAGGAGGTTTTCTATGTTGGTTGCATTAATTTATAATTTCACAAAGAGTATATATGAGTTCTGTTATTAACATAATAAATTTATCATTACCAGAAATTTTTATTATTTGTATTCTTTTTTTTTATAAATAAAAAAAATTTTTCTTCCTCAAAACATCATACATGTATTCTGTATAATGATGAGGGTCTCCTTCTATCTTCCATGCAATCCCCTTCTCCCTCTTTTTCCCTCCCACCTCTCTTCCCTATTTAGTGGTAATCTTCTTCTCATGCTCTTCCTCCCTATCCCATTTTGAGTCACCCCCCTTATATCAGAGAAGACATTCAGCATTTATTTTTTAGGGATTGGCTGACTTCACTTAGCATAATCTGCTCTAATGCCATCCATTTCCCTGTGAATGCCATGATCTTGTTATTTTTTAGTGTTGATATTCCATTGTGTATAAATGCCACATTTTTTTTATCCATTCATCTATTGAAGGGCATCTAGGTTGGTTCCACAGTGTAGCTATTGTGAATTCTGCTGCTATAAACATTGATGTGGCTGTGTCCCTGTAGTAGGCTCTTTTTAGGTCTTTTGTGTATAGTCTGAGAAGAGGAATAGCTGGGTCAAATGGTGGTTCCATTCTCAGCTTTCCAAGGAATCTCCATACTGCCCTCCAAATTGGCTGCACCAATTTGCAGTCCCACAGCAATGTATGAGTGTACCTTTCCAGCCATATTTGTTTATTTATATTACTTAACATGATTTGTTTTTCCTCTTTGATTAGTTTTTCCTTTACTGTACTACCTCCCGCTGTTGGTTTTCATTGTTATTTTTCATTTCCTCTTCCTATAATGTTTTGCCAAGGATGTTTTGACAAGCTGGTTTTCTAGCTGCAAATTCTTTTAACTTTTGTTTATTGTGGAAGATTTTTATTTCATCTTCAGTCCTGAAGCTTAATTTCACTGGATACACAATTCTTGGTTGGAACCCATTTTCTTTCAGCATTTGAAATATGTTGTTCCAGGATCTTCTAGCTTTCAGAGTCTGTGTTGAAAGATCAGCTGTTATCCTGATTGGTTTACCCCTAAATGTAATCTGCTTCCTCTCCCTTGTGGCTTTTAAGATTCTCTCCTTATTGTGTATGTTGGGCATCTTCATTATAATGTGTCTTGGTGTGGATCTCTTATGATTTTGTACATTTGGCATCCTGTAGGATTCTAGGATTTGGATTTCTTTTTCATTCTTCAAGTCTGGGAAGTTTTCTCATATTATTTCATTGAACAGATTGCTCATTCCTTTGGTTTGGACCTCTATACCCTCTTGTATCCCAATAACTCTTAAGTTTTGTCTCTTTATATTATCCCATATTTCTTGGATGTTCTGCTCATTGTTTCTTAATATTCTTGCTGAGCTGTCTATGTTCTTTTCAAGTTGAAATACTTTGTCTTCGTTGTCTGATGTTCTATCTTCTAAGTGTTCTGCTCTGCTGGTAATACTCTCATTTGAGTTTTTAATTTGGTTTATTGTTTCCTTCATTTCCAGGATTTCTATTTGTTTGTTTTTTTATAACCTCTATCTCCCTGTAGAGTTGATCTTTTGCTTCTTGGATTTGTTTATGTAATTCATTGTCAAAGTGATCTTTCATTGTCTGAATTTGCTGTATAATGTCTTCCTTGAGACTCCAGATCATCTGAAGCATCTATATCCTGAACTGTTTATCTGACATTACATCTGCTGCATATATTACCTCTTCTATTGTTGAATTGACCTGCATTGTTTGTGGTCCTTTCTTTCCTTGTCTTTTTATACTGTTCATGTTTCTTTCCAGCTTTGTGAATCTGCTGTGTTAATGATTTTCCCCTTATATATTTATATTACTCTTTTATAGCTCCAAAATCCCTCTTTTGTGGAGAAAGACTATGTTAACAGTTCCCAATATCAATAGTACATCATCTAAGCACAAGTTTTCATTATTAATACATTTATAGTTAGACTCTAAGTCTACAGATATTGGTTTCAATAATTATTTAAAAATATAGTCATTAGTTTCATAAAAGGCATACCATTTCTTGTGGCATATAGAAAATTGAATTTCAGATGAAGGATGTTATGCTTAGAGGGAAAGGAGTGAAGGTGTGAGGTTAATCTATCTTAGCAACTTTGGAGAACTCTAACCAATAGACTGGTAATTTATGGAAGAATGTATAGATTCAACCTCCTATCTGTATTTAGAAAGTTACCCTATGTATAGATAGTAAAAGTTAGGGGGTTGAAAGTGGGAGTAAGAATGAGGGAGTAAGAATGAATAAAAAATAACAAGTAAGAAAAGAGAAAAGAGAGAGAGGGAAAAAGAAAATAAAGAAAAAAAGAAAAAAGGGGGGAGGTGGGGCATATGCAATTCTTCTATATTATATTATATTGGTGATTCAGTTGTTAAAGTTCTATTTCATGCACAGCTCTTGGTTTCACATATGTTGAGGTTGAGAAAGAGAAGAGAGAAAAAAAAAAGATTGCAAAAAAAGAAAAAAAGTCACTCAGAACTCTGTTTTCCTTTCTTCCAGTAGGTGGCGCTGTCTATCCCTAGCTTGAGGCTCTGTGTTCAGGGTGAATGTAGCCAGTGTGAAAGGACATGAGCTTCCACCTGTATCCTCCCTACTCTAGTCTCTGAGGTAGTAACCAGGTGCCAGTACAGTTGTTGTTTTGTGTTGATAGCTACAACCCCCAAAAGCTTGTGGGAAAAATTTTGAGTTATCGCAGCTAAGCAGGGGGGCGGGGGGCGGGGGGGTGGAAACTGGGTACCTGGATCAGCCATAGAACTGTGCTGGTAGCCACAACCCGGTTGATGGGTTTTAAGGGTTGATGGGCTTCCTCCAGTCTGGAGGTGATGGGGGCCGGGCGGGCTTCTTCCTCCAATCTCAACTGCTCACTTTCTAAAACTCTGCAGCTTTTTGGTCCTCACTGAACTATCTCAATGTAGCTTCTTTGGAAGCAAGCTCGGGAGTTGCACTTATCTTGTAATTTTCTGCTTCACCTGCAACCTATTTGTATTCTTAATGATCACTATTTTAACTGAAGTAAGATGAAATTACAGTGTGGTTTTGATTTGAATTTCCATTTTTTTTTTTTGCTAGAAATGTTGAACATTCTTTTATATGTTTGTTGATTATTTGTACTTCTTGTTTTGAGAAATGCCTGTTTATTTCATTTGCCCATTTATTAGTTGTGTTATTTGAGATTTGGGGAGGTTTTCTTTTCTTTTTCTGGAGGGGAGTGTTTTTTAGAAAAATTATTTAGGTGTTATGTTTATCAATTCAGACAAGTAGCTGATTTCTCCCATTTTGTAGGCTCTCTCTTTATTCTATTAACTGTTTTGTTCTGCAGAGTTGTTTTTTATTTTTAATTTGACACCAACTTATTTATTAATTCTTGGTATTATTTGCTGAGTTTTAGGAGTCCTACTGAGAAATTTATTTCCTGTGCCTCTATGTTGGAGTGTTCCCCCTATGTTTTCTTATAGTAGTTGAAATTTATGATCTATTTCCTAGGTTTTTAGTTCATTTTCAGTTGATTTTTATGTAGAGTGCAAGCTAGAGATCTATTTTTCCATACCTATAAATACTAATTTGTAAGTATAAATGTAGTGTTATATCTTTATTGGAGGAGTATGGAACTTATTGAGAAAAGTAATTTCAAACCCATAAAATACAATATAGAAATACAACACAATATTTTAAATATTATATAGTGATGTAAATAAAACTCTATTGGTTATTGAAATGTATTAACCATCTAGAATTTAAGAAAGAATTTCTCAAGTAATAGATGACTGAGTTTGAAATGTGATTCCTGAATTTTAGGGATAAAAATGACTAAGTCAGATAAGAAAGTGCTTTAGGGAATAATAAGAGCAAAGCACAGAGGAATAAATTATTTTCTGAGCTTTAGAGTTCTACCAAGAAAGTTGTTTCCTGTGCCTTTATCTTGGAGTGTTGCTCCAAGGTTTTCTTATAGTAGTTGAAATTGATGTTATAATTTCTACATCTTTAATGATTCATTATGAGAAAGGAGATGGTCTCACACTAGAAAAGTAATGAAGAGTAGAATTCTGTTGACTCTTTTGATAAACAAAAACTTTCAGAAGCCAGGTAGCATGTCTGAAAACAAGAGTTAAAATTGGCTGATTGAATTGATCTTCAAATACCTTGAATAACCATCAGTCTGTAATGAGGGTAGTATTCATTACCTCATTTTAACCTAATTTGCCAGTGTTTTAATCCAGTGTCAGTTGGTCTATTGTTTCTGGGCTTGTGCTGAGGAAGTACATCTTGGCAGAGAGTACCTCTAATCTAAACCTCTCATCTCACAATTGGGATGCTTAAAAAAAGGAAAGACAAAGAAAGAAATTAAAGAAGAGGGAGGAAGGGAGGGAGGGATGGAGGGAGCAAGGGAGATAGAGAGAGAGAGAGAGAGAGAGAGAGAGAGAGAGAGAGAGAGAGAGAGAGAGAGAGAAATAGATAGAAAGAGAAACTGAGATGCCACAATCCTCTCCAAGGGTGTACTTCCAATGACCAGAATATATCCATTGGGCCTCCTGTCTTAAACTTCCCATACCTCCCAATGCTGCCAAGCTAGGGATCAAACCTTTAGCACATGGGCCTTTGGGGGACATTTAAGATCCAAATTCTAGTAAAAATCTTGCATCATTTTTCTCAGGAGATAATCTTTTTATAAAAATTTGTAATAAAACTTTATCGAGAGTAATCAATTGTTGTAGGATTTTAAGATTCCCAATGTGTGTTTTTACAGTTTGTTAATATATAATAGGTGGAGAGCGTGAACTAATGTCTAGAAAATTAGAAGTTGGATAAAAATAAAGGGGTTTATTTCCTCTGAAAATATGTTGATGCTTTTAATGTATAAAGATAATGATACATTTCCATGTTCTAAGAAGGGAATGAGATATGACTGAAATGAAAGCAGAGCTAAATCATAGTATCCATTACAGATATTAACATCATGGCAAGTCATTGAAAAGTTAACTGATGTTTTATGACTGTTTTGTAATCTCATCATGGAGTATTAAAAGATTTATAACACCTTTCCTATAAGTTTTCAATACCATCAGATCTGAGATTTTCAGAACCCAATTTCATGCATTGAAAATAAAGTAATTGCCACATGATGGTCAGTGTCCCATAAGGCAACCAATAAAAAAGCTATTATTATCAAGGTCTTTAAATGTGGAGGGAACAAAACTATTGGAAAGGGAGAGAAAATATAGGCTTTTTATATCAAGGTGAGTTTCTGACCTCAGGGGTAATTTTGAATCTCAGGAATTAGATTTTAAAGCCCATCATATAAAGATCATCAAGAACAAACCCTGGTTGAAGCAAATTTAAGCTTATTAACTTGCTGCAACAATGGAGAATATATATCAGGAAAAACTGCATAGAATCCAAGTAAGGAAAGGGACATGGTTTGCAAAGTTTGTGCTTAGGCTGAAAGATATTAAGAATGGGTTGGGAGAATCAAAGATCAACTATTGTTGTAGATGGCTAGGGTTGTCAAAACAAAGTGCCACAGGCTGGATCATTTAAACAACAGAAATTTATTTTCTCCCTATTTGGAATCTTGCAGTCCATAGTCAAAGTGTCAGAGGTTTGGTTTCTCTTGAAGCATATCTCCTTTGCTTGCAGATGACTGCCTCTTTCTGTGTCCTCAATTGTCTTTTCTCTAGTTGCACATATAGCTGGTGTATTTTTAATGTTTTAACCTTCACTCTTATAATGACTCCCATCAGATTGGAATCAGACATGCCTTATTGGAATCATTTCTAGATAGTAATGTCTTTAAAAGTCCTATTTCCAAATACAGTTATATTGTGTGGTTTGTAGGGTTAAGACTTCAACAAAATTTAAAAAATTTTGGGAGACATAATTCAGTTCATATCAATTGGTAGAGCTTAGATAATTGTCCCCCAAATGACTGTATTTTAAAGGATTGGTCTATAGAGAGGCATTGTTGGGAGTTGGTGGGACCATTAAAAGGCTATCAGGAGGTCTTTAGATCATTGGGGAATGCCCTTGAAGGGGATTGTGGGAACCCTACTCCATCATTCTTTTTTTGCTTCCTGATCTTAGGTGAGCAGATTTTGATCCAGCAACCACTTATTCCATGAGGTGTGGCCTAGCCACAGGCACAGAGTAACATAGTCAATCAACCATGGACTGGAATCTCAAAAACTTTTAGCTTTTCCTTAATTGGTTTTCAGGTATATATTATAATGACTGAAAATTGACTAATATTAGGTTTTATCCTGAGGAAGGGTTTGGTTGGGTAAGTTCAGCTTCCTGATGATTTTGACATAAAACAAGGGAGGCTTAGCAGTTAGTTAAATCAACGATCTAGGGGCTGGGGATATAGCTCAGTTGGTGGAGTGCTTGCCTCTCATGCATAAGGCTCTGAGTTCAATCCCCAGTACCCGCCCCCCAACACACACACAAAAAATAAACAATCTAAACAGAAGCCAGAATGTCAAAATGGACCAGGGAACATAATGCTATGGCAAGATAACTCATTTAAAAGCGGGTGATTTTTAACAGCATTCTACTGGGGTGGTATCTGGGATTGCAGGGGGTGAGGTTGGAGGAAAGTCTGTTTGTTAACTTTGGAGCTAGTCTGATTATCAGAAGGGTTGATTTTCTTCTTTTCTTATTGGATGTCACAGGATATGAAGTGTGGAAAGTAAAGAATCCCAAGTTAACTCTAAAGAACATTCTGGTATCCAAGCCCTTTTGGGGGAAGGGGAAGGTTGCATGGTAACCCATGGATAGATGGCATTAACACACACTGTGCTTGGGGAGCCTCCTAAAAGACTCCATGAGCTAAATTGGGTCAGAGGAGGTAGAATTAGGAGAGAGATCTTCAAATCAATTTCAAATGAACTGTATTGACCTGGTAATAAAAATTAAGTGCTTCTCATTCTGCAATGTTCTCATTACCTTCTCATAAGCATCATGCAGACTTAAATTTAGCTTCACTCAAAAATATTTTTAAATTGTAACTTGTATTTTTTCCTTTTTAAATATTTTTATTGATTTCTTTTTATTTATACATGACAACAGAATTCATTTTTTAAAAATATTTATTTTTGAGTTGTAGTTGTACACAATACCTTTATTTTATTTATTTTTATGTGGTACTGAGGATCAAGCCCAGAGCCTTGCACATGCTAGGCAAGCACTCTACTGCTGACCCACAAACCCAGCCCCTAGAATTCATTTTCACATAACTATGCAAGCATGACATAGATGTTATTCTAATTAGGATTCCACTCTTAGGGATGTACATGATGGTGGGATTCACTATGATATATTCATATAAGTGCACAGAAAACTATTTGGCATTTACTCCTCTATCATTGCTATCCTTTTCTTCCCTTCATTCTCCTTTGTCTAATCTACTAAGTATCTATTTTTCCACTGATATGTTAGCTTTAACATATCAGTAAAAACATTTGACCTTTGCTTTTTGGGGACTGGCTTATTTCACTTAGCATGATATTTTCCAGTAAATGTCACAAAGTCACTCTTCTTTATGGTCAAGTAATACACACACACACACACACACACACACACATCACATCACATTTTCTTTGCCCATTTATCTTTTAAGGGCATCTAGTTTGGTTCCATCTCTTAGCTATTGTGAATTGAACTTCTGTAAACATTGATGTGGCTGTATCACTGTATTATACTAGTTTTAAATTCTTTGGATATATGCTGAGGAGTGAGATAGCTGGGTCAGATGGTTGTTCTATTTCTAATGTTTTAGGGAATCACCACACTGATTTCCAGAATGTATTTCTAGAGAACCATTTGTAGTCTCACTAGCAATGTATGAACATTCCCTTCTTACCCATATCCTCACCAACAAATATTGTTGTAATAATTATTGTTACTTGTATTCTTGATAATTGCCATTCTGACTGGAGTGAGATGAAATCTCAATATAGCTTTAATTTGTATTCCTCTAATTGCTAGAGATGTTGAACATTTTTTCATATATTTGTTGACAATTTATATTTCTTCTTCTGATAAGTGTCTGTTCACTTTCTTGCCCCTATCTTAAAGTGTCATGAATCAGTTAATTCCAATGATGAAATTTGCTTAACTTGTATTTTACTCTATAAATCAAGAGAACTTTAAGAATAGGAGAAAATTTTTACCACATGCACTTCAGATAGACCATTAATCTCCAGGATATATAAAGAACTCAAAAAATTTAACACCAAAAATAAATAAACAAAACAACCAATAAATGGGCTAAGGAACTGAACAGACACTTCACAGAAGAAGAAATACAAATGGTCAAAATATATGAAAAAAGGTTTAACATCTCTAGCAATTAGAGAAATGCAAATCAAAACTAGGATTTCATCTCATTCCAAAAGAATGGCAATTATCAAAAATACAAGCAAAAATAAATGCTGGCAAGGATTTTGGGGGAAAAGATACATTAATACTTAGTTGGTGGGACTTCAAATTAGTCCAACCATTATAGTAAGCAGTATGGAGATTTCTCAGAAAACTTTGAATGGAATCAGTGTTTGACCCAGCTATCCCATTCCTCACTTCATACCAAAGAACGTAAATAAATGCTGATACTACAGTGACACAGCCACCTCAATTTTTATAGCAGCTCAATTCACAATAGCTGAACTATGGAACCACCTAGGTGTCCTTCAACAGATGAATGGATAAAGAAAATGTATATATATATTTAAGGATGAATACTACTCAGCCTTAAAGAAGAATGAAATTATGACATTTTCTGGTAAATGGATGGAACTGGATAATATCATGGTAAATGAAATAAGTCGATTCCAAAAAACCAAAGATCAGGTGTTTTCTCTGATATACAGATGTTAATAAGGTGTGGGAATATAGGGAAGAATATAGGTACTTTTAATATGGCAGAGGGGAGTGAAAGGAGGGAATGGGGTATGGGGGTTGGAAGGATAGTAGAATGAATTCAGAATTTTTACCCTGTGTGTGTATATGACTATACCACTGGTGTGATTCTACATCAAGTACAACCAGAAAAATGAGAAGTTATACTCCATTTAGGTATGATGTGTCAGAATGAATTTCACTGTTGTTTATGACTAATTAGAACAAATGAAAAAGAAATCAAGAGTGACCATTAACAGCAACAGAACTTTATGGTCAATTTTTCAAGATCCTACTAGTATGACCAATGTCAGACCATATATGTGCCTCCTTTGAAATGAGTTTTAATATGTACTAAAGAAGGATATAATATAACATCCATAACCTCATAATACCTAATTAAACATGCATCATTTAAATTAAGAATGTTAACATATTTGTATGTAAGAATTGTACTACATAATATAAATCTAATGCGAAACCATTATAACTACTACTTATGAAGCATGAAAACATAAATAAAACAACTTTAATTGCTTCATAATTACTTAATATTCTGTATACATTGTATTCAAACATAATTTAAATGTTATGCCAGAATAAATCACTTAAAAACTATTTAAACAAAGGGGCTAGGGTTGTGACTCAGTGGTAGAGCACTTTACTAGCATGTGTGAGGCATTGGGTTCAATACCTGGCACCACATAAAAATAAACAAATAAAATAAAGGTATTGGGTGTCCATCTACAACTAAAGAAATGTTCAAAAAAATCTTTAAAAAAACTATTTAGGGCTGGGGTTGTGGCTCAGTGATAGAGTGTTTGCCTAGCACTTGTGAGACACTGGGTTCAATCCTCAGCACCACATAAAAATGAAATAAATATATTGTGTCCACCTACAACTAAAAAAATAAATATTAAAATAAACTATTTAAATCAAATCGGTAGTATTCTAGCCACATTATTTTTATGATGAAATACGGAATATATTTTGAATAAAAAAACAGTATGTAGAACTTTTAGAAGATTATTATTTGGAAGGATGAATGGTTATTATGTAGATACAGACAGTGAAATTTCTCATAAAAGTCATATCTTGTTTTATTTTAAACTTTTGATTTTATGTGAGATGATGAAACCATAATTTACTAGTTTCTTCTCGATTCTTATAACAGATATTAAAACAGCCATATTTTATTTTGAGAAAAAAAAACCTTTAGTTTTAGTTGTGAAAGTTACTTAGGAAAGATGTTTTAACATTTATTTATTTTTGTAAGTAAGAATAACATTTGAGTCAACATTAAGAAAATGCAAAAGATGCAAAAGTAACTGTTACACATGTGAATGAAAATTAAAATCCTTGAGAACAAATATTATCCCATTAAAATACATATTTTTTCCTCTTCTGATACATCAAAGTGAATAAAATTATGCATATGCATAGAGTGAAATTCTCATTAAATGTTAAACATAGGCTGTAGACTAAAAAAAATGTTTTGTGTGGGTTTAAAAGGTGATTGCTTTAAAATTACTTTCTAAAGAGATAAAGCAAATGAATACAAGCTTAATTCAGTCTTAATTTCAGATAGGAAGAATATGCCTTCATAAGGTTTATTAGTTTAGAATTCCAGTGTCATTTTTGAGGAATCTGTGAACTATATTTTAAAGAAGAAATGAGAAGCTCCAAACTATAGAATATTCTATTGTTAATAGAATATGTAATTGCAATATACATTTTAAGTAGAAATCTTTCTGTGTTAGTGATTTTATAATTTGTAACATGTTATATTCATTATAAAAATGCAAGCATATAAATGTACAAATTAACATAAATTTATATAACTGTATTTCACAGAAATTCAATATGATTTTTAAGTCTTCTTTCTAAATTCTTGGCAGGTTGTTTTAAATTTTGTTGCAGTTAAAATTGTATTCTCATTCTTCCCTAAAATCAATACATTTGACCTCTAGGCAGATGACTTTTATTTTTTAATCCCCATTTTGAATCACTTTTATTACTTATGGGAAAATTTGTCACTTTATCACTTATAGAGAAATAATATCATGGGGGTATGCACACAGTCTCAGGAGTTGAACTCCCTGGATTTGAATTGTGGTGCCAACATGCACTAGACGTGTGTGATTTAGGGATTTAGGGCAGGATGCTTTACCTCTCCTACCATAGGATTAGTAGAAGGGCCCATAGGAATGGTCTACCTCCTTGGTATTATTTTGAAGATTAAATATATTGATATTTGTAAATATTAGAATGCTAACTTACAAACAGCAATATATGCTTATGAACTATTATAATTAATACTATAAACGCATGCATCAGGAATTTTTTGTCTGTGTTTATGTAAAATTTTATAATTGCCATAAAAACTCTGAGGCTGGGGTTGTGGCTCAGTGGTAGAGAGCTTGCCTAGCATGTGTAAGGCACTGGGTTTAATTTTCAGCACTACATAAAAATGAATAAATAATGGTATTGTGTCCATCAACAACTAAAAAAAAATTTTTTTAAGACAGTTACTCTTATTGGAAACTATAAAAAAGTTGAACAGGAATCTAGGAAAAATAAATACATTAGATATTCTGAATGTTGGTAGATTTTAATATTTTAAAAGCAAACAAACTAATACAGAATATATACAAATACACAAAGTGTTGCATAGGATCTTCGTTACTATTTTATTTATTGTTCCCAAATCAAAATCATTCTTTGTCCATATAAAATTTGACATTAAGATACAGACTGTGAGTCTCACAGAGACAATAAATAAAAGCAAAATTGTAATGCTCTAAGAATACATAGTTTGTGATGAAAAAAAATAGGAAAACTATTTTTATATCTGAATTTAAAACATGATATTTTATGTACTGTAGGTGGCCAAATCTATATTCTTATTGTAAATTTTAAATGAAAGCTTAAGAATTTCTGTTAAATTATTAAAAGCTGTGTATAAAAATATCCTGCAAACTCACACAATATATTCCAAATTATCACTCCACTGGCTTTTTTTTTTTTTTTTTTTTTTTTTTTTTAAGATACTGGGAATTGAACCCAGGGCACTCAACCGCTGAGTCACATCTCCAGCCAGCAGTCTCCCTCCACCCCAGCCTTTTTGTTCAGACAGGGTTTTGCTAAGTTACTTAGGGCTTTACTAAGTTGATGAGGGTGGATTTAAACTTGAAATTCTCCTGCTTTAGCAAGGAGGCTGGGATTACAGGTGTGCCCCAATATGCCTGGCTCTTACTTGGGATGCACAGGGCTCTTTATAAAAACATAGTAGTTTAGGTTGTGGAAGGAAGAACATGAATACTTTTGTCTTTGAGGTGAAAATAGTTTATGATCCCAAGTGCTTAAATTTTGGAACTTTTTGGCATTTCAAATAGTAACTGCCAACCATATGTCTCAATTCCAGTTCAGGCAACCTGAGGCAGTAAACATTCCTGACTTTTCTTGTCTGAGCCAGAGTGGACAATAGGACTGTGTCTTAGAGAGCTTGAGAGGTTGGGGTCCTGTTTTAATAATGCTTGTTTGTTTGTCAATACAGAGAACACCACAAATGTCTTTCCAGGCAGCATTTACAACACATTCTTGTATGTCAGATTCATTCTTATGCCTAAAACAAGACAAAGATGCCAAAACAAAAACAAAAACAAAACAAAACAGATCTCCAAATGAATATCCCTTATAAATATAGATGTGGAAATCTATGAAAACTAGCAAACCAAATCCAAAAGTATGTAAAAATGATTGCACACCATTGACTAAATGGGATTTACCTAGAAATACTAGGGAAGTATAAGTTTGCGAGGTTTGCCATAAGACCATACCAGATTGAATGATATCAGCAGCAAAATTTTATTTTCTCAGAATTGTGGAGGATAAAAATCTAAGATAAAAGTAATATGCATGGTGGATTTCTTCTGAAGTTTGTCTATGTCACTTGCAGTTGTTGCCCTCTTAATTCCTTCATGTATAGTCATCTTTCTATACACACCCAACCTTGGTTTTCTCTGTGTGTCCTAATGTTCTCTTCTCATATGGATACCATTTAAATTAAAGTGGGACCCACTTTAACAATCTTATCAGTTCAATTCTAACAACTAGAGTCACTCTTAAAAACTTCAACAGCCTCTTTAAAGATACTATCTCTAAAGTGAGGTTAAATTTTGATGTACTGAGGAGGGTTAGGACTTAAACACTTAATTATTTTTTAGTACTGTGGACCAAACCCAGTGGCACTTTACCACTGAGCTGCATCTAAGTACTTTTAAATTTGAGACTATGTCTTGCTAAGTTGCTTAGGGCCTCACAAAATAGCTGAGACCAGGCTTGAACTTGGGATCCTCCTGGCTTAGCTTCCTAAGTTGCATCATATAAATGTGGAGATGGCATTCTTTAATAATTCACTAAATAACAGGTAACTAATAGTAGGAAAATAAATCAATGTAATATACACCATTTGATAGAATTAAGGAAAAACAACTGTATACACAGTTGTACATCTCAATAAATAGAGAGAAAGCACTTGACAGAATTCAGAATACTTTTATTAAAAAATACGTGGCAAACTAAGATGAGACTGAACTTTCTTAAGATAATAGTGGGAATTTATGAAAATTCCATTTAATATCATACTCTTCAATGAAAGAAAAGCTTTTCTGCTAATATCAGAAATAAGACAAAATCGCCCACTTTTACTACTGCTATTCAATATTATACTGAAAGATCTGCATAGAACACTTACAAAAGAAAGATAAATAAAAGGCATGTAAATAGAAAACAACAAAACTTTTCTCAATTTGCAAATGATTTGATTCTATATATGTAAAATTCCAAAGAATATGAACAAACATTTGTGAAATAAATCAACAAATTTATATAGTTGTAGGACAAAATATTAACACAGAGAAATAAGTTGTATTTCTATAAACCAGAAATGAAGACTCCTCAAAGGAAATAGAACTCTTCCATTTGTGACAGTATTACTAAACTACCTGAAAAAATTTTTTCAAGGAGTTGAAAAACTTGTACATGAAAATATGTAAAACATTGTCAGAGAAATTAAAGAAGACCTAAGAAAATGAAAAGACGTAAATTATGATTGGAAAGTTTTCATATTGTTGAGGTTGCAAAAGTGCTCAAAGTACTCAGCAGATTTAATGCAATTCTATCTAAATACAAATGACCTTTTTCAGAAAATTCTTCAAATTTATATGGAATGTCTACATCCCATTAATAGCCAAAAAAACCAATGTTGTAACCAGTTTGCTGTACAAAATACAGCAATCATAAATGTGATACTGGCCCATAGAAAGGCATACAGACCAACATATAGAATTAAATTCCAGAATTTATGCTTATATATCTATGGATAATTAACTTTAAGCAAGTATGTTAAGGTCATTCAATGGGTGAAAGAATTATCTTAATGGTTCTGGAACAAATGGAAAAGAAAGCATGGAAGAATGTTTTTGGATCTCTCTCTCTCTCTCTCTCTCTCTCTATATATATATATATATATATATATATATATATATATACACAAAAAATTGACTCAAAATGAGTCAATGAGCTGTATCTTTAAAGTTATTAAAATAAAATATAGGAGCCTATATTTATGACCTTGAATTTCACAGTGTACTTTTCAATTGGACACAAAAAAGCGTGAATGACAAAATAAAAAGAGAGTTAATTTAGACTTTGTAAAAGTGAAGGAAATACAAAATCACATCCAAAGACATTATCAAAAGAGAGAGAATAGGGGAGTGCTTCCATCAAAACAGAAGCAAAATCTGTGGAGTAGACACGTGAATGATTGGGTGAGGGTAGGACAGGATAAGGGAAGAACAGTAGAATGAATCTGATCTAACTTTCCTATATGTTTATGTGAATATATTGCAATGAATCTCACCATCATGTATATCTATAAGGCACTAAAAAAAACCCCATAAGTATATAGTAAAAAGATCACCAGAGTAGAGGTAAGGTAACATGGGGAGAGAGAATGAGAAGGGAAAGGAAATGAGAGCAAAGTATGTTTCATCATTATATTTCATAATTATGTCAAAATAAATTCTAATTTTGTATATGAATAAAAAGAACCAAGAAAACTAAAATTCATAGCACACAGAAAAAAAGGTTTTAAAACCTACAGAAAAGAAAAAAATTGAAAATCATATATTTGATAAATTTTTTTAATCTAGAATACATAGAGAACTTTCATAACTCAATAATAAAGGCCAAACAACGTAAAAAATAAATGGAGAAAGGACTTGAATAGACATTTATCCCTCCCCAAATAGAACATGGCTAGCAAGCACATGAAAATATGTTAGGTCATTTGGTTTTTAAAAATTCAATTTAAAATTACAATGACATACCATTTCACACCTGTTGTAATTGCTATAATCAAAAACTAGAAAATAAGTGTTGGCAAGCATGTAGAGAAACAGGAGCCCTACCACATTGCTGATAGTAAAGTGGCACAGACGTTGTAAAAATGTTTTTTTGTTCCTCAAAAAGTTTTTCATGGAATTGCCATCTGCCCCAGCAAATCCGTTCCCATGACTATAATCCCAAGGATTGAAAACAGGTACTCAAATAAGCACTTTTTTATAAGTATTTAATCATAATTGGCATATTATTCTGCTATACAAGCATATGAGATACTGATACTGATACATTACATCTTAAATGAGTCTTGATAAAACATTATGGCAAGTGAAATAATAAAATGATAGTCTATGAAATGATTCCTTTTATATGAAATACGAAGAAGAAGTTTTATACGTGTAGAAATATTAGTGATTGCCAGGAGATGAAGGGGAGAGGGGGATGAAGAATGACTGCTTATGAATATGATGTTGTTCTGGGCTCATAAAAAGTCTGAAGCTGCAGAGAATGGTGGTAGTGCAGATTGTAAGTGTACTAAATGCACTGAATTGTACACTTCTAAATGGTAAATCATGTTATGTGAATTATATCTCAGTTAAAATGAAAAAGCACTATTAGAATAGCGCTGACAAATAAAACTGTAAAGCAAGCTAAAGTGTTTTTTTCAGATTTTCTAGAAGCCAAGTAAAAAATTTAACAGAGATGAGATTAAATATGCAAAATATTTTACTTAAATCAATGTATCCAAAAATATTTAAATATGTAATTACTATTATGTGTGTTACTTCTATATAGTTTTTGTATTATCTATAATTTCAAGCATGTATTTTATACTCACAGCACATTCAACTCAAACCAGCCAAATTTCAAATACTCCATGTTCATATGTGGCTTCTGCCTGCTTTCCTGGAACATGTTGTCTTAGAAACTGAAAGCACTCTCTATAAAATTGGACAAAAATCGCCTTCTCTTGAATAAAGGAAAGTAGTTTATTCTCAGAGTATTTATTCTGTTAGAGTTTATTACACATGGAAAACGAAAAATCGGTTCTTCATTTGTTGGAAAGTAAAGAGAAGTTTCTTAAGTGAATACTTTTTTCTACTAAAAATAGTTGTTCCCTCTTTCCATAATCTTACCTTTTAAAACACTACAGTGCTTTGTGGTATGAACAAAGTATGTTTGGCTTTCTGTAGTGACATAAACACTCCCCCAAAAAACCTAGTACTGCATGAAATAAGGTAGTTCATGATTTCAAGTAATTTGTTTATTCTGGAATTAACTAACCATAGTAAGGCCAATATACTGGGTAAAAAACAGGACTAGAAAAAGTCAACTACTGTTTGCAAATGATGTGATTGCATATCTAGGGAGCCCAAATACCTCAACTTGAAAGCATTATAATAAAAAGACGATTGGTTCCAAGAGGAACATACAAGCAATACTATTTTTAATTCTAACAATCAACATTAGAAAACACCATGAAAGGATGACATTTATTGAATTAAGAGAATAATTAAATATTTTGTATTAACTTATTCATAAAAACGTATCAATTTTAGGAGAAAAATTCACAATGTATAGGAATATAAGAATATTTCTATAAATTAGAAACCATACCATACCTTTGAAGGACGCATTCAAATTCAACTGGCTATAATCTCTTTACCAGTCTTTCCTAAAAGAGATATAGCCTATTTTGTCCCAATTGAGTAGGGATAGTGCTGTGACTTGATCTGATTATTATAATGTTCCTTAACATCTTTTCTCCACAGTCAACTTTGTTTTCAGGATTATATATTTTGTCTTAATAACCTGAAACTCTATCTTCCAAGTGATCTAGTGTGTTGGTGATGCTTTCAATTGAAGTTTTAATTTGTTTTATCAATTCCTTCATTTCAAGGATTTCTGGTTGATTTTTTTTTCAGAAATTCTATCCTTTATTGAAGTGATCTTTTCACTTACTTTATTTTCTCTCTGGTTTTACTCCTTATATTGTCCTTTACCTCAGAGATCAGTTAAACTATGTGCATTCTAAATTTTTCTCTGACATTTCTTCCACTGTGGTGTCAGTGGAGTTATTGGAGTATCTTGGTTTGTAACAATTTGTTCCCTTGCTTTTTCACGTTGTTTGTGTTTCTACCCATCAAAACACCTTTCCCACCTGGTCTTTCATGGATGATGTTTGCCATAAGCATTCACCAAATAAACCTGGTTTTTTTTTAAAGAGAGAGAAGATAGAGAGAGAGAATTTTTTAATATTTATCTTTCAGTTTTTGGTGGACACAACATCTTTATCTTATTTATATGTGATGCTGAGGATCGAATCCGGCGCCCCGCACATACCAGGCGAGCGTGTTACCGCTTTAGCCACATCCCCAGCCCAAAACCTGGTTTTTTTTCCCCACACAAAAAAGAGGAAAACCCTGGAGCACAAAGGGACAGCCATAGAGGAGCTTGAAAGGGCTTCGATTGAGGGGTTTTCAGGAAGGATTCATAAATGAAGAGGAGCCAAGGGAGGAGCTTGGTCCAGGTAGGTTCGGTTTTAAGCATTAGTTTGCTCAGGTGCAGTTTTAGGAGGCGTTTGTGCGTTCTGCCTTTCCTGGGGACGGGGCAGTATGGGATATAGAGACAGTTATCTACAATCCCAAATGTAAGGACCCAAGGCGAGCTAGGTTTCCCATAGAAAGGCTGAGAGAAGAGGAGGGGAACTGACCCCTTCCCCCAGAATTGGTTTCTTACCATAACATTTTATAATTTCATTTTATAACTAGGTCTAGTTTTGCCACCATAAGTAGGTAAAAGGGGGGCAAATATCCTGAATGTACTTAGGAATTGAAAGCCAAAAAAATAGATTCTGTTGGGGACTGAAGGAGAACAATTTTTTGGAGATCTATTAGAAACCAACCATTTTTTAAGGGGAGTCCCAGGTTAGAAACACTTTATATTCTGAGTCAGAATAAGATGGAGTAGGGAAGAGAACACAGGGAGTATGGAGGGGTGTGATGGGGACTTCTTTAGGCTTCGTGTAGGAACAGAGGTGACCAGTGGGGGAAGGGTCTTGTCAGCAGCCTGCTTTGCTGCTGCATCAGCTAATGCATTGCCTTTGGCTATGGGGTTGGTTGGTGCTTGGTGTCCTTTGACTGCTACAGCCATCCATTCTGCAGCCTTAAGTGGGTATGGGAGTCAAGAATGTGAAAGGTACACTTGGAGCTGGTATCTATGTTTACTCTCTGTCCCTGAGCAAAAGTGAGTTCATTGGTTAAAGCTATTAATTCAGCCTGTTGGCAGATGGTATGGGGAGGTAAGACCCCTAATCTTTGGATATTGTGGCATATCCTGCAATAGGATGAGGATTTATGAAGGAACTTCCATCAGTAAACCATGAAGGGACATTGAGTAATGTCTGAATTATGGAAAAAGGGAGAGAACATGGTATCTAGAAGTCAAGGCATGAGTGAGAGGGAAGGGGTCTGAGTTGTTATTGAGAGGAGTGGTAGGAGGGAGCCTGGGTTATGGGTTTACAGTGTTGGAAAGATATCAGTGGATTGTCTACAAAGGAAGCTTGTACTTTTGGGAGTCTGAATTGGTGGTGGGGAGGGTAGGACAGAGAGATGGCTGTTTAGTTCCTTTGGGTTGTGAGAGGAGGGGGTAGTAATAAGTTCATATAGAGTTAATTTCTTGGCCTCTGAGTCTAAAAGGACTGCAGTTCCAAGCATCTTGGACAAGGGGTCCAGCCTTGATTACTGCATCTAATTGTTTTGAGAGATAATCCACTGCCTTGGGGGAATTTCCAAAGATCTGACAGGAGCCCCAAGGTTATGTTCTGTGCTGCTGAGTCATGGAGAAAAAAAAAAGATTATTGTGGATCCGGAAGACCCAAAGTGGGGGACTTCAAGAGGGCCTGATGTGGGCAACATCACAATACCAGACCTCAAAATATACTACAGAGCTATAGTATCAAAAACAGCATGATACTGGCACCAAAACAGGCATGAAGACCAATGGAACAGAAGACACAGAAATCAACCCACATAACTACAATAATCCTTTGCACCTACTGATCCCAGCTGAGACAAGCTTCAGTGTTTAAAAAGAGTACAAATGACTAAGAAAAAAATCTTGTGCCAATTACCGTTTGTTTCTACACTGCTACTTAATTCTGTGGGTCCCTGGCTACTCAAGGCAGCATCACTCTACTCCCAGACACATGAGTTCCCAGCTCCCTGTCTACTCACCAACTAAGCAGTTCATTTCTATAAAGAGAGCTTTTGATACAGTCATGGCCTCTTTTTACAGTACTAAGTACTTTTTACTAAGCTACTTAAGCCTGCTGCCTTTTCTTTCCATTATAGCCAATTATTCAGTCTAGTCAACATATTTATTGAATTCTATTTCATGCAAAGCACTCTCCTAGGCACTGAAGATATAACCAAAAATCAAGAAAGGCAGAAATACTTTCTCTTAATGATCTGTTCTGTGTCCTGGAAAACATCAAGGAAACACAACAATGTTAAGCATTGCTTTGGATTTTTTTGTTTTTCATATTTGTAAGTACACCCGTGTGTGCACATGAGTAATAATGTGAGATTATATTTCTTGATAAGGCCTGAGGCTTAAATTTTTGTAAAGCACAAAGTGCAGGGAGTTAAGTAGCATTGAAATACTAAATAGAATGATCACAGAAAAGCTCACGGAGAAGATGACCATCAGGAAAGACCATCAGGAGGTGAGGGTGGAGCCAAGTGGTCACTCGAGGAAACATCATCCAGGGGAGGGAACAGTAAGTGCCAATGGACAGGAAGAGGTAAGTGTTGAGTCTGTAAAGGAGACTGGGAGGTAGACCATGCAGGACCATATAAACCACCGTCAGGACTTGGGGGTTTTTTGGTGGTGGGGAGCTGCATACTGGAGATTGAACTCAGGGGCACTTGACCACTGAGCCACATCCTCAGCTCTATTTTATATTTTATTTAGAGACACGGTCTCACTGAGTTGCTTAGCACCTCACTGTTGCTGAGCTGGCTTTGAACTCATAATCCTCTTGCCTTAGTCTCCAGAGCTGCTGGAGGATTTTGATGAAGGATTTTGGTGGGATAGTGAATGGCATTTCACTAAAGTTTGTAGATTGTATACTCATAAGGTCATTGTTGATCTCAGGCTACACAAAGGACAGCTGGCATTATGAATATATAAGTTAATGTCTTTTTTTGAGGAAATATAGTGAAGTATTTAGGGATAAGTGAACATGTCTGTAATTTACTCTTCATACTTTAGATGGTCTTTGGTCTAAGCCATCCATTCTGTGGTGTTTTATTACAGAAGCCCTGGAAAAGTAATAAACCTATAACCTGATAGAGTAAACACAGAGAAGCCCATCACAAGTAGAAAACAGAATTGACCACTATGAATACCTGAGAATCATAGACATTTATGTTTGAAATTGTTATAAAATTTTACTCAATAAACTAGAATATAATGCTGACTGGCTACAGCATGTTCGTGTTACTCTAGAGTATCATACCAGAGAGCTAATATTTTTTTTTGTCATGGAAACGAAAGGACTGTTTTGAGAGTCAGAAGTCCTTAGTTCTGGGACTGCTTCTGCCAGTGGCCATTTGGATTTTTGCAAGTACCTTAAACTCTGGTTTCAGTTTCTTATGAGGTATAAAGGTCCAGAGGTTGGGACAGATAAACCAAACTCAATTCACTTCTATTCTAAGCATTATGTTTATCAAAAACATTTAAAATATATAATGTGGCTAAGCCACATCAATTCATGCACACTGGGCTTTATTCATGCTTACATTAAGAGTTGTAACTAAAGCTATACCTTTATAAAGAGCCAAGGATTCGGTTTTCTATATAAAGTTTACTACCATATTCACAACAAAAAAGATCAGGCATCTTCCTGGACCCTCCCTAAGTAACAGGTGCATTCTAATAAACCTCTGTTGGAGATGATAGAATGGTGTCACCATATATACCAAGCTGATAGATATTTGTACCTATCTAGGGCTTCATAATTTCCTCAATTTATATTTTTTTATAATATTATATTTTGGAGGGACTGTTTGTTAACATAGAGCAGTCTCCATGTCTTAAAACAATGTGCCCAGTACCACAGTACATATTATTACAAATTCACTGGCCCTATGTTTTGTTTCCATAACATGTTCAAGGTGATTTTATTATCTTTTTGAGATTTTTCCTGTAATTTCCAAATATTCTTCCATAAACCTGTGTTACTTTTATGATTGTAAGGAAACATTCATTAAATAGATCTTATATAGATGTGTTAAGCTAATATATTGTAAAACCAGGAGCTAATATCCAGTTGATAGGATGTGAAATATAGAGAAGACAATATTTCTAAAATCAAAATAAGGTCTTTCAGGTTTGGTGGTGCACACCTGTAATCCCAGTGGCTCAGGAGGCTGAGGCAGAATTGTGAGATCAAAACTAGCCTCAGCAACTTAGTGAGGCCCTAAGCAACTTAGCAAGACCCTGTATCAAAAACCAAAACCAAAAAGGGCTGGATGGACTTGGAAGCTTAATAAAGAAATCAATTGTCTCCCAGTCACAAAAAGGAGGAGGAGGAGGAGGACGAGGACGAGGAGGAGGAGGAGGAGGAGGAGGAGAACAAAGAAGAAGAATCCAAAATTAGAAGCAAAGAGGGAAAAAGAAAACTAAACAAAAGAGTCAGAGCCAACGTCCACTTCAAACCAGCTGGCAAAAGCCACTGTGTCTGCCACCCAGAGAGGTGGGTCTTTGGCTCTTGGTGGAGGAGTTACATTGGGCATCATCAGGGGGACAGAGGAAAAGTGACATCCTAGGAGCCACCGGGCAAGAGGAAGAAGAGACCTAGAGAGGCAAGAGAGACAGCTGCCCCGTGTGGCTTGAGGCTGGGGCACCAGCAGTGGGACTGGAACCAAGTACCACAACCTGCCAAGGAGGAAGCAGCAGGCACCCAGTGGGCAGCAGGTGAGAGGACAGCTTTGCTCCAGGGCTGGCCCGGTGGCCTCGTGCCGAGCTCCTTGACAGCCCTCCTGGCTTTGCAGGGCCCGGGGCACACCCTGCAGCCTTCCAGGGAGGAGGCCTGGTGCCCCTCTAAAGACCCCATCTTCTCTCGCCTTCTCACATCACCCTGGTCCTCTGGCTTGGAGGCTCCGGTTGGGTGGGGGAGCTATCCCACCAAGGCTTCTCTCCTTACAGTTTTTTTTTCTTTCACCCTCTACTGCACTCCTAACTTTTCTCCCAGTCTGTTTCTTGCCTCTGGAGCCAAAGTTGGATTGAGAATTTGGGGTGCAGAGTAGGGAGATGCCTGCTCCACCCCGCATTCCACTGCTTGCTCAGTGCCTGTGGCTTCTGGCCTTTGGGGACAGAATCCAGTGGGCCTTGGGGCGCTGAAGTGTGAGGCATGCCCGAACCTGGGCTGCAGGCTGTCTGTGGGGCAAGCCACTGGAGTTCAGCCTTGATCACCAAGGTGGATAAAGCATCCCGGGAAATAGATGAAGTATTGTTTCTAAAAGGATCCCCTTTGGGAAATCTAATAAACCTCTCCCTTATTTTAATAAAAACCATAGAAATTAAAGCCTTTCAGGATTTTCTTCCCTTAGACAGAGTTGCAAACTTTGTGAGTTGATTAGTGGGATGGAAGCTAATACCAGTCAGTCCTCCTTCCACCTTCGGAGGGTGATGACTCTGGATTAATGGGAGAGGTCCCAGAAATCTCAACCAACTGGGAGAGGAGGGGACTGGCAGCTCAGGGTGCAGTTGACCTTTAGTTTACTGGTGGGTTAGGATTCAAGAGAATAGGAATCCAGGAAGTGTCCTGACCCTGATGCTCTCACTTTGTCTAAACCTCCTTTAGAGAGACAAGTTCATAGTTTGAACATTTAAATGTATCATGCTTATCCAAGCAGTATGATTTTAAGATAAATTGGGGGGAAATAAAAACACACTCACATAGACACAATAAAGCACCCGCGACACAAACTATTTTGGCTGTACTTGTTATTTAGGGGGAACCCTGGGAAAGGAAGGACAGGTACCTAGAAGGCTCTTCATGGTGCAGTGTTTTGGATTGAAATCAATTGCTTAAGTGGTCCTTTGCCCCTGCCTTCCTGATTGCCTTCTCCCACCCTCACCTCACCCTTAAGACCCAGATTGAAGGGGCATCTCAAAAGCCCATCTGTTTTAGGCATCTACTGATTTCATTTTTAATCTGCCATATCAGGTCATAATACATTAGCCCTCTCAGCAGATTGCAAGTGACAGGGAGTCCTTGTGGACACTAGGTAAGGGAGAGGGCTCTGGGAAACTTCTGGATAGTGCAGTTTCTGAGGCTGGAGGGTTAGATATTGGATGCTCTTTTTCAGGAGGGTAGAACAGTCCTCAGAGACACCTACTATTCTTTTCCTGCCATTGTATCTTTCTATTTCTCTTCTGGTCACCTCATTTCTTATTGCTGCACCTGGGGAAGCTTCACACAGAGATCTCCTTTGCATCTTCAGGATATTTGAAGCATCTCCACCTGTGTTGCACTCTCCACCAGAGGCCTTAGGTTCTTGTTTCATGCCTGCCGACTTCCCATTCACTCGAGGCGATCTCTCCAGCTTGCTGATACCTGGATTGGTTTAATTCTCCTCCCAGAGGTTTGGGAATTGTGCTCTCAAGTGAGCAGGTTTGAAAGAGAACAGGCTTTACTTAAGGCCAAGGAAATGATGCACTTCTGCTCATCCCTCAGTTTAGGAAAAGCAGCCAAGAACAAAAGCTAGGTCCTGTTCCTGTTTGTGCTGGCTCTGCAATTAGCTGAACAACAGGTCAACGTCCAGAGTCGATTTCCTGTCCATCACACTGTTTGTGCTCCTTTTTCTGTAGCAAGGCTTTGGTTTGGGAAAACTCAGGGACTAATGAAAAGACAAGGCCTTCATCTACCCAGGTCCCCTTTACAAAACATGGAATTGCCTAACAAATTCTAGATGAAGACGAGGCATGCACACAGTATCATTTTTGTTCGATGCCAAGTCAATTGCATATACGTTAAATTAACAGAGAATCTTTCGGGGGATTCCCTGAAGCAGTGTTTTTTCATTGCATATTTAATTGCAATCAAATTGAACAACTTTCAGGAAAAAAATCACAGCAATATTAAAAGAACCTTGCACACAAATAATTTTATTGCATTGCAAGTTGAGAATACTGTTATATTTTCACTTCTTCCAGAAAAAAAAATATTTTTATTTTCTAATGTTAAGACAAATGCAGAATGTCTTTGACAGCAGTCTGTAATCAGAGAAGGCACAAGTTCTACCTTCATGTTTTCTGCTCACCCTAGAAGAGCATCTTATAACTTTTCAGTAATTTTTTTTTAATGTTCAAGTTTCAGTAATTTTTTTTTAATGTTCAAGTTTCACAAGTTCCATTTAAAGTGGGAGATTCTCATGTTCCTCTGGGTGAGCTCTGGTAAGCAGCTCTTCAGTTATGAAGGGGCTCATCATTCCATCCACATTAAAAAAATCACCTCCCCAAGAGAGCTGGCTTGATTACCTGGATATTGTATAAATAAAAACACCACATATTTACAGACTTCTATCTCATGACACTTTTTATTAGATTTATAATTTCTTATTTTTTCCTACTCGCTTGTTTTAGAACCTTTGTTTTCAGGAGAATGAATAGATATGTCATTCAAATGGCTTTTAAGGCACACCAGATTTTTAAGAAATGGTAATAAAAATTAGAGATTTGAGAGCCCCACTGTCCTCTGCTGGACTCCGTCTGCAAACTACTTGGAAGGCACATCTGCGGATCCCTGTCCCCTTTAATGACCATGTAGGGAGTGAGAGTCAGGGGCCTGCGCCTGTGTTCACTGGTTCATTTTTGTTCTAGAAATGATCTTGAGGACATCCAACTCAGGTCTGTTCTGGGAACATTATGTATTCACACAGGCAGGCAGAAAAAAATGCAAGATGCAAGTGGGAACTGCTGATATATTTGTTTCCAAAGCAAACTCCACGGATGAGATGATTAAATAATTTGAAGCTATTTGAAAGTCATTAAAATGGCCATCTGGAATCTCCAATTGTTGCCTCTCTCAATCTTATCTTTATAGAAAAAAAGATGTGCCCTGGGCATCCTCAAATATTATCAGACACCAAAGTAATGCCTAAAAATATTTGAAATTTTAGAAATTAAAATTAACAACAGGCACAGCTGGATAATCCTATTATTAATACATCATTAATATTTTGCAATGCTTAACAACAGGAAAACATACAATGCAAAAGTTTTAGAGCTAAGGAGCTTAGAGAAATTACACAGGAAAAAACAAACCTGGATCACTTCTAAAAGCATCTGTCTTGAATTTTGCTCACCTAAATAAGAATACCCTTGCCATCTGTTTATTTAAAAAATAATAATAATTAAATGCCCTGTATCTACTCCCCCAGCCTGAAATTGAATCTAATAAGCTCTTTCTGGATCCACAAAGATTATCATGTATTACCCTTTAATTTAGTTTTAGATAATGAAAGTGGGGATATGAACCCAAAAGAAACCACCCAGAAGCTGCAGGAGCTATTTCAGGGTCCAAGATCAAAAACTTTTTATCAGCAGGGTAAGGAGAAAATAAGATTGCATTTTTTTAAGAGAGAGAGAGAGAGAGAGAGAGAGAGAGAGAGAGAAGACACAACATCTTTATTTATTTTTATGTGCTGCTGAGGATCGAACCCAGTGCCCCGCGCATGCCAGGAGAGCGCGTTACCGCTTGAACCACATCCCCAGCCCCATGGGAAAGATTTTTAAGGAGTTTTTAGCTCTTCTGCATTTCTTTCCAAAGACTATGCTAATTGAAAAGGTATATAGTGTCCATTTATGCTAAAGGAAAGGTCTCATGTTAACACAAAGCTACAAGACACTATGAGGGATGGAAGGAACAGAATTCTGCAGTTTCTGTTACCAAAAAATTTAGATCACTGAGCTGAATTAGTTGTGCTTTCAGAACTGAATAAATTCGCTGAACTCATACCTGAACTTTCTTCTTAAAGCCACATCTAACCATTTCTATGGAAATAATATAGTTTAGATATTAAGGTGGGCAGAACACAGCTATTGTTTATAATGAAAATAGTTACAAAGATAAAACAGAGTTGAGATAAAAAAAACAGAGTTGGCAGCAGCCATTCTGCCTGAAATGAATTTGCAAAGAACTTTCATATTCCTTGACTAGATCATGAAAAATCCATGATATGGGACATACAAAAATGAGACAAGGATCAAGGTTGTCTATAGGGTGAAAACATTGGGTAAGCAAGAACAACAGCACATAAATGGTTCCATATAAAGTAAGCATGAGGCTTACTGTAAATCACTTCCATTTATCAGATCGTTGGAATTTTCTGTGTATTTAGGAGGCTTTCCCTTATACCCCAGGGAGATATGAATATAGCTCCTTTGCCGCAGTCTGGCTGGGCACAAATCACGAGCCACTGAAGCAGGAACAAACTTTATTTTTGAACTGCAAGAAAACACTTCACACTCGCTCCCGGGGAATTCTCCCGAACGCCACGCGGCTCATCCAGGAACCTGCAGCCGGAAAATATCTCCCGGAAATCCCTCCTCCTGCACTTCCCCAACCAATGGGAACTCTTGGGGAATCCCCGAGAATCCCCACGAGAACTCAAAAGTAGCGGCCGAGGCGAATAGTAATGCCTTGCCTGTCAACCAATACTGTTGGCAAAATGCCAGGGGCCATACAGACTCGGCCATGGCTCTCAGCATCTCCCCCCTTCTGTTTAATCAAACAACAAGCAATGTGGCTTAGGGACCGTGCCTGTTAGGTAGTCCAATTCAACATATGGTCCTTATCCATCATCGGATGAGCTGACCTCTAGGCATCAGCCTCCTGTCTTAGGTTGGTACCATTGCAATTGGATCATACCCGTCACTGACTACCGGTCCAGCATACAGCCGTACTTGTGGATAGGCCTTTGCACCAGTGGGGGGGTGAGGTTCTTTGCCTCACCTCTGTTGGCCCCCAAATTTTAGACCATCACTAGTAGAAGGGAGGAGGATGAAAAATGCCATGACACTAAGCCAATTGAGGGCTCCTTTGAAAAATTGTACCACCGGTGACACCATCAGAAAAAATACTCCAGCACTACCACAATTCGCTGCACCAACAGGTAGTTCACAATGCATACAAGTGATACATAGTCCAGGCAAGTTCTGCAAGCAGTTCAAAGCAGAGGAATCTGTCAGTATGTCCATTTCCTCCCAAAGTAAATTGACTCCTTGATTGAGCATCACTTGAGTTATTATTCATTGATGCATCAGTTTATACAGTTTGTTGTGATAACTATCGAAGAAGCTGTAGTTTGGTTTTATCTTTGTCTTCACTGGCACTGGGATGAAGATAGGAATTCTGGCAATGATGCTAAAAAAAATTATGTAACATTCCAACAGGCACTAAGAAAACAATTTTTTGAACAATATACATTATCCTGAACAGAATTATTAAATATAATGAAAAGGAAAGGTGAAAGTAAACAAACAGATCTGTTAACCTCCTTATTTGTTCACATATTAAAACAATTTTCAACAGCTCTTTACCCAATCTAAATTAAATCATTAAAATCATGTGAATAAAAAAATTTGGATCCATTTATTCATGAGCGCTCCTCATATATGATATATGGACATACGCACATGCAGACATACAACACAAAACAGAAGTGTGCACACATAACATATAATACATAAGACAATAGTAAAGGCCTTGTAGCTTTACCTAGGTGAATCTCCATTGCAATGTTTAAAAATTCCACAGTCAAAAAATAAAACTGATCAGAAAAACATTAACCTAGGTCTGTATGAGCTCAAAAATAAAATAGAACTTTATGATGTGGGAAAAGGCAATAATAAAATAGATATTGAAAAAAGCATCCTGGTTAATCACTGTCACAGATGTAAGAATAGCCAAACTGGAGCTCTGGATATCAGCTGTTATGGATTTGAGTCAAATCACCTTTTTTTTTGGTCTGTAGAATTCGCTTTGGTTAGTTTCTCTGGAATCCAAATCGGCTGCTGTTCTCCCTGTGGAAATACACAAACAGAACCCTGACTCCAGACAATCACTGGATCAGGACCTTAGATAACCTCTCTGGAATCAAAATCAGCTGCTGTTCTCCCTGTGGAAACACAGAAACAGACCCCCAATTCCAGACAATCACTGGGTCAGGACCTTTCCATTGTCCTGTTAGAATATCTTATGTACATTTTTTGGACACATATGCCTTTCTGCAGTACTAAGCCCAGATGAATCCAAATTTTAAAAGTTTAGAGTAAAAAGGGTTATTTTAAGTTTATCTTTGGGAGATATATACCCCTTTCCAATTCCCTCTTTTTGATTTAATAAGTACATTTTAATAGTTTGATGAGCTCTTTCAACTATGCCTTATCCCTGAGGATTGTATGGGATTCCTGTTATATGAGTAATGCCAAATGATGAGCAAAATTGTTTAAAAGAGGTAGAAGTATAACCAGGACCATTATTTGTTTTTAACTGTTTTGGAACGCCCACAGTGGCAAAATTTTGTAAGCAATGAGCTATAACATCTTTAGTTTTGTCTCCGGCATGAAGGGAGCCCATCAAATATCCGGAAGAAGTATCAACTGTAACATGCAAATATTTTAATTTTCCAAATCCTGGCAAGTGTGTGACGTCCATCTGCCAAATATGGTTAGGTATCAGTCCTCTAGGATTGACTCCAAGATTAACTTGTGGTAAAAAGGTCACACAATTTTGACATTGTCTTATTATTTGTCTAGCTTGATCCTTAGTTATTTTAAAACACTTTTGTAAAGTATTAGCATTGACATGGAACCTTTTATGAAAATGTGTAGCTTCTTCTAGTGTAGAGAAAATACGTATGTCATGTGTAGTTTTATCTGCTAAATCGTTGCCCAAACTAAGGGCTCCAGGCAATCCTGTATGTGCCCTGATAAGTCCTATAAAGAACGGATCTTTTCTGTCCCAGATTAGACTTTGTATAGCAGAAAACAAAGAGAAAACAGTAGAGAAAGGGGATCCTACCAGCATCTTCAAGGGATACTATAGCATTAACTACATACTGACTATCAGAAAATAAATTAAATACAGAATCTTTAAACATCACAAAAGCTTGTAAAACTGCATTAAGCTCTACCTTTTGAGCTGATTGTTTGGGTACTAAAAATGTAAAAGTTTGGTCAGGGGTAACTACTGCTGCTGTACCATTATTTGACCCATCAGTGAATATATTTGGAGCATTGATGATAGGGGTTTTTCTTGTCATTTTTGGAAAAACTACAGGATGCGAAGACCAAAAAGACAACAAAGGGTTAGATGGTAAGTGGTTATCAAATGAAACATTAGATTTGCACATGATTATTGCCCAAGTATTTAACTCATTAGCTAACTCATCAATTTGATCCATAGTATATGGAGTAATAATTTTATTGGGAGAAATTCCAAACACTCCCTTTGCTGCTTTTATTCCTTTGAGTATTAATTGTCCTACAGCCTCAGGATACCTAGTAAGAATAGTGTTAGGAGAATAAGATAAATGTATCCATAATAATGGGCCTTCTTGCCAAAATACTCCTGTAGGAATATTTTTTGTTGGTAGTACAATAAATAATAAAGGCAAACTTATATCAACTCTATCCAAATGCATATTTTCCATATATGTTTCAATAATTTTTAATGCCTTTCTTGCTTCAGGCGTTAACATGTGGGGTGAATTTGGATCTGATGGACCTTTTAGGATAACAAATAAAGGTCCCAACTCTCCTGTTGGTATGCCTAGATAAGGCCTTATCCAATTTATGTCTCCTAATAACTTTTGAAAGTCGTTAAGTGATTTGAGTTGATCTACTCATATTTGAATTTTTGATGGACGGCCCATGGTTGAGGATAATAGAACTCCTAAATAATTAATTGGCAAATTTAATTGTACTTTATCTATTGCTATCTCTAGATTATAATTTTTTAATAAATTTGTAAGTGTGGCATAACATTCTAGCAATGTGTTTTTATCTTTGTGTGCTAACAATACATCATCCATATAGTGATTGAGCAGGTCCCATAATAACCATCTCATTATTAATGGCTCTTAAATCTTGCAATAATCTCCATTTACCAGATTTCATTTTAATGACAAAAATGGGAGTATTATAGGGAGATACGGAAGGTTGTATATGTCCCTCCACTAATTGTTGTTTGACCAGGTCATGGGCTGCTTGTATCTTTTCTTTAGTCAGGGGCCATTGAGGAACCCATACTGGTCTTTCTGATTTCCAAGTAATTTTTATTGCCTCACTGACTCCTTCTGAAAACCCAGTCTATGTCTATTTATTCCTTGATCTATTTGAATTGGTGCTGCTATACCTTGTTCTCCTAATCTTTTTTCTTTCCTGAAACCTTGTCTAGCCCTAATAGTGGGTGCATTTGGATTGATGTTATTTGTTAATGTCAAACCTAATTGATCTAGGACATCTCATCCCCATAAATTTATAGGAAGATGGTCCAATACATATGGCTGTATAGTTCCTTCACATCCTTCAGGATCCTTCCAATCTAATACCATTGCACTTCTATGGGGATTAGTTGCCACTCCTAGGCCTCGAAGCGTTTGAGTGGCTTGTTGTAATGGCCAATGTTTTGGCCATTCTTGATGAGATATGATGCTAAGGTCTGCACCTGTATCCAGTAGCCCATTAAATTCATGTCCTTGAATATTTAGTTTTAGCATTGGGCGAGAATCTAAATTCAAAGACAGCATAGCCCAGTCTACACCTATGGAGCCTAATCCCCTGGAACCTCTTTCTATACTACTACTGGAAAATTTATCATGTAGGCTGGGTATTATTAATAACTGTGCTATTCTATCTCCTGGTGAAATTACTGATATACCCTTTGGAGAACTAGCTATAATTTTTATTTCACCTTCATAATCGGGATCAATTACCCCGGGACTTATCATAAGTCCTTTTAGCGTAGAAGAACTGCGTCCTAACAATAAACCTACTGTTCCTTGGGAAAGAGGTCCTTTTACTCCTGTGGGAATGATTTGAACTCCCATCTCTGTAGTTACTACTGCTCTGGCAGAGGCGCAGATGTCCAACTCTGTGCTCCCTCTGGTTCGTCTGATGAGAGATCTGATGGATCTGGGCACTACCCTGATGGTATTGCTGGGTTCCTCCATGGTGTTTCTGGGTTCCTCCAGTGCCCCTATATTTGTGGTCGTGGGCCCCGGAGCATTGGGCCCCCCTGTCCGTTTTTTGGCAATGGAGCCCAATGCCTTTCTCCACTTTATCGTGGGTAAACACCTGGTCCTTGTCCATTTTTTGATAACGGAGTACCCTCTATGGTGGTTTGAGAACGGCATTCATTATCCCAATGTCTCCCTCTACGGCATCGTGGGCAAATACCCGGAATTTATTCCTTTGATACCTAGTTTTGTTAAGCCCTCCTCCTATGGGGCAATTCCTCTTAAAATGTCCTGTTTGTTCACAATTGTAGCATGTTTTTGGCCTGGCATCTAAAGCCTGTTGTACTGCTGCCAAGACTTGTCCTTGTTCATTAATTTCTCTACATAATTTAATATATGTGTTTAAGTCTTCATGTCTCCATGGTCTAATGACCTCTCTGCAGCAACGATTTGCTTGGTCATAAGCCAGTTGTTTTATAAAGGCATTGCTTGTTCTGTATCCCCCAAAATTCTGGAAGCTGTTTGAATAAGTCTATCTACAAATTCAGCGTAAGGTTCATTAGTTCCTTGTATTACCTTAGATAATTGTCCTTGTAAATCTCCATGTCCCTGTAAAGTTTTCCATGCCCTAACCGCATCTACAGCAATTTGTGCATATATAGCAGGATTATATTCAATTTGTTGCCGCTGACCCTCATGAGGTCCTTATCCTAACAACATATCTAGATTTCTTTGAGGGTAACCAGCTGCTGCATTTCGCCTAGCCGTCTCCATGCAAAATTCCTCATTGGCAACCTTCCATAACAAATATTGTCTTCCATTTAGCACAGATTTACACATACTAGCCCAATCTGCTGGCGTCATGTCCAAGTTGGTAATGGATTCGACCATGCTTATAGTGAAGGGTGCATGAGGACCATAGGTTGTTACAGCCTCCTTTAGCTGCTTCACTGTTTTGAAATCTAAAGCACGGTGAATTCGCTGCCCTCCTGCCTGCTCAAGTACAGGGCATGCTAATCTTTGAGGTCCTGTCTCAGGATCCCATCTATCAACTATGGGGGTTGAGGGCCACTCAGCTATCTCCATAGGTGGAGCTGTTGGTTGAATTACGTGCTCTGGTGATAGAATGGTGTTAGTAGCAGCCTCCTGTTGTAGCTGTTTCCCTAATAGCTGTTTCTCCTCTAAGCTTTCTTCCTTTAAATTTTCTTCCTCTGTCTGACTAGCTCGAGAGACCTTCTCTTTTGCTTGATCTAAAATGTCTTTCTCCATGGTCTGAACCTCTAACAATTTACTTAACACTCTTTCAGTTTGTTTTTTACTAATTTCTAATCTGTTATAAAGATAACACAACCCAATAAGATAACACAAAACAAAACCGAAACAGAATGAAACAAAAACAGAACAAAAAATCGTTGTATCAATTTTCCTATTTTCTTGACATGTGCATTTGTGGTCCATTTCTACCTCTTCCTCAGGGGTGAACAACTTCAAACCTTGAGCCAAACATTTTTCCCAGTCTGCCTGAGAAAATTCTAGGGATAGGCAGCTTGAAACAAAAACAAAACCAATCAAAACAAGAACACATTGTTTTTTAAAATGCCACCCATTCTCTCACCTTCCCTCAGGGGCGAGCAATTTCACTTACCCCGAAGCTTCAGATGTTCCCTGCACAGGCCGCCAATTGCCGCAGTCTGGCTGGGCACAAATCAGGAGCCACTGAAGCAGGAACAAACTTTATTTTTGAACTGCAAGAAAACACTTCACACACGCTCCCGGGGAATTCTCCCGAATGCCACGCGGCTCGTCCAGAAACCCGAAGCCGGAAAATCTCTCCCGGAAATCCCTCCTCCTGCACTTCCCCAACCAATGGGAACTCTCGGGGAATCCCCGAGAATCCCCACAAGAACTCAAAAATAGCGGCTGAGGCGGATAGTAATGCCTTGCCTGTCAACCAATACTGTTGGCAAAATGCCAGGGGCCATACAGACTTGGCCATGGCTCTCAGCACTCCTGGGCTAGGTGATGCTGTAGAGCTAAATCTGATCCATGTGTTCACTCCCATTTGGTTCGGAAGAAATATCCAAATGAAAAGCTCAAAGTGAGCTTTATATCAGAATTGCCTTCAGCTATTTTCCAGTATTGGAAAGTTGGGTACACTGCTTTACATGTTTTCCTGTTTCCCCCTTGGGATTAACTTTTAGGTTGCGGTTGGAGCAGTGGAATAAGAGGAAGTGACTGGGGTTCTGGTTGCAACTTTGCACCATGCTGGAAGGTAGCACCAAGCAAGCTCTGAAGATGAGCCTCACAGGAGAGTAATGAGGAACACAAGTCTTGGAGTCAGCCTGGTCCAAGTTCAGATCTCTAGGTTCCGTCTCCTCATTGGCTGGGTCAGTCCATCATGCGGCCAGCGCAATGGTTTCATTAATGAGGTTCTTGGCATAAAAATTATCTAGTGAGATCGAAATAAACACACAGACTCAGTTACCTTTTTCTATGACCAGGTCCGAGATGGCTCCCCTCTCTGGTTCCCACCTCTAACAGCCCGGTAGGGCAGCAAGGATTACTCAGGGCTAGCAGGAGAGAGAGAGAGGGAGCACGCCAGGGAGTAGCCTTTTATTGGGGAACAAGAAATTCAGGGGAAAATTCCATCCAATGAAGGTTGAACGGGGGGCCACACTCCAAGGTCAGGGTCAGTGATTGGGCCCCCGGGGTCAGTGGTCAGTCGTACCCCCACACGGACAGGTTCTCTCATCAGGAGAGGGCCGGGAAATCTCCGACACAGTCAGAATGCCTCAGACCCAAACCGGGAGTCGCCCAGTCACGTGTGAGAATGGCTCCCCACAGGTCAGCTTGGTCAGCCAATTCAAATCTCTACCTCTACCTTTTAGTCTATAAAATTGGGCCAGTTGTAGTTCTTTTTATGTCCCAGGTTTGTTGAAAGGGTTGTATGAGACTGGGTCTGAGAAAGTACTCAGAACCTGGTGGGTCCCATGTGGATAGGAGGGAAAGTGCATTTTTACTCTAAATAGCCAGACCTTGGAAATCTCATACCAGATGGGAAATGAGCTACACACCAATTATCATAGACCTAGGAGTCCAGGGAACTGAAGGAAATCAGGCTGGGTGCATTGGGGGTTTAAAATTAGCAATACAATGGCTGAGAGGTTTGGGAGCCTCTGGACCTGAGGCGGGCTTGTGCCGGGCTGTCTGGAGCCCTGCAGCAGCTCAGGAAAACTTTCTTCAGGAACAGGAATCACAGAGCTCCCAACAGTCTCAAAAATAGAAATGACGACACCTGCTGGGGCACCGGGGCCCGCGATATACCAGCACTGGACCAACGGCTTTAACCCTGACTCCACTATTTAAATAGCTATTGCTTCTTGAGTTCCCACTCTGGGCCAGCTCCCATTCTAATAGCTGGGTCTGGGAGTGGACAGTATGGCTCTGATCCTGGCAGACTTGCCCTACAGTTGAGGGAAGCAGGAGAATATCCATGTAATGGTATAAAGAAAAAGATGATTTTCATATAGAAAAATACATCATGATAACAATCATTTCATATAAACAAAATTATGAGAGCAGAACTTGGGACAACCTGAGTGTGGGCAGTCAGGGAGACCTCTCATTGGTGGACCTCACTGGGTCTTGTTCCTTACACCTTCCTATGCACACATGCAGGTATAATCCCTGTTTTGCTGACAGGGGTGTGGATGACATGCAAGATAACTCATTTTAATCAAGCTGGGTTTGAAACTCAGCACTCCCTCTTTCCAAGGCCCAAGTTGCTCATCTGTTCTGATTCTTTATCTAGACTGGCCATGGCAATTTATCAAGAAGGACCCTTTTTTGCATCTATTGTGTTGTCTACACCTGTGCTAGGGGTGAGGGATATGGACCTTTCAGGCCAACTACTGTCATGAATGTGCAGTTTATTTCTTTAATGTTGTTTCATGTATGTAAACATGTATTCATGCATTCATTCCTTCATTCAGCAAACAGTGATGGCACACCTACTATGAACCAGGCATCTTTCTCAATGCTGAGGATATAGCAGTGGGGGGAGCGGGGAGAGGAGAAACAATATCCCCTCCCTGGCACAGCTAATATTCTTGTGAGTCTAAAAAAATCTAATGCACAATAAAGTTCCACAATAATTAAATATAGTTATCGAAAAGTGCTAATTGCATTTCACAAAAGTAAACCAGAATTATTGGGCTTTAGAGAGAGAGCGCTGGGAAGATTTTCCTTTACATAGAGTAGTCAAGAGTGGAATTTCTCCAGTGGTGATTCTGTCAGGACTGAAAAAGTGAGAGTCTAGCAATCCACTGAGCTGGTAGAAGCATCTAGGGCAGAGAGAGCAGTAGATACCAAGAACCTGAGTCCAGAATGGACTCGCTTGTCTGAGACCACTGGAAGTGGATGGGTGGAGATGGAAGAGAGTGTTAAGGATGAGACAGGGGCAGAGCGAGGACAGTCTTCTAGATTGCATTCTAAGTGTGGTGGGATTCCACAGAGTGGTTCCAGCAGAAGAGCAATGCAACCTGGTGGGGATATTAGTGGAATATTTGCCTGCATTCCTAAGGTGCAATGAACCTGGGTATGTGTAGGAGCTGTTGTAGGACCAGCCTCCCAGGGAAGGTGAGTGGACGAATGGATATATGGCAGGATGTGTAGATGGATGGATGGATGGAAGGATACATGGCAGTATGGAGGGCAGGATGGAAGGATGGTGGGTGGGTGGATGCGTGGATGGATGACTATGTGGCAGGCTGGCTGGATGAAAGGATGGGTAGATGGCAGGCTGGATGATGCCTGGCTAAAATGAAGGGTGAAAGAATCAATGAGTGAGTGAAGACGATCCACGGCTGTCCAGGAACTCCGCTCATTGTGTGTTTGTTTCCTGATCTAAGTGTTGAATTCCTATGTCAACAGTGTTGAGCACTAATGTGCTGTGAAGCTCTCCACATTCACAGTTGGCCTTTTTCACTCCTCACTGAGGGTCCTAATGTACTCTGTGCCTTCCTTCCCTCTCCTTTCCTCTCAGAAACTGTCCTCATCAGATGTGCTGACATTTCCAGAAAACCCACTCTGTGCCAGGCATGGTCCCAAATGCCTGGTGCACTTGACCTCATTTGGTCTTCCTCTCAATAGGGAGGTGGGCACACAATGATCTGATATTCTTGATAAGAAACAAGGCTTAGGTCTCCTAAGTAATGTGCTCATACAGTAAACACAGATGAGGCCGACATTTGAGGCCAAGTGTGTTTGACTCCAAAGCCACACTTAGTACACAGCCCCAGCACCTTTAGAAGCCTGGGTGAACCCTGTGGTAGCACACGATACACCATGCATCTTCTGGTGACTCAGTGGAGCCCTGGCTCCAGAAGCTGGGAAGAGAGCGTGGGATGGGCTGGCCCCAGGGCTCCCTCCTTGACTCCTTCCTTCAGAATCTCTGCACATGCTGGTTGCAGTGTCCACCTGGCAGCATTGTTCCTGTGGCTTAGTGGCCTCCTTCCATGAACCCTGACACATGATCTGGAGGTCTCATCCACCCACGTGTTTCTGCACAACCCCATAATTAGTGACTGGCCTCTGATCCACCAACCTCTGCCAAGAATATGTCCAGGACCTCAGGAGGCAGCCGTGTTGAGGCCAAAGCAAGATCAAGTGGCATTTGCAGCACAAGGGGATGGATACTGGGCCTTGTACTGCCTGCTCTGTAGGGTTAGCATCCAGGCCTTGAAGTCAGTCAGACTGGGGTTCAAATCCAGGTTGCTATTTCCTTTTTGTCTCATTTTAGAAAAGCTATTTAAACTTCTCAGCACTAGTTTCCTAACGCAACATGCATGTGCTTGTGGCTGAACCTGTGTATCTCCAAAGCCACGTGCCCTGGCCACTGCTGCCTTGGGCTGATGCATGTGCAATGCCCTGTCCAGTTGCTCCTGGTGAGCAGCTGCTCACTCACTGTGCTGCACAAGCTGCCAGGAAAGGTGATTATGCTGAACAGGAGCCACCTTTGATTTAAAGTTACGGAAGTGCTTATTTAAATGGAGTAGTGATCAGGGGGTTCAACCTGTGCTTGGGGACACTCATCAAGAGCGTCTGGGACTGCTCACAGGGCAGTGTTCTGTGGGCCCATCTTTTTCGCCCAGGTGGTCTTAGAAGGCCCTGGGTACCTGGCAGGGGTGCAGTGGAGGCGGTGTGTCAGAAGCTCTCTTTCTCACCTGTCCTCCTAAATGTCACCAGAGGACAAATCAAATCCACTTTCATCACCCTGACCCCTGGACCTGCATTCCTCTGTGCCCAGCCCACTGGCTTTTCCCAGTCACCTTCCAGATGGTCTCAACCCCACCATGACCAGCCTCCCTGGGGGGACTGCAGTCCTGAGATTTCTAACCTGGGTCTCAGCTTAGACATCAACAGCCAAACTCAACCAGTTCCTTAATCCTCTAAGGATTGACTCTGAGATGAGTTCGTGTTTGTAAGATTTCATCTCAATCTCATGTGTGGTTATCATTGCTTTCCAAAGATTACCTGGACACGTGTGTGAGTGTGTGTGTGTGTGCACGCGCGCATGTGTGTGCTTGTGTGTGTTCTTTTAGCAAGCCTAGGATGATTTTAAAAAAGAAGAAGAAAGTGTGGGTGCATAGGTGTTGAGGGCCACAGCCGAGTCGGGATGACGCACGGCATTTTTGCCAGAAGTAGTGGTTGAGAGGTGACGCTAGCGAGCCATTAAGATGATGGCTTTTGAGTTCTGGCGGAGTTCCCATTGAGTTCCACTTGAGCTCTCACGGGGGGATTCCCAGAGAGTTCCCATTGGTTGGGGAAGTGCCGGAGGAGGGATATTTCCAGTTGCTGGTTCCTGGAGGAGCCGTCTGGCATTCGGGGGAGTTCCTGGGAGCGTGTGTGGAGTGTGCTGGTGGAGTTCAGAAATCAAGTTTGTTCCTGCTTCAGTGGCTGGTGATTTGTGCCCAGCCAGACTGCGGCACACAGGGCTGTCTCTCCACTGCCTTCCAGAATTTCTAAGTTGCAACCTCCAGGCAAGGGAGTTCCCACTGGGCAAAGGCACTTGTTCAAGGCAATGTCAACTATTATTGGGGTTGAGTTGAATGTTGGCAGATAAATCAACAGCAGCAACCAGGAAGGAGCAGAGATATCAACTCTTTCTTTCTTTCTCTCTCTTCCTCCCTCCCTCCCTGCTCTATCTATCCTTCATTCCTTCCTTCTTCTATGTGTGTGTGTGTGTGTGTGTGATTTCCCAAGAATTCCCAAGTTCCAGGCATTGGATTTTGCTCCATGATAATGGTAAGACAGGTTCCTAATATTCAGAGGGGTCTTAGGAAAATCCCTTTTGGCCCTCAGGACAAAGACATGGCCTAAAAACCTTCCTCCCCTAAACTCAGTTCATGGACCAGCAGACTTGCACCTGGGAGCTTATTAGAAATGCGAATTCTCAGGCCCACCCAGACCTGGAACCAGAATCTGCATTTTAGCAAGATGTCCACGTGAGTTGTGACACACACAGATTGGAGAAAGACTCAGCCCCTCACTGCTTGGCTCTGCCCACCTTCTGAGGTGAAATCTCCAAGTTTCTGAGCTGGCCTTGGCCTTCGTCCTGTTCTCATTCCATGTCCAGCTCCAGCCTCCTTCTCTTCTACTCAATGCCTTCACATGGTCCAAATCTGGGCTCCAGCGGCACTTGCTCAGGGAACCATCCTCTGACTCTTTAGATTACATGTCAAGTTCACCTCTGGCTCCGACACAGATCTGAAGGCCACATAGATCTATCTCGCTGCCTTCATGTGTTTAGGGCTGTGCTGTAGGATTCTTGGCTCTGGTGATTCTCATCTGTCACCAATTCCACACAGAATGTAAGTTTCATGAGGGCAAAAGCTGGGTCTGGCTTATTACCCCAAGTCCCAAGACCCTAGCACAGTGTCCAGTATGTGGCAGAAGCTCAATAAATATATTTCAGAAAGCAGATGCAAGTTGTCAGACCTCGTCATTAGGATGTCACAGGCACACTGCTGGCCACTCAGTTTCTCTTTGGGCATGTTCAGAGAACTTCTACAACTGTGGTCTGTTTATAAATTTCCAGGTAATGAGAGAAACCAACACACAGAACTACCACCTTGGGAGCATCTGCTGCTCATTCGACTTCATCCTGTTTGATCCTTACAGTGTTTTCTAAATGATGAACCGAGGCTGAAATCCACGGTTTCAGACCAAATATCTGGGAGGAAAACGAGGCTGCACTTTTGATTGCTGCTTCCAAGACAGAGGAGGCTGGGACTCAGGCCCTGCCCTGGATGGGCCGGCAGGTTGGCCCCCACAGGTGCATTGCTCCCTAGTTCCTGCCCCTGTTAGCACAGGTCTTGGCTGAGCACACTGCCTGGCTGCCCTGCACTGTTCCAGGCCTTGGGAATACCAGTGGGCCAGGTGCTACCAGGCCCTGGCTCTCATGGGAAAAGTCAGAACACATTTTAGATGCCAGGTGGTAAACAGGGCTGAGGAAAACTAAGGGGTGATAAAAGGAGGGAGGTAAGGAAGGGAGGCTGTAGTGTTGAAGGACCTCTGCCTCCTCATGCATTGCTAGCACGTAGTGTGCCATTTAATAGCTCCTCAATGAACACTGGTGGATGACTGGCTGACACATGGAATCCAAGACTCACAAAGAGGGCAAGAACCACCTGTGACCATAAATCAGGGCATAAAAAAAAGGCATTCTGGGGTTTGGAGTTGATTCTGTAATTATGAGATTATGCTCTCTCTGAGCCACAGGTTTTTGGTTGGAATCATCAGATTTGCCTCAAGAACTTAAAAAAAAAAAAAAAAGTCACTAATGCTCAGCTTATTCCTTGGACAACTTTTGGAATCAGAATTTCCAGAGAATGAAAACTCAGCCTGTTAAAGAGTGATTCCACAGTGGAATCCAAGTGCTTGGAAGGCTGGGATGTCCTCCTTTGAGCACATGAGGAAAAAACACTGTCTCCTATTTTTTGCAAGCCTACTGTGTGTCAGGCAGAGTGCTCAGGACTGCCAGACCCTGGAAAGAAAAGGTGGCGAGATGCTGGCGATGGGTCCAGTGAACACTGACTGGGGCCAGGTGGGGTGCGAGCCCCCCACAACTCCCCTCTCCTCCTAGCCCTCCTGGGAGTGGTCTTATCACGTTCACTGGCTGTTTTAAGAAATTTCAGAGAAGACTCAAAAAAACATTGGTTTTGTGATTAAAATCAGAGACTATGGCCCCTGAGCCCCCATGCAGCCTACCAGCTGTTTTTATAAGACCTGGGACCTTGACTGGCTGTTTTGTTAAGGGACTAGGAGAAAATGTTGAAATGTGTTTTCTCTTGTGGCATATAAATACCCACACAATATCCTTGATTTATGCTTTTTGGTCTACAAAGCTCAAGATATTGACTATTTGGTACTTTACAGGAAAAGGTCTACTAGTCCCTACTCTATCATTTCCAAAATGTTGCATTCATAAGAATCATATGAAAGGTAATTTTAAGTGGTATAAGCATGAATAGGTTAATAGTATATTAATTTACTCTGTGTTAGAAGGGAAAAGTAAAACTAACACAATAAATCCATGATTTCATGTTATTGCTAAATACAATGTAAAGAAAAAATTAAATGAGTTCATTTGAAATCAATTTTTATAAATAAGCATATAATGGTTCAGGTAACTGTTAAATAAAACAAAAGTCAAGCCGGTGATAGAGAAAAGATAAACATTGGATAACAGGGCCAGAAAGTGGGATTTATAGGAAAAGAGAAAATCAGGTTAGAATGTAACTTGGATCAGTAACAATAGAAGGCATGAGATGACCATAGCTCCTTCCATTCTAATATCTGAGGATGTAGAGTTTCTTTGGACCTGGAGTCTTGAGACTCTTGCTCTCTGGAGGTTTGGGCCAGTCCAGTGGTTCCATGCAGTGATTCCCTGGAGATAGGGACACAAGCTGGGGGCTTTCCAGATACTTCTGGCTCAGAGCACCATACTTCAGCAATGCCTCTGTTGACTTAGATGAGCGGCCTCGGCAGGCTCAGAGGTTTGTTGAGGGAATCTCAAAGGTGCTCCAGTTCAGCCCATAGAGGAAAAGGGGACAGCAATCTGATAATTACTGTTGCTATTTTTGAGACACAAATAGCAGTGATGGAGAAAGTGTGGTGAAAAAAATCACATAAAGAAAACTCAGAGGGAACAACAGGAACCACTTGGACCCCAGGGAGGCCAGCTTTGGGTTTCCAGTGCCCGAGCTATGTGAGTGTGTGCAAGTGTGTGTGTGTGTGTGTGTGTGTGTGTGTATTTGAGGGATATGCTGATATTTTTAATGCAGAATATTTTCTTCTTTGCAATTAAAGCTTTAGTTTAGTGCTTCAAGATAAACAGAAAAATCTGTGCTATTCTTTACAGGAACACAACAAAGCAGGTTTCTGGGAGCAGTCAAAATGTCTATCAAAGGGGCTGGGGTTATGGCTCAGCAGTAGAGCGCACATCTAGCATGTGTGAGGCCCTGGGTTTGATCCTCATTACCACATCAAAATAAATAATTAAAGGCATTGTGTCCAACTAAAATTGAAAAACAAATATTAAAAAAGAAATTTGTATCAAGGAAGGGAAAAAGATTATGAGGTATTCATGACCCATTTGAAAAACTAGTGTTAAAATCAAGAAGGAAATAAAATTATTCTCAGTGAGCACATTGGGATTGATCCCAGGTTGAACTAGTATAAAGAAGAACTGCTTCTCAGAGCTGATAGGCATGTTTTCATATGGAATCATCTTTGCCATCTGTCATCCAGAGTTACCTGCAGGCAGGAACCTGCATTTCAAGTGAGTTTTCAGAAAGGTCTGATGAATGGGTTTCAAAGAAACTTTGTGAAATTGATCTTTTTAGCAATCCCTCTTGACTTCTCAAAATGGGTGATCCTAGGTGCAAGGAGTCTCTTCTAAGTAAATATTGTAGTTTGGGCCTAAACTTGGCTCTGAAGATGGTTGCTGAAAATATTTTGGGAGTGCAGAAGTGAAGCAGTTTCTGCCAGCAGCTTCCACATTCAGAAACTCACCCTGTTCTCAGTGAGCACACTGAGGTTTTCCACTGGTAAAACTGGCATGAAGAACAACCTCTTATCATGGTGTTAGTCATTTTTCCCATTTATGCATCTATACCATTTGTCAATGGCAGTTCAATGCAGGCAGGCACTTGCATTTCAAGTGAATTTTGTGAAAAAAGATTGAGCAATGGATTTCAATAAACTTTGGGGAATTGATCTTCCCAGCAGGCCCACATTTCTTCTCAAAGTTGCTGAACCTAGGGATAAGAGCTCTCTTGCTAGCATACATGGGCTTGAACTGAGCTCTGAATGTGCTTCCTGAAAATATTTTGGGAGTGCAGCAGAGAAGAAGTTTTTGCAAGCAGCTTCAGTATTAGGAACTAACTATGTTCTCATTGTGCTCATTGAGCCTTGTACCTGGCTGAAGTGGCATTAATATCAACTGCTTCTGAGAGCTAGCAATAATGATTTCGATTTGAAACATCTATGGTTGGTGAACAGCAAGTTTGTTGCTGGTGGGCACCTGAACTTCAAATGAGTGTTTAGAAAAATTTTAACCAAGGGAATACAATGATGTGCAATTCATCTTCTCAGCAGTCCCAATTTCCTCTTTAATATTGGGGAATCTAGCTAAGAGTACTCTCTCACAAGGAGATATATATATATATATATTTTTTTTTTTCAGGTATTGTGTTCTGAATGTGCATCCTGAGATCCATTTGTAGGGGGCAAACTGAAAATATTTGTGTAAGCAATATCAATTTAATGAAGTTACCTTTCTTCTCAGTTGACACACTGGAAATTTTCCCTGTTAGAACTTGTATGAAGAAAACCTATTCCCAATGCTGATGACAGGGATTCACTCTTAAGAATCTTTGCCCTCAAAAAACAACAGTTCATTGCAGACATATACATGCAATTAAAAAAAAAAGTTTTCAGAATCAATTTGAGGAATACATTCTAAAGAGTCTTTGAGAATGTGATCTACTCAGTAGTCCCATTGTTCCCTCATTTTGGTGCTCCATTGTACAAGGGCTCTCATGGTAGCAGACTTTGTATACTGGGCCTGAACTTCCAAAATATTTTCATCAAGAACATTCGGAGCACAGTTCTGGCCTGATATAGAAAGTGACCTACCAAAGGGCCCTGTACCTACAATCACCCTCATGAGGTACCTTCCCATCTTTGGTATCGAGGTGTATTTCTCATTGTGGTAGAGATTTCTCCCAGCTCAGTTTTATGCATCAACATCTGACCTAGATTTTTTGCAAACTCTGTGCAGCCCCTACATCTGGACTCTTTGAAAGCCCTGCATAACATGCTCAGATGCTACAGGATTCTGTAGACAAGTCCAGGCAACAGTAAGCACTCATTCATTGACTATGGTCTACAGATTACCAGATGCATGGCATTCATTATCATTAAGAGTGTGTGTATATATATATATATATATATATATATATATATATATATATATAACATATATATTACATATATATATTACATATATATTACATATATATATTACATATATATTACATATATATATATATATATATATATATATATATATATATATACATGTATGTATATATATTACATACCAATTTGAAAAGCTAGAATCATAAATGTTCCAAAATCAAAACAGTGGATCCCCATTGTGATGATATAAGTAGGAAATTCCACACCCAACCTCAGGGAATGATTCACAGTCAAAACACAGGTGCACGAAATATACTGCATGACATGACCTTCAGATTATGTGTAAAATCGAGTGAGCAGCACTCAGGCATGTCCTTTTTAGACTTGGGTTTCATCTGCAAGACAAGTTATGCAATTGAAAATATTCCAAAATTGGAGAAATGTAAACAATTTCTCCAAAATATTTTAGCATAGACCTGTATGTGTTCCTATGTCCCTTCGTGGTCACTCGGCTACCTTGTCGCAGGGGGTAGAGATGTGGAATCAACACAGACTCCAGGAACTGGTGAGAGAACTGGCTGGAGACCACCTCAAGTCATCATCCAGTAGCTCAGTTTATTTTTGCAATGCACCCAACTGTTATAGGGTTCGAGTGGGGCGTGCCCGTCAATCATACATGAGCAAGACAATATCCAGAAGCCAATCATCTTCTGCCTAATGTAACCACACTGTGAGGAAACTCTAAATATTGCTGTTGTGGCAGAAAGCAATCTGGAAGGTTCTATGGCCCTCATTGAGTCAGGGATTTCATGCCCTGAAGCCCCTGACTCTTGGTTTCCTGTCGGGCAGTTTGGCAATGCTAACCACAAGTGCTGAGGATGTGGTTTCACCCCATCCTGCAGGCCCTCCTGTCAGGCCTGAAGGAACGTGGATATTTCAAGCACTTCCCAGCTGCTCGTAGCTGCCAGCTGTGACTGGAAGTTATTCCAGCATAGACAAACTCAAACTGTCTGTCTCTCAATGAGTGTTTGTGCTGGTGTGTGTGTGCCGTGTGTGTGTGTGTGTGCGCGTGCGAGTGTGTGTGTCTTTGTATTTGTTTGTGTCATGACATCTGATATTTCACTTCTCCCATTGGAAAATTGATTCAGATAATGCCATCGGCCATACTCCTAAAAACAAAATTTCTTTGTGATCGAATGAAACATTCCTCCCTGTTGTTTTTGATTCTTAAAGAATCACTGCTACAACTAATATACTCAAATCATCAAAACAGATCAGACAACAACAACAAAAAAATACATTTTAAAAAGTACTTGGTTTAAATAACAAATACATGATATAGTAATGAATGTGTTACTAAAAGGAATAAATAACAAATATCTAATGTCAACTTCAAAATTTTGAAGCAAATATTAATAAATGTAAAGGATGCTTCAGCACTGCCCAGCCACACAGCAGCAGAATGTTCTTAGAAGGATTCTGTGAAGAGCTTGAGCCTCCTATGCCTCACCATAAACCTCTATCACTGGGAATCATTCAATGGTACATATTGCATAAAATAATCTCATTCTAGTCTCTCTCACCCACAATGGAGAAACTGGAGCCAAAGGACTTAGTCCCTTAGTTCCTACCCTAACTCACTGCTCTTTCCATGGCACCAATACATACACTTTGGTAAATTAGACTGCTTTATTTAGTCATCGAAAAATTGTAGGCTCTCTTAGCAATGTTAACCAGGAGCAGGAAGTAAACAAGAAAGGGTTTCTAAAGCAAGCAATTAAAAAAAAAAAAAAAAAAAAAATGACAGGGGTAAGAGACAACCCCCACCCACCCACCCAAAGGACACAGACGTGTGACTGTGTCAATTAAAATTGAAATACCTTGGGGGGGTCTTTCTTCTAAACCGGCCTCCCTCTCCCCAGGTCACACTTTGCTCATCCTTGGCGCTCCCACTCTGAGGGGACCTGCTGGCCTGGGGGTCGCTTCCCCTTAGCAGTCAGGGTCCCGGAGACTGCTGAGGCCACCGCACCCGGACAGGACCCTGCAGATGCGAGTCAGCCCAGCTGTGAAAAGCATCTCGTGCGAGGAAGGGCCTCAGATGAGGACAAGGACACGGGGGTCGGGCGGCAGTGACCTTGGGGACTCGCACGAGGCGGGCTCTAGGGGACAGGCAGCCCAGGACCGAGTCTGCAGAGCTGCCGCGAGGGGCGCGGGGCGCGGGGCCGGGGCGGAGACAGTCCTCCCGGGCTCCCACCCCGTCCTGTCGCCGAGACCGTGGGAGGCTCCCGGCCAGCGCGCCGTCTCTGCGGCCCGGCTGGGGCCCTAGGAGCCGGGACGGCAGCTCCACCGCCAGGTCGCCACTTCCGCGCCCGCCCTCCTCGGACCTCCGCGCGGCTGCGGTCAAAGCTCGCGCCCTTTGACAGGCCCCGCCCCCTCGTCCCACTGGCAGCGGCTTCCGCTTCCGCCTCTGGGTGCCGGGGGCGGAGCCCTCCGCGCCCTGCTGGAGCCGCTGTCCCCGGAGCTGGTGACCCAGGGTGCGTCAGGATCTAGCCTCCTCACCTGGACACAGACGCCCTGGTGTGAGGCCTGGTGCCACCTCTTGGCCCTGGGACCGTGGGGACTCGGCCCGAGGCTGGCGATTCCCGCCTGAAACAGCTGCCAGTCAGGGGGACGGGACTGCCGCACAGGGGGACAGGGCCTGGGAAGGCGTCTGCCAGTCTCCTGGCCGTGGGGACCGCGCGGTGGGGTCAGACCGGTGGCCTGGCTGGCCAGGGCGCCGCCCAGGTGGAGCGCTCCCCTGGCATTGCTGGTACGGTGACTGCGGTGGATCGAGACACCAAGCACGAATTGCCGTCTGCATTCATGAAAGTTATGAAGATACCCGTCACGACCGTTTTTCTACTTCTATCATGCGACTGTTTAGGTCCCCCATAAGTGATACCCAGGGGCATGTTTCTTTCTGTACCTGCTCCTGACAATCAGCCTGGAGTTCCCCTGGCATAGTTTGTGCTCCGGGAGTGGAAGCTGTATTATGAGGGGTTTATCCTGAATTCATTTATTTAATTAGGTCTATACGACAGCAGAATACATTTTGATTCATTGTTCACAATTGCAGGACAAAGTTTCACTTTTCTGATGGTACACAATTTGTAGTATCGCACCCTATGTGCAGTCCTACCTAGGGTAACAATGTCCATCTCATTCCACCATTTTTCCTGATCCCAAACGCACTCCCTCTCCTCCCTCACCTTTGCACAAAGTTCCTACATTTTTCCCATGCTCGGCACCTCCCCCCACACCCCGGATTTTGGATTAGCATCCAATTATCTGAGAGACCAGTCAGACTTCAGTTTTTTGGAATTGACTTGCTTTGCTTAGCATGATATTCTCCAACTCCACCCATTTGCCTGAAAATGTCATAATTTTAATCTCTTTTAATGCTGAGTAATATTTCATCGTGTGTGTGTGTGTGTGTGTGTGTGTGTGTATACATCACAGTTTATCCATTCATCTATGGAAGGGCATCTGGGTTGCTTCCATTAGTCTAGCTATTGTGAATTGAGTTGCTATAAACATTGGTGTGGCTGTGTTACTATAGTACACTGATTTTAAGTCCTTTGGGTATAAACAGAGTTGGGTAGTTGGGTCAGATGATATTTCCATTCCAAGCTTTCTAAGGAATGATAGGGTTTTGAACTGTCTGTTAGCCTCCAGATGATACTCCATGGGTTCCTCTAAGCCTGGCTTGATCTACCTCTCCTGATACTTGGGGATGAGCCAAGTGCTCAAGCATGCAACTTGGAGGGAAGATGGCTTTGTTATTTCCTGCCCCTCCTTGGCTTCCAGTGCTAGGTCATCCCCCAAAATGGAATTGAGCAATGGATGAGCAGGCACTGTTCGCATATCCTCCTCCCTCATGAAATGGAAGAAACATCCCTGAGGTTTATTGTAGTCCCCTCCCCAACAGTTTGTCTTTCTCTCATTAAGGGCCTAAGTGACCTCATTCCACTCTTCCCCAAAACAATGCCTTTTCTTCTTGGATCAATACCTCTCATTCAACACCAACATTTGCAAGTTGCTGCAAAGATAAATGTGGGTGAAATGCTAAAATTCTTAGAACAGATCATATAGCATTGAAAATGCTGCAAAGATACTTGGCTACATCACCAAAAAGATCTGTCATTGACTTTATATCCTTCCCTGCTAGGAAATTAGGCAAAGTGCTATCCAGATGTAACTAATCTCTGTTCTCTGGCTTTGATTCTTCAGAATCTCACTATCTCTCTGTCTCTCTCTCTCTCTCTCTCTCTCTCTCTCTCTCTCTCACACACACACACACACACACACACACACACACACACACCTGCCCTCAATGAAATAAAATTTGGCCCAGAGCACACATATCAATAAGTTAAATACTAATTATTTACAGATGAAGATCTAGACCATATGTTTGCTTGATGTTATTGTTTTTGTTATTTTTCAAGAGATTAAGAGCAAAGAGGATCCTGTGGCTCTCATCCTTAAAGTCTTCCATGGCTCTTCCTTTCTGGCAAGTCTTGTGAGTTGTGCAGCCAGGAAGGGGAGTGACTTTGGAGGACAGAGCTAAGGACAGCCCAGCATGTGAAATCAGATTTCTTTCTGGCACAGTTTGGAGCACTGACCACAAGAACCCAAAGATCTTTCCAGAGAGTCAACTTTGAAAACACTTTTCTTTACACATGGAAGGTACATCTTCATGGAAAACTAAAGGAAAGAAATGTGACTTATAATTACTGTTAAGCATGTATTAGCAGTTGTATATGCTAAAATGGCCCATGATGAATGCCTAATTTATGCCCTTTTTCCATAACACACACACACACACACACAAATTCTAACACTTAAAACATCCATGACATTCCGTCAAATAATTTTCAAAAATGGGTAAAATTATATGTATAGCAAAGAAATTTCAGAATAACCTGCTGAATTTGTAAAATGAATCAATTTTTAAAACCCATCAATATGATGTCTCGTGGTAAACTATATTAAATATATGTTTATTCAGTGCAAAGTGATTGTTTCCTTCAAGAAAATGTTTCATGATACAAATAGGCCAGGAGCCAAAACCTGGAGATTTTCTTAGTTGAGAGAAGCCAGGAACTTTGTGTTTCATTGGACAGTTTCTGCCTAAATCTCAGAAGCTGGACGTCAATCACATGAACTGATAGTGGGTTTATTGGAGAATGTCCCCCATTCCTACCATGATAGTATGGACCATAGCCCGCTAGGCCAGGGGTAGTTTTGGCTTCTGCCTTCTATTTGATGCCATTTTCCCCTCTCTGCTCCCCCCCAGCTCACTCTTGAAAGGCCTTCTGTTCTGCCAGCCATAGTGACATCTGCTGGCGGACATAGGAAGTCACAAATCTGTGGGGACCCTCTCAACCAAACCTTGTTAATGCTGCCATTTATCACAGGGAGAGGGGTGCGGGCTCTGGAGGGCTGGGCGTCATGTCATTTCTCCCATACCCTCTCCCAAGAGAGCAACCATGTCTCAAGCAGCAGTTCCCACCTTCCATTCGCAGAACTGAAAGGCAGGCAGATGCAAACCCCAATGTTAGTGAGGGCCCTGGAAAAGAAGCCACCATTCCAGGTGACAATAGACTCGACTGGATGCTTGGGGACTGAAGCAAGGTAGTTCTTACCCACCTCTGCGCCCTCCTCATTTTCAGCAGGCCTCTGCCTGCAGCTAGGAGAGGAGTGGAGCTTTCTCCCCCACCAGGCCCCGCTGTCTCAGCGCTGCTTTAGGGGCAAACTTGCAACTAGGTGATTCAAAAGGGGATTATTCCAACTCAGAGTTTCTTTTCTTCTGAACTAACACAGGAGATGTCTACTTTGCGATTCTGAGAAGTTCATGGTGTCCTAAGAACTCCACGTCACTTTGGCTACTCAAAGTGGGGTCCCTTGCTCAGCAGCACCAGCATCCCTGCTCAGAGCTTGTTAGAAACGCTGCCACTGAGAGGTGCTACAGTTTTGCACTGACAGAAGCCACGTTTGAAACAAGCCCCAAGGGCATACCTTCACACACCCAAGTTCATGTGCTTGTACTCCACACTGGGTTCCTCACCTTGGCACCCCTGGCCCATCAGCCCAGATCCTTCTTGGTCTGCAGAGGTCTTCCCGTGCAGTGTAGGCATTCAGCAGCACCCATGGCCTCTACCTGAGTTGTGCACCAGCACCCCTGACTTGTGATAAGTCAAAAGGTCTCCAGGCATTGTCAAATGACCCCAGGGGAGGGGGAAAGTCAGTCACCTGTGAGACCCATCACCTTTAGGGTCACCTGAGACCTTGTTACAAACACACATTCTCAGACCCCACCCCAGATTGGCAAAACCAGGAGCTCCAGTGGGGCCCGGGAAACTGGTTAACTCTCTGCGAGACACAGGCACTCTGAGGTGGAAGAGGACTCGGGAAAGGCCCTGCAGTGAATCACGATTTGGTGACAGAGAAGTCACAGGGGCCACAGCATGACCAAGAGGTTGCAGGCTATGGGTGATAAAGAGCCCAAATCTGGAGCCACATGGGAGGGTTTGCAGCCACACTTCGCCCTGTGCTATCTCCATGACCTTGCCTATGTGACCTGATCTGTCAGTGCCTCAGTTGCCACCTGTGGACAACAAAAGCACTGTTTCTCCTGCAACTATCAAGGGATGAGGAAGCCTTTATGGTAAGTTGCTTAGAAGAGTGCTCAGCACCAAGAGCTTCGGACACGTCACCTACTGGTCTCATCTTCACCATCACTTGCCTGTCTTGCCCCCTATTGTTGAGTCCCCTACAAGTCAGCCAGGCAGGTGCTTCATTCTCTGCCACATCCTCAGCAGGGAGCCCTGGCCTGGCCTGCATCAGGCTCTCAATGAACATCGGTGGAGAAAGGCATTGCAGTGCCCACGAGGACATGAGGACACCAGCAGAAGCCCTCTGCCTCAGGGGCTTCAACTTTGCTGTGGATCCTGTATGTTCTGCAAAGGGACCCCAGCTTCCTAGATCCAATTCTATTAGAAGGTGTCCTTGCAAATGTGGCAACTGGGCAAAAGTGAGCTTCTCTATCTGTGTGGATTAAACGGGACCTCAGGTAGATCTACAGGCATGCTGTAACCAACAGTCAATCAACACACGCTTAGAAAATCATGGAAAGTCTAATGATGGGGGCGGGGTGCTTCACAGATGCCAGGTGTTTTCTTCCTCTACTTCTAGGAGTCTTTCTACCCAACTCCTGAAGTCAGTCGTACAACTATCCCCATTTCAGATATGCAAACACTGAGGCCCCAAGAGGTTACAGAACATGCCCAAGGTCATTGTCTAGTAAGCAGTGAAAGTGTTCTTCTCATGCTGGTCTCTGATTCCAAACCCACACCTGCCTTTCTTCCCAGGGCACTTCCTGGTATGCACACAGGGATTACATGCCTTAAGATTGGGAGGGCAATCCAAATTTCAATCCTTCTACCTCACCTTATGCTGAAGACAATCCTAAGCAGCAGAGCACGTGTCTTATTTGGTTTAAAAACTCCATCTCTGGTAGTAATGAGATCTCTATGCCACAGCAACGCCAGATAGCCACCTGGGAAGAAGGCAGAGTGGCCACAGGAGTGTGGAGAGAGAACAAAATTCGGGAAAGCGAAAGACGTAGAAGCAAGAGCTGAATACACTAGAACAGACAGGACCAGCAGAGAGAGCGCAGCTGAGAGGCCTGGAGCAGGGCTGGGGCGAGCCAGCACATTCCACGGGGATTGATGAAGGTCTGCTGTGTGCCTGGCACTATGCTGAGAAGTAGACGCTGCATTGGGCACAGTCTCTGACCTTGCCCTGCTAAAGATCCCAGTCTGGGGATTCCAAGCTAGATGACATTGTCCAGCACTATGCCATTTCTTCACACCCCAGCTGACCTCCAGCCCCCAGCACCATGGCCCATTTGCCTACAGTGAAGGCCAGCAGCAGCTTCCTGCCATGGCTGGCAGGAGTGGGTGGAGAACACCCCAGCTCTCTCACCCTGTAAGAGGGCTTCTATTCGTAGCATGATCTACATGGAACCCCAGCACTCCTTAGCAGACCTGTGCTTGGTCGCTCAGTGACTAATCACTTCCTGTTCCCACCTGCAGTTTTCTAGTATTGCCTCCCAAGAAAACTACTTGCTAACAAATCTGGATCACAGGTCCCCGCATTTTAACCTCAGGGAAGCCAGAGCATGAAAGAAGGTTCTAGAAAGGTGTGCAGTGATCCCAGTCTATTTGGCCATTTTACGCTTGCATTTAGTTCTCCTTGGCTGCTCTGACTGCCCTGATACGTTTAGGAGAAAAGACAAGCCATATTTTGGCATGGAAAAGGCATTCAGGCCAAGTCTCTTTAAAAACACAACCTACCAAGTAGGTGTAGAATCTCATGAAATTTTAAGGACAATAGAATGCCAAATGTCTACTCATTCCAGTGAAGACATGCTGCCAATAAGACTTAGAAGATGTGCGGCAAACAAGACTTAGAAATGGGTCCTCAGAGCAGATTCTACCATTCTGCATTTGCTTCTGAAAGTAGAGGACACCTGTTGGTACACAGTTCTAATAAGCCCAGGAAGACAAGGTTGATACACAGTTGAGTTGGCATATGATGTTCCAGAGCTCAGGACTTCAAGGCAGCTGTCAGGTGGTTCCCGGGCTCTTCTGGTCCTCACCTTCACTCAATGTCTTTTTGTTGGGGATGTAGTTCAGCAATGGATTACTGGGCCAGAGACTTGTTCAGCATTGCTCAGCAATAGCAAAACACGGTCACCAGCTGTAGGTAGCCAATTCCACGTGAGAAACACGATAGATGTTAATGCTCATGGCTCCACACCCCCAACCTTCCCTTCAGTGAAAATGCTCTCTAAAATGTACATCATGCTTAATTGTGTGGAAGAATTCTACATCTAGCCAAACCCCATGAGCTTTCAAAAGCCAGTCCAATAACATTGAGAAGATTCACTCTCCAAAGCAAGCTTGCCAATGCCTGAGTGCCCACAGGCACCTCCTTTTAGAATGGAATGCACACATCCACCAAGATATCACTGTCTGTGTTGGTTGAGCTGGCCTTTGCAATGGACGAGGTGGATGTGATGTAACATGTGAATGAATTAGCATTTGCCAACAACTGGAAGAAAAAAACTCACTCTAAGATATGATGATGGAGCAGCTCTATGATCTAGACCATCCCCCTCTCCTGCGTCCTCTCTGTGTTCCTCTGCCTGGCTGGACCTCCAACTCAGCCCACAAGGATGTGTCCTTTCTAGTCAGAAGCCCTGTCATTGCTTCCAATTCCAGGCCCTGATTCCTGGTTAATGCAGCCAGATCTCGCTTTCGAGGTAGTCTCTTCAATCCCTTCCCTACCCTAACCACAGTGTGGGCTCTGGCCCCACCCTTACTCTTTACAACACCAGTCCACATTATGGTCTTCCTGTCCCTCTCTGTGACCCAGGACTGCCCGTGACCGACCCCACCCAACAACAAGCTGTTGAACCAGATGCCATCAGAGGGTAGAAATGACCAGAGATTGCTAACTTGAAAATTTCACAGAATAGTTAATAAGAGAAAGAATATCCTGAACCAGTCAAATGACATAAGAGGAAGTCAATGAATTCTAACCTCAAGGGCAATCCTACGGAACACTGGCTCTCAAATTCAGCTGGACACTGGAACCACCTGGGAACTATACTTAGTACTGACCGCTGGACCACCCACCGGCCCTGGGCTGATGGAATGGCTCTGGGCTAAGATGGGACACTGGGGTTTGTAAATTACCAGTTGAGTATAATATAAAGCAAACTTTGAGAACATTGCTTTTTTCCCCCCACATGAAGAACTAGGTGCATACAGATGCAGAAGTACACCATTATGCAGCATAAGGCTCCTTCAGGTCCATAGATTAAATGCACTGCAGTGACCAGCACCCTGGCTAGGAACACCACAGCCCCCTGGAAGCCTCCTATTTCCACCTTCCCAGGTGACCACAGCCCTGCCATCCAAGCATGGAGGACTCCTCCCTGCTGAGAGACATCAATGTGGAGAATGGAGAGCTCCTCTCTCCTGCGAGTCCCTACTTGGACAACAAGTGCACTGGAGAAGTTTGAATCAAGTGAGAGGCACATGGGCAGGCTTCCTGGATGAGGCCCTATTGAAGGGAGGATGGGATCTGAGGAGTGGACCAGAGAGAGGAAAGATGGGAAAGGGAGGGAAGCTGGCGAGGGCAGGGCAGCAGATCACTGGAAAAGAGGCCCCAGGAGGAAATTCTACAGACTCACAGCTGAAGACACCCTTAGGGGCCTGAGGAGTTTTCAAGCACAGCCTTCCTTGCCAACGTGTGAGCTTCGTGTGCAATAGACATTTCAGATTTTTTTTTTTTTTTTATGACAACCACTACCATGCTGGACTTGGGTGAGTTTAGTGGTAAATGACATTCAGGGATCTGCATGCAACAAACAAGTTTCCTGATGGCACAAAGGCTTCAAAGTGAAAAGGTGTCTGCCAGTTATTATATGTCATTCTGCGGCACTCTAGTTCAAACAGGGACAGACACAAATTGCTCACTGGGAATCCACTTTGTTCCCGGAAGTGAAAGCTGCTTGGATGAAGGGCTTCACTTCTGACCTTCTGAACTCTCCTGAGCAAGCACATTCAGACCCCCCTTCTCGACCAATAGGAAAAGTGTACCTGTAAGTGAGCCCTTGTAGCTCCAATCACCAACATTAAAGAGGAAAGCTGCCCTTTGAAGAAAATACATTTGCCAATTTCATTGAAGTCAACGATTCCCACTCACTCAGAAAACAAACTGGAATTGCAGGAGCCTTCATGCAGGGAACCTGCATTTCCAATAGAACAGATGCTTCAGAGAGAAACTGAGAGTGCCAGCTCTGAGAAGCAGTTCTGCTTCATGCAGCTTCAACCAGACACAAAACCCAATGTGCTTACAGAGAACAAGACCGTTCCTTCAACTGGAAGCTGCCTGCACAAAATGCTTCCATTCTGCACTTTCAATCCTTTCTCAGCCAGCACTTTCAGACAACACTTTACATCCAAAGTGCAAATTGTGCTACCCAGAGAGCCCTTGGACCTAACATCACCAATATTCACATGGAAAGTTGGGCAGTTGACAAGATCAATGGCCCAGAGTTTCATTGAAATCTTTTTCCTCAAATTTTTTGAAAAGTCACTGGAAATGAAGGTGCCCACGAGCAACAAACTGTGCTTTATACAAGACACAGAAACTTCTAAGTAAAGCCCGTGACTGCTGGCTCTAAGAAGGGGTTCCAATTCCTACTAGTTCAACCAAGCCCAAATCCCAATGTGCTCTCCAGAAACACTTTTATATCCTGCAGTTGAAGCTGTTTGCACACCCTGCTTCTCTTCTGCACTTCACATGCTTCTCATTGAGCACATTCAGAGAACAGTTCAGGCTCAATATCCAAAGTGTGCTAGCAGGAGAGCCCTTGTACCTCCGAGCACTTGCTCAGATAGGAAGCGATAGGTCTGATGCATGATTCAATTCCTCGATGATTCTGTGGAATCCATTCCTCAAACGGATTCTGAAAACTATCGTGAAATTGCATGAGCCTGTCTGCAATGACCTGTGCTTTATTGAGTGCATAGATGGTTCCAAGTGAAATGGTGCCATCAGCTCTGACAACAGGTTCTGCTTCCTGCATGTTCAACCAGGGAAAAATCGCCACTGAGAACAAAGCTACTTTGTGCACAAACTTTTTCTGTTTGCCCCCTTCAAATGCATCTCCAGGATGCACATTCAGAACACATTTCCTGCAAAACACATGAGAAAGTATCATTGCAAAAGTCCACTCTGGTGTAGCATCACAAAGTTTATTAGGAAATGAATTGCACAAGGTTTCGTTGTATTCCCATGGTCTCCTTCTTCTAAAAACTCATTGAAACTTTCATGACTGACAGCAACCAACTTACCATTGACCAAGAGCTCAGTTGTTTCCAATGGAAACTGTGCTTGCTAGCTCTCAGAAGCCATTGGATTGAAGGCTACTTCAGCCAGGTACAAAGCTCAATGGGCACGATGAGAGAAAAGTCATTTCCTAATATGAAAGCTGTTTGCCAAAAATCTTCTGTGCTGCACTTCCAAAATATTTTCAGGAAGCACACTCAGAGCACAGTTTCAGCCCATATGCAAAGAATGCTAGCAAGAGAGCCCTTAGACCTAGGTTCAGCAACTTGGAGAACTGTGGGCCCACTGGGAAGAGCAATTCCCCAAGGTTGATTGAAATCCATTGCTCAATTGTTGGTCACAGAATTCACTTGAAATGCAAATGCCTGCCTGCATTGAACTCCCACTGACCAATTGTACCAATGCTTCAAAGGGAAAGTGCCACCTCTGAGAAGCAGTGGTTCTTCAGGCTAGTTTAAGTAGTGACAAACCCCAATGTGCTCACTGAGAACAGAATGAGCTCCTGAATGTTGAAGCTGCTGAGAGACTGCTTTACTTTTGCACTCCCAAACTACTCTCAGCAAGCACATTCAGAGCCGAGGTCAGGCCCAAAATACAATGTTGGCTGACAAGAGAGTCCTTGCACCCAGGATCACCAATTTTGAGAAGGCCACAGAGACTGCTGAAAAGATCAATTCCACAAAATTCCATGGAAACCCACTCATCAGACCTTTCTGAGAACACTTGAAATGCAGGTTTCTGCATGCAAGGAACTCTGGGTGACAGATGGCAACATTTGCCAAATGCAAACAATCCTACCAGCTCTGAGAAACCGTTCTCATTCACACTGCTTCAACCAGGGAAAAATTCCCATGTGCTCACTGAGAACAAGTTAGCTTCTGCTACTTGAAGCGGCTTCCACAAACAGCTTCACTTCTGCACTTCTAAGCTGTTCTCCTCAAGCACATTCAGAGCACAGTTCAGGCATGAAACACAAAGGGTGCCAGAAAGACATCTCTTGAATCTAGCATCACCCACTTGCAGGAGGAAAGAGGACCAGCTGAGAAGATCAGTTCTCCAAAGTCTCATTGACATCCATATGTCACACTTGTTTACAACTGACACTTGAAGTGCAGGTGCCCACATGAGTGAACTGTTCTGGATCAATGGCACAGAGTCTTCAATAGGAAAGCATGCCTGTCACCTGTAAGAAGCAGTTTTGCTTTCTTCTAGCTCACCAGGAAAAAAAAAAAAACACCATGTGCCCACTTACAACAAAGTTAGTCCTGCAAGTTGAAACTGCTTGCAGCAAATGGCTTCCATTCCCCACTTGCAGCCATCAGTGGTTGACAGATAGCACAAAGGCTTCAATGTGAAACCGTGAATGCCAATCATTACAAGTGCTTCTGACACACTCTAGTTCAACCAGAGACAGCCCAAAGTGCTCAACGAGAACACACTTTGTTCCTGCAAGTGGAAGCAGCTTGCACGAACTGCTTCAACTAGAAAATCCCAAGCTCTTCTCAGAAAGCACATTCAGAGCACAGTTCTGGCCCAATAAAAAAAGGGTTCTAGCAAGAGGATCCCGTACCTATGATCACCTTCATAAGGTAGCTTCCCAACTTCTGTATGGAAGTGTGTTTCTCCTTGGCCATGACGCTGTTGTAGAGACCACTAGGAGCTCAGCTTTGTGCAGGATCATCTGACCAGGACTTTTTGCAAGACCTATACAGCCCTCACACATGCTCAGATGCTACAGGACTTTGCAGACCAGTCCAGGCAACAGTAGGCATCTATTCATTGGCAACAGTCTAAAGATTCCTAGATGCATGACATTCATTATCATCAAAGGCAGAATTTTGATCAAAAACCATATATGTGTGTGTGTGTGTGTGTGTATATATATATATATATATATATTTCTTTCCAACTGAATCAAGAAAATAGAAAAAATCCTCAAATCCAAAGAGTGGATCCCTATTGTGATGCTACCAGTGGAAAATTCCATAGCTGACCTCATGGGATGATTCACAGTCAAAATACAGCTGCATGAAAAAGATTACATGACATGACCTTGGGGTTATGTGGAAAGTGGCATGTGAAGTACACATTCATGTCTTCTTCAGACATGGGATTCATTTGCAGGACACCTTATGCAACTGAAAATACTCCAAAATGAGAGAAATCAGAACCATGTCTCCAAAGTATTTCAGCACAGACCAACTCCATCTATCTATCTCTCATTGAGTGTGTGTGCTCTAGTGTGTGTGTGTGTGTGTGTGTGTGTGTGTGTGTGTGTGTGGTGTGTGTCTTTGCTCTAGTGTGTGTTTGTACCATGATGACTAGTCGATACTTCATTGCCCCCATTGGAAAACTGACTCAGATAATGCCATCTGCAAAACTCCTAAAAACCAAAGTTCTTGCTGATAGAATGAAACATTCCTTCCTGTTGGTTTGGATGTGTCCTTTAGGAATCACTGCTACATTTAGTACACTCAAATCATCACAGTAGATCAGGTAACAAAAACATATACATTTTAAAATAATAATATATTAATGGAAACAACAAATACAGGATAGAGTAACAACTGTGTTACTTGACAAGGTCAAGGACAATGGCAAACTATAGGTTCAAACTTTCCAAGCAAATAGTAATCAATGTAAATATTCCTGGGCTGCCTCAGCCCCGCCCAGGCACACAGCAGCAGAATGGTTTTGCGAGCATCCTCAGGAGGGCTGGAGCCTTCTTTGCAGGACGAGAGGGAGGTTGAGGCTGGATCCACTCATCATTCTTTTGGGAGAGGCTCCTTTTCCTCAGCACGAAGTTGGATTTTGTGTGAGGGTTCTTTGCATAAAATACGTTGGCCTGCGCTGGAATCCTCAGCTCTGGGGAGAGAGGCAAGTACAAAAAGAAGGTGGCACTCAGGAGGTGCTCCCTAGGACACCCCAACATCTGAGAGCCTGTGCGTGCCAGGAAGGACCTGAGCCACACACCTGAGAGCTCTCCAACTCAGCACCAATACCAACAAAGACAGCCTCCACAGTCCTCCCTGAGCAAAAACTAGGCAGAGCACTTCAACAGACCTAATGTCTGTTCCTTCCAAAGGCTTTGGACTCCAGAACATCCCAGGTCCTCTTGCATCTGCCAAAGCACACCACTAGGGTTTGCATCTGAAATCTCCCACAAAGGCTCCTGTGCCGAAGATTCAGACCCCACATGGGCCGTCTTCATAGGTGGCTTTGGAGGGAAGCATTGGATGGTGAGTGCTCTGATGTCATCATGAAATTCTCATTCAAGATGAACATATTACTGGGAGGTGGGAAGGACTGGAAGAAAGGGTGGGTATGGTTGGAGGAAGACCTAAACAGGGGTGCGCACTGGACAATAGTACCTTGGCCCTGTTGGCTCCACTGAATCCTCATCCTCCAAGTAGAGGTCCTCCTCTCCTCTCTGTCTTCTCTCTCTCCCTGTCTATGCCTGTTTGGCAAGGGCTGAGGAGCTCTCCACTGCTACATACTAGAGCTTTATGGACAGCCTCAGTGCACAACCAGAGAGAAGGCTAGGAAACCCGGAGAAAAGGCCTAGGATTCCTCTTCTGAGTTATTTTCCTCAAGTATGGCCACCGTGAGGACAGGCTGACCAGAACAGATACCATATTTGAGCCATGCTTCTGTCATTGTTGGTGCCCACCTCCATGTGGACCAGGCTTCCGAGAATGGAGGCCACACTCCAAATGCTGCCCTACTGAGAACAAAGTAGGGTTCCAAAGATTAGCAAAGGGAATGCTTCCCTCCAACATCGTGTATGGTCCAGTGGTGCCATGACCCCGAGTGGGGGAATACAACAGCCCGCTTCTCCTTCCTCTGAACACCTGTTTCCTTTCAGCCTCGTCTAACCTAGAACCTGTTCTCCATCCCTTCTGGGTTGGATGTGTGGATCTCTGCTATGAATTTCTTAGGCTACCAAGGCCCCAGACAGACTTCCTCTTCCATAGACTCTACTAACCTAACAGTATGTTAAGATAGGAGAAAAATGATCCTAGAACTCATAGGGGTGGTGGTCTTCAGCATACATAGGCTGGGATCATGGCTGCTGTGGGTGTTGGGCTCACAAAAACAAACCAACCCACCAAAAAGTGCTGGCATTATTAACAGATGAGCTTTGTGGCCGACGTGCTCAGGAAGCCCTCATGTGACTTCAGTTAGGGGTCATAACCTGGCTATTGTGATCTCTCCTTGGCAAGTGGACTCAGGTGCGGAAGACCATGGACTTTATCCAAACACAGATGATTCAGGCTGTCTCCCAGGCTGTGTATTCTTCCCAATTTCATCCTGTTACTGCTTGCTAGAATCCTGGCCATGCTCTGCCCAGGCAGTGGTTTTCTGGTCACACAGAAGCTTTCAATATTGCTGATTCAGTCCACAAAAGTGCCAGTTCCATCTTTAGCCCATGCATTCCCATGTTCCTCTGAAACCACTCCTATCCCAGACCACAGCCTGGAAGCAGGCTTTCCTCCTCACTCCTCACTGATGTCAGCTTTAGATGCCTGTTCATGTCCAGGGGAGGGCACCTGGTGGGGAGCCGCAATAGCCACTGGGGTATACCTTAGAACCTCGAGAATTACACCAGCAGAAGTGCAGTTGTCTTTGTACACGAGCCCCAATACACCCTGCTGGAGTGTTCTTGGGGGTCAGAGACTACTCTTTGGTGCTAAGAGTTGACCTGAGTCCACATCCTGACCCTTGCTCCCTGCCACCTGATTGTTCCACTTACTCTGACGGTGAGAGATGATTTGGCCCAGCTCATATTCCTCCGGCTTCTCCTGATCAAGCAAGTGTAGCTCGAGGGCCCTGCGGATGACGACAGGAGCCCTATCGTGGCAGGTCACCTGGAGCAGCATGAGAGACAGGCCTTCAGGAAATGGGCCTTGAAGTGACTACTCAAGGACAGTGGGCAGGGGAATTTTGGAGGCACCTCCACTCTAAATACAAGGACAACATCCATGACCTTACTACCTGAGGCTGGCTTCCTGCTCATCATGTGTGCTCTTCCCATAGGCTACTGGCCCAATCCTTGTACATAGGATTTCCTGGACCTGCCATTGCTCTTTGTGGAGCCCCACTCCACTCGAGGTGAAAGGACTCCACTCCCTGTATACAGATGCAATCTCACCTCACAAGTTGGGAGGAATGGGACAGTGGCCTCCAAGATCCCAGGTTTGCCTGAGGATGCAGGTGGCATTTGGGTGGCCCAGACACAAAACCTAGAGGGCTTTGGTCTGGATTGCCAGGGCCCAAAACAGACCCAAAAACATGACCACATACAGGAGTGCTGAAAGACAGCCACGAGAGCTCCTGGCCTCCAGAGGCTCAGTGCTGGCTGGGGTGTGGGAGGGCACCTCATCCGACAAGGGTGGTCATTGGAAAGGGCTCCTGTCCTGCAGATTACCTGGACATTTAGTGTGCTTGCTCTACACATCCATATCGACTCTGCAGAGGGACCCTCTCAGCTCCTTGTTCAAGGAACATGCAGAACCTCACACTGCTGTCCTCCTCCATGGATGACAGCATCCCATACAGGGGAACCTGCCACCTAGGTCCCGTCCTATTCTCATCTGTCACCCATACCTGCCTCTGCCCTTCTGTACTGCATGCTGCCACCTGACACACAGACTCCCTCAGACGTGGCGGTGGACAGCTGCTGCTCTCCCTCATCTCAGCTCCAGCCCTTCACACTGACCTCTCCCTTCTTGATTCCCATCTATCCTCCTGATCATCCAGAAACTCCAATGCAAGAGGGCATGAGTAGTCCATGGTATTGGACCAGTGTCTGCTCCCCACCCAGGTGTAAGCACCAGGGGACACCCCTGCTCCCAGGCTTACCAGGACAGTCTTGGCCAGCTTTGGACTTTGAGTTTCTAACTGGACACGAATTAAGCAGGTGTCTCCCACCTGCTTGTGGGAAAATGGCCTGGAGGACTTGCAGGATGATTCTGAGAACTGTGGGGGATGGAACATCAGCAAACCCAGAAACAGAAAGCCACCCCAGCCTGTCAGTTAGCTCTATGGGCTTCTAGCACATATGTCCAGGTGATGAGGCTTCTTGTTACAAGAAGTGGAATGGCAGCACAAGTACAGCTTGAATAAGGTAGGTGTTTACCTCCTTTCCCTTGACCTGGGGGCGTTTCCTCACGATGAAATGGTATTTTATTCGCGGATTCATGGACAGATACATGAGTGAGTGGTCAGGGACCTTGATTTCTGCAGAGAGAAGTGGAGAGAATTGTTAGGGGGCACTCAAGGATTATACCACAAAACACCCCCAACCCCTGAGAGTCTCCGCCAGGGCAGGCCAGCACCAGACTTGAGAGCCCTCCAATCCAGCTACAGTGCCACCAAAGACTCCCTCAATGATTCTTCCCTGGAGAAGATGATGCACAGGATTTTAACCAAAAGAGCACCTGACAATGGAAATAGCACCTTTGAACTGGCACCCCCTTTCTCCACAGAAAAGCCTTCTACACACATGGCTGATTTGAAGACTGTCAGCAAGAGAGTCCATCGTAGATAAACTTCCTATATTCATGTCACCCTGTTTACTTGGCCACTGGCTAAGAAGATACCAACACTCCAGGTGTTGGACACCTTCTTACTAGTTTTTCACAAACGTATCCAGTATAGTACTTTGAAGAAATGTGCAAACAAGGCCTCTGGCTTTGAGCTGAGCTGCACAGAGATGTCTACATTTTTTTTAAGATAAGTTACAAATGGGCTCCATGGTAACAGCTGGCAGGGGGAGGAAAGAAAGGGGAGAAGAAGCTCTCCCCTTCTCAGGTGTTGTCCTTGAAGAGTTAACTTGCCCACAAAAGTGAAAGAAAAGCTGCTTTTATGGGAACTTCTGCAGACTGTGAACTTCTGAGCCCCTCCCCTTACATGCTGGGTATAAAACCCTGAAACTCCCTGAACTCGGGGTTCAGGGGATTGATTGATTACAGCGAAAGCTGTACCCTCTGAACCTGGCTGCAGCCAAATTAAACTGTTTCCTGCTATCTTCAGTGCCTTGCCTCTTTGGCCCTACAACACCTTGGGCCCCAGAACTTCTCAGTGCAGGTTGCACCTGCCAAAGAGACACTGCTAGACTTTGCATCAGGATTGGCACCCCAAAGGCTCCTGCATGCTTACACATGGGCATTCAGGGAAGCGTTGGATGGTGGGTCAATTCATTCTCTTGCCTGGATGAATTCACTCATGGATGAATACACGGAGGGGAGGTGGTATCCATCAGAGGTGTGTTGGGCATGGACATGGGAGGACTTCAGCAGGGTGGTGCCCTGGAGAACTCTATTGTTTTCTAGGTTCGCTCTCCTTCCCCTTGTTTCTCATCATGACTGTCTGCTTGGTGCTTGTATTCTGGTTCTTGTTCTACTTGTGGCTCTTCTTTCTGTCCTGCATCTTCTTGTAGTTCTTTCTGGGTCTTTTTCTTGTTCTTACATGATTCCTTCTTGTTCTTCTTCTTGTGTATCTCCCTCCACACTTCCTTCCGTTTCACCTCCTTTTTTCCTTCTTCTCCTCCTGCTCTTCATCGTGTGATTCTCCCCACTCAGGAGTGTCCTCTTTCTCCTCCTCCTCCTCCTCCTTCTCCTTCTTTCTCTGGCAATGGCTGGGCATCCTGAGGAGTTCAAATCTATCACACTCTTCTGCCCAGATGCAGCCCCTCTTCAGAACCCCAAGATGAAATCAGTTCTCAATCAATGGCCGGGAGTGAAACCAAGACCAAAGACATGTGACTTCCTTTCTTTGTCATACTCATAGTCAGGAAAGATTGAATAACAGACACCGCATTCTGGATAGGCTTCTACCTGTGGTAGTCAGCACCTCATCTGGACCAGGATTGCTAAACTAGATTCCACCTCCAAAAAGCTTCCCCAATGAAAACAAGATTTTCAAAATCTAGGAAAGGGCCAGCATCACTGCCACCCTCCTGCCATAAGACATAGATGCCATCACACCTAGTGGGTTCCAGGCCCCCTGCTAGTCCTCCCTTTTGACGTTTGTTACACACAAACTTCCCCTGGTCTGGAGCCTGCTCTCAACTGATGCTTGGGTTGAAAGTGTGTTTCTGAAATCACCTTCGTAGATTCTCAGTTTGGTAATTCCTTATTCACTGGCTTATTTTTGTACCAGGGATAAAACCAGAGGCACTTAAGCACTGAGACCATTCCCAGGCCTTTTGACTTGGGTACAGGGTCTCCCTAAGTTTCTGAGGCTGTTGGGAACTTCTGGTCCTCCTGCACAGCCTCCCAAGTCCCTGAGATTCGCAGACACGGCCCCCTTGCCCAGCTCCTTGCACCTCAGTCTTCCTCATGTGTAAGACAGAGCCAACCCAAATGAGGTGGTGTGTGAAAATGGGAAAACTCACTTACATGCCCGACAGATGGTGGATTCTATTGTGGACAGGCTGGGATGGTGGAGGCTAGGAGTGTCTGGCTCACAAGAAAGGAAAGAGCACTTTCATTGTGGACAGCTCAGCATTGTGGCCTATGTTCTTCAGATGCCCTTCTTTATTGCTGGAAGGAATCATAACCTGGCCATTCTGGGATCTTCAGGAGATGGGCACCCAGGCACAGAGGACTTGGAATTATTCCAAAAAGAACCCAAACAGGCTGTCCCCTGGCCTTGACTTCCTCTTCACTGAGTCCTGTTCCCAGCTGCCGCCGTCCTGACATTCTTGTGAGTAGGCAGGACTTCTCATATCCTGGCCATGGATTGGGACCTGTGCTGCTTCCGTCCATAGCAATGCTGATCCAATCAGGACCCATGTTCTCCTCCTCTTCATTTGAAGGCATCCTTATCAGTGAGCCAAAAACCAAACTGAGGATTGATTAAGCCTCTCTCTTCCTTGCCCCTCATCCATATTAGCTTTGCATTGCCTGACCAGGTCCAGGGGAGAACACATTTAGGGAGGTCCAGCAGCCCCCTGGGGCCTCATTGAGCACCTCCAAATTGGACACGCCCATCACTTTAGTTGGTTTCCTGCACCAGGCCCACCACACTCTGGTTTTTTTAGGGCCAAGGCCCACTTTCTCTAGTGAGTTATCCTGAGCCCACTGTGGATCATTTCTCCTTACTGTCTGATTGTCCTACTTACTCTCCTGCAGAGACATCATTCGCATCAGCTCATAGTTGTCCGCATCCTCATGCTGCAACCTATTTTGGTCCAAGGCCCTGCGGATGAGGCTAGTCACCCTCTCCTGGCAGGTCACCTGGATCAGGGTGGGACAAATGTCATCAGGGAATGGCTTTTAGAGGAGCTACCCAGAAGACTGTGGTCAAACATTCAGGAGAAATCTCAGCTACATAGACAAGGGCACAATCTTGTTATCCTGCTACCTGAGTGTGGCCTCCATATACCCCCTGGGTTCTTGCAATGTGCTACTAGAACAATCCTGATACAAATGTCTGCCTGTACCTGCCATCCCCCCTCCCCCTGGGGAGCCACATTCCACTCAGGTCAAAGGACCAAACTGCCTATGCACAGACACACTCTCAACTCACTGAGATGAGAGCAATGGACCAGGGACCTGCGTGCCAAGTGTGCTCTGGGATGCAGGCTGCCTTTGTGGGTGGAAGAGGCAGATACACTAAAAATTTTGGTCCTGACTGCCACTACACAAAACAGACTCAGATACAAGAGTGTGCACTTGAGTGCTTCATGATAGCCTCGAGAGGCCCTGGCCTCTGGAAGCTCGGTGCGGGTCTGGTTGTAATGAGGTACTTGACTCAGCACTGGCGGGCACTGGACATGTCTCCTCTGCAGCTGGACACCTGCAGCATTAGCGTGTCTACTGCACATCCATAGAGATTCTGCCAAGAACCTTTTTAGCTCCCTATTCACATACATGCAAAGGCTGACATTCCGAAGCTTTGGCATGACCCCCCAGGTGATCCCGACCCCAAATTCCCACACCTAGTCATGCTAAGGAGGTTCTCTTCCCAGCCACCAGCAACACATCCCCTCCTACCCATGTGACAAGTCACTGTCACCTCCTCTGCTCCAACCTCACTCATTGAGAATACCAAGTTCTAGGCACTGCAGCCTGCACCCTGGACATTTCTCTGACCTCATCTGCCCACAGCACTTCCGTCTGCACTTCTGGCCTGCAAAACCCACAACACACAGGCCCACTCACCGCTGGAGCTGGGCATGCTGAGGCTCTCCCTCCTCAGGGCAAGCCCTTAAGATGGACCTCTCTCTTCTTTATTTCCCACCACAGCCCCGGGGTTGGCTGTTTCTCCTGCCTTCCACTGTGTGGACACCCAGAAGGCAGCCCTGCTGTCAGGCTTACCAGGATGCGCTTTGTCTCCCTCCGGCTCTGTCCCTCTAGGAGGACGTGAACAAAGCGGCTGTCTTCCACCTGCTCACTGGAGTGAAGCAGTGAGGAGCTGCTACTGGTGACTTTTCTCTTGCACCACTCATTGCTTTGGGTGGCCTGGGGCGATGGTCCTGCAGCCACTGCAGAGCTGCTGCTCCCAGCTGCTGGGATCCTGGATGCCACTGCCACGGAAGGCTCCGAGAACTGTGGGGGATGACAACATCAGCAAAGCCCAGCACCTGCACCCCACCCAGCCTGGCAGTTGGCTCCGTGGGCATTCTACAACATCCATTCAGAACCTGAGGTTCTTGTCCCCTTGGAGGATGTGGAGTGGCCCCAGGAGTAAAGACTGAAGAAGGTGGCTGATTACCTCCTTTGGCTTGACCTTGAACCACTTTCTGGCAGCTGTTTCCCGAAGAACGAAGTTATAATCCACTCTGCCATCCAGGGCGTAATATACGTTCCCATCAGCAGGGATCCTCAGCTCTGGAGAGGAAGGGGCAGAGGCGTGGTAGGTGACACTCAAGGAATACACTACCCAACATCCCCCACAACTGAGAGCCTCTGCCAGCGCAGGTCTCACATACAGACCTGAGAGCCCGCAAATCCAGCTACTGTTCCACCAAAGACTCCCCACTGATTCCTCCCTGAGGACCCTCTATGAACAGGAGGTCCACTACTGGATCACTTTCAAGGAAATAGCCCCTTGCACCCCAGAACCTCTCAGTTCATGTTGAACCCGCCAAAGAGAAACAGCTAGACTTTGCATCTGGATTGTCCCCCAAAGACTCATGTGTTGAAGGTTTTCTCCCCACTGCAGCAATGATCACAGGTGGGTTTGGGGAAAAACACTTGATGGTGGGTGCCTCCACCTTGCCAGTGCATTCATCCACTCAGACGGGGCTACGCTAACTTGAGGGGTATGGTTTGGAGGTGTGTTGAGCGTGGGTGGAGGATGTCCACAGCAGAGCTGTGCCATTCAGAGCAATATATTTCTCTTGAGTTCCCCACTTCTGCATTTCCTCCTCATGAGTATAATTCTCATTCACATTTTTAATCAATTTATTGTTATGCTTCTTGTTCTGCTTGTGTTTCTCCTTCTTGTTCTTGTCCTTCTTTATCTTCTCCTCATGCTTCTTCTTATAGTCATCTTGACCTTCTAATTCATTGTCCTCTCCTTCAACTCATTTTCACTTTTCTCCTCCTCCTCCTCCTCCTCCTCCTCCTCCTCCTCCTCCTCCTTCTTTCTCCTCTCTCTCTCTCTTTCTCTCTCTCTCTCTCTCGCTCCAACAAGAGTTTACAAGCTGTGAAGGGTTCTATTCTACCACACACTTCTCTCTAGAAATGGCCTCTGGTCCTAAGTGAACTCAGTTTGCAATGAATAGAAAGATTGGAAGCCAGAAATGATTCTTCATTGAACTGCTTTTCTCATGTACTTGTCTCAGTCAGGAAAGGCTGCCAAAGTAGGCACTCTGTGGTTGTCTGTCTTCTTTGACACAAGACAAAGAAGCCTCTCTTCTTGGTCCCTCATGGATAATAGCTTTGCAATGCCTCCTCAGGCCAAGGAAAGAATACATGGTAGGCAGGTCCACAGTCCCTGGGGAATATGAAGAACCTACAGATTTATGCCCCATCACTACACTTTGTCTTGTGCACAAGTGCCACCATACTCTTCCTGGGCATTTGGTGGACGCACACTGTGTTTTGGCTCCCAGTTTTCTTGAGCCCACTGTGACTCACTGCTCCCTACCCTCTGATGGTTTCACTTACTCTGATGGTTCGCGACAATTTGCAGAAGCTCAAAGTTTTCTGGATCCTCCTGCTGGAGCAAGTGTGCATCTAAGGCCCTGCGGATGATGACTGGAGCCCTGTCCTGGCAGGTCACCTGAGCAGGGTTGGAGAAAGCTCATCAGAGAGGGAATTTGGGAGTAGCTACCCAGAGGACAGTGCTCAAGGACAATCAGAGACAACTGAGCTCTCAACACAAGGGCACCATCTTGTTACCCTGCTACCTGAGGCCTTCATGTGATCATGTGGGGTCTTCCTATGTGCTTCTAGCCCAATCCCAATCTTGGTACAAGAGTTTGCTTCAACCTGCTATGCCCTGCAGGGAGAAGGGAATAAGGACCAAAAGGCTTTGCACAGACACACTCTATTCCCATCAAGATGGGAGGTATGGTCCAGTGGACTTCCATATCCCTGCTCTGGTCTGGGATGCAGCTGCATTTTTGTGTGGACCAGGCACAAACCCTAGGTGCTTTGGTCATGACAGCCAGGGCACAACACACACTTAGGACTCTTTAATGATAGGCATGGAAGCTGCTGGGCTCGAGAGTGTCAGTGCTTGCTGGGGTGTCAGGAGGTACAGACACAGCAGGTGTGGTGGTTCAGCATGGCTCCCCTGCAGCTGGACACCAGAGTCTCATGATGGATACTCCACACCCAGGAAAATTCTGCAGAGAGAGCCGCTCACTCTCTATTCACATACATGCAAACTAGGACACTAATGGGCTCCTCCAAGGCCCCCAGTTGTCTGTGACCCACACCTACCCACCTTAATCATCCCACAATGGCTCCCTTCCCTTCAACCAGCAACATGTCCCCTCCCACACATAAGAAAATGATGCCAACTCCTCTGCTTCAAACTCCATGGTTCAATATGCTCCTCCTCAATACCAAGGTCAGTAGAGGATGGCCTGTACCCTCGATATTTCTCTGACCTCCTCTGAACCCAGCACTCACTCCTGCACTTCTGACCTGCGCACCCCAAAACACACAGGCCCACTTTCACCCAGACCTGGCATGCTGCTGCTCCCCGCCTCTCAGGTCAAGCTCTTAACACCAAAGTCTCTCTTCCTCATTTTCTGCTCTCCTTCCTGACCTTCCAGAAGCTCCAATTCAAGAAGACAGGCCTAATCCAAGGTGTTTGCTGTGGACTCGGTCTTCCCCAGTGTGGGCTCCCAGGAGACTCCCCCGCTCAAAGACTCACCAGGATGCTCTTATACTTTGTCCTTCCATTTTCCATGTACACGTGAATGAGGCATCTGCCTCCCACCCGCTTGCTGAATTGGGGCCGTGAAGAGTTCCTAGTGGAGACCCCTGATGTCCTGGACTCCGGCTCTGCCCCTTCCCAGGGAGAAGGCTCTGGCTCTGGGGTTGGCTTAGGAGCCGTGACAGGAACTGAGCTGGTAGCTAGAGGAGAAAAGATGCCAACATGACTGCCTTGCCCTGACCTTGGCACAGACAGACAATGCCCCTGCTGCCAAGAAGACCTCAGGCCCTTAGCCCACACAGGACCTCTTTGCACACTGGGGTCACTTCCTGAGTGGACAAAGGCTTATCCTAATTTCCAGCCCAACACCGGACATACAGACATCCCGCAGTGGGACAACACTCGGACCTTTCCTCATGTACCCTTAGGTACTCACCCCAGTCCGCCTGGCTCTCAGGCTCTGCCTGGCTTGATTTGCCATCTTCAATTGCGGCCAGGAGGTGGTGTGCCTGGTGCTCCAGGTTCAAGCCACCCAGCAGGAGCCACATGGATCGCAGCAGCAGCTGCAGACTCAGCGAGCCTGGAGGCTGATGGGAAGCCTCAGTGTGGAAGTTCACCCAGGTCCCCGGGAAGGAAGGTGAGGCACTGTGGGGAGGCAGGTATGGAGTCAGCAAAATCCTGGCCTCGCCTTCGCCACGGCCTCCAGAGCAAAACTCGGACCGTATACTCCTGAACCTTCCCTGGCTCTGCACACACCAGTCCACCCCAGACAAGACACAGTGACTGTACAGGCAGGGACAGGACAGGTCGCTAGGCAAAGAACCTTCAACCAAGGAGCGTTAGATCCATGGCATGACCAGCTCTCCCCTCCTCTGGGCAGGCCTGACACTCTTCTTCCTCTTGGCTACGTGCTCTCCAACCTGGAATGCACCTACCAGGAGTGTCTGTCCTCCTGCCCACTCTTCTCAGGGCTCAAGAGACACCTCCTCCCCTGGCGTGGGCTGCAATGCTACCTCATTCTCTGTGAGCTCTCACTGAGTCCCCCTGAGTAGCAGTGGACCTCTCTTTTCCCATGAGTGCAGGCCACATCTCTGTGGCCCTGGGGGAGGACAGGGAGGTGTAGTGTGGGGGGATCCATTGTCCCAGGGGCTTCCCCAGAGGACCATGACTCCACCTACAACTCCCTGCCTTACCCGTCCTACTGTTGAAGCCCCACACCTTACACTGCAGGCAGAAAACAGAATTGAGGAGAGCAGTCTTTCCTCAGCCTTCCCAAGTCAAATCACCTTGCAGGTCCCTATTCTGGAAACAGGAGCCCACCCTCTTGACCCCAAGCCCATTCCATGTTGAAGTTGGTCCAGGGGTCTACCATGTTCACTGAAGAGGACAACGTGCAGTTATGCCTCATGGAGTCAGGGATGCTGTCACATGTAGGATATGTACTCATGGCACCTGCGGTTTCGGGCTGACCCTCATGACAAGGGACACAGTGGCAGTCATTTGTACCCCATTTTTCACTGAATTATGAAACGTGACTGAAAACGTGTCTTCACACAGTGGGTGCTTTCTCCATGTTCATCAGTGAATGAGCCCAAACTGCTGATTCCCACATATCTCTCTGGGTGTGGGAGCTGCCATCTCCATAGCCCCTGTCCAGCTATATCCCAGCTAGGAAGCCCTGTCCCACTATGTAAACTCACATGTCTTTTATGAACCCAAAAGTGCTTTGCCCAAGGCCTGAGTTATGAGACGCCTCTGGCACAGAACTATTTCTTCACGAAGCCAACATCACACCAGAACGGCCACCTAGCCTCACTGAGTCCACCTGGGAATGAGCTCAGCGAACACCATTGAGCTGTGGTGCCCAGTGTGTGGGGGCTGCTCCACGGACCTCTGTGGACCACCTGGAGTCAGGATGGTTCTCTGCCTGAGAGGGGGAGTTCATTCCCCTTGCAAGGCTGTGGCAGGCACCTCCAGGATTCATCCCACTCGGGACTGACATTCCACTATGAGCGTGGTCCTCTATCTCACTAGGTATCACAAAACTTTGGGTCCCTGAGAGGTACATGGCAGCCCCAAGACCCAGGCATGAGGGGGCTACACACTTGGGCTTGGTGGTCTGGTGCTTACCTTGGGAACAGCAGGTCCAGCACCTGCTGGGTGGGGATGAAATCCCAGTAGATGAACCCCATGTTGCTGCTGAAATCTAGGTTCCTCCCACAAATGACAGGCAGGAGCCGATTCCTAAGCTGGTCTTGCCTGTAAGGTACAAGGCTCTGTACCCTGCAGGGCTCATCCGTGTTCTGATCATTTTCACCCTGGGTTGGGACCAAGAATGGTGGGTTCAAAATGGAAAAGGTGACAAACAGAAAAATGACTTGAGTCAAAGCACAATGGGACAGTTCCCATCAGTACAAACACACACACACACACACACACACACACACACACACACACAGTCAGAATAGGAGTCCTGGGCCATTCATCAGGGATCAGACTAGAGGGCCTGCTGGGCTCACCTGCCCTGTGCTACACAGGGTTACTCTTGAGCTCCTCTGCGACATTCGCCAGAGGCTCTGGCATCTAAGATGAAGCCTCCAATGTTTCCCCAAAAGGGCTAGTTGGCCCCCCTGAGATTCCTGGGGGCCTGAGGCTCGGCATTGTTTGCAACCACAGGAGAACATCCTTCTCACTCCAGTGACTCCAACCAAATGAGCTCGGATGGCTTGGTCAGTGAAGTGGGTGCCTGGATACCAGGGTTCCATGTTCTGTTTGATCCATTGTCAAGGCAATGATGTCATTTCCTGTGCTCCCCATACCTGAGACTCTTTTCACATAAGTCCACTTTCAAAAGCTCTATGGGCTGCTGATTTCTCCCCCGTGCCTACCAACATCAACTGCACATGAGTTCACCAACAAATACCCAAATACCCCCACCAGTGCCTGCCCAGCTTGGTTTCAATAGAATTCCAGCTTGGAGCCTTCACAAATGCATTCACAACAAGTCCATCCCTCTCACCAGCTTTGGGACTCTGATCCCATCATTGTGCCACTCATGGAGTGCCCAGTCTTTTCTGGAAAGTAAGGTAGCATCTAATTTCTAGGGATTATTGTGTCTATTGGCCCATAAAACCCTGTATTCTCTCGGAGACCAGAGATGGGACTCTAGGGGGCTAACGCACAAACGTAGAGATGGGACAATCACAAGAAGGGGAGAGACAGAGAATGCACCCTAACTCAATCAGGCCTGTGTCCCACACAGGGACGTGGCCAATGTCCGTCCCATCGTGGCTGCAGTTCCCACTCTACACCATGGCAAGTTGGAGGTGACTGAGATGCAGAGGCTGCTCCCCTCTGCCATACAACTTCCCAAGGCTTCTCCTAAGATTTCAAAAGGGCCAAGTGTGTCTAGTGTTGGGGTCTCACAGAGACTCCGAGGTACCACAGCATCCTGCTGCCCAGAACCAGTTCACCCCTCACCTCAAGGGGGCTCAGACTCTGTCTCTGGATTCATGGGAACAGAACAAATCCATTTAGCAAGTGTGTCCTGGGATAAAGACATGACAATCACCTATCCTCTCATCACAAAAGCCCTGAGGCTAGCCAACATGGATCCCACCAGGAACACAGGCATGAACTCAGACTCTGATCCTCCCAGCCGAGCATCGGTAGAGCCTGGACTCCCAGCCTCCTGAGACAAGGAAATAGAGGTGCCTACCTGAGCCATCTTGGATGAGCTGCACACAAACTGAACTTATCAATGCCTCTTGCAATTAGTTGTGAATCAGAGGGGAGGTGGCGTTTCACAACCCTGGACATCAAGTGCAGGCTCTAGGCTTTGGGGTGGGCCCTGGCCTCTCTCTATCTGCCCAGGCCCTCCAACCCACACTGGCCTTTTATCCAGCCTCCTTCTAGGGCCAAACTCAATCCTGCCTCTCAATTTCTGCTGCCTTCCCCAACACACTGGTCCCAAAATTGAGCAGGGCTGGCTCTCTGTTATCATGCTGGTGCCAGCACAATGCCACCCCACTGACATAATTCTGAGTCCCAACCTAGGCACTCAGGCTGTCCTTGCCACACCTGGCCTGTTTGGGCTCTGGCTCTTGCTCTTTTCTTTCAAGGGCATGTGTTTGGAGATTATGTGTCTCTACAGCCACAGATCTACAGTTACAGCAGGGTAGAGCTCATGAGGTTCCATTCTGAGCCATGTTCAAGCCTGTCAGGACTGTTAACTGTGGTGACTGCTGGAACACAGTGATGAGTGAACACATGAGAGGTGGTTGGACACACCTTGCCTCTCAGGGGATCCTTTCAGGACAGGAGTGCTAGGGATGGGAGCCCCTGGTGAGGGATGCTTTAGACAAGGCGTGACCATGGGCTCTCTTCCCTGGAAACACTGGCTCCACTGAGCATGGAGAGCACTGTCATTCCTGGTGGCTAACAACAGCCCTGGACCCCAGTAAGGACCCCAAACTCAAGACCTACCCCTGAGTGTGGGTGTCCTTGAGGAAATGAGGTCTCCTGATCCCAGGTGCAAAGGGTAAGTCCTCTAACTCCAGGGGCAATGAAGTGACATCTGAGTTTCCCTTGTCCTTCTTTCCCTCTGCTGAACCCAGAGTGTCCTCACACTAACCACAGTTAGGACCCTGGCCTCAACCTCAATGAGGATCATTAGGCTCCATAAAGGACAGTCTCTAAGGTGTTCAGTGGACAAACACCCTCTGCACAACCCATAACCCTATTCACCCAAGATGCAAGAGGATTTCTATTCAGGAAAACCAGGAAAGGGAGAGCATTTCTCAAGGACACAAGGACATTAGTGGGTGAGGGAGTACTTAATGGATGGAGAACTATGGCCACCACCAACTTCCAGGAGCATATGTGGCCCTTTGGGCACAGGTCCATACCCTTTTTTTCCCATCAATTTTTTCAGAGAAGTGAGGCTGTCTCTTAGATGGCACCTCCACACTAGGAGGGTCTCCTACTTCTTCCACAAGAAAATAGTGGGCAACAGGCTTCCTACTATGTGCATCTGAATCATTCAGGGGGCATCTACCAGACAGAATCCTCTTACTGATCCCTGACTGAGTCATAGGAACTGGCTAGAAAAGCCTTCACTTCCTAAATACATTCTTCACCTCAGAATACTGGACAAGCTTTGATATCCATCTCTCGTTACCTTGCTCCCCAGCCAACCATTCTTCAACAAATTCGAAGGAGCAACTCATGCAAGCACACACACAGAGATATTCAATACACAAATCAATGTGTGAAAAAGACAACTGGTATTTCTTGTTTGGGCTATTTCAAATGAAATCCCTTCTGCATGACCTCCACAAACCAAAGGAAAATATTTGTGAAATTCCCAAGTACAAGACAAGATACACTTGCCAAGGAGACAGCGCCATGAATTTTGACACTGCAAATGTAGTGTGTGTGTTTAGGAGGCAGTCACAGTTCCCATGAGAGAGTCCCATGAAATCAATTAGGAAGATCCATGCTCTAGCCCGATTATACAAGTGATGTGACCTTGAAAGAGTCACTTGGTCTTAGCAACCATCATCACTAACCACTAAGTCAATGAATAAAAGTCCTCAGGTGTGAAGCCAGACGATGCAGGATGAGCATGGATGAGGATGGGTGGGAGAAGTCTCTCCCTCTAACACAATTGGGGAAGGCTGTGCCTGCCCTCAGGTGGTGGGGGCCTGGGATCCTGCCACAGAGGGGGATTCCAAACCTCACATCCCCTGACCCAGGCCAGAAGACCAAGTAGAGTCCCAGGACCCTGGGGAGGCCGAATGGCAAAAAAGGTCCAAAGGAACTAAGGATCTGCCTGGACCCTCAATCCCCTACTCTGAGCAGGGCTGCATGACAAGGCCAGAGGCCATCCACAGCAATCTGCCTTTACAGGAAAACGAAGGCACTGCAGGCTGCCTCTGGCTCCCTGAATCAGGGTGGTGTTTTCACAAAGCAAGACCACTTCCTCACATTTGAGCAGCAGCTCATGCGCTGACAGCATCATGGCTGGCTTGACTCAGGCCCTGAGAAATGACATAGAAAATTCATAGCAAACCCATCTTTAGCTCTTCCACATCATCAGGGGCTCTGATTCATTTCCGTCAACAAAGATGTCTGAAATGGTGTCTACAGATGCTGGGGACTCACCTATGTGTGGAACTTTTCAGGAAAACGGGGATCAAATCTCATGAAGCAACTCTTCTTCTTCTAGCCCAAGAGCAATGCAAGGAACCTGCAGAATACCAGAGGCTCACTTCTCATGTCTTCTGGAAATGAATCATTAATGCTTTCTTCAAGGTGAAGCAGAAGCCTGGATTCCCAGCTGCACAGAAGTGTTTGAGGGCACTGTCTCCCTTAAAACCCAAGAAGAAAAAACAGGTCATTAAAGAGGCATATGGATTAGAGTACATGATCAATGATCCGTCCTCCCTGGAGCCTTCCACATGACCATCTTCCACATTCACAGTGCAATGCTTAGCCATTCTCAAAGACCAGGAGACCATGATGCTCATCACCAGGAAGTCAATAAGGAACATGAACAGAGCAGCATGGATTGCAGAAGGTGGCACACCAAGGATCTGCAGCACAGCTGCTAGAACACAAGAGCTTAACTTCAGTATTGACTTTCTGCCACCTACCAAGTACGATATTAGTGTCAAGCACAACATGCAGACATGCGAGTAGCAGGTGACACCCCGCATCCATTCACAGAAGTAGGCAACTTCTGCATTGGAACAAGGAAGTATCTTACCCTTACTCATAAAAAATCATCAGAAAGAAAGAATAAAATGAATGTAAGATTTCTCATTTCACTTTTACGTAGCTGTTGGAATTCCCTATTAAATAATACCTCCAAAATAAAAAGCACCTCAGACTTGTGTCAACTATTCAATGGATGACATTTTAAAAACTACGGCCTTTATTTAATATTTATGCATGCTATATCCCTGCCTAATGCTCTTTGGGAAAGGAGCACATAAAACTGAATTTTGGAAAATCTCACAATTGCTGATAAATGTTACTATGTCAGGCATGGTGAAGTGAAAAGTGGGACTTTGGATACTCAAAGAACACAATGTGTGGGATTGGTGTCCCTGATTCATACATAGCATACGGTTTCTATGAAAGCCAGTGAGGGAGCAGGAGTAACAAAGCTGAACAGGTGACCTGAGGGGATACTGGCAGATAGACCAAACTGAAGAACATGCTCCAGCTAACATTGGTATTTGGGCTCCTGAGCCCAGACCTGTGTTTTAAAAAGGTGCAGACAGGCAGTGTTCATGTACTGTCTACCATTTAAGAGTGGGTAATTTCAATGGCATCTAGTTACACATCTGATAGAATGAAATTCATAAACTGGCAGACCATTTTAACAAAAAAAAAAACAGATGATACATATAAAGATAAAACCTTGTCTTTACCAGGAAGCCTAGAAATGTGTTTTATTTGGCTTAGATGCAAATATCTTTCAATAGAATTTCTGATATCTGAATGACTTTATTCAATATTATACTGCACAGATCACAAGGCTTTCTTTGTAGAATATTCTCTTCTTCTTAAAGTCTCACATAGAAAATGTCTCACAGGACATATAAGGGAAATGACTCAAAGGATGAGAGAATGGCTGGAACCATTCTCAAATGAGCACATATAGCCTGAAGTTTGAAGGCATCTAATTGTAGTCTAAAATATAAATATGAACCTATTTGATCCATTAATTAATAAATATCACCACTTTACCACTTGAACCAAATCACAGAAAATTGGAAACAGATGATCATTGGCTTTGATACCTTTACTTCCATTTCATTACCCAGAGATGATCAACTCTATACTTCAAGTGATGTAGATTTATTACAGAATGCCCAAGATCCTGAGGATCTATTTTGGCTCAGACCATGGTACTGCTTCAATATTTTACTATTTTCTAAGTAATAAAATGTAACTTCATGTTGGATGATATATTCAAGGCATGAAATTATCATCCAACATTGTTCTTGCCAAAACATTAGCCCAATTTACTCTTTAGGAATTTTACTAATTGTTTGAATGTTCTAGAGGACCTGTTAGACTTGTAATTGGCAAACGATCCAACATACTCCAGAGAACATATGAGTGCCATAAGAACAAAATAAGGTCAGCCTATAGCAATGGGCAGCTGGGAGAAGCACTGGGAGAAGTGCTGGGAGAAGCACTGGCCATGGCACCAGGGCTGCTGGGCAGCAGAAGCCTCCACAGCCCTGCAGGGAGCCTGGAGCACAGCTCTGCATAACCATGCTCAGCCCTGGACAGATGCACATGAGTTCCCATCACAGGCTACAGTGTGACAGTCCCAGGTGCATGCCTGTCATGCCAACCACCAGAGAGGTTGGAACGTTTGAGGCAAGAGGAATGTCTGAGGTCAGCCTTGGCAACTTAGACCCCATGGCCAAGCGGATAAACGTTTACAGGGGTCTCTGAGGGTGTAGCACAGGTAGGTCACTTGCCTAACAGGCTCAGGGCCCTAGGATCAATCTCCAGAAGCACACATACACCAAAAAGTGACCTTGGAACATGGTTTAAAATGATGGGTCAGGTACACAGAAGGAAAGAGGAAAGGGTTTTTAAAGCAAGAACTTAAAAAACAACAACAACAACAACAAAAAAAAAAACCTCACAGGTGCAGCAGGAAAACCAGGCACAGAGTGAGAAGTGAAATACCTGGGCGGGTCTGTCTTTTAAACCGGCCTCCTGCTCCCCAGGTCACACTGGGCTCCTCTGTCGTCCTCCCCTCTCCAGGGGCCTGCGGGTCAGGCCGCCTCTTCTCCTCTGAGGTCCGCGGCCCAGGCCACACTGCTGAGGCCACCGCATCCTGAACAGGACCCTGCAAATCAAAACCCACCAACTGTGACCAGCAGCTCCGCTGAGGAGAGCCCTCAGGTGAGGACCCGGACAGCGGGGTCGGGGGTGGGCGCTGTGGGGACAGGCAGCCGGGACCGAGGCTCCAAGACGACGGCAGAGACCTCCCGAGTCGCACCCTCGTGTGGGCGCCTAGACCGGGGCCGCTCAGGCCAGCTCACCTTCTCCCGTCATGGACCCGGGAGCCAGACCCCACAACCGGGACGCGCAGCTCCGCTGCCCCGCCGCCCTGTGCTACTTCCGGGCTCCGGGGCTCTGAGCTCCAGGGGACCAGGCTCAAAGTTCCCGCCCTGGCTTAGGCCCCGCCCCTCTTCCGCGACCCACTCAGCGTGCTGTGGGCGGGGCTGTGGGCGGGGCTCTGGGCGCCCAGCCTGCTGGGGTCAGCTCACCTGGTGACCTAGGGTGGAACAGCAACTAACTAGCCTCCTCACCTGTCCCCAACTTCCTGGGTGTGAGGCCTGCAGCTAACCCTCGTGGCCGTGGGACCCTGTGGACGCGGCCCTGGATGCTGGGCTTTTCCATGGGAAATGGCTCCTCAGCCAGGGACAGGGGACAACTGCCTAGGAGGACAGGGCCCCTGAAAAGGCGCCTGCCACTCTCCTTGCTTGCAAGGGGACACTGTGACATAAGGCCAGGCAGGGAGAGTGGTGGCCCAGAGCAAGGCCCAGACAGAGCGCTGGATGGACATTGCTTGTAAAATGACTGCTGTGGGTCAGGACACCAACAACCAATTGCCATCTGCCTTAATAGTCATTAGGAAAAAGTCGCTCAACCTATTTGATCCATTAATTGATAAATATCACCACTTTACCACTTGAACCAAATCACAGCAAATTGGAAACAGATGATCATTGGCTTTGATATCTTTACTTCCATTTCATTACCCAGAGATGATCAACGCTATACTTCAAGTGATGCAGATTTATTACAGAATGCCCAAGATCCTGAGGATCTATTTTGGCTCAGACCATGGTACTGCTTCAATATTTTACTATTTTCTAAGTAATAAAATGTAACTTCATGTTGGATGATATATTCAAGGCATGAAATTATCATCCAACATTGTTCTTGCCAAAACATTAGCCCAATTTACTCTTTAGGAATTTTACTAATTGTTTGAATGTTCTAGAGGACCTGTTAGACTTGTAATTGGCAAACGATCCAACATACTCCAGAGAACATATGAGTGCCATAAGAACAAAATAAGGTCAGCCTATAGCAATGGGCAGCTGGGAGAAGCACTGGGAGAAGTGCTGGGAGAAGCACTGGCCATGGCACCAGGGCTGCTGGGCAGCAGAAGCCTCCACAGCCCTGCAGGGAGCCTGGAGCACAGCTCTGCATAACCATGCTCAGCCCTGGACAGATGCACATGAGTTCCCATCACAGGCTACAGTGTGACAGTCCCAGGGGCATGCCTGTCATGCCAACCACCAGGGAGGTTGGAACGTTTGAGGCAAGAGGAATGTCTGAGGTCAGCCTTGGCAACTTAGACCCCATGGCCAAGGGGATAAACGTTTACAGGGGTCTCTGAGGGTGTAGCACAGGTAGGTCACTTGCCTAACAGGCTCAGGGCCCTAGGATCAATCTCCAGAACCACACATACACCAAAAAGTGACCTTGGAACATGGTTTAAAATGATGGGTCAGGTACACAGAAGGAAAGAGGAAAGGGTTTTTAAAGCAAGAACTTAAAAAACAACAACAACAACAACAAAAAAAAAAAACCCTCACAGGTGCAGCAGGAAAACCAGGCACAGAGTGAGAAGTGAAATACCTGGGCGGGTCTGTCTTTTAAACCGGCCTCCTGCTCCCCAGGTCACACTGGGCTCCTCTGTCGTCCTCCCCTCTCCAGGGGCCTGCGGGTCAGGCCGCCTCTTCTCCTCTGAGGTCCGCGGCCCAGGCCACACTGCTGAGGCCACCGCATCCTGAACAGGACCCTGCAAATCAAAACACACCAACTGTGACCAGCAGCTCCGCTGAGGAGAGCCCTCAGGTGAGGACCTGGACAGCGGGGTCGGGGGTGGGCGCTGTGGGGACAGGCAGCCGGGACCGAGGCTCCAAGACGACGGCAGAGACCTCCCGGGTCGCACCCTCGTGTGGGCGCCTAGACCGGGGCCGCTCAGGCCAGCTCACCTTCTCCCGTCATGGACCCGGGAGCCAGACCCCACAACCGGGACGCGCAGCCCCGCTGCCCCGCCGCCCTGTGCTACTTCCGGGCTCCGGGGCTCTGAGCTCCAGGGGACCAGGCTCAAAGTTCCCGCCCTGGCTTAGGCCCCGCCCCCGTCTCCCTGGCGACGGCCCCACCCCTCTTCCGCGACCCACTCAGCGTGCTGTGGGCGGGGCTGTGGGCGGGGCTCTGGGCGCCCAGCCTGCTGGGGTCAGCTCACCTGGTGACCTAGGGTGGAACAGCAACTAACTAGCCTCCTCACCTGTCCCCAACTTCCTGGGTGTGAGGCCTGCAGCTAACCCTCGTGGCCGTGGGACCCTGTGGACGCGGCCCTGGATGCTGGGCTTTTCCATGGGAAATGGCTCCTCAGCCAGGGACAGGGGACAACTGCCTAGGAGGACAGGGCCCCTGAAAAGGCGCCTGCCACTCTCCTTGCTTGCAAGGGGACACTTTGACATAAGGCCAGGCAGGGAGAGTGGTGGCCCAGAGCAAGGCCCAGACAGAGCGCTGGATGGACATTGCTTGTAAAATGACTGCTGTGGGTCAGGACACCAACAACCAATTGCCATCTGCCTTAATAGTCATTAGGAAAAAGTCGCTCAACCTATTTGATCCATTAATTGATAAATATCACCACTTTACCACTTGAACCAAATCACAGCAAATTGGAAACAGATGATCATTGGCTTTGATATCTTTACTTCCATTTCATTACCCAGAGATGATCAACGCTATACTTCAAGTGATGCAGATTTATTACAGAATGCCCAAGATCCTGAGGATCTATTTTGGCTCAGACCATGGTACTGCTTCAATATTTTACTATTTTCTAAGTAATAAAATGTAACTTCATGTTGGATGATATATTCAAGGCATGAAATTATCATCCAACATTGTTCTTGCCAAAACATTAGCCCAATTTACTCTTTAGGAATTTTACTAATTGTTTGAATGTTCTAGAGGACCTGTTAGACTTGTAATTGGCAAACGATCCAACATACTCCAGAGAACATATGAGTGCCATAAGAACAAAATAAGGTCAGCCTATAGCAATGGGCAGCTGGGAGAAGCACTGGGAGAAGTGCTGGGAGAAGCACTGGCCATGGCACCAGGGCTGCTGGGCAGCAGAAGCCTCCACAGCCCTGCAGGGAGCCTGGAGCACAGCTCTGCATAACCATGCTCAGCCCTGGACAGATGCACATGAGTTCCCATCACAGGCTACAGTGTGACAGTCCCAGGGGCATGCCTGTCATGCCAACCACCAGGGAGGTTGGAACGTTTGAGGCAAGAGGAATGTCTGAGGTCAGCCTTGGCAACTTAGACCCCATGGCCAAGGGGATAAACGTTTACAGGGGTCTCTGAGGGTGTAGCACAGGTAGGTCACTTGCCTAACAGGCTCAGGGCCCTAGGATCAATCTCCAGAACCACACATACACCAAAAAGTGACCTTGGAACATGGTTTAAAATGATGGGTCAGGTACACAGAAGGAAAGAGGAAAGGGTTTTTAAAGCAAGAACTTAAAAAACAACAACAACAACAACAAAAAAAAAAAACCCTCACAGGTGCAGCAGGAAAACCAGGCACAGAGTGAGAAGTGAAATACCTGGGCGGGTCTGTCTTTTAAACCGGCCTCCTGCTCCCCAGGTCACACTGGGCTCCTCTGTAGACTCCCCTCTCCAGGGGCCTGCGGGTCAGGCCGCCTCTTCTCCTCTGAGGTCCGCGGCCCAGGCCACACTGCTGAGGCCACCGCATCCTGAACAGGACCCTGCAAATCAAAACCCACCAGCTGTGACCAGCAGCTCCGCTGAGGAGAGCCCTCAGGTGAGGACCCGGACAGCGGGGTCGGGGGTGGGCGCTGTGGGGACAGGCAGCCGGGACCGAGGCTCCAAGACGACGGCAGAGACCTCCCGGGTCGCACCCTCGTGTGGGCGCCTAGACCGGGGCCGCTCAGGCCAGCTCACCTTCTCCCGTCATGGACCCGGGAGCCAGACCCCACAACCGGGACGCGCAGCCCCGCTGCCCCGCCGCCCTGTGCTACTTCCGGGCTCCAGGGCTCTGAGCTCCAGGGGACCAGGCTCAAAGTTCCCGCCCTGGCTTAGGCCCCGCCCCCGTCTCCCTGGCGACGGCCCCACCCCTCTTCCGCGACCCACTCAGCGTGCTGTGGGCGAGGCTGTGGGCGGGGCTCTGGGCGCCTAGCCTGCTGCTGTCAGCTCACCTGGTGACCTAGGGTGGAACAGCAACTAACTAGCCTCCTCACCTGTCCCCAACTTCCTGGGTGTGAGGCCTGCAGCTAACCCTCGTGGCCGTGGGACTCTGTGGACGCGGCCCTGGATGCTGGGCTTTTCCAATGGAAATGGCTCCTCAGCCAGGGACAGGGGACAACTGCCTAGGAGGACAGGGCCCCTGAAAAGGCGCCTGCCACTCTCCTTGCTTGCAAGGGGACACTGTGACATAAGGCCAGGCAGGGAGAGTGGTGGCCCAGAGCAAGGCCCAGACAGAGCGCTGGATGGACATTGCTTGTAAAATGACTGCTGTGGGTCAGGACACCAACAACCAATTGCCATCTGCCTTAATAGTCATTAGGAAAAAGTCGCTCAACTTATTTGATCCATTAATTGATAAATATCACCACTTTACCACTTGAACCAAATCACAGAAAATTGGAAACAGATGATCATTGGCTTTGATATCTTTACTTCCATTTCATTACCCAGAGATGATCAACGCTATACTTCAAGTGATGCAGATTTATTACAGAATGCCCAAGATCCTGAGGATCTATTTTGGCTCAGACCATGGTACTGCTTCAATATTTTACTATTTTCTAAGTAATAAAATGTAACTTCATGTTGGATGATATATTCAAGGCATGAAATTATCATCCAACATTGTTCTTGCCAAAACATTAGCCCAATTTACTCTTTAGCAATTTTACTAATTGTTTGAATGTTCTAGAGGACCTGTTAGACTTGTAATTGGCAAACGATCCAACATACTCCAGAGAACATATGAGTGCCATAAGAACAAAATAAGGTCAGCCTATAGCAATGGGCAGCTGGGAGAAGCACTGGGAGAAGTGCTGGGAGAAGCACTGGCCATGGCACCAGGGCTGCTGGGCAGCAGAAGCCTCCACAGCCCTGCAGGGAGCCTGGAGCACAGCTCTGCATAACCATGCTCAGCCCTGGACAGATGCACATGAGTTCCCATCACAGGCTACAGTGTGACAGTCCCAGGTGCATGCCTGTCATGCCAACCACCAGAGAGGTTGGAACGTTTGAGGCAAGAGGAATGTCTGAGGTCAGCCTTGGCAACTTAGACCCCATGGCCAAGGGGATAAACGTTTACAGGGGTCTCTGAGGGTGTAGCACAGGTAGGTCACTTGCCTAACAGGCTCAGGGCCCTAGGATCAATCTCCAGAACCACACATACACCAAAAAGTGACCTTGGAACATGGTTTAAAATGATGGGTCAGGTACACAGAAGGAAAGAGGAAAGGGTTTTTAAAGCAAGAACTTAAAAAACAACAACAACAACAACAAAAAAAAAAAAAAAAAAAAAAAAAAAAAACCCTCACAGGTGCAGCAGGGAAACCAGGCACAGAGTGAGAAGTGAAATACCTGGGCGGGTCTGTCTTTTAAACCGGCCTCCTGCTCCCCAGGTCACACTGGGCTCCTCTGTCGTCCTCCCCTCTCCAGGGGCCTGCGGGTCAGGCCGCCTCTTCTCCTCTGAGGTCCGCGGCCCAGGCCACACTGCTGAGGCCACCGCATCCTGAACAGGACCCTGCAAATCAAAACACACCAACTGTGACCAGCAGCTCCGCTGAGGAGAGCCCTCAGGTGAGGACCCGGACAGCGGGGTCGGGGGTGGGCGCTGTGGGGACAGGCAGCCGGGACCGAGGCTCCAAGACGACGGCAGAGACCTCCCGGGTCGCACCCTCGTGTGGGCGCCTAGACCGGGGCCGCTCAGGCCAGCTCACCTTCTCCCGTCATGGACCCGGGAGCCAGACCCCACAACCGGGACGCGCAGCCCCGCTGCCCCGCCGCCCTGTGCTACTTCCGGGCTCCGGGGCTCTGAGCTCCAGGGGACCAGGCTCAAAGTTCCCGCCCTGGCTTAGGCCCCGCCCCCGTCTCCCTGGCGACGGCCCCACCCCTCTTCCGAGACCCACTCAGCGTGCTGTGGGCGGGGCTGTGGGCGGGGCTCTGGGCGCCCAGCCTGCTGGGGTCAGCTCACCTGGTGACCTAGGGTGGAACAGCAACTAACTAGCCTCCTCACCTGTCCCCAACTTCCTGGGTGTGAGGCCTGCAGCTAACCCTCGTGGCCGTGGGACTCTGTGGACGCGGCCCTGGATGCTGGGCTTTTCCGTGGGAAATGGCTCCTCAGCCAGGGACAGGGGACAACTGCCTAGGAGGACAGGGCCCCTGAAAAGGCGCCTGCCACTCTCCTTGCTTGCAAGGGGACACTTTGACATAAGGCCAGGCAGGGAGAGTGGTGGCCCAGAGCAAGGCCCAGACAGAGCGCTGGATGGACATTGCTTGTAAAATGACTGCTGTGGGTCAGGACACCAACAACCAATTGCCATCTGCCTTAATAGTCATTAGGAAAAAGTCGCTCAACCTATTTGATCCATTAATTGATAAATATCACCACTTTACCACTTGAACCAAATCACAGAAAATTGGAAACAGATGATCATTGGCTTTGATATCTTTACTTCCATTTCATTACCCAGAGATGATCAACGCTATACTTCAAGTGATGCAGATTTATTACAGAATGCCCAAGATCCTGAGGATCTATTTTGGCTCAGACCATGGTACTGCTTCAATATTTTACTATTTTCTAAGTAATAAAATGTAACTTCATGTTGGATGATATATTCAAGGCATGAAATTATCATCCAACATTGTTCTTGCCAAAACATTAGCCCAATTTACTCTTTAGGAATTTTACTAATTGTTTGAATGTTCTAGAGGACCTGTTAGACTTGTAATTGGCAAACGATCCAACATACTCCAGAGAACATATGAGTGCCATAAGAACAAAATAAGGTCAGCCTATAGCAATGGGCAGCTGGGAGAAGCACTGGGAGAAGTGCTGGGAGAAGCACTGGCCATGGCACCAGGGCTGCTGGGCAGCAGAAGCCTCCACAGCCCTGCAGGGAGCCTGGAGCACAGCTCTGCATAACCATGCTCAGCCCTGGACAGATGCACATGAGTTCCCATCACAGGCTACAGTGTGACAGTCCCAGGTGCATGCCTGTCATGCCAACCACCAGAGAGGTTGGAACGTTTGAGGCAAGAGGAATGTCTGAGGTCAGCCTTGGCAACTTAGACCCCATGGCCAAGGGGATAAACGTTTACAGGGGTCTCTGAGGGTGTAGCACAGGTAGGTCACTTGCCTAACAGGCTCAGGGCCCTAGGATCAATCTCCAGAACCACACATACACCAAAAAGTGACCTTGGAACATGGTTTAAAATGATGGGTCAGGTACACAGAAGGAAAGAGGAAAGGGTTTTTAAAGCAAGAACTTAAAAAACAACAACAACAACAACAAAAAAAAACCCTCACAGGTGCAGCAGGAAAACCAGGCACAGAGTGAGAAGTGAAATACCTGGGCGGGTCTGTCTTTTAAACCGGCCTCCTACTCCCCAGGTCACACTGGGCTCCTCTGTCGTCCTCCCCTCTCCAGGGGCCTGCGGGTCAGGCCGCCTCTTCTCTGAGGTCCGCGGCCCAGGCCACACTGCTGAGGCCACCGCATCCTGAACAGGACCCTGCAAATCAAAACCCACCAGCTGTGACCAGCAGCTCCGCTGAGGAGAGCCCTCAGGTGAGGACCCGGACAGCGGGGTCGGGGGTGGGCGCTGTGGGGACAGGCAGCCAGGACCGAGGCTCCAAGACGACGGCAGAGACCTCCCGGGTCGCACCCTCGTGTGGGCGCCTAGACCGGGGCCGCTCAGGCCAGCTCACCTTCTCCCGTCATGGACCCGGGAGCCAGACCCCACAACCGGGACGCGCAGCCCCGCTGCCCCGCTGCCTTGTGCTACTTCCGGGCTCCGGGGCTCTGAGCTCCAGGGGACCAGGCTCAAAGTTCCCGCCCTGGCTTAGGCCCCGCCCCCGTCTCCCTGGCGACGGCCCCACCCCTCTTCCGCGACCCAATCAGCGTGCTGTGGGCGGTGCTGTGGGCGGGGCTCTGGGCGCCCAGCCTGCTGCTGTCAGCTCACCTGGTGACCTAGGGTGGAACAGCAACTAACTAGCCTCCTCACCTGTCCCCAACTTCCTGGGTGTGAGGCCTGCAGCTAACCCTCGTGGCCGTGGGACCCTGTGGACGCGGCCCTGGATGCTGGGCTTTTCCATGGGAAATGGCTCCTCAGCCAGGGACAGGGGACAACTGCCTAGGAGGACAGGGCCCCTGAAAAGGCGCCTGCCACTCTCCTTGCTTGCAAGGGGACACTGTGACATAAGGCCAGGCAGGGAGAGTGGTGGCCCAGAGCAAGGCCCAGACAGAGCGCTGGATGGACATTGCTTGTAAAATGACTGCTGTGGGTCAGGACACCAACAACCAATTGCCATCGGCCTTAATAGTCATTAGGAAAAAGTCGCTCAACCTATTTGATCCATTAATTGATAAATATCACCACTTTACCACTTGAACCAAATCACAGAAAATTGGAAACAGATGATCATTGGCTTTGATATCTTTACTTCCATTTCATTACCCAGAGATGATCAACGCTATACTTCAAGTGATGCAGATTTATTACAGAATGCCCAAGAGCCTGAGGATCTATTTTGGCTCAGACCATGGTACTGCTTCAATATTTTACTATTTTCTAAGTAATAAAATGTAACTTCATGTTGGATGATATATTCAAGGCATGAAATTATCATCCAACATTGTTCTTGCCAAAACATTAGCCCAATTTACTCTTTAGGAATTTTACTAATTGTTTGAATGTTCTAGAGGACCTGTTAGACTTGTAATTGGCAAACGATCCAACATACTCCAGAGAACATATGAGTGCCATAAGAACAAAATAAGGTCAGCCTATAGCAATGGGCAGCTGGGAGAAGCACTGGGAGAAGTGCTGGGAGAAGCACTGGCCATGGCACCAGGGCTGCTGGGCAGCAGAAGCCTCCACAGCCCTGCAGGGAGCCTGGAGCACAGCTCTGCATAACCATGCTCAGCCCTGGACAGATGCACATGAGTTCCCATCACAGGCTACAGTGTGACAGTCCCAGGGGCATGCCTGTCATGTCAACCACCAGTGAGGTTGGAACGTTTGAGGCAAGAGGAATGTCTGAGGTCAGCCTTGGCAACTTAGAACCCATGGCCAAGGGGATAAACGTTTACAGGGGTCTCTGAGGGTGTAGCACAGGTAGGTCACTTGCCTAACAGGCTCAGGGCCCTAGGATCAATCTCCAGAACCACACATACACCAAAAAGTGACCTTGGAACATGGTTTAAAATGATGGGTCAGGTACACAGAAGGAAAGAGGAAAGGGTTTTTAAAGCAAGAACTTAAAAAACAACAACAACAACAACAAAAAAAAACCCTCACAGGTGCAGCAGGAAAACCAGGCACAGAGTGAGAAGTGAAATACCTGGGCGGGTCTGTCTTTTAAACCGGCCTCCTGCTCCCCAGGTCACACTGGGCTCCTCTGTCGACTCCCCTCTCCAGGGGCCTGCTGATCAGGCCGCCTCTTCTCCTCTGAGGTCCGCGGCCCAGGCCACACTGCTGAGGCCACCGCATCCTGAACAGGACCCTGCAAATCAAAACCCACCAGCTGTGACCAGCAGCTCCGCTGAGGAGAGCCCTCAGGTGAGGACCCGGACAGCGGGGTCAGGGGTGGGCGCTGTGGGGACAGGCAGCCGGGACCGAGGCTCCAAGACGACGGCAGAGACCTCCCGGGTCGCACCCTCCTGTGGGCGCCTAGACCGGGGCCGCTCAGGCCAGCTCACCTTCTCCCGTCATGGACCCGGGAGCCAGACCCCACAACCGGGACGCGCAGCCCCGCTGCCCCGCCGCCCTGTGCTACTTCTGGGCTCTGGGGCTCTGAGCTCCAGGGGACCAGGCTCAAAGTTCCCGCCCTGGCTTAGGCCCCGCCCCCGTCTCCCTGGCGACGGCCCCACCCCTCTTCCGCGACCCACTCAGCGTGCTGTGGGCGGGGCTGTGGGCGGGGCTCTGGGCGCCCAGCCTGCTGGGGTCAGCTCACCTGGTGACCTAGGGTGGAACAGCAACTAACTAGCCTCCTCACCTGTCCCCAACTTCCTGGGTGTGAGGCCTGCAGCTAACCCTCGTGGCCGTGGGACCCTGTGGACGCGGCCCTGGATGCTGGGCTTTTCCATGGGAAATGGCTCCTCAGCCAGGGACAGGGGACAACTGCCTAGGAGGACAGGGCCCCTGAAAAGGCGCCTGCCACTCTCCTTGCTTGCAAGGGGACACTGTGACATAAGGCCAGGCAGGGAGAGTGGTGGCCCAGAGCAAGGCCCAGACAGAGCGCTGGATGGACATTGCTTGTAAAATGACTGCTGTGGGTCAGGACACCAACAACCAATTGCCATCTGCCTTAATAGTCATTAGGAAAAAGTCGCTCAACCTATTTGATCCATTAATTGATAAATATCACCACTTTACCACTTGAACCAAATCACAGAAAATTGGAAACAGATGATCATTGGCTTTGATATCTTTACTTCCATTTCATTACCCAGAGATGATCAACGCTATACTTCAAGTGATGCAGATTTATTACAGAATGCCCAAGATCCTGAGGATCTATTTTGGCTCAGACCATGGTACTGCTTCAATATTTTACTATTTTCTAAGTAATAAAATGTAACTTCATGTTGGATGATATATTCAAGGCATGAAATTATCATCCAACATTGTTCTTGCCAAAACATTAGCCCAATTTACTCTTTAGGAATTTTACTAATTGTTTGAATGTTCTAGAGGACCTGTTAGACTTGTAATTGGCAAACGATCCAACATACTCCAGAGAACATATGAGTGCCATAAGAACAAAATAAGGTCAGCCTATAGCAATGGACAGCTGGGAGAAGCACTGGGAGAAGTGCTGGGAGAAGCACTGGCCATGGCACCAGGGCTGCTGGGCAGCAGAAGCCTCCACAGCCCTGCAGGGAGCCTGGAGCACAGCTCTGCATAACCATGCTCAGCCCTGGACAGATGCACATGAGTTCCCATCACAGGCTACAGTGTGACAGTCCCAGGTGCATGCCTGTCATGCCAACCACCAGGGAGGTTGGAACGTTTGAGGCAAGAGGAATGTCTGAGGTCAGCCTTGGCAACTTAGACCCCATGGCCAAGGGGATAAACGTTTACAGGGGTCTCTGAGGGTGTAGCACAGGTAGGTCACTTGCCTAACAGGCTCAGGGCCCTAGGATCAATCTCCAGAACCACACACATACACCAAAAAGTGACCTTGGAACATGGTTTAAAATGATGGGTCAGGTACACAGAAGGAAAGAGGAAAGGGTTTTTAAAGCAAGAACTTAAAAAACAACAACAACAACAACAACAAAAAAAAAAAAAAAAAAAAAAAAAAAAACCCTCACAGGTACAGCAGGAAAACCAGGCACAGAGTGAGAAGTGAAATACCTGGGCGGGTCTGTCTTTTAAACCGGCCTCCTGCTCCCCAGGTCACACTGGGCTCCTCTGTCGTCCTCCCCTCTCCAGGGGCCTGCGGGTCAGGCCGCCTCTTCTCCTCTGAGGTCCGCGGCCCAGGCCACACTGCTGAGGCCACCGCATCCTGAACAGGACCCTGCAAATCAAAACACACCAACTGTGACCAGCAGCTCCGCTGAGGAGAGCCCTCAGGTGAGGACCCGGACAGCGGGGTCGGGGGTGGGCGCTGTGGGGACAGGCAGCCGGGACCGAGGCTCCAAGACGACGGCAGAGACCTCCCGGGTCGCACCCTCGTGTGGGCGCCTAGACCGGGGCCGCTCAGGCCAGCTCACCTTCTCCCGTCATGGACCCGGGAGCCAGACCCCACAACCGGGACGCGCAGCCCCGCTGCCCCGCCGCCCTGTGCTACTTCCGGGCTCAGGGGCTCTGAGCTCCAGGGGACCAGGCTCAAAGTTCCCGCCCTGGCTTAGGCCCCGCCCCCGTCTCCCTGGCGACGGCCCCACCCCTCTTCCGCGACCCACTCAGCGTGCTGTGGGCGGGGCTGTGGGCGGGGCTCTGGGCGCCCAGCCTGCTGGGGTCAGCTCACCTGGTGACCTAGGGTGGAACAGCAACTAACTAGCCTCCTCACCTGTCCCCAACTTCCTGGGTGTGAGGCCTGCAGCTAACCCTCGTGGCCGTGGGACTCTGTGGACGCGGCCCTGGATGCTGGGCTTTTCCGTGGGAAATGGCTCCTCAGCCAGGGACAGGGGACAACTGCCTAGGAGGACAGGGCCCCTGAAAAGGCGCCTGCCACTCTCCTTGCTTGCAAGGGGACACTTTGACATAAGGCCAGGCAGGGAGAGTGGTGGCCCAGAGCAAGGCCCAGACAGAGCGCTGGATGGACATTGCTTGTAAAATGACTGCTGTGGGTCAGGACACCAACAACCAATTGCCATCTGCCTTAATAGTCATTAGGAAAAAGTCGCTCAACCTATTTGATCCATTAATTGATAAATATCACCACTTTACCACTTGAACCAAATCACAGAAAATTGGAAACAGATGATCATTGGCTTTGATATCTTTACTTCCATTTCATTACCCAGAGATGATCAACGCTATACTTCAAGTGATGCAGATTTATTACAGAATGCCCAAGATCCTGAGGATCTATTTTGGCTCAGACCATGGTACTGCTTCAATATTTTACTATTTTCTAAGTAATAAAATGTAACTTCATGTTGGATGATATATTCAAGGCATGAAATTATCATCCAACATTGTTCTTGCCAAAACATTAGCCCAATTTACTCTTTAGGAATTTTACTAATTGTTTGAATGTTCTAGAGGACCTGTTAGACTTGTAATTGGCAAACGATCCAACATACTCCAGAGAACATATGAGTGCCATAAGAACAAAATAAGGTCAGCCTATAGCAATGGGCAGCTGGGAGAAGCACTGGGAGAAGTGCTTGGAGAAGCACTGGCCATGGCACCAGGGCTGCTGGGCAGCAGAAGCCTCCACAGCCCTGCAGGGAGCCTGGAGCACAGCTCTGCATAACCATGCTCAGCCCTGGACAGATGCACATGAGTTCCCATCACAGGCTACAGTGTGACAGTCCCAGGTGCATGCCTGTCATGCCAACCACCAGAGAGGTTGGAACGTTTGAGGCAAGAGGAATGTCTGAGGTCAGCCTTGGCAACTTAGACCCCATGGCCAAGGGGATAAACGTTTACAGGGGTCTCTGAGGGTGTAGCACAGGTAGGTCACTTGCCTAACAGGCTCAGGGCCCTAGGATCAATCTCCAGAACCACACATACACCAAAAAGTGACCTTGGAACATGGTTTAAAATGATGGGTCAGGTACACAGAAGGAAAGAGGAAAGGGTTTTTAAAGCAAGAACTTAAAAAACAACAACAACAACAACAAAAAAAAACCCTCACAGGTGCAGCAGGAAAACCAGGCACAGAGTGAGAAGTGAAATACCTGGGCGGGTCTGTCTTTTAAACCGGCCTCCTACTCCCCAGGTCACACTGGGCTCCTCTGTCGTCCTCCCCTCTCCAGGGGCCTGCGGGTCAGGCCGCCTCTTCTCTGAGGTCCGCGGCCCAGGCCACACTGCTGAGGCCACCGCATCCTGAACAGGACCCTGCAAATCAAAACCCACCAGCTGTGACCAGCAGCTCCGCTGAGGAGAGCCCTCAGGTGAGGACCCGGACAGCGGGGTCGGGGGTGGGCGCTGTGGGGACAGGCAGCCAGGACCGAGGCTCCAAGACGACGGCAGAGACCTCCCGGGTCGCACCCTCGTGTGGGCGCCTAGACCGGGGCCGCTCAGGCCAGCTCACCTTCTCCCGTCATGGACCCGGGAGCCAGACCCCACAACCGGGACGCGCAGCCCCGCTGCCCCGCTGCCTTGTGCTACTTCCGGGCTCCGGGGCTCTGAGCTCCAGGGGACCAGGCTCAAAGTTCCCGCCCTGGCTTAGGCCCCGCCCCCGTCTCCCTGGCGACGGCCCCACCCCTCTTCCGCGACCCAATCAGCGTGCTGTGGGCGGTGCTGTGGGCGGGGCTCTGGGCGCCCAGCCTGCTGCTGTCAGCTCACCTGGTGACCTAGGGTGGAACAGCAACTAACTAGCCTCCTCACCTGTCCCCAACTTCCTGGGTGTGAGGCCTGCAGCTAACCCTCGTGGCCGTGGGACCCTGTGGACGCGGCCCTGGATGCTGGGCTTTTCCATGGGAAATGGCTCCTCAGCCAGGGACAGGGGACAACTGCCTAGGAGGACAGGGCCCCTGAAAAGGCGCCTGCCACTCTCCTTGCTTGCAAGGGGACACTGTGACATAAGGCCAGGCAGGGAGAGTGGTGGCCCAGAGCAAGGCCCAGACAGAGCGCTGGATGGACATTGCTTGTAAAATGACTGCTGTGGGTCAGGACACCAACAACCAATTGCCATCGGCCTTAATAGTCATTAGGAAAAAGTCGCTCAACCTATTTGATCCATTAATTGATAAATATCACCACTTTACCACTTGAACCAAATCACAGAAAATTGGAAACAGATGATCATTGGCTTTGATATCTTTACTTCCATTTCATTACCCAGAGATGATCAACGCTATACTTCAAGTGATGCAGATTTATTACAGAATGCCCAAGAGCCTGAGGATCTATTTTGGCTCAGACCATGGTACTGCTTCAATATTTTACTATTTTCTAAGTAATAAAATGTAACTTCATGTTGGATGATATATTCAAGGCATGAAATTATCATCCAACATTGTTCTTGCCAAAACATTAGCCCAATTTACTCTTTAGGAATTTTACTAATTGTTTGAATGTTCTAGAGGACCTGTTAGACTTGTAATTGGCAAACGATCCAACATACTCCAGAGAACATATGAGTGCCATAAGAACAAAATAAGGTCAGCCTATAGCAATGGGCAGCTGGGAGAAGCACTGGGAGAAGTGCTGGGAGAAGCACTGGCCATGGCACCAGGGCTGCTGGGCAGCAGAAGCCTCCACAGCCCTGCAGGGAGCCTGGAGCACAGCTCTGCATAACCATGCTCAGCCCTGAACAGATGCACATGAGTTCCCATCACAGGCTACAGTGTGACAGTCCCAGGGGCATGCCTGTCATGTCAACCACCAGTGAGGTTGGAACGTTTGAGGCAAGAGGAATGTCTGAGGTCAGCCTTGGCAACTTAGAACCCATGGCCAAGGGGATAAACGTTTACAGGGGTCTCTGAGGGTGTAGCACAGGTAGGTCACTTGCCTAACAGGCTCAGGGCCCTAGGATCAATCTCCAGAACCACACATACACCAAAAAGTGACCTTGGAACATGGTTTAAAATGATGGGTCAGGTACACAGAAGGAAAGAGGAAAGGGTTTTTAAAGCAAGAACTTAAAAAACAACAACAACAACAACAAAAAAAAACCCTCACAGGTGCAGCAGGAAAACCAGGCACAGAGTGAGAAGTGAAATACCTGGGCGGGTCTGTCTTTTAAACCGGCCTCCTGCTCCCCAGGTCACACTGGGCTCCTCTGTCGACTCCCCTCTCCAGGGGCCTGCTGATCAGGCCGCCTCTTCTCCTCTGAGGTCCGCGGCCCAGGCCACACTGCTGAGGCCACCGCATCCTGAACAGGACCCTGCAAATCAAAACCCACCAGCTGTGACCAGCAGCTCCGCTGAGGAGAGCCCTCAGGTGAGGACCCGGACAGCGGGGTCAGGGGTGGGCGCTGTGGGGACAGGCAGCCGGGACCGAGGCTCCAAGACGACGGCAGAGACCTCCCGGGTCGCACCCTCCTGTGGGCGCCTAGACCGGGGCCGCTCAGGCCAGCTCACCTTCTCCCGTCATGGACCCGGGAGCCAGACCCCACAACCGGGACGCGCAGCCCCGCTGCCCCGCCGCCCTGTGCTACTTCTGGGCTCTGGGGCTCTGAGCTCCAGGGGACCAGGCTCAAAGTTCCCGCCCTGGCTTAGGCCCCGCCCCCGTCTCCCTGGCGACGGCCCCACCCCTCTTCCGCGACCCACTCAGCGTGCTGTGGGCGGGGCTGTGGGCGGGGCTCTGGGCGCCCAGCCTGCTGGGGTCAGCTCACCTGGTGACCTAGGGTGGAACAGCAACTAACTAGCCTCCTCACCTGTCCCCAACTTCCTGGGTGTGAGGCCTGCAGCTAACCCTCGTGGCCGTGGGACCCTGTGGACGCGGCCCTGGATGCTGGGCTTTTCCATGGGAAATGGCTCCTCAGCCAGGGACAGGGGACAACTGCCTAGGAGGACAGGGCCCCTGAAAAGGCGCCTGCCACTCTCCTTGCTTGCAAGGGGACACTGTGACATAAGGCCAGGCAGGGAGAGTGGTGGCCCAGAGCAAGGCCCAGACAGAGCGCTGGATGGACATTGCTTGTAAAATGACTGCTGTGGGTCAGGACACCAACAACCAATTGCCATCTGCCTTAATAGTCATTAGGAAAAAGTCGCTCAACCTATTTGATCCATTAATTGATAAATATCACCACTTTACCACTTGAACCAAATCACAGAAAATTGGAAACAGATGATCATTGGCTTTGATATCTTTACTTCCATTTCATTACCCAGAGATGATCAACGCTATACTTCAAGTGATGCAGATTTATTACAGAATGCCCAAGATCCTGAGGATCTATTTTGGCTCAGACCATGGTACTGCTTCAATATTTTACTATTTTCTAAGTAATAAAATGTAACTTCATGTTGGATGATATATTCAAGGCATGAAATTATCATCCAACATTGTTCTTGCCAAAACATTAGCCCAATTTACTCTTTAGGAATTTTACTAATTGTTTGAATGTTCTAGAGGACCTGTTAGACTTGTAATTGGCAAACGATCCAACATACTCCAGAGAACATATGAGTGCCATAAGAACAAAATAAGGTCAGCCTATAGCAATGGGCAGCTGGGAGAAGCACTGGGAGAAGTGCTGGGAGAAGCACTGGCCATGGCACCAGGGCTGCTGGGCAGCAGAAGCCTCCACAGCCCTGCAGGGAGCCTGGAGCACAGCTCTGCATAACCATGCTCAGCCCTGGACAGATGCACATGAGTTCCCATCACAGGCTACAGTGTGACAGTCCCAGGTGCATGCCTGTCATGCCAACCACCAGAGAGGTTGGAACGTTTGAGGCAAGAGGAATGTCTGAGGTCAGCCTTGGCAACTTAGACCCCATGGCCAAGGGGATAAACGTTTACAGGGGTCTCTGAGGGTGTAGCACAGGTAGGTCACTTGCCTAACAGGCTCAGGGCCCTAGGATCAATCTCCAGAACCACACATACACCAAAAAGTGACCTTGGAACATGGTTTAAAATGATGGGTCAGGTACACAGAAGGAAAGAGGAAAGGGTTTTTAAAGCAAGAACTTAAAAAACAACAACAACAACAACAAAAAAAAACCCTCACAGGTGCAGCAGGAAAACCAGGCACAGAGTGAGAAGTGAAATACCTGGGCGGGTCTGTCTTTTAAACCGGCCTCCTACTCCCCAGGTCACACTGGGCTCCTCTGTCGTCCTCCCCTCTCCAGGGGCCTGCGGGTCAGGCCGCCTCTTCTCTGAGGTCCGCGGCCCAGGCCACACTGCTGAGGCCACCGCATCCTGAACAGGACCCTGCAAATCAAAACCCACCAGCTGTGACCAGCAGCTCCGCTGAGGAGAGCCCTCAGGTGAGGACCCGGACAGCGGGGTCGGGGGTGGGCGCTGTGGGGACAGGCAGCCAGGACCGAGGCTCCAAGACGACGGCAGAGACCTCCCGGGTCGCACCCTCGTGTGGGCGCCTAGACCGGGGCCGCTCAGGCCAGCTCACCTTCTCCCGTCATGGACCCGGGAGCCAGACCCCACAACCGGGACGCGCAGCCCCGCTGCCCCGCTGCCTTGTGCTACTTCCGGGCTCCGGGGCTCTGAGCTCCAGGGGACCAGGCTCAAAGTTCCCGCCCTGGCTTAGGCCCCGCCCCCGTCTCCCTGGCGACGGCCCCACCCCTCTTCCGCGACCCAATCAGCGTGCTGTGGGCGGTGCTGTGGGCGGGGCTCTGGGCGCCCAGCCTGCTGCTGTCAGCTCACCTGGTGACCTAGGGTGGAACAGCAACTAACTAGCCTCCTCACCTGTCCCCAACTTCCTGGGTGTGAGGCCTGCAGCTAACCCTCGTGGCCGTGGGACCCTGTGGACGCGGCCCTGGATGCTGGGCTTTTCCATGGGAAATGGCTCCTCAGCCAGGGACAGGGGACAACTGCCTAGGAGGACAGGGCCCCTGAAAAGGCGCCTGCCACTCTCCTTGCTTGCAAGGGGACACTGTGACATAAGGCCAGGCAGGGAGAGTGGTGGCCCAGAGCAAGGCCCAGACAGAGCGCTGGATGGACATTGCTTGTAAAATGACTGCTGTGGGTCAGGACACCAACAACCAATTGCCATCGGCCTTAATAGTCATTAGGAAAAAGTCGCTCAACCTATTTGATCCATTAATTGATAAATATCACCACTTTACCACTTGAACCAAATCACAGAAAATTGGAAACAGATGATCATTGGCTTTGATATCTTTACTTCCATTTCATTACCCAGAGATGATCAACGCTATACTTCAAGTGATGCAGATTTATTACAGAATGCCCAAGAGCCTGAGGATCTATTTTGGCTCAGACCATGGTACTGCTTCAATATTTTACTATTTTCTAAGTAATAAAATGTAACTTCATGTTGGATGATATATTCAAGGCATGAAATTATCATCCAACATTGTTCTTGCCAAAACATTAGCCCAATTTACTCTTTAGGAATTTTACTAATTGTTTGAATGTTCTAGAGGACCTGTTAGACTTGTAATTGGCAAACGATCCAACATACTCCAGAGAACATATGAGTGCCATAAGAACAAAATAAGGTCAGCCTATAGCAATGGGCAGCTGGGAGAAGCACTGGGAGAAGTGCTGGGAGAAGCACTGGCCATGGCACCAGGGCTGCTGGGCAGCAGAAGCCTCCACAGCCCTGCAGGGAGCCTGGAGCACAGCTCTGCATAACCATGCTCAGCCCTGAACAGATGCACATGAGTTCCCATCACAGGCTACAGTGTGACAGTCCCAGGGGCATGCCTGTCATGTCAACCACCAGTGAGGTTGGAACGTTTGAGGCAAGAGGAATGTCTGAGGTCAGCCTTGGCAACTTAGAACCCATGGCCAAGGGGATAAACGTTTACAGGGGTCTCTGAGGGTGTAGCACAGGTAGGTCACTTGCCTAACAGGCTCAGGGCCCTAGGATCAATCTCCAGAACCACACATACACCAAAAAGTGACCTTGGAACATGGTTTAAAATGATGGGTCAGGTACACAGAAGGAAAGAGGAAAGGGTTTTTAAAGCAAGAACTTAAAAAACAACAACAACAACAACAAAAAAAAACCCTCACAGGTGCAGCAGGAAAACCAGGCACAGAGTGAGAAGTGAAATACCTGGGCGGGTCTGTCTTTTAAACCGGCCTCCTGCTCCCCAGGTCACACTGGGCTCCTCTGTCGACTCCCCTCTCCAGGGGCCTGCTGATCAGGCCGCCTCTTCTCCTCTGAGGTCCGCGGCCCAGGCCACACTGCTGAGGCCACCGCATCCTGAACAGGACCCTGCAAATCAAAACCCACCAGCTGTGACCAGCAGCTCCGCTGAGGAGAGCCCTCAGGTGAGGACCCGGACAGCGGGGTCAGGGGTGGGCGCTGTGGGGACAGGCAGCCGGGACCGAGGCTCCAAGACGACGGCAGAGACCTCCCGGGTCGCACCCTCCTGTGGGCGCCTAGACCGGGGCCGCTCAGGCCAGCTCACCTTCTCCCGTCATGGACCCGGGAGCCAGACCCCACAACCGGGACGCGCAGCCCCGCTGCCCCGCCGCCCTGTGCTACTTCTGGGCTCTGGGGCTCTGAGCTCCAGGGGACCAGGCTCAAAGTTCCCGCCCTGGCTTAGGCCCCGCCCCCGTCTCCCTGGCGACGGCCCCACCCCTCTTCCGCGACCCACTCAGCGTGCTGTGGGCGGGGCTGTGGGCGGGGCTCTGGGCGCCCAGCCTGCTGGGGTCAGCTCACCTGGTGACCTAGGGTGGAACAGCAACTAACTAGCCTCCTCACCTGTCCCCAACTTCCTGGGTGTGAGGCCTGCAGCTAACCCTCGTGGCCGTGGGACCCTGTGGACGCGGCCCTGGATGCTGGGCTTTTCCATGGGAAATGGCTCCTCAGCCAGGGACAGGGGACAACTGCCTAGGAGGACAGGGCCCCTGAAAAGGCGCCTGCCACTCTCCTTGCTTGCAAGGGGACACTGTGACATAAGGCCAGGCAGGGAGAGTGGTGGCCCAGAGCAAGGCCCAGACAGAGCGCTGGATGGACATTGCTTGTAAAATGACTGCTGTGGGTCAGGACACCAACAACCAATTGCCATCTGCCTTAATAGTCATTAGGAAAAAGTCGCTCAACCTATTTGATCCATTAATTGATAAATATCACCACTTTACCACTTGAACCAAATCACAGAAAATTGGAAACAGATGATCATTGGCTTTGATATCTTTACTTCCATTTCATTACCCAGAGATGATCAACGCTATACTTCAAGTGATGCAGATTTATTACAGAATGCCCAAGATCCTGAGGATCTATTTTGGCTCAGACCATGGTACTGCTTCAATATTTTACTATTTTCTAAGTAATAAAATGTAACTTCATGTTGGATGATATATTCAAGGCATGAAATTATCATCCAACATTGTTCTTGCCAAAACATTAGCCCAATTTACTCTTTAGGAATTTTACTAATTGTTTGAATGTTCTAGAGGACCTGTTAGACTTGTAATTGGCAAACGATCCAACATACTCCAGAGAACATATGAGTGCCATAAGAACAAAATAAGGTCAGCCTATAGCAATGGACAGCTGGGAGAAGCACTGGGAGAAGTGCTGGGAGAAGCACTGGCCATGGCACCAGGGCTGCTGGGCAGCAGAAGCCTCCACAGCCCTGCAGGGAGCCTGGAGCACAGCTCTGCATAACCATGCTCAGCCCTGGACAGATGCACATGAGTTCCCATCACAGGCTACAGTGTGACAGTCCCAGGTGCATGCCTGTCATGCCAACCACCAGGGAGGTTGGAACGTTTGAGGCAAGAGGAATGTCTGAGGTCAGCCTTGGCAACTTAGACCCCATGGCCAAGGGGATAAACGTTTACAGGGGTCTCTGAGGGTGTAGCACAGGTAGGTCACTTGCCTAACAGGCTCAGGGCCCTAGGATCAATCTCCAGAACCACACACATACACCAAAAAGTGACCTTGGAACATGGTTTAAAATGATGGGTCAGGTACACAGAAGGAAAGAGGAAAGGGTTTTTAAAGCAAGAACTTAAAAAACAACAACAACAACAACAACAAAAAAAAAAAAAAAAAAAAAAAAAAAAAAACCCTCACAGGTGCAGCAGGAAAACCAGGCACAGAGTGAGAAGTGAAATACCTGGGCGGGTCTGTCTTTTAAACCGGCCTCCTGCTCCCCAGGTCACACTGGGCTCCTCTGTCGTCCTCCCCTCTCCAGGGGCCTGCGGGTCAGGCCGCCTCTTCTCCTCTGAGGTCCGCGGCCCAGGCCACACTGCTGAGGCCACCGCATCCTGAACAGGACCCTGCAAATCAAAACACACCAACTGTGACCAGCAGCTCCGCTGAGGAGAGCCCTCAGGTGAGGACCCGGACAGCGGGGTCGGGGGTGGGCGCTGTGGGGACAGGCAGCCGGGACCGAGGCTCCAAGACGACGGCAGAGACCTCCCGGGTCGCACCCTCGTGTGGGCGCCTAGACCGGGGCCGCTCAGGCCAGCTCACCTTCTCCCGTCATGGACCCGGGAGCCAGACCCCACAACCGGGACGCGCAGCCCCGCTGCCCCGCCGCCCTGTGCTACTTCCGGGCTCCGGGGCTCTGAGCTCCAGGGGACCAGGCTCAAAGTTCCCGCCCTGGCTTAGGCCCCGCCCCCGTCTCCCTGGCGACGGCCCCACCCCTCTTCCGCGACCCACTCAGCGTGCTGTGGGCGGGGCTGTGGGCGGGGCTCTGGGCGCCCAGCCTGCTGGGGTCAGCTCACCTGGTGACCTAGGGTGGAACAGCAACTAACTAGCCTCCTCACCTGTCCCCAACTTCCTGGGTGTGAGGCCTGCAGCTAACCCTCGTGGCCGTGGGACTCTGTGGACGCGGCCCTGGATGCTGGGCTTTTCCGTGGGAAATGGCTCCTCAGCCAGGGACAGGGGACAACTGCCTAGGAGGACAGGGCCCCTGAAAAGGCGCCTGCCACTCTCCTTGCTTGCAAGGGGACACTTTGACATAAGGCCAGGCAGGGAGAGTGGTGGCCCAGAGCAAGGCCCAGACAGAGCGCTGGATGGACATTGCTTGTAAAATGACTGCTGTGGGTCAGGACACCAACAACCAATTGCCATCTGCCTTAATAGTCATTAGGAAAAAGTCGCTCAACCTATTTGATCCATTAATTGATAAATATCACCACTTTACCACTTGAACCAAATCACAGAAAATTGGAAACAGATGATCATTGGCTTTGATATCTTTACTTCCATTTCATTACCCAGAGATGATCAACGCTATACTTCAAGTGATGCAGATTTATTACAGAATGCCCAAGATCCTGAGGATCTATTTTGGCTCAGACCATGGTACTGCTTCAATATTTTACTATTTTCTAAGTAATAAAATGTAACTTCATGTTGGATGATATATTCAAGGCATGAAATTATCATCCAACATTGTTCTTGCCAAAACATTAGCCCAATTTACTCTTTAGGAATTTTACTAATTGTTTGAATGTTCTAGAGGACCTGTTAGACTTGTAATTGGCAAACGATCCAACATACTCCAGAGAACATATGAGTGCCATAAGAACAAAATAAGGTCAGCCTATAGCAATGGGCAGCTGGGAGAAGCACTGGGAGAAGTGCTGGGAGAAGCACTGGCCATGGCACCAGGGCTGCTGGGCAGCAGAAGCCTCCACAGCCCTGCAGGGAGCCTGGAGCACAGCTCTGCATAACCATGCTCAGCCCTGGACAGATGCACATGAGTTCCCATCACAGGCTACAGTGTGACAGTCCCAGGTGCATGCCTGTCATGCCAACCACCAGAGAGGTTGGAACGTTTGAGGCAAGAGGAATGTCTGAGGTCAGCCTTGGCAACTTAGACCCCATGGCCAAGGGGATAAACGTTTACAGGGGTCTCTGAGGGTGTAGCACAGGTAGGTCACTTGCCTAACAGGCTCAGGGCCCTAGGATCAATCTCCAGAACCACACATACACCAAAAAGTGACCTTGGAACATGGTTTAAAATGATGGGTCAGGTACACAGAAGGAAAGAGGAAAGGGTTTTTAAAGCAAGAACTTAAAAAACAACAACAACAACAACAAAAAAAAACCCTCACAGGTGCAGCAGGAAAACCAGGCACAGAGTGAGAAGTGAAATACCTGGGCGGGTCTGTCTTTTAAACCGGCCTCCTACTCCCCAGGTCACACTGGGCTCCTCTGTCGTCCTCCCCTCTCCAGGGGCCTGCGGGTCAGGCCGCCTCTTCTCTGAGGTCCGCGGCCCAGGCCACACTGCTGAGGCCACCGCATCCTGAACAGGACCCTGCAAATCAAAACCCACCAGCTGTGACCAGCAGCTCCGCTGAGGAGAGCCCTCAGGTGAGGACCCGGACAGCGGGGTCGGGGGTGGGCGCTGTGGGGACAGGCAGCCAGGACCGAGGCTCCAAGACGACGGCAGAGACCTCCCGGGTCGCACCCTCGTGTGGGCGCCTAGACCGGGGCCGCTCAGGCCAGCTCACCTTCTCCCGTCATGGACCCGGGAGCCAGACCCCACAACCGGGACGCGCAGCCCCGCTGCCCCGCTGCCTTGTGCTACTTCCGGGCTCCGGGGCTCTGAGCTCCAGGGGACCAGGCTCAAAGTTCCCGCCCTGGCTTAGGCCCCGCCCCCGTCTCCCTGGCGACGGCCCCACCCCTCTTCCGCGACCCAATCAGCGTGCTGTGGGCGGTGCTGTGGGCGGGGCTCTGGGCGCCCAGCCTGCTGCTGTCAGCTCACCTGGTGACCTAGGGTGGAACAGCAACTAACTAGCCTCCTCACCTGTCCCCAACTTCCTGGGTGTGAGGCCTGCAGCTAACCCTCGTGGCCGTGGGACCCTGTGGACGCGGCCCTGGATGCTGGGCTTTTCCATGGGAAATGGCTCCTCAGCCAGGGACAGGGGACAACTGCCTAGGAGGACAGGGCCCCTGAAAAGGCGCCTGCCACTCTCCTTGCTTGCAAGGGGACACTGTGACATAAGGCCAGGCAGGGAGAGTGGTGGCCCAGAGCAAGGCCCAGACAGAGCGCTGGATGGACATTGCTTGTAAAATGACTGCTGTGGGTCAGGACACCAACAACCAATTGCCATCGGCCTTAATAGTCATTAGGAAAAAGTCGCTCAACCTATTTGATCCATTAATTGATAAATATCACCACTTTACCACTTGAACCAAATCACAGAAAATTGGAAACAGATGATCATTGGCTTTGATATCTTTACTTCCATTTCATTACCCAGAGATGATCAACGCTATACTTCAAGTGATGCAGATTTATTACAGAATGCCCAAGAGCCTGAGGATCTATTTTGGCTCAGACCATGGTACTGCTTCAATATTTTACTATTTTCTAAGTAATAAAATGTAACTTCATGTTGGATGATATATTCAAGGCATGAAATTATCATCCAACATTGTTCTTGCCAAAACATTAGCCCAATTTACTCTTTAGGAATTTTACTAATTGTTTGAATGTTCTAGAGGACCTGTTAGACTTGTAATTGGCAAACGATCCAACATACTCCAGAGAACATATGAGTGCCATAAGAACAAAATAAGGTCAGCCTATAGCAATGGGCAGCTGGGAGAAGCACTGGGAGAAGTGCTGGGAGAAGCACTGGCCATGGCACCAGGGCTGCTGGGCAGCAGAAGCCTCCACAGCCCTGCAGGGAGCCTGGAGCACAGCTCTGCATAACCATGCTCAGCCCTGGACAGATGCACATGAGTTCCCATCACAGGCTACAGTGTGACAGTCCCAGGGGCATGCCTGTCATGTCAACCACCAGTGAGGTTGGAACGTTTGAGGCAAGAGGAATGTCTGAGGTCAGCCTTGGCAACTTAGAACCCATGGCCAAGGGGATAAACGTTTACAGGGGTCTCTGAGGGTGTAGCACAGGTAGGTCACTTGCCTAACAGGCTCAGGGCCCTAGGATCAATCTCCAGAACCACACATACACCAAAAAGTGACCTTGGAACATGGTTTAAAATGATGGGTCAGGTACACAGAAGGAAAGAGGAAAGGGTTTTTAAAGCAAGAACTTAAAAAACAACAACAACAACAACAAAAAAAAAACCCTCACAGGTGCAGCAGGAAAACCAGGCACAGAGTGAGAAGTGAAATACCTGGGCGGGTCTGTCTTTTAAACCGGCCTCCTGCTCCCCAGGTCACACTGGGCTCCTCTGTCATCCTCCCCTCTCCAGGGGCCTGCGGGTCAGGCCGCCTCTTCTCCTCTGAGGTCCGCGGCCCAGGCCACACTGCTGAGGCCACCGCATCCTGAACAGGACCCTGCAAATCAAAACCCACCAGCTGTGACCAGCAGCTCCGCTGAGGAGAGCACTCAGGTGAGGACCCGGACAGCGGGGTCGGGGGTGGGCGCTGTGGGGACAGGCAGCCGGGACCGAGGCTCCAAGACGACGGCAGAGACCTCCCGGGTCGCACCCTCGTGTGGGCGCCTAGACCGGGGCCGCTCAGGCCAGCTCACCTTCTCCCGTCATGGACCCGGGAGCCAGACCCCACAACCGGGACGCGCAGCCCCGCTGCCCCGCCGCCCTGTGCTACTTCCGGGCTCCGGGGCTCTGAGCTCCAGGGACCAGGCTCAAAGTTCCCGCCCTGGCTTAGGCCCCGCCCCCGTCTCCCTGGCGACGGCCCCACCCCTCTTCCGCGACCCACTCAGCGTGCTGTGGGCGGTGCTGTGGGCGGGGCTCTGGGCGCCCAGCCTGCTGCTGTCAGCTCACCTGGTGACCTAGGGTGGAACAGCAACTAACTAGCCTCCTCACCTGTCCCCAACTTCCTGGGTGTGAGGCCTGCAGCTAACCCTCGTGGCCGTGGGACCCTGTGGACGCGGCCCTGGATGCTGGGCTTTTCCATGGGAAATGGCTCCTCAGCCAGGGACAGGGGACAACTGCCTAGGAGGACAGGGCCCCTGAAAAGGCGCCTGCCACTCTCCTTGCTTGCAAGGGGACACTGTGACTTAAGGCCAGGCAGGGAGAGTGGTGGCCCAGAGCAAGGCCCAGACAGAGCGCTGGATGGACATTGCTTGTAAAATGACTGCTGTGGGTCAGGACACCAACAACCAATTGCCATCTGCCTTAATAGTCATTAGGAAAATATCGCTCACAACCATTTTTCTACCTCTAATATGTGACTGTATTCCATTCCCCATGACTAAGGTCACCGGCATGTGTTGTTCTGTTTTGCTTCTGTCTCTTATCCCAGAGGCCCCTGGTACTCTTTGTGCCCCAGGACTGAAACTCTGTTACCATAGGGGTTTTTTGTTAATTGATTTTTTAAAATTCAGTGTATGTGACAGCAGAATGTATTTGGATTCATTGTACACTATTGCAACACAACTTTTCATTTACCTAATTGGACACGAGGTAGCATTGCACCCTATGTTACTCATCCATGTACCTGGGGGAATAATGTCCATCTCATTCCACCATCTATCCTGGCCCATACGTCCTCCCCTCCCCTCCCTCCCATTTGGTCAAAATTTCTCCATTTCTCACACTCCCCCCATTTGGGATCAGCATTCAGTTCTTAGAGAGAACATTCATCTTCTGGGTTTATGAGATTGGTTTACTTCACTTAGCATGATAATCTCCAATTCCAACCATTTACCTGCAAATGCCATCATTATATTTTCTTTTAATGCTGAGTAGTAGTCCATTGTGTTTATATAGGACAATTTTTTTTGTATCCACAGCAGAACATCTAGGTGCTTCCACAGTTTACCTATTGTGAATTGAGTTGCTATAAACATTGGTGTGGCTGCTTACTACAGTATGCTGATATTAAGTCCTTTGGGTATAGACCGAGGAGTGGGGTAGCTGGGCCAAATGGTGGTTCCATTCCAAGTTTTCTAAGGAACAATAAAGTTTTGAACTGGCTGTTGGTCACCTGATGGTACTCCATGGGTTTGTCCAAGCCTGACTTTCATCTGCCTCCCTCCATCCTCTGGGATGAGCTAGATGCTCAGTTGTGTCATCTGCAGTAAAGATGGCTTTCCTATGTCCTCTCCCTCATCAGCTTGCAGAGCTGGGTCTGCCCCCAAGATGGAACTGAGCAGTGCATGCACAGGCATTGCTCCAAAGTCCTGCTACCTCCTGACATGGAAGGAACATCTCTGAAGTTTGTTGTATATCCACCCCCACCCCTGCTTTTGCTGTCTCTCCTTGAAGTATTAAGTGACCTCATTCCACTCATTCTAACAAGAACTTAAGATATTCCCCTTCTCCAAAACAATGGCTTTTCTCCTCTGATCCATACCCCTCATTCAACACCCACATTTGCAAGTTGCTGCAAAGATAAAAAAAATTAGGTGCTATACTAAAATTCTCAGAACAGATGCTCTAGCATTGAAAATGCTACAGAGACACTTGGCTACACCACAAACAAGCTCTGCCATTGACTTCAGGTCCTTCCCTGCTAAGAAAGGAGGCCAAGTGCTATCCAGATGCTGCTAATAGAATTATCTCTGTTCTCTGGCTTTGATTCTTCAGAATTAAACACACACACACACACACACACACACACACACACACACTCTCTCTCTCTCTCTCTCTCTCAATGAAATAAAATTTGGACCATGCCACACGTTTCAATATGTTAAATAATAATTATTTACAGAAGAAAGTTCTAGACCATGTGTTTGCTTGATGTTATTGTTTTTATTATTTTCTCAAGAGGCTAGGAGCAAAGGGGATCCTGTAGCTGTTCTCATTAAAGTCTTCCATGGCTCTTCCTTTCTGGCAAATATCATGGGTTGTACAGCCAGGAAGGGGAAAGAATTTGGAGGCCAGAGCTAAGGACACCCCAGCCTGTGAAATCAGATTTGGGGTTTTCTGGCACAGTTTGGAACACTGACCACCTGAGCCCAAAGATCTGTCCAGAGAGTCAACTTTGAAAACACTTGTCTTTACACATGGAAGGCACATCTTCAGGAAAAGATTAAAGGAAGGAAATGTGCCTTGTAATTACTGTGAAGCATGTGTTAGTAGTTCTATATACTAACATGGTCCATGAAGAATGCCAGATTTATGCCCTGTTTCCAAACCACACACACACACACACAGACACACACACACAAATTCTAACAATTAAAACATCCATGACATCCTATCAAATAGTTGTCAAAAATGGGTAAAATTATCTGTATAGCAAAGGAATTTCAGAATAAGCTTCTGAATTTGTAAAATGAGTCAATTTTTAAAACCCATCAATATGATGTCTCGGGGTAAGCTACATCAAATATATGTTTATTCAGTGCAAAGTGTTCGTTTCCTTCAAGAAAATGTTTCATGATACAAATAGGCCAGGAGCCAAAACCTGGAGATTTTCTCAGTTGAGAGAAGCCAGGAACTTTGTGTTTCATTGGACAGTTTCTGCCTAAATCTCAGAAGCTGGACGTCAATCACATGAACTGATAGTGGGTTTATTGGAGAATGTCCCCCATTCCTACCATGATAGTATGGACCATAGCGCGCTAGGCCAGGGGTAGTTTTGGCTTCTGCCTTCTATTTGATGCCATTTTCCCCTCTGCTCCCCCCCAGCTCACTCTTGAAAGGCCTTATGTTCTGCCAGCCATAGTGACATCTGCTGGCGGACATAGGAAGTCACAAATTGGTGGGGACCCTCTCAACCAAACCTTGTTAATGCTGCCATTTATCACAGGGAGAGGGGTGTGGGCTCTGGAGGGCTGGGCGTCATGTCATTTCTCCCATACCCTCTCCCAAGAGAGCAACCATGTCTCAAGCAGCAGTTCCCACCTTCCATTCGCAGAACTGAAAGGCAGGCAGATACAAACTCCAATGTTAGTGAGGGCCCTGGAAAAGAAGCCACCATTCCAGGTGACAATAGACTTGACTGGATGCTTGGGGACTGAAGCAAGGTAGTTCTTACCCACCTCTGCGCCCTCCTCATTTTCAGCAGGCCTCTGCCTGCAGCTAGAAGAGGAGTGGAGCTTTCTCCCCCACCAGGCCCCGCTGTCTCAGCGCTGCTTTAGGGGCAAACTTTCAACTAGGTGATTCGAAAGGGGATTATTCCAACTCAGAGTTTCTTTTCTTCTGAACTAATACAGGAGATGTCTACTTTGCGATTCTGAGAAGTTCATGGTGTCCTAAGAACTCCACGTCACTTTGGCTACTCAAAGTGGGGTCCCTTGCTCAGCAGCACCAGCATCCCTGCTCAGAGCTTGTTAGAAACGCTGCCACTCAGAGGTGCTAGAGTTTTGCACTGACAGAAGCCACGTTTGAAACAAGCCCCAAGGCCATACCTGCAACACCCAAGTTCATGTGCTTGTACTCCACACTGGGTTCCTCACCTTGGCACCCCTGGCCCATCAGCCCAGATCCTTCTTGGTCTGCAGAGGTCTTCCCGTGCAGTGTAGGCCTTCAGCAGCACCCATGGCCTCTACCTGAGTTGTGCACCAGCACCCCTGACTTGTGATAAGTCAAAAGGTCTCCAGGCATTGTCAAATGACCCCAGGGGAGGTGGAAAGTCAGTCACCTGTGTGACCCATCACCTTTAGGGTCACCTGAGACCTTGTTACAAACACACATTCTCAGACCCCACCCCAGATTGGCAAAACCAGGAGCTCCAGTGGGGCCCGGGAAACTGGGTAACTCTCTGCGAGACACAGGCACTCTGAGGTGGAAGAGGACTCGGGAAAGGCCCTGCAGTGAATCACTATTTGGTGACAAAGAAGTCACAGGGGCCCAGCATGACCAAGAGGTTGCAGGACGTGGGTGATAAAGAGCCCAAATCTGGAGCCACATGGGAGGGTTTGCAGCCACACTTCGCCCTGTGCTATCTCCATGACCTTGCCTATGTGACCTGAACTGTCAGTGCCTCAGTTGCCACCTGTGGACAACAAAAGCACTGTTTCTCCTGCAACTATCAAGGGATGAGGAAGCCTTTATGGTAAGTTGCTTAGAAGAGTGCTTCGTACCAAGAGCTTCGGACACGTCACCTACTGGTCTCATCTTCACCATCACTTGCCTGTCTTGCCCCCAATTGTTGAGTCCCCTACAAGTCAGCCAGGCAGGTGCTTCATTCTCTGCCACATCCTCAGCAGGGAGCCCTGGCCTGGCCTGCATCAGGCTCTCAATGAACATCGGTGGAGAAAGGCATTGCAGTGCCCACGAGGACATGAAGACACCAGCAGAAGCCCTCTGCCTCAGGGGCTTGAACTTTGCTGTGGATCCTGTATGTTCTGAAAAGGGACCCCAGCTTCCTAGATCCAATTCTATTACAAAGTGTCCTTGCAAATGTGGCAACTGGGCAAAAGTGAGCTTCTCTATCTGTGTGGATTAGACGGGACCTCAGGTAGATCTACAGGCATGCTGTAACCAACAGTCAATCAACACACGCTTAGAAAATCATGGAAAGTCTAATGATGGGGGCGGGGTGCTTCATAGATGCCAGGTGTTTTCTTCCTCTACTTCTAGGAGTCTTTCTACCCAACTCCTGAAGTCAGTCATACAACTATCCCCATTTCAGATATGCAAACACTGAGGCCCCAAGAGGTTACAGAACTTGCCCAAGGTCATTGTCCAGTAAGCAGTGAAAGTGTTCTTCTCATGCTGGTCTCTGATTCCAAACCCACACCTGCCTTTCTTCCCAGGGCACTTCCTGGTCTGCACACAGGGATTACATGCCTTAAGATTGGGAGGGCAATCCAAATTTCAAACCTTCTACCTCACCTTATGCTGAAGACAATCCTAAGCAGCAGAGCACGTGTCTTATTTGGTTTAAAAACTCCATCTCTGGCAGTAATGAGATCTCTATGCCACAGCCCCGCCAGATAGCCACCTGGGAAGAAGGCAGAGTGACCACACGAGTGTGGAGAGAGAGGACAAAATTGGGAAAGCGAAAGACGTAGAAGCAAGAGCTGAATACACTAGAACAGACAGGACCAGCAGAGAGATCGCAGCTGAGAGGCCTGGAGCAGGGCTGGGGCGAGCCAGCACATTCCACGGGGATTGATGAAGGTCTGCTGTGTGCCTGGCACTATGCTGAGAAGTAGACGCTGCATTGGGCACAGTCTCTGTCCTTGCCCTGCTCAAGATCCCAGTCTGGGGATTCCAAGCTAGATGACATTGTCCAGCACTATGCCATTTCTTCACACCCCAGCTGACCTCCAGCCCCCAGCACCATGGCCCATTTGCCTACAGTGAAGGCCAGCAGCAGCTTCCTGCCATGGCTGGCAGGAGTGGGTGGAGAACACCTCAGCTCTCTCACCCTGTAAGAGGGCTTCTATTCGTAGCATGATCTACATGGAACCCCAGCACTCCTTAGCAGGCCTGTGCTTGGTCGCTCAGTGACTAATCACTTCCTGTTCCCACCTGGAGTTTTCTAGTATTGCCTCCCAAGAAAACTACTTGCTAACAAATCTGGATCACAGGTCCCCACATTTTAACCTCAGGGAAGCCAGAGCATGAAAGAAGGTTCTAGAAAGGTGTGCAGTGATCCCAGTCTATTTGGCCATTTTACACTTGTATTTAGTTCTCCTTGGCTGCTCTGACTGCCCTGATATGTTTAGGAGAAAAGACAAGCCATATTTTGGCATGTAAAATGCATTCAGGCCAAGTCTCTTTAAAAACACAACCTACCAAGTAGGTGTAGAATCTCATGAAATTTTAAGGACAATAGAATGCCAAATGTCTACTCATTCCAGTGAAGACATGCTGCCAATAAGACTTAGAAGATGTGCGGCAAACAAGACTTAGAAATGGGTCCTCAGAGCAGATTCTATCATTCTGCATTTGCTTCTGAAAGTAGAGGACACCTGTTGGTACACAGTTCTAATAAGCCCAGGAAGACAAGGTTGATACACAGTTGAGTTGGCATATGATGTTCCAGAGCTCAGGACTTCAAGGCAGCTGTCAGGTGGTTCCCGGGCTCTTCTGATCCTCACCTTCACTCAATGTCTTTTTGTTGGGGATGTAGTTCAGCAATGGATTACTGGGCCAGAGACTTGTTCAGTATTGCTCAGCAATAGCAAAACACGGTCACCAGTTGTAGGTAGCCAACTCCAGGTGAGAAACACGATAGATGTTAATGCTCACGGCTCCACACCCCCAACCTTCCCTTCAGTGAAAATGCTCTCTAAAATGTACATCATGCTTAATTGTGTGGAAGAATTCTACATCTAGCCAAACCCCATGAGCTTTCAAAAGCCAGTTCAATAACATTGAGAAGATTCACTCTCCAAAGCAAGCTTGCCAATGCCTGAGTGCCCACAGGCACCTCCTTGTAGAATGGAATGCACACAAGATATCACTGCCTGTGTTGGTTGAGCTGGCCTTTGCAATGGACGAGGTGGATGTGATGTAACATGTGAATGAATTAGCATTTACCAACAACAGGAAGAAAAAAATTCACTCTAAGATATGATGATGGAGCAGCTCTATGATCTAGACCATCCCCGTCTCCTGCATCCTCTCTGTGTTCCTCTGCCTGGCTGGACCTCCAACTCAGCCCACAAGGATGTGTCCTTTCTAGTCAGAAGCCCTGTCATTGCTTCCAATTCCAGGCCCTGATTCCTGGTTAATGCAGCCAGATCTCGCTTTCAAGGTAGTCTCTTCAATCCCTTCCCTACCCTAACCACAGTGTGGGCTCTGGCCCCACCCTTACTCTCTACACCACCATTCCACATTATGATCTTCCTGTCCCTCTCTGTGACCCAGGACTGCCCGTGACCGACCCCACCCAACAACAAGCTGTTGAACCAGATGCCATCAGAGGGTAGAAATGACCAGAGATTGCTAACTTGAAAATTTCACAGAATAGTTAATAAGACAAAGAATATCCTGAACCAGTCAAATGACATAAGAGGATGTCAATGAATTCTAACCTCAAGGGCAATCCTACGGAACACTGGCTCGCAAATTCAGCTGCACACGGGAACCACCTGGGAACTGTACATAGTACTGACCGCTGGACCACCCACTGGCCCTGGGCTGATGGAATGGCTCTGGGCTAAGATGGGACACTGGGGTTTGTAAATTACCAGTTGAGTATAATATAAAGCAAACTTTGAGAACATTGCTTTTTTTCCCCCCACATGAAGAACTAGGTGCATACAGATGCAGAAGTACACCATTATGCAGCATAAGGCTCCTTCAGGTCCATAGATTAAATGCACTGCAGTGACCAGCACCCTGGCTAGGAACACCACAGCCCCCTGGAAGCCTCCTATTTCCACCTTCCCAGGTGATCACAGCCCTGCCATCCAAGCATGGAGGAGTCCTCCCTGCTGAGAGACATCAATGTGGAGAATGGAGAGCTCCTCTCTCCTGGGAGTCCCTGCTTTGACAACAAGTGCACTGGAGAAGTTTGAATCAAGTGAGAGGCACATGGGCAGGCTTCCTGGATGAGGCCCTATTGAAGGGAGGATGGGATCTGAGGAGTGGACCAGAGAGAGGAAAGATGGGAAAGGGAGGGAAGCTGGCGAGGGCAGGGCAGCAGATCACTAGAAAAGAGGCCCCAGGAGGAAATTCTACAGACTCACAGCTGAAGACACCCGAGCGGGCCTGAGGAGTTTTCAAGCACAGCCTTCCTTGCCAACGTGTGAGCTTCGTGTGCAATAGACATTTCAGATTTTTTTTTTTTTTTTTTTATGACAACCACTACCATGCTGGACTTGGGTGAGTTTAGTGGTAAATGACATTCAGGGATCTGCATGCAACAAACAAGTTTCCTGATGGCACAAAGGCTTCAAAGTGAAAAGGTGTCTGCCAGTTATTATATGTCATTCTGCGGCACTCTAGTTCAAACAAGGACAGCCACAAATTGCTCACTGGGAATCCACTTTGTTCCCGGAAGTGAAAGCTGCTTGGATGAAGGGCTTCATGTCTGACCTTCTGAACTCTCCTGACCAAGCACATTCAGACCCCCCTTCTCGACCAATAGGAAAAGTGTACCTGTAAGAGAGCCCTTGTAGCTCCAATCACCAACTTTAAAGAGGAAAGCTGCCCTTTGAAGAAAATACATTTGCCAATGTTTCATTGAAGTCAACGGTTCCCACTCACTCAGAAAACAAACTGGAATTGCAGGAGCCTTCATGCAGGGAACCTGCATTTCCAATAGAACAGATGCTTCAGAGAGAAACCGAGAGTGCCAGCTCTGAGAAGCAGTTCTGCTTCATGCAGCTTCAACCAGACACAAAACCCAATGTGCTTACAGAGAACAAGACTGTTCCTTCAACTGGAAGCTGCCTGCACAAAATGCTTCCATTCTGCACTTTCAATCTTTTCTCAGCCAGCACTTTCAGACAACACTTTACATCCAAAGTGCAAATTGTGCTACCCAGAGAGCCCTTGGACCTAACATCACCAATATTCACATGGAAAGTTGGGCAGTTGACAAGATCAATGACCCAGAGTTTCATTGAAATCCTTTTCCTCAAAATTTTTGAAAAGTCACTGGAAATGAAGGTGCCCACGAGCAACAAACTGTGCTTTATACAAGACACAGAAACTTCTAAGTAAAGCCCGTGACTGCTGGCTCTAAGAAGGGGTTCCAATTCCTACTAGTTCAACCAAGCCCAAATCCCAATGTGCTCTCCAGAAACACTTTTACATCCTGCAGTTGAAGCTGTTTGCACACCCTGCTTCTCTTCTGCACTTCACAGGCTTCTCATTGAGCACATTCAGAGAACAGTTCAGGCTCAATATCCAAAGTGTGCTAGCAGGAGAGCCCTTGTACCTCCGAGCACTTGCTCAGATAGGAAGTGATAGGTCTGATGGATGGTTCAATTCCTCGATGATTCTGTGGAATCCATTCCTCAAACGGATTCTGAAAACTATCGTGAAATTGCATGAGCCTGTCTGCAATGACCTGTGCTTTATTGAGTGCATAGATGGTTCCAAGTGAAATGGTGCCATCAGCTCTGACAACAGGTTCTGCTTCCTGCATGTTCAACCAGGGAAAAACCGCCACTGAGAACAAAGCTACTTTGTGCACAAACTTTTTCTGTTTGCCCCCTTCAAATGCATCTCAGGATGCACATTCAGAACACATTTCCTGCAAAAAACATGAGAAAGTATCATTGCAAAAGTCCACTCTGGTGTAGCATCACAAAGTTTATTAGGAAATGAATTGCACAAGGTTTCGTTGTATTCCCATGGTCTCCTTCTTCTAAAAACTCATTGAAACTTTCATGACTGACAGCAACCAACTTACCATTGACCAAGAGCTCAGTTGTTTCCAATGGAAACTGTGCCTGCTAGCTCTCAGAAGCCATTGGATTGAAGGCTACTTCAGCCAGGTACAAAGCTCAATGGGCACGATGAGAAAAAAGTCATTTCCTAATATGAAAGCTGTTTGCCAAAATTCTTCTGTGCTGCACTTCCAAAATATTTTCAGGAAGCACACTCAGAGCACAGTTTCAGCCCATATGCAAAGAGTGCTAGCAAGAGAGCCCTTGGACCTAGGTTCAGCAACTTGGAGGAGAACTGTGGGCCCACTGGGAAGAGCAATTCCCCAAGGTTGATTGAAATCCATTGCTCAATTGTTGGTCACAGAATTCACTTGAAATGCAAATGCCTGCCTGCATTGAACTCCCACTGACCAATTGTACCAATGCTTCAAAGGGAAAGTGCCACCTCTGAGAAGCAGTGGTTCTTCAGGCTAGTTTAAGTAGTGACAAACCCCAATGTGCTCACTGAGAACAGAATGAGCTCCTGAATGTTGAAGCTGCTGAGAGACTGCTTTACTTTTGCACTCCCAAACTACTCTCAGCAAGCACATTCAGAGCCGAGGTCAGGCCCAAAATACAATGTTGGCTGACAAGAGAGTCCTTGCACCCAGGATCACCAATTTTGAGAAGGCCACAGAGACTGCTGAAAAGATCAATTCCACAAAATTCCATGGAAACCCACTCATCAGACCTTTCTGAGAACACTTGAAATGCAGGTTTCTGCAAGCAAGGAACTCTGGGTGACAGATGGCAACATTTGCCAAATGCAAACATTCCTACCAGCTCTGAGAAACCGTTCTCATTCACACTGCTTCAACCAGGGAAAAATTCCCATATGCTCACTGAGAACAAGTTAGCTTCTGCTACTTGAAGCGGCTTCCACAAACAGCTTCACTTCTGCACTTCTAAGCTGTTCTCCTCAAGCACATTCAGAGCACAGTTCAGGCATGAAACACAAAGGGTGCCAGAAAGACATCTCTTGAATCTAGCATCACCCACTTGCAGGAGGAAAGAGGACCAGCTGAGAAGATCAGTTCTCCAAAGTCTCATTGACATCCATATGTCACACTTGTTTACAACTGACACTTGAAGTGCAGGTGCCCACATGAGTGAACTGTTCTGGATCAATGGCACAGAGTCTTCAATGGGAAAGCATGCCTGTCACCTGTAAGAAGCAGTTTTGCTTTCTTCTAGCTCACCAGGAAAAAAAAAAAAAAACACCATGTGCCCACTTACAACAAAGTTAGTCCTGCAAGTTGAAACTGCTTGCAGCAAATGGCTTCCATTCCCCACTTGCAGCCATCAGTGGTTGACAGATGGCACAAAGGCTTCAATGTGAAACCGTGAATGCCAATCATTACAAGTGCTTCTGACACACTCTAGTTCAACCAGAGACAGCCCAAAGTGCTCAACGAGAACACACTTTGTTCCTGCAAGTGGAAGCAGCTTGCACGAACTGCTTCAACTAGAAAATCCCAAGCTCTTCTCAGAAAGCACATTCAGAGCACAGTTCTGGCCCAATAAAAAAAGGGTTCTAGCAAGAGGATCCCGTACCTATGATCACCTTCATAAGGTAGCTTCCCAACTTCTGTATGGAAGTGTGTTTCTCCTTGGCCATGACGCTGTTGTAGAGACCACTAGGAGCTCAGCTTTGTGCAGGATCATCTGACCAGGACTTTTTGCAAGACCTATACAGCCCTCACACATGCTCAGATGCTACAGGACTTTGCAGACCAGTCCAGGCAACAGTAGGCATCTATTCATTGGCAACAGTCTAAAGATTCCTAGATGCATGGCATTCATTATCATCAAAGGCAGAATTTTGATCAAAAACCATATATATGCGTGCGTGTGTGTGTGTGTGTGTGTGTGTGTGTGTGTGTGTGTGTGTGTATTTCTTTCCAACTGAATCAAGAAAATAGAAAAAATCCCCAAATCCAAAGAGTGGATCCCTATTGTGATGCTACCAGTGGAAAATTCCATAGCTGACCTCATGGGATGATTCACAGTCAAAATACAGCTGCATGAAAAAGATTACATGACATGACCTTGGGGTTATGTGGAAAGTGGCATGTGAAGTACACATTCATGTCTTCTTCAGACATGGGATTCATTTGCAGGACACCTTATGCAACTGAAAATACTCCAAAATGAGAGAAATCAGAACCATGTCTCCAAAGTATTTCAGCACAGACCAACTCCATCTATCTATCTCTCATTGAGTGTGTGTGCTCTAGTGTGTGTGTGTGTGTGTGTGTGTGTGTGTGTGTGTGGTGTGTGTGTCTTTGCTCTAGTGTGTGTTTGTACCATGATGACTAGTCGATACTTCATTGCCCCCATTGGAAAACTGACTCAGATAATGCCATCTGCAAAACTCCTAAAAACCAAAGTTCTTGCTGATAGAATGAAACATTCCTTCCTGTTGGTTTGGATGTGTCCTTTAGGAATCACTGCTACATTTAGTACACTCAAATCATCACAGTAGATCAGGTAACAAAAACATATACATTTTAAAATAATAATATATTAATGGAAACAACAAATACAGGATAGAGTAACAACTGTGTTACTTGACAAGGTCAAGGACAATGGCAAACTATAGGTTCAAACTTTCCAAGCAAATAGTAATCAATGTAAATATTCCTGGGCTGCCTCAGCCCCGCCCAGGCACACAGCAGCAGAATGGTTTTGCGAGCATCCTCAGGAGGGCTGGAGCCTTCTTTGCAGGACGAGAGGGAGGTTGAGGCTGGATCCACTCATCATTCTTTTGGGAGAGGCTCCTTTTCCTCAGCACGAAGTTGGATTTTGTGTGAGGGTTCTTTGCATAAAATACGTTGGCCTGCGCTGGAATCCTCAGCTCTGGGGAGAGAGGCAAGTACAAAAAGAAGGTGGCACTCAGGAGGTGCTCCCTAGGACACCCCAACATCTGAGAGCCTGTGCGTGCCAGGAAGGACCTGAGCCACACACCTGAGAGCTCTCCAACTCAGCACCAATACCAACAAAGACAGCCTCCACAGTCCTCCCTGAGCAAAAACTAGGCAGAGCACTTCAACAGACCTAATGTCTGTTCCTTCCAAAGGCTTTGGACTCCAGAACATCCCAGGTCCTCTTGCATCTGCCAAAGCACACCACTAGGGTTTGCATCTGAAATCTCCCACAAAGGCTCCTGTGCCGAAGATTCAGACCCCACATGGGCCGTCTTCATAGGTGGCTTTGGAGGGAAGCATTGGATGGTGAGTGCTCTGATGTCATCATGAAATTCTCATTCAAGATGAACATATTACTGGGAGGTGGGAAGGACTGGAAGAAAGGGTGGGTATGGTTGGAGGAAGACCTAAACAGGGGTGCGCACTGGACAATAGTACCTTGGCCCTGTTGGCTCCACTGAATCCTCATCCTCCAAGTAGAGGTCCTCCTCTCCTCTCTGTCTTCTCTCTCTCCCTGTCTATGCCTGTTTGGCAAGGGCTGAGGAGCTCTCCACTGCTACATACTAGAGCTTTATGGACAGCCTCAGTGCACAACCAGAGAGAAGGCTAGGAAACCCGGAGAAAAGGCCTAGGATTCCTCTTCTGAGTTATTTTCCTCAAGTATGGCCACCGTGAGGACAGGCTGACCAGAACAGATACCATATTTGAGCCATGCTTCTGTCATTGTTGGTGCCCACCTCCATGTGGACCAGGCTTCCGAGAATGGAGGCCACACTCCAAATGCTGCCCTACTGAGAACAAAGTAGGGTTCCAAAGATTAGCAAAGGGAATGCTTCCCTCCAACATGGTGTATGGTCCAGTGGTGCCATGACCCCGAGTGGGGGAATACAACAGCCCGCTTCTCCTTCCTCTGAACACCTGTTTCCTTTCAGCCTCGTCTAACCTAGAACCTGTTCTCCATCCCTTCTGGGTTGGATGTGTGGATCTCTGCTATGAATTTCTTAGGCTACCAAGGCCCCAGACAGACTTCCTCTTCCATAGACTCTACTAACCTAACAGTATGTTAAGATAGGAGAAAAATGATCCTAGAACTCATAGGGGTGGTGGTCTTCAGCATACATAGGCTGGGATCATGGCTGCTGTGGGTGTTGGGCTCACAAAAACAAACCAACCCACCAAAAAGTGCTGGCATTATTAACAGATGAGCTTTGTGGCCGACGTGCTCAGGAAGCCCTCATGTGACTTCAGTTAGGGGTCATAACCTGGCTATTGTGATCTCTCCTTGGCAAGTGGACTCAGGTGCGGAAGACCATGGACTTTATCCAAACACAGATGATTCAGGCTGTCTCCCAGGCTGTGTATTCTTCCCAATTTCATCCTGTTACTGCTTGCTAGAATCCTGGCCATGCTCTGCCCAGGCAGTGGTTTTCTGGTCACACAGAAGCTTTCAATATTGCTGATTCAGTCCACAAAAGTGCCAGTTCCATCTTTAGCCCATGCATTCCCATGTTCCTCTGAAACCACTCCTATCCCAGACCACAGCCTGGAAGCAGGCTTTCCTCCTCACTCCTCACTGATGTCAGCTTTAGATGCCTGTTCATGTCCAGGGGAGGGCACCTGGTGGGGAGCCGCAATAGCCACTGGGGTATACCTTAGAACCTCGAGAATTACACCAGCAGAAGTGCAGTTGTCTTTGTACACGAGCCCCAATACACCCTGCTGGAGTGTTCTTGGGGGTCAGAGACTACTCTTTGGTGCTAAGAGTTGACCTGAGTCCACATCCTGACCCTTGCTCCCTGCCACCTGATTGTTCCACTTACTCTGACGGTGAGAGATGATTTGGCCCAGCTCATATTCCTCCGGCTTCTCCTGATCAAGCAAGTGTAGCTCGAGGGCCCTGCGGATGACGACAGGAGCCCTATCGTGGCAGGTCACCTGGAGCAGCATGAGAGACAGGCCTTCAGGAAATGGGCCTTGAAGTGACTACTCAAGGACAGTGGGCAGGGGAATTTTGGAGGCACCTCCACTCTAAATACAAGGACAACATCCATGACCTTACTACCTGAGGCTGGCTTCCTGCTCATCATGTGTGCTCTTCCCATAGGCTACTGGCCCAATCCTTGTACATAGGATTTCCTGGACCTGCCATTGCTCTTTGTGGAGCCCCACTCCACTCGAGGTGAAAGGACTCCACTCCCTGTATACAGATGCAATCTCACCTCACAAGTTGGGAGGAATGGGACAGTGGCCTCCAAGATCCCAGGTTTGCCTGAGGATGCAGGCGGCATTTGGGTGGCCCAGACACAAAACCTAGAGGGCTTTGGTCTGGATTGCCAGGGCCCAAAACAGACCCAAAAACATGACCACATACAGGAGTGCTGAAAGACAGCCACGAGAGCTCCTGGCCTCCAGAGCCTCAGTGCTGGCTGGGGTGTGGGAGGGCACCTCATCCGACAAGGGTGGTCATTGGAAAGGGCTCCTGTCCTGCAGATTACCTGGACATTTAGTGTGCTTGCTCTACACATCCATATCGACTCTGCAGAGGGACCCTCTCAGCTCCTTGTTCAAGGAACATGCAGAACCTCACACTGCTGTCCTCCTCCATGGATGACAGCATCCCATACAGGGGAACCTGCCACCTAGGTCCCGTCCTATTCTCATCTGTCACCCATACCTGCCTCTGCCCTTCTGTACTGCATGCTGCCACCTGACACACAGACTCCCTCAGACGTGGCGGTGGACAGCTGCTGCTCTCCCTCATCTCAGCTCCAGCCCTTCACACTGACCTCTCCCTTCTTGATTCCCATCTATCCTCCTGATCATCCAGAAACTCCAATGCAAGAGGGCATGAGTAGTCCATGGTATTGGACCAGTGTCTGCTCCCCACCCAGGTGTAAGCACCAGGGGACACCCCTGCTCCCAGGCTTACCAGGACAGTCTTGGCCAGCTTTGGACTTTGAGTTTCTAACTGGACATGAATTAAGCAGGTGTCTCCCACCTGCTTGTGGGAAAGTGGCCTGGAGGACTTGCAGGATGATTCTGAGAACTGTGGGGGATGGAACATCAGCAAACCCAGAAACAGAAAGCCACCCCAGCCTGTCAGTTAGCTCTATGGGCTTCTAGCACATATGTCCAGGTGATGAGGCTTCTTGTTACAAGAAGTGGAATGGCAGCACAAGTACAGCTTGAATAAGGTAGGTGTTTACCTCCTTTCCCTTGACCTGGGGGCATTTCCTCACGATGAAATGGTATTTTATTCGCGGATTCATGGACAGATACATGAGTGAGTGGTCAGGGACCTTGATTTCTGCAGAGAGAAGTGGAGAGAATTGTTAGGGGGCACTCAAGGATTATACCACAAAACACCCCCAACCCCTGAGAGTCTCCGCCAGGGCAGGCCAGCACCAGACTTGAGAGCCCTCCAATCCAGCTACAGTGCCACCAAAGACTCCCTCAATGATTCTTCCCTGGAGAAGATGATGCACAGGATTTTAACCAAAAGAGCACCTGACAATGGAAATAGCACCTTTGAACTGGCACCCCCTTTCTCCACAGAAAAGCCTTCTACACACATGGCTGATTTGAAGACTGTCAGCAAGAGAGTCCATCGTAGATAAACTTCCTATATTCATGTCACCCTGTTTACTTGGCCACTGGCTAAGAAGATACCAACACTCCAGGTGTTGGACACCTTCTTACTAGTTTTTCACAAATGTATCCAGTATAGTACTTTGAAGAAATGTGCAAACAAGGCCTCTGGCTTTGAGCTGAGCTGCACAGAGATGTCTACATTTTTTTTTTTAAGATGTTACAAATGGGCTCCATGGTAACAGCTGGCAGGGGGAGGAAAGAAAGGGGAGAAGAAGCTCTCCCCTTCTCAGGTGTTGTCCTTGAAGAGTTAACTTGCCCACAAAAGTGAAAGAAAAGCTGCTTTTATGGGAACTTCTGCAGACTGTGAACTTCTGAGCCCCTCCCCTTACATGCTGGGTATAAAACCCTGAAACTCCCTGAACTCGGGGTTCAGGGGATTGATTGATTACAGCGAAAGCTGTACCCTCTGAACCTGGCTGCAGCCAAATTAAACTGTTTCCTGCTATCTTCAGTGCCTTGCCTCTTTGGCCCTACAACACCTTGGGCCCCAGAACTTCTCAGTGCAGGTTGCACCTGCCAAAGAGACACTGCTAGACTTTGCATCAGGATTGGCACCCCAAAGGCTCCTGCATGCTTACACATGGGCATTCAGGGAAGCGTTGGATGGTGGGTCAATTCATCCTCTTGCCTGGATGAATTCACTCATGGATGAATACACGGAGGGGACGTGGTATCCATCAGAGGTGTGTTGGGCATGGACATGGGAGGACTTCAGCAGGGTGGTGCCCTGGAGAACTCTATTGTTTTCTAGGTTCGCTCTCCTTCCCCTTGTTTCTCATCATGACTGTCTGCTTGGTGCTTGTATTCTGGTTCTTGTTCTACTTGTGGCTCTTCTTTCTGTCCTGCATCTTCTTGTAGTTCTTTCTGGGTCTTTTTCTTGTTCTTACATGATTCCTTCTTGTTCTTCTTCTTGTGTATCTCCCTCCACACTTCCTTCCGTTTCACCTCCTTTTTTTCTTCTTCTCCTCCTGCTCTTCATCGTGTGATCCTCTCCCCACTCAGGAGTGTCCTCTTTCTCCTCCTCCTCCTCCTCCTTCTCCTTCTTTCTCTGGCAATGGCTGGGCATCCTGAGGAGTTCAAATCTATCACACTCTTCTGCCCAGATGCAGCCCCTCTTCAGAACCCCAAGATGAAATCAGTTCTCAATCAATGGCCGGGAGTGAAACCAAGACCAAAGACATGTGACTTCCTTTCTTTGTCATACTCATAGTCAGGAAAGATTGAATAACAGACACCACATTCTGGATAGGCTTCTACCTGTGGTAGTCAGCACCTCATCTGGACCAGGATTGCTAAACTAGATTCCACCTCCAAAAAGCTTCCCCAATGAAAACAAGATTTTCAAAATCTAGGAAAGGGCCAGCATCACTGCCACCCTCCTGCCATAAGACATAGATGCCATCACACCTAGTGGGTTCCAGGCCCCCTGCTAGTCCTCCCTTTTGACGTTTGTTACACACAAACTTCCCCTGGTCTGGAGCCTGCTCTCAACTGATGCTTGGGTTGAAAGTGTGTTTCTGAAATCACCTTCGTAGATTCTCAGTTTGGTAATTCCTTATTCACTGGCTTATTTTTGTACCAGGGATAAAACCAGAGGCACTTAAGCACTGAGACCATTCCCAGGCCTTTTGACTGGGGTACAGGGTCTCCCTAAGTTTCTGAGGCTGTTGGGAACTTCTGGTCCTCCTGCACAGCCTCCCAAGTCCCTGAGATTCGCAGACACTGCCCCCTTGCCCAGCTCCTTGCACCTCAGTCTTCCTCATGTGTAAGACAGAGCCAACCCAAATGAGGTGGTGTGTGAAAATGGGAAAACTCACTTACATGCCCGACAGATGGTGGATTCTATTGTGGACAGGCTGGGATGGTGGAGGCTAGGAGTGTCTGGCTCACAAGAAAGGAAAGAGCACTTTCATTGTGGACAGCTCAGCATTGTGGCCTATGTTCTTCAGATGCCCTTCTTTATTGCTGGAAGGAATCATAACCTGGCCATTCTGGTATCTTCAGGAGATGGGCACCCAGGCACAGAGGACTTGGAATTATTCCAAAAAGAACCCAAACAGGCTGTCCCCTGGCCTTGACTTCCTCTTCACTGAGTCCTGTTCCCAGCTGCCGCCATCCTGACATTCTTGTGAGTAGGCAGGACTTCTCATATCCTGGCCATGGATTGGGACCTGTGCTGCTTCCGTCCATAGCAATGCTGATCCAATCAGGACCCATGTTCTCCTCCTCTTCATTTGAAGGCATCCTTATCAGTGAGCCATAAACCAAACTGACGATTGATTAAGCCTCTCTCTTCCTTGCCCCTCATCCATATTAGCTTTGCATTGCCTGACCAGGTCCAGGGGAGAACACATTTAGGGAGGTCCAGCAGCCCCCTGGGGCCTCATTGAGCACCTCCAAATTGGACACGCCCATCACTGCAGTTGGTTTCCTGCACCAGGCCCACCACACTCTGGTTTTTTTAGGGCCAAGGCCCACTTTCTCTAGTGAGTTATCCTGAGCCCACTGTGGATCATTTCTCCCTACTGTCTGATTGTCCTACTTACTCTCCTGCAGAGACATCATTCGCAGCAGCTCATAGTTGTCCACATCCTCATGCTGCAACCTATTTTGGTCCAAGGCCCTGCGGATGAGGCTAGTCACTCTCTCCTGGCAGGTCACCTGGATCAGGGTGGGACAAATGTCATCAGGGAATGGCTTTTAGAGGAGCTACCCAGAAGACTGTGGTCAAACATTCAGGACAAATCTCAGCTACATAGACAAGGGCACAATCTTGTTATCCTGCTACCTGAGTGTGGCCTCCATATACCCCCTGGGTTCTTGCAATGTGCTACTAGAACAATCCTGATACAAATGTCTGCCTGTACCTGCCATCCCCCCTCCCCCTGGGGAGCCACATTCCACTCAGCTCAAAGGACCAAACTGCCTATGCACAGACACACTCTCAACTCACTGAGATGAGAGCAATGGACCAGGGACCTGCGTGCCAAGTGTGCTCTGGGATGCAGGCTGCCTTTGTGGGTGGAAGAGGCAGATACACTAAAAATTTTGGTCCTGACTGCCACTACACAAAACAGACTCAGATACAAGAGTGTGCACTTGAGTGCTTCATGATAGCCTCGAGAGGCCCTGGCCTCTGGAAGCTCGGTGCGGGTCTGGTTGTAATGAGGTACTTGACTCAGCACTGGCAGGCACTGGACATGTCTCCTCTGCAGCTGGACACCTGCAGCATTAGCGTGTCTACTGCACATCCATAGAAATTCTGCCAAGAACCCCTTTAGCTCCCTATTCACATACATGCAAAGGCTGACATTCCGAAGCTTTGGCATGACCCCCCAGGTGATCCCGACCCCAAATTCCCACACCTAGTCATGCTAAGGAGGTTCTCTTCGCAGCCACCAGCAACACATCCCCTCCTACCCATGTGACAAGTCACTGTCACCTCCTCTGCTCCAACCTCACTCATTGAGAATACCAAGTTCTAGGCACTGCAGCCTGCACCCTGGACATTTCTCTGACCTCATCTGCCCACAGCACTTCCGTCTGCACTTCTGGCCTGCAAAACCCACAATACACAGGCCCACTCACCGCTGGAGCTGGGCATGCTGAGGCTCTCCCTCCTCAGGGCAAGCCCTTAAGATGGACCTCTCTCTTCTTTATTTCCCACCACAGCCCCGGGGTTGGCTGTGTCTCCTGCCTTCCACTGTGTGGACACCCAGAAGGCAGCCCTGTTGTCAGGCTTACCAGGATGCGCTTTGTCTCCCTCCGGCTCTGTCCCTCTAGGAGGACGTGAACAAAGCGGCTGTCTTCCACCTGCTCGCTGGAGTGAAGCAGTGAGGAGCTGCTACTGGTGACTTTCCTCTTGCACCACTCATTGCTTTGGGTGGCCTGGGGCGATGGTCCTGCAGCCACTGCAGAGCTGCTGCTCCCAGCTGCTGGGATCCTGGATGCCACTGCCACGGAAGGCTCCGAGAACTGTGGGGGATGACAACATCAGCAAAGCCCAGCACCTGCACCCCACCCAGCCTGGCAGTTGGCTCCGTGGGCATTCTACAACATCCATTCAGAACCTGAGGTTCTTGTCCCCTTGGAGGATGTGGAGTGGCCCCAGGAGTAAAGACTGAAGAAGGTGGCTGATTACCTCCTTTGGCTTGACCTTGAACCACTTTCTGGCAGCTGTTTCCCGAAGAACGAAGTTATAATCCACTCTGCCATCCAGGGCGTAATATACGTTCCCATCAGCAGGGATCCTCAGCTCTGGATAGGAAGGGGCAGAGGCGTGGTAGGTGACACTCAAGGAATACACTACCCAACATCCCCCACAACTGAGAGCCTCTGCCAGCGCAGGTCTCACACACAGACCTGAGAGCCCGCAAATCCAGCTACTGTTCCACCAAAGACTCCCCACTGATTCCTCCCTGAGGACCCTCTATGCACAGGAGGTCCACTACAGGATCACTTTCAAGGAAATAGCCCCTTGCATCCCAGAACCTCTCAGTTCATGTTGAACCCACCAAAGAGAAACAGCTAGACTTTGCATCTGGATTGGCCCCCAAAGACTCATGTGTTGAAGGTTTTCTCCCCACTGCAGCAATGATCACAGGTGGGTTTGGGGAAAAACACTTGATGGTGGGTGCCTCCACCTTGCCAGTGCATTCATCCACTCAGACGGGGCTACGCTAACTTGAGGGGTATGGTTTGGAGGTGTGTTGAGCGTGGGTGGAGGATGTCCACAGCAGGGCTGTGCCATTCAGAGCAATATATTTCTCTTGAGTTCCCCACTTCTGCATTTCCTCCTCATGAGTATAATTCTCATTCACATTTTTAATCAATTTATTGTTATACTTCTTGTTCTGCTTGTGTTTCTCCTTCTTGTTCTTGTCCTTCTTTATCTTCTCCTCATGCTTCTTCTTATAGTCATCTTGACCTTCTAATTCATTGTCCTCTCCTTCAACTCATTTTCACTTTTCTCCTCCTCCTCCTCCTCCTCCTCCTCCTCCTCCTCCTCCTCCTCCTCCTTCTTTCTCCTCTCTCTCTCTCTTTCTCTCTCTCTCTCTCGCTCCAACAAGAGTTTACAAGCTGTGAAGGGTTCTATTCTACCACACACTTCTCTCTAGAAATAGCCTCTGGTCCTAAGTGGACTCAGTTTGCAATGAATAGAAAGATTGGAAGCCAGAAATGATTCTTCATTGAACTGCTTTTCTCATGTACTTGTCTCAGTCAGGAAAGGCTGCCAAAGTAGGCACCCTGTGGTTGTCTGTCTTCTTTGACACAAGACAAAGAAGCCTCTCTTCTTGGTCCCTCATGGATAATAGCTTTGCAATGCCTCCTCAGGCCAAGGAAAGAATACATGGTAGGCAGGTCCACAGTCCCTGGGGAATATGAAGAACCTACAGATTTATGCCCCATCACTACACTTTGTCTTGTGCACAAGTCCCACCATACTCTTCCTGGGCATTTGGTGGACGCACACTGTGTTTTGGCTCCCAGTTTTCTTGAGCCCACTGTGACTCACTGCTCCCTACCCTCTGATGGTTTCACTTACTCTGATGGTTCGAGACAATTTGCAGAAGCTCAAAGTTTTCTGGATCCTCCTGCTGGAGCAAGTGTGCATCTAAGGCCCTGCGGATGATGACTGGAGCCCTGTCCTGGCAGGTCACCTGAGCAGGGTTGGAGAAAGCTCATCAGAGAGGGAATTTGGGAGTAGCTACCCAGAGGACAGTGCTCAAGGACAATCAGAGACAACTGAGCTCTCAACACAAGGGCACCATCTTGTTACCCTGCTACCTGAGGCCTTCATGTGATCATGTGGGGTCTTCCTATGTGCTTCTAGCCCAATCCCAATCTTGGTACAAGAGTTTGCTTCAACCTGCTATGCCCTGCAGGGAGAAGGGAATAAGGACCAAAAGGCTTTGCACAGACACACTCTAGTCCCATCAAGATGGGAGGTATGGTCCAGTGGACTTCCATATCCCTGCTCTGGTCTGGGATGCAGCTGCATTTTTGTGTGGACCAGGCACAAACCCTAGGTGCTTTGGTCCTGACAGCCAGGGCACAACACACACTTAGGACTCTTTAATGATAGGCATGGAAGCTGCTGGGCTCGAGAGTGTCAGTGCTTGCTGGGGTGTCAGGAGGTACAGACCCAGCAGGTGTGGTGGTTCAGCATGGCTCCCCTGCAGCTGGACACCAGAGTCTCATGATGGATACTCCACACCCAGGAAAATTCTGCAGAGAGAGCCGCTCACTCTCTATTCACATACATGCAAACTAGGACACTAATGGGCTCCTCCAAGGCCCCCAGTTGTCTGTGACCCACACCTACCCACCTTAATCATCCCACAATGGCTCCCTTCCCTTCAACCAGCAACATGTCCCCTCCCACACATAAGAAAATGATGCCAACTCCTCTGCTTCAAACTCCATGGTTCAATATGCTCCTCCTCAATACCAAGGTCAGTAGAGGATGGCCTGTACCCTCGATATTTCTCTGACCTCCTCTGAACCCAGCACTCACTCCTGCACTTCTGACCTGCGCACCCCAAAACACACAGGCCCACTTTCACCCAGACCTGGCATGCTGCTGCTCCCCGCCTCTCAGGTCAAGCTCTTAACACCAAAGTCTCTCTTCCTCATTTTCTGCTCTCCTTCCTGACCTTCCAGAAGCTCCAATTCAAGAAGACAGGCCTAGTCCAAGGTGTTTGCTGTGGACTTGGTCTTCCCCAGTGTGGGCTCCCAGGAGACTCCCCCGCTCGAAGACTCACCAGGATGCTCTTATACTTTGTCCTTTCATTTTCCATGTACACGTGAATGAGGCATCTGCCTCCCACCCGCTTGCTGAATTGGGGCCGTGAAGAGGTCCTAGTGGAGACCCCTGATGTCCTGGACTCCGGCTCTGCCCCTTCCCAGGGAGAAGGCTCTGGCTCTGGGGTTGGCTTAGGAGCCGTGACAGGAACTGAGCTGGTAGCTAGAGGAGAAAAGATGCCAACATGACTGCCTTGCCCTGACCTTGGAGCAGACAGACAATGCCCCTGCTGCCAAGAAGACCTCAGGCCCTTAGCCCACACAGGACCTCTTTGCACACTGGGGTCACTTCCTGAGTGGACAAAGGCTTATCCTAATTTCCAGCCCAACACCGGACATACAGACATCCCGCAGTGGGACAACACTCGGACCTTTCCTCATGTACCCTTAGGTACTCACCCCAGTCCGCCTGGCTCTCAGGCTCTGCCTGGCTTGATTTGCCATCTTCAATTGCGGCCAGGAGGTGGTGTGCCTGGTGCTCCAGGTTCAAGCCACCCAGCAGGAGCCACATGGATCGCAGCAGCAGCTGCAGACTCAGCGAGCCTGGAGGCTGATGGGAAGCCTCAGTGTGGAAGTTCACCCAGGTCCCCGGGAAGGAAGGTGAGGCACTGTGGGGAGGCAGGTATGGAGTCAGCAAAATCCTGGCCTCGCCTTCGCCATGGCCTCCAGAGCAAAACTCGGACCGTATACTCCTGAACCTTCCCTGGCTCTGCACACACCAGTCCACCCCAGACAAGACACAGTGACTGTACAGGCAGGGACAGGACAGGTCGCTAGGCAAAGAACCTTCAACCAAGGAGCGTTAGATCCATGGCATGACCAGCTCTCCCCTCCTCTGGGCAGGCCTGACACTCTTCTTCCTCTTGGCTACGTGCTCTCCAACCTGGAATGCACCTACCAGGAGTGTCTGTCCTCCTGCCCACTCTTCTCAGGGCTCAAGAGACACCTCCTCCCCTGGCGTGGGCTGCAATGCTACCTCATTCTCTGTGAGCTCTCACTGAGTCCCCCTGAGTAGCAGTGGACCTCTCTTTTCCCATGAGTGCAGGCCACATCTCTGTGGCCCTGGGGGAGGACAGGGAGGTGTAGTGTGGGGGGATCCATTGTCCCAGGGGCTTCCCCAGAGGACCATGACTCCACCTACAACTCCCTGCCTTACCCGTCCTACTGTTGAAGCCCCACACCTTACACTGCAGGCAGAAAACAGAATTGGGGAGAGCAGTCTTTCCTCAGCCTTCCCAAGTCAAATCACCTTGCAGGTCCCTATTCTGGAAACAGGAGCCCACCCTCTTGACCCCAAGCCCATTCCATGTTGAAGTTGGTCCAGGGGTCTACCATGTTCACTGAAGAGGACAACGTGCAGTTATGCCTCATGGAGTCAGGGATGCTGTCACATGTAGGATATGTACTCATGGCACCTGCGGTTTCGGGCTGACCCTCATGACAAGGGACACAGTGGCAGTCATTTGTACCCCATTTTTCACTGAATTATGAAACGTGACTGAAAACGTGTCTTCACACAGTGGGTGCTTTCTCCATGTTCATCAGTGAATGAGCCCAAACTGCTGATTCCCACATATCTCTCTGGGTGTGGGAGCTGCCATCTCCATAGCCCCTGTCCAGCTATATCCCAGCTAGGAAGCCCTGTCCCACTATGTAAACTCACATGTCTTTTATGAACCCAAAAGTGCTTTGCCCAAGGCCTGAGTTATGAGACGCCTCTGGCACAGAACTATTTCTTCACGAAGCCAACATCACACCAGAACGGCCACCTAGCCTCACTGAGTCCACCTGGGAATGAGCTCAGCGAACACCATTGAGCTGTGGTGCCCAGTGTGTGGGGGCTGCTCCACGGACCTCTGTGGACCACCTGGAGTCAGGATGGTTCTCTGCCTGAGAGGGGGAGTTCATTCCCCTTGCAAGGCTGTGGCAGGCACCTCCAGGATTCATCCCACTCGGGACTGACATTCCACTATGAGCGTGGTCCTCTATCTCACTAGGTATCACAAAACTTTGGGTCCCTGAGAGGTACATGGCAGCCCCAAGACCCAGGCATGAGGGGGCTACACACTTGGGCTTGGTGGTCTGGTGCTTACCTTGGGAACAGCAGGTCCAGCACCTGCTGGGTGGGGATGAAATCCCAGTAGATGAACCCCATGTTGCTGCTGAAATCTAGGTTCCTCCCACAAATGACAGGCAGGAGCCGATTCCTAAGCTGGTCTTGCCTGTAAGGTACAAGGCTCTGTACCCTGCAGGGCTCATCCGTGTTCTGATCATTTTCACCCTGGGTTGGGACCAAGAATGGTGGGTTCAAAATGGAAAAGGTGACAAACAGAAAAATGACTTGAGTCAAAGCACAATGGGACAGTTCCCATCAGTACAAACACACACACACACACACACACACACACACACACACACAGTCAGAATAGGAGTCCTGGGCCATTCATCAGGGATCAGACTAGAAGGCCTGCTGGGCTCACCTGCCCTGTGCTACACAGGGTTACTCTTGAGCTCCTCTGCGACATTCGCCAGAGGCTCTGGCATCTAACATGAAGCCTCCAATGTTTCCCCAAAAGGGCTACTTGGCCCCCCTGAGATTCCTGGGGGCCTGAGGCTCGGCATTGTTTGCAACCACAGGAGAACATCCTTCTCACTCCAGTGACTCCAACCAAATGAGCTCGGATGGCTTGGTCAGTGAAGTGGGTGCCTGGATACCAGGGTTCCATGTTCTGTTTGATCCATTGTCAAGACAATGATGTCATTTCCTGTGCTCCCCATACCTGAGACTCTTTTCACATAAGTCTACTTTGAAAAGCTCTATGGGCTGCTGATTTCTCCCCCGTGCCTACCAACATCAACTGCACATGAGTTCACCAACAAATACCCAAATACCCCCACCAGTGCCTGCCCAGCTTGGTTTCAATAGAATTCCAGCTTGGAGCCTTCACAAATGCATTCACAACAAGTCCATCCCTCTCACCAGCTTTGGGACTCTGATCCCATCATTGTGCCACTCATGGAGTGCCCAGTCTTTTCTGGAAAGTAGGGTAGCATCTAATTTCTAGGAATTATTGTGTCTATTGGCCCATAAAACCCTGTATTCTCTCGGAGACCAGAGATGGGACTCATAGGTGGCTAAAGCACAAATGTAGAGATGGGACAATCACAAGAAGGGGAGAGACAGAGAATGCACCCTAACTCAATCAGGCCTGTGTCCCACACAGGGACGTGGCCAATGTCCGTCCCATCGTGGCTGCAGTTCCCACTCTACACCATGGCAAGTTGGAGGTGACTGAGATGCAGAGGCTGCTCCCCTCTGCCATACAACTTCCCAAGGCTTCTCCTAAGATTTCAAAAGGGCCAAGTGTGTCTAGTGTTGGGGTCCCACAGAGACTCTGAGGTACCACAGCATCCTGCTGCCCAGAACCAGTTCACCCCTCACCTCAAGGGGGCTCAGACTCTGTCTCTGGATTCATGGGAACAGAACAAATCCATTTAGCAAGTGTGTCCTGGGATAAAGACATGACAATCACCTATACTCTCATCACAAAAGCCCTGAGGCTAGCCAACATGGATCCCACCAGGAACACAGGCATGAACTCAGACTCTGATCCTCCCAGCCGAGCCTCGGTAGGGCCTGGACTCCCAGCCTCCTGAGACAAGGAAATAGAGGTGCCTACCCGAGCCATCTTGGATGAGCTGCACACAAACTGAACTTATCAATGCCTCTTGCTCTCAGTTGTGAATAAGAGGGGAGGTGGTCTTTCACAACCCTGGACATCAAGTGCAGTCTCTAGGCTTTGGGGTGTGCCCTGGCCTCTCTCTATCTGCCCAGGCCCTCCAACCCACACTGGCCTTTTATCCAGCCTCCTTCTAGGGCCAAACTCAATCCTGCCTCTCAATTTCTGCTGCCTTCCCCAACACACTGGTCCCAAAATTGAGCAGGGCTGGCTCTCTGTTTTCATGCTGGTGCCAGCAGCAATGCCACCCCACTGACATAATTCTGAGTCCCAACCTAGGCACTCAGGCTGTCCTTGCCACAACTGGCCTGTTTGGGCGCTGGCTCTTGCTCTTTTCTTTCAAGTGCATATGTTTTGAGATTTTGTGTCTCTACAGCCACAGAGCTGCAGCTACAGCAGGGTAGAGCTCATGAGGTTCCATTCTGAGCCATGTTCAAGCCTGTCAGGACTGTTAACTGGGGTGACTGTTGGAACACGGTGATGAGTGAACACATGAGACGTGGTTGGACCCACCTTGCCTCTCAGGGGCTTCCTTTCAGGACAGGAGTGCTAGGGATGGGAGCCCCTGGTGTGGGATGCTTTAGACAAGGCGTGACCATGGGCTCTCTTCCCTGGAAACACTGGCTCCACTGAGCATGGACAGCACTGTCATTCCTGGTGGCTAACACCAGCCCTGGACCCCAGTAAGGACCCCAAACTCAAGACCTACCCCTGAGTGTGGGTGTCCTTGAGGAAATGAGGTCTCCTGATCCCAGGTGCAAAGGGGTAAGTCCTCTCAAGTCCAGGGACAATGAAGGGACATCTGAGTTTCCCTTGTCCTTCTTTCCCTCTGCTGAACCCAGGGTGTCCTCACACTAACCACAGGTAGGACCCTGGCCTCAACCTCAATGAGGAGCATTAGGCTCCATAAAGGACAGTCTCTAAGGTGTTCAGTGGACAAACACCCTCTGCACAACCCATAACCCTATTCACCCATGCAAAAGAATTTCTATTCAGGAAAACCAGGAAAGGGAGAGCATTTCTCAAGGACACAAGGACATTAGTGGGTGAGGGAGTACTTAATGGATGGAGAACTATGGCCACCACCAACTTCCAGGAGCATATGGCCCTTTGGGCACAGGTCCATACCCTTTTTTTCCCATCAATTTTTTCAGAGAAGTGAGGCTGTCTCTTAGATGGCACCTCCACACTAGGAGGGTCTCCTACTTCTTCCACAAGAAAATAGTGGGCAACGGGCTTCCTACTATGTGCATCTGAATCATTCAGGGGGCATCTGTAGCCTTTCAAGACCCTGGGAACCATGGGGGCACCCAGCACCAGCAGAGCATTTCTGCACATCACAACAATCACCCCGGGTGGGAACTCTCCATTCCACTCTGTACTATGCCCTGTCATCTGACCTGATCAGTCGGACCCCTCTCCTTTCTGTTTCTTGATTGTACTGCTATGGTTCCAGACATGGATGCCAGGGTGCTTGTGGCCCACCACAACCGTCTGGGTGCCAGGAACAAATGACACAGTGGAATGTGTCTGGGAACTTCGGGATGATGGGAAGTCCCACCCTCCAGGTTTTCATCTTCAACGCAATGAGTGCAGAGGGAGCCAGGAGTGCTCTGTCAGGTAGAGAGAGGTGGGAGCTCACTAAGCCTCAACTAAGTGCCCAGGACTCTGGGTTCAGAGCTGGTGTTATGTGGAATTGTTGAGAGACGTGAAGAAAACCCAGCTCACTGTATGCAGAGACAGCAGATGCCCTCATTGTGGTCGGGCAGCTGTGCTTCTCAGAGCCCTGAGATGTCCCATGGGTGTGGAGGTGGGGAACCCAAGTGCCATCCCAGGCTGCTCCTGAGCACCTCGACCTGGATTCGAAGTACGTGACTCTCCATCAGAGTCATCACATCAATATATCCCAGCCCCCCACCCCAAAAGTTCTCTCAGAGACACTGAGATTCCGCTGGCTCTGGACTTGCCCTTTCCTCTGGGATCCTGAGGGCCTATTAATTAGGAGGTCACACCAATTCTCAGCACACGGGCTGGGCCCCCTCACATCCCAGGAGTATCCAGGCATTGGTTCTATTTATAGTCCATCATGACCTACAACACAATGGACACATCCTGCAATCAGCTAAAGAAACCACCAGGCACAGAGCCTTCATGCACACTGGCCTGTAGAGACCTGGAGGAGGAGGGGACTTAAAGGCTGCGTGGAACCCAAGACCCTAGATCCTGGGATCTGAGCTGGACAGACGACAGCTCATGTGAACAAAACCACCACTGTCACTGAGAATGCAATTGAGACACCCAGATTTGGCAGCGGTCCTGGTATGTCCACGAGTGGGGGTGAACTGCATCCCTTGAAAATGATGATGTCCAGAGAAAAACAAATTTTGTAGGATCTCACTCATCTCAGGTTCCCAATTATCAGGTTCCACAAAAGATAAAGTACAATGTTTTTTGCCTGGGCCTGGGAGGGCACTAGAATTCAGTATTGATGGCAAGAGCATGTCCATGTGAGTTCTAGAGATGCATGGTGGCGATGCCTATGCACCAATATGAACATGCTTAATGCCACTCAACTGTGCACTCCAAAATGGTTCAATTACAAAATGGATGTTTGGTGTTGATTACCACAATGTAAACACTTGGGAGACTACTGATTGACTCATCTTAGCATAGTTTGTGTTGTGATGGCAGAATACAAGACACTGTTAATTCATAGCTCAGATTTTATTTCTCAAATTTGGGAGGCTGGAAGACAAAGACTGGGGGCCAACTTGTAAGAATGTTCTTGTTGTGTCCTCCTGGGGAAGCAGGTGAAACAGGGACAAGGGCTGCTTTGAGAAGACTCTTCCCAGGAAAGAAGAATCCATGGCCTAAGCACATCTTCAAGTTCCTACCCTCTAACACATCATAATGCAGAGACAGAATAGAATGACAGCCCATGCTCCCCAGAACATCCCAACTTCTTGGCATGAGTCCAATTCTGCAACATTTCACAAGTCATGATTTTGGATAAAAGACAAGAGCTAAGCTAAACACATGGGGAGAGAACTCCCTTCTCATCTGCTGCTTGCAGTGTTGCATGTGGCCTTAGAAGCCATCACTGAGGTTCTGCACAACAGCTCCGACTGCCCCCCTATCACATCCCCATGGGGCTGACTCACACTCAAGTCCTGAACACTCCCAAGCCCAAAAACCAGAAATGTCACAGGAAATCCAAGGGAGATTTGTTCAAAGTCCTCCAAAAACACCAGCCACACAGGCTCAAGTCTCTTACAAAAATGCCAGAGTATTTGCATCTAAATGCTGCATATCTTCTTCCTGTAGCACTTCCATTATCTCCAGATGACTTCTGACACCTAATACAATGAAAGGGCAGTGTCATTCTCTGTAACACTGTAAGATCCAGGAAACAAGGAGGAGAGAAGTATCTGTCCAGAGAGACACAACTCCTTTCCTATAGTTTGGATTTCCAGCTGGTGGGGACCATGGATGCAGAAGAATGGGTGGAGGGCCAACTGCACTTTCTTGCTTTGCATTGAGGCGAGGAAACACTGCAGCCAGGATGAGGGCTTCTAGGAGCTGATATCCTTCAAGTCAACATCTGGACACATCTGACCTTCAGGCCAGAAGACTTTCTTGCAGGGGATCCAAGGACTTGCCTACTGTGGGAGGAATCCAAAAGAATAACTTACTTCAAAGGGCATCAAAGAGGTTCAGGAGGGAGGGAGCCAACCCAATTGTCTAGACACTTTTAGAGGTCAGGGGGTGGGTTCCAATGCAAACACCGCAGTCCCATGGAGAATTCTGCAGTGTGTTGGTGATTAAAGAGAATGTATGAATCTAGGGGTCACTAGGTCCTCTCAGCCATAAGGAAGAAACCTGCCATAAAGGAATTAGAACAAGGGTGCAAGGAAGGCTCAGTGGGGAGAGATCTGAAGGAAGGAAAGTTTACTCATTAGAAAAGTGTCCCCTGAAAATTCTTAGCCACCCAAAATTCGTGCGAACTTGTGTAGAAAAAGAGTCTTTGCACAGTGATGAAGCTAAGAGCTCACATGATGGAATACAGCATCAACTGGGCCCAAATCCAATATCTGATATTCTTGTAGGAAGAGGAGAGTCTGGACCCAGAGACCAGGGAGACTTGGGAACACTGCCTACGTGAGGTTGGAGTCAGGAGGGGATGCCCATACGGGAACCACAGATCGTGGGCAGCCGGAGGAGAGTGGGCAAGGGCTGACAGAGTTGGGGGGACACTCCCCTAGAAACCTGGGAGGGGTTTTGGCACTGGGACAGCCCAACACCTACTGTGTTGAGCCTCTGGATTTCAACCGAAGGCCCTTCCTCTGCTGTAGGCCACCCAGTTGATAGGGTTTGGTTGCAGCGCTTAGGACCCAGCTGAAGGTCTGAGCATGTTGGCCATGCAGGGTGGATCTAGGTCACAGACACACTCTAATGACTGTAGGGTCTCAGCCCTGAAGCAAGAAAAGCGCCAAGTCAGGCCAGGTGGGGAAAGGGCTAGGAACACACTGTGGGGGCTGGTGCCTGTGTTACTGGGAGCACTTCTGATCCCAATTCCCTAATCTGCTGCCAACAAAGGCTACGAGGAGGGTACAGGGACACAGAGCAGGGATCTGCCCCACTCAGTGGGCCCAGGCATATACCACATCCAGCAGCCTCGTGCCATACCCAGTGAGTCCCAAAGTGGCCCCCTCTTCCTATCCTGAGAGCTCTTCCCTTCCTCATGTGCCGCTACCTCCCCACTGTCTCTGGCAATATCTACTCGGTGAGATGACAACATCCCTGGGTACTGCTCTCTCATCCCAGGACAGTGTGGTTCCACACACCCTGATGAAATGGTCCACCTGGACGCTGGACCTGGAGGTTTTTGAGGCTGAATGGCAGGTGCGGTCCTCTGGCACTTTATTATTTAAGTAAAACAAACAAACAAAAAAAACAGGTCTTGGTGCTCAAAAATATTTGATTTGTACATCCTCATACCCCAAACCCAATATTTTCATTATTTCTTCAACATATGAAATTTGACTAGCAGAAAGTTAATTTTGTATAATACAAAGTTGATTGAAATGACATTGGTATAAATAATCAATCACCATACTTTCAATTTTTGTTCTCCTTTCCTGTTAGAAACCGCTTGGATACAAGAGAACAGAGGACAGACTCATGGAAATGCTTGAAATGACAAGAAGCTCCCATTCAAGCTCAGCATTCAGTCCTGGACAGGGTAAGACCAGGCCACTTTGATGTATGCTCCAAAGAGTCTACCAGACAGAATCCTCTGACTGATCCCTGACTGAGTCATAGGAAATGGCTAGAAAAGCCTTCACATCCTGAATACATTCTTCACCTCAGAATACTGGACAAGCTTTGATATCCATCTCTCGTCACCTTGCTCCCCAGCCAACCATTTTTCAACAAATTCAAAGGAGCAACTCATGTAAGCACACAGACAGAGATATTCAATACACAAATCAATGTGTGAAAAAGACAACTGGTATTTCTTGTTTGGGCTATTTCAAATAAAATCCCTTCTGCATGACCTCCACAAACCAAAGGAAAATATTTGTGAAATTTCCAAGTACAAGACAAGATACACTTGCCAAGGAGACAGCGCCATGAATTTTGACACTGCAAATGTAGTGTGTGTGTTTAGGAGGCAGTCACAGTTCCCATGAGAGAGTCCCATGAAATCAATTAGGAAGATCCATGCTCTAGCCCTATTATACAAGTGATGTGACCTTGAAAGAGTCACTTGGTCTTAGCAACCATCATCACTAACCACTACGTCAATGAATAAAGGTCCTCAGGTGTCAAGCCACACGATGCAGGATGAGCATGGATGAGGATGGGTGGGAGAAGTCTCCCCCTCTAACACAATTGGGGAACGCTGTGCCTGCCCTCAAGTGGTGGGGGGCCTGGGATCCTGCCACAGAGGGGGATTCCAGACCTCACATCCCCTGACCCAGGCCAGAAGACCAAGTAGAGTCCAAGGACCCTGGGGCGGCCCAATGGCAAAAAAGGTCCAAAGGAACTAGGGATCTGCCTGGATGCTCAAACCCAAGACGAGGCCAGAGGCCATCCACAGCAATCTGCCTTTACAGGAAAACGAAGGCACTGCAGGCTGCCTCTGGCTCCCTGAATCAGGGTGGTGTTTTCACAAAGCAAGACCACTTCCTCACATTTGAGCAGCAGCTCATGCGCTGACAGCATCATGGCTGGCTTGACTCAGGCCCTGAGAAATGACATAGAAAATTCATAGCAAACCCATCTTTAGCTCTTCCACATCATCAGGGGCTCTGATTCATTTCCGTCAACAAAGATGTCTGAAATGGTGTCTAAACATGCTGGGGACTCACCTCTGTGTGGAACTTTTCAGGAAAAGGGGGATCAAATCTCATGCAGCAACTCTTCTCTCTTCTAGCCCATGGGCAATGCAAGGAACCTGCAGGATACCAGAGGCTCACTTCTCTCTTCTCATGTCTTCTGGAAAGGAATCATTAATGCTTCCTTCAAGGTGAAGCAGAAACCTGGATTCCCAGCTGCACAGAAGTGTTTGAGGGCACTGTCTCCCTTAAAACCCAAGAAGAAAAAACAGGTCATTAATGAGGCATATGGATTAGAGTACATGATCAATGATCCGTCCTCCCTGGAGCCTTCCACATGACCATCTTCCACATTCAAAGAGCAATGCTTGGCCATTCTCAAAGACCAGGAGACCATGATGCTCATCACCAGGAAGTCAATAAGGAACATGAACAGAGCAGCATGGATTGCAGAAGGTGGCACACCAAGGATCTTCAGCACAGCTGCTAGAACACAGAAACTTAACTTCAGTATTGACTTTCTGCCACCTACCAAGTATGATGTTAGTGTCAAGCACAACATGCAGACATCCAAGTAGCAGGTGACAATCCGCATACATTCACAGAAGTGGGCATCATCTGCATTGGAACAAGGAAGTATCTTATCCTTACTCATAAAAATCATCATACACAAAGAAAAAAATGGATGCAAGATTTCTCATTTCACTATTACGTAGCTGTTGAAATTCCCCATTAAATAATACCTCCTCCAAAATAAAAAGTATCTCAGACATATGTCAACTGCACAATGAATGACATTTTAAACATTACGGTCTTTACTTAATAATTACGTATGCAATATGCCTAGTAAGACTCTTTGGGAGAGGAGCACATAGAATTGCATCTTGGAAAAGCGAACATTTGCTGATAAATATTACTGCTGATGTCAGGCATGGTGATGTGAAAACTGGATTACTTTAAATACTCAAAGAATGCAATGTTGTAGGACTGGAATCCCTGATTCATAGACAGCATGTGGTTTCTATGAAAGCCAGTGACGGAGCTGGAGGAATGAAGCTGATTGAACAGATGACGTCGGGGGGATACTGAGGGATAGGCCAAACTGAAGAACCTGTTCCAGCTAACTTCTGGCATGTGGGCTCGTGAGCCCAAACCTGTGTTTGAAAAAGCACTCATGTAAAAAGGTCTACCATTTAAAAGTGTGTCATTTAAATGGGATCTAGTTGCACATCTGATAAAATGGCCTGTAAATTGATGAACTTCATGCAAGTGAAAAAAAAACAGATGATGGTAGATATAAAGATAAATCCTTGTCTGCACCAGGATGCCTAGAAATAGGTTTTATTTGGCTAAGATGCAAATATCTTTAAACAGAATTTGTGATTTCTCAATGACCTTATTCAATATGATACTACACAGATCACAAGGTTTTCTTTACAGAATAGTCTCTTCTTCAAGCCTCACATAGAAAATGTCTCACAGGACATATGAGGGGAATGATCTAAGGGATGAGAAAATGGCTGGAACCATTCTCAAATGTGCACATGGAGCCTGAAGGGGGGAAATGGGACCAGACACATTGCCTCTTCAAGACTGCACTAGGGTTGCAAGTGTATCAACAACTGTCATGGCTCCATGTCACTAACTATGCCGAGGACAGCCAACAACCTCAGTTTGAAGGCACCTAAGACAACCTAAAAGAACTATCACCCTATTGGATCCATGAATTAATACATATCACAACTTGACCACTTAAACCAAATCCCAGAAAATTGGAAACAGATGATTATTTCCTCAGATACCCTGACTTCCATTTCATTGCCCAGAGATATTTTGGAAAGAATAAAATAGAACCTCATGCTTTGAATATATCATCCAACACTTTTCTTCCCAAAATGCTAGCACAATTTCTGGGCTCACTTTCTCTTTAGGAATTTACTAATTGTTTGAAAGTTCTAGAGGGCCTGTGTTGGTCTCATAATGGACAAACAATCCAACATCTCCAGAGAACTTACATGTGCGATAAGAAAAAAACAAGGTCAAGCAGAGGAATGGGTAGGGGGATCCAGAGGAAGCTCATTTTCACGGGAGAGAATCCCCCAATGAAAAGCATCAGAATAGACACTAAGAAAAATACCAACAAAAGCAGTGTGCTAGCTACTCAACATGCACAAGTCAGAAACCTAGAGAAGAGAATGCTGGCCATATGTGGACAGGTTGAGCTCTTCAGAAGAGCCACCTGGCACTGCTTAGTCAAAGATGTAAACAGACATTCTTTGACCCAGAAATTCCACCTGTCCGTACTTTACCTACATATTGCTTAAGCAAGGGGACATGCATAGGGATATTTATCCTCATGTTCCTTATAGACTTGTCTGTGTTGACAGGGAGTTGAGGGCCATCAGGATGCCCACAGCTGGGAAAGTCAAGAGCTAAAACTGTGACGGCTGCCAATCTGGATCTATTCAAAGAAATCAATGAAAAACAACAGATGGACACATGACAGTCAAATCCCTGAATTCAAGTTCTTGCTATCCTACCTACCAACAATCATGCTTGGTCAACACACTGGCATACCTCAAGGCAAAATAAAAATTTTTTTTAAAAAAAGAAAATATTATGTCATGATTACTTTTCTTCAATGCAACAAAGGAAATGTCAATATTTCCCCATCCGAGATCTGTTACTCAGTTAAGCACACTACATGAGATTATTGTGGACATGCTTACATATAATTATCTACTCAGATACTTTCTGTGACTCACCAAATGCAAAGATCTAGGAAGAATTAAAGTCTCCATACGTGAGTTCATCATCAAAAGCCTTGAGTCAACAGGTGCTTCACAAAATGGCTTCTCGGCCAACTTGATGACCTCCTCCTCGGGCAATGTTTCCACCTGAAAGATGTCACCAACTCGTTCTCATTCACATCTCCACAGTGCCAGTAAAAAGAAACAAAGTCTGATATTCCATTGAATAAATCCTCAAGTGGACCAAACTCCATACTTCCTTCTATATTTTAAAATTAACAAATGCAACTTCAACTCAATAACTTGTATTAGGGAACATGCAACCGTCACCTCGCACACTGTGCTCTTTTACAGACTCACATGTCCTAGGTTCTGACTTAACATACATGGAGCAGTCAGAACACGTGCTAGTTCACGTTCCTTACAGGTGTCCAATTCATTCTCTGCCAAGCTGAATAGAAACCCCTGGTCACAGGAGAAGGGAAGCACATCTCCCACAACAACATGCATCAGGAAACACTGAGGTTTTCAATAAAAACTCAGGCACCGCCCTTTTGAAAACAACTTAACCCTGCCAGCTCACTTTCCTCACCTCTAAAACAGAAGGTCCCCAGGACTGTCCACCTCGTGGTTTCCATGGAGTTTCCTAGAGGAATCAGGGCTTAGGCTGGTCTGAAACCAAGCAAGCAGACAACACGTTTCAGCACTCAACCGCCATCACTGGGAATCACCCCATGGCACAGACTGCAAAACCATCCTCGGGACGCCCTCTCACAGTGGAGACCCTGGAGCCAGGACGCACTCCCTGTCCCACCCTAAGTCGCTGCTCTCTCCCAGGCACTTCCATGAAATACACAATTAAAACCCCGCAGGGTCTCTGCCCAGTGCTCACCAGGAGCAGGAGGACACAGGAAAGGGTTTTTAAAGCGAGGACTTAAGACAAGACCCACAGGTGGACAGGAAAACAGAAGGACACAGAGTCAGTGAGACCCAAGTACCTGGGCGGGTCCCTCTGTAAACCGCCTCCTGCCCCAGGTCACCTGGCGCCTCCGTCGCCCTCCCCTCTCCAGGGGCCTGCGGGTCAGGCCACCTCTTCTCCTCTGAGGTCCGCGGCGCAGGCCACACTGCTGAGGCCACCGCATCCTGAACAGGACCCTGCAGATCAGAACCCACCAGCTGTGGCCAGCAGCTCCGCTGAGGAGAGCCCTCAGGTGAGGACCGGGACAGCGGGGTCCGGGTGGGCGCTGTGGGGACCGCCCCGGCGGATCCGGGGGACAGGCACCCGGGACCGAGGCTCCAAGGCGGCGGCAGAGTCCTCCCGGGTCGCACCCTCGTGTGGGCGCCTAGACCGGGGCCGCTCCCGGCAGCTCACCTTCTCCTGTCACGGACCCCGCGAGCCAACCCGCCAGGACCTGCAGCCCCGCCGCCGGGCGCTACTTCCGGGCTCCTCCCACACGGAGCTCCGCGCGACAGCGGCTCAAAGTTCCCGCCCCGGCTTAGCCCCGCCCCCGTCTCCCTGGCGACGGCTCCGCTTCCCCTTAGGGTTGGCCCCCTGGGGGCGGTGCCCTCCGCGCGACCGCGGCTCCATGTTCCCGCCCTGGCAGAGGCCCCGCCCCCGTCTCCCTGGCGACGGCTCCGCTTCCCCTTAGGGTTGGCCTGCTGGGGGCGGTGCCCTCCACGCGACCGCGGCTCCAAGTTCCCGCCCTGGCAGAGGGCCCGCCCCCGTCTCCCTGGCGACGGCTCCGCTTCCCCTTAGGGTTGGCCTGCTGGGGGCGGTGCCCTCCACGCGACCGCGGCTCCATGTTCCCGCCCTGGCAGAGGCCCCGCCCCCGTCTCCCTGGCGACGGCTCCGCTTCCCCTTAGGGTTGGCCCCCTGGGGGCGGTGCCCTCCGCGCGACCGCGGCCCCATGTTCCCGCCCTGGCAGAGGCCCCGCCCCCGTCTCCCTGGCGACGGCGCCGCTTCCCCCTTAGGGTTGCCTGCTGGGGGCGGTGCCCTCCGCGCGCTCCGCCTGCTGGCCTGTCACCTCAGCTGGTGACCTAGGTTGCCACCAGATCCTCACCTAGATACAAACTCCCTAGTGTGAGGCCTGCGGCTGCCCCCTAGTGGCCGTGGGACCCTGTGGACTGGCCCGGATGCTGGGCTTTCTGGTCTGAAACAGCTAGACAGGGTGACAGGTGACAGTTAGACAGGGTGACAGGACTGCTGCACAGGAGGACAGGGGCCCCGGGAAGGCACAGCAGGACCATGCTATATCATTGTGTTTTGTCTCTACTTAGTGGTTTTATACTTTCAACGTGTGTCTCCTGAATATGATGTGTTAACAGGTGGGGACATTAAGAGGTCATTAGGCCATGGAGACTCCTTCCTTGATAATGGCATTAAGGTCCTTACAAAGGACGCTTCTCAAAGCCGCCCTTGTCCCACCCTGTTTTACCTTCTGACACAGGAGGTCACAGCAAGAATGTTCTCAGAACGTGGCACCTGATATTGGATTTCCAACCTCCAGAACTTTGAGAAATAAAGTCTCTTCTATAAATTACACGGTCTCTGCCATCACAACACAAACAACCCCAAGGAGTAAATCAACAATTTCTCTAATTTTGTAATTGTGTAAAATACATGAAACATCCATTTTGTAATTTTAGCCATTTTTATGTGCACAGTTCAATGGCATTAAGTACATTCATGTTGCTGCACAGCCGTCACCACCATCTATCCCCAGGACTCTCATTTTGCTGTCAAGACTGAATTCTAGTGCCCTCCCCAGGCCCAAGAAAAGAAAATTCTACTTTATATTTTTATGAACCTGATTACTGGGAATGTGAGATAAGTGAAATTCTAAAACATTTATGTTTTTGTGAAAACTGTCATTGTAATTGGATGCAGTTTACCCCCACTCCTGGGAATACCAGGTCAACTTCAACTCTGCAGGTGTCTCAATTGAATTCTCAGTGACAGGTAGTGGTGACTATGTGCTATGACCTGTTTGTTCATGTCAGTGAACTGCTCTGATCATAGGATCTAGGGTCTTGGGTCCCAGCCTGTGGGTTCCCTCCTCTCCAGGTCTCTACAGGCCAATGTACAGACGTGAGCATGCTAAGAAGTGGGCTGGGGCCATCCCCATGGTGAAGAGGAATCTGATTTTGTCCATCCACACACTGTCTTGTGGGTCATGAAGGCTAGAGGTAGAAAAAACACTACCTGGATTCTCCTGGGATCTGAATGCGCCCAGTCTGTGGGCTAAGAATTGGTGTTGTCTCCTAAAGAACAGGGACTAGGGAGTCCAGAGGGCAGGGCTATTTCAGACCTGAGTGTCTTTAAGCCCACTTTCAGAGGGGGTTACATTGTTCTGATGATCCCTGAGGCAGATACACATGCTTCAAATCCAGATAGAGGTGCCCAGGTGCAGACTGGGATGTTATGTGGACTCCCACCTCCACACACCTGGGATGTCCCAGGGTTCTGAGAAGCACAGCAGCATGACCAGACTGAGGGAGTCCACTGTCTCATTGCATCAAGGTAAATAGGTTTTCTTCAGGGTCCCCAGCAATTCCACATAAAACTAACTCTGCACCCAAGACCTGGGCACCTTTTGAGGCTCAGTCATTTCTCACACCTGTCTCTATCTGGCAGAACCTTTCTGGCTCCCTTTCGACACATTACCTTGAAGATGAAAACCTGGAGGGTGGGGCTTTCCATCATACACAGGTTCCCAGACATATTCCACAGTGTCACTACTTTCTCTATAGATCTCAACAGTTGATCCCAGAAGGGTAGGGTGGGCCACAAGCCCCCTGGGTTCCATGAACTAACCGTAGAAGGACAATCAAGGAACTATGACAGGAAAGAGGAAGGACTGTTCAAGGCACATGACAGGGGCAGAGTCCAGAGTGGAATGTAGGGCTCTCACCTGGGATCTTTGCATGTGAAGTGGAGAAATGCTATGCTGTTTGTGGGATGTCCCCAAGGTTCCCTAGGGTCAGGATGGGCTGGGGATGCCCCAGCATGCTCTTGAAAGACATGGTATGAGGTTCCATTGCCCACCATTGTTCCCATGGAAGAAGTAAGAGATGCCTTAGTGTGGGGGTGCCACATGAGAAGCCTCACTTCCTCTAAAAAATCAATGTGGGAAGAAAATCCAGGTGCATGAGCCAGGGATGCAAGGTCCATGTATGCTCCCAGTAGTTTCTGGTGGCGACAGTTCACCATCTATGAATCACTTGCCTAACATGATCCTTGGAAAATTATCTTCCTTTCCCAGGTTTTCTCAAGAGCAAGAAGCTTGGGGTTAGGGGGAACAGGGACTTGGATTGTGCAGAGGGTTGTTAGATTGGGCCACTCCTCCTGGTATCGTGGGGCAGGTCACTCAGAAAACACACACGTCCCAGTTTTGTCCAAATTGAAGAGTCTTTATTTAGCCAGAGAGCCAGTGACTGCTCCCCGCACTCCCATAACTGTTTCTGCAAGGAACAGCCCCAAGCCTGAACATTTTAGAATATTTAAAGGCAAAAAACCATCTGGGGTGACGTAGCTCCAAGCAAGCAGGTACAGAAACTGAATTAGGCAGTTAGCAAGACAATGCAATGGGTACGTTGGTATTTCCCATGGGACTTTCCAGGTTGGCATAGCAGCAAGCAAGCAAGAAGGGAAGTGGGTCAAAATGACCTTAGTTCAGTACAAGTTAGAAAATGGATACTAACGTCTAGACAATCAATCTCTGAGAAGGTACATTGCCCAAGAAAAATGGAAACCAAAAAGAACAATTTTACATTGTATAAGAATTGCTATTTTGTGTTGCCAAGTATGTTATGCTAGGTAACTATTAATAGGTACAGAGGAGGGGCTTTCCCATGGGAGAAGCATTTGTTACATGATATGGAGTCTCACTGTAAAATGGGATGTGTTTGGTCATTGCCCAGATAGCCTGGCCCATAACACTGGGTCCAATGAAAGGACTGTCCTTTTGAAATCTAATGATCCTCATTTGGGTATGGGGCCAGGGTCATAGCCCTGGCTGAAGTGAGGACAACACTCTGGGTCCTGCAGAGGGAAAAAAGAAACAAGGGAGACTCTGATTTCCCTTCATTCCCCTGGAATTTAGAGGATTTACTGCTTTGCACCAGGGACTCTGAGACCTCATTGCCTTGGGAATACCCACACTCAGGTCAAGGTTTTGATTTGGGGTTTCCTCCCTGGGGCATAGTGCTGATGCTGGCCACCAGGGGTTGCAGTATTATCCATGCTCAGAGGGCCCTAGTCATGGTATGTCCAAAGTGTCCCATGCCATGGGACCTCCCATCATTAGCATTCCTGTGCATAGTAGGAGCAACTAAGAGGCAGGGGGTTTCTGAATCCATTTCTTCACTCATCACTGTATTCCAGCACTCACCCTACCTAAAGGTCATGCTGGGCCTGCACAGGCTCTGAAAATCACCACCATGAGCCCTACCCTCTGGTAGCTGCACATCTGCAGCTGGAGGTGCACAAAATCACAAAGCAGATGCACGTGAAAGAATAGAACAAGAGCCAGAGGCAAAATAGGGCCCAGTGTGAAGGAAAGCTGGAGTCACTAGGTGGGGACTGAGAACCATCTCTGTGATGTGGCATTGCTGCAGGAACTAGAATGACAAAAGGAAGCCAGTCCTGCTCATTTTGGGAACAGTGTGTTGGGGAAGGTATGGCCACATAGAAATTGGAAGTCCTGATTCAGTGTGGCCACAAGAGGAGGATGGATAAAAGACCAATACGGCTGGAGGGCCTGGGCAGATAGGGATAGGTTAGGCCACACCGCACAGCCTGGAGACTGCACTCAGTGTCCAGAGTTGTGGAGAGGACTGGTCTTTATCACAAAGTTGTATACAAAGACAGCATATCATTTCATTCCTTGGATCAAGACTGAAAGGGAGACAGAGTTGGGGAAAATGCTGGAGAGGGAGCCAGACAGAAGTAAGACTTCCCATAACTCAATCTTGGAGATGACATCCCATCACTTTTGCCCAATTCTATTCCTTAGACACAAGAGGGAACCAGGAAGCTATGGTATCTTAGAGTCTCTGTGGGTTACCTATCTCCTAGACTGAGAAGAGGCACTTGGGCCAATGTGAAATCTCACAAGAAGTCTTGGGAAGTTCTATGCTAGAGGATTGACAGTCTGAATCCCAATAGCTTCAAACTGACTATAGATCAGAGTGGGAACTGCAAACAAGAGGGGAAAGTGGCATTGCCCAGGTCCCTGCGTGGGACACAGGCCTGAATGGGTTATGTTTCATTCTTTCCTTCTTGTAATTGTGAATCCTGTCTTTGAGTTTCACAGACAATACAGACATTTATGGGCACATATGCCCAATGACATCCTAGGAAGTGGTGTGACAGTAATTCCCAGGGAAGAGCTGAGGACACTGGAGCACCAATGAGGCACAAAGGTAGGTCTACCATCACAAAGCTCGTGAGGAGGCGGGGACTGGTTATGAATCCCTGTGACAGTAATTCCCAGGGAAGAGCTGGGGACACTGGAGCACCCATGAGGCACAAAGGTAGGTCTAGCATCACAAAGCTGGTGAGGAGGGGGGACTGGTTATGAATCCAGTTTTTGAATCCTCAAAGCTGGAGCTCTAGCTGAAGCCAAGCCGGGCAAGGGATGATGGGGATCGTTAGTGAAAATCTGTTCAGTTGTGTACTTGATGTGGGTGGGTGTGGGGACAGTCAGCAGTCCATGGGGCTTTGGAGTGGTCTTGTGTGAATAAAAGGCTCAGATACAGGGACAACAGGAAGTGCTTTCACTTGGTGGATGGTTAAAAAATAAAAAAGGTACCCACTTTCCTCACAAAGCTGTCCCAGCTCTCTTGCTTGGGGAGGCTGGAGTAAGAGGGGTGTTCTGTTCCACAGCATGCTGAGGCTCAGGCCTCAGGAAATCTCGGGGGTGCCCCACTGCCCAAGAGTGGGAACACTGGTTGAGCCTTTGCCCTAGTTGCCAGAGCCTCTGGTGATTTTTCCAGAGAAGCCCAAGACTAACACTGAGTAGCAAAGGGAAGGTTAGCTGAGGCAGGCCTTCATGTCTGATCACTCATTCATGGCCCAGAATTCCAACTCTCTCCCCCCCACCACCGTGTGTGTGTGTGTGTGTGTGTGTGTGTGTGTGTGTGTACATTGAGGACAACTGTTCTGCAATGGTTTTACTTTACTTTATTGGAAGGAGTCATTTTTCTGTTTGCTGCTATTTCCATCTTTAAACCCACCATTCTTGGTCCCACCCCAGTGTGAAAATTAGCCCACTCAGAACATGGATGGTATCTGTAGAGATCATTGAGTCAAATAGGGAGGAAGAGTTCATGAAGCAGTTCATGCCTGTCTTGTATGCAGGAACCCAGACTTAGGTACCACCTTTGTGTGCAACTACTCAAGGTTCATCACTACTCAGCAGGTGCTGCACCTGTGGAGCTCCCAAGCTAAACACCCAACCTCTAACCCAAAGATACCACCACCTAGCTGAACTTGAGAATGGCCTGTAACTTTCTAAGTCCCAATTTGCTGTGTGAAAACTGAGGAGTTTAGAGGACCATCCTCACAGTGTATTGTCAGGACCAATGGGATGAGTCCTGGAAGTGTCTGCCACTGCCTTGCATTAGAAAGTGGATTCACCTTGTCACCCAGACTAAAACACCCTGTCTCCAGCCGGGCCACAGAAGTATGTGGAGCAGCCTACTCACACTGGGGGGCCTCACTCCTTGATATTGTGTTCCCAGCTCATTTCCAAGTGGACTCAGTGAGGGCTGTGGGTTTCTCTAGTGTGACATTGAAGAAGGTGTCTGCCAGGGGCCTCACTTAACTTGGGCAAAGCAATTTTGCATTCATAAAGCATGTTCCAGATTCCATAGAGAGAAATTCCCATCCTAGTTATAGCCAGAGAAGGGCCGGGGGGCTGGCAGCTCCCATGCCCGGTGAGATATGTGGTAAACAACTGGTTGGGCTCATTCTTTGATGAGCATATATAAGAAGCACCTATTGTGTGAAGACGTTTCTCAGCACATCACATAATTTAGTGAAAAATGGGGGGAATCCGTGCCATCTTTCTTCAGAAAGTTATCCCAGCTCTCTTGCTTGGGGAGGCCAAGCAAGATAAAATTGCCATATAATTATATCAGAATCAGAAACCTCGGGTGTCATAAGTACATATTCTAATTATCACATCAACCTGTCCTCTAGAAGACATGGCTGCATCTTGTCCTACTCCAGTGAAGATGGTGGACCACTGGATCAACTAAAAATGGAGTTGACTTGGGGTCAAGATGGAGGGCTCCTATCTCCAGTGTGGGGATATATAAGGTTTTGTGGCTTGGGAAGACTGAGAAAACACTGGTTCTCACAATTTTTTTTAACATTTTTTATTATTGTTTTTTAGTTGTAAGTGGACACAATACCCTCATTTTATTTTTATGTGGTGCTGAGGGTCGAACCCAGTGCCTCACACATGCTAGGTGAGCGCTCTACCTCTGAGCTACAACTCCAGCTCTGGTTCCCACACTTTTGAGTCCTGCTTGCAGTATAAGGCCTGGAGCCTCAATTGTAGAAGAAGGTAGGAGATGTAGGTGGAATCTTGGTCATTTGGGGAATAAGGAGACTTTGGCCTCAGAGCCAGCTCATGTGCAAATGGACCCCACCACACCCATCCCATTCTGAATGCACCACCCCTGTCCTCTCCCCTAGGGCCACAGAAATTTCCATAGTAGTAACACTCATCCAAGGCCTCACTTTTTGGAAATGAGAGCTAGAGTCTTAAAGAATAGTGTCAGTGGGGAGCAAGATACACAGAGAGATCACAGAGAATGAGGTAGCATGGCAGAAACCTGGGTATGAGGTGCAATGGAGCCCTGACAATGATGGACAGGAGGACAGACCCTCCTGGAGATTGCATTCCAGTTTGGAAAGCATATGGCAAACCAAAAGAAGAGTGTCAGGCCTCTTCCACAGTACGGGAGAGCTGGTCACACCATGGATCTAGAGTTTGGTTTTTTTTGGAAGGAGAGAGACCTGTCCTGTCACTGCCTGTATAGCCACTGTGTCTTGGCTGGTGTGGACTGGCCTGTGGAGAGACAGGGGAGGTACAGAAGTCAAGGTCCATAGGAGTGCTATAGAAGGCTGTGGGAAGGAAAGGCCAGGCTTCTGCTGACTGCACACCTGCCTGCCCACGGTGCCATGCCTTTCATTCTGAGCACTGGGATAGAGAGATTTCCATCAGCCTCCAGGCCTTCTGTGCCTTCAGCTGTTGTTGCCTTTCATGCAGCTCAACATGGGTGGCTTGAACCTGGAGCACGGTGCCCACTACCTGCAGGCCCAGCTTGAGGACATGAAGGGCACGCTATGAGGCAGAGCCTGAAGGCAAGGAGGCCTAGGGTGAGTACATAAGGGTAAATGAAGAAACAGTTATATTTTAGCCCACTGAATGGAATCTCTTGAGTCTGGTGTTGGACTGGGAACAATTATAATGCTTTGACCACTCAGGCAATGGCCCCAGTCTGGAGAAAGGTCCTGAGTGGGCTCTGGGGCCAAGGTCTTCCTGGCAGATAGAGGTATAGGCAAGGCAGTCATGCTGGAATCTTTTCTCCTATAGCTACAGCCTCAGGTCCAGCGCAAACTCTAAAATCACCTGCAGAGAGAGCGCCTTCTCCAGGAGCTACACTGCTGCCCAGTCAAGTGGCAGCACTAACGTCAGATCCAGAGCTCAAGTCAGCTCCAGCATCTCTTTGGAAGCAAGAGGCGGTTCCAGTGTTAGATGTAGTGTCAGCTCCAGAGCTAAAGGTAGCTTCAGCTCTTGCTCCACTGCTGGATCCAAGTCTGTCCCCAACTCTAGATCTGGAGTCCACCCTAGTGCCAGTTCTATCAGTAGAGCTTGCCAGTCTTATCCTGTGGCCACAGAGAAAGTGCTGAGGGAGGAAAAGCCTCAGGTGTTAACATTCCCTCCAGACCTGGGGGCAGAGAGCTTTGTGCTGATGGATGAGGTGTATTGGCATGGCTGATCAGGGCGGTTGAACTTCCTTCTGGTCTCTGCTGCCTAGAACTGCTGTTCCATGCTCCAGAGCCTGTGTTCCTGTCCCAACCCCAGGTCACCATTGCAGCCAGGGGTGCTGACTCCTGGGAGGTGACGAGGTTCCAAAGGAAATGATATGTCCATGAACTCCGAGCAGGGCAGGTGAATCAGGACAGCATCAATGGCAGCAAAGTGACAGTCCTCCCAATGTCAGTGGGGTAGGTGTGCCTTTGTACTTTCCAGAAGGAGCAGCATGCAGAGAGAAGCAAGGTAACCAAAAGTACAAGCGGCATTTTGGGGGATAAAGAACCTTTAGAAGCAGACCCTGTGCAAAGTTCAGCTTCCCTGTTTGGTGGCAGAATGTGAGGACAATGCTGTCTCTGACTGCATCCTCAATCTTTGTCCAACCCAAGGAGCCAAGATGGCTCATGCATGGGTATAATTTCCAGAACCCCCCAAACAGAACTGTGAACCTGATGTATCCCGCAGTTTCTGAGATTCTACTGATGTTGCCATCCCCATGGTTCTTGGAGTCAAATTCAGAGTCCTCGGCAATGATGTCCAGCATCACTGCATCTTTGAGCAGCACCTCTTTATGTCATCCAGGACCTTTCCCATGGCCATCAAAAGCAACATTGAGTCCAGTATCTCATGGGTATCCAGTAGCAGTTCCTCACTGCCACATATCCAGCTAGAGGAGCAGAGCATGGAGTGCAAGAGCATCCTAGTGTGGCTGACAGCAGGGGTGTCACCTGGGTGCCCACACTGGAAAAGGCAGAAAACATAGCAAACACCATGACGAGTCCTGTCCTCTTGAACAGGAGCATCTGGATGGTCAGGAATGATAAGATGGGAATGAAAGAGAAGGCTTTGACCTGAGAGGAGGGAGAGCACCATTATGCCCAGATCCAGGTGTGAGTGGGCCTGCATGCTGTGGGGTTTGCAGGCCACAAGTGCAAGAGCAAGGGCTGGAGGAAGATAAAGTTAGAGACGTATCCAGGGTGGAGTCTACACAGTGTGGACCTTGGTGTTTCTGAGACAGACTCTGGGGTTTGGAACAGAGGAGGTGGCAGGGATTTCTCCAGTGTATGGGAGGGGATTTGTTGCTGGTGGGGAGGGGCTGAGAGCCTCCTTGGCATGATATAGGTCTGTTATTTGGGGTCTACACTTACCTAGGAGCCATGAAAGAGGCCAGGAATGTCAGAGTCTGCATATCCCTTGAACGAAGAATTGGAGGGTCTCTTTGTAGAAAAATTTGTATGGATGTGCAGTATATTCCCAATATTCCAGATGTCCAGCTGCAGAGGAGCCATGTTCAATCCTCCCCCTGCTGACTAAGGGGTTTGTTTGGTGTCTTGGCTGTCAGGACCAAAGCCTTTAGAGTTTCTACCTGAGATAAGCAGATTCATCCTGCATCCCAGAGCAAATCTGGCATATAGGGTGCCACTGGCCCGTTCCTCTGATCTCAGTGGAAGTGGAAAGTAGAATGGAACTTCTACTCGAGTGAAATGTGGCTCCACATAGGACAATGGCAGGTACAGACAGTCTTTTGTATGAAGATTGGGCTAGTAGCCCGTCAGAAGACCCCATATAATTACATGGGGACCAGACACTAGAAGCAGGATAACAAGATGGTGCCCTTGCATTCATAGCTAAGGTGTCTCCTGAATGTCCCAGACCACTATCCAGTGGGTATCGCCTCCGGGGCACATACCCTGATGACCTGTCTCCCACCCTGATCCAGGTGACCAGCCAGGGTAGAGGGCTTTGGACCAACACTTGCTTAAGGAGGAGGGAGGATCTGAGTAAATTTGAGCTGCTGCAAATCATCTCCAAGCATTAGAGTAAGTGGGACAATCAGACAGTGGGGAGAAATGATCAATGAGCAGGCTCAGGACAACTCAACCCAATGGAAGAGTGCCTTAGCCTAAAAAAACAGGCAGAATGTGTAGTGGGCCTTGTGCACCAAGGAAACTGCACTGAAGTGGGCCTAAATTCTGTAGTAGATTCTCTGTGCGGCCCCAGGGCCTGTTGGACCTCCCTAACATGTATCCTCCCCTGCACCTGATCAGCCATTGAAAAGCTAACATCCATAGGGGCAAAGAAGAAAAGCTCCTTCAAGCAGCAGTATAACATGGGTCACTGATAGGGATGATTTAACACTAACATGGGAAGAAATGGGCTACAAGTGAATCAGCACTGATGTGGACTGAAGCAGCACATGTTAAAAACCAGGTGTAGGACCTGAGAAGCCCTGCCTACTGGGAGAAATGTCAGTATTGTAGCAACTGGGAACAGGACACAATAACACATAAAGGCCAGGAGACAGCCTGTTTGAGCTGTCTTTTGAAAATTCCAAGTCCTTTGTGCCATGTGCCCATCTCCAAATGAGATCAGAACAGCCAGGTTACTATCCCTTCCTGTGTCAGCTAAGGGCATCCTAAACACATAGGCCAAAAAGCTGATCTGTAAATAATTTCATTGCTGTTTTCTTTCCTGTGAGCCAGGAACTCATAGCAGCCAGGATCCCAGTCTGTCCACAGTGAAACATACCATCCCTATGGGCTCATATGATCAGTTCTCTAACATTTTCATAAATAACCAAATCTGAAGTTGGAGTGTCTTACATGCAAGGAAGGCTCAGGCCAAGATTAGCTAAGTTGCAGGCATGGTGTCTCATGCCTGTAATCCCAGCCTCTTGGGAGGGTGAGGCAGGATGATCACAAGTTTCAAGCCAGCCTCAGCAACTTAGCAAGACCCTGTCTAAAATGAAAAAACCTGGGAATATGGACCAGTCGTTAAGGCCTCTGGGTTCAATCCCTGTAACCACCCACCCCCCCAACAAAAGAATAGCCTAAGAAAGTGGAATCAAAAGTAGACACATCCAATCCATCATTGATTGAGAGCAAGCTCTGGGCCAGTGAGGATTGTGGGTAACAGATGTCCAAAGAAAGGACAAGCTGGATGCATGAAACCCACTTTGTGTTATGACATATGAATTATGGCAGGAGGGTTGCAGTGATGCCAGACCTCTCCTGGTCGTTGGACTCTTGTTTGCATTAGGGGAACTATGGAGTGTGGCCTCTACTTTAGAAAGCCTGGTCCAGCTGGAGGTGGTCGCCACCAAGAGAGGAAGCATGGTCACAGTGGGGCGCCTGGTTAGACATTCTTTCTCTCATGACTGTGACAAGCACCCGGAAAATACTTAAATGAAGAGACATTTCTTTCGGCTTCTGGGTGCACTACTTTCCATTCTTTGTGAACTCACTCCATTTTGGGGTCCTTAACAGAGGCCATACATAGGCAGAAGTGTGTGGGAGAGGCAAGCTACTCAGAGCAGGCCAATAGGCCATAGAGAGAAAAAGAAGAAGGATAAGGGGAAGCAAGATGTGAAGGGGAGGAGGAGGAGGAGGAGGAGGAGGAGGAGGAGGAGGAGGAGGAGGAGGAATATAAAAAGCACACGAAGATATGAAATAACCAGAATGAGATTCCAAATCAGAAGGTTAATGATGAGGAGGAAGAGGAAGTGGAGCTGATCTAAAAAATATATAGTTCCTTAAGTCATCCTTCATCCATGCACAAAAGACTTCCAATTTATACCACCTCCCAGGACTGTATTCATTTATGAATGGATTAATCCACTAAGAAGGTCAAAGCACTCACCATCAAATGCTTCCCCGAAAACCCATGTGTGGACATGACTTCACTGGGAGAAGAGCTTCAGCACAGGAGCCACTGGGGCAGATCCTGATGCAGACTCTAGCAGTGTCTCTTCAGCAGGTCCAACCTCAACTGAGACATTCTGGAGTCCAAGGTGCTTTTTCACTGAAAGGTGGTAGTTTGGTTTAGTTCCTGTGCACAGTCTTTCCTCAGGAAAGAATCACTGAGAAAGCCTTTGGTAGAACTGTAGCTGGATTAGAGGGCTCTCAGGTCTGTGGCTCAGGCCTGACCCTGGCAGAGACTCTCAGGTGTTGCACGTGTCCTGTGGTGTACCCCTTGAGAGTCACTTACCACCCATTGGCCCTCTCTTCAGAACTGAAGATCCCTGACAAAGGAAATGTCTTTTATTCCATGAATACTCGAGTCAAATATGACTTCAGAGAAACCATACACCAGCAAGTGAGACAAGGTAAAGGAAGGAAGATAAACACCCTCCTTATTCACTCTTTCCTCCTGGTGCCACTGCACATCCACATGAGGAGGTAAAAACCCTCAGCTCCTGGATATATGTTCTAGAAACAGGCTGGGGTGGGTTATATTTTCTGGGCTTTGCTGATGCTGCCATACCCCACAGTTTTTCAGATCAACTTTGGAGTCCTCTGCAATGATGTCCAGCATCACTCCAACCTTGAACGGCACCTCTTTTCCAAAAGCAAGACCTAGGTTCATGGCCACCAAATGGATCAAGAAGTCCAGTGTCACTGGAGGCATTATTTGCAGATCCTCAAGGACCTTCTACAATAAGCGTGTGGGAGACAGCTGTTTGGTTCATTTCAGCTCAGAGGAGCAGAGCAGAAAAAAGTACAAGAATGTCCTGATAAGCCTGGCAGCAGGGGTGTCTCCTGGTGCTTAGCCCAGGGAGGGAACTAACACATATCAAAGGCCACTTAGAACTGGAGCTTTGCCACAGTCTGCTGGCACAATTCAGGAGCCACTTGACAAAAGAAATGAACTTTATTTTTAGAACACACACACCAAACCACACAGCTCCTCAGGAAAAACCTTCAGAGCCCAACTGCCACCACTGGCTTCCCACAAGCCTCTCAACCTCCCCCACTCCTCCTGCTCTTGAGGCCGATTGACTGGGTCGGTGGGCAGAGTCCAAAAAAGTCCCCCAATGAGCAGCTCCATGGTCTGAAAGGGCCGGGAAACAGCCCAATGAGCATCACCGCAGAGGAGCCAATCAGTTGGCAGCTAGAAGTTTGCTGGGGCCTCTGTGAGCCAATCATCAGCTGGCAGCTGGAAGTTTGCTGGGGCCCCTTTTGGCTGTGGCTCTCAACAGAGCTTCTGGATGGTCAGGAAGGATAGACAGAAAAAAGAGAGAGGTCAATATGAAGAGCTTGACCTGAGATGAGGGAGAGCACCAGCATGTCCACCCCACATCTGGGGGAGTCTGTGGTTTAGATCCTGTGCATAATCTTCCTTCAGGGAAGAATCATTGAGGAAGTCTTTGGTGGAACTGTAGCTGGATCAGAGGGCTCTCAAGTCTGTGGCGCAGGCCTGCCCTGGCAGAGACTCTCAGGGGTTGGGAGTGTCTTGTGCTAGAATCCTTGAGTGTCACCTACCAATCCTCTCCACCTCTCTCTGCAGAAGTAATGTCCCTGACCATGCAATCATCTATTTCTCCATGCATCCTCAAATGAAGTATCATTTACTCGTGAGAAAACATCCCACCATGAAGAGGACCCAGGTCAACGGAAAGACGTAAGCACCCACCTTATTCATGCTGACTCCTGGTGCCATTCCACATCCACACAAGGTGATAAGAAGCCTCATATGGACATATGTTCTAGAATGCCCATAGAGCAAACTGGCAAGTTGGGGTGGCCTTCAGTTTCTGGGCTTTGCTGATGTCCATCCCCCACAGTTCTCAGAATCAACAGCTCACAGTTTTCAGTATTCATTGTGATTCTCATTCTGTGATTCCAGGGAAATTAAGCACACTTGCTATTCACAGTTTAGAGCAGAAGCCCACCACAGACACAGTGGTCAGCCTAGGCCATTCTACTTTTCCACACCTCAGGGGATTCCCACAACCACAGTGGTGTCACAGGGTTGTGTGTCCTTCTGACAAACAATCAGTGGCCATGCTGGAACTGACCTCAACCCCAGATAAAGCTGGGCCCAAGAGTCACTAGTCTTGGGTGCCTTGTGAGAAACATTAAAATATCTCCCCCTGCCTCCTGCCACCACATGATATGGCTACTGCCATGGTCTGGGGACATTTCTATCAAAGGTAGAAATACATCACAATTCCTTTGGGTCAGATCTATGGGCTCTCCCCGTTAGATGTCTAGCTGACTTAGATGCCCTGGCCAGAGCAGGACTTCTGGATAGAGCTCTGGACACAATTCCATACTGAAACATCGACCAGGCACCTTATGTCATTGTCTGGTAAACATTTCAATGATCTGAACTAGTTCATGTTTAAAACTTACTAAGAATAAAAATGCTTCATAATTCCCAATTAATAAAAACAAAATAGTTATCAATTGCCATATTAAAAATGATTCAAAGTTCAAGGCCAACCTCATAAACTTAGCAAGTCCCCATGCAACATAGTGTCACCCTAATAAAATAAAAAATAAAAGGGGCTAGAGATGTGCTCAGTGGTAAAGTACCCCTGTGTTCCATCTTTGTATGAAAATTAAAAAAGAAAAATGAGCTGTTTCTGGAAGGTTGACCTTTTGTGAGATAAGTGTTCTTTTTTCCTAACCTATGATATATTACTGGTTATTGTCATTAATCCATTTCAATATCCTTTCTACCCTCTTTTGTATCAAATCTTCACTTTTCTCTTGACTCTGATTATAGAATATAGAGTATGAAATTCAGAATCCAGCAGAACTTATTGGAAAGAAATCAGATGACAAAGTTCCAGATAAAGGTATCCATTATACCACATTTGATGTTAAGAAGCAGAATCCATGCCAAAATATTCATCATGTCCTGCTGAAATAATGATGTAATTTATGCCTCTATCATGGGAAAATGTTTTCATATTTTCTTTTGGTCAAAAGAATTTTTTTAAAAAAATTGCTGAATATTTCAGAGGATTTGGAGAGTTTCCTGTGGGTCAGAAAGATAACATCTGTGATGAACAAGTCAGTGAAAGGGACTACTTAAAAAACAATAAATGTAACCAAAGTGTTTCATTAGCCACTACAGGAAAGGGAAGTTTGTGGTCTAAAACCAACCACCTGTCCCCAGTTTCCCTCCAGAGTTCTGGCTGATAAGGTAAAAATACACAAAATTTAGTCAGAGGTGGTAAAGACACTTCACAGAAGGTTTTATATATCAGAAGGATTCATTCATTCAAAAATACTTTTTGAGGAGTCATTGTGTACTTGGCAAAGTTCAAGGTACAGTTTAAAGCAATGAACAAAATCAAATCCTTTCCTTGTGAAACTTACATTGTAGTGATGAGAAAAAAATGAACATGAATAATATATGTTAGCTGGATGTTTTAATATGACACAGGGAAAGGTACTAGGGATTGCAATAACAGAATTGAAGGAATCACCTTTACTCTTCCTCAAAATTACACCTTCAGACTTCCTAGGCTTTCTTGGTCAGATGATATGCAACAGGGAACCAGAAAAAGACAACAGAGGCCTCAGACCACTTATTTTTCACACAGTGGTCTCAATGCCCAATACCCTTGGCCAGCCAGGCAGTAGCCTCTCCCTGAGTCACAATCCAGTCTCCCATTGATTTTGGTTTGAATGAATGGACTCACAAGGCCACCTGCCTCCTGGCTATTGGTGAACACAATGAAAAGAATAGGCGAACTCTGGACAGGACAGAGGGGTGAGAGGGGAAGGGAGGGGACAGGTGATGTGGAATGATGGAGACAGCAATGATGGTGGAATGTGATGGACATCATTATCCAAAGGACATGTACGAAGACACGAATTGGTGTGAACATACTTTATATACAGAGATATGAAAAATTGTGCTCTATGTGTGTAATAAGAATTGTAATGCATTCCACTCTCGTTGTTTAAAAAATAAAATCAATTAAATATTTAAAAAATAAAAATAATAATAAAAACAAAAAAGAAGTACATGTCATAATAATTGAAACTTAAATCTCATGAAAGAGAAATAAAAACTCATTCTCAGGGCTCATCTGATCTGGAGAAGAAGAAAACTGCAACTTCAGGCTGTGTTTGCTGGCATGGGGGGAAGGGAAATTATGAACTCCCTCTAACCTTCCATGTGGAGGAAAATCTCCCCTTCCAACCTAAGGGGAAGGGTGAAGGAGAAAGTGAATTTCACTGAAGATGATCAGACTCCAGCACACATGGTCACCAAAATACTAAGTTATAAACCCAGGACCACAGAAAATTCTCTTTCTTCGACATCATAGCCACACAGAGGCTTCAAAGTGAAACTGTGTCTGCCAGTTATTACATGTCATTCTGCCACATTCTAGTTCATCCAGAGACAGCCACAAATTGCTAATTGAGAACACACTTTGTTCCTGCAAGTGGAAGCTGCTTGCAGGAACTGCTTCACTTCTGAACTTCTAAGCTCTCCTGAGCAAGCACATTCAGAACCCACTTCTGGCCCAATAGGAAAAGTGTACCTGCAAGAGAGCCCCTGTAGCTCCAATCACCAACTTTAAAGAGGAAAGCTGCCCTTTGAAGAAAATACATTTGCCAATGTTTCACTGAAATGAATGGTTCCCACTCATTCAGAAAACTTAACTGGAAACGCAGGTGCCTTCATGCAGGGAACCTGCATTTCCAATGTAACAGAGGCTAAAGAGAAACAGAGAGTGCTGGTTCTGAGAAGCGGTACTGCTTCATGAAGCTTCAACCAGAAACAAAGACCCTTCCTTCAATTGGAAGCTGCCTGCACAAAATGCTTCCATTCTGCACACTTCCAAGCTTTTCTCAGCCAGCAAGTTCAGACAACACTTTACACCCAAAGTACAAACTGTGCTACCCAGAGAGCCCTTGGACCTAACATCACCAATATTCACGTGGAAAGTTGGACGGCTGACAAGATCAGTTGCCCAGTTTCATTGAAATCCTCTTCTCAAATTTTTCTGAAAACTCATTGGAAATGAAGGTGCCCACGAGCAACAAACTCTGCTTTATATAAGACACAGAAACTTCTAAGTAAAGCCAGTGACTGCTGGATCTCAGAAGGGGTTCCAATTCGGATTAGTTCAGCCAGGACCAAATCTCAATGTGCTCTCTAGGAACACTTTTACATCCTGCAATTGAAGCTGTTTGCACACCCTGCTTCTCTTCTGCACTTCACACTCTTCTCATTGAGCACATTCAGAGAACAGTTCAGGCTCAATATCCAAAGTGTGCTAGCAGGAAAGCCCTTGTACCTCGGAGCACTTGCTCAGATAGGAAACGATGGGACTGCTGGGTGGGTCAATTCCTTAAAGATTCTTTGGAATCCATTCCTCAAACAGATTCTGAAAACCATCTTGAAATTGCATGAGCCTGTCTGCAATGACCTATGCTTTACTGAGTGTGTAGATGGTTCCAAGTGAAACTGTGCCATCAGCTCTGACAAGAGGTTCTGCTTCTTGCAAGTTCAACCAGGGAAACCCCCCATGTGTTCACTGAGAACAAAGCTACTTTGATGCTTCTTGCACAAACTGTTTCTGTTTTCCCCCTACAAATGGATCTCAGGATGCACATTCAGAACACATTTCCTGAAAGACATTACAAAGTATCATTGCAAAAGTCCACTCTTGTCTAGCATCACCAACATTGATTAGGAAGGTGGTCTTGCTGAGAAGATGAATTGCACAAAGTATCCTTGTATTCCCTTACTCAATCTTCGCTGACAATTCCTTGAAACTGCAGGTGCCTGACAGCAAAAAATTTAACAATGGCACAGTTTCAAATTGAAACAGTGCCCAGAGCTCCCAGAAGCATTTTGATTTAATGCTAGTTCAGCCAGGTACAAAGCTTAATGTGCACACTGAGAAGAAAGTTATTTCCTAATATTAAAACTGCTTGCAAAATTATTCAGTGCTGCACTTCCAAAATATTTTCAGGAATTACATTCAGAGCACAGTTTCAGCCCATATACAAAGGATGCTAGCAAGAGAGCCCTATACCTAGGGTTTAACAACTTTGAGAAAAAAATGTGAGCCTTCTGGAAAGATCAGTTCACCAAGGTTGATTGAAATTCATTGCTCAATCTTTTGTCACAAAATTCACTTGAAATGCAAGTGCCTGCCTGCATTGAACTCGCATTGACCAATTGTACCCATGCTTCAAAGGGAAACTGCCACCTCTGAGAAGCAGTTGTTCTTCATGTTAATTTAAGCAGCGACAAACCCCAATGTACTCACTGAGAACAAGGTAAGTTCCTGAATGTTGAAGCTGCTGAGAGACTACTTCACTTATGCACCCCAAAATATTCTCAGCAAGCTCATTCAGAGCTGAGGTCAGGCCCAAAATACAATGTTGGCTTACAAGAGATTCCTTGCACCTAGGATCACCAATTTTGAGAAGGCAAGATCAATTCAACCAAATTTCTTGGAAACCCATTCATCAGACCTTTCTGAAAACTCACTTGAAATGCAGGTTTCTGCATGCAAGGAACTCTAGATGACTGATGGCAAAGACATCTCCAAATGCAAACATGCCTATCAGCTCTGAGAAGCAGTTCTCATTTTCACTGTTTCAGCCGGGGAAAAATCCCCACGTGCTCACTGGGAACAAATTAGTTTGTGCTACTTAAAGCTGCTTCCACAAACAGCTTCACTTCTGCACTTCTAAGCTGTTCTCACCAAGCACATTCAGAGCACAGTTCAGGCATGAAACACAAAGTGTGCCAGAAAGATATCTCTTGTATCTATCATCACCAACTTGCAGGAGGAAAGAGGACCAGCCGAGAAGATCAGTTCTCCAAAGTGTTATTGACATCCATTTGTCAAACTAGTTGACAACATACATTTGAAGTGCAGGTACCCACATGAATTAACTGGTTTTTGTTTGTTTTTTGGCACAGATGCTTCAATGTGAAAGCGTGCTTGTCACCTCTAAGAAGCGGTTCTGCTTCATTCTAGTTCAACCAGAAAAAACACCATGTGCTCACTTACAACTAAGTTAGTCCTGCAAGTTGAACTGCTTTGCAGAAGTGGTTTCAATTCTCCATTACCTAGCTGTTTTCAGTAAGCACATTCCATCCCAATGTGTGCTACCAAGAGAGCCCTTGTACCTTACATCACCAAATATAGGGAGGCAAGGGGAATGCTCAGAAGATCTATTCTCTAAAGTTCCATTGAAATCCGTAAGTCATACTTTTTTAGAAAACTCATTGAAACGCTGGCCCCACAGGCAACAAACTGTGGTTTACAGATGGCACAGATGCTTCAATGTGAAACCGTGAATGCCAATCATTACAAGTGTTTCTGACACACTCTAATTCAACCAGGGACAGTCCCAGAGTACTCACTGAGAACACGCTTTGTTCCTGCAAGTGGAAGCAGCTTTCACAAACTATTTCAGTTCTGAAATGTCAAACCCTTCTCAGCAAACACATTCAGAGCACAGTTTTGGCCCAATAGAAAAAGTGTCCTAGCAAGAGGGCCCCACACCTATGATCACCTTCATAAGGTAGCTTCCCAGCTTCTGAGCGGAAGTGTACTTCTCATTGGCCCTTATGCTGTGGTGGAGATTTCTAGGAGCTCAGTTTGATGCAGGATTTTTTGCAAGCCCTATGCAGCCCTCACACATGCTCAAAGGTTACAGGATCCTGCAGACCAGTCCAGGCAGCAGTAGGCATCCATTCATTTTCTATGGGCCTACAGATTCCTAGATGTATAAAATTCATTATCTGTAAATTATATACTATATATATAATACATAACATATACACTATATATGTTATATATCATTAAAATCTGAACAATTAAAATTGGAAATATTCCAAAATCAAAACAGTGGAACCCCATTGTGATGCTACAAGTAGAAAATTCCACACCGGACCTCTGGGGATGGTTCACAGTCAAAATCAGCTTCACTAAAAATATTGCATGAAATTACCTTCAGATAATGTATAAAGTTGCATGTGAAGCACACAGGCATGTCCCTTTAGACTTAGGTTTCATCCACAAGATACCTTATGAAATTGAAAATACTCCAAAATTGGAGAAATCTGAAAGACTTCTCCAAAGTATTTCAGCATAGACCAACTCAAACTGTCTATCTATCCTTCAACAAGTGTGTGTGTGCACTTTGGAGAAGTCTTTCAGATTTGTTTGTGTGTCTTTCTTTGTGTTTGTGTCATGATGCCTGATATTTCATTGCTCCCATTAGAAAATTAACTCATTTAATACCATCTGTCAAACTCCTAAAAACAAAATTTCTTTGTGATTAAATGAAACATTTCTTCCTCTGGGCTTATATGTTTCTTCTAGGAAACAACTACTACAATTAATACACTCAAATCATCAAAGTAGATCAGATAACAAAAAAATTATATTTTAAAAAGTGCTTAGTTTAAATAACAAATATATGATATAGTAATGAATATGTTACTAAAGGGAATATATAACAAATATCTAATGCCACACTATAGATTGGCAACTTCAAAATTTTGAAGCAAATATTAATAAATGTAAATGATCACAGGATGCTTCAGCACTGCCCAACCAAACAGCAGAAGAATGTTCTTAGAAGGATCCTATGGAGAGCTTGAGCCTCTTTTGCATCATAAGGGGTAGGTTTGGGCTGGATCCACTCATCCTTCTTCTTAGAGATGGTCCTCTTCCTCAGCACAAAGTCGTATTCAATGTGAGGGTTCATAGCATAAAAAACATTGCAATGGTGAGGAATCTTCAGCTCTGGGAGGAGAGGAGTATATGGGAAGAAGTTGGCATGCAAGAGGTACAACATGGGACACCCCAAAATATGAAAAGCTCGGCCAGAAACGACCTGAGCCACAGACCTGGGAGCTCTCCAATTCAGCACCAATACCAACAAAGACAGCCTCCACAGTCCTCCCTGAGCAAAAACTAGGCAGAGCACTTCAACACACCTAATGTCTATTCCTTCCAAAGGCTTTAGACTCCAGAACATCCCAGGTCCTCTTGCATCTTCCAAAGCACACCCCTAGGGTTTGCATCTGAAATCTCCCACAAAAGGCTCCTGTGCTGAAGATTCAGACCCCACATGGGCCGTCTTCATAGGTGGCTTTGGAGGGAAGCATTGGATGGTGAGTGCTCTGATGTCATCATGAAATTCTCATTCAAGATGAACACACTACTGGGAGGTGGGAGGGACTGGAAGAAAGGTTGGGTATGGTTGGAGGAAGACCTAAACAGGGGTGCGCACTGGACAATAGTACCTTGGCCCTGTTGGCTCCACTGAATCCTCATCCTCCAAGTAGAGGTCCTCCTCTCCTCTCTGTCTTTCTCTCTCTCCCTCTCTCCCAGCCTCGTTCTCTCTCTCCCAGTCTATGCCTGTTTGGCAAGGGCTGAGGAGCTCTCCACTGCCACACACTAGAGCTTTATGGACAGCCTCAGTGCACAACCAGAGAGAAAGCTAGGAAACCCGGAGAAAAGGCCTAGGATTCCTCCTCTGAGTTATTTTCCTCAAGTATGGCCACAGTGAGGACAGGCTGACCACAACAGATACCACATTAGAGCCATGCTTCTGCCTTGGTGGAGCCAGCCTCCATGTGGACCAGGCTTCCGAGAATGGAGGCCACATTCCAAATGCAGCCCTACTGAGAACAATGATTCCAAAGACCAGCAAAGGGACTGCTTCCCTCCAACATGGTGTATGGTCCAGTGGTGCCATGACCCCGAGTGGGGGAATACAACAGCCCGCTTCTCCTTCCTCTGCACACCTATTTCCTGTCGCCCTCCTCTAACCTAGAGCCTGTTCTCCATCCCTTCTGGGTTGGATGAGGGGATCTCTGCTATGAATTTCTTAGGCTACCAAGGTCCCAGACCGACTTCCTCTTCTATAGACTCTACTGACCTAACAGTAGGTTAAGATGGGAGAAAACTGATCCTAGAACTCATAGGGGTGGTGGTCTTCAGTGTACATAGGCTGGGATCATGGCTGCTGTGGGTGTTGGGCTCACAAAAACAAACCAACCCACCAAAAAGCGCTGGCATTATTAACAGATGAGCTTTGTGGCCGACGTGCTCAGGAAGCCCTCATCTGAGTTCAGTTAGGGGTCTGTGATCACTTCTGGGCAGGTGGACTCAGGTACAGACAACCAGGGAATTTGTCCAAACACAGATGATTCAGCCTGTCTCACAGCCTGTTCTCTCTTCCCAATTTCATCCTGTTACTGCTTGCTAGGATCCTGGCCATGCTCTGCCCAGGCAGTGGTTTTCTGGTCACACAGAAGGCTTTCAATATTGCTGATTCAGTCCACAAAAGTGCCAGTTCCATCTTTAGCCCATGCATTCCCATGTTCCTCTAAACCACTCCTATCAGAGAGCCGTGGGGCCCTACATTCTCTGGAAGGAGGCTTTCCTCTTCGCTACTCCTGATGTCAGCATTGGATGCCTGTTCATGACCAGAGGAGGACACCTGGTAGGGAGTCACATTAGAGTCACACCTAGAGACTTTCCACCAGCTCTAATTCAGTATTCTTTGTGCACGAGAGCCCACACACACTTTTGAGTGTACAAGAGTCAGAGACTACTCTTTGGTGCTATGAGTTGACCTGAGTCCACTTCCTGATCATCTGACTGTCCCACTTACTCCAATGGTTAGAGATGATTTGGCCCAGCTCATAATCCTCCGGCTTCTCCTGAGTAAGCAAGTGTAGCTTGAGGGCCCTGCGGATGACGACAGGAGCCCTATCGTGGCAGGTCGCCTGGAGCAGCATGGGAGACAGGCCTTCAGGAAATGGGCCTTGAAGTGACTACTCAAGGACAGTGGACATGGGCATTCTGGAGGCACCTCCACTCTAAATACAAGGGCAACATCCATGACCCTACCACCTGAGGCTGGCCTCCTGCTCATCGTGTGGGCTCTTCCCATAGGCTACTGGCCCAATCCATGTACATAGGACTTTCTGGACCTGCCATTGCTCTTTGTGGAGCCGCACTCCACTCAAGGTGAAATGACCCCACTCCCTGTATACAGATGCAATCTCATCTCACAAGTTGGGAGGAATGGGACAGTGGCCTCCAAGATCCCAGGTCTGCCTGAGGATGCAGGTGGCATTTGGGGTGGCCCAGACACAAAACCTAGAGGCTTTGGTCTGGATTGCCAGGGCCCAAAACAGACCCAGGAACATGACCACACACAGGAGTGCTGAAAGACAGCCATGAGAGCTCCTGGCCTCCAGAGGCTCAGTGCTGGCTGGGGTGTAGGAGGACACCTGATCCGGCAAGGGTGGTCATTGGAAAAGGCTCCTGTCCTGCAGGTTACCTGGACATTTCATGTGTTTACTCCACATCCTTATCGATTCTGCAGAGAGACCCTCTCAGCTCCTTGTTGAAAAAACATGCAGAACCTCATACTGCTGTCCTCCTCCATGGACGCCAGCATCCCATACAGGGGAATCTGAACCCTAAGTCCTATCCTGTTTTAATTGGCCAACAATACCTGCCCCTGCTCTTCTGGACTGCACGCTGCCACCTGATACACAGACTCCCTCAGTCATGGTGGTGGACATGCTGCTGCTCTCCCTCATCTCAGGTCAAGTCCTTCACACTGACCTCTGCCTCCTTTATTCCTATCTCTCCTCCTGACCAACCAGAAGGTCCAATTCAAGAGGGCTCATGAGTAGTTCATGGTATTGGATTAGTATTTGTTTCCTGCCCAGGGGTAAGCACCAGGGGACACCCCTGCTCCCAGGCTTACCAGGACAGTCTTGGACGTCTTTGGGCTTTGTGTCTCTAAGTGGATGCGAATTAAGCAGGTATCTCCCACCTGCTTGTGGGAAAGCCGCCTGGAGGACTTGCAGGTTGATTCTGAGAATGTGGGGGAAGCAACATCAGCAAACCCAGAAACAGAAAGCTAGCCCAGCCTGTCAGTTGGCTCTATGGGCTTCTAGCACATATGTCCAGGTGATGAGGCTTCTTATTTCCAAGGTGGATGTGGAATGGCAGCACAAGTACAGCTTGAATAGGTAGGTGTTTTCCTCCTTTCCCTTGCTTGTTTCCTCTTGATGGTGGGATGTTTTCTCGGGATGAAATGATACTTTATTCCGGGATTCATGGACAGATACATGACTGCATGGTCAGGGACCTTTACTTCTGCAGAGAGGTGGAGGCGATTGGTAGGTGACACTCATGGATTATACCACAGACACCCCCAACCCCCGAGAGTCTCTGCCAGGGCAGGCCAGCACCAGATTTGAGAGCCCTCCAATCCAGCTACAGTGCCACCAAAGACTCCCTCAGTGATTCTTCCATGAACGAAGATGATGCACAGGATCTAAACCAAAGGAGCACCTGACAATGGAAACAGCACCTGGGGCCCCAGAACTTCTCAGTGCAGGTTGGACCTGCCATAGAGACACTGCTAGGCTTTGCATCAGGATTGCCCCAAAGGATCCTGTGCTTAGGCCTTTCTCCCCAGGGCAGCCACGCTCACACATGGGCATTCAGGGAAGTGTTGGATGGTGGGTCAATTCATCCCCTTGCCCTGGATGAATCCACTCATGGATGAATACGCAGAGGGGAGGTGTATCCATCAGAGGTGTGTTGGGCATGGATATGGAGGACTTCAGCAGGGTGGTGCCCTGAGAACTCTATAGGTTCGCTCTCCTTCCCCTTGTTTCTCATCATGAGCTGTCTGCTTGGTACTTTTATTCTGGTTCTTGTTCTACTTCTGTATCTTCTTTCTGTCCTGCATCTTCTTTTAGTTCTTTCTGGGTCTTTTTCTTGTTCTTACATGATTTCTTCTTGTTCTTCTTCTGTGTATCTCCCTCCACCCTTCCTTCTGTTTTGCCTCCTTCTTTTTCTTCTTCTTCCTCCTGCTCTTCATCTTTGATCCTCTCCCCACTCAGGAGTGTCCTCTTTCTCCTCCTCCTCCTTCTCCTTCTTTCTCTGGCAATGGTGGGGCGTCCTCTGAGGAGTTCAAATCTATCACACTCTTCTGCCCAGATGCAGCCTCTCTTCAGAACCCCAAGATGAAATCAGTTCTCAATCAATGGCCAGGAGTGAAACCAAGACTTGACAAGTAAATTCCTTTCTTTGTCATTGTCACAGTCAGGAAAGACTTCCTAACAGACACCGCATTCTGGATAGGCTTCTACCCATGGTAGTCAGCACCTCATCTGGACCAGGATTGCTAAACTAGATTCCACCTCCAAAAAGCTTCCCCAATGAAAACAAGGTTTCCAAGATCTAGGAGAGGGCCAGCATCACTGCCACCCTCCTGCCATAAGGCATAGATGCCATCACACCTAGTGGGTTCCAGGCCCCCGGTAGTCCTCCCTTTTGACATCTGTTAAACACAAACCTCCCCTGGTCTGGAGCCTGCTCTCAACTGATGCATGGGTTGAAAGTGTCTGTTTCTGAAATCACCTTCATAGACTCTCAGTTTTGTAATTCCTTATTGACTGGCTTATTTTTTTAAATTTTTTTATTTTTTTACCAGAGACTGAACCCAGAGTCCCTGCACTAAGACACATTTCTAGGCCTTTTTACTTTGATTCAGGCTCCCCTGAACCAGGCCCTGGCCTCTGGAAGCTCCGTGTGGGCCTGGTTGTAATGAGGTACTTGACTCAGCACTGGCAGGCACTAAGTTTCCGAGGCTCTTTTGAACTTCTGATCCTCCTGCACAGCCTCCCAAGCACTGAGATTCCTAGCCACTGTTACCTTGCCCAGCTCCTTGGACTATCTGGACCTCAGTCTTCCTCATGTGTAAGACAGAGCTAAGCGAACCGACTTGGTGTGTGAAAATGGGAAAACTGACCATAAATGCCCTAAAGATAGTGGGTTCTATTGTGGACAGGCTGGGATGGTGGAGGCTAGGAGTGTCTGGCTCACAAGAAAGGAAGAGCACTGGCAGTGTGGACAGCTCAGCATTGTGGCCTATGATCTTCAGATGCCCTTCTTTGATGCTGGCAGAAATAATAACCTGGCCATTCTGATATCTTTGGGAGATGGACACCCAGGCACAGAGGACTTGGAATTGCTCCAAAAACAACCCAAACACGCTATCCCCTGGCCTTGACTTCCTCTTCACTGAGTCCTGTTCCCAATTGCTGCAATCCTGACATTCCTGTGAGTAGGCGGGACTTCTCATGTCCTGCCCATGGATTTTAACATCTGCTGCATCAGTGCACATCAGTGCTGATCCCATCTGAAGGCATCCTTATCAGTGAGCTATAAACCAACTGCTGATTGATTGAGCCCTTCTTCTTTGCCCCTCATGGATATTAGCTTTGCAATGCCTGCCCAGGTTCAGGGCAGGACACATTTAGGGAGGTCTAGCAGCCCCCTGGGGCCTCTTTGAGAACCTGCAGATTTCACACGCCCATCACTGCAGTTGGTTTCCTGCACCAGGCCCACCACACTGGCTGTTTTGGGGGCTAAGGCCCACTTTCTCTTGGCTGTGAGTTATCTTGAGCCCACTGTGCATCATTTCTCCCAATTATCTGATTGTCACACTTATTCTCATGCTGAGAGACCATTTTGAGCAGCTCAAAGTCTTCTGGATTCTTGTTCTTGAGAAAATAGTGGTCAAGGCCCTGTGGATGATGCCCGTAATCTTCTCCTGGCAGGTCACCTGGATCAGGATGAGAGAAATTTCATCAGAGAACTGATTTTTGAGAAGCTACACAAAGGACAGCAGTCGAGGACATTCAGGAGAAACCTCAGCTACATAGACAGGGGCACAATCTTGTTATCCTGCTACCTTACTGTGGCCTCCATATACCCCCTGGGTTCTTGCAATGTGCTACTAGAACAATCCTGGTACAAATGTCTGCCTGTACCTGCCATCCCCCCTCCCCCTGGGGAGCCACATTCCACTCAGGTCAAAGGACCAAACTGCCTATGCACAGACACACTCTCAACTCACTGAGATGAGAGCAATGGGTCAGGGACCTGCGTGCCAAGTGTGCTCTGGGATGCAGGCTGCCTTTGTGGGTGGAAGAGGCAGATACACTAAAAATTTTGGTCCTGACTGCCTCTACACAAAACAGACTCAGATACAAGAGTGTGCACTTGAGTGCTTCATGATAGCCTCGAGAGGCCCTGGCCTCTGGAAGCTCGGTGCGGGTCTGGTTGTAATGAGGTACTTGACTCAGCACTGGCAGGCACTGGACATGTCTCCTCTGCAGCTGGACACCTGCAGCATTAGCGTGTCTACTGCACATCCATAGAAATTCTGCCAAGAACCCCTTTAGCTCCCTATTCACATACATGCAAAGGCTGACATTCCGAAGCTTTGGCATGACCCCCCAGGTGATCCCGACCCCAAATTCCCACACCTAGTCATGCTAAGGAGGTTCTCTTCGCAGCCACCAGCAACACATCCCCTCCTACCCATGTGACAAGTCACTGTCACCTCCTCTGCTCCAACCTCACTCTTTGAGAATACCAAGTTCTAGGCACTGCAGCCTGCACCCTGGACATTTCTCTGACCTCATCTGCCCACAGCACTTCCGTCTGCACTTCTGGCCTGCAAAACCCACAATACACAGGCCCACTCACCACTGGAGCTGGGCATGCTGAGGCTCTCCCTCCTCAGGTCAAGCCCTTAAGATGGACCTCTCTCTTCTTTATTTCCCACCACAGCCCCGGGGTTGGCTGTGTCTCCTGCCTTCCACGATGTGGACACCCAGGAGGCAGCCCTGCTGTCAGGCTTACCAGGATGCGCTTTGTCTCCCTCCGGCTCTGTCCCTCTAGGAGGACGTGAACAAAGCAGCTGTCTTCCACCTGCTTGCTGGAGTGAAGCAGTGAGGAGCTGCTACTGGTGATTTTTCTCTTGCAGCACTCATTGCTTTGGGTGGCCTGGGGCAATGGTCTGGCGGCTGCAGAAGAGGTGATGCTCAAGGCTGGTGGGTTCCTGGATGTGTTCTTAGGAGACTCCAAGAACTGCAGGGTATGACAACATCAGCAAAGCCCAGCAGCTAAACCCCACCCAGCCTGTCAGTTGGCTCTGTGGGTGTTCTACAACATCCATCCAGAAGCTGAGGTGCTTGTCACTTTGGAGGAGGTGGAGTGGCACTAGGAAGAAGGTGGGTGTTTACCTCCTTTTGCTTAACCTTGAACCACTTGCTGGCAGGTCTTTCCCTGAGGATAAAATGGTAGTTCACTCTGCCATTCATAGCATAATACACATTTCCATCAACAGGGATCCTCAGCTCTGGAGAGGGAGGGGCACAGGTGTGGTAAATGATACTCAAAGAGTACACAACAGAAAATCCCCCCCATAACTGAGAGTTTCTGCCAAGTCAGACCTGAGAAACAGAACTGAGAGCCCTCTAACCTAGCTACTGTTCCACCCAAGACTACCTCAGTGATTCATTCCTCCCTGAGGACCCACTATGCACCCGTTCAGGAAAAAAGCCCTTTGCACCTCAGAACCTCTCACGTCAGGTTGAAACTTCCAAAGAGACAGTGCTAGAGTTTGCATCCAGATTCAAAGACTTATGTGGTAAAGATTTTCTCCCTGGTGCAGCAATGATCACATGTGAGTTTGTGGGGAAGACTTGATGGTGGGTGCTTTGACCTTGCCAGTGGATTAATCCATCCATAGGTGAATACACTAATGGCAGGGGGTATAAATTGGAGGTCTGTTGGAATGGAGGATGTCCACAGGAGCTGTCCCTCAAAAATAATATGTTTTTTGAGTTCCTTACTTCTCCATTTCTTTTCATCATTATAATTCTGATCACATTTTTAATCTATTTATCATACTTCTTGTTCTTCTTGTGTTTCTCCTTCTTGTTCTGTTTCTTCTTCTTCATCTTCTCTGAATATTCTTTTTCTAGTCTTCTTCATGTTCTTATTCATTGTCTCCTCCTTCAACTCATTTTCCTCTTCTTTTTCTCCTCCTTCTTTTTATTTCTCTTCCACTCCAGTTCACCAAGCTGTGAAGAGTTCTATTCTACCACACACTTCTGCCTAGATATGTCCTCTGGTCCTAAATGGAGTCAGTTTGCAATGAACAGAAAGATTGGAAACCAGGTGTCTAAAAGACATGATTCTTCATTGAACTGCTCTTAACATGTACTTGTCACAGTCATGAAAGGCGGACTAAATAGATACGCTGTGGTTGCCTATCCTTTGATAGAAGACATAGATTCCTATCTTCTTTTCCCCTCATGGATATTAGCTCTGCAATGCATGATCAGGTCCATGGGAGGACACATGTTAGAGAGGTCCAGCGGCCACGGGGGCAAAGTTAAGTACCTGTAGATTTATGCCCCCATCGTTGCAGTTTGTTTTGTGCACCACTCCCACCACACTCTGCCTATTTTTCAGGCTAACGCACACTGTGTTTGGGCTGCAAGTTATTCTGAGCCCACTGTGACTCATTGCTCCACACCATCTGATTGTTCCACTTTTACTCTAATAGTCTGAGACAATATGCAGAAGCTCAAAGTTTTCTGGATCCTCCTGCTGGAGCAAGTGTTCATCTAAGGCCCTGCACACTCGTCAACAATACCAAGGTCCATAGAGTGCAGCCTGCAGCCTACATATTTCTCTGAGTCTTCTCAACCCAGCACTTTCATCTGCACTCTGGCCTGCACACCCCAAAACACACAGGCCCACTCACTCATGGAACTGGGTATCCTGGTACTCTCCCATCCCTCAAGTCAAGCTCTTAGCATGACCTCTCTCTCTCTCCTTTATTCCCTGCTCTCCTTCCTGACCTTCCAGAAGCTCTAATTCAAGAAGACAGGCCTAGTCCAAGGTGTTTGCTGTGGACTCGGTCTTCCCCAGTGTGGGCTCCCAGGAGACTCCGCTGCTAGAAGACTCACCAGGATGCTCTTCTACTGTGTTGTCCTTTCGTTTTCCAGGTAGATGTGAATGAGGCAGCTGCCTCCAACCCGCTTGTTGTACTGGGGCCATGAGGAGTACCTAGTGGAGACCCCTGATCTCCTGGACTCCAGCTCTGGATGACATACTGTTGCTGCCCCTTCCCAGGGCACCAGAGCCATTCCTGGAGAAGGCTCTAGCTCTGGGGTTGGCTTAGGAGCCTTCATTGGAACTGAGCTTGTAGCTAGAGGAGAAAGATGCCCACATGACTGCCTTGCCCTGAGCTTGGCACAGACAGACAATACCCCTGCTGACAGGAAGACCTCAGCTCTGAGCCCACAGGGGCCTCTTTGCAGACAGGGGCCATTGCCTGAGTGGATAAAGGCTTATCCTTGTTCCCAGCCCAACACCAGCCATACACATCCCACCCAGTGGGGAAAAAACCTGGACCTTTCTTCATCTACCCTTATGTACCTCTCCCAACCCCACCCAGGCCTCCTGGCTCTCAGGCTCTGCCTCAGTTGACTTGCCATCTTCAATCTGGGCCAGCGGGTGGTGTGCTTGGTGCTCCAGGTTCAAGCCACCCAGGAGGAGCCGCATGTATGGCAGCAGCAGCTGGAGAATCAGAGATCCTGGAGGCTGATGGGAAGCCTCAGTGTACAAGTCCATCCAGATACCTGCAAAGGAAGGTGTGGCACTGTGGGGAGGCAGGTGTGCAGAAGCCTGGTCTCTCCTTCCCTACAGCCTCCAGTAACAAAACTGTAAACCTGGACTTCTGAACTTTCCCTGTCTCTGCATAGACCAGTCCACCCAGATAAGACATAGTGGCTGTACAGGCAGCGACAGGTCAGGTCTCTAGGCAAAGAAACTACATTGAAAGGAACATTAGATCCATGGTATGACCAGCTCTGCCCGCCTCGGGACATATGCCTGACACTTTTCTCTTTGCTACATGCTCTCCAACCTGGAATTCAACCTCCAGAAGTTATCTGCTCTCATGCCCACTATTATCAGGGATGCAGGGATACCTCCTCTCCTGGCTTGGGCTGCCATGCTACTTTATTCTCTTGAGCTCTCACCGAGTTCCTTGGAGAAGCAACTGATCTCTCTTTTTCAACAAGTGAAGCCAACATCTCTGTGGCCCTGGAGGAGGACAGAGGAGTGTAGTCGGACTGGGATTGGCTATGGCGGGGTCAATTGTCACAGGAGCTTTCTCTGAGGCCAAAATCTCCTCTCAGTTCCCCAGAGGACCATGACTCTACCTATAGCTCTTTGCCTTATTCCTCCTTCAGTTAAAGCTCTAGACCTTAAGCTGCATGCAGGAAACAGAACTGGAGCAACCAGTGTTTGCTCAGCCTTCCCAGTCAAATCACCTTGCAGGTCCCTACTCTGGAAACAGGAGCCGACCCTCTTGACCCCAAGCCTATTCCATGTTGAAGTTGGTCCAGGGGTCCACCATGTTCACTGAAGAGGACAACGTGCAGTTATGCCTCATGGAGTCAGGGATGCTGTCACATGTAGGATATGTACTCATGGCACCTGCGCTTCAGGCTGACCCCCATGAAAAGGGACACAATGGCAGAAATTTTGACCCCATTGTTCACTGAATTATGCAACATGCCTGGAAACATGTCTTCAGGCAGTGAGTGTTTTCTCCATGCTCACTGGTGAATGAGCCCAACCTGCTGCTTCCCACGTATCTCTCTGGGCCTGGGAGCTACCATCTCCAAAGGCCCTGTCCAGCTATATCTCAGATAGGAAGTTCTGATCCACTATGGAACCTGGCACATCCCTTATTAACACTAAATGCTTTGATCAACGCCTGAGTTATGAGATGCCCCTGGCACTGAGCTTTTCATACAAAAAGAAAATATCATACCCGACAAAACCCCAGGCCTCTCTGAGTCCTCCTGGGAATGAGCTCAGCACACACCTTTGAGCTGTGGTGCCCAGGGTTTGGGGACTGCTCCACACACTTTGGTGACCAGCTGGTGTCAGGATGGTTTCCTCTGCCTGAGAGGGAGAGTTCACTCCCCTTGCAAGGCTGTGGCAGGCACCTCCAGGACTCATCCTACTCGGGGCTGACATTCCACTATGAGCCTGGTCCTCTATCTCATTAGGGATCACAAACCTTTGGGTCCCTGAGAGGTACATGGCAGCCCCAAGACCCAGGCATGAGGGGGCTACACACTTGGGCTTGGTGGTCTGGTGCTTACCTTGGGAACAGCAGGTCCAGCACCTGCTGGGTGGGGATGAAATCCCAGTAGATGAACTCCAAGTTGCTGCTGAAATCTAGGTTCCTCCCACAAATGACAGGCAGGAGCTCATTCCTAAGCTGGTCCTGCCTGTAAGGTTCAAGGCTCTCTACGCTGCAGGGCTCATCTGTGTTCTGATCATTTTCACCCTGGGTTGGGACCAAGAATGGTGGGTTCAAAAATGGAAATGGTGACAAACAGAAAAATGACTTGTGCCAATACACTAGAGTCAAAGCACAATGGGACAGTTCCCATCAGTACACACACACACACACACACACACACACACACACACACAGAGTCAGAATAGGAGTTCTGGGCCATTCATCAGGGATCAGACTAGAGGGCCTGCTGGGCTCACCTGCCCTGTGCTACTCACTGTTACTCTTGAGCTCCTCTGCGACAATCGCCAGAGGCTCTGGAGTCTAGGACAAAGCCCCACCCAGTGTTCCCCCAAAAGGGCAAGGCGGCCCCCCTGAGATTCCTGGGGGGTTGAGGCTCGACATGGTTTGAAACCACAGGAGAGCATCCTTCTCACTCCAGTGTCTCCAATCAAGTGAGCTCAGATGGCTTGGTCAGTGAGGTGGGTGCCTGGGTACCAGGGTTCCATGCTGTTTCATTCATTGTCAAGGCAATAATATCACTTCTTGCGGTGCCCATACCTGAGCCTCCTTTTCTCTTAAGACCACTTTCAAAGCCCTATGGGCTGCTGATTTCTCCCCTGTACCCACCCATATCAAGTTTGGCAAAAACTTCCCAATTACCCGCACCAGCCCCTACCCAACTTGGCTGCCACTAGAGTTCCAGCTTTGAGGATTAACAACTGGATTCACCAGTTCATCCTTCTCACCAGCTGTGTGATCATGGTTCCATCATTGTGTCACTCATGGGCTCCCCAGTGTCCCTAGCTCTTTCTAGAAATCAGTGTAGCATCTAATTTCTAGGATTTATTGGGCACATTTGCCCATAAGAGCCTACATTATCGCTGAAACCAGAGATGGGACTCACAGGTGGCTAAAGTTCAAACATAGAGATGGGAGAATCACGAAAAGGGGGAGAGACAAAGAATGCACCTCAGCTCAATCAGGCCTGTGTTTCACACAGGGCTTGGCATGTCAGTTCCCTTTTGGTTGTAGTCCCCACTCTGAACCATAACAAGGTTGAGGTGACTGAGGTTCAGAGGCTGTCCCTTTCTGGCATACAGCTTCCCAAGGTTTCTCCTAAGACTTCAGACTGCCCAAGTGCTTCTACTCAGTCTAGCGGTTGGGGGCATCAAAAAGATTCCATGGTACCACAGTATCCTGCTGCCCAAAGCCAGGACACTCCTCACCTCAAGATGGCTCAGACTCTGCCTCTGAAATCATGGTAATAGAAGTGGGCACAGGTGATGGGATATCATCTCCAAGATTGAGTTGTGCAAAGTTCTGACTTCTCTCTGGATCCCTGTCTCCAGCACCTCTCTCTTTACTTCATCTTAAATCCAAGCAAATTGATTTAGCATGAGATGTCTATGGACACACCCCTGTGATAAAGACAGGACATAGTCCCATCCTCCCATTAGAAAAGTACTGAGGCTCAGCCAACATGGATCCCACCAGGAACACAGGCATGAACTCAGACTCTGATCCTCCCAGCTGAGCCTCATTGGAACTTGGAGTCCCAGCCTCCTGAGACAAGGAAACAGAGGTGCCTAGCCGAGCCACCTTGGATGCAGCTGCACATAAACTGAACTCATCAATGCCTCTTGCTCTCAGTTGTGAATAAGAGGGGAGGTGGTCTTTCACAACCCTGGACATCAAGTGCAGTCTCTAGGCTTTGGGGTGGGCCCTGGCCTCTCTCTATCTGCCCAGGCCCTCCAACCCATACTGGCCTTTTACCCAACCTCCTCCTAGGGCCAAACTCAATCCTGCCTCTCAATTTCTGCTGCCTTCCCCAACACACTGGTCCCAAAATTGAGCAGGGCTGGCTCTCTGTTATCATGCTGGTGCCAGCAGCAATGCCACCCCACTGACATAATTCTGAGTCCCAACCTAGGCACTCAGGCTGTCCTTGCCACACCTGGCCTATTTGGGCTCTGGCTCTTGCTCTTTTCTTTCAAGTGCATGTGTTTTGAGATTTTGTCTCTACAGCCACAGATCTGCAGCTACAGCAGGGTAGAGCTCATGAGGTTCCATTCTGAGCCATGTTCAAGCCTGTCAGGACTGTTAACTGGGGTGACTGTTGGAACACGGTGATGAGGGAACACATGAGAGGTGGTTGGACCCACCTTGCCTCTCAGGGGCTTCCTTTCAGGACAGGAGTGCTAGGGATGGGAGCCCCTGGTGTGGGATGCTTTAGACAAGGCGTGACCATGGGCTCTCTTCCCTGGAAACACTGGCTCCACTGAGCATGGACAGCACTGTCATTCCTGGTGGCTCACAACATCCCTGGACCCCAGTAAGGACCCCAAACTCAAGACCTACCCCTGAGTGTGGGTGTCCTTGAGGAAATGAGGTCTCCTGATCCCAGGTGCAAAGGGGTAAGTCCTCTCAAGTCCAGGGACAATGAAGGGACATCTGAGTTTCCCTTGTCCTTCTTTCCCTCTGCTGAACCCAGGGTGTCCTCACACTAACCACAGGTAGGACCCTGGCCTCAACCTCAATGAGGATCATTAGGCTCCATAAAGGACAGTCTCTAAGATGCTCAGTGGACAAACACCCTCTGCACAACCCATAACCCTATTCACCCAAGAAGCAAGAGGATTTCTATTCAGGAAAACCAGGAAAGGGAGAGCATTTCTCAAGGACACAAGGACATTAGTGGGTGAGGGAGTACTTAATGGATGGAGAACTAAGGCCACCACCAACTTCCAGGAGCATATGTGGCCCTTTGGGCACAGGTCCTTACCCTTTTTTTCCCATCAATTTTTTTTTCAAAAAAGTGAGTCTTTCTCTCAGATGGCACCTCTACACTAAGGGGTCTCCTACTTCCACAGAATGTTGGAAGTGGGCAACGGGCCTCCCATTATGTGTATCTGAGAACATTCTGGGGGCATTGCAGCCTTTCAAGACCCCGGGAACCATGGGGGCACCCAGCACCAGCAGAGCATTTCTGCACATCACAACAATCACCCCGGGTGAGAACTCTCCATTCCACTCTGTACTATGCCCTGTCATCTGACCTGATCAGTCGGACCCCTCTCCTGTTTCTTGATTGTACTGCTATGGTTCCCACACATGGATGCCAGCGTGCTTGTGGCCCACCCCAATCATCTGTGTGCCAGGAATAAATGACAATGGGGAATGTGGCTGGGAAATCTGGATGACTGAAAGTCCCACTCTCCAAGTTTTCATCTTCAGCATAATGAGTTACAAGGGGACAGGAGGTCTCTGCCAGGTAGAGATGAGTAGACAATGACTGAGCCTCAAATAAGTGCCTGGGATTCTGGGTTCAGGGCTGGCTTTAGGTGGAATTGCTAAGGGACCAATGTACTCTATGAAAAGGGACAGTGGATGCCCTCAGTGTTGCATGTGGCCTCAGCTGTGCTGTTCAGAGCCCTGGGATATCCCAGGTGTGTGAAGGTGGGGAATCCACGAGCCATCTCAGGCTGCTCCTGAGCACCTCTACCTGGATTCGAAGCTTGTGACTTTGCATCAGAGTCATCACATCAATGTTTCCGGGCCTCCCACCCCAAAAGTGCTCTTAAAGACACTGAGGTTCTGCTGGCTCTGGACTCACCCTTTCCTCTGGGATCCTGTTTATTAGGAGGTCACACCAATTCTCAATACATAGGCTGGGCTCGCTCAGATCCCAGGAGAATCAGGCTTTGCTTCTACTTGTAGTCCATCATGACCCACGACACAATGCCTGGCCACACAAATCCAGAGTCCTTTATGCCACAGACGGCCCTACTCCCTGCTCAGGACACATCCTCCAGTCAACAACAGAAACCACCAGGCACAGGGCCTTGGTGCATACTGGCCTGCAAAGACCTGGGGGTCAAAGACCTGGGGGAGGAGGGAATCTCCCAGGCTGGGTGGGACCCAAGACCCTAGATCCTGGGATACAGCTGCCCACTGACATGGACAGACAGCTTATGTGCACACAGTCAGTATTGCTGTCACTGAGAGGCCAAATGAGATACCAGCAGACTTGGCAGTGGACCTGGTATACCCAAGGAGTTGGGGTAAACTGCATCCATTGAAAATGTTGGTGTTCAGAGAAAGACAAATTTTCTAGAATTTCACTTGTTTCATATTCCTGATAATCAGGTTTATAAAAACATAAAGGACAATGTTCTTTTCCTGGGCCTGGGGAGGGAAGTAGGATTCAGTATTAATGGCAAGAGTATGTCAACGTGAGTTCTAGAGATGGATAGTGGCGATGGCTATCAACAATATGAACATGTTTAATGCTACTAAACTGTGTACTTCAAAAATGGTTCAATTACAAAATGGATGTTGGTGTAGATTACCACAATGTAAACATTAGAGAGATTGCTGATTTACTTGTCTTCAGATTGTTTGTGTTGTGATAGCAGAATACAAGAGACTGGGTGATTAATAGGACAGATTTTATTTCTCAAATTCTGGAGGCTGGATGTCTAAGATCAGGGGCCAACTTCTGAGGACGTTCTTGTTGTGTCCTCCTGGGGCAGAAGGTAAAACAGGAACAAAGGCTGCTATGAAAAGCCCCTTCCCAGGGAAGGAGACTCCATGGCCTAAGCACAACTTCAAGTTCCCAGCTGCTAGCACTTCATATCAAAGAGACCAAATAGAATGACAGCCCATGCTCCCCAGATCATCCCAACTTCTTGGGATGACTCAATTTCTGCAAGTTTACAAGTCATGATTTTGGATAAGAAAAGAGTTAAGCTTAACACATGGGGAGAGGGCTCCCTTCTCTGCTGCTGCTTGCAGTGTTGCATGTGGCCTTACAAGTCATTACTGAGGTTCTGCACAACAGCTCTGACTGCCCTCCTACCACATCCCCATGGGGCTGACTCACAATCAAGTCCAGAAATCAGAAATGTCACAGGAAATCCATGGGAGATTTGTTCAAAGACCACTGAAAACACCACAGTTCACACATGCTCAAGTCTCTTACAAAAATGGCAGAACAATGCATATCTTCTTCCTGTATTGTTTACATTATCTCTACATGACTTCTGACACCTAATACAGTGAAAGGGCACTGTAGTTGTCTGTCTTACTACATAATCTAGGAAACAATGACGGGAGAAGTATCTGTCCGTAGAGACATAACAGATTTCCTGATATTTTTTATTTGCAGCGAGTGGGGACTTTGGATGGAGAAGGATGGTACAGGGCCAACTCTTCTTTCTTGCTTTGCATTGAGGGGAGAAAACAATGAAGCCAAGACAAGGGCTTAAAGGAGCTGATATCCTTCAAGTTACCATCTGGACACATTTGACCTTCAGTCTGGAAGACTTTCTGGGAGAGGATCCAAGGACTTGCCTACTGTGGAAGGAATCCAAAAGAATAACTTACTGCAAAGGGTGTCAAACACTGATCTTTCAGGAGGGAGGGAGTCAATCCAATTGCTAGACCATGTTTTCAGGTCAGAGGGTGGGTTCCAATGCAAAACACTGCAGAGTCCCATGGAGAACGCTGGAGAATGTTGGTGATTTCAGAAAATGTGTGAATCCAGGAGTCACAAGGTCCTCTCAGACATAAGGAAGGAACCTGCCATGACAGGAATTAGGACAACAGATACCAGGAAGCCTCACTGGGGAGAGATCTGAAGAAAGGCAAGTGTACTGGATAGAATAGTTTCCCCTGAATTCTTGTCCACCCAAAAGTGGGTGTGACCTTGTGTGGAAACAGTCTTTGCACAGTGCTCAAGCTAATAAGAGCTCACATGATGGAACACAGCATCAACTAGCCCTAAATCCAATATGTGGTGTTCTTGAAGGAAGAGGGGAGTTTGGACCCAAAGACTAGGGAGACCTGGGGAAACAGACTGTGTGAGGTTTGAGGCAGAGACTGGATTCCCATAAGGGAACCACAGATTGTGGGCAGCAGCAAGAGAGTGGACAAAGGCTGGCAGAGCTGGGGGGACACTCCCCTAGACCCTGTGACGAATGTGGCACTGAAACAGCCCACACCGGCGTTGTGTTCAGCCTCTGGATCGCAAGGGAAGGCCTTTCTTCTGTTGTAGGCCACCCAGATGGCTCAGTTTGGTTGCAGCAGCCCAGGACCCGCCTGAAGGTCTGAGCATGTTGGCCATGCAGGTGGGATCTGGGTCACAGATACACTCTGATGACTGCACGGTCTCAGCCCTGAGGCAAGACAAGCGCCAAGTAGGAAGATGGGGAAAGGGCTAGGCACACATTGTGGCAGACGGTGCCTGTGTCACTGGGAGCACTTACGACCCCAGTTCCCTGATCTGCTGCCAACATAGCCTACATAGGAGTGTAGAGGGACACAGAGCACGGATCTGTCCCACTCGGTGTGCTCAGGCATGCACCATGGCCAGCAGCCTCATGCCATGCCTAGTGAGTCCCTAAGTGAGTGGCCCCTTCTTCCCATCCTGAGAGCTCCTCCCCTCCTCATGTACTACTACCTCCCCACTGCCTCTGGCAATATCTATTCAGTGCAAGGACAACATCCCTGGGAACTGCTGTCTGTTGAATAGAAGGGGAGCCTATGATCCCAGGACAGTGTGCTTCCACACACCCTAATGGAGTTGGCCACCTGGAGGCTGGAACTAAAGGTTATTAAGGCTCAATTACAGGTGTGCACTTCTGGCACTTTGTTTTTTAAGTTAAATAAAACATATTTGATTTGCAAATCCTCACCCCCTCCTGATATTTTAATTATTTCCTCAACATATGAAATTTGACCAGTGTAAAGTTAATTTTGTATTATAGAAAGTTGATTGAAATAACATTTATATAAATAATCAATCACCAAACCTTGAATTTTTCTTCTCCTTTTTTATCAGGAACTGCTTGGATACAAGAGAACACAGTACAGACTCATGGAAATGCTTGAAATGAACACCGAAGCTTAGCATTGAGTCCTGGACAGGGTTTGACAAGGTCACTTGATATCTGCTCCCAAGAGTCTACCAGACAGAATCCTCTGGCTGATCCCTGACTCAGCCATAGGAACTGGCTAGAAAATCCTTCACATCCTCAATACATTCTTCACTTCAGAATACTGGACAACGATTGGTATCCATCTCTCGTTACCTTGCTCCCCAGCCAACCATTCTTCAACAAAGTCAAAGGAGCAACTCATGCAAGCACACAGAAAGGGATGTTCACTACACACATCCATGTATGAAAAAGACAACTGGTATTTCTTGTTTGGGCTATTTCAAATGAAATCCCTTCTGCATGACCTCCACAAACCAAATGAAAATATTTGTTAATTTCCAAAGAAGAAGACAAGATCCACTTGCCAAGGAGGCAGTGCCAAGAATTTTGACACTCCAGATGTAGAGTGTGTGTTTAGGAGGCAGTCACAGTTTCCATGAGAGAGTCCCATGAAATCAATTAGGAAGATCCATGCTCTAGCCCTACTATGCAAGTGATGTGTCCTTGAAAGAGTCACTTGGTCTTAGCAACCATCATCACTAACCACTAAGTCAATGAATAAAGGTCCTCAGGTGTCAAGCTACACAATGCGGGATGAGCATGGATGAGGATGGGTGGGAGAAGTCTCCCCCTCTAACACAATTAGGGAAGGCTGTGCCTGCCCTCAAGTGGCTGTGGGGCCTGGGATCCTGCCACAGAGGGGGGATTCCAAACCTCACATCCACTGACCCAGGCCAGAAGACCAGGTAGAGTCCAAGGACCCTGGGCCGGCCCAATGGCAAAAAAGGTCCAAAGGAACTACGAATGTGCCTGGACCCTCAATCCCCTACTCTGAGTAGGGCTGCATGACGAGGCCAGAGGCCATCCACAGCAATCTGCCTTTACAGGAAAACAGGGACTGCAGGCTGCCTCTGGCTCCCTGAATCAGGGTGGTGTTTTCACAAAGCAAGACCACTTCCTCACATTTGAGCAGCAGCTCATGCGTTGACAGCATCATGGCTGGCTTGACTCAGGTCCTGAGAAATGACATAGAAAATTCATAGCAAACCCATCTTTAGCTCTTCCACATCATCAGGGGCTCTGATTCATTTCCGTCACACAAAGATGTCTGAAATGGTGTCTACACATGCTGGGGACTCACCTCTGTGTGGAACTTTTCAGGAAAAAGGGGATCAAATCTCATGCAGCAACTCTTCTCTCTTCTAGCCCATGGGCAATGCAAGGAACCTGCAGGATACCAGAGGCTCACTTCTCATGTCTTCTGGAAATGAATCATTAATGCTTCCTTCAAGGTGAAGCAGAAGCCTGGATTCCCAGCTGCACAGAAGTGTTTGAGGGCACTGTCTCCCTTAAAACCCAGGAAGAAAAAACAGGTCATTAAAGAGGCATATGGATTAGAGTACATGATCAATGATCCCTCCTCCCTGGAGTCTTCCACATTCACAGAGCAATGCTTGGCCATTCTCAAAGACCAGGAGACCATGATGCTCATCACCAGGAAGTCAATAAGGAACATGAACAGAGCAGCATGGATTGCAGAAGGTGGCACACCAAGGATCTTCAGCACAGCTGCTAGAACACAAGAGCTTAACTTCAGTATTGACTTTCTGCCACCTACCAAGTACGATGTTAGTGTCAAGCACAACATGCAGACATGCAAGTAGCAGGTGACACCCCGCATCCATTCACAGAAGTGGGCAACATCCGCATCCGAACAAGGAAGTATCTTACCCTTACTCATAAAAAATCATCAGAAACAAAAAATAAAATGGATGTAAGATTTCTCATTTCACTATTACGTAGCTGTTGGAATTCCCTATTATATAATACCTCCAAAATAAAAGGTACCTCAGACTTGTGTCAACTATTCACTGGATGACATTTTAAAAACTACGGCCTTTACTTAATATTTATGTATGCTTTATCCCTGCCCTAATGCTCTTTGGGAAAGGAGCACATAAAACTGAATCTTGGAAAATCTCACATTTGCTGACAAATGTTAGTATGTCAGGCATGGCGAAGTGAAAAGTGGGACTTTGGATACTCAAAGAACACAATGTGTGGGATTGGTGTCCCTGATTCATACATAGCATATGGTTTCTAGGAAAGCCAGTGAGGGAGCAGGAGTAACAAAGCTGAACAGGTGACCTGAGGGGATACTGGCAGATAGGCCAAACTGAAGAACATGTTCCAGCTAACATTGGTGTTTGGGCTCCTGAGCCCAGACCTGTTTTTTAAAAAGGTGCAGACAGGCAGTGTTCATGTACTGTCTACCATTTAAGAGTGGGTAATTTCAAAGGCATCTAGTTACACATCTGATAGAATGAAATTCATAAATTGGCAGACCATTTTAACAAAAAAACAGATGATACATATAAAGGAAAAACCTTGTCTTTACCAGGATGCCTAGAAATGTGTTTTATTTGGCTTAGATGCAAATATCTTTCAATAGAATTTCTGATATCTGAATGACTTTATTCAATATTATACTGCACAGATCACATGGCTTTCCTTATAGAATATTCTCTTCTTCTTAAAGCCTCACATAGAAAATGTCTCAGAGGACATATGAGGGAAATGACTCAAAGGATGAGAGAATGGCTGGAACCGTTCTCAAATGAGCACATATAGCCTGAAGTTTGAAGGCATCTAATTGTAGTCTAAAACAATTATGAACCTATTTGATCCATTAATTAATAAATATCACCATTTTACCACTTGAACCAAATCACAGAAAATTGGAAACAGATGATCATTGGCTTTGATACCTTTACTTCCATTTCATTACCCAGAGATGATCAACTCTATACTTCAAGTGATGCAGATTTATTACAGAATGCCTAAGATCCTGAGGATCTATTTTGGCTCAGACCATGGTACTGCTTCAATATTTTATTATTTTGTAAGTAATGTTGGATGATAATTTCATGCCTTGAATATATCATGTTGGATGATATATTCAAGGCATGAAATTATCATCCAACATTGTTCTTCCCAAAACATTAGCCCAATTTACTCTTTAGGAATTTTACTAATTGTTTGAAGGTTCTAGAGGACCTGTTAGATTTGTAATTGGAAAACAATCCAACATACTCCAGAGAACATATGAGTGCCATAAGAATAAAATAAGGTCAGACTATAGCAATGGGCAGCTGGGAGAAGCACTGGGAGAAGTGCTGGGAGAAGCACTGGCCATGGCACCAGGGCTGCTGGGCAGCAGAAGCCTCCACAGCCCTGCAGGGAGCCTGGAGCACAGCTCTGCATAACCATGCTCAGCCCTGGACAGATGCACATGAGTTCCCATCACAGGCTACAGTGTGACAGTCCCAGGTGCAAGCCTGTCATGCCAGCCACCAGGGAGGTTGGAACATTTGAGGCAAGAGGAATGTCTGAGGTCAGCCTTGGCAAAGTAGACCCCATGGCCAAGGGGATAAACGTTTACAGGGGTCTCTGAGGGTGTAGCTCAGGTAGGTCACTTGCCTAACAAGCTCAGGGCCCTGGGATCAATCTCCAGAACCACACATACACCAAAAAGTGACCTTGGAACATGGTTTAAAATGATGGGTCAGGTACACAGAAGGAAAGAGGAAAGGGTTTTTAAAGCAAGAACTTAAACAACAACAACAACAAAAAAAAACAAAACAAAAAAAACCACTCACAGGTGCAGCAGGAAAACCAGGCACAGAGTGAGAAGTGAAATACCTGGGCGGGTCTGTCTTTTAAACCGGCCTCCTGCTCCCCAGGTCACACTGGGCTCCTCTGTGGTCCTCCCTTCTCCAGGGTCCTGCGGGTCAGGCCGCCTCTTCTCCTCTGAGGTCCGCGGCCCAGGCCCCACTGCTGAGGCCACCGCATCCTGAACAGGACCCTGCAAATCAAAACCCACCAGCTGTGACCAGCAGCTCCGCTGAGGAGAGCCCTCAGGTGAGGACCGGGACAGCGGGGTCGGGGGTGGGCGCTGTGGGGACAGGCAGCCGGGACCGAGGCTCCAAGACGGCGGCAGAGACCTCCCGGGTCGCACCATCGTGTGGGCGCCTAGACCGGGGCCGCTCAGGCCAGCTCACCTTCTCCCGTCATGGACCCGGGAGCCGGACCCCACAACCGGGAGCCGCAGCCCCGATGCCCCGCCGCCCTGTGCTACTTCTGGGCTCCTCCCGCTCTGAGCTCCAGGGGACCAGGCTCAAAGTTCCCGCCCTGGCTTAGGCCCCGCCCCCGTCTCCCTGGCGACGGCCCCACCCCTCTTCCGCGACCCACTCAGCGTGCTGTGGGCGGTGCTGTGGGCGGGGCTCTGGGCGCCCAGCCTGCTGCTGTCAGCTCACCTGGTGACCTAGGGTGGAACAGCAACTCACTAGCCTCCTCACCTGTCCCCAGCTTCCTGGGTGTGAGGCCTGCAGCTACCCCTCGTGGCCGTGGGACCCTGTGGACGCGGCCCTGGATGCTGGGCTTTCCCATGGGAAATGGCTCCTCAGCCAGGGACAGGGGACTACTGCCTAGGAGGACAGGGCCCCTGAAAAGGCGCCTGCCACTCTCCTTGCTTGCAAGGGGACACTGTGACATAAGGCCAGGCAGGGAGAGTGGTGGCCCAGAGCAAGGACCAGACAGAGCGCTGGATGGACATTGCTTGTAAAATGACTGCTGTGGGTCAGGACACCAACAACCAATTGCCATCTGCCTTAATAGTCATTAGGAAAATATCGCTCACAACCATTTTTCTACCTCTAATATGTGACTGTGTTCCATTCCCCATGAGTAAGGTCACCGGCATGTGTCGTTCTGTCTTGCTACTGTCTCTTATCCCAGAGGCCCCTGGTACTCTTTGTGCCCCAGGACTGTAAGCTCTCTTACCATAGGGGTTTTTTGTTAATTGATTTTTTAAAATTCAGTATATGTGACAGCAGAATGCATTTGGATTCATTGTACACTATTGCAACACAACTTTTCATTTACCTAATTGGACACGATGTAGCATTGCACCCTAGGTTACTCATCCATGTACCTGGGGGAATAATGTCCATCTCATTCCACCATCTATCCTGCCCCATACGTCCTCCCCTCCCCTCCCTCCCATTTGGTCAAAATTTCTCCATTTCTCACATTCCCCCCATTTGGGATCAGAATCCAGTTCTTAGAGAGAACATTCAGCTTCTGGGTTTATGAAATTGGTTTACTTCACTTAGCATGATAGTCTCCAATTCCAACCATTTACCTGCAAATGCCATCATTATATTTTCTTTTAATGCTGAGTAGTAGTCCATTGTGTTTATATAGGACAATTTTTTTTGTATCCACAGCAGAACATCTAGGTTGCTTCCACAGTTTATCTATTATGAATTGAGTTGCTATAAACATTGGTGTGGCTGCTTACTACAGTATGCTGATATTAAGTCCTTTGGGTATAGACGGAGGAGTGGGGTAGCTGGGCCAAATGGTGGTTCCATTCCAAGTTTTCTAAGGAACAATAGAATTTTGAACTGGCTGTTGGTCACCTGATAGTACTCCATGGGTTTGTCCAAGCCTGACTTTCATCTGCCTCCCTCCATCCTCTGGGATGAGCTAGATGCTCAGTTGTATCATCTGCATTAAAGATGGCTTTCCTATGTCCTGTCCCTCATCAGCTTGCAGTGCTGGGTCTGCCCCCAAGATGGAACTGAGCAGTGGATGCACAGGCATTGCTCCAATGTCCTGCTACCTCCTGACATGGAAGGAACATCTCTGAGGTTTGTTGAATATCTACCCCACCCCTGCTTTTGCTGTCTCTCCTTTAATTCTTAAGTGACCTCATTCCACTGGTTCTAACAAGACTTTAGACATTCTGCTTCTCCAAAACAATGGCTTTTCTCCTCTGATCCATACCCCTCATTCAACACCCACATTTGCAAGTTGCTGCAAAGATAAAAAAAATTAGGTGCTATACTAAAATTCTCAGAACAGATGCTCTAGCATTGAAAATGCTGCAGAGACACTTGGCTACACCACAAAAAAGCTCTGCCATTGACTTCAGGTCCTTCCCTGCTAAGAAAGGAGGCCAAGTGCTATCCAGATGAAGCTAATAGAATTATCTCTGTTCTCTGGCTTTGATTCTTCAGAATCAAACACACACACACACACACACACACACACACACACACAGAGACCCTCTCAATGAAATAAAATTTGGACCACGGCACACGTATCAATATGTTAAATACTAATTATTTACAGAAGAAGGATCTATACCATGTGTTTGCTTGATGTTATTGTTTTTATTATTTTCTCAAGAGGCTAGGAGCAAAGAGGATCCTGTGGCTGTCCTCATTAAAGTCTTCCATGGCTCTTCCTTTCTGCCAAATATCATGGGTTGTACAGCCAGGAAGGGGAAAGAATTTGGAGGCCAGAGCTAAGGACACCCCAGCCTGTGAAATCAGATTTGGGGTTTTCTGGCACAGTTTGGAACACTGACCACCTGAGCCCAAAGATCTGTCCAGAGAGTCAACTTTGAAAACACTTGTCTTTACACATGGAAGGCACATCTTTAGGAAAAGATTAAAGGAAGGAAATGTGACTTGTAATTACTGTGAAGTATGTGTTAGCAGTTGTATATACTAACATGGCCCATGAAGAATGCCAAATTTATGCCCTGTTTCCAAACCACACACTGACACACACACACACACATGCACACACAAATTCTAACAATTAAAACATCCATGACATCCTATCAAATAGTTGTCAAAAATGGGTAAAATTATCTGTATAGCAAAGGAATTTCTGAATAAGCTTCTGAATTTGTAAAATGAATCAATTTTTAAAACCCATCAATATGATGTCTCGGGGTAAGCTACATCAAATATATGTTTATTCAAACAAGCCTCAAGGCCATACCTGCACACACCCAAGTTCATGTGCTTGTACTCCACACTGGGTTCCTCACCTTGGCGCCCCTGTCCCATCAGGCCTGATCCTTCTTGGTCTGCAGAGGTCTTCCCGTGCAGTGTAGGCATTCAGCAGCACCCATGGCCTCTACCTGAGTTGCGCACCAGCACCTCTGACTTGTGATAAGTCAAAAGGTCTCCAGGCATTGTCAAATGACCCCAGGGGAGGGGGAAAGTCACCTGTGTGACCCATCACCTTTAGGGTCACCTGAGACCTCTTTACAAACACACATTCTCAGACCCCGCCCCAGATTGGCAAAACCAGGAGCTCCAGTGGGGCCCGGGAAACTAAGTAACTCTCTGCGAGACACAGGCACTCTGAGGTGGAAGAGGACTCAGGAAAGGCCCTGCAGTGAATCACTATTTGGTGACAGAGAAGTCACAGGGGCCCAGCATGACCAAGAGGTTGCAGGCCATGGGTGATAAAGAGCCCAAATCTGGAGCCACATGGGAGGGTTTGCAGCCACACTTCGCCCTGTGCTATCTCCATGACCTTGCCTATGTGACCTGAACTGTCAGTGCCTCAGTTGCCACCTGTGGACAACAAAAGCACTGTTTCTCCTGCAACTATCAAGGGATGAGGAAGCCTTTATGGTAAGTTGCTTAGAAGAGTGCTCAGCACCAAGAGCTTCGGACACGTCACCTACTGGTCTCATCTTCACCATCACTTGCCTGTCTTGCCCCCGATTGTTGAGTCCCCTACAAGTCAGCCAGGCAGGTGCTTCATTCTCTGCCACATCCTCAGCAGGGAGCCCTGGCCTGGCCTGCATCAGGCTCTCAATGAATATCAGTGGCGAAAGGCATTGCAGTGCCCATGAGAACATGAGGACACCAGCAGAAGCCCTCTGCCTCAGGGGCTTGAACTTTGCTGTGGATCCTGTATGTTCTGAAAAGGGCCCTCAGATTCCTAGATCGAATTCTATTAGAAGGTGTCCTTGCAAATGGGCAACTGGGCAAAAGTGAGCTTCTCTATCTGTGTGGATTAGACGGGACCTAAGGTAAATCTACATGTATGCAGTAACCAACAGTCAACACATGCTTAGAAAATCATGGAAAGTCTAATGATGGGGGCGGGTGCTTCACAGATGCCAGGTGTTTTCTTCCTCTACTTCTAGGAGTCTTTCTACCCAACTCCTGAAGTCAGTCATACAACTATCCCCATTTCAGATATGCAAACACTGAGACCCCAAGAGGTTACAGAACATGCCCAAGGTCATTGTCTAGTAAGCAGTGAAAGTGTTCTTCTCATGCTGGTCTCTGATTCCAAACCCACACCTGCCTTTCTTCCCAGGGCACTTCCTGGTCTGCATACAGGGATTACATGCCTTAAGATTGGGAGGGCAATCCAAATTTCAAAACTTCTACCTCACCTTATGCTGAAGACAATCCTAAGCAGCAGAGCACGTGTCATATTTGGTTTTAAAAACTCCATCTCTGGTAGTAATGAGATGTCTATGCCACAGGCCCGCCACACAGTCACCTGGGAAGAAGGCAGAGTGACCACACTAGTGTGGAGAGAGAGGACAAAATTTGGGACAGTGAAAGACGTAGAAGCAAGAGCTGAATACACTAGAACAGACAGGACCAGGAGAGAGCGCAGCTGAGAGGACTGGAGTAGGGCTGGGGCGAGCCAGCACATTCCACAGGGATTGATGAAGGTCTGCTGTGTGCCTGGCACTATGCTGAGAAGTAGACGCTGCATTGGGCACAGTCTCTGACCTTGCTCTGCTAAAGATCCCAGTCTGGGGATTCAAAGCTGGAAGTCACTGTTCAGCACTATGCCATTTCTTCACACCCCAGCTGACCTCCAGCCCCCAGCAGCATGGCCCATTTGCCTATAGTGAAGGCCAACAGCAGCTTCCTGCCATGGCTGGAAGGAGTGGGTGGAGAACACCCAAGCTCTCTCACCCTGTAAGAGGGCTTCTATTAGTAGCATGATCTACATGGAACCCCAGCACTCCTTAGCAGGCCTGTGCTTGGTCGCTCAGTGGAAACAACTGGCTGGTACACCCTGACTTCCAGTTCCTAATCACTTCCTGTTCCCACCTGGAGTTTTCTAGTATTGCCTCCCAAGAAAACTACTTGCTAACAAATCTGGATCACAGGTCCCCCCATTTTAACCTCAGGGAAGCCAGAGCATGAAAGAAGGTTCTAGAAAGGTGTGCAGTGATCCCAGTCTATTTGGCCATTTTACGCTTGTATTTAGTTCTCCTTGGCTGCTCTGACTGCCCTGATAGGTTTAGGAGAAAAGACAAGCCATATTTTGGCATGGAAAATGATTTCAGGCCAAGTCTCTTTAAAAACACAACCTACCAAGTAGGTGTAGAATCTCATGAAATTTTAAGGACAATAGAATACCAAATGACTACTCATTCCAGTGAAGACATGCTGCCAATAAGACGTAGAAGATGTGCGGCAAACAAGACTTAGAAATGGGTCCTCAGAGCAGCTTCTATCATTCTGCATTTGCTTCTGAAAATAGAGGACACCTGTTGGTACACAATTCTAATAAGCCCAGGAAGACAAGGTTGATACACGGTTGAGTTGGCATGTGATGTACCAGAGCTCAGGACTTCAAGGCAGCTGTCAGGTGGTTCCCGGGCTCTTCTGGTCCTCACCTTCACTCAATGTCTTTTTGTTGGTGATGTAGTTCAGCAATGGATTACTGGGCCAGAGACTTGTTCAGTATTGCTCAGCAATAGCAAAACACGGTCACCAGTTGTAGGTAGCCAACTCCAGGTGAGAAACACGATAGATGTTAATGCTCACGGCTCCACACCCCCAACCTTCCCTTCAGTGAAAATGCTCTCTAAAATGTACATCATGCTTAATTGTGTGGAAGAATTCTACATCTAGCCAAACCACATGAGCTTTCAAAAGCCAGCCCAATAACATTGAGAAGATTCACTCTCCAAAGCAAGCTTGCCAATGCCTGAGTGCCCACGGGCACCTCCTTTTAGAATGGAATGCACACATCCACCAAGATATCACTGCCTGTGTTGGTTGAGCTGGCCTTTGCAATGGACGAGGTGGATGTGATGTAACATGTGAATGAATTAGCATTTACCAACAACTGGAAGAAAAAAATTCACTCTAAGGTATGATGATGGAGCAGCTCTATGATCTAGACCATCCCCCTCTCCTGCGTCCTCTCTGTGTTCCTCTGCCTGGCTGGACCTCCAATTCAGCCCACAAGGATGAGTCCTTTCTAGTCAGAAGCCCTGTCATTGCTTCCAATTCCAGGCCCTGATTCCTGGTTAAGGCAGGCAGATCTCGCTTTCAAGGTAGTCTCTTCAGATCCCTTCCCTACCCTAACCACAGTGTGGGCTCTGGCCCCACCCTTACTCTCTACACCACCATTCCACATTATGGTCTTCCTGTCCCTCTCTGTGACCCAGGACTGCCTGTGACCGACCCCACCCAACAATAAGCTGTTGAACCAGATCCATCAGAGGGTAGAAATGACCAGAGATTGCTAACTTGAAAATTTCACAGAATAGTTAATAAGACAAAGAATATCCTGAACCAGTCAAATGACATAAGAGGAAGTCAGTGAATTCTAACCTCAAGGGCAATCCTACGGAACACTTGCTCTCAAATTCAGCTGCACACTGGAACCACCTGGGAACTGTACATAGTACTGACCGCTGGACCACCCACTGGCCCTGGGCTGATGGAATGGCTCTGGGCTAAGATGGGACACTGGGGTTTGTAAATTACCAGTTGAGTATAATATAAAGCAAACTTTGAGAACATTGCTTTTTTCCCCCCACATGAAGAACTAGGTGCATACAGATGCAGAAGTACACAAATCTGCAGCATAAGGCTCCTTCAGGTGCATAGATTAAATGCACTGCAGTGACCAGCACCCTGGCTAGGAACACCACAGCCCCCTGGAAGCCTCCTATTTCCACCTTCCCAGGTGACCACAGCCCTGCCATCCAAGCATGGAGGAGTCCTCCCTGCTGAGAGACATCAATGTGGAGAATGGAGAGCCCCTCACTCCTGGGAGTCCCTGCTTTGACAACAAGTGCACTGGAGAAGTTTGAATCAAGTGAGAGGCACAAGGGCAGGCTTCCTGGATGAGGCCCTATTGAAGGGAGGATGGGATCTGAGGAGTGGACCAGAGAGAGGAAAGATGGGAAAGGGAGGGAAGCTGGCGAGGGCAGGGCGGCAGATCACTGGAAAAGAGGCCCCAGGAGGAAATTCTACAGACTCACAGCTGAAGACACCCTTAGGGGCCTGAGGAGTTTTCAAGCACAGCCTTCCTTGCCAACGTGTGAGCTTCGTGTGCAATAGACATTTCATATTTTTTTTTTTTTTTTTTTTTTTTTTGACAACCACTACCATTCTGGACTTGGGTGAGTTTAGTGGTAAATGACATTCAGGGATCTGCATGCAACAAACAAGTTTCCTGATGGCACAAAGGCTTCAAAGTGAAAAGGTGTCTGCCAGTTATTATATGTCATTCTGCGGCACTCTAGTTCAAACAGGGACAGCCACAAATTGCTCACTGGGAATCCACTTTGTTCTGGGAAGTGAAAGCTGCTTGGATGAAGGGCTTCATGTCTGACCTTCTGAACTCTCCTGAGCAAGCACATTCAGACCCCCCTTCTCGACCAATAGGAAAAGTGTACCTGTAAGAGAGCCCTTGTAGCTCCAATCACCAACTTTAAAGAGGAAAGCTGCCCTTTGAAGAAAATACATTTGCCAATGTTTCATTGAAGTCAACGGTTCCCACTCACTCAGAAAACAAACTGGAATTGCAGGAGCCTTCATGCAGGGAACCTGCATTTCCAATAGAACAGATGCTTCAGAGAGAAACCGAGAGTGCCAGCTCTGAGAAGCAGTTCTGCTTCATGCAGCTTCAACCAGACACAAAACCCAATGTGCTTACAGAGAACAAGACCGTTCCTTCAACTGGAAGCTGCCTGCACAAAATGCTTCCATTCTGCACTTTCAATCTTTTCTCAGCCAGCACTTTCAGACAACACTTTACATCCAAAGTGCAAATTGTGCTACCCAGAGAGCCCTTGGACCTAACATCACCAATATTCACATGGAAAGTTGGGCAGTTGACAAGATCAATGGCCCAGAGTTTCATTGAAATCTCTCTCTCAAATTTTTCTGAAAACTCACTGGAAATGAAGGTGCCCACGAGCAACAAACTGTACTTTATACAAGCACAGAAATTTCAAAGTAAAGCCAGTGACTGCTGGCTCTGAGAAGGGGTCCCAATTCCTACTAGTTCAACCAGGCCCAAATCCCAATGTGCTCTCTAGGAACACTTTTACATTCTATGATTGAAGCTGTTTGCACACCCTGCTTCTCCTCTGCACTTCACACTCTTCTCATTGAGCACATTCAGAGAATAGTTCAGGCACAATATGCAAAGTAGGCTAGCGGGAGAGCCCTTGTAACTGGGAGCACTTGCTCAGATAGGACGCAATTGATGGGTGGGTCAATTCCTCAAAGATTCTTTGGAATCCATTCCTCAAACAGATTCTGAAAACTATCTTGAAATTGCATGAGCCCATCTGCAGTGACCTGTGCTTTACTGTGTGCGTAGATGGTTCCAAGTGAAACTAGGCCATCAGCTCTGACAAGAGGTTCTGCTTCCTGAAAGTTCAACCAGGGAAAAACCGCCAGGTGTTCACTGAGAACAAAGCTACTTTGTGCACAAACCTTTTCTGTTTGCCCCCTACAAATGGATCTCAGGATGCACATTCAAAACACATTTGCTACAAAAACATGACAAAGTATCATTGAAAAGTCCACTCTGGTGTAGCATCACAAACATTGATTAGGAAATGAATTGCACAAGGTTTCATTGTATTCCCTTGGTCTCCCTCTTCTAAAAACTCATTGATACTGCAGGGACGTGACAGCAACCAACTTGCCATTGACCAAGAGCTCAGTTGTTTCCAATGGAAACTGTGCCTGCTAGCTCTCAGAAGCAGTTGGATTTAAGACTACTTCAGCCTGGTACAAAAGCTCAATGGTCACGATGAGAAAAAAAAGTCATTTCCTAATATGGAAGCTGCTTGCCAAAATTCTTCTGTGCTGCACTTCCAAAATATTTTCAGGAAGCACACTCAGAGCACAGTTTCAGCCCATATGCAAAGAGTGCTAGCAAGAGAGCCCTAGGACCTAGGTTCAGCAACTTGGAGGAGAACTGTGGGCCCACTGGGAAGAGCAATTCCTCAAGGTTGATTGAAATCCATTGCTCAATTGTTTGTCACAGAATTCACTTGAAATGCAAGTGCCTGCCTCCATTGAACTCGCACTGACCAATTGTATCAATGCTTCAAAGGGAAACTGCTACCTATGAGAAGCAGCGGTTCTTCATGCTAGTTTAAGTAGTGACAAACCCCAATGTGCTCACTGAGAAAAAAATGAGCTCCTGAATGTTGAAGCTGCTGAGAGACTGTTTGGTGTTTGCACTCCCAAACTCCTCTCAGCAAGCACATTCAGAGCTCAAATACAATGTTGGCTGACAAGAGAGTCCTTGCACCAAGCATCACCAATTTTGAGAAGGCAATAGAGACTGCTGAAAAGATCAATTCCACAAAATTCCATGGAAACCCACTCATCAGACCTTTCTGAGAACACTTGAAATGCAGGTTTCTGCATGCAAGCAACTCTGGGTGACAGATGGCAACATTTGCCAAATGCAAACATTCCTACCAGCTCTGAGAAGCCGTTCTCATTCACACTGCTTCAACCAGGGAAAAATTCCCATGTGCTCACTGAGAACAAGTTAGCTTCTGCTACTTGAAGCTGCTTCCACAAACAGCTTCACTTCTGCACTTCTAAGCTGTTCTCCTCAAGCACATTCAGAGCACAGTTCAGGCATGAAACACAAAGGGTGCCAGAAAGACATCTCTTGAATCTAGCATCACCCACTTGCAGGAGGAAAGAGGACCAGCTGAGAAGATCAGTTCTCCAAAGTCTCATTGACATCCATATGTCACACTTGTTTACAACATACACTTGAAGTGCAGGTGCCCACATGAGTGAACTGTTTTGGATCAATGGCACAGAGTCTTCAATGTGAAAGCATGCCTGCACCTGTAAGAAGAGGTTTTGCTTTCTTCTAGCTCACCCAGAAAAAAAAAAAAAAAAAAAAAACACCATGTGCCCACTTACAACAAAGTTAGTCCTGCAAGTTGAAACTGCTTGCAGCAAATGGCTTCCATTCCCCACTTGCAGCCATCAGTGGTTGACAGATGGCACAAAGGCTTCAATGTGAAACCGTGAATGCCAATCATTACAAGTGCTTCTGACACACTCTAGTTCAACCAGGGACAGCCCAAAGTGCTCAACGAGAACACACTTTGTTCCTGCAAGTGGAAGCAGCTTGCACGAACTGCTTCAATTAGAAAATCCCAAGCTTTTCTCAGCAAGCACATTCAGAGCACAGTTCTGGCCCAATACAAAAAGGGTTCTAGCAAGAGGATCCCGTACCTATGATCACCTTCATAAGGTAGCTTCCCAACTTCTGTGTGGAAGTGTGTTTCTCCTTGGCCATTACGCTGTTGTAGAGACCACTAGGAGCTCAGCTTTGTGCAGGATCATCTGACCAGGACTTTTTGCAAGACCTGTACAACCCTCACACATGCTCAGATGCTACAGGACTTTGCAGACCAGTCCAGGCAACAGTAGGCACCCATTCATTGCCTACAGTCTACAGATTCCTAGATGCATGGCATTCATTATCATCAAAGGCAGAATTTTGATCAAAAACCATATATATATATATTTGGATCCAAAGAGAGGATCCCTATTGTAATGCTACAAGTGGAAAATTCTACAGCTGACCTCATGGGATGATTCACAGTCAAAATACAGCTGCATGAAAAATATTACATGACATGACCTTGGGGTTATGTGGAAAGTGGCATGTGAAGCACACATTCATGTCTTCTTCAGACATGGGATTCATTTGCAGGACATCTTATGCAATTGAAGATACTCCACAATGAGAGAAATCAGAACCATGTCTCCAAAGTATTTCAGCACAGACCAAGCCATCTATCTATCTCTCAGTGAGTGTGTGTGCTCTAGTGTGTGTGTGTGTGTGTGTGTGTGTGTGTGTGTGTGTGTGTGTTTGTGCGCTCTAGTGTGTGTTTGTACCATGATGACTAGTCGATACTTCATTGCCCCCATTGGAAAACTGACTCAGATAATGCCATCTGCAAAACTCCTAAAAACCAAAATTCTTGCTGACAGAATGAAACATTCCTTCCTGTTGGTTTGGATGTGTCCTTTAGGAATCACTGCTACATTTAGTACACTCAAATCATCACAGTAGATCAGGTAACAAAAACATATACCTTTTAAAATAATAATATATTAATGGAAACAACAAATACAGGATAGAGTAACAACTGTGTTACTTGACAAGGTCAAGGACAATGGCAAACTATAGGTTCAAACTTTCGAAGCAAATAGTAATCAATGTAAATATTCCTGGGCTGCCTCAGCCCCGCCCAGGCACACAGCAGCAGAATGGTTTTGCAAGCATCCTCAGGAGGGCTGGAGCCTTCTTTGCAGGACGAGAGGGAGGTTGAGGCTGGATCCACTCATCATTCTTTTGGGAGAGGCTCCTTTTCCTCAGCACGAAGTTGGATTTTGTGTGAGGGTTCTTTGCATAAAATACGTTGGCCTGCGCTGGAATCCTCAGCTCTGGGGAGAGAGGCAAGTACAAAAAGAAGGTGGCACTCAGGAGGTGCTCCCTAGGACACCCCAACATCTGAGAGCCTGTGCGTGCCAGAAAGGACCCGAGCCACACACCTGAGAGCTCTCCAACTCAGCACCAATACCAACAAAGACAGCCTCCACAGTCCTCCCTGAGCAAAAACTAGGCAGAGCACTTCAACAGACCTAATGTCTGTTCCTTCCAAAGGCTTTGGACTCCAGAACATCCCAGGTCCTCTTGCATCTGCCAAAGCACACCACTAGGGTTTGCATCTGAAATCTCCCACACAAGGCTCCTGTGCCGAAGATTCAGACCCCACATGGGCCGTCTTCATAGGTGGCTTTGGAGGGAAGCATTGGATGGTGAGTGCTCTGATGTCATCATGAAATTCTCATTCAAGATGAACATATTACTGGGAGGTGGGAAGGACTGGAAGAAAGGGTGGGTATGGTTGGAGGAAGACCTAAACAGGGGTGCGCCCTGGACAATAGTACCTTGTCCCTGTTGGCTCCACTGAATCCTCATCCTCCAAGTAGAGGTCCTCCTCTCCTCTGTCTTTCTCTCTCTCCCTCTCTCCCAGCCTCATTCTCTCTCCCAGTCTATGCCTGTTTGGCAAGGGCTGAGGAGCTCTCCACTGCCACACACTAGAGCTTTATGGACAGCCTCAGTGCACAAGCAAAGAGAAAGCTAGGAAACCCGGAGAAAAGGCCTAGGATTCCTCTTCTGAGTTATTTTCCTCAAGTATGGCCACAGTGAGGACAGGCTGACCAGAACAGATACCACATTTGAGCCATGCTTCTGCCATTGTTGGTGCCCACCTCCATGTGCACCAGGCTTCTGAGAATGGAGGCCACACTCCAAATGCTGCCCTACTGAGAACAATGGTTCCAAAGACCAGCAAAGGGAATGCTTCCCTCCAACATGGTGTATGGTCCAGTGGTGCCATGACCCCGAGTGGGGGAATACAACAGCCCGCTTCTCCTTCCTCTGAACACCTGTTTCCTTTCAGCCTCGTCTAACCTAGAACCTGTTCTCCATCCCTTATGGGTTGGATGTGTGGATCTCTGCTATGAATTTCTTAGGCTACCAAGGCCCCAGACAGACTTCCTCTTCCATAGATTCTACTAACCTAACAGTATGTTAAGATAGGAGAAAAATGATCCTAGAACTCATAGGGGTGGTGGTCTTCAGCATACATAGGCTGGGATCATGGCTGCTGTGGGTGTTGGGCTCACAAAAACAAACCAACCCACCAAAAAGTGCTGGCATTATTAACAGATGAGCTTTGTGGCCGACGTGCTCAGGAAGCCCTCATATGACTTCAGTTAGGGGTCATAACCTGGCTATTGTGATCTCTCCTTGGCAAGTGAACTCAGGTGCGGAAGACCATGGACTTTATTCAAACACAGATGATTCAGGCTGTCTCCCAGGCTGTGTATTCTTCCCAATTTCATCCTGTTACTGCTTGCTAGAATCCTGGCCATGCTCTGCCCAGGCAGTGGTTTTCTGGTCACACAGAAGCTTTCAATATTGCTGATTCAGTCCACAAAAGTGCCAGTTCCATCTTTAGCCCATGCATTCCCATGTTCCTCTGAAACCACTCCTATCCCAGACCACAGCCTGGAAGCAGGCTTTCCTCCTCACTCCTCACTGATGTCAGCTTTAGATGCCTGTTCATGTCCAGGGGAGGGCACCTGGTGGGGAGCCGCAATAGCCACTGGGGTATACCTTAGAACCTCGAGAATTACACCAGCAGAAGTGCAATTGGCTTTGTGCAAGAGCCCCAACACACCCTGCTGGAGTGTTCTTGGGGGTCAGAGACTACTCTTTGGTGCTAAGAGTTGACCTGAGTCCACATCCTGACCCTTGCTCCCTGCCATCTGATTGTTCCACTTACTCTGACGGTGAGAGATGATTTGGCCCAGCTCATAATCCTGCGGCTTCTCCTGATCAAGCAAGTGTAGCTCGAGGGCCCTGCGGATGATGACAGGAGCCCTATCGTGGCAGGTCACCTGGAGCAGCATGGGAGACAGGCCTTCAGGAAATGGGCCTTGAAGTGACTACTCAAGGACAGTGGGCAGGGGCATTTTGGAGGCAACTCCACTCTAAATACAAGGGCAACATCCATGACCTTACTACCTGAGGCTGGCTTCCTGCTCATCGTGTGGGCTCTTCCCATAGGCTACTGGCCCAATCCTTGTACATAGGACTTCCTGGACCTGCCATTGCTCTTTGTAAAGCCCCACTCCACTCAAGGTGAAAGGACCCCACTCCCTGTATACAGATGCAATCTCACCTCACAAGTTGGGTGGAATGGGACAGTGGCCTCCAAGATCCCAGGTCTGCCTGAGGATGCAGGCGGCATTTGGGGTGGCCCAGACACAAAACCTAGAGGGCTTTGGTCTGGATTGCCAGGGCCCAAAACAGACCCAGGAACATGACCACACACAGGAGTGCTGAAAGACAGCCATGAGAGCTCATGGCCTCCAGAGGCTCAGTGCTGGCTGGGGTGTAGGAGGGCACCTCATCTGGCAAGGGTGGTCATTGGAAAGGGCTCCTGTCCTGCAGATTACCTGGACATTTAGTGTGCTTGCTCTACACATCCATATCGACTCTGCAGAGGGACCCTCTCAGCTCCTTGTTCAAGGAACATGCAGAACCTCACACTGCTGTCCTCCTCCATGGATGACAGCATCCCATACAGGGGAACCTGCCACCTAGGTCCCATCCTATTCTTATCTGTCACCCATACCTGCCTCTGCCCTTCTGGACTGCATGGTGCCACCTGACACACAGACTCCCTCAGACGTGGCGGTGGACAGCTGCTGCTCTCCCTCATCTCAGCTCCAGCCCTTCACACTGACCTCTCCCTTCTTGATTCCCATCTATCCTCCTGATCATCCAGAAACTCCAATGCAAGAGGGCATGAGTAGTCCATGGTATTGGACCAGTGTCTGCTCCCCACCCAGGTGTAAGCACCAGGGGACACCCCTGCTCCCAGGCTTACCAGGACAGTCTTGGCCAGCTTTGGACTTTGAGTTTCTAACTGGACACGAATTAAGCAGGTGTCTCCCACCTGCTTGTGGGAAAGTGGCCTGGAGGACTTGCAGGATGATTCTGAGAACTGTGGGGGATGGAACATCAGCAAACCCAGAAACAGAAAGCCACCCCAGCCTGTCAGTTAGCTCTATGGGCTTCTAGCACATATGTCCAGGTGATGAGGCTTCTTGTTACAAGAAGTGGAATGGCAGCACAAGTACAGCTTGAATAAGGTAGGTGTTTACCTCCTTTCCCTTGACCTGGGGGCATTTCCTCACGATGAAATTATATTTTATTCGCGGATTCATGGACAGATACATGAGTGAGTGGTCAGGGACCTTGATTTCTGCAGAGAGAAGTGGAGAGAATTGTTAGGTGGCACTCAAGGATTATACCACAAAACACCCCCAACCCCAAGAGTCTCCGCCAGGGCAGGCCAGCACCAGACTTGAGAGTCCTCCAATCCAGCTACAGTGCCACCAAAGACTCCCTCAATGACTCTTCCCTGGAGAAGATGTTGCACAGGATTTTAACCAAAAGAGCACCTGACAATGGAAATAGCACCTTTGAACTGGCACCCCCTTTCTCCACAGAAAAGCCTTCTACACACATGGCTGATTTGAAGACTGTCAGCAAGAGAGTCCATCATAGATAAACTTCCTATTTTCATGTCACCCTGTTTACTTGGCCACTGGCTAAGAAGATACCAACACCACAGGTGTTGGACACCTTCTTACTAGTTTTTCACAAACGTATCCAGTATAGTACTTTGAAGAAAGGTGCAAACAAGGCCTCTGGCTTTGAGCTGAGCTGCACAGAGATGTCTACATTTTTTTTTTTTTAAGATGTTACAAATGGGCTCCATGGTAACAGCTGGCAGGGGGAGGAAAGAAAGGGGAGAAGAAGCTCTCCCCTTCTCAGGTGTTGTCCTTGAAGAGTTAACTTGCCCACAAAAGTGAAAGAAAAGCTGCTTTTATGTGAACTTCTGCAGACTGTGAACTTCTGAGCCCCTCCCCTTACATGCTGGGTATAAAACCCTGAAACTCCCTGAACTCGGGGTTCAGGGGATTGATTGATTACAGCGAAAGCTGTACCCTCTGAACCTGGCTGCAGCCAAATTAAACTGTTTCCTGCTATCTTCAGTGCCTTGCCTCTTTGGCCCTACAACACCTTGGGCCCCAGAACTTCTCAGTGCAGGTTGCACCTGCCAAAGAGACACTGCTAGACTTTGCATCAGGATTGGCACCCCAAAGGCTCCTGCATGCTTACACATGGGCATTCAGGGAAGCGTTGGATGGTGGGTCAATTCATCCTCTTGCCTGGATGAATTCACACATGGATGAATACACGGAGGGTAGGTGGTATCCATCAGAGGTGTGTTGGGCATGGACATGGGAGGACTTCAGCAGGGTGGTGCCCTGGAGAACTCTATTGTTTTCTAGGTTCGCTCTCCTTCCCCTTGTTTCTCATCATGACTGTCTGCTTGGTGCTTGTATTCTGGTTCTTGTTCTACTTGTGGCTCTTCTTTCTGTCCTGCATCTTCTTGTAGTTCTTTCTGGGTCTTTTTCTTGTTCTTACATGATTCCTTCTTGTTCTTCTTCTTGTGTATCTCCCTCCACACTTCCTTCCGTTTCACCTCCTTTTTTTCTTCTTCTCCTCCTGCTCTTCATCGTGTGATCCTCTCCCCACTCAGGAGTGTCCTCTTTCTCCTCCTCCTCCTCCTCCTCCTTCTCCTTCTTTCTCTGGCAATGGCTGGGCATCCTGAGGAGTTCAAATCTATCACACTCTTCTGCCCAGATGCAGCCCCTCTTCAGAACCCCAAGATGAAATCAGTTCTCAATCAATGGCCGGGAGTGAAACCAAGACCAAACACAAGTGACTTCCTTTCTTTGTCATACTCATAGTCAGGAAAGATTGAATAACAGACACCGCATTCTGGATAGGCTTCTACCTGTGGTAGTCAGCACCTCATCTGGACCAGGATTGCTAAACTAGATTCCACCTCCAAAAAGCTTCCCCAATGAAAACAAGATTTTCAAAATCTAGGAAAGGGCCAGCATCACTGCCACCCTCCTGCCATAAGACATAGATGCCATCACACCTAGTGGGTTCCAGGCCCCCTGCTAGTCCTCCCTTTTGACGTTTGTTACACACAAACTTCCCCTGGTCTGGAGCCTGCTCTCAACTGATGCTTGGGTTGAAAGTGTGTTTCTGAAATCACCTTCGTAGATTCTCAGTTTGGTAATTCCTTATTCACTGGCTTATTTTTGTACCAGGGATAAAACCAGAGGCACTTAAGCACTGAGACCATTCCCAGGCCTTTTGACTTGGGTACAGGGTCTCCCTAAGTTTCTGAGGCTGTTGGGAACTTCTGGTCCTCCTGCACAGCCTCCCAAGTCCCTGAGATTCGCAGACACGGCCCCCTTGCCCAGCTCCTTGCACCTCAGTCTTCCTCATGTGTAAGACAGAGCCAACCCAAATGAGGTGGTGTGTGAAAATGGGAAAACTCACTTACATGCCCGACAGATGGTGGATTCTATTGTGGACAGGCTGGAATGGTGGAGGCTAGGAGTGTCTGGCTCACAAGAAAGGAAAGAGCACTTTCATTGTGGACAGCTCAGCATTGTGGCCTATGTTCTTCAGATGCCCTTCTTTATTGCTGGAAGGAATCATAACCTGGCCATTCTGGGATCTTCATTAGATGGGCACCCAGGCACAGAGGACTTGGAATTATTCCAAAAAGAACCCAAACAGGCTGTCCCCTGGCCTTGACTTCCTCTTCACTGAGTCCTGTTCCCAGCTGCTGCCATCCTGATATTCTTGTGAGTAGGCAGGACTTCTCATATCCTGGCCATGGATTGGGACCTGTGCTGCTTCCGTCCATAGCAATGCTGATCCAATCAGGACCCATGTTCTCCTCCTCTTCATCTGAAGTCATCCTTATCAGTGAGCCATAAACCAAACTGACGATTGATTAAGCCTCTCTCTTCCTTGCCCCTCATCGATATTAGCTTTGCATTGCCTGACCAGGTCCAGGGGAGAACACATTTAGGGAGGTCCAGCAGCCCCCTGGGGCCTCATTGAGCACCTCCACATTGGACACGCCCATCACTTTAGTTGGTTTCCTGCACCAGGCCCACCACACTCTGGTTTTTTTAGGGCCAAGGCCCACTTTCTCTAGTGAGTTATCCTGAGCCCACTGTGGATCATTTCTCCCCACTGTCTGATTGTCCTACTTACTCTCATTCTCAGACATCATTCTCAGCAGCTCATAGTTGTCCACATCCTCATGCTGCAACCTATTTTGGTCCAAGGCCCTGCGGATGAGGCTCGTCACCCTCTCCTGGCAGGTCACCTGGATCAGGGTGGGACAAATGTCATCAGAGAATGGCTTTTAGAGGAGCTACCCAGAAGACTGTGGTCAAACATTCAGGAGAAATCTCAGCTACATAGACAAGGGCACAATCTTGTTATCCTGCTGCCTGAGTGTGGCCTCCATATACCCCCTGGGTTCTTACAATGTGCTACTAGAACAATCCTGATACAAATATCTGCCTGTACCTGCCATCCCCCCTCCCCCTGGGGAGCCACATTCCACTCAGGTCAAAGGACCAAACTGCCTATGCACAGACACACTCTCAACTCACTGAGATGAGAGCAATGGACCAGGGACCTGCGTGCCAAGTGTGCTCTGGGATGCAGGCTGCCTTTGTGGGTGGAAGAGGCAGATACACTAAAAATTTTGGTCCTGACTGCCACTACACAAAACAGACTCAGATACAAGAGTGTGCACTTGAGTGCTTCATGATAGCCTCGAGAGGCCCTGGCCTCTGGAAGCTCAGTGCGGGTCTGGTTGTAATGAGGTACTTGACTCAGCACTGGCAGGCACTGGACATGTCTTCTCTGCAGCTGGACACCTGCCTCATTAGCGTGTCTACTGCACATCCATAGAAATTCTGCCAAGAACCCCTTTAGCTCCCTATTCAATACATGCAAAGGCTGACATTCCGAAGCTTTGGCATGACCCCCCAGGTGATCCCGACCCCAAATTCCCACACCTAGTCATGCTACGGAGGTTCTCTTCCCAGCCACCAGCAACACATCCCCTCCTACCCATGTGACAAGTCACTGTCACCTCCTCTGCTCCAACCTCACTCACTGAGAATACCAAGTTCTAGGCACTGCAGCCTGCACCCTGGACATTTCTCTGACCTCATCTGCCCACAGCACTTCCGTCTGCACTTCTGGCCTGCAAAACCCACAACACACAGGCCCACTCACCGCTGGAGCTGGGCATGCTGAGGCTCTCCCTCCTCAGGGCAAGCCCTTAAGATGGACCTCTCTCTTCTTTATTTCCCACCACAGCCCCGGGGTTGGCTGTTTCTCCTGCCTTCCACTGTGTGGACACCCAGAAGGCAGCCCTGCTGTCAGGCTTACCAGGATGCGCTTTGTCTCCCTCCGGCTCTGTCCCTCTAGGAGGACGTGAACAAAGCGGCTGTCTTCCACCTGCTCGCTGGAGTGAAGCAGTGAGGAGCTGCTACTGGTGACTTTCCTCTTGCACCACTCATTGCTTTGGGTGGCCTGGGGCGATGGTCCTGCAGCCACTGCAGAGCTGCTGCTCCCAGCTGCTGGGATCCTGGATGCCACTGCCACGGAAGGCTCCGAGAACTGTGGGGGATGACAACATCAGCAAAGCCCAGCACCTGCACCCCACCCAGCCTGGCAGTTGGCTCCGTGGGCATTCTACAACATCCATTCAGAACCTGAGGTTCTTGTCCCCTTGGAGGATGTGGAGTGGCCCCAGGAGTAAAGACTGAAGAAGGTGGCTGATTACCTCCTTTGGCTTGACCTTGAACCACTTTCTGGCAGCTGTTTCCCGAAGAACGAAGTTATAATCCACTCTGCCATCCAGGGCGTAATATACGTTCCCATCAGCAGGGAACCTCAGCTCTGGAGAGGAAGGGGCAGAGGCGTGGTAGGTGACACTCAAGGAATACACTACCCAACATCCCCCACAACTGACAGCCTCTGCCAGCGCAGGTCTCACACACAGACCTGAGAGCCCGCAAATCCAGCTACTGTTCCACCAAAGACTCCCCACTGATTCCTCCCTGAGGACCCTCTATGCACAGGAGGTCCACTACAGGATCACCTTTCAAGGAAATAGCCCCTTGCACCCCAGAACCTCTCAGTTCATGTTGAACCCGCCAAAGAGGAACAGCTAGACTTTGCATCTGGATTGGCCCCCAAAGACTCATGTGTTGAAGGTTTCCACCCCACTGCAGCAATGATCACAGGTGGGTTTGGGGAAAAGCACTTGATGGTGGGTGCCTCCACCTTGCCAGTGGATTCATCCACTCAGACGGGGCTACGCTAATTTGAGGGGTATGGTTTGGAGGTGTGTTGAGCGTGGGTGGAGGATGTCCACAGCAGGGCTGTGCCATTCAGAGCAATATATTTCTCTTGAGTTTTCCACTTCTGCATTTCCTCCTCATGAGTATAATTCTCATTCACATTTTTAATCAATTTATTGTTATACTTCTTGTTCTGCTTGTGTTTCTCCTTCTTGTTCCTGTCCTTCTTTATCTTCTCCTCATGCTTCTTCTTATAGTCATCTTGACCTTCTAATTCATTGTCTCCTCCTTCAACTCATTTTCATTTTTCTCCTCCTCCTCCTCCTCCTCCTCCTCCTTCTTTCTCCTCTCTCTCTCTCTTTCTCTCTCTCTCTCTCTCTCGCTCCAACAAGAGTTTACAAGCTGTGAAGGGTTCTATTCTACCACACACTTCTCTCTAGAAATGGCCTCTGGTCCTAAGTGGACTCAGTTTGCAATGAATAGAAAGATTGGAAGCCAGAAATGGTTCTTCATTGAACTGCTTTTCTCATGTACTTGTCTCAGTCAGGAAAGGCTGCCAAAGTAGGCACCCTGTGGTTATCTGTCTTCTTTGACACAAGACAAAGAAGCCTCTCTTCTGGGTCCCTCATGGATAATAGCTTTGCAATGCCTCCTCAGGCCAAGGAAAGAATACATGGTAGGCAGGTCCACAGTCCCTGGGGAATATGAAGAACCTACAGATTTATACCCCATCATTACACTTTGTCTTGTGCACAAGTCCCACCATACTCTTCCTGGGCATTTGGTGGACGCACACTGTGTTTTGGCTCCCAGTTTTCTTGAGCCCACTGTGACTCACTGCTCCCTACCCTCTGATGCTTCCACTTACTCTGATGGTTCGAGGCAATTTGCAGAAGCTCAAAGTTTTCTGGATCCTCCTGCTGGAGCAAGTATGCATCTAAGGCCCTGCGAATGATGACTGGAGCCCTGTCCTGGCAGGTCACCTGAGCAGGGTTGGAGAAAGCTCATCAGAGAGGGAATTTGGGAGTAGCTACCCAGAGGACAGTGCTCAAGGACAATCAGAGACAACTGAGCTCTCAACACAAGGGCACCATCTTGTTACCCTGCTACCTGAGGCCTTCATGTGATCATGTGGGGTCTTCCTATGTGCTTCTAGCCCAATCCCAATCTTGGTACAAGAGTTTGCTTCAACCTGCTATGCCCTGCAGGGAGAAGGGAATAAGGACCAAAAGGCTTTGCACAGACACACTCTAGTCCCATTCAAGATGGGAGGTATGGTCCAGTGGACTTCCATATCCCTGCTCTGGTCTGGGATGCAGCTGCATTTTTGTGTGGACCAGGCACAAACCCTAGGTGCTTTGGTCCTGACAGCCAGGGCACAACACACACTTAGGACTCTTTAATGATAGGCATGGAAGCTGCTGGGCTCGAGAGTGTCAGTGCTTGCTGGGGTGTCAGGAGGTACAGACCCAGCAGCTGTGGTGGTTCAACATGGCTCCCCTGCAGCTGGACACCAGAGTGTCATGATGGATACTCCACACCCAGGAAAATTCTGCAGAGAGAGCCGCTCACTCTCTATTCACATACATGCAAACTAGGACACTAATGGGCTCCTCCAAGGCCCCCAGTTGTCTGTGACCCACACCTACCCACCCTAATCATCCCACAATGGCTCCCTTCCCTTCAACCAGCAACATGTCCCCTCCCACACATAAGAAAATGACTGCCAACTCCTCTGTTTCAACCTCCATGGTTCAATATACTCCTCCTCAATACCAAGGTCAGTAGAGGATGGCCTGTACCTTCGATATTTGTCTGACTTCCTCTGAACCCAGCCCTCACTCCTGCACTTCTGACCTGCACACCCCAAAACACACAGGCCCACTCCCACCCAGACCTGGCATGCTGCTGCTCCCCGCCTCTCAGGTCAAGCTCTTAACACCAAACTCTCTCTTCCTCATTTTCTGCTCTCCTTCCTGACCTTCCAGAAGCTCCAATTCAAGAAGACAGGCCTAGTCCAAGGTGTTTGCTGTGGACTCGGTCTTCCCCAGTGTGGGCTCCCAGGAGACTCCCCCGCTCAAAGACTCACCAGGATGCTCTTATACTTTGTCCTTTCATTTTCCATGTACACGTGAATGAGGCATCTGCCTCCCACCCGCTTGTTGAATTGGGGCCGTGAAGAGTTCCTAGTGGAGACCCCTGATGTCCTGGACTCCGGCTCTGCCCCTTCCCAGGGAGAAGGCTCTGGATCTGGGGTTGGCTTAGGAGTCGTGACAGGAACTGAGCTGGTAGCTAGAGGAGAAAAGATGCCAACATGGCTGCCTTGCCCTGACCTTGGAGCAGACAGACAATGCCCCTGCTGCCAAGAAGACCTCAGGCCCTTAGCCCACACAGGACCTCTTTGCACACTGGGGTCACATCCTGAGTAGACAAAGGCTTATCCTAATTTCCAGCCCAACACCGGACATACAGACAACACTCGGACCTTTCCTCATGTACCCTTAGGTACTCACCCCAGTCCGCCTGGCTCTCAGGCTCTGCCTGGCTTGATTTGCCATCTTCAATTGCGGCCAGGAGGTGGTGTGCCTGGTGCTCCAGGTTCAAGCCACCCAGCAGGAGCCACATGGATCGCAGCAGCAGCTGCAGACTCAGAGAGCCTGGAGGCTGATGGGAAGCCTCACTGTGGAAGTTCACCCAGGTCCCCGGGAAGGAAGGTGAGGCACTGTGGGGAGGCAGGTATGGAGTCAGCAAAATCCTGGCCTCGCCTTCGCCACGGCCTCCAGAGCAAAACTCGGACCCTATACTCCTGAACCTTCCCTGGCTCTGCACACACCAGTCCACCCCAGACAAGACACAGTGGCTATACAGGCAGGGACAGGACAGGTCGCTAGGCAAAGAACCTTCAACAAAGGAGCGTTAGATCCATGGCATGACCAGCTCTCCCCTCCTCTGGGCAGGCCTGACACTCTTCTTCCTCTTGGCTACGTGCTCTCCAACCTGGAATGCACCTTCCAGGAGTGTCTGTCCTCCTGCCCACTCTTCTCAGGGCTCAAGAGACACCTCCACCCTGGCGTGGGCTGCAATGCTACCTCATTCTCTGTGAGCTCTCACTGAGTCCCCCTGAGTAGCAGTGGACCTCTCTTTTCCCATGAGTGCAGGCCACATCTCTGTGGCCCTGGGGGAGGACAGGGAGGTGTAGTGTGGGGGGATCCATTGTCCCAGGGGCTTCCCCAGTGGACCATGACTCCACCTACAACTCCCTGCCTTACTGTTGAAGCCCCACACCTTACACTGCAGGCAGAAAACAGAATTGGGGAGAGCAGTCTTTCCTCAGCCTTCCCAAGTCAAATCACCTTGCAGGTCCCTATTCTGGAAACAGGAGCCCACCCTCTTGACCCCAAGCCCATTCCATGTTGAAGTTGGTCCAGGGGTCTACCATCTTCACTGAAGAGGACAACGTGCAGTTATGCCTCATGGAATCAGGGATGCTGTCACATGTAGGATATGTACTCATGGCACCTGTGGTTTCGGGCTGATTCCCATGAAAAGGGACACAGTGGCAGTCATTTGTACCCCATTTTTCACTGAATTATGAAACGTGACTGGAAACGTGTCTTCACTCAGTGGGTGCTTTCTCCATGTTCATCAGTGAATGAGCCCAAACTGCTGATTCCCACATATCTCTCTGGGTGTGGGAGCTGCCATCTCCAAAGCCCCTGTCCAGCTATATCCCAGCTAGGAAGCTCTGTCCCACTATGTAAACTAACATGTCTTTTATGAACCCAAAAGTGCTTTGCCCAAGGCCTGAGTTATGAGACGCCTCTGGCACAGAACTATTTCTTCACAAAGCCAACATCACACCAGAAAGGCCACCTAGCCTCACTGAGTCCATCTGGGAATGAGCTCAGCGAACACCATTGAGCTGTGGTGCCCAGTGTGTGGGGGCTGCTCCACGGACCTCTGTGGACCACCTGGAGTCAGGATGGTTTCTCTGCCTGAGAGGGGGAGTTCATTCCCCTTGCAAGGCTGTGGCAGGCTCCTCCAGGATTCATCCCACTCGGGGCTGACATTCCACTATGAGCATGGTCCTCTATCTCACTAGGTATCACAAAACTTTGGGTCCCTGAGAGGTACATGGCAGCCCCAAGACCCAGGCATGAGGGGGCTATACACTTGGGCTTGGTGGTCTGGTGCTTACCTTGGGAACAGCAGGTCCAGCACCTGCTGGGTGGGGATGAAATCCCAGTAGATGAACCCCATGTTGCTGCTGAAATCTAGGTTCCTCCCACAAATGACAGGCAGGAGCCAATTCCTAAGCTGGTCCTGCCTGTAAGGTACAAGGCTCTGTACCCTGCAGGGCTCATCCGTGTTCTGATCATTTTCACCCTGGGTTGGGACCAAGAATGGTGGGTTCAAAATGGAAAAGGTGACAAACAGAAAAATGACTTGAGTCAAAGCACAATGGGACAGTTCCCATCAGTACAAACACACACACACACACACACACACACACACACACACACACACACAGTCAGAATAGGAGTCCTGGGCCATTCATCAGGGATCAGACTAGAGGGCCTGCTGGGCTCACCTGCCCTGTGCTACACAGGGTTACTCTTGAGCTCCTCTGCGACATTCGCCAGAGGCTCTGGCATCTAAGATGAAGCCTCCAATGTTTCCCCAAAAGGGCTAGTTGGCCCCCCTGAGATTCCTGGGGGCCTGAGGCTCGGCATTGTTTGCAACCACAGGAGAACATCCTTCTCACTCCAGTGACTCCAACCAAATGAGCTCGGATGGCTTGGTCAGTGAAGTGGGTGCCTGGATACCAGGGTTCCATGTTCTGTTTGATCCATTGTCAAGGCAATGATGTCATTTCCTGTGCTCCCCATACCTGAGACTCTTTTCACATAAGTCCACTTTCAAAAGCTCTATGGGCTGCTGATTTCTCCCCCGTGCCTACCAACATCAACTGCACATGAGTTCACCAACAAATACCCAAATACCCCCACCAGTGCCTGCCCAGCTTGGTTTCAATAGAATTCCAGCTTGGAGCCTTCACAAATGCATTCACAACAAGTCCATCCCTCTCACCAGCTTTGGGACTCTGATCCCATCATTGTGCCACTCATGGAGTGCCCAGTCTTTTCTGGAAAGTAAGGTAGCATCTAATTTCTAGGGATTATTGTGTCTATTGGCCCATAAAACCCTGTATTCTCTCGGAGACCAGAGATGGGACTCATAGGTGGCTAAAGCACAAACGTAGAGATGGGACAATCACAAGAAGGGGAGAGACAGAGAATGCACCCTGACTCAATCAGGCCTGTGTCCCACACAGGGACGTGGCCAATGTCCGTCCCATCGTGGCTGCAGTTCCCACTCTACACCATGGCAAGTTGGAGGTGACTGAGATGCAGAGGCTGCTCCCCTCTGCCATACAACTTCCCAAGGCTTCTCCTAAGATTTCAAAAGGGCCAAGTGTGTCTAGTGTTGGGGTCTCACAGAGACTCCGAGGTACCACAGCATCCTGCTGCCCAGAACCAGTTCACCCCTCACCTCAAGGGGGCTCAGACTCTGTCTCTGGATTCATGGGAACAGAACAAATCCATTTAGCAAGTGTGTCCTGGGATAAAGACATGACAATCACCTATCCTCTCATCACAAAAGCCCTGAGGCTAGCCAACATGGATCCCACCAGGAACACAGGCATGAACTCAGACTCTGATCCTCCCAGCCGAGCCTCGGTAGGGCCTGGACTCCCAACCTCCTGAGACAAGGAAATAGAGGTGCCTACCCGAGCCATCTTGGATGAGCTGCACACAAACTGAACTTATCAATGCCTCTTGCTCTCAGTTGTGAATAAGAGGGGAGGTGGCGTTTCACAACCCTGGACATCAAGTGCAGGCTCTAGGCTTTGGGGTGGGCCCTGGCCTCTCTCTATCTGCCCAGGCCCTCCAACCCACACTGGCCTTTTATCCAGCCTCCTTCTAGGGCCAAACTCAATCCTGCCTCTCAATTTCTGCTGCCTTCCCCAACACACTGGTCCCAAAATTGAGCAGGGCTGGCTCTCTGTTATCATGCTGGTGCCAGCACAATGCCACCCCACTGACATAATTCTGAGTCCCAACCTAGGCACTCAGGCTGTCCTTGCCACACCTGGCCTGTTTGGGCTCTGGCTCTTGCTCTTTTCTTTCAAGGGCATGTGTTTGGAGATTTTGTGTCTCTACAGCCACAGATCTACAGTTACAGCAGTGTAGAGCTCATGAGGTTCCATTCTGAGCCATGTTCAAGCCTGTCAGGACTGTTAACTGGGGTGACTGCTGGAACACAGTGATGAGTGAACACATGAGAGGTGGTTGGACACACCTTGCCTCTCAGGGGATCCTTTCAGGACAGGAGTGTTAGGGATGGGAGCCCCTGGTGTGGGATGCTTTAGACAAGGCGTGACCATGGGCTCTCTTCCCTGGAAACACTGGCTCCACTGAGCATGGAGAGCACTGTCATTCCTGGTGGCTAACACCAGCCCTGGACCCCAGTAAGGACCCCAAACTCAAGACCTACCCCTGAGTGTGGGTGTCCTTGAGGAAATGAGGTCTCCTGATCCCAGGTGCAAAGGGGTAAGTCCTCTCAAGTCCAGGGACAATGAAGGGACATCTGAGTTTCCCTTGTCCTTCTTTCCCTCTGCTGAACCCAGGGTGTCCTCACACTAACCACAGGTAGGACCCTGGCCTCAACCTCAATGAGGATCATTAGGCTCCATAAAGGACAGTCTCTAAGGTGTTCAGTGGACAAACACCCTCTGCACAACCCATAACCCTATTCACCCATGCAAAAGAATTTCTATTCAGGAAAACCAGGAAAGGGAGAGCATTTCTCAAGGACACAAGGACATTAGTGGGTGAGGGAGTATTTAATTGATGGAGAACTATGGCCACCACCAACCTCCAGGAGCATATGGCCCTTTGGGCACAGGTCCATACCCTTTTTTTCCCATCAATTTTTTCAGAGAAGTGAGGCTGTCTCTTAGATGGCACCTCCACACTAGGAGGGTCTCCTACTTCTTCCACAAGAAAATAGTGGGCAACAGGCTTCCTACTATGTGCATCTGAATCATTCAGGGGGCATCTACCAGACAGAATCCTCTTACTGATCCCTGACTGAGTCATAGGAACTGGCTAGAAAAGCCTTCACATCCTAAATACATTCTTCACCTCAGAATACTGGACAAGCTTTGATATCCATCTCTCGTTACCTTGCTCCCCAGCCAACCATTCTTCAGCAAATTCGAAGGAGCAACTCATGCAAGCACACAGACAGAGATATTCAATACACAAATCAATGTGTGAAAAAGACAACTGGTATTTCTTGTTTGGGCTATTTCAAATGAACTCCCTTCTGCATGACCTCCACAAACCAAAGGAAAATATTTGTGAAATTCCCAAGTACAAGACAAGATACACTTGCCAAGGAGACAGCGCCATGAATTTTGACACTGCAAATGTAGTGTGTGTGTTTAGGAGGCAGTCACAGTTCCCATGAGAGAGTCCCATGAAATCAATTAGGAAGATCCATGCTCTAGCCCGATTATACAAGTGATGTGACCTTGAAAGAGTCACTTGGTCTTAGCAACCATCATCACTAACCACTACGTCAATGAATAAAGGTCCTCAGGTGTCAAGCCAGACGATGCAGGATGAGCATGGATGAGGATGGGTGGGAGAAGTCTCCCCCTCTAACACAATTGGGGAAGGCTGTGCCTGCCCTCAGGTGGTGGGGGGCCTGGGATCCTGCCACAGAGGGGGATTCCAAACGTCACATCCCCTGACCCAGGCCAGAAGACCAAGTAGAGTCCCAGGACACTGGGGAGGCCGAATGGCAAAAAAGGTCCAAAGGAACTAAGGATCTGCCTGGACCCTCAATCCCCTACTCTGAGCAGGGCTGCATGACAAGGCCAGAGGCCATCCACAGCAATCTGCCTTTACAGGAAAACGAAGGCACTGCAGGCTGCCTCTGGCTCCCTGAATCAGGGTGGTGTTTTCACAAAGCAAGACCACTTCCTCACATTTGAGCAGCAGCTCATGCGCTGACAGCATCATGGCTGGCTTGACTCAGGCCCTGAGAAATGACATAGAAAATTCATAGCAAACCCATCTTTAGCTCTTCCACATCATCAGGGGCTCTGATTCATTTCCGTCAACAAAGATGTCTCAAATGGTGTCTACAGATGCTGGGGACTCACCTATGTGTGGAACTTTTCAGGAAAAAGGGGATCAAATCTCATGAAGCAACTCTTCTTCTTCTAGCCCAAGAGCAATGCAAGGAACCTGCAGAATACCAGAGGCTCACTTCTCATGTCTTCTGGAAATGAATCATTAATGCTTTCTTCAAGGTGAAGCAGAAGCCTGGATTCCCAGCTGCACAGAAGTGTTTGAGGGCACTGTCTCCCTTAAAACCCAAGAAGAAAAAACAGGTCATTAAAGAGGCATATGGATTAGAGTACATGATCAATGATCCGTCCTCCCTGGAGCCTTCCACATGACCATCTTCCACATTCACAGTGCAATGCTTAGCCATTCTCAAAGACCAGGAGACCATGATGCTCATCACCAGGAAGTCAATAAGGAACATGAACAGAGCAGCATGGATTGCAGAAGGTGGCACACCAAGGATCTGCAGCACAGCTGCTAGAACACAAGAGCTTAACTTCAGTATTGACTTTCTGCCACCTACCAAGTACGATATTAGTGTCAAGCACAACATGCAGACATGCGAGTAGCAGGTGACACCCCACATCCATTCACAGAAGTAGGCAACTTCTGCATCGGAACAAGGAAGTATCTTACCCTTACTCATAAAAAATCATCAGAAAGAAAGAATAAAATGAATGTAAGATTTCTCATTTCACTGTTACGTAGCTGTTGGAATTCCCTATTAAATAATACCTCCAAAATAAAAAGCACCTCAGACTTGTGTCAACTATTCAATGGATGACATTTTAAAAACTACGGCCTTTATTTAATATTTATGCATGCTATATCCCTGCCTAATAATCTTTTGGAAAGGAGCACATAAAACTGAATTTTGGAAAATCTCACAATTGCTGATAAATGTTACTATGTCAGGCATGGCGAAGTGAAAAGTGGGACTTTGGATACTCAAAGAACACAATGTGTGGGATTGCTGTCCCTGATTCATACATAGCATATGGTTTCTATGAAAGCCAGTGAGGGAGCAGGAGTAACAAAGCTGAACAGGTGACCTGAGGGGATACTGGCAGATAGACCAAACTGAAGAACATGTTCCAGCTAACATTGGTATTTGGGCTCCTGAGCCCAGACCTGTGTTTTAAAAAGGTGCAGACAGGCAGTGTTCATGTACTGTCTACCATTTAAGAGTGGGTAATTTCAATGGCATGTAGTTACACATCTGATAGAATGAAATTCATAAACTGGCAGACCATTTTAAAAAAAAAAACAGATGATACATATAAAGATAAAACCTTGTCTTTACCAGGAAGCCTAGAAATGTGTTTTATTTGGCTTAGATGCAAATATCTTTCAATAGAATTTCTGATATCTGAATGACTTTATTCAATATTATACTGCACAGATCACAAGGCTTTCTTTGTAGAATATTCTCTTCTTCTTAAAGTCTCACAGAGAAAATGTCTCAAAGGACATATAAGGGAAATGACTCAAAGGATGAGAGAATGGCTGGAACCATTCTCAAATGAGCACATATAGCCTGAAGTTTGAAGGTATCTAAAATACAATTATGAACCTATTTGATCCATTAATTAATAAAAATCACCACTTTACCACTTGAACCAAATCACAGAAAATTGGAAACAGATGATCATTGGCTTTGATACCTTTACTTCCATTTCATAACCCAGAGATGATCAACTCTATACTTCAAGTGATGTAGATTTATTACAGAATGCCCAAGATCCTGAGGATCTATTTTGGCTCAGACCATGGTACTCCTTCAATATTTTACTATTTTCTAAGTAATAAAATGTAACTTCATGTTGGATGATATATTCAAGGCATGAAATTATCATCCAACATTGTTCTTGCCAAAACATTAGCCCAATTTACTCTTTAGGAATTTTACTAATTGTTTGAATGTTCTAGAGGACCTGTTAGACTTGTAATTGGCAAACGATCCAACATACTCCAGAGAACATATGAGTGCCATAAGAACAAAATAAGGTCAGCCTATAGCAATGGACAGCTGGGAGAAGCACTGGGAGAAGTGCTGGGAGAAGCACTGGCCATGGCACCAGGGCTGCTGGGCAGCAGAAGCCTCCACAGCCCTGCAGGGAGCCTGGAGCACAGCTCTGCATAACCATGCTCAGCCCTGGACAGAGGCACATGAGTTCCCATCACAGGCTACAGTGTGACAGTCCCAGGGGCATGCCTGTCATGCCAACCACCAGGGAGGTTGGAACGTTTGAGGCAAGAGGAATGTCTGAGGTCAGCCTTGGCAACTTAGACCCCATGGCCAAGGGGATAAACGTTTACAGGGGTCTCTGAGGGTGTAGCACAGGTAGGTCACTTGCCTAACAGGCTCAGGGCCCTAGGATCAATCTCCAGAACCACACATACACCAAAAAGTGACCTTGGAACATGGTTTAAAATGATGGGTCAGGTACACAGAAGGAAAGAGGAACGGATTTTTAAAGCAAGAACTTAAAAAACAACAACAACAACAAAAAAAAAAAAAAAAAAAAAAAAAAAAACCTCACAGGTGCAGCAGGAAAACCAGGCACAGAGTGAGAAGTGAAATACCTGGGCGGGTCTGTCTTTTAAACCGGCCTCCTGCTCCCCAGGTCACACTGGGCTCCTCTGTCGTCCTCCCCTCTCCAGGGGCCTGCGGGTCAGGCCGCCTCTTCTCCTCTGAGGTCCGCGGCCCAGGCCACACTGCTGAGGCCACCGCATCCGGAACAGGACCCTGCAAATCAAAACCCACCAGCTGTGACCAGCAGCTCCGCTGAGGAGAGCCCTCAGGTGAGGACCCGGACAGCGGGGTCGGGGGTGGGCGCTGTGGGGACAGGCAGCCGGGACCGAGGCTCCAAGACGACGGCAGAGACCTCCCGGGTCGCACCCTCGTGTGGGCGCCTAGACCGGGGCCGCTCAGGCCAGCTCACCTTCTCCCGTCATGGACCCGGGAGCCAGACCCCACAACCGGGACGCGCAGCCCCGCTGCCCCGCCGCCCTGTGCTACTTCCGGGCTCTGGGGCTCTGAGCTCCAGAGGACCAGGCTCAAAGTTCCCGCCCTGGCTTAGGCCCCGCCCCCGTCTCCCTGGCCACGGCCCCACCCCTCTTCCGCGACCCACTCAGCGTGCTGTGGGCGGTGCTGTGGGCGGGGCTCTGGGCGCCCAGCCTGCTGCTGTCAAACACCTGGTGACCTAGGGTGGAACAGCAACTAACTAGCCTCCTCACCTGTCCCCAACTTCCTGGGTGTGAGGCCTGCAGCTACCCCTCGTGGCCGTGGGACCCTGTGGACGCGGCCCTGGATGCTGGGCTTTTCCATGGGAAATGGCTCCTCAGCCAGGGACAGGGGACAACTGCCTAGGAGGACAGGGCCCCTGAAAAGGCGCCTGCCACTCTCCTTGCTTGCAAGGGGACACTGTGACATAAGGCCAGGCAGGGAGAGTGGTGGCCCAGAGCAAGGCCCAGACAGAGCGCTGGATGGACATTGCTTGTAAAATGACTGCTGTGGGTCAGGACACCAACAACCAATTGCCATCTGCCTTAATAGTCATTAGGAAAAAGTCGCTCAACCTATTTGATCCATTAATTGATAAATATCACCACTTTACCACTTGAACCAAATCACAGAAAATTGGAAACAGATGATCATTGGCTTTGATATCTTTACTTCCATTTCATTACCCAGAGATGATCAACGCTATACTTCAAGTGATGCAGATTTATTACAGAATGCCCAAGATCCTGAGGATCTATTTTGGCTCAGACCATGGTACTGCTTCAATATTTTACTATTTTCTAAGTAATAAAATGTAACTTCATGTTGGATGATATATTCAAGGCATGAAATTATCATCCAACATTGTTCTTGCCAAAACATTAGCCCAATTTACTCTTTAGGAATTTTACTAATTGTTTGAATGTTCTAGAGGACCTGTTAGACTTGTAATTGGCAAACGATCCAACATACTCCAGAGAACATATGAGTGCCATAAGAACAAAATAAGGTCAGCCTATAGCAATGGGCAGCTGGGAGAAGCACTGGGAGAAGTGCTGGGAGAAGCACTGGCCATGGCACCAGGGCTGCTGGGCAGCAGAAGCCTCCACAGCCCTGCAGGGAGCCTGGAGCACAGCTCTGCATAACCATGCTCAGCCCTGGACAGATGCACATGAGTTCCCATCACAGGCTACAGTGTGACAGTCCCAGGGGCATGCCTGTCATGCCAACCACCAGGGAGGTTGGAACGTTTGAGGCAAGAGGAATGTCTGAGGTCAGCCTTGGCAACTTAGACCCCATGGCCAAGGGGATAAACGTTTACAGGGGTCTCTGAGGGTGTAGCACAGGTAGGTCACTTGCCTAACAGGCTCAGGGCCCTAGGATCAATCTCCAGAACCACACATACACCAAAAAGTGACCTTGGAACATGGTTTAAAATGATGGGTCAGGTACACAGAAGGAAAGAGGAAAGGGTTTTTAAAGCAAGAACTTAAAAAACAACAACAACAACAAAAAAAAAAACAAAACAAAAAAACCTCACAGGTGCAGCAGGAAAACCAGGCACAGAGTGAGAAGTGAAATACCTGGTCGGGTCTGTCTTTTAAACCGGCCTCCTGCTCCCCAGGTCACACTGGGCTCCTCTGTCGTCCTCCCCTCTCCAGGGGCCTGCGGGTCAGGCCGCCTCTTCTCCTCTGAGGTCCGCGGCCCAGGCCACACTGCTGAGGCCACCGCATCCGGAACAGGACCCTACAAATCAAAACCCACCAGCTGTGACCAGCAGCTCCGCTGAGGAGAGCCCTCAGGTGAGGACCGGGACAGCGGGGTCGGGGGTGGGCGCTGTGGGGACAGGCAGCCGGGACCGAGGCTCCAAGACGACGGCAGAGACCTCCCGGGTCGCACCCTCGTGTGGGCGCCTAGACCGGGGCCGCTCAGGCCAGCTCACCTTCTCCCGTCATGGACCCGGGAGCCAGACCCCACAACCGGGACGCGCAGCCCCGCTGCCCCGCCGCCCTGTGCTACTTCCGGGCTCCGGGGCTCTGAGCTCCAGGGGACCAGGCTCAAAGTTCCCGCCCTGGCTTAGGCCCCGCCCCCGTCTCCCTGGCGACGGCCCCACCCCTCTTCCGCGACCCACTCAGCGTGCTGTGGGCGGTGCTGTGGGCGGGGCTCTGGGCGCCCAGCCTGCTGCTGTCAGCTCACCTGGTGACCTAGGGTGGAACAGCAACTAACTAGCCTCCTCACCTGTCCCCAACTTCCTGGGTGTGAGGCCTGCAGCTACCCCTCGTGGCCGTGGGACCCTGTGGACGCGGCCCTGGATGCTGGGCTTTTCCATGGGAAATGGCTCCTCAGCCAGGGACAGGGGACAACTGCCTAGGAGGACAGGGCCCCTGAAAAGGCGCCTGCCACTCTCCTTGCTTGCAAGGGGACACTGTGACATAAGGCCAGGCAGGGAGAGTGGTGGCCCAGAGCAAGGCCCAGACAGAGCGCTGGATGGACATTGCTTGTAAAATGACTGCTGTGGGTCAGGACACCAACAACCAATTGCCATCTGCCTTAATAGTCATTAGGAAAATATCGCTCACAACTATTTTTCTACCTCTAATATGTGACTGTATTCCATTCCCCATGACTAAGGTCACCGGCATGTGTTGTTCTGTTTTCCTTCTGTCTCTTATCCCAGAGGCCCCTGGTACTCTTTGTGCCCCAGGACTGAAACTCTGTTACCATAGGGGTTTTTTGTTAATTGATTTTTTAAAATTCAGTGTATGTGACACCAGAATGTATTTGGATTCATTGTACACTACTGCAACACAACTTTTCATTTACCTAATTGGACACGAGGTAGCATTGCACCCTAGGTTACTCATCCATGTACCTGGGGGAATAATGTCCATCTCATTCCACCATCTATCCTACCCCATACGTCCTCCCCTCCCCTCCCTCCCATTTGGTCAAAATTTCTCCATTTCTCACACTCCCCCCATTTGGGATCAGCATTCAGTTCTTAGAGAGAACATTCATCTTCTGGGTTTATGAGATTGGTTTACTTCACTTAGCATGATAGTCTCCAATTCCAACCATTTACCTGCAAATGCCATCATTATATTTTCTTTTAATGCTGAGTAGTAGTCCATTGTGTTTATATAGGACAATTTTTTTTGTATCCACAGCAGAACATCTAGGTGCTTCCACAGTTTACCTATTGTGAATTGAGTTGCTATAAACATTGGTGTGGCTGCTTACTACAGTATGCTGATATTAAGTCCTTTGGGTATAGACCGAGGAGTGGGGTAGCTGGGCCAAATGGTGGTTCCATTCCAAGTTTTCTAAGGAACAATAAAGTTTTGAACTGGCTGTTGGTCACCTGATGGTACTCCATGGGTTTGTCCAAGCCTGACTTTCATCTGCCTCCCTCCATCCTCTGGGATGAGCTAGATGCTCAGTTGTGTCATCTGCAGTAAAGATGGCTTTCCTATGTCCTCTCCCTCATCAGATTGCAGAGCTGGGTCTGCCCCCAAGATGGAACTGAGCAGTGCATGCACAGGCATTGCTCCAAAGTCCTGCTACCTCCTGACATGAAAGGAACATCTCTGAAGTTTGTTGTATATCCACCCCCACCCCTGCTTTTGTTGTCTCTCCTTGAAGTCTTAAGTGACCTCATTCCACTCATTCTAACAAGAACTTAAGATATTCCCCTTCTCCAAAACAATGGCTTTTCTCCTCTGATCCATACCCCTCATTCAACACCCACATTTGCAAGTTGCTGCAAAATAAAAAAAATTAGGTGCTATACTAAAATTCTCAGAACAGATGCTCTAGCATTGAAAATGCTGCAGAGACACTTGGCTACATCACAAACAAGCTCTGCCATTGACTTCAGGTCCTTCCCTGCTAAGAAAGGAGGCCAAGTGCTATCCAGATGCACCTAATAGAATTATCTCTGTTCTCTGGCTTTGATTCTTCAGAATTAAACACACACACACACACACACACACACACACACACACACACACACTCTCTCTCTCAATGAAATAAAATTTGGACCATGGCACACGTTTCAATATGTTAAATAATAATTATTTACAGAAGAAAGTTCTAGACCATGTGTTTGCTTGATGTTATTGTTTTTATTATTTTCTCAAGAGGCTAGGAGCAAAGGGGATCCTGTAGCTGTTCTCATTAAAGTCTTCCATGGCTCTTCCTTTCTGGCAAATATCATGGGTTGTACAGCCAGGAAGGGGAAAGAATTTGGAGGCCAGAGCTAAGGACACCCCAGCCTGTGAAATCAGATTTGGGGTTTTCTGGCACAGTTTGGAACACTGACCACCTGAGCCCAAAGATCTGTCCAGAGAGTCAACTTTGAAAACACTTGTCTTTACACATGGAAGGCACATCTTCAGGAAAAGATTAAAGGAAGGAAATGTGCCTTGTAATTACTGTGAAGCATGTGTTAGTAGTTCTATATACTAACATGGCCCATGAAGAATGCCAGATTTATGCCCTGTTTCCAAACCACACACACACACACAGACACACACACACAAATTCTAACAATTAAAACATCCATGACATCCTATCAAATAGTTGTCAAAAATGGGTAAAATTATCTGTATAGCAAAGGAATTTCAGAATAAGCTTCTGAATTTGTAAAATGAGTCAATTTTTAAAACCCATCAATATGATGTCTCGGGGTAAGCTACATCAAATATATGTTTATTCAGTGCAAAGTGTTGGTTTCCTTCAAGAAAATGTTTCATGATACAAATAGGCCAGGAGCCAAAACCTGGAGAATTTCTCAGTTGAGGGAAGCCAGGAACTTTGTGTTTCATTGGACAGTTTCTGCCTAAATCTCAGAAGCTGGACGTCAATCACATGAACTGATAGTGGGTTTATTGGAGAATGTCCCCCATTCCTACCATGATAGTATGGACCATAGCCCGCTAGGCCAGGGGTAGTTTTGGCTTCTGCCTTCTATTTGATGCCATTTTCCCCTCTCTGCTGGCCCCCAGCTCACTCTTGAAAGGCCTTCTGTTCTGCCAGCCATAGTGACATCTGCTGGCGGACATAGGAAGTCACAAATTGGTGGGGACCTTCTCAACCAAACCTTGTTAATGCTGCCATTTATCACAGGGGCAGGGGTGCGGGCTCTGGAGGGCTGGGCATCATGTCATTTCTCCCATACCCTCTCCCAAGAGAGCAACCCTGTCTCAAGCAGCAGTTCCCACCTTCCATTCGCAGAACTGAAAGGCAGGCAGATACAAACTCCAATGTTAGTGAGGGCCCTGGAAAAGAAGCCACCATTCCAGGTGACAATAGACTTGACTGGATGCTTGGGGACTGAAGCAAGGTAGTTCTTACCCACCTCTGCGCCCTCCTCATTTTCAGCAGGCCTCTGCCTGCAGCTAGCAGAGGAGTGGAGCTTTCTCCCCCACCAGGCCCCGCTGTCTCAGCGCTGCTTTAGGGGCAAACTTGCAACTAGGTGATTCGAAAGGGGATTATTCCAACTCAGAGTTTCTTTTCTTCTGAACTAACACAGGAGATGTCTACTTTGCGATTCTGAGAAGTTCATGGTGTCCTAAGAACTCCACGTCACTTTGGCTACTCCAAATGGAGTCGCTTGGTCAGCAGCACCAGCATCCCTGCTCAGAGATTGTTAGAAACTCTGCCACTGAGAGGTGCTACAGTTTTGCACTGACAGAAGCCACGTTTGAAACAAGCCCCAAGGCCATACCTGCACACACTCAAGTTCATGTGCTTGTACTCCACACTGGGTTCCTCACCTTGGCGCCCCTGGCCCATCAGCCCAGATCCTTCTTGGTCTGCAGAGGTCTTCCCGTGCAGTGTAGGCATTCAGCAGCACCCATGGCCTCTACCTGAGTTGTGCACCAGCACCCCTGACTTGTGATAAGTCAAAAGGTCTCCAGGCACTGTCAAATGACCCCAGGGGAGGGGGAAAGTCAGTCACCTGTGTGACCCATCACCTTTAGGGTCACCTGAGACCTTGTTACAAACACACATTCTCAGACCCCACCCCAGATTGGCAAAACCAGGAGCTCCAGTGGGGCCCGGGAAACTGGGTAACTCTCTGCGAGACACAGGCACTCTGAGGTGGAAGAGGACTCGGGAAAGGCCCTGCAGTGAATCACTATTTGGTGACAAAGAAGTCACAGGGGCCCAGCATGACCAAGAGGTTGCAGGCCATGGGTGATAAAGAGCCCAAATCTGGAGCCACATGGGAGGGTTTGCAGCCACACTTCGCCCTGTGCTATCTCCATGACCTTGCCTATGTGACCTGAACTGTCAGTGCCTCAGTTGCCACCTGTGGATAACAAAAGCACTGTTTCTCCTGCAACTATCAAGGGATGAGGAAGCCTTTATGGTAAGTTGCTTAGAAGAGTGCTTCGCACCAAGAGCTTCGGACACGTCACTGCTGGTCTCATCTTCACCATCACTTGCCTGTCTTGCCCCCGATCGTTGAGTCCCCTACAAGTCAGCCAGGCAGGTGCTTCATTCTCTGCCACATCCTCAGCAGGGAGCCCTGGCCTGGCCTGCATCAGGCTCTCAATGAACATCGGTGGAGAAAGGCATTGCAGTGCCCACGAGGACATGAGGACACCAGCAGAAGCCCTCTGCCTCAGGGGCTTGAACTTTGCTGTGGATCCTGTATGTTCTGAAAAGGGACCCCAGCTTCCTAGATCCAATTCTATTACAAAGTGTCCTTGCAAATGTGGCAACTGGGCAAAAGTGAGCTTCTCTATCTGTGTGGATTAGACGGGACCTCAGGTAGATCTACAGGCATGCTGTAACCAACAGTCAATCAACACACGCTTAGAAAATCATGGAAAGTCTAATGATGGGGGCGGGGTACTTCATAGATGCCAGGTGTTTTCTTCCTCTACTTCTAGGAGTCTTTCTACCCAACTCCTGAAGTCAGTCGTACAACTATCCCCATTTCAGATATGCTAACACTGAGGCCCCAAGAGGTTACAGAACATGCCCAAGGTCATTGTCCAGTAAGCAGTGAAAGTGTTCTTCTCATGCTGGTCTCTGATTCCAAACCCACACCTGCCTTTCTTCCCAGGGCACTTCCTGGTCTGCACACAGGGATTACATGCCTTAAGATTGGGAGGGCAATCCAAATTTCAAACCTTCTACCTCACCTTATGCTGAAGACAATCCTAAGCAGCAGAGCACGTGTCTTATTTGGTTTAAAAACTCCATCTCTGGCAGTAATGAGATCTCTATGCCACAGCCCCGCCAGATAGCCACCTGGGAAGAAGGCAGAGTGACCACACGAGTGTGGAGAGAGAGGACAAAATTGGGAAGCAAGAGCTGAATACACTAGAACAGACAGGACCAGCAGAGAGATCGCAGCTGAGAGGCCTGGAGCAGGGCTGGGGCGAGCCAGCACATTCCACGGGGATTGATGAAGGTCTGCTGTGTGCCTGGCACTATGCTGAGAAGTAGACGCTGCATTGGGCACAGTCTCTGTCCTTGCCCTGCTCAAGATCCCAGTCTGGGAATTCAAAGCTAGATGACATTGTCCAGCACTATGCCATTTCTTCATACCCCAGCTGACCTCCAGCCCCCAGCACCATGGCCCATTTGCCTACAGTGAAGGCCCCCAGCAGCTTCCTGCCATGGCTGGCAGGAGTGGGTGGAGAACACCTCAGCTCTCTCACCCTGTAAGAGGGCTTCTATTAGTAGCATGATCTACATGGAACCCCAGCACTCCTTAGCAGGCCTGTGCTTGGTCGCTCAGTGACTAATCACTTCCTGTTCCCACCTGGAGTTTTCTAGTATTGCCTCCCAAGAAAACTACTTGCTAACAAATCTGGATCACAGGTCCCCACATTTTAACCTCAGGGAAGCCAGAGCATGAAAGAAGGTTCTAGAAAGGTGTGCAGTGATCCCAGTCTATTTGGCCATTTTACACTTGTATTTAGTTCTCCTTGGCTGCTCTGACTGCCCTGATACGTTTAGGAGAAAAGACAAGCCATATTTTGGCATGGAAAAGGCATTCAGGCCAAGTCTCTTTAAAAACACAACCTACCAAGTAGGTGTAGAATCTCATGAAATTTTAAGGACAATAGAATGCCAAATGTCTACTCATTCCAGTGAAGACATGCTGACAATAAGACTTAGAAGATGTGCGGCAAACAAGACTTAGAAATGGGTCCTCAGAGCAGATTCTATCATTCTGCATTTGCTTCTGAAAGTAGAGGACACCTGTTGGTACACAGTTCTAATAAGCCCAGGAAGACAAGGTTGATACACAGTTGAGTTGGCATATGATGTACCAGAGCTCAGGACTTCAAGGCAGCTGTCAGGTGGTTCCCGGGCTCTTCTGGTCCTCACCTTCACTCAATGTCTTTTTGTTGGGGATGTAGTTCAGCAATGGATTACTGGGCCAGAGACTTGTTCAGTATTGCTCAGCAATAGCAAAACACGGTCACCAGTTGTAGGTAGCCAACTCCAGGTGAGAAACACGATAGATGTTAATGCTCATGGCTCCACACCCCCAACCTTCCCTTCAGTGAAAATGCTCTCTAAAATGTACATCATGCTTAATTGTGTGGAAGAATTCTACATCTAGCCAAACCCCATGAGCTTTCAAAAGCCAGTCCAATAACATTGAGAAGATTCACTCTCCAAAGCAAGCTTGCCAATGCCTGAGTGCCCACAGGCACCTCCTTGTAGAATGGAATGCACACAAGATATCACTGCCTGTGTTGGTTGAGCTGGCCTTTGCAATGGACGAGGTGGATGTGATGTAACATGTGAATGAATTAGCATTTACCAACAACAGGAAGAAAAAAATTCACTCTAAGATATGATGATGGAGCAGCTCTATGATCTAGACCATCCCCGTCTCCTGCGTCCTCTCTGTGTTCCTCTGCCTGGCTGGACCTCCAACTCAGCCCACAAGGATGTGTCCTTTCTAGTCAGAAGCCCTGTCATTGCTTCCAATTCCAGGCCCTGATTCCTGGTTAATGCAGCCAGATCTCGCTTTCAAGGTAGTCTCTTCAATCCCTTCCCTACCCTAACCACAGTGTGGGCTCTGGCCCCACCCTTACTCTCTACACCACCATTCCACATTATGATCTTCCTGTCCCTCTCTGTGACCCAGGACTGCCCGTGACCGACCCCACCCAACAACAAGCTGTTGAACCAGATGCCATCAGAGGGTAGAAATGACCAGAGATTGCTAACTTGAAAATTTCACAGAATAGTTAATAAGACAAAGAATATCCTGAACCAGTCAAATGACATAAGAGGATGTCAATGAATTCTAACCTCAAGGGCAATCCTACGGAACACTGGCTCGCAAATTCAGCTGCACACGGGAACCACCTGGGAACTGTACATAGTACTGACCGCTGGACCACCCACTGGCCCTGGGCTGATGGAATGGCTCTGGGCTAAGATGGGACACTGGGGTTTGTAAATTACCAGTTGAGTATAATATAAAGCAAACTTTGAGAACATTGCTTTTTTTCCCCCCACATGAAGAACTAGGTGCATACAGATGCAGAAGTACACCATTATGCAGCATAAGGCTCCTTCAGGTCCATAGATTAAATGCACTGCAGTGACCAGCACCCTGGCTAGGAACACCACAGCCCCCTGGAAGCCTCCTATTTCCACCTTCCCAGGTGATCACAGCCCTGCCATCCAAGCATGGAGGAGTCCTCCCTGCTGAGAGACATCAATGTGGAGAATGGAGAGCTCCTCTCTCCTGGGAGTCCCTGCTTTGACAACAAGTGCACTGGAGCAGTTTGAATCAAGTGAGAGGCACATGGGCAGGCTTCCTGGATGAGGCCCTATTGAAGGGAGGATGGGATCTGAGGAGTGGACCAGAGAGAGGAAAGATGGGAAAGGGAGGGAAGCTGGCGAGGGCAGGGCGGCAGATCACTGGAAAAGAGGCCCCAGGAGGAAATTCTACAGACTCACAGCTGAAGACACCCGAGCGGGCCTGAGGAGTTTTCAAGCACAGCCTTCCTTGCCAACGTGTGAGCTTCGTGTGCAATAGACATTTCAGATTTTTTTTTTTTTTTTTTTTTTTTTTATGACAACCACTACCATGCTGGACTTGGATGAGTTTAGTGGTAAATGACATTCAGGGATCTGCATGCAACAAACAAGTTTCCTGAGGGCACAAAGGCTTCAAAGTGAAAAGGTGTCTGCCAGTTATTATATGTCATTCTACGGCACTCTAGTTCAAACAGGGACAGCCACAAATTGCTCACTGGGAATCCACTTTGTTCCCGGAAGTGAAAGCTGCTTGGATGAAGGGCTTCACGTCTGAACTTCTGAACTCTCCTGAGCAAGCACATTCAGACCCCCCTTCTCGACCAATAGGAAAAGTTTACCTGGAAGAGAGCCCTTGTAGCTCCAATCACCAACTTTAAAGAGGAAAGCTGCCCTTTGAAGAAAATACATTTGCCAATGTTTCATTGAAGTCAACGGTTCCCACTCAGAAAACAAACTGGAATTGCAGGAGCCTTCATGCAGGGAACCTGCATTTCCAATAGAACAGATGCTTCAGAGAGAAACCGAGAGTGCCAGCTCTGAGAAGCAGTTCTGCTTCATGCAGCTTCAACCAGACACAAAACCCAATGTGCTTACAGAGAACAAGACTGTTCCTTCAACTGGAAGCTGCCTGCACAAAATGCTTCCATTCTGCACTTTCAATCTTTTCTCAGCCAGCACTTTCAGACAACACTTTACATCCAAAGTGCAAATTGTGCTACCCAGAGAGCCCTTGGACCTAACATCACCAATATTCACATGGAAAGTTGGGCAGTTGACAAGATCAATGACCCAGAGTTTCATTGAAATCCTTTTCCTCAAAATTTTTGAAAAGTCACTGGAAATGAAGGTGCCCACGAGCAACAAACTGTGCTTTATACAAGACACAGAAACTTCTAAGTAAAGCCCGTGACTGCTGGCTCTAAGAAGGGGTTCCAATTCCTACTAGTTCAACCAAGCCCAAATCCCAATGTGCTCTCCAGAAACACTTTTACATCCTGCAGTTGAAGCTGTTTGCACACCCTGCTTCTCTTCTGCACTTCACAGGCTTCTCATTGAGCACATTCAGAGAACAGTTCAGGCTCAATATCCAAAGTGTGCTAGCAGGAGAGCCCTTGTACCTCCGAGCACTTGCTCAGATAGGAAGTGATAGGTCTGATGGATGGTTCAATTCCTCGATGATTCTGTGGAATCCATTCCTCAAACGGATTCTGAAAACTATCGTGAAATTGCATGAGCCTGTCTGCAATGACCTGTGCTTTATTGAGTGCATAGATGGTTCCAAGTGAAATGGTGCCATCAGCTCTGACAACAGGTTCTGCTTCCTGCATGTTCAACCAGGGAAAAACCGCCACTGAGAACAAAGCTACTTTGTGCACAAACTTTTTCTGTTTGCCCCCTTCAAATGCATCTCAGGATGCACATTCAGAACACATTTCCTGCAAAAAACATGAGAAAGTATCATTGCAAAAGTCCACTCTGGTGTAGCATCACAAAGTTTATTAGGAAATGAATTGCACAAGGTTTCGTTGTATTCCCATGGTCTCCTTCTTCTAAAAACTCATTGAAACTTTCATGACTGACAGCAACCAACTTACCATTGACCAAGAGCTCAGTTGTTTCCAATGGAAACTGTGCCTGCTAGCTCTCAGAAGCCATTGGATTGAAGGCTACTTCAGCCAGGTACAAAGCTCAATGGGCACGATGAGAAAAAAGTCATTTCCTAATATGAAAGCTGTTTGCCAAAATTCTTCTGTGCTGCACTTCCAAAATATTTTCAGGAAGCACACTCAGAGCACAGTTTCAGCCCATATGCAAAGAGTGCTAGCAAGAGAGCCCTTGGACCTAGGTTCAGCAACTTGGAGGAGAACTGTGGGCCCACTGGGAAGAGCAATTCCCCAAGGTTGATTGAAATCCATTGCTCAATTGTTGGTCACAGAATTCACTTGAAATGCAAATGCCTGCCTGCATTGAACTCCCACTGACCAATTGTACCAATGCTTCAAAGGGAAAGTGCCACCTCTGAGAAGCAGTGGTTCTTCAGGCTAGTTTAAGTAGTGACAAACCCCAATGTGCTCACTGAGAACAGAATGAGCTCCTGAATGTTGAAGCTGCTGAGAGACTGCTTTACTTTTGCACTCCCAAACTACTCTCAGCAAGCACATTCAGAGCCGAGGTCAGGCCCAAAATACAATGTTGGCTGACAAGAGAGTCCTTGCACCCAGGATCACCAATTTTGAGAAGGCCACAGAGACTGCTGAAAAGATCAATTCCACAAAATTCCATGGAAACCCACTCATCAGACCTTTCTGAGAACACTTGAAATGCAGGTTTCTGCAAGCAAGGAACTCTGGGTGACAGATGGCAACATTTGCCAAATGCAAACATTCCTACCAGCTCTGAGAAACCGTTCTCATTCACACTGCTTCAACCAGGGAAAAATTCCCATATGCTCACTGAGAACAAGTTAGCTTCTGCTACTTGAAGCGGCTTCCACAAACAGCTTCACTTCTGCACTTCTAAGCTGTTCTCCTCAAGCACATTCAGAGCACAGTTCAGGCATGAAACACAAAGGGTGCCAGAAAGACATCTCTTGAATCTAGCATCACCCACTTGCAGGAGGAAAGAGGACCAGCTGAGAAGATCAGTTCTCCAAAGTCTCATTGACATCCATATGTCACACTTGTTTACAACTGACACTTGAAGTGCAGGTGCCCACATGAGTGAACTGTTCTGGATCAATGGCACAGAGTCTTCAATGGGAAAGCATGCCTGTCACCTGTAAGAAGCAGTTTTGCTTTCTTCTAGCTCACCAGGAAAAAAAAAAAAAACACCATGTGCCCACTTACAACAAAGTTAGTCCTGCAAGTTGAAACTGCTTGCAGCAAATGGCTTCCATTCCCCACTTGCAGCCATCAGTGGTTGACAGATGGCACAAAGGCTTCAATGTGAAACCGTGAATGCCAATCATTACAAGTGCTTCTGACACACTCTAGTTCAACCAGAGACAGCCCAAAGTGCTCAACGAGAACACACTTTGTTCCTGCAAGTGGAAGCAGCTTGCACGAACTGCTTCAACTAGAAAATCCCAAGCTCTTCTCAGAAAGCACATTCAGAGCACAGTTCTGGCCCAATAAAAAAAGGGTTCTAGCAAGAGGATCCCGTACCTATGATCACCTTCATAAGGTAGCTTCCCAACTTCTGTATGGAAGTGTGTTTCTCCTTGGCCATGACGCTGTTGTAGAGACCACTAGGAGCTCAGCTTTGTGCAGGATCATCTGACCAGGACTTTTTGCAAGACCTATACAGCCCTCACACATGCTCAGATGCTACAGGACTTTGCAGACCAGTCCAGGCAACAGTAGGCATCTATTCATTGGCAACAGTCTAAAGATTCCTAGATGCATGGCATTCATTATCATCAAAGGCAGAATTTTGATCAAAAACCATATATATGCGTGCGTGTGTGTGTGTGTGTGTGTGTGTGTGTGTGTGTGTGTGTGTATTTCTTTCCAACTGAATCAAGAAAATAGAAAAAATCCCCAAATCCAAAGAGTGGATCCCTATTGTGATGCTACCAGTGGAAAATTCCATAGCTGACCTCATGGGATGATTCACAGTCAAAATACAGCTGCATGAAAAAGATTACATGACATGACCTTGGGGTTATGTGGAAAGTGGCATGTGAAGTACACATTCATGTCTTCTTCAGACATGGGATTCATTTGCAGGACACCTTATGCAACTGAAAATACTCCAAAATGAGAGAAATCAGAACCATGTCTCCAAAGTATTTCAGCACAGACCAACTCCATCTATCTATCTCTCATTGAGTGTTGTGCTCTAGTGTGTGTGTGTGTGTGTGTGTGTGTGTGTGGTGTGTGTGTCTTTGCTCTAGTGTGTGTTTGTACCATGATGACTAGTCGATACTTCATTGCCCCCATTGGAAAACTGACTCAGATAATGCCATCTGCAAAACTCCTAAAAACCAAAGTTCTTGCTGATAGAAAGAAACATTCCTTCCTGTTGGTTTGGATGTGTCCTTTAGGAATCACTGCTACATTTAGTACACTCAAATCATCACAGTAGATCAGGTAACAAAAACATATACATTTTAAAATAATAATATATTAATGGAAACAACAAATACAGGATAGAGTAACAACTGTGTTACTTGACAAGGCCAAGGACAATGGCAAACTATAGGTTCAAACTTTCCAAGCAAATAGTAATCAATGTAAATATTCCTGGGCTGCCTCAGCCCCGCCCAGGCACACAGCAGCAGAATGGTTTTGCGAGCATCCTCAGGAGGGCTGGAGCCTTCTTTGCAGGACGAGAGGGAGGTTGAGGCTGGATCCACTCATCATTCTTTTGGGAGAGGCTCCTTTTCCTCAGCACGAAGTTGGATTTTGTGTGAGGGTTCTTTGCATAAAATACGTTGGCCTGCGCTGGAATCCTCAGCTCTGGGGAGAGAGGCAAGTACAAAAAGAAGGTGGCACTCAGGAGGTGCTCCCTAGGACACCCCAACATCTGAGAGCCTGTGCGTGCCAGGAAGGACCTGAGCCACACACCTGAGAGCTCTCCAACTCAGCACCAATACCAACAAAGACAGCCTCCACAGTCCTCCCTGAGCAAAAACTAGGCAGAGCACTTCAACAGACCTAATGTCTGTTCCTTCCAAAGGCTTTGGACTCCAGAACATCCCAGGTCCTCTTGCATCTGCCAAAGCACACCACTAGGGTTTGCATCTGAAATCTCCCACAAAGGCTCCTGTGCCGAAGATTCAGACCCCACATGGGCCGTCTTCATAGGTGGCTTTGGAGGGAAGCATTGGATGGTGAGTGCTCTGATGTCATCATGAAATTCTCATTCAAGATGAACATATTACTGGGAGGTGGGAGTGACTGGAAGAAAGGGTGGGTATGGTTGGAGGAAGACCTAAACAGAGTGCGCACTGGACAATAGTACCTTGGCCCTGTTGGCTCCACTGAATCCTCATCCTCCAAGTAGAGGTCCTCCTCTCCTCTCTGTCTTCTCTCTCTCCCTGTCTGCCAGCCTCATTCTCTCTCTCCCAGTCTATGCCTGTTTGGCAAGGGCTGAGGAGCTCTCCACTGCCACACACTAGAGCTTTATGGACAGCCTCAGTGCACAACCAGAGAGAAAGCTAGGAAACCCGGAGAAAAGGCCTAGGATTCCTCTTCTGAGTTATTTTCCTCAAGTATGGCCACAGTGAGGACAGGCTGACCAGAACAGATACCACATTTGAGCCATGCTTCTGTCATTGTTGGTGCCCACCTCCATGTGGACCAGGCTTCCGAGAATGGAGGCCACACTCCAAATGCTGCCCTACTGAGAACAATGGTTCCAAAGACCAGCAAAGGGACTGCTTCCCTCCAACATGGTGTATGGTCCAGTGGTGCCATGACCCCGAGTGGGGGAATACAACAGCCCGCTTCTCCTTCCTCTGAACACCTGTTTCCTTTCAGCCTCGTCTAACCTAGAACCTGTTCTCCATCCCTTATGGGTTGGATGTGTGGATCTCTGCTATGAATTTCTTAGGCTACCAAGGCCCCAGACAGACTTCCTCTTCCATAGATTCTACTAACCTAACAGTATGTTAAGATAGGAGAAAAATGATCCTAGAACTCATAGGGGTGGTGGTCTTCAGCATACATAGGCTGGGATCATGGCTGCTGTGGGTGTTGGGCTCACAAAAACAAACCAACCCACCAAAAAGTGCTGGCATTATTAACAGATGAGCTTTGTGGCCGACGTGCTCAGGAAGCCCTCATGTGACTTCAGTTAGGGGTCATAACCTGGCTATTGTGATCTCTCCTTGGCAAGTGGACTCAGGTGCGGAAGACCATGGACTTTATCCAAACACAGATGATTCAGGCTGTCTCCCAGGCTGTGTATTCTTCCCAATTTCATCCTGTTACTGCTTGCTAGAATCCTGGCCATGCTCTGCCCAGGCAGTGGTTTTCTGGTCACACAGAAGCTTTCAATATTGCTGATTCAGTCCACAAAAGTGCCAGTTCCATCTTTAGCCCATGCATTCCCATGTTCCTCTGAAACCACTCCTATCCCAGACCACAGCCTGGAAGCAGGCTTTCCTCCTCACTCCTCACTGATGTCAGCTTTAGATGCCTGTTCATGTCCAGGGGAGGGCACCTGGTGGGGAGCCGCAATAGCCACTGGGGTATACCTTAGAACCTCGAGAATTACACCAGCAGAAGTGCAGTTGTCTTTGTACACGAGCCCCAATACACCCTGCTGGAGTGTTCTTGGGGGTCAGAGACTACTCTTTGGTGCTAAGAGTTGACCTGAGTCCACATCCTGACCCTTGCTCCCTGCCACCTGATTGTTCCACTTACTCTGACGGTGAGAGATGATTTGGCCCAGCTCATATTCCTCCGGCTTCTCCTGATCAAGCAAGTGTAGCTCGAGGGCCCTGCGGATGACGACAGGAGCCCTATCGTGGCAGGTCACCTGGAGCAGCATGAGAGACAGGCCTTCAGGAAATGGGCCTTGAAGTGACTACTCAAGGACAGTGGGCAGGGGAATTTTGGAGGCAACTCCACTCTAAATACAAGGACAACATCCATGACCTTACTACCTGAGGCTGGCTTCCTGCTCATCACGTGTGCTCTTCCCATAGGCTACTGGCCCAATCCTTGTACATAGGATTTCCTGGACCTGCCATTGCTCTTTGTGGAGCCCCACTCCACTCGAGGTGAAAGGACTCCACTCCCTGTATACAGATGCCATCTCATCTCACAAGTTGGGAGGAATGGGACAGTGGCCTCCAAGATCCCAGGTTTGCCTGAGGATGCAGGCGGCATTTGGGTGGCCTAGACACAAAACCTAGAGGGCTTTGGTCTGGATTGCCAGGGCCCAAAACAGACCCAAAAACATGACCACATACAGGAGTGCTGAAAGACAGCCACGAGAGCTCCTGGCCTCCAGAGCCTCAGTGCTGGCTGGGGTGTGGGAGGGCACCTCATCCGACAAGGGTGGTCATTGGAAAGGGCTCCTGTCCTGCAGATTACCTGGACATTTAGTGTGCTTGCTCTACACATCCATATCGACTCTGCAGAGGGACCCTCTCAGCTCCTTGTTCAAGGAACATGCAGAACCTCACACTGCTGTCCTCCTCCATGGATGACAGCATCCCATACAGGGGAACCTGCCACCTAGGTCCTGTCCTATTCTCATCTGTCACCCATACCTGCCTCTGCCCTTCTGGACTGCATGCTGCCACCTGACACACAGACTCCCTCAGACGTGGCGGTGGACAGCTGCTGCTCTCCCTCATCTCAGCTCCAGCCCTTCACACTGACCTCTCCCTTCTTGATTCCCATCTATCCTCCTGATCATCCAGAAACTCCAATGCAAGAGGGCATGAGTAGTCCATGGTATTGGACCAGTGTCTGCTCCCCACCCAGGTGTAAGCACCAGGGGACACCCCTGCTCCCAGGCTTACCAGGACAGTCTTGGCCAGCTTTGGACTTTGTGTTTCTAGGTGGACACGAATTAAGCAGGTGTCTCCCACTTGCTTGTGGGAAAGTGGCCTGGAGGACTTGCAGGATGATTCTGAGAACTGTGGGGGATGGAACATCAGCAAACCCAGAAACAGAAAGCCACCCCAGCCTGTCAGTTAGCTCTATGGGCTTCTAGCACATATGTCCAGGTGATGAGGCTTCTTGTTACAAGAAGTGGAATGGCAGCACAAGTACAGCTTGAATAAGGTAGGTGTTTACCTCCTTTCCCTTGACCTGGGGGCGTTTCCTCACGATGAAATGGTATTTTATTCGCGGATTCATGGACAGATAGATGAGTGAGTGGTCAGGGACCTTGATTTCTGCAGAGAGAAGTGGAGAGAATTGTTAGGGGGCACTCAAGGATTATACCACAAAACACCCCCAACCTCTGAGAGTCTCCGCCAGGGCAGGCCAGCACCAGACTTGAGAGCCCTCCAATCCAGCTACAGTGCCACCAAAGACTCCCTCAATGATTCTTCCCTGGAGAAGATGATGCACAGGATTTTAACCAAAAGAGCACCTGACAATGGAAATAGCACCTTTGAACTGGCACCCCCTTTCTCCACAGAAAAGCCTTCTACACACATGGCTGATTTAAAGACTGTCAGCAAGAGAGTCCATCGTAGATAAACTTCCTATATTCATGTCACCCTGTTTACTTGGCCACTGGCTAAGAAGATACCAACACTCCAGGTGTTGGACACCTTCTTACTAGTTTTTCACAAACGTATCCAGTATAGTACTTTGAAGAAATGTGCAAACAAGGCCTCTGGCTTTGAGCTGAGCTGCACAGAGATGTCTACATTTTTTTTTTTTTTAAGATGTTACAAATGGGCTCCATGGTAACAGCTGGCAGGGGGAGGAAAGAAAGCGGAGAAGAAGCTCTCCCCTTCTCAGGTGTTGTCCTTGAAGAGTTAACTTGCCCACAAAAGTGAAAGAAAAGCTGCTTTTATGTGAACTTCTGCAGACTGTGAACTTCTGAGCCCCTCCCCTTACATGCTGGGTATAAAACCCTGAAACTCCCTGAACTCGGGGTTCAGGGGATTGATTGATTACAGCGAAAGCTGTACCCTCTGAACCTGGCTGCAGCCAAATTAAACTGTTTCCTGCTATCTTCAGTGCCTTGCCTCTTTGGCCCTACAACACCTTGGGCCCCAGAACTTCTCAGTGCAGGTTGCACCTGCCAAAGAGACACTGCTAGACTTTGCATCAGGATTGGCACCCCAAAGGCTCCTGCATGCTTACACATGGGCATTCAGGGAAGCGTTGGATGGTGGGTCAATTCATCCTCTTGCCTGGATGAATTCACTCATGGATGAATACACGGAGGGGACGTGGTATCCATCAGAGGTGTGTTGGGCATGGACATGGGAGGACTTCAGCAGGGTGGTGCCCTGGAGAACTCTATTGTTTTCTAGGTTCGCTCTCCTTCCCCTTGTTTCTCATCATGACTGTCTGCTTGGTGCTTGTATTCTGGTTCTTGTTCTACTTGTGGCTCTTCTTTCTGTCCTGCATCTTCTTGTAGTTCTTTCTGGGTCTTTTTCTTGTTCTTACATGATTCCTTCTTGTTCTTCTTCTTGTGTATCTCCCTCCACACTTCCTTCCGTTTCACCTCCTTTTTTCCTTCTTCTCCTCCTGCTCTTCATCGTGTGATCCTCTCCCCACTCAGGAGTGTCCTCTTTCTCCTCCTCCTCCTCCTCCTTCTCCTTCTTTCTCTGGCAATGGCTGGGCATCCTGAGGAGTTCAAATCTATCACACTCTTCTGCCCAGATGCAGCCCCTCTTCAGAACCCCAAGATGAAATCAGTTCTCAATCAATGGCCGGGAGTGAAACCAAGACCAAAGACATGTGACTTCCTTTCTTTGTCATACTCATAGTCAGGAAAGATTGAATAACAGACACCGCATTCTGGATAGGCTTCTACCTGTGGTAGTCAGCACCTCATCTGGACCAGGATTGCTAAACTAGATTCCACCTCCAAAAAGCTTCCCCAATGAAAACAAGATTTTCAAAATCTAGGAAAGGGCCAGCATCACTGCCACCCTCCTGCCATAAGACATAGATGCCATCACACCTAGTGGGTTCCAGGCCCCCTGCTAGTCCTCCCTTTTGACGTTTGTTACACACAAACTTCCCCTGGTCTGGAGCCTGCTCTCAACTGATGCTTGGGTTGAAAGTGTGTTTCTGAAATCACCTTCGTAGATTCTCAGTTTGGTAATTCCTTATTCACTGGCTTATTTTTGTACCAGGGATAAAACCAGAGGCACTTAAGCACTGAGACCATTCCCAGGCCTTTTGACTTGGGTACAGGGTCTCCCTAAGTTTCTGAGGCTGTTGGGAACTTCTGGTCCTCCTGCACAGCCTCCCAAGTCCCTGAGATTCGCAGACACTGCCCCCTTGCCCAGCTCCTTGCACCTCAGTCTTCCTCATGTGTAAGACAGAGCCAACCCAAATGAGGTGGTGTGTGAAAATGGGAAAACTCACTTACATGCCCGACAGATGGTGGATTCTATTGTGGACAGGCTGGGATGGTGGAGGCTAGGAGTGTCTGGCTCACAAGAAAGGAAAGAGCACTTTCATTGTGGACAGCTCAGCATTGTGGCCTATGTTCTTCAGATGCCCTTCTTTATTGCTGGAAGGAATCATAACCTGGCCATTCTGGTGTCTTCAGGAGATGGGCACCCAGGCACAGAGGACTTGGAATTATTCCAAAAAGAACCCAAACAGGCTGTCCCCTGGCCTTGACTTCCTCTTCACTGAGTCCTGTTCCCAGCTGCCGCCATCCTGACATTCTTGTGAGTAGGCAGGACTTCTCATATCCTGGCCATGGATTGGGACCTGTGCTGCTTCCGTCCATAGCAATGCTGATCCAATCAGGACCCATGTTCTCCTCCTCTTCATTTGAAGGCATCCTTATCAGTGAGCCATAAACCAAACTGACGATTGATTAAGCCTCTCTCTTCCTTGCCCCTCATCCATATTAGCTTTGCATTGCCTGACCAGGTCCAGGGGAGAACACATTTAGGGAGGTCCAGCAGCCCCCTGGGGCCTCATTGAGCACCTCCAAATTGGACACGCCCATCACTGCAGTTGGTTTCCTGCACCAGGCCCACCACACTCTGGTTTTTTTAGGGCCAAGGCCCACTTTCTCTAGTGAGTTATCCTGAGCCCACTGTGGATCATTTCTCCCTACTGTCTGATTGTCCTACTTACTCTCCTGCAGAGACATCATTCGCAGCAGCTCATAGTTGTCCACATCCTCATGCTGCAACCTATTTTGGTCCAAGGCCCTGCGGATGAGGCTAGTCACCCTCTCCTGGCAGGTCACCTGGATCAGGGTGGGACAAATGTCATCAGGGAATGGCTTTTAGAGGAGCTACCCAGAAGACTGTGGTCAAACATTCAGGACAAATCTCAGCTACATAGACAAGGGCACAATCTTGTTATCCTGCTACCTGAGTGTGGCCTCCATATACCCCCTGGGTTCTTGCAATGTGCTACTAGAACAATCCTGATACAAATGTCTGGCTGTACCTGCCATCCCCCCTCCCCCTGGGGAGCCACATTCCACTCAGCTCAAAGGACCAAACTGCCTATGCACAGACACACTCTCAACTCACTGAGATGAGAGGAATGGACCAGGGACCTACGTGCCAAGTGTGCTCTGGGATGCAGGCTGCCTTTGTGGGTGGAAGAGGCAGATACACTAAAAATTTTGGTCCTGACTGCCACTACACAAAACAGACTCAGATACAAGAGTGTGCACTTGAGTGCTTCATGATAGCCTCGAGAGGCCCTGGCCTCTGGAAGCTCGGTGCGGGTCTGGTTGTAATGAGGTACTTGACTCAGCACTGGCAGGCACTGGACATGTCTCCTCTGCAGCTGGACACCTGCAGCATTAGCGTGTCTACTGCACATCCATAGAAATTCTGCCAAGAACCCCTTTAGCTCCCTATTCACATGCATGCAAACGCTGACATTCCGAAGCTTTGGCATGACCCCCCAGGTGATCCCGACCCCAAATTCCCACACCTAGTCATGCTAAGGAGGTTCTCTTCGCAGCCACCAGCAACACATCCCCTCCTACCCATGTGACAAGTCACTGTCACCTCCTATGCTCCAACCTCACTCATTGAGAATACCAAGTTCTAGGCACTGCAGCCTGCACCCTGGACATTTCTCTGACCTCATCTGCCCACAGCACTTCCGTCTGCACTTCTGGCCTGCAAAACCCACAATACACAGGCCCACTCACCGCTGGAGCTGGGCATGCTGAGGCTCTCCCTCCTCAGGGCAAGCCCTTAAGATGGACCTCTCTCTTCTTTATTTCCCACCACAGCCCCGGGGTTGGCTGTGTCTCCTGCCTTCCACTGTGTGGACACCAGGAGGCAGCCCTGCTGTCAGGCTTACCAGGATGCGCTTTGTCTCCCTCTGGCTCTGTCCCTCTAGGAGGATGTGAACAAAGCGGCTGTCTTCCACCTGCTCACTGGAGTGAAGCAGTGAGGAGCTGCTACTGGTGACTTTTCTCTTGCACCACTCATTGCTTTGGGTGGCCTGGGGCGATGGTCCTGCAGCCACTGCAGAGCTGCTGCTCCCAGCTGCTGGGATCCTGGATGCCACTGCCACAGAAGGCTCCAAGAACTGTGGGGGATGACAACATCAGCAAAGCCCAGCACCTGCACCCCACCCAGCCTGGCAGTTGGCTCCGTGGGCATTCTACAACATCCATTCAGAACCTGAGGTTCTTGTCCCCTTGGAGGATGTGGAGTGGCCCCAGGAGTAAAGACTGAAGAAGGTGGCTGATTACCTCCTTTGGCTTGACCTTGAACCACTTTCTGGCAGCTGTTTCCCGAAGAACGAAGTTATAATCCACTCTGCCATCCAGGGCGTAATATACGTTCCCATCAGCAGGGATCCTCAGCTCTGGATAGGAAGGGGCAGAGGCGTGGTAGGTGACACTCAAGGAATACACTACCCAACATCCCCCACAACTGAGAGCCTCTGCCAGCGCTATTCTCACATACAGACCTGATTCCTCCCTGAGGACCCTCTATGCACAGGAGGTCCACTACAGGATCACTTTCAAGGAAATAGCCCCTTGCACCCCAGAACCTCTCAGTTCATGTTGAACCCGCCAAAGAGAAACACCTAGACTTTGCATCTGGATTGTCCCCCAAAGACTCATGTGTTGAAGGTTTCCACCCCACTGCAGCAATGATCACAGGTGGGTTTGGGGAAAAACACTTGATGGTGGGTGCCTCCACCTTGCCAGTGCATTCATCCACTCAGACGGGGCTACGCTAACTTGAGGGGTATGGTTTGGAGGTGTGTTGAGCGTGGGTGGAGGATGTCCACAGCAGGGCTGTGCCATTCAGAGCAATATATTTCTCTTGAGTTCCCCACTTCTGCATTTCCTCCTCATGAGTATAATTCTCATTCACATTTTTAATCAATTTATTGTTATACTTCTTGTTCTGCTTGTGTTTCTCCTTCTTGTTCTTGTCCTTCTTTATCTTCTCCTCATGCTTCTTCTTATAGTCATCTTGACCTTCTAATTCATTGTCCTCTCCTTCAACTCATTTTCACTTTTCTCCTCCTCCTCCTCCTCCTCCTCCTCCTCCTCCTTCTTTCTCCTCTCTCTCTTTCTTTCTCTCTCTCTCTCTCACTCCAACAAGAGTTTACAAGCTGTGAAGGGTTCTATTCTACCACACACTTCTCTCTAGAAATGACCTCTGGTCCTAAGTGAACTCAGTTTGCAATGAATAGAAAGATTGGAAGCCAGAAATGATTCTTCATTGAACTGCTTTTCTCATGTACTTGTCTCAGTCAGGAAAGGCTGCCAAAGTAGGCACCCTGTGGTTGTCTGTCTTCTTTGACACAAGACAAAGAAGCCTCTCTTCTTGGTCCCTCATGGATAATAGCTTTGCAATGCCTCCTCAGGCCAAGGAAAGAATACATGGTAGGCAGGTCCACAGTCCCTGGGGAATATGAAGAACCTACAGATTTATGCCCCATCACTACACTTTGTCTTGTGCACAAGTGCCACCATACTCTTCCTGGGCATTTGGTGGACACACACTGTGTTTTGGCTCCCAGTTTTCTTGAGCCCACTGTGACTCACTGCTCCCTACCCTCTGATGGTTTCACTTACTCTGATGGTTCGAGACAATTTGCAGAAGCTCAAAGTTTTCTGGATCCTCCTGCTGGAGCAAGTGTGCATCTAAGGCCCTGCGAATGATGACTGGAGCCCTGTCCTGGCAGGTCACCTGAGCAGGGTTGGAGAAAGCTCATCAGAGAGGGAATTTGGGAGTAGCTACCCAGAGGACAGTGCTCAAGGACAATCAGAGACAACTGAGCTCTCAACACAAGGGCACCATCTTGTTACCCTGCTACCTGAGGCCTTCATGTGATCATGTGGGGTCTTCCTATGTGCTTCTAGCCCAATCCCAATCTTGGTACAAGAGTTTGCTTCAACCTGCTATGCCCTGCAGGGAGAAGGGAATAAGGACCAAAAGGCTTTGCACAGACACACTCTAGTCCCATCAAGATGGAAGGTATGGTCCAGTGGACTTCCATCCCTGCTCTGGTCTGAGATGCAGCTGCATTTTTGTGTGGACCAGGCACAAACCCTAGGTGCTTTGGTCCTGACAGCCAGGGCACAACACACACTTAGGACTCTTTAATGATAGGCATGGAAGCTGCTGGGATCGAGAGTGTCAGTGCTTGCTGGGGTGTCAGGAGGTACAGACCCAGCAGCTGTGGTGGTTCAGCATGGCTCCCCTGCAGCTGGACACCAGAGTGTCATGATGGATACTCCACACCCAGGAAAATTCTGCAGAGAGAGCCGCTCACTCTCTATTCACATACATGCAAACTAGGACACTAATGGGCTCCTCCAAGGCCCCCAGTTGTCTGTGACCCACACCTACCCACCTTAATCATCCCACAATGGCTCCCTTTCCTTCAACCAGCAACATGTCCCCTCCCACACATAAGAAAATGATGCCAACTCCTCTGCTTCAAACTCCATGGTTCAATATGCTCCTCCTCAATACCAAGGTCAGTAGAGGATGGCCTGTACCCTCGATATTTCTCTGACCTCCTCTGAACCCAGCACTCACTCCTGCACTTCTGACCTGCGCACCCCAAAACACACAGGCCCACTTTCACCCAGACCTGGCATGCTGCTGCTCCCCGCCTCTCAGGTCAAGCTCTTAACACCAAAGTCTCTCTTCCTCATTTTCTGCTCTCCTTCCTGACCTTCCAGAAGCTCCAATTCAAGAAGACAGGCCTAGTCCAAGGTGTTTGCTGTGGACTTGGTCTTCCCCAGTGTGGGCTCCCAGGAGACTCCCCCGCTCGAAGACTCACCAGGATGCTCTTATACTTTGTCCTTTCATTTTCCATGTACACGTGAATGAGGCATCTGCCTCCCACCCGCTTGCTGAATTGGGGCCGTGAAGAGTTCCTAGTGGAGACCCCTGATGTCCTGGACTCCGGCTCTGCCCCTTCCCAGGGAGAAGACTCTGGCTCTGGGGTTGGCTTAGGAGCCGTGACAGGAACTGAGCTGGTAGCTAGAGGAGAAAAGATGCCAACATGACTGCCTTGCCCTGACCTTGGCACAGACAGACAATGCCCCTGCTCCCAAGAAGACCTCAGGCCCTTAGCCCACACAGGACCTCTTTGCATACTGGGGTCACTTCCTGAGTGGACAAAGGCTTATCCTAATTTCCAGCCCAACACCGGACATACAGACATCCCGCAGTGGGACAACACTCGGACCTTTCCTCATGTACCCTTAGGTACTCACCCCAGTCCGCCTGGCTCTCAGGCTCTGCCTGGCTTGATTTGCCATCTTCAATTGCGGCCAGGAGGTGGTGTGCCTGGTGCTCCAGGTTCAAGCCACCCAGCAGGAGCCACATGGATCGCAGCAGCAGCTGCAGACTCAGCGAGCCTGGAGGCTGATGGGAAGCCTCAGTGTGGAAGTTCACCCAGGTCCCCGGGAAGAAAGGTAAGGCACTGTGGGGAGGCAGGTATGGAGTCAGCAAAATCCTGGCCTCGCCTTCGCCACGGCCTCCAGAGCAAAACTCGGACCCTATACTCCTGAACATTCCCTGGCTCTGAACACACCAGTCCACCCCAGACAAGACACAGTGACTGTACAGGCAGGGACAGGACAGGTCGCTAGGCAAAGAACCTTCAACAAAGGAGCATTAGATCCATGGCATGACCAGCTCTCCCCTCCTCTGGGCAGGCCTGACACTCTTCTTCCTCTTGGCTACGTGCTCTCCAACCTGGAATGCACCTTCCAGGAGTGTCTGTCCTCCTGCCCACTCTTCTCAGGGCTCAAGAGACACCTCCTCCCCTGGCGTGGGCTGCAATGCTACCTCATTCTCTGTGAGCTCTCACTGAGTCCCCCTGAGTAGCAGTGGACCTTTCTTTTCCCATGAGTGCAGGCCACATCTCTGTGGCCCTGGGGGAGGACAGGGAGGTGTAGTGTGGGGGGATCCATTGTCCCAGGGGCTTCCCCAGAGGACCATGACTCCACCTACAACTCCCTGCCTTACCCGTCCTACTGTTGAAGCCCCACACCTTACACTGCAGGCAGAAAACAGAATTGGGGAGAGCAGTCTTTCCTCAGCCTTCCCAAGTCAAATCACCCTGCAGGTCCCTATTCTGGAAACAGGAGCCCACCCTCTTGACCCCAAGCCCATTCCATGTTGAAGTTGGTCCAGGGGTCTACCATGTTCACTGAAGAGGACAACGTGCAGTTATGCCTCATGGAGTCAGGGATGCTGTCACATGTAGGATATGTACTCATGGAACCTGCGGTTTCGGGCTGACCCTCATGACAAGGGACACAGTGGCAGTCATTTGTACCCCATTTTTCACTGAATTATGAAACGTGACTGAAAACGTGTCTTCACACAGTGGGTGCTTTCTCCATGTTCATCAGTGAATGAGCCCAAACTGCTGATTCCCACATATCTCTCTGGGTGTGGGAGCTGCCATCTCCAAAGCCCCTGTCCAGCTATATCCCAGCTAGGAAGCTCTGTCCCACTATGTAAACTCACATGTCTTTTATGAACCCAAAAGTGCTTTGCCCAAGGCCTGAGTTATGAGACGCCTCTGGCACAGAACTATTTCTTCACGAAGCCAACATCACACCAGAATGGCCACCTAGCCTCACTGAGTCCACCTGGGAATGAGCTCAGCGAACACCATTGAGCTGTGGTGCCCAGTGTGTGGGGGCTGCTCCACGGACCTCTGTGGACCACCTGGAGTCAGGATGGTTCTCTGCCTGAGAGGGGGAGTTCATTCCCCTTGCAAGGCTGTGGCAGGCACCTCCAGGATTCATCCCACTCGGGACTGACATTCCACTATGAGCGTGGTCCTCTATCTCACTAGGTATCACAAAACTTTGGGTCCCTGAGAGGTACATGGCAGCCCCAAGACCCAGGCATGAGGGGGCTACACACTTGGGCTTGGTGGTCTGGTGCTTACCTTGGGAACAGCAGGTCCAGCACCTGCTGGGTGGGGATGAAATCCCAGTAGATGAACCCCATGTTGCTGCTGAAATCTAGGTTCCTCCCACAAATGACAGGCAGGAGCCGATTCCTAAGCTGGTCTTGCCTGTAAGGTACAAGGCTCTGTACCCTGCAGGGCTCATCCGTGTTCTGATCATTTTCACCCTGGGTTGGGACCAAGAATGGTGGGTTCAAAATGGAAAAGGTGACAAACAGAAAAATGACTTCAGTCAAAGCACAATGGGACAGTTCCCATCAGTACAAACACACACACACACACACACACACACACACACACACAGTCAGAATAGGAGTCCTGGGCCATTCATCAGGGATCAGACTAGAAGGCCTGCTGGGCTCACCTGCCCTGTGCTACACAGGGTTACTCTTGAGCTCCTCTGCGACATTCGCCAGAGGCTCTGGCATCTAAGATGAAGCCTCCAATGTTTCCCCAAAAGGGCTACTTGGCCCCCCTGAGATTCCTGGGGGCCTGAGGCTCGGCATTGTTTGCAACCACAGGAGAACATTCTTCTCACTCCAGTGACTCCAACCAAATGAGCTCGGATGGCTTGGTCAGTGAAGTGGGTGCCTGGATACCAGGGTTCCATGTTCTGTTTGATCCATTGTCAAGACAATGATGTCATTTCCTGTGCTCCCCATACCTGAGACTCTTTTCACATAAGTCTACTTTGAAAAGCTCTATGGGCTGCTGATTTCTCCCCCGTGCCTACCAACATCAACTGCACATGAGTTCACCAACAAATACCCAAATACCCCCACCAGTGCCTGCCCAGCTTGGTTTCAATAGAATTCCAGCTTGGAGCCTTCACAAATGCATTCACAACAAGTCCATCCCTCTCACCAGCTTTGGGACTCTGATCTCATCATTGTGCCACTCATGGAGTGCCCAGTCTTTTCTGGAAAGTAGGGTAGCATCTAATTTCTAGGAATTATTGTGTCTATTGGCCCATAAAACCCTGTATTCTCTCGGAGACCAGAGATGGGACTCATAGGTGGCTAAAGCACAAACGTAGAGATGGGACAATCACAAGAAGGGGAGAGACAGAGAATGCACCCTAACTCAATCAGGCCTGTGTCCCACACAGGGACGTGGCCAATGTCCGTCCCATCGTGGCTGCAGTTCCCACTCTACACCATGGCAAGTTGGAGGTGACTGAGATGCAGAGGCTGCTCCCCTCTGCCATACAACTTCCCAAGGCTTCTCCTAAGATTTCAAAAGGGCCAAGTGTGTCTAGTGTTGGGGTCCCACAGAGACTCCGAGGTACCACAGCATCCTGCTGCCCAGAACCAGTTCACCCCTCACCTCAAGGGGGCTCAGACTCTGTCTCTGGATTCATGGGAACAGAACAAATCCATTTAGCAAGTGTGTCCTGGGATAAAGACATGACAATCACCTATCCTCTCATCACAAAAGCCCTGAGGCTAGCCAACATGGATCCCACCAGGAACACAGGCATGAACTCAGACTCTGATCCTCCCAGCCGAGCCTCGGTAGGGCCTGGACTCCCAGCCTCCTGAGACAAGGAAATAGAGGTGCCTACCCGAGCCATCTTGGATGAGCTGCACACAAACTGAACTTATCAATGCCTCTTGCTCTCAGTTGTGAATAAGAGGGGAGGTGGACTTTCACAACCCTGGACATCAAGTGCAGTCTCTAGGCTTTGGGGTGTGCCCTGGCCTCTCTCTATCTGCCCAGGCCCTCCAACCCACACTGGCCTTTTATCCAGCCTCCTTCTAAGGCCAAACTCAATCCTGCCTCTCAATTTCTGCTGCCTTCCCCAACACACTGGTCCCAAAATTGAGCAGGGCTGGCTCTCTGTTTTCATGCTGGTGCCAGCAGCAATGCCACCCAACTGACATAATTCTGAGTCCCAACCTAGGCACTCAGGCTGTCCTTGCCACAACTGGCCTGTTTGGGCGCTGGCTCTTGCTCTTTTCTTTCAAGTGCATATGTTTTGAGATTTTGTGTCTCTACAGCCACAGATCTGTAGCTACAGCAGGGTAGAGCTCATGAGGTTCCATTCTGAGCCATGTTCAAGCCTGTCAGGACTGTTAACTGGGGTGACTGTTGGAACACGGTGATGAGTGAACACATGAGACGTGGTTGGACCCACCTTGCCTCTCAGGGGCTTCCTTTCAGGACAGGAGTGCTAGGGATGGGAGCCCCTGGTGTGGGATGCTTTAGACAAGGCGTGACCATGGGCTCTCTTCCCTGGAAACACTGGCTCCACTGAGCATGGAGAGCACTGTCATTCCTGGTGGCTAACAACAGCCCTGGACCCCAGTAAGGACCCCAAACTCAAGACCTACCCCTGAGTGTGGGTGTCCTTGAGGAAATGAGGTCTCCTGATCCCAGGTGCAAAGGGGTAAGTCCTCTCAAGTCCAGGGACAATGAAGGGACATCTGAGTTTCCCTTGTCCTTCTTTCCCTCTGCTGAACCCAGGGTGTCCTCACACTAACCACAGGTAGGACCCTGGCCTCAACCTCAATGAGGATCATTAGGCTCCATAAAGGACAGTCTCTAAGGTGTTCAGTGGACAAACACCCTCTGCACAACCCATAACCCTATTCACCCATGCAAAAGAATTTCTATTCAGGAAAACCAGGAAAGGGAGAGCATTTCTCAAGGACACAAGGACATTAGTGGGTGAGGGAGTATTTAATTGATGGAGAACTATGGCCACCACCAACCTCCAGGAGCATATGGCCCTTTGGGCACAGGTCCATACCCTTTTTTTCCCATCAATTTTTTCAGAGAAGTGAGGCTGTCTCTTAGATGGCACCTCCACACTAGGAGGGTCTCCTACTTCTTCCACAAGAAAATAGTGGGCAACAGGCTTCCTACTATGTGCATCTGAATCATTCAGGGGGCATCTACCAGACAGAATCCTCTTACTGATCCCTGACTGAGTCATAGGAACTGGCTAGAAAAGCCTTCACATCCTAAATACATTCTTCACCTCAGAATACTGGACAAGCTTTGATATCCATCTCTCGTTACCTTGCTCCCCAGCCAACCATTCTTCAACAAATTCGAAGGAGCAACTCATGCAAGCACACACACAGAGATATTCAATACACAAATCAATGTGTGAAAAAGACAACTGGTATTTCTTGTTTGGGCTATTTCAAATGAACTCCCTTCTGCATGACCTCCACAAACCAAAGGAAAATATTTGTGAAATTCCCAAGTACAAGACAAGATACACTTGCCAAGGAGACAGCGCCATGAATTTTGACACTGCAAATGTAGTGTGTGTGTTTAGGAGGCAGTCACAGTTCCCATGAGAGAGTCCCATGAAATCAATTAGGAAGATCCATGCTCTAGCCCGATTATACAAGTGATGTGACCTTGAAAGAGTCACTTGGTCTTAGCAACCATCATCACTAACCACTACGTCAATGAATAAAGGTCCTCAGGTGTCAAGCCAGACGATGCAGGATGAGCATGGATGAGGATGGGTGGGAGAAGTCTCCCCCTCTAACACAATTGGGGAAGGCTGTGCCTGCCCTCAGGTGGTGGGGGGCCTGGGATCCTGCCACAGAGGGGGATTCCAAACGTCACATCCCCTGACCCAGGCCAGAAGACCAAGTAGAGTCCCAGGACACTGGGGAGGCCGAATGGCAAAAAAGGTCCAAAGGAACTAAGGATCTGCCTGGACCCTCAATCCCCTACTCTGAGCAGGGCTGCATGACAAGGCCAGAGGCCATCCACAGCAATCTGCCTTTACAGGAAAACGAAGGCACTGCAGGCTGCCTCTGGCTCCCTGAATCAGGGTGGTGTTTTCACAAAGCAAGACCACTTCCTCACATTTGAGCAGCAGCTCATGCGCTGACAGCATCATGGCTGGCTTGACTCAGGCCCTGAGAAATGACATAGAAAATTCATAGCAAACCCATCTTTAGCTCTTCCACATCATCAGGGGCTCTGATTCATTTCCGTCAACAAAGATGTCTCAAATGGTGTCTACAGATGCTGGGGACTCACCTATGTGTGGAACTTTTCAGGAAAAAGGGGATCAAATCTCATGAAGCAACTCTTCTTCTTCTAGCCCAAGAGCAATGCAAGGAACCTGCAGAATACCAGAGGCTCACTTCTCATGTCTTCTGGAAATGAATCATTAATGCTTTCTTCAAGGTGAAGCAGAAGCCTGGATTCCCAGCTGCACAGAAGTGTTTGAGGGCACTGTCTCCCTTAAAACCCAAGAAGAAAAAACAGGTCATTAAAGAGGCATATGGATTAGAGTACATGATCAATGATCCGTCCTCCCTGGAGCCTTCCACATGACCATCTTCCACATTCACAGTGCAATGCTTAGCCATTCTCAAAGACCAGGAGACCATGATGCTCATCACCAGGAAGTCAATAAGGAACATGAACAGAGCAGCATGGATTGCAGAAGGTGGCACACCAAGGATCTGCAGCACAGCTGCTAGAACACAAGAGCTTAACTTCAGTATTGACTTTCTGCCACCTACCAAGTACGATATTAGTGTCAAGCACAACATGCAGACATGCGAGTAGCAGGTGACACCCCACATCCATTCACAGAAGTAGGCAACTTCTGCATCGGAACAAGGAAGTATCTTACCCTTACTCATAAAAAATCATCAGAAAGAAAGAATAAAATGAATGTAAGATTTCTCATTTCACTGTTACGTAGCTGTTGGAATTCCCTATTAAATAATACCTCCAAAATAAAAAGCACCTCAGACTTGTGTCAACTATTCAATGGATGACATTTTAAAAACTACGGCCTTTATTTAATATTTATGCATGCTATATCCCTGCCTAATAATCTTTTGGAAAGGAGCACATAAAACTGAATTTTGGAAAATCTCACAATTGCTGATAAATGTTACTATGTCAGGCATGGCGAAGTGAAAAGTGGGACTTTGGATACTCAAAGAACACAATGTGTGGGATTGCTGTCCCTGATTCATACATAGCATATGGTTTCTATGAAAGCCAGTGAGGGAGCAGGAGTAACAAAGCTGAACAGGTGACCTGAGGGGATACTGGCAGATAGACCAAACTGAAGAACATGTTCCAGCTAACATTGGTATTTGGGCTCCTGAGCCCAGACCTGTGTTTTAAAAAGGTGCAGACAGGCAGTGTTCATGTACTGTCTACCATTTAAGAGTGGGTAATTTCAATGGCATGTAGTTACACATCTGATAGAATGAAATTCATAAACTGGCAGACCATTTTAAAAAAAAAAACAGATGATACATATAAAGATAAAACCTTGTCTTTACCAGGAAGCCTAGAAATGTGTTTTATTTGGCTTAGATGCAAATATCTTTCAATAGAATTTCTGATATCTGAATGACTTTATTCAATATTATACTGCACAGATCACAAGGCTTTCTTTGTAGAATATTCTCTTCTTCTTAAAGTCTCACAGAGAAAATGTCTCAAAGGACATATAAGGGAAATGACTCAAAGGATGAGAGAATGGCTGGAACCATTCTCAAATGAGCACATATAGCCTGAAGTTTGAAGGTATCTAAAATACAATTATGAACCTATTTGATCCATTAATTAATAAAAATCACCACTTTACCACTTGAACCAAATCACAGAAAATTGGAAACAGATGATCATTGGCTTTGATACCTTTACTTCCATTTCATAACCCAGAGATGATCAACTCTATACTTCAAGTGATGTAGATTTATTACAGAATGCCCAAGATCCTGAGGATCTATTTTGGCTCAGACCATGGTACTCCTTCAATATTTTACTATTTTCTAAGTAATAAAATGTAACTTCATGTTGGATGATATATTCAAGGCATGAAATTATCATCCAACATTGTTCTTGCCAAAACATTAGCCCAATTTACTCTTTAGGAATTTTACTAATTGTTTGAATGTTCTAGAGGACCTGTTAGACTTGTAATTGGCAAACGATCCAACATACTCCAGAGAACATATGAGTGCCATAAGAACAAAATAAGGTCAGCCTATAGCAATGGACAGCTGGGAGAAGCACTGGGAGAAGTGCTGGGAGAAGCACTGGCCATGGCACCAGGGCTGCTGGGCAGCAGAAGCCTCCACAGCCCTGCAGGGAGCCTGGAGCACAGCTCTGCATAACCATGCTCAGCCCTGGACAGAGGCACATGAGTTCCCATCACAGGCTACAGTGTGACAGTCCCAGGGGCATGCCTGTCATGCCAACCACCAGGGAGGTTGGAACGTTTGAGGCAAGAGGAATGTCTGAGGTCAGCCTTGGCAACTTAGACCCCATGGCCAAGGGGATAAACGTTTACAGGGGTCTCTGAGGGTGTAGCACAGGTAGGTCACTTGCCTAACAGGCTCAGGGCCCTAGGATCAATCTCCAGAACCACACATACACCAAAAAGTGACCTTGGAACATGGTTTAAAATGATGGGTCAGGTACAGAGAAGGAAACAGGAAAGGGTTTTTAAAGCAAGAACTTAAAAAACAACAACAACAACAAAAAAAAAAAAAAACCTCACAGGTGCAGCAGGAAAACCAGGCACAGAGTGAGAAGTGAAATACCTGGGCGGGTCTGTCTTTTAAACCGGCCTCCTGCTCCCCAGGTCACACTGGGCTCCTCTGTCGTCCTCCCCTCTCCAGGGGCCTGCGGGTCAGGCCGCCTCTTCTCCTCTGAGGTCCGCGGCCCAGGCCACACTGCTGAGGCCACCGCATCCGGAACAGGACCCTGCAAATCAAAACCCACCAGCTGTGACCAGCAGCTCCGCTGAGGAGAGCCCTCAGGTGAGGACCCGGACAGCGGGGTCGGGGGTGGGCGCTGTGGGGACAGGCAGCCGGGACCGAGGCTCCAAGACGACGGCAGAGACCTCCCGGGTCGCACCCTCGTGTGGGCGCCTAGACGGGGCCGCTCAGGCCAGCTCACCTTCTCCCGTCATGGACCCGGGAGCCAGACCCCACAACCGGGACGCGCAGCCCCGCTGCCCCGCCGCCCTGTGCTACTTCCGGGCTCCGGGGCTCTGAACTCCAGGGGACCAGGCTCAAAGTTCCCGCCCTGGCTTAGGCCCCGCCCCCGTCTCCCTGGCGACGGCCCCACCCCTCTTCCGCGACCCACTCAGCGTGCTGTGGGCGGGGCTGTGGGCGGGGCTCTGGGCGCCCAGCCTGCTGCTGTCAGCTCACCTGGTGACCTAGGGTGGAACAGCAACTAACTAGCCTCCTCACCTGTCCCCAACTTCCTGGGTGTGAGGCCTGCAGCTACCCCTCGTGGCCGTGGGACCCTGTGGACGCGGCCCTGGATGCTGGGCTTTTCCATGGGAAATGGCTCCTCAGCCAGGGACAGGGGACAACTGCCTAGGAGGACAGGGCCCCTGAAAAGGCGCCTGCCACTCTCCTTGCTTGCAAGGGGACACTGTGACATAAGGCCAGGCAGGGAGAGTGGTGGCCCAGAGCAAGGCCCAGACAGAGCGCTGGATGGACATTGCTTGTAAAATGACTGCTGTGGGTCAGGACACCAACAACCAATTGCCATCTGCCTTAATAGTCATTAGGAAAAAGTCGCTCAACCTATTTGATCCATTAATTGATAAATATCACCACTTTACCACTTGAACCAAATCACAGAAAATTGGAAACAGATGATCATTGGCTTTGATATCTTTACTTCCATTTCATTACCCAGAGATGATCAACGCTATACTTCAAGTGATGCAGATTTATTACAGAATGCCCAAGATCCTGAGGATCTATTTTGGCACAGACCATGGTACTGCTTCAATATTTTACTATTTTCTAAGTAATAAAATGTAACTTCATGTTGGATGATATATTCAAGGCATGAAATTATCATCCAACATTGTTCTTGCCAAAACATTAGCCCAATTTACTCTTTAGGAATTTTACTAATTGTTTGAATGTTCTAGAGGACCTGTTAGACTTGTAATTGGCAAACGATCCAACATACTCCAGAGAACATATGAGTGCCATAAGAACAAAATAAGGTCAGCCTATAGCAATGGGCAGCTGGGAGAAGCACTGGGAGAAGTGCTGGGAGAAGCACTGGCCATGGCACCAGGGCTGCTGGGCAGCAGAAGCCTCCACAGCCCTGCAGAGAGCCTGGAGCACAGCTCTGCATAACCATGCTCAGCCCTGGACAGATGCACATGAGTTCCCATCACAGGCTACAGTGTGACAGTCCCAGGGGCATGCCTGTCATGCCAACCACCAGGGAGGTTGGAACGTTTGAGGCAAGAGGAATGTCTGAGGTCAGCCTTGGCAACTTAGACCCCATGGCCAAGGGGATAAACGTTTACAGGGGTCTCTGAGGGTGTAGCACAGGTAGGTCACTTGCCTAACAGGCTCAGGGCCCTAGGATCAATCTCCAGAACCACACATACACCAAAAAGTGACCTTGGAACATGGTTTAAAATGATGGGTCAGGTACACAGAAGGAAAGAGGAACGGATTTTTAAAGCAAGAACTTAAAAAACAACAACAACAACAAAAAAAAAAAAAAAAAAAAAAAACCTCACAGGTGCAGCAGGAAAACCAGGCACAGAGTGAGAAGTGAAATACCTGGGCGGGTCTGTCTTTTAAACCGGCCTCCTGCTCCCCAGGTCACACTGGGCTCCTCTGTCGTCCTCCCCTCTCCAGGGGCCTGCGGGTCAGGCCGCCTCTTCTCCTCTGAGGTCCGCGGCCCAGGCCACACTGCTGAGGCCACCGCATCCGGAACAGGACCCTGCAAATCAAAACCCACCAGCTGTGACCAGCAGCTCCGCTGAGGAGAGCCCTCAGGTGAGGACCCGGACAGCGGGGTCGGGGGTGGGCGCTGTGGGGACAGGCAGCCGGGACCGAGGCTCCAAGACGACGGCAGAGACCTCCCGGGTCGCACCCTCGTGTGGGCGCCTAGACGGGGCCGCTCAGGCCAGCTCACCTTCTCCCGTCATGGACCCGGGAGCCAGACCCCACAACCGGGACGCGCAGCCCCGCTGCCCCGCCGCCCTGTGCTACTTCCGGGCTCCGGGGCTCTGAACTCCAGGGGACCAGGCTCAAAGTTCCCGCCCTGGCTTAGGCCCCGCCCCCGTCTCCCTGGCGACGGCCCCACCCCTCTTCCGCGACCCACTCAGCGTGCTGTGGGCGGGGCTGTGGGCGGGGCTCTGGGCGCCCAGCCTGCTGCTGTCAGCTCACCTGGTGACCTAGGGTGGAACAGCAACTAACTAGCCTCCTCACCTGTCCCCAACTTCCTGGGTGTGAGGCCTGCAGCTACCCCTCGTGGCCGTGGGACCCTGTGGACGCGGCCCTGGATGCTGGGCTTTTCCATGGGAAATGGCTCCTCAGCCAGGGACAGGGGACAACTGCCTAGGAGGACAGGGCCCCTGAAAAGGCGCCTGCCACTCTCCTTGCTTGCAAGGGGACACTGTGACATAAGGCCAGGCAGGGAGAGTGGTGGCCCAGAGCAAGGCCCAGACAGAGCGCTGGATGGACATTGCTTGTAAAATGACTGCTGTGGGTCAGGACACCAACAACCAATTGCCATCTGCCTTAATAGTCATTAGGAAAATATCGCTCACAACTATTTTTCTACCTCTAATATGTGACTGTATTCCATTCCCCATGACTAAGGTCACCGGCATGTGTTGTTCTGTTTTCCTTCTGTCTCTTATCCCAGAGGCCCCTGGTACTCTTTGTGCCCCAGGACTGAAACTCTGTTACCATAGGGGTTTTTTGTTAATTGATTTTTTAAAATTCAGTGTATGTGACACCAGAATGTATTTGGATTCATTGTACACTACTGCAACACAACTTTTCATTTACCTAATTGGACACGAGGTAGCATTGCACCCTAGGTTACTCATCCATGTACCTGGGGGAATAATGTCCATCTCATTCCACCATCTATCCTACCCCATACGTCCTCCCCTCCCCTCCCTCCCATTTGGTCAAAATTTCTCCATTTCTCACACTCCCCCCATTTGGGATCAGCATTCAGTTCTTAGAGAGAACATTCATCTTCTGGGTTTATGAGATTGGTTTACTTCACTTAGCATGATAGTCTCCAATTCCAACCATTTACCTGCAAATGCCATCATTATATTTTCTTTTAATGCTGAGTAGTAGTCCATTGTGTTTATATAGGACAATTTTTTTTGTATCCACAGCAGAACATCTAGGTGCTTCCACAGTTTACCTATTGTGAATTGAGTTGCTATAAACATTGGTGTGGCTGCTTACTACAGTATGCTGATATTAAGTCCTTTGGGTATAGACCGAGGAGTGGGGTAGCTGGGCCAAATGGTGGTTCCATTCCAAGTTTTCTAAGGAACAATAAAGTTTTGAACTGGCTGTTGGTCACCTGATGGTACTCCATGGGTTTGTCCAAGCCTGACTTTCATCTGCCTCCCTCCATCCTCTGGGATGAGCTAGATGCTCAGTTGTGTCATCTGCAGTAAAGATGGCTTTCCTATGTCCTCTCCCTCATCAGATTGCAGAGCTGGGTCTGCCCCCAAGATGGAACTGAGCAGTGCATGCACAGGCATTGCTCCAAAGTCCTGCTACCTCCTGACATGAAAGGAACATCTCTGAAGTTTGTTGTATATCCACCCCCACCCCTGCTTTTGTTGTCTCTCCTTGAAGTCTTAAGTGACCTCATTCCACTCATTCTAACAAGAACTTAAGATATTCCCCTTCTCCAAAACAATGGCTTTTCTCCTCTGATCCATACCCCTCATTCAACACCCACATTTGCAAGTTGCTGCAAAATAAAAAAAATTAGGTGCTATACTAAAATTCTCAGAACAGATGCTCTAGCATTGAAAATGCTGCAGAGACACTTGGCTACATCACAAACAAGCTCTGCCATTGACTTCAGGTCCTTCCCTGCTAAGAAAGGAGGCCAAGTGCTATCCAGATGCACCTAATAGAATTATCTCTGTTCTCTGGCTTTGATTCTTCAGAATTAAACACACACACACACACACACACACACACACACACACACTCTCTCTCTCAATGAAATAAAATTTGGACCATGGCACACGTTTCAATATGTTAAATAATAATTATTTACAGAAGAAAGTTCTAGACCATGTGTTTGCTTGATGTTATTGTTTTTATTATTTTCTCAAGAGGCTAGGAGCAAAGGGGATCCTGTAGCTGTTCTCATTAAAGTCTTCCATGGCTCTTCCTTTCTGGCAAATATCATGGGTTGTACAGCCAGGAAGGGGAAAGAATTTGGAGGCCAGAGCTAAGGACACCCCAGCCTGTGAAATCAGATTTGGGGTTTTCTGGCACAGTTTGGAACACTGACCACCTGAGCCCAAAGATCTGTCCAGAGAGTCAACTTTGAAAACACTTGTCTTTACACATGGAAGGCACATCTTCAGGAAAAGATTAAAGGAAGGAAATGTGCCTTGTAATTACTGTGAAGCATGTGTTAGTAGTTCTATATACTAACATGGCCCATGAAGAATGCCAGATTTATGCCCTGTTTCCAAACCACACACACACACAGACAGACACACACACACAAATTCTAACAATTAAAAAATCCATGACATCCTATCAAATAGTTGTCAAAAATGGGTAAAATTATCTGTATAGCAAAGGAATTTCAGAATAAGCTTCTGAATTTGTAAAATGAGTCAATTTTTAAAACCCATCAATATGATGTCTCGGGGTGAGCTACATCAAATATATGTTTATTCAGTGCAAAGTGTTGGTTTCCTTCAAGAAAATGTTTCATGATACAAATAGGCCAGGAGCCAAAACATGGAGAATTTCTCAGTTGAGGGAAGCCAGGAACTTTGTGTTTCATTGGACAGTTTCTGCCTAAATCTCAGAAGCTGGACGTCAATCACATGAACTGATAGTGGGTTTATTGGAGAATGTCCCCCATTCCTACCATGATAGTATGGACCATAGCGCGCTAGGCCAGGGGTAGTTTTGGCTTCTGCCTTCTATTTGATGCCATTTTCCCCTCTCTGCTGGCCCCCAGCTCACTCTTGAAAGGCCTTCTGTTCTGCCAGCCATAGTGACATCTGCTGGCGGACATAGGAAGTCACAAATTGGTGGGGATCCTCTCAACCAAACCTTGTTAATGCTGCCATTTATCACAGGGAGAGGGGTGCGGGCTCTGGAGGGCTGGGCATCATGTCATTTCTCCCATACCCTCTCCCAAGAGAGCAACCATGTCTCAAGCAGCAGTTCCCACCTTCCATTCCCAGAACTGAAAGGCAGGCAGATGCAAACCCCAATGTTAGTGAGGGCCCTGGAAAAGAAGCCACCATTACAGGTGACAATAGACTTGACTGGATGCTTGGGGACTGAAGCAAGGTAGTTCTTACCCACCTCTGCGCCCTCCTCATTTTCAGCAGGCCTCTGCCTGCAGCTAGCAGAGGAGTGGAGCTTTCTCCCCCACCAGGCCCCGCTGTCTCAGCGCTGCTTTAGGGGCAAACTTGCAACTAGGTGATTCGAAAGGGGATTATTCCAACTCAGAGTTTCTTTTCTTCTGAACTAACACAGGAGATGTCTACTTTGCGATTCTGAGAAGTTCATGGTGTCCTAAGAACTCCACGTCACTTTGGCTACTCCAAATGGAGTCGCTTGGTCAGCAGCACCAGCATCCCTGCTCAGAGATTGTTAGAAACTCTGCCACTGAGAGGTGCTACAGTTTTGCACTGACAGAAGCCACGTTTGAAACAAGCCCCAAGGCCATACCTGCACACACTCAAGTTCATGTGCTTGTACTCCACACTGGGTTCCTCACCTTGGCGCCCCTGGCCCATCAGCCCAGATCCTTCTTGGTCTGCAGAGGTCTTCCCGTGCAGTGTAGGCATTCAGCAGCACCCATGGCCTCTACCTGAGTTGTGCACCAGCACCCCTGACTTGTGATAAGTCAAAAGGTCTCCAGGCACTGTCAAATGACCCCAGGGGAGGGGGAAAGTCAGTCACCTGTGTGACCCATCACCTTTAGGGTCACCTGAGACCTTGTTACAAACACACATTCTCAGACCCCACCCCAGATTGGCAAAACCAGGAGCTCCAGTGGGGCCCGGGAAACTGGGTAACTCTCTGCGAGACACAGGCACTCTGAGGTGGAAGAGGACTCGGGAAAGGCCCTGCAGTGAATCACTATTTGGTGACAAAGAAGTCACAGGGGCCCAGCATGACCAAGAGGTTGCAGGCCATGGGTGATAAAGAGCCCAAATCTGGAGCCACATGGGAGGGTTTGCAGCCACACTTCGCCCTGTGCTATCTCCATGACCTTGCCTATGTGACCTGAACTGTCAGTGCCTCAGTTGCCACCTGTGGATAACAAAAGCACTGTTTCTCCTGCAACTATCAAGGGATGAGGAAGCCTTTATGGTAAGTTGCTTAGAAGAGTGCTTCGCACCAAGAGCTTCGGACACGTCACTGCTGGTCTCATCTTCACCATCACTTGCCTGTCTTGCCCCCGATCGTTGAGTCCCCTACAAGTCAGCCAGGCAGGTGCTTCATTCTCTGCCACATCCTCAGCAGGGAGCCCTGGCCTGGCCTGCATCAGGCTCTCAATGAACATCGGTGGAGAAAGGCATTGCAGTGCCCACGAGGACATGAGGACACCAGCAGAAGCCCTCTGCCTCAGGGGCTTGAACTTTGCTGTGGATCCTGTATGTTCTGAAAAGGGACCCCAGCTTCCTAGATCCAATTCTATTACAAAGTGTCCTTGCAAATGTGGCAACTGGGCAAAAGTGAGCTTCTCTATCTGTGTGGATTAGACGGGACCTCAGGTAGATCTACAGGCATGCTGTAACCAACAGTCAATCAACACACGCTTAGAAAATCATGGAAAGTCTAATGATGGGGGCGGGGTACTTCATAGATGCCAGGTGTTTTCTTCCTCTACTTCTAGGAGTCTTTCTACCCAACTCCTGAAGTCAGTCGTACAACTATCCCCATTTCAGATATGCTAACACTGAGGCCCCAAGAGGTTACAGAACATGCCCAAGGTCATTGTCCAGTAAGCAGTGAAAGTGTTCTTCTCATGCTGGTCTCTGATTCCAAACCCACACCTGCCTTTCTTCCCAGGGCACTTCCTGGTCTGCACACAGGGATTACATGCCTTAAGATTGGGAGGGCAATCCAAATTTCAAACCTTCTACCTCACCTTATGCTGAAGACAATCCTAAGCAGCAGAGCACGTGTCTTATTTGGTTTAAAAACTCCATCTCTGGCAGTAATGAGATCTCTATGCCACAGCCCCGCCAGATAGCCACCTGGGAAGAAGGCAGAGTGACCACACGAGTGTGGAGAGAGAGGACAAAATTGGGAAGCAAGAGCTGAATACACTAGAACAGACAGGACCAGCAGAGAGATCGCAGCTGAGAGGCCTGGAGCAGGGCTGGGGCGAGCCAGCACATTCCACGGGGATTGATGAAGGTCTGCTGTGTGCCTGGCACTATGCTGAGAAGTAGACGCTGCATTGGGCACAGTCTCTGTCCTTGCCCTGCTCAAGATCCCAGTCTGGGAATTCAAAGCTAGATGACATTGTCCAGCACTATGCCATTTCTTCATACCCCAGCTGACCTCCAGCCCCCAGCACCATGGCCCATTTGCCTACAGTGAAGGCCCCCAGCAGCTTCCTGCCATGGCTGGCAGGAGTGGGTGGAGAACACCTCAGCTCTCTCACCCTGTAAGAGGGCTTCTATTAGTAGCATGATCTACATGGAACCCCAGCACTCCTTAGCAGGCCTGTGCTTGGTCGCTCAGTGACTAATCACTTCCTGTTCCCACCTGGAGTTTTCTAGTATTGCCTCCCAAGAAAACTACTTGCTAACAAATCTGGATCACAGGTCCCCACATTTTAACCTCAGGGAAGCCAGAGCATGAAAGAAGGTTCTAGAAAGGTGTGCAGTGATCCCAGTCTATTTGGCCATTTTACACTTGTATTTAGTTCTCCTTGGCTGCTCTGACTGCCCTGATACGTTTAGGAGAAAAGACAAGCCATATTTTGGCATGGAAAAGGCATTCAGGCCAAGTCTCTTTAAAAACACAACCTACCAAGTAGGTGTAGAATCTCATGAAATTTTAAGGACAATAGAATGCCAAATGTCTACTCATTCCAGTGAAGACATGCTGACAATAAGACTTAGAAGATGTGCGGCAAACAAGACTTAGAAATGGGTCCTCAGAGCAGATTCTATCATTCTGCATTTGCTTCTGAAAGTAGAGGACACCTGTTGGTACACAGTTCTAATAAGCCCAGGAAGACAAGGTTGATACACAGTTGAGTTGGCATATGATGTACCAGAGCTCAGGACTTCAAGGCAGCTGTCAGGTGGTTCCCGGGCTCTTCTGGTCCTCACCTTCACTCAATGTCTTTTTGTTGGGGATGTAGTTCAGCAATGGATTACTGGGCCAGAGACTTGTTCAGTATTGCTCAGCAATAGCAAAACACGGTCACCAGTTGTAGGTAGCCAACTCCAGGTGAGAAACACGATAGATGTTAATGCTCATGGCTCCACACCCCCAACCTTCCCTTCAGTGAAAATGCTCTCTAAAATGTACATCATGCTTAATTGTGTGGAAGAATTCTACATCTAGCCAAACCCCATGAGCTTTCAAAAGCCAGTCCAATAACATTGAGAAGATTCACTCTCCAAAGCAAGCTTGCCAATGCCTGAGTGCCCACAGGCACCTCCTTGTAGAATGGAATGCACACAAGATATCACTGCCTGTGTTGGTTGAGCTGGCCTTTGCAATGGACGAGGTGGATGTGATGTAACATGTGAATGAATTAGCATTTACCAACAACAGGAAGAAAAAAATTCACTCTAAGATATGATGATGGAGCAGCTCTATGATCTAGACCATCCCCGTCTCCTGCGTCCTCTCTGTGTTCCTCTGCCTGGCTGGACCTCCAACTCAGCCCACAAGGATGTGTCCTTTCTAGTCAGAAGCCCTGTCATTGCTTCCAATTCCAGGCCCTGATTCCTGGTTAATGCAGCCAGATCTCGCTTTCAAGGTAGTCTCTTCAATCCCTTCCCTACCCTAACCACAGTGTGGGCTCTGGCCCCACCCTTACTCTCTACACCACCATTCCACATTATGATCTTCCTGTCCCTCTCTGTGACCCAGGACTGCCCGTGACCGACCCCACCCAACAACAAGCTGTTGAACCAGATGCCATCAGAGGGTAGAAATGACCAGAGATTGCTAACTTGAAAATTTCACAGAATAGTTAATAAGACAAAGAATATCCTGAACCAGTCAAATGACATAAGAGGATGTCAATGAATTCTAACCTCAAGGGCAATCCTACGGAACACTGGCTCGCAAATTCAGCTGCACACGGGAACCACCTGGGAACTGTACATAGTACTGACCGCTGGACCACCCACTGGCCCTGGGCTGATGGAATGGCTCTGGGCTAAGATGGGACACTGGGGTTTGTAAATTACCAGTTGAGTATAATATAAAGCAAACTTTGAGAACATTGCTTTTTTTCCCCCCACATGAAGAACTAGGTGCATACAGATGCAGAAGTACACCATTATGCAGCATAAGGCTCCTTCAGGTCCATAGATTAAATGCACTGCAGTGACCAGCACCCTGGCTAGGAACACCACAGCCCCCTGGAAGCCTCCTATTTCCACCTTCCCAGGTGATCACAGCCCTGCCATCCAAGCATGGAGGAGTCCTCCCTGCTGAGAGACATCAATGTGGAGAATGGAGAGCTCCTCTCTCCTGGGAGTCCCTGCTTTGACAACAAGTGCACTGGAGAAGTTTGAATCAAGTGAGAGGCACATGGGCAGGCTTCCTGGATGAGGCCCTATTGAAGGGAGGATGGGATCTGAGGAGTGGACCAGAGAGAGGAAAGATGGGAAAGGGAGGGAAGCTGGCGAGGGCAGGGCAGCAGATCACTGGAAAAGAGGCCCCAGGAGGAAATTCTACAGACTCACAGCTGAAGACACCCTTAGGGGCCTGAGGAGTTTTCAAGCACAGCCTTCCTTGCCAACGTGTGAGCTTCGTGTGCAATAGACATTTCAGAATTTTTTTTTTTTTTATGACAACCACTACCATGCTGGACTTGGGTGAGTTTAGTGGTAAATGACATTCAGGGATCTGCATGCAACAAACAAGTTTCCTGATGGCACAAAGGCTTCAAAGTGAAAAGGTGTCTGCCAGTTATTATATGTCATTCTGCGGCACTCTAGTTCAAACAAGGACAGCCACAAATTGCTCACTGGGAATCCACTTTGTTCCCGGAAGTGAAAGCTGCTTGGATGAAGGGCTTCACTTCTGACCTTCTGAACTCTCCTGACCAAGCACATTCAGACCCCCCTTCTCGACCAATAGGAAAAGTGTACCTGTAAGAGAGCCCTTGTAGCTCCAATCACCAACTTTAAAGAGGAAAGCTGCCCTTTGAAGAAAATACATTTGCCAATGTTTCATTGAAGTCAACGGTTCCCACTCACTCAGAAAACAAACTGGAATTGCAGGAGCCTTCATGCAGGGAACCTGCATTTCCAATAGAACAGATGCTTCAGAGAGAAACCGAGAGTGCCAGCTCTGAGAAGCAGTTCTGCTTCATGCAGCTTCAACCAGACACAAAACCCAATGTGCTTACAGAGAACAAGACCGTTCCTTCAACTGGAAGCTGCCTGCACAAAATGCTTCCATTCTGCACTTTCAATCTTTTCTCAGCCAGCACTTTCAGACAACACTTTACATCCAAAGTGCAAATTGTGCTACCCAGAGAGCCCTTGGACCTAACATCACCAATATTCACATGGAAAGTTGGGCAGTTGACAAGATCAATGACCCAGAGTTTCATTGAAATCCTTTTCCTCAAAATTTTTGAAAAGTCACTGGAAATGAAGGTGCCCACGAGCAACAAACTGTGCTTTATACAAGACACAGAAACTTCTAAGTAAAGCCCGTGACTGCTGGCTCTAAGAAGGGGTTCCAATTCCTACTAGTTCAACCAAGCCCAAATCCCAATGTGCTCTCCAGAAACACTTTTACATCCTGCAGTTGAAGCTGTTTGCACACCCTGCTTCTCTTCTGCACTTCACAGGCTTCTCATTGAGCACATTCAGAGAACAGTTCAGGCTCAATATCCAAAGTGTGCTAGCAGGAGAGCCCTTGTACCTCCGAGCACTTGCTCAGATAGGAAGCGATAGGTCTGATGGATGGTTCAATTCCTCGATGATTCTGTGGAATCCATTCCTCAAACGGATTCTGAAAACTATCGTGAAATTGCATGAGCCTGTCTGCAATGACCTGTGCTTTATTGAGTGCATAGATGGTTCCAAGTGAAATGGTGCCATCAGCTCTGACAACAGGTTCTACTTCCTGCATGTTCAACCAGGGAAAAACCGCCACTGAGAACAAAGCTACTTTGTGCACAAACTTTTTCTGTTTGCCCCCTTCAAATGCATCTCAGGATGCACATTCAGAACACGTTTCCTGCAAAAAACATGAGAAAGTATCATTGCAAAAGTCCACTCTGGTGTAGCATCACAAAGTTTATTAGGAAATGAATTGCACAAGGTTTCGTTGTATTCCCATGGTCTCCTTCTTCTAAAAACTCATTGAAACTTTCATGACTGACAGCAACCAACTTACCATTGACCAAGAGCTCAGTTGTTTCCAATGGAAACTGTGCCTGCTAGCTCTCAGAAGCCATTGGATTGAAGGCTACTTCAGCCAGGTACAAAGCTCAATGGGCACGATGAGAAAAAAGTCATTTCCTAATATGAAAGCTGTTTGCCAAAATTCTTCTGTGCTGCACTTCCAAAATATTTTCAGGAAGCACACTCAGAGCACAGTTTCAGCCCATATGCAAAGAGTGCTAGCAAGAGAGCCCTTGGACCTAGGTTCAGCAACTTGGAGGAGAACTGTGGGCCCACTGGGAAGAGCAATTCCCCAAGGTTGATTGAAATCCATTGCTCAATTGTTGGTCACAGAATTCACTTGAAATGCAAATGCCTGCCTGCATTGAACTCCCACTGACCAATTGTACCAATGCTTCAAAGGGAAAGTGCCACCTCTGAGAAGCAGTGGTTCTTCAGGCTAGTTTAAGTAGTGACAAACCCCAATGTGCTCACTGAGAACAGAATGAGCTCCTGAATGTTGAAGCTGCTGAGAGACTGCTTTACTTTTGCACTCCCAAACTACTCTCAGCAAGCACATTCAGAGCCGAGGTCAGGCCCAAAATACAATGTTGGCTGACAAGAGAGTCCTTGCACCCAGGATCACCAATTTTGAGAAGGCCACAGAGACTGCTGAAAAGATCAATTCCACAAAATTCCATGGAAACCCACTCATCAGACCTTTCTGAGAACACTTGAAATGCAGGTTTCTGCATGCAAGGAACTCTGGGTGACAGATGGCAACATTTGCCAAATGCAAACATTCCTACCAGCTCTGAGAAACCGTTCTCATTCACACTGCTTCAACCAGGGAAAAATTCCCATATGCTCACTGAGAACAAGTTAGCTTCTGCTACTTGAAGCGGCTTCCACAAACAGCTTCACTTCTGCACTTCTAAGCTGTTCTCCTCAAGCACATTCAGAGCACAGTTCAGGCATGAAACACAAAGGGTGCCAGAAAGACATCTCTTGAATCTAGCATCACCCACTTGCAGGAGGAAAGAGGACCAGCTGAGAAGATCAGTTCTCCAAAGTCTCATTGACATCCATATGTCACACTTGTTTACAACTGACACTTGAAGTGCAGGTGCCCACATGAGTGAACTGTTCTGGATCAATGGCACAGAGTCTTCAATGGGAAAGCATGCCTGTCACCTGTAAGAAGCAGTTTTGCTTTCTTCTAGCTCACCAGGAAAAAAAAAAAAAAACACCATGTGCCCACTTACAACAAAGTTAGTCCTGCAAGTTGAAACTGCTTGCAGCAAATGGCTTCCATTCCCCACTTGCAGCCATCAGTGGTTGACAGATGGCACAAAGGCTTCAATGTGAAACCGTGAATGCCAATCATTACAAGTGCTTCTGACACACTCTAGTTCAACCAGAGACAGCCCAAAGTGCTCAACGAGAACACACTTTGTTCCTGCAAGTGGAAGCAGCTTGCACGAACTGCTTCAACTAGAAAATCCCAAGCTCTTCTCAGAAAGCACATTCAGAGCACAGTTCTGGCCCAATAAAAAAAGGGTTCTAGCAAGAGGATCCCGTACCTATGATCACCTTCATAAGGTAGCTTCCCAACTTCTGTATGGAAGTGTGTTTCTCCTTGGCCATGACGCTGTTGTAGAGACCACTAGGAGCTCAGCTTTGTGCAGGATCATCTGACCAGGACTTTTTGCAAGACCTATACAGCCCTCACACATGCTCAGATGCTACAGGACTTTGCAGACCAGTCCAGGCAACAGTAGGCATCTATTCATTGGCAACAGTCTAAAGATTCCTAGATGCATGGCATTCATTATCATCAAAGGCAGAATTTTGATCAAAAACCATATATATGCGTGTGTGTGTGTGTGTGTGTGTGTGTGTGTGTGTGTGTGTGTGTGTGTGTATATATATTTCTTTCCAACTGAATCAAGAAAATAGAAAAAATCCCCAAATCCAAAGAGTGGATCCCTATTGTGATGCTACCAGTGGAAAATTCCATAGCTGACCTCATGGGATGATTCACAGTCAAAATACAGCTGCATGAAAAAGATTACATGACATGACCTTGGGGTTATGTGGAAAGTGGCATGTGAAGTACACATTCATGTCTTCTTCAGACATGGGATTCATTTGCAGGACACCTTATGCAACTGAAAATACTCCAAAATGAGAGAAATCAGAACCATGTCTCCAAAGTATTTCAGCACAGACCAACTCCATCTATCTATCTCTCATTGAGTGTTGTGCTCTAGTGTGTGTGTGTGTGTGTGTGTGTGTGTGTGGTGTGTGTGTCTTTGCTCTAGTGTGTGTTTGTACCATGATGACTAGTCGATACTTCATTGCCCCCATTGGAAAACTGACTCAGATAATGCCATCTGCAAAACTCCTAAAAACCAAAGTTCTTGCTGATAGAAAGAAACATTCCTTCCTGTTGGTTTGGATGTGTCCTTTAGGAATCACTGCTACATTTAGTACACTCAAATCATCACAGTAGATCAGGTAACAAAAACATATACATTTTAAAATAATAATATATTAATGGAAACAACAAATACAGGATAGAGTAACAACTGTGTTACTTGACAAGGTCAAGGACAATGGCAAACTATAGGTTCAAACTTTCCAAGCAAATAGTAATCAATGTAAATATTCCTGGGCTGCCTCAGCCCCGACCAGGCACACAGCAGCAGAATGGTTTTGCGAGCATCCTCAGGAGGGCTGGAGCCTTCTTTGCAGGACGAGAGGGAGGTTGAGGCTGGATCCACTCATCATTCTTTTGGGAGAGGCTCCTTTTCCTCAGCACGAAGTTGGATTTTGTGTGAGGGTTCTTTGCATAAAATACGTTGGCCTGCGCTGGAATCCTCAGCTCTGGGGAGAGAGGCAAGTACAAAAAGAAGGTGGCACTCAGGAGGTGCTCCCTAGGACACCCCAACATCTGAGAGCCTGTGCGTGCCAGGAAGGACCTGAGCCACACACCTGAGAGCTCTCCAACTCAGCACCAATACCAACAAAGACAGCCTCCACAGTCCTCCCTGAGCAAAAACTAGGCAGAGCACTTCAACAGACCTAATGTCTGTTCCTTCCAAAGGCTTTGGACTCCAGAACATCCCAGGTCCTCTTGCATCTGCCAAAGCACACCACTAGGGTTTGCATCTGAAATCTCCCACAAAGGCTCCTGTGCCGAAGATTCAGACCCCACATGGGCCGTCTTCATAGGTGGCTTTGGAGGGAAGCATTGGATGGTGAGTGCTCTGATGTCATCATGAAATTCTCATTCAAGATGAACATATTACTGGGAGGTGGGAAGGACTGGAAGAAAGGGTGGGTATGGTTGGAGGAAGACCTAAACAGGGGTGCGCACTGGACAATAGTACCTTGGCCCTGTTGGCTCCACTGAATCCTCATCCTCCAAGTAGAGGTCCTCCTCTCCTCTCTGTCTTCTCTCTCTCCCTGTCTGCCAGCCTCATTCTCTCTCTCCCAGTCTATGCCTGTTTGGCAAGGGCTGAGGAGCTCTCCACTGCTACATACTAGAGCTTTATGGACAGCCTCAGTGCACAACCAGAGAGAAGGCTAGGAAACCCGGAGAAAAGGCCTAGGATTCCTCTTCTGAGTTATTTTCCTCAAGTATGGCCACCGTGAGGACAGGCTGACCAGAACAGATACCATATTTGAGCCATGCTTCTGTCATTGTTGGTGCCCACCTCCATGTGGACCAGGCTTCCGAGAATGGAGGCCACACTCCAAATGCTGCCCTACTGAGAACAAAGTAGGGTTCCAAAGATTAGCAAAGGGAATGCTTCCCTCCAACATGGTGTATGGTCCAGTGGTGCCATGACCCCGAGTGGGGGAATACAACAGCCCGCTTCTCCTTCCTCTGAACACCTGTTTCCTTTCAGCCTCGTCTAACCTAGAACCTGTTCTCCATCCCTTATGGGTTGGATGTGTGGATCTCTGCTATGAATTTCTTAGGCTACCAAGGCCCCAGACAGACTTCCTCTTCCATAGATTCTACTAACCTAACAGTATGTTAAGATAGGAGAAAAATGATCCTAGAACTCATAGGGGTGGTGGTCTTCAGCATACATAGGCTGGGATCATGGCTGCTGTGGGTGTTGGGCTCACAAAAACAAACCAACCCACCAAAAAGTGCTGGCATTATTAACAGATGAGCTTTGTGGCCGACGTGCTCAGGAAGCCCTCATGTGACTTCAGTTAGGGGTCATAACCTGGCTATTGTGATCTCTCCTTGGCAAGTGGACTCAGGTGCGGAAGACCATGGACTTTATCCAAACACAGATGATTCAGGCTGTCTCCCAGGCTGTGTATTCTTCCCAATTTCATCCTGTTACTGCTTGCTAGAATCCTGGCCATGCTCTGCCCAGGCAGTGGTTTTCTGGTCACACAGAAGCTTTCAATATTGCTGATTCAGTCCACAAAAGTGCCAGTTCCATCTTTAGCCCATGCATTCCCATGTTCCTCTGAAACCACTCCTATCCCAGACCACAGCCTGGAAGCAGGCTTTCCTCCTCACTCCTCACTGATGTCAGCTTTAGATGCCTGTTCATGTCCAGGGGAGGGCACCTGGTGGGGAGCCGCAATAGCCACTGGGGTATACCTTAGAACCTCGAGAATTACACCAGCAGAAGTGCAGTTGTCTTTGTACACGAGCCCCAATACACCCTGCTGGAGTGTTCTTGGGGGTCAGAGACTACTCTTTGGTGCTAAGAGTTGACCTGAGTCCACATCCTGACCCTTGCTCCCTGCCACCTGATTGTTCCACTTACTCTGACGGTGAGAGATGATTTGGCCCAGCTCATATTCCTCCGGCTTCTCCTGATCAAGCAAGTGTAGCTCGAGGGCCCTGCGGATGACGACAGGAGCCCTATCGTGGCAGGTCACCTGGAGCAGCATGAGAGACAGGCCTTCAGGAAATGGGCCTTGAAGTGACTACTCAAGGACAGTGGGCAGGGGAATTTTGGAGGCAACTCCACTCTAAATACAAGGACAACATCCATGACCTTACTACCTGAGGCTGGCTTCCTGCTCATCACGTGTGCTCTTCCCATAGGCTACTGGCCCAATCCTTGTACATAGGATTTCCTGGACCTGCCATTGCTCTTTGTGGAGCCCCACTCCACTCGAGGTGAAAGGACTCCACTCCCTGTATACAGATGCCATCTCATCTCACAAGTTGGGAGGAATGGGACAGTGGCCTCCAAGATCCCAGGTTTGCCTGAGGATGCAGGCGGCATTTGGGTGGCCTAGACACAAAACCTAGAGGGCTTTGGTCTGGATTGCCAGGGCCCAAAACAGACCCAAAAACATGACCACATACAGGAGTGCTGAAAGACAGCCACGAGAGCTCCTGGCCTCCAGAGCCTCAGTGCTGGCTGGGGTGTGGGAGGGCACCTCATCCGACAAGGGTGGTCATTGGAAAGGGCTCCTGTCCTGCAGATTACCTGGACATTTAGTGTGCTTGCTCTACACATCCATATCGACTCTGCAGAGGGACCCTCTCAGCTCCTTGTTCAAGGAACATGCAGAACCTCACACTGCTGTCCTCCTCCATGGATGACAGCATCCCATACAGGGGAACCTGCCACCTAGGTCCTGTCCTATTCTCATCTGTCACCCATACCTGCCTCTGCCCTTCTGGACTGCATGCTGCCACCTGACACACAGACTCCCTCAGACGTGGCGGTGGACAGCTGCTGCTCTCCCTCATCTCAGCTCCAGCCCTTCACACTGACCTCTCCCTTCTTGATTCCCATCTATCCTCCTGATCATCCAGAAACTCCAATGCAAGAGGGCATGAGTAGTCCATGGTATTGGACCAGTGTCTGCTCCCCACCCAGGTGTAAGCACCAGGGGACACCCCTGCTCCCAGGCTTACCAGGACAGTCTTGGCCAGCTTTGGACTTTGTGTTTCTAGGTGGACACGAATTAAGCAGGTGTCTCCCACTTGCTTGTGGGAAAGTGGCCTGGAGGACTTGCAGGATGATTCTGAGAACTGTGGGGGATGGAACATCAGCAAACCCAGAAACAGAAAGCCACCCCAGCCTGTCAGTTAGCTCTATGGGCTTCTAGCACATATGTCCAGGTGATGAGGCTTCTTGTTACAAGAAGTGGAATGGCAGCACAAGTACAGCTTGAATAAGGTAGGTGTTTACCTCCTTTCCCTTGACCTGGGGGCGTTTCCTCACGATGAAATGGTATTTTATTCGCGGATTCATGGACAGATAGATGAGTGAGTGGTCAGGGACCTTGATTTCTGCAGAGAGAAGTGGAGAGAATTGTTAGGGGGCACTCAAGGATTATACCACAAAACACCCCCAACCTCTGAGAGTCTCCGCCAGGGCAGGCCAGCACCAGACTTGAGAGCCCTCCAATCCAGCTACAGTGCCACCAAAGACTCCCTCAATGATTCTTCCCTGGAGAAGATGATGCACAGGATTTTAACCAAAAGAGCACCTGACAATGGAAATAGCACCTTTGAACTGGCACCCCCTTTCTCCACAGAAAAGCCTTCTACACACATGGCTGATTTAAAGACTGTCAGCAAGAGAGTCCATCGTAGATAAACTTCCTATATTCATGTCACCCTGTTTACTTGGCCACTGGCTAAGAAGATACCAACACTCCAGGTGTTGGACACCTTCTTACTAGTTTTTCACAAACGTATCCAGTATAGTACTTTGAAGAAATGTGCAAACAAGGCCTCTGGCTTTGAGCTGAGCTGCACAGAGATGTCTACATTTTTTTTTTTTTTAAGATGTTACAAATGGGCTCCATGGTAACAGCTGGCAGGGGGAGGAAAGAAAGCGGAGAAGAAGCTCTCCCCTTCTCAGGTGTTGTCCTTGAAGAGTTAACTTGCCCACAAAAGTGAAAGAAAAGCTGCTTTTATGTGAACTTCTGCAGACTGTGAACTTCTGAGCCCCTCCCCTTACATGCTGGGTATAAAACCCTGAAACTCCCTGAACTCGGGGTTCAGGGGATTGATTGATTACAGCGAAAGCTGTACCCTCTGAACCTGGCTGCAGCCAAATTAAACTGTTTCCTGCTATCTTCAGTGCCTTGCCTCTTTGGCCCTACAACACCTTGGGCCCCAGAACTTCTCAGTGCAGGTTGCACCTGCCAAAGAGACACTGCTAGACTTTGCATCAGGATTGGCACCCCAAAGGCTCCTGCATGCTTACACATGGGCATTCAGGGAAGCGTTGGATGGTGGGTCAATTCATCCTCTTGCCTGGATGAATTCACTCATGGATGAATACACGGAGGGGACGTGGTATCCATCAGAGGTGTGTTGGGCATGGACATGGGAGGACTTCAGCAGGGTGGTGCCCTGGAGAACTCTATTGTTTTCTAGGTTCGCTCTCCTTCCCCTTGTTTCTCATCATGACTGTCTGCTTGGTGCTTGTATTCTGGTTCTTGTTCTACTTGTGGCTCTTCTTTCTGTCCTGCATCTTCTTGTAGTTCTTTCTGGGTCTTTTTCTTGTTCTTACATGATTCCTTCTTGTTCTTCTTCTTGTGTATCTCCCTCCACACTTCCTTCCGTTTCACCTCCTTTTTTCCTTCTTCTCCTCCTGCTCTTCATCGTGTGATCCTCTCCCCACTCAGGAGTGTCCTCTTTCTCCTCCTCCTCCTCCTCCTTCTCCTTCTTTCTCTGGCAATGGCTGGGCATCCTGAGGAGTTCAAATCTATCACACTCTTCTGCCCAGATGCAGCCCCTCTTCAGAACCCCAAGATGAAATCAGTTCTCAATCAATGGCCGGGAGTGAAACCAAGACCAAAGACATGTGACTTCCTTTCTTTGTCATACTCATAGTCAGGAAAGATTGAATAACAGACACCGCATTCTGGATAGGCTTCTACCTGTGGTAGTCAGCACCTCATCTGGACCAGGATTGCTAAACTAGATTCCACCTCCAAAAAGCTTCCCCAATGAAAACAAGATTTTCAAAATCTAGGAAAGGGCCAGCATCACTGCCACCCTCCTGCCATAAGACATAGATGCCATCACACCTAGTGGGTTCCAGGCCCCCTGCTAGTCCTCCCTTTTGACGTTTGTTACACACAAACTTCCCCTGGTCTGGAGCCTGCTCTCAACTGATGCTTGGGTTGAAAGTGTGTTTCTGAAATCACCTTCGTAGATTCTCAGTTTGGTAATTCCTTATTCACTGGCTTATTTTTGTACCAGGGATAAAACCAGAGGCACTTAAGCACTGAGACCATTCCCAGGCCTTTTGACTTGGGTACAGGGTCTCCCTAAGTTTCTGAGGCTGTTGGGAACTTCTGGTCCTCCTGCACAGCCTCCCAAGTCCCTGAGATTCGCAGACACTGCCCCCTTGCCCAGCTCCTTGCACCTCAGTCTTCCTCATGTGTAAGACAGAGCCAACCCAAATGAGGTGGTGTGTGAAAATGGGAAAACTCACTTACATGCCCGACAGATGGTGGATTCTATTGTGGACAGGCTGGGATGGTGGAGGCTAGGAGTGTCTGGCTCACAAGAAAGGAAAGAGCACTTTCATTGTGGACAGCTCAGCATTGTGGCCTATGTTCTTCAGATGCCCTTCTTTATTGCTGGAAGGAATCATAACCTGGCCATTCTGGTGTCTTCAGGAGATGGGCACCCAGGCACAGAGGACTTGGAATTATTCCAAAAAGAACCCAAACAGGCTGTCCCCTGGCCTTGACTTCCTCTTCACTGAGTCCTGTTCCCAGCTGCCGCCATCCTGACATTCTTGTGAGTAGGCAGGACTTCTCATATCCTGGCCATGGATTGGGACCTGTGCTGCTTCCGTCCATAGCAATGCTGATCCAATCAGGACCCATGTTCTCCTCCTCTTCATTTGAAGGCATCCTTATCAGTGAGCCATAAACCAAACTGACGATTGATTAAGCCTCTCTCTTCCTTGCCCCTCATCCATATTAGCTTTGCATTGCCTGACCAGGTCCAGGGGAGAACACATTTAGGGAGGTCCAGCAGCCCCCTGGGGCCTCATTGAGCACCTCCAAATTGGACACGCCCATCACTGCAGTTGGTTTCCTGCACCAGGCCCACCACACTCTGGTTTTTTTAGGGACAAGGCCCACTTTCTCTAGTGAGTTATCCTGAGCCCACTGTGGATCATTTCTCCCTACTGTCTGATTGTCCTACTTACTCTCCTGCAGAGAAATCATTCGCAGCAGCTCATAGTTGTCCACATCCTCATGCTGCAACCTATTTTGGTCCAAGGCCCTGCGGATGAGGCTAGTCACCCTCTCCTGGCAGGTCACCTGGATCAGGGTGGGACAAATGTCATCAGGGAATGGCTTTTAGAGGAGCTACCCAGAAGACTGTGGTCAAACATTCAGGACAAATCTCAGCTACATAGACAAGGGCACAATCTTGTTATCCTGCTACCTGAGTGTGGCCTCCATATACCCCCTGGGTTCTTGCAATGTGCTACTAGAACAATCCTGATACAAATGTCTGGCTGTACCTGCCATCCCCCCTCCCCCTGGGGAGCCACATTCCACTCAGCTCAAAGGACCAAACTGCCTATGCACAGACACACTCTCAACTCACTGAGATGAGAGCAATGGACCAGGGACCTGCGTGCCAAGTGTGCTCTGGGATGCAGGCTGCCTTTGTGGGTGGAAGAGGCAGATACACTAAAAATTTTGGTCCTGACTGCCACTACACAAAACAGACTCAGATACAAGAGTGTGCACTTGAGTGCTTCATGATAGCCTCGAGAGGCCCTGGCCTCTGGAAGCTCGGTGCGGGTCTGGTTGTAATGAGGTACTTGACTCAGCACTGGCAGGCACTGGACATGTCTTCTCTGCAGCTGGACACCTGCCTCATTAGCGTGTCTACTGCACATCCATAGAAATTCTGCCAAGAACCCCTTTAGCTCCCTATTCAATACATGCAAAGGCTGACATTCCGAAGCTTTGGCATGACCCCCCAGGTGATCCCGACCCCAAATTCCCACACCTAGTCATGCTACGGAGGTTCTCTTCCCAGCCACCAGCAACACATCCCCTCCTACCCATGTGACAAGTCACTGTCACCTCCTCTGCTCCAACCTCACTCACTGAGAATACCAAGTTCTAGGCACTGCAGCCTGCACCCTGGACATTTCTCTGACCTCATCTGCCCACAGCACTTCCGTCTGCACTTCTGGCCTGCAAAACCCACAACACACAGGCCCACTCACCGCTGGAGCTGGGCATGCTGAGGCTCTCCCTCCTCAGGGCAAGCCCTTAAGATGGACCTCTCTCTTCTTTATTTCCCACCACAGCCCCGGGGTTGGCTGTTTCTCCTGCCTTCCACTGTGTGGACACCCAGAAGGCAGCCCTGCTGTCAGGCTTACCAGGATGCGCTTTGTCTCCCTCCGGCTCTGTCCCTCTAGGAGGACGTGAACAAAGCGGCTGTCTTCCACCTGCTCGCTGGAGTGAAGCAGTGAGGAGCTGCTACTGGTGACTTTCCTCTTGCACCACTCATTGCTTTGGGTGGCCTGGGGCGATGGTCCTGCAGCCACTGCAGAGCTGCTGCTCCCAGCTGCTGGGATCCTGGATGCCACTGCCACGGAAGGCTCCGAGAACTGTGGGGGATGACAACATCAGCAAAGCCCAGCACCTGCACCCCACCCAGCCTGGCAGTTGGCTCCGTGGGCATTCTACAACATCCATTCAGAACCTGAGGTTCTTGTCCCCTTGGAGGATGTGGAGTGGCCCCAGGAGTAAAGACTGAAGAAGGTGGCTGATTACCTCCTTTGGCTTGACCTTGAACCACTTTCTGGCAGCTGTTTCCCGAAGAACGAAGTTATAATCCACTCTGCCATCCAGGGCGTAATATACGTTCCCATCAGCAGGGAACCTCAGCTCTGGAGAGGAAGGGGCAGAGGCGTGGTAGGTGACACTCAAGGAATACACTACCCAACATCCCCCACAACTGAGAGCCTCTGCCAGCGCTATTCTCACATACAGACCTGATTCCTCCCTGAGGACCCTCTATGCACAGGAGGTCCACTACAGGATCACTTTCAAGGAAATAGCCCCTTGCACCCCAGAACCTCTCAGTTCATGTTGAACCCGCCAAAGAGAAACAGCTAGACTTTGCATCTGGATTGTCCCCCAAAGACTCATGTGTTGAAGGTTTCCACCCCACTGCAGCAATGATCACAGGTGGGTTTGGGGAAAAACACTTGATGGTGGGTGCCTCCACCTTGCCAGTGCATTCATCCACTCAGACGGGGCTACGCTAACTTGAGGGGTATGGTTTGGAGGTGTGTTGAGCGTGGGTGGAGGATGTCCACAGCAGGGCTGTGCCATTCAGAGCAATATATTTCTCTTGAGTTCCCCACTTCTGCATTTCCTCCTCATGAGTATAATTCTCATTCACATTTTTAATCAATTTATTGTTATACTTCTTGTTGTGCTTGTGTTTCTCCTTCTTGTTCTTGTCCTTCTTTATCTTCTCCTCATGCTTCTTCTTATAGTCATCTTGACCTTCTAATTCATTGTCCTCTCCTTCAACTCATTTTCACTTTTCTCCTCCTCCTCCTCCTCCTCCTCCTCCTTCGTTCTCCTCTCTCTCTCTCTTTCTCTCTCTCTCTCTCGCTCCAACAAGAGTTTACAAGCTGTGAATGGTTCTATTCTACCACACACTTCTCTCTAGAAATGGCCTCTGGTCCTAAGTGGACTCAGTTTGCAATGAATAGAAAGATTGGAAGCCAGAAATGATTCTTCATTGAACTGCTTTTCTCATGTACTTGTCTCAGTCAGGAAAGGCTGCCAAAGTAGGCACCCTGTGGTTGTCTGTCTTCTTTGACACAAGACAAAGAAGCCTCTCTTCTTGGTCCCTCATGGATAATAGCTTTGCAATGCCTCCTCAGGCCAAGGAAAGAATACATGGTAGGCAGGTCCACAGTCCCTGGGGAATATGAAGAACCTACAGATTTATGCCCCATCACTACACTTTGTCTTGTGCACAAGTCCCACCATACTCTTCCTGGGCATTTGGTGGACGCACACTGTGTTTTGGCTCCCAGTTTTCTTGAGCCCACTGTGACTCACTGCTCCCTACCCTCTGATGGTTTCACTTACTCTGATGGTTCGAGACAATTTGCAGAAGCTCAAAGTTTTCTGGATCCTCCTGCTGGAGCAAGTGTGCATCTAAGGCCCTGCGGATGATGACTGGAGCCCTGTCCTGGCAGGTCACCTGAGCAGGGTTGGAGAAAGCTCATCAGAGAGGGAATTTGGGAGTAGCTACCCAGAGGACAGTGCTCAAGGACAATCAGAGACAACTGAGCTCTCAACACAAGGGCACCATCTTGTTACCCTGCTACCTGAGGCCTTCATGTGATCATGTGGGGTCTTCCTATGTGCTTCTAGCCCAATCCCAATCTTGGTACAAGAGTTTGCTTCAACCTGCTATGCCCTGCAGGGAGAAGGGAATAAGGACCAAAAGGCTTTGCACAGACACACTCTAGTCCCATCAAGATGGGAGGTATGGTCCAGTGGACTTCCATATCCCTGCTCTGGTCTGGGATGCAGCTGCATTTTTGTGTGGACCAGGCACAAACCCTAGGTGCTTTGGTCCTGACAGCCAGGGCACAACACACACTTAGGACTCTTTAATGATAGGCATGGAAGCTGCTGGGCTCGAGAGTGTCAGTGTTTGCTGGGGTGTCAGGAGGTACAGACCCAGCAGGTGTGGTGGTTCAGCATGGCTCCCCTGTAGCTGGACACCAGAGTCTCATGATGGATACTCCACACCCAGGAAAATTCTGCAGAGAGAGCCGCTCACTCTCTATTCACATACATGCAAACTAGGACACTAATGGGCTCCTCCAAGGCCCCCAGTTGTCTGTGACCCACACCTACCCACCTTAATCATCCCACAATGGTTCCCTTCCCTTCAACCAGCAACATGTCCCCTCCCACACATAAGAAAATGATGCCAACTCCTCTGCTTCAAACTCCATGGTTCAATATGCTCCTCCTCAATACCAAGGTCAGTAGAGGATGGCCTGTACCCTCGATATTTCTCTGACCTCCTCTGAACCTAGCACTCACTCCTGAACTTCTGACCTGCGCACCCCAAAACACACAGGCCCACTTTCACCCAGACCTGGCATGCTGCTGCTCCCCGCCTCTCAGGTCAAGCTCTTAACACCAAAGTCTCTCTTCCTCATTTTCTGCTCTCCTTCCTGACCTTCCAGAAGCTCCAATTCAAGAAGACAGGCCTAGTCCAAGGTGTTTGCTGTGGACTTGGTCTTCCCCAGTGTGGGCTCCCAGGAGACTCCCCCGCTCGAAGACTCACCAGGATGCTCTTATACTTTGTCCTTTCATTTTCCATGTACACGTGAATGAGGCATCTGCCTCCCACCCGCTTGCTGAATTGGGGCCGTGAAGAGTTCCTAGTGGAGACCCCTGATGTCCTGGACTCCGGCTCTGCCCCTTCCCAGGGAGAAGGCTCTGGCTCTGGGGTTGGCTTAGGAGCCGTGACAGGAACTGAGCTGGTAGCTAGAGGAGAAAAGATGCCAACATGACTGCCTTGCCCTGACCTTGGCACAGACAGACAATGCCCCTGCTGCCAAGAAGACCTCAGGCCCTTAGCCCACACAGGACCTCTTTGCACACTGGGGTCACTTCCTGAGTGGACAAAGGCTTATCCTAATTTCCAGCCCAACACCGGACATACAGACATCCCGCAGTGGGACAACACTCGGACCTTTCCTCATGTACCCTTAGGTACTCACCCCAGTCCGCCTGGCTCTCAGGCTCTGCCTGGCTTGATTTGCCATCTTCAATTGCGGCCAGGAGGTGGTGTGCCTGGTGCTCCAGGTTCAAGCCACCCAGCAGGAGCCACATGGATCGCAGCAGCAGCTGCAGACTCAGCGAGCCTGGAGGCTGATGGGAAGCCTCAGTGTGGAAGTTCACCCAGGTCCCCGGGAAGGAAGGTGAGGCACTGTGGGGAGGCAGGTATGGAGTCAGCAAAATCCTGGCCTCGCCTTTGCCACGGCCTCCAGAGCAAAACTCGGACCGTATACTCCTGAACCTTCCCTGGCTCTGCACACACCAGTCCACCCCAGACAAGACACAGTGACTGTACAGGCAGGGACAGGACAGGTCGCTAGGCAAAGAACCTTCAACCAAGGAGCGTTAGATCCATGGCATGACCAGCTCTCCCCTCCTCTGGGCAGGCCTGACACTCTTCTTCCTCTTGGCTACGTGCTCTCCAACCTGGAATGCACCTTCCAGGAGTGTCTGTCCTCCTGCCCACTCTTCTCAGGGCTCAAGAGACACCTCCTCCCCTGGCGTGGGCTGCAATGCTACCTCATTCTCTGTGAGCTCTCACTGAGTCCCCCTGAGTAGCAGTGGACCTCTCTTTTCCCATGAGTGCAGGCCACATCTCTGTGGCCCTGGGGGAGGACAGGGAGGTGTAGTGTGGGGGGATCCATTGTCCCAGGGGCTTCCCCAGAGGACCATGACTCCACCTACAACTCCCTGCCTTACCCGTCCTACTGTTGAAGCCCCACACCTTACACTGCAGGCAGAAAACAGAATTGGGGAGAGCAGTCTTTCCTCAGCCTTCCCAAGTCAAATCACCTTGCAGGTCCCTATTCTGGAAACAGGAGCCCACCCTCTTGACCCCAAGCCCATTCCATGTTGAAGTTGGTCCAGGGGTCTACCATGTTCACTGAAGAGGACAGCGTGCAGTTATGCCTCAAGGAGTCAGGGATGCTGTCACATGTAGGATATGTACTCATGGAACCTGCGGTTTCGGGCTGACCCTCATGACAAGGGACACAGTGGCAGTCATTTGTACCCCATTTTTCACTGAATTATGAAACGTGACTGAAAACGTGTCTTCACACAGTGGGTGCTTTCTCCATGTTCATCAGTGAATGAGCCCAAACTGCTGATTCCCACATATCTCTCTGGGTGTGGGAGCTGCCATCTCCAAAGCCCCTGTCCAGCTATATCCCAGCTAGGAAGCTCTGTCCCACTATGTAAACTCACATGTCTTTTATGAACCCAAAAGTGCTTTGCCCAAGGCCTGAGTTATGAGACGCCTCTGGCACAGAACTATATCTTCACGAAGCCAACATCACACCAGAATGGCCACCTAGCCTCACTGAGTCCACCTGGGAAGGAGCTCAGCGTACACCATTGAGCTGTGGTGCCCAGTGTGTGGGGGCTGCTCCACGGACCTCTGTGGACCATCTGGAGTCAGGATGGTTCTCTGCCTGAGAGGGGGAGTTCATTCCCCTTGCAAGGCTGTGGCAGGCACCTCCAGGATTCATCCCACTCGGGACTGACATTCCACTATGAGCGTGGTCCTCTATCTCACTAGGTATCACAAAACTTTGGGTCCCTGAGAGGTACATGGCAGCCCCAAGACCCAGGCATGAGGGGGCTACACACTTGGGCTTGGTGGTCTGGTGCTTACCTTGGGAACAGCAGGTCCAGCACCTGCTGGGTGGGGATGAAATCCCAGTAGATGAACCCCATGTTGCTGCTGAAATCTAGGTTCCTCCCACAAATGACAGGCAGGAGCCGATTCCTAAGCTGGTCTTGCCTGTAAGGTACAAGGCTCTGTACCCTGCAGGGCTCATCCGTGTTCTGATCATTTTCACCCTGGGTTGGGACCAAGAATGGTGGGTTCAAAATGGAAAAGGTGACAAACAGAAAAATGACTTGAGTCAAAGCACAATGGGACAGTTCCCATCAGTACAAACACACACACACACACACACACACACACACACACACACACAGTCAGAATAACAGTCCTGGGCAATTCATCAGGGATCAGACTGGAGGGCCTGCTGGGCTCACCTGCCCTGTGCTACACAGGGTTACTCTTGAGCTCCTCTGCGACATTCGCCAGAGGCTCTGGCATCTAACATGAAGCCTCCAATGTTTCCCCAAAAGGGCTACTTGGCCCCCCTGAGATTCCTGGGGGCCTGAGGCTCGGCATTGTTTGCAACCACAGGAGAACATCCTTCTCACTCCAGTGACTCCAACCAAATGAGCTCGGATGGCTTGGTCAGTGAAGTGGGTGCCTGGATACCAGGGTTCCATGTTCTGTTTGATCCATTGTCAAGACAATGATGTCATTTCCTGTGCTCCCCATACCTGAGACTCTTTTCACATAAGTCTACTTTGAAAAGCTCTATGGGCTGCTGATTTCTCCCCCGTGCCTACCAACATCAACTGCACATGAGTTCACCAACAAATACCCAAATACCCCCACCAGTGCCTGCCCAGCTTGGTTTCAATAGAATTCCAGCTTGGAGCCTTCACAAATGCATTCACAACAAGTCCATCCCTCTCACCAGCTTTGGGACTCTGATCCCATCATTGTGCCACTCATGGAGTGCCCAGTCTTTTCTGGAAAGTAGGGTAGCATCTAATTTCTAGGAATTATTGTGTCTATTGGCCCATAAAACCCTGTATTCTCTCGGAGACCAGAGATGGGACTCATAGGTGGCTAAAGCACAAACGTAGAGATGGGACAATCACAAGAAGGGGAGAGACAGAGAATGCACCCTAACTCAATCAGGCCTGTGTCCCACACAGGGACGTGGCCAATGTCCGTCCCATCGTGGCTGCAGTTCCCACTCTACACCATGGCAAGTTGGAGGTGACTGAGATGCAGAGGCTGCTCCCCTCTGCCATACAACTTCCCAAGGCTTCTCCTAAGATTTCAAAAGGGCCAAGTGTGTCTAGTGTTGGGGTCCCACAGAGACTCCGAGGTACCACAGCATCCTGCTGCCCAGAACCAGTTCACCCCTCACCTCAAGGGGGCTCAGACTCTGTCTCTGGATTCATGGGAACAGAACAAATCCATTTAGCAAGTGTGTCCTGGGATAAAGACATGACAATCACCTATCCTCTCATCACAAAAGCCCTGAGGCTAGCCAACATGGATCCCACCAGGAACACAGGCATGAACTCAGACTCTGATCCTCCCAGCCGAGCCTCGGTAGGGCCTGGACTCCCAGCCTCCTGAGACAAGGAAATAGAGGTGCCTACCCGAGCCATCTTGGATGAGCTGCACACAAACTGAACTTATCAATGCCTCTTGCTCTCAGTTGTGAATAAGAGGGGAGGTGGTCTTTCACAACCCTGGACATCAAGTGCAGTCTCTAGGCTTTGGGGTGTTCCCTGGCCTCTCTCTATCTGCCCAGGCCCTCCAACCCACACTGGCCTTTTATCCAGCCTCCTTCTAGGGCCAAACTCAATCCTGCCTCTCAATTTCTGCTGCCTTCCCCAACACACTGGTCCCAAAATTGAGCAGGGCTGGCTCTCTCTTTTCATGCTGGTGCCAGCAGCAATGCCACCCCACTGACATAATTCTGAGTCCCAACCTAGGCACTCAGGCTGTCCTTGCCACAACTGGCCTGTTTGGGCGCTGGCTCTTGCTCTTTTCTTTCAAGTGCATATGTTTTGAGATTTTGTGTCTCTACAGCCACAGATCTGCAGCTACAGCAGGGTAGAGCTCATGAGGTTCCATTCTGAGCCATGTTCAAGCCTGTCAGGACTGTTAACTGGGGTGACTGTTGGAACACGGTGATGAGTGAACACATGAGACGTGGTTGGACCCACCTTGCCTCTCAGGGGCTTCCTTTCAGGACAGGAGTGCTAGGGATGGGAGCCCCTGGTGTGGGATGCTTTAGACAAGACGTGACCATGGGCTCTCTTCCCTGGAAACACTGGCTCCACTGAGCATGGAGAGCACTGTCATTCCTGGTGGCTAACAACAGCCCTGGACCCCAGTAAGGACCCCAAACTCAAGACCTACCCCTGAGTGTGGGTGTCCTTGAGGAAATGAGGTCTCCTGATCCCAGGTGCAAAGGGTAAGTCCTCTAACTCCAGGGGCAATGAAGTGACATCTGAGTTTCCCTTGTCCTTCTTTCCCTCTGCTGAACCCAGGGTGTCCTCACACTAACCACAGGTAGGACCCTGGCCTCAACCTCAATGAGGAGCATTAGGCTCCATAAAGGACAGTCTCTAAGGTGTTCAGTGGACAAACACCCTCTGCACAACCCATAACCCTATTCACCCATGCAAAAGAATTTCTATTCAGGAAAACCAGGAAAGGGAGAGCATTTCTCAAGGACACAAGGACATTAGTGGGTGAGGGAGTATTTAATTGATGGAGAACTATGGCCACCACCAACCTCCAGGAGCATATGGCCCTTTGGGCACAGGTCCATACCCTTTTTTTCCCATCAATTTTTTCAGAGAAGTGAGGCTGTCTCTTAGATGGCACCTCCACACTAGGAGGGTCTCCTACTTCTTCCACAAGAAAATAGTGGGCAACGGGCTTCCTACTATGTGCATCTGAATCATTCAGGGGGCATCTGTAGCCTTTCAAGACCCTGGGAACCATGGGGGCACCCAGCACCAGCAGAGCATTTCTGCACATCACAACAATCACCCCGGGTGGGAACTCTCCATTCCACTCTGTACTATGCCCTGTCATCTGACCTGATCAGTCGGACCCCTCTCCTTTCTGTTTCTTGATTGTACTGCTATGGTTCCAGACATGGATGCCAGGGTGCTTGTGGCCCACCACAACCGTCTGGGTGCCAGGAACAAATGACACAGTGGAATGTGTCTGGGAACTTCGGGATGATGGGAAGTCCCACCCTCCAGGTTTTCATCTTCAACGCAATGAGTGCAGAGGGAGCCAGGAGTGCTCTGTCAGGTAGAGAGAGGTGGGAGCTCACTAAGCCTCAACTAAGTGCCCAGGACTCTGGGTTCAGAGCTGGTGTTATGTGGAATTGTTGAGAGACGTGAAGAAAACCCAGCTCACTGTATGCAGAGACAGCAGATGCCCTCATTGTGGTCGGGCAGCTGTGCTTCTCAGAGCCCTGAGATGTCCCATGGGTGTGGAGGTGGGGAACCCAAGTGCCATCCCAGGCTGTTCCTGAGCACCTCGACCTGGATTCGAAGTACGTGACTCTCCATCAGAGTCATCACATCAATATATCCCAGCCCCCCACCCCAAAAGTTCTCTCAGAGACACTGAGATTCCGCTGGCTCTGGACTTGCCCTTTCCTCTGGGATCCTGAGGGCCTATTAATTAGGAGGTCACACCAATTCTCAGCACACGGGCTGGGCCCCCTCACATCCCAGGAGTATCCAGGCATTGGTTCTATTTATAGTCCATCATGACCTACAACACAATGGACACATCCTGCAATCAGCTAAAGAAACCACCAGGCACAGAGCCTTCATGCACACTGGCCTGTAGAGACCTGGAGGAGGAGGGGACTTAAAGGCTGCGTGGAACCCAAGACCCTAGATCCTGGGATCTGAGCTGGACAGACGACAGCTCATGTGAACAAAACCACCACTGTCACTGAGAATGCAATTGAGACACCCACAGATTTGGCAGCGGTCCTGGTATGTCCACGAGTGGGGGTGAACTGCATCCCTTGAAAATGATGATGTCCAGAGAAAAACAAATTTTGTAGGATCTCACTCATCTCAGGTTCCCAATTATCAGGTTCCACAAAAGATAAAGTACAATGTTTTTTGCCTGGGCCTGGGAGGGCACTAGAATTCAGTATTGATGGCAAGAGCATGTCCATGTGAGTTCTAGAGATGCATGGTGGCGATGCCTATGCACCAATATGAACATGCTTAATGCCACTCAACTGTGCACTCCAAAATGGTTCAATTACAAAATGGATGTTTGGTGTTGATTACCAACCACAATGTAAACACTTGGGAGACTACTGATTGACTCATCTTAGCATAGTTTGTGTTGTGATGGCAGAATACAAGACACTGTTAATTCATAGCTCAGATTTTATTTCTCAAATTTGGGAGGCTGGAAGACAAAGACTGGGGGCCAACTTGTAAGAATGTTCTTGTTGTGTCCTCCTGGGGAAGCAGGTGAAACAGGGACAAGGGCTGCTTTGAGAAGACTCTTCCCAGGAAAGAAGAATCCATGGCCTAAGCACATCTTCAAGTTCCCACCCTCTAACACATCATAATGCAGAGACAGAATAGAATGACAGCCCATGCTCCCCAGAACATCCCAACTTCTTGGCATGAGTCCATTTCTGCAACATTTCACAAGTCAGGATTTTGGATAAAAGACAAGAGCTAAGCTAAACACATGGGGAGAGAACTCCCTTCTCATCTGCTGCTTGCAGTGTTGCATGTGGCCTTACAAGCCATCACTGAGGTTCTGCACAACAGCTCCGACTGCCCCCCTATCACATCCCCATGGGGCTGACTCACACTCAAGTCCTGAACACTCCCAAGCCCAAAAACCAGAAATGTCACAGGAAATCCAAGGGAGATTTGTTCAAAGTCCTCCAAAAACACCAGCCACACAGGCTCAAGTCTCTTACAAAAATGCCAGAGTATTTGCATCTAAATGCTGCATATCTTCTTCCTGTAGCACTTCCATTGTCTCCACATGACTTCTGACACCTAATACAATGAAAGGGCAGTGTCATTCTCTGTAACACTGTAAGATCCAGGAAACAAGGAGGAGAGAAGTATCTGTCCAGAGAGACACAACTCCTTTCCTGATAGTTTGGATTTCCAGCTGGTGGGGACCACGGATGCAGAAGAATGGGTGCAGGGCCAACTGCACTTTCTTGCTTTGCATTGAGGCGAGGAAACACTGCAGCCAGGATGAGGGCTTCTAGGAGCTGATACCCTTCAAGTCAACATCTGGACACATCTGACCTTCAGGCCAGAAGACTTTCTTGCAGGGGATCCAAGGACTTGCCTACTGTGGGAGGAATCCAAAAGAATAACTTACTTCAAAGGGCATCAAAGAGGTTCAGGAGGGAGGGAGCCAACCCAATTGTCTAGACACTTTTAGAGGTCAGGGGGTGGGTTCCAATGCAAACACCGCAGTCCCATGGAGAATTCTGCAGTGTGTTGGTGATTAAAGAGAATGTATGAATCTAGGGGTCACTAGGTCCTCTCAGCCATAAGGAAGAAACCTGCCATAAAGGAATGAGAACAAGGGTGCAAGGAAGGCTCAGTGGGGAGAGATCTGAAGGAAGGAAAGTTTACTCATTAGAAAAGTGTCCCCTGAAAATTCTTAGCCACCCAAAATTCGTGCGAACTTGTGTAGAAAAAGAGTCTTTGCACAGTGATGAAGCTAAGAGCTCACATGATGGAATACAGCATCAACTGGGCCCAAATCCAATATCTGATATTCTTGTAGGAAGAGGAGAGTCTGGACCCAGAGACCAGGGAGACTTGGGAACACTGCCTACGTGAGGTTGGAGTCAGGAGGGGATGCCCATACGGGAACCACAGATCGTGGGCAGCCGGAGGAGAGTGGGCAAGGGCTGACAGAGTTGGGGGGACACTCCCCTAGAAACCTGGGAGGGGTTTTGGCACTGGGACAGCCCAACACCTACTGTGTTGAGCCTCTGGATTTCAACCGAAGGCCCTTCCTCTGCTGTAGGCCACCCAGTTGATAGGGTTTGGTTGCAGCGCTTAGGACCCAGCTGAAGGTCTGAGCATGTTGGCCATGCAGGGTGGATCTAGGTCACAGACACACTCTAATGACTGTAGGGTCTCAGCCCTGAAGCAAGAAAAGCGCCAAGTCAGGCCAGGTGGGGAAAGGGCTAGGAACACACTGTGGGGGCTGGTGCCTGTGTTACTGGGAGCACTTCTGATCCCAATTCCCTAATCTGCTGCCAACAAAGGCTACGAGGAGGGTACAGGGACACAGAGTAGGGATCTGCCCCACTCAGTGGGCCCAGGCATATACCACATCCAGCAGCCTCGTGCCATACCCAGTGAGTCCCAAAGTGGCCCCCTCTTCCTATCCTGAGAGCTCTTCCCTTCCTCATGTGCCGCTACCTCCCCACTGTCTCTGGCAATATCTACTCGGTGAGATGACAACATCCCTGGGTACTGCTCTCTCATCCCAGGACAGTGTGGTTCCACACACCCTGATGAAATGGTCCACCTGGACGCTGGACCTGGAGGTTTTTGAGGCTGAATGGCAGGTGCGGTCCTCTGGCACTTTATTATTTAAGTA